>NC_132989.1:82422256-84922256 GCF_048564905.1 Vicugna pacos | reverse complement strand
CCTGCAGCTCTTCACTGAGGTGCTCCCCAGAAGCAAAGGCTTCGCACTATGTTAGTACAGGCTTCATGAAGCCCCAGTGCATGACAGCAAGCAAAAGGAACAAAGGGCTCCAAATGCAGCTGGCAGGTTTTGTAACTAGGGCAAACAGAAGCCCAGTCACCAACCAGTGGAAGATTTCTTGGTTGAGGTAAAGCTGCAGGTAAAAAAGAGCGTCTAATTTAGGGATTTACACTGAGGTGGATTTGCAGTGATAACTGAGTTTTCAAGAGGGGAAGCAAAGGGAATTAATACAAGGGTTAGTTAGCCCAGGACAGAGTGGATGGGGGAGAATCCCCAGTTAGGTACCCAAACCAGAAAGTGCTTGCTTATTAGAAAGGATGACCTCGTATGCCTACCTCCCTCACAAATTTGAGCACTGTTCTGAAACGTTTAAGAGGACAATCATGTTTATAAAAAGAACCCCTGAGCCTGTCACTAGTGTCAGCCCTGCTATAACATCCAGGAAAACGCAGGAGGCCTTGCATTTGCAAGAGACAAACTGAGAATGAAGAAGAGTTAACAGGAAAAATGAAAATACAGCATATGCTTCACTAACCTTTACACTCCTCCCTCCCCCCATTTTCACCTATTAAAAGCGGCAGAGTAGACAGATACCACAGGAGGACATGATAGGGAGAAGGAATACAACCTCAAGGCCTCAAAGGAAACTGCAGTGAGGCCTGTCTGTCCCTCCCTGTCTTGAATCTGACCAACGAGTCAAACCATGAGCTCAAGCAAATCAGGTACAACCACTGACAGCATAGCTCGGTTTCAGAAAGAGAAACTAGTTTGGAGAACTAGCCTTACAGCTCAACCAGTATCCTCCAGGCACCACTACTGGGCCCTGTGAAAAGGGAGGTTTCAGGGGTTGTTTTACCTCCAAGAAGAGCAAACTGAGCCACCTCCTCCAGATAGGGCTTCTGGTCAGGAAAGCCCCACATAAACCCTACTGCTCAATGCAGGGTAAGTGTCCAAGCTCTCCTAGCAAAGTAAAACCTACCAAAAACGGGTTGAAAATAAGCCACTATGCCTGATGCTTTTAAAGAAATAAAAGCTTCTTAGCTGAAATATTATTAGAGGTTCATAAAGGTAATTTTTTTTTATTCCTTTGGGCAAGAAGGACAGAAGGAGTCAATTTGTTCAAAATAACTAGATACACAAGCTCAGAGAGGAGGGTTGTAGGAAGAAGCTCCACGAGGCTGGCAGGAAATGCTTCACTGCCAAGTGCAGAGAGGCCCTCGCCCAAACACAGAACCTAACACTTGTGTATCACTTCATGAAGCGCCTCACGATAGTTTTATGTGCACAGAGAAGACCTGGTCAAGATCAACAGGACTTACTGCACAGGGCCATGTTGGGAAAAAATTATGTGTACATATTTTTCCTTTAGTATAAAAATTATATTTACTTTTTTTTAAAAAAAATAAGGAAATTCAATGTCTATGACAGTACTTAGGCATTCTTCCCTTGTTTTACTATCACCAAAGGGTAGGACATAACTTTTTTTTCATAAAACTTCTGAACAAACATTCAGCTTCCATTTAAGGATCTAGTTGTACAATCCCATTTTTAAAATCTAATTGTTGAACAAGATATTTTTTGAAGCTGTCTTATTTTTATTTTGCCTTTCCTGACAGACTTTGCAACACTCATCTACAAAGTGCTATGAAGTCTCTTAATACAGACATACGTTGGAGACAGTGCAGGTTCTGTTCCCGATCACTGCAATAAAGTGAATATCGCAATAGAGTCACGTGAATTTTCTGGTTTCCTAGTGCATATGCAAATTGTGCTTATGCTATACTGTAGGCGATAGCATTTTGTCTTAAAAAATGTACATACCTTAATTTAAAAATACTTTATTGTTAAAAAATGTTAACAGTCATCTGAGCCTTCAGCAAGTTGTAATCTTTTTGCAACAGTAATATCAAAAAGATCACAGATCACCATAATAAATATAATAATGAAAAAGTCTGAAATATTTTGAGAATTACCAAAATGTGACAGACACAAAGTGAGCAAGCACTGTTGGAAAAATGGTGCTGATAGATTTGCCTGGTGCAGGGTTACCACAAACTTTCAATTTGCAAAAAACACACTATCTGTGAAGCGTGATAAAATGAAGCACAATAAAATGAGGTCTACCTGTACTCTACTCATTTTAAGATAAGGGGGCTCCCCCCCCATTTTCATTTAGAGTCAACAGATCGTTTTCACATTTTTATACGGTTATTTGAAAAAAAGACAGTGAGACTGAGATTGCATCTGGCTTACAAAGCCTAAATACTATCTGACCTGTGACTGAAAAAATCTGCCAACCCCTGAACTAGACTGACAACAGTATGCTCAACACAGAAATATACCTTGGTCTACTTATTTTGAAACATCACTTCTAAAACCAAGCCAGGTAAACCAACGGATTATTCCACCTTCATTTGATGAGAGACCTGGCCAGGAGAGAGTACTGTACGGCAGGCCTCAGTTTTGTCTTCTCTAGACTTTAATGTCACCATCTTTAGGAGTCACAGAGTTCCTAAATTTAAATCTCAAATCCCACGTTAAAATTAGGCAGGATTCATGTAGTTTATGGGCCATTTCCCAATGCTCAGCATTAATCCACACTTTGGGAAACATCTTCATGAAGTATCAACAGTGCTAGGTAGTGTATGGTCAATGCCAGATGAGGGATCATACGAATCCTGAGAAAAGGAGGTGGCATCAGAGCATCTGAGTAAGACAGAATTTGGGGGGGGGGGGAGGCCCAGATACGAGGCATTTTGTGACTGGAGCGGGGAGTCAAGCTGAAGCACGGACACTGAAAACTACTTAGGGCCCCACTGTAGTAATTTACACAGAAATGTCGTAACAGGCAGTGATATAAACAATGTGGGGTTTTGGCCTCAATATGACAGTGCTGGGAAGTGTTCTGGTATATTCCTTACTGTACAGAAAAAAGGACAGTCTCATTCCATGCGTCTTTTCCTGAATAATTGAGTGAATTTGGAATTTGGGTTCACTAAGCACATCAAGTGGCTAAATGCAAAGCAGCTCTGCCCTCTGTTCCCCCACAAAGGTGGTTTTCACAGGTCTGACTCCTGCCACTGTAAAGTGTGCAGTGCTTGGCTACCTGCCAGAGGAGAACAATGGTCTGGGTATTTTCTTTAAGAGACATTTTTAACTAAAAGTTAATTTCTGGGTGTCAGGAATTCTTGACAGGGAAGTTTTGGCTACCAAAGACTGTCCTCAGAGAGGATTTAAATGACTGTACATCTCCACCCAAATCTGGGGCTTACCCTTCATGCCAAGATGCCTAAGGGAACAAGATGAGTCATTGCCTAAGGAATCTGGGGGAGGGGAGCAGCGGTTAAGTGTTGTATATAAATGTGAAAGCTGGAAAGCAAGGAGACATCTGTGTGTTCAGGGGCTGTAATAAAAGCTGGAACCTACATCCACATCAAGTAAATCTTTCCACTGCTTAGTCAGTGAAATGCACTGCATGGCTGCTCTGAACTGCCTGCTTCTCCAGAAAGGCCATGGTCTATAACAGACCTATTTATCTTAATTTTTTTATTATTATACCTTTACATCTAAATGGCTCATAATGACCCAAATGCTACACTTGAGGTCATTTGCCCTCTGCTTATATCCCTTATTTGCCTCCTCATTTGCTCCTGGATGGCCACAGAGCAGACTAAGCCATTGAGCCCTCTACACATTAATTTCATCCTCTATACATTAATTTCATATTCCACAAAAGAGCTCAGTAAAACTTCCTATTTAAACAAATATACAGATGTTTTAAGAAAGGTCAAGGGAGCAAAGAGCAAAAGAAATAAGACATGGAGTATGACACATCTGAGAATATTACTTGAAATTAAAAACCATGGGTTGAAGTTACATGTCACCATTTTACTTTCAGAGATCTGCATCACCTCACCTTCTTCAAAATAACTAGACTGGAGTTCAGAGCAGGTAAGCAACAAAGCAAGGGAGCCTGATCAACAAGACATCACCTGACAGCTTACAGACCTCAGCAGCCTTCTCCCAAGGCCTCTATTTCCCCCTCTGTAAAAGGGTAGCCGGCATCCCCCTCTCCTACTTCATGGAGGCTACAAGAAAGAGTCAAAACTTAGAGCAGTGTTAATGTGAGTCATCATTAATAGCAACCAAACCTCAGATTCTCAGGTCTCTCATAAAGGACTTAAAGATACTGACACACAGGTGAGTGAATAACCAACCACAAAAGCTGCCCTGGTGATGTCTGGTTCTGGGGCTACAGACATTCAAAAGCCATTCAGTGCAGTCACAAACTCATGCTTTGGAAAAAGTTTTCAGAATATATTAATGGCTGTAGCCACTGTCGGCATTCCCTTTCTCCCCTAGTCCCCATGTCCTATTTAAAAAGAAAAAAATATGGTGGCGTCCTTTTGAAAGAATGGTAACTTTTCCTAGTACGATAAATGAACAGAGGATGTTAGAATAGTATTTGTTGTTACTACCTTCAAGTAAGTCACATTTCCCATGGCACATTTTCAGAAACATTTGGGTGAGTATTTTAAAAAGGAAGCCCTAAATGCCGCTGAATTGGTACCCTGTTGCTTCCTCACAAAATTAAATTAACATACGATTAAAGCCTGCAACTTCCAAAAATGTTGAAGAAGCCAAAAATTAACTCTTCTGGAACGGTTTTGAAGTTGTGGTTCTGAATTTTATATAATACATCTGCAATTTTTACATTTCACAAACTTTTGTTTGTTTGTTTAATGGAGGTACTGGGGATTGAACCCAGGAACTTGTGCGTGCTAAGCATGGGCTCTACCACTCAGCTGTACCCACTCCCCCCAAATTTTATGTTCTTTTAACTTTTTGAATTTGGTTTTCCAAATAAAACCAAGATTCTGATAAATCTGATTTTAAATTCTAAATAAAACCAAGTAACTCCCAGCAGGCTACTCTTAATCTTACACATCATGACTCTTTAATCCATATCATGGATTTAATACCACACAGTGCTTAATGTGATGGGGGGGTGGGCAGGGTCCCAAACAGCAAATTTATATACCACAACTACAGAAAAATCCACTTATAAAGAAAATCAAGACAAAAATTATAGCTGATCTGGTGGGTACAGATCTCCCTCTTCCCACCAAATTTTGATCATTTTATATATACAGAAAAATAGGACAGTATAAAAAACAAAAGAATTAAGTTGACCTTTAAAAATCGCTTGTACGTGCCCTAAAGCCTAGTCTTCCATTAGTTACTCTTGATACACATTCATCTCCAGTTTGATATGCAAAATACAGGTGCCAAGCCTCTCTTTGACAAAGTGAAGAGTTGACTTTGTACAACGTGAGTGCAGTCAGAACTGGACCTGGAGACTGCAGACAAGCTCCTGACGCAGCAATTGGCTCTTCCTGAGTTGAAACCTTTCTAGCCCCATGGAAAGCAGTCTGGGAAATGTTTCAGAAAGTGGAAGGAAAATAAAACCTGCTCAAATAGGAGCAACAGCCACAGCCACAGCCTTCACTTCAGATAATCCAAACTCCTCACCCAGCAGGCCCCAGGGGGATGCCAGGCTGCTCAGCACCCACACCATGCAGTTGTGGCCTGGGCTCTCAGGGTGAGGTACCAGGCGTAGCAGTCACCTTGGTCTGTATCTCAGATCAGTGACCTGCTGAGCCTACACAGAAGCTATTATATGTTCCAGAAAAACTCTTCAGAAAATCTGTCCCAAAGTAAGGGCACACGTCACTTAATTCTTAGCCCCAGGTGTGCAGGTTTGCTGATTGTTTAGGCCTTTACCACTGTCAGAAAACAATCTGCTTTAAAAATAAAGGCTCCCTAATTACCCGGAAGGTTCCCAATTTGCAGCTTGCTATACAATTTGCCTGTGTGCTTCCTCTAAATGAAGGACAAAGGTAGCTTTAAACAATTGCAACTGGCTTTGGCAAAAGCACAGGCATCCATTCCTCCTCTGAACTTACTGCAGCCAGCAGTGGGGTCCAGCTGACTGAGAAGTGAAGCCAATGAGAATGTCAGAAGTGGCTACACAGGAGAGGACACAAAGGCTGAACACAGAGTGTACGCGGGACATAACCCACCATCGACAGACACAAAATACTTACTGCCACGAACAGCATGCAGTACATGGAGAATGAAGAGTGGCCCGAATAGAAGGACAATCTAGAAGAGAAAGGAGACAGACATTAATCTTCTTTCCTAGAGACCGAGAATATTTTTGATTTCATGTATCTTCTTACCTCCCCAGCGTACAGAGCTTTGTCCCCTTACCTTTAGAAATTAGAGGGGTGTGTAGGGGACAGTTAGGACAGGAACATGAAAAAGTAAGTCTTAGGAGGGTCTGAGGTCTGATTTCTACAGTGTCACTTTACTGAAAGTTTCAGGATCGGTAATGATTCATTGAGGGCAAACTTACCTAAGCATTTCTAAAGTAATGCATGACAAGCCCTAACTGGCTCAAATGGCCTGACTTTAAAACTTACATGACCATGATTTAAGTTTTATTTTCCTCTGAAAAGAGTTTATCCCTGAATAACACCAATAAATATCTTCTTTGGAACATTCAGAAGTTGACTACTTTTTAAAATTTTTTAGATTTATTTTTCAGTGATATTTGTGCATCTTGCCTTAGATTTCCCACCAGATTAAGTGCTTTTGTTTGACATTAATTTTTAAATTGTACACTGATAGATACTCCTGAACCAGATGAATCATCTCTTTCAATATTATATTTTATAAACATCTAGGTATCATCTTCCCCACCTAAAAATGACAGAATGCTTATAAAGCTTAATTTTATAGTACTTAAGAACAAAACCAACAGGGACATCTTCTTAAGTATTTCATTTACTATGCCCTGCTTGGTTCAAAAGGAATTTGGTTCCCCTGTGATTCAGAGAGGAGGAAAGACTCCAAAAACACATACCAGAAAGTCACGTGTGGGTGTGTTTGGCAACTGAGAGGAGGTAGGAAAGCAGAGATTTCCTAAGCATATATTGATGATGAGTCTACCAAGAATTATGATAGTCTTTTTTTTTATAACCAGATACATTCTGAAGAAAGAGAATACTCTTAACTTTTGCTAACCAGAATTTATGTAATCAGACTTGATAACTATTCTGGGTTTAACCTATGTAAAACAAACACAAATAAATAAATAAATAACTTTAAGCCTTACCAACTGTTTGGCTGTAGAGAGCAGATCAATACAAATTCTTATTTTAAATCAGGTAATTTGAGCAGAATTCTGTATATTTTATGGCTATTTTCAATTAGTTACATTGAAAAGCCTACAGTTAATAAAAAAGCAGTTTCCAAGACTGTCAAATCCCATGGAGCCAACATGACCATGATCACAGAAATGTTCACAAAAGTTTCACAAATAACCTTCTAATCATCTAACTGTTCGTCCCCTACCACCCAACTTTCTTCCTTTCCTCCTCCCAACTCACAAAACAATTAAAATATGAAAAACAGTTACATCTTTAGCTATTCTTTGAGTTTGAAAATGTCCTTATTTTGCATTGATTCTTTTTTCTTACTGAAGTATAGTCAGTTACAATGTGTCTACTTCTAGTGTACAGCATAATATCCCAGTCATGCATATACATACATACATTCGGTTTCATATTCTTGTTCATTAAAGGTTATTACAAGATACTGAATATAGTTCCCTGTGCTGTACAGAAGAAATTTGTTTTTTTTAATCTATTTTTATATATATTGGTCAACATTTGCAAATCTCAAACTCCCAAATTTATCTCTTCCTACCCCCTTTCCCCAGTAACCATAAGATTATCATGTCTGTGAGTCTCTTTTGTAGATGTGTCCATTAGTGTCCTCTTTTCTTTTTTTAAAAATTCTTGAATGATGATACTCTCAGTATAGAATTCTAGGTTGATGGTTTTTTTCTCATCACTTTGAGGATGCTGTTCTACGATTCCTGGCTTCTACTTCTGCTGTTAAAATATGAGCCATCTGTCTGCCATTCCTTTCTGGGTTATCTGTCTTTTCTCTGTCATTGCTTCCCCTACCCTCAAAGTCTTCAATATTCTGTAGTTTCACTATTATGTCTCTAGTATCAATTTCCTTTTATTTATCTGGCTTAGTATTCATTGGCTTCCTATGTCTGAGGATTTGTATACTTCACCAATTTTGGACAGGTCTCAGTCATTATATCTTTGAATATTATATATCCTCCATCCTATTATCCTTTTCGGAGATTCTGATTCAACGTTAAGACATTTTCATTTTATCCCTCCATATCTGTTAACCTTTCTTTTGTATTTTTAATCTTGGTCTCTTCCAGTCTAGCTTCCTTCCCTTTCACTGTGTCTTTTCTGCTTAATCTTTTTTTTTAATTTAAAAAATTTTACATAAATATATGTATCATTTATAGAAGATCTCTTTGGATGTTTTGCAAATCTGCCTGGTCAATTTTAATTCTCTTCATCCTACATCACATTCTCAGTCTCTTCTTACTTATTTCTATACAGCAAATATACTGATTTTATAACCTATAGGGTAATATCTGCAATCTTTGAGATTTTATGTACTTTGTTTTATCTGCTGACTCTCAGAATAGATTGTATGTTCATTTATATTAGACTATGAGCTCATGTTCTTGGGATTCCATGTGTGGGGAATCTTAGATGCCTTGGTTTAAAAAGAATTCTTCCAGAAATATGTGTCCTCTTCTGCTGGACTCACTACCAATCCACTTGAAACCTCTAATTTTTTTTTTCTTTAAGCCACATAGATAGTATACATTCTGGCCTTCGAAGAGCTTGCGCGTGGTACTGTGGTTAAGAATTCTTTTTGATAGTTCCTCCTAAGCGGATGTTACCCTTTGAGAGCCCTTATATTATCCACGGGCCTTCTGCACTCTGGCCTCAGCCTTCACCTCCTGTGCCCCGTGTTCAGAGCTGATCAAAACTCAGGCTCCAGGCTACCAGGAGCTTTCAGGGCACACATCAAATCTATAACATTAATTGATCCCAGCCTCATAAAATTTCCTTTACTGTGCCACCAGCTCAGCTATTTATTTAAAAGATTTACATGTGTTTTAAGATTTATATATATTTTAACATACAATACAAAGATGTGCATAAGTGTGTGTGATATATTATCTAGCACATTTAGTTGAACTGTATCAGTAAGCATTTCTAATCCTCCATATTGCCATAAATAGAAGCAGTCTTTTTTAAACAAGACTTAGGACTAATAAAACGTCATCTAAAATAAACTGCTTTACTAGGAGACACAATAGTTTGGCAGAAAGTTTGATTTTAATTATAAAGTGGCCAGCACTCACAAATGTTTCCAATTATTACTATTCCACCAGTTCACTGGGAATGCCCAAGCGGCTCTGTTGCAAATTAGAAAAACTTCCTTTTCCCCCTAAAACTCATCCTAAAATCGATTCCTAAAGCATTCTAGAGCAGAACAGTTGTCAAAAGACTGTTAATAGATACACGCTTCTGAGTACCTTCTATGTGCAGGTACTTAATACACAGTATTTCCACTCTTTACAAAAACCCCCATAATAGCAACTGTCAATCTTATTTTACACATAGAGAAAACTGAACCTCCCAAAGGTTCAGCAACTAGCTCAAAAGTCACATCTCTTTGAGGTTTAAATCTGAGTCTTCCCAACTCTTCCCCATGTGCCATGATTCCACTGCTGTGAATGGCAGGCCAGCCCAGCAAAAACATTAATCCTGCCACCACCTCTAGGCAGGGAACACCCAACAGGAAGAGCAGGAGTCACTGCTTATACATGGTAACACGTTGTGAAGTCGATATAAGCAGAACTTAGACAACTATGCAAATTATAAATGCTGTCTGTGTGTAAACAATCATCTAAAGAGAATTCTAATTTGTCTTTTTTACAGTCTAAAGGCCAAATAAAAGGAAGTTAAATTTCAGAATGAGGCATTTTCTTCAAATGTTATTTCCTGATTATAAAATTTACATAACAGCAAAATAACTTGAAGGACATGATAGATTTCTCTTCTGTGATAATCTTTAAACAAAGACTAATGCTGTAAACAAGTTAAAATATGTCCCACACAAATGAACACAGGAGGGATGACCCTTAATAAACAATTTCCCTAGTATTCGTCCTATTTTATTTCAAGCAGGATTTTTACAACCAATAACTGTACTAAGTGCTTAAGCAATGAGATATCAAGTTATAATCTTAAAAAAAAAACTCACATCTAAGATACTTGGAGAATCAAGTAGGTTGTGAAATGGGAAAAATGGGTACATTCATACTGCACTGACGTGAGCACACACTTTTCAGAAGGTGGTCTGGTAAGATCTATCTAAATGTATCCATCTATATGTAAAACCAATATATTTTTTGACCCAGCAATTCCACTTCAAGGCATCAAGGATCCTAGACAAACATACACAAGCACAAAGATGTTTGCTACACCACTGCTGGCAACTCAAGGACCTGAGAGAATGGTTCTATCACTATTCTTCTGAATACTACAAGTCAGCTAAAAGGAATTAAATAACTATGTGAACTGACAAAAAGTTATCTCCAGGATATGTTTTAAAATGTCATTTATGTAAACCACATAAAACTATATAATTCCACATTCAATGTAAAAATACATAGAAAACAACTGAAAGGATACATAAACTGTTAACAGTGGCTCTAGGGAAAACTATCAAATGGGGACTGAAAAAAACTTTCACATTTTATAGTAATAATATTAGAAACACAACCTGAGTAGGGATTATGTAATACATATATATAAATATTTTAAATGGTAATCAAAATATCTTTGATATGCCTGCTACAAATTTCGTACAAACCCCTTCCCCAATAAACACACACACACACACCCCAACTCCTCTTACTGAGCAATAGTTTCCCTGAGAGCTGCTCTGCCAAGCGTCCTATGATTTGGAGTACAAATGCAGCTCCCTATCTACAAGTTCATGCCCTGAACCCAGCAGTGACTTAGGCCCTGGAAGCCTGTTTCCACATCTCTCAATGAAAGGTGTGGACTTTTATACGTATTTTTAAATATCATAAGTTGTGTTTCCAATAAAAAATGTATCACACAATTTAAAACCACTTAAACTCAGTATATTAACTCTGTGCTTATTACAAGCAGCAGAACCACTAAACATGTTACGTTAAGACTGAGTCTTTAAAGAATGAAGATTCTTTTAAAGAAATTAGATTTCTAAAAATGTCCAGAAATACAAGAACTATGGAGTCTCTCACCTCCCAAAGGGTACAGAGACAAAGATGAAGGTAATTAGTGAAGGAATATAAGATAATCCCAACCAAATTTCATTTCAATAAGATACAATGAAAAAATGTAAATTCATCTCATATCCTTGAACTACCCAGAGATTGAGAAATTATTTCAGCAGCATATATTCCCTGAATTACTTTTACAATGATTTTACTATATTTCTATTTAAAGCAATGCTGCATTACATGGGATCAATTTCAACCAAGCCACTTAATACATAAATGTGATATGCCTATCTGAAATAAGTCACTTTTGACTATTCTATTTATTAATATTAATGCATCAAACATTGACTGCATAGCCAATAACACCATTTAATCATATACTGAACAATCAAATATTTGCAGATATTATTAGACTATAAACTCTAAAGAAGAGAAACTAGCAAGACCATGGAAAATGAAAAAGAGGGAGAAAAAAGTAGGACACAATTGGTTTATGTGGAGGGTATTTTAAACTCTTGACTTAATGAACCATTTGACGACAAAAAACAAATGATCATTTGCCTTCTGTTTAGAGAAGAATCTTCCAAAAAGCAGGAATCTAGAAGTTGCTGAGAACCTTCAGATAAAGGAAAGTAGAACCGTGTGTGTCTTGAAAATCAGATGACGGGGGGGAGAAATGGTTCCAAACTCTCAGCAAGAAAACTGTGTGACTCTCACAACAGACGAGGAGAGAGTAGGTATGACAAAGCTTATTGACAGGGTAAAACACATGTACATAGGTGTACTAACTAGGGTAAGAAAGGTCACACGTTTCCTTTGGCATGAGAGAAAAATTAGGACTTGGTGCAATAAGACTCCAAATCACCAAAGCCACCTTCTCTAAGACAGTTAAGAAGGAAACAAGGGGCAAGTGGCAGATTAAACAAAGGACACACTGTGAAGTATTCCAGTGCGGCAACTAACAATACCTTGCCTACCACCCTCCTTTTAAAACAAGTTAAACAAGGAGACTACTTGCAAAAGGTAAAAGATTTCAAGTGAAACAGAAGGAAGAAGCAGTTCTAAATCACTTTCAAAGCTGTTTATCTTTTTTAAGACAGGATTGCTAGCTAGAGGCAAGATCGAGAGATTTCTAGTTTTAGCCCTCCCTCAAAAAGACCACACCAAGGCCAAGAAAGCCCATTACCACCAGCCAGTAAGCTCCGCTTCCAAACCTAACGCTGACCATGAAGTCACCACTAACCCTTGGTCACCAAGGTCAAGAAGGATGAGGCTCAAGACATTAATAAAACTCTTTCGGATCGCACCAATGCAGAACTTTAGATCTGAGCTGAAGCAGACACTGCCAATAGCAAGAGAAGAGGCAAATTTTACAGATGTAAAATTTAGAGTCCAACAGGAAGCAGGCCAGACAGGCCACTCATAGTCCCTTTCAGATTAGACCAGATGCTATCAGTAGAGCCCATGTCACAGGACTAGCAGAGTGCCACAAGACTTCACTTAGAGAAATCTTTCTATATACGATGGACAAAAGCAGGTAAGTCATATTTCCTTTAGTATCTCAAGCCCTTCTGCTGTTAAGAGAAAAGAAAACTACCAATTCCTATCATACAACATTTAATGCCTATTTTAGTGGATATTTAAATCAGAACAAAGTGGACAAAAGCTGAATATTTTTTACAAGTATGAAAACAGAATTACTCTCATGTTTCAAATCCTTCACTAGCACAAACTGCTCACCACAGAGTAACAGACCCTTCATAATCCCCACCAACCTCTCCGGAACCATCATCTTCTACCAAACTACTTAAAATTCCCAACACACAACCATGTTTCATGCTCTCTGTGCTTCTTCATACCTCTGCCTGTAATGGGCTTCCCACATTTCTTTAACCATTAATACATAAAAGCCAAATCAGCCACTGTTTCCTCCAAGAAACAGCTTGTACAGCTACTTCCCTTTCCTCGAAGCTACTGCCCTTTCTCCACAAAGGAGAGACATACAGCACTCAATGAACACATCTATCTTAGCACCAACCTTCTACAGTAAAATCATGTGTAGCTATAATTCTTCTTCCATTACATCAAAAGGGGAGTGGTGGAACAAGACATTTTAAATAGGAATTTCTGAATTTCTGTATGTTCATTACAAAAATCAGAAGGTACAGCTAAACAAAAGAAAAACTGATGGTAAACCCCATCCTCCCTGACTGGGATCACATCTTAATTCATCTTGTATCCCTAACACCCAATACCATTATTAAGCACAGAGTAGGTGCTCAATGTATTTTTTAACCTAAAGCAGAATCTAATCTCTTGAATAATAATTTTTATTTAGTAATCTCAGAAAATGTTAAATTTTTACACTTTTCATATTTTAAATGTCACACATATATACACACCTTTCCTGCCCACCCACTTCCCGTCATGCATCAAGAATCTGCTCTCATTTTAGTGGCTCCAGAAGAGGTACACTTTAACAATCTTGTTTTGTAACAGTCGTAAAATGCATAAAATAAGGAAAATATGTTATATTTGCATGATAATTTTATCATGTAATTAAATACTATGCTTAGCTTATCTCAGCCAATGCCAATAAATTACAGCAAACCACACAGATAAATTCTGATTTTAACGTCATACCCTCTGATGTGTTTTCCCTTGTAGTGATTAGAAAATCTGACTGTATCATCAAAATTCAGGAGAATTAGGAGTTTCACCCTTCTGTCAGAAATTTTATGTCAAAGTGTTATTAGCTTAAACATGTAGCACCTAATGTATCTTTCCAATACATCAGGCAAGCATTTTAATAATGCGTGTAAAATGTGCATAAACCTTTTTACATTATGATTAAAGGCAATCAGATTAGTGGAGCAAATGACAGCCAAATGAAAAAGTGACAGATATATTCTGTTGTAAATAAAAACAACTTAAGTTTTAAGCATTCTCAAAGCAAATATAAATGGCCCAAAACCAAAAGCAAAGCAACAAGGGAAGACAAATATGGAAAAGGGTTTTAGGTATTATCTGAATCCTACTTTTCATTACCCATATGAAGATTTTCTCAACTTTTAAAGGATTCATTTCTATCCAATAAACTAAAAATCTTGAAAACTGCCCATCTTCTTCACAAATTTCCAAATATCACCTGAGAAGCAAAACACTGCAGTTGCAAACAGATTACATAAGAAAAAAATAATGGTTAACATAACAGAAACATAGAAGTTAGCCAATCCTGTAATCCCTCTCAAGTGCATATACAGTAAGTTCATTTATTATATAAATGAACAGTAATGTTATCTAATGTCTTCCCAAACCTCACTCTCCCAAAAGAGTAGCATTAAAAACCCCATTAACAACACAAGCCTTTTCTGTCAGCTTACTCAATAAAAATGGCGTTACTCAACAGAGAAAGGAAATCAAGTCAAGATCCAGGCACCTAGTGGTCATTACATTAACTGACAGTAACCTGTTAGGAAATCAGCTGGTCCAGGTGAGGCTGGTGCCATTTTGGTACAGCAAAGTCACAGGACAGAGCAAGGCTTGCTCCTCAAACTAATGTATAGAGGAAATCACGAGGGGATTCTGTTCAAAATGCAGAGTTTATGGGTAAAGCCAGTGATGGAAAGTAAGATTCTGAATGTCAAACTCCCAGGTGATACCCAGCCTGCTGGTCAGCGCAGAGAACCACACTATGAATGGCAAAGGGAGAGAAGTGAGAAGAAAAGTAATTCTGAGCTCAAGTAGGAATACACTTAGGACACACCCAAGTGAATGCTGATGCTTTTTTTGTTTTCCATCTTCTCTTTTTATTACAAAAGTTACTTAAAACAGGAAAATACTGTGTTTTCTTTATTTAACATACACTCTAACACAGATTTTAATTCTCCGAATATGCAGCCAACAAAATCAGTACATTAGACTTGTTTCACTGTTTACTAACTCAACTTACTTCCTACCTCTCAATAAAAATATTTATTTTCTATCAGATGAAAATCTCTAAAGGTATTGTTCACATTTTTTTTTAATGGAGGTACTGAGGACTGAACCCAGGACCTCATGCATGCCAGGTATACACTCTACCACTGAGCTATACCCTCTTTCCTTCACATTTATTTTGAATGAAAACTTATACATCACCATTCGATCCATGGGGTTTATCATTATATCATTATATTTTAATCTAGAAAAAGTACTCACTAATATATTTAGGAAACTTTTTTTTCGTATTTCAAAGATGACAATGTGGAATTCACGAATTCTAAGGAGAAGGTACAAAGCATCAATAAGAAGTCGTCAGCTAATGACATGTTAGTATGATTCAGTAGCCTTTTAACATTTAAGATGCAGCACTGGGTGATTTATCACAAAAACTTAAGGGTAACTTTCATCTTAACATATCCATTGCAAGACCTACAATCTAACTCAAAAACTGAAAATCCAAGGAGAAACCCAAGAAGCACCAAAAGCTGATGCATTTGTTCATAACTAATTCTCTAAACAACCATTTAAAGGGGGAGGTGGGGAATAGCATGAAATGACAAGCATCTAAAACTTAAAGAGTATTGCTAATTTGGTAAGTGTGTGGGTGTAATTGTTTTTAAAATAAATTATGTATACAAATATTTACCAATAAATAGTGGCAGAAAGTTACTGGAAGTGGAGAAAGGAGTTCATCTTTCTAAGCTTGCACCTCAGCCAAAACAGGGTCACACCTAGACTCAACATACTCTTCCTCGCAAGAAAAAGAATCAGGCACCAAGTTAAATCTGAGAGTAAAAAATCTTTGCTTTTATTGCCACATTAAAATAAATAAAATTATATGGAATATATGAATGCAAACAGGCAAAATCAGACGTTTGCATAAAAATATATGTAGTTATTTAATTAGGTATCATGTTATATAACTACATTTTCACTCTTTAATCAAAGATGAAAAGTTCCCTTAACTTTCAATGCACCAGACTTCAATCATGCTGCTCCCTGGACCTGATACACATCCCATCCCAATTTTATACATTCGAACCTTTATTCATCCTCCAAAATGCCTCCTGTGCTAGAAGTAGTTCTACATCCTCTGAATTCATGGAGCATTTTATCTTCACTCCTGTAAGGCACATATCACTTTCCATCACCCACACAATCTCCAAACATGTCTCAGCTCCTATGTAGTGAGCACCACAAGGGCAACCAGTATACCTTGGTAGCACCCATGCTGACTAGGACTTAGGAGTAATAGGTATTAGTCAAATTTAGTAACTTCACAGAATAGACTGAAACAGTGGTTCTAAGATCAGCAGCCAAAGCACCATCTGGGCACATTCTGGTAGAAGTGCAAATTCTTGGGCCACCTCCCAGACCCACTGAATCAGAAATCCTGAGGGTGAGGCCAAGCAATCCTTCTACGTGATTCCAATGTGGCTAATACATACAAAAACTGGGGCAAAAAGAGTCAGAGCGGTGTGGGGGTGATGCAGCAGTTACAGCTACACGTCACATGTCAGATACTGACATTTAGAACAGAGGAAGTGGAAAGAGGTGCTGGCCCTTCCTTTAAAGTCACTTCCTTTTAAATACACTAACAGCTAATGTCCTTTCGTAGAGTAAAGGATCTTTTAAAATCATCCCTTTTCTTTCTATATGTTGATATTTCCATACAGATACAAGACTAAAAAGAAGGCTGTCCAGGTTACTGATACACATGCCTGAGAAATACTGACCACACAATCAAACAAATGAATCTTTTTGAAGGCATAAAGGCTTATCCAATGACATTTACAATTAGATTGCACAGAAGAAGCCATTCTCTCAAAGTATAAAGCAAGTTTTACCAGGTACTTAGTACCACAGCCAGTCAGTCTAGTTATAATTGTTTATCATCATTACAGAAGGCACACCCTCAAACTTCAGCTTTATTTACCTGCATGTGGGCTGCATTAAAAAGAGAAAAGGAAAATTATTTTTCCCATTCAAACAAACATATTGCAATTAAACATCTAAGCAACATAAGCTGCCATAATCCAAACAAAAACAACTTTGTATGGGTTACCTGATTCATATAGGTCAGAGATCAATCATTCAAAACTAATCAGGAACACTGAGTTTACACTTAAACAAATGTAATTTAAAGAAAAGCCAGAAAAAAAAAAGTGAATCTCTCAAAGTCAAAAGTTCCTATACTGTATTATCATAAATAGATCAGCTCATCGTGCACAATCTTAAATTTACTCTACCTAACAGGGTAAATATCAGCTCCCACATCCTGAGACAGAAGATGTTGTGAAAGGTTGTGTTCCCATATCCAGGTGATATAAAGCAGTGGTTCTCAAGATCAACAACATTAGCAGTATCTGAGAACTTGTTAGAAATACAAATTCTCAGGCCCCACACCAAATCTTCTGAATCAAATATTTGGGGATGAAACCCCAGAAATCTGTATTTTAACAAGCTCTCCAAGTGATTCTAAGGAACCGCTAATGTTTGAGAGCCACCAGTCTGAAGACTCTCTAAAGAGAATCTTGACCTATGAAGGGAGCTACAAGTCTAAACTGCCTGGGCTCATTAGTAATTTTTTTCAAAACCTGAGAGTAATGCTATTCTCACTGGCATAAGCAATGGCAGTTGGATGTCCTATTGTTACAAGCATAAACCCCTTTTCCTTCGTAGTAAATTCCCAGGTATTAATTTTAAATAATGAAGAGGAGCTCTCTGGATACTACAACTAGCAGAATTCCATTACAGTCCATTATGTTCTCCCTCCTATGCTTAGGACCCAATGGCCACCATAAATGAAGCCCAATAAAAGTCCTGTCACATCAGTGATATCAGAAAGAACACAAGAGCATACACATGTGCAGGAAGGGAGCAAGGAGAAAGAGAAAAAGAAGTAAGAGAACAAATGGGAAAAAAGTCAAGATCAAATACCAAAACTGCAAGAGGGTACTCTCATCCTAAGATATACCTCTGACTTATTTATAGCCAACAAAAAAGACTCATTTCAGGTGCTTGGGTTCCCTTCTCTCCAATGTCAAACATTATAATTTTACAATTAAAAATGTACAGAGGGCAGGCTGTGGAGATAAACAAATGAAAAGAGCAGATTGCACTATAATCCTAATAAACTTATGGACAATGTCTAGACTGAAATGTTTTTGCATTTTTGGCATCCTGACCTTTAAAATCTAAAAGAAAAGGAACAGGAAAGCCTGTATCCAACCAAACTATAGAATAGCAACACAAAACCACAGTTATGTATCAATGTTATACAGCTCTGAAACTAACAACTAATTCATTCTAGAAACTCTGATGGGAATTATGTTTTTCTTGTAAGATACAGTTTTCTTAAAGTTTCATTTCTATATTTGATTTTCCTTTATCCTTGTTTCAGAACCCCAAAACTTACCAAGAGATGTTTTCCACTGAAAACTATAGATAATAATTATTTGTAATATACAGTTTCTGCAATTTGAGTTATCCAAATATTTATACTGTTTTCAAAGAGATTGTTTTCCTGACCCTTACACAGGATGTTAAGTGGACAACTGCATATGGGTTGGTGTAGAAAAGTTAAATGATGGGTAAAAAACCCAAGTGTACTTAAGTCAAAAGTACAATCAGAGTAATGGTACATAATGGCCAATTTGGATATACTAGGAAGAGTTAGGGAGTATGACACATGTAGACTATAAAATGTAATTCTTTTTATACCATTTTAAATAAATTATATTATTTCAAATTTTGTCCAAGTGGCTTGAGCAGGAAAGAAAAATTTCTCAATAAGATATGTCACAAGAAAATTTTGAGCTAAGATTTATGTACCTGAACCAGAGAAACAATACATGTGTGAAGAATTTGTGTCCTTTAAGAATCATTTACAAAGACACTTTCTGGAGTTTAGGTAAACTCCTATCACCACAGTGGCCTTCTTAAATTCCTTGGCTGAGAGAAAATTATTAAGAGTTTTCCTGTATGTTTTCTGTTTGGTGATACAGGAGAGAGATTCTTAGAGACACAGGCACACTGCCTGATGTACAAGTGCTAAACTAAGACTAGAATGTTAAAAACCATAAAGAAGCTGAACAAACTCCAGACAGTCTAAATATAAAGACAGAACCATACCTAGACATGTCACAGTAAAATTGACAAAAGCAGTATGAGAGAAAATCACATAAAGGAGAACAAGAATACAACTAATAGATCATCTCTCATCAGAAACAACAGAAACCAAAAAACTGTGCAATGACATAGTCAACCTATGGAAAGAAAAAAACCACAACAAAGTATTTTATACCCAGCAAAACTATTCTTGAAAAATGAAAGCAAAATAAAGATATTTCCAGATAAACAAAAGCTAACAATTTGCTGCTAGCAAACCTGAGCCACAAAAATACTAAGGAAATTTCTTCAGGATGGGAGAAATTACACCAGATGGTAACTTAAATCCCAACTGTATACTCCAGAATTCTAGTTCAATAAAGAAACCTATATTTTTCTTGTATCTTCAAACTCTTCACTATGATTCACTGTATCTCCTAATCATTAAATTGAGGAGACTTTCATTTAATTTCTTCTATTAATTACTTTAAACATAACTGTTTAAAGCAAAAATAACAACAAAACTTTGTTGAGTTTAAAATGTATATGGATGTAATACATATGATAATAATAACCCAAAGTGTGTGGGGAGGTTGGAGGCACAGAGCTATGCTATGTACAAAGGGCTAATTTTGCTGTAAGAGAGTCAGAATTAACTTGAAGTAAATTATGATAAATAGATGTAATCCCTAAGAAACACAAAAAAACCCACAAAAAATCAGGGTTAAATGTCAACAGAATACTTAAAATTTTACACTAAAAAATATTTATGTGATACAAAAGAAAACAGCATAGGAAGAATAGAAATTAAGAGAGATGAAAAAAGAAATTACACCTGAAACTAATATAATGTTATAATATGTTATAATATGTCAAATTATATCACGATTTTAAAAAAGAGCCAGATGAGACAGAGAACACACAGCAAAATGGCAGACCTAAATTTAGATGGATAGTTACATTAAATGTAAATTAATTAAACACTGTAATCAATAAGCAGAGATTTTTTCAGACTAGATTAAAAAGTATAAACAAGATCTGAATTACATACATTAAATATCCAACAAACACACTTTAAATTCAAAGATTCCAATAAGCTAAAAGTTTTACTTATGGAAATTATATACTATTCAAACAATAAACATAATAGGACTGGAGTGGATATATATTACTATCAAACAAAATAGACTTATAGCAAAAAGTAATTCTAGAAATAGAGACATCTCATACTTAAAAGGGTACAGTAAGAAAAAATAGCAGTTAAAAATGTTACACACTGAACAGCAGAATCACAAAATGAAATAAAAGCTGACAGAAATCAAAGAATAAAAACAATTCAACAATTACAGTTAGAGATTTCAAACTCCTAAAGAATAACTGACAAAAAACCTCTGTAGAAAATGCATACAGATACAGAAGATTTGAATAACACTATTAATCGATTTGACCAAATTTATATGTACAGCACACTCAACCCCAAAACAGAAGAATACACATTCTCTTCAAATGTACATGGTATTATTCTCACGGACAGACCATATACTGGGCCATGAAACAAACCTCAATAAATTTAAAGGCATTCTAATCATACAAAGTATGTTCTCTGATCACAATGTAATTAAACCAAAAATCAATGACAGAAAAATAAATAACTCATAGATCAAAGGAAAACACAAGGGAAATTAGAAAATATTTTCAGTTAAATGAAAATGAAGATACAACATATCAAAACTTGTGACATAGCTTATTAAGTTTATGCCTTATGAAAAAATAAGAGCAAACAAAACTGAAAGCAAGCAGAAGAAAGTAAATCAAAACAGCAGAAATAAATGAAATTGAATACAGAACAACAAAGTCAGTGAACCCAAAAGGAACCAATGAAACTAATAAAAAGATCAACAAAATCGATAAACTTCTAGTGAGACCACTCAAGAGAAAAAGAGGTATGATACACATTATCAATGGCAGGAATGTAAGAGGGCTAGCTCTACAGCTCCTACAAACAGTAAAAGGATAGTAGGGAGACACTGCGAACAACTTGATGCCAATAAATTTGATAGTTTAGATAAAATGGACAAATTCCTTCAGAGACAAATGATTAACACTCATATAGGAAACAGATAACCTGAATAATCCTACATCTATTCTTAAAAATGAAGCTATAGCTTTAAACATTCCCACAAAGGAAACTCCCATTCTACATAGATTTACTGGAGAATTCTACAAAACATTTAATACCAAACATTTGATACCAAGTCTGAGCAAAAACTTCATAAGAAAACTACAAACAAGTAACACTCATGAACACAAAAGTAAAAATCCTTAATAAAATATTAGCAAATTGAATCCACTTAATATAAAAATTATAAAACACCATGACTAAGTGGGGAGTTTATCCTTGGAGTTTATCCAACCCCTCCACTGCACAGTCTGGAACTCCAATTCTATTGTTAAATTCCTCTATATTTCTTCATGTCTTCAAACTCTTCACCGAAGGTTTGCTACATCTCCTAGTCATTAAATTAAAGAGCATTTCCCTAGGATTCTGCTCGGTCCTGTATCACCATCAAAGCAGAGAATGAGATATCCACATCTCACACCTTAAGAGACCAGTGTTGATCTCGATATCTTCATCACTCCTCAAAGTCATTTCTGGACCATTCTTTCCCTCTTATAAAAATGCTTGCTTACCTAAGCTCAAATCAACAGTATCGACTTCTACTATCTACTTCTCAACCACTTACCATTTAAGTAACTTTCCCCTCTTTAATCGTTAAGACTTTATATCCATAGTAGTCCTCATATCATCACCTCAAAGCTTGCCATTCAATAGTCTCTCTATTCTTTGGCCTTGTTTATCAACAGGGAGGTTCTCTTCCATTGTCAACATTTGTTTAATGTAAGTCTTCCCTGCTAGACTAAGCTCCATAAAAACAGAAACCAGAGCTGTCTTGTTCACTGCTGAATTCCAAGCACATAGCACAATGGATCCTCTTAAATGCAAATATTGGGGACTACTAGTAGGCCTGTGTGACCACAATGACAATAAAGTGTCTGGGAATCATATATAAAAAAACAATCAAAGGATGTTTTACTAAGACAAAGTATTTGCTGGATGAATAAATAAAGGAAAATGATATTAGCTATTCTAAAATATAAAAAAGCCAAACATATAAAAAAAAGTAGGACTGACAATTTCAAGACATGGGATGAGCAATTGACTCTGCTACTAATTAGCGACTTTATTTAATGTAACTGGGCTTCTGTCTGCTCATCTACAAATTACAGGAATCAGACCTTTTGGGTTCCAAACATTCTCTTTTCATTCATGTCTAATAGTGCCCCCAAATGTAGAAAGAAGCCCAACAAGTGTGTTATAAGAAGGCAACCTGAGGAGCTATAGCTATCAAAATATGAAGAAAGTTACCCTACAAAAAATATACTCTATGAATACTAAGAGATAAAGAAAGCTTCATACATAGGTGGACTAGATCAGAAGTAAATGATAACCCATATGGGCAGCCATTGTTTATGTAATAATAAAAGTTTTACTGGAACACAGTTAACACTCATTTGCTAAAGGACTGTCTATGGCTGTTCTTTCCTGCTACAAAGGTAAAGTTGGACAGTAGTCAACATATGGCCCACAAACCCTAAAATATATTTACCATCTAGAACTTTAAGAAAAAGTTTGCTTACCCTGGACTACATGATTTATAAAGTGCATTAAAATGCTCTTAAATAGAGGACAGGGATAAAATAGAAAAGAGTAAGCAGAGAAAATAGATCAAACATGATTTCAATTCACCTCTCGGTGATTACACTAGCTTCTCTCTCTATGCCTGTGGATGGCTCATTTTCTCAATCATTGAAACCTTCTATTTCAAAAATACACAAGATAAAACAAGCATTAAAAATGTAACACGCACCTGCCCTCCTTCACTTTTTGTGCATTCCCTCGACATATGTAGTTTTCAATGTAACCATCACTGCAGTTGATTTTTGACCAGTCTGGGTCACAAACATCCAAGAAGTGAGGCCGCAGTCTGCCTATGGAATACTTGGCAATGTCAGTCAGAGACTGACTAGCAGCTGCACCAAATAAAAATGTTCCAATGGCTTTGTAAATAGTGGCTATGTAGTTATTCCTGATAAAGGAATTCGAGTGCAAGAGGTTAAAGTAAACAGACAGGGTTTCTCCAACAATCATCTGAAAAAGAAACAGAAAAATAGTATGTTAAAGAAGTAACCAGGCACTTTAAACAAAGAAAAAAATAGAAAATAAAATTGTAAATCACAATTAAATCTTTGTTTGAAAAACACCTCCCCCCTTTTTTTCCCTCTACAAATGGAGAGCAACTTCAGATGTCTAATTCTAGACCACAAAAAAAAGTGTCAGATCAATTGTGAATACTGTTTACAGAGTAATGGTTAAGCCAAAATAATTTCAAAGTCTACCTTGAAACAGTAAGACCTTATTCCTTTGCTGGTATTCAAATAAATGGAGTCTTAATAAGTACACAATGATGTATCATGGAAACAAAAACCATGGTTTGTTCAAAGAACATAAACTTCCCCAAGGAGAACATCCCTTTTGTAAGAACTTTTAACTGACAGAGGCTGCAGTTTCATCAAACATTCCTTTGAATCAAAAACATCCATCATATTAAAAAGGATAAAATAGTTTCAGGGAGAGGAAAAAGCTAATATAAAAGCAGGGATCCAACACTGAGGCCAAAGGGTAGAGAGGGCAGAGATTAACTTGACAAGGCCTCCCAGTCCTGCCTCTCCAGGAGGCCTTTAGGGCCAGCTGACTTAACAAGTCTCATTAAAAGACCAAACACACACTTGATGCTCTCTTTATCCAAAAAAAATCTCAAGTGACTCCTTCCTCTATTTTTCACTGATTTTTGTAAAATGAGGGTTACAGCCTTCACAGATTCTAGTAGAGTGGGTATGTGTGTAAGCATGCACCAGTATGAGTTTAACCTTTTTATGGTTTCCAAATACTTTCCAAATTCACAGACCAATACCTTGAGAAATCTGAAAAAGTACTGAATGGCAACATGATAAAAAAAAAAAATCACATTTGCTGATAAAATAAGCCACACTCTAGCTACCTGAGACCAAAATAAAAACATTCTGCTTGCTAATTTATGTTGGGTGGATATAAAATCACAAAGTTTCACTTAAGATACATACTAGGTTTACTGCTTCATCTTAAATTTACATAAACAATTTTACAAAGTTGTGAGGGTTATCTGGCTTCAGAGTGAACCCTTCCATAAGTGAAATAAATGGCTGCCTCCTGAAAGGGGTTTCAAGAATCTGATACCAAAAATCCTTTCCTCATTTGGCTCAATGGCTCCTAGAATTCCGTAATTAGAATGCTGTAACTCTGACAACTAGGGTATGAACTCAACAAAAGCAAGAATAAATTTTTAGTCGTTGAATAGAAAGCTAGTACTACCACAGTGACCCAAAACAGAGCTGGTGGTCAATAAATTTCAACTGAAGGTGCTACCTCTTGGGTTAAAAGTAAACACCCTTAAACACATTAAGCCCCACAGAAACATTTTCCTTGTATAATCATTAACATGAATGACTTAATGAGACCTTTTCTGAGAACAGGTCTCACAGGAGAATAAAACTAAATGCACTTCTGGGGATATAACACTTCCGCAACTGTGCTAAAGGTTCTCCCCCACGACTGCCTAGAGGTTCTGCATTAAAGTAAGTCTCCGCAGACTGTTAAGGTGTTACAGCAACTGCCTTGATTGATTAGCAGCAAGAAAAGATTTCTCTAACATTTTGTGATAGAGTTGAACTTTGATAATTTTAATATATATGAAGTATATTAATCTATCACAATTTGAACAGTTGAAACTTCCACAACTTAGCTGCCAGCATTTCTTGCATAAGCACTCAACTATTTTCCCAAAACAGGTATTGATGTCTGCAAGTCTTCCTGCTCATAATAATCATTGTTTAGGGCCAACCAAACCCTGGTTCTTGCCACTGATGACTGAACATCAGGTCACTAGGACCTTTTAGAGCATTGGGCACAGATTAAAAGCTGATTTACAGAAGCAATATAGCTGAAACTTAACCTACAACACCAGGGAAGAGTGGGGGACTCTAAAGCTGACAAGTGCTAGGTTAACTTACATCATTTTTTATTATGTACTCCATCTTTATTGAGAGAAATAGACAATAGAGATGTTCTAAATCAATTCTTCTAATTTAAATGTAAGGATGTGTCTGCATTTCACCTACACAATAGCCATAGTTTTGTTTCATTTTAATACGTTATCCTGCCCTTTGAGCCATTTATGCCAACTCAGTCTTTAGTGAAGTCCACACTTAAGCTAACTGTACCCTATTCTTAGAGCTGGGATGACTTGTCATGTATTATTTACTCAGATTCTAAAGACAGGATAAATTATTAAAGAACTAAAGATAATGTTTGGGGGAGTAAAACAGAATACTTTTGAAGATCGAAGCTAATAATTATCTAAATCAGTGTGATCCAACCCTTGAAAACCTATGTACCACAGTATTTTCTCACCATCTCCTTTATATCTCCAAGATATATATACCAACCAAGATAATTTCATACAGCTCTACACTGTCCGTATAGCTATGTGTCTTCCACTCAAGGCCCACCTTCCCAAACGAATATATAATCACTGGTATACTTTCACTCCTTCCTAAACAGCTCTAAATACCTCCATTCCCTTTATTCCACTGAATCTCTCTCCAAAAAAGTCATAATGACTTATCAATCAAACACATTTTCATCAACCCAAATCTTAATTTCTCAGAAGTATTTGATATCACTGACCATTTTATCCTTACTGAAATTCTCCCTTGGCTTCTGGGAAACTCTATTAATTCTGATTCTCTATCAGGCTTTCTCAGTCACTCATGTTTGTGAATCATTTGCACATCATGTCAAAGACCTGGCATGAAGTCTCAATCACGGTCATGATTTCTTTTTTAAAAAATGATTTACTTTCTAGAAAATCAAATGAAACATAAACTAGTCTAACCAAGTGCTTCCTGAAAGAAGCTGAGTTAATGAATAAACTGAAATTGTTTTAAATTAATAGATAAAACCACTGCCTTAGGCAGTGTTTGTTGATACAGCTGATATGAAAACAGTACTTTTATAGTACCTTTAAACAGTCTGTTCTTTTTAAAGAAAACTATACTCAACTTAATTGATGTTTTATAAAGACAACTTTCTCACAGGTGATGGTGAAATAGTCAAAACTTCCAAGTTAATAAAGTATAACTAATAAGTTTTTGCTGAGTGCCTCTCAGGTCCTGCGCTTGCTGTACAGGCTACATACAACCACACAGTGCCCAGAGCCAGCACCTTGTCCTGTTGCAGGCCTCTGGTCTATAGAAGATTTCTGTAGTTTTGCTTGTGCAGCATCCTTCTTACTGAGACACAGAGAAAAGTAGAATTGACAAGTACATTGGTAGCAGTGTTTGAGTACTTGAATCTTGTCTGACAGCAGCTATTACTTGCATAGAGAGTCCTACTAAAATTGTTGTAAATAGCTAGTAAAGTCTCAGACACATATAAAAGGCCCTACTCATACTCCCTCTTTAATAGAAAGATCATAAATATGGCTTTCTTTCTTTTAATAGTAAAAACTCAGTGTAAAGACTTGTCTAGATTAAAGGGACCACCAATTTCTTAAAACTTCACTGTACTGTAGGAGAGTCACCAGCATTACTGCATAATCACTCCAGTTTCGTCCCAGCACTTAGGAAATGCCAAGCTCCAGGGCAAGCAATGAGGATACCAAGATGAACAAGGCACCATCTCTGCCTTCAAGGAGCTCACAGTTTTGTGAAACAAACATTTGTGCAGCAGAAGTTTCCTCTTATTAATTTTACACCACAAATTATGAGTTTAACTTTCAGTGCTAAAAAGGAGCTGAGATCATTCTGCAAGAAGATGTTAAATTTCTAAATTAAGAAGTTTTTTTTCATACACTCCAAAACAGAGAAGATAGCATGCATATATATATAAAGCATGCATATATATATGCTATTACCTTTTTAGCCTATCTCCTGGATAAGACCAAATTTTCTGCTTTTAACATACATCTTATTTCTAAAGATAAAAGTTATGGAGGATAAAACTAAGTCATAGAATCTCTGAGTTGAGAGATTATAAAAATCATCTGGTCCAATCACTTAAAGTTTTCTCCCCAGAGCATATTTTCTAAGCATTCCCACCTGAAATCCTAGAAAACAGCAACTACTATTGTGTTTTAAGTACCAGTAAAAATTCTTTTATGTTCACTGCTAATTATACATAGAACTTTGGCTTTTCCCTCCTATTTCGGCCATTATCTAAAAATTCTTTAAATTTTAAACATGGGTTTAATGAAATCTTAACATTAGTCAGCAATTTTTCTTTTCTAGAATCAGTAGCTAGAAAGTAGGTTCATATACACAGTTTCAGTAAGTCATAAAATAATATCCTAGGTATAAAGTATGCTAGAAATATATTGACATAAAAGTCACCTATTGGATTATTACTGAAACAATAACAAGTTAGAGCTCTAAAAAAATCACAGTGACTTGAAAAAGATCAGCATAAAACCTACACAGATTCAGTAAGATTATTCTCATTATACACTGTTACTCTTCTGTCCCCACTTAAAATAGCTGAGTTTATTTTGAACAAATAACATTAAAGGTTACAAAAAAAACATTGTTTTACAGGGTTACACATTCAATCATTAACACAGATTAACACAAAATTAAGCCAATTGCCCAAAAGTGATAAACTTGGAAAAGTGGATTTAACTTACAACGATAATACTGAATGGAATGATTATTCCACCTAATAACGGATAAGGTATGGTGTCTTCTTTGTAAGGGTACTTGATGGACTCATCATTACAGAATAATCCTCGTTGGAAGGGGGTATGCCTTGAAGTAAGAATTGCAAAAGGCAATCCAGCTAGCAAAAGGAATAAATGAAAATATCATTAAAAAGGAAATATCAAAACTAATAAATGGCAATAATTATCCCAGCGATGGTGTTTAAAATATTTTTTCCATGAAAATAAGAGCACATGGAAAAAGGAAATGCAGCAACACATGCAACAGAAGTTAGAAAAATTACAGTTTAGGGTAAAGATCTTTTTTCTACAGGAAATAACACCTCCAAGTCCTCTATTAATCAATTTAATCAAAAGCAACTTCTTCCCTTCATTTTTACCACAATACACTCATCTGTTTTGGGGGAAAAAAAATCTCTTCTCATGCTCTTGTCATTTAATCATAGGCTTTTCAACATTATTTCCAAACCAATTTGTCATGATCTTAGCTTCCAAAAGGAAAACAGCATTTTGATATTCCCCATTTTATCTTGATATTACTACCACATTTAGACAGGTCATAGTCACTGGCTTAGCTATCAAGGTATCTAAATAAAGTTTATCCACTCATTTCTGTAATGTCTACAGCAAATTTAGAGCTGCTGTGAAAAGGAGTCTGAACTTAAAGCAAGTTTCGTAAGAAAAGATGGACAATGGAGTCAAGCACAAAAGCACCTAAAAGACAGCTCTCTCTGTTTTCATCATCAATGTCTTCCCTAAAGATCATGTCTCACATTCACCTCCTAAAACGTCTGAACTTTTGTCTAAATGTGAAGTTTAAGAATTCAGTCCTCTTTTACTTCATTCACCGTACCCAGCATCCTAATTCATACTGCAGCATACTGACTAGGACTCCTTTCTTAAAAAGACAGAGTTCAGCAGAAACCCTCAACATGAGGTCTGCTTCAAGACTTTTCAAATTATGGACAGGTCTCTCCCTAAATGACCAATTCTCCCAGCAGTAATATCATAACCACTAAGTTAACATACTCACTGTATCTTCAAGTGTTCTTTCTGTGAAGCACCAAGTCTTGATGTGACCATTTACAGTCCCTAGCAGTTCCACTAAGCCCTAAAGGCTCAATGACAACCAAGCCTCTGTCACAATGCCTGATGTATATACTACTAATATTAAATGTGTTCAATCTCTAAGGGCCAAATGAAAAGGAGAAGCATGTTCCTGGTTCTTTTTACTTATCTTCCTGTTTTTCATTTAGACTCTGAATACATGAGCCAAAGTTTATTTCTTTGTGTTAGCCAATTTGCCAAGCTGTCAATCCATTCGAAGTCTTTATGATGCAAGGAGTGAACAAAAAGGCAGAGTAGGAAGACCCTGAGCTCAGCTCTTCCAATAGGCACAGCAAAATTACAACTATTTACAGAGCAACTATCCATGAGAGTGACCTGAAGATTAATGCAAAAGATCTTCTACAGCAAAAGATATAAAAAAAGAAACCACAACAAGACATGCAAGGGTGAAGATGCAGTACAGTCATCACCCATACTTTCGGGGTAGGCAACCCACAAATGAGAGGATAATTATAATTGCAGAGGTTTTCCCCAAGAAGGGAAGGGTCTTATCTTCACATCAGACTCCTCAGCCCAGAGTCCTGCACAAAACCCCCAGAATGTTTGGCTTTGAAAGCCAGCAGGGCTCAGTCTGGGAGAGCCAGAGGACTGTGGGAAATAACAGACTCTATTCTTAAGAGAGGGCACATAAAATCTCCTATGTTCTTATACCCAGGGCAGAAACAGTTATTTGAATGGAGCTTGAGTAGAACTCACTTGCTGGGAGAGCCTCCCAGAGATGTAGAGGCAATTGAAACTCACCCTGGGGACAAAGATGCTAGCAGCAGACACTCTGGGGAGCTCATCCCACCATCACAAGGACACTGGTGCTGCTAAGTGCCATTTCAGAATCCTTCCTCTAGCCAATCAGTGCCAGACCAGCCCTACCCACCAGATGGTACCAACCCTGAGATGCCCCAGGCCAGGCGGCTAAGTGGGTAGGAATACAGATCCACCCACCAGAAGGTCAGCTGCTGTAGAACCCACTGAACTCTCAGCCACCTAAGAACACAGCCTACCCACCACAGGACCGAGGACCTGACTCCACCCACGAGGGGACCACTGCTAGCCCTGAGACCCCGGAAACACCGCCTACACACACACAACTAGCTAACTGACCCAGCTCCACCTACCAGCATGCCAGCACTAGCCCTAGTCCTGTCCTCACACATCAGTGGTCAGGCACCAACCCTGGGATCCACTAGGCTCCAGCCCAACCCACCTGAGGCAGACACCACTGCTGGGATCCCTAGAGCCCTGCAGCTACTAACTCTGGGACCCAGCTCTGTTCAAAAGTGGGCTGGCACCAGCCGTGGGACACCCTGGGCCCCAGCACTGCCCAGAGTGGGCTGACACCAGCTTCAGAACCTCCTGGCCCCATAGCCAAAGACCCCAGAACCAAGCTCCAACCATCAGTGGGCCAGCAATAGCCCCAGGTTCCCCTGGGTCCCAACACGGCCCACCAATAGCCCAATCTAAGCCCCATGACCACTGCATCCCCACAGCAAGCTGTGTAAAGACACATTCCACCTGCTAGTAGTCTGGCACCACCCACAGTTGTTAGCCAGTCACAAAAGAAGGACTCATGCAGCCCACATAGAGGGCATCCCTAGAATATATAGATTTGATGACCAGAGGGAAGTATGCTGCTGGGCCCCATAGGACATTTCCTACATAAAGCTTCTTCTCCAAGATCAGGAAATATAACCAACCTACTAAATACAAAGAAATAAAAGCAGTGAATTAGGCAAACTGAGATGACAAAGAAACATGTTTCAAGCAAAGAAACAAGATAAAACCCCAAAAGAAGAACTAAGTGAAGTGGAGATAAGCAATCTACCTGATAAAGAGTTTATGGTAATGATCATAAAGCTGCTCAAAGAACCTGGGAGAAAAATGGATGAACAGAGTGAGAATTTACAAGTTTTTAACAGAGTTAGAAAATGTAAAGAACCAAATAGAGCTGAAGAATACAACAGCTAAAATAAAAAATACACTAGAAGAAACCAATGGTAGATTAGAAATACAGAAGAATGGGTCAGTGAACTGGAAGACAGAGTAGTGGAAATCACTGAAGCTGAAGAGAAAAAAGAATAAAAACAAATAAGGACAGTTTAAGAGATTGCTGGGAAAATATCAAGTTTAGAAACATTCACATTATAGAGGTCCCAGAAGGAGAAGAGAGAGAGAAAGGGGCAGAGAACATATCTGAAGACATAATAGCTGAAAACTTCCCTAATTTGGGAAAGGAAACAGACATCAAGATCCAGAAGCACAAAGAGCCCCCAAACAGGATCAACCCAAAAAGGACCACACCAAGAACATTATAATTAAAATGACAAAAATTAAAAATACAGAGAGAATATTGAAAGAAGAAAGGTGAAAGCAATGAGTTACATATAAAGGAACAGCCATAAGGCTATCAGTTGGCTTTTCAGCAGAAACTCTACAGAATAGAAGGGAGTAATATGATATATTTAAAGTGATGAAGAAGTAAAAGCCTATGACCAAGAATACCCTACCCGGCAAGGGTTTCATTCAGATTTTAAAGAGAGACCAAAAGTTCTACAGAGAAGCAAAAGCTAAAAGAGCTCAATATCAGGAAACCAGCTTAACAAGAAATGTTAAAGGGACTTCTCTAAGTGGAAAAGAAAAGGTTACAATTAGAAATATGAAACTATGAAAGGAAAAAAATCTCATTAGTAAAGGCAAATATACAGTAAAGGTAAGCAGATTAATCACTTATAAAGCTAGTAGAAAAGTTAAAAGACAAAACTAGTAAAGTCATCTATATTTAAAATAAGTTAAAGAGAAGTACAAAACAAAGGCATGTAAAATATGACGTCACAAACAATAAACCAGGGGGGAGGAATTTATATGTAAATATTTATTTATTTATTTATTTGTTTGTTTTTTATTTATTTATTATATTCACATTTATATGAAGTATGTTTAAATTACATTCAAACTTAAGAAATGAACAATTATATATATATATATAAAACCATGTAATTATATATAAAAAAATATATATATATATATGCACACACCACATGGTAACTACAAACTAAAAATCTATAATAGATACACATACAAAAGCGAGAAAAGGAGTCTAAACGTAACATTAAAACACTAAAGATAGTCATCAAACAAGGAAAGGGCAAAAGAAGAGACAAAAAAGAACCACAAAACAACCCCAAAATGATTTACAAAATGGCAGTAAGTACATATATATCAATAATTACTTTAAATGTAAATGGACTAAATGCTCCAGTCAAGAGACAGTGAGGGGCTGAATGCACACAAAAACAAGATCTATATATATGCTGCCTACAAGAGATTCATTTTAGATCTAAAGACACACATAGGCTAAAAGTGAGAGGATGGAAAAAGTATTCCCAAACTTATATGGACATTAATCTATAACAAAGGAGGCAAGAACATACAATGAGAGAAAAACAGCCTCTTCAATAAATGGTGTTAGGAATAACTGGACAGCTACATACAAAAGAATCAAACTGGACTACTCTCTCATACCATGCACAAAAATAATCAACACAGATTAAAGACTTAAGTGTAAGACCTAAAACCATAAAACTTCCAAAAGAAAACATAGGCAGTAAGCTCTCTGACATCAGTCTTAACAATATATTTTTGGATATGTCTCCTCAGGCAAGGGAAATAAAAGCAGAAAGAAACAAGCTGAAATTATTTGCATGGAGAATAATGGAGTGAAATGCCCAAGTCTTTAATACAAATATCACAGTTACACAACTTTTGCACTTATAATCACACACTGTGGAGGTTGAATACTCAGATCCATAATTTTAATTGTTGCCAGCCCTATGAAGTAACTAAACATGCACTCATCCTTCAACCAATAACAATACTCTAACTCATAAGCAAATTTATTTTGTATTTACAAAGAACTGCCACTCCTAGAATTCATTTTACTTGTAGGAACTCTATACATAATGGAAATTTGCAGTGACTACAATGCATTTCTGAATTGGTTGAATTTTTCAATGAGCATTTCTTTCTTTTGGAGTAAGAAAAGATATGTAGTACAGAAATTAAATCCACATGTGATTAGTGTCTAACACTCAATAGGCTTTATACCCTTATTCTCAAGAAAAATTCATAATAAACCCAAATATACTGAAAAATGTTCTTAACAAGAATATCCATTAACATTAAGCTGTCTTAACAATTCTCCAATGAAGACGTATAAATGGTCAAAAGGCACATGAAAAAATGCTCAGTATCGCTAATTATCAGAGAAATGCAAATCAAAACTACAATGAGGTATCACCTCACACCAGTCAGAATGGCCATTATTAAAAAGTCCACAAACAATAAATGCTGGAGAGAGTATGGGAAAAAAAGGGAACCCTCCTACACTGTTGGTGGGAATGTAGTTTGTTGCAGCCATTATGGAAAACAGTAAGGAGATTCCTCAAAAAACTAAAAATAGAGTTACCCTATGATCCAGCAATCCCACTCCTGGGCATGTATCCAGAGGGAATTCTAATTCAAAAAGATATATGCACCCCAATGTTCACAGCAGCACTATTTACAATAGCCAAGACATGGAAACAACCTAAATGTCCACTGACAGATAAAGAAGCTGTGGTATATTTATACAATGGAATACTACTCAGCCATAAAAAATAAAATAACGCCATTTGCAACAACATGGATGGACCTGGAGATTGTCATTCCAAGTGAAATAAGCCAGAAAGAGAAAGAAAAATACAATATGATATCACTCATATGTGGAACCTAAAAAAAAAAGACACAAATGAATTTATCTACAAAACAGGAACAAACTCACAGACACACCAAACAAATTTATGGTTACCGAGGGGAAAGGGGGTGGGAAGGGATTAATTGGGAGTTTGAGATTTGCAAATACTAACTACTATATATAAAGTAAACAATAAAGTTTCTTCTGTAAAGCACAGGAAACTGTATTTAACATCTTATAGTAATCTATAATGAAAAAGAATATGAAAATGAATATATATATGACTGAAACATTATGCTGTATACCAGAAATTGACACACTGTAAACTGACTATACTTCAATTAAAAATAAAAAAAAACCCACTACGTTGTTTTTTCTCCTTTGACCACAAAAACTATGTTAGAAATTATTCTTAGATTTAGAAGAAAATTTTGTGGGTATTTTTGAGGATAGAAGGGAAATAAAATCACATACAAGTATAATTAGTCCATTTTTTAAAACGGGAATATTCAAGTGGGCAAATATTGAGTGAATCCATTGTGCAAGGAATTCTGCTACGCAAGATCAGGAATACAAAGTTGAATAAGGCACAGTACATATTTACAGCAGAGAATAAACAGAGGTACAGAGAGCTATGAAGTTTCAAAAGAGAACTAGAACTAGAACTAGTGAGGCTCTAAGTGGTGATATTCAAAAAGATACTGGTTATCTGAGTCAGAATCTCAGTAGAGTGGGTCTAGCAGAGAGACAGAAATTTAGGGATATAAAGTATCCCTGAAGCCACAGGATAAAAGAAATTGTGTAAGATGGACATGAAGTGAAAAGAAGTGAAAGGCGAAACATGAGGCAATAACATTAAAGGGATGAGCACAGCAAGAGAATCTACTCAGGCAGTTGACTTGGTGGACTGAGAGAAGGTCAGGAGAAAGCAGCATCGTTGAGGCCAAGTCCAAAGACAGCACTTCAGGAGGTGGTACTTGCTTGGTCCACAGTGTCCAACAGGTTTTCAATTGCCAAACTTAATACAAGTCGTTTTAATAAGGAAGAAGGGGTAGAAACCAGATCACAAAGGTTTTAGTAAGGAATGAAAAGAATATAAGCATGAATCTACCACAAATGCACACTATCCTTTTGAGAGTTTGAATGAAGAGATTGTATCACAGAATGCCTTAGAAATATTTTAGAATTAATACTAATATATAATGGAAAAGAATCTGAAAATACATGTGCATATATATATACATATGTATGTATATGTATAAGTGAATTGCTTTGCTGTATACCTAAAATTAACACTGTAAATCAACTACATGTCAACAAAAAATTAAAAATTTTTTAAAAACCAGTAATATTTGTAATCTCTCATATAAACCCATGAGATGTATCACATCAAAGTCATTATCCAATGCCATTTCATTTTCACTAAATAACTAAACCTGAATGTAGCTCTCCCAAAAGAAGGATGGAGAGAAAGACCAAATCACTAAGTGTTCACTGACCCACTTAGGGCTGAAAAAGATGAGCTAGTCCAGAGTCCTGCTCTGGAAACTTTGGAACTGAAACAAAGACTGACTCAGTCAGAGCTGGCAAACAGCACTGGGCCACGCACAAAAAAGACTGGCTGAAGAGGCCGAAGACAAAGGAGGTTTGCAAAGAAAACAGAAGTGACTAGTCTGACCTCTGAGAACGAGAAAAGGTGAAAGCAGCTTTGGTTCCCCACTGCCAAAGGGCCGTGCTGATCTTGCTGCTTTGCGGTTGTTAGTGTTCCCTGTATCCTTTCAACAAAACTCAGTTTTACTTAAGCTAGTTAGAAAGAGATTCTACTCTTTGCAACCAATAGAGCTTTTTTATGTGGAATTATACACTGAAAGATATAAACATTAAGATCCTTGACAAACTGTTCTAGAAAGGATATTCTGCATCACCAATTTATTCTACCAGCCACAGTATATAAATGTAGAGAAATACAAAAATTTAAAGATATCTGATGCTATCTTTAACACTTACTACAGATTTTAGGACAAAAGTGTGAAGGGCTCCATTTAGCAATGGTACTCTTACATCAGTTCAAATCAAACATCCTTTTCCTTTTACCCGAAGACTGACATCTCTAAAACAATCCCTTTTTATCATTTGTCAAATGACTGCATTTGTCAATGTTGCTCTTAATACTTTAGTTTACAAAATTCATTTTCATTCCTTTTAAAGCAATTTAATTGAGGTATAATTTACACACCATAAAATTCATCCACTCTAAATGCATAATTTAATGATTCTGGCAAATGTACAGAAGTGTACAACCATCACCACAATCTAGTTTTAAAACATTTTCATTATCCAAAAAATTCCCAAGAGCCCATATGAATTCAATCCTTGTTTCCACCATCAACCCCAGGCAAACACTCATCTGTCTTCTATATCTACACAGACTTGTCTTTTCTGAACATTTCATATAAATGGAATCAGACAATATGTGGTATTTTGTAAATGACTTACATCACTTAGCATAGCATTTCTGAGGTGCATCCATGTTGTAGCATGCATTTTGTTCCTTTTTATTGCTAAACAGTATCATATTGCATGTATATATTACATTTGGTTTATCCATTCACCAGTTAATGGGTATTTGGGTTGTTTCCAGTTTTTGTCTATTATGACTAATGCCATTATAAACATTCACGTTCATATCTTTGTGTGGACATTATTTTCATTTCGAATGAGTAGACACCTAGGAGTGGAATGGCTGGGTCACATAGTAAGTTTGTGTTTAACTTTTTAAGAAACTGCCAAACTGGTTTTCCAAAATAGCTGCACCGCTTTGGCTCCCACATTCTGCTTTTAAATACGCCATGTGGCTGGTTACATTAGCCCATCTGAGAATCATATTCTCTGCAATAGTAAACTCATACTCACCCTCAAATAAATATAGCCTTCCACCTTCTATGAGTGAATATTTATAATGGTTTAAAAGAGAGCAAGTGACATGTAACTCATCATTTCCACAAACAAAATACCGCAAAAACACTTCTCCATCCTTTTACCAAAGGCAGGAAAAGACAACATAAGAATTTGTCCATACAACACCTTCTTCAACTTCCTCTTGCACTAATACTCATGATGATCTTGAAACCATAATATAAATACTAACAACTGCATTCATTAGAAAAATTGGTAGTGGAGTGTCCAGCAAAATTGAGAAACTATGGTTAAAAAAACGTGTTTTACACGTTAAGGGAACTGTTCCAGTGAAAACTACATAAATGCCTTCAGAAAATATTTTTGTTTTTAAGGTTCATCCATGGTGTAGCACAGATAGATATTTTATTCCTTTTTATTGCAGAATATTATTCTATTGTAAGGATATAAAACATATCAGATGCCCAGGAGAGAGTGGCATGCAACTTCAGAGTTTACAGCAGCAAATATTTAAGGGGCATGTTGCTTCAGAGCTAACAGCAGTAGGCAATAGCCTGAGAAATCATGACACAAAGATGTCAAGCACCTCAAGATTTGTTGCAAGAATAAGTACCACACCTCAATAGCCTGGAAGAAGAAAAGATTCCAACGGCAGACCAAAAGACCTCAGAGATGATGATGTCCATTTGTGAAATATCTCAGGGATCATATTCTTCTCCTAATGCCTGGACAATAAAGGAAGGATACTGATGGAGACAAGAATCCTAAAGAACCCAAAGGTACAGGCTAAACAGTAGAATAATATTATTTTTGCCATCTGACTATACCCCTATGCTAAATATGCATGTGAGGTATGCGTGTATTTAGTCTACCTTCTCTATTAGGTCACTGGAAAAGCTATCTTTATTTACCAATGGGGAAAATTTCAAGTTGAAAAGAGTCAATTTTGAAAATGCAAGTTGTCAAAGATGCTAGTGAGCACCTGAAATATAATCATATTACATTAGATAGGAAAAAGAATATGCCAATGCCTTATTTTTTTTCCTTCTGCTTATATTTAAAATAATGAAACTGTGGTGACTATTTCAGAAAACCTGGGACGTTACCATGTCCCACTCATGCATGAACTGAAGTGCACTAGGGTACATGGGGGTATATTGATAAAATGTAGTTCAGGAAAAAGAAAGAATGAACCAGAAACAAAAATAATTACTGAACTATACCAAAAAACAAGAGCCAAGAAGAAGATGAATATTGTGTAACCGAAAGAAAACCTAGACTAAAAGCATTCCTTTATCACTTAAAGCATGAATGGATTTCTTTTGTTGTAAACAATTAAGAGCATTATCATATACATAATATACTCTCATATTACATGGGGTGCTTACCTGAGTATATTTCATTAATATTATTAATCTTTAATAGAGGTAGGGTTTTAAAAAAAAAAAGAAAAAAAATTATTTTCAACCTGCATAACAAATTCTAACTAAATAAACCGAAGCTAGAATATTTTCCTATTTGTAAACTCTATCACCATATCTTTAAGGGAAAAACTCTGTAACAGTTTAATATTAACTATATTTGAACCCAATTTAGTATACAGACTAAAAGGTTAAAGAATTCCATCTATAATCGAATTCTTTCTATAGTCTTAAGAATACAGGAAACTTAAGGAAGATGTAAAAATTATTATTTTTGTCACCATTGAGGGATATTATAATTAAACTAGAGAAAATAAAATCTTAAAGAGATTTCTTTAGTAAGGAAGCAATCATTCAATTCAATTCTTTAACAATTCAACAATTAACTGAGTTCCAACTACTCTGTACAAAAGCACTGGCTTGAGTTGAGGAGGGACTGCAGGTAATGGCACAGGTCTCACAGTGATCAAATTCTGGATTTATTTCCAAAGTAACATCAACAGTATTTGCTGATGGATGGATATGAGTGTGAGAAATGAGGAGACAACAATGACCCTAAGATTTTCCATTTGAGAGACCAAAAGTTTAAAGTTGGATTAACTGAGATGAGGAAGACTAGAGACTGAAGAGCAGGAGCAAAGAATAAATCCAAGAGTTCATACTTGTATGCATCAAGTTTGAGGTGCCTATTAGTAAAGATGTCAAGTAGGCAGTTGGATGTAAAGTCCACTGGGGTTGGGGGGTGGGGGGTCCAGGCTGAAGATAAAAATTTGACATAGAGATGGTATTAGAGTTATTGAACTGGATGAGATCACAAAGGAGTGAGTAGAGATAGAGGAGAAAAGAGGACCCAAGGATTGATACCCAGAGCACTCCACAATTAAAAGGTCACGAAGAAGAGAAGGAACTTGCAAAGTAGAATGAGAAAAAGTAGCCAGTAAAGTAGAATTAAAACCAGAAGAGTGTAGAAAAATCCCAAGGAATCTATTCCAAAATTCCTAGAACAAATAACTGTGTATAGCAAAGTCCCAGAATATAAGGTCAACACACAAAAGTCAATCATACTTCTATATAGTAGCAATGAAAAACTGGAAACCAAAATTAAAAACATAATAAGGGGAAGGGTATAGCTCAAGTGGTAGAGCACATGCTCTGCACCCAAGAGGTCAGGGGTTCAACCCCCAGTACCTCCTCCAAGTGGAAATCAATGAAGAAACCTAATTATCTCCCACTCATAAAACAAACAATACAAGCTAAAAACATAACACCATTTATAATAGGTCAAACAATTGAAATACTTAGGTATAAACCTAACAAAATATGTATAGAATCTATATGCTGAAAACTACAAAACATTGATGAAAAAAATCAAAGACCTAAATAAATGGAAAGACATCAACTTCATGGATTGAAAAATCTAACAAGGTAAATATGTCATCTCCCCAAATTGATTTGCAGCTTTAATGAAACTTTTATCAAAATTTCAGCCAGATTTTTCATAGATACATTGATTATAAAATTTATGTGGAAAGCAAGGGAACTATACAGCTAAAACAATTTTGAAAAAGAATAATAAACTTAAAGGAGTTATACTCCCTGAATTTTTTTGAGAAAAATGTATTATATTTTTCCCCATTTGATTTTAAGCTACTCAATATATTTTTCCTACCATCAAACGACTACAGTAATCAAGACAGTGTAATATAAGAAGAAGGAAAGACACATAATATATTAGCGGAGCAAGAACAGAGTCCAGAAACAGATCCACACAAGGACAGCCAACTAATTATTTTTTTTTACAAAGGTACAAAAGCAACTCCATGGAGAAGGAAGGTCTCTTCAGCAAATGATGTTGAAAAAATTGATAATCCATACACACACACAAAATGAATCTCAACAACACCCCATACTTTATATAAAACTTAACAAAAAATGGATCATAGAGATATGTAAAACACAGAAAACTATAAGAATTTTAGAAGAAAACAGAAAAAAAAAGTCTTTGTAACAGGGTTAGATGAAGAATTCTTAGACATAACACCAAAAGAAGAGCCTATAAAAGAAAAATATATATATTCATAAACTTGATTCATCAAAAACAAAAACTTTAGTTCTCAAAAGACACTTTTAAGAAAATGAAATGAAAAGCTACAGGCTGGGGGAAAATACTTGTAAATCACATATTCAAGAAGATTTTCTGTACCAGAATATATGAAGATCTCTTTCTAAACTCCATAGTTTGAAAAAATCTAATCAGAAAATGAGCAAAAGACTTGAACATACACTTCACTAAAGAAGTATACATGGATAGCAAGCAAGCACATGAAAAGATGTCCAACATTAGTAGCCATTAGAGAAAAGCAAACAAAAGCCCTAATGAGGTATCAATACACACGTACAAGAATGGCAAAAATAAAAAATACTGATGCTACTACTGTTGGTGAAGATGCAGAACATTACACACTGCTGGTGAGACTGCAAAATGGTATAGCCACTCTGAAAACAGTTTGGCGGTTTCTTATAAATTTAAGTATAAATTTATCAAAAGACCTAGAAATCTCACTACTGGGCATTTACCTTAGAAAAATGAAAACTTGTGTTCACCCAAAAGCCTGTAGACACATGTTCATAGCACTTTCTTTGTAATTGTCAAAAATTGGAAATAACCAAGATGTTCCTTAACAGATAAACTGTGATACAACCATCTATCAGAATACTATTCAAGAGTTAAAAATAAAAACAAACAAAAAAATGCACTACTGAAACACTCAGCAACTTGGATACATCTCAAGGGTATAACTCCAAGTGGAAAGAACCCAATTTTAAAAGGATAAATACTGTATGAATCCATTTATATAATATACTTGATAAAATTACGGTGATGGATCAGTGGTTACCAAGGGTTAGGGACTGGGGGAGGATATGACTATAGAGAGTATGAGAAAGTTTCTCTGAGATGATGAAAAATTCTGAACCCTGATTGTGGTAATGGTTACACAAATCCATACAAGTGATAAATTTCATAGAATTATATACATACACAAAAAGAATGCATGCAAAAACTGGTGAAATCTGAATAAGGCCTATATTCTGGTTAACAGAACTGGTAATTTAACCATAGTTGTGTAAGATGTCATCACTGGAGGAAACTGGGTGAAGGGTACATGAGAACTCTGAACTATTTTTGTAACTTCCATGTGAGTCTACAATTTTGTCAAAATAAAACATTTCTAAATGTTTTTATAAATGGTGCTGATAGATTAAGTAAGATGAAGATCACCGGATTTAACAACTTGGAAATTGCTGGTGACTGATCAGAATTATTTGAATTAAGGTGGTGATTAGACAGTAGAATGCTTAAAATTCAGATTATGGAAGGATTTAAGTTATTAGAAATGGCATCATCTAGGGTATGACATGGGAGGTAAATGGCTAAGGCAGACAAAGTACAGGATCTCTGAGGTTGAAAAGTTTAGGGAACCGAAAATTCCTTATTAAATTGGAGGGGGAAGATCAGCTTATTCTTGAAAAATTCCCAAGGGGGCAACTGAACTATATTGAGTACAATAAGCAACCATGCATTCTTCTAGAGTTGCTTTAAGGTCCAGAGAAAAGCATACTAAAAGCCTAAATAAGTAGTAAAGATAGACAATGAGAAAAGAGCAGGGAAACATAGGCAAAGCATTTCACTCCCACATAAATGTGAACTGACAGTTCCTTTCTCCAAAGTACAATACCAAAGAGGTTTACTATACTGAGAGCTAAATCAGTGAACTCTGTTCTTAAGAACAAAGACAGACTTAGAGATAGGTTAGATGTCTGCTTCCATAAAACAAACCCTCTTCTCATGGCTTTCTGATAAGCCAAAAATCATCCTTTTAGTTAAAGAAATATATATGAACAGATTAAGTGATTTCTATAAGGTCACACTGAATTTCAGGAGTGGAGCTAAGAGATAGATCCAAATTCAAATTTTCACTTTTGAAGAATCTAGATCATGATTCAGAAATTCTTCTAGGAGATAAAGTCAACCTAGACAGATAAGCGCACTGTATGCTTTGGTGGCTGCTACCACACTAACCCAAGTTTCCTACTACTCTTCTCTAATCTAATCTTCACCACCTAGACTTACATTCAAAACTTTCAACTGATAAAAGAAAACCAGAACAAAAGAGTTTACAGGACTTACCTACTTCTGTCAAAATAGACCCACTCCACATAGAAGAAAATGAGGGACTGTCCAAAAGAACATGAACAACAGAGTACTTCAGACTCGATGAGGTTAAAAATCCCAATTTAGCCTCTTGGTAGCTATAAAAGAGAAATACCTACCAACCTCAGAGAGTTGTTACAAGAAAAGAATCTATAACACAGTAGTATTTCATACACAAAAGACACAATAAATGACAGAACAAACACAGCCTTCCATTTGCCATATATGCAAAACTTCTAAACCAATGAGCACCCAAATTATAATCTTTTCTAAGAGAATAAGCAACATTTTACAGTAAACAAAATGGGTGCCTTCACAGTTGCTCTTTCCATCTTCCTTTCCAATGATTTTCTCACTGGGTCCCACAAAACAGTGACTCTTCACATTAGAAACAGGAAATTTGCTCCTAAAATTACACAAGGGCATTCTCCCCCAAGTTATAGAGAAATTAATTTGTGAAGCCCACAGCAATTTAGCTACAATAGAATATTAAGTAATTTTCCAGAAAGCTAGCAATTTGTAGCTACAGGGAAACACCAAAATGTTCTTTACAGGACACTATTTTTGCTCATATTTCACAATTACTTAGTAAGGCAGTATTCAAAATCAATGTGCTGCATTGGACATGTTTATTTTTTATGGCTTACTTCACCAACCCTGCATTCCAATCACAAATAAGTTGGTTTCACATAAACAGTTCTAAGCTTAACTTTCAACCATAGGTCCTGCTTCTCAACAAAAACTAAATTAAGGATTTTCAAATATTTGTTTAAAGTAACCACATAACATAAAAAATTAAGTTTAAATCGGCTTTCATTAAAAGGCCTGTAATCCCTTATTCTAAGGCCCGAAGTCCTCAAAATCCTAGTTCTTTCATATTTGGCACCAAAATCTAACCTGAACTTATTTAATGGCAAAACTTAACCTCAACAAATGAAGGAATGATCCTGGCCTTTATTTACCCCACTTACTTTGACTAGTCATATTTCACTATATAAATATTGATGTATTTGATTACAAGGTACTGCCCTAGACCCTGCTGAGGGCATTACACAAGGTGTATGAATCATATAACCCTCCAAATATTCAGAAAGTTCTGGCTCCAAGAGTTCTGGATAATGGACTGTGAACCTATATTTAGATAAAATCTTCAATATTCAAAGATGACTCTACATTCAATAATTTTTCAGAGAGAACCAAAAAAATTTTAGTGTATTACAGGTCTACTGCATAATAAAACTTGAAATGGTCCTTACATAAAATGAACTAAATATAGCCCATACATATATCTTCTTAATTATAGGACTATAAGTGCCAAGATTTCAGTTCCTCTTTTGTTTTTTATTATAAAAACTGAAAACTTGCACTAAACTTATATATTTTCTAAATTTAGGTCTTCACTACATTATTAAGTTTAATAAATTAAAAGTATTTTATTTATTAAACTGTCAACCAATTTTGCACTCCTTTCCTTTGGCAAGAACCAGTGATCTAAAGTCAAAACAAATACTCTCAGGGAATATACCTCAACATAATAAAGGCCACATATGACAAACCCATAGCTAACATCATACTCAATGGTGAAAAGCTGAAAATATTTCCTCTAAGATCAGGAACAAGTCAAGGATTGCCCACTCTCGCCACATTTACTCAACTAGTTTTGGAAGTCCCAGTCAGAGCAAAGAAAAAAAGAAAGAAAAGAAATCCAAACTGGAAAAAAAAGTAAAACTGTCAATGTTTGCAGATGACATGATACTATACACAGAAAATCCTAAAGACACTACCAGAAAACTACTAGATCTCATTCAGTGAATTCACTAAAGTTCCAGGATACAAAATTAATATAGAGAAATCAGCTGCATTTCTATACACTAACAACCAAATATCAGAAAAAGAAATTAAGGAAACAATCCCATTTACCATCACACCAAAAAGAATAAAATGCCTAGGAATAAACCTACCTAAGGAGGCCAAGGACCTATACTCTGAAAACTGGAAGACACTGATGAAAGACACTGAAGATGACACAAACAGATGGAAAGATACATCATGTTCTTGGATTGGAAGACCCAATATTGTTAAAATGGCCATACTACTCAAGGCAATATACACATTCAATGCAACCCCTATCTAATTACCAATGACATTTTCCACAGAACTGGAACAAATAACTTTTTAATTTGTATGAAAATACAAAAGACCCCAAATAACAAAAACAATCCTGAGAATGAAGAACAGAGCTGGAGGAACCACACTCCCTGACTTCAGATTATGCTACAAAGCTACAGTAATCAAAACAGCATGGTACTGGCACAAAACCGGACACACAGACCAATGGAACAGGACTGAAAGTCTAGAAGTAAATTCACACGCTTATGGTCAATTAATCCACAACAAAGGAGGCAAGAATATACAAATCAAAACTATAATGAGATATCACCTCACACCAGTCAGAATGGCCATGATTTAAAAAGTCTACAAATAATAAACGCTGGAGAGGGTATGGAGAAAAAGAAACCCACATACACTGTTGGTGGGAATGAAAATTGGTGCAGCCACTATGGACAACAGCATGGGGGTTCCTTATAAAACTAAAAGTAGACTTACCATATAATCCAGCAATTATACTGGGCATATATCCAGGGAAAACTGAAATTCAAAAAGACACATGCACCCCCAATGTTCCTGGCAGCACTATCTACAATGGCCAAGACATGGAAACAATCTTAAATGTCCATCAACACATGAATGGATAAAGAAAATGTGGTTGCATACCACAGGGAAATATATTCAATATCTTGTAGTAGCTTACAGTGAAAAGGAGTATGAAAATGAATATATGTATATTCATGTATGACTGAAGCATTGTGCTGTACACCAGAAATTGACACAACACTGTAAACTGACTATACCAAATAAAAAAAACCATGGTATATATATACAATGGAATATTAATCAGCCATAAAAGAAATGAAGTAATGTCACTTGCAGCAACATGGATGGACCTAGAGATTATCATATTAAGTGTAGTAAGTCAGACAGAGAAAGACAAATATCATATGATATTACTTACTTGTGGAATCTAAAAAAATGATACAAACTTTATTTATAAACAAGAAGTAAACTAATGGACATAAAAAACAAACTATGGTTACAAAATGGGGATGGGGCATAAATTAAGAGTTTGGAATTAACACACACACATTACTATATATAAAACAGATAAACAACAAGGACCTACTGTATAGCACAGGGAACTATATTCAATTTCTTATAATAAGCTATAATGGAAAAGAATCTGAAAATATACATATGTAAGTATAACTAAATTGCTTTGCTACACATCTGAAACTAACAATGTAAATCAACTACACTTCAATAAAAAATAAAATGTAAAAAAAAAACAAGAAAAAACAGTGAAAGAATTTTTATTATTTAAAAAAACACTCTTATAAAATGAGTTAACAAATAAATTATATAAAGAACAGCCTTGAAAGTTTACTTTTTATATATTATCAAGTAATACTATTCCTAGCAATGAATGTATAAATTATTCACTATAAAGATAACCATTTGTAGCAATTATTACTAATACTATTTAGAAAGAGCATTGACATTTCACCAGACTTTGTGAGCAAATTTTTTTTATTTTCAAAATTTTTAAGATTAATACACTTTCTTAAAATAATTTTAGGTTAATAAAAAACCGAGCAGAAAGTAAAAGATACACTCTTTTTCCACAACCACCACCCTTAATTTCCTCTGTTATAAACATCTTCCACAGATGTGGTATATTTGTTATAACTGATGAACCAATATTGATACATTATTATTAAGTAAACTTCATAGTTTATATTAGGGTTCATTCTTTGTGTTGTACAGTTCTAGAGGTTTTGACAAATATGTAACATCATGCATCCATTATAATATCATACGTAACAGTTTCACTGCCCTAAAAGTCCTCTGTACTCCAACTATCCATTCCTTCTCTGTCCTCCTGCCAACCCTTAGCAACCACTGATCTTTTTATTGTCTCCATAGTTTTGCCTTTTCCAGAATGTCATATAGTTGGAATTATACACAATGTAGCCTTTTCAGATTGGCTTCTTTCATTCAGCAATATGTATTTAAGGTTTTTCCATGTCTTTTTAAGGCTGGATAGCTATTTCTTTTTATCACTGAATAATATTCCATTGTATCGATGTACCATGGTTTATCCATTCACCTACTGAAGGACATCTCAGTTGCTTCCAGGTCTTAGCAGTTACGAATAAAGCTGATATATCTATATTATATCTGTAAATTCCAAACTTTTAGTTTATTCCTACCCCTAATTTCCCTTTGGTAACCGTAAGTTTATTTTCTATATCTGTGAGTCTGTTTCTGTTTTGTAAATAAGTTCATCTGTGTCATGTTAAGACTCCCCATATGAGTGATATCATATGGTGTTTTTCTCTTTCTGACTTACTTCACTAACACAACACTGTAAATCAGTAATACTTCAGTTAAAAAATAAAATAAAGCTGCTATAAATATCATGTGCTTGCTTTTATGTGGCCATAAGTTTTCGATTCATTTGGATAAATATCTAGGAGCTTGATCTAGACTATGGTAAGACTATGTTTAATTTTGTAAAAATCTGCCCACTCTCTTCCAAAGTGGCTTTACCATTTTGCATTCCTATCAGCAATGACTGAGAACTTCTGTTGTTCCACATGCTCACAGCATTTGGTAATGTCAGTGTTTTGACCGTTAGCCATTCTAATAGATGCGAAGTAGTATCTCACTGTTGTTTTAATCTACAATTCCCTAATAAAATATGATATGGTGTATCTTTTCATATGCTTATTTGCCATCTGTATGTCTTCTTCAGTGAGGTGTCTATCTATTTCGATCTTTTCCCCACTTTTTGATTAGGTTGTTTGTTTTCTTACTGTTGAGTTTTAAGAGTTATTTGTATATTTTGGACACAAATCCTCTATCAGATATGTGTTTTATAAATATTTTTCCCTAGTGTATGGCTTTAGACAGAGCAGACATTATTTTTAATAAGGCAAAACTTATTACTTCTTTCATGGATCATGATTTTGGTGTTGATATCTAAAACCTCATTGCCAAATCCAAGGTACAAATTTATTTTTAATTACAAAAAGTTTTCAAAGAAACAACATCACCATTTCAACCAATTTCTTAGGACCTAAGAAAGTATATAACATCATCGGCTAGAGTTTTCAAAATAGTATTTATGAAAGAAGGAAATAAGTTTATGAAATATTAACACAAATGCCTTCACTTCAATTTTACCTAAATTATGACAGATGACATTCCCAAAGTAAGTCATACTGAGATACTTCACCTTCAAACTCTTTGGTCCGCAACAGAAAAACACAAGACATTACCATGTTATTTTCATGTATTCAGAGACAAAAACCTTATTTTTTTTTTAATTTTGGTCTATTTTACCAAAAGGAGTTAACAAAAAAGAGACAAATCTGAGCTTTTCCATATATTTTAACATAACTGTATGTTAATTTCAATACAACCACCAAAAATATTTTTGCTTGGTCATTTTGCCAATTCAATATTTAACAAACTAAAAAGTTATGTCATTTCTGCTTGAAACAATGGCAGGGGTGAGGGTGTAATTGATTGCAAGTTTAGATGGCAAGAGGACTTAATTCCTGGTGTAGGCAAAATGAACATTTTAATTTCAATTATCTTTTTATCACATACAATTCACTGATGAAGGTCATTTAGTAGAAGGAGATTTTAGTGCTTCTTAAAAATCAGAATTCCCATCTAGGAATCATATTTAACCCCTTCAAATGCTGCAGATTTGTCAAGATGCATGCATTAGAAAAGTTAGAAAATAATGTCTACTAATTTAATAGAGCTATACTCAGCATGTGAAGCAATAGCTCTTGATCACTTAACCTTAGCAGAGGCATTCCATAACATACACAGAAACTATTTTTAAAAAGATTTTATGAGCAGCTATTTTTCCCAATTAATACCTTAAAAAGCCATAGCATTATGGAAACCAGCAGTGTAATTTCATAACCTCGATTAATGTGTAGCTAATAGAGCTTCTGTTTTCATTACTGGCAGTATATACTCAATATTTATATAAGTTTTCTTTCCTTTAAGTTCATCCAATATGTTAAAATTTATTAAAATATTTTCAAGTGTTCTGTAAAATGGATATATAACAAACACTTAATATACCAAATCTATACATTACCTCTTCCAAAGGTAGTATAAAAAGCAGACTTAAACAAAGAAAATGTCTGTGATTATAGCAAATTACTTAAGGATGCATCTGGTATTACTTAATTTGTGGCAATTATATAAAGAAATGGTGCTGGAATAAATGCTCATAAGAACTGATTAAACCAGTACTTCTCATAATAATGTAGACAAAAAATGCAGCTCTATGCTGGAATAAGTAAACAAGGAAATAAAATTTATTTCCAATCTAAGAAACTAAGCTCCATAATACCGTATGTCTTTCATTCTGATACATATTCCCCCATATTTTAACATATCTCTAAACAGGTTATATATTTAGTCTAACAATGTCCCTTTTCCTAAAAAGCTATTTTAATGAGGTACCTGACATTAAGAGATGACTTGGAAATACAGTATTATTTCCAAAGAGTTATGGTAGTAATTATTATTAAACATAAGTAATAATCTTATTCCATTTCACATTTAGTATTTTTTCATTAAATTTTGCTATCTATATTTATTAAACACTTATTACATATTAAGTGATATGCTTTGCACTAAGGATACAAGGAGCAAAACAGACCATCCCTACCCTAGTAAAGCTTATTGCTTTGTGTCTATTGGAGGTGGGGGGTGGAAAAAGGCAGTACAGCACTTATGTCAACATGAAAACAAAGGAGTTAAAACATTCAAATGTGGGCAATGGGTCATTTTGATACCAGCTTTCTGGGCTGGTATAGGAAAGAGTGGCAAGAGAGACTTCCCATGCCATAAAACCCAACAAACACCAATGTCCTCCAATAATGCAGGGCATTTATAGCCACTTTTGCTATATGTAACATTTTACTTATATACTACCCTACAGCTTATAAATATAAACATATTACTAACCCTTCCTTCGTCATAGCAATTTCTTATTACCATCTAAGTAGCTACTCAAAAATAATAAAAACTGGGCCTCAGTTACGTCCTTTGGGATAGTCACCTAAAGAAATACGATTTTTCAAACTATATGCCAAAACAAAGAACTTGGGAAAATCCACATATCCATAGTAAGTGATCTCCCTAGTCTTTCTAAACATTAGTAAATCTCAAACTTTACAGATATAGTATTATATAACAATCCAATTACTCCCCACCACCAATGCCCCAAATTATCCTGTACTGTCTTTTTCCTCAGGCATTAATAAAGGGAGTAAAAGTGATTTTTAAAAAGTTAATTTGAAAGCAATTAGAGTACCAAAAATAGAGGAAAATATCTCTTCCAAGTTGAACTTTATCCTTTAAAACTGTGAATATTATCTACTTCATACAGCACACTGGTAATACTTGTAGCAAAAATCTGAGGAATAACCAATGCTAGAAAAAAACTTGTGCTGAATGCTATACAAAAGCCAGGCATTCTTCCTGTTACATTCACACACCACAACAGCCGAAAAGAATAATCCAAAGTACATTATTCTAAATTTTGGTTTAAAAGGCTATTGACATTTCTGTATTTTTAAACAATAATCACCAAGAATGACTTCACTAAAATTCCCCCATCAAAAATGGGAATAATCAACATCCTAGAGAAAGAGAATTTTAATAGACGAACACTTCAAATAGAGACATACTAGGATTTCAAGTAACTTATCTTTAGCATACTTAAAGACTTTTGCACATTAAGATATGTTTACATAAATGTTCTTCTATTAGGAGCTAATAACTTAATATATAATACACATTTAGGATGAAGTTTATCATAAATGATAGTACAAAGGGACAAAAACTCTCCTTGACCAAACTTAGGCTTCACTGAGCCCTCTTCTCGATTTGAGCAACTGCTACTCAAATAATGGCTACAACAGATACCTTGTACTTCATATAAGTACAGGACCATTGTCTATTATCATCTAAGTAACAGTACTATATGCTTTCCTGCACAATGTTTCATAAGCCTGGTGGTTAACATTAAGGTTGCCAATTATGGTGGAATTTACTTAGGAAAGGAGTAAATATTTCCATAAACTAAATCTCCAATTTTCTCCCTTTTTTACTCCTATAAAGGTGGTTATAATCAAATTAGGATGTATAGACTATAAGTGGAAGTATTTAATATATTCTGGAATATAACAAAATCCAAGTTCTCTGCACCTTTAGAATACTGTGCTAAAGACCATCAACAACAACAAAAAATCTGCTAGCCAAAAGGGCAGAATGGACTCAGAGATGAACTGAAAAACCAAAGAATTAGGTTATTATTATTAGAAAATTTGGGGGCAACAGAGGGAAAGAAAAGCCAGCCCATCATCTTATTGCAGAAATAAGGCTGTAGAGTTTGCTAAAGCAATAACATTTTTAAGTCAACTATCTGAGGAAGGCAACTGACAAGAGATAGGTGGTCAAAAGAGAAATATGGCATGACCTGCTGGACTCCCAAAACACTCAAGGAGATAAATCTTTACTTTTTCCTTCTCATTTATTTTCATCTCACATAAAGAGATACAGGCCAAGGTGCAGAAGTCACAGCCAAGGATAAAGAAAGTAAGAACAAATCTGAAGTGCCAATCTTAAGCTAGTTTGTGAAACTTAACCTTAGAAGGAAAGTTTCCAGTTATCTAAAGTAATGAAACCTAATATTAACCTATAAACTGATGAACTTTCTAAAGGACAGTAAAACTTAAAAAAAACAGTGATATATTTTTGATGTATTCTGAGGATTTTCTTTTGCATATGTATTTATATTCTTTCTGATGAGCTCTTATCTCAAATTTAATAAATAAATCTATCTCCTTTTTCATGACCTCAGTTTCCCCTTAAATTGGTATAAAACAGGCATAATCTTAGTTTCAGCTCTGCCATAAAATGGCTCACAAGGCTTGAGCAAGTATCTGAGCCTACATTTCTTCACTTCTATACCAAAAAGTGTTGATCCAAATGACTCAAATGAACTCTTCATTCTAAAATAATCATTCTATAATTCTTTATGATGTCATCAAGTTGTTTTAGGTAATATCTCCTTTTAATTGGAGAAACACTGCCCTGGATTGAAATAGTGGGTATATTCTTCAAGCAGTTATTCACCACATCAACACTGGTGAAGATAGTACTATGGAACTACCCCCACCCCAATTCGATCACTTCATACAACCTCCAGCACAATAAACCCATCACTACCTACTTATTAATTTACTTACAGAGGAAATGGGTAAACCAAGCCCCACTATGGTGAGGACAGTGGATGTGACGGTACTGTCATGGTACGGATACTGGATGCTGTTGTCTGTACAGAAAAAGCCTCTCTGAAATGGATATATTTGGCCCAAATTTAGAACAGCCATAGGCATGGAAGCTGTTAGGGAAGGGAAAAAAGACACAAATGGTTAAATTCAATTCACTTCATTAGGAAGTAAGGTCTACTGAATGGGATATAAATCTTAACCATATTTTGTCCTTTTTGAAAAAGGATTACACTCCATAATAATATCCAAGAGTAAAGACTGAGGAAACCATGCAGCATTAGCTTGTCCATATCAGCCCCAACTCTATCAAGTTTAAATTCTCTTACTTGCGTTGACCTCTGATTTTAGAGACAATCAATAAAAGAAACCCCAGGAAGAGAGCAAAATTGGTCCATGAAAAGATAAAGGTGAGAAAACAGGAAGGTTTTATATTTTACATTTTGCAACTAAATCATTTTTAATTGATTGCTCAATATAACAAATTATGTTTAAGAAAAAAAGCAAAACTCAGTAAATACATTTAATAATCAATAAAACACCGGAATAGCCAAATGTAGTCAAGGAGGGGAAAGATAAAAAAATTTTGTTTCATATTAAAATTTAAATTAATAGGGCTAGAAAAAATAGAAACCTTAAGTATACCTGACAATTAAAACAGAAACAAGTCCTTTGTTTTTCAAAGATAAACTAAAAGTGGTTTTCATTAGCCCAGGAAAGGCTCCAGAAGTACTTTAACAAGTTGTACAGGAATATTGTCCTTCTGAAATTGCTTACTCAAGTAAAATGAAAGACCAAGGAAAAGTAACTTAAATAAGTAGCTTTTTAGTATGTTCAAATTTACCACACCTTCAGGCTTCATTTTATACATTACTGGATTTCAGTCAAGCATCTACTTACTAGATGCTTGAAACTAGGCTATGCCATACCCAGAGGAGACAATTAGTGTAAAACAGACACTCGGCTCAAGAGCCTAAACTGTACATGAAGAAACAGAATGCATACTCCAGAAATAGTTTTAAAAGTAATACTTAGATTTGTGAGGGGTGATGAAATTGTTCTTTATCTTGATTGTGATGGTAATTCCACAACTCTAAGCATTTGTCAAAACTCATAGAATGTATAAAAACAAAAAAAGGTAAATTTTACTGTATGTAAATTTTAAAAGGAATACCATAAAAGAGAGAAAATGTGATTAATTTCTAAAATGATAGAAAAAGTCCTACAGGAATTCAGAGGTCAACGTGAACTAAAGTAGTTAGAAAAGACAATTAAAGAAAAGGCAACTAAGCTCAACTTGAAACAGCAGGTCAATCATAGGCAGTAGGGAAGGGTTCAAAGAAAGCATTTAGTGGGAGAGGGATGCAAGGGCAGCATGAGGTCCAAACAAGAGCATAGAGAGAATGAGCAAAGACTTTTCATGGTACAGAACATTTTATAGCCAACAGGTACTGCGTGCTCACACATGCTGGGCACCAGGCTACACAGATTCATGCAATCCTTACTTCAACCCTGTGAAGTAGACACTTCCCCCTTTTTTCACATAAAATTATTATGTGGTTTAGGGAAATGCAGAACCTTGCTGGAATTAGTAAGTAATGGAACCAGGATTACAACACAGGCTATCTGCTCCTACTGTCAGCATATATATATATGGAGCTTTCCATAGAGGCAAGTGATTGGCTAAATTAACAGGTTGGAATTGTGATAAGGAAGATGATTTGGATGGGGAGGGTGTCCTCTGAAAAAGTTTGTTCAGTATAAAATACATGTTATGTTCATAATAAAAACTCAACATTAGTGAAACAAAATCTTCTTTACTGCAATTACTCTTAATTCTGTGATTGTGTGAGATTATGTGATTTTTTTTTTAATAATAGAAAGAGAGCTTTGGGAATTTGTGTTTAACTAAAAGAATTACGAATACTGGCCTAAGAAAGGAAATAAAATATCACTGTTCTCTTCTGCTCAATGTTACTGACAGGGTAAAATAAGTGGTTTTAAAAATTAACTTTTAAAAAAATTACAAAGGGGGACACTTAATACAGCTTTGAAATAATCCAGTAATTAAGTGATAAGTAGTGTGTTGATGGTGAAAATAGAAAAGGATACATGAAAGAGTGTTTTGAATACAGAAATGACTCAACTTGATGACTGATCACAATTGCTGAGGCAGGCCTAAAGATGACACTTGAGGGCTTTGGAGTAGGGAGAATGATGGTCTCACTGATAAAAATGTTAAGTTGGGATGAGGAGCTGGTTTATGTGGAAGAAAATTAGTTTAGAGTTAAGAATACTGCATTTGGGGTGATCTGGCACCTTCTTAAATGCTCAGCCTCATCTTTTACTCTTCCCTATGCAGACCTTAGGGCTCCAATTACACTGAACTATTTGCTGTTGCCTGAATATACTATGTTTTCAAAACCATAGGTAGCTACATATATGTTCAGCCTTCTGTTGGGGATGCATGCCCTCTTGTTTCCCATTCAAGTCCAAGCCAGGCACTCCCTACTTATCTGTCCCAAGGCACCTTGGGCACACATCCATCACACTGTATTTTAAATTGCTTTTTTCATTCCTGTATCCTTTAGACCAGATACACAGCTGGTTCTCAATAAAAATTCACTGAATGGCTAAAGGAATATAATTCAGGATAAATATTAGAAGTAGAGACATGTAAGTTGTTGGCATTAGAGGTTGTAACTTAAGTCAGGAGAATGAAGCAGTTTTCAGAGAAGGCCTAAAGTCAAGACTAAGCAAGATAAAATAATTAGGTAAGGACTAACATCCATAGTGAAATCATGAAAAGAGACTTCAAGAGAGAGGGGTAAAAAGGATGATTACATGCTCTAGAGCACAGGGGCTGTCTGTCTCATTCAGCAGAACATGCTGGCCATTCTTTAAACACAAGAATGAACAATGAAGAAGTAAGACAATGTTGTTATACAAAAGCCAATGAAAGTAGCTTAAAGTATCACATCTATATCTAGATAAATGTAGGACATAAAAGCTAAGACATCAAGGAGAGTGAGAACTGAGTAAAGACAATGAGGTCTGAGGAAAAAGAGTGTCATATATACTCTGTGAGAAAGTATATTTCACTACCTCCACAATATCATTATGAAGAAACTTCAATGATGAGCTTCAATATTGGGGTGTCACTGTCTAAACATGAATCTCTTTCTTCAAGTTAAATACATCACAATGATTTCCTCTACTGCTCACGATTTATATATACACATGCATACATATACACACACGTACCCTTTGGGGCTGAATTGTGTCCCCCTCCCAAACTCTTATGTTGAAGTTCTAACCCCCCAATTTTACTATAATTGGAGATAGGACTTTTTGGAGGTAACTAAGCTAAATGAGGTCATAAAGGTAGGGTCCTAATCCAATAAGATTGGCGGCCTTATAAAAAGAGGAAGAGAGATCTCTTTCCTCATGCATGCAACCAAGGAACGGCCATGTGAGGATACAGCAAGAAGGTGGCCATCTGCAAGCCAAGAAGTGAGCCCTCACTAAAACCTGAACATCCTTGCCCCCTGATGTCAGAATACCAGCCTCCAGAACTCTAAGAAAATAAAGTTCTGTTGTTTAAGCCACCTAGTCTATGGTATTTAGTTATGGCAGCCCAAGCAGACTAAGACATACATATACAAACACACAGAGGCATAGCCATCCCCCTAGAGTAAACAGACACTTCTACTGTAAAAAGCAATGAAATAATCTCAATCTATTACAGAAAGTATTTTCAGTGGTAATTTTTTAGTAGTAAGAGAGAGTTCTGAGTCAAAGTTAATATTATAGGAAGATTCTTCTCAAAATAAACCTTTTCACAGGACAGGTATATTCATTCCTTAATATATGAAGGATACATATATATTTAACCCTTATCATAATTCCAGGATATTTTTCTCTTAATTGAAATTTCCTTCTTAAGAGAAATCATTTTTTAAAAGTTCAATCTTGCTAATAAACACATTTGTTAGCTACTACAGGTCTGCTCTTAGTGCAATTCTTCTAAGATATATTGAGGAAGATAGATAAATATCTGGAGATATATATAATAAACATTTCCTATATTTTTCCCCAATTAAGTAATAATTGAATTATCTCCCATTTTGTATATAGTACATACTTCCTTAAAGACAGGCTGTTACAGTTGATTCCAATGGAATATATCTATAATGCATTTTAAAGAGAGTCAATGTTAATTTCTAATACATAAAAGCAAGTGTAAAGGAAAACAAGTTCTAAGTTTACATTTTGAAAAGAATGAAATATAAATTTAGATGTTATTTAAGTGACTATACTGACTTCAGTACCCACTAGCTTCCCCTATTTCCTCAATTTCAGACATCTAAATAAAGATTATGCTATACTATAGGAAAATTCAAATGTCCGTCCTCTTGAAAATCTCCTCTCCTTATTCACTCAGACATTTCAATTTCTATTACATGGCAACCATGGTGCCAGGAAAGGAAAAAGGAAAAAAAAAAAAAAGACTAAAAGAAGGAAGGAATAAAAAAAAGACCTCATCAAAAAAGTTTTAACAGAAGAGAGAGATACCTGCTACAGGAAAATAACACAGCTGTAACTGCAAGCAGGACTGAGCTTAGAGGACTTGGACAATGTAGCAGTCAAGATCCCAGCAGGAAACAGCACCCTCAAACTGGGGAACTTAAGAAGAGCTTTAAAAGGGGCTATTTACATGATATAGAAGGTGTGGGCAGAGTCAAGAGACAGTACAACCTCCTGAAGCTATGACTACTCCTAGGCCTAAAAGGTTCAAAGAGCTATGACTTCTGGGAGAGCCTACATGACAGGATTTGGAAAGAGGAAGCCAGGAGACTAAACACAGCAACCCCACCCTCCTCCTGCCCATTGTTCAAATCCATCTAGAAGCCAAAGGGCAAAGTGAGCCTCCTAATACTGAGGGTAAGGTAGACAATGATGAGAACAGGTCTCCACAGGGAAACAAGCTATCCAGAACCAGGAGGCAGAAGGTAAGACCAGTCAGGGTCTCAACAAAGAACAGACAGTAAGTAAAAATGGATAACTCAGGGGAGGTTTAATAAAGAAACTATCTACAGAATCTATATAGAGATTATATATTAAGAAGTTTTAACTTTATTCTGTGGGTAACAAAAGACACACAACCCAATCTGTGCTTTAATGGGGCAAAAGACTCTCAGAAGAACTGTATAAAGGAAAAAGCAGTGTAAAGTTAGAACAGAGGGTTAAGTACAGAGGCAAGAAATACTAGTGTATATGAGAGATGTTGAGGGCATGAAACAAAGAAAGAAAGAAAGAAACAGGAAAAGGAGAGAGCTCTAAGACTGTTTAGATGTTTCCTTTAGAACTTAAAACTATGGACCATGTCTCTGTATATGTATGTATGGATGTATGTCTCTCTCTCTCCTAAATACACACACACACACCCCTATCTTCAGCCTTTGGTATCCCTGCAAAATACATTTTCCAGTTTTCCTTTTCCCTGAGTAGATTATTATCTGATAGGCTTCCCTCCATAATCCTGCTTACAGTAAACACTTCAAGGAATATATGTTGAATGAATAAATGACTAATGAATAAACAAGCAAGCAAAAGCCTCTGAGGCACATAAACAATAATTTTGTATAACCATAAACTTAGGTCCTAAAAAGTTTTAAGTTATTTTTCTCTCCACAAGACCCAAGTTAAAACAAATAAGCCAAGAAAAGAACAAACAAACAAACAAAACTGATTAACAGTCGTTAAGTCCAAGGACATGCTAGGGAAGCACTTCCAATTCTGTATCCTAACAATTATTTTCCAAGCTTGTTTTCCACTGGGAAACATAATCCATAATTCACAAACTCCTGTAATCTTGAAGGCAATTTTTGTACAGTCCAGCATTACCTCCAAGCAAAGCTTCAGACATGGCTATTGCAGAAGCACTTCTCTCAGCAGCACCCCTTATTCTTTCCTCAATGAAAAAAGAAGTCGGGGCCCCAATTCAATCCTCTTTACTGATCCACCCAAAACAGAGGTCCACAAATTCCCTGCAGGAAAGCAGAAGGATCAGATTTCCAAATGAAATGATGAAGAATATAAAGCAATAATACTTTACAACAGGATTTTATAAGTAATTATCAGCTGTAGATCCATCTTTTCCTAATCTCTTCTCTAGAACTTCTAGAAACAATCAGATTTGAAATCTTATCACAAAGCACACAATTACATATCCTGCTCCATAGGAGAAGTGTTGAATTTCCAATCTCAGTATCCATTCTATACATCTTCAAATTTAGCAAAGGACTTTGTTCCAAGATTCCCATGTAAAACGTTTCACATACTGTACTTTACAGTCACACTATACTGCGCACTCTCAGTAAAAAGGATAAATCACAATGTGGTCTCTTACTCACTAGTAAAAAATACTTGCTTTTGCCAGAAGCACCTAAAATAATTGGGGCAGCATAGCTTACAAGACTCTTAAATAGCAACCATGCTAGTCTTGTAGTAATTTATAAACCTGAATCACAAAACACAAATATGATTAAGAGAAAGGTTTGTGTTATAGTAGGGGGGGAAAAAAACAGTTAATCACCTTCCATGGCCTTTCTCATATATGTCCAAGAAGAATGGAAACTAACATGTATTGAGCACATATTATAGGTCACTATTATGCTAAAGCAGCTGCACTACGCTACAACTGTATATTATCTTTATATAAAATATACTTATGCTTTAGATGTCCTACCATAAAATCTGGAAGTAATTTAAACCTAATCAGTAGTATGAGTATGGATCATATACACAGAAATATGTACATGTATATATTGCTTACTAGGCAAATTAATCTGTAAAAACATTATATTTAATATAATTTAATTTATGTAAAACAAATTACTGTCTAAATATACATTGGAAAGCCTAGAAGAATATATAACCAACTTTTTAGTAGCCATTTCCAGACAGTATTAATACAAATCAGGTAGAAAACTCAGTTTTTACTGTAAATACTCCCATGTTTGAATATTTCATAATAAAACAAAAGATCCCAATCATTAATTTTGAATTTTAAACAACACTTTATCACAATGAAAACTTTTTCATTTTGTTTCCTAAAATTAAGTTGTACATGCAACTTTACTGAAAAAGTCCTATCTATGTCAAAGAGATCGTCTAAAATCAGGGCAAAGGAAAAAGCCCATTTTTCTATTCTCTTAAAACAACAAAAAAGTGACAAATAGTCCCTTAGCTTTCATGACTGATTGAAAGGTTCTCAGAGAAACAGGATTATAGTGAAATAATTACTTTGGAGGTTTTCCTCTCTTGCAACTTTTGAGGGCTATGATGATCTATCGCATACGAAGTAGATAAATCATAGTAAGTCTAGTATCTCCTAAAAATGTACAAGACAAAGGTAATTTTCTCACTTTAGAAACTTTGTTATAACATGTTAGGCCTTTCAAGAACATGCTTCTCTTACAGGCAGCAGAAATAATCAAGAGGGTCATCAGTTTAGTAGAGGTAGTTGAATACAAACCATAAAGAATACATTTATTTTAGTCACCACTTCTTGAAAAATCTTATAAAATAATGGCACTCAGGCAGATCATTCTAAAAGTGTATCTGTTTTTTTAATTATGTAATAAGCAAAGGAATATTACTCTAGTGAGTCTTTCAAGTTTTTTATTTTAAAAAACTCATTACATATTAATATAAACCAGCGTTAGTCTGATGGAGGAAAGCGGAAAGAAAATAAACAATTTCACTTAGGGCAGTGTCCAATAAAATTTTCTGTGATGACAAAAATGTCCAATACAATGTGCTGTCCAATACAGGAGCCACTAGCCACACAAGGCTAATGAGCACTTGATACATGGCTGGTGAGAATGAAGGACTTTTTCACTTTAATTAATTTCATCTGAAATAGCTACATATAACTGGAGGTTTTCATGACGGGTCATGCAGATTTAGGGGGTTAAAAATAAACTAAGGTTGAGAGCCATCAAATTTTATTAACACTTAATACTCAGCAAAACTAATTTTGAGTCTCTAACTTCAGAGGAAATAATTACGAAGTACTTGAATAAACATAGACTTTACATAGATTTTACTGTGAGCCAGTGCTCAGAATAAAATTCCCCCACATGAATACTTTTGACTTGCTTCTTTTAAAGAACCTATCCCTGCTTCATCCCTCAAATTTTAGAATCCTGAGCTGGCTTCTCTCTCCCGGCAACTAGCCTTCCTACAAGGGGAAATAAAGTGGCTGGTCAAGTGTGTCTGAGGTACTGTCCAACCCCTCCACCAACCTCAGATCCTCCCACTCTTCTGTCCTTGGATAAGTTTCTTAATCTCTAACCCAGCAGAGTGTCTTCTTGCCTATGTCTGCCCATAGCTCACCTTTACAGTACCCCATATCTTCATAGCAGCAACCAACTGCTTCCTCTTACTCCCAGAATTATTCCTTCCTTGAGTGGAAGCCAAGAACACTTGGCTTAGGTATAACTGAATATACTTCAATTTAATTAATTAATTCACTCATTCCTTCAAAAAATAATAATCAAAGGCATTTAAGGTGTTGTCATTCATTACAAGTAGCACAATATCTATGCTTATAAAGTATCATGTAGTTTTAAGTTTTACTTCAGTAAAAGCTAAATTCCATTCTTAGTACATTGCCTCGTCATCTGCTTCTAACCCGAGGAATCGTAAGGAACACTCAATCTCTCTTAAGTGGGTAGTAGTCATTACTGTAACAGGAAAAAACAGAATTCTTTCCTGGTAAGCTTCTCAAGTTATCCCACATGATGAAGTCTCTAAAGAAGCAGTTCTTAACTTCTCGGGGTTCACAGACTCCTTTAAGATTCTAATGAAACTATGGACCCTCTCCTCAAAAACATTATGAATATTTGCCATATAGTTTCAGAACTTGCACATATATACACTCAAAAAAAGGTCATCTATGGATACTTCTATTATAAAGGCATAAGAAATATAGTAAAAATGATTCAAATCCCAAATCCCACAGACCTAAGTGATCAGTAGACTACTACCTCAAAGAAGCTAGATTAATTCAACTTGATAGTCCTACATCCTCCTTTAATTCTCCTTCCTCCTTCACCTCCTCCCAGTTTCACCCCTTTCCCATCATCCCTCTTTGCCCTTTATACTTCACCTCCTTATTTGGCTATATTACAGAAATAAAGTGACTTGTAGTATTATTTGTGCTTTTTACAATGTCGTTTCCTGTTTTAATTTCAAAAGTCAAAGTTTATGTCTTTAAAGAGAAGTAAAAACATTGTTGAATACTTACTGTTTGCCAGGTATTTGCCTATATTCTATCTCTTAACAATTCTATGAAGGGGAAAGAAAAGAAAATCCCCCAAAATCTGCATATTTGAAAACTTAAAAGTCACTAAGTCATAGAAGAGTCAAAATGTAAATCACAAAATCATTGGATATGAATGGAAATATGACAAACAAAAATTTAAAGTATACAGTTAAAATACTACACATGAAAATGAAGAGCCTTAAGTTTATATATTAGAAATTTATGAAACAAACATTCAACACAACAACTTACTTTTGTAAAGTTCAAGAAAGTAAATGGAATGAATACAGGACAGAAATTAATGAAATAGAAAACAAAGGAAAAATCACATCAATAAAACCACATGAGTTTTTATAGTTTAATGAAATAATCAGTCTTGCTAAAGTTTAAGAAAAAAAAGAAAAACACAAATACAGCAAATTATTAAAAATTTTAAAAGGTACTAACTATATCTCTGGGCTAAATTTTATTAGAAACTCACAGATGTTAAGCAACTCACCCAAGAGTACATGGCTCTTGGGGGTGTACTAGGGCAGATAACCATGTTACACAACTGGTAAGGATGGAAGCCAAGACTTTAACAAAAAGTTCCTCTTCTTTTCACAACATACCACCTCTCTTTTAGGAAAGGAGACTAACCGCCAGGGTCTCAGTTTCCTTATCCACAAATGAGAAAGAGGAATGACATTATCTTTAGGTCTCTTTTCAGTCCATAATTCTACGACCCTAAGCTGGTCTGTACACAGACAGCTGATTTTCTTCTGTTTGTTAGATTGGGGTGAAGGGGCAGTTGCTTTGTGTGACCTAGAAAACGTCTTAATCTACCATACTTGGGTTGATTAAACCAGCCTAATGTGAAAGTACACTTTGCTGCAACCTATGGAAGAGAAGTCAGAAACCTCAGCAAAAATTACAAGAAAAATAAACAGTGAGGGAATTGCTTCTAGGAGCTGATGTTTTACCGAAAAGGTAATGGATAAAACCCATATGTAAGAAACATTCTCCCTTCCAAAAAAAAAAAAAACAATCAAGCATATATAAATGTAACCATGTTTGTTCATTTCTCTACATGTATATTTGGGTCTAATAAGTAAGTCTACAGTTACTTTTGTGAAATTTGCTTCTACAAACCCTTTCATTTTCTCCTTTTAGCAGTCTAAGGTTAAAAGTAAATAAAATTTTTTTGGCTCTTTACTACTTTGTGTTACCTGAGCAGTTTTTAGAAAGTTCTATTCATTCCAAATTTAAGGAATGTTCTTTATTTGGTGTCCAATTCAGTTTGAACAAAATACATTTTGGGGAGGAAAACATGCAATATTTTTCTTGCTTTCTTTGGAAACAGGTGTTACAAATTCTTTCCAGAATCACATGAGAAATCTTCCTACTAATTGACAGGAGTTGTGTATTATTTCTGAACAGAAAGGGTTTCCTTCTCTTCCTTTATAAAGGATCACTAGATGTCCAAAAGTAAAGAAAGTCATTCAAAATTTTACCAACAAGCGAAATTAATAAATTTGCCAGGTAAGATAGTTTCCTCTACAGTTCAAATGCAGAGACTCCTTCCTGATTCTTATCCCTGAACATTTGGCACACAGCTAGACTTCCATATCTGGCACTTAAAAGAGAATGCAGAGTAAAGATGAATATCTGAAATTGCAATTATAAAAGGGATAGCTGAAGCCATGAGATTTTATTAAAAGATCATTTAGAGGAAGTGGCAATAGCCATAATCTTAGAAAGATAACAGAAAGTCAATATAGCCAACTAATAAAGAATTAAATACCAGGTAACTAGGATGCAGAACATGAAAGAAGTGTCAGGGAAAATGAGGGGGCACTTTTCAAAAATGTTACTAGTAGTTTTTATTTAACTCCCACCACATATCCTGACAGTATGCTAGGTGCCCTTCAACACCTTTAAAAGGTAAATATTATTACATCATTCTCAAGATGAAGAAAACTGCCCAAGGCAACTTAGGTTGCAGAATTAGGATTCAAACCTTGGTCAATGAGGCCATGAGCCCTCTGGGTTCAGAGGTTCTAATAACAGATACCCACTTCAAAGAAGCTGAGTAGAAAAAGAACAGGCAAGAGGTCACTGATGAACCCTGAGAGAAAGACTGAAGTATTCTGAGTGAGAACACAAACACTGAAAAGAATCAGGAAATGAGAGTAAGTGGGTAGAAAATGTTTAAATGCCTTCTGATAAAAAGGAAGGAAGGGGAGAACTTGGTCTATACCTTGAAGGCAAATAGGGCAAAAGAAGGATAACAGTTTTTTTGGTCTTTATAGTGCAAAAGATGTGATAGTGAGCTGCTGTGGTAAAATGCAGGTGGTAAGATAGGAGGACTTGAGAATGAGGATGAATGGACGGAACTGAATCCATGGGAGATGAGAGGAAGTGTAAACATATACAGATGACCAAGACCATCAACTCACCAAGAGCATTAAAAAACAAATAAACAAAAACCTTCCTATCTGATTTGTATTACCATGCAATGTAGTCAGGTCTAGGTAGGTTATGCTCTAGGGAGGCAACATTCAATTATTAGTATCGATTGGCTTCACCCTTTTTCCCTCCCACATTCCCCTTGGCCATTTGGCCCTGATGGAAACTGTGGAAAAACTGAAGAAAGAAGGCTAAAACAGTTTGAGCACCTCTGTGTGTCTGGCACCATACAGAACATTTAACAATAATTTTCATTTAATCCTCACAAAACTAGAACACAAGCTCTAAGAAGGCACAAATATTTTTTTCGTTCTCTGATATATCCCAACCACCTAAGTCAATGCTTAGAACAAGGCAGGTCCTCAACAAATATTTGATGAATGAACAAGGAGTCATCTTAGTATTATTATCCCCATTTTAAAGATGAGAGGATGACTCAGAGAGGGTAAGTAACTTAAGTCATACATATAAAAAGGGTGAAATTAAAAATATTTAACAACTAGCACTGCATCAGCACAGGCCACTCAGAACAGATGCCAGCTGGTGCTAGAGAAGCTGGGTTCTGCTTCAACCTTTTGGCTGTGGGATCTTGGGGAAAGTCCACACGAGGGTTGTGGGCAGGGGAAAGGAAGACTCAGGTGTATACTGCCTATCAGCCTTGGTAGTAAGTGATACATCCAGGTTTCAAACATGCACTTATCTGACTCTAAAGTCTTCTAAATGAGGTGGGAAATGATACCATTTACTAAAAAATGAGGAGAGCAGGAGATAACTGATGGTTCTAATATAGGAGAAAAATCATTCAAAACAACTGCAATGGGAAACAATTAGAAATGAATTAAAGATTGATAACTGGTTCAGTCTGTTACCAGCCAATTTAAAAAACAAAAACAACAGGATGATCCAACTATAGTACAGTAGAAGGAAATGAGGAATAAGAGAAATATGAATGGGCAAAGAAAAACTACAGTATGAGGATTTTCCATTCTAGGTAAATAATTTGGATATGCTTCAATAGAAAATGAAAAATCAACACTGGCTCTTGAGCAAGAAAGGACTTGGTAAAAGCTGTACCTCAAGAAGATGAGTTTGTGTAAAGTAGAAGGGGAGAAGGTGAAGAGCCTGGAGCCTTATGGGAGGGGTCAGAGGTCAAGAGCACTGTATATGTGGGTGTGATTCACAGAGGTGGCACTCGAAGGGCAAGAGTTCAAACAGTGCACCCTCAGCTTTTAGAAACACCTACATTCTGGTCACTGGCTTGTAGTCACCACCTCTCTGTGGCTGACATGGTTTTACTATAAAAAGTACTTAGTTATCTTGTCAGTGTTTTGTTTTGTGTTTAAGTTGGAACAAAAGGGAGAAAGTGCAGTTTAGTTTAGATATAAGTGACATTTACCAAAGAAAGTTTTTACTTTTTGTGGTTTTCTGTCAATAATTACCTATAATATCCTCAACCTTGGAGTCTCTTAGTTCATTAAGACACTTAAAATAAATTTGTGTATGTATTTAAACAGCTTTAAAAAAAAATCCAGGAAAAATACATGGGCAGGTTATTTTAATATGGACTCTGAGATTTCTGCACGAAAAACAAGTTAGCCTATTTATTTATACACTAACAAAAATAAAAAGCAGTAGTTGGTCACCTGTTGTTACTGCCCCAGAAAGGCACACGGTGCCAACTGGCCAGGAATAACATTAATTCCTTCTACCCTCTCATGGTTAACAGCTGTTCCCTTTCTTTTTTGAGCTGGTAAAGGTCACAATCAGTAGCAAATTTTCCATGCAGATTTCCATATGCAAAAGACAAGGAGATGGCTAACACAGTTAGGTGTGGGGAGAGACAGTTTGTTTTCTATTTTACTTTCTCTGGCACTTACCAGGAATCTATTTCGGGCTTCTTTGATATTTGAAGCTATAACTATTAATCATTTCTTAGCCCAAAAATATTTTGTTTACATGAAACTAGACTTGGCGATGATATAAGCACATTTTAAAAGAGGCAAAAAACTGCAGCAAAATTATACAATAACATATTAATCATTAGTGGTTGCCTAATTAGAAATGCATTATGCTAAGTGAAGAGGCCATACTGAATGATTCCATTTATATAGCATTATAGGACATTCCATTTATATGACATTATAGGATGGAGAACAGATCAGTGGTTGTCAGAGGTGAAGGACAGTGGGAGGACCAAAAAAACCAGCATGAGGGAATTTTGGGGGTTAACAGACTAGTTCCGTATCTTGATTGAGTGGTGGTTAATATGACTAAATTCTAAAGGGTCTAAATTCATAGAACTGTATCTCAAAAGAGTGAATTTTACTATATACAATTTTTTTTAAATGGTGGCTTAAGCCTCATACCACCTCACTCTACTCCCCTCACTGATTTCAAACCTCTTGCCAAGCCCTAACAATGACTCCACCCCTCCACTTAGCTAATGCCTACTTGCCATTCTAGCTTCTATTCAGCTCCTCCTTGAATCGTTCCTTTGGTGTGGCAGGGTGGGGTCCTGGATAGAGCTGGGGCTTTGTAGTCAGATACACCTGGCTGGGTTTACTTTTGGCATTCTCCCAGTTACTACCTGACTGATCATAGGCAAATTATCTACCTATCTGAGCTCAGTTTCCTCATATGGTGAATACAAATAAATGTAATTTTTGTACCTCCCTATTGTAAAGTAAGAGCCTGGTAATATGCCCAACGTACTACCTGGCACACTAGGAGAGCTTAATTAAATGCTTATTCCCTGATCTTTCTCCTCTGCCTACTGCCTTCACAACCAGTGCTCTCTTAGTCTCCACAGACCTGACAAACATAAATTATCACACTATAGAACTCATGTATTGAAATTATTTACCTCTGGCAAATAAAATGAATCTAAATGCCTCTTTGATCCCTGAACTCACAGGGGCCATCATATACATTGCCGAATGGTCAATAAACTGTTTGAAGAATAGTTCGTCCACCTGATCTGGTCTTATAATTTAAGAAGGAAGAACTGGAATAACAAGAGAAACAGGCAGAAAAGGCCAGAACACACTGAGATGGTCTAGGATGGGCAAACCAAGAAGGCTTTCCAAATTTCTACAAGGATGGTATATGCAGAATTACAGTACAAAACTGCAAATAATCTAAATGTTAAAAAACAAAGGTAAAGTGGATTATGCCAAATACAAACAATGAAATAATCACAATCATTAAAAGTAATTTTGTAGAAGACTAAGTTTAAAAAAATTAAAGAGTACATTCAGTAATATCCCAACTTGTTTTTTTTAAAGCACAGATTTTTTTTAGAAGTGTGAGTTCATAACATAAAAAAAAGCACTGGAAAGATACATAACCAAAATGTTAAAAGGGACCATCTCTGGGTGGTAGTGAGATTAGTAGTTATATTTATTTTCTTTTCTGAGTTTTTCAGAGTTTACCAATTTATTACAGGTGAATTTTAGAAAATTTGGAAATCACAGAATAATTATTTGTAAAGAAAAAAACTAATCTAGATTTTACCAATAATGACAGTCTATAACCAAGACTCAAATGTCCAAAAATGGGGGATAATTTTAAGTACATTATGCTGAATCCATATAATGAAATAGCATGTATTTCCAAAGTAAAAATACTAAAATATATTATAAACTATATACCTTTGGGTAAAGAAATAAGATATGAGAAGTTCCTCTAGTGAAAAAGTTATTTTTAACTTGCAAAATCTATAAACAGAAACATTTTATCAAATACTAACTACAGGTATTTTAGTTATCTTTCTTCAAAGGCTTATCAATAGCCAACAAATTTCAGAAGACAATATAAGATAGTGAATCAAGGGGAAGGTTCCTCTTTGAAGTATAGTTTCCACAGAGCTTTAGTCTTTAGTTTAAAGAAATTATGACCTGTGGGGTTTCATCTGGGTATTACTGATGCTTGTAAATCAAAGCATCCTTTGTCCAGGTGAGAATACCTGGTTAAGTTACTTCTCTCTCTGAACCACTGAGACTTCCAGTCTCAGCAATCCCATCCATAAACTTCCCTCAACCAATGAAGTCCCCCTTATTAGCAGCTAGGCAAGAGATAACTTCTCCCATTCACCAGAAAAGCCTATATTCCAAAGAATAACAAGTATGTTTACTATTATATTGATTCTTGGAAGGCAGCTACGCTCACCACTATACCACCAACGCCTCTATTATATTGATTCTTGAATAAAGCTGGCAAACTCTAATGCCCTTATAGAATTTCTAGAGTAGTCATCATCTAGAAAGGCATATAAACAAATGCTTCTCTATGGATATGTAAGGTGGTGACTGGGAGGTAGAGTTTAAACCCTTTAAGGAGACTGCTTTAGGAACTGAACTTGTAGAAAATAAATCAGACTGATAATTTCACCATTTTGTTACAAAATATGCATAAGAAATAATTCAAGAATCAAAATTACAAATAAAAAATGTAAACAACCAAATAAAGTCCAGACTTGAGATCTCAGCTGCTTTTAAGAGTTCACATGCTCCCACCAGTTAAAAAAAAAAAATTGTGTTGTTTATTTTAAATCTTAAAAGTATTTATATGGATCCATCATGTCTAGTCCAAAATTATGCCAAATGGCAAGGTTCCAGAAACTAAAATAAAGCTATACTAAGGTGTGTCTCAGAAGAAAAACATAAAAAATCTTACTTTGGCAGGAAGTCACCAAAGTGGCATATCTAAATTAGTAAGCTTTGTTTAAAACACACACACATTCTTTTTTGAAGGTACACAAGCCAAAAAGTTTGGTAAAATTCTTTTTTTAATAGTTATGATCATTGCTGTAGCAAATCATATATCCATTTTCCCAAAAATCTATATATGTACCACTCAAGTTATTTTATACAGAAGATAAGCTAAAGAAGGAAGGACTCCCACAAATTATTCCTTTAAGACTAAGGGCAAACACACAATGTTGAAACTATACAATAAATAGCAGCTACCATGAGAAACAAGAAAAAAAGACAGGCAGACATTAGTTTGTTGAGTGCCTACTCAAGTACCAGGTACTTTATTTACATAGATTCTCATTTATATCTAACAATATTGTGAAGTAGATGGTGTTCTCTCCATTATGCCAGTGAAGAAACTGAAGCTCAACAAGACTAAATAACCATCTATGTGACCTGAAGCAAAAATATATAGCAAAGCAGACTTTTGAAATCAAGTCTACCAGGCTCCATATCCCAAACTCCACCATACTTAGTAACAGTTACTTTGAAAAACCAGGGTATGAAATAATCCATTGTTCTCAACGAAGAAGGTTCTGTAAGAAGAGTTCAATTATTCCTGTACCATTGACCTAAAAATGATTCCTCTGTCTGGCAAGATCATTCTTCCCCATCCAGCATATCACAGGAAACCATGACAATTTACTATCCCAGACTATCAACTTCTACATTCTTCCTTCTCAGTTCAACTTTTTAAAAGAAGTATCAGTACCCACAGATTTCTACTTTATTCCTCAACAACCCACTTTTCAGGCCACCCTAATTCAGTAATGGCTTTACATAAGGTTATCAATGACCTTTGTGTTACTAAACCCAACGGACACTTTCCAGCTGTAATTTTACTTAACTTTCAGGAGAATGGAGACACTGTCACCACTCTCTCCTAGAGGCATTCTCTTCACTTGGCTTTCCAGAAACATTCTCCTGGTTTTTAAAGCATTCCCTTGCTCTCAGTCTTGGTGTTTTTCATTTCCACCAACCAATCTGAAATGTTGGTGCTTCTCATGGCTCAGTCCTAAACCTTTCCTTTTCACTTTATAACTTCTTTCTGAGATTTCATCAATTCTCATGACTTAAATTATCATGAATATGCCAATGACTCCCAAAAGTCAAACAGTTCCTCTGAGTTTTAGACCTATTTATCCCAACAAGGACTTGATAGTTCATTTAGCAAATTTCAAAGGCACCTTAAACATAACATGCTCAAAACCAAAATCACTATATCCTCTCCATCCCCCTCCCTACTCAAATTGGGTTCTCTCCCGGTGCTCCCCACCTCAGTTATTGGCAGAAACCAACATCAATCCACTTATACAAGCCAGAACTTCAAGAACTATCTTTGATACTTCTCTCTCTCCAACTCCCCACTTTCAATATATCACCAAAACCTGTCCATTTTACCTCCCAGATACCTCTCAAATCCATTCAACTTTTCTCCCTCTCCACCTCCACCTCTTTATTCTCACTATCATTATCTCATTTGGACCATTTGAACAGCCTCCTAACTGATCTCCCTAAATCCATTCCTGTCTAGCTCTGATCTATTATTCTACTCTGCAGCCAGTCATCATTCTAAAAAGTGACCCCACTCTCCTCATTCAAAACCCTTTTTATAAATTCTCATAGCGCCCATATCTCTCCTTCATAGCCCTTATTGGTTCATTTTTATATTTATTTGTGTGATTATATGCATCTCCACTGCCTAAGACAAAGCCTAGCACACAATATGTGAGGAACTAATATTTGTGGAATAAATTAAGTACCTACTATGTAGCAGACACTGGGCTACAGCCAAGGAGAACAGACATATGAAGACCCAGTTCTTTTCAGATAAAGAAACTGAAACTGTGAACTTGGGGGATTTATCCTAATGGTAGGTGATAAAACTAGTATTAGTATTCAAACTCAGACCTGTGTGTTTCCAGTGTCCATACTCTCTAATTTTTTTCTTTTCTTTTTTTTTTTTTTTTGGTGGGAGGAGGTAATTAGGTTTACTTATTTATTTTTAGAGGAGGTGCAGGGGATTGAACCCAGGACCTCGTGCATGCTAAGCATGTGCTCTACCACTTGAGCTACACCCTCTCCCTCCCCATACTCTCTAACTTTTATGAATCTCATGAATATAAAAGAATTCTGTGAAACTTTTAGACATTAGTAAAAATAAATGGAAACTTATTTCATATCTTGATAAAATACAAAATATTCTAATAAGGTTCTGTTGAAATTGCAAGGTAAAACTCACCTTACATTTAAACCACTTTAAAATAATACAACAGTCCATTTCCCTTTATTTGGAGTAATTATAGTCTGCATATATACAATGCAAGGCCACTTTAAAAAGTACCCATTCACTCAAAAAGTACCCATTTACACTCTTTATTATAATAAGCATTAATATGTATAGCATTAATATGTCTTTATCTCCTTTAACATAAACACCTTCTCCTGAATTATATTCAGAAAATGCACTAAAACATGTCTATAGCTAGCCTCTATGTGAGCTATAATCTGCCACAATTCTACCTAACATATCTGACAGTTCAAAATTTCAAACTCCTCCGCTTTTAACTTAAAAAACATTCAACCAAGTTATGCTGTCTCCCAATTTCAGTATTTTACTCTTAATCATGAAAAGTCTGAGGACATGAAGTAAGGGTAACTAACATAAAATCTTTCCAGCGATTTGGCCTTTTTTCCTAGTTAGTTCTAAATATAAGTTGAATTATAGTAGACCAACCTAAAGGATAAATTCCTTACTTCAGGAAATTTAAATTACTATAAATGTGACCCTTAGATTAATCAACTGAAATCAGAATCCCCACTACAATCTCTTTACTGGACAGCAATCTCAGGCCTTGTGTAGCCTGTCTTCATGATTAATCCTCTCAAAGAAGCTTCATCCTCTCCTGAATTCTTCTTGGAAGGTAAAAACAGACTATAGCAATATTTACTTCTATAACTTTTAAAATTTTCCTTTTCCTCATTCCCCTCTTTGCCTCTCTTTTTTATCAGAAGAAATTAATTTAAACAAAGCTTACATTAGGGCCTTTGTGCTACAGAAGCTCATGAGTTTAAAATTTCAGTCACAACTACTAAGTAGCTCAATGCTTTTAAATGTAAGCTTTAAATTATTAAATTATTAGCAAGCAAAAACTATGTGTCTTAAGTAGGACTCAGTTTTGTTAAGATTTTCTTACAACTTTGGTCATGATATTTTAATTCTGGTGTATATATTTCCAATTGATGGTGGGTTTCCAGGGCTATAGGGTAGATGAAATTTCTTAACTGTTCAATGATAGCTATATCCCAATGCCCTACATAATAATAAATCACTCTGCCAGCTATAGCTACACAGTTAACATTAAGATCTCACCATTCCAAACATTACTGGCTAATTAACTGCCAGACAAGTACTGAGGAAAACAGAAACATAATCTTAGATAATGTAATTACTTTATTTCAAAAAAAAAACTCTCATATTTATTTTTCTGCAAGTCACCAGAACAGAAAATAGCACAGGTAGATTACAACTTTAGAAGATTCCCCTGGCATTTCAGATCTTTGGCAAAAGAATGACAGTCTTCACTGAAGACAAACTGCTGTTGATACGGATGACAATCTCCTGATATTAAGCAGACTAGGTTAGAATCGTAGTTTATTTTCCTTTTTTTTAAAATTGAACTATAGTCAGTTTACAATGTTGTGTCAATTTCTGGTGTACAGCACAATTTTTCAGTCATACATGAATATACATATATTTCTTTTCATATTCTTTTTCACTGTGAGCTACTATAAGATCTTGTATATATTTCCCTGTGCTATACAGTATACACTTGTTTATCTATTCTATATATACCTGTCAGTATCTACAAATCTCGAACTCCCAGTCTGTCCCTTCCGACCCCTCTTCCTCCTGGCAACCACAAGGGTGTTGTTGTTTTAATTACATGGTAGGTGACCATTAATCTTTATTTTTTTAAAACTAAAAATCTCCCTGCACTGAAATTTCAGTGAGTCTGACCAAACTGTATTTTGCTTTGGTTTCTCAAGGTAGCATGTGTCACCATTTCTCACAGTATGAGTGACACAGGAATAACCAACTAGTTGCAAGATTTCATGAGACACTTGGTCACTGTAAAGTCACGTATCTATGGGTAGCAAAAGAAGAGACTCAAGAAGGGGGACTACATTACTTTGTATCAGGGTCTATTTTTCCTGAATACTTCCTGAATACTACTTCCTGAATACTTCAATTAGTCTTCAGCTGTTTCCTATTTTCTGCTGATAGCAACACTCACAGCTTCCATGGCCAGGCTAGATTTATAACTGATCTCCTACAGGTCTGCTGCAGTTGCGCAAAATAGCCCCTATATACCATGGGCTCTTTGTCTTCTTACCCTGAGTCCACTGATATCAACTGCTGCAATATATTCTGCAGTAATTGACTCTCCTTAATAATCAAGGTTTGCTTACCACTATGATCCCAAGAGACAGGCAAGGAAGACATTATTCTCATTAATCTATATATGAGTAAATGAAGCAGCCTATGTGATGATGTTCATGTGATCAGAGAGAGTAGCAGAAGCAAAACTAGAGTTTGATGCTGGAGAGGGTATGGAGAAAAGGGAACCCTCCTACACTGTTGGTGGGAATGTAATTTGGTGCAGCCACTATGGAGAACAATATGGATGTTCCTCAACAAACTGAAAACAGAGTTACCACATGATCCAGCAATCCCACTTCTGGGCATATATCTGGATAAAACTATAACTCAAAAAGATACATGCACCCCAATGTTCATAGCAGTACTATTTACAACAGCCAAGACTTGGAAGCAAGCTAAATGTCCATTGACAGATAACTGGATAAAGAAGTTGTGGGGTATATATACATAATGGAATACTACTCAGCCATAAAAAAGAATGAAATAATGTCATTTGCAGCAACATGGATGGACCATGAGATTACCATACTAAGTGAAGCAAGCCAGAAAAAGAGAAGACAAATACCATCACTTATACATGGAATCTAAAAAAATGACACAAATGAATTTATTTATAAAACAGAAACAAACTCACAGACACAGAAAACAAACTTATGGTTACCAGGAGGGGGAGAGGGGAGGGAAGAAGGATAAATTAGGAGTTTGGGATTTGCAGATACAAACTACCATATATAAAATAAACAACAAGCTCCTACTGTATAGCACAGGGCACTATATTCAATATCTTATAATAACCCATAATAACCTATAGAGTATGAAAAAAAGAAAATATATATGTATAACTGAATCACTACACTGTACACCAGAAACTAACTCAACATTGTGAATCAGTAGTACTTCAACTCAAAAAAAAAGACTAGAATTTGACTTTCAAGCCAACTGTTTTCACTACTAGATCATACTTTGAACCCTTTAAATAAAGTTAAACAAAATTGTTACTCACTGAAAAATCATCCACTATGTCAAATCCTAGGCAAGGGGGAAAGTCTATGCAAAAACTTATCTTCATAAAAGGTAATTTACTTATTTGCTATAGCAGTTAAACAATATTCAATGGCAGAACTTGGAATCTCACTCATATTGTGGTACATAAATTTAGTATTAATACAGCTATCCAACACTGACTATGAAGTTGAGTATTGCCCATAACCTGCCTAACAAGTTTTGATAATATCACAAATGGGCCACTGGGTCAGACAGAGGCAATATCTGGGAAGGAGTATATTCAAAATTCCTTTCTCTTATCCACGCTATTGGAAAAAAAGTAAAATACAGTAAATGTCACTTGCTTCTGCTACACTGCATAACGATGCTATGTATATTTTCCAAATCAAATTGAGATGTCATTTGAAAAAGTGTGTTTTTTCAAATGTTTTTTTAAGAAAAATATTATAAAGTATAAAAATATTATAAAAGTATTAATGTTAATTATATTTATTTATACATTTAACAAACTGCCTCTATGAATAAAACTATCATCTAACATTAGGACTATCTCAGAACACTGCAGATGGGTGTGATCACTATTTACATTTATTTCTTAAACTCTATGTAAAGAAAAAAGAACAAATTCTTATTGATCAAGAGAAGGTATGACGCAAACTGGTTATATTTAGCTCCTTCAACCTGTACTGCATTAGCTTTTGACTAGTTTATATTCAGGAAATAAAATCTTCATGTTTTAGAATTTGATTACTAACAGAAGTTATGACTATCCGTGCCATTCTCACCTCACACACATCTTTGTTTATTCCTATTTCTAGTTTGCTCTTCTCTCTCCAACCACAAACATTCATTTCGGTACCATACCTATGAGCTGTGGAAATACTGCTCACCTAGAAGTAAAATGAGAATACCTGAGAAAGGTATCTGATTCTAGAAAGAAACAGGGTTAGAGGCAATCGAAACAACTGCCATGGTGATTAAGGCACTAAAAACTGAAATATGAACCAGTTTCCAGTTTAGATGCTGTTTAAACTGAAGCTAGAACTACACTAATGTTCCAAAAGAAAAGTCACCAACACGTGATGTCAAATTTAAATAACAGATGGGTCAGTGTACCAAAGTGGTTTATTAACTTAATAGTGATAATGACAACAGCACAGGCCAGGACTATGCTAAACACATCATATACATTGTCTCATACATTATCTCATCTAATTTCACAGCCCTATGAGGAAGGCACTATCATCATCATCTTTTCCCTCATTAGATGACAAAACTCATAGAGAGTTGAAACAATCTGCCCAAAATGTCATACAGTTTGTAATAGATGGAGCTAGAATTCAAACCCCGGAAGAGTGGCTGACTCAAATACATTTCCTATTCACTAATGTAACAAATATATGAATGCCTACCATGTGCCACCCACTTTCTAAGCACCCATATTAGTGTTTCTACCCAGTAATATAGATGGATTCTGAACTATCTACAGGAATTATTTCCAGAACTTAGCACTAGCCAAAAGTAATGTTCCTAAAGGTTTACAGTATCTCTGCTGGAAAGTAAAAGCAAAGATCTCAGGAGAAATTGTTTTGAAACATAGACAGACTTAATTAAAATACCTACTCCTCTCCCCTTACAGGGTTCTGTGTACCTCTCGGGGATGGAGACCCTATCACACTCACTCTTAGTAACCTAAGTGCTACAACCTATCAGGCACTCAGCTTACTATACAATATTGTCATTGTTATAGGTCTGTCTTCCACAGTAAGCAAGAAGCTATTTGAGACCCATAGGTTTATTTTTTCACCCATTTTTTTAACCCCAGTGCTAGGGCATACAACAAGACTAATACCTCAGAGTTCTGTGATGATTACATGAGTTTACATAAAACATTTACCAAAGGTTCACTTATGCATTCAATAAAGAATGGTTTTCTTCTCTTCTCATTTACCTCTCAAGCACCTAAGCAGCCAACCCATCTCTTCCTGCTGACGTAAATGAACCGAAAGGCAAGCCAGAACCCGGCTTAACAAGCTGCCAATTAACTCAAGAGTTCATCCGCTACACATTTCCTATATGTCATTTTCCTGGGCACCCCACCCTGAAAAAAGACCCAGGAAACATTTCCAAGTAGTGACAACTGAGAACTAAACCACGAGGTTCTAACTATATCTGCTGGAATGAATTACCAAAGGTGACTCTGAACTCTATACACATGACTCACATGAAATGCAGTGAAGGACAAAGGTCTTCCTTTCCTGTGTAGAAATGCCTAAAACAGTGCTATTTGAAGAAAAAAGTTTGTAGGTATGTTACTGAATACGGCAAATCAGTTACATCTTCCAGTGTGATATAACCTCCTAGCAAACTCTTAGTAGTTATTAGGAGCTTGACTTAACGAAAAATTTAAGTGCTTCCTGTGGACAGAAGACATAAGCTCAAAATATGGTAAGGAGAAATTGAGTCAAGCTACATCATATAGAATAAAGATAGTTACAAAACATCTGGACCACCTAAAATAATCTCTGCTTTACATCTATTAACCCCCTGAATTCCTCATTCCTCACCCTCTTCATTTCCCAAATCTGGACCAGTCAATCTGTATCTAAAAGTTATAATCCTTAAAAAATGCATTTCCCAATTCCTAACCATTAACACTTCTTAGCTGGGTTCTGCTGGGAGTTTCCCAACTACTCCAGGCCTCAGTTCCGTCATCAGCAGACTAGAGATGACTAAGCTATTCTCCCTGAGCAGGTTGCTGAGAGATCCCACAGTTGCACAGGACCTAGTAAGCACAAAAAAAGTGTCAGTTGTTATTATTATCTACTCTGACATTTAGAAATAAGTTACAAAATTCACTATTAAGAATACCAAGTATACACAGGGAAATATATACAAGATCTTGTGGTAGCTCACAGCAAAAAAAAAAAAAGTGACAATGAATATATGTATGTTCCTGTATAACTGAAAAATTGTGCTCTACACTGGAATTTGACATAACATTGTAAAATGACTATAACTCAATAAAAAAAGTTAAAAAAAAAAAAGAATAACAAGTATACATACTACATTCCAGCCATACTGGCCTCTTTTCTGTTACAAGATGCCCTTTACCCCTTTGGCCCTCCACACCTGCTCTTCCCTATGCCTGGAATCATCTATTTCCAGCTCCTCCATGATCAACTTACTTTCCTCCTTAAATCTCAATTTAAATTTCTCAGAGAAGCCTTTCTTGAGATTGCTACCTCCTAACATCTCACTGTTTTCTCACCTTGTTTTCACTTTCTCATAGTATTCACAAATATCTGTAATTGTCTTATATGTAAGTATAGCATACCTATCTTTTTCACAGTGATATTTATAGCTCTTAGCATTGTAATAAGCACATAATCATCACTCAATAAATAAATGAAAGATACTGCAAAGTTAAATATTTTAAAAACTTAACACATTGTCTCAAACACAACATAAAAAATAATATCAGGTTAATATATCTCAAAATAAACACCTAAAAAAACAAGGATAAGAGGGAGAGGGGTATGGAGAGGTATTATACAACTGTTTTTTCTTTGCTGCCTGCTTAACTGCAGAGAGGAATTCAAATAATAGAATTTACACAAATGAGGATGTACAATTAAGGTCACTCAAAAATTTTAGGAATATTAAGCCTATTTTTTTTACATGGTCACTCAAAAATTTCAAAGGCCTGGGTAATAAAAACAGTGAAGGTGACCAGAATGCGTCTAACTTCATTTTCTTGATTATGTTGAAATTCAGGACTTAACCACTGTATAAAGTAAGTTTTTCCATTTGTTTAATTACACTGTACCACAGTATACAGATCAATTTCCACCATAGCTGGGATTGCCACTACCTGGAGATCATATATGTATTTTTTCACAAATGACTGATAAAAACACTACTATTTCAAGATGTTCTGACTTGAGTGCAGCTTCAAAAACATTCCGTGAGTACTCATGGGAAATGTTTTAAAGTTTGTGTCTTTGCCCCTAACACAAAACTAAGTTGATATTTTTACTAAGATAATTGTTATGTTATAGTTGGTAGGATTACAGAAGATTAATTTTATTTGACAAACATATTGTGCACCTTAAGTGCAAGGCACCACTCTAAACCTTTACATACTGATTCATTTAAGCCTCACAACAACCAAATGAGGTAGATACTTTTATCATTACACAAATGAGGCAACAGAGTCACAAAGAGGAAACTTGCCCAAAGTCACACAGCTAGTAAATGGAGAAGCTGGAATGTGAACCTAGACAGTCTGGATCCAGAGTCCATCACTAGATTATGCTGTTTCTCTAATGTTTTAAAGAAAAACCTACAGTTTACAAAGTCATTCCAATGTTAGACTAATTTCAGTTAAGTAAAAAATAGCTCTGTCTGAGCCATCTGGGCTTTAAACCTAGACAAGCAGGAAGGCTGAAGAAAAGGAGAACAGGAGGAATTAGGGAGGAGAAATAGTGAAAATGAAAAATAAGGTAAGTAGGAAAAGGAGGACAAAAGGAAAGAAGAAAGTTACTTGTAACCACTGTTCATAGTATCTGAATGAATGCTTTTTTTTTGAAAGAATGTAAGAAATAAGACAGTATCTATATAATCCCTAACTAGTTTATTACACAGAATATATATATTTCCATCCCAAATGCTGAATTAAGCCACTTAAATTAGGAGGAAGCAGACAATTAACATTCCAAATTCCTTGCCATAAAACTGAAGCTACATATTAACTGATTCAATCAAAATGTGGGGGTTCAGTGACTTTCTACCAACTTCTTTTTTAGTAGGGTAAACAGTAACAATTTAAACTTCGATTTCTTATCCAAAAGAATCAAAATAACTTCCCAAGCTGAGTAACACATAGGAAACTTTGGTAGAGCTCAGCCAAAAATGACTAAACAAGAAAGAAATTAATAAAGATTTATAACATGTCCATGAGTTTCCAAAAGGATGCAATTCAAAGAGAATATAAAGGAAAAATTTACTTTTCTTAAAAGCTATGGAAGGGAATGTTCTCTGAATATTTCCATACTCTATTCCAAACAAGGTAAATTAAGCTGAAAGTCATCTGCATAAAAACCAACTAGAGCCAAATAGTAGCAATTTCCTCCAGGCCACTGCTTTTGTTCCAAACTGGCCATTTAAAGAAAAGGCCTTGCAACAGACCAGTCTGACCAAGATATGCCAGTCTGACAAATCTGTGTTCATTTTTTGCGATTCCTTCCCTCTCTCTGGGAGAAAAGAGAAAAATTACATAAAGCAGAGAAACAAACCAGGTGAACTTTGTTCAGAAGCAAGTTTGCTTAATAGACGTTAACAGAAGCTGAAATGGCAAGTGATCAGGATAAGCACTATGTCCTATTTATGTATTTACTTACTTATTTACCTATTTTTCTCTTTGAAATCTAACAGAATGCCCAGCACCTACCAGATATTAAACAAACACATGCCCAAATGAGTGAATGAACAATTAAATGTTAGAAGAAAAAAGAAGGCTGGAGCCTGTTTAGCAAGTGAGACTCACTAAATATTCGATTTTTCCTTGAGAAAGCGGTCCAGATTGAGGGTCAGGAAAGGGAGCACTCCCTAGGGGTAATACTTAAGGGGCAGAATGATGTCAGCATTATGGTGATGACATACGGCATCAGTATTTGAGATAATTACTGGGAAAGAATAAGTAAGTGGGATTCCACAACCATCTAGTATTGACTGCCAATATTTTTTGCTGCCAGATTTTACTCTAAATCTACTGACTTTGATTTGACATAATGGTGATACCACATTTGGAGCATGCTGAGGAAACCATGATCCCCCTCCCTTCCAAGAAAGTCAACGTTAGGGCCCATGAGCTCCTGTTACCACCTGCTATTATGGGCAGCTGTAATTGGTGTAAAGTGCAGAAAGGGAAGCTACCTCAGATCTGTTTTGGATAGAACGTGAGCATTACCAATAGAGCCCAGGCAAAAAACAGCACATTCAAATAAGATATTCAAGAGAATTTAATGAAGGAACAATCTTCAAAAGTATAGGTAGGGTTTAGGTAAGCAGCAAGGGATGGTGGAATACTCCCAGGCCAGAAATATCAGGAAGCCATTATCATCTCTAGGTGTAAAGGCATAAGTCCAGGGTTACCAGAACCCAGAAAGATCTGTAACTGTAGCTGCCTGGCAGAGAGGGCCACTGAACAGAAGCTATGACCTACTCACAAAGCACAGAACAGCTCTCGCAACACAAATCCAGCAGGAGGCCTGGAAGAGCCAGCTTCCTCCTGCTGTTGTCCCATTGGTCAAAGCCAACCAGAAACAAAAGAGAAGAGCCCAGCTGATGCAGCCCATAGAAGAGCCTCCCAGAGCATAAAGCAGGATGGAAAAAGGATATGGAAGGGCAAAAGGAGAATATGCAGTACAGAGAGGTATTCCAAATGACTGCCACCTAGCAAAACACAAGCACATAAAAAGGCTTTGCCTGTTCCACCTTAATCTTCTAGGCATCACGGTATATACCTCCAAAAAAAGTTATAAACAGAAGTACTTACTTGGGTTCCCATGGCCCTATTTCAAGTTGGGGAAGGAAAAAAAAAAAAGATTCTAAGAGTATCCCAGGTAACTTTTCTCATTTCTGTATCTCTAAGGGGAAACACATAACCCATTTATCTATAATGGATCAGATCTAAGACAACTCCCTTCTCTGCAATATTCCATACCTTCATTATTACACTTACAATGTTGTATTGTAACCTTTTGTTTATCTGTTCTCCCTTATCAGACCCTAAGCTTCTTCTGGGCAGGGATTGTCTTACTCATCTTTTTATCCCTAGCACCTAACATGGACTTAGCACAGAGTTAACCTTCAATGTGCACTGAATCCATTAGTGGACACAATGTTCATTCACTGGCAGCCTGATGCCAGAGTAGATAAAATCTAAAATGACCATCAGCAATTAGACACTAATAAGTTTTATTCAGGCCATAGTTTACCACACTGACCAAAAACACAGTTCCTTTCATATCAGTCCACCATCATTCTCTGTAGAGCAGCTTTCTTGTGTGCTCAGATGATATTTATGGCCTTTTCTACAATCACAGAACTCATCATCAAAAGAGGTAGAGAAAGATAGCAAGACTATGGTCCATCTTAGAAAGGAATCAAATAAACATCACTGTTCAAAACTCTCACTCTTTTTTCCAAGAATTGACCAGATTCACAGAAGGAACTAATAATCTGGTTATATTACATAGAGGAATTCAAGTTTCACAGTGATGATGATATTGACTTAGGGGTAGAAATGCTGGTGTGAGCACACATACACAGATACACAAACACACACAAAGGCATGTTTATCGGTACAACAGACATCACCCTCTGTGAAATTATAAAGTAGCCATATAACACAATCACATAACATCGTCATATTAAATGGATTCACTGTATAATGTTGGAGTGATCATTAACAGAACCTGAAATATAGTCACATTATAATTATGAATCACTTTTACATAACCCTATACTTATAAAGTGCTTAATCATCTTTTTGTTGGTATAGTCTACTCTTACCTGTAGTTCGCCACAGAAAAAGAAAAAAGTTAATGTCAAGTAAGTAGATAACCCTCTTTGAGCGATTTTAGGCTGCCAATCTCCTGCTGTCAGTAAGATGAATAAAAATCAAATTTACAATGATCCTTAGACTCCACTAAAGGTAAGTTTGCTATAAAAATATATTATCACCCAAAACTCAGCATGAAAAGTTTTGTATTTCTAGCACCACTGTTCTCCATTGCTGTTTGTATTTTGGAAATCCAATGTTGTTAAATCTAATGTCATTTTATATATCAATTTAAAATAAGTCAGTACTTCATTTTCTTTTGAGGAAAAGGGAATTCTGGACTTATCTTGACAATTCACTGAATTACTTTAAAACTCTAGCAATACAAAAACAGATAAAATGTGTTTCAAATAGATCACTTATCTTTTCCTAAAACATACTTAATGTGTAAGTCCCCAAAACAAGATTTTTCCAAAACCATCAAAGATATTTAAAATTGTAAACACAATTTCATCTTTTTTCAGAGCCATCATAAATCCTGCAACCATCAGGTCAACGTAGCAATATTACTCTTACCTCTATAGGGCAATTATGTGATGTTTGCATCATATTGAAAATATAGACTATAAGAACCAACAATTTATAAAGCTGCACTGCATATAGGCTCCCCCATTATACATAAATTAAAACAAAACAAAACATAGATCCACCCTATGACTTTGTGTTCAATACTATTTTCAGCTACCTCAGAGCAGTATTATGTTTTATCTGTCCTAGTACAGTGCTTGTCCCAAAGAGAAAACATGATGTTTGTTTTATACATTAGTAACTCCACAAGGTAGGAAAAGAAGTTTGTATACAATCCTGACAGTACACAATATGTGGCAATGACAGGTAATATATATTAGAATTATCAAAATTACTTCTGACTGAATTTTCCTCTCCCTTCACTAAAATATAAAGTTTAATAAAGCTCCACTAACACTAAGTACAAGTTAAAATACATTTTAAAATATATCTTTACCAAAGGCATGCTTTTCATTGCAAATAAATAAATTTGAATATATTTTAGTGTAATATTATTAGTATGTCCAGGTATCTTAAAGGATTATTTGTGTTTCTATAAAAATAATGTTCCAAAATTGTGTTTCCCTTTCCTAAACTGAATTCCTAAAATTCACTGTGGAGCTATACAGGAAGTGTCTTGGTAAACAATAGAGATGCTCCATAAATTGAAAAAAGAAGAGAGATTTTTCTGATCAAAAAAACAAAGAAAAGAATTTATAAAACTCCAGCAAGACTGCAAGCACCTAAATGGTCAGGTTTGAGGTAGGAAAGTGGAATACTGGATTAAAACCGGGGGAAATCTATCATTGAAAAGCCATTATGCAGATCTGCATCTAGGATGCTGAAGTCACAGCTCTCCAACCCTGAGAACTTGCCAATACCATTACTTAAATACTTAAACATGAGTAGGACTATCCAAACCTCAAACAGGTCTTCTTGCCGTTCTTTCCGTAACATATAAGTAGTTCAAAGATACTGCCTTACACAACACATATAGAAAGGGTGAAAGTCTCTCCTTCCAATGCCCATCCCTTATCCAGATGACTTCAATTCTTTCTCGCCAAAAGAAAGGAGCAACTGGCAACCAGAAACCCCACTGCTGAACTCTTCCATTGGAAAGACAACACCAAATTTGCTGCAGCCAGAGAAATGTCTAGTGCTCTTTGTGGGCTCTCACAGGAGATGGAAAGCTACACCATGGCAAGGTCTGCGGAGAGAAGGAAACAGTAGGTCTGGGGCACACCATCCCTCCCCCACCTCAAAAAAAGCAACCTTCTTGAGTCCTACAGGCAGAAACCTGGCATCCTCACACCCACTTACAGCCTGACAATTTACAACCTGGTAACACCTTCTAATTAGGCACATTCTAGCCTTTTATAGACAAAAAATTAAACTGCTTCCCACAAGTAAGATAAACCAGGCACTGGCGCCTGTTACTGAGAACCCCGAGTGCATCAAACCTCCGGTTTCACTACTGAACCTGATGAGCCAGTGACCAGGCTTCGCTGCAGCAGAGAGGGGAGGAGCCCACCCTCTGGGCTGGGAGTGAAACGGGAAACAGAGGACAGCACAGCAAGGGATGGAGCGCAGAGGCGTGAACAGGGTCCAAGCAGAGTGGGCTCAGCGGACCGGCGGGCGACAGGCATGAAGTGGCGGCCACACGGGAGCCGGGGTGCAGGCTGCCAAGCGGGGTCCCCGGGCTGCGGAAGCCGCCCCCAGCATCTCGCCCCGCAAGCCTGGCGCGTCAGGCACACACCCCCCACGCCCGACCGCGGCCCTCTCCGAGTCCCTCCCAGCGGACACACGCCCGCACCCACCGGTGCACCCGACCCCGGGGCTCGCGCGCACACGCCCCTCGGGCCGGTGGCGCGTACGTACCCAGCAACACGCAGAGCAAATCGAGGGCCACGTACGGCAGCCGCGTCTTGTCAAACATGGTCTCGGCGCCGGCGGCAGACTAGGCACCCGACTCACAAGACCCGGTCAGGGACTGGCGACGGCTCCTCCCAGCCCGGGTAGAGCAGCCGAGGGCTGACGGGGGCCCAGCGGCGCTCTGACGAGCAGCAATGGCGCCCGCGACCCCTCCCCTCGCAGCTCCCGCAACCACTCAGTCCGGGCCGAGACGCTCGTCTGCCAGCCGCAGCTGCTCCGTCGCCTCAGGCCCTCCTCGGTCGGCCCTGGCCCGCCCCGGCCGGCTGTTCGCTGTCCAGATCCAGGCGCCCTCTCCAACAGGCGGGGCGTCTGGACTCGTGCTTTAAGGATGGGGACCGGTAGGGAGGAGGAACACGGGCTCGGCCCCTCCCGCGGACAGCGCGGGACCGGCCAGCGCGCGGCCTCGCAGGCTGAGAGAGCGCGGCAGAGGCGGGGCGGCCAGTGAGGGGCGACGGGGCGGGGCCGGGGAAACCCCAGGCCCGGGCACTCCAGCCAATCGGCGCCTACAGCCCCGCCCCGCCCCGCCCCGCCCCGCTCGACCTGCAGAGTCAGCCCCTGAAGTGGGACGCCCGTCGGACGGGCGGAGCGTGGGGGCACCTCCGGTGCGGTGCCAGGGGCATTTCCCCGACCCGCGTTCTGCTGGCGAACGCTGAACCCAGCCTCTTCATCTCCGGCCGCCGGTCGTTGCTGACTCGGAAGAAGTGCCAGGCCCCGACCCGGCTGCCTGCCCGCTCTCCTCATCCATGGGATTGGGTAATAAAGAGAAACGGGGTGGTCAGTGACAGACTCTCCCCTTGTCCAAACTTTAGTCGGGCTCGTCCGAGCCCTCTTCTCGCCTAGGCCTCCGTGTAGGCCTTCAAACATGGCCTGGCAGAGCCTCATATTTGCGTGAGTTCTGCTAAGTCATACCTGCACCTTTGATACCTGGTTACCCATATGATCAAATTCCTTATGTATAAATCCTTTGATATGTAAGTCTGTGGCCTGCCTTTAGCCAAGAATTCCCCTGTCCTTAATGGTTCTTCAGTAATTTTTCATCCACTAACCCCTTCACTCTGCTTGTTTCTTGGCTATAATAAATTCCCAGCTGTCTGCTTATTCAAAGTTGAGCACAATTTCTTTCTCCTGTTACAAGTTCTGACCCCCTATTGCAATGGTTTTGAGTAAAGTCTTCCTCACCATTTTAACAAGTGTCAGAATGAGTTTTCTTTATTCCTCTTAACACTGATTCCAAGAGGACCCTAGCAAAATTTAGTAATCTCAGTTTCCTAATCTGTAAAATTGGGGTGTTGATAATCCCTGCTATGTGTTATAGTCAAGAAGCAATGAAGCCTGGGAAAAAATAATATCAAAGTATTTTATAAAAGGTTAAACCCTCTAGAGATGTTAAGGATTGGTATCTTTCCTCCTCATTCATATTTTACCTTCTTTATCGAAGATGTGAGGCAAATTGAAAACTGTACCTATTCTCAGACTTTTCCTGTAAAATCAATCATAAAACCAGCAAAGAGATAACATCACCCTCAGGGAGTCTTAAAATCTAGCCCCAAGTGAACCCTACAAGCAAAAAAATGTATGTGAAGAAGCATATTTTTCTTTAAAAGGAATGTGAACAGTTGGATTTCACCTTTTGTTTGAATATCTTTTAAAAGCTTTAAACAATTTGTACCTAAGAAAGATGTGCCATTATTTATTCTGTGACTTCCCTTACTTCCAGAGTTACAGGGACCCCAGATTGTGAGGACACAATCAATTGAAATTACTTGTGGTATGTATGAGGCATGCAATTAAATGAATATTGTGATAGAAGTGTGTTGATGTACAGAAGACACAAAGCAGTTAAGGGGCGGGGAGGGGCAGTTCACCTGGGAGCTCTGAAAACACTTGACAGGAAAGTGATAGTTATGTTGTACTTTCTTGTCCCCCTCTGACACCAACAAGCCATTTTCTTTTCTTAGGTGAGAAGTTAATGAAGAAAACAGTTGATACAGTAACAGATATTTTGACCTTTGGAGGAGACACAGATAATGGCTTTAAAAATAGATCAGCAAATCAAAGTCCATTAAAATGCATTGTCATGCCCTGTAATTTTAAATAGGATCTGTGCCAAATGCAGATTATAAGCAGTAAGTCCTCAATTAAACAGAGAATGACTAAGAAACGTCATTTTATTTTGAGGTGGGGGCCTTTGTTCGTTTTTTTGGAGGGAGTGGTGTTTGTTTTGGTCTGTTGCCATGATTGAATTCTAATGTAATCACTGGAATTGAAAGTGGGTTAAATAACCTTGAAATGATGGCAAAAATAATAAAAAAGGAAACACTGATTATACGGTGATCCCATTAACACCCCCTTGGGGGTAGGTACTAGTATGTCCCTAGATCGGACATGAAACCTTAGAGGTTTTCTTAAATGCTTAACAAAGTTTGTCCTGTGGCCTGTATTTTTCTCTCTGTAACACAGTCATCAAACATAAAAGCAAAACAGAGTGGGCTTGGGAAGTGTGGTCCTGAAAACTTTCTGAAGAAGAGAGAAACTAATTTCCTCTCTTCTTTTATTATTAAGCATTTTGAAAAGGAGACTGTGATCTATATCCTCCATTTCAATTTCTCTTTAAATTCTTTAAAATTGTCACATCTGTCCCTATTCCTCGACTTGCACTGCTGTTCTTTAACATAGTGTTATTGGTAAGTCTCCCTCTCTCTGTTCTAACAGTGCTTGCTTCTTGCCTCAACTACTTTTTCATCTCGTAAAGTTTCTGCAAAGTAGTAAGAATAAATTCCCTTAGAGTATTTGTGTTTGTATGTGCTTATGTCCTTTACCCCCACCTGGACTGAAGCAAATATAGTTTTTATTATTTTCAAAAAGCACTGTAAACTAAAATAATTAGAAATAAAAATGTCTGGTTCCCTAGTGCATGTGCTCCCCTCCCTGAAAATTTCACAATATGGAATATTACAACCCTTTTACCCTTGTTGTCAAAGCTGTTTGTTTCTTACCTTATGAAAGTTTTTTATTATGTAATGTTTGATACATAACTATATATATTATATAAGTTATGAAGGATAATAATAAGCACCTGTGAATCCACTCTCAACTTAATACTTAGAGCATTGTGGTATCACTGAACCTACCTGTGTGTTCAATCCCTTTCTTGTTCCCTGCTTCAGGAGAGATAACCACTATCCTGAATTTTGTGTGTATCTTTTCCTTGCTTTTTTCCATGTGGAAAAACACAAAGCCACATGTGTATGTATCTCAAAAAATATATATTATTTAGCCTTCTTGTATTTTATCTTTTAAAAACTTTATGCCCTATATGTAGTTTTCTGCCCTTGGTTTTTTTTACTTGTATTTCTTATACCCATTCATGTTGCTGCAGTTGTTGTAGGTGTATCCTATGAGTATATAATTTTCTTCAGTCTTCTGACAATGGCCATCTGGGTTATTTCCATTTTTGCTATTACAAATAAGGCTGCAAACATTCATGTATGTGTCTCCTGTGTGAAATTGCTGGCTATGGAAGTGCTGCATCATGGGGTACACGAACATCCAACTTCACTAGGTAATCCCAGATTGTGTTCCTAAGTAGTTATATTATTTTACCCAACCCCCACCAGTGGTGGATAAGACTCCACATTTACATCAACACAATGTTTTTATATTTCTTAATTTTTGGTAACTTAGTGGCTATAACGCGTATATCAATGTAGTCTTAATTTGCATTTTCCTGATCACTAATGTGCTTGGGCAGCTTTTCCTAAATTTATTCACCAAAATTATTTCCTCTTCTGTCAATTGCCTATTCACATTTTTTTCCTCCTTTTCCATTAAGTTGTTTTTCTTATTTTTATCAAACTATAGGAATTCTTTGTATATTCTCAGTAGCAATTCATTGTGTTGTAAATTTTCCTCCCAATGTGTGGCTTGTCATTTCACTTCCTTTATGAGCAGCTATATGACAGAGTTATTGTAAATGTAATGTAAGCAGAAGTCTATTGGCAGATTTGTGAGAAAGGAAAAGCCTGGCTTCCCTTCTCTTCTCTTTCTACCTTCCTTGAACATGAACATCATATTTAGATTTGCAGCAGCCACCTTGTGATCATGAGGGAAAGTCCAAGAAGAGTATCATCACTGGTCTTTATGATCTTGAGCTACTAAAACAACCAGCAACTTGGCTACCTCCAGATTTCTTCTGAGGTGAGGGGGAAAAAAATTGCTTAAGCTTCAAGGTCACAACTGATACAAGATTCATGAGTACTTTGATTACTACTTCTGAGAAATCAAATGCCATACTATTCTAAGAAAACCTTTTACTTGCGCTAACTTCATTGAATGTCTGATCCTTGAAACCACAAAGCCCTGAATAAAACAATTTGTGTAGCTAGAATGGACTTTGAAGACTGCAGACTGGTTTGAGCATAGAGGCAAAACAAATGACCTATTCTGAAGTCTTTGAGTACTAAAGGCTGTGAAACAAGGAACTCACATTGAGGACAGGTAGAAGATAAGGTTCTAGGAGGTAGGTTATAACAGTTTGTAGGTTAAAAGTATGTCTGTGGTACAGCCATTATGGAAAACAGTATGGAGATTGCTCAACAAACTGAAAATAGACTTACACTATGATCCAGCAATCCCACTCCCGGGCGTATATTCGGAGGAAACTTTAATTTGAAAAGATACATGCACCCCAGTGTTCACAGCAGCAGTATTTACAATAGCCAAGATATGGAAGCAACTTTAGTATCCATCAACAGATGGCTAGATAAAGAAGTTGTGATGTGTGTGTGTATATATATATATTTTAATATATATATATATATATATATTAAAAAAATGCAATACTACTCAGCCTTAAAAGAATAAAATAATGCCATTTGCAGCAACATGGGTGGATCTGGAGATCATTATACTAAGTAAAGTAAACCAGAAAGAGAAAGAAAAATACCACATGATATCACTTATATGTGGAATCTTAAAAAAAAAAAAAGACGCAAATGAACTTATTTACAAAAACACAGACAGACTCACAGACATAGAAAATTTATCGTTACCTGGGGAGAAAGTGGGTGGGGAGCGATAAATTGGGAGTTCAGGATTTGTAGATACTACTATATATGAACAGACAAACAACAAGGTTCTACTGTATAGCACAGGAAACTATACTCAATACCTTATAGTGGCCTATAATGAAAAAGAATATGGAAAGGAATATAAATACGTATAAATGAGTCACTATGCTGTATTCCAGAAGTTAACACAATAGTATAAATATACTATACTTCAATTTAAAAAAACAAGTATGTTGAAAGGCAAAAAAAATTACTGAAAATACATAGTGACATTGCTGAAAATGTCATTTAAAACAAATAATCTAGTAGTGAAAGAAAGTCATAATCTCTGCAGTAGTCTCTAAACTCAAGATGAGTAAACCTTATTTTGTAAATCAAATTATTTAGTTTCAAGTCATTTTCTGTGTTTATTTCCATTTTGTTATCTTCTGCCTTTCTAAAATCTTGCTTATGGCTTCCAGCCCTTTTTCAGCTTTGTTCAGAGTATTAAGGGGAAAGTCTTCTGTTACACTTGAGCCAGTTTACAAATGTGCAGAAAGTAGTTGTGAGAGTAACTCACCTCCATAAAAGGTTGTGAATCTCTAGGATCAGAGTTGGAGGCCTCGTGGGTGGGCAAACCAGCTCCACCAAGATATTCTTCCACCAAGGCTTTCTCTCCTTCAACGTCAAGCTTGGAGGGCCTGAGTTTACTGTTTTTTAGGAAAACAATATTTCCTTAATAGGCTCATTGTGATAATCAAATACAAAAATAAAGGTGCAAACCTTGCAAAAGTCTGATTTAAGCAGACACACAATACATACTTTACAAAAACAAAGACTTCTGTGAATCCACACCCTTTATTTCTGCTTCCCTACCACCCACTGAACCCAAAATCTACCATGGTTCCCTAATATATCAAAGAAGTGAGGTTGGTCTGCCGTGACTTGTTCTTAGCACAGGTGATCACCACTTCCTTTCTCTAGGATGCTCACAAATTATTTCTTTAACAATCTCTTAAGAATATATATCACCCTGTCTGTGAGTTGGTTTCTGTTTTGTAAGTAAGTTCATTTGTGTCATTTGAATCACTATGCTGTACACAAGAAACTAACACAACATTGTAAATGACTATACTCCAATTAAAAAATAATTATATATAAAACCAGAGATACAGAAGTTAAATACCTATAAAATATCTATAGTCTTAAAGACAGCACATATATTTTTCTTTAAAAAAAAACTTGAGTAGGATTGCCATCCAGGTACTGGTCTTTAATCAGAATCCACCTACTTCAGCTGTTTTAGAAATTATACTAAAATTCTCCCTTCACTCATCTTCTAATTTCTTTTCTGTTTATAACCCCCAGTTTGTGGTCTGTTAAACCTCATCCTTGTTCATATGACTGACTAACTCACCTCCTGAAAGCAAAGGGAGTAAGCCTTCTTCAGCTCTGTATTCCCAGCTCCTGGAGTTGTACTTGGTGCAATAAAGTCAAATGCAGTTTTTTTTTTAAATTGCTTGAATAAACAAATGAACAACAACAAAAAAAGAAAAGTAAATAAGAGTTTAGGAGAGAGTCAAGCTGTGCCCCCCCAACCTTTTTGTTGTTATTCTAGCTCCCCCCACAAATTGAAGCTTATCGGGGGTAGAGGTGGGGAGTAGGGTTAATTTTCCTCCCACTATTCTTACAGATTCATGACACCACTTTGTAAGTACTTTTTTGTGTCCTCGGTAATGTGAACTACAGTTGACCCTTGAAGAATGCAGGGGTTATGGGAGCTGATTCTCAGCTAAAAATCCGAGAATAACTTCACCGTCGACCCTCCGTGTCCCAGGTTCAACATCCAAGCATTCTACCAAACCAGGATCAGATCGTGTAGTGCTGTAGTATGCATTTAGTGAAAAAATCAAAGTCTAAGTGGACCCGAGCAGTTCAAACCTGTTCAAGGGTCAACTGTACTTTATAAGGTACTTTAAAAAAAATTGATACTAGTGTTTTCCCAGATATAGACAGTTTTATGGTATTTAAAATAAAAGTTCTAAAAGGAGGTCACAAGAGACACCTATTCTTATGCCTAAATTAACAGTGGGAAAAAAAGATTTTTCTGTAAACAATCCCAGTAATAAATATCATAAACTAAAAAAAGACAAAAACAAAAACAGACAAACGAAAACAACAACAAAAGCTATCCCCTTCTAAATGACTATATTAGGGAATACTCCTGATTGGAAAATTCCTCTGCTTTTCTTCCTCATTAAGATCAGTCAGAAATGCATTTCTAAGAACTTCCTAACCCTCAGAGCCACCTTCCCTTCCAGAGTTTCTCCCATAATGAATTTCACTACCCTTTATAAAATCTACGGCAATATTTCTCAGACTTTGCACATTATCATTATCTGGGGCATTATTTAAACATACAAGTGCCCAGCCCCAGCCCCAGATATTCTGTTCTAGGATGCAGGTCTAAGACAGAACCCAAGCATTGTTTCATTATGTTTAACAAATGCCCCAGGAGGTTCTGAGGCCCATCAGAATTTGAAAATGTTGGATCTAGTCAGCACACATTTTCACTCTCCAGACAAATTTTAATAAAGTATAATTACTTTCTTCAAAGTAATTGCTACACATTAAGACTGCAGTACAACGTAGTAATTAAATACCTGGCCTCGGGAACCAGGCTCACTGACTATCCTTAGGCAAATTACTTAAATCTTTCTGTGCACTATTTTCCTTATTTGTAGGATGGGGAATGATAATAACAGTACTTACGTCTTAGGTTTGTTATGAGGATTAAAGGAGATGATACGTCTAGAACACGTAGCACATTCTAACACAGTGCCAAGGCACATATTAGGTGCTCAGTAAATGTGGGACATTATTATTCAAAGATTCCTGTCATTTCTTTAGAATCGGGTTGATGGAGTGTCCTATTAAACCTGGCCTAAGGATAGTGACCTGGGGCCCTCCAAACCCTTTGTGTGGAGCCCTCTGGCGCTCTCTGGGAATGTGGAACCGTCTGGCTGGCGCTCTCTGAAGCTGCTCTAAAGTCTATAACCCCACCCCCACCCCCCACATTCCCCACCCCCACTCCTGGACTCACCCTGTGCCTGGAGCTGACTGGCACCCTTACCCCTCACTCCTCACTTCAGGACCCTCCACATACTTGCATTTCTGCAAGATAAAAAACATCTTCCTTCCATGTGTGTTTACCCTAACAAAATTAATAACCCCAGGAAATGTCTAGTCTCACAATATCCTGGGCGGACAGGCCTCACGGCACATCCTGCCCTTATCAGAGTCATAAATGCCATTATGCAGAGTAGCCCTTGACAAGTCTTACAACCAACCAGGTACCTGTGCGCAAATCGATCATGCAACCCCTACCTGTTGTGTTCACAGCCCCTTCCCCTCAATAAAAGACCGTCACATTCAGCCCTGCCTCACACAGACATCTCATCTATGTGGCCCACTGGTGCCTGTAGCAGCGTAACTATAAATCTCTCCTTTGTTCTTAAACTTCTCTTTGTCTTTGGTAAATTCTTTTACTTGCCATGTCCCCAAACACTTTGCAGTTGTATGTTAACACCTGTGTTTATGAGTTTTGCTGTGAAATGGAAATATAGATAGCTCTTCCCAGGTCTCCAAAGGGCGCCTGTGACACTGTGCTGAGCTCTAGACCCTAGCTGCTCAGCCGTGCTCTCAACTGGCAGTGTCTGTGTCACCTGAGGCCTCTCAGGAAGAAGACTCCACGGAGACTCCACCCCAGGCCTCCTGAGTCAAAATCTGCATTTCAAAAAGATCACAAGTGTTTCCTGTGCACATTAATGTTGAGAAGCACTGCCCCAGAAATTTCCCAGGTTTTCCTGATAGTGAGAACCACCTGATACACTTATTAAATATGCAGATTACCTGGTGTCTTTCTTGGAAATTTGGATTCATTAAGTCCAGTCATTTTAAAAATTACTCTGGGTTATTGTTGTTATTTAAGGTGGAAACACCACTCTTGAAGATGAAGCTATCAGCGAGTGAAGAATTTATCAGATATTCTGCTTATAGCTGAACCAGCCTTCCTGCAACAGATTCTCCCTCCTTTGTGTAGGAGAGACAAGGAGAGAGTAGTTGGTCCATTGGCTGCTTCAAATCCTGGAAGCAGTTCCTATCCATATGAATCCTTGGGATAAATCCCTTTGTTTTCTCTAACCAGCTTGAATACCTAACTTGGAAAAATGTCTAACACAATGCCACTAATTACCTTGGTGGGGTTTTGGGGGTTGGAGTTTTTGTTTTTTTATTTATGTATATTTGACATACAATGATATATTAGTTTCAGGTGTACAACAAAGTGACTGATATTTAAATACATTACAAAACAATCACCACAATAAGTCTAATAACCATCTGTCTCCATCATAGTTATTAGTGTTACTGTCTATATTCCCTATGCTATACATTGTATCCCTGTGATCTATTTATTTTATAAATGGAAGTTTGTACTTCTTACTCTACTTCAGCTATTTTGCCCACTCCCCACTCTCCTCCCCTCTGGCAACCGCTGTTTTTTCTCCTCACCTACTAGTCTGTTTTTGTCTTATTTTGTTTGTTCATTTGTTTTGTTTCTCACATTCCGCATATAAGTGAAATCATACAATATTTGTCTTTCTCTGATTTATTTCACTTAGTATAATACCCTCTAGGTCCATTACCTTGGGGTTTTAAAAAATATTTGATACATATAAAGGAATATTTATAACGTGTATAAATTGTAAAGCATAACAAAATAAACACCTAGGGACTCACTACCCAAGAAAAGAGCTAAAACATCTCTGATATTTTTGAAGTCACCTGGGTGCTCCTTCCTGATCCTATACCCCCAGCCCACTCTATTTTCCATCCACACTAACCCCGAGGTGACTACCTTCTAAATTTTGTCTTTATTATTGCCTTTATTTAAAAGAAAATTATGACTTTACCACATATTTGTCCCTAGTCAATATTTTATGTTTTGAGCTTTATAAAAAGTGTCACATCATGTACACCAGTAAATGAGGGTTTGCTTTTGCACTCACCAGGCCTTATTAATGTTGTTTCCTGTTGCTACAGATCAATCATTGTCACTGATGGATACATTCCTCTTTACATGAATATGCCACTCTTTACTTATCCAGTCACCTATCAACAGACATCTGGGTAGTTTCCTTCGGACTTTTAAAATGCATTTCGAAAAATACACCTATGAACGTTCTTGTATGTGCTTCCTGGTGCACTTTGGCAGGAGTATCTCTAGAGCATTTAATAGGAATGGAATTGCTAGTGTAGGCTGACAATTGCCCCAAAGATATGTTCACATTCTAATCTCCCAAACCTGTGACTGTTGCCTTACATGGAAAAAGGTCCTCGTGGATGTGATTTAATTTAAGACCTTGAGATGGGGAGATTATCTTGGACCATCCAGCTGGGCCCCAAATGCAACCACAAGTGTCCTTTAAATTTGGAGGCAAAAGGAGATTTGACTCCAGACAGAAGAAGGTAAGATGCCCTGTCAACACTTTGATTTCAATCCAGTGAAACTGATTTTGGACTTCTGGTGTTCACAACTGTGAAAGGATAAATTTGTGTTGTTTTAAGCCATCAAGTCTGTGGTGATTTGCTCCAGCAGCCGTAGGAAGCTCACACAGATATGCCTATATTCAACTTTACAAGATAATGCCAAGCTATTTTCAACCAAAATTGGCAAGTATCCAGAAACTAAGATGTGTCCATGTCATGTATCAAATATTAACACCAATGGTGGTTTCAGAATTCTCATATAGGAGGATTTAGAAAACCTGTCTTAAAGCTGCATTTACATAACACATTCAAAGCAATTGGAAAAAAAAATCAAAGTTCTTATCAGAGAATACGGGTGGAGAGAGTAGGTTGCCATTGACTGGCACACTCCCAAGTTATTACTTCGCAGTCTTGCTAATAACAACAGAGTTCTCTGCTTGGTTGCATTATTCTTTTGCTGTTGGGGACCTTGGAGAGATCATCTTGGTGGTCCCAGGTCAAGGAAGTATAACCAGTTCTCAGGTGTGTGAATGGGTTTTTAGAATCATTGGCATGCCACGTGTTTTACTTGAATGATTTCCCTATTTGTGAAGCTGTATTTGTTGTTACACCAAGGGCAGGTGTATGTAGGAACATTGTCCTGGCCTCTGCACCTTGCAGAAACAGCACTTCTTTTCATACCAGAAACTCTAAGGACAATGATGGGGTTGAACTGTAGATAAGCTCTCTGTGCCCTTTAGTCCTTGCATATAGAACTTCCAGTCTTGCAAAACGTCTGACATTCTAGCGTCATTGTTGCTGCTGCCAACAGTGGCAGCCCATAAGGGATGAAAACATGAGATTTTTTAAAAAATGCATTTCTAACAATCAGTAAAAGGAAGGTGAATTAGTTTTCTATTGCTGCTGTAACAAATTACCACAAACTTAGTGGCTTAAAACAGCACAAATTTAATACTTCAATTAAAAATAAATAAATAAATAAATACAATTTATTTGCACTCTGAAAAAAAAAACAAATTTATTATGTTATAGTTCTATACATCAGAATTTCTACATGTGTCTCACCGGACTAAAATCAAAGTGTTGGCAGGGCCATACTCCATTCTGGAGGACCTAGGGGAGAATTTATTTCTTTGCCTTCAGCTTCTAAAGGCTGCCCGCATTCCTTGACTCATAATCTTCCTCCACCATCTTCAAAGCCAGCAGTGTTGCAACTCTCCAAACTATTCTTCAATAGTCGTATCTCCCTCTGACCACATTTGGGGGAGGTTCTCCACTTTCAAGGATACATGTGATTTTAGTTTGGGCTCATCCTGATATTCCAGGATAATCTCCTCTTCTCAAAGTCCTTAATTTAATTACACCTGCAAAGTCCCTTTTGTCATGTAAAATAATGTAGTTACAGGTTCAGATAATTAGGACCTGGAGATATTTGGTGGGGGGACCCTTATTCTGCCTACCACAGAAGATGTGTTTAAAGAGGGAAATACAAGACAAATGCTTTTCTTATTTAGCTGTAAGTGCTATAGACATATAACCATCTAAGCAAACTTGTTCATAGGGCCCATTGGAGCATTTCATTCCTTTTACAGCTTTTTATTAAAGTATAACATACATACATAAAAGTGCACATATCAGAGTACAGGTGGATACAATTTTTTACAAATGAACACATCCTTATAAACTGTACCCACATAAAGATACAAAATGTTGACCTCAGCTTAGAAATTTTGCAGAAATTCTAACTGTTCTAACTTCTGGTGCCATAATTTTGTATGCATTTCAACTTGATGGCAATGGAATTACATAGTATGTACTCTCAATAGCAATGGATTATCTTAATATCATGGAATTGCATAATATGGACCTCTTTCACTCAACATGATTTTTGTGAGATCCATTCATTTGTTATATGTAGTTGCAAATCATTCATTCTCATTGCTGTAGAATGTTCTGTTCTGAGAGTATACCACAATCTATCCTTCCAATTGTCTATAGGCACTTGGATAGCTTCCGAGTTTGGCACTGTAATGACGTGCTATAAACATTGTTGTTCATGTTTTTTGGTGAACACATGAACACGTTTCTGTTAGGTTATACCTGGATGTGGTGTTCCTAGGTCATAAGATATGCATACGTTCAATTTAAGTGAGTATTGCCAGTTTTCCAAAATGTTTTTACCATTCCTGCCAGGAATGTGTGAGAATTCCAGTTATTCCACATCCTCACCAATACTTTTTCTTTATACCCCATATTTTTCATTATAGACATTCTGCTGGATATGTAGAGATATTTTATTATGGTTTTGATTTGCACTTCCCTAATGACAAATGAAGTTGAGCAATTTTTTACATATTTATTAGACACTTTTATGGCCTCTTTTATGCACTATCTATTCAATTCTTTTGTGCATTTTTTTCTGTTTGGTTGTCTTTTTCTTAGAGATTTTTAGGAGGTCTTAATATATTCTGGAAATAATCTCTTTGTTGGTGCAATATTGCGATTTTTTTTTTCTCTGTAGAAGACTTTCAGGAACCTTTATTTACAGTAACTGAGTTACATGTACGGTTTAAAGGCTGAATCAATCACGCTAACCAAATGGGAATCGTGTGTAGCTTTCTGGTCATGCTGGCAGCAGAGCAGGAGGTGCCCAGACCTTGAAGCTAGTCTACCTCCACACCTACTGTGGGATCTCACACTGCTCTTTACTCATCTATAAAATCAGAACAGAACCCTCATGTCTCCTGTAAAGTTAAATTTTTTTAACATTTTTTTATTGAGTTATAGTCATTTTACAATGTTGTGTCAAATTCCAGTGTAGAGCACAATTTTTCAGTTATACATTAACATACATATATTCATTGTTACATTTTTTTCTCTGTGAGCTACCACAAGATCTTGTATATATTTCCCTGTGTCATACAGTATAATCTTGTTTATCTATTCTGCATATGCCTATCAGTATCTACAAATTTTGAACTCCCAATCTATCCCTTCCCACCCCCCTCCCCTTTGGCAACCACAAGTTTGTATTCTATGTTTATGAGTCTGTTTCTGTTTTATATTTATGTTCTTTTTTACTTCATTTTAGATTCCACATATGAGTGATCTCATATGGCATTTTTCTTTCTCTTTCTGGCTTACTTCACTTAGAATGACATTCTTCAGGGACATCCATGTTGCTGCAAATGGCATTATGTTGTTACTTTTTATGGCTGAATAGTATTCCATTGTATAAATATACCACATCTCCTTTATCCAGTCATCTGTCAATGGACATTTAGGCTGTTTCCATGTCTTGACTATTGTAAATAGTGCTGCTATGAACATTGGGGTGCAGGTGTCTTTTTGAAGTAGGGTTCCTTCTGGATATATGCCCAGGAGTGGGATGAGTGGGTCATATGGTAAGTCTATTCCTAGTCTTTTGAGGAATCTCCATACTGTTTTCCACAGTGGCTGCACCAAACTGCATTCCCACCAGCAGTGTAGGAGGGTTCCCTGTGATTTATAAGAAATACATTCTTGGTCATTCAGATGACCAAAATATATCTTTTATATATTTGGTCTTTGTCCCCAGTTCCTGGCTCAGAGATCCCCAAATCCTTGGAGTTTGCTAAGTGTTGAGAGTGATAAAGTGAATGAGGTGACTTTGAGAAGCACCTAATGGTTGCCAGGGGAAACAACCATATGATCAGAGAGTAGGAACTTTCAGTTCCCACCACCTGTATCTTTGAGAGAGGTGCTGGTGATTGAATCAGTTGCTAATGACCAATTATTTAATTAATCATGCTGATGTAATGGAGCCTCCATAAAAACTCAAAAAGGTAGGTGTTGGAGAGCTTCTGCACTGGTCAACATGTGGAGATTTTAGGAAAGTGGTCCCCTTGGAGAGGGCTTGGAAGCTTTCCACCCTTTCCCCATCCTTTGTCCTATGCACTTCTTCCATCTGGATGTTCATGTGTATCCTTTACCATATCCTCTTATAATAAACTGGTAATCCATCAAATAAAATATTTCTCCAAGTTTTGTGAGCTCTTCTAGCAAATTAAGCAAAACTGAGGAGGGGGTGTGGGAATCTCTGATTTTTAGCCAGTTGGTCAGAAGTTCAGGTAACAAACAATCTGGACTTGTGACTGGCATCCTGAGTTGCAGGAGGTCGTCGAAAGTTTCAGTTTGTGCAGCCAGTGGGTCAGAAGCACAGGTAACCTGAGCTTGCAACTGGTGTCTGAAGTAGAGGGCAGTCATGTGGGACTGAGCCCTCTACCTGAGGAATCTGATTCTGTCTCCGGGTAGATAGTGTCAGAAATTGCCGTGAATTCTCAAGCATCCTGCTGGCATGCAAGAATCGGTTGTTGGTATAGGAAGCCTACACACACAGACACATGCACACAGACACACACACATTCTAGAATTGGATCTGGGAAGCCCTTTTCAGTTCAATATATAAGTTGGCTGTCTTTTGCTGAGCAGAAGTTCTTAATTTTAATCTAGTCCAGACCAATGTGTCAATATTCCCCTTTATGGTTAGCATTTTTGCTGTTTTTTCAACAACTACAACAAAAAAAAAACCTTGTCTTTTTTCATTTTAACTTTGTTTTCTTTTTCAACTTAAAGAAGGATGAGTGCTCATTCTTTTAGAAATATATGGATAACGAAAAAGAAAAAAGAGAGATAAAATGTCAGTCATAATCCAGTACCCTCAAAACAAAAACAGTAGTTTATAACCTTTAAGTAACTTTATATGGGGACAGACGGTTACTATACTTATCGTGGTGATTGTCCCATAATGTATGCAAATGTCAAATCACTATGTAGTAGACCTGAAACTAACATAATATTGTACAATGACATTTTAATTTTTGACTTAAAAATTATATGTTTTAGTTATTGAGACTAATTACATAAATATTTTGATTTCATGGAACTTTAATCAATAAAAATATCAAATATACCAACTTATATTGAAAAATTAACCCATTAATCTCAGTACGTTCTGCTTTTTCCTAAATCTTAATTGTTTTTCCAGTAATACTATACTTTCAGTTTCCTGGGACGGTTAACACTATACTACAAAACTGGTAGAATTCTAATGTACTAAACATCTGATACCATGTATCTTATTAACATGTATTTTTTGCAATAGTAAGAGACTGACTAATGTTCATTGCCAGGTAGATAAAAATAAATTCCTAGTTCATAGGCCTGGTTTTCTAGCTAAAAAAAAATCCTGACTTAATCTCTAGAAGATATTATACAATTCCAAAAGAAAAAAATTCTGAGTGCTTAAAAATAAAATTAAATAGTTTAAGAAAATAACCTTTTGTTTCCTTTTCATGCCAGAAATATTTGTTGGATAGAGGTGAAAAGAATCTCTTTCAAATTCTTCCCTCTAAATCTGATCAGATAGTTTCCCTTGCAAACTATGCACATCTAGGCAACAAATATTGATTAAGTAGCTACCACATGCTAGTTACTCCAGTGGTATGGTTTCCAGAAGACGTACCCTTGTGACCAATTTTTAAAATCACAAGATACAGCCTGTGAGAAGGCACCAAGCTTTATCACACATTTGGAGAATCCTGAGGCATATACCCCAGGGTATATGCCACCCCAAGACTGAGGCCCTCTCTGTCTTATTCTTGGCCACCTGCCTCAGGACTTATTCAGTTCTACCTGCTTCAGGAGTGAGTGAAGATCTGGTTCTGACACCCTAGCTAGCCCTGTGACTGGGGCCATGTATCAGCCAGGATCCAACAAGGAAAACAGAAACTGTTCTGAGTATTTAAAACAAAGAGAATTGAATAAAGGAAATTGGATACGTGGGTGACGGAGTAGTTAGGAAATTATTATAGAATTTAAAGCATTCCAGATATTAGCAGCAAAAGAAGGAAAGGACTTCCACTTACTTCAAGCCCGGAGGTACAGAGATTAAAAATGATATGATTAGAGACTGGGGGCTAGAGTCAGCTCATGGAAACAAGAACCACAGAGGGCCCGTGCGATGGACACTGAAACCATGAAGACACATTTGCAGCCAGAGAAGGAGGCTAAGACAGAGATGTGGGAAAAAAATGCCCTGGTTTCTTCCTTCTGCCCTCCAGACTTATGCCAATATCTCTTATTGGGTAATCCCAGTGGGAAGTCAGTCTATAGGAGCCCTGGAAACAGCCTGCAGGAACAAGACACCCTGTTGTACCAAACAGAGCAGAGAGAGTTGAAGAACAGCTCTGAGACCAAGTAGCCCAGAAGTGGTACAGAACGGCTGGGAGGCTTCTTGGATGCCTTGTGCTTACCTGCCTTATAGTTTACTTGCAGATGAGTTCTGTACACTAACCTACCGAAATTCCCTATTATTTCTTGCTGGAATTCTCTATTGCCAGCTTCTTGCCTGAGTGTCCATTGGAATCACCTGGGGACCATTTGAAAAATACAGATTCCTGGGCTTCTCCCTAGATACTGACTAAAAATCTTTGACGGTGAAGTAGAAAAATCTATCTACACATTTTTATTTTTGTTTATTTCTTATTGTACTATTGTATTTATTTTTTGGCTGGGAGGGAGAGGAGATTAGATTTATTTATTTTTAGTGGAGCTACTGGGGATTGAACCTAGGAACTCATGCATGCTAAACATGCACTCTACCACTTGAGCTACTCCCTCCTTGCTGAAAAACCTGTATTTTTAACACCTTAAGATGATTCTGATGTAGGTAGTCTGCAGACTCATTTTTTTAAAGCAGTGCTTAAAGATGAGCACTCATCCAAATTTCAGGACCCTTCAACTTTTCTTTTATTCTGCTAGCATGAGACCTACAATCCTGAAGTGAACTATAGAATGAGGGTAACCTCCAAACACACACACACACTATTTAATATATAAATAGATTGAATTTTATATTTACATTATTGCTAAAATCCAAATGATAGATTAATAACTTCTTATTAACTACATAATGTCTAATGACATTTGTCAATATTCTGTTTTGCTTTAAATTGAATTAAGCATGGCATTAAAGCAGGAAACTTTCTCTGCAATCCAATTTTGGTTAAATTTGAGATTGGCCATTTTAGACTTTAATCATAATTATGTATATTTTACTTAGTTTAAAAGGCAAATAAACATCAGAAGCATGTGTCTGTAAAAGATAGAATTGGGGAGGTGGCCAAGATGGCAGAGTAGGAAGACCCTGATCTCACCTCCTCCTACAGTCACATCAAAATTACAGTTATTTATAGAGCAACTATTGACGAGAATGACCTGAAGACTAGCAGAAAATATTTTCCACAACTGAAGAAGGAAGCACAATAAGATGAGTAGGAGGGGTGGAGACACGGTATAATTAAGACCTATACCCCTAGGTTGTGACTCACAATGGGAGGACCATTAAAATTGCAGAGACTCTTCCTAAGAGCAAGAGATCCATGCCCCACATTGGGCTTCCCAGCCTGGGAGTCCTGCCTTGGGAATGTCTGCTTTGAAGGCCAGCAGGGCTTGTGTACAGAAGAGCCAGAGGGCTTAGGAAACAGAGAGTCTGCTCTTAAAGGATGCGCACAAAATTGTACATGCTTTGAGACACAGTAATTTGAAAGGAGTCTGGATCAGACACACTTGCTGAATTTAGAGAGCCATCAGGAGAGGTAGAAGGCAATCAAGACTGCCCCTGAGGACATACGCTGGTGGCAGCCATTTTTTAGGAGCTCATCCTACTACAAGGACACTAATGCTAGCAAGCACCATTTTGGAGTTCTTTTTCTAGCCTATTAGCACTGGCTGGCAAATACCAGTCCTGGGAGTCCCCAAGCCAAAGAGCAAGTGCCCCAAGACCTGGCCCTACCCACCCGCAGCTCACAGTCTACACACGAGGCAGAGCCTGGCAGCCACCTGGACCAGGGCCAGCCCCATCTACCTGTGTACCCACAGAAGTTGGCCACACCACAAAAGAAGGGCCCCTGCAGCTCACAAATATAGGAGACACCACTGCAGTATATAGCTCTGGTGTCCAGAGGGGAGTGTGCAACTGGGCCCCATAGGAGATCTCCTACATAAGATCTCTTCTCCAAGATCAGGAAACATAACCTACTTACATAACACATAGAAATGAAAACGGAGAATTAAGCAAAATGAAGTGACAGAGGAATGTGTTCCAATGGCAGAAACAAGATATTACCCCAGAAGAACTAAGTGAATTGGAGATAAGCAATCTACCCAATAACGATTTCAAGGTAATCACCATTAAAAAAACTCAGGAGAAGAATGACTGAACACAGTGAGAACTTTAATAAAGAGTTAGAAAATATAAAAAGAGCTGAAAAATACAGTAATGAAATAAAAAATAAACTAGAAGGACCAACAGTTGATTAGATGATACAGAGGAATGGATCAGTGAAGTGGAAGACAGAGTATTGGAAATCACCCAAGCTGAAAAGAAAAAAGAAAAAAAAAATTTTTTAAATGAGGACAATTTAAGAGACCTCTGAGACAACATCAAGCATACTAAAATTTGCATTATAGGGTCCCAGAAGAAGCTGAATGAAAGAAAGAGGCAGAGAAATTATTAAAGGAAATAATAGCTGAAAACTTCCCTGCCCTAGGAAAGGAAACAGACTTCCAGGTCCAGGAAGCATAGAGCATCCCAAACATGATCGACCCAAAGAGGTCCACGCCAAGATGCTGTAAGTAAAATGGCAAAAATTAAAGATAAAAAGAGAATCTTAGGAAAGGAAAAAAACGTTAGTTACATACAAGAGAATTCCTATAAGACTGTGAGCTTACTTTTCAGCAAAATCTTTGAAGGCCAGAAGGGAGTGACACAATATATTAAGAGATGGAAGGAAAAATCCTACAAGAAAGAATGCTCTACCTGGCAAGATATCATGCAGAGATAAAAAGTTTTATAGACAAACAAAAGCTAAGAGAGTTCATTACCACTAAACTGGTTTTACAAAAAATGTTAAAGGGGCTTTTTAAGTGGAAAAGAAAAGACCATAACTATAAGTATGAAAATTATGAAAGGAAAAATCTCATTGGTAAAGACAAATATATGGTGAAGGTAGTAAACCAACAACCTGTAAAGCTAGTAGGAAGGTTAAAAGACAGAAGTAGTAAAATCATATGATAATCTCAATCGATGCAGAAAAAGCTTTTGACAAAATTCAACATCCATTTATGATAAGAACTCTCCACAAAGTGGGCATAGGAGGAACATACCTCAATATAATAGAGGTCATATATGACAAGCCCACAGCTAACATCATACTTAATGGTGAAAAACTGAAAGCATTTCCTCTAAAATCAGGGACAGGACAAGGATGCCCACTCTCACCACTTTCATTCAACATAGTATTGGAAGTCCTAGCCACAGCTATCAGACATGAAAATAAATAAATAAAAGGAATTCAAATTGAAAAGGAAGAAGTAAAACTTTCACTGTTCACAGACAACCTGATACTATATATAGAAAATCCTAAAGACAATACCAAAAAAAAAAAAAACTATTAGAAATAAAGATTCAGTTAAGTTGCAGGATACAAAATTAATACACAGAAATCCGTTGCATTTCTATACACTAACAATAAACTATCAGAAAGAGAAATTAAGGAAACAATCTCATTTACCATTGCATCAAAAAGAACAAAATACCTAGGAATAAACCTACGTAAGGAAGTGAAAGATCTGTACTCAGGAAACTATAAGATGCTGATGGAAGAAACTGAAAATGATACAAACAAATGGAAAGATACATTAGGCTTATAGATAGGAAAGATTAATATTGTTAAAATGACCATAGTAGATGACTAGAAGGGGAGAAAGGATGTGTGTAGAAAGCTAGAACAATGTCAAAAAATATTTATTATATGTTAGTGCATCTATCAGAATATATCTATATGTATTAATTTAGTTGTTTGTATGAGCCCAATATGTGCATTAAGGTCAAAAGAACTGATTATAAATTAATTCAATAAATATTTGTTTCTTGGCAAAAAAAGAAAGAATTCTTTTTTTTGCAGACTTGGTCCCTCTCCTTATCAATATCTCATCTATTATTTTGTTTCATTTCTTGTTCTTTTATATTTTTCAAATTTTATTTTACTAAAAAATTTTTTTAAAATTGAAGTACTGGAGATTGAAGTCAGGACCTGGTGCATGCTAAGCATGTGCTCTATCACGGAGCTATACCCTTCCCCAACTCTTGCTTATTTTAGACCCAACTGCCATCTGAGGCTGTACGTCAAGGACCACAGTACTGGGGAAAGGAGAAGGCTGAAGTGAGGCTCTGAGCCTAGATCTAGCTTAGACTTTTCTTTAATGTTTTACATATTAGATTTCCATATAAAATTGTATTAGAAAAAGTGTTCCACTTACTCATTTTTTAAAATCCTGGATTATGGATAGTGCTTTACATAGAGCAAATTAATAAAAATTTCCAGAATTGTAAGGTCCAATATGTCTGATGTTTCTGGGAATCTGGCTCTTGATAGAGGTGTGATTTAATGGAGCTTGGAGACATAGGTATGAGTCTGTTTTTTAACTGCTGGGTTTCTTAATGACTATGGTATAAAACAATCTGACAGCTGACAGCCAGGAACAATGAGTGCCATAAACCAGGGGATCAGAAACCAGGGCAGCAAACATTGTGATCAGGAAACATTGTGGTTTCCTAGATTAACTGCTAATGAACTATTTTAGCTAAAAACCTCTTCTGTCTCTGATGTGACTGTTTTTTAAAGAGACTTTTCACTGAACTCTTGGGTGACTTAGATTTGCTGTCAAGAAATAATTTTTTATTCTTGAAAAATTGGTTTATTCCTTTCATAAAATTATAGAATGTGACTCTTTTGATTCTTTTTCTTATCTTTACAGATATAAAGCAGTTTAAAAAAATTGCTTGTGTATTTTTTTACCTCTAATAAGACATGTTGTGTATAGTCACACTGAGTTCCACACAGGATGTGGTTAAAGCCAGCCACTAGTGTTAGAAGTTAAAAACAGTGAGAGGTAAGTGTCTCATGTATACAATATTCATATGGCTTAGAAGTATGAATTCACTTGATAAGATATTATGCAGCCATTAAAATGATACAAAGTTAATGTGATATATTGAAATGATATAATCTTTAGAGGAAGTGAAGGACATAATTATATATGATGTAATTATGGTTGTATTTTAAAACACATGCACAACATCCTTTGATCCAACAATTCTTTCTCCCAAACAGGTGTGCAAAGATACAAGGATATCCACTCTATTGTTTACAATATCAAAATATTAGAAAGAACAGATCTTCATCAGTAGAGATTAAATAAACAAACTATGGTACATCCATGCAATGGAAAACTACTTAGTCATTTAAAAAATGGAGTAGGTACACATATCTGGATTTTGAAAGATGTCTAGATATATTATTATGTGGAAAAAAGCATATTACAGAACACAATGTGTAATATAAACAATTTGGTAAAAATGTCAAATCATTATACATAATAGATAATAAGTAATATATATTAAATACAATATATCTATATAGACATTGTATTTATCAATTACTTTATATTTGATACAATATCTATAATCTTGATATACAATAAATAATGTTATCAACTATTATGAATTGGTATCTGGCTTTGGCTTTGGCAGTATCTTTGTTATGGGTTGGGAGGTTACCAAATGTTAGTTTCTCCATTATTTCTTATGTGAATTGTTTATAGAAAGCATAGTGATTTATAATATAATATTATACATATGATTTATAATGCAAAATATATAAAATTCCTGCATAGAAAAAAGACTGGAAGGAAATACATTCACATGATTATGATAATCATTTCTAGCTGATGGAACCATGAAAGATTTTTTAAAATTATTTGTGCTTTAATAAATATTATTCCATGGGTATATGTTGTACCTTTGTAATTTAGAAAAAAGAAAGAAGAAGGTAAGGGGTCAGGGAAGAAGCTGTTAGGGATAGGATTAGGTCATTTAAACAGCTAAACATCTTCTAGGTTCAAGTTACTCCCTTTAGTCACTGATAATGTTACATTTTTCAGAATGCCAAAAGTGCAATTAGATGGATTAGGCTATTTAAGAAGGCCAAATTATGGGGGAGAAATGCATCAGGGATAGATATATAAATTGCTTTTGCTGGGGGTTTCCACCAAATGTGTTCTTACCACTGTATTAGTGATACAAACTGCTGACACTGGAATCCCTCATAGCAGAAGACACTTGCTCCTGGAGCAGAACTCCTCTATTTGCTTGTAAGGAGGCATCAGTGTGTCTGACTCTAAGCTAGAGTCTATTTTAAACAGTGGCTTTGAATTTTCTAGAACATTAGAGGCAAGAAGTCCTTCAACTCTGTGATGTCAGCTTATTTCTCAGAAGAGCTCCCAGCTGAGTTTTTCCCAGAAATGTTGACCATCTGAGGCAAAGATGGAGACACCAGCTCCTCACCTCAGAGATTCCTTTTCTGGTAAACTCTCCTGTGGGCAGATTTTAATATTCCAAGAATATGGGGCAAACTTCAGAATTTGAATTCCATAGTTCATAAATGGTACCACCCACAGGAGACTCCAACCTGGACCCTTGTTTTTCCAGCACCTACAACCCTACTGATTTTCCACCCTTCTAAGAAAGGAGGGATGGCGGCCAGATAACAATCCCACGTCACCAACCAAGATCACAGCAGGTAAGATTTGCCACAAAACCAGAAAGACAATCAGATTTACAGCATTTGAGCCACCAAATAGCAGTATAATTTTGGAAGGAGCTTGCTGATGGAAACCATTTCATTGATGGAAAATCATCACATTGCTTCACTTCTTCGCTGTTGTGTTTTTAATTGGCGCGCCTTAAGGCTTTGTGGCAGGAGTTGCAGAACACATAAAGTCATTTCATGACCTAAAACCTTTTCAAATGCCAAAACTCGAAAAGGAAAGAGGAGTTGATTCAAATGCCACAGAGACAAAAATGTGTTTTTTCTGGGACAAAGGAAAAATGAATGATTTAAGTTTGTGGCAAATTTTAGTCTCATTTGCACACACACATAGATAACCTTTTTTAACAATTCTATTCAGCACTTGGGTACAAGCACATGGTGTACCCAGGAAGTTCAAATGTCAATGATTGTTATTAATACCCTTGTTTTCCTTGCTTGCTCATTGCCAAATAAAACAAGGTATTAAGCACAAGCTGCAGCAGCAAAACAGCCGTGAGTATCCCAGATAGGAAAGGTCCCATCAGCTTTTCCGTTTCCTATAGGGAGGGTTCCTTCTCTTGTAAGTTTGGCCACTTGGAGAAGGTTGCCACAGTGTATCATACTGAGTACTGTCTCATTTCACCAAGTAAAGGAGTTTTCTACACTTTTGTGTATCTGATGGTAACAGAAACAAGTATTCCCCAAAAAGTGGTTACCTCTTTGGCAGTTAGAATAAAAACAGATCTTGAGGGTTGCTACTATCTCAGTGGCTGTTTTCTCTCTGAAAATGAAACCTCCATCTGGGGTCAGGTATGGTTTTGTGTTGTTTTCTCTGGTGGGTTTTGCACAGACTTCTCCAATCTTTACAGACAGTTCTAAGTCAGTGCTGAGCCTGGAGACTCAAGCAGGGATGCTTTGGTCCCAGAAGTATGCAGTTTTCAGCTGAAGTGGCCAAAGGAATGTCCCAACCAGGCATTTCTACCAATGAGGCAAGCTAAGGGATTCTGTCTGCTTTTTGGAACTTCACTGAGCTGTGGAAGGAAGAAATGAGTATGGTTTCCTTTTTTTCCCCTTTTTCTTCTTCTTTTTTTAAAAGCTGAAACAGGAGCAAGATTGTAGCTATTACAAGCTGACTAAATATTTTTTTTTTACAGCACCAAAGCCTTTAAAATCCTTGGAACACTGGTAAGAACTAATGTTTATGTTGGGACCTTTACATTAGTTGAGGGGGGTATGTGTGCGAGTTACTTGTGCTCAGAGCCAGCCACTGCCCAAGGACTCCACATCTGAGGGGAGTTGGGAGAGCGAATCATTTATCCACGGTCTGGAATAACTTAAAACTGCAGAGAAATAGACTTCAGCTCAACAGTCTGAAAATGGAGGAGTCAGAATGAGGTTTGCAGCAAGCCGAAGAAGGCCCTTGACATTCAAACCACACACCCTAGCCTCCCTGACTGCGGCACGTAGTTTTTCTCCTACCCTGCCTGTGGATGGTCTATGCAGTGTCAGAATTCAGCCTGCAGGCCTCAGAACGCTGTGAGGATTCTACTTCTTGGAGATAAGCCTAAGACTCAGTTGCAGGAGATTGATTTCAATCCTCTCCCTTAACAGAGGCCACCAAAATTTAAAATATATAGAAAAAAAGGAGATTGTGTGGCTTGAAAATTTTACTTTAGTTAGATTTATGCCAAGGTTGACTTAGTATTTATCCAGTAATTGGTTCCCAAATTGAAACATTTTTAAAAAAAGAATCTGTGGATTAATTTACTGGAATGATCACCAGGTGCTCCTCTGCATTTGTAAAATGTTAGCTTTTCATAGGATTGTTGAGCTGGTTTACGCAGGATTTGACCCTTAGGAAAGTCATTCAGAGTGTGCTGTAAAGATCATTACCATGACTTAGAAAAATAACAAAAGGGTTTTCTTCCCTATGGTGAGTCAGCAGGGTCATCTTTCATGCGGGAAATTCAGTTGGCTATTATTGTCAAAATGTATTTTTTAAAAAGTGAAAAAGCATGGCCCTTAACACAAATATTTAAGTGAGCACATGTCAAATATTTATTTACCTTATTAGTTGGGGAGTCATCAAGATGAGAAAACTGGTTCACAGGAGAATTCAAGAGGCTGATTATACGTAATTTAGGAAAGAAAGAATCAGGACTAACACAGGAGAATTCAAGAGGCTGATTATATGTAATTTAGGAAAGAAAGAATCAGGACTAAGATTGCTAAATTAGATTTTTTAAAAAGATGAGAATGCAAAATGATGCAGCCACTTTGTTATTTATTTATTTATTTATTTTTATTGAAGTATAGTTGATTTACAATGTTGTTTGTTAGTTTCTGGCGTACAGCATGTTTCATATATACATATTCTTTTTTATATTCCTTTTCATTATAGGTTATTACAATATATTGACTGTAGTTCCCTGTGCTATACAGTAGGCCCTTGCTGTTTATCTATTACATATATATATAGTAGTTTGTATCTGTTAATCCCAAACTCCTAATTTATCTCTCCCCCAACTTTCCCCTTTGGTAACCGTAAGTTTGTTTTCTATGTCTGTGAGTCTGTTTCTGTTTTGTAAATAAGTTCAGTTAAAAATAATAGCACAGTTTGTCATTGATACTGAAACTACCTTCTATGATGCCCTTACATTAACTGCAAGGTGAGGAAACTATCAACTGGGGGTATATTCATGTCATACACATCACTTTAAACCATGTTTCTGGGGTTGTAAAAGTGAATATCAAAAGTTTGAGGTTTTGATGCCAATGGATTTAACTTTATGAACATAGGTAATAGCTGGGAAAGGAAATCAAAATGGGGTTGGCATTGCTAAGACAGCATTCTTCAATGTGCTTAAGGAAGCGTGACTTAGGCAATGTCTCAGCTTGGATGGAATCTGAACCTTTGACCTGATGAAGTTACCAAGAACACTGTCCAGAAACTCAAGATACTTATCAGACCCTTACCCTAAAATACCTTTTGATAGTCTATCTACTTATCAGACCCCTACCCTAAAACAACTAGTGATTTCTCAAGGACAAATATTTTCATGTCAGAGTTGATGACAATTCTCTCCAGGCAACTTTTAACCAGTGGTTTTTTGCCTTTATAAACAACTGACTCTTTCTCTTTTTTGGAACGTTCTTTCGGGTTTACACAAATCTGAGTTTCCTGAACTGCAATTAATTAATTAATTAATGGAAGTACTGGGGATTGAATCCAGGACATTGTGCATGCTAAGCATGTCCTCTATAACTGAGCTATACCCTCCCTCCTCCCCAAACTGCAATTCTTAAGACCCCTAAATAAACTCTTCTTATTTGCAGGCTCCTGCATTATTAGTAGTAGCAGTTTTTGGTTGGGACAGCTATATTACCTTCAAATGATATTTGGGCTCTATAAAACTTAATAAATTGGATATTTTGAAAGATTTGGTATGATATCCCAAAACATAAATGCAAAGATTGAACCAATACAAATTGTTTAGCTTCTGTCAATGTTACCCCATTACTGAAAGTGAAACTAATCTGAAATGTGCTCAGATGACCAAAAAATGTTCTTTTTGGCCCAAATCAACCAGAAACTTTATAAATTCTCCTTTTCAACTTGTGTTTGGACAGAGCCTGTAAACTAAGCTTAGTTATTATTTTGAATGTCAAGATGAAGTGACATGTCAAAGAACTCAGCTGGTGCCATGATAAGAAAGTTTTTTAAAGTATATGTTGAAAAAAATCTTGCCAGACAGCTGAAATAATAAATGAAATCTAGCTGGTTTCCTGCAGAGCTTTATCTTCTCTTTCTGTGGTTCATTCTTATGCAAGTCTTGGGGCACTTATTTTGTTTTGGGTATCTTCCTGCTGTGTGACTGTGGCTGAAATAATCAGTTGTTCTGAATCAGTTGCCTCTTCTCTAAGGCCATCCTGTGTTTAAAGACATTATCTGAACTAATTTCTTTGCTTATGTCAATCTTACTGGCCCAAGAAGTGATTGAGAAAAGTGATAAGTGCACAGGACAGGTTTTTACAGCCAGACACAAACAGAATTATCCTGAGGACTCATTACTCATCTCTACTGTGACAGATGCTGATTTTGAATCTGTCTTTTCTTGGCTTGGAACATTTCTTCCATCACTGAAACATCAGAAGCCAGAAGATGGGAAGGAATGGAGATAAACTCTTTTCCTAGTGGCTTCACATCACATTCCCGTTTCATTTCATAGTCAACTGCAAATTTATGATGAATCATTCTCTATGATGCCACGTAATTCTACCATTGAAATATAAAAGCATAGATTAAAATGGCTATTACAAAGCAGTAAAAACCCCACCAAACTCTTTTATTGGGTTTATTGAATTAGTAACTTGTTTTGAACTCTAAACAATGGCATACTATTACTGTGCTCTGAACAGAGTGGGTGTTCTACAAATTCTTGTTACTTACCCAAGATAAAAAGTAAGAAGAAAAAAAATCCCCACATGGAACTATCCCAGTTGGAATTTGATGAAGACATGTGGCTTAAACAAAATCCAACCCACTTCTTTGAAAATATGTTTCTATTACTGCTTTCATTTTAATTGAAAAATCTTCTGTCTGTACAGCAAGAGTTATAAATTATATCTCAGAATTTCCCAAGATATCTTACAATTGTGGCAGGAGGTCAAACTACCAAAAAAAGACAATGGAGTGAATTGATGAACAGAGGAGGAAATTGCATGTGTGTCTGGGCTTCTTCCTCTCAGGCTCCCACGAACTCTACCGAGAAGAGGCTGCCAATGGGGTATAAAGGTCTGCCCTTTGCTGCAAATAACTGTGCTATTCTGAGGGCATCAAGGCATCCACAAGGCAATGAAGCCAGTACATTTGTGAGCTGAACTCAGTCATAAAGAATTTACCATTCCAGCAAGGAAGATTCTAGTGGATCCCGCTAAATCAGATGAAATCAGAATTAGATTAATGCCTTTATAAAGTTCTATGCGCTGGGAGAGGGCAGACAGCAGGAATTCACCATGCCACTTCTGAGTCTAAATCCCACAGACACAAGTTAGTTTGGCCCTGATCCAAGCACACACATGTCTCTCTATTCTTAGTTAACTGTGTTACCACCGATGGTTGTTAGGAAGGGTAGAAAGGAGGCAGAAACGCATATCCATGACTCCTGGAAAACCAAGTAGAAGCCCAGCAGCTATCTTCATAGTCAAAAGACAGAATGTTAACTAATAATCAGAAAGTTAAGGCAAAATTATATCAAATTAATCTTCTGCTGTTGTGATCATAGTATCCTGAGCCATGGCAGGATATAAAAAAGTTGGTGGGGGTAACTGTTGTTATAGTTATTTATTTAGTCAGCATGTTTCATGATGTCCCTGTTTTTGCTTATGTTTCCATCACTTACCAATTACTCAGCATCGAAACCCCAAAGACTCACCTTAAACTCTTCCATCAATTGCCACCTGTAATTAACCAATACAGTGAATCTATTATTTTTTCCTCACAATTTCTTGGGCTTATAGCTCTGGCCTCCCCAGCCAAGTGTCATACTCAGTTACTGGGCTGGTCCCATAATCTGTGTTCTTAGTTTTGAAGAGCCCCTTTATTGGACTTATGTTCATCTTTAAGCTTCATTACTTGATACTGTGGCAGAAAATTATGGAATCCAGGCTACACTCAGCTACTGACCCTCATTTACTGATCTACACATTCTGGAACCTGGCGGTTCTATATGAAAAATGGCTTCTATACACGATACAATCTGATTTTAGGTGAAAAGTACTGAAATATGGAATTTTATTGCCGAAAGGAGTTTAAGAGACTGTCTTGTATTTTACTATTCAAAGGGAGGTCCACAGACCAGCATTGTTTCATCCAGAGCTTGTTAGAAATGTAGACTGTTGGGGGATATCCTGACCTACTAATTAGATTCTGCTTGTTAACAAGGTTCCCCTGAGGATATGTGCACAAGAAAGTCTGAGAAGCTCCGGGACAGTCCCTATCTTGAGATCCAGAATGACTACATGACAAGATGATAAGAAAGATGCAGTGTGCGATAATAGAAATCATTCTGAAATAGGAACTGAAGTTGTACGTTTTACGTCATTTACCAGTTGTGACCCTGGAAAAATCACTTAACCATTCTGGGCCTCACTTTCTGATATTTCAAATGGAAATAGTATCTCCCTGCTGTTTCATGGGGTGGCTATGAGATTAGGGAAAAAATACACGTGAAAGGGATTTAAAAATCATGTCAGGTTTACACATATTTTAGAATCATTTTTTAAAAATTACTTTTCTTAGGATCACACAGCTGGTTTGTAGCAGGGCAGGGACCACGACACAGTTCTCCTGACTCCTACTCTAGAAGGCCCTTGCACTGCAAGATGCAGTGTTGGGACAATCTTTTAAGAAAGGAATCTGACAGTTTGTCTCATGAGTGTTTAAATGTCTTAATACTACATGACTTCACACTTTTTCTACTAGGAACCTAGCTTGAAGAAATAACTGAAATCAGATGAAGAATTTTAAGTAATTATATTCATTGCAGATTTACTTACAGTAGGTAAAAAAAAAAACTGCAAACAATCTGAATGTCTAACAATAAGGAATGCTCAACTCCATTATAAGACAACATGGGATAGTATGTTATGCAGCTATTAAAAATTTTGTCTAAAAAGAGTTTTTAAGGACACGAGATGATGATTGACATGATGTTAAGATAAAACAGAGGTAGATCATAAAACTATGTAAGTATGATCTCAAGTATGTTAAAAAAATATGGGGGTGGGAAGGGACAGACTGGGATTTCAAAATGTAGAATAGATAAACAAGATTATACTGTATAGCACAGGGAAATATATACAGGATCTTATGGTAGCTCACAGAGAAAAAAAGGTGACAATGAATATATATGTGTTCATGTATAACTGAAAAATTGTGCTGTACACTGGAATTTGACACAACATTGTAAAATGATTATAAATCAATAAAAAATGTTAAAAAAAAGTGTGGGGAAACAAGGAAACATAGGAAAATATTAATCGTGCTTGTTCCTGAGTGGCAGCACCTCTGCCCTTCATTTTTTTAGAATGAGACTGACAGATTTTGATCAGTGTACATGGGCATGCCTAAAATTGGGAAAAGTGATAGTTTCTCTAACCACTTGTGCAATGGAATTGAAGTTGTGTTTGTTGGTTGGTAACTTGTGGCTATTTTTTAAACAACTTGTTCTGTCTTTGTCTCTGTCTTTCTCTCACTTTGAATAGAGCATACGTGCATAAGTTAAAAAAAATTGGAGGGTCCCAACAGTACAGGAAAAATTGAAGGGTCCCAACAGAACAGGTAGGTAAACAGTATAGTAAATCTCCCTCCCACACCATTCCTCGGGCCAGTTCGCCTTCCCAGAAGCAACCACTTTTACCAATTTCTTCTGTTTCCTTCTAGAGGTAGTGTACACACTTCTCCCGAAAGGGAGTACACTATAGACTGCTTTGCCCCTCTATTTCTGTCTTTTTAAGGTTTTCTTTTTTTTTTAATTCAAACCTTCAGAAAAGTTACAAGAATAGTAAAATTACTCTTGCATTCCTTTCACTTAGATTCATCAATTAACATTTTGCCACAACTGTATTCTCTCTTTATATCTATGGATAATTTTGATTATTGTTACTATTATTATTGCTAAATCATTTCAGAGTCAGTTGCAGATATCTTAATCCCTAAATACTTGTTTGTGTATCTTCTAAGAACTAGGATTTTCCCTTACCTAACCATGATACAATGATCAAATCAGGAAATTTAATATTGATACAATACTATTATCTAATACATAATCCAAATATAAATTTTTCCAGTTGTCTACCCTTTGTGGCAATTTTTCTTCTCCACATATCCTGAAACATATTCTAAGCATTTTGTAAAGTAGCCTATTTCTCTTTTTAACAGTTATGATAGCATTCCACTGAATGGATGAGGCATAATTTACTTAACCAGTATGCTATTGATGAACTTTCAAGTTGTTTTCAATCTTCCCCTACAACATACAATATTCAAGTTGCACATTTCTTTGTATGCATATGCAAGGGAGTGTGTATCTCCCTGATAAATTTCTTGAGGTGAAATAGCCCTGTCAAAGAGTATGTACATTTTCCTTTTTGATGGATGTTGCCAAAACATAACTTCAAAGAGGAGGTACCACTTTACACTTCCATCAAATATGCATGTGATGGCCAATTGTTTTATATCTAACCTAATGCTGCATATTATCAAGTCATTTGATCTTTGATAATGCGCATGTAAAACAGATACTTTAAGTTTGTCATTTTTCTTATTGTAAGGGTGAAAACAGTTTATATGTTTAAAATGTAATTGTATTTCCTTTTCTATGAATTGTCCTTTGTTATTATTTTTGACTTGTGCATATTTCCAAGTCAGGACTCCTAGGTACCAGTGCTTTTCTAGAAAGCTGCATGGGAAGCCAGTTTTTCTTTTCTAAATAAAAGTCTCAGGTATCTCCACAGCTTGAGGCCCCACGTGCTTGGGAATCACATTGTTCATTCTTAGCAAGTGCTTGGCCTATCAGCTGTTCTTTAATAAGCATTACCTCCACAGTGGACTGGGTGTATTCTAGGCCTTTTGTCATTGGTTCTCTGTTTTACATATTCACTGGAGTCTAGATGGTACCAGTGGGTGTAATGGGAAGCCATAGATGTCACCTATGACAGATCTAGGTCTAGGCTGTTGGTGGGGTTAGAGAGCACCATTGGTGCTCTTCTGCAGACCCACTCATATGGTACAGTATCCCTCAGCTGACAAACTGGTATACTTGATTTTGTTCTCTGCCTCCATGCCCGTTCCTAACAGTTGTGGAATCCAGGGCAAGAACACAAAGGAAGGCCCACATACCATGTGTCTAAATATTAAAAGTTATAAATAAAGCCAACATACCATACATTGCATATTTTATCCTCCTTCCTTTACAAATACACCTTCATGATGACCTGGAAGGCTGGCTTCAAGTTTAAGGTTATCAGAGACCCTGCAGTTCTACAGTGGAAGGTAGAAAACCAGCCTCTGGTCTACTTCCCATTCCCTTCGCACCCCTTGGCCAACCCAGGTCCCCTCCTGGGATTCTTGCACACACATGTGTAGACTCCCCAGTCACCCAGGGCTCCATAGATAAACTCCCTTTGGCCACCCTCTGGGCTTAGAAGGTGCACACCACCAGCACAGTGGCCCTCTGGAGGTCACACCTGGGGAAGAGATCTGTGCAGGAAGCAAGTGCAGGAGACTGTTCCAGTTCCCAGATACTTGGAGCATGATCTAGAAGTGGGTGAGCTTGGCTCCCTGCATTCCTGACCCTGTAGGAAGGATGGTGGCCCAAAGCAGGGCCACAGCTGGGCCCTCTATAGCCTGTGGCCCAGGAAGGTCTCTTGACCAGCTCTAAGGCAGTACCATCTGCCTCCTTGTCTACCTAGTACCTCATCACACATTGTGTTGCTGAAGAACTCCCTGTGACTTTTCTTTTCATATTTTCTTTGGAAAATTTTTGACAATTTGTTGAGTCTTCCTGGTGGCAAGCTTCTACAAGGATTTTGTTATCTTCAGGTTATCTGCAGCAAAATATGTAAAACTACAAAGTAGTTTATGCTTACTTTCATGTATCTGTGTTTCAATAGCACATGTATTCATAGAAATATTTGTTGTTGTTGTTCTAAATAAATACATTTGTTTTCCTTCTCTTACATAAAAGTAATATGTGCTCATAGTAAAAAGTCCAGACATTACTTAAAGGTAAATAAGAATGGAAAAAAACCTCCTATAATCTCACCATTTAGAAAGAACTGCAACTTATATTTTGGTATATATCCTTCTAAACTTTTTTCTGTGGATACACACACGTGCTTTTTTATACAAAAATAAGATTATTCTATTCACGCAGTTTTGTAGTGTGCTTTTCCTTTTAACAATAGTTGACGGATAGCTTTCCAAGTAAATAAATTTGCTTCATCATTTGTAACAGCTATAGACTATCTACTATATTTATTTGTTCATTAATTCAATAAGTATTCCTATATGGACCAATCACTGAGATAGTCTTGAGCTGCAATCATAGGAAAACAAGTCTTTACAAACACAAATTTACTATAATTCATTTAATTAACCCCCTATAGCTGGACAGTAAAATCCTCCAATCTTGCTATTATGAAAAGAGTTAACGATAACTATCCTTTATATACACTTTTATGCCTTTGCCTGAATCGTTCCTTAGAATAAATTCCTAGAAGTGTTAATCACTTGATCAAAAATAAATGTATTTTAAATATTGATATAAATGCAGATTGACTGTCAGAGAAGTTGTTCCAATTGACATCTCATCCACAGCACTTACTGCTCCATATTCTTGCCATCTTAGGCAAAAATTAAAATAAGTGTTATCTCTTTCTCTCTCTTTTGTAAACTGACAGCTCATATCTTTTACCTTGGGATGTTCATCTTTTTCTTAGTGATTTGCAAAAGGAATTATGTACATGAAGGAAATCTCATGTATTTTACAAATACTTCCAATTTTTTGTTTGTCTTTGGACATGCTTTGTGATATTTTAACCATATTGAAGTTATTTTTTTCCCACATGGAACTATCCGTAAGTTTTAATCATGATTGTGATTAATAAGTGGATTGAGTTAAAGGAGTTTGAAATGATCAGGATCCAGGTCTTTGTGTGTAGAAACACCCATATTAGCTTGCAGATCTCCTGTTGAATTCTTGGCAGGACAAACTGAGGCCCTCAGGAACATGTGAGAGGAATGTAGAAAGACTTGAGATTCTGTTCCTTTGCGTGGAGGAGTAGTCATTGGGTGGAAAATGCAAGCTAAGTGATTCAAAGAAAAGGAGTGGGAAAAGAGGTAACAACCAGTTTGGCTGTAAGAGGTCTGGGGAGGAAGATGGGGTGGAGAGAGAGAAAGAAATGTGGTGGCTGTGGTGAGGAGTGGAAATTTGAGGAAAGAGAAAGAGGTTTACAGATAATTTTTAGGAAGTTTGTCGGTATGATAGCCAGTTCTCACAAAACCTGTGGAATAAAAACCACATTACTCATCATACTTTGAAGTTATACTTGGACATATTTTTGGATTCAAAAGTGGGAGATGGACCCCAAGGCAGCTGCTGGTGAATGCAGTGCCAGCCCAAGGCACCCAACTGTGTTTAGTGTCCCCAGTGTGGTTACACTGAGGTTGACTCCCCAAAGCTCAATCCATTGCTAGGTAATTAATCCAAGCCACTCATGGTCACTCTTCCTCACCAGGACTCCGTTCAGGAATCTCTGCCAATGAGATGCCAGGGAAGGCTTTGCTAGGGCTTTCAGAAAAGAAAAGTGTCTCTCCTGTTGAAAGAGAACAGGAAACATGTTATCTCAGGTTGTATGGCCTCGGGGGAACTTGCGTTAGAAAGAGCTGAACAGGTAGTTAACAGAGAGAGAGAGAAAGAAGCTGGGTCCCTAACGACATTGTTAAGCCACTGAAGCCACCAACCTTAAAGTCTGCCTTCCTTCTCGTCTTCCCGTAGCATGAGATAACAAATGTCCTTAATCTTTTAACCTGGGGGAGTCAGACTCTCTATTACTTGCAGCTGAGAACATTCTGATACACAGAATGAAGTTTGAACAAGCTGGAACCCTGGCAAAAGCACCAAGTTCCTAGGGGAGGGCATAGCTCAAGTGGTAGAGTACATGCTTAGCATACACAAGGTCCTGGGTTCAATCCCTAGTACCTCCTCTAAAAATAAATAATAAGTAAATCTAATTACCCCCTCAAAAGTACTAAGTTCCTAAATATAATCACCCAGACTCAGTGCAGACCAAATGTTTAGATCAGACCTGAATTGTTTTCAATTCCCAGAACATGCTGTGTTCTCTCCCCGCTCAGGGTCCTTATACACACATCACTTCCTCTTTTTCCTCACCTCTGCTCTTTGCATCTCTGCCGCTGGCTCAACTTCAGGCCTCCAGCAGGAAGCAAGGGCTCCAGAAAGATCTCCCTGGCCCCTCACACCTGAGTGAGTGTTCCTGCCATGTGCTCCCACGGAGCCGTGTGCTTTCCCCGGGTACAGCCCTTGTCGAGCTGTATTGAATTGTCTGTATCTCCCTGTGAAGGCGAGGAGATATCTGTGTTGATCACAGTTTGGACAAACCTTGACGATATTATGCTCAGTGGAAGAAGGCAGACACAAAAGGCCACATATTATATGATTTTATTTATATGAAATCTCCAGAACAGGCAAATCCATAGAGACAGAAAGCAAATTTGTAGTTGCCAGTGGCTAGAGTTTAGGAAAATGGGGAGTGACTGCTAATTGGTATGAGGTTTTTTTGGGGGGTGATGAGAATGTTCTGGAATTAGTGGTTATGGTTGCAAATATCTGTGAGTACACTAAAAACCACTGAATTGTATGCTTTAAAAAGGGGGATGTCATGCTATGTGAATTGTATTCAATTTTAAAAAAAGAAAAAAAAAACCCCACCATTTTCCTCTTCCTCTGATGAAACCAGTAGGAAAAGAAAATGAGAAATATATACTCATTTATTTAGTGAAATACATAGAATTCTACAATAAAAAGATAAGTGTATCTTAATTGTGGCATATGTTGGTACTTCATTCTTTTATATGTCTGAATAATATTCCATTGCATACATATGTCTCATTTTATTTGTCCATTTATCAGTTGATGGATATTTGTGTTGTTTCTACTTGGGGGCTATGATGAATAATGCTGCTATGGACGCTGGTTGTTATGTGAACATATTTTTCAATTCTCACAAGTATCTACCTGGGAGTGGAATTGCTGGGTCAAATGGTCACTCCATGTTCATCTTTTCTGAGGAACTGCCAGACTGATTTCCAAAGTGGCTGCACAGTTTTACATAACAGAAGCAACATATGAGGGTTCCAATTTCTCCACATCCTAGTAAAATTCTATATGAGTAAATTTATTTCAGGCAAACAGAGTGCTGACCTGGATAGGAATGAGACACTTCATACTCATGTAGTTAATGCACAAGTATCAAGTGATCAGTAATGACCTCGCCAACCTGCCGTTTGACATCCCCGAGCTTGTAAGGACAAGGCAAAAGAAAGACAATGACTGCCTTGGGAATAAATGATTGATATTATCTGTTAATTCTTTTAAAAAAGCATACCTATTGTCCAAGGAGCCTGCAGTAAATTTAAACTTGAAAGTTATACAGCAATGGCCTTAGCTTAAGCCAGAGCCATTCCCTGCTGGCGTTCAGATGTGTCTGGGCTTGTTTGGTGGACTAAGCTGCCAGAAGCTGATTTTTAAGAAGGAAAATGAACTTGGGAGAGAGAATTAATTTAAGGGAACAGAGACTGAAACAGAAAAGTTTGTTAAGGCTTTTGACGGGAGGTAGTTTTAAAAACATTGGACTCCTCAAAACCTAGCCTTGCCTTTATGTACCCAGGACTGAGTCCCAGAAGAGAAAGGCCTGTACACAAAATCCAAAAGCATTATTTCTATAGTTTGAATGTTTGTGTCCTCCTAAAATTCATATGTGGAATTCCTATTGCCAAATGTGATGGTATTAGGTGGCGGGGCTTTGGGGAGGTGATCAGGTCATGAGATTGGAGCCCTCATGAATGGGATTAGTGCTCATAAAAGAAACCCCACAGAGCTCCAGATCTCCTGTGCCATGTGAGGTCACAGCAAGAAGTCAGCAGTCTGCAACTCAGAAGAGGGCCTTCCCCAGAACCCGATCACAAGGCACTCTGCTCTTGGACTTCCAGCCTCTAGTGCTATGACGAATTTCTGTTGTTTATAAGCCACCCAGCCTATGGTATTTCTGTTACAGCCTGGATGGACTAAGACAATTGCTCTCATTAAAAACTCTAAGATGCTAGATGAAAGGCAGTACTGCCTCAGCATTCCGTTCATATATATATATATAGATAGTACACAACAAGGAGAGAGACTTTCTCCCGTTTTGTCCCCAAACTTTATAACCTCCAGAATATTCCTCTCCACATTGGGACACTGAAGGCTTCTGTGTATCAGGGATGGTGGCAGTGGCAATGGACTTGGAGGAGGTGTTGACTGGTGACATCGGAGGCAGCCTTGAGACACCTTCACTCAGCTGCCTGGGTAGTCCAGGCCTGAGCAGTTGACATCACTGGAAAGGGACAGAGCAGAGGAAGACAGTGGTGGCAACCCGTGAGTCCAGGTGAGATGCTCTCTGGGGACTCCCAGAGAGACATTGCTGGGGACTAGAAGTGAAGATGAAAACAGAAGACACGTGGATCATCACTGTTTGTTATTCAGAGTCCGCAGCATTTGGGCTGGTGTGGCCTAGGGAAATACGGTCTAACCACTATTGAAGTAAAATAGAAAGTAGGTAGCTGAGGAATGAGCCAAACACATTTGAAATGAATGACTAAAAAACACATTGTTCTTTTGGGATGATTGGTAATTTTATAAAACAATTTTTTTTCCACCCCAAGAGTCTTTGCTATTGTGATAGCTGATGTAATAAATCTGTTTAGTGGCCTTTCCCATCATAGGTTGCTGTGTTGTTCTCACACCTGGGAATGTTCCATTGCTCCAGAGATGAACTTTCCCATAGTTTTCTTTTCCATGATGTTTGAGGTTATAGATGAAAATGTAACTGGTGGTCAATGGCAGGAAAAATAAGGTGATATCACACTGGGTGATATCACAGTGTGTAATAATAAAAAAATGAAGCAAGTTCAGTTGTATCCAAGATGTTAACATAAAGCCAACTTAATAGACGCAATAGAACTGGTGAGGATAACCAGCCCCTGGGGTCCTCCCATCCCATGAGGGAGGTGAGGGAAGGATCTGTAAATGCTGCCTTCTCCACCTTATGGAAATGAAACCATGTGATCACATCTCTGTTTTTCTAGGAAAATGAAATACATTAAGTTCAGGCCAATGTTCTATTTTGAAGACATCACAAGTTACCATTAGACTAATTTTCCATCAAAGGACGTTTTCCAAATTTTAAGAAAGAAATATAACAAATCTCACCCGATAAAGTTCTTGGTATGTGTTGAAGTATAAGAATCATTCTGGGAAGGGTGGGGAAGTGTTGTTGGAGGAGCACCTGACATGTCATGATCAGAGAAGATGCCACGTTCCCTCTGTATGTGGGGAAGACAGATTAAAGCAATGGTTTTCAAACCCTGGATTCAGTGGGGCCCAATGGTACCCTTAAATGATCCTGGAGTGACTGGGGAGGGGTCATGTGGGAAAAAGTCAGACAGGCTGAGTTTTGATCTTTTGTATGTTGGATATTGCCTAAGATTTATATTTGAACGTAGGGATTTGCTGCCAAAGAAAGGGGGGAGAGAGAGAGAGAGAGCATGAGAGAGAAAGAGATTGAGATTGAAAACCCCTGGGGTTTGCTTGAATCCACTTTTGCACATGTTATGGTTTCTCAGGAGGCGCCTTCTCCTGGCTGAACCCTGCACGTTAATCACAGTCGCAGCAAACTCGGTTGCTGTTTTCCTTACTCACACCGGGAATTCATCTTCTGGCTCCTAACACATGGTCTTGGCAATCCTTGTTGGGCTGCTTTGTTTCTGAGCCACATGGTGGAAACTGAGCAGAGCCCTTGGCTGGATCCGTCACACCAACCCCTGGCTGACCTCCCGAACTGTACATCTCCACGCACAGGGGAAGAAAACTCTGGAGTCCCTGAGAGGAGAGGGCTGAACGGCAGGTCCCGTCCAGAATTGGGGAAGCTCTACTCAGGACAGCTGAGATTAAAAAAGAGTCAGGAAAGAGAAATCAGCAATTCCTTTAGGGGCAGAAAAAGGAGCCAGAAAACTTATAGAAATGCCAAAAGATGACAAATCCAGAAGGCTTGGAAATTTTGGTCACTTTAGCCCTCAGCTCCCTGACCTTTGGAAATGACGTGTCATGCTATTGAGTCCAAAACCAGCTTTGATAGGTTTTTTTTTTTTTCATCTTTGTACTCAGGCATTTTAAGACACTGTAGAGAGGTCTTCTAATGTTTTCCACACATCATAATGGCATAAAACCAGGAGAGGAACAGCGACAGCCAGAAAGAATTACAGAGAATAGAAGACCAAAAAAAAGGGGGGAGGAATTAGGGTGATATCTATGGGCTTAATCAGTAACTGAATCTGGCAATGCAATATTTAACCAATTAAGAGCAAACAGAACCCAGTTAAGCCCCTGCCTCCTAATGAGCCATCACCCCTACCTCGGGCTTTTGGGTTCCTCTGGCAGCACCAGGCAGACATGTCAGTTCCTGCTGGCTTTGATCCTGTCTGGCCTCTGGAACAACAGCCAAGCACTTGATCAAGCAGTATTTCCCAGCTCTGAGCCTCTGAAGGCCACACGTGGCATTATTGGGAGTTTTTTGCTTATTAGCAGGCCTGAAATTTGCCTGCTGCACCCACATCTGGCCCCCAGATGGTGGGACTCCCCTGAGGCTACCAGGTGTGCACTAAGCTGCAGGTTCCGTGTGTTTGTGGTCAGTCTGCCTGACTAGTTTTTGGCCTGATTCTTGCCTTTTTCCTGGGACTAGAGCCTGGTCTAGAAGCTGGTGTGGGCTGCTATGCCTCACCTGGCTCCTGCCAGTCTGCTCAAGCCATCATCTCTCTCTCACTCCCACCCACCCACCATGGGGCCACGCAGAGTACTAAACTTGTGAAAAAGCAAAGTTGAGAAAACAGTACCACGAATCACCACATAGCCTTCATTTAGAGTTACTAATTGTTAGCATTTTGCCACATTTGTTTTTCTTCCTTTCTTTTCCTACACACACACACACACACACACACACACACAACTTGTCTTTTATGGCTATTTTGTTATTATGTTGTTGTTCAGCATCCAATCAAGGATTATGCATTGTATTTAGCTGTCATATCTCTTTAGTTTTCTTTAGTTTAGGATGGCTTCCTTGGTTTAAAAAAATCTTTCTTGACATTGCTATTTTTGAAGAGTCCAGAGCAATTGTTTTGTAGAATGTCCACAGTTTGGATGTCTGATCATGTTCCCCCGATTATATTCATGGAGCCACGAGGATTTTTTTTTTCCCATCCTCTGCACTGCTGCACGTGCAGCATTTTGGCAAGAATACTCTCTAAGTATGACTGCCTCTTAGACACAGGCTGTGCCCATGCCCGCTTGCCTTCCTCTGTACATCTTTGCACAGCAGCCACCTCGCCCTGTCTCTGCCAAAAGATGAAGCATCAAGGGTGGCTGAGGAGCTTGTTCTGGGCAGATCTAGGCTGCCAGGGGCCTGACTGGACTGGTTCAGAAGGGAAACAGCTTGAACGTTCTCCTTCGGCTCCTGCTTTCATTTGTGACAGATGAGCTCTCAGATACACTGAGCTCTTAGATCTCTGTAATAGTCCAGTAATGGTCAGGCTGAGGAGACAAACAGGGCAGAGATTCCACAGAAACAATATCTTGGAGGCTCTGTAGACTCAAAGACTCTGGTATATAATCTTTTGTATGTGGACAGAGAGCTTCTGAACTCAACTGGAAACTCCAGGCAAAGGTCTGCCATGCTCAGCTTGAGAGACAAGAAGGACCAGGAGAAGCTGGGACCGGATATCTCGTTGAGTACAGAGATTTGGCAGATATTCATGCTCTACATTAGCAAGGAAGCCAAGTTCCTCCTTGGAAAGGAAGCATGGGTACTCAAAGTTCAAAAAGTCAAAGTCAAAACCCAAACCAAGAGTCCTCATGAGTTGGAGGAGACTTGGCACCAGGAGCTCCTCCAGGGCAGGAAGCCCTTCCTGTTATTCTGTGCATACCCACGACGGAGCTCTCTGCTTCATGGATGGGAGACACCCAACCTTGCAGTTGAATGAAAGAATGGATAAACAAATAAATGTATATGATTTCTAAAGAAAAAAGAGCCAAGTTTAGTATCCAAGTGTCCAGTTTAATTGGGATGATCTAAGAATCAGTATCTGAGGGGACAGATGGAGAGAGATGGCAGAACATAGCATTCTGAGATACATATGTCAAGGGTAACTAAGTTGGAAAATGGGGTTGAACCACAGTAAGTTTTTGAAAAGTATTATAATTCATCCTCAATTCACCTAAGTCTGGATTTTTCTTTTATGATGAGCTCATTAGTGTCCTGATTTTCTGAGGGCAGAGACCCTTTGTTCAGCCACTGTGTAGCTGTCAGACACATAATCTGCTCTGATAAGCTGGGAGTGAGGCCACAAGGATGATTTTTTTTCCTGCCTTGCCCTGCTGCATGTGGTAGAAACAGGAGATAAGATGTGGACACACTCATATAATATCCAGGCTTTTCAAAGGTCATAAAGCAGCACCCAAAGCTCACTAGATAATATCATAAAAGCTGGGAGGAAAGTCTAGAAGTAGGAATGGAGAAATTACATGGAAAGAAAGCTCAAGAAGCTTGTAATAAAGCATGGCTTAAATATAAGGTTTGGCACTTTATTAAGACAAGGAAAATAGCAAGGGGTCAGTGATTGAGTTGTGGGGTGGTTTCAGCACCTGGAGAGCTGGGAGCTTCCAGCAAGACCTGCTAGACTGAGAAGGTGGCTCTGGAGGATCTCCTAACGGATAGAAGCGCTGTGCAGGGGAAAAAAAGACTTAGGTGATTCAGAAGAAAAGTATTTTTAAGTTGAGAAGAGTGCAATTGTATTACCATCCCCACATTTAGAGATGAATAAAAAAGGCACAGAGAAAGGAAGTGGGCTGTTTCTAGGCCTCCCATAACTACAGTCCAGCTCAGCTTCCTTATATAGGTTTTTTTTGCACACATGCTCTTAGTTTAGGTTTCTAAAACCCATGGTTTTTATTTATAGGTTAAGCAAACCCCAATTTTTCTAAATACTGAAGACGATGCTGGCCAGACCTTAATGTGTGTTATCACCATGCCTAGGGTCCCTCCCTCCTGCCTTCCTGTCTGAGTCCCTTGAGGAAGCTGGGTGGCCTCCTCACTTCTATAAACGTTCTCCACTTTCTTCTCTGTTCCTTCCTTCCTTTTTTCCTTGCTTCCTTTTTCTTTCTTTCTTTCTTTCCCCTTCTTCTTCTTTTTTTTTTTTTGCCAACGTGTCAGTACAGCTGAACGCTCCTGATCTCTGTTGGCTGCACAGACCCAGCTTCAGTTCTGTCCTTCTTTTACTGGGGAACTGATGTCAGCCCGGCTGGATTACAGCCCGGCAACTGTACTGTAGCTAATGAATTGGCAGGAAGAACAAAACACTGCAGCTCTCCTGGAACTGTTTTGTCATCTATAGTTGGAGCACAGAAAACCTCGGGATTTGGAAAAGAACAAATGTCATTAAAAGTTTGCTTATTTGCCTTAGGTTGTCAAGACCCCCCCCCCTCCGGTTCACCACACCCTGAGTGTTTATCTGATTACAGAACTCAGGCAAATAACAAAAGGTTAAAGGAAAACTCCACCCTTGCAGCATTTCCCTACTCATTTCCCGCCCTCCAGGACTGGCTGTCAGGCTTGGATCAGGACAGTTTTATATTTATAGTCCTGTGACTAGAGGGGGCCAGACTTGGCAGCTTCAAAGGGGCTGAGCAAATTTTGGAAAGCTGGGACTGAAAGAGCCCTTAAGGAGCATTAAGGCCAACATTCTCCTTTAAAGATGAGAAGCTGAAGCCAGAGAGGCTGCTGGGTGTTGTGGGTTGAATTGTGTCGCCCCGAAATTCATGTATTGAAGTCAGAATGTAACTTTATTTGCAGGTAGGCCCTTTACAGAGATATATGTTAAAGTGTGATCACTGGGGTGGGTCTTAATCCAATATAACTGGTGTCCTTATAAAAAGGAGAATTTTGGACAGACATGTATACAGGGAGAATGCTACGTGAACACAAACTCAGCCATCTACAAGCCGAGGAGAGGGGCAGGGAACAGATCCTTCCCTCACAGCCTTCAGGAGGAGACAGCCTTGCCAACACTTTGATTTTGGACTTTCAGCCTCCAGAACTGTGAGACAATACATTTCTATTGTTTAAGCTCAGTTCGTGTTACTTTGTTACAGCAGCAAATGATTACCTCTGGAATCTAAGTTCTAGAATGGCCAAGCCAGTGGAGTCTTCTGACGCTCTTGCCCAGTGCTCTGATCACATTGCTGCCTAGACTAGAGACACACTATGAAGTTACTATTTACAGAAAACAGAGTACTTCTCAAGAGGGCCAGTTGTCTAAGTACTTGAAGGTCAATGTCTCTGATCTTCCCCGCTGGAATCTGTACGTGTAAACAGAGACAGGAAGATGCTCCCCAGCTACCTCCATCCTATTCAGCTTTAAAAGCTGCCCCCATTTATTCATTTCCTCAGAGCCTAGGAAATAGGCATTCTCTTCTATATGGTTGACCTCATTTTTAGTACTTGTCTCAATCTTTTAAAAAAAATTACCTGGCCTTAAAAGACCACAACTAGAAACACGAAGATTATGAAAGAAAAAAAAATCTCATTGGTAAAGGTAAATATACAGTAAATGAAGTAGATCAACTACTTATAAAGCTGGTAGGAAGGTTAAAATACAAAAGTGGTATAATCATCTATATCCACAATAAATAGTTACAGGATCCACACGCGCATAAAAACCCATGTAAAATATGATGTTAAAAACATTAAATGGTGCTCGCTTCGGCAGCACATATACTAAAATTGGAACGATACAGAGAAGATTAGCATGGCCCCTGCGCAAGGATGACACGCAAATTCGTGAAGCGTTCCATATTTTAAAAAAAAACAACAAAAAAACATTAAATGGGGAAAGGGTAGAAAAAATTCAGGATTGTTAAAATGTCTGGCCTTTTTCTATGTTTTATGGTATTCAGTTTCCCAATATTTTGTCTGAGAATTTTGGCATCTGTGTTCACAAATGAGAGGGCCTATGAATTGCATTTCTTAACACTGAAAAAAAAATTACCTAGCCTTTCTATTTGTGTGAGAACATTCTCAGTTTAGCTATTATCATCTTCTATTATGTCTAACGCTGTGTTCCTTATTTGTTATTAACAGTACCTTTGGTTTCTATCAATTTATAATTATGAACGGGCTTGAACTCCATTCGTGTGCACATAAACCATGACACTTTTTATTGGAGGAACATATTTGAGGAATGGAGTGATCTGGATAAAGTACAGTAACTTTTCACAATAGATTGAAATTCTGACCCCAAAGGATTTAAAACAACATCAGCAACAACAAAAATAATATTTGTGATGATGGCAGGCTCTTTTCCAAAGTGAGGTCCTCCTTAAGAGGGCATCAGGAGACCAAGTTGTTGACTGAGAGCAAGTGAAGTCTGTCTTCTCCCCCACGTCTTCACACTGAGGGAAGGACAGGAACAGTAAAGCATTCGCACTGAGCTCAGGAACATCCCAGAGATCCTGGTGGGCAGATGAAGAGCCCAAGGGGCCAAGGATTTGCCAGGTGGTCCCAGAAGAATATTCTGTGAGAAATCTGTGCCTCTGCTACACCCTAACTCATGGGAGTCAGGCTGGCCTGTGTTGTGGGGGACCAGCCACCATGCCGGCTTTACCACGTGGTTAGTTTGTGTAAACACCTGCGTTAGAAAGCGTGTGCTCATGTGGGCTTGTGATCCCTGGCTCCGAGTTTAGGATTTCATGACACTCCCCCAACACCACGTAAAAGAGGGACACTGGCAAACCGTTGTGCCATTTTAACTCTGACAAATAAGAATATTATTTTTTAAAAAACAGTACCTTCTATCAGTATCATTTCATAAAAAGATGAACATTTAAATTTTTTTTATAATTAAAAAGACAAAACCTAAGAACAATGACTGTCTTTCCACTGTGGGCAAAAATGTTGCCTGCCTTATCAGTAAACAAATGATGTTTCGGCCATCAAGCCATCAGCCACTGCAGCCACGCCTAAAGGGCACCCTGAGGGGAATTCAGGATGGAGAAAAACAAGACGCTGGCCCTAGATAGTTAAGATGCATATCAAAGGAATAATTTCATTAAGAATTTCATTAAGCCCAGACTCTCCCCTCTTCCCATACAAAGAAAAGTGCTAAATTCATTAACTTGAGATGCCTGTTTTTATTTCAACAGTAATTTTTTGCTATTCCAGTTATCAGGTTTTGTTTTGTTTTGTTTTTTTGCAAAATTCCTATATATCCTGGCTCCTCCCTTACTTCCTCACAACAGTCCCTCAGAACTATCTGAGAATCTGTCTCCTGGGCTTAAGTTCTCAGTAAGTCCACTGAATAAAACATAGTTCTCAACTTTTAACTGTGCTTTTTTTTTTTTTCAGTCAACAGTTCTTGCAACCAACCAAGGGACCCAAAGCAGACTTCTCTCCTTCACCTGAAGTCTATGAGGAACCAGAGAGGTACCAGCAGAGGCCTCTTGGGCCCATCTACCTCCTTGGAGAATCTGGGTGGGTCTCTCCAGGTTCTTGGACTCTTGGTTATTGGTTGATGATCCTGAGTTTTATTTGGTGGTGTTACCAGGTACCTGACTCCCCAGTTGAAAGATACTGGGGGAATCTGGTTGAAAGACACTGAGAGTTACTCAATTGAGAGACACTGAGTGGTCTGGACTGGGTGATTAGGTGATAGGCTGGCCTAACATCATTGCCTCCAACTAACACTCCAACCAGGTTTATGTATATACAAAACTTAGAAGTATTTAGTTACTTGGGAATTAAAGGGAATTTCATCCTGAAAATGGCCAAGATGGAGCCAAATTTTGCTCTGGGTCTAACCTGTGCATTCAGAAAGAGGGCCTTTGTCAAATGCCTTGTGCAAACTTTAAAGTCATGATAAATTAAACCCTAAAGTTTTAGAACATAGAACTCTTGATTTTTAGTTTAGTTAGATATCTTCTCACTTATATAAAAAAGCAAATTAAAGAAAATATAGTTGGGCAAATCAATCTTTAATATCATTTAGGTGGCAGGCCAGTTCTTTGGAGAATTAAAAGCAATTGTCTTTGTCTTGTGAATCTCTACAAATCAGAAATTTAAGTGTAACCCACATTGACCTGAGGCTGAGCCTAATTAGCTCAATAAGGTAGAACCTGAAACCAAAGGGAAAAAGGCTGGATGGGGGTGAAATAGTGGGAGGCCTTTTAAAACTCAAGCCACTGAAAAGGCTCCCTCACCCATCTGCTTCATTGCCTCCTTATGGGTCTATCAAGGACAAATACAAATCTTAAAAGTGTTTTCCACAAATAGCAAACTCATAGTCATCTGAATAGACAAATTTAACTTATTCCAACTGTTATTTGTAATCTACTAAGTTTATATTGTAATACCTGATTCATAACTAAGTTTGTAAAGTGAAGCTATGAGGTCTCTAGTTTTGTCTATTTATATGTCTGTGTGTACATTATACATACGAGATGTCTCTACCTCTGGAAAATATTATCAAAATTAAATTTATAAAAGAGTTCTATTTAATTGACTTAAAAGTAAGCACTGACAAATTAAATATTTCTGAATATAAACAAAACTGGCCAGAATAAATTTCAGGTTCATGTGATCTAGGAGATATTCAATATTAAATTAATAACTGGTATTAAAGGTAGCTTAAAAGTTTATTGGACTAATCAATACAGACATGTCTTACTTTTATTTTACCTAGGTTTACTGAATCTCAAGTTCATGTTACTTCTGTTGCAGAGTTTGTCAGCAAGAAAAATTAACTTGGTATGATATTTTCATAAGTTATAAAATAAAGGTAAATGAGATAAGAGTTTCAGGTGGACTCTAGGAATAACTATGTTTTAGGTATGTCTATCTGAAATAGTTTCTCCAGATTTTTGGTAACTTGAAACTTTAGAGTTTTGCTAAGTCAAGTTAAATGATGAGAATTCATTGAATATTCAGGTCATCTCAAATCAGATAAAATACTGGAACATTAATTGCTAAGCAGGTCTAGCTTACCTACTTGTGTCTTTTTGTGAGAGGAAAACTAAAGATATTTCTTGTTTATTAGATACGTCTTACACCACATTGAGAAAAGAAATTATGCTATGAGAAGATGTATGTTTCTAGAGGTTATTCCTCTGGAATATTAATAAGTTTGCCAGCAAGGAAATGTTGGTATGATAAACAGTTCATAATTACTTGCTGCTTGTTGGTTTTCACTAGAGAATAAGATTTTTAAGGGTTAAAATTGATAAATACAGCTACTAGAAATAATAAGGAAAACATTTCAGTATGCAAGGAAAACAGGACCTGTGTTTTCAACAAGAGAAGGTATGAGAAATGGAAATACAGTTCATTAAGGGGAAGGAGTGATTTTTGTCTTAAAGCTGGTTATTTCTAAATGGAAAAGAAAAATAAGAGATAAACTAATAAAGATACAGAAAGTTTTGGAAGGTTTGTGAAAAGGGAACCCTGAGAAAAGAATTTTGTACGTGGTAGCCTGGGATTAGATTAAGTTTAACTAGGTAAATAGATTTTGTTATTGAGGGTGGGCTGGTGCAGGACTGGAGTTTGATTCTTTCTTTGTTAAGAGAACAAAATTTTCTTGGAATGTTGAACTACTTTTGATAACAGATTGTGAGTTTCCTTCTAAATGATCTATATTTGCCTTAAAAATCTTTTATTGTCACTTTGGTTGAATAAGTATTGTTTCACAGTGACCTATGATCCTATTTGACCAAGTGTTTTAAAACCTTTTACTGTGTTTGACAAACTCTCCCTAGTCAAATTCTAAATAAAGTTCTTTTGACTTCCAGTTACCTTTGGGCCCCTAAAACATTCCAAGGAGAGCTATTAAGCTAATTAGATTTATTTATGTTAAATTACATGAGAAACATTATCAAATAAGTGATGATAAAATCTTCTTAGGTTAGATGTCATTAATATATATATTCCTAAACTTATATGGAATTCTTAAGTGTCTGATATGTCCTCATATAATATTATCAATCATAATTCTGGTTGTTATCTGAAAATGTTGTATGTCACAGAAATATCCAAGTTTCTTATCAATTGTATTGTATTCAGATCTTTAACCATGCCTTTTTAAGTCTTTTGTTGTTTTTAAACAATAATTGTTTTACTCTGATGCTTTTATAAAATGAAGATCTTCAAGAAGATTCATGAAAAGGACTTTTTGACAAGTCTCAGAAAACTTTTAGGTCATAGCACTGAACTGAGTAAGAAATTACAAAACTCTAATGGAAAACCTGATGACTTCATTCAGATCAACAGGAATTAATTAAACAGGACTGAATGAACTGATAAATATGGTTTATAATTTTATTACTTTTTTTCTGAAATATACTGGCTTTTAATCTTTGTTTCTCAGAAAATCTTTCCTCTTAACACTAATTATGACCTACAGCAAGTTGATAAAGTATATCTTTATAAATGAAGATGAAATACTTATCTTTTTCTATCTAATCCTTCCAGAATTTGGCTTCACCTGGCTCTCCTGTGGCTTTGATGGTTTATTGCAACCAGATTACAACTAGTTATATAATCATGGTTTTAATTTGTTGTCTCTTATTGTTTTCAAATTATTTATTCCTTGTACCTGTCTCTGCTACATTGTGACTTTATTAATATTGCTAGATGTATTACTTATATCTTGTCTATTTTATAGGATTATTGTCTCTTGAACTATCCAATGTGTAACCAGGCCTCCAACAAAATTAATGAGGTCTCAAGACAGTTGATCATATATACAACTCTACATAGAATAATTACAATAGTGCAACTCTAGGTGTGGGAAGAAACAACAAGGGAAAACATTTCCTGGATCATACTAAACTAGTAAGACAGGAGGCCCAGAGAATTTTAGATTATCAATAGGGCCTAATGCGAAAATCAGCCCAGTAAGTGGCCTATCAGCAGAATCTTTGCCTGATCTAAGAATGAATCTTCCTAGAGCCATGGGACAAAATTGGTTGTGAAATGCCTCCCAAATATTGGTTGAATTTATGACCAAGACAAGGCCCTGTTGAGGAAGAATGTCACCTGCAATATAAGTAAACAAATGATGTTTCAGCCATCAAGCCATCAGCCACTGCAGCGGTTCCACTGGTGTACCCTGAAGAGAGTCAGGATGGAGAAAAACAAGATACTGGCCCTAGGTAGTTAAGATGCATATGAAAGGAATAATTTCATTAAGCTCAGCCTCTTATACCTTTCCATACATAGAAAAGAGCTAAATTCAATAACTCGAGATGTCTATTTTTCTTTAATTAGCAGTAATCTTTCAGTGTTTTGTCTACTTGGTTTTTTTGTTTGTATGCTTTTTTTTTTTTTTTTTTTTTTGCAAAAACTCCTATATATCCTGGCTCTTCCCTTAACCTCTTTTAGTCTATGTGAGAGCCTATCTCCTTGGCTTAAGTCCTCAGTAAGTCTGGCAAATAAAACATAATTCTCCACAGGGAACTATATTTAATATCTTGTAGTAACCTAATGAAAATGAATATGAAAAGGAATATATGTATGTATATGGAAGACTGAAACATGATGCTGTACACCAGAAATTGACACAACATTGTAAACTGACTATACTTTAATAAAAAAAAATATATATTTCCCAAACAAAAAAACCCCATAATTCTCAATTTTTGGTTTGTGCTTTTTTTTCCAGTCAACACCATCAAATGACACTTGACAATCCTGAAGTGACATCTTTTTTCGAAACAAGGATATATTTATAATTTTTTAAATGGAAAAATCATAACATTTATTTATCACTGATACTTCGGTACAGTCACTGGTGGTTGAGACTGGACCTGTCCGAGTGGCCCCAGTTCCTGTGGGAATTCTCTTAGCAAGCCCAGGAGTCCCTGCTTCAGCTAGATGGTGTCAGGTATAATAAGAGTTCCCTGCCTTGAGATTCACCCTTCCCTTTTGTAGCTCCCTTGTTTCTACAAAAACAGAAGAATCTTTGCATCTCTCTACAGAGTGAAAAATTAAAATTCATTATTACTTATAAGTAGCTCCTTAAAATGCTTTGTTAGCTACTATTAGTTTTCAAAAAGATATGTCATCTCCCACTAGAAAGGTCATGTCCCCTTCTGTCTTAGGTTGGGTTCCCCTAGCAGTAGATTCTGAGACAAAGATTGGAGTATAGGTAGGCTATTTGGAAGGGGATCTTGGTAGAGGAATAGGGATGTGAGACAGTTTGGAAGGGATCTTGGTAGAGAAACAGGGATGTGAGACATGAAGGGGAAGGCAGTCCATACAGAGGAAGCATTAATGAGCTGGGTGCTACAGGGGCAGCTGGGAAACTCTTCGGAAACTGCAAAGAGTACCCAATGGAATGTTGGACCGTAATTCCCACCTGTTACTGGTTGAGTTCTGCTCCCCAGGGCATGGATTCCTCAGCATTTGCCACTTGCCCTGTGCACAAACCACATGAGCTTCTGAAGGCAGAGCAAGTCTTCAGGAAGAGCCATAGAAGCCACCTGCTTTAATCATAGCAGAGAGTGCTAGAGGATGTGGGTGGGGCACCAAAGACATCTGATATCCCACCTCAACCCCACCCCCATCTGCAACCTCTGAACTCTTGATATGAAATCATGTCACGGACCTTGCCCTGTGATATAGAAAATAGGAAGAGCTATGACTCACCTCAGCCCTTAAAGGAAAAAGGAAGGGCCGTCTTCCCTAAAAAGCCACATCCTACTTCTTCATGGGAGGCCAGACCACCTGCAATAATCCTTGTCTCGCATCTGTGGGCAAAATCACTGATGCACAACCTGGCGACAAAATGCGATACTCGAGACAAAAATTTTCCACTGCTACCATAGGACTTTGACTAACAATGAACTAGACCAGAGGTGGCAAACTGATTCCACCTGTATGTCAACTCTGATCAATTGGTCGTGGCTGCCCAGAGCACTGCGTTGAGAAGAACTCTGAAGCATGGAGAGAAAACAGGGTTGATTATAGATTAGGGCAGCTAGGTACCAATCCATAAGGGGTGCAAAAAAAAAAAAATCACTGGAAAACTTCAAAATTTCAAAAATAATGAGGTAGAGAAAACTGTATTTTTAAGGTCCTTTCAGGAACATATTCTAAGTATACACATGTGATTGGAAGGAATAATTTCATAAGATCCTTGGAGGTTGTGTGCGGGTGAGGCACACAATGAAACCCTCAAAAGGCAGCATACTCTCCCTACATCTTGGGTGGGGGTTGGGTTGGGGCGATGGACAATCTAGGTTTAATTGTTGATGTAGTAGGCAAAATTACATTTAAAATTCTCTTGAAATGTCCTAAAGTCAGTAGTGTCTGGGCCCTTAGAAGCTTAAAAGTCTGTATGGTTAAATCCCCAAATACATATATGATGCAGCTCCACCTTAACAATGCATGGTCCCTAACTAGCCTCCACAGCGGGCAGGTCTGGGAGGCTGAGGGCTTTTATTTTGCTGAGTGGATTGTGTGCCCTGGTGGCTGCCTTTAGCTGCCTTCCTTCCTCTTTCCACACCTAGTGCTCTGCTCCTCCCCCACAGTAAATATTGACAAAATGAATACATCAAGCCCCTACCTCACATAACACGTGAAAGCACACTTTAGACAGACTAATGAGCTAAATGGAAGAGGTTAAAATTATTTTTAAAAGCTTAAATCACACTGAGAGTTTGATAATATACAGTGTTGGCAAGAAAGTGCGTCACAGGTGTAATTTCATAAGAGGACTATTTCTATAAAATTTTTTACTTCATTTCTGGTTATCTAGCCTGTAAAAATACTCACTAATACCAAGACACCTATACAAAGTTATCCATTGCAGCATTGTTTAAAATAGTGAAAAGAAATTGGGAATAACCAACATATTCCTCAAAGGAATATGGCTAAATAAATTAAGGTACATCCTGATAGAATGTTACACAGCTTTTAAGAAAAAAGGTAAATTCATACATATTTATACATAAGACATGGAAATAGCTATAAGATGCATTGAAACTTACTTGAATCCAGTTTCTTCATCTGTAAGATGGGGAGGTTGGACTAAAAAAACCCCTAAGTTTCTTTTTAACTACAGTCAGTGAAAAGGGAAGTACATTACACCACTCAAGAATTTTGTGCTCCTAAAAACAGAATTCTCACTTTTTCAACTTTTTCCTTGGGAAAATCTAAAATTCATGAAATCAATAACTCCCTCTCCACTTTTTCCCTTTTCTCAAGGTTATATCTTTCTAAATTCAGATGATCAACACATATTGGAACCTAAAAGTAAATAAGAAAGCTCTGAGGGTAAATATGTTCCAACAGCTTTACTAATGAAAAACAAAAATCCTGACTGGGTGGGTTTCAAGGACAATACACTCCAGAGCCAGCAATTAAAAGATCACTCTCTCCCGCTCTGGATAACACTTGGGACTGTCAGCCAGAAGAGGGCTGCCTTTGATGGGGAGGAGAGGCCTAAGAAGAAGCTCCTCTTAATCACTGACTGGGGTGTCCTGGAGAAAACTGGTTCCAACTAGCGGGGATTCCAAATATACATGTGTCAGAAACAATATCCTAGGAACTGATGAAATAGAAAAGATTTTGTTTTTCAACAAACCGGAAAGATAACCTAAGGAAGCAGTAGTTTCATTTCCATTTTGACTAGATTCCCGCAACCACCTGAGAGCCCAGAATTCCTTTGTTGCCCTGGTAGGAAATTTGCTTAATCTTTCCAGGCTCCAGCTTCTCCATATGGAAAGCAGGTATGGAACTTCTGACTCATCTTTCAGGATCAGTTTTGAAAAAAGGTGAGTATTAGAAAAGTCTTCTGAAAACAGGAGAGAACACATCAATCACTGAGGGAAAATCAGGACAAAGCATAACAATAAATTATCTGCTGCCTAAGAAAGTCCTGGATCCAACGGAGACAATCATCTTGGTTCGTACTTACAGCCAGAGAGGCCTCTGAAGCTCATTAGAGTCTGGAATTACTTCATACACTGGGCTGGAAATTTCAAAGGAAAATTTCAAGAAATTTTAAAGGAAACTTCCAAATTCGCTAGTTGGTTTGCTCTTCACTAGACGTTAACTGGACCATTTACTTAAAAAAAAATCAGGCTGAATTTTGCACTGGCTGAGCTAAATTCTGCCTCTATCTCTGAGCAGCTCTTGCTGTTGTCAGTGTAGCTCTGTGTGTGGATGGGAGAACAGAATATGGCCCATTGTCCTACCAGATGCAAATTATGGTCCCAAGTCAACAAAAAACATCTGTCCTGCACACAGGGAAAAACAGAAGAGACTCTGAAGTCAGACCGATCTTTTGTGACATGGCACCCCATTTTTGCAGAAATTCATGTTGTGGTTTGTGATTAACAACAACAAAAAAGGATTCTGAAGGTCACATGATTTGTAATTTTTCTGTTTGAGGCCCATACTAATGATCAGAATCTTTATGAAAATTCACTCAGAATAAACTGACAGTTTTTTGAAAGAGAGCAAGGACTTTGAAAGAATTTATCTGCTTGACATGGCTGCACATGACAAAGTTGCTGCTTCATTTCATTGTTCTCTCTGGTCCTTTGGGAAGCCAATACCCAATAAAAAGCGAATCAATAACGTAACTAACTTCGTAATTTTTGTAGTCACTGATGATACGAATGACAGAGATTAAGTGTTGGTGGACTACGTGTAGATCACACTTCTCAAATTAACCAAATATTGATCTCTACCTACTTGTAACAAAATGATACTTTCATATGAATTTATCATCGTTTTCAATTCTTTGTACTCCTACCCCTCTCCCATTATTTCAGTAGCAGTGGGAGTTTTTGTTTTGTAGAACCGTAAGGTAGGATCTAAATAGTTAAGAAAGAAATGGATGCAATGCCTAGCTGTGAGTTTTAAAAGTTAGCTGTGACGATCAAGAGCCAAATATGAAGAAGTGGGGCCAACTCACTGCAGCCTGGTCAGTAATGAGCACTATAATTGATTGTGTTCTCTTTTTAATATCGTTTTTAGAAAATAGTTTTTGTTATTTATGACTATTAGTCATTTGGACTTCCTCTTTTGTGAATTCTTATGTTCTTCCCATTTTTGAACTGGAATCTTAGAGTTTTCCCCCCTTATTTACTTCCACATTGATATGGCATATATGTAGCCAATATTTTCCCAGTTCAAAATTTCTTTTTTTAATGTAGCTTATGATTTTGGGCGGGGGGAGCGGTCTATAGAGTTTAACCATTTCATGTAATCAAGTCTGCAGCTTTTTTTCCCATGTGATTTTTCTCCATGGCTCTTGATAGTTTCTATGCATACAGTTGAGAGAAACATTCAGTCATCATTTCTTCTGTTTTGTTTGTAGTTTGATTTGTTACGACAAATTCTTTATTTGCTCAGGTATTTTGTTCATTCCATCAACAGGTATTTCCTGAATGTCTGTGTCTGACAATGGAACAGGTGTTAAGAATAAAGCAGTAACCAAAACACTTAAGAGTCAGAGAGTAACAACAGGCAATTTCCAAACAGTTGAGGCATGTTGGGGAAGGTGGTTTTTTTTTTTTTTTTCAGTTTATTTATTTATTTAACATTTTTTATTGATTTATAATCATTTTACAATGTTGTGTCAAATTCCAGTGCTCAGCACAATTTTTCAGTCATTCATGGACATATACACACTCATTGTCACATTTTTTTCTCTGTGAGTTATCATAACATTTTGTGTATATCTCCCTGTGCTATACAGTGTAATCTTGTTTATCTATTCTACAATTTTGAAATCCCAGTCTATCCCTTCCCACCCTCCACCCCCCTGGTAACCACAAGTCTGTATTCTCTGTCTGTGAGTCTATTTCTGTCCTGTATTTACGCTTTGTTTTTGTTTGTTTTTGTTTTTGTTTTTTAGATTCCACATATGAGCGATCTCATATGGTATTTTTCTTTCTCTTTCTGGCTTACTTCACTTAGAATGACATTCTCCAGGAGCATCCATGTTGCTGCAAATGGCATTATGTTGTCGGTTTTTATGGCTGAGTAGTATTCCATTGTATAAATATACCACATCTTCTTTATCCAGTCACCTGTTGATGGACATTTAGGCTGTTTCCATGTTTTGGCTATTGTAAATAGTGCTGCTATGAACATTGGGGTGCAGGTGTCATCCTGAAGTAGATTTCCTTCTGGATACAAGCCCAGGAGTGGGATTCCTGGGTCATATGGTAAGTCTATTCCTAGTCTTTTGAGGAATCTCCACACTGTTTTCCACAGTGGCTGCACCAAACTGCATTGCCACCAGCAGTGTAGGAGGGTTTGGGGAAGGTGGTTTGAGCCTAGTGAAGTTGATCAGAGTTGAGAACCACTGGAACCTCTCCAAACCTTAGCTTTTTCTCTCAGAGAATCCCCTTGAGTTAACTTGATAAATGAAAACAGTTTCTGCAGCAGGCTAAATCTGATTAACCACAGAGCATTAATCGTGCTCCAGCTACTGGGCAAAAAGTCATCAGAAACAAAGGAACCAAGAGAACTACTTAAGAACTTAGAAAAGCAACCAAATATTCCTTTGCCAAGATTTCAAATCAGGACTCAGGGTAGCAGGGCTGTCTGAGATGATTTAGACTTGGCCTTTGACTAATAAACAATTACAGGAAACCTCAGAATGACCAGTAAATGTGAAAAAAAAAGAGAACATTCTCAACTGTAATCAAAGAGATGCTCTGAGTGTTTCCTGAGAGAGTTGCCACCTAAACTTGACCTGATGCTGCCTTTTGGGCTCAGTGTGAGGTCTGGGAGGTGCTGGGCCCAACAGACAAGGAGTAGAATTGCTTTGTGAGGGCACTGTCTTCTGCTGTGCCTTGAGCAATGGCCTGACCAGAGGATCTGTTCAGGCACCTCACTCCCAGTCCCAGGGCTGGCTTGTCCCTGGGGTTGCCCATTTGGGTCTCATCCCTCAGTGTTTTAGAATTGCTGTCTGCTGGACCTGCTATCATATGACATGTGGTCTCCCTAACATGGCATACCCAGCATCAACCTTAGACATCCACGAGCCTTAAGAAATTCCTGGAAAACTGACAAGGAAGGGAGGGGGAAACTGCATGCTTGTTTAAATGTTTGTAGACACTTTAATTATATATTCAAAGCTATGTATAAGTGGTATAGAATTCACAGTAGCTTTTCATCATTATTTTTATCAATCAATAAACACTAAATATATAATTGCTATTATATGAGGGTCCAGAAGATTTTATTAATATCGAAAGGGGTCCTTAGAGTTAGTTATGAGAAGTCAGTGAAAGGTATTTGTTTAAGAAAAAAAAACTTTCAATGCTTTTTTTTCATAAAACATGATACACTTTAAAACTTCAGAAAATACAGATAAACAAAATAAAAAACACTCAATAGTCCTAGTATCCAGAAATACCTAATGTTCATATTTGTTATATAAACTTCCAGCTATATATGTGTATAATATACATATACACAAATGTTTTAGATTCTATTCATATTTAATTGTAATCTCTCTTCACTTACAAACATCTTTTTGACATTTATTACATATATGCATCTGCACCATCATTTTAAATAGCTACATAGTATTCAATTAGATAGATATTCCCTAACTTATCTCCTACTGTTGGATATTTAGGTTGTTTCTAATTTTTCCATTACAAATAGTAAAGAGATGAATGTTTCTCTATGTGTATATATATATCCACACTTGTCCAATTATTTCATTAGGATCTACCTGTGGAAGGGAGTCAAAGTATGCAAGCATTTTGAGGCTCTGATGCATATTCCAAATTACCTTCAGAAGGTCTGCACCCACTTTTACACCTACCACTTGTGCATTTGAGTGTTCATTCCCACACCTTTGTCAGGGTATAATAATAATTATTATTATTTTAGTATCTGACAAGTAGAAAGCATTTTAAATTACTTTTCTACTACTGAGGTTGAACTTTTTTTTCCCCTGTAACTGCTTCAAGGGATAATTTACACATCATATAATTCAATCAATGTAAGTGTACAATTCAGTGATTTTAGTAATTATATAGTTGTGCAACTGTTACCATACATAGTTCACTTATAGAACACTTCTATATCACCCTAGAAAATCTTCCCCCATATCCATTTATAGCTAACCCTTGCTCCCTCCTCCAATCTTAGGCAACTATTTTGCTTTCTATTCCTATAAATTTGCCTTTTCTAGATATTTCATATAAATGGAACCATACAATATGTTGTCTTTTGCATTTTAGCTTCTTTCACTTTCATAATGTTTTTGAGGTTTATCCATTAACACAAATCAGTATTTTGACCTTGAACTTTTTTTCTCTTCATGTTTATTTGTAGTTGTTTCTCTGAGAGCTGACTGTTACAAAGTCCCTTGCCCATTTTTCTACTGGGGCATTGAAGGATTTTACAGAGGGACATAATCAGTGTCATATTACATAAAGACAATTCTGACAGCACTGTGGATGACTCTACACTTGCATTTCCACATCTAGGACAATCAGTACATTTACTGCATTGAATTAGGCTTTATCCACCTACAATAAAGAACTATAATATGAACTACAAAAATATATATATATTACCAAGGAGTAATTATTTGGGTCAATTTTAGTTTCCTCTCCTTAAGAAGTGTCGCAAATTTCTAATTGACTCTCTGAAAGATCTTCAAATTAATCCTTCAAAGCTGATTTTACTTTATTGTAGTAGAAATAGGTCTTTTCTGGAACAAGGTGAAGTCTAAATAATTAAGTGTTGCCTTACTCTAATGTTGCACTTGGTAGCTTGTTGTCTGCATCAACAGCTCTTTAAATGTTCTTAATAATATTCATCAAATAGCTATTTGACAATTAAACAGTATCTTCAACTTCTTTTATTATTTCTGTGAAGTTAAAAAAAGTCCCCAAAAAACCACCTTGCAAAACGCCTTCCCAAATAAAAACTCTCTAGTCTAAAAAAGAAAAATGTCCTACTGTGGTTCCAAATTAACCATTACTGAATACAAACTCATGCTATTTTTTGCTAAATACAATTAGACTCTTCTAGAAGAGCTCAAATCTGGTAGCAGACACATTCAAAGCCTGACATATCAGAGTGCTGAAACTTTTTTCATATCTCCTTCAGTCTTTTATATCCTGTCCCCAGTGTGGTTTGTGGATAATTTACCTTAAAGCTAAAAAACAGCTAAAGCAAGGGCTCCTCACTTATATGGGCTCCTTCCTAATTCTGTAGGTTTTTCCTCAGGAGGGAACTCCAAATTATATATGCTTTAGGCCCCACAAAACCTGGATCTGCCCATGTAACCAATGATCTCTCTCCCCCATTCCATAGGTTCTTCGTAAGTTGGTCCTTTACTTCATGGGTTGAGTGTAGATATATTTCTACACGCCTTCTTTTTCACGATTTATAACAGATATTCTTTTAGAATTCTTTTTGTCATGTAAGTAATAAATTTAATAACATATATGACTCACCTAGAATCTCATCACTTCAACAGGTCACCCACGTTCATTCTTCGGTGATGCCTTCCAGTTTTTGTCCACACGTCTACATAACTTCATGTGATTATAATTAAAGTTTTATCTTGAAAAACATGCTTCACTTTACAAAGTTTCATTTATTCTATATTCTATATTCTATATTCGTCTCTTCAAAACACGTGCATGATTTGGCTACATCAGAGCATTCACAAGAGACAGGGCAGCAGGAAAGGGAGAAAACGACCAGCTCCCAGAGCTCAGGAAGGTGGGCAAAGGACACTGTTAGGGCCACATCCAGCTTGTTCCCCACTGGGTGCTCTGTGCTTAGCACAGGGTCCAGCATCCAGCTAGTACTTAAATATTGACTGAGGGACTAGTTCTGAACTTGACTAACCCAATTTTGATTTTTTTTTTTTTGTATGGGACTCCAAGTAGAAACAAAAAACTCTTAAAAAATAGCAATTAAATAGCAATTATTGTTTTCCATTAAAGGAGACTCCTGCCCCATTAATTAACTGATTGATTAAACAAGTGTATATTAAGTGCCTGTTATGGCCAAACACAACTGGATTACTTGGGGTTAAGAGAAAGCCAAAGGAGGAAAAATCTATAGTGTGTGCTCTTTCTAATCCCCATTCCAGTCCTGTACTTCATGGCCCAAGATGAGTAAGGAGAATGGAGAAAATTTTAATCTTTTAAAAAGACACAGCCTTATTTTATCTTTGCAGAAGAGTTGAAAAATATAGAAAAATGACTTTGGGGAAAAAAAAGGAAATTTACTTAAGGCAGAAAATTAGAGCTCTGTATTGCCTTAAATGGCTCTGGAAGATTATGATACTAAGCTCTTTGCCAGAAACTGGGCTACACTTATCTGAAGTGCCACATTCATTCCTAAATGCTTGTAGGAGTAGAAGTCACAACAGTTTATTGTCCAAAAGGGGACAATCATTTTAGGTTTCGGTAAACATAAAGTAGCATATACCTTTTCCAGGATCAGAGCACGAGGGAGGGCTCCTTGTGGCTTGCCCTGAGATATGCATCCGTCACTTGAGTGACTTGATGTGATACAGGCGAAGTCCCTTGAGCAGTCTGACCCTGTAAAAGAGAGACTCCAGCTTCTTTCTGCTGCGGGGTCATTGCTACTAGGCAACAGCACTTCCTGGCAGAATTCAATTAAACAAAATCCCAGAGTTGTTTTCCCTAAAAATAATTTTGATTTAATTTCTTCTTCTATATAAAAAGTCAACAAATTACATTTCAGAGAATACTGTTTAGGTTATGAGGTTCCCATCAGGGCTGTTTTGCAATACGTGTTTACATAATCTGAAGCGAAGCCGGCAGTCGACTGTGAAACTGGGGCCAGCCAGGCCGTCTTGTGCGCATTTCGTTTTGGACAACAAGCTCATGTAGAATTCTATTGTTTAGGTGTCAGCTGGATTTGGATTTTGTTTTGGACCTTCAAACTGGGATGAGAAAACAAACCACCACCACCACCGATTCTAAAAAGCAGTAGGTCAGTGCTTTGTAGATAAGACAAGCAGCATCAGTATCTTCTGACTCTGATCAATGAGCTCAAATATTTGACATTTTGAATACTGACATTTAAATGAGTCAAGGTTTTGGAGAGAAAATGTTACAGAACCTTCCTGTTCGTACTGCCCAACGTGCTTCTCATTATTTCCCCTCTTGGTCAATTGTACTTTGTTGTTCAAGAGTCACAGAAGTGAACAATGTAATGTTAAAAATGCAAAGAGAATAAACAGTACACAGAAGCAGTTAAGTATGTCTCATAAAACTTATCTTAGAGGGCAATTAGCCAAAATAAAAGCAGCTACACTTTACCAGATCCCACTTGATGATGAATGTATCAAATATCTAAAATTTTGGACAGTTATTAGAAGACTGAAAAAGAGTCCTTGCATTTTTACCACTCAGCTTCCTTCCCCTGCCTTCCCTGAGGATCCCAACTGGCAGGGATCTGTTTCTCCTTGTCTAGTAGGCTCCTGGATTATAATAACTATAGGCATAGTTCCTTTACCAGACTAAAAATTTCTTTAGGATATGAATGTTATCTTATATATATTTGCCTCCTCCAAAGCACTGAACATTGCAGCGTTGGGGCTCAGGGCAGGCCACCCCAAGATATGCCATAGTGGCATATTGATTATTCTGAATTAAAGTTACTGGAGAAATAGCTGGTGGGAAAAAACTGTATAAAAAACACCCTGATTCCCCTCTTTCCCCTAAAAGCAAGAAATAAATCTCCCAGGTGAAGGTATCCTCCCAATACCAGGAAGATAGAAAGCATCCTTATCACCAGAGTTAGAGAATCCGAGGCTTAAAAAGTCATATAAACAAACTTTTTAACTTCTTCATTAGTTTGCTACCCAAGCACAAGTTAAATCTTCACAAATGTTTCTTTGTCTAAAAGTGATATATAAACAGCCTGCTTTGGCCACTTCGGGGGTCTCATTTCTATGAGAATTCCATGTGTGTGAATGAAATTTGTTTTTCCTCCTGTTAATCTGTCTTGGGTCAATTTAATTATTAGACCAGCCAAAAGAACTCAAGAGGGATTGGGAGGAAACTTCCTCCTCCCTGACAGTAGTTTATTCAACTATTTATGGAAATGAAAAAGTCAAAATACAGATAAAAAATTATCCTAATGAACTCCAAGTAGAAACAAAAACTCTTCGACCTCTACATTTAGTAGCTGTATTGTATTTGCAAAATATATTCAATGTAAATAAAGTGAAAATTTCCCTTTAATACAGTCCCTTTTTGTGGATAAATTTATTGTTTACTCAAACACATTTTCTGGGTGTGATGATGAAACTGATTTTGGATGATCATTCACAGGTGTTGAATGTCAAAGCATATTTCTTTGCCTTTCTGGCTTAGTGTTTAGCATACCACATATTCATCCAGAGCCTTTCCAAGGAAGAGCTCTTTAAACAAACCATTTTAAATTTTGTCACATCCTCAGTTGTGCATTAAATAAACTAAATTCAAAGAAACTAAGATTAACCATGTCAGAGCAAAAAGTAAAAGAAATTGAATTAGAAAATTCAAAGAGATGACAGTAGAGAAAGTATAAAGTTAACTGTAATGTGATTGGAATGAATTCTTATCTCATCATTCTAATGTGTGAGCCAGGACACACACATTCAGAGTTTTCCAACCAAGCTAAATAACAGGCCAAAGGAGTCAGTTCTGTGAGAAGAAACCTAAGAAGGCAAAGTCATCATAAGTCTAACAGAGGATTCTAGAAGTTCTAAATTATCAAGTCTTTTAAAGAAAACAAAAAGCAATTATCCATGTTGCTTTTTAGTTTAATAAATAATACATTCATTGTCATACTCACTTTGATCATTAAACGGGCAAAAATATACGAAATCATTTTTCCATGTGTTAAAATATTCAAGTATATCATTGAAAAAAGGCAATGAAAATTCTGTCTCTGAAGCTTTTAAAGCAACTAGGGATAAACAGGGATTAAGCCTAGACCATCTCTCAAGGTCTAGCTTTCAATTTCTGTATCTCTAACTGAACAAAACTCTCAAGTCATAAAGATTCAGAGGCTCCCAAGCACAGAGGTTGTGCTTCTCCATGCTTATACTCCTGTTCTGAGAGGTTAACCCAGGAATCCGGACACCAAATGCAGAATTTTATAATTAACCTAACTTCTACCAGCCACTTCTGCTAACAACAACAAAAAACTTCCGAGAGACTGTCTCTCTCAATAAACATAACTAAGTTCAAGAGGCTATTAGTACATATTAAGATCTGTAGAGATGAAATGACATAATGTCCAAGACTGACTTCAAAATATTTCAGTGGAAAAGAAAAAAAGGGGGATAAGTGAGCAATGTGGCAAAGTCTCATAATTACTAAATCTAGGGATGAATATGTGGGGTTTATTATATTATTTTCTCTATTTTTGTGTATGCTTGAGAATTTTCCTAGTGAGATTTAAAAAAAAAAGAGCTTTAGGTAATAGAGTTCATCAAAAATAGGTATGGGTTTATGGACTCGACAGAAAGGTCTGCTAAAAGAAATATCGGCTGGTCCTGAATCTGGGGCACTTTACTAGGTTTGAAAACCATTTCACCTATCTTTCTCAAAGGAAGGAAATAACGCAAATATACACACTATCTTGGGATGTGTATTAACACAAGACACTGTTTAACATTAGCATAAAATTAAAGAAATCTAACTTTTCCAGCTGAGCATGGAAGCTGTATTACATGGAAGACATGGATTTGGATTTTGGTGTGGCTTTTGGTTTGAAAGAAGAGGAGAGTCTTAATTCCAAAATTCTGATTCCCTAATCCTCTTCTCAGACTCAAGTAGTTTTTTTAATGGAGGTTTAATCCTCTACCCTGTCAGTTACAGCAGTAAGCTAAGAGGGGTGTCCTTCTGGACATCATACTTCAGACAGAGTTAATCCTTTCTTGTGTTAAAGAAATCACTGTCACCCCCCAAAGAAGACACTGTAAAGGAGGCTTCACTCTTTCTGGCCCCTCTCCATTACCTGTAGGGCCTCAAACATCCCTCTCTGCCATGTTTCCTACACTCTTCTCCATTGGCCTGTTATCATATCCTATGCAATCCTCAGGGATCCAAGAAGCAAAAGAGCCCCGTGGGTCTAGGGGGACAATCATAATTGTTCCTATGCAAAATCTGGCTGGGGGAACTGGTACTGGATTAGAAACAAAAGAGGAGCCAGATAGCAACAGACTCTCCTAGTTCCTTTATTTTGTATAAATTTCATGACCATGGGGCCTATACTGACTTTTTTTTTTCTTTTCTCTTTTAAAAATAGAGATTAAGGACTCACGTAAGAATTCACTTCACTAACACTGATGTCATGGATACTTCTGTTTTAAAATGAGGTGTTTGGTTTACCGTTCCAAACAGTAAAGGTTTGGGCAAGCAGCAGAAATGCTCTAATAAGTAATAAAATGAAAGTGAATCATTGAAACATAAAACAAAACTGGGATCTGGCAATACAGTTGCTGTGACACCCTGAGAATCCTTATTGTAGCCAAAATAGACCCACCTACCTTACAACTCTAAAAGCAAAACCCAGCATGATTTTTCCCTAGGGGCATGTATTTCTACTCAGAAAAAGACAGTAAAATGAAGAGATCAGTGAATATGAAAAAAGTAAAGAGATTAAGATCACTCTTACTACCCTTTCCCCACTCTAATAATAATTACCTATTAATGGGCCACTATTTCCCTTGTTTTTAAACTACCTTAGGAAACATTTAGAATTACAGCAACAACAGCATTTACAATGAATTTATGTGGAACTGTTGTCAAAGTTCAAAATACCATGAAAGCTCTTGAGACGACAGTTGAGTATTTCACATAAAAAACTGAATAATCAGGTTAGCCAGGCCTAAAATGATGATAAAAACGTGAAAGATTAACTTAGGCCATGTTAGACGCTTTTCTTGGTAGAGGGAAATTATATAGATGAGAGATGGATATATAAATACAAAGGCCAGGCCACAAGCTGCTCCTGAATATCTGCAAAATAAAAGTTTTGAGTTAATATTCATCTTTCATTCTTCTGATTTACAATTGTGGTAAATACAGTACAATTTAAACCTTTCTCAGTCTGATATTGCAACACAATTATTTTGATTCAGTTGTTGACATAAAGCATTTGAATTTAAAACTTATTTTACTTGCTAAGTTAATATAAAATATTATTTCCTGTTCATCTTTATAGCATCTGCTTGACAAAGAGTTTTTATTCATCTCTCAAATCTCCATAGTTCTCTGTATCTCAGTTATCATGGCTACTTCCTCAGAAACATCTGGAGACAGGCTTCCTACCTTTGATCTTTTATAAACTTAATTATACATTTTGAGTTTCTGAAGGACTGCTAGCATCTGCTTAAGACTGAGAACAGATGAGTGCCTCCTTGGCATTCAGCATAATTATCAAGGATAATAAAAATACCTAAACACATAACTGACTGAGGAACCTGCACAAACAGCTTAATAGGAACTTGTAAATCCACTATATTCAATAAGCATCAGGCTGAGAGTCTCCCCTTTTATTTCTTGCTCCTTTCTTAGGTAAGGGTCTTCAGAAAAGTAACTCAGCCCTGCTTTCTACAGGTTAAGGAAGAGAAAGCAGATCATTCTGAATTTCAGTCTTCCATGAGAATCTGAGGTCACAATTTTATCCTCAATCTTCTCAACCTATCACAGTGTATTTAGAGAAAGGATATTAAGGAAAGAGCCATCTGGGATCTAAACTCTTACTTTCTCACTACAATTGACAATGAAATATGTTCTTGAGTAGAAATGGATTAAAAAAGTTAGGATGTAGTCTTGACATATTAGAGAACTCCCAGGTACCCCAAGAGGTTATATATTAAAAATAACTTTATTTCTGGGGTGGGTATAGTTCAGTGATAGAGTGCATGCTTAGCATGGACAAGGTCCTGGGTTCAATCCCTAGGACCTCTACTAAAAAGAAAAAGAAAAAAACCCAAACAACTTTATTTTGGATAACAGGAATACAGTAGAAAATTATGAGAAAAAGAAAAAGAGAAAGGGAAAGGTGCCTAAGGCTAAGGGTTAACAGGGCTTCTGGAGTCAGGCATAAGCAGAAATGGAAGATAATAAACATCTTAAGTGATACCAGGGAACTACATTTGAATGTTAGCTGTTTTAAATACAGGAATTTCATATAATTCAATCAAAACAACAACAGCAACAACAACAACAGGAAAAGCATAAAAATCAAGACCAATACATGAAGGGGCAAAGTTCTCTTACAGGCAGTACCTTATGATTCCTCCTATGTTTGGGTAGAAACAGGCCATGATCGCTCCAGCCCCCACAATGACTAGATTAAGAATCAGCACGTGGAAAATGCTAAAAGTTGAGAAGAGAGTGTGGAGGAAAGAAAAAGTGCAAAAACAGGCAGATTACAACAATTAATATGAGAATAAAATTCATTATTATCATCTTTAAAATGAGAATGTCTTAAACTTGACAATAAAATTACAGCACAAATAGAAAGCAACGATAGTACTCAACGCTGGTCATGGGACAGTGATACTGGCCCTTTTGTGCAATTATATAAATAGGTTAAGTTTTGTAAGGGCAAACTGGCAGTGTGTATCAGGGTTCACATTCTTTGATCCATAATTCTTTTTGGATGGACTATCTTAAGAAAATAATTAGAAGAAAAAGCTATGAACGGATACTTGTGAAAAGACAGAAGCATCCTATATACAGCAGGGTAATAATTTACTTAATGGAATATATGAAAAAATTATTAAAAATAAATAATCACTGTTACCTGGATGGTAAAATCCATCTAGGCAACTTGGGGAAAAGCAAGCCAGATTTTTTACTACATAAGGAAATCTGAAAACATTTGAAAAAATAACAAAAGGAAATATACTGACAAGGCAGTGATTGTGTTACAGTTTGGGATTTGGAGTAATTTTTCTTCTTTTCTATATTTAACAAATTTTATATGTTTTACAATATTTCTTTGTGAAGTGTTTGTTTTATTTTTACAATTAGAATAATAAATTATGTTAAAGAAAAGGTAAAATGGGCAGGTTTTTATTTTTCCAATTCAGTTATTTAAAGCTATTTGGTGTTCACCATGAATAGACTATCTACTAAATACTTGAACTAGATGTTAACAATTCAAAGTTTGGGAATCAATTTTGGACACAAATAAACTTAATGGAGATGGAATGTGATGCTCAAGAAATAATTCCATTTCCCAAAAAATGATTCTTAAAAGCCAAATCTTTACATCAAAGCAACTTTTTCAGCCCAGGTTATCAGAAGTTAATTAATCCCAGATAAAGATTACAGGAAGAATTAAAAATAAGGAAAATTCTTTACACAAATACGTGGTTAGTAATATATCTCGATGAATTACAAAGATATTCAGGCTTCCAGATCTTACTATTTATCCAGAAACTCCAACCTTAAAATTGCTTCAGAGCTCTGAGACATTGGCTGGGCCTTTGTTATTTCTGTATTGTAAAAGGAAACAACTTTGTGCATTTTCCGAAGCAGTGGTTCTCAAAGTATAACCACAAACCCTGGGGAAGTTCCCAACACCCTTTCAGGAAGCCCTGAGTTAAGAATTATTTTCCAGTCAGACAAAACATTACTTGCTTTGCAAAAGCAATGGTGGGTAAACCGCTGCCCTCTTGGCATGGATAGGGGCAGGTGCACCTATCTGCATTCTCTCCTGTATTCTTTACTGCCAAACACTCTTAGAAAAATAAAAAAAGAGTTTTATTAAAAATTGTCCTTGATTAAGGAGTAAATCTCATACTTTGAATATGCATCTTTTTAATATTCTGTATGATCAAACAGGAAGTACACAGTGAAGTATATATGCTGCTTACTGAAGTACAGTGGTTGTCTGGAGGAAAAGTACTTGTGCAACTGAGCTGGGGTGCAGCTAGGCTGTTGTTTCCAAAGACTATTTTTACTTGAAAGGCAAACAAACTATGGTTCTTCAGACTTGGGTATTTGACAGACATTTCCTTGCTAATGCATGATATGATCTTATCACTTCAAGGAAAACAACTGGTAGTATGTGTTGCCAACGACAAAATTTGAGCTTTCAAGTAAAATCAGAATTTTGGAGAGCTTGTATTTCCTACCATGAGAGCTGGACAGTTTTCTAATATTTAATGACTTTTATATTGAAATTGGTTGTGATATAATGAATGTGGGTTTGACTTTATATAATGAAGTGTGTGAACACTGGAAGATATACAGAACTCAGTGAACCAGTATTTTCCAAATGACTAAACCTGATGTTACAAAATCATGCAGAGGTAAAAGAGCCAAAGTGTAAGGCAGGCCGGTGGGTTTTAATGTAACTTAGTTTTGGATTCAACTAACTTTGAACAAACTGCCACTTGTCAAGGTTTGGCATAATATCGAAGAAGAATATCCACAATTATCTGAAAAGGCTATTAATAGCACTCCTTCTTGTTCCAACTATGTGTCTATGGAAGGGTAGATTTTTTTCATATATTTAAATGAAAACAACACATTACAACAGAATGAATGCAGAAGACAGCAGAATCCAATTATTTACTAGAAAATTAGACATTGAAGAGTTTTGAAATGTAAATGTAAAAAAGTTTTTTGGAAACAGTTATTTTTCATAAATGTGTTATTTATGTTAACAAGTAATGGTTTTACTGCTTTTTAAAGAAATTAATAAATATTTCTAGAATTCTCAGTATTCATTCTTCATATGTTGAATATTGATGGATATAACTCACATGAACTAAAGTTCCTGGGGGTCCTCAATAAACTTTAAAAGTATAAAGGGGTCTTGAAACCAAAAAGTATGCTCCAAAGTATGCAGTCTGTATAGTACTTGTAACTGTAGGATAAATGATAATGTGTTCTTGGTAGTAGGGTAAGAAATGTAATGTGAACACAAAGAGAAATTCCAGACGTTTTATAAGAATAAAAAACATTTGAATAGCCAACACCACGCAAAATAATGGCAGAAAACAGGAATAATGCATTTACCTAGAATTTTCTACATCTCTGACTTCACTGTATATACTTTATTTTGGTGCATGTAAATACAGCATGGGGTATAAACACAAGAATCTTATTTTTACTGAAATCCAATGTGAGAATTGTAGCTGCTGCTGCTGTCAATGCCAGGGACCTGGTAACTCCTGATTTTTGCTTTTAAAAGTTTTTGTTTTTAAACCCACATATTTACAACCATTTATTTAATAAGGGGAAAGATTCTAAGTTCACTTCAAACAAACTGGTTAAGACCACTTGTTTAGCTGGTTACTGTAAATGTAATTTTTTTCAGATTTTATCCAAAAGTTTTATTTACTTAAAATCATTTATTCCTAATAAAATAGGTGACAAGGACTAGGTACTTTTTACTAGAATTAATCTATAATAAATTCAGTGTAAGAGTAGGAGTTAACCAGGTGTCCACAAGGAAGTTTCAGGGAAACCCTGAAGCCGTATATGGAAACTTCTCTTGGATGAAGGTGGCTAGCTTTGAATAGATTTTCAAAAAGACTCACAACTCCTCCATCACCAACCAGAGGTCAAAAATTACAGCAATAGGTATAGAAGAAAATAAGAATTTAAACTTGTTATGTATCTCACCTTCAATCCTAAACAATTATCTTTTATGTAAAACTGCATGAATGTTAATATACAAATAAATATTAATAACCAATAATTAAAATAGAAGAGCTGCTTCTTATTAGCCAACACAGGTACTATATATAGTATTAACTTCTTGGTAAAGAGAAGATTAATAGCAACTAAATCATAAGATAAATATAACTGGTATCAGAGCTAACATAACTACACAGGAAGGAATTAACTTTAAATCATTCTGGACAAGGGAGTGGCTTCTATTTTTAAAGCTCTTCTGGGAAAAGAACACCAGTGATCTATCCTTAGTAACCATTTTCATTAGGCAACTTTTTATAGCAAAAGGATCAGTCACATTTTAAACTGACCTGTTTGCCCAGTCATTTGTTGCTTGGCACATCTTGCTGGTCAAGAGAAGAGCCCTTACCTAGGATAAACGTCACCGAAGATATGGCCCAATAGCTGAACACGAGCCAAGTAGCCTAGGAGTGGGTACACAGTCATCATCTGGAACAGCAGGAATATCCTTGCAATGAAGGACAGGATGTCACTGCTAGGGAAGTTGTCTAAAAAGTTCTAATCCAAGAAAGACAATAAAGTGATGTTACAAATCAAATTCAGTATCTACAAATTTATAAAATGGATTTTTTTGCTTATTTTGAACACAGGTGCCACTCAAATTGTGGTTTGTGGACTGTCCACGAACTGTTAAGTATTACTCTTCAATAAGTACAGAAATTGAACGTGTTTGGAAACTTACAGAAATCTGACATTGCTGTATTTTTATTCTATTTTACAAAAGTATCAGTCTGCAATTGATTTGACACTGAAATGACAATAAAGAGAAACTTGTCCTTCACCACCTGCTCTATAAGGTTCAAGAATAAATTTGTTTTAATATATTTAAATAGCTAATTCAATGCATTTCATCTTCAATAGTTCTCTTGCTTTTCCTCCTCTTAAGAACTGCAGCACTTTCAAAGAAAAGATTACAGAACAAGGTGAGATTATATCTATCACCTAGTATCATTATTATGTACAGCCTATCAATAAATAGAAAATGATTTATTTCTATTTCCTTTCATGACTCTTTTTTCCATTTTCATTTGGCATCTAAGAAAAAAAAACTATTCACTCAGATTTTTTTTCCTTTCAAATACAAATACCACAGATATCCTTATTCCCAAGGGAGTGGGCTTTCTATGAGATTGTTCACATCAGGGGAATTTTCAGCAAACATTTAGCTTCCAAAGAACTTCTGGAACCAAGGAAATCAAGAGAACATTTCAAGCTATCATAATAGCAGTAACTCAAACCTATTTCTCTTCTAAAGATGAGAATGTTATTAATGCTATTACGCTGAAATAGTCTTTATAACTCATCTGTAATAAATCACATTATATACTCTACTACACTTTATTAGAGAAATTTCTTCTGACTAGAAAGAAAATCACCTGTGAATGCTATGTTTTGGTAAGAAATTCTTCAGTTACATTAAACTAGAGACTACACTATTTCTAAGTTTATGACAGGGCAAATCAAACAAAATGTTATTTATGGCAATCTTTTAGTAAAAGAATGTTTCTTTTATTCTTCCTGTCTCTCCTTTCATCTTTTAAACACATAGTCTTTCTTTGTTTTGCTGCCTGCCACACTGTACCAAAATGAGTGTCAGACTTATTATTAGGGACTGATGAACTAAGACACCAGTTTATTCAGGACACTTCCAGATCCAAATAAGGGAATTGACTATATTCTCTGTGGAGGGTTTATAAATTCAAGACTACAACTAGTTAAAGTTCTCCACACATACAAAAATACTATGCATATAATAGGAATCATTTATTTGAGTACCTCAAGGTGCCAGCATGCAGTAGGTTTTCTCAGGAAGTCCATCTAAAAATCTATGGAGTATGTATTATACTATTTAATGGAAGAGGAAACTGAAGCGCAGAGAGGAGAAGGAAGGTACCTAAATTCTCACATGTACAGTAAACAGTAGAGATGGTATTCAAATCCAGGCCGGCCTGGTAATATATTTTGCTACTGTATCGTATTTGCTTGCTCTGCAGATATGAAAGTATAAACAATCACAAAGAGAGGGTACTCAGTGCCTTACCTGCTCTATACAATCTTTGGATAATGGTGGCGAAGGAAATGAAGCAAAAACCAAGATTCCAATATAGAGATAAGTTAATGTCACCAGCACATAAGCAATGGACAAGTCCCTCACCTGCAAAAAGATAATAAAATTCCCACAATGTTGAAGAAATTTTTAGTAAGTATGCCTGAATAGACTAACTAGTAAGACTGACCAAAAAAATAGAAGATACATCTTTTTGACCTTTATGTGTGTCTGTGTGTCTGTGTAATATCTCTGAGGTATCCAATCTGTTTAGGGAAAGTAGTTAAAACAAAATTCACATACTTTACAACTAGTCTGACCATTTTTTTTGACACCTTTTGAAATTAAGTCAGAATTTCAATCATGTTAAATCACCGTTTATGTTAACTTCCTAAGTCTACCAACAGGTAGCTTAGTCTATGTACTCCAGGACAGTAAGAAAATAAACAAATACTAAATACTAAAATAATAAAGCTAAGGGACAACAAGAAAGCAAGAATAAGCCAATTTCTGTATGACCTGCAGAATTAAAAATTTTCTTTTAGTGAATTAACTTGTTAAATCACCAAAGCATGCCTAGACCAAAAGAGACTGGTATACATTAAAATATATTTAATTAAGAGGGAAAGTTAGTTAAAGACCAGACAGTAAGCAGGTATTAAAGACAAGCTTAATAAACCTAAATAGTAAACAAAAGGAAATCAAAAGGCAGCTGTTCAAACAGCTGCACAATGTTATGACTGGAACCAGTAAACAAATGCAGAACATTAAATAAAGTGGACTGCTTTCTTCCACTGCTGTTCCCCATCCTCCCAACCTCCCATCCTCCCATCCCCATGCAAAGTAAAAAGCTCCCAGATATTTAATGCAGCCAGCTGTCAGATCCAAACAGAACAGATCCCGCAACTCATAAATCTGGTCTCCATCACCACTAAAGTTATGGCCAAACAATTCAGCACAACTAAATTATGGGAATAACCCTATTCATTTTTCATTTTAAACACAAATTACTTTGAAAGCTAAGAAAACAGACAAGAAAAAAATTATACACATTTTGCTTTAGTTTGATACCACACACACACACACACAAACAACAGACATTTGATATTAGGGAACATTTCTGATTTTGGGGAAAACGTTTCTTCTTAAACAGGCTAAAGCAATAGTAGAGAGTTATAAACTTTAGTGTTGATAAATTGACTTAAAAAGCAAGTAACAAACTATGAGAAATTCAAAGGTCAGGTCTAAGTTGACAATCAGCTTGAAAACAAACCAGGGATTTCCATATCTAAATTAAGCAGTGGACAGGCCTATGAAACTACAGGAACCTGGATTATGGAGATTGCACATTATTTTGGTTAGGCTTCCTGCAAAGATGTGTACCTCAGCAAACTCTGGGGAAAATCTGATGAAGACAAAAAGGCTAAGATGCAGGGCCTTCCCTATAAGAGTTTTCCCCTTTTGCTTCCCTGTTCTTATAGCACTATATACATATCTGAAATATAGCATCTGTTACCCTATATTGTCATTGTCATTAATTTTTATTATAGAAGAATCTATATTCATGGTATGAGGATCTCTACTGGAGAGAAAATGTCCCTCAACACCCAAAAAGTAGCCAAAGGTAGTAGTCCTCCTATCATGTTGATATTTTAATTTTTCTATATCTAATTTGGTCCATACTACTAGATTATGAGATCCCTGAGAACAAAGACTGTGTCTTTTCCATCTTTAAATCCTTCATACCCAGGACAATATCTGCCACATAGCAGGAACTTAGTAAATGTAGATAAAAATAACCATGTTGTCTACAAATATTAAGTGCTTCTAGGTACTAGGCTCTGTGCAAAGCACATTACATATATTATCTCATTTAATGTAAGTACAATAATTTTCTTCATTTTATATATGTTAGTTAGTATAGCAAGGTTACAAGATTTGCTCATGGTTACAAAGTGAATAGTTGGGGAAGTTAATATTCAAACCAAAGACTTTCTGGCTCCAAATTGTATGCCCCTAAATACTGCAATGGAGATCTAACCAGTTTCTAATATATATGTGTCATAGTTAATAAACAATAGCAAAGAAAACAATGAAAGAGAGGTTACAAGTTGTGAGTAACAGAGGATACAATAAAGCATACATATAGATGCAAGAAAAATACTAGAGAAATACAATAATCAGAAAAATTCTATTTCATAGTAGCCCAAATGTACATTCAAAAGAACTAGGTCAAGAGTTGCATATCTGTTTTCATCAGAAAATAATGAACAGAAATGATATTTTAATATAAAAGCAGCTGAGGTTTAGCATGGTCCTGGGAAACATGCCACCTATGAATAGCATGCACACATGTGGGTTTTGCTATTCTCTGGCTTGAATAAAAGCCACCACTATTCTAAGCCTAGAGATATAGCCACTTAAAAGCCTATTTAATGGAAACGGGTGGAAAAAAACTGTTTTAGAAAACGAAGTTCAAAATAAAAAATGTTTAAAAATGGACACAAGTGACCATATGAGCTAGTAATGTGCCAAGTACCCTGTACACTAACGAGGTAACTTACTCTGCCTCACGGATGAGCAATGGCTGGCAGGGCTGGCAGCAGAAAACTAATGACAGGAAGAATGGCAACTCATAATGAGGACTGGGTTTACAGTGGGGCACAAGGCGATGTGGAGCACCTTCTGCTTCTCAAATATGATTTCTAATCTGTTCCACAGACTGTTGATAGTGAAAATACCATCCAGTGGTGCATTTACGAAAAAGATGACAGACCTACCCCGAACATTTACATAAAAACTTCTGCTGATGTATAGTTAAACAAACTACACAGATTCATAAGAAGCAAAAAGTAAATAAATTAATATATAAGGCATCTCAAATCATTTTTAAAGAACTAAGCAGGGTATAAAACTAAATAAAGATAGGCAAATCAAAACAAACAAACAAAAAACACTGTATAGGTTCTGATTCAAACATGACGAGGAAACACCAGGAGGTTAGTCCATATAGTCAGGGTGGTTATAAGACTATATATTCTGATGATAAGGAATGAGTTGGATGATCTTCAACTCTACTTTTTTTTTTTTTGGTGAAGATATGCCTTTGAAAAATAGAAATTATATCTCATTTAGTTATACATATAAAAATTATGTTTAGTGGGAAAAAAATCCATGAAATAAGTGAAAATTGGAAAACCTGGAAAATTTGATCACCATATCTGTTTAGGATAGGAGCCTCCCTGTCCTTCACAAACATCTTTAGATCCAATTATACTTTTTATAAAAGAGAATGAAGTCCTTTCTATTCTTTCATCTTCTTTTCTATTTTCAAACTTTTTAAAAACTCATCTCTGAATGACTAACACAATATCAACATTAAGAATCAAGAGTTCGAGACAATCTTTACATTTTCTGACTTAAACATCAAAAAAAATTGTATCACAATATTAACAAGAACCTTATGAGTCAAATTACTTACTGAAACCTGCTTAAAAGTATAATCATTAAACTAATCAAATGACAAAGTTTTTCTCAGAATATAGTACCTATTTAGCTTAGTTTATGCAAATACATAAGCCAATTCAGTATAATCAAAAGGAAACTGTAAATATTTACAAGTATTTAAAGTGTTTAGAATTTTGATGACACATGGCGGATCATAAATGTTAGCTTATCGTTAATTATTAATATTTTAAGCAATTAACATGAAGTATAACTGAGTTTCTGAAAGCTGGGCTACACTTCATATTCTAGTTTCAATTAAGACAGTAAGAAAACATCATCCATTTAAACTTTTAAGTCTTCTTAAAAAATATTTTCCACAAGTGACAAAAGCTGAGTCAAATTTTATTAGCTGAATCTCACATACTAGTTCTACAAAGTGTTAGTCCTAAAACTTAGTAGAAATGAGAATACATTTTATGGTATTTACATATGAAATACAGATTTCAAGGCCCGCTGAATGTTCTAGGAAGAAAGGCAGGACTCTTCCTACGTCCTTGGGGGACCATGAAATTCTCAGCTCTCTATCCAGTCCTGAGCTTCTCACAATGAGGAATGCACACCTCCAGATAAACTGATGTGAATTTCCAGAAAAGTAATTCTACTTAAGAATTTTCAGAAGCAAAGTTAAGAATAGACAGCCCTCTCTTTTCATGAAGTATGAGACTGTGAAAGTGCCTGGACACCTTTTAGAGGAAAATGCCTTCACAGGTACAGCACAGCTGGGGATGACTTGTTCCTGCTCCTGCCGCACCACTGTTTGCTATCTCAGTAATAAGTCAGTCAGGAAGCTGCACTGCAGCCAAAGCTTGCAGGTACTGGGAAGACACCTGTGAAACCTCACTGAATGAGAATTACTAACCAGCCACAACATAAAATCCCTGGAGAAGGGCACACAGGAAATGAATCTAAAAGTGAAAGGACCAGTTCAGATGCCAACCAAGACTCTGAGAGTCACTACAAGAAAAACTCCTTGAGGTGATTGTTCTAAGACTCTAAGATTTTCCAAGTTGGTTCTTGATGAGAGTCCATAAGCGATTCATTGACTTGCACAGTCCTTCAGATGCTGTTAAGCAGCATTACTTCCATCAGTACTGAGCAGCTGCAGTCACCACTGCAGATGCTTTAATAAATTGATTATCAGTTGTTAAAAAAAAAAGTGACCGTGCAGTGCAATCATAATAATCGATGGGAAAAATTAAGATTGTTCCATGATGTTTGACAATTTTTGTCAAAACATTAAAAACCCTCTCACTGTCAGTTACAAATGTATAAGGCAATGAAAAAAATAGTAAAACTAATATTAATTTAGTACACTAATTTAAAACATCAGAAACATTGAGAATTAAAGTGTTTTATTTCTTTGTAAAAATTTATGAAGAGTAGTTTAAACAGTGCTTCCTCCTTCCACATATCTTTAAACTTCCTAAAACTTGTGGTAGGCAGCTTAGTTCAAGTGGCAATGAGTCAGGAAATTTGTGAAGAGAAAGGGATTTAAAAATAAAGGCCATAAAGTATATCTTCAATTTTCCCTCTACATAGTAAAGTTCCAAATGTTTATTTAGGATAAATAAGATTTTTCTTTCTATTCCTTCAAAAGACTTAAATCTGTTTATGACAAAAGTATAAGCACAATAAGACTAAACATTTCCAGGATAAAAATCAAATCTAAAGTGTGAGGGATACAGAGAAAGAAAAAAACTATGAAAATACATTTTGCCTAAGAAAAGTCACAGAAAATAAGAAAACCTAATCTTTTAAGTTTTCCAAAAGTTATGGCAAAAACAGAAACAAGAATAGTTATATGATCCTTATTGCCAAATAATGAGTTCATTAAGAGAAATTTTCTTAGACTTGAAAACAGAAAATTCTCTCACAATCTTTATATAAAGGATGTTGAACAATCTAACAAAGAATATCCCAATTACAGTTCTTATAAAACAATGAAGCAACACTCTGCACATGGCTTTCTTGTATTACCATGAACCCTTGGTAAAAGGCCACTTTTAACATTAAAATCCAGTGTAGTGATGAGAGAACGAAAGAAAGAATTGATGTGATTCAGTTATGTGTATTTCTGGGAATCTAATTTATTACTATCAAGGGAAGAAATTTTGGAGAAGAGTTAATATGTTTCATTTCAAAACAAGTTTAAAGGCACTAGAAAGAATCTGAAGGGGAGGATATCTTCTCCTGTTAACATAAAGAACCACAGTCTGTAAATGTCAGGAAAGCAAGGGTAAGAGAGGTAGAAGAGCTAAAAATTTCTAGCCCCTACTATACATCACAGCAGGTTAAACACTTCTCCTGTTTTATAATATTTAATTAGGATTAAAACCTTGAGAGGAAGGTACCAAATAATGCTATTTTTACACATGAAGAGAATTAAATTAGAAGGTTACCAAGTTAGGGAGTTTGGAAAATCCAGGTTTACTCAATTGCAACACCATTCACAGGTAATATGCCAGATGTGTGTTACCAGATAACACTAAAGATGAAAATGGGGTGGGAAGGGGATGGGAAGGAATAAGTTGGGAGTTTGAGATTTGTAGATACAAACATATATAAAATAGATAAATAACAAGTTCATACTGCATAGCACAGGTAACTATATTCAATATCTATAGTAACATATGGTGAAAAATATGAAAACAAATATATGTATGTTCATGTGTGACTGAAGTATTGTGCTGTACATCAGAAATTGACTATAAATTGCTCTTCTTTTTCCAGTATCTTAAGTTAGAAGGTTAGATTACTGATTTGAGGTTTCTTCTTTTTTAATGTAGGTGCTTACAGCTATAAATTTCCCTTTAAGCACTGTTTTAGCTACACCCCATATATTTTAGCATGTTGCATCTTCTTTCAGTAATCTCAAAGTGATTTCTTCCTTGACTCAATATTTAGAAGTATTTTGTTTAGTTTCCACATATTTGTCAATTTCCCAAATTTCTTTCTGTTATGGATTTCTAACTTCACTGTGGTCAAAAAACATACTTGGTATGATTTTAGACCTTTTAAATTTATTGTGATTTGTTTAATGAATCAGAATATGATCTATCTTGCTAAATGCTTCTTGTGCATTTGAAAAGAATGTGTATTCTGCTGTTTGAGAGAAGACTTTTATAACTGTCAATTAGAGCAAGTAGATTGACAGTGTTTTTCATGTCTTCTATATCCTTATTTTCTATTTCTTCTATCAATTGTTCACAGAGGGGTGATGAAATCTCTAATTATAATCATAGATTTGTCTACTTCTTGCAGTTTTGACAGCTGCTGTTTCATTTTCTTGGAAACTCTGTCATTGGGTGCACACATTTTTAAGATTATTATGTCTTCTTGATGAATTGATCCCTAAAGATCATCATATAACATCCCTCTTTATCTATGGCTATACTCCTTGTTCTGAAGTCTACTTTGTCTGATACTAAAATAAACACTCTACCTTTCTTATGTTTAGTGTCTGCATGGTATATCCTTACATTTAAAGGAAGTTTCTTGCAGATAGCATATAGTTAGGTTTTGTTTTTTAATCAGACTGACAATCCCCATTTCACGCCCCCCTCCCCCCTCCGTGGTTACTCTTTTTTTTTTTCTTCTTCTCTTTTTCTCCTATTTAAAAACATTTATAGTTTTATTTAAGCAACTATTTTATTTTTTGTTTTTTTTGGGGGGAGGTTGGTAATTAGGTTTACTTATTTATTTTTTAATGGCGGTTCTAGGGATTGAAACTAGGACCTCACGTGTACTAAGCACATGCTCTACCACTGAGCTATACCCTCTCCCTGACAATCCCTATCTTTTAATTGTAGTACTTAGACCATTTATAATGTAATTATCAATATGATTGGGTTTAAATCTATTATCTTCCTATTTATTCTCTGTTTGTCCCATCTAGTCTTTCTTTCCTTTTTCCTGTCTTCTTTTAGATCACTTTGGTATTTTTAAAGATTTTATTATCACTATTGGCTATTAGCTATACATCTTTTTTTTTTTTGTAATTGCTCTACAGCAGGGGTTGGCAAACTCTGGCCCATGGGTGAAATCTGGCTCACTGTCTGTTTTTGTAAATAAGGTATTCCTGTAAAATAGCCATCATCCACTTGTTTACATACTGTCTGTGGTTACTTTTATGTACACAACAGGAGAGCTGGGTGGTTGTAACCACATGGCCTGCAAGGTCTACAGTATTTACCACCTAAACCGTTACAGAATAAGTTTGCTGATCACTGTTTTATGGTTTAAATTTAAATATTAAGATCTAGTAACAAAAGTCTATTCTTCAGGTAATTACTCACATTGTTTTCTTGGTTCTTGTTGTTCTTTAAGAGTGTGATAATGCAATTATGAATAAAGAAAGCAAGGGTAAGCACTCCAGTCAGCTGTGGAAACTGAAATCTTATCTCTAGGAGAAAAAGAGAGGGGGAAGAAAAAAACACATTAAAAAGTGACAACTAGAAAACGAATATTAGTAGTCAAAAGTTGTTTACTAAAATCAGTTGTCTCTGTTTTGTCTCGGGAATAAGAATATTAAAATGTCTTCACAAAGTTCCTCAAGGCTAGCACTATACTTGAGTAAATACTTGAAAAGGGAAAGAAAAGGAATCAAGAAATGACTACTCTGCAAGAGTACTTTATATCAGTTATTCCTGTTTGAGGTCATACAACTAGTATGTTGCAGAGCAAGATAAAAATTCATGGTCCACATGATTAAGAAATGGGCAGAAGACCTGAATATACATTTTTTCCAAATTAGATATACAGATGGCCAAGAGGCACAAGAAAAAATGATCCACATCACTAATCATCAGAGAAATGCAAATCAAAACCACAGTGAGATACCACCTCACATCTCACACAAAACAGCTACCATTAAAAATAAACAAATAACTAATGTTGGTGAGAATGCTGAGAAAAGGGAACCAGAGTACACTGTTGAGGGGGATGTAAATTGGTGCAGCCATTATGGGGGACTAAAAATAGAATTACCATATGATATTACTGCTGGGCATTTATCTGAAGAAAATGAAAACATTAAGTCAAAAAAAGTAATGCATCCCAATGTTCACAGCAGCATTACTTATAATAGCCAAGATATGAAGCAACCTAAGTGTCCATCAACAGATGAATGGATAAAGACGTTGTGGTATATACACACAGACACACACACAGAGACATACACACACACACATATATATATAATGGAATATTACTTGGCCATTGAAAATAATGAAATCCTGTCATTTGCAGTAATGTGGATGGACCTAGAGAGTACTATGCTTAGTGAAATAAGTCAAACAGAAAGACAAATAGTGTATGTTATCCCTTATATGTAGAATCTAAAAGATAACAAATGAAAGCAACAAAACAGAAACTGACTCACAGACACAAAGAATAAACTAGTAGTTACCAGTGGGAAGTGGGAAAGAGGGAGGGGCAAGATAGGAGTATGGGATTAAGAGATACAAACCACTATGTATAAAATAGATAAGCACTGAGGATATATTATACAGCACAGGGAAATATAGCCGTTATTTTGTAGTAACTTTAAATGGAGCACAATCTGTAAAAATATTGAATCACTACATTGTACACCTGAAATTAACACTATAAATCAACTATACTTCATTTTAAAAAATTAGGGTCTGTCTGACTCAATAAAGTTCTTCTATTGCCTGAATTTGCCAGAAAAATACCTTTAGAAAAGTAATCAGGGAAGGGAGAATTGGTCATTTAACATTCTTCAGTGGCTAATCTAAAAAGCACCACTTAAAAATATTGGAAATAACTGTCTACATAGAGGGGAATGGTTAAACTATGATACAGTTGCTCAGTGGTATACAGTATGTAAGAATTATGTACTAGAGAAATATTTTATGCTATGGCAAATGTTCATGATTCCAACAGCATGTATAGTATGATTTTACTTTTATTTTAAGAAGTGTGTGTGTGTGCATAAAAAAAAAAAAAGACTGTAGAGATAGCCACAAAGTGTAAACAGTGGTTATCTCTGGCTAATGGGATTTATTTTAAATTAACAGTCGACTTACCTATATTCTCTAAATTTTCTACAATAACACAAAATTACTTTGAATTAAGAATTAAAAAATAACATTTAAAAAACACTGTCAATTTCTGTTTTTGAGGTCTGCTAATATAAAAATGAAAAAATTGCTTTTATGCAGAATAAGACCATGATTTACTCAAAACAGTGATGGATCTAGGCAACATAGGTGGCAAAGTGGAGAACAACCCATCTCAAGGGATTCCTTAGTGTAAAAAGTAGAAATGAGAAAAGAAAGTCCATCGACTTTTTGCTATAATAGTTTAGGGAAGGAAGTGAGAAAGATTAAGAATCAAGCATTAGCTCTAAAAGAAATCAATCAAGAAGTAAGATAGTAAAAAAATTATATACTTTTGTTTTCTATCAAGTTTACTGTCTATTAGCTTTCATCTGAGTTTTTACCTGTGGAAGCAATTCAAGTGTATTTTTCTTAGGAAAATTCTCCCTTTTTCTGTCTATAATCTTAAATTTTTTACATCTCAGCAATAAAATAAAATACAGGGACAACTCCCCCTTTTGTTAAAAAACTCAATAAAGTGGGAATAGAAGGATACTTTCTTCACAAGAAAAAGAATGATCACTTCAGAACAACAGTTAGCATCATACTTAAATAATTATAATAGAAGCCCCATTTCTTGGAAGATGATAAAATTATTATTTACACATGATTTATTATTTGGAGATAGTATTTGTAGAGAAACAAATAAAAAACTCTCAAGTAAGATTCAAAGTCATCAAATCACAAAGGAAGCGAGCAAGAAAGGAAGAAAGCAACAAAGGGATTACAAAAAAACCAGAAATCAACTAAAAGGCAATAGTAAGTTCAGACATATCAGTAATTACTTTAAGTGTAAATGGACTAAATTCTCCAATCAAAAGACAAAGAGTGGCTAAATGGATAAAATAAACAAGACCCAACTAGATGCTACCTATAAGAGACTTGCTTCAGCTTTAAAGACACACATAAAAACATAACAAATATAGTAACAATAAAGGTTTGAAAATTGTGAGAATTACCAAAATGTGACACAGAGACATGAAGTGAACAAATGCTGTTGGAAAAATGATGCCTAGAGACTTTTTTAATGCAGGGTTGCCACAAACCTTCAATCTGTAAAAAAAAAAAAAACAATACCTGGGAAGTACAAATCAAAGCACAATAAAATGAGGTATGTGTACAGATTATTTTCCAGAGAAGACATACAAGCAGCCAAAAGGTACATGTAAAAGTGCTCAACATCATTAATCATCAGGGGAAGGCAAATCAAAAACACAATGATATATTGCCTCACACCTGTTAGAATGGCAATCATCAAAAAGACAAGATATAACAAGTATTTGTCAGGATATGGAGAAAAGGGAACCCGTGCATTGTTGGTAGGAATGTAAATTGGTGCAGCCACTATGGAGAATGGTATGATGGTTGCTCAAAAATCTTTAAATAAAACTACCATATGATCCAGCAACCCTACTTCTCGGTATACATCCAAAGGAAATGAAAACAGTTATTTTGAAGAGATATCTGCACTATGGTCAATGCAGCATTATTTGTTAATAGCCAAGATTTAGAAAAAACCTAAGTCCATCAACAAATGAATCAATTAAGATGTGGTAAAATATATACAATGAAATAGTATTCAGCCATGAGAATAACCTTCAGCTGCAGCCTCTTTGGGATCTGCAGATTTAATCAAGCAGAAGTCACACGCTTGCTGGGCAGCCGCTAGCCAATGACCGAGCAAAGCAGAGTACTAGGGCCTGATCACTTTTGCCCAACCCTGGCCTCCTCTGCAGGCAGTCTTTGACAGAGCTCACATTGGGTTGGCTATGACATTCTGAATCTGTTCCTACCCAATTGTCCTTCCCTCCTTCTCTCCTTCCAGATCTGAGCTACAATGTGGTCTGATGTAGCAACTGACTCCTGCTCGCACTCTCCTTTTAATAAGTGCTCCATCAATTAATCTCTTGCACATCTAACTCCATTTTGATGTCTGCTTACTGGAGAACTTGAACTGACAGAGTTGGTATTGGAAGTGGTTTAAGATAGCAGGCAGTGAGATGGTATCTGAGCACAGGATCAGTCATCTCCCAGCTGAATGATCATCTCAGCAATACTTCGGCTTTATCCCATGGTTATGTCAGTGTTTTCACCATCATTGCTTTTCTACATATCCTGTTGATTCAGAGAGCGAATAATGAGGCTATAGCGCCTCTGACCTCAGCTTAACTTTTTGGGGCTTGTTTGTTTTGGTATTTGACTACAGCAGCTACATTATGAATTCTATTTTTAGGCAGGGAATTATAGGACTATTCTTCCATTACCCTACTGACCTAAAGACATAGAAGCCTATCTCTTAGTTCATCCAACCCCAAATAAAGGGAAGGAGAGTCTTATAGCCAACTAGAGTTATTTTTAGCTTGGAATAGAATGCTCTTCATGATCTGGCCTTTGCCGCTTTATCCTTATCTCTTATTACTTCCCCAACAAGTACTCTTTCACTTCGGCCATCCAAACTGTAATTTCCTAAATGGGTTCATGCATTCTCAGACCTTAATTGTTACTTAAACAGGTTGACTCCTTGACTTGGTATAAGCCCCTTCCTCCAATCCTTCATTTAAATAACTCCTTTTGGTCTTAAAACATTCCCTATTTAGAATCCTCCTCTTGATTCCTAATTTACATGTAATTTCTCTATACTACTATACTATGTCTCTTGCATCTTTGTACTACGATCATTAATTCCCAATGTGGTCTGACTGCTCAACTGTAAGCTCCCAGGAGGCAGCAGGCCATGTCTTTTTGGACAATGTATGACACATAATCAAAGGCATTCATTTATTTTCAGAATAAAGGACTCTCAGACCCAGAAGTGGTCAACATTCTATTTTAAACTGTTTAAATGATTTTGCTTTTTGCTAAGATTTATTAGTTTTCAATAAGCTCTCTTCAATTTAGCTGATCTCTCCTGTCTTTTAGAGCAATCAACATCTATTACCTCTCCAATGCCTCCTGAAGCAACTTGTTAGTTGATTATTTTCTAATTAAGGCAGTTGAAACCACTGTTGTTTCTAACTTGTCAAATTAAACACCCAGCTTTTTCCCATTAACCAACAAAAACTGTCTTTTTCAGTGAGTTTCTTGAAAACCTAAGATTATTTTTAATAGCTTTATTAGGATATAATTCACATAATTTCACCCATTTAAAGTGCACAATTAAAGAATTTTTAGTATATTCACAGAGTTGTGCAACCATCACAATACTTTACTCCTTTCTATTGCCAAATGATTTTCCATTGTATGGCTATACCACACATATCTATTCATCAGTGATGGGTATTTGTACTGTTTCCACTTTTTGGCTATTATGAATATTGCTGCTAAGAACATTCACGTACAAGTTTTTGTGTGGAAAATATGCCTTTTAAAGAACCCATTTACATCATAATCAATGTGTAGTAAATTAAAGAAGATGGATTCCTTCACAAAGTGGTTTTAAAGAAACCCCAAACCTTCAATCATTCTCAGACTGCTTATTTTATTAAGGAAGGAAGGAAGAAGAGAGGGAGAAAATAATTGAATACATTAATCTGACAAAGGACATGCATAGAATGTATAAACAACTCCTATAAATCAATAAGAATAAAACAGACATAAAAGTGGGCAAAAGACTTGAAGAGGCACTTGACAAAAGAGGAAATTCAAACTGCAAATTCACATATAAAAAGGTGTTAACTTTATTAGCCATCTTGGAAATGCAAGTTAAAACTACATACCACTACATACCCACCAGGAAAGCTAGATGAAACAGATGGAAAATAGAAGTGTTGGTGAAGACATGGAGCAATTAGAACTTTCAAACACTGCTGGTGGGAAAGAAAATTGGTATAACCATTCTGGAGAGCTGTTTGGCAGTACCTACTAAAGCAGAATACATGCATACCCTTTGACCTAGCAATTCCAATTCCACTCCTAGGTTTATACTCAAGAGAAAGCAGCCATATGTTCACCAAAAGATACATATGAGAATGAAGAGTGCCACACTAAACATAACAGTCAAAAACTAGAGACTATTTCAATGTCCCTTAACAGTAAAAGACAAACTGTGGTATAGTTATACAATGAAATGCCAATGAGAATGAATAAACTATGAATACACACAAAAATACGGCTCAATATCACAATATAATGGTGATTGAAGAAACCAGACACAAAAGAATACATACTGTATATTCTATTTATATTCAGTCAAAAAACAGACAAAATTAACTTTTGGCATTTGAATTTAGAACAGTGGTTATCTTTGCAGGGAGACAGCATAGCGACTGGTAGTGAGAATGAGAGGGATTGCTGGAGTGCTAATAATTTCTGTTTTTGATCTGGGTGCTGGGTATCTAGTGTGTTCAGTTTGTGAAAATTAATCAAGCTATACACTTATGAGTTGTGCATTTTTGTATATGCACATTTTACTTCAATAAAAAGTTCAAAAGCAAAAACAAAAAAAATGTGGGGCATATACATAAAAAGTAAAACAAGAGAAATTCCATTACATTTGGAGGCATTATAAAGTACTGAGTGAGGGGTAAAATGTAGTTTATTCTTAATGAAAAGCGAATAACAAAACTATTTAAGCTTTTTTTTTGAGTGAGGGTAGGTAATTAAGTTTATTTATTTTTTAGTGGAGGTACTGGGGATTGAACCCAGGACTGAGATATACTCTTCCCCCCAAAACTATTTAAAGTGTATGTGGTTAGAAAATTATTTTTTTCTGGTTGCAGAAACTTTTATATCACTACCACCCCTAAGTTTCCCATCTCCAATCCCAATACAACCATAATTTTGATTTTTCAGAATCAATATTCAATGTTTTATTTTTTATGATTATTATGTATTATTCATCATTAAGCCACAGAATATATTATTACATCTTTCTTTCTTATATAAATACACTTTTGTTGACCTGCTTTATTGGAGGTAATAACTGACTTTTTCCTTTTTGGTTGCCTAATTTTCCAGTTAACACTAATTCTTCCCAAACTCTCCAAAAGAATGGAAAAAATTTCATCCATACAACATATCAAATAATCTTTTTCATTTAATTTTTTTCTTGGAGGAAATGCCTCCTGGGGCCATCTGTCTACCTGCTGTTGTCTGGGCTGGTTGCTTGCTAGGCCTGCTGTACAGCTGTATCCTAGGATTTCCCTTCACCATTATTCTGGGAATTTCTTGATTTACTGCTTCTTTTTGGTGGAGGCATTTTGTAGTTTTTTCCTGAGAAAGAGTGCATGGAAGGTAAAATTTTGTGAGACTTTACTTTCTGAAAGTTTCTTTATTGTACTCTAACACTTGAATGAGAGTATGGTGGGATTAAGAGTTTTAGGTTAAAGTAACTTATTCTGAGACCTTCGATGACACTTCTATTGTCTTCTAGTTTTCAGAGTTGTTAAAAAGTCTGATACTATTCTGATGCCAGACTTTTTGTACAGATCTGTCCTTCCCCCAGAAAGCTCTTTTCTTTTTCCCTGGTGTTCTAACATTTTATGATGATATATTTTGGTGTGGGACTCATTCATGCCTGGGCACTTTGGGTCCTTATATCTAGAAATATATGTTCTTCAGTTCTGGGGAAATTTGATAATTTCCTCACCTTCATTTTCTTCTTTATGGAACTATTTTCAGCTGAATATTGGACCACCTGGATTAATTCTTTAATTTTCTTATCTTTCCTATTTTTCCTACCTCCTTCCCATCTTCTCTTCCTCCCTCCCTCCTTCTCTTTCTTCTTTCCAACCATCCATCCATCCATCCATCCATCCATAATTTCAACTCTACTTTTTGGGAAGTTAGCTTTATCTTCCAAATTTTCTTTGAATTCCTAATTTCTATTACATTACATCCTAGACCAAACTCTCCCCTTCTTTCCTTTCTTTCTTTGCATCCAAATATCATTTCATGGATATATCACTACCTTTTGTCACTCTGAGGATGTAATGTCTAGAATTTTGCTTTTGTTCCCTCTTATTCTTTTCCCTTTAAGTTCCTTTTTAATCTCTCTTGTTTTATTTTTATATAAGAGGCTTTCCACAAATATCCACAAGTGATCTTTGTCTGTTTATATTTAAAAGTGAAGTACTAAAACAATGCATATTTAGTAGACATCAAAATGGTTGGATACAAGCAAGGTACCTGCCATTTCTTTGGTAGAATCCAAATATCCGAGACTTTGGGTCTTTCCTCTTGGGCTTATCAGTTTCTCCTGAGGAGAATCCTCTATTACCCTATGCTGTCAGCACTCCAGGAGCCAAGGAGTAAAGAAAAGAGAATTGGAGGGGCATAGGGTGGGCGTATGGTCTCATCATTCAGCATATATGCTTCCACTTAACCCATTTTCAGACTAGAGTTTATTCCTACCCTTTTGTTGTGCTTGGCAAACCCAAGTCCAGAGCCTGTCTGATTTAGTTTCTTCTATGTCTCAGTAGGTTGAAGAGGAAAAGGGGACGGCTTATATCTAATTATTCCTGATGTAAACTTTCAAGGAATTCTCCCATTTTAAGCCTTTCTCCTTACCCTTGCTTTCTGAGTTACCCAAATGTCTCCAAATGCTGAGGTTTTCAAGGATTGTGTAGTTCAAACTGACCTCCTCTCTACAGAAACTTATATTTCAGCTTTCTCTGCTTTGCTGTCAGTTACCAACCATGTATCAGTTTTCTAGCTTCTAAAAATCTGCTGCTGTCTCTTTGCCACTGTCTCTTCTATAGATTCTTTGTGTTTTTTTTTTTACATTTCTTTCTATATTCTTGGTTTAATGGGATTTAGGAGGGAGGAGATATAAGCATTTATTCATTTAATGGTTATTTATTGAGCACTCACTATATGCCAGAAGTTTTATAGGTCTTGGGGATAAACAGTAATAGAAAAGTATAAAAAAACAAAAACAAAGATTTATTTTCTCAGAATGCTAACATTCTAGTTAAGGGAGACAGACACATAGGTTAAAACAAACAAACAAAAAGATACAGGTGTTCCTTACCATCTAAACTTTCACTATCTGAATTCAAGAACCAAAATAGATTCAGAAACATTTTTAGATAAATCCTTTGTCATCTTAACTTGTGCTACTTTCTGTCTGAAATTCAGGAACCAAGTGGATTATAATAATAGATATGCCTCAATATTTGAATTCATTGTCAGAAGCAGGAACTTAATAGGTTTAGAGGGATACTTGCACATGAGATATGGTAGTGATGAGAGCTCTAAAGAAAATAAGGCACAAGAAGAAGGGGTGAGGAAGGAAGGAAGTCAGGGAAGACCTCTCTAACAATACCAACCACGTAGATAACTGAGAAGAAGACAATGACATTTCCTCCACAGAAAATACTAAGTGCAAAGATTCTGAGATATGAGTGTGCTTGGCTTTTTTCTGGAACAGCAAGGAAGACAATGTGGCTGGAGTAGACTGAATAAATGGGAAAGTAATAGGGGATGAAATCAGAGAGGAAGCCAGGAATCAGATCATACAGGGCCTGAAAACTATGATAAAGACTTGCCTTAATTCCAAATGAGATGGGACCATTAGAGTCTTTTAAAGGTTATGTTTTAAAAACATCACTCCATCTGTTAGGTGTAGAACAGAACATGGATGGGGAGACAAAGTGGACACAGTGAGATTAGTTATGGAGCTACCACAATAATCCAGGTGAGATTAGGAGCTCGACATAGTGCTTTTTGGTGGAAATGGTAAGAAGTAGTCTGTCAATTCATTTTGAAAGTACAGCCACCATGCTTTGCAGATACACGAGGTGAAAAAAAAAAAAAAGAACAATCAAATATGACTCCAAAGTGTTTGGCCTGAGCAAGTGGTAAATTGGAACTACCATTTTCTGAGATAGAGAAGCCTGGGAGAAGAATAGGTTAAGCTGGTTGATGGGATGGAGGTGAATGTGGAAGAAAACAAGTATTTGATTTTTGTAAATTTAAGTTTGAGATACCCGGTGGACATCCAAGTGGAGATGTAGAAGGAGCAATGAGATATATGAGTATGGAGTTCAGTGGCAAGATCTGGGCTAGAGATAAAAAATTGGGACTAGTCACCATATAGACAATATATAAGTGACATTATTTAGGGGATAAAGGTAGAGAGTGGTCTGAGTAAACCCCAGATGACTCTATCATTTACTGGTCAGAAGTAAGAGAAGGAACAGTTACGTAGAAGAATCAAGAGAGAATGGGGTTTTAGAAGTTAAGTAAAAACTGTTTTAAGATGGAAGGAGTGACCAAATGTGCTCCATGCTGCTGATAGGTTGAGTAAGAAGAGGCATGAGATTTGGTCATTGAATTTAGCAAGATGGAGTAACTGGCCACCAGTGGAGTGATTAGGGCAAAAGCCTAACAGAAGTGAGTTCAAGACAAAATGGAGGAAGTGGAGACAGCGAACACAGACAACTCTCTCGGACAGTTTTTCTTTAAAAGGAAGCAAAAGCTAGAGGGGAAAACAAGGGTCATATGAGTTTTTTTGTTTTTAGATTAGGAGATAGGTTTGTATACTGGTAGAAATAATTCAGTAGGAAAAATCTGATCATACATGATTAAGGATAAAGAAAGGATAATTGCAAAAGTAAAGTCCTTGAGTAGGCAGGAAAAGATAAAGTGAAATACATGAGTAGATATTTTTCTCATTATTTTTCCAATTACCTGGGAGGAATGGTGATGGGATCTACTGAACTGAAAAATAAATTTTTAGAAACAAGAATGCATAAAGATACAATTAGAACTGCAAGTTTTATGAGAATTTTTCATCAGGATTATAAGGATTCACACCCTCCAAAATTCGCTGATTTTTAATTAGCCTTTACTGAAAAAGATTTATGACACATTTTCATTCTTGAGAAAGTCTTCAATCACAATAAAGTAATTAATTTCAGGACCATAAATATTTATACAAACCCCTTTTAGTCCTCATGATTCTCCCCTCATGTCATTTAGAAATGAAGTAAAGTGAAATAAATGGCTTGGTATCTATTTAAATATGTTCTCTTTTCCATCTCCTAAATAACTATTTATACTCTCCCTTTCCCTCATATTTATCTCTTAATGTCCTATGATTATCATAAACTTTTATCACTAAGACTCATTATAAATCAGTATAGATCTACTTTTAGAAAATAATTTTCTAGACTATTTTTATTAATCAATGGAAGAACTAGCTTAAAGTTGCCATTTTCATCAGTGTCTAATTTTAAATACAATCTGGGAAAGAAGTATGTCTTTCAAGCCCCAGTACTTCCTTTATTCTGAATTACACTGACTTTTTAGTCTTTGTGGGCTTCTAATAGAAATAAAAAAAAATCAAAGCTGATACATCCAGATGATCTGAAAATAAGTAATCATGGTAATATAAACAACAACTTCCAATGATCACCGACTTAACACACCTGGAAAACTCAGGAATGTTGTAATGAAAAAAACAAAAGGAGTGTAGACAACTATAATTACAGACTTTAGAGAGTATCATCAGATACTGAATAGAGACTTGAGATGCTAGACTGCTAGAATCAACAGTTGAAAAATGGAAAGAAAGCAGTCACTCTAAACCAACAACAGAATTTTGTATTACTTTCTCCTTATTAGTTTTTAAGACACAAGCATAATAGTCATTTCATTTTCCAGTCTGTCTCCTCATTTAGCATTATCCATTCATTACTCCATGGTGCTTCTATCATGTCCAAAATCCTCTAAATCTAGGTGAAACTTAATATATTGCCAAGTTACAGCAAAAAAAGGAGGAAGGGAACACTTAATAATCACTATCTTAATTAGCCTGAAAACCAGCAATATTAAAAAAAAAACCCACAAGGTGAATGATGATGTTAATTAGCTATATTCTCCACATATATTTATCACTGACTATGTTCTAAGTCTATGAAATTCTAGGGGTATGTTTTCTCAGAAGTCTAGAGAATGAGTTCCTGATTTTTCAGCTGCATCGTTAACTTCAATGAACTTCAACTCTCAAGTAGAAATAACAAAGGGCCCTGGTTATCCCTAACTGCAAAAAAATCAGTGTATTTTCAACTGTACTCCTGTTTTTAGCTTAATAGCATTAATAAAAATGCTTACCACAAAAAGTACCATTACTTGTTTTATAGTAACAATAGTTAACTTAAGATCGCATTATTGTAATTTATTAATTCTTTATTTGGCCAAAATAGCTCACCTGCGACAAAAAATTCTGTTGGCATAAACCAATGAAACTCCAAATGAAATCCCAAGCGAATAGCCTTCAAGGTAACAAGAAAAATCAAATAGAGAACGGACACTGTGCCTGTGAGGAAAAAATTCAGAAACCATTTATCATCTTTGTATGCTTTACAGACTATTTTACAATCAAGCTTTGTTTCTCCATTCTCAGAGAAGTTTGGAAAATTATTACCTTAATTGGCTATGCCCACTAAAACCCAAGTGAAATCTAAAAAACAGAAACAAGCTATGCGAGCTACCAGAAATCAAAGCAAAACTTTACGCAGTAGGCCTAAGAAGAACTAGATGAAAGTAGCTCATGTATTGCTGAATGCAAAACTGCCTGATTTATGAGCTAAGTTTCATGTTGGATACATCCATTAAAAATGGTAAGGTTATATACGAGAGAAAAAACCCAACATGAAACTGTCTCTTATTCTTTGTATTGGAAGTATTAGAAATAGTCAGTAAGTTGGAAAAGTCTGTCACAACACTTAGTGTAAGAGGACAGAAAGAAAAGTAGTGAATGTGGATCATAAACTTACTTGGGAAAAGCAATAATAAGCCAAATAATCCATGAGCAATCTGATCTAGTACCCAGATGAGGTTTTGATTGGGTAGTACCATTTGCTAGATGGAAAGATTACAGATGCCATTCACAGCTATTTATACACAGGATAAAGTGTGCACTCAGAATTTCAGAGTTTTTTAGTAGTCTGGAAGTTAGAGGATTTAAGGAATTAAGTCCAGTCATTATGGAGTAGAGTCAAGAAATCCAGGAAGGTTTCTAGAGGAATTAGATGCTAATTTCTCTAAAGAAGCTGTAAGTACTTTTAAAAGGGAAAGTATCAAGAAAAAAGGGGAAAGCAGAATATCCTCAAGGAGGCAGAGGATAATCAAGCTGGTTAGAAGTCTAGTGATTGTTCTGCCCAATTGAGCAAATTCTTCTGTAAGTTTATACGCTAACTTTTAAAGATCTGTTCCATAGGAAAGTTGGCAAGCAAATCAGGAAACCACAAATGAGCTTTATAAGCTCTACTGTGGGTTTGGAGGTTAGCTGATTCAGAAAGGATGAAAACAAGAGGCCAAAGCTTATATAATCACAATTCTTCATTTTCTGTGTGTGTCTGTGGTTGTCTTATAGTGAATTCTGTTGTGAGACGTAGGTACAGAGAAATACACTTACCTCTTCCTTTGGTCTTCTGAAAACCCAAAAGTCGTCTCCTTGATGTGATGAGTAACCCAATTATTTTGTACTCTAGGCTGCCTACCAGATCAGATCTATAGGGAGGAGGGGAAATCCTAAGGTCTATTTGGGGTTATCAGTTCTTTATGAATGATATCCTAGGCTTTAGTTAACCAGATCTGAGCTTTCGCTGGGGGTTCCTTTTGTCATCTTAAGGTTCAGCGTTATAAAAGAAGATAAAACATTCCTTTAGTGATTCAGCAATTTCTGAAATTTATTCTGTGATTTCAGAAATTTCTGAAAAATTGGTCTCACAAAAAGAAGTCTGTTCCTTTAAGGAGGTAACAGTGTTCCAAGAAAGAAAAAGCACTGAGGAAGAGAGCAAAAGCATAATAAGCCTAAAGAATCTGCCCTAGAGAATGATATCTCAGATTGAAAGTCAAGTGATAATTCTGTGCTATACTCTTAAATACAAACTGTGGGGGAAAATAATCCATAACCTTCCTTATTAAGTTCAAATATTTCCAACCCTTAGAATTGGAAATATCCACTTTGGATCTCTCTTCCTGGAATCTTAGTCTACTTTTTTTAAGTTGTACTCTTAGAGGAAATGAGGAATAATTGTTCAGTAAGGGAAGAATGGGAATCCCAACAATTCATTGTAAGAAAGGGATTGGACTTGAAATAGTCATCTACATTTTTCTCTGTGCCAAACTCCATAAAGAAAACCAAAAAGCAAGGTAACATATGAATGAATAAATTAAACATAGATGAACAGGCCTGGAAGGTAATTATTTCCCTAGTCAGATCATATTTCCACAGAATCCAGCATGCATTCTACTACATAGAGGTTCTATAACACAGTGCTTCAGCTTACCTAGGATATTAAATTTTGAAAAAAATGAAGGAGATTTGAAATTAAGCAGTGGCAGGAGGAGCCCTATAAGGTAAAAGGGCACTGTCTTGGATTTATTCCACCATTTTTCAAACTGTTGGATTTCCGTGTCATTGGCGTAGAAAACCATAGAGTCATTGTCAGGATGGTCACTGTTCCTGGCACTTGGACAAATCACTGCAATAGGAAAGTATCAGATTAGAGTAGACCACAAAGAGCAGAAAATGACTACCCTTGAGACTGACACTTGCTCTACCAACATCAGTTTTTACCATGAATACTAAGTTTCTCCTTTCTGGAAAAAAAAATAGAGGGTTATATTTAGATATATTTGGAATCTTTTACCTATAAATAATTAATGGTAGGAGGATGTTGGAAAATTTTGAGGTATATCCTTAATCTCTACTGGAAACTATAGTTATCCCACCAAATATCCTTTGATTTCATTGCCAGAGAGAAAATATTGGGTTGGATGATATTTGATCTTATTTATACAATAATATAAGAAATATCATTCAGGGTAATTGTTGTACTCATACAAAGGCCAAAGAAGAGGTTTCTCCTAATAATAAATAAAACCTATGGGTTTGGAATAAAAAGCGGACATCACTGAAATAACTGCCATGGTACTGCCAAAACCCAATTATTGCTTATAGTAAGCTTAAGAATCTTGAATTCTAGCAATCCAGAGTAATTCTCCTGGATTTTTATCATAGCTTATAGCAGCTCAAGAAATCAAGAGTCCAGACAACTGGGAAGTGAGTAAAATATATTTTTCTAAACACTGATCTACAAGTGGCAATTTCTTCTGTTAGCAGAAAGAATACAAATCATTCTCACTGTGTTTCTAGTTTGATAATGGTACTTTTGCTAGTAATCGGCTCTTTGTAAAGAATGCTTAATGTTAATGAAAAATGCTGAGCAACAATCACACTCATCACTAGTCAAAGAGAGAGTGATAGCCACTGTAAGTTCTGCTCTAAATTTTATTCTCTATCCATTATTTGGCATGCCACAAAGCCAAACACTTAATTTTCTTTCTTTCTTTGTCAGCATTTTAACATGTACTTTTTTATTCTATGCTCCGAACAGAAGTAAATTAACTTGAATTTTTCTTGTGCTAATTATTACAGTGGTAAAGGACACAGGCTATGGAAGTAAACTGACTGAATAAAGAATCTCAGCTCTCTCACTGAATGTTTATGTAACCTTAGGTAAGTCACTAACTTCCCTGTGCCTTGGTTTCTGTACCTAGAAAATGGAGAGAACAGTATCTACCATATTGAGCTGCTGTAAAACATTTAGAACAATGCCTGTACCCAGTAAGTATCCCATCAATGTCAGCTGTAATTTTTTATATTAACAAGGAAGGACTCACAGTGGAAAAAAATGTGAAAATGAATATATGTATGTTCATGTATAACTGAAAAATTGTGCTCTACACTGGAATTTGACACAACATTGTAAATTGACTATAACTCAATAAAAAAAAGGAACACTTCATAGAATATTAGTGCTAAAAGTAATCTTAACAAACCCTAAGAAAAAAACAAAACACAACAACAAGGAAGGACTGTTTCATACTCTATTTAACCCATTGTTCAAAATAAACAGAAGAATCAAGAAGTGCTAGTATCAACATAACACTATGCAAAGTAAACTGACTTTGCTGATGGTGCTCTCCAAGTTATCAGTGTGGCTGTGATATTCATGAACTCAACAATCAACTGACTCTCTACTGAAGAAATCCCATTAGATATTAATAAACTAGTTTCATCAACTGATATCATAACAGCAATAGTAAAATGAATGTTTCTTTTAAGACAAGTATAAAACATTTTAGTATAATTATTCAAAGGTGTGTGTGTGTGTGTGTGTTCACAAAAATAAAAGCTAGTACTTCACTAATTTTCAAATGACAGGTTTATCAGTTCAATTAAGAGGTAAAGTAAGACACTGAATAGCAAATATTGGAATATATGCTTCATGAGAGGTGAGACTCTTTATCTATTTGTTGTATTCCAGAGCCTAGGACAGTTCGTGACACACAATAGGCTTAATAAATACATATTGAATGAACTGTCCCCTTAGTGATCAATGTGTACCTCCATCAAAATGATATCAATTCAGTATCTCTGAAACATAAATACATAAAAGCTTTAGGTGATGTTCAAGGTTAACAGTATGACTGTTAAGGTTACATTAGCTCTTCCATCCACTTTTTCTGTGACTGCCATGTTGGATAAACCCATAGGCACGAAAGTTTATTTTTAACAAATTAATTAAAGGAAACTTTTCTAAGAAATTAAGACTGTTTTGGGTCATATTTTCAATTTATTTTTCCATGTTTAATAAGTTTGGTTCATTATTAGGAAATTTAGGACAAAGATTTGTATACCTTAAATATTAGTAACTAAAACAATAAATGTCAAAAACTAAGTTAACAAACTAAGAACTATGCTTCTAGACTTCCAAAACAATTAGCAGTGATAGAGGTCCTTGAAAATATGTACTGATCATTCATAGGCAAATATGGATACTATAGATGTGAGCTATAATTGTGAATTGTATAATATGAACTAAATATTGTTTAGCTCACATTAATACAAACTTTTGTGGAGTTTTGTTTTGTTTTTTACATACTGACTGCTAACAACTTAGTGGCTTAATGTAAAGATAATGATTTTGTGCTGGTTATCTACCTAAAATAAAATGATATTCTACCTTAAATTCTCTTTGAAGCAAGATGGTGAATAAAGAAACAAGCCAAACTTTCAATTCCAAACTACTTACCAGGGTTGCTATCATTGGTACTCAGTATAGCGTCTGTGTCATTAATGTGATGAATAAAATCTAAAAGTTAAGGGGAACATATAGTTTAATACTGAGTGAAAGATGCTAAGATCCTCTAAAGTCTTTTATCTATAAAAATCTTTTAAGACTAATGTGTGGTAACATTATCTAGTACACTGAACCAAGATTACTTCATTGTTAACATAGCTTTACCTTCTGCAGATTTTTGACTTATAGGGATGATGTTACTGGTGTCACAGTCTCACTGTGAAAATTTTTTACACAATTGAAGATATAAAAAAAATCTACAAGGCTGAATTTAGTTAAAATCCCTGGGATAAAGATAATGTATATAACCCCCCCCCATACTCACACTAATTTATATAAATGTCTTACATAGTACTGTTCTAAAGTCTGTAAAGGGGGGAAAGCCAACAATTATACCAGTTGAATTTATCTGGAAAATACTTAAAGTTTTCACAAAGTATAGGCCATGCTTTTATAAACTGAAGGCTATATAGTAATTATTGCTCACAAGCACCACTAAGTTACACTTATAGCAAAATAAAAAGTATATGCAGATACCTGAGCATTCATATTCTACAGTGAATAAGAGAATGGGTAAAGAATGTTTTCTTACTTGCCTGAGGGAATTTACTTTATCCTGTTTGATGTTAACCTTTTGTACCCTTAGTAAGCATTCATAACAGTGATGTAAAAGTTAAATAAGATAGTAAAAAATGTTGGATTAGATTTAAAGGTCATAAAGTAAGTTCAATACATGAATCATTCACCTCCGTTGTATGTTTCTCAAGATAGAATTAAAGAAGTAGTCTAGTTCTCTAGGTTTTTACAGTATCTTCAAGGGTTATTAGTGATTTAAAATTGGAAGTTATGAATCTTTATATAATTCCTGATGCCAAAGACTTACATAAGGCTAGTAAAACCTTTACACCAAGTATAATGTGTTCTCCCCAAATCCATGTCCATCAGGAACCTTAGAATGTGGCCTTATTTGGAAACAGTCTTTGCAAATATAATCAGTTAAGATTAGATTATACTGGATTAGGGTAGGCCCTAAATTCAGTGAATGGTGTCCTTAATAAGAACAGGAAAAAAAGACACTGAGAGGAGATGGCCAGTGAAGACACACACAGTTACAAGTCAAGGAATGCCAAAGATTGCCAGCCACCAGAAACTAGGAAGAGGCAAGGAAGGTTTCTTCCCTAAAGGCTTCAGAGGGAGCAGTGAGCTCCACAGACACTTTGATTTTGGACTTCCAGTTTCCAGGACTGTGGGAAAATAAATTTCTCTTGTTTTAAGCCAAACAGTTTACGGTAATTTGTTACAGCAGCCCTAATACACCAAGGCTCAACAAGGACAGTAGGAAAAGAAAAATTCTAGGTCAGTATCTCTTATGAAAAGACACAAAAGTTCTAAATAAAATATGAGCCCCACTCACCCACAGAGTAAACTGAATCCAGGAAGAAATTTTAAAATATGCATCATGACTTATAAATTAAGTTTATCCCAGAATATAAGAATGATTTAAACACTACAAAATGTATTCATTTAATTCACCATATTAACAATTTAAAGGAGAAAAGCTTTACAATCATTTCAAGAGATGTAGATTAAATATTTGATAAAATCCAGCATACATTAATAAAAATTCTTTAGAAAACAACAGGCTGGAACATCTTAAAATTATTAAAGGATACAACCAATATCCCACAACTAACATAAAATTTAATGGTAAAACATTAGATTTCCTCAGAAACAATGTAAGGATGTCTTTCAGCACTGTATCTATACAACTTCAGTTTAAAAAAGATAAATATGTATATGTGCATATATAAACATATATATATGGTGTATGTGTCTGTATAAATATGTGTGTATGTATATACTAAATATGTGTGTATATACATGTGAATCATTTAAAAATAGTAACTAGATAAAAAGAAATTTTCATTATTCATGGATGACATAACTATCTACATAGAAAATTCAAAGTGAATCTACATAATTATAATCAATGAGAGTTCAACATGTTTCCTAGATTCAAGATAAAGATGTTAAAAAATGAATTAGGTTTCTTTATAACAGCAACAAATAATCTGAATTTTTTATAATTAAAAAATGCATCACTACTTTCTGGGAAGATGGAAATGTTTCACGAAGTGGGTGGGGTGTGGGTTACATGGATGTATCCATCTGTCAAAATTGTATGGCCAGGATTTGTGTACTTCAATGAATATAAATTCAATCTAAAAAAGAGAACTGTATTTATTATTGTATAATAATATAATCTATATATTATTATATATAATAACCATATTAATTGGGGTGGGGAGTGGGTACATAAATCATGTTTTCTCAATGGATACCATATTACTTAAGGGGGAAAATTCACTCATAAGGGATGAAAAAAAAACTTACTCTTTTTACATATAAAACACAGACACATATATAGTTTATAAATGCATATACAATATATCTGTGATATTAAAATTTCATGGGAAGGCAATTAGGAAATAAAAATGTCTAAAACAGCCTTCTTAAGACAATACTGAAAAAACACTGGTATTTGAGAAACACTGGTATCATCTGATTCAAGAATGGGAGAATGCTGATAATGGTTGAAAATCGGTGAGAAGAACGTGAGGATTTCTTATACTGTCCTGTTTATTTGTACATGTTTGAAATTTTCTATAATAAAAAGTAAATGTGCTTGTATATTAAACTAAAACTGCTTTACCAAAAAGAAAAAAATTAAGGTACTGAGAATAAAATAACTCTAAAAAGAAGATATGCAAGAACTTTATCGATAAAAATTTAAAAGATATTTTAAAAGACTGAAATAAATGGAAAACTATTCCATGCCATGGATAGTAAGACTCAGTATCCTAATGATATTATTTTCTCCACACTCATAAGTCCAAAGCAATTCCAATCAAACCCTAAACTCAGTATCCTAATGACATCAAATATGGTAGTGTTTAATACATTATGGTACACTGATTGATAAATTCAATATAATTTCAGTCAAATTCTGATTGGCATTTTTCTGTGGAATTTGACAAGTTGACTCTAAAATATATATAGAAGAGTTATAAATTATAATGGAAAAGAATGAGCAATTGGAAAGTAAAAAAAAAAAGACTTCTGAACAACAGAGCTACCACATACAAAGTAAAGCTACTAACTAGAAGATATTTGCATGTAAAAATAAATAAAATATTAGTATCCAAACTTTACAAAGAGCTCCAATAAATAAATAAGAAAAAGACCAACAATCCAATAGTTTGAAAATGGGTAAAGGATATGAAAAGGCTATCTAATGTTCAAATATAACTAAGAAAAGATGTCTAATGTCACTTCATGAAATGCAAAAACCATATCCCAATAGGTAAAATTTAAGTTTGATAATACCAAGTGTGGATGAGGATGTGGAAAAAGGGAATTTTCATAAACTGTTGGCAGGAGTGTAACTAGTATAAGAATCATAAAGAACAATTTGGTAATTTCTAGTAAAGTTGAAAATGCGAATATTCTGTTTCAGAAATTTGTATTATAGGTACACAGTTTGAAGAAACTCTCCCACATGAACCCAAGGAGACAAACAATGATGTTTAACAAAGTCTCGTTTGAACAGCAAAGTAACTGAAAACAAGTATCAGCAAGAGAATGGACAAAGTCATGGCACATTTATATTATGGAATAAAGCAGTTAAAATGAACGAGAACAATGTATTATTAAAGAAGATGACAGAAAAAAAGCAAGTTGCAAAAGGATTTATACAGATTAAAAATATGCAAAATAAATACTATATGTTGCTTACATGTTTATACAGTAAGAGAACAAAAGCCATGTATGTACCATATTTTGTATCAAATTTAGGGAAGAAGGAAAATGAAATAGAGGAGTACAACTGAGGCTTCAATTATGCCTATAAGAATAAAGAACTAATGTAAATTTGGCAAAATGTTAAGACGTGAAAACTCATTAGTGGGTACACTTGTATTTATATTAGCCTCTGCATTTTTTTGGTAGATTGAAATATTTCAAAATCTTTCATACAATAAAAATAGAATTTATTCCCCTCACTCATCTGCCTCTCAAAAGCTCTTACGGAAATTAGCTATTGTAATTATGTTAGAATTTATTTTGAAATTTGGTTTTCACGTAAATCTAGATTTTTAAATATACAGGGCTTATTTAAACCCAGCTAAACATATATTAAACTTTAAGCCTATGAGTGGGGAAAAAAATTTGGACTCTTAATTTAATATAAAATAAACTTTATCCAATTTTAAAATATTATAAAAAGTATTTGGTATGAATTTCTAAGAACTTTCTGACTCCTTTTACAATTCAAGTAGCTGATTTGGGCAAAGAACAATTCTGTGGTATGTAAGGAATATATTTACCATGTAAATTTCATTATTCTATTGTTTCCTAATTTTAGATCTTAATATTTTGAAAATAAGTGACTGAAATTTGTTTCCTTGAGATTCTACAGATCAAATTCTTTAGCAACAAATAACAATGAACTTCCTAAGTGTTTCCGTTAGACTAACATTTTGTGGTAAAGACTGAAAGAAATGCTTAAAACAATTAATTTTTGGAAATGAACATACACATTATATTTGAGATCATAATCATAGAAAACAAACTGAATCAAGTACATCTTCCAGAATTGCAAATATTACTTTCTACTTTATTAATCCCAAATCCAGGATTTAAGGCTGAAACCAAAACATTATTGTATCTGAAAGTAACTGTATTAAAGTATATGATGGATACTTACTAAAAATAAATTTTCCAGTATTAAAAAGAAAATTAGACATAAGAACCCAATAAACTATCATTGCTCCAATAAGAGATACCAAGGAGAAAAGGAGACTTGACCACTGCCCAAAGGAGCCAAAATAGTATCTGCAGACATCTGGATATTCCCATGTAGTGGTATCCACTGATGCTGGATGAAAATTGAAAGAGAAAGAATAAAATTAGATGCTAATCATATATTTCATATTCATAATTTGTGTTCTCCAAATTAACTCAAAATATTTATCAAAAGATTATGGGTATCCCACTACCAAATATTAGACCATATTATGAAATAACAGTAATTAAAACATTATAGAACAAATACTTTAAAAAAATGTAGGTCAATGCAATAGTAGAGATAATATGAGAAGTAGATTTGTAGTATCAAAAAATTTTGTAATTAATAAAAACAAGTGATTACCAAGGCTAGACAAAATCATAAGTAAGGGACAGAAGACATTATCCAATAATATTTATTATACTTATAACAATATGAAGGAAATTTTCTTGAGTCATACTTCATATGAAATGCCAATTTAAATTTCAAATGAGTCAAGAATTTAAAAGTTAAATAACAGAAAATTTGGAAGACAATGTAAAAACAGAACCTGAAAGGTTATCCTTTATAATAAACTGAAATTACAATGGAAAATATAGGCAGATACAAACAAACTAACATGATGTAAAATTCATTCAAACATTGAATGGGAAAGAAATTGACAAGAAATAATAAAGTAAGGGCTAACTGCCTATATCATATATAGAATTTAGCAGATCTGTAAGAGCACCAAGGGACTTGTGGATAATGGGAAAGGGACATGAATAAATAGTACAATTAAGAGAAAATATACCATTTCTTAGTAGAGGCAGAAGAAAATTGGAGGCAAAGCTTGGTCTGTTGATTCATACTTGCTAAGATTCAATGAAATAATGTATGTCTATTTAGGTCGTAAACCACTTTAAAAGAATCTAAAATGATCCAAAATTTATAGAGGTGAGTGGAAGAAATGTGTCAGTACAACTCTGAGAGTTCATGACAAAGGACATATTGCTCACATTTTCGTATTTACAATTTCTACTTTCAGGAGATTCCAACATTTAGATCTTTTGGGCAGGATAGGACAGAACAAGTTATCACTAACCGGTAAGAATCATAGAATTATCAATTTAGTTCTGGCAAAGATCTTATTTTTAAAATATGAGTTTTAAAATTACCCTTAAGAGGAAATTAGCACTAAAGTGAATGCATTCTGCAGAGAACTTCTAGCCTCTCAGAATTTCAAAAGCAACCACTAACTAAATTTATTAACAGATCAGTTCAACCAACTGCTATAAATTAGAGAAGTAAATCTTTAGGCACAAAATAGATAGTTAACACACTTGTAAATGTACACATTAGTGATCTACTGCAACAGGAAATTCTACATAAACATATTATATATTAATACCCATATCACTAATGTATTTTTACTGTGGCAAATTCTTACATATCATAGCTCGTGATTTCACTACTCTGTAGCAGCAATAAAGTGTTAAAAGGCCCATCAGCATGATGACACATATTCCAGTAGTAAACCCAGCCTGTTTAAAAATAAAAATACAGAACAACATATATTGTCATGTTAGAATAAATTCATATGGATCATAATACGTTACCCTAAACAATTATGGCAAAACTCTGACAACTAATGTAAAATTAAATATAATCATATATTTTCTTTAATAAATTTTATACAGATTTATTAAAACCTCTACTGTAAAACTTATAATACAAAGAGAAAAAAATTCTGTCAAAAATTGTGCTGAAAATTACATTACCTGTTTTATGCCCCAAGGAATACTTAGTATAGATGTTCCCATCATGGTATTCCAAATCATAAAACTGAAAACACAGAGTAATAGGAGTAAAAATATGAAGTTTCACTTTTCAAACATTTTTTAAGGCAAAAATTTAAATAATTAATAATTTTCACTTACATAAAGTTTAAGTTATGCTCCAAAAAGTAGTTTTACTCACATGGTTACTAAACTGGTGTTTTTACCATGTCCTTCAGTGTAACTTTGAAGTTTATAAGCAGAACCTAAAGGACTATACACATAACATTCTTCTGGAGCTGGAACTACATGATCTGGGGCAATCTGGTGAAAAAGAGAAAAAGTAGAGAAATGTTAGAACCAGTAAATGTTCAAAACAGGATATTTTCAATACATCAAAGTATCTGACTCTAAACACATTTCCAAATATCATGAACAAATACATTTTGTATTATACAACAAATAAACTTGTATTCCTGATTAATGAACATGAAAATTATTTTTCAAATATAGCAGATCTAAAATTAGAAGATCTAAAGGAGAAAGAGTTTAAAGAATATCAATAAAAAATTGTTCATCTGAAATGAGAATGAATTCTCAGAATGTGCAAATGTCAAAATTCTTTTTTTTTCATTCATGAGCTAGAAGAAAGAAGAGCCAGAAAGACTGAGATTAAGCAATTCTAGATGAAGGAGAGTTGGGCCTTAAGTGAGGGGAAGAGTTGGGAAAAAATTCAAGGAAGTGATGGAACATTCGGCCTCAGTACATAGACTGGATATAAACTCGTGCAAAAAGAAAAAGTGCCAAATCCTTCTCTCTTCATGTATATGACTGGTGCTGTCTTGTAGGCAAAGAATGTCTTGAATACTATGACTGGTGTGGCTTTGGAAACAACTATTTCCTAGGGATACAAAAGCATACATGGAAAGAGAACTGCTATCTTCTTTTTACCCCCAACCCTCATGGGTCTGAGTTCTGCTGTCTTCTACCATGGAGTAAAAAACTAAAAAGGGACCAGACCATATCTGCATCAGGCAGGAGATAAATCATGACATCTAACAAAGCAAGTTCAGGAAGAGTGAAAATTGAAAATTACAGGGAATAGGATTAGAGGCTGGAGGATAAATTCTTAGGAGATACAGAAAAATTGGAGGATTGGATCCTACAGTCTGTCAGTGGCCTGGGACAGTGCTTTTCAAACTTGAATGTTCTTGTGATTCATACAGAGAATGTGCCAAAATACAGATTTTGATTCAGTAGGTCTGGCATAAGGTTCTGCATTTCTAACATGCTCTCAGTGATGCTGATGCTGCTGGGCAGGCCATGCTTTTTACTGGTAAGAATCTAAGAGATGTCAACAGCCAAATAACATACTGTACTTCTTCAATTTAGAATTAAAAGATTAAGGTAAAAAGGGAAATTTTCAGAAATAAAAAGGTATAACTCTGCAAAGACCTGATACATGGTTCATATTGTTCTTCCCTTAAAAATCTTTTACGAAAAATAATTCTGAGATTCTCAGAAAATGAGTGTGGATATATACACAGATTCATTAAAAATGGTCATATCACCTTGTTAATCGTAGATCACTGTTTATATATTTTGTTTAATTAGAGTCATCTCACTGGCAGTTAACAAAAGTGTAGAATGCTGACTCAATTTCCAGGCAAACAACATACACTCAGGCCTAGACTGGCCCGCTGGGTATCTCCAAAGTTTGTTTCTGCAAGTACAGCCTGTAGGATGTCTGAACTAGACCTGGAGATACTGGATTACTTCCACTCCCCAGGGGCTTAGGTAATTCTGTTATGGAACCAAGACTTTACCACAACTACTGATGTAAAGACGTAGGAGAGGAAAAAGTGAAAAAATTGGGGAAAAACAATTATCCCACCCAGAATATTTTGGAAGTCCCTATTTTGACTACACAAAAGGAGATTTTAATCACTCACAGGGCATAAAATGACTCATCTGTGTTCAAGTGACTAACCCAGTCCTTGCCCCTCAGTAAATATCTAAAGGATATTGAGTCCCTTCTCCCTTTTTACTATTACCTATTAAAAAAATCATTATTTTTTCTCCCAGAATGTTTCATTTTTCTTTAAACTTTCAAATTTCTGAATTTCTCATACATGGTAATTCTCATAAGTAACAAAATTACTTACATATTTTTGATCTTAAGATAATAATACAGATTTTGTAAGATTAAGAGTGAAAAAACTATGGCTGATAAGCCAAATCGGACCTTCAATCTGATTTTTCACAACTCTTTTGCTAAGGATGGTTTTTATATTTTTAATGATTATAAAACAAAAGTGGAAAAGAATATATGATAGTATGTGGCCCACAAAACCTAAAATGTTTACTATCTGCCCTTTGACTCTTATTTTTGATCTATAAAATGTCACTGCTAAATAAGGAAATATTATATATGTATATATATATATATATATATCAGTTTCCCACTCCTGTAGAAAATTTCTAAAAACATTTTTCCCTTGTAGCTTCAAAATTAAAAGTTGAATGGACTAAGTAGAATCTGTTATTAATCAACAACCTAAACTACTTCAATAATTCTTTAGGATTGTGGATTAGAAGAATTTAATCCAAGAAATCTCTAGGCTGTTTCAACATAGATTGTTTCAAATCTCTCTATGCCAGGCTAATAGGAATGAACTAGCCTAAGATGTAGAACATGTACTAATTAATGTCTTTGACTTTCCATGATGCTGTCCTTGGAATATGGCCAGCAAAGAGTTCAACCGCTGGGAGTTGCCCTGGCTTATGTTGTTCATTGTTAGTTTCAACTTAACCTTAGACAATTAGCAATGCTTTGCCCCTTACCAGTGCCTTGTCTGCAGGAGCAGTGAGCCGGCTGTAGTAATGAATCCTCTTGTTCAAGGCAGAGGCATGGTCGCTAACTCTCTGAATGACATCATTCACATTGACGATGTTTGTGGGCTCTATATGGAAAGGCCTAGAGAAGGGAATATACGCTTGACAAAGAACGTTCAGCCAGAAATTCTGGAAGTCAGCCATGGAAGAAAATAACTTCTTGTCCTTCATTAGAAATGGGATGTACCAAGGCAAGGCATTCACTTCTCACTTTTGGTGGGAAAAGAAAATGTCACAAAAGAAGTATTATCTAATCCACAGAATAAAGCTTTTGTTTCATGATGCTATTACTTTAAACACTGTTTTAAACTTAAGGAATTTGGCAATAGAGGAGACATAATAACAGAAAAAGCTTTAATCAGTTATTAAAAAGAAATACAGCAGCTGTCAGTTTTCAACAATGAAATTTAGACAGACACAGCTTTGAATATTCTCTCAAAAAGCATCTGGCACTAAATCAGAGAAATTAGACAAAAACGTTCCTCTACTAAAGAGGCTCTACTTCTTCTTTATGGGCCAATTCCTATTTCTTGGTTCGTGTACTAAGGGTTAGTGATCTCAACCATACCTTTTGTGAAACTTATCCAAAGAACTATCAAATGGAACGTCAAGACACTAAAGATATTTTGCCTTATTTTACTTTTCTCAAATTTCAGAAACATATCCTAAAATGCTACTATTTATTTGTATGCTTCCTCCTCATAACTGTGTCTCAATCAACTGCAGATTCTGGTTTTCTACCACATTTGCAGTCATTTACCTCTTCAGTTCCTTATTGAAACTCCTTCCATTTGTTTTCTTTCCAGTAATAAACTACCTCAAATGGAAAGATGAGGCAGAGGTGCATGAAATGACTGCATTCCTCTGCTATTTCTCACATCCCTTGAAGTCACAAATGACACTGTGTCCCACACTGTGTATAATTTGCTATTTCAGATTACACATAGATCCAAATAATAAACGGAAAAAAAACAGGAGATTTATCATTGAGTCCATATAAATCCTCTACATTTATGTTTCTGAAAGAAGCTTAAAATTTAAGTATGGTAACCATTTTTGGAGACAATTAATCTAATCTTGTGGGAAGCACTTGAAAAACCAAGTGAGTGGAATTTTACTTTCTGCTGTTTCTCCAAGTAACTCTGTGACATTAGCGAAATGGTAGTATAGATGTTAAATTTAGGCTAGTCCTAGTTAGCATTCAGAATCTATTAATCTTTCTTTCATTATTTACTCTTCACCACAATACCTAAATATGGTGGGTACTTTCTAGTTCAACACAAGTATCGAAGAGCACTTACTACAGCAAATACGTGGACATAGAGATCAATGTGACATACTATCTATACTGAGCATATAACTGCTAAATGAATTCAGTGGCGTCAATAAATCTCAAGGGAATACAATGAAAACAAAAGGGTCAGAGACTGAATAAACTAACCCTACTTACAAATTTGATGGTCTGAGATAACTAACACTTCTCCCAAAGCATCAAGGTAGTCTATGTAACTTACATCTCTACTGTGACATTCACTAGTACTAAAAAGTAATGTAAAAAATATTTACTTCTGGGAAACAGTTTGAGGTCACACTCTACAGGGCAATTCTCTTCTTGTTTTGCAAGAATGATACCACGTAAAATTAAAAAAAAAAACAACCCACAGCTTTAATGCCAATATAAAGCAGATATTTAAACTAATCAAGGATTACTAACAGAGACTAATAAGTACAATATTGATAGAAAGAGATAAAGTTGTTCTACTTGTAGCTTATTACTCTGAAAACTCAACGGTATTAATATCAACCACTAAGTTGGCTTGAAGGCCTGTTGAAAAGCAGTCCAGGAAGTGCTACATTTCTTGGCTCCTGGCCTCTTACAGAAGTGTTAACTGTACCAGTTTAGTTGGCTTGGGTACTCAGAGAGCAGAATGACTCTGAAAATTTTTCTTTTCCAACAGTTTTCATCGAGATGCTGAGTGCCTGTTCAAACAAATATTTTGGAATCTTTTCAATACAGATTCTATTTAAAAATACACAGCTCAGCATATTTTAACTGAATTATTAGAAACATATGCTTAAAGCTTCATCTGAGAAACCAAAAAATATAAATTATATTTCTAAACTGAATTTTAGTTGGATCTTTTAAAATTAATACTATACAGAGAACAATATTCAGAATAAAAAAACTTTCTTTTGAATAGTTTCACATGACTGCTCCCTATCAATGTTACTTTCCATTTGAACTGTGCCACACTGAACTATGCCACACTGAAAATAAATTATGATATTTCATGTAGAAGTTATATTTGTCTTACCTTATAAATATTTATGGTCATGCTACAGAAAAAATGCTTTTAACATTCAGCAAAATTTTAAAAATATTCTAAAATGTGACTCAAAACCCTATATTTTCATTTAATACTCTTATAAACAAAGAACCCTTATTTCTACCTAACACCTTTTCTAGGTTCCACTCCTTAAATTCCTTAAAAATTTTTGGCTTTTAAATCTGTCTCCACCCTTCAATTGACCAGTTATGCTTCTCTGAAATGTAATAACAATTTCAACTCTTAGGAAGGTTCATACTCAATGCAAAGACTCTTGATTTAAAACTATTCCCTTTATTCACTTCTCTATGAAAGGTGAAGCATTCAAACACCTGCCAGGTTTGGGTAGTTTGTTAGAAAACGAAAAGGGAATCAAGTATTCAAAAAATCTCATGCAAATAAACACTCGAAATAATGAACTCACTGTACTTGTTTCTACCTGCTTGGTAAAACACTCTGTCTGCCAGGCAGTGTTTTAGTAGAGACAGAGAAGAAGTTAATCAAGTCACTGTACCTAGAAATTCCTTACTGCTACAAGAAAAATACTGGTAACTTCTGGCTTGCTGACATTTTTTTTTTTTTTGCTTCCTCTGATGCCTAAACAACATCCTCTTTCACAGAAACCGTGCTCTATACTTCAACTTTACTCACTGTCTCCAAAGGCTGGGCCTATATAAGGCTCTTCTCTTTTTATTATGGCTAATTAATTAATTGGATCTCAAATTTATTAAATATTATTTAAGTACCAACCAAGTATTAAGCATTGTGCTAAATATTAAACGATTAATAGGACACAGAGCCTCAAGGATCATAATCTACTAGAGGAGGTAGGAAGTAAACAATTCCAATCCAGAGAGATAAATTGAAAAAGAGAGAAAGTGCTTATGAGCAACAGTGGGAGCAAGAAGGCTGTGTGATGCTGGGTACGTGCAGGGTACACAGAAAGGGAAGCTACACCACGTCTGGCAGACCACTGAGGAAGCTGTAATAGAGGTGAAGCCTAAAAGATACAAAGGAGTTAATCGGGGAAGGGGAAAAGGAGGAAAGAAAGAGTGCTTCAAAAGTTGGAAAAGCATGTAGAAAGAACCCAGAAAGAGAGCATGATGTATTTTTTAGAACTATAAGAAGAGCAGTAGTAACAGACGAGGTAAATCTGGGCTAGGACCTGGAGAACCTCACATGCCAACAAAGGACATAATCCTAAAGGGAAGAACTCTCAGTCTCAGTCTCCTTTGCTGTTTCCTCTCAAACCTCAAACCCTTAAATGTCAGAATAACCCAGAGTTTAATCCAGACATTTTCTCTTTTCTGTCTATATACTCAATCTCTCGGTGGATACATCTAATCACATAACTTTAAATATAATGTATATGCTAATGGCACTCAAACTAGCATCTCCAGCCTGAATTCCTGATTCATATACCAAACTGCTCTCTGCCACCCCATCCCTACCCCCTCTCTAGAACTTTATTGTCTACCACACTCACCACACTGGCCTTTCTCACCAGTCCTGAAACACTGCAAGCATGTACCTACTTCAGGACCTTTGTTATCAACTTCAGGTAGCAACAAAGGCTCTGAAGGCCTTTCCCCTAAATATTTGCATGGCTTACTTCTTTACTTCTTTCAAGTCCTTCCTCAAGGTCTCCTTTCTCAATGAGGCATTTAGCTATCTTTGTCACCATTTAAAAAATTTTCACCCCTCTTCTCCATCGTTGTCATTTTCTGTCTACCATCTCTGCTTTTCTGCCTTACATTTTCTCTTTAGCATTTATACTATGTAACTTAATACATATTTTTAATTTATTTATTATTGATCACCTCCAATAAATAGAAGCTTTGTGAGGGCAGGGATTTTCGTCAATTTGATCACTACTACACTCCCAGGGCCTAGAATAGTACCTGGCATATCATAAAGGCTGAATAAATATGGTGAATTTTGAATATGGTATTCTGAAATAATTTTAGACTCATACAGAAATTGGAAAAAATAGTACAAAGAGTTCCCCATATACACTTCACGCAGGTTCCCCCAATGATGGTATCTTATATAATCATAGTATGATCATTAAAACTTATATTACTTTTATAATTAGAAAAAAAAGTAAGGGAAAATTATGAGGATAATGCTTTCAACTTTTCTGAGGTTTAAAATTTTTTAAATAAATACTTGGGGGAGAAATGATGGAGGGAATAATCAAAGTATCAAATTCTCTATGAAATGAGAAGCAGTAACCCATAAGACAATCAATTTAGTGTGGTATCCTCAAGCCAGTTAAAGACTTCTCAGGGTTAGAGAATGACTGTCTCAAGTGCTTCTGCTAAGTCAAGTGAGCTGAGGACTGATCAATGAAATGACCACTGGTGACCTGCATGTGGGCAGTTTCGGTGGAGTGGTTAGAGCAAAAGCCTTTCTGAACTGGGTTCAAGAGAATTGGATATGGTGAGTACAAATAATCCTTGCAAGTTTTCTACAAAAAGGAATGAGAGCAATGAAGTGGTAGCTAAAGGAGTTAAGTGTAAATACTATTGGAAATACTTAAAAAGCATAAAAAATAGAAAAATCACCGATAATCCTACAACCAGCAACCAGTAATCATTAATAACATTCTATCAACCTCAATCTCTTGGAAAAAACATAATTCCACTATATGTTCATCAGAATGGCAAAAATTTAAAAACCTGACATATCAAGCACCAGTAGGAGGTAGAGCAATACACACTCTTACACATTACAGTGGGAATGTAAGATGGTATAACCCCTGTGCAAAATAGCTGGGCATTACCCAGTCAAGTTGAATATATGCATACACTACCACCAAGCAAGTCCATGCCCAAGTATATATCTAGAAAAACTCTTGCATATGAATGGTAGGAGACACATAAATAATGCTTACGGAAGCATTCTTTTTAAGAGTCCCACACTGGGAACATCCCAAATGTTCAAAAGTAGAATGGATAAACAAACTGCAGATACTCATAGAATAAAATGCTAGAAACCACTGTCAATGAAAGAGTTATGTACACTGTGGGTGAAAATTACAATGCTAAATAAGTCACAAAAGAATGCATACAGATTCCATTTACATGAGATGCAAAAACAAGTAAAAGTGAATTCAGTATTTAGGGATATGCAGACAATAAATTATAAAGAAAAGTAGGAAAATGATCATATAAAGGTCATGAGAATGGTTACCTATAGGGAGAAAGAGGGATGTGTTTGGTGAAGGACACATGGGGAATTTCTCAAATGTGGCTAATTTCTAGACTTTGCTGTTGGTTGGATGGGTGCTGCCTTTATAATTATATTTTAAACTATATAGATGTATTACACACTCTTCTCTACATGATATAGCATGTGATAAAAGAACTTTAAAAACAGGTCTTTTGTTTTTGGTTTTCTTGTTTGTTTAGGTTTGTTTGTTTGTTTGTTTTATTTTAACAGATGTACTGGGGATTGAACCCAGGACCTCTTGCATGGTAAGCATGTACTCTACCACTAAGCTATACCCTCCCCCAACTAAAAACAGATTTTAAAGTAACATATTCTTTCAAAATTTAGTAATGATATCAAGAGGGACTGAAAAAAAATCTTTTGTACCACACGGAAATTTGCTGGTTATCTTGTGGCAAATATCTTAAAGGTTCATCAAACGTAAAAATGGATTACCTACTTTTCTTCTGTAAAAAGACAATTGTTCCAAATTTACTGACCTCTTCTATGATGGCATGTGGCTGTCAACAGTATAATACATAGGTACACAGCAGGTATCAAAAACCAAAAGCCCCCACATACCTAATCTGTCTCCCTTCAAAGTAAAGATATTTTAACAATGACTGAGAAAGAAGCTGCTATTAAAGACATACAGAAAATATTCTGATAATGGATGTTTAGAAATGTTTCCATTGTTATATGATTTTATTGCTGAGAATAATGTCTGTTACAAATAAAAACTCACAACTGCAATCTTATAGACATGGATTAAAATTTTTCTAACATTTAAGAACTTTCAAATAAAGAGTGTAAATGGTCTTTGAACCTGTTATTAAACATAAAAACATAAAAGTAATAATTGTAATAATGAAGCAAATGATAATACTAGTATCTTGGTATTTATCCCATGTAAATACAAGTGTTAGTACAAATATTTTCACTAAAAAGTCTTCGGAGTATAAAATGTTTAAAAATTAGCGAAATTAAACATTCAACTTATTTCAAAATATGGAAATTTATAAAGTATCAAAACATAAACATTAAAAAGTTTTAACTCTAATGTAAATTATTAGATTTGACTGTATCTAATGATTCTTTCCCCTTTTATTCTGACCAGGGTACTTTCCAAATGGACACCCCTGAAATAATTGGTTGAGAAAAACAAGGACTTTCCTGAAGTGTTTAGCTCCCTTCCAATGGAGTTTTCAGACCAGCCAGGTAGCTCCTCCAATTCTGGTCAGAAGCTACCAGGTTGTAGCAGTTTTAATTTTACTCCCAGTTAACCTGGAAAGGATAGTTCTGTCTATTAACTCCTCTTCTTCCTCCAGGGATTAGTCGCTTTCTGAAGGCTTTCTCTAAATCAGCGCTTTTTCTCTCCATTATCCTGGATGTGTGTGTTAACTGCTAGAACTGAGTGGTGAAGGTACGAGGATGACAAGGTCGAAGGAGAGGAGAGATCAGAGGACAGACTGGAGAGACAGCCAAGAAAGGTGAACAAAGCTACTGGTTGTTTCCAAATTAACAGTATTAAACCAACAAAAATAGGAGTATGTTAGACTTTAAAACAGCATGGGATACCAAAATATACAAAGTAGTGCAGCAATCACTAAATGCAAGAATTGGGTCATATCAGGGAGGATGAAAATTTACCAGGCAAATTTCAACGAAATTTTTTACATAATTATTGGATGAGACTGAAATGAATTTCAAATCGGTTTGAGTTACTATGTGCCAATGTGTTGAAAGATTTTCAAAAATAATAAAGCATGTTCTCTTGTTATTGCTAACATTATAAAGTGAAAACAAAAATTTTAATGTACTGTTAATAAACTTTAAAGTTAATTTTATCAAGATAATTACATCTACAATCTAAAAATTTCTATTTTTATGTTTTATAATGTACAGAATACATAAGTACAGAAGTATATGTATATAATTTGCAACTGAATGTACACATATAAATATATACAGTCACAATTTTTTAGATTGTTACTAGTTTTTTTTAACTGATAGGGGTGGTATGATTAAAAAAGTAAATATTAACAAACTCCTGGCTGAAGGTTACGGATACTTTATTTTAGAATTCTAAGCTGTTATTTAGCCACAAGTAGACATCTTCATCAACAACATATGGACCAAAAACTTGACCTGAATATTAATTCTCAGGCCTACATATAACTTAATTAAATATAGATTCTGCTAAGAATGAATTTATAAATTATTTCAATGTAATTCATGCTTTCAAAATTTGGTTTTTAAAAAATCCATAAGTTGTTTTAATTCTACTAACCTGAAAACAAATAATCTCTTCTTTTTTGGTTACAAAATGATCATTAACAGAAACGCAAGAGTTTTTTTGTTTGTTTGTTTCACTTTTAGTATCAGCACTGGTATGAGGCTAAAAGAATTATATAAACACCAGGAACATTTCAACCAAGTTAAGATGCTAGAAGCACCTACAAGTAAACACAAATATAATAGTTCTTCAGTTTTTCTCTAGGTTGATATAAATCACCATCATCATCACCCCTATCTTCCACCTAGAAAAAGCAGTTCCAATGGAACACAGTGTGTGAAATTTCATAAAGAAAGAGTAGGAATGTGGGAAAAAATCCCAAGAGGGTAGTTCTTCAAGAAGCTCCCCCTTTTATCCACTTTATGAGAATGCCAAAATAAATCACAAATTATCTCAATCTATTTAAGCGCAATAAAGTAAGAGTATTATTACCTTACTATTTTGAAGTAAACAGCTTGTCTTAATTATAAAATATAATTAAGATATGCTTAATTACATACTTGGTTATAAATAATATAATTATTTATGTTAATTATAAATAAATACTAATATATTTATATATAAAGACATTGTAGGCTTCAACCTGCAATGTTATGCTAATTATTACTCTCCTTCTTACACGAAACTACCAAAAGAATTTCTGGAAAAGAAATGAAATTTCCAGCTTCAAAACCTAATTATTCCCCGTTTTTAAAGGTGAGGGGCAGGGAAGAAGAAATTCCCAGGTCAGCATTTTAATTAAAATTTATTTTTCTCAAAAATGAGAAAGGTAATGAAAGAAAGCAAAGATTTCATTAAGTATGTATATTGAGGTAAGTCTGATTTTTTAATATATAAATGTGATTCTTTAGCTGAATACTAAAATTGCTCTCTTCATTATCTTAGTTCTGTTATATAGAAATTGAAAACACAAAAACCAAAACTCAACTACTCTTTAAACAGATCGCCAAAAATAAAAAAAAAAAGCCTCTTTCTTATTCCTCTCCCATAACTTAAAGGGATATTACTTATCAAGCCTTAGAAATCTTTATCATGTCTCTCAAGAAAGGCAGATGGGCTAAGAAAACTGCTTTGCCACTGGAAAGACACTAGCAACAAATGGTCTACACAAATTGATCTCTAAGGTGACGACGGCTGTATTTTCAACCCAGATGGCAAATACTGCAGTAGCCTGACTAGAATCCATTGCTGGTTGAATGGCATGTTACTCAGCAGACAAATCCCAGAATAACAGAATAGACTGTAAAGGCAAGGGTCCGACATGAAACCTGCTGCCAACTGACTCTTACCAACTAACTTTTACATATAGGAAAGTTTTATAAACAAAATATAAGAGATACTTTAGTAAAAAAGAAAAACAGCGAGAGAAAGGGGATTTTGAAACAGAAACTTCCACACATTGCTGGTAGAAGTATAAAGTGGCACAATCTTTCCAGAAAATAATTTGGCTGTAGGTATCAAGAGCCTTAACTGTGCTTACATCCTTTATTTTAATGATTGTATTTTTGAGACTCTATTAGAAGAAATAAAAATATGGTATAAATATAGTATGTAGAAAGCTGCTAATCAAAACATCATTTAGAATAATAAAAATGGTAAATAGCTTAATAATTAAACATTGTTAAATTACTATACATTTAAATAATACATATTTATATCAAATGATATTTAGAAAGAATTCTTAAGACGGAATAATGCTTATAATGTAGCTTTTTGGCACATTTCAGTGATTCTTAAGGATAATTTTTACTGTAAAACTTTTTACTATTCCTTGAAACCTGGTACTTTCCCCTTATTTACCATTCTTAGACTCAGTCACTATCCCTAGCATTTACAGCAGTTAAAATCCTTGGATGACCTTGCCAAAGAACTCTAGGTATGCTGCAGGGGCATGAGGTTCAGGGAAAGACTAAAGATTGTTTTATTAGCCAAAAGGCCATTTTGATTAGAACAATATTAGAAGCAACTCCAAGGTAGAATGAAATTAAGGTCAGTGGGCCTTATTTTTTTAACTTTTCCAGAAGTAAGACAAGAGGTATCTCTAGGGGCCACAGCAACAGGATTTACCAGTTCCTGTGGTTGCTGACACCTGAATCACCAGAGTCCCTGAAGACCAGAAGCTGGTTACAGCCAGATGGGACAAATCTAATCCATGGTATGTTTTGATAAATAAAATTTCATTGGAACACAGCCAGGCGCATGCAATTATGTATTGTCTATGCCTGCTTTCACGTCACAATGGCAAAACGGAGTCCATATGCCCACAAAGCCTAAAATACTTACTATCCGGCCCTTTACAGAAAAAAGTTTGCTAATTCCTGCCCTAGACCACTGAATGTTCTTACACAGAGCAATGCCTGAACAGAAACCTCCAAAGCACCTAGCCATCAGTACCACAAATGACATCATTCTTACTCCTGGCTGGGTTTAGCCAGACCTTACAGCATAATTACTCATAGGGATATGATCCCCTGGGTTCTTGGTAATGCTGGATCAGGATGGGATAAATCAGTAATTTCTTTCCTAATGAAAAATGAGTACTGAGTTAAAAAGAAAAAAAATGTATATATAAATCAAATATTTATAACCCCTCATCATAGTGCTTTTTTCTTTTTAACCTGAGTATCTATCTCCCTCCCCAAAGTGTCTGGCACCAACAGGAGCTTAGTGAATGTTTACTGACAAAAAGAAGAAACAGAAGAAGGAAAGAAAGGGAGGGAGGGAGTAGAGAGGAAGGGACAGAAGCAGAGAAGAGAAACGGGCAGGGAGATAACTAGGGAATAACTTAGATAAGTAACAACAGTATGTAACAGAAATTTAAATTGAAAAAGCAGCACATTAAATCGTATATAGCATGTGATCTCACATTAAAAAATCATAGAAAAGGACAGGAGAAAATATACCAAAATGTTTTAACAACACTTGCCTTTATGTGATAGGATTATATTTCTTTATGCTTCTTTTTTTTCCCAGAACCTTCTTTATACATCAAAAACAAAACAAAATAAAACCTTCCTTAAGTAGAGAAAAAAGATAATTTGTGTCTTTAATTTGTATTTCTAGAAGCACAGGTGATTTAAACAATGTTCGTAAGAAAATGGGTTTTTCATATACTATTTTTATCCTAAATTACAGGAATGCTATATTTTCTGAATAGCTTTTTTCTCTTTATAAAAGTAGTACATCATTTATATTGAGGATAATATAGAAGTTATAGAAGAAAGTAAAAAAATCACCCATTAGAACTAATCAGTTGACATTTTAATACATTTCCAAATGAGTGCAGACCCACATACATGTACGTAGGTACAGACGAAACTAGTTTTATTGAATTTTGAACTTTATGTAAAGCGGAATCACACAATATGTATTTTTCCATCCAGCTTCTTTTGTCAACATTATCTTTCTGAGATTCATCCATATTTTTGGTTGCAGCTGTAGACTGTTCACTTTCATAGCTGTATAATATTCCATTACATGAAAACACAATTTAACCATTCCTATTGGTGGGTATCTGGGTTGTTTCCAGTCTGGCACTGTTATGAGTAAGTTGTAATCTATAGTTTTGTATATATTTCTTGTTGAAATGCACACATGCTCTATTGATTACAAACAGTGTATACTCAACATTAGTAGACAATTACAAACTCTTTTCCAAAGCAGTTGTGCTAATTTACACCTACTCTAGTACTGCATGACATTCCATTGTCCTACATCCTTGCCAACATTTGTTTTCCTCATTGGCTGATTTTTTACCTTAGCTTACTGGGTTTTTTGTTTGTTTTTCAGTTTTAGTTCTTAGTTCCAGAATTTCCATTTTGGGTCTTTTTTTATTCAACAAACATTTTTCATAAATTTGGTTCTTTTTTATATTTCTAGCCAGTGCCAAAATTCTCAGCCTTATTTCAAGTTCCTTGAACATATTAAACATAGTCTTTAAATCTGTTTCTGATAACTCCATTATCTAGATCACCTGTCAGTCTCTATTGTGTATCAAGTCTCAATTTCCAGTCATGGTGTCTTGTCTTCTCTTATGCCTAGCTATTTTTGATTAAGAACCTGGCATTGTACTTACTGGAATTCTAGTACATGGAAAACAGTACAAATAAGTTCAAGCCTAAAGTAACATTATTTTCTTTAGAAAGGGTTTACATTTGCTTTTGAGAGCCAATCTGAGACACTTAGCGATCCTAGATCACCTTAATCCAGTTTTAGGAATTGGATGAGTTAAAGTTGAGCTACAGTCTCTGCAAAAAGGCCATTCTATTTCCAGTTCACTCATATTTCTAGGCTTATAGGTCTCAGGGCTTCCAACAGAAAGTTTCCATGGGGCCTACCTACTCTTAGTGAACCCTGGATTTCAATGTTTCTCCCTCTAGCTGTCAAAAGCTCTATCAATTTATTGGCCTCTCATCTAGTAAAATGGAATTGGCAGATATTCTTGAGGAAATGCTGGACTCCCCTTTCTTGGTTTCCTCCTTCTCCTTGATCCAGATCTCATTATTCTTCATTATCTTATTAGTGCTCCAAGGTCTTTACATAGATTAAAAAATTTTTTTTGTTAGCTTTTCTAGTTATTCTTAGCAAGTTGGTTGATCCAAATTCTTCAATCTGCCCTTGTCATAAGCAGAAATCCCCATGGCCTCTTTTCTTTTTTTTAAATAATAGATTTATTAAGATATTAATTCACATACCATAAAATTTACCCTTTGAAGTGTAACATTCAATAGTTTTTAATTAATAGTTTGGAATTGTGCCTCCATCATCATAATCAATTAGAACATTTTCATCACTCCTCAGAGCAATCCCAGATTCTACTCTCCCCTCTCGTCAGCTCCTGGCAACTGTTAATCTGCTTTCTCTCTATGACTTTACCTAATTTAGACAGTTCATATAAACTGAATCATACAATATGTGTCCTTTTTCCTGTGGCTTTTTACACAGCGTGTTTCACGGTTCATACACATTGTAGCATATATTGATACTTTAACCCTTTTTTATGGTCAAATAATATTCAATTGTATGAACATATCACATTTGGTTTATGCGTACATCAACTGATGGAAATTTAGATTGTTTCCACTTTTGGCTATTACTAATGTTATGACCATTTGTTTGTAAGTATTTGTGTAGACATGTTTTCAATTCTCTTGGGTATATATGTAGGAGTGGAACTGTTAGGTCATGATGGTAACTCTATATTTAACAATTCTAGTTGTCAAACTGGTTTTTAAAAGTGGTTATACCAGTTGCAAAAGGAGCCATGGGTTATGAAATGAACAGTATGGGAAATACAGTCAATAACAGTATCTTTGCATGGTGACAGACCATAACCAAACTTATCGCGATGATCATTTTGAAATGCATAGAAATATCAAATTACTATGTTGTGTAACAGGAACTAACATTGGGCTGTAGGTAAGTTATACTTCAAAAACAAATAAATTCACAGAAAGACAGACTGGATTTGCAGTTACACCAGGCTGGCAGGGCAGTGGCAGGGGAATGGATGAAGGCAGTCAAAAGATACAAACGTCCAGTTGTAAGATAAATAAGTACTTGGGATGTAATGTACAACATGATAATACAATTAACACTGCTGTATATTATATCTGAAAGTTGTTAAGAGAATAAATCCTAGGAGTTCTCATCACAAGAAAATTTTTTTTCTATTTTAAAAATTTTTATCTATATGAGATAAAGGATGTTCAATAAACTTTTTGTGATAAACATTTCATGATTTATTAAGTCAAATCATTATGGTGTACACCTTAAACTTACACAGTGCTGGATGTCAATTATTCTCAGTAAGACTGGAAGGAAAAAGAAGTGGCCATACCATGCTTTAATCTCACTAGCAATGTTTAAAGACCATGCCCTCTTTTTAAGGAATTAACATCCAAATTTAGTAAATTAAAATAGATCAATTTTACCTCAATAAAGTTGAAATAAATAAAGTAGAAAATATGTATCTATATAAAAATAAAAACAATTCTCTAACTATAATGAAGGAGAAACAAAATAAAAGTAACAAAATAAATTAATATAAATTTTAATATGCAAGTGCTTGGGCACAACTACACTTAAAGATATGAAGACCAGTGCCTGTATCAATTTATAATAAACAAGCCAGAATTTAAGAGAAGATTAGAAGCTCTTCTACAGATGAAATATAAGAAAATAAAAAATCAGAGGTATTAGAAGACATAAAAACTAGTGTTGGAATAAATAATAACAAATCAGATATAAATTTGATGAAAGAGAGAAATAATCTTAACTGAAGTAATGATAACATGCCAAGACAATTAAAGTTCAATTACAAACTAATTGAAATAGAAAAAATGAAGAAGTATGATGCTGCAAACGAGTCGGGCCTTTTTTTTTTTTTTTTAATAAATATAGCACCAAAGTAATTTCCTATGTTACTTTACAAGAAAGCATATTTCCTAACTTGAAATGTTGAGGCATTCATTTTTCTAATATTTAAAAGATCTTGGAAACCGTATCTTGTGAGAAAGGAATAGAGAATAGATTGCAAGAATAAATCTTAAAACAAGAAGCCATAGAAAAATTATGTAGTAGACTTTTGGAGTCAATTTCAGACTAAGACTAAAAAGTAACAGGCAAGCCAAAGACACATAATTTCAATATATCAATATGTTATTGTTACAACATCAATTCCTTATTTTCGGGCTACAGTCATCCACTAGGCTTTTAACAAGATCCCTGAATTTCATGTGCCTCCATAATTTAAAAATATTTGGGTTGAAGTCTGTTTTTCAAAAGGAGTTTCAATTCCCTTGTTGTACACTTGCAATTAGTTTCGTTGTTTTTGCAGTAATTATACTATTGCATCTGTGAAAAGAAAATCAAAATGGAGTTGGTATTACTAAGAGAACTCTCCAAAGTGGTGCTAGGAAGCCATTAAAGAAATATGGCCTATGCATGTCTCAGCCTGGATGGAGTCTGACCTTTGACATGGTAGGCAAGTCATCCAGAACATCTGCCAGAAACTCAAGATCCTTACTGGACCCTTACTCTAAAATAACTAGTGACAGTCTATCTACTTATAGGACTCCTATCCTAAATCAACTTGTGATTCCTTAAGGACAAATCACAATTCTTTCCAGGCAACTTTTAACAACAATGGCTTTCTGTCTTTATAAGCCCCTGATTCTTTCTCTTCCTCAGAACACTCTTTCGGGGTATTCTGAACTTGTGTCTCCCGAATTGCAATTTTTAAGACCCCCAAATAAACTCTTTTCTTATTTGCAGCCTTCTGCATTATTTTTTTGGTTGACACACTAAAACTTTTTTTGACTATATACTTAGAGACATTAAAATACTAAGTAGAACTGAGTAGACAGAAAAAGATGTTAGCCCCATTCTTTACAGCCTTTCCTCCCAACAAAATACACCTGATTGGCCCTAATGAGCACCAGTCAAACCCCATTAGGCTCCTTCCTTATTTAGGCTTCTACAAATAATCTTAATGAGGGAGAAAGAAAGGGAAGAAAACAAAGCACAGCTAGTTTATAGGCAATGAAAGAAACAGCAAAACCAAATAGAACAGACAGATCTAAGGAAAGAAAATGGAAACAACTTAGGCAAGCAGATATTGGTACAAGAGGATAGTTAAGCAAAGAAAGATATTTGGAAAGGGAGGTAGAAGTAAAAGAACCTAGAATTTGAGAGAATAAAAAGATTCTGATTAGATTAGAAATAAGATCTCATTCTAACAAAGTCCATATTTAGATTTAATGCATCTCTAACTCTATGGCCAGGATTGTCCTCTTTAAGCACTTAGCAAAAAGAGTCCCCCTGGGGAAAAATAATGGTGGGGAGATGAGAAGTGAATGAAGTGGACTAAAAAGGGAGAGAAAAATGGTGAGAGAAGAGAGTAGGAAGAAAAGGAAGGAAAAGAGGGAAGGGTACAGAAGTAGTCGTACTATCAGCAGCTTGCCCATCAGCTCCAGGGCACTGATAAATGGTCAAGGCCCTGGTCCCATCTATTTAACATGGATGGCAAGCTCCTCAAAATGTAATTTATGCAGCTCTGGAAACCAACACTCCTGGGAAAACTACTTTTCTATCTTTTGTTGTCTATCTATATATGAAACTATGAAACTACCAAGACTCAATACACTTCCAATCACTGTTACTGGTCCAGGACACATTAATAAATAAATTCTTCACTTTGTTAGCCCTCTCTCTCCTAGGACTACAAGTACCAAAAAGAGTCACTTTGGGCTGCTGTTCAGTGATAATATTATTGACAGATGAAAGTGAGAGAGGTCAGTTACAGATGTGCAGACAAATAGACATTCTAAAAAGCCAGGGTCCATAAGCATGCTTAGTACGTTTGAAGGGCACCAGGAAAGCTGCCTGTTTTAAATGTGTTTACCTCTACCCCACTGGCTTACCAGAGCTCTTGAAATGTTATCAATTAGAAAAATCTAACCTTTAGGTTAGGCTTTTATATTTCTAGAATTCTCCATATTAAAATGCAAATAGCCAAGGAAAAGTAATAGACTAGGTCTTTGATACCTCAGATTGTTTGCCATTATAACACTAAACAGACAACAGAGCCCTACAAGAATAGGAGAGATAAGCACTGGTGAATAAGGGGAAGAAGAGAAAGTATGGTTTACAAAGCACTATCTACAGGGAACTTTTGGGTGAATTCCCTTAGGAAGAGCACAGAGAGAGGGGCATGAAAGACTTAGGTCCTGGGAAAATGGAAGAGGAAACAAGAGTTTGAGAAAACTGAAAATGGGAATTTCAAAACCAAATAAACCACTTCATAATTTGGTTTCAGGCTGGCTGGAATGGTCAACTCCCAAAGGGCATAATCCCAGAGCAGCAGCAGAGCATGATGCAATCCTGAATACCAGGTCTAATCTTTGGTTACCAGAAAGTCTGGAAACAGCAGAAAAACAATCTCTAAGACCAGTAATTGCCAGTGGAATATATCAAATACAGTACAGCAGATTTTTAAACCTTTCTGTCCCTCCACCCACATTCTTCACTCCACCCCAAACCAGGTGGAAAACAAATGTGGGAGGGGAGGGGAGGTACGAAGAGAGAAAAGTATATTTGTGTAGTCTGCAAAAGTTCCCCAAATGATCCAAATGATTATGACATGCATCCTTACTCTACAGTGACAAGTTCCTTCCTCTGCCTAAGTCTAATTAGACTCCAGTCCCATGAAAATGATAAGCAGATCCAACACACTATCTTTTCAGTCCAAAGTAGTTCTTAAAATTCTTGTATCTGAACTGATACATGATTTTGACTGCCACCTAGTGGAAGAGACAGAATTAACCACAAGCTAAACAGGATACGCAATCTAAAAGTATTAAATATTGTTTTCTATACTCTGACAGCTGAAGATAGTTTCTGAAAGTGTGGTTATCTGTAAGACGATTTTAGGTAGCAAAAGGATGAATGCTATTTTCACTACTTAGTATTTACTGCAATGTATATGAGAAAAAAGTGTAAATAATACTTCAAATCCATTATTTCACAAAAATGTGAAGTAAAGGTTAAACTAACCCTAATTTTAAAAAGTTAATAAATTTTAGAAACATATATTAAATTACAATAATATACAGGTGGTAATAGGATTTTACCAAAGTTATACGGTGACTCTAAAATGGCTGAGGTTTGGGAAATAGTTGTCTAAGCTGGCTCTTCTAATCAAAGACATATTCCCTCAATGTGTCTGAGTTTTATTTGCATATATAAAGTGAAATAACCCACATTTTAGTAGAAATAACAATGTTTTAAGGTAATCCTATTGTTTCCTCATCAAATACTTGCTAAAATGTATTTCGCAAACAAATTAGCATTCAAAACTGCTAAATCTCTGTAAATATCTGCCTTGCTTAAACATGCTTACCTAGATAGTAATCCCATGATTGTAAATAGTTGATTCCCTCTTATTTTGACAAATTTCATTACAGAAAATACATTTCCATTTAATCTACACAGTTAAACAGATTTTCAGAGAACTGTTTGAGCTCCTGCCAACTGATTGCAATGGAATGCACTTTACTGTCCTATGTTCTATTGTCATAGTGGTCAATTATTTATCATAGAATTTAGAGGGTTCAGGAAAACCCTGAGCATTTAATCAGCATTCATTAGTTCTTGTATTCACTGATGTTGGAATAAACAAGTGAAAATTACAGGATTCATTTCATTATCTTCTCTGATGCCCACTTTAAATGACAGTGATAAATCTCTCATGTGATAAATTTCACATCGCCACCTCTAGCTGCAAAATAGACTAAAAAATTAAGTATCTGGAAAATGGAAACAGGATTATCAAGACTAGCTTAAAGCAACACTCCTTAATCTCCTGAACCAGAAACTACTTCGAACTCTTAACAAAATTAGGATGCTGCTGGCAACAAATAGGTGGGGTTGTTGACTATATGGGTATTTACCTAACAATATCTGCCACACCTCTCAATTCAAGCACTCAGGTTCCTTCTGAGGAGGCAATCATTCTTACAGTTTATTTATTCCCTCAGAGTCATTTATACATATTTATATTTTATATATAACTTGTTGATTTTTTTAATCAAAATGGTGGTACACTATACACACTGCTCTGCACTTCAGTTTTTTCACTTAACAAAATAAGCTGAGACTTGCTCCATTTTGATTAAGCATTGTATATTATTTTTTACCATGTTATTTTTACTGTTCTATCCCCAGCACTTTCCATATTACCTTGCACAAAGCAGATGATCAATATATATTTGTTAAATGAATTATACGAATGTATCTTACTTCACAAAACTTGCCCCAACCACCCCTGACAGAGATGTTTAGTCAAAGAAGTCAACAATAAATGAAGAAATATTCATATTTATTCCCTCCCACATACAAATATATAGATCCCACAAGAAACTGGATATTTTATAATCAAATCTATGTATGTTTAGTTATAATTAGTTCTATCTTAAAAACCTTAATTATGAAGTATTTTATTTTAAACACTTACCTTTTGGATCTTAGATCTGATGAATCAAACTGGATATTCATAGGTCCAGGGTTTATTTCATGATTTACCTCAGGGATGAGAAGATGCCTAGAATCACTATCCATATTTGCCATTTTTCTCAGACTCTAAGCACTGAAGAAGTCAGTCCTATAATAAATCAGAAAAGAGAAATAATTTAAAGTTTACTTTAAAAATTATTTTTCTATTAATAGGTAATACATTTGCATGCATAAGAAATTGGAAAAATATAGGAATTTGCTGAAGATATCTTAATGAGATATATGCCTAAAATATCTTTTTCCCATTTTTTAAAATTGAAGTACATAGTTGATTTACAATGTTGTATTAGTTTCTGGTATATAGCATAGTGATTCAGTTATACAAATATATACATATTCTTTTTCACAGGTTACTACAAGCCATTGAATATAGTTGGCTGTTCTATACAGTAGGACTTTGTTGTTTATCTTTTCTGTACATAGTACATAACATAGTAATTTGTATCTGCCAATCCCAAACTCCCAATTTATCCCTCCCTCCCACCTTTCCCCTCTGGTAACCATAAGTTTGTTTTCTATGTCTGTGAGTCTTTTTCTGTTTTGTAAATAAGTTCATTTGTATTTTTTTTTAGATTCCACATATAAGTGATATCATATGATATTTGTCTTTCCCTGACTGACTTCCCTCAGTATAATAATCTCTCAGTCTATCCATGTTGCTGCAAAATGACATTATTTTGTTTCTTTTTATGGCTGAGTAGTATTCCACTGTACATATACACACCATAATTTCTTTATCCATTCATCCATATCAAATGTCCATCTGTCAATGGACATTTAGGTTGCTTCCATGTCTTGGCTATCGTAAATGGTGTTATGAACACTGGGGTGATGCATCTTCTCAAATTAGAGTTTCTCAGATATATGCCCAGAAGAAGGATTGCTGGGACAAACGGTAAGTCTATTTTTTGGTTTTTTAAGGACCCTCCATACTATTCTCCATTATGGCTACATCAATTTGCATTACCACCAACAGTGTAGGAGAGTTCCTTTTTCTAAATACCCTCTCCATCATTCATTATTTGTAGGCTTTTTGATGATGGGAGACATTCTGACTGCTGGGAAATGATACTTCATTATAGTTTTGATTTTATGCCTAAAATATTTATATTATGACAAACTTGCTAAGTTGAAATGGAGTTACTACTTATTTTTCAGCTGAATAAAAAAGAAATAGAGCAGTTCATTTTCAATAATACAAACAGATTAGACTATTTGGATCCACTTACCTGCAGAAAACAACTAAAAATACTGGATAAAATATAAAAATATCTTTTTGAAAAGTATCTTTAAAAAATATATTTTTATGAAAAATACCTTTTTGAAAACAGTAAGGAAAATCAGGCCATTTGTAGGTGAAGTTGAGGAGCCTACAAAGTAAATAGCTCAAGGAAGTTGCTTCTGCTCTAAGGGTATTTGCTGTGCTAGGAGCAACTGGGCTGAGATTTTCAAGGCCTCATGAAGTATTAGGGAAACAGAAGACAACCCAGGATTCACCCAAAATAAGGAATGATTGTAGGAAGAAATCATCCCCTCTCCCTGCTTCCCATAACACAGCTGGGAGTACAAAGAGCTTTACCATAAGATTAGGAGTTCACAGGTAAAAGTGCCTCATCCCTCACAAGGGAACGACAAACAAGTTTTCTTGACACTGACCACAGCCTCTGTATGTGTGTGTGTATGTAGGAGGAAATATTATATACCACAAACTGCACCTCATGTGGATGCAAGGTGGTCAAAGAACACTTAAAGTTGTAAATGTAATTTCAGGTTAACTTGCTTGGTAGAGCTTCCAGATAAGTGGCAGAAGCAAATATAAATCTTACCTATGAGGACACAGAAAAGTTTCATCCTAAGCCTCAAAAAAAGACTTGCTAACAATCTTTCAAGAATAAGGAACAGTACACAAAAATAACCTAGCATATAAAGAAATAAAGTACTATCAGAACCAAAAGAAACAGTAGAAATAGATCCCCAAAGGCTTCAACTATAGGCATTATCAGAATAAAATCACAAAACAATAATGCTTCCTATGTTTAAATAAAGGAAAAGGTGGACATTTTTTAAAAATAACTTAGCATGTTTGAAAAGGACCAGAGGGAATGTTTACACCAAAATAAATACTAAAACAAAATACAATAACCAAAATGGAAAACTCAATGGATGTGTTTCAAGTTGAAGAGAGGACATTAGCAACATGGTGGAGTGAAAAGCTACCTTTATCTCTCCCCTTCAATCTACAACCAGTAAAACATCCTCAACACAACAAAGGTGCCCCTGCCCAGTACATGCTGGAGAATTCCACACATCTGTACATCTAAGAGTGGGTGGACTGGAATACATAAAGGAGGGGGCAATGAAGGAGGGGGAACCAAGGCAAGAGCAAAGGTGGTGCCTGTAATCCTAGCCTTCTGGCTGCAGCAGCTGAGATCACAGTGCCAGAGAACCTAGTAGCAACAGGGGAGGCAGGGCACATGACTTCTACTGCAGCAGTCTCTGTGGCCACGGAGGCAGAACCGGAGAAACTTACAATACAGCAGAAGAACCAGCAAAATCCCCGCTCCTCCCAGATCTCTGCTCCCTCCCCTTGAAGAACAAGGGACACTGGATGTAAAGGAAGAGCCCATTGCAGTATACAAGGTGGTGATGCCAGTGACAGTGGCAGAAACAAGGCACAAACAACCAAGGCACCTGGAGGCACAAGAAACAATAATGAGGGCCCAGGACAACTTCTCTAACAGAGGCGATGGAGGGTGGAAAGTTTAGACTCTCAAATATAAGCAGTGGCAGCTCAGATAAGAGAAACTAAAAGCTTGTGCTATAGTGCCACCTACTGGAAAACAAAAGGCCTCAAAATTTTAATCTGTTGAACACGTTAGAATCAAACAAAAAGATGCTTGTCACTTCAAATGGGCCTGCAGAGGAATAACTCATCAAGCACCATGAAAAGCCACAGTAACACTGCACTACAGTAAGAAAATGACAAGTCTCCAGAAACCAAACTTAAAGTCTAGGAATATTGTTAACCAATTGATAGAAAATTCAGAATAGATCACATGAAGAAACTTGACAAGCTGCAAGAAAAACTCAGAAAGGCAGTTTCAAGGAGCTCAGGAATAAAATTAACGAACAGAAGGAATATTTTAACAAAGAGAATGAAACTCTACAAAAAGAACAAAACAAATTCTAGAGTTGAAGAACTCAAAAAATGAGATGAAGAATAAATTAGAAAGCACTGGAAATAGAGCAGATCAAACGGAAGAATTAGCAAGCTCAAAGCTAGAAATCTCAAAATGATACAAGTAGAAGAGGAAAGAGACAAAAGATATTTTAAAAATGAGGAAATCCTACAAGAGCTATCTGATTCTTTCAGGAAGGGCAACATTAGGGTAATGGGTATCCTAGAAGAGAGAAAGAAGGGAACAGAAAGTTTATTTAAAGATATAATAGCTGCAAAATTCCCAAGCTTGGTCCATAAAGCTGAGAACATCTAATTACCTCAATGCAAAAATAACTTCTCCAAGACACATTACACTAAAATGCCATGGTAACCACAAAATATAAATCAAGAGCAGACACACGACACATAAAACATGATGAAACTGAGAAAAACATCATAGAATACCACCAAAACAGAATGGCAGACAGAAACACAAGGAAAAAAGAAACAATAGAGATATAGAACAACCAGAAAACAAAAGATAAATGGCAGTACTAAGTCCTCATCTGTCAATAATAACCTAAATATAAACTGACTGAATTCACCAATCAAAAGACTCAATGTGGCTGGATGGAACAATTTGTCAAGAAGACATTACAGTTATTAATACATATGTACCTAACATAGGAGCATTAAAATATGTAAAGCAATAATTAACTGACCTAAAGGGAGAAATTGAGAGCAACACAATGACAATAAGTACTTTAACACTACACTTACAACAGGGGATAGATCATTCAGACAGAAAGTCAAGAGGGAAACAGTTGCCTCAAATGAAACATTAGACCAGATGGATTTGATAGATTTGTAAAGAACATTCCATCCAAATGCTGCAGAATATACATTCTTCTCAAGTGCACATGGAACTTTCTCAATGATAGAACTTACGTTGGGACACAAAATAAGTCTCAATAAATCTAAGATTGAAATTATGTCCATCATGTTTTCCAGTCATCATGGTATGAAACTAGAAACCAACTATATAAAGAAAGATGAAAAAATACAAATTTGTGGAGACTGAACAACATGCTACTGAACAACTACTGGGTCAAAGAGGAAATCAAAGGAGAAATCAAAAATTATCTGAAGACAAATGAAAATGAAAATATATTATACCAAAATCTTCGGGATGCAGCAAATGCGGTACTAAGAGGGAAGTTTATAGCAATATAGAGCTACCTCAAGTAACAAGAAAAATCCAACTAAACAATCTAACTTTACACCTAAAGGAACTAGAAAAATAGGAACAAACAAAACCCAAAGTCAGTAGAAGGAAATAATAAAGATCAGAGCAGAAATAAGTGAAATAGACTAAAAAAAACAATAGAAAAGATTAGTGAAGCTAAGAGCTGGTTCTTTGAAAACATGAAATAGACAAACTTTTAGTTAGACTTGGTGAGAAAAAAAGGTTCTGAGAAATAAAATTACAAATGAAAGAGGAGAAATAACAACACATATCATAAAAATAAAAACAATTATAAGAGAATATTATGAAAAGCCATACACCAACAAATTGGTCAACCTAGAAGGGATCAGTTCTTAGAAGAATCACACAATCTTCCAAGACTGAATCATGAAGAAATAGAAAATTTGGAAAAACCAGTCACTAGTACAGAGATTGAAACAGTATCAAAAAGCTTCCAAAAAAAAAAGACAAAAAGTCCAGGACCAGATGGCTTTACAGGTGAATTCTATCAAACATTCAAAGATTTAATACCTATCCTTCTCAAATTCTTTCAAAATACTGAAGACAAGGAAATGCTTCCTAACTTATTTTACAGGGCCAATATCACTCTGATACCAAAACTAGACGAAGACAACATAAAAAAAAAATTACAAGCCAGAATCTCTGATGATCATGGATGCAAAAGTCCTCAACAAAATATTAGCAAACCAAACACAATAATACATGAAAAGGAACATACACCATGATCAGGTGGGATTTATTCCAAGGATGCAAGGATGGTTTAATACTGGCAAATCAATCAATGTGATATACCACATTAACAAAATGAAGGATAAAATCCATATGGTCATCTCAACAAATGCAGAAAAAGCATTTGATAGATTCAATACCCATTTATGATAAAAACCCTCAATAAAGTGGGTACAGAAGGAATGTACCTCAATATAATAAAGGCGACATATGACAAACCCAGCAGCTAACATCATACTCAGTGGTGAAAAACTGAAAGCTATCCTGTAAAATCAAGAGCAAGACAAGGATGCCCACTCTCACCATTCTTATTCAACATAGTATTGGAAGTCCTATCCAGAGCAATTAGCAAGAAAAAGAAATAAAAAGAATCCAAACTGGAAAGGAAGAAGTAAAACTGTAATGGTTTGCAGATGATGTGATTTTATATAGAGAAAATCCTAAAGACACCACCAAAAACTATTAGAACTCATCAATGCATTCAGTAAAGTCACACGATAAAAAATTAATACACAGGAATCTGTTGTCTTCCCATACACTAACAATGAACTACTGGAAAGAGAAATTAAGCAAACAATTCCATTTATAATTGCTACAGAAAGAATAAAATATCTAACAATAAATTTAACCAAGGAGTTGAAAGACCTGAACACTGAAAACTATAAGACATCACTTAAAAAATTAAAGAAGACACAAATAAATGGAAAGATATTCTGTGATCATAGATTGGAAGAATTAACATTATTAAAATGTTCATAATACCTAAAGCAATCTACAAATTCAATGCAATCCCTATCAAAATCCCAAGGACACTTCTCACAAAAATATAATAAAACAATAACAACAAAAATCTAAAATTCATATGGAAGCACAAAGGACTCCAACAACCAAAGAAATCCTAAGAAAAAAGAACAAAGGTGGAGGTATCACACTCTCTGATTTCAAACTATATTACAAAGTCATAGTAATCAAAAACAGCATGGCGTTGGTAGAAAAATGCATAGATCAATGGAACAGAATTGAAAGCCCAGAAATAAACCCACATTTATATATATGGACAATATGCGACAAAGGAGCAAAGAACATACAGTGAAGAAAGGATAGTTTCTTCAATAAATGGTGTTGGAAAACTGGACAACCACTAGAAACAAACAAACAAACAAATAAATAAATAAAACAAACTAGGTTACTATTTCACACCATACACAAAAATCAAGTCAAAATGGATTAGACTGAATGTAAGACCTGAAAGCATAAAACTCCTAGAAGAAAACATAGGCAGTACACTTTTTGACAACAGGCTTAGCAGATATGTCCCTGCAGGTAAGGGAAACAAATGGGACTACATCAAACTAAAAAGCTTCTGTACAACAAAGAAAACCATCAACAAGTTGAAAAGACAACGTAACAAATGAAAGAAGATATTTGCATATCATATGTCTGATAAGGGGTTAATATGCAAAATATAAAGAACTCTTATAACTCAACAACAACAACAAAACAGCACAATCAAAAGTGGGCTGAGGAGCTGAACACTTTAAAAAGAATACATATAGGTGGCCAACAGACACATAAAAAGATGTTCAAAATCACTAATTATTAGGGAAATTCAAGTCAAACCCCAAATGAGACATCACTGTATGTCCATTACAATGGTTATTATCAAAAAGGCAAGAAATAATAAGCATTGGTGAGGCTGTGGATATAAGTAAACCCTCATACACTGTTGGTGGTAATATAAATTGGTGCAGCCACTATGGAAAACAGTAAGAGTCCTCAAAAAGTTAAGAATGGAAGTACCATATGATCCAGCTATCCCACTACTTGGCATTTATCCAAAGAAAACAAAAACACAAATTAAAAAAGATATAAGCACCCCAATGTTCATAGTAGCATTATTTACAAAAGCCAAGATACAGAAACAACCTAACTGCACATCAATAGATGAATGGTTAAAGAAGATGTGGGATATACATACAATGGAACACTACTCAGCCATAAAAAAGATGAAATATTGCCATTTGTGACAATCTGTAGATTCAAGAAGTTTAATGAATTCAAGCAGAATTAATAAACAATATATCACAGAATTGGGGAAAAGAAGAACTAAAATTCCAAAGCAAAGGGGAAAAAAAGTCAACTGAAGTTCTGCGGATTAGAAATCTAAAGTTTTTGTATTGTCCAGATCAACATTATACTTTGCAACATTGCAAATCAACTTAATTTTCAACTTAATTTCTACTTAATTGTCAATAAAAAATGAAAAAAAACCTGTACACCAGAAACTAACACATTATAAATCAACTATATGTCAATAAAAATTTTTTTAAAACATTAAACTTTGATATGATGTATATTATAATTTTATAGGTAACTACCTTAACAGTTAACAGAAAACAGTGTATAACTTAAAATCTAGGAGATGAAGAAAAAATGTTAAAAAATAATTTACCCAAAACAAGGCAAGTAAGGAGAAAACAAAAGGTAGGACAAATAGAAAGCATAAAATAGATAAGATCCTCCCACTCTTTCTTAAACTCATGCTAATCAGGCTATCTTCCTAATCACTACACAAATACTGCTCTTATTAGACCACCAAAGACCTCCACATTGCTAAACTCAGTTACTCGATCTTTAACTTACTTGTGACCACACTCCTTCTTAATAAACTAAATTCAATAGGGCTCCAGGTTTTCTCAGTATCTCTCTGGTCCATCCTCCTTCTCTGCTGCATTTATTTACTGTTTGCTCCTTGTTTCCAGATGTCTTAAAGTTGTAGCATCTCAGGGGTCAGTCTTGGTACTCTTCTCTACATCAATGGTTAGGTAACGATCTCGTGGTTTTAGTATCATTATTTGTGATATACAATACAGTAGCCACTAGTGAATACTTAAATTAAATTTTAAAAAATTCAGTACCCGAGTCACTCTAGCCACATGTGACTAGTGGCCACCGTATTGTAAAGTATAGATGTAAAACATTTCCATCATTGTAGAAAATTCTACTGATCTAGATAATAACAAATTCCACATTGTATTTCTAGCCAAAACTCCTCTCTTGAATTTCAGACTTGCATATCCAACTGCCTACTTGATGCCTTTTAAAAAATTGACATATAACATATTATATGTTACAACTGACATATAACATATTAGTTTTAGATGTACAACATAATGATCTGATATATGTATATATAGTACTTAACATTTTTACTTGGATTTAATAGACAGCTCAAACCTGTCTAAACTAAACTTCTGATTTTTTCTAAAAAAAACTATACCATGCATTGTTTTCCTGATTTCAACTAACAGTATTGCCATCTTTCTTGTTGCTCTGGCTGAAATCTTTGGAATCACCCACGACTTCTTTTTCTCAGTCTATGTTCAACCTATTAGGAAATCTTGCTGGCTTTCCTTCAGATATCCTTCAGATACATCTAGAATCTGACCACCATCATTTCTTACCAAGATTTCTACAAGAGTTTGCTAGTGGAGCTCTCTGCTTGTACCCTTACCGTCTACTCTCTACACAAGCAGGTAGAGTTATAGAGGGGTATAGTTAGGAATTTGGTCTCACCTAATTGGTTGTTGTAACTGAGGAAAGTGCTATTATAATGCACTCAGTGAGTAGAGACTAGGGATGCTGCTAAACATTCTACAATGCATGAGACAGTTTCCTACAACAAAGAATTATCCAGACCAAAATGTCAATAGTTCTGAGGTTTAGAAATCTGCTCTAGGTATAGGAAGCCGTGTTAGGGAAGGATAGGACGGGACCCAATATAGTAAAGGCAGTGTTCTATTTCTGCAACTTGATTGTGGTTATATGGCCATTTGCTTTATAATTATTCAATATACACATGTTGTATGCACTTTTCTGCATAGATGTTATATTTCACAATTACTTTTTTTAAAAAGGAACTCCATAAAATGAAGTAAATAGATTTTAACACTTAAAGCCAAGTGCTTTATCTTTTATCCTTAACTGTAAGTTACATATTATTGTCCTCATTTTATAGATAAGGATACAAAGCACAAAGATGTTAAGTAACTGATTACAAAGTTAGTAAAACGCAAAACTGAAATTCAAAACTAAGCAGTTAAAGTCCAGAGCCTGTATTCTTTGCCGCTATGCTGTGCTGTCTTTCTTGTTCTTTGCCCTATCTTCCTCTCTTTTATCTTTCACCTTTTCTTCTGCTTCTTGTTACAGTCCAGACTACTTTATAAGTATTGTATTATTGCTGTATTTGTTTAATGAAGTCTTATGTCCACTGTTCTTATTTTCTAAGTGCATCATTTATGGCAGAGTAGGAAGAAAATGAGGTTTCTGAAGAGAAATCCTGAATCTGCCACTTACTACCTGTGTAATTTAAGACTAACCATCTAACCTCCATAAGATTATTTTCCCACTTGCAAAATGGAAACAATAACATCTTCACTGGGGTGTTTGAGAATTAGACAATATGATGCATATTATACTTAGTACTTTGCAATGTGAAAATGAATGTTCAAATGTACTACCATTCCTTTCAAAAACCAAATGAAAATACTTATATTTTTTAACATATGCAGTCTCTTGAGGTTTTTCCTATTTTTTTAAAGAAAAAAATTTTAGTAACAAAGAGCTAGGCAAATATTGTCAACATGCCACTGTCATGTGACAGAGATGTTGGTAACATGTTCTATTCCCCAAATACATGTGTTTCCTTTTCTGTTTCTTTCCTTTCCATTTCCCTCTTCTGCTCTTCTGTTTGACATTTAAGCCAAAGTTTTCATTAACTTAGTTCTACTGAAGATGAATAAATAATGTTAAAAAAATAAAAGTATTACCTTATGATAGTAAGTTTGAAAAAAAAGCCAAACCAAAATACATTTGACCCCTGAATAACATGGGGGTGGGGGGTGTTAAGAGTGCCTACTGTGTGCACGGTTGAAAATCAATGTCTAATTTTACAATTGGCCCTTGTATCTGCAGTTCATGGATTCAACCAGGAGCAGATGATGTAGTACCGTAATACACATTCATTGAAAAAAATCCACATATAAGTAGACCTGTGCATTCAAACCTGTGTTGTTCAAAGTCAATTGTACTACCATTTTCAGTCAAGAAGGGCCTTATTAAGAGTATGAACATAAAAATAATTATCCATTTTAAGATGAGACAACTAAAATACTGAATAATAGTAAACTTCCAAGAATATATTTATTCTACAAGTTCTCAATGAGCTGAGATACTGAGAAAAATAGGAAAAAAAAATCTTAAAAACTCATGGTCTCTATCTTCAACAAACTTAAAAAATATAATTTATGAAGCCCAGAAGTCAGGTAACTTGTCCTAAATCACTTAAATAATAAAACCTAGTAGGATGCTAGTAACCAATTCTGATTTTCAGTTTATCATTTCACTTTTAGCTCAAATCTACACTGACTGCTGGTTCTAGCTCCCAAATTAGCTCTGTAATAGATTAGTGCAAGATTTATTATTTTAAGGTAAAAAGTGTAGTTGATCTTTTGAAACATAAATTCATATAATGTATTGTATATATTCAAACATTGAACATCAGAAGTGGTCTTGAATATTAAGTGTACACTGTTCAGTGGTAATTGTTATTAAAATTTCATTAAGATGAAGGAACTGAGATTGAGTAATTTCATCATTGTGGTTGATATGAAAAAACAGAAGTCTGAGCTTTCAGTTCCTTTCTTTATGTAATAAAATTGATTATTATTTCAGTTGACTTCTTTGGTCTTACATTCTAAAACTAAAGGCAGGATTTTAAGATTACTTTGACCCACTAATTTATAAAACTAGAATTGATAATCCTATTAAATGTCCTTAGTTTAAGACTGTCAATTTGACTAAATAACTTGAAAAAAGTATCCCTTGTATGTAATGAGTAAAAATATTCTATATAAAATATCAATGAGAAACACATTTTAAATTAAAGTGGACGTCTAATATCAGTTAAAAGACAAGATGCCCACTCCTGCCACTTTTATTCAAAATAGTATTAAAAGTCCTACCTTCATCAATCAGACAAGAAAAAGAAACAAAAGGAACTGAAATTGAAAAGGAAGAAGTAAAACTGTCATTGTTTGCAGATGACATGACACTATACATAGAAAATCCTAAAGATACCACCAAAAACTATTAGAGCTCATCAATGAATTTGGTAAAGTTGCAGGATACAAAATTAATACACAGAAACCTGTCCCATTTCTAGACAATAACAACAAACTATCAGAAAAAGAAATGAAGAAAACAGTATCATTTACTAATGCAGCAAAAAAGAATAAAGTATCTAGGAATAAATCCACCTAAGGAGGTAAAAGACCCATACTTGGAAAACTGTAAGACACTGATGAAAGAAACTGAAGATGACACAAATAGATAGAAAGATATACTCTGTTCATTAACTGGAAGAATTAATATTATTAAAAATCACCATACTACTCAAAGTAATATACAGATTCAATGCAATCCCTAACAAAATACCAAAGGCATTTTTCATAGAACTAGAACAATTTTAGAATTTGTATGAAAATACAAAAGACCTTGAAAAGCCAAAACAATCTTGAGAAAGAAGAACAGAGCTGGAGAAATCACGTTCCCTGACTTCAGACTGCACTAGAAAGCTACTGTAATCAAAAACAGTATGGTACTGGCACAAAAACAGACACATAGATCAATGAAACAGAACAGAAAACCCAGAAATAAACCCACACACTTACGGTCAATTAATCTACAACAAAGGAGGTAAGAATATACAATGGAGAAAACATAGTCTTTTCAATAAGTGGTGCTGGAAAAACTGGACAGCTACATGTAGAGAATGAAATTAGAACACTTTCTCACACCATGTACAAAAACAAACTCAAAATGGATTAAAGATCTAAATGTAAGACCAGAAACTATAAAACTCCTTGAATAAAACATAGGCAGAACTCTCTTTGACATGTATTGTAGCAACATTTTTTTTGGATCTGTCTCCTAAAGCAAAGGAAATAAAAACAAAAATAAACAAACGGGACCTAATTAAACTTAAAAGCTTTTGTATAGCAAAGGAAACCATCGACAAAATGAAAAGACAATTTACTGAATGGGAAGAAATATTTGCTAATGATATGACCCATAAGGGATTAATGCCCAAAATATATAAACAGCTCATTCAACTCAACAACAACAACAACAACAACAACAAACAAACAACCTGATTTAAAAATGAGCAGAAGACCTGAACAGACATTTTTCCAAAGAAGACATACGTATGGCCAAGAAGCACATGAAACATGTTCAACACTGTTAATCAGGGAAATACAAATTAAAACCACAATGAGATATCACTTCACACTTGTCAGAATGGCTATCAACAAAAAGACCACAAATAATAATGTTGGCAAGGATATGGAAAAAAGGGAACCTTTGAATACTGTTGGTGGGAATGTAAACTGGAGCAACCACTATGGAAACCAATATAGAGGTTTCTCAAAAATACTAAAAATAGACCTATCATATCACCTAACAATTCCACTCCTTTGTATAGATCTGAAAAAAACAAAAAAGATACAGGCAACCCAGCGTTCACGTTAGCATTATTTGCAACAGCCAAGATATTGGAAGCAACCAAGAGTACATCAATAGATGAGTGGATAAAGAAGATACGGTATATATTTATAATGGAAAGTTATTCAGCCTTAAAAAAGAATGAAATTTTGCCATCTGCAACAACATGGATCGACTTGGAGGGTATTAAGCTAAGTGAAGTAAGTCAGAGAGAGAAAGGCAAATACTATAAGATACCATTTATAAGTGAAATCTAAAAACTGAAACCAACTAGTGAATACAACAAAAAAGAAACAGACTCACAGATATAGAGAACAAACTAGTGGAGAGAACAAACTTCCAGTGGAGAGGGAATTGGGGAGGGGCAAGATATGGGCAGGGGATTAAGGGATACAAACCATTATGTATGAAATAAATAAGCAACAAGGGTACAATACAGGGAATATAGCCAATAATTTATAACAACTATAAATGGAGTATAACTTTTAAAAATTGTGTATCACTATGTTGTACATCTGTAACTTATATAATATTGCATATCAACGATATCTCAATTTTTTTAAAAAGTAAAGAAAAATTAATAAATTAAGGTGAATACAGCATAGGAATTAAAAGCTTGGAAAAGAAATAAATATATTATAGAGAAGTTATTAGCTTTATAGAGTTTTTAAAACATTCTCTCAATTAAAAAAAATAAAATAGCTTAGAAATTGAAAATATGACTGTCCGAAAGCTAGTATTCTTTCATCAACAAGAGTAACATACAGAATTTGGGGGAAATTTATTCAAGAAAATCTAAAGCACATAATATAAATCTGTAAGTTAGTATGTGTAAGCATTTAAAACCATTCCAAGCTTTACATAGGAATGTGCTATTTTTTGTGTGTGTGAACTTAATAAAATTAATAAAATGTGCTTAATGAAACTTATATTGTGGAAGGGAAACGTTAGCAACAGAAATGCTAAGAAATGCTAGAGAAAAAATTTTTAATAGTTTTTTATTTTTTATTTATTTTTAATTTTTATTTTTGGGGGGGTGGTAATTAGGTTTATTTATTTATTTTTTGTTCAATTTAACAAAAGTACTGGGGACTGAACCTAGGACCACATGCATGCTAAGCATACATTCTACCACTGAGCTATACCCTTCCCTCTAGAGAAAATTTTGAATATCAATAAGTAGGTAGAACCTTATTGCTTCTAAATCTCCAAAAACTGATGAAAACACCTCCAGAATGTATCCTTGTTTTGAATTACATGCAATGGTTAATTTGGGATATGGCCTATTCTGGCTCTATTAAGTAGAATGTGGTGGTTGATAGCTCATTTGTAAGACTGCTTGGATTTGAATCATGGATTTAATGCGTGACTTTGGGCAACTTAATTTTTATTTTATTCTTATTTTTATTGAACTGCAGTTGATTTACAATTCTGTGTTAGTTTCAGGCGTACAGCAGTGTTTTGGTTATACTTTGGGAAACTTAAGTTCCCTAAGATTCACGAGTTTTAGGGATAATAAAAGTACTAGTTTTACAGGGTTTGAGATTTAAATGAGATAATGCACATAAAAATGTACCTGGCCCACAGTGAGCCCTCAAAAAACACATAGCTAAAATTTTTACTATGAATTTGGCTCTTAGAAGTAACGAGCAAAAATATATCTTAGTTTAATTTAGTGGCCTGAATAAAATCAGCTGATATACCTACATGTCTTTAGCATAAAGTGAGTAAACTTGGTGAGGTAAAAAAGATAAAGAAGTTGAGCATCATAGAATTACTGAACTGTCACAAAAAGAAAAGACTGAAAGGGGAATAATTCATTTCTGAAGAAGAAAATGGGGTGTCACTTTGGAGAAAAACTCAGAGAAAAAGGTAAGTCAATAGAAAGGTAGTGGCTGATGCAACTAACATTTATTAAACACCTACTTCTGGCCTAATGTTTCACATGTTGTTTAATTTCAATTAATCCTTTAGAGTTTGGGAAATAGGTATTACCTTCAAATTATAAAAAAAAGAAATTGATGTCCAGAAGTAACTTGTCCTAAACTACTTAGCTGATAAAGCCACAGTTGGGAATGAAACCAGGTCACTTTGATTCCAAATGCTGTTTCCACTATACTGTGATGTCTGCCTTAAAGAAGGAGACAGGCTATTGGGAAGACAGAAGAAGCATCAGAAAAATCAGGTCTTGTTGAGATTTATAAGCAAAAAAGCAATAATACCTAGAGTGCCAAATGGCCTTAAACTCTTTAAAACAAACCTAGGACTAGAAAGAGTGAAAATGTGCACCCAAGTATCTGGATTACAAATTTAACACATGTTCTTCTTGAAGCAAAGTAGCTTACATAAATTTGTTTCTCTTGATGAAACTGCTTTGTCTCAAGGCTAGGTATTTCTTTAGCCAGCAATAATCCTTCCAGAGGCAGTGAAACAGAGGAAAGGTCAACAGCCAAGTCAGAGTAGGAAAAAATATCTGTTTAAACAAAGGCATCAATATATGGCTACACTTCCTGACTTACTTTCCTGACTGACTTTGTTAACCAATACCCTCCACTATATGGTTCCTAAACTAAACTGAGAATATGGCTAAGTTTAGAAACTCAGGATTCTTTTAACTCCTAGAGATTAACTGTCACTCAGTACTGAATGTTAGGAAACCAGTGTGGATGAAAATTACTGCTGGCCGTATCAGTAAACAAAGGCTATGGCCATCAAGTCATCAGCCGCTACCACAGCCAACAGTGGTAGCCAACAGTGAGCGAGGGGAACTCAGGATGCAGACAAGGAGGCAGCCTGGCCTCTGCTGCCACCCCCAAAAGTGCACCCTGAGGGAACTCAAGATGGGAAAGAACAGGATATTGGCCCTAGAAAGCTATGTGCATATCAAAGGAGTGATTTCAGTGAGCCCAGGGTTTTGTACCCTCCCACACTTAGAAAAGTGCTAAATTCCTTACCTTGAGATGTCTGGTTTTCTTTAATCAACAGTAATTTATCGAGTTTGGAGTTCCGACCACCTGGTCTTTGTGACAAAACTCCCATATATCCTGGCTCCTCACCTGCTTCTTTGGAGCAGTCTCTTAGCGTGATGTGAGAGGCCTCCCAGGCTCGAGCCTTCAGAGAGTCAGCCGAATAAAACATAACCCTCTAGTTTTAGGTTGTGCATATTTTTTTCAGTAGACACCAGAAAAGAGGAAAATCTAGAAAGGTCCTCGGAATTTGGTCAGCCTTAACAAAAAGTGATAATCAATGTTGGGGAAAATATGAGGAACATTCACTAATTGATATAAAGTTTCCACTTTAATCACATACCTGTATTTGTTCCAAACAAACATGAAATTCTGTGGCATTGTCAAATTAGCTATTTACTCCAAACAAGCAGAAAATTGATAGTTCAATGATTTAAAATAAATTGTAAATGAGTCCAAAGTTTCTACTGCCTTTCAATCAAAGATTTAATATTCAAGTAAATATGAATAAATATAAGGAAATAGGTAATTTTTCAGTTACCTCAATTAGTCAACTAGCCTGAACTTCAAATTCTTCAAGAATGCTGTTTCAAAGGAAATTTAATACCTCTTTGAAAGTCTTGATGAGAACTATAAGATATCCTGAAGTTTGATGAAGTAGGTTGAGAGGTGAATTGGAATTCCAACTAATATTATAAAAGTGATAACACAAAAGAGTGCTATCAATGACTAAAATGTTAAATATTCCTATGGCGTTAATTTGCTATAGACATGACACTAACTTAGGGAGCTAAATACACAAGATGATATAAACAGATATATTCACTTCCAACATCTCATTCAATCCTCTGACCTTTAAAACAAAGCCCCAAATGCAAGATGTCAAAAGATAAGTCATTTAATAATGCATCCCTAAATCATTTACTTGAAGATTGGTTTTAGTATGGGGTCTCAATATGAAAACAGCTTATTGACTTGCTTGCTGGTACCTATGCTGAAGCACTCATCGCCATAAAAAGAAAACAAGAGAATAATAACCAAAGGAAGCTTGTATAATGTTATGTTTAAAAGGCATTAACTGTGAGTATCAATATATCTCAAAGAATGTCAGCCCTTTTCACACTAGGTTCAGAAACTTTCTTTGCAAAAGCAAATCTATAGTATCTATGCCAAGATGCCGGCATCAATCTGCAATAGGAGGCACTACCTTTTGGCTAAAGAAATGTATTATGGACCCACCATACAAGTTTTTTATGAGTAAAAATTACTATTAATACTTCTGCATATGGTAGCACTTTAGATACTATATTTACATTCAGTTTACTAGGCCAGGGATTGACTTTTTTTTTCTGTAAAGGGCCTGATAGTAAATATTTTAGGCTTTGCTAGCCACATGGTCTCTGCAACTACTCCACTCTGCCTTGCAGCACAAAAGAGAATAAATAAATGAGTGAGCGTGGCTGTGTTCCAATAAAACTATATAAAAAGTAAATACATTTGGCAGCAGGTCAAATCTGGACATAGTTTACCCATCTCTGTAGTATACCAATACTATACATATAAAAGCAAATGGAACCATATTGTTAAACGGTAGTCTGGTGAAAGCAGTTATGTTATGTACATGTATGTTCTTCTGTATAAGTCTGCATCTGCTATGAAGTCCAGTAACACATCTAAACCTCTTCCTTAAGAGGTGCTTAATGGTCAGCCGAGAGGAGCTGTAATGCTCAAATTCTCATGTGACAGTTGGAACATGCTTCCAATTTGATCAATAAATCCTCAAAAGGTGTTAAATTTGACAGTGCTGTAGGACAATGTGATCTAATGAAGAAATTACCAGTCAAAACAATGCAATGGCACCAAAGAACCTCTCCTCCGAAACTAGGAACACTCTCAAGTGCTCTCTCAAGTGAAGTTTAGACAGTAGAAAGAAAAGAATACTGACAGAGAACTGAAACTTAGGCGTATTATAAAATTCAGGCCTGGAAGAAATGTTTAACCTCTTAATGATTTTTCTTTTTAACTTTTATGCCCATATCTTCTTTTTTAAAAAATATTATAAATTATAATTTTAATTTGTAGTTCACATTGATATTCTCATCCTCCTATGCTGTTAACCCTTTATTGTAAATATTTAGGGCATTATAAAAATCACAATAAATAGCATACTATTTTTATGTATGTAACTGAGAATATGCAGCACTTAAGATTGAGAGAAGAAACCTAAGGCTTACTGTTCTCAGAGCTCTAAATAGGCAAACACTGGGAAAGAAAAGGTGAGCTTTATCTTCTTCAAGGCAAAGAAACTATAGGTGACATCTTAGTTTGTCATCAACCTTTCGTCTTAATATGAAGTTCGTAGTTGTTTCTGAGGCAAGGAGATCTTTGCTCAAGTTAAGACAAGGGTTTCCCTGACCTGTAGAAAAGTTTATCCTGCGTATGACAGCAGTAAAAAGATAAAAAGGAGGGGGAACCGGTTAGAGTTTGCTAATCTACTGATCTCATCAATGAAGTAACGTGTTGCTTGACAAACATGAAAAAAGTTTTAAGTCAAGCTGGCCATTAACTGGTTGTCTGGTGGTGAACGAGCTAGTTTCTTCAATTCAGTAGACCTCAGTTTTCTCATTTGTAAAGTGAGAGAATTCGCTTGACTAGCTGCTGTCAAAGGCCCTTTCCAGCTTTATTATTCTAAGATAGGAAGATGTCAAGCAATCTACTATCGGGACACTGGCTCTCACAATTGAAAGGGGAAAAGCGTGGCGAGGACTCGTCTCGGCCCTCACTACATCTGTGGTCCAAGCTCAAGGCACCATGGGGGGTCCCTCCCCATCTCCCCTCTCTAGGTCTTTCCTACTCTGGATAGAGAAGAGCGCTCCCATTCCCGCAATTCCCCCAATTCTCCTCCTCCGTCCTTCTCTCATTCCAGTGTTCACCTACGGCAAACCTGCCTTTTCCCTAAGACTCCAGCAGACATCGACCCCCACAGCCCCTCGAGCTTTCTGACCCCTGGAAGGAGGCCCTGACTTGCTAGCACGCGAGCCGTGTGAGGAGCGCGCGCCGCCTCTCCAGAGGGGTCTCCGCGGGCCCCGGCTTTGGCCTCACCGCTCCAGCAATAAGCTGCTATTCCGACGCATTTCACCGAGGAACTTCCCTAGGTACAGCCGGCTCCGCCGCTTCCCCTCTGTTCCCTAGGCTCCCCGCACCTCCCCACTCCCGAGAGGTGAATTTGCAAGACCCGGAACGTGCTCTACCTGAGCAGGCCAAGCCCTCACTCTCAGAGAACTCGGCGGGAAGGCGGACACCCCTTCCCCAATCTTCTCAACTTGCTGCAGCGAGGCTCCTCGTCTCCTGAACAGGAAAAGGGACGGCCTAGGTCGCGGGGGCCGGCGGGGGATGGAGTTCCGAGAGCGCTAAGCCGGCCTCCGCCGTCAAACCTCCCGCCGCCGTGGACTACAACTCCCAGGGGGCTCTGCGACAGCCAGCCCACCTCCCGCCGCAGAGCCCAGCCCTCCGGCCTCGGAAGGGAGGACAGCCAAGTGGGTAGACCGCATTTCATCTGCCGCCTGACATTTGCGACAGAGTCGGTTCCCCGCCTGCTACCCTTAAGATATCTAGGAGGAGAGACGCGATCTCCTGCCGTCCTTACAGCCCTGGAGGCCACATGAGAAAGGGTTGATGTGACATCTCCATCTAGGGCTAATTTCCCATTATCTGTCTCTCTTCTGAGGCTTTTCTGGCTGGTGCTCTGTACTCTCGTCACGTGCTTGAAGCCTGCAAATACCAAGTGATGCTGGCTTGAAAAAAAAAAAGTGTTGTATTGACATTTTTCCTCCCTTGTCTAGACACTTAGATTGTTTGTTTTTATTTTTTACGTGTTGACAAATTAGTCATTAGGCTAAAGGAGGGGCTTTGGGAGGGCTTTAGCACTTTCTCCCCATCCCTAACAATTTCTCCCAAATCCACGCCAAATAAACATACAATATAAGTAGAATTAGTGTGCTTGTTATAAAAAGTCAGCTCAAGGTAAGTCTCCTGAAAAGCGTATGACAATACCTAAGGTAGGAAGCCAGTGGCTTTTTTTTTTTTTTTTGACAAAACAACCAGGAAGAAACTGACAATGTACTGTAATGTGTTAAGAACCCCAAATTAAACAACCCAAGTTTAACATATAGCTAATATTGAGTGCCAAGCATTTTACATACACTATCTCTTTAAGCCTTTACCATGATTTTCGAAGTATGTATTATCCCTATTTTACAGAAAAGGAAACAGCTCTAGAGAATTTAAGTGAGTCACTCAAGGCCAAGCAACTATCAAGTGGCAGAAGAGCTGAAACTGAGGTCTAATTCAAACTGAGGTCTTATTCCAAAGCCTGTGCTCTCAAACACCATCAAACACTACCTCTATTATTGAAGGTTTGACAAATGCAAGGCAGGGGATATGATGAACATTGCCTTTAAGGCAGATAAAAGTTATTTCACTAGTGGTATCCTTGTTAAAAACTTTTGCAACTGCTCTTTAGCCTGCCTTCAAATCAGCAGAACATTCTTTTGATAGTGCCAGTGATAGCAAAAATTTCTTCTTCCTCCACTTTACAAGCTGAGAAAATATTTTTAGGCAAGGCTGAGAAACACAAAAGTAAATGGTATGGAATGACATCAGCAAAAATGGCAGAATAGGGAACTTGAAAACCGTTCCTTCATAAAAGCAACAAATAAGCTGGTGAAACTGTCAGAATAAACTTTTTTTTTTTGAGCTCTGGAATGTAATAAAAACCAACAACCAGGGGAACACTTAAGAAAGACTGCTGAATTTTGACAAGAGAGCTCAGTGATCATCTCCAGCTTGGCAGTGGCATTGAAGACAACAGCCCACATTCTTGGTGTAGATTGCTGGTAGCAGAGGGGGCAATATGGACCTTATTCTAAAGGAATTCTAATTGTGTGTTTTGACCGGTCTGGTGGTTCCCTGAAGGTTTGGCTCAAGGGCTTACCTTTATTTTGCCTGACTTGGAGCTTCCCCTGGGCAGAGGCAGCTTCCTAGGCAGTGTTGGTCAAAAGAATATAAAGCAAATGTATTACCCACTGCCACCAGGACAAGGTATTACAGTTGGCGCAAGCAATAAACAGACCAAACAGCCTAGGAAGGAAGAGGTTGGAGAAGAAGATAGTTGGGGAATAAGGGTTTTGAAAAGCTTCCTCTTATTCTGGGAAATCTAGAATGCCACATGCATGCCTTGGTCTGAACACATGATCAGAAAAGACCTGAGAAGACCCTAAGCTTTCATTTCTGGCTGACCTTCAGAGTCTGTGCAAGCAGGAAGTGAAGGCTAATGCAAAACAGTAAAGCATCTTGCTAAGCGATGAAGGAACGCCCCAACAACACACAGCTAATTGGCAAAGACAAAGTTTTTTTTTGCATTTTGGCTGTTTTTTAAATTTTTGTTTCTAGTCATTAAATTAAGACATCTCTGTTAAATCAATAGCTGACCACTAAGCTAATGGAATAGAGTGGTCACACAACGAAGAATATAGGCTTTATAGAATTAGTAGACTGGTAATTAAGTCTAGAAGCTTGATCATACTTGAACTTGATTTTTTAAATCAAGCCTTTATAGGTGGTGTTTTATACTTCCCATCACATCAGGAAGCATATGATTTCTGGAGGTCTTTCATTTGTGATATTAAGACTATTCAGTGGGCTCAGATACCATCTTTTCCAAAATTCCCCTTCAGCTCTGCACCAGTCATTGATGATCAGAAGCTATTGATCATCTGCTAGAGCAAAGGTGCATGTCACCCTTAGTGTCTGAGTAAATTTTTCTCAGTGTCCTTAGTTTCTGTTTACTAAGTAATTAGGTCTAAACAAATTAATTCATGTTTATACCCTAACAACTTAGTAGCCATTTAAGTATGTGTATAAATTGAAAGAAAAATATTTTATTCATAAATGAGCACAGTTACTTACTAATTAGATGTGTACACCTATTGGGCACTGCATAATTTCTCAAACCTTAGAATCAGATGGGACATCACAATCTTCACTTCCTGTTCCACACTGGATTTTGTACACTTGCTTGAGATCATAGCAACTGCTGAAAACTCAGCTTTGCAAAGATATCATGTTATCCAAAAGAATTAACTTGATCTAGTGTTGAAACTGTGCAGTATTTCAAGCTGGCTCACATGGTATCTAACAGATGTTGCTATGTTTTCCTCAAAAATTTAAAATGCTCTGTGGTGCCCCTGTGTTCTCTGTAGTGACCTCATAGTATAGGAACTACAAGTCACTAGCAATTATTTTCTTGGTCTACAGCAAGATCTGACAAACTTTCTGTGTAAAGCACCCAGTAGCAAATATTTTAGGCTTTGTGGCCATATAGTCTCTTTCAGCAGTTACCCAGTTCCGCCTTTATAGTGTAAATGCAGCCAACACAGGCAATATGTAAACCAATGGGGTGGCTATATTCTTATTTATTTATAGAAACAGGTTTTGGACTGGATTTATTCCTAGGACTGTGGTTTCCTGACCCCTGGCCTAGAGAGTACGGAGTGGAGATTTTCATTTTTTAACTGAAATTCTTCCAAGGAAAGGACTTTTCCCTTTTTCTCCCACATGCAAGCTCACTCCCTTTTTACATTTGAAGCTTTCCTGACTTTATTCAGGATCTATTTAAAGGTTTCATCTTTCTAGTTATGGCCTTGTTCTGAGTACTTGTTAGGCACTTTGGTCTGATCTGAAGATCAGAATGTTTCAACTGAAGCTGCCTGAAAATTACTTTGGCCCAGTTCCTTTGGGAAGGGGCTGCTTCAAATGAAACTCTGCTGTTTTAACCTCTTCTGGAGACTGACAAAAATTAAAAAATTAAAAAACCTTTGTCCTGGCTCCTCAGAGACCAAGCTGTTTCCTTAAGACAGGCTGGGATTGCTTTGCAAGCTGTTTGAATTAAACCACTTGTGCTGTAAGTTGTTTAAACCGTTCAAAAATTGTTGTTTACTACAGAGGAAAGACTAGGAAACAGGATCCCAGTTATCTAAGTATTTTGAAGGTGCTCCCATGATGGGAACTTTATGTTTTCAGCATTATCTTCACATTATTCAAATAATCATTTTTGATTGATGTGGTCTGTGCCTAGCACCATGTCAAGGCTATGAAAAAGTTGATTTAATCTACTAGTAGTCCAAAAATGGATTACCTTAAATAGGTAACGTTCATTCTTAAGTATTATAAATATTTGAGAATCTCCTACTATGCACATAACCATACAAAATATTAAGAAATTAAATACTGTAGTTTGGAGCCCCGTGAATCAACACAAAAAGAAGGAGAGTGATGGATTATAATGTCTCCAAGATACTATTGTGCTAGTAAAACATCTGAGGAAGAAAGTAACCAGAAAGGGTTTTCAGCATACCAAGTAGGGTTTAGAGAGCTAAAAATACCCATATTTTTCCAGTAATGGCTAAGGCAATATTGATCAAAGTGTGGTACATATACCACTAATTTTAGGCAATTCATGCACAATTTTTATTTTGATAATCATTTTAGTGTTTATATTTAATATTTATTTTAATGTATTAGAAATCATAAAACTTATGATTTCAGAAGTATAATTGCTTAGATGAGGCTAAAGTAATATTCAAGTTTAAAAAGTTTATTCGATTAGAGAAACACTAAGTATTAATAGTATGCAACCAATGGCAAGTATCATGAATGTGGTATTCAAATGACTCAAGTGTGGGAAACTGGTACAAATTGAGAAGACTGGGTCTGGGCACTGGTGACTAGAGAGGTTTTCTCTATTGTGAAGTGAAGATATTTCATCAACACTTGTTCTGATTCCATGCTCACTTAGCAACTTCCTGATTAATAATTCAAATCCTCCCATTGTTTTGATACTGAGAAAGGAGGTGCAGTGAATAAGACATACAAGCCTTACTTGCTCCCCATTATGAATACATACATTGAGATTCTGGTTTAGAAATCACTCTTGAGTGTAACTAGCATTCCTGAGAGAGAACCTGCTTGTAATCAACCAGACCTTCTAGGTGACATAATGCATTCAGCAGCCCTGAAGCACTCTTACGAGTAAATTTAATAACTTAAAGTGAAGGATAAGAAGTCAAATACTGTGTTAGGGAATCTTGGGCAATTCTTTCTAAGACTAAGGTGTCTTCTTGGCCCTTTGCTGCAAAACAATGTATCATCAGTGAATCATGGGGAATTTGATAAACAGTCACTAAGAAAGCATAGTGTACCAAGGTCTAACCCTTTCCATTTCCACTAGATTTTAGCTATACCTAGCAAAGAAAGCTGATTTCTCTGTGTCCCAAATGGCAAAAGAAAAGTTCAAAAATTAGAACTTTCAAAATGTTAGAGGGAGAAACCTTAGCAATTGGCTGAGAAGTGAGCGTTGGTAATCTCAGGTTGTCCACTTATTAATAATGCGAACTTGGACATGTTATTTCATCTTTCTCTCTCTGTAAAATGGGGTTAGCCAGGGCCACCAGGTACAGCTCTGGAGGCTGGCTCTGCACAAAGGGGCCTAGCCAAAAGGCAAGAAGAAGCTAAACTCAGCCTGCACTCCACTTACCAAGTCAAATGTTCACCGTTTTAATAGGTGAAAAAGTGCATTTTAATATAGTTTTAATTTGCACTGCTCATAAAATGAATAAAATCGAATATTTCTTCATGTATTTAATGGCTGTTTGTTTTCCTTTTTCTGTGAATTGTTATGTTTATATCTTCTGCTCTTTTTCTTTAGATTTGTTGATCTTTTCTTTTTTTTGTTTGTAGATGCTCTCTATATTACAGATGTTAACCCTTTTTCTGGATTATGTTGGAAATATTTTTCCAAGTTTGTCATTTGTCTTTGTTATTTTTTTGTCATGAAATTCTTATATTTTAATCTGTACATAGTCACACTATACAAAATTGTTGTCTAAAATATCAGTTTTCACAACCTAAATGTCCATTGACAGATGACTGGATAAAGAAGTTGTGATATATATATATATATACACATACATATACATACAATGGAATACTACTCAGCCATAAAAAGAATAAAATAATGCCATTTGCAGCAACATAGATAGACCTGAAGATCATCACACTAAGTTAAGTAAGTCAGAAAGAGAAATAAAAATACCATATGATATCACTTATATGTGGATTCTAAAAAAATGACACAAATGAACTTAGTTACAAAACAGAAACAGACTGACAGACATAGAAAACAAACTTATGGTTACCAGGGGGGAAAGGAGGTGGGAAGGAATAAATTGGGAGTTTGAGTTTTGCAGGTACTGACTATTATATATAAAATAGATAAACAACAAGTTTCTACTGTATAGCATAGGAAACTATATTCAATATCTTATAGTAACCTATAATGAAAAAGAATATGAAAAGGAATATATGTATGTATATATATGACTGAAACATTATTCTGTACATTAGAAGTTGATACAACATTGTAAAATGACTATACTTCAATTAAAAAAAGTCAGTTCTCTGCGGGGGGTGGGGAGGGACAGACTGGGATTTTAAAATGCAGAATAGATGCACAGGATTGTACTATATAGCACAGGGAAGTGTATATAGGATCTTGTGGTACCTTATAGCGAAAAAAAAGTGACAATGAATATATATATATGTTCATGTGTGACTAAAGAGTTGTGCTCTACACTGGAATTTGACACAACATTGTAAAATGACTATTACTCAATAAAAAAATATAAAAAAAATCAGTTCTCTTTATCTGCATTGCTTTGAACTTAACTACAAACATTGATTCCAACTGAAAGCCATCTTTGAGGAAACTCTTGTCCTACCTGATTACAAGGGATTTAGAGAATTTGCAGAAACTCTATATAAACTTTCCAGAAAAACTTCTGAGACAGGAATTTTAAAGTTTTAAATTTCATTAGCCACTGCCATTGTTTTTACTAGATTGCTCCTTGAGAGATAGACTAATTTTACTTGTAGCACTTAGCATAGTACCTGGCATACAGTAGATGCTCACTTAAAGCCTATTTAACAACTTAATGAATTCCTGCTTTTCCCCTATGTTGTGATTTATTTCCACTATTAATTTAAGATCTGTTAGAGGGAGCCAGAGAATAGAATACAGTGGCTTTACTTTTTTGGGACACATTAAGGAGCAAGTGTTTACTGAATTGCTGTCCTTTTTCACTGTTTATGTTGAATTTTTGAATTATATTATTTTCATCCATTGTTCATCCCTTCCTCAATATTGGCCTTCAGTTCTCATCAGAGTTCACTTTTTCTTAACTATGGTTAGCTCTCGAAAATTATGTCATTGAATGTTTCTCAAAGAATCATTTCATTGCAATACCTGAAATAAACAAAAATCTGTTCTTCCCAAAAGTGAATAGCAGAGAATATTTGCTAAGTGGTTTTTTTTGGGGGTGGTGGTGGTGGTAATTAGGTTTATTTATTTAGTTTGTTATTTTAATGGAGATACTGGGGATTGAACTCAGGACCTTGTGCATGCTAGGCTTTACTCTACCTCTGAGCTATACCCTCCTCCTTTGCTAAGTGTCTTAAAATATATGTCCATTTTAGAAAATATCTTCAAATTTTCCATACTTAAAAAAATCTAGCTGGTTATCATTCTATCTACACAATTTCATATTTTGCTCTTTTCACTTAATACATATTCTCCCATGACATAAAATTTTTTGAAAGAACAACATTCAATTCAAAGTGAATTTTTCAGAAAATCTTATATACAAATTCAAATACAAAGGAGTATTGGTGGTCTCCCCCCACCCCACGTATACAGTGATTGAAGGTATTAGCCCCTCAAGGGTATGATATAACAATGTTTAAGAATAGAAATTATCAAAAATGACAATTATTTAAAAGTATATTCTGGATTGACCACTGTTTAATAAAATCTTTCAAAAACAATTCACCTTGAAAAGAGTCTGACAAAGTTTGGTGCTAAATAAATAAATCCTGACATATTCTTTATTTTTAATTTTTTAATTGAAGTATAGTTGATTTACAATATTGTCTTAGTTTCTGGCGTACAGCATAGTGATTCAGTTATACGTATATATATTCCTTTTAATAGTCTTTTTCTATGTAGGTTATTACAAGATATCGAATATAGTGCCTTGTGCTATGCAGTAAGATCTTGTTTATCTCTTTTACATATAGGAGTTTGTACCTGCTAATTCCAATCTCCTAATTTATCCCTCCTACCCACTTTCCCCGCTTGTGACGAGAAGTTTGTTTTCTATGTCCTGACATATTCTTGATGAAAGAGATAGACCAATAATGGTGGTTCTAGAGCTATAAAGTATGAGGTGAGTTTATACAGTGCTTCAACCTCTGTACCTGAGTGTCAGATTGAATGAAATATTCAAGAATTTATTCAAAGAATTAAAGAACGGAAAATATTGGTAATAAAACCAAAAACGAAAACTACACATTTTAAGTTGTCCGTTGTTATGCTTTTTGGAGGGATGGGAAAATATGGAGGGTTTCTCTGACTTTTTGCGGGGCAGATAAAGGATACCTGATTGATGAGGGCGTAAGTACTAATATAACCTTAGATCACCCTTAGGTTTGGCCAGTACCCCTAGGGATATAGAAAACAGTTGGATAACAAATCCAATCCTTGATAAAAGACCTATGCCAGCACAATTTCCTTCTTCTGGATCATGGGGCATTTCCTTCCCAAAGTTGGATCCCCAAATGTATGAGTAAGCTAATTTCTTTACAGCTTCCTGGAGCATCAGTGCGATAGAGTCTCATCCCCTCCCTCATTAAGAGGAAAAGAGAACTCCAACACCTCCACTGGCCTCAGCCATTCGTTGAGGCACCCGGGAATCCCCCAGAAATGAAGAGCCGGAGCGGCCAACTGCCAGGGACTGCAGTAAGAAACGAGGAGAGAAAGTTAAAGAGGTAGTAGGTGGGAGGGCATTTTACCCCTCTACTCTTATGTTTTCCTTTGGCTTGCAGTGCTTGCACAGGGAAAAATCTATCGCCTTTTCAGAGTGAGGACCCCACCCAAAAGTCCAGAGACAAGAGGCCTACAGGCAGCCTCGTACCTCCAGGCTTAACGGACCACTCTGTGAGTAAACTAGTGGTTCTGGCCAGTGCAGCCTTGCGAGCAAACAGGGTAGGAGGGGCTGGAGATGAGGGCGGGACGACGAGGGTTGCCTGAGCGCTGATTGGCTGATGGCGCTACTCGCCAGGTGCCATTTGCTGTTGGAGCTGCGCACATGACGCAGCCTGCGTCGTGCACGTGCAGCCGTTTAAGCGGCGTCGGCGCCTGCGAGGACCCCAGCAGAGGAAACAGTGAAGAGGTGAGTGAGCTAGGGGCTCTCTTCACCGCTCCGGTCTCATCCTAACCTTGGGGGATTCCCAATAGCTGGACTTTGGGCCAAGCGAAGAATGGACGGTGTGGGCAGAGGTGTGAAGCCATCCTTTGGGGTATTTCTGACTCCTGCCTGAGGGTCCAAAAGAACCATGGGTGCCTGAATTCTGGGGTCGAGGCCTGCAGATGAGGCGGAGGAACCTTTCTTAGCAGCCCCTGCGCGGCTTCTTCTCTGAACAAGGATGGTTGTACTACCATTTGTGTATAAACGCTCCTTGGCAAAACTAGTCCCTTGTTGGAGGCATTCGGGCCACCTAACCCCGCTCCATTCCCAGCCACATTTCAAGGGCTTGGGCCCTGGGGCCCCCGGCCCCCCCTTACCAAGAAACTATATCGAAAATGCCAAACCAAATCTCATACCTACTTTTGAAGGTAGAGGTGTGAAGGGAGAAACTTAGAGTAATATCTGAAAAAAAATTTCCCCTGCTCTTAATATCCACTAAGAGGTTTGGGAACCCTTCGATGGAGAACAGATTTGGGGGGAAAGCCTAAGCGTCAGTGGGGACATGGCGATTGCTAATGATTAGATAAGTGGTTCAACTAATTTTTAACGAAAAAAATGGATGGATGTAAATGCTGTCTCTAGGTAAGAAACAAAGCTTAATTGCCCCTTTTGCAAAAACTTTTGGGGAGGATCAACACCTAATTGAGTAGTTTCAAGAAGTGTATGTGAAATGATGAGGGTGTATGCTTTTAAAGATACGATTCTGATCTAATTAAGGCCAAATACGTGTGTTTGTATTTTTATAAAATTAGAACTTGAAGCCACCATGGGAGATGAAGATTGGGAAGCAGAAATAATCAGACCTCATATGTCTTACTATGTTCCTGTGTTTGAGAAGGTAGTAAAATTTAAAGTTTGTAGTTATCAAATGCTACAGATTTTATCGAGTTGAAAATCACTGTTGGGAAAGTTCTAAATTACACAATCTATTTCATTATGCTGTGCTTATCTCCATGTGGTTGTTATTAACTATCTTATGGGGAATGATGAAGAAGCATCGTAAGCCTCAAATAGAATACAGTATTCTGAGGTAATTTGCTAGTTAAAAATATATGTAGTATTATTAACAACCTAATTTAAATCTCAGTGATTTGGGACTTAGCTGTGGGTGAAAGCAAGCCTATGTTAATGTTGAATGTCTCTAAGAGAGACTTATATAGAAAATTGAAAAATATAATTTGGTTTTGGGTGACATTTTGAATTCTGAAAATTGATTTTATATGAGGAAGAGTCTCAGGATAAAAACATTAAGGTGATTGAGATGGTAACATCCGCTTGATCTTCAAATGTACAAATCATCAGATATTTTTCTTCAATGACCTTTGAAGAGTTACACTATTAATTCAGAAGAAGGAATCATGAAGTGGGTTCTTGGGTTTCAGTTTTGATTTGAAAAATTGACTTAAAAATGAAATTGACTTAAGAGATTTTTTCAAAAACAGAATTACTTGATCAAAGGATATTTTATGGCTCTTTTTCCCCCTGGTTTTCAATAGATTTGTTCTAATACAAAGCCTGATTCACAGGTATAGACTTTCTTCCACTTGGATTTTAATAGTCACCTAATTTTAATTTTTTCTTAGTCTGAGATTTTGTCTTCATTAAGTGTTCTTCAGACAGTATAGTGCACTGTAGCATGTTGTGCATGTTTATTGTATAGAGTGTCTGAAATTGGGGATAGTTGACTGTCAGTCTTTCAAATTTATCTTTTCAGAATCTTTCTGCTATTCAGTAGCATATCTTGTTACTTGATATTGAGCATACTAAATTGAATATTAATTTATATTAACAATTCTACCTTATGATTCTTAGTACATATTTGTGTGGGGCCAATTTGTAGTATACTTTTGCATTAGTCTGAAAACTTAACACCTGGTACTGGTTGTGCAATTAGTTATTTGGCCTAGTTGACTTGACGGAATATGATGCAATCAGTGGCTTTATTTCACTGCCGTAGTTGAATAAGAATTGTAGAAACTAAGGATGAATACAATGACATTTTCATGTAGGAGAAATCTGAGGTCTTTTATATAGCCTATTTTCTTTTAAAGTCACTATTCTGATTGGTTGTTCTAACTGAATTTATATTTCAAGAGACAGTTAGACTTCCCTTTTGTTAAATTTATATTGGTTCTGACACCATCTTGGATTGATAGCAATATCTGTGATCAGCCTTTTCTCAGTATTTATCAGGATCTTTATTTGGAATTTAATGTTGACACAAGCTTATATAATTTTGAACTAATAGGCTACTATTCTGGTAGCTCTTAGAACTTCCCAATTCTAGTTTTTGAAGTGAGTGTACCACCTGGGGATAGAACAGTAAAAGATGTGAGGTTAAGAGAAATTTGATAATCTAGCAGTTAGATAGTCCATAAATCTCAGTGGTTAGACATTTGTGCATTGCATGCAAACTTGTTGGGATGAGTGTTGAAATGGATGAGTATGGTGACTGTAATAGGATATTGGGTTTGCTTGTTAGCTATAATGCTTTTTGTTAGATGATCATGGGAGTGAGTTTACCCAGTGATCACTTCTGTCTAATCTATTTGCCTCTCTTTGTGGCACATTTCACAATGTGATTAAAGTGGGAATAGCTTGAGATAATTAATCCATTTACAATTATAATTTTATTAAGCAATAATAGCAGATTTTCTAATAATTGTTTAGATAAGAAAATTTGTGGAACCTTTGTTCACATTCATACAGTAGTTCTGAAATTGCAGGGGAAAATGGCTTGGACTTCGTTGGGTTGGCATATCTGAGGAAGTTGAAGTGCTGGAGCATGAGAAAGATTTCCAGCAATTTCTGCTGCTAGACATAAAGGAGATGTAGGAAGATACTGTGTTTCTTACTTGAGAGCATGTTAAATTGTATGTACTGAATAGGAGCAAGTTGTGAGAGATGGCCAATTTGTTCATCCAAATAAAAGCCCAGGGAAGTGCTCTGACTCATCTTCGGAATCTAAATGATGGAGTCAAGGGCACAGTGACAAAAAGATGCGAGAAGGCTGAAGAGATTGCAGAGATGGCAGACATGTTGGTCATACTAGCCCAGAGGATAGAGAAAAATGAATCCTTTTGAGGGAGGATCTGCAGTTATGGCTGAAGGATCCTAATCAATTGATGGAGATTGGCAGGAGGAGCTAAAACCAGCGAGCCTTTTGTTTTCTCCTTTTTTCCTCTGTATATACCCTGTCCTGAGAGTAGGTTTCTGGTATAGTCTGCACTTGATAACTTCAGTATGAGTTTTGGTTGTTAAATGTTCTTGTTTGGGGAAGTAACTTTTATTTGGAAAATTCCCTCACATACAGGAATTAGGGCTTAGATTATAAGTGCTTGCCACAGACACATTTGTTCCTGGACTTTGATGGTTGAAATTTTGAGGTGTTTTGCTCTTTCTTGTGTGACCTGGTAGGTCACTGAAACTTTAGGTCTGTGTGTGGTAAGTGACACTCAGAACTGGAGTTTTCTAGCTCTGGAGGTGCCGAAGAAGCTGCACTTATTCTTGAAGATGACTCCAGGCAACTGTTGCTGGAGAAACTGAGGAAGGGACCAGACTTCACCTGGGAATGTGAATGGGGCTGATCTGGCTTAGACTGATGAATCAGAAAAAGGGATGGGAGATGATATTGTCTGTATTTTGGGACTTTAATTTTTGTTTTAGATCAAAGGAGAAGAGATGTATTTTGTTCAAAATTTAAATATTAGGTGGCACTATCTGATGTAATCAATCTGGTCAGTTTACTTGGACAGTTTGTCTCAGTTTTATTTGAAATCATTTATTTGAAACTAAAATAGGAGATGAGATCTTGGTATTCTATACAAGTTGATGTAATACTCTGATGAAGTTCAGGGGATTCTGGGCATAAAATGGAAGATATTTGCAAAGGCCCTTAAAGTACTGGGGAAGGAACACATGGAACTGTCTGCTTAGGACCCTAAACTGGACAGGAAAGAAGCATCTGCAGAGTTCATAAGTTATCCTGATAAAAGTTCATTTGAGTAGCAAAATGACAAGTATTTGAGGTCAGAACTCTACCATATTTAACAACAACAGCAACAACCACAACTTACCATGTTAATAGAAGCATTCATTTTTTAAATAGATGAAAGGCCTAAAAAATAAAAGTATGGTGTTCCAGAATTGAAAAATAATAAGCGTACATACAAGATAAAAAGAAATGTGTTCACCAGAATGCAAACAGGTTATTTGTAGTTGCATATGAGAACCTTTATGTTTAAAATATTTGAAATGTCTAAATTGATTCATTTGGGTGGGTAGAGGTTATAAATTGTTTATAGCTAAGTGTTCTAAAAATAACTAATGTGACGACCTGTGATTCATTCAGTAAATTTTTATTGAGCCTTCCCAGGTGCTGGAGATAGTAGTGTACATGATTGATAGGGGCTTGTGATTATGAAAGTTGTATTTTACTGGGGGAGACAGAATAAGCACATCAAGAATCAAATATAAATAGAAGTACTGTGGGAAAAAAATCAGGAAAGTGTGTTGGGTGGATTTAGATCAGGTGGAGAGGAAAAGCTTACCTGAGACAAATGACTCATGAGCTGGAGACCTGAAGGAGTCCCAAAAGGATATCATGTGCAGAGGTTCTGAGGAGGGAGCAAACTTAGGGTATCAGGGTAACAGGGAGAAGTACAGTGTATTAGTTTCCTATGACTGCTTTAACAATTTACCACAAACTAGGTGGCTTAAAGCAACAGAAGATTTTCTCTTGGGTTCTGAAGGCCAGAAGCTACAATCAAGGTGTCAGCAGTGCTTTCTCCTTCTGTAGGCTCTAGGAGGGAATCTATGCCTCTTCCAGCTTCTGGTGGTTATAGGAGTCCTTGATTCAGTTACACACATGTATATTCTTTTTCATTATAGGTTATTACAAGGTGTTAAATATACTTCCCTGTGCAATATAATAGGACCTTGTTTATCTATTCTGGATATAGTAGCTTATAGCTGCTAATCGTGAACTCCTTATTTATCTCTCCCCCTTCCCCTTGGGTAACCATAAGTTTGTTTGTTTTGTGTGTCTGTGGGTCTATTTCTGTTTTGTAAGTAAGTTCATTTGTGTCATTTTAGATTCCACATTTTTATAAATGATATAGTATGATTTTTGCCTTTCTCTGACTTACTTCACTTAGCATGGTCATATCTAGGTCCAACCAGGTTGCTGCAAATGGCATTATTTCATTCTTTTTTATGGATGAGTAATATTCTTTTGTATACATATATATCACAACTTCTTTATCCATTCATTTGTTGATTGACATTTAGGTTGCTTCCTTGTCTTGGCTACTGTAAATAGTGCTATGCAACACTGGGGTGTATGTATCTTTTTGAATTGGAGTTTTCTCCAGGTTTATGGCCAGGAGTGGGATTGCTGGATCATATGATAACTATTTTTAGTTTTTTAAAGAAATCTCCATACTAGATTCCTCAAAAGACTAGGAATAGACTTACCATATGGCCCAGTAGTCCCACTCCTGGGCATGTATCCAAAAGGAACCCTACTTCAAAAAGACAAAAGCAGCAATAGATGTACCTAGATAAATGAGAGCGGCTGTGTTCCAATAAAACTTTATTTGGTGGCCTGCCAAATTTGGCTTGTGGCTGCAGTTTGTTGACTACTGTTTTAAGTGATATATTAATATGCTTTACATATAATGTTCCAAGTGAAGATGTTTTGGAGTAATTAATAAAGAAAAAATTCAGTGACTCAGAAAAATCTTACATTCTATAATTGTTATGAACAAAGTCCAGTTAAAATTTTCTAGTATTTGTGAAATACATGGTGCATTTTTACTATTCAAAGTAGAAAACTAGTCTTTTCTTCCTTCTTGCAGGAAAGATATTCTTCTGGAGCAAATGGAGACTCTTTTAACAAGACTCCAGCTTCATCATCAGGTATGTGTTAAGGCAAAAAGGTGAAAGGGCTTCCCACTGGATGAGGAACAGACTAGTAGACATCTTGTGGAGGATATATTAAAAATTTCCTAGTGGGAATTCATTCTGATTTGAGTATTTTAGGATGGGGGCCACCTCAGGCTAGAGGAAGGGAGAGTGGAGAGTGAGTAATGCTATAGACTGTGTCATTAGATCTAGTGATTTTTCTGTAAAACCTTTGCCCAGACTGGAAGTTGCATGTTTGGTTTTCAGGCTGCTAGGGAATTCTCAGGGTTCCTGACATAGACAGTAGGAAATCGGACTGTAAGTTTGCAGTGGTGGTAACTCAACCTGCCATAGCCTCAAGATATGAGTTTCTTTGGGATTTGAAAACTAATTTAGGAGAAGTCCTAGGCAAATAAGAGAAATAAATCAAGATAAAGGAGCTGCTGTTTTTCCCCTATCACTTGTTTTTATCTGAGTTGCCTAAGTATTTTATAGAGTTGATGTGAGTGGGAAGATGAGTGTAAGTGATAGGACTTGGGCTAGGAAGTTAAACTCATGGCAGTAGTCTTTCATTTTGTTGAAGTCCAAAGCAGGCTGAAATACTATTTCTACAATGTTTTCATTGTGGTAAAACAGGTAACACAAAATTTACCATTTTAACCATTTTTAAGTGTACAGTTCAGTGACATTAAGTATATTCACATTACTGTGCAGCCATTACCACCATCTACTTCTAGAATTTTTCATCTTCCCAAACTGAAACTTCATATCCATTAAATAACTCCCTGACAGCACCTCTCTGCATCTCTTGGCAACCACCATGTACTTTCCATAAATTTGATTTCCTGTGACTTTACTATTAGTCTCTATGAATTTGAGTAACTACTACTTTTGTAAAGTCTTACTCTAGTGCAAGAAGAGAAGGCCTGGTGACATCAGGTAGTTTCATCATTTCTGTCATCAAAAATCAGTGGATGAGGTGAAACTCTGTAGTCAAGAGAGCTACTGGCTTACTGAAGCCTATACCAAAGTGGGAAAAAAAAAACCTATGGAGAGGTAGTTTCTAAAATGTGAAGGGAAGTTTGAGAGTGAGAGTTCATCACATTGAAACAAATTTAATTCCCATGTTCACCTTAAGTTCAGAGTAATTCTCTTGATAGAAAGAAGTTAAGTTTAGAAGAGATGCTTTTGCTATTGTCAAGATGCATTTACCTTTAGTAAACATGTAAATGCAGTGGTTACATGTTGAATATTCAGATTCTCAAAAGTTTATGAAATTGCTGCCTGCTGAAACCCCCATAAAAGGCTAACCACATGCATGTGTGTACCTGAAATATTCAAAAAGACAAGTAGGTAAAAGGAATTCATACTTCTAACACATCTATATGCATAGATCATTTTTTTTTCAACTTTGTTCTGTGAGGTGTCAAAGACAATTTTTATAAAGGAATGGAAGTTTGGTATATTAAGGTATAACATTACCTTTAGATGAAATCTTAAAGAAGCTAGATAGAAATAACCACCAACTAAAAGCCAGAATTTTCTTATCATTAGATCTTGAATGTTCAGACTAATGAAATAAAATCAAGTAATGAAAAATACAGATTGCCTACTTACTTCCTGAGTAACAAATACTGTGGTAACCCTTTTTTTAGGTAAATTTTTTTCATGAAAATAGATTTTCTTATTGCAGAAATACGAACTATGCCAATGAATGCTCTGCTAAGCCAATACCTAAGTATTGTTACAGCAAAAAACCGAAAAAAGTAAAAACCTTTAAGACAGAGGTAAAAAGAAAGAAAATTATCTGAAATCTTGGCTCCCAGGTTCAGCCACCATTGACAGTTTGACTGATCTTTTGGATTTCTGCATGCATTGCCATATATATAATTGTATTTCACTGGCATACTTATACATGGTCCTTTTCGCATAGGTATTTATATATATACAAGTATTCATAAATACCTGTCTTGCTTTTCATTTCCTTACCTGCCCTTGTCTTCCACACTCTTTCTATGATCTTACGATTGTATTTAGAGATACTCCTTTTCATCATCTGTTCATGGAAATGGAACCCTGGAATACTACATCTTTTAATGACAGTTGTGGAAACCATTCTAAATCAATTGGTATAACGTAATTCTTTTCAAAATTCAGTGTAGAGAATTGACATTACCTGGTTTTAAAATGTAAAGTGGTAACTTCATTCCTTATAATTGAAGACATTTAATCCCCCTCTCTCATTCATTTAACTTCTTAGCATGGTACTTAGCATGAGTACTCATATTCATGAGTTCCACATCTGTGGAATCAACCAACTCTGGATAAAAAATACTTGGGAAAAAAAATACCAGAAAGTTCCAAAAAGCAAAACTTGTATTTGCCCTTCACTGGCAACTATTTACATAGTATTTACATTGTTTTAGGTGTTATGTGTGATTAGAGATGATTTTAAAAGTATGCGGAGGATGTTAGGTTATATGCAAAGACTACCCCATTTTATGTAAGGGAACTGTGAATCCAGAGATTTTGGTATCCTGGGGGTAGCGATAAGTGGAAGGGATTAGGGGTTTGGTGGGTCCTGGATCCAATCCCCCTCTAATTCCAATATTTAGCTCCTCCCCTTCCCCCTGTATACACCACTCACACATCTTCCCTTCCCATTCTATAGTTATCACACTTTTTGCAAAAAATCTGTATTCAGTTTTTATATCATGGTTTTGTATAACTCTCATGAGAACTATATAATATATTATGGTTACATTTCCTTTATTATTCAATCTTCTGTTTTGTTTTTTACAAGGGTTAATCATTACTTTGTTTTGTTTAATTGATCTGTGCTTCTATTGCTAATTCACTTCCAAACCCTCTGCCAGATACACAGCTATCCATTCGTAAGTATTTATGTTTATGATTTTTGACACATCTTTCTAAGCATGGATATCCATCAAACTACCTTCATAGTTAGTTTTTATCACATATACAGTGATCGGTTTCATTTTCTTTGATTCCTCCATCCTCTCCAGTAGAGGCTTGCTGCTTTCTAGGGTCTCATCTTAAGAATTATCCGTCACATCATTCCTGTGTCACATTCCATTTTCCTTGAATCCCATGTTTCTATCTTGATTCCTCCACCTCCCCACTGAAGGAACCCATTTTTCTACAGCATTTTGAGAAAGGAAGCATAGGAAGTAAATTTAAGAGATTGCAAATGTCTTTACCTTCATACTTAATTCATAGTTTAAGAGTAAAACTAGGTTGGAAATAATTCTCTCCCCAAACTGTAACTGCTTCATTGTACATGAAATTCTAGTGATGCTGCTGAGTTCAATTATCTGAATCCTGGCCCATTGTATGTTACTATTTTTCTAAACTCTTCTAAAGATTTTGGGACCTTATTTTGTCTTACGTATTTTAAAAATTTTATGATTATGTACCTTGATATGGGACTTTCTATATTTATTGTAGAAGACACTCAGATGAGAAATTTTCTTATTTTTTCCTCCGAGGATTATTATAATTTAATTTGAATGTTGTCTCTGTTCCCTTTATTGTTTCTTAGACTTTTTTTCCCGTATATGTTTTGTATAGATGACTTTCGTGAAAAGTCTGATGATCCTTGCCTGCCTTTTTGTATTCAAGAGTGGAACATTAAATTGCTGACAGGAAACTAATTCTCTGCCTGGACACAGCTTGTTGACTAATGGGTTCTACTATTAAGTGATTGAGCCAGGCTAGGCTGTTTTGTTGGGGAGAGCAGTTTCCCTAGAGAGGAATCATCTAGTTCTTTTCTAGAGGGTTTAAATTTTTTGAACTGCTTTCTGTTTCATTTCATGTTTCATCCTTCTCTCCCTCTTTCCTCATTGTATTGTACGGATCCTGTGCTGCCTGTGCTGATTTCTTTCTTACCCATTTTTGAATGATTTGAATTCTTCCTAGGCTAGCTATTTGTGAGCGAGAACTGTCAGGGAATTCTTACTCCTCTGCTTCCCTGAAGGAGCCATTCTTTTTGTGTGTTTTAAAAGATATGTTGTTATGTGTGTATATTTTTTGTGTGCTTATATTTTTAATTTGAAAAATGTTGCTTTGCTAAAGATCTCATTCTTGTTTCTTGCCTCCCACTATGTTTAAGATATATTACTAACTAATAATTGATTGCATTATTTCTAACTACTGCATGTAGTACCACCAAGTTTTGTCTACCTTCTTATCCTCATGATGAACATTGTGATTATATTTCCTGTTCCCCTCCACCACCACAAGAATGAGCAGTCTTGCACATATCACTTTATGGGTCTGAATGAGAATTTCTTTGGGTAATGGATTCAGTAGAGGAATTACAGGGTCATCAGGTGTATATGTACTTAATTTGACCAAATATTTAATAATTGTTTTCCAGAATAGCTTTATCAATCTATATGCCCATCAGTAGAACATGAGAGTTCTTATAGTCCCACTGACAATTGATATTGTTGCCAAAAGATCAGCCCCTGTCCCTGATGAGCCAAACTGAAACTCAGAGACAGGGTCTTAGAGCATAGAAGAAAAGAGACAGCTTTATTGCTTTGCCAGGCAAAGAGGACTCACAGCAGGCTAGTGCCTTCAAAACTGTGAACCCACCTTGGGGATGGGGTAGGGTGATTATATAGCCATAGCTCAAACAATAAAACATTGATAACAATCAACAGAATCATTTTCTTGTCATAAGACTTAGAGTGGTGTCATGATGTCTCCAGGTGACCAATTCTATAGAGGCTAGCAGTTGTCACTTTTTCAATCTTTTTATCTTGGAATAATCCACGGCGTGGTCTTTTTGGTAATTTGGTATATTTTGTGAGGTTATAGTTCCATGACCTTCTCCTTGGAAAACAGCTCAGAAACTAAGCATGATTATTACTTTCGATTACTGGAATAAAGTAGAAACATTAAAATTAACACCTTTAGTTTTAACAATGGGCCTGGAGCTGTGAGTAGTCAATCCGTTTAGTTGACTGTTTTAAGGGCAAGTGTTAAAGTAAGCAATCTGTTAGCCTAAGTGTGGTCATTTTAATTCTTCTTCAAAAATATTATTCAATCTTTTTCTTTTAGCCACTCTGTTGAGTATATAGTAAAATCTCATTGTTTCAGTATGCATTTATTGGGTTACTTATGAGCTGAACTGTCTTTTCATATGCTTGTTACCCTTTTGGGTTTCCACTTATGTATGTTGCTTATTCATCTTTTTGACCATTTTTCTATTGGGCTTGCTCTCTTTCTCTTGTTGGTTGGTAGGCATTCTTCTGATGTTCTAGATTTTACACTTTTTTCTGATTTAGATTTTGTGAATATTTCCTTCCATTTATTATCTCTTAACTTGGCACATAACATTCCTTACTGATCAAAAATTTTAATTTGATATTCCTTATTGATCAGAATTTTTAGTTTGAAGCCTTTAAACTAATTTTTTTGCTTTCTGATTTGCTTTTACAGTTTCAGTTAAGAAACTCTTCCCTACTTCTGTGTCAAAAAAGTAACCACCTAAGTTATCTTTAGTTTCACCTTTCATATTTAGCTTTTATTATTCTGAACTTGTCTTTTTTTTTTTAATTCATGGTGGCCATATTTATTTGAGTTCAAGATCAGGACATAATGTACGCAGTATGAGTGTACATACAGGGCTCCCTGAAAAGATTCTTTGACATTAGTGTTTTTCTGGTCCACCTGGCCTATGGGTCTTCAATTATAGTGGAGAGGTGGTTTTTTGTTTTTTTGGGGTTTTTTTGAATTGTGGTAAAAATAAACATAAAATTTACCATCTTAATCATTTTTTAAAATAGAAAAATACTGGATATTTTTAGAGAAATTTTAGGTTCACAGCAACATTGAAGGGAAGGTATAGAGATTTCCCATAAAATCCCTGCCCCCAACATGCTCAGCTTCCCCTTCTATCAACATCCAGCACCAGAGTAGTACATTTGTTACAATTGATGAACCTACATTGATACATGGTGTTGTATATTCTGTGGGTTTGGACAAATGTGTAATGACATGTATCCATCATTATAGTATCATACAGAATATTTTCAATGCCTTGAAAAATCCTCTGTGCTCTCAGCTCATTCTTCCCTGCTTTCTCCTCAACTCTAGGAACTATTGATCTTTTTACTGTCTCCGTATTTTTTGCCTTTTCCAGATTGTTATATAGTTAGAATCATATGGTGTGTAGCCTTTTAAGATTGGCTTCTTTGACTTAGTAATATGCATTTAAGATTCCTCCAAGTCTTTTCATGTCTTGATAGCTCATTTTTTTAGTAATGAATAATATTCCATTGTCTGAATGTACTACAGTTTTTTAAAAAGTTCATTCATACTGATGGACATCTTGATTGTACCCCAGTTTTGGCAATTAGGAATTAAACTACTGTAAACATCCCATGTTCAGTTTTTGTGTGGATATGTTTTCAACTCATTTGGGTAGATACCAGGGAGCGCAGGATAGTATGGTTAAGAGTATGTTTAATTTTGTAAGAAACAACCAGACTGTCATCCAAAGTGTGTCTGTACAATTTTGCATTTACACCAACAATAAATGAGAGTTCTTATTGCTGCACATCCTCACCAGCATTTGATGTTGTCAGTGTTATGAATTTTGGCCATTTTCATAGGTATATAGTGGTATCTCATTGTTTGAATTTACATTTCTCTGACAAGTCATGTGGAGCATCTTTCCATATGCTTATTTACTCTTTATCTTTGGTGAGGTGTCTCTTAGGTCTTTGGCTCATTTTTCAATTGGATTTTCCTATTGTTGAGTTTTAGGAGTTGTTTATTTTGGATAACAGTCTTTTATCAGATGTGTCTTTTGCAAATATTTTTCTCCCGGTGTTTGGCTTGTTCTCTCATTCTCTTGACATTGTCTTTCACAGAGAAGTTTTTAATTTTAGTGAAATTCAGCTTATCTATTTCTTTCATGGATTATGCCTTTGGTGTTGTATCTAAAAGTCATTAGCATATTCAAGGTCATCTAGGTTTTCTCATGTGTTATCTTCTAGAAGTTATCTAGTTCCGCATTTACATTTAGGTCTGTGATCCATTTTGAGTTAATTTTTGTGAAGGATATAAGGACTGTCTATTCTAGATTCAATTTTTTTTATCATGTGGATGTTCAGTTATTCCAGCACCATTTGTTGAAAAGGCTTTCTTTGCCCCATTGTATTGCCTTTGCTTTTTGTCAAAGATCAATTGACAATATTTGTATGGGTCTATTTCTAGGCGATTCTATACTGTTGATCTGTTTGTTCTTTTGCCAACGCAACTGTCTTGATTACTACAGCTTTATAGTAAGTCTTGAAGTTGAATAGTGTCAGTCCTCCAACTTTGTTCTTCTTCAATATTGTGTTGGTTATTCTGGGGCTTTTGTCACTCCACATAAACTTTAGAATCAACTTATTGATAATCCACAAAATATATAACTTGCTGAAATTTTGTTTGGATCCTGTGGGATCTATAGATCAAGTTGAGAAGAACTTAACACCTTGACAATATTGAGTCTTCCTGTCTATGAATGTTTAATTATTTCTCAATTTATTTAGTTCTTTGATTTTATTCACCAGAGTTTTGAAGTTTCCCTCATATAGATCTATATATTTTGTTAAATATTTATACCTAATAATTCCATTTTTGGTGTGTAATGTAAATGGTAATGTGTTTTAAATTTCAGTTCTACTTGTTCATTGATGGTGTATAGGAATGCGGTTAACTTTGGATATTAACCTTGTATCCTGCTAAAATTACGTATTAATTCCAGAAGGTTTTTTTTTGTTAGTTCTTTTGGATTTTCTACATAGATGATCATGTCATTTGTGAAAAGAGACAGTTTTATGTCTTATGTCTTCCTTCCCAATATGTATACCTTCTATTTTCTTTTATTGCCTTATTACATTAACTAGATTTTCCAGTATGATGTTGAAAATGAGTGATGAGATGGTACATCTTTGCTTTATACCTGATCTTAGTGAGAAAACTTTGAGTTTCTCCCTACTAAGTATGATGTTAGTTGTAGGGTTTTTGTAGCTATTCTTTATGAAGTTCAGTAAGTTCCCTCATCTCAACAATTTTTAAATGTAAAACTAAATCTATCCTTTTGAATATGGTGTGAAATAGAGACTTTTTTCTGCAGATAGTAACCCAATTTTCCCAGCACCATCTGTTAAGCAGTCTCTTTTCCTTCTTGAAGTGTGATGTGGATTTCATCTTTACACAATTTTGTTCTTTTTTTTTTTTGTCTTAAAGCACTGGATAAATCTACCATTCATTGAATAGTAGTGGAAATAACCAGCAATATAGGCTTTTCCTCATTTCAGTGGGAATAATCCGCAATTTTTATAATTAAAGGATGATGTTTGCTTTAGGTTTCTGTTAATTGTGGGCTTTTGTTTTTTGTTTGTTTGTTTTTACCATGCTAAGAAAGTTTCTTTTCATTTCTGCTTGGATATTAGTTTTGTACCAGAATGGCAGTTAAAGGTTAGCCAGTGCTCTTTTTGGAATTACTGATTTCTGTTATCCCTCTTCTTTAAACTTGTTAATGTAGGGAAATAATTTTTGTTTTTAGACTTGAACTAACTTTATATTCCTAGGATAAGTTTGTTACTAGGATGAACATAGCTATTTTATTGCAATATTGGATGAAATTAGGTGTTAGCACTTTTTCAATGATGCAGTAAGATTGGCCTGTTGTTTTCTTTTCTCATGTTGTTCTCATTTGATTTTGTTTTCAAGCATTTCATCTTTTTAAAAGATAAGCTCTGGAATATGAAAATTACCTACTTATTGCAAGTTCAGTAGAATTTGTCCACAGAAATGTCTAGGCCAGGCCAGGTTCTTCTTTTTAAATTTTTTTTTTTTATTGAAGCATAGTGTATACACAGATTCAGTATTTTTAATTGAGTAATTACACATGATAAACATACATAGCTCTGGATTTTCATGAGCTGAACACTCCTTTACCAGTACCCAGATCAATAAACAGTGCATTGAAGCAGAAACCTACAAGCTCTCCTATCTCTCCCTTCAAGGCACCAATCCTCTATTCAGGAGTATTCTGATTTCTAACAGAGACAGGAAGTCTTGGGAAGAGTATACAGAAACTTCAGTTTGTTGAGTAAAGGATATGTTAGTCTGTTTCTTGAGCTTAAAACAATTGCTGTTGATTCTAAGATCTTGCCTTTATTTTATTGAAGTATAGTTGATTTACAATATTGTATTAGTTTCAGGTGTACAGCAAAGTGATTCAGTTATACATATATATATTCTTTTCAGGTTCTTTCCCATTATAGATTATTATAAGATGCTGAATATAGTTCTCTGTGCTATACAGTAGATCTTTGTTGTTTCTGTTTTTGTTGTTTATCTATTTTGTGTATAGTAGTGTGTATCTGTTAATCTCAAACTCCTTAATTTATCCTTCTTTTTTTCCCCTTTGGTAACCATAAGTTTATTTTCTGTGTCTGTGAATCTATTTGTTTTGTAAATAAGGTCATTTGTGTCATTTTTTAAGAAACCACATGTAAGTGATATCATATGATAACCGTCTTTGTCTGACTGACTTCACTTAGTATGATACTCTCTAGATCCATCCATGTTGCTGCAGGTGGCATTATTTCATTTTTTATGGCTGAGTAATATTCCAGTGTGTGTATTTATATATATAATATATAAATAAATTATATAAATAATATTTAAGTAAATATATAATATATATGTAGATAGATACCACATCTTCTTTACCCATTCATCTGTCTGTGTCTTCACTATTGTAAATAGTGCTGCTATGACCATTGGGGTGCATGTATCTTTTCAAATTAGAGTTTTCATTTTTTTCCAGATATATGCCCAGGAGTGGAATTGCTGGATGATATGGTACCTCTATTTTTAGTTTTTTTTAAGGAACCTCCATACTGTTCTACATAGTGACTACACCAATTTACATTCCCACCAGCAGTGAAGGAGGGTTCTGTTTTCTCCACACTTTCCCTAGTATTTATTATTTGTAGAATTTTTGATATGGCTGTTTTCACCAGTGTGAGGAGATACCTAGTAGTTTTGATTTGTATTTCTCTAATAATTAAAAATGTTGAGCATCTTTTCATTTGCCTGTTGGCCAATTATGTCTTCTTTGAAGAAATGTTTGTTTAGGTCTTCTGTCCATTTTTTGATTGGGTTGTTTGCTTTTTGATACTGAACTGTATGAGCTGTTTGTATATTTTGAAAATTAAGCCCTTGTCAGTCACATCATTTGCAAATATTTTCTCCCATTCCATAGATTGTCTTTTTGTTTTGTTTATGGTTTCCTTGGCTGTGCAAAAGCTTTTAATTTTAATTAGGTCCCATTTGTTGTTGTTGTTTTTATTTCCATTACTCTAGGAGATGAATCCAAAAAAATATTGCTGTGATAAATGTCAAAGAATGCTTTGGATATATTTTCCTCTAATAAGAGTTTTATAGTATCTTGTCTTACATTTAGACCTTTAATACATTTTGAGGTTTTTTTTGTATATGGTATTAGAGAATGTTCTAATTTCATTCTTTTACATGTAGCTGACCAGTTTTCCTAGGACCACTTATTGAAGGTACCATCTTTTCTCCGCTGTATAGTCTTGACTTCTTTGTTGTAGATTAATTGACCATAAGTGTGTAGGTTTATTTCTGGGCTCTCTATCCTGTTGCATTGATCTATATGTCTGTTTTTGTACCAGTACTACACTGTTTTGGTTACTCTAGCTTTGTAGTATAGTCTGAAGTCAGGGAGTGTGATTCCTCCAGCTCTGTTATTCTTTCTCAAGATTGTTTTGGCTCTTTGGGATCTTTTGTTTTTCCATACAAATTTTAAAATTATTTGTTTTTGTTCTGTGAAAAATGCCCTTGATATTTTGTTAGATTTTTCATTGAGTCTGTAGATTGCCTTGGATAGTATGGTCATTTTAACAATATTGATTTCTTTCAGTCCAGCAGCATGATATATCTTTCCATCTGTTTTTGTAGACTCCATTTTCATTGGTCCTGTGGAATCAGTTAGGGAATAATTTCTCTTCTTATTTCCTGGTAGAAATTTATGACATTGGAATGATTTGTTCTATGAGAGTGTGGTAAAACTCACCTGTGAAACTGTATTTACATATGATCCAGAGATGTAAGTAGTGGTTCAGTTTCTATAGGACAGTTTGGTTTGTTTTTATTGTTTCTTGAATCAGTTTTGGTAAGTTAATTTTCTTGGAACTTTTCTGTTTAAGTTTTGAATGTAGTAGTACAAGGTAGTTTGTGATGATTTTTTTTTATAAAAAGCTCAGAGCATGAGAGTTATTCTCAAACTTTTAAGTGTACAGTACAGTGTTGTTATTAAATACAAGCACAATGTTGTACGGCAGAACTCTAGAAACTTTTTTTTATCTTAGGTAACCAAAACTTTCTACCCACAGAACAGCAACTCCCATTGTTTTGTTTTGTTTTGTTTTGTTTTGTTTCTTTCTCTTCCTTCCTCCCACCCCCATCAGACTTCTAGTGATTTGTCACTCTGGCAAGTCTTTATTGATATCTTAAAGGACTAGATTTTGGCTTTGTTGAGCCACTGTTATATATTTGTTTCCTGTTTTATTAATTGCTGCTCTTAACCATTTTTTTCCATCTTTACTCTTAAGTGATTTATTTTGTTGTTTTTCTAACATTCTTACTAGTTGAGATGGCTGCTTATTAGCTCATTAATTTTGAGTTCTTTCTTACATAGAAATTTAAGTTCTGATGTATAACATTTTTATTATTGAATTCTAAGTATTTCTAAAGTTCCACTGCAATTTTTTTCTTTGAGCTGTGTTATAGGTAAGTGTTTTAAAAGTGTATTTCCAAATATAAGAGGGTTTTAAACAAGTTTTTTTGGTATTTAATAATTTCTAATTTTTTAAAAGTTGAAGCATAGTTGGCTTAAAATGTTAGTTTCAGGTTCATAACAGCAATTTGATGTTTTTATAGATTACAAACCATAATAAGTTAGTATAAAATATTGACTCTATTCCCTATGATGTAAGTTACATCTCTGTAGCTTACTTATTTTATAACTTGTAGTTTGTATCTTTTAATCCCCTTCACATATCTCATAACTACCCCCTCCCATCTGGAAACCACTAGTTTGTTTTCTGTAGGTGACTGTTCTCAGTATTAGCAAACTGTTTTCCAGTAAGTCGTGGTTGAGAAAAATTATATCCTTCTTTTGATTTCCAATTTCTTTAATTGTAAGTGAGGTTTAGTCACTGTTTTTCTTTTGGAGAACTACCTATTTTTATTCATAACCCAATTTACTGGTAGGGTATTTATTTTCCTTACTGCTATATAAAATCCCTCCTTTGCCATATGGATGGCACATTGAAAAGGCTTAAAGTTTGCATACCACCAAGATATTTTTTGTTATTTTGACTTGCTTCAGATGTTATTTATTTTAGAAATGGATGATGGATCTTCTCGAAGAGATCATTTCATGAGAAGTGGGTTTGCCTCTGGAAGGAGTTTGGGAAACAGAGGTAATTATCTTTCCTTAATCTTCTGTCAAATAGTTGAATAGTAGAATGAATAGAGGCATTTATGGCTACTTAGTGCAAAGCTTAAACTATTATAACTTCGTGTACAATAGACTTTGGGAATAATGAATTCATTTTTTAAAAAATGTCAGTCTTTTTGCTGTTTTACTTTTTTGGGACAATAAGAAATAGTTAAATTGATTAGATAGATTGATTATAGATAGTTGCTTCACAGAGCTACTTCTTAATGTGTTGATTATTGATTTCCAATAGTTGGCATGGGAGAATGTTTGTAAAAGCTTCAGATATTAGGGTGCAAAGGACCTCTTTCCTAATTTTATGTTTCTCAAGAAAAGGCAATATGAGAAGCAGTTCTGTTAGCTCATTTGTATTAAGAGGTTATTTCCCAAACTTGGAATTTCTTATTGTTATTTTTAGAACCAGCAGCACTAGATTTGGCAGATAATGACACAGCAGAATACCTTCCTACAGTCCATTTTTAGATTTGATATTAAAATGCTGAAACTGTTCTGTACTATGTTTTATTATAGTGCAACAGAATAATTATTATTAGAACCTCATATTAAATTTATTTAAAAATCCGTTCATTTCTTACATGGGATGCCATAAACTAGGGTTAATTGGTAGTTTTAAGTATACATGATATTTATTCTTGAATTTAATAACTTTTTAACTTTATTGATATTTTCTCAATTTTTTATTCATTGGAAAAAAGTTGCTGTGTGGTATTTCATTTGATATTTGGAAAACTTAATTTTTTAGATACAATTAACGCAAATGTGAATTTTATATTTTAACATGTTCCTACTACTAATGGAAATAATTTATTCTTTAAATATGCATATATATTTTGTTTTTTAAGCTGCTTATTAAGTAAGAGGCATTGATTATTTGGACCGTAGAGTTGTGCTAAGAGATTCAAGTGTGGATTTTGTTTGCTACAACTAATGTTAGAAATAATAAATATCTTAATATTATATTCAGGGAACTATTTAATATTTAGATATATTTTAAAGTTCTATTTTAGAATGGGTTATGTGATACTTTTTGATGTAGACTTGTAAACATTGTTGAATAAAACCTTTTTAAATGAGAAAACCATCACTGAGACAGATTTTACTACAGATTGTTAATTCCATATGTTGTAGGTTGAATTACATTAAACTTCTGATCAAAACTCTTTGTTGAATGTTAGTACTTTAAAAATGTTAGTACTTTATGTATAATCCAGGAAATTCATAAACTCATGAATATTTTTCCTGTATAATTCATCTAACAGTTTCAATATCTATGATATTTTTTTCTCGGAACTTGACGTATCAAGTAATGTGGTTTTGAAATTGATTCTAGATTGTTTAACATTGATTAGCTTTTCATGTTCTATGAAGTATTACCTAAAAAGCCTTAACTTCTTGAATCACACATTTCTTTAGAATCTGATGAAAATACTGATAGTTGCTTATACACATTTTTTGCACATGGCTTTAGCAGTTTTACAGATTTCTTAACTTCTCTGTGTTAGGATATTACAGAGATAGGTAAGACAATTCATGAGGATTATAAGACAGTGTTTTAATTTTTCTCAGTGATAGTTTAAAGGAGCAGTTCATGATGTTTTGGATGTCTTTTCTAATTTTTTGTTTTAAATTAACCATGCTCTTTGCGATAGTGTCTGCTCTCAAAGTTCTTAATTTAATGGTATAGAAACACATAGAAATATTCGTAAAAAGGGGAAATACATAGTGTGCTGTCAGAATGTGGCTGAAGGATTGATAATGGCTGGAGGACAGAAGTAGGACTTCACAAAGAAGGTGACTTTTGAACTGGGCTTTGGAAGAGTGAAAAGAATTTTGCTAGGAAAAATATGAAAGTAGGGAATGTCAGTCTGAAGGAGCAGCATGTAGGAAGGTAGAGAATACTGTAAGTTCACAATGTATGGGAAGTTGTTTGGTATGAATTAAAATGTTGGGTATTCAGAGTTGTGTAGTGGGAGCTAAAGCTAAGAAGGCTAATGTGGGGAAATACTGTGAGGGGTGAGAGGTGAAGGGGAATGGTATTCATACCCTTTTTCCCTTTGTTATGTAGTCCCTTCCTAATTTTAATTTGATAAGTGGAAAGATTGAGAGCAGTTTAAGTATTGGAAAAATGAATAAATAATAAATAGAATAATTTTAAAAATAGTACAAGAGTATAACATTTTCAATAGCTGTGACTTTCACACAGGGGTGTAATGTAAATAACTGCTTCTATCAGGGTAAAGTTTCAGAATACAGAAAATCAGAGAGTTGAATTTCTTGATTAAAGGTCACTAGAAAAATAACTAATAGACGGCTGCATTTCACCAATAGTCAATTTGTTTTTACCTTGATATTATAATTTTATAATTTTTGAAAAGAAGTTACAGGTATATTATATCTTTATAAGTTCCTTTACTGCTCTCTCCCCATCCTTGGAAGTCCCCTTACTCCAAAGATTCATTTAATTCCTAATTTTTGTAGTTTTTGATGATACACTTAATTTTATATGTAAAAGAGTTTTAACTCTATCTAAACTTTTTCAGATCCTGGCGAGTCTAATAAAAGAGAAAACATGTCTACAGTGGGGGGTTTTGGAATTGGAAAGAGTTTTGGAAACAGAGGTAATCTGCTTATGGTATCTTACAGTCAAAAATTGAATGACCTCAAGTTTTATAGTGTTTGAATTCTATGTCCCTTGAATGTACATAGAAAGTGTGTACCTTTCCTGAGAATTTATACGGATCACAAGGGACTGCTTTCACTTTCCTTGTCATAGTTTAGAGCAGTAGTTTATGCTACTTTGGGCGTATTTGCTATTCTGTTTAGATTTTTTTCCCTCTTCTTAAATAGCCATGCTACTTGCTGCAGCATCTCTTCAAACTGATTTACCCCGCAGGTGACCCCCAGTTCTTTTCTTGTGTACTCATGACTTCCTTCCCCTGCCTGCCACCCAAACAAGAGATCTGTCTTATAATTGCAAGGGTGCATTTGAGTCTTCATCTTCCCTTGAACAAAGAACCAGTAGATGCTTTGAAATTACATTTTTTTCCATGGAAACTTTAAAAATTGTAGATTAGAACTTAAGCAGAGTTTAAGATCAAGACCAATAGTGTGTAAGTGGAAGATTTTCCCAAGCATTTTGGAAACCTGGCACTTACCTTTTTTAGGAGAGATGTATGGAGGGAAAGAGGCAATTGTAGGGGGCAGTAGAATATAATCCTTTTCTGAACCAACTTGAAAGACTGCAAATGAAATGGATAAAATAACTCAAAACCTAGGTTTTGTGATACATACTCTTTCTGTAGGGAATATCTTTATTTTGAAATTAGTATCTGCTCAAGGGAAAAATTGTCATCCAATCATATATTGAGGCTATAGGATACTTACTTTTTTATATGCTAATTGTGTATTAAATTTCTATAGAGTTTAATGCTGGAAGGGACATTAGGTTTTGTTGAACCTGAGATGTTAAATGACTTGATATGTAGACATTTGCATATAAATCAAACATCTGTCAAACAGTAATTGATTAGTCTCTATAGTACTGAAAGCCAATATTTAATATTATTTAGATTAGATACTAATTGATAGGCATTGTATATTAACATTTAATTTTAAGTTATATTATTCCCTGAATATCTCTCTACTATAGATCATTTTATTAACTCTCAACATTTAAAAATTTTATGAAATATTACTGATGGATACTTTTAATTTTAGAGATATCTATATGCCCAGAGATGCATAAATCTAGATACATGCTTTTATTAAATGAGAAATTTGAAAGCAGAGTCTGATGAGAGGTTTTTTTTTTTTTTTGTAAATAGAAGTAGGAAGAATATCCTTGTTACTGAGAAGGGAAAAACTACTGAACATTGAATTACAACTTAGTTGTATTATCCTCTAGCAGATGAAGAGACTGCAAGTTAATTTATAAAATTTTTAAAAATTTTGGTATTTTGAATAGAAATTACATAGGGGTTATAGTGATATTTATACCCATGTTTTACCCATGTACATATAGAGGAATATACAACACTTGAGGTAATATAACATTGGCTGAGATTTTAACCTGAATGAACTGACATAAGGCAGAAATTTTAATACAACTTTCGTGAGTTCTAATTCAGTATTTTTATATAAAATTGTACGTGGTTTATCCTGTTGTAAAGGGGCACTGTGATTAGAAGTCCCTGTAAGGTGTTCTCTCCCTCTCTGCCTCCCTCCTTCCTTCTCTTCCTCCCTCTCTCCCTTCCTTTCTTCCTTCCACTGCAGAAGTACAGGTAATTGTTGTTTTGAGAAATTTGCAAGTTTAATTCTATATTTTATATAGGTTTTCCAAATAACAAGTTTGAAGAAGGTGATAGCTCTGGTTCCTGGAGAGGTAAGTTCAGTGTTTTTTTGTAGTGACTTAAAAATTTAATGTCCAGAGTACATGTTAAAGAGAAACTGAGATTAAGTATCTTAGTCTGTTCCAATTCTAATTTGTTTAAAACTAGTTTTATAAAGTAGCTATAGCCAGAGCCTTAGTGAAGAATTCAGGCATCCTAATTTTTGGCCTTTTTTCACCTGCCTTAGTTAATCTATAAAGTGCAGCTTTTGAATGCTGTGCTACCTTGAGAAGAAGGGGACTGTAGAAAGAGCAAGTCAAAAATCAAAGCTCCACTTCCATATATACAGTTTGGGACATGTAGGTCCTTATTCAGATTCAATTAAGTATTGATGGTAGAAAAAGATTCATGAGAATGTGAATCACTGGTGAAGTCAAAGGTATTTCTGTGAAAGGTACACTCTGGTTTGGAGGAATACCAAGAAGAATGAGACTAGAGTAGTGTTACCAGAAGATAGAATACAATAATTAACAGTGCTTTCCCAGGAGACCCTGGTTGAGTAGATTTGGGTAAGGCCCTGGAACATGTATTTAAAAAGCATCCCTGGTGATTCAGATGCTGCTTTTGTTTGGTAACCACTAATCTATGCAGTCTTTATAACATAATACACTTTGGAATTACAGACATTGTTTCATGTCTCTGCTCTGCTGTCTACTAGTTGAATGACTTAAACAAGTTGCTTAATTTCTCAGAGCCACATTTTCCTATTGTGTAGAATGGAGGCCATCCATTTTATAGACTGTTAGGAACACTGAATGAGAATGTGGGTAAAAGCATGAAGCTTAGTACCAGTAAGCTTTATTCATAATAAACAATATACATCATCTATCTTCATTAAATATTTAGGACTTGATCTTAACAGTGACTCTCAAAATCAAAACCAAACCTAGACTTGATCAAATTAAAACCTTTTTGGAAAAAGGTGGAGGTTTAATATATCAATTAAGACTGTTTCCCCAAACTATTGCCAGTCTCATTCTCCCTGCTTCTGTCTGTTTTTTTTCTCCTGTCCTATTCAAAGGGAACATACTTGACATAGAAATAATATTTGAGGGAAGAAAAACATCATTATGTTCATTCTTTCCCATTTCTCCTTATTGTAATTATCTCACTTTTATTTAATATTCAAGATCATTTCTAGTCATCAAAGACATTCCTCCCCACATGACTTTTCACTGGTGGGCCAGAGTGCTTTTGAGCACTAACTCCAGTTCTCACAGCACCTAAGAGAACTTCTTTCCTCGAAAATGGTCTACTTTTCCCCCTTTAATCTGCTTTCTTCTGTTCTCATTTTTAGTTCCCCTAAACTACAAATTTGTGTATGTGTATATATATATATGGATTAAATTCTTTCACTCTCACAGTTATTACTGGCAAGCCCCAGAGCAGATTTTGATGTCATGGTAGAAGCTTCTCTGCACACCAGTGTATGTTGTATTTTGTGGTTATTTTCCCTGCAGTCTATGTCCCCTAGCTGATGTAGAATAGCAATAAGGAGCTCAGATTTTGGAGTTGTACCCCCTGAGCTTGAGACCTGTATCATCATCTTCCTCTCAGTTGTGTATCTTGAAAAATGTGTTAACTTCTCTGTGTTTTTCTCTGTTTATAAAATGAGGATAATACCCACCTCATAAGTTTTTTGGAGGATTTAAAAAGTTAAAGTATAATTCATTTAGAATAGTGCCAGACACATACTAAGTTGTATATGTGTTGTTATTACTATTATTTTTATATAATTAATAGGTGATAAGTAATCATGGGATCATCTTTTTGTTTATGCTTGGCTTTATTTGTTAGCTCTACTGAGGTTATTTTTTTAAATAACTTTATTTTTAAATAACTGATGACTCAAAAGAAGTTTCAAAAATAGTGCAGAGGGTTTCCTTAACCCTTCTTTTCCTAATGTAATTGTACCCTTCACCCACCTTCTCCTAATGTTGCATATTTTAATTCCTGGTGTGGTCAAAATAACTCTGAATTTGCTTTAGGGAAATAATCGGCCAAAGGTCATGTGAGACCTCTTTCTCCTTGCCAGGTCCCAAATTAATTTATAGATTTTTTTTTCCTATAAAGCAATAAATGTTAGCTATCACTGTCGTTGTTCCAGGGCAAACCTTCTTTCCAAGAAAAGAAAGTTATCTTGATGTTAGATGGCTCTTTAGGAATATTTGTCTGTTGTTGCCATCAGCTCAGATGGAGTCTGCAACAAGAGCTCTGGGTCATTGTTTGTTATAAAACAATGTTAATTAAGTAGATTAGTACTTTTACGTGGAAAGTTAACTGATAGCTTCTGTTTAGCCACTTGATATCATCACTGGGACCTAAAGTTCTCAGATATTAAATAATATCATGCTCAAAGATCCCTTTTTTTTCCACATTTTTTTCTCTGTGATTTATCATAATATTTTGTGTATATTTCCCTGTGCTATACAGTGTAATCTTGTTTATCTATTCTACAATTTTGAAATCCCAGTCTATCCCTTCCCACCCTCTACCCCCCTGGTAATCAAAGATCCCTTGAAACCATCTCTCTATTTTCCCAAACATGGCTTTGTTGGAATCTTCTAGAAAGCTTAACGTTACTATTAAAAGTCATATTAATAATACGTAGCTTTTTAATTTAGAAAAATTTTTGATTTCTTGCTGTTACTCTACACATTCAAAATAAACATCTTTGTGGGTGCGTTCTGGGAATTTATTTTTAACCAACTTTCCAGATAATTCTTAGGCAGCCTTCAGTGTAGTGATCTTCATATTACTATTTAGAAACCCTGGTAATGTTACTTGATAAAGTCACTAAAAACAGAAAATCAGTATATTCCCAAATTCTCCCATTAGGATGAATGAGGAAAAGTTTGCATATATTAAAAAAAGACAGTAATATCTCAGGTTTATTAAGAAAGGCAAGTTACAGACATAATGATAACATTGTAAAAAGAAGTCATGCGTTTGTGGTGGTTTGTGGACCACATCTGAGAACACTTTACTTAATTCTGAAACCATTTTTAGTTAAACTGACATTTATGAAATTCTTGTTTTTTAGCTTGTGCTCAGTATTTGGCAAGTTATGCACTTAACATTTAATACTTAGATATATTAGGTGATTTGTATAGAGAAATGAGTGAATAAATATCTTTATATTTCTGTTATAATTATTTCAAGGATTCAAATGTTTATAATTTAACATAAAGTTAATTTCTTTTGTGACAGTGCTATTCTTTAGATACTACATTAATCTAAGTTTTAAAGTAGTTATTTAGATGCTATTCACATGTTAAATTTTTATTCAAGAGTCTAATAATGACTGTGAAGATAATCAAACACGGAACAGAAGGTTTTCCAAGAGAGGCGGTAAGGACCACGTTTTGCAGCAATTTGTACTTGACAGAGATACTAATCTGACAAAACTGATTTTGGAAGAACTAAAAGAAAGAAAAATTTTGGTGGTGGAAACCTTTAAAGCAGAATACTTTGGCATATGTTTTATGCTATTAATATTTGAGTTAATATTCAGTAGCTGTCCCTTCTTCTACTTTCTAAAGTCACTGGATTTTTTTTCTAAGACTTTCAGAGTGTGCTATGAAGTACAAAAGAGAGACTGTGAATCTTGGTCAGTCACAATATAGATGAACTAGAATGTCTTTCTCTGAATAGGATTATTGAAGATATGGGGGAGGGAAGAAATTGTAGGTTACTTTTTATTCAGGTCTATCAGTACTCTGCAATATTCTTCTAATCCTGCCTCTAATGAATTTGAGATGAGGTGGTATAAAAATTATGCCCAATTTTTGATTGTCTATAGGCAGACATGTTAAAATAGCAACAACAAAACCCACAAAAAACCACAGTGAACTAATAAAATTGCTACAAACGTACAAATCTGTTTGTGATAAGTTTGTTGTTTGGAACTGCATAGTAATTAGATACATCAGTGTTATGTGCAAATCTATTCCTGAGAAGAGTTTATTGTTTAGAACTGCGTAATAGGTACCTCATTGCTTTTGCTGCAACTTGGGAATATCCTTTTCCCTTGTGCGTTAGGTGGTCAGCTCATTGAATAGCAGGCCCTCCTTCATGAAGCTGAGACTTGCTGTGGATTTAAGTGTAGGCTTGGCTGGGCTGTGAGGTAGGGAGGAATTTGGTGGTGAATGGGGGGATGGCTTATTAACCTCATAGGTTGAAAAATGTTATGACAATTGCAGGGGGCCATGCAATGGTGGGGAGGAAATTTAGCTAAGAAAGACTCCTTTTTAGCATTGCTCCCCTCACCCCCCCTACTCAGTTTTGACACTAATGTTCCTAAAACATAGCTCGTATTTGAAAATGTTTGGTTGTTTTCTGCAGAACAGTTAATATCTTCCTTACTATTAAATTTTCTTTAAATCAGTTTAATTCATATTTAAATAAGGCAGTCAAAAGCCAGTTGTAGCTCTGTGTGCTTGATCCTGGTTTTTTTTTTAACATTTTTTATTGATTTATAGTCATTTTACAATGTTGTGTCAAATTCCAGTGTTCAGCACAATTTTTCAGACATCCTGGTTTATTGACTAGTGTAGGGTGACTAGCAGGAACAGTCATTTTTTCAGGGTATACCTGATTGCTATTCTCTTTAGATATATATATTTGAGGTTGGAAATTTGCACATGGTGGTCATTCAGTAAATATAAATATGTATGTGAAAATATAAGTATATCTGAGTATATATTGAAGCATGGCATGATACAGCAACAGATAGGTGCATATATCATAAATGTATATAGCTGAACACTAGTAGATCACTAACTGAACACATCTGGGTTCTGTGTGTTCACAAGCATCCAGATCAAGGAATAGAAATCACTAGCACCTCAGAAGCCCCTTTCGTGCTCATTTTCAATCACTAGCATCCCCTCCCCCAGTTAATCTCTATTCTGACTTCTAGCAGCATAGATTTTTTGGTCTGTTTTGTACTTAATATAAATGGATTCATATAGTATGTACTCTTTTGTGTCTGGCTTTTTCTTCATGTAATTGTGAGATTCATTCTTGTTGGTTGTAGCTGTAGATCATTATCATTGCTCTATAGTGTTCTTTTGTTTTACTGCTAATGACGGGTATTATAGATTTCTTGCTTTGAAACTGCTGCTCTGAACATTCTAGTATATTTGTTTCTGTGACATTGGTATATACTCCAAAGTAGAATTGCTGGGTCATAGATTCTGTTTATTTTTGGCTTTTGTAGCTGTTGTCAAATGTTTTCAAAGTAGATACAGTAAGATACACTCCCACATTCCTACCAACACTTACTATTTTCTTTTTCTTTCATTTTAACCATTTTTTGAGTGGGTAGTGGTGAATCCCATTGTGGTTTTAGCTTGCATTTCGTTGATGGACTAATGAAATGTGCAGGCTTCATATGTTTATCAGCCATTTGGACATCTTTTGTGTCATGCCTGTTTAAGTCTTTAGCTTACTCTTCTGTGAGTGTATTTATTTTTATTTTTTATTTATAAATAATGTGAAACTTACAGAAAATTTGCAAGAATAGTACAGATTGCTTCTTTATGACATTTATATTTGGAGTCTTTTGATGAAATGAAGTTGTTCATTTTAATCAAGTTCAATTTACCAGTCTTTTATAATTAGTGCTTTCTTTTTTGTCCTGTTCAAGAGCTATTTGCTTCTTCTAAAGTCATGGAGATATTCTCTTCTGTTTTCCTTTTAAAACTTTATCTTTTTAGCTTCCACATTCAGGTTATAATTCACCCAGATGAATTATTACAGTTTATTTTTGTATATGGTTTAAGGTAGGGGTGAAAGTACATTTTTTCCCCATAACGATATCTAGTTGTTCCAGTATCACTTATTGAAAAGATTGTCCCTACCACTCTACACTACAAGGCTGCCTTTGTCCTAAAGTAGGTGGCAGTAGACTTATGAAACTGTTTCTGGACTTGGTTCCATTTCATTGGTCAGTTACTCTATTTTTGCACCATTGCCATATAGTCCAGTTACTGTAGTTACATAATAGTCCAGATATCTGATAGTTTTAGTCCTCCAAGTTTGTTCTTCAAGATTACCTGGATTATTCTTAGTCCTTTGCAGTTTCCATGTGATTTTTAGAATCAGTTTAACAGTTTTCAAGGAAAAACCTAATGGGATTTTTATTAGGATTGCATTGAATTTGTAGATTATTGTGGGGAGAATGAATACCTTTATAATATTGAGTCTTCCAATCCATGAATATCCCCATTTATTTAGGCCTTTAATTTTTCTTAGCTATGTTTTGTATCTATCAGTAGAGTCCTTATACATCTTTCTGTACTTGAGTGTTTGATATTTGTGATGTGTATTTTTTTATTGAGCTAATACTTCATATAATGTAAACTCCACTGTTTTAAAGTATGCTCTTCAGTGGTTTAAAATATATTCAGTGTTGTGTGATCATCACCAGTATCTGATTTGAGAACATTTCCTTTTCCCTAAAAAGAAACCCTGTGCCTATTAGCAGTTGGTCTCATTTTTTCCTCCTCTCCCCATCCTCTGGCAACTAGTAATCTACTTACTGTAGCTATGGATTTGCTGATTCTGGATATCTCATATAAGTGAAATTATATAATATGTAGTCTTTTGTGTCTGACTTCTTTCACTTAGCATGATGTTTTCAAGGTTTGTTCATGTTGTAGCATGTGATAGTACTTTATTCGTGTTCATTGCTGTTTTGTGTTTGGTTTACTTCACTTAGCCTAATATTTTCAATGTTCATCTATTTTTTTTCACGTGTATCAGAGCTACATTCCTTTTTATGGTGGAATACTATTCCATTGTATGTATACATTTAAAAAAATCTTTTCATCTGTTGATGTACACTTGGGATTTTTACTCCTTTTGGCTGCTGTGAATAATGCTCCTACGGAATTCATATACCTGTTTGAGTCACTGGTTTTGCATCTTTTGGGTTTATGTCTAGAGTGGAATTAGCAGGATATGGGACAGGGGGAAATTAAAATGTGCCACAAAGTCACTGTTCTTACTGAGAATCAGCCTCTTTAAAAAAAAATCTTTGGGTTGCTGCAAGTCCTTGATTAATTTTCAGCTTAGAAAATGTTAATACTGACAGTTTGTCAGTTTTTTTCTTTTCCTTTTTGGAGTAGCAGAATTTGGAGTCCCTTATTTTGCCATTTTCACTGATGTCAGTGATACATACCATTTAAAAATTTGATTTTGTTTGCTAGTATGTAGAAATACAGTTGACTTTTGTATATTGACGTTTCAGTGACCTCACTAAACTTATGATAAGTACTTTTTTAATGAAAAAAAGTTGCTCGTGTTTCTTTTACCAAAGTTTAAATGATTTATAAACTTATTTCTTTCTGAAGATTGTCACTAGACATGTTTAAGAACTGCAATAAATTGTCAACTCTTCCTTATGGAATGCAGAATATATCTCATAGAAGGACTTATATTACCTTTAAAAATGTATTCCTGTTATATTATGAAAAGTTACATTTTAAGTGGTGAATTTTGAAATATTTCAATAACTCAGAAAAGCACAAAATACTCTATTATAGAAACACATATATTACTAACTGGGTTTAACAGGATCATTTTGTCATATTTACTTCAATACAGAAAAAAAAATTTACAGTTGTTGGGGACCCATTCTCCCTTTATATTTTACATCTTCCCCTCCCCAGAGGTAAACATTTTTTAAGACCATGTAGGATAGGTGAAGTTTCTGCCCCTACCTTCAAACAGGAAGGTTGCACAATCTTTTCATTCTATGTAACATCCATGTTCTTTTCATCTCTAGTTATTAGACTCCTTATATAACTTGCAGTTGGTATCAACTATGAGAAAAAAAGCTTGATCATTTAAATGTTTGAGTTTCTGTTATGTATGGAATCATTAAGCTATAGATATGAGACGTACTGAGGCATTATTGCAACTGTTGTTTCATTAGGGAAGGTAGATTTGAAAAGGAACCATATTGAATTTATAGAAAAGAAGAGTGATTAAAAACATGATGGATTAAACAGATTAAACACAGATGAATAGAATAAATGAATCCAAATATAGATCTGAAGAAATTCTCTAAAATTTGGAAATGGAAGGCATGAAAACTGTTAATAGATACAAAAAATAGAATAAGAAGCCCTGTTACTCCAACATATGTCTAAATGTCTCTTGAGGAAAGAACAGAAGAAAAATGGGAGGAGGCAAAGGAGACTACTCAAAGATAATAGATCAGACTTTTCCAGAGTAAAAGAGGTACAGGAGTCCTGAGCAAACTAAATAAAAGCAGATTCGCTCCCATTTGCATGTACTGAAACTAGAGTATTACAAAGATTAGAAAAAAGCAAAAATCCTGTATAACCACCAGAGGAAGAAAGGCAGATCCACCTGGAAAAGAACAATAGATTAATAGCAGAAAAATTTTTTTTCAGTAAAGGTAGAGGTCAAAATATAGTAGAATTCAGAATGCTGAGGAAGAATAGCTCTGAACCCAAACTGCTATATTCAGATAATTTAGATGTCAGAAATAATATCAGATAAAGATGATGTTTAATACTTTCAGATCATTGAGGAAAGAACTACTAAATCATATGTATTACTAAGAAGAAAACTGAATTCAGAAAGAAAGGAGTAGGAAGCAATGATGAGCCAAAATAATACAAATTTTATAATTGGTAAACATTGATAAAACTAAGTATTAACTGTACAGGCTAGTAATAATAATGACTAATTTAGGGGTTTTGGAAATAACAAAGAAAATACTAGCAAATGATAACATTTAAGTTCTTTGTCAGCTTTGTAGATTGAAACTAAAGATTTCTTAAATATGGTAAAATTGAAGGGTAATCATAAAAATGATAACATGGATAACTTTCTAGTGGAAGAAATACAGTAGAAGGAGGAGAGCACTTCATAGGAAGGAGACTAGGTTGAAAATAAGTATTTCTTAAATATCTATGGTAAAATTGAAGAACATCAATAAAAGTATAAAATATAGCCTTTGGAGATATCTAATAGATGGTCAGAAAGGACAACAAAAAGCATTGAAAAAACTCAGAGAAAACACAAAGTAAGATGGTAGGAATAAAAATCTGTGTATCAGTAACTACAATATATGTAAATGTACTTCAATGCAGAATTGAAAATAAAGAGAAAAAATGTCAGTACAGTATTAACCAAACAAAACTGATATAGAAATAGACAAAAATAGACTGAGGCAGACATATTAGGGATAAAGAAATAGTTACTTAATGATAAAATGTGTGTTCACTGGGAAGACATTACAGTTTGGAACATAGTTTGAGTCTAACAACATATTCTTGTATATAAAGCAAAAATAGACATAAGGCGAAATTTGCAGATCCTAGTTAAACCATTAATCTTAGGTTTTTAAACCATTTTCCCCTAGAAACTGGTAGATTGAGCAGACTAGAAATGAGTAAGACTATAGAGGATTTGAATACAAGTTACTAAGCCTGATTTAATAGTTCTGTTTGCAATAATACACCCCCAAGTTACAAATTACACATTCTTTTCTGGCACATGGGAAATACATACCATTTGACCATCTTTTAGGACCAAAGGAATTCCCAAAATACACTATAGTATTTGTATCATAGACCAGGTCCTCTTGTTAAAGTACAATAAAAGTAGAAATCAATAACAAGTCTAACTCTTGTGGTTTGGAAACAGAATTTCTCAGTTTATGAATAGTAATTTATATGGAAATAATGAAATATTTAGAACTGAATGACAATAAAAACAATGTATCAAAATTTGTGGGTTACACGTTTGTCGTGGCTACAGCCTACCTCCCGGGGTGTGCACCACCTCCCGGGGTGTGCACCACCTCCCAACCATTCAATGGAGGCCACTCCCATTGGTTGAGGGCAGTTCTCCAAAGCAGTATGCAAAATATGAGCCACCAGCAGCTGGGGACAATGCACTGGCCCAATGAAGGGGGTCCAAAAAGGACATCATCAGTGCCTGCTACGTCTGCCATCTCCATTTCTACTTAACATGATGTGGAAGGCTATTGTAATTAGATAGGAAAAAGGAGTTAAAGACATAAGAACTTGAAAAGAAGATACAACATATGATTTGATTATATATTTGTAAACCCCAAAGAATTCATGGATTTTCAACCACAGAAAATAATTGCAATAAAGTGTTAGGCTGTGAAATCAGCATGCAGAAATTAATAGCTTCCCATAACACACACATTTAGAGGACATATGGAAGAGATTACATTTGTAAAATAAAATAATGGTAAAATAATACAAAACAGTAGAATAAAGTAAAATAAATTAAGACCTAATAAAATTATTTCATTAGAAAATAATAATCTAAGTGTTCAACTTAAAAAAAGAACAGAGAAAACTTACAGAAAAAAGTAAAAGATACACACGAATGAAATAGAAACATACAATGGAGTGCTTATTCAGCACTAAAAGTGAATAAAATGCAATCTCACACATCAACAAAAAGGTAAATAAAAGAAGCAAGAGGAAGTATACGTATCATGTATGATTCCATGACATAAAGCTCAAAACCAAAATATGTTGCATAAAGATATGTGCATAGTTAGTAAAATTAAAATAAGAGCGAAGAGATGAAAATTCAGAATATTGGGGGTAGTTTCCTCTGGGAAGGAAGGAAAGGAAACACGATGGAACAGAAAGATACACAGGCTGCAGAGGTACTGTATTGGGAACATTGTAGTTTTCAGCTGGGTGATGGGTCCATAGATTTTCAGTTCACTATATTTTAAACTTATGTGTATATATTTTATATATTTTTTTATTTGCACACACACAAAAGTAACTTTACACTAAAAAAAAAATAAAAAAGTAAACTTTCTTGAAAAGAGAGAAACCCTGACAAGGTTTCTTAAAAGATAAAGAGGCACAAATAAATAATTTAGAATACAAAAGTGGATGTAAGTATGTAAGTACTGACAGATAGATTATTGCCAGATTGAAGAGTGCTCTGTAAGGTTTACATATTAGATGCATACATATGAGTTTACTTTGAATTAGTTCTGCCACATTTTATATAAAGCTTTCAAAAGTATATATAATCTGATATCAAGAAATACCGTATGTAGACTTTTTACCTTTATTAATCAATTTATTTAGGTGTAATAGTTACAAGTTCATAAAGTAAATAATCATAGTTTTAAAATTTCCTCCCCAGTTGACACTTTTGTTTTGAATTGATCTTATTCTGCTCTAGGTGAGGTCAAATATTACCTGAACTGTATACTGATTTTTTGGTATTCAATTGAATTAAAAACGCATTGTTTATAACAGGAACAGACATTATATGCACTTCCACGTCTGTGTTTTGAGTAAAATGTTTGCTATTTCCTACAGGGAACAAATGTAAGCCTGAATTTATTTAATTTTTCTGTGGCTTGTGGAAATCCTATTAACGATTCAGTTGTGACAGCTTTTAGTGTTTTTTTTATAAGTGTCACTTTTTCCTTTTAGTCATTTTTAGTTTTTATTCCCAAATCAAGCAAGAGTTTTTTTAAAATTGTAGCTCTATCTATTTATACTAGTAAAGTTGAACATTTGTAGGTTTGTGGTGTTCTTTTATAACTGTTAATGCTGTAAAATATTTAAATACTGTCATTGAATTATGCAAGGCTTAAATTAACTTGGTCACCTAATCCCCAAGATTTCTTTGTTGTTTTGTGTTGTTCTTGTGTGTGTATTTTACTGTTATAGGCTATCAAGATGGCAATGATTCAGAAGCCTCAGGGTCATCCAGAAGAGGTGGAAGAGGTAGCTTCCGAGGTTGCCGTGGAGGATTTGGTCTAGGAAGTTCAAGTTAGTAGTGGATTGCAAATGGTGTGCTTAATCTATTAAGAAAGAAATGATAAAAAAATATCTATCACATAAAGTTGTTATGATGCTTATATGAGGATAGCTTAGCATAATGGCTGGTACATAATCACTTATATTGTGTAGAATATTATTTTTAGGCACACATGTAATTGCATACTGGTTCAGTTGGAATATATAAATCTTTCTAGAAGTTTGTGTGACTCAGTTCTTTAATGTTATATACTGTGAAGTGTTTGAGCTTTGATAATGATGGCTGACCTTATAAATAGGTGGCCTTCTCTATGGCTCTACCTCCCAGTATATCTTCTTTCAGCAATGTGGCTTTCTACCTAAAGTCTTCCACTCATAATTCTTTGGTGAAGGTCTTCTGAAGTCACTGTTCAATTGCATGTGTCTCAACAGATGAGGACAGATTAGTGGAAGCTAAAAAAAAAATTTATGATAATGATTCAATAGATGTGTAGCAGATTAGTGAATTGCCACTTTTTAAAAAGTGAAGGAATCTGGAAGGTTGCTCTTCAGGCTGATAAAGTTTGATTTGGCAGCAGTGGGAACAAGGGGTGCTCTTCTGGAGAATAAGCAGTGAGATGGTGTAATGTGAAGTTCCTGGGAGCAGTAACAGTACTACTTTTCAGAGGTGATTTAACTTTTGCCTATATCATATTTTGGCATAGCATTGACCCTAACTACTTTTATAAAATAATTTTAATAAAATTAAAAAATTTGAAAAAAAATTTGAGGAAGTAATTAGTAATTACTGAAAATAATTTGTGGAGAAATCCTTCAGTGTGATACTTAGAAAAATACTGTGATTCCAGTTAAATCATTTTATCCCACATTTTTTAACTTCTGATGCCATAACTTGATTTTTTTCCTTTTTATTGCATGATTTAAAATCTTCCTAAAAGTAACATAATCTAATTTTATTATCTATAAATCTAGATAGTGAATATGAACAGGATGAGGGGACCCAGCGCCCTGGTGGCCTTTTTGGTTCTAGAAGATCAGCATTGAGTGGTACAGGTGAGAAATAGAATTTATTACTGAATATTAATCATTCATGTATGCTTTTAGCTCTGGGATTAGTAAACCTAATAGATATGTTTAAATATATTAGTTGGCTCATGATTTTATCTGCTTTTTAGATTTTTAAGCAAAAATACGAGGACAATTTTACCTTTCTTATAAAATTTGTGCACCATGAATTATTTCTTCTCTTATCTACCAGTTAATTTGAGAGATAAATTATACTTTCAGTTGGAGGAAGGAAAATGAAGTTTGCATTGGTTTCAGAGAAAGGATTCTGAATTAGGGAATTTGAGGAGAAAGTGAAAAAAATTGTTGATGGAAAAATGTTCAAATGTGGATAAATAAGCTGTGGTACTAAAAAGAAATGAGCTATCAAGCCATGAAAAGACATGGAGGAATCTTAAATGCATATTTCTAAGTGAAAGAAGCCAATCTGAAATGGCCACATACTGTGTGACATTCTGGAAAAGGCAAAACTATATGGAGAAGGGTTAAAAAAAATCAGTAGTTGTTAGGGGTTGGAGGCAGGGATGAATAGGAAGAGCATGGAGGATTTCTAGAGCAGTGCAGTTACTTTGTATGATGCTGTAATGGTGGATACATCTCCTACATTTGTTCAAACGTAATGAATGTGCAACATGGAGAGTGAACTATAATGTAAACTGTGGACTTTGGGTGATTATGATGTGTCAGTGTAGGATCATTAGGGAGTATTAATAATGGGGGGAGACTCTGCAAGTATGGGGACAAGGAGGTTTATGGGAAATTTCTGAACTTTCCCCTTAATTTTGCTGTGGACCTAAAACTGCTCTAAAAAAATGAAGTCTTTAAACAAAATATTCAAATAAGAGAACAGTTTAAGCTAAGTGCAGAATTAAGAGATGGGTAGAATAAGGGACTAGAAATCCTAGTTACTCAGTATTTGAATAGAAATAGCTGTATGATTTATGTACTTGAGGAGGAGCTGTGTTTGCTCTAAATATTCTGCAAAACAATGCCTTACAGGTAATGGTGATACTTATCAAAGTAAAAGTAGTGGAAGTGGACGAGGTGAGTTCTTGTTTGACTTATCTATCAGTGGTTAAAATATTTGTAATCTACATTTGATTTTTGAAGTTAAATGTAACAGTTGCTGCTTTTAGCACTTTGAGGAGTATACATTGCATAGCCAGTTTGGGGGAGTTACTTAATACTCTTGAATCCAGCAGTTCTTTTATAGGAATTACATATTGTAGATATATTTGCTCAATACTTGTACAAGGATGTCCACTAAAGAAAACTTTATGTATAATAAGTACAAACTGAAAATTATATAAAATTCATCAATAAAGAATAAATAATATAAGCATAAATTGGGAGATACCATGAAGGTGTTAAAGTTGAGATACATCTATATGTACAAATCCTTATTATGTTAAAATATGTTTTTTCTTACGAGAAAATTATTTGGTTTCGTATAGGGAATACAGTTTAGTACAGATGACTTTTTACGATGAACATCTTTTTCACAGTTATAAATACTTAAATGCCATATAAAAGTTAGAATGTTTTCCAAACTAGTAAAACAGTGAAGATTGTTTGATGTCTCTGAAAAAATTCTCAGTTATCATTATTATTCTGAGAGCATTCAAAGTGGCAGCTCCCTTGGACTGCTTTCTCCCCTCACCTCCCTCAGATTCTTGGATTCCTCATTATAGAAAGAGATTATTAAAGGCGAAACCATATCTTCTATAAGTGTTCACATCTCATTTGAAAAAAAGATTTCAAGACCTGTGGACCTGAAGGAGGAAAAAAATCAGAGAGCCCACATGTAAAAATGCAGTATCTAGTTAGCTTTTCAAATCCTATGTGGTCCTATTCTTTTTTGTAATAGTACCCGAAAGTGACAACAATAGATGACCACTTGTCTAAAAATCACAAAGATAGTGTATAGTAAAGAGTTTACATGACAGGCTGTTCTTTGAAAGTCCTGCTTATAAGGTTGGTCCTTGCCTGGCATCTGGGAACTTGGATTTGGGGAGGGTTCTCACCACTCTAAGTGATATGAGTGGCTCACTGTGCCTGAACTGTTTGTATAACAATGCAGATTATGCTGAATTCCTGCTTTTCTTCTGGGAGTCTGGAATTTTGGTATATGCCAAGCAGAAGGTGCCTACATTATCAACCCCTCATAAAAACTTTGGGTACTGAATCTTCTCGGGTAAACAGCATTTCCAAAGTGTTGCCACAGCTTGACATAGGGGAAATTAAGCTTGTCCTATGTGACACCATGGGAGAGACTCTTGGAAGTTTATGCCTGGTTTTCTGTGGACTTTCCCCATACACCTTTTTCCTTTGCTGATTTTGCTCCCTCTCCTTTCTGTGTAGTAAGTCATAGCCGTGATTATGATTATATTCTGAGTCCTAGCAAATCATAAAACCTATGTGTTGTACTGAGGACATCCCAACACAAATAGATTTTCAGTTCCTTTTAGAAAATATATTTCTTTACTGAGGAATATAGAAATTAGGAAAGAGACATAATAGCTTAAACAAAAAATAACAATGTATTATAACAGTGTAATCTTCATAAAATCAGCATTTTGAATGCTGAGGAAGCTTAAAAATGTTTAGGGTTCTATTTGTCTTAATTGCCTCAAGTATCATTTGTACAAAGGGACTTTACAGATGTGTCTCCATTTTTAGAACTTGTTCTCTTTGAAGACAAGCAATAAAAAAAAATGTGCACAACTTTGTATCTTGACTGACTTTCACTGTGGATTTCTTTAATAGGTGGTTACAAAGGTTTAAATGAAGAAGTAATTACAGGCTCTGAAAAGAGTAAGTTTTACTTTAGATAAGATATTTGATTTTTATATTGAGAGTTGTTTTACCCTTCAGTTTTTAAAAATATTTATCTCTTTTTTGGATTTGATTCCTTTTAAGATTCTTGGAAGTCAGAAGCTGAAGGAGGAGAAAGTGGTGACACTCAAGGTATATTAATTTTTGTGTGATCCACATGAATGTATTTTGCATTTTAATACAAATGCAGAATATTTAAAAACAGTTAACTTTTTAAAAATTTCAAATGAAAACTTTAATGGTAGACATTGGGAATTTCTACAGTATTTAAAATTTGAGTTTATCAGTTTTTGTTTGTTTTCCTTTTTATTTTTATTCTAGTACTTGTAGAATATAATTTTCTGTTTTATTTAAATTCTAAGGTCCAAAAGTGACCTACATACCACCACCTCCACCTGAGGATGAGGACTCCATCTTTGCTCATTATCAGACAGGCATAAACTTTGACAAATATGATACTATTCTTGTAGAAGTATCTGGACATGATGCACCACCAGCAATTCTGGTCAGTATAATAATTATTCCTATAATAACCATGTAGCAAACTTTGGTTTAAAAAAATTTAGTACTTTTTTAAAGTTGATATTTAAAACTACAAACATTTCATATTGAATATCTAATGTCTTAGGTTGGAAATTTAGAACCCTGTCTACCATCTACGTTAGGATTAATTGCTATGTTGAAATGAAGAATATTATATTTCTTCTCCACCTCCCCCAACCAGAATGAGAACTTTATTTAAATTTACTAAAAAGGATACTTTTCTTAGAAATTCAAGATTTCTGTTTCCTAAGTATGTAAGAAAGTGTGTCTTAGGGGATTGATTTTCTAAGGAGTGGGGGAGCCCTGAGTCCCCTGTTGATAATGAGCAGTTGTTACTGATCAGAGTTGTTTGTATCTCACAGGTTTTAAGGGGTGGAAAAAGTTTTTAGAACCACTGTCTATAAGGAATACTTATTATTTCTATCAAGTAATAACAAAGTTTCTGGATATTACTTTTGAGTGGGGGCATATTTGTAAAGTTAACTTTAGTATATAAAGTGGGATTAACAACTTGAAACTAATTCAAATGGAATATGTTTGTGGAATGATTTGCATATGATATGTGGAATTTAATCACTACCTCCTGCTTCTTTTTTTTTTTTCTAAGACTTTTGAAGAAGCTAATCTCTGTCAGACACTAAATAGTAATATTGCTAAAGCTGGTTATACTAAGCTTACTCCTGTGCAAAAATACAGTATTCCTATTATACTAGGAGGACGAGATTTGATGGCTTGTGCTCAAACAGGGTCTGGAAAGACTGTAAGTCGTTTTCCTACATGTATTTTGTCCCATATTCAAACTGTTACTTTTTGAACTTTGGTTCTCCCCAAGTAGATGATTTCAGTGAACTGTCATAAACATTCGTGTTTTTGCTTCTGATTTCTGGCTTTACTGGGGTTTGTGTACTTTGGAAGAAAGAATTTTCAACTATTTCTGGAGTAGTGTTGCAGTTCATAGATGTTTAATCTCTTTCTGTGTTCAGCTCCTTCTGTGGAACATAGTAGTATCTAAAACAAAATGATTGAGGGTCAAAGAACCAGAGGTTATAAGAAACAGAGAAAGGGATAAAATAATTTGTGTAATATAGCTGATACAAGTTTGGAGTCAAAAGAATGAAGAATAGCTATATGCTGTACCTGGTCCTTAGTATGAAGTGACCTCAGGTTATACTAATTCTAAAACAACTCGGGTGAGACCAGGTTGGTCTTAGGACTAGACTGTGAGTTTAGTCTGTTAAATAGGGTTTCATGAGATGAGTCTTAAAGACTATTATTTTCAGGATCACAGAGTCTTGGTTCATACTATGTTAGTCTTAAGAAGCCTCCAAAGTAGAGTAGAAGGGAAAATAGGTGATTTGTATAATATAGCAGCAGGTGTGTGACTTAAATATGGTTTTGGAGGTAGATTTTAGTGTCTTACTTGCTTAATGAGAAAACTATAGCACAGAATTTCTCTTGCCACATGTAACTTTAATAAGGGTGATATGTTTAGTAATCCAAATAAATGGTTTTCAGTATTTGCTCTGCTTGTGGGCCACATTTGTCATGAATTCTGATTGATGATTTTATTACTACCCCCAATAGAATAACTACTAAATGCTACATTCACCTTTATAAGTTAATGTTTATTTAGAATCTGTGGCTGTGCTTTTTAAAAAAAGAACTAAAAAATATTTTGATAGGGTAGATTAACTTTATCACACATTTTATATTGTATATTTTGAGCATAAAGACCTAAATGTTAAAAACTAATTGAAATAAAAACTGTTTTCCTTTCTCATATTTACCAAAAAGGTGAAAGAAGTATCTAAAAGGTACAAGGACATGAGCAATAGGTTGCCATAGGGAGAAGGATGATGTATTATAAATTTATAAATTAAGCAATTTAACTTTTAGGCAGCTTTTCTCTTGCCAATTTTGGCTCATCTGATGCGTGAAGGAATAACTGCCAGTCGCTTTAAAGAGCTACAGGAACCAGAGTGTATTATTGTAGCACCAACTCGAGAACTGATCAATCAGATCTATTTGGAAGCCAGAAAATTTTCTTTTGGGTAAGTGCATCTGGAATACCACTCACAAATAAGTTTTACTTAAGAGATTCTTCTTACTTATTTTGGGAATAGCTCAGTGCGTGAGTAATAAGGCACTCGTGTAATTTAATGTTATTTGATTGAAATTTACTTTTTCATAATCTTGTTTATAGAAGCTGTTTATTTTTTAAAAGAAACGTGCTTATTAAAAATTGGATTTTTGTTTGTTTTTTGAGGAGAATGAACTGTGTATTTTCTGCTCAATTCTGCTGTGAACCTGAAATTGCTCTAAAAAAAATGAAATGTATTAATAAAAAAAAACCAAACACATAAAAAAATGAAATGATAATAGAAGTAGAAATATAAGACAATAGTGAACATATTGGTTTTTTGGATAGTTTTTAATGCATGTTTAAAAAATGAGCTTAGGGTGTTCATAATAATTTTTTGTTCTTTTATATATAACTTCATAAAATGGACAATTGTTTATTTGACAATTAGACCTAATTTTTAGTGACTTTATGATTGTACATATGTATGTATTTTATTTCTCTGTTTTGGGATTTAGGTTGTTTCCAAATTGGGACTACTGTAAATAAAAATAATTCTTACTGTAATGAACAGCCTGCTATATAAACTTTTTCTATTTTTATGTTTTGAGTATTTTCTTAGAGTAGATTTTTATAAATTTAATTTTAGATTATGGACTTACTTTAAAGCTTGCATTCTACCAACAATATACAAGAATGCCACTTTCACTATACACTTTGCCAATATTTGATATTGTATGAGTTATCTGTTGCTGCCTACCCTAAAATTTGGTTGCTCAGAACAATAAATATTATAGTTTCTGAGGGTTAGAAATTGGGGAACAGTTTAGCTGGGTGCTTCTGGCTTTAGGGGACTCTTACAAAGTTGCAAACAGAATATCAACTAGGATTGCAGTCATCTGAAGGCTTGACTGGATCTCCGTAAGGATACTTAGCTGTCCTTAGGAAATGGCAGCTGACTTCTTTAGATTGATCAATGAGAAAAGGCAGGGGGGAGGTTGCAGTGGCTTTTAAAAAATAGTTGTAGTCACTTTTGCCGTATTCTGTGTTACTAAATAAGCAAGTCGCTAAGCCTGGCCCATCGTCAGGACTGGCTATGTAATTTGCCAGGACTAATGCAAAATGAAAATGAAGCGTCCTTTTTAGAAAAATTATTACAAATTTTAAGGAAGCAAATGGAGCATAAAACCAAGTTCAAGGCTCTTCTAGGCTTGGGGGACCCTGTCTGACTGCACAGGTTGCACACCTATGAAGCCACCTTGCACACACTTAGAGGGAAGGGATTTAGGATCTATATTTAAAAGAAGAAAGGAGTATCTAACAATTTGTGTACACATGTTAAAACTACCACAGGTATCTTCATTTTTTTTCATTTATTTGATTGAGAGTTTGAACTACTTTTTGAATGCTTAATAAGTTTTCCCTTGTGAATTATCCATTTGTTATCTACCAGTTTATCTATTGGGATATTAGTATTTTTTCCTCTACAGTTTTTTTCGAGCCTTCTGTGTAGAAGCATAACCTTTCCTTTTGTATGTCAGTTTATTTAAAATGAGAGGAAAAAAACCCTAAAACTACTAAAATCCCTTTAATGTCAAGCTTGATAGGTCTTTTGGAAAAAACAGATATATATTGCTTTTAACAGTGTTTACTTCTTGCTGATCCCTGTGTATTATGTTGCTCTTCAGGCTTTTAAATCTAAAAGTCAAAAGATGATAACTTTATTTTTCAAAAAACAAAAATATGTACATGGGAAATATGTACATACAGATAGTATGTATGCACAAAATGAATATTTGTACATGGATATCTGTTGCAAAATTGTTGTGGCAAAAGACTGAAAAGTATCTAAATGTCAGTCCAGGACTGGTTAAATTATGGTACATTTAGAATAATAATGATCATAACTAAGTTATTGAATATGCTAAGTTATAAGTGTTTTATATATGTGAACTCATTTAGTCCTCACAATAGTGGAAAATAATCCATTTAAAGCAATGAATTTATTTAATAAAGCATAAAATTTTTTTAAACCCTTGGCTCCCTGTCCTTTAATTCTCTTCTTCAGAGTTATCCTCTATTAACAGTTTTGTATGAATTATTGTAGAAATAGCTGGTGCACATATATGCACTTAAATCATCCTCTCAACAAATGGTGGCATACTAGGCCTGTTGTCACCCAGTTTTTAAGAAATAGTGTATGTTGGAGCTAACACTTACTCCAGAACTGTATTCCTTATGAATGCACAATATTCCTTTGTATGGGTGGACTGTAATTTTAAGTCTTCTATTGTTAGACAGATAGTTTATAATCTTTTGATACTAAAAATAATATTGGCAGTGACTGTTAACTGTATAGTCATATTTATCCATTTGTGGGGACATAACTGAAGGGTAAATTGCTAGATGTGAATTTACTGGGAAAAAGATAAGTTTTCAAATTTTTATAGAGACTAAAATTGTGAAAGGGGTTGTATCAGTTTATCATCCTGAGTGCCAATTTTTCTACACGCTGGCTAACATGGTATTATTATACTTGAGGGAAAATGTCTTTAGTCATATGTTTAGCTTTTAAAAATAATATTGAACTTACAGTGTTTAAAAGCCATTTGTATTTTTTATGAGCCATTTGTTAATGTTTTTGGCCTATTCTTGTGTGGATGCTGGTCATGTTTATCATTGTGTTTGAAGAGACCTTTATCAGACAAGTTGTAAATTTTTTTCCCCTACAGTTTTTCAACTTTCTGGGAAGAATTTAATTTTTTTAAAGATGGTTAAATGTATTAGCTTTTTCATTATGGATTTTTTTTTACATTTTGTTAGAAAAAATGGTTAATTTTCAAATAACTAGAAAATGATATTTTTTCTTGTCAATAGGACTTGTGTAAGAGCTGTTGTTACGTATGGGGGAACCCAGTTCGGGCATTCAATTCGACAAATAGTGCAAGGCTGTAATATATTATGTGCTACTCCTGGGAGACTGATGGATATCATAAGTAAAGAAAAGGTAGGCTCTAGAGGGATAACAAAATTGTGGGATTGATTAATAATTTATTTTGTATGGGAAAGAGAGAATGGTATAAATATACATACAATTATTAGAGCACAATTTATGTATTAGGCCCCCATCAGATTCTTTGAATACGTTTTCATATAAATCTTAATCCCAATGGGAGGTAAATAGTATTTTCCATTTTATACTTGGGAAAACAAACTTAGTGAGATTACGTAATTTACTTAAAACCCATCAGATAGCTCTAGTAAATGTAGAGCTAGGGTTAGAATCTGTATTTGATTCTGGAATCTATATCCTATACCCCACTACTCTGGGAGAAAAATGCAATAAATGCTTTTATCTAGTTTCATATATATCTTGAAGAAATAATTTTTTACCTGGAAAAAAGCCTTTGTGGCATCACTAATTTTGTCTCCTATTTAAGTCTGGGAGTGATGTTACCCAGGGTTGTTAATTTTCTGTCTTTAGAAAGAGATTTTAGGGGTATGTGTTTATTTTTTGTATTCACATTACTACATTATTACATCTGTATCAATATTTTTAATTCCTTTTATGACCCTGATTTTGCTTTTTTAGGCTCTTCTCTAAAAGGGTTATTCAAAACGTGCTCCTTCTGCATAAAGGAACTTTTCTTAGGATACTTATTAAGAGTATCTAGAGAAATCCACCTTGATTTACTGCTAAACATCTTTTGTGGGGTACCAAAGTCACTTGGTATTTTTTGCAAATGTGTGCTTCTATTTTTAGTACTAAGTGTTTGTGATAGGTAAGAAAAATTTCCTAGTTGTTCCTGAGTTATTAGAGAGTGGAGGATATATTAAGGGTTTAAAGGAGTTAGAAATAAATTTACCAGTTATAAGACATTGGAATATGTCATGCTGTTAGGAAATTTTGTTTCTTACATTAAAGAGTCTGACCATGCCAGATAACACAGTCTAGATCTGTGATGTCCAATACAGTAGTCACTAATCACATGTGACTATTTAAATTTAAAAATAATACAAAATTAAAGGTTATTTCTTCAAGCATGCTAGCCACATTTCAAGTTCTTAATAGCTGCATGTAGCCAGTGGCTAACAGTGAAGACAGAATTTTTTAAGTACTAGCAGAAAGGTCTGTTGTGTAGTACTAACCTAGGTGTTTTGGTTTTAATGTTATAAAATGTTTCATAACGTAAGAGAAAATTCAGAACTGAAATAAACAGTAGCATTACCTATGCATAATGACTCATCATTTTATGCATTGATTTCTAATCATCATTAAGAACATGTGAATAGTTGGCATTGTGGATAATATTTTGGCTTAATATATTAACTAGAATGCATTTTCTGCTTAAAGATTGGTCTAAGACAGGTCAAATATTTAGTTTTGGATGAAGCTGATCGCATGCTGGATATGGGTTTTGGACCAGAAATGAAGAAGTTAATTTCCTGCCCAGGAATGCCATCAAAAGAACAACGTCAAACCCTTATGTTCAGTGCAACTTTTCCAGAGGAAATTCAGAGGTAAATTTCTTTCTTTTTAAAAGTAATTGCTATGTAGATAGATTCTTTTATGGAAGGAAAAACAATGTGAATTTATTTTTGAGTGATTTACTTTTTAAAAGATTTAAGATTGTAACATAAGTAGTTTAAAAAGTACAAATATTTCTAAAAAGTTTGTCATATTTTTCTGTATCTTACCTGAATTCCCAGCTTCACATTAGCGTCACATTTTATTAAAGTAGTGTGTGTGTGCGTGCACTCGCACTCGCACATGAGCGAGAGTGTGAGAGAAAGCACAAGCGAGCTATACATTACATCCTTGTAATTTAATTTATTTTATATCTAGTAGTTCATAACTCTTAATCCTTTTGACCTATTTTACTCCTCCCTCAACTTCCTCCCTTCTATTAACCACTGTTTTGTCTTCAGTATCTATGAGTCTGTTTCTGTTTCATTGTGTTTGTGAAAACATACAGAATTTGTTTTTTTGTTACTTATTTCCTAAGCATTATACCCTCCAGGTCCGTCTTTGTTGTTACAGATGGCAAAATTTCATTCTTCTTTTATGGCCAAGTAATGTTCCGTTGTAGGTATGTATCTATGTATGTGTGTGTGTATGTGTATATACACATCTTCTTTATCCATTCATCTGTTGATGGAAACTTAGGTTGTTTTCTTATCTTGGCTATTGTTAATAATGCTACTATGAACATTAGAGTACATGTATCTTTTCAAATTAGTGTTTTCATTTTCTTTGGGTATATACGTGGAGTGGAATTGCTCTGTATGGTAGTTAATTTTTAATTTTTTGAGGAACCTCTACTGTTTTCCATAGTGGCTGTACCAATTTACATTCTCACCAGCAGTGCATAAGGGTAACTTTTCCCCACATCCTCGCCAATCCTTGTTGTTTTTTGTCTTTTCGAAAATAGCCATTTTGACCAATTTGAAGTGATATCTTAGTGTGGCTTTGATTTGCATTTCCCTGATGGTCAGTGATACTGATCTTTTCATGTGCCTGTTGGCCATCTGTATGTTATCTTAGGAAAAATATCTATTCTGGTCCTCTGCTCATTTTTTAATTGCATTGTTTGTTTTGCACTCTGAAGGAAACCAACAAAACAAAACAGAAAGCCTACTGACTAGGAGAAGATATTTGCAAACAATATGTTTGATAAGGGGTTAATATTGCAAAATACATGAAGAACTCATACAACTTAATATCAAAAAACAAGCAACTCGGTTATTACTTGTACTCTTAATCTCTCTCCTCGGCTCCAGACTTTTAGACTGAACTCTTTAGGGATGTTTTTCCTTTTAGGTAAATTACCAGTAACTAACTCATGTTCATAAAGTTCAAAATTGAATGTATTCTTCAACTCCCTCTTTCCAGTTTTCTTAACGGCCTCATGGTCTTTTGAAGGCAAAAATCCTTTGAATCATGTTGATTCCCACCTCATCCTCTTTTAACTTTCTGCCCTTTAATATTCAACTTGGCAGTTACCTCTAAGATGATTCAAATATATTAGTTTCTCCTCTATTTCCCACCTTATATTAGGTCCTTTTCAGATTCCCACTGCTCATTGGTAGTAGCTTTCTAATCTGTCCCCCTACCTGTAATCTCACTTTTGCACTAGTGAAAATTCCAAAACAAATTCTGGTATTTGTAGTCATTTATTCAAAATAACCCTCCTCATGCCTTTCTATCTCTACAGACTAAACAACTTTCAAATTCTTTTACACATGACATAATCTTGGCCTCATCTGCCACTTTCTTACCTGGAATAATATATTTCTGGCCTTTTAGGATTACTTCCTGTTGGCTGCACAAGCCAGTTTCTGTTCCTCCTCATTATTTATTCTTATTTCTTCTTTCCTTCTGCATAGAGTGCCTTTCCCCAAGTCATCGGTGTTTCACATTCTTGCTTGCTGCTTCCTTAGATCAAGCTTCAAACTTGAAGACCCTCTTAACAGACATCATTTCATCCGTGTCCTGTCAGTGTATCTTGTGAAAGAAGCTATTTAAAACACTATACTTTTCTTGGAATAAGGTTCAATAAATGTTAACTATTGTAATACTAGATTATTATATTAAAACATTAAATAATTAAAATGTGTAAACATTGAACTATATAAAATATTTTTAAATTATAGTAATTGTTTTTTATATAACTATATTTATCCTACTTGATGTGAGGACTTCAGAGGCAGAGGCCATCATATTCATCTTTGTACTCCCAGTACCTTGTACCATTTATGCCTGACATGATGCACTCACTGTATGTTTTAGTGAGTGTAAAGGATGATGGACAGTTTAGAATCGCAGAAGATTTCAAGGTTTGTGCCTAGGGAGAGGGTGCTTGACTCTAGAAGTAGTGTACCAACAAGAAGCTTTTTTTTTTTTTATTTTATGGTAAGAGAGCAGGTGAAGGGAAAGAAGCAATTGTGATTTATTAAGATTCTGGATATGCTGAGTTTGAACTATTTTCTTGATATGCTAGGAGGCAGCTAGAAAATGAGAAACTGTGCATGACCTCCCCTTTTCTCCTCTTCTCCCCTACCCTGTGTTTCTGGGTGATCCAAAGCAGGGCTTTCTAATTGTGTGCTGTCAGTGAGTTGTGTGTGTGTGTCAAGATGCTGATAACCTCAACCTTTGGTGTGAGCATCTGCAGCCTAGTGGGTCCTAGCCCATAGTCCTGTCACCTCTTGCCTCATTTTTTCCCCCAGTTATGCTCTACAAATATCATCATTTTGTATGTTTGTCATGACATGAAAAGCACTGACCTAAGATCTGCTTTGCTCGTAATAGTTCATTTGAAAGATAATAATTTAACAACTAATATTTTCAGGAAACAAATCCTAGAAGTAACATACATGTATAAAAGTGATGAGTGAAGAACAGACTTTTTGCCATAGGCTTGCATTTTAGTTTTTAATAAATTCCTGCTTGTTGTAGTCTGATACTTACTTCAGTTTACTTTTTATTATTAATACACATTGTATATAGTTTTGCATGGTCAGCACATCCACTTGAAATTACTTATTCATAACTTGACACAGACTTTTTCACTCGTAGTTGGTATGTATTTTACAATATCTTAATATTTTTATACTGATCTTTGAAACTTGTACTTGGATGATGTAAGTATCCACCTTCTCTTACTATAGCTGTTATACACTGGCTTATTAATACTGAAGCAACACTTGTAGGAATTCAGTAATATTATAAATTTTAATGGAAGAGGATAAGTTAAGAAATAATCTTTTGTCTTTCAAGGTTGGCTGGGGAGTTTTTAAAGTCGAATTATTTGTTTGTTGCTGTTGGACAAGTGGGTGGAGCATGTAGAGATGTTCAGCAGACCATTCTCCAAGTTGGCCAGTACTCAAAAAGAGAAAAACTTGTCGAAATTCTACGAAACATAGGTATCTTACATTGATATAATTATTTTTGTCACAATTTTTGTTTTTACAGAAATTACTTTAAAAATGACTTTAAGCATTTTGGGAATGAGTTTAATAAGTTATTACTGTTTCCTCTCTGAAGCTCTTTTTGTAAAAGGTTTTATGACTCAGTTTTCTGTGTGAATTATATAGCAGTATAGTCCATTCTTCTCCATAAATGTTAAATATAGGAAAGATTTGAGACTTTGTTTAACAATGTTTGACTAAAAACTATTCCGGCAGAAATACATATTTTTTTGTTTTAGAAAAAAATAGAAGGGATTAGTAACATATCTTTACATCAAGCTCTGTTTACCAAAAGTGAAATCTTTGTTTTATTTCTAGTTCCCAGTTTTTGCTTCCTAAGTCTTCCTGTATTCATAGATTCAAAGAATGTAAGAGCTGGAAGGGACTTGAAAGATCTAATTCTGTTCCTTGACAATGTTAATGAGAAATCCACCCCCCACGCCCCCCAAAAAACACACAAGTTTTCTAGAAAGTTGTATTTCTTTGTTTTATTGAGGTAGCCTTAGTTTGAGCCTGGAAATAAAATTATCTAATACGGCCATTTTAAGACTTTTTTTGGTCATCTCACAGGCTAAGAGTACTTTCATGGATACATTCCCCTCCTCCTCCATTTTAGTAAATCTGTTTTGGTTGGAATGTCAGTGTTGGGATTGGGGAATAAGAAGGCAGAAATCTCTCTTAATTTCCAGGGGGGAAAAATGTTGATTTAGAAGTCACTTTTTAAGAGTTTACTGAGTTTTATTAAAATAAAAAAAACTTTTCAAAACCAAATACTCATCTTGAGTTTGAGAAATGTTAGTTTACTTCATTATATGTTTCATAACATATACTCTGGTATACAAAATAAGCATAGGAACTGCTACGGGCCGCATACTGTTTTGATTGTTTTACATGCGTTGTTAACTCATTTAATTCTCCAAACAACCTTCTGAAGTGGGCTTTGTTATCCCCATTTTAAGGATGAGGACACTGAAATACAGAGAGATCAAGTAACTTGCTCAGTATAAATTGAAGTCCCAAGTGCAGAAGAGATAAGCAATCTACAGTTTTGCTCAAATTTGAGCACATTTCTAGTATAATCACTTTAAGATTTTTAATACATATATTTGTGGAATAAAGTTTGAGAATAATCCTAATGAAGAGAGTTTTTCAGAAGTGATATTTTCCGTCTGAGAAAACTTTGAGGTCATTGTATAAGCACTATTGGTATACATCTATATTTTTTTAACTGTTAAATGTTTTGTAGTTTAGAGTTCATTATTGTATTCTTTTTTTCACTTTGCATGGAATAGTTATCCAATATATCCTCACATTTTACATATTTTTGTTCATATAATTTATCTCATTGTCTAATCTTTAATTTAAATCTGCTAACTTTCCCCTTCTGCCTTTAAAATGCATGGGCATTTCATTATTTCATGGTAGTATAACCAACTGCCTTTTTCATAATTTTAAATGAATGACCAGGTGTTAAAGATTTTATTGAGCTCATTAATTACAGAGAGAACTAGAAAGATGTTATTGCCAGTTCAAAGGAGAATTCAAAGAACATATATATGTGTAGGATATCAGATGGCTAAGATAAATTTACAGATAAACGTAAAAATGGTCAATATCCACAAAGCAATAATCAATTATATTTGAGGGGAAATTTTCATTTGTACTTTTATTGATAAGAATCATTTGCATTGCTGTCATTTGGCAATAGAGGTATAAAAGAAATACAGTAAAAGGCACAGACAACCCTGAAGGGTATGCTGGATAGTTAATCATATTTGCTCATTTCAAAGTCCTCAGCAGTTTTTTCTGACAGCCTATCTCCCCTGCATGATCACAATAATCTCAGAGATTGTTCTTAATCACGAGAGGCTGGTCTCACTATGTTTGTCCTGTTTGCATAGGTGGAGCAGGACTGTTCCTTATCAATATGGCCTCCTTGAGTTTGTTTTTCAAATGTAGAGCCATACAGTATTAAATAACTATTCTAAAGTTACAAAATTATCTTCTTTCTAGACATTTTCTTAAGAAATCTGAGATTGAACTTTTAAAGGCCTCTGAAGAATAGGAAACTAAGTCTAAGAAACACTGTTTACCATATATTTCATCTGCAGTGCCTGGAAGTTTGAAAGCATTCCTCTCCTGAGTTTCCTCAGATGTTTTATATAATTAATTCTTCTTTCACTGGATCTGTGAACAGTCTGCTTTCATGATTCTGTCTGCTTCTTGACTAGTCCTAGAAATCATACTCAATCTAATGATGTTTGCAAGTTGTCAAAAATATCAGCTTACAGTCTTCTACCCAAGACTATTCTTTGAGGTATCAATAGTTTGAAGTGCCTAGAATGGTCCTTTTCCACAAGGCTTGGAGTCTGTCCTTTGTTGAAGATAGAAACTCTAATCTGTAGTTTACAGCACAATCTTTGGGCAAGTATCAAAACAAAAACAAAAGCTATTTGTAGTTGACAGTGACTGAATGATTGTGCCTATTACTGATAATTGTTAAATGGGGAAGATCTAATGAGGGTTCATAATAAGAATAATGCTACTAATAAGGAAATTTGGTTTTTCTTATGGCATGCAAAATAAAGGTAATAGTCATTCCAAAAAAATTATATACAAAATGCCTTAATGGTGATTAAGCCTGTTTTCAAAGAGAGTGTTATATGTTACATCTGATTTATGAAAATGGATAGACATAATTTTTCATACCAGGAATATTCAGTACATAGATTTAGTAAGCATAGAATACGATCTAGTGATCTATATTTTTACAAAATGCCATGTGTAAGTCTAGTGTACATCCCAGTTTAGAACCACCAAATCTAGATTCAAATTAAGAAAGAAGTAATATTGTAGCCCAATAAACATGTTACATAATAAGTTAAATTATGACTGGCAACATTAGTATCAGGCAGTATACCTTCAGGCCTCTGATAAACACAGAAAAACACTACAGAGTTGTTTCATAAGTGTTCTGTTCAGTTTTTCTCAAGGTTAAAAAATTATGAATAACAAGAAAATTTACACAATTCCAGGGACTTCCTATGAAGTATACATTTTTGAAATGTACTAATAACATTTTACCTATGCATTTTTAACCCAGGGAAATTTTAATGTCTCTTCTGATTTAACAGCTCTTACCTCGCAACTCTTGAAAGTAGTAAGACATCAAACATGCCTAATTAATTTTAGCCTCTCTTTTATAAGGTAAAATTAAAAACATCTGTCCTTTTCCTGGGGTTCTCTGGGAAATCTCAAAGTAGTTTAGGTGGATTTCTTTTTCTAAATTTATGGTCTGATCTTAAGATGGCAAAGTCAAAATTTGTCAGAGGAGAGTTAAATATTTGATTAGTGTAGGATTATTGGTATCTGAGAAACAGTATTTAGTTATCAATTTAATTGAAGTGACAAGCATTTAAAAATAAATGAAGAAGGTAACATGATTGTAAAGAATGATAGCTCTTTTATAAATAACCAAAGACAATAAAATCAACAGATTCTCTGCTACTTAGGCTGGTTACAGGGAAGAGAAAGAATAACTTTTCATTTTGTGTTTAAAGGGATTAAATAGTAAATCAAAAAATAGTTCCATCCAAATTGATTGAATTTTGCTAAAATTTTAACACATTTCATAGCTTCTTTTAAGACTCATTATAAATCAATGCATATAAAATTCAGTTTACAAGTTTTGTCCTCCTTTGTGCTTCAACTCTAGAGCAAACCAACACTTAGTACTAAATGAATCCTCCTCAGGGTCCCTAATACCCTTGAGAGGAATCTGTGAGGTAAAAAACAGTTTTCATGATTATACTACAATTATTTTGACATGCAATATATTCAAGTAAATATCTAAATTTTTTCTTGGTTTTAGTTTTTAATATGGTAAATAGCAATAATTATAACTTACATAACTGAAAATTCTTTGGGTTGTTGGTAACTTTTTAAGAGTTTAGAGGGGTCACAGACCAAAATTATAGGGAAAACTTTAGGGAAGAATTACTTTCTTTCCGTGAAAGACAAAAACACGTACGGTTTGTATTTCTTAATCATTATTACTCGTAGTGTAGTCTCCACCACTTATGTTAATTATGACTTTTAACCATTGTAATTTCTATTTCTTAGAAGAAAGTAGAGGCAGGGATGGACAGTTGAGAAATGTCATACACAAACATTGTAGCTATCAGAGCTTGTAAACTTCCTGTACTACTTTCTATACCACACATAGATCCTTTTACACTTTGTTAAAGTGGCAAAAATGAGTAAGTTCATTAACATGACTCAAAAGTATTGCCTCTCTATAGTATATGAAAAGTGACAAGCAAAAGACATAAACCTATGTTCAGTAATTAATGTTTGAGAATTCTACGTTTAGTGATTATCCATTAATTAATTCAGCCTAGTTTACTGTTTTAAGTTACCTAAAGCCAAAGATCTTGGAAATTATCTTCAATATGACAGCATATAAAATGGTAGATACTGTTGAACACAGATTTACATTGTTGTGCTCTTAAACATTATGGAGAATATTAGTTAATTTGACTGACAAGTCTCTATATGTTAAGAGAAACCTGAGTGAAATAAGATACATGTTTGTTTTGTACTTAAAACTGATGCACTGGAGAAAAGACATGGGTGTTTTTTTAAACCAAAGTTTTTAGTCTTGGTTATTGAAGAGTTCACTTAATTATGTGAACTTGGAATCTTAAAATATTTCTGCTTTATTTCTTGTAGGATGACCTTTTTAAAGTTTAATATAGTTTAAGTAGTACAAGTTCAGTTTCTTTATTTTTCAGGAATTTTAGAAATATTTATCTCTAAAATTATTTTTCTATTTATCTTGTAAAATCAGGATTGAGCTCCTTTGATTTAAGAGACTTTATAATTTCATTTGTTAATTCTCTCCTTAGCGTATTAATATGATTATACATAGTGATAGATAAAGCCCTTTCTGAATTAGACACATAAAGAACTTAGAAGCTTCAGTTCTGCCGCTTTAGCCCCAGATCAAGAGTGAACATAGAAATAAAAACAATTACAATCTAGCTCTCCAAGCTAGAATTCTTTTTAGATTCTAAGTTGATTTTAGTTAACAGTGGACTAATAGACAAAAAAAAAAAAAAGACTAACAAGATGAAATTCTCTATTATTTCTTACCCAACAAATTGGGTACCTATTCACAAATCCATTTACAAAGATCTCCAAATGATCTGATTGTAAAACTAAATTTGCAATTATAGCTTATTGTCTGAACAACAACAACAACAACAACAAAATACAAAACCAGTAGAGAGGAAAAAAACTAGAGGAGGTGTCAGTGGAGTTAAATTTGTATTACTATTTGGGATTTGCACTGGGAACTGAGAAAAGATGAGATCAGGGCTTAAGTTGCACAGTAGTATTAGATACCTGACTCTGTAGGATAAATCAGTTTTGTCATTGGGCATACTGAATGACCTCCAAAACTGTTGAAAGGTAATTTTTGATAAAACATAACACCATTACTCTCTAATAAATAAAATAATTATGTCTCTAGGATATAGGGATCAGTTGCCCTTTTGATTTCCTACCTGGTTGTCTAATAGTTGCCTGAGATTTAATTAAATATTACCTCTAAACCTTCCTTTCTTGAGTCCTCCTAACTCCATTAATGTTAGATCTATTCTTCCAGTTCCTCAGACACAAAATCTGAGTCATCCTTGATTTCTTTCTCCAGCTTACACATCTGATCTGTGAGCAAAATTCTCTTTTCTGGTATCAAACTATTATCACAATCCATCAGCTGCTCAGTTAAAACAAAGATCAGAACTTTCCACTTCTTTGCTCCAAACCCAGTGACTTCCCTTCTCAAAGTAAAGTTCTTGCAATGGTTTTCAAGGCCCTTCATGTGACGGCCTCCCATACCTCTTGTCTTCATCTCCTACTGCTCTCCGTGGCTCACCCACTCTGGCCACACTTTGCTCACTAGTGTTCCTTACACATACTAGGCACGGTTCTGCCTCACTGTCCCACTGCTTTTGCTCTTGATGTTCCCTCTGCCCAGGACATAGAAACCACACAGGGATGGGGCCTCTTTTCTATTTCTGTTTTTCTTTTTTCTTTTTTTTTTTTTTTTTTGAGCACATCAAGAACACCCACGCCTTGGAGCCATTATATTTATTCTTCCTTCGGCCTTGTAATATCTTTCCTCAGATATCTGAATAGTTCACTATCTTATTTTAGTAATATCTCTACTCAAACGTCATCTAATTAGAGAGGGTACATCTAAAGTAATCCACATGGGCCCTTTATTCTGCTAGTTTTTTCTTTTTTAGGACTTAATGCATGTTATTTATTATTTGCCTCCCCACAATGAGTGTGGGGCTTTGTTTTATTGCTGTGTTTTCAACATCTAGGATAGTTACTGGCATCTACTAGGCACTGAACATTTGTTGAATAAGTGAAGCCAGCTGTTGGGACATGAGGGAGTGGGATTATGAACAGTAATACCTTCTTCATTCCTTCCATTAAGGCTATAAATTATCATCTTTCCTCTCTGTCATTTTATAGAAAAGTTCTTTGTGTGGAGAAATCTCTGGCTCATGCTTGAATTTCAACCAATTAAATAAGCTAACAAGTAAATATTCTTTAATGCATTAAGACCCTGGGATAGTTATTTAATTTTCTATCATATATATGAATACCTCTGGCAGTCAAGGTTGAAATAAAAATTGGATGATCTTGGGAGGTGAAGAACAAACATTTATTTATAGAGAGGGAAGTGAAGGGTCTGAGACAAATTTGAAACTGCTTATAGTTGGCAGGTAGTTAGCATTTATCTTTCTCTAAGTCTCTACTTCTTGATTGGCATAGGAGGGCAGAGGGCTAACTGATTTTTTCAGTCCTAAAGTAGGGGAAAATCCTTGTTTCTTTGACATCCATTCATTCAGAGAAGATGTGCATTACCTACCAGGTCTGGGTCCTGGGTATGCAATGGTGAATGAGATAGTTTCCTATTCACCCTACCCTTTTTTTCCTTCCCCTAATTTTGTAGTTTGAATGTTAAATCATTGTTTTCTTGTTTTGTAGGTGATGAAAGAACTATGGTCTTTGTTGAAACTAAGAAAAAAGCAGATTTTATTGCCACTTTTCTTTGTCAAGAAAAAATATCAACAACAAGTATTCATGGGTGAGTAGATTGGTATGATTTCCTAGTAAGGAGGTGACTTAGTAAGGAGGTGATTTCTATTTGTCGTTTGTTAAGAAATGTCAATATACTTAAGTAATATAAAATCCTAGAATTAGGATTCAGAATTCTCAAGATCTAAACTTACTCTTCACCCTCATTTTAAATTTTTATAAGAAGCAAGTGGTGGGGATGGGTGAGTTAAAGGTATATCTTAGACTCCACATTATGAGGAGTGTTAACTTCTCAAGAGATCTTACTTAAGGCTCTCTCTCTGATCCTTAGATCTAGGTGTTTCTAATCTTCCTGATGCCTGACCCTTTTTTTTATTGGAGTCCTTATAAGTGTCATTTAAACACAACTTCATTGGCACTTTACTAGTGGATCTAAAATATTAATCAGTGAATATGTAGAATTCAGAGATACTTTTTAAAAATACTTAAAATTTTTTAAAGTTATTCTTGAGAAAGCATTCTGATTGATCAAGTAGCTATATTTTGCCAAGACTAGGGAAAGAGATCAATATTAATAGGTGAAATTTGATGTTTGTTATATTTGAGTTTGTATTTTGACTCCATGTGTTAGCTGTTACCTTACCTCATCTGCATATGGGGATAATTGTCCTAACCACAAAGTATTATTGTGAGAATTAAATTAAGTGATGACTTGAAAGGGATTAGTATAATACTTGTTATGTAAGAAGTAGACATTCATGTTAAATGCTGCTGTTTTTACTGTTATTAAAAAGAAATTTATATGTTGAACTTTAATGGATCTCCTTAAAAATATTCTTAAGAGCTGCCCTAATTCATGCTTTCTTTTCTTTCAAGTGATCGAGAACAGAGAGAGCGAGAGCAAGCTCTTGGAGATTTCCGCTGTGGAAAGTGCCCAGTTCTTGTTGCTACTTCAGTAGCTGCTCGAGGGCTGGATATTGAAAATGTTCAACATGTTATCAATTTTGATCTTCCTTCTACCATTGATGAATATGTTCATCGAATTGGGCGTACTGGTCGTTGTGGAAATACTGGCAGAGCCATTTCCTTTTTTGATCCTGAATCAGATAACCATTTAGCACAACCTCTAGTTAAAGTACTGTCAGATGTAAGTTTTTAATTTTTAAAACTGAATGAATAGTGTTCTTTTATTGAAAGACATTCTATACATATGTATATTTAGGAAAAGTAAACTCTTCATCTCTGAGACTTTATGTATGTTGTATATGAAGTTAATTTTTTTTTTGAAGGCTCAACAAGATGTTCCTGCATGGTTGGAAGAAATTGCCTTTAGTACATGTGTTCCCGGCTTCAGTGGTAGTACAAGAGGAAATGTGTTTGCATCAGTTGATACTAGAAAGGTTAGTTAAGGGGAAAAACTCAGAACTCAATTTTAGTTATTACTCTTTGTAAATGTTGTGCTTAATATTGTGAAGTAACTATAACATTGAATAATTTATCTAAGCCATTATTTTCATACCTAGAAGATTACTGTAATATTTCTCTGAAAATTTCATGTACATATATAGTTTTGGTCTTAAAGTTTGAAGAATTTGAAATTTATGCTCAAACACCTTCCTTTCCCAATTTTGCTGGCATTTTAAACTCCAATTTGAGATCTTTGGAGCTTTCTGTAGGAATGCTTTTTTTTTTTATTCTGACCACATTATTAAGTAAGATAAAATAATAGAGATATGAGTTGCATATCTTTTCTATGATGTCAGTTTATAGGCAACATCACTTATACAGATACAGTGAACATACTAGTCATTAAATATTTATGCTTATTCACTGAAAAGGAGAGTCGTTTTTCACTTGCCAAAAGTATTGGCTTAAAAAAGTTTTTTCTTGAAATATTCTGTGCAATTTAGACTTCCCAGGTTGATATGGGCCTGTTTATCAAATGGATTGGATTCAGTGAGAATGAAATTACATATATATTTAGGAAAGACATAGTAGAAAGCTTGAATCCCTGCTCTCAGTCTGGACAATGTAACTTCAAAACTGTATAAAATTAAATGTATGTTTGTTTCTTTTCTTTCTTTCTTTTTTTTTTTTTTTAAAGAATTTCCAGGGCAAGAGCTCTTTGAACACAGCAGGGTTTTCTTCTTCACAAGCTCCCAATCCAGTAGATGATGAGTCATGGGATTAAGGCTAAAAGAACCTTCAAGTTTGTGGTACAGTTTTGATGCAGAGAAGAAAATAGTTTTGATTTTTGAGTTTTTAACAGAAGTGTGAAGCCTGACACTCTTCTATCTCCTGTCCTTCTGTTCTTACTCCCACCCTTAAAAAAATCCTTACTGACTAGTTATGTGTAATGCTAAAAGTTACAGCGTTGCAGTTACTGATAAAAATGGTGTTAACCAGAAAGATTAAAGCATTCTAAACGTCGTGCTTATTTCTAGTGTATTCTTCAGGGGTTCTGGACATAATTCCTGTCTAAATGCTATGTTGTAGTATACTGTTTGTTGATCCTATAATAAATAGGATATAGGATACACTTATGGTTAAAAATTATTGGGTCTCATTTTTACTTAAAAGCAATAGTGTGTCATTGAAATGTGATGACATGGTTTTCATGACACAAATAGTAAAAGACAAACTTTTTAAAGTAATTTTGATTGTAGATCATCAGATATGTGATGAAAATGGTTAAATGTTTGCAATGTGAGCTTAATGACACAAATGTTTGTTTTTATATATACAGACTTTCCTTGAAAATAAAGAATGGAAACACTTTGCCCCCTAAATTTTATGGCAGCACTTTTAATTTTTCTTGTTACATATACATAGTTCTCAATTTCTGCCTTTGGAATTTTATCTTATTGAGTCTTGTGAAATGAATGAAGTGAACAAAAAGTCTTATATAAAGTAATATGTATAATATGTATTAATACACAGATGTAATAATGAAAATCGTTCTTTGAGCTCAAACTGTATCAACAAAAAACAGTGCTGTTCATTCTTACCATACTAGTTTTTTGGTATTTTAATACTGAGGTAAGGAACTCTTTTCTTTCATTTATATATCTTAACCTTACTATGTCTGGAATGTAAGAAATTATTAACTTTTTTTAAACTTTTTTTTTTTGGTGGGGAGAGGTAATTAGGTTTATTTATTTTACTTTATAGAGGAGGTACTGGGGATTGAACCCAGGACCTCTGTGTGCTAAGCATGTACTCTACCACTTGAGCTATACCCTCTCCCCTAGAAATTCTTAATAAATCATTAAATGAATGAATCAAAACACTAGGACAATAAAACAAGTGAGATGTAAATATTAGGGGACAAAAATAATCAGTTTCGAGTATATGTTATTTTTCACTTAAAAAAATTCAAGCAACATATCACCAGCATAAATGTCTTGTTGTAGGAATTTGGTTAATAAATGAAGCATCACATATGAAAAGAGGAATGTTCAACAGATTTTGTTAGGATAACTAGTTAGATGCCTACCCCATGCCATATTCAAAATCATTTCTTTGTGAATTATATAAAAAGTTACAACTACAAAAATCCAGCTAAATATTAAACCTTTGAATTGGGAATGAGAGTTGACATTAAGCTCAAAGGATGGAAATCACAAAAGAAACAATGAACAGATTTGATCACAAAAGAATTAATTGGTTATATCAAAAGGGCAAACAGTAAGCAAGGAAAAATATTACTGTGGCTACAGTAAATTACCAGTGTGTAGTTCTTTATATGTGGGTATGTAGATTCCAATAGACAAATTTGTAAAGAACGGACAACTCAAAAAGGGAAGTTCAATTAATAAAAATACAGGAAATATCTAACTTGAACTGTTAATCTCCCTTCTGGGAAGGGTTAAATGAATGAAGGTGTTTGCATAGTTGTTTGTCTTAATTGTCCCTTCCAATTTGTTTTGTTTACAAAGTGCATTTATAGATCATTCCCATCCTTTTTTTTTCATTACCTCAAAGAGTTTCTTGGTCGTAGCCTGACTGCCTTACATTTTTTATTGAATTTGCTTTATTTTTAAAATTTACCACAGTAGCATTACTAAATCATATGTAAAAAGGGAAAGAAAATTATATGTAATCCTGCCATTGTCACAAGCCAATTGTAAATGCCCCAGTGTTCAGTTACTTTCCTGATTCCTAGGTATAGAGTTGAATAATTTCTGTTAAAAAAAATCAAAGTAACAGATACACATATGATTAGAAAATAAAATGCTGTAGAAGGGTTTATAGTAGAAAGCAATATCCTGCTGCCTCTCCCTTTCTAAATTGCTATTCCATATCCCACAAATACCTTTTTTCATCATTTATGATGATTGCCATCATATATTTTGTTTTTCTCTCACCAAATTTTGACTTCTGTCACCTCACTCTTTGGTAGCTTATTTTTTTCAGTTTTATTGAAATATAATTGACACACATCACTGTGTAATTGACATAATTACTGTATAATCAACATACATCATAATGAACAACATAATGGTTTGGTTTACACTGTATTGTGAAATGATTACCACAGAATATTTAGTTAGCATTCATCATCTTAGAGTAGATACAATAAAAAGAGAAAGTAAAAGAAGAAAAAAAATTGGTAACTTTAACATAGTAGAAGTATACTTTGTGAGGTGATAATAAAGGCACCCTTTTCCTTTTTACATTCTGTTTTTACACTGCAACATCTGTAAACTATACATTTACTTTTCCAAAGATAATATTTGCATTCTGTTCTATAAAAAAAAGTCTCCCTTGTTATATCTACAGGTCAATTCTAAAATTGGAATCAATAGACAGGATTTACATTATATAACTATTGTTTTCTGAATGGGCCAATTAATATAGCCTGATTATCTTTACTATTTTTCCAATTTTGTGACCTCTATGTTTCTAGGGAGAAAAATTATAACTATTATAAATGTGAGGGCAAAATGAAAATTAACCAAAACCATTCCACATACCAATTTGCTTTGACTTTGGACCATACTCCTTTTGAGCAATTTGTTTATTTACTCTGTAGGTTGATTGTCTTTTTTCTCATCAGGAGAATAAATATGCCCTTCTTATTATGTTATTACCTTTCTGGGTTCAAAGTTAGTGTTCTTTGGAAGCAAGATCACAGAAGATGTGGACCTTTTAATTCTGGTGAGTACTTGGTATGCTTTTCAGATCATGTTTTTCTGGCTCTAGGAGTGTGTTATATTATTTCTTTGCTAATTTTTCCTAAGTTTTCTCTGTTCTCTTTTTATGGAACTTCTATTAATCAGATGCTGGAACTGTAGAATTAGTCCCTAAATCTCCCATCTTTCATGTTTTTTTTCACCTTTGTGCTTGCTGTGTTCTGGTTGAATACTCCCTATCTTTAAACCCTTTTGTAATTTTTTAAAGCAATTTTATTTTCAAAAGCTGTCTTATTCTCTTTTATTTTTCCATATGTTGCTTAAATAGTGCATTTTCTGCTTCATTAATACTTGTTTAATCCCTGGAATTTAACCTAAGAAATCATTTTTTACAGTGAGCATTTGTTTTCCTGATGTTTGGCATCAGAAATCTTAAGCTTTATCAACTTACAACTTGTACTTACATTGAATGGAGGCTTTAGTCAAATTCAGCAGTCTGCCTCATTTTTGTGTCTTTCTCCCCAGCACCCAGAGTCTAGTGCCCTCCTTGCTCTTTAACGCTGCTTATCCAGGCCTGCTGTCAAGAGAAGGCATAGGTCGAGATATGAATTAAAAAAGCTAGCTTTTCTTCCCTTGAATTCTTTTGCATTTAATGAGGCAAAAGTTCTCACTCAAGTTAAAGTGAGAATTTCAGAACGTGGAATATGAAGCATCAGCTCCACAAGTGAAGTTTTGGGAATAATGGTGATGTTAGCAAAGAAGGTGAAGTGTGGTCCTGACTTCATACAGAGTAACTGATCTGCTTACTCCATCTGTCCCTAGGGTCTTGGGGTAGAGTAGTCATGGTTTTCTGATTTAATTGTTCAGCATTGATAACATTTCTTTATAGGGCAGCAGCATTGATCAGAAGTTTATCCCTTCCACCTTTCTCCTAGCTTTACACTGCGCTGTTTGTGTAATCTCTTAATTGGTCCCCTAATTTGGGAGAAGACAACTTTTCATTTTGTTTGGTTTGTGTGGTTTTCATAGATTTTTTTAATACGTCGCAAATGGTCCTATTAAAATTTCAGCGGCACAACAGCATGCATGATGCTGTGGTTGGGAGAGGCTGCTTAAGTTCATCGTCGGGTTTAGGTTTCCCCACCGTGCCCCACGCCAAACTTAGTTCTGCCTTTGTAAAAGTTCAGAATAGAGTCGCATTATGTCTCGATGGCCTGGCGGTTAGGAAAGGCTCTTTCACTATTTGGTCAGCAGAGAGCCGAGCCTCGGCAGTCAGACGGTTGTGTGCGGCCGTGGACAGTCTGAAGCCGCCGGTGCTGGGAAGCGGCTTCAGCCTGCGTCCCGGCAGGCAGGCTCGTAGAGAAGGCCCCCAGGGGGCGGCTCCAACCCGGTGATCCTTCGGTGATACTTCGGCGATCCTTCGGCTCTCCCCGGCCAGGCAGCGCTCGCTCCGCGGGTGGCCAGGAATGACTGCTAGTGAGGACGCGGGGCGGAGGGAGCCTTCACGGGGGCGGAGCTGGAGGTCGGCCTCGTGGCACCTGCGGGACTGGGATGGGCAGCTAGGAAGAGGTCCTTGCTGCCAGGAGCTCGGGCTGGCCGCATCCAGGTGAGTGCGGGGCATGCGCCGTGGGCTGGCACCACGGGTTTTCCTCGGGCTCTCCCTTCAGAATCGCAGTTCCCAATCATTTCGGATCACATAAATTGTAGACCCAAGTTTTACATAAAATCTCAGGATTTATCAACCTCTGTAAAATCCATTCCTAGACCTAGCAAAAGGGCCCGATAACTGAAGGTTAAATGCTGCTTTCGAGACGGTTGGTGGTGCCATGAGGAATTCCATGTCAAGAGAGGATGGGGGACAACAGCATTAGTGTGTCAGGATACTGTAGATGCTGGCAATTGAAGTGAGCAAATGATTTGTTCTGGAGTTTGGGGTCTGGCGATTCAGGTTAATCCTTTACTAAATGATTCATTAATTCTTTTGCTATGATTTAGGAAACTGTTAAATCGTCAAAGTGTAGGGCATTGGAATTTACTTTTCTGTGGGGGATTTTGCATGTGAGAGTTCCTTGAAATTTTTTTTTTCTCCATCAGTTAGTGTTTCCTGAATTTGAAGTTTCATATGTTTGTAGGATTCTTCTTCACCATTCAGGAACAAAACCGATTTTTTCCTCCCCTTCGAATATATGAACTTATTAATTATCCCAAAGTCTTGGATATATCTGTTTAACTTGATTTTATCCTTAGTTTTGAGAGACAGGTTACCATGTTGGGGAATAAATTCTTAATGGAAATAAAAACAGTTTAAAATACACAAAATTTTTTATTTTATAGAAGAGAAACTCCTGTATAACAAGGTTGGCATGATGCTTCATAATAAAGAACTAGTTGGAGCAGTGTTATGGTTTATTTTTTGACTTGTGTGCTGCCTAGCACTGTCAGTGATCTGCTTTAGGACTCAGTTTGCTTTTATATAAAAGAAAGACAGTAATTGGATTTTTCTCTTTGTTCATCTGATGAAGAGGTCACACATTGCATGCAGTTACAATAAAATATTTTTAAGAGGCAGCCCATCTTTTAGGTGCCCTCTCCAAAAAAAGAAAAAGAAAAAAAAATGCAGCCTTGTGTAAGGATGCAGGGTATCATAGCTGAATGCTGGTGCACTTGTATGTTAAGGTCTTATTCTGTTATTGAGTTAGCTGATTTATCAATGTTCAATAGGTAAGTGATTCTTGAGAAACAAATCAGATCACATTTGCAACTGTAGTGATTGAACCACTTATAAATATCACACAGGCATGAGTGATGCTTGTTAATGGACCATTTTGGCATCTTGCTATTTCTCTAGTGTATCCATTATTTCATCAGTCTTAGGATGTTCCACCACTGGAGATTTATTCGTGATAGTCTACACATGCTAATCAGCAAACTCATTCGTGCCAGTTAAATGTAGTGCAGGTGCTGACAGTTTCATCTTAACATGTTTGTTCTTCAGCTAAATTATTATGTTATTAGTCATCTGGGATGGTGGAAAGTTTGATTCCAATAATTCATTTCAATTACATAAACAGAATTACTGTTGCTATAGTGTCACAAAGTTAAAACCAGCATTTGAAGAAAAAATGTTTTGGCGCCAAAATAAGTACAATTTATCATAATATGGATATTGTGAATAAAATATGTAGAAAGAGTGATACTAATCACATATTTAAACTAAGTAATAGTCTTCCTGTTGTTTTCTCATCTCTGTATATAATTGGATAGGAAAGTGAACCCTATTCTAGTCAGAAGACTCCAATTGCCCTAAGTGTGAATCCCAGCTCAACCTCTTACTGTGTGCTCTAGCACAAGGTAACTTTAATAATTTTTTTATATGAAATAAGATGTACATATTACAGAATGCACAAATCATTAGTGTATTTATTTTTACCTTTGTTTTTGTTTTTTAAATTTTTACCTTTGTATACTTATAACCTTCGTGCAAATCAAGATGGGTAACATTTCTGTTACTCTCTTGTTCTTTTCCATTCAACTCCCTTGTCTAGAGGTAACCACTATTCTGATTTTTATCAATATAAATTAGATTTGTTCTTGAAATTCATATAAATGGAATCATAGAGTTAGGCCTCTTTTGTGTTTGGCTTTTGTTCAACATAATACTTGTGAGATTCATCCATATTTTGTGTTTCAGTAGTTCTTTCTTATTGTCTGGTATTCTGTAATGTGAGTATACTACAAGTCATTTTTCCAATTTCTTATTGAAGGGCATTTGGGTTGTTTCCAGTTTTTTTTTTTTTTTTACTATTATAAATAAGGTTCCTATGGATATTCTTCTACAAGTCTTTTGGTGAACATAAGCACTCAGTTCTCTTAAGCATGTACCTAGGAGTGAAATTGCTGGATCATAGGTAGGTATGTATTTAATTTTGTTAGAAACAGCCAAAGAGTTTTCCAAAATGGTTGAACAATTTATTATAGCCACCAACATTGTAAGAGTGTTCTAGTTGCTCTGATCCTCACTGTTACTTGGTATTGCTGGCTATTTAAATTCTAGCCATTTAATGTGGTTTTAATTTATATTTACCTGATGATTAGTAATATCAAGCAATTTTCATGTATCTATTGGTCATTTCTTTCTTTCTTCACCAGTTTACATGTCTACTGAGTCAAAATCTTGCAAACAATACACCTGGGAGTGATAAAAGGGGGTTGAGAAAAGATGCAATCAGTGGATTCGATGCTATCTTGCTGCTCAGTAGTGACACCAAGAGTTGTGAAATGGTTTATCCTTAGTTTTTTGAGTAACTGATTATATCTATTAGGATGATTACTAGATGCTGTTACAACCCCTCAAAACCTCAGTGGATTAGCAAGGTAGGAGTAGATTTTTGCTCACCTGACTGTCCAAGGAGGGTGTTTCTGCAAGGTAGGTGGCCTCTCAAATAGTTATTTAGAACTCCAGGCTTCTTCCATTAGGTAGCTCTGCAGTCTTTGATTCATGGCTTCCAAGGTCTTTATGCTTGTCTTTATCAAACCAGGAAAAGGGGAAGAGTAGGGGCAGGAGAGGGAGAAGGTGGATAAATGGAAGATTGTTATGGATCAGGCAAAGAAATGGCATCTAAATCTCTTCTCACATTTTACTTTTGAGTACTTAGTGACATCTAATTGTAAGGGAGATTAGGAAAAGTAGCTTTACCTGTGTGCCCAGGAAGCTGGGAATCAAGTCTTTGCCAATACTGATGAGATGGAATGTTCTTAGGAGCAGTCAATGGATTTCTGTACTAAACTGAGTCAGGACAGAGACTAAATTCTTGATGTGCTTTAAATAGCAAGTAATCTGTGTAACTGCTAAGAGGATCTGAAATAAGACACTTCCCATTCTCTGTTTTCTGCGGCCTGCTTATGTTATAGGAGTGGCCATAAAAGATAATGATAACTTAATACATCCATTCTGTGATGGCTTAAAATGCTTTGGTGAAAGCTCTTCTCCGTTATAATTTTATTTATCTAATATCTTACATTTATGAAATGTAATTTAGAAAAGGTAGTAAAATTACTTTATCTTTCATTAATATTTCAGGACTTCGTGATATTAAAACTTTAAAAAAGTATTTAGTTTTTAGTGATTTACTAGAAAACCACTTCTAAGACTGTCCGTGGGGAAGTGCATAGTTGTTTCTTTGACACCTTTCCCTTGAGCTATTAAGACTCTTAATACATTGGAGTTGCAGTCATGTCACTGTTCTTTTGGAATTAAAACCCTCAATGAATAAGAGAAAGATTTCCTTGAATCATTTAAACCCTGGGTCAGCAATCTTTCTAGCTCATGAGTCCAGTGCACATCATTGTTAGAGGGAGGAGAGGGAGAAGAAAGCAAGGGAAGAAAGAAGGGAACGGAAAGAAAGTGAGCATGAGCTGAGGTGCAGTAGAGCTTCTTAAGAAGCCCTAGATTTAAGCCTTTCATAGGCAAATCATTGCTCTAGAGCAGTGATGTCTGATAAAAATATGTGAGCCACATATGTGATCAGCCTATCTCAAATATTTCAATATTAATATAAAAATTGATGTATCTTACATTTTTGTACTTAATCTTTGAAATCCGGTACATATTTTACACTAACCTTATATTTCAATCTGAATCCTGTTTTCATTAGAAATAGTTGATGAGTATTTAGATTTTATAAAATATACCTATTACAACATTGTTTCACTTACCCAGTATAGATTCATATACTCAGATTGTTCCAAACATAGAAGTTTTCCAAGATGAATCAAGTCTCAGTTTATAAACTTAAATTTAGATTAAAATAAAATTAAAAATTCAATTTCTCAGGTGTACTAGCCGTGTTTCAGGTACTCAGTAGACCTATGTGGCTAGTGGGTATGGCAAACATAGCAACATTGCAACTCTGAAGTCTAGACTAAGTTTAAACTGTAAACTCTGGGAAGGCAGGGACTTTTTCTTGGCACTGAGAAAGTGCTCAAGAAGTATTTGTGGTTTTAAAATATTACCAAACCTGTTTTAAAGTTAGAGTTGAAAGTGAGGCTTAATAAATAAGCTAATTTAATTGTATAGCTGGAGGGAAGCTATAGGGGCATACACATGTAATTTACAAAAAAACTAACCTGCAAAATGTTCCTCAATGTGAATAAAAGGACTCTATATTCTTTTTTTGATGTGTGTGTGTATATATATATATATTTTTTAATTGAAGTATGGACAGTTTACAATGTTATGTCAATTGCTGGTGTACAGCATAATGCTTCAGTCATACATGAACATACATATATTCATTTTCATAGGATACAGCAAAAGCAGTTCAAAAAGAAGTATATAGCAATATAGGCCTACCTCAGGAAATAAAAAAATCTCAAACAACCTAACCTGCCAACTAAAGGAATTAGAAAAAGAACAGACAAAGCCCAAAGTCAGCAAAAGGAAGGAAACAGTAAAGATCAGATGAAATAAAATAGAAACCAGAAAAAAAAAGAGAAAAGATCAGTGAAACCAAGAGCTGTTTTTTGAAAAGAATAAAATTGATAAGCCATTAGCCAGGCTCATGAAGAAAAAAGAGAACCACAATAAAATAAGAAATGAAAGAGGAGAAATAACAACTGATATCTCAGAGCTACAAAAAATCTAAAGAGAATACTGTGAAGTTATATGCCAACAAATTGGACAACCTAGAAGAAATGGACAAATTTCTAGAAACATACAGTCTTCTAGGACTGAGTCAGGAAGAAATAGACAATCTGAACAGACCAATCACTAGTAATGCAATTGAATTTGTAATTTAAAAAACCTCCCAGCAAACAAAAGACCTGGCCCAACGGGGAAACATATAAAGAAGAGTTAATACCTATCTTTCTCAAACTATTACAAAAAATTGAAGATAAGGGAACACTCCCAAATTGATTCTATGAGGCAACCATTATCCTGATACCAAAACCAGATGAAACCCTTTACAAAAGAAGAAATTAACAAGCCAATATTTCTGATAAACATAGATACAAAATCCTCAACAAAATGTTAGCAAACCAAAATCAACAATATATGAAAAGGATCATACACTATGATCAAGTGGGATTTATTCCAGGGATGCAAGGATGGCTCAGTATTTGTAAATCAATCAATGTGATATACCACATTAAGAAAAGGGAGGATAAAAATCACATGATCATCTCAATAGATGCAACAAACACATTTGTCAAAATTCAACATCCATTCATGATAAAAACTCTTATCAAAGTTGGTATAGTAGGAACATACCTCAACATAATATAGGTCATTTATGACAAACTCACAGCTAACATAGTCAACAGTGAAAAACTGAAAGCTTTTCCTCTAAAATCAGGAACAAGACAAGGAGGTCCACTTTCACCACTTTGATTTAATATAGTGTTGGATGTCCTAGCCACAGCAATCAACAATAGAAATAAAAGGCATCCAAATTGGAAGGGAAGAAGTAAAACTGTTGCTATTTGCAGATGACATAATACTATATGTATTAAATTCTGCACCAAAAAACTGTTAGAGCTAATAAATGAATTCACTAAAGTTGCAGGATACAAGATTGCTATATAGAAATCTGTTGTTTTTCTAACCACTAATAATGAGATTTCAGAGAGAAAAAGCAAGAAAACAATTCTGTTTAAAATTACATAAAAAAAAAAGAATAAAATATCTAGGAACAAACTTAACCAAGGAGGTGACAGTCCTATACTCTGAAAACTGTAAGACACTGATGAAGGAAATTAAAAATGATACAAAGAAATGGAAAGGTATCCCATGTTCATAAAATGGAAGAATTTTGTTAAACTTTCCATGCCACCCAATGCAATCTACAGACTTAATGCATTCCCTGTCAAAATACTCAGGACATTTTTCAGAGAACTAGAACAAATAATACTAAAATTTATATGAAACCACAAAAGATCCTGAATATTCAAAGCAATCTTGAGAAAAAAGAACAAAGCTGGAGGTATTATGGTCCCTGACTTCAGACTGTACTGCAAAGTGACAGTAATCAAAACAGTATGGCACTGGCAGAAAAATAGACATATAGTTCAATGGAACAGAAAAGAGAGCCCAGAAATACACATTTATGTTCATTTAGTCTATGACAAGGCAAGAATACACAATGGGAAAAAGACAATTTCTTCAATAAGGAGTGTTGGAAAAACTGGACAGCTACATGAAAAAGAATGAAATTAAAAATTTTCTCACATCCTATACAAAAATAAATTCAAAATGGATTACCTGATTGTAAGACCAGAAACCATGAAGAAGAAAACTTAGGCAGAACACTCTTTAACGAAATCATAGAAATATATATTTTTTTGACCTGCCTCTTAAGGCAAAGGAAACAAGCAAAAATAAACAAATGAGACCTTACTAAACTTAAAAGCTTTACACAGCAAAGAAATTGAAAAAATGAGAAGACAACCTACTGGATGGGAGAAAATTTTTACAAATATGACTGATAAGGTGTTAATATCCAAAATATATAAACAGCTCATACAAGTCAGTATCAAAGAAAACTAACAGCCAGATTACAAAATAAGCAGAAGACCTGAATAGACATTTTTCCAAAGAAGATATACAGATGGCCAACAGGCACATGAAAAGATGCTCAATATTGCTGATCATCAGGGAAATGCCAATCAAAACCACAATGAGGTATCATCTCACACCTGTCAAATAGCTATCGTTTAAAAGTCTACAAGTAACAAATGTTGGTGAGGATGTGGAGAAAAGGTAACCCTTATATTGCTATTGGTGGGAATGTAAATTGGTGTAAGCCCTATGGAAAACAGTACAGAGTTTTCTCAAAAAACTAAAAACTAGAAATACCATACAATCCATCAGTTCTACTCCTGGGTATATATCTGATGAAAACAAAAACACTAATTTGAAAAGATACATGTACTCCAGTGTTTAAAGCAGCATTATTTGCAATAGCCAAGATATGGAAGCAATCTAAGTGTTCATTAACAGATAAATGGATAAAGAAGATGTAGGAGACACACACACACACGTATGTGTATATATCATGTTAGCTATAAAAAACAAAATTTGCCATTTGCAACAAAATGCATGGACCTGGAGGATATTATGCTTAGTGAAATAAATGAGACAGAGAAAGACAAATACTGTGTTATCACTTTAATGTGGAATCTAAAAAATAAATGAGTGAATATAGCAAAATAGAAATAGGCTCTCAGTTACAGAGAACAAACTAGTGGCTACCATGGGGAGAGGGAAATGGGGGAGGGAAAAGATAGGGGTAGGGAATTAGGAGGTATAAGCTACTATGAATAAATTAAGCTACAAAGATATACTGTATGGCACAGGGAACATAGCCAATACTTTATAATAACTTTAAATGGAGTATAATCTATAAAAATATTGAATCACTATGTTGTATGCCTGAAAATAATATATTTTAAATCAACTATACTTCAATTAAAAAGTATAGAATAAAAATGTCTTAAGTTTGGTGAGATATATTATCTTACTAGTCTTCATAAACATTGCTTATGTAAGATCTTGACTTTGGCTGTTTATGTCTTTGGCTTAGCTGTTTCAGACCTTTCTAACATGTTATGGTGAGACAGATTGAGGTGTACAGTATGTTCTGAAGCAGGGAGGCCACTGTCTAATTTTTCTTTAATGATTGTTACCCCATATTTAATTATGAGAGCTTCGTAAATTATTTTTATGGCTAAGTAAATTATTTCTCGGCCACCTGAGAAGAGAAAGGGTTCTTTTCTTTTTCTTTTCTTCTTTCTCCTCCTTTCCTCCTTCCCTCCCTTCCTTCTCTTTTTTCCCCCTTACTGGTGTTTTCTAGGGATTGTTAGAACCTCTAGGCATGCCATGCCTTTCTGGGAATGACTTAAGATCTTGCTTAATAGTTTTGGGAAACATGATATGACTGAAATGAGACTTTACCTGTTTGGCTGGCTCATGGGCCTAATTGCAGGGAGTTTTGAAGAGACTACACGTATGAAAGGGACATTTCACTGTACTCTGTGTTATCAGCTGTTTTATAAGCTCTACCAGGGTAGAACAAATTAATTAAACCATGGAATGTTCTAAGGATCCAACTGGAGCCATTTCCCAAAATCTGACTGCTAAGCCTGTCCAGGAAAAAGGACTGAGGATAAGATTCTGATTCCACAATGGTGTCCCTCTTCACTTTCATTTATCTTCAGAGTAATTTGGAAACCAAATTTAAGTGGCAAATAGCAGGAAACCAAAGGATCTTGAAGGACTGCAGAAGAAATGTGAGCCAAAGCCCTTTTGTAACAAGATCAAATCTTGGGACACTAGCCCTGACAACCTCCCTGGCTGTGGACTGAACCAGAGGCTCAGGCAGTGGAATCTCATTGGAACAAAATGGACTATTTCTTATTTATTCTTTATTACTCCACTCTACCTTTTCCTTTTATTTCCCTCTTCTGACACTCCCCTTAGCCCTGAGTTATTCTGATGTGCACTCTACTTAAGAACCACTGGCTAGATTTGCTTTCTATAGAAATATCACCTATAGATAAATGTATATTAGCACATTCTCTTTTCTACCTTCTCTCTTGAAATCTGTTTTAGTTATCTGCTACTGCATAATAAATTACCCCCAAACTAAGTGGCCTAAAAAAAACATTTATCATTTCACCATTTCTGTGGTTTAGGAATCTGGGCATGGCTTAGCTGGGTCCTCTGGTTCTGGGTCCCTGACAAAGCTGCAATCAAGGTGTTGGCTGGGATGATCACCTCAGGACTTTATTACTAGGTAGAGATCTGCTTCCAAGCTCGCTCAGGTGGTGGTTGGAAAGATTTAGTTCCTCTCAGGTGGCTGGACTTGAGATTTCAGTTTCTTACCAGCTGTTACCAAAGGCTGCCCTGTGAGTTCCTTGCCACATGTGCGTCTCCATAGCACAGTTTACAGTGTGGCCTCTGGTATCATCAGAGTGAGCAAGCAACAGGGCAGGAAAGAATATGAGAAAGACAGACGTCAAAATTTTATTACCTGATCTCAGAAGTGACATCCCATCACTTTTGCCGTGTTCTGTTAATTAGAAGTTAGTCATTGGTTCCAACCTACCCTCAAGAGTGCATTACACAGGGCATCAATAACAAAAGACAAGATCATTGGGAGACATTTAAAAATACTGTGCTTAGTTGAAGTGTAACTGACACAAAACATTAGTTTCAGGTGTACAACATAATGATTCAACATTTATGTACATTACAAAATGATTACAATCTGTCTAGTTACACTCTGTCACTGTTGGAATGGTCAGGAAATCTGATCTCTGGTACTGTTGGGGATCACCCTCATCACAACACGTGAACTCAGACTTGTGCTGAGGTTCTAAGGTCATAAGCACCACAGAAGCCCTGGGGAAGCCCTTCAGATAAATCTTTTGAAATCTTCAAATCCCTGAGCTCTCCCCAGTGTGGGGCTGTGTGGAGGTTTTCTTAGTCTCTGCTTCCTTTCTAGATTTCCCCTCTTCTTTCTTTGAGGTGCCTCTCCCATTAATCTGGGCTCTCCCTAAAGACTGGAAGAGTCATTGAGTTTAAGTGGACATTTCCAGACATTTCTTTTCTCACACCTGAGTCAAAGAAATAACAAGGATCCTGGTGTCTTGCTTGTAATGAAGAAGGAGGGAAAATAAGAGAGTGGAACATTAACATCTCAAAATTATTCTATGGGACAAGGTATAAAGAGAAAATCTTCTTAGACACCGTTTAAACATTATTTCACCAGGCTATTAATACAGCTGTTATTTTAAAGTTCCTGTTTGATAGTTCACTATCTAAATTATCTTTGGGTTTTATTCATCTATCTCTTGACAAGTTTTTCTCAGATGCTAGTCATCATGTGTAGAGACTCAGGTAAGGAGTATAACACCTGGAAATAGGTACACCTGTTCTGGTAGGCCATTAATGTGGGGATTTTTTATGTTTAGCAAGTGTGAGAGTGGATTTTTAAAAGTTGAGAAACACGAGTATAGAAGATATATTAGTTTGGATATGAAAGATTGCTGTGAGTTTGCAAGACACAGACTCTTCATTCATTCATTCATTTGATAAATATTTATGGAGTGTCTAACATACTGCCAAATGCTGAGCTGCACAAACACATGACAGGTTTTCTCTTGTACTGTGGGACTTTACTGTGGTTACTTGACTTTGTGGCATAGCATATTTATCAATGCCTGTGAAAGGGAGGGGTAGGAAGCAGGACTGGGCAGAGAACTCATATTGAGATGCAGGTCCAAGAAAGCCTGAGAATCTGCACTCCTAAAAAAGCTCCTAGTTAATGCTCACATGGCTGATCCATGGACCATACTTCGAAAAACATTATGGAATAAAGTGACTGGTTCTCAGCTGATAATAAAACGATGAAAGAAGAAATGAGTACATCTGTTCCCCATGATACTTTTTTTTTTTAGTTATAATAATGTGGAAAAAACATTTTGTATTTGTGGGAGATGCTTAGTTTTGTGAAAATGCAAATGTTTTCAATCCATGGGTCTTAAAAGACATTTTTGAGGATTAATTAATGAGGTGAATGCTTGAAAGATTTGTGGAGTTTCCCAGAAAGCATGATACTGCATTAGTGTTTGGCACGATAATGTAAGGGAGTCTACTTACGAGAGTTTGCTTGGAAAGTTGTTATTTGACTCTTCTACATTTCAGGAGGGTAAATTTCAGAAACCCACTTTAAAATGCCTCATTCGCATCATTGTTCCAATGAAAGTGGGATTGTTTGCACAGTGATTTTGGAGTTTAACAGCAGTTTTTCTTTTGCAGTTAGTGGGACTGCAGGAGTAGAATTTTGAATTAGTGGAACCACAAGCACATTTCTCGATTAGCCTATTAAGATCCCAAGTCTTGGAAATGAAATCATTCCTTCTTGCAGGTACAGATTTATTTAGGAGTAAGAATTATAGAAGGCATAACTATAATAATTTAGAAATTTAACTTTTTGAAAATAAACCAGAATTTATAATTCTAAAGGAGTGTTATTCTTTTACAAGTCAGTTTACAAGACTACAGATGTATTTCAAGGATATTGTAATTGCTCAAAATTTAGTCATTCCAACTATCCTTTTGGATATCTACCTCAACTTGCCTTTCTCAGCAGGAGTTCTGTGAGAGAATTCAGCCTAATGCCCCAAAAGCACACTGTATATAATATTGTAAATGATATGAATGATCTTCTCTTCTATACATCTGGATTGGCACTAATTATATTCCATTCTTTGTAGAATGGAATAGTCATTTAAATTATTTTTTGTTTTGTGGTGTGGATGAGGAACCCAAATGAGAAAGGCTGCCAGTGATTCTTAAAGTGTTAATAGGAGTATGATTATTAATTAATTTGCAGATTGTTATATAATTGCCTCCAGCTATTATTATTAAAGCAGCAAAAAGAGGGAGTCAGGAGTTTAAAAGAGGTGGTAACAGATTTATAACCTCTTTTTGAGTGGTTCCAGGAAAACATTCTTTGATTTACATGATAGTACTTGTCTTTTGAAATAATATCAAAGAGCCAAAGTTTTCAGATGAGTGCCATAGAAATTGGAGGCTATTTTTCAGCAGTGAGCATCTGAGAATAAGAATGTTTCATTTCTCAGTCGGGTAGGATCCTGGATGCCACTCAGCTATCCTTGTCCTCAGAGGAATCTGGTCTCCATATGTTCTTTTCGTTTGCTGTTCCAGATGTTACCACTGTCCTTAGATCCTTTCTCTTAGCAGATGGCCATTTCTCCTATTTAAGTGGGGCCCTCAGGTGGGAAGAGCTCCAGTCTACACTCCTATCTACCTTCAAGCCCACTCTTAATTCTGAGTGGACAAATACACAGATACATTCCCTCTACTCTGCATCCCACCAATGTATCCTTTTTTGCAGCTTTCATTTCCAAGTTAAACTTCCTTCAAGAGTCATGCTGCTTCCTCACTTCCCGTGTATTCTTCACTGCAACCGCGTTCCTGCGCCAAAACGTCACTGCAGCTGGCTCTGAGGAAACTCTTCAAAAAGAAGATGAATTTGCTTTAACAAAATATGTGATGAAGAATTTGAATGATTTTAGTATTAGATAAAGGTATAGACTCCTCATGTCAACAAGATAATAGAAAACAAAAACTTCTATTATCTTGGAAAAATAAAGAGTTATACCAGAAATTCATCGTCCACATAGGAAGAAAGAAAATGTGGCATAATTTTGAGGAATTGTTAGCATTTAGGAAAAGATAATCGACTCTGATTTTTGAAACAATCTCAATCTAGCATTACAATTTGAGGGACTTGCGATTACATTTCTGTTTTGTTTTTTTTTTAATACATGAGTAACATGATTTGAGTCTGCTGTGGTTACTGATTATATAATCAATATTGTAAATGCTATTTACTGATGTTTAAATTTTAGAATCAAGCACATAGTAGATGCTAATAGACGTTTAGAGATGGAAGGAATCAAGTAATCTGGCGTGGAGATACAGAGACCTGATCCAAGGCAGAGGGACCAGGGACCATAGGCCTACCCATTGGAGGAATGTGAGGCAGTGGTCTGGAGAGCTGTGCTTGTTGAATCTCCAGACCATTTGATAATCTCTCCTTTTTCATCCTCTCCCCTGATTTGAATATCTAATCTGGGGTCGAGAACAATCAACATGCTACATTATCAAAGAAAATTTGCTCTTTATTCAGATAGACTTTGTTGTTGTTGTTGTTCTATTGTAAAATCACACTTTTATTAGGATTCCATATTACCTACTCTTGGTAACAATTTATAAATATTTTTTTCAGATTCTTTTCCATTATAGCTTATTACAAGAAATTGAATATAACTCCCTATGCTATACAATAGGTCCTAGTTGTTTATCTATTATATACAGTATTGTGTATCTACTAATTTCAAACTCCTAATTTATTCCTCCCCTGCCCTTTCCCCTTTGTTTTGTTTTCTATGTCTGTGAGTCTATTTCTGGTTTGAAAATAAAATTTATATCTTTTTTTAGATTCCACATGTAAGCAATATATGATATTTGTCTTTCTCTGACTTACTTCACTTAATATGATAATCTCTAGGTCCATTCATATTGCTGCAAGTGGCATTATTTCATTCATTCTGCAGAGAGCCTTTTTCTTACTGACATTTTCCAGCTGTTACCTTTTCTTTCCTGGTCAGTTTACACTTTGAAATTATTCATCAGTTTAGAAATTAGGATTTTATTTCCACCTCCTTATATTTTCTTAAAACTAAATTGCTCCCGAGCATCATTGTTAAGTTGGGACTCATTTGGTTGCAAGGAACAAAAACTGGTTTGATCTAACTTCAGTCAGCAGCAGATTATTTCAGTGACATAACAGGATATGTTATGGACATCCTCAGACAGGGACTACATCAGGGACTCATGTATTCCACACAAGCAGCTGGTAAGTCGGTTATCAAACTGTCGTCACATGGACTCTCACCTTTGCTTATGTCTTTGCTTTTCCTCACTGCCTTCTTGACCTTTCTTTCTTGCCCATCTAAAACATGGCTGCTAGCACCCATGAGCTGACAGTCCCATTGCCCACTACCATCCCCCTGACTCAGTTCCACATTCCTAAGAGAATGTGATGAGTAAGCCTGGCCTATGAATCACATGTTACCTGAGGCAGAAAGGCGTATTTGTTTTCCTGAGGTATTGTAACAAAGTACCACGAACTTACTGGCTAACCACAGTAGAGACCTGTTTTGTCAGTCTGGAGGCCAAAAGTCCAAAAGCAAGCTGTCAACAGGGTTGGTCCTGTCTGCAGGCTCTAGGGAGAATCTGTTCCATGCCTCTTTCCCAGCTTCTGCTGGCCTGGCTTCCCTGGTGTCCCTTGGCTTGTGATGCCTCACTCTGATTTCTGCTTCCATAGTCACACAGCTTTCCTCCCGTGTCTCTCTGTGCGTTATGCTCCTGTTCTCTCTTATAAAGACATTGGTCACTGGCTTTAGGACCCACCCTAATCCAGGATGGTCACATCTAGAGATCCTGACCTTAACTACATCTGCAAACCTTATTCCAAATAAGGTCATATCCTGAGTTCAGGTGGGCTTATCTTCCGACGGTCCGCCATTTGACCCACTGAAGGAGGTGTAGTTGAGGGCTACCAGCATGGCTTTAGGCCCCATCTTGGGTGCCAGTAAATGTCTGGCTCTTACACGTCTCTACCAGGAATATTTGGGATTTTATAATTTTGTACATTTGCTTTCAATAACACGTTCTGCTAAAATGTCCCTTTCTCTTAGTTACTTTCTGGGATCTGCTTCCCTTAGGGCAGAATTAATGGCTCCTCGCTCCCATTTCCTGTAGCACTTTATACACACCTCTAACCGCACTTGCTGAGAGAGAAGGTTTACAGCACCTTGTTTATATGTCTGTGTTCCCACTTAAGTTGTGAACTTTTCCTCTGCCTTCCTCAGCTTTGTTTCCGCAGTTTCAAGCACAGGACCTGACACAATTATGTTTGTGGAATCCAGTTGAAAGGCTGCAGTGCATGGATCACGTCTCTTCTCCAACCTCACTGTTACTTTCTTCAAGTGTATTTACTACCCATTCTAGCCAGTGCCATCTGATACTGTCCCGCGCTCTCAGCCCCGCACTCAGATTTACTCCACCTCTTGCCTTCCTGCTGCCACTGCCTACTGTAGCCCTTCATAGCTTTAGTGGCCCCTGTGGGTCCATGTTGCCCTCCTCCTTTAGTTCATACAAATCTTCCCTAGATTGCACGGATGTTACTTATGGTAATTAGGTTTTATAAAGTCGCTGTGAGCACTGAATTAGTGAAAACTGAACACTTCTCCCTTGGGGAAATACAAGGTGGAGTTTCTGTGAGCTTCTGGTCACAACATTTTTGTCAACTGATCAATACATTACCTTGTTTTATATGTTTCCATTTAAATATTCCTTATTTAGTATATATTGTTGGTGCATCGACCTTAATGTCACAGCCAACAGCACTATTAACTCAGGCCTGAACCAAGCTTATCTAATACATGTATGTTCTTTGTCAGGCATGTCACGGCCATCTGCTTAAGAAGACTGGAAAGCACTTCAGCACTATGCTTGGGTGCCCTTAGAAACAGCAAAACCACCACCAAAAAGCGCAAAGATGTGAAATCCATGCAATAAACAGACCACAAAAAGGCCACTTGTGTACAGTATGAGAGCAGTGTTACCTTGTTCAACCTCAGCTGGGAATGTGTGATTCTGGCAACTCAATGTTTTCACCATCATACGTGTCTGCAAATGACCACAGTTCACCACAAGCATTGATTTTGGGGACACGAAGTAAATTTTAGAGAGAGATGAGTTTTCAAATATGACTCTGTGAATAATGAGGATGGGTTGTATCCATCTGGTGTCTCAACTCCTGACCATGTGATTCATGGCTTAGGTGTTGCTGCTTGGTGGCCTCCCTTTTAGGTTTTTGTTAGATTTCAGTTTTCTCATCTTTACCAATTCAGTTACCCCTTGATTCATTTGTCATATTCCAAAAATTGGTGGACCTCTGTTATTGCCATGTCTTACCATTTCTTCTACCGTTTGTTTAGTTTTATGGTTCTGTATGGTTTTATGGTTCCCTCTACCTTTACCATAATTTTTATGGAGTTTCCCAGGAGAGAAGAGAGAAGTGTATATATGTAATCAGCCATGTAATAACCAGAATTTTATTTCATACACAACACCTTTAGTTGGGTGTTCTACATATAATAGGTTCACTAAATATTGGTTGAGTAAATTAAAGAAGTGCTATTTTATGCTAAAATTTAGCTATCCTAGATAGTACATTATAATGAGATTTTTAATAGCTCATACTTAAAATTTACTAGGTAAAAAGACCACCTCTCTTTCTCCTCCTTATTTCTACTAAATTCTCCTACTTAGTGGAACATTGCCTAAGGAAAGTAGGAATAGGTTTAAGTAAAACATATAAGCTTGGAGAGTATATCTTGTTTTAAAGCTTAGGTTGGTTTTCTTTCCTTTTGCGTCATAATCTCTTCCCTAGAGAAGAGATTTCTTTCTGATTTTGTCAGTTGGTTACAAAAGGTTGTAAAATTATAGTGTTCAAAGGGATCCTAGAAATCATCATATTTAACCCAGTGATTTATAGGAAACTGAGAGTCAGGCTGCCTTGGTCCAAGTCCTTGGCTCCACTACTTACTTGGGATAAGTTTCTTAATTACTTTGGTCTCATTTTCCTCATCTGTATATTGGGAATAAAAATACTACTGATGTCATAGAATTGTTGTGAAGATTAAGTGAGATACTTAATTTCCAGTTCTCAGCACTGTGCCTGACACATAGTAAGAGTAACACATATTTTTAATTATCATTAATCATCATCATAACCCACTAAATTAGTAGCTTAGCTGGGGCTCTGGGCTCTCAGTTTAGTATGCTTAATACATAAATAAGAATTATACATCTCTTTCCAAGTTAACTACCATTATTTTCTTTCCTTCATCTCATTCTTTGTTTCAAGATAATTACATGATGACAGATTTCTCTTTTCAAGCTAAACTTTTCAGCATTTCACCCATTACCACATCTGTAAGGACTTTGTTAATAGAAATTTTTAATTTGTTTTTTGGGGTTGGAGGGAGATAATTGGGTTTATACACATGTATATATATATATACATATATATATATACATATATATGTATATATATATATAATTTGTATATTTATATATTTTAAATATATTTTATTGAAGTATAGTCAGTTTACAGTATTATGTCAGTTTCTGGTGTACAGCACAATACTTCAGTCATAAGGAACATACGTATATTTGTTTTCATATTCTTTTTAACCATAAGTTACTGCAAGATATTGAATATAGTTCTCTGTACTATATAGTATAAACTTGTTGTTTGTTTATATATTTTTTAATGGAGGTACTGGGGATTGAACCCAGGACCTCGTGTCTGCTAAGCACACACTCTTATCACTGAGTTATATCCTCCCCCTGAGTAGAATATTTTAAACTTAGTCATTCCTTTTAGCTTTTTATGCCACTTTCAGATAGCACTTTTCCTGTAAAGTTGAGTGATCTCACAGAAGCAGGTTTGTTTTTTTAAAGTTATAATAATGCACTTGACTTCCCAGCATAAGTTGGGTAAGTGCCACCCTGGCTTGGGCTGGGCTTAAAAGCAGAAGAAAAGCCCCTAGATAACCAGAGAGGAAGTATTCACATAGCTTGATGTGGATAAATTATATACCGTCATCCTGGTTCTCACTTGTGCTGCAGGGGGCAGAGCATCTTTGATGCAGATCCTTTGAACAAGCAGGACACCTGCAGGACACCACCTGCTCCAGGGAGGTGAGTGCCACAAAGCGCCTGCTACCTACCGCAGATGCTTGCAAATTAGGCCTCTTTTATTGTATAAGGGATTTTTCTTCTTTCTTCAGTGAAAATGTGGGTCAGAACTTAGGGCATGAATTACTCCTTATTTAGACTGGTTGATAATTACAGGGAGTCTAACCTTTTGGCAGTATTTTAAAATGCTGGGACTGGGGTAGCGAATGATGGGGGACAGTGGTTGGGGCTGGGGAAAATATACGAATGTAATGGATTTATCTTTCTGGAAACTCTAGGATATAGAAAATTAGACCTTAGAGATTCTTGTGTATATTGGTATTTTGTGGCAGGAGAGCTCAGGGAGAGTAAATCACTAATAGTTACTGCTTGATTTTGGTGGCAAAGTCTAGGCCTTGGAATAAGACAGTCATGGGTTTGAATCCAGCTATGCCACTTACAAACTATATGATTTGGAGGCTGGTTACATAATATTGCGGAGCCTCCATTTATCTGTTAAGTGGAGATAATATCAAGTCTGCAGGGATTTTAAGCATAGATGTAATTTGTGTAATGTAATCAGTACCTTGTTAATTCTCAGTATCACATCATGGTTGTATTTTTGCCTGTCTTGCTGCTGGCCGTCTCAAAATGTTCATTGTATGAAGGCAGCCTGCACGTCAAATGGGTCTATAGACGTTGGAGCCAAATGTAGTTATCTGACAGCTCTTTTATTTTTTGTAATCGGGATGTAATTGACAAAAAACATATTAGTTTCAGGTGTACAAATAAGGATTCAATATTTGTGTATATTGTGAATGATCACCACAGGAAGTCTAGTTAACATCCATCACCACACACAGTTACAAATTTTTCTTCTTGTGATGAGAATTTTTAGGTCTTACTGTCAGAACAACTTTAAAATATACAATACAGTATTAAGTATAGTCACCATGCTGATAGCTCTTCATCTCATCTTGGGCAAGGTATGTAATTATTTCCTCACCCAAAAAGAAAGGATACCATTTATTAGGCTGAAATCGCCAATATTTGACTGTTTTAGACTTATGAAAATAGCAATTTCATATGATTCAACCTTAAAAATATATTGCTGTCCCCAGAATTTATTTCTTGCCCAGCCTTTAAAAACTCAGTCCCATATTCTGCATGGTTTGTGGTGAAGAATGGATATCAACATACATTAATTGAGTGAATGTGTGAATTAATAAATGAAAGTAGGGCTAGCCCTGGGGAAATCACATAGTGGTACATTTTTGTCCAAGTGAAGTCAGATGAAACAATGTCCAGGATGTAAACTTGAGAGGGAACTGAATTGCCAAAGCACAGCCTGCAGGAGGCGTGTTTCATGGGGGGATTGCTAGAGAACTGAACAGCCACACTATTGCTTTTGCTTTGGTCATATGAGACAGGATGTGGGGAGGCAGGGATAGTTTAACACCAGAAGCAGTGTCTCCTCCTCTGTTTTCTCCTTCTTGCCTTGTCTCCAGACTCTGCTATAGCCAGTAATAATTGCTTGAATTTCTTTCCAGTCATTCTACTCCTAACAGTAGCTACTACTTTAAAGATGAGACCATAAATTACTTAAGTAGCATCACTATACATTCTAAGAGTCCTTTAGTCCAGTATGGCATATTCATAGTGTTGTTTGAACATTAAATGCTGTATTCAAATGAGGCCCCACTGGTGAGAAACTGTCTATTTCTAGGAAGTGTCCTCTTAGTGAAGACCAGTTATTCAGAGCTACTGCATTTTAAAAGTTAGGGCTAGTGACCCAGGAAATGAAGGAAATGATTTGATGTTTACCTTAAGAGCATAGGATAACAATCTTTGTGAATTTCCTATAGCCCACTTCTTGCTACACCCAGAATTGCTCAGATTCAGGGAGGCTGATTCACCTCATTTAAGACTTCATGAGACTGATGTATTTAACAAAGGTGGGATCGTTTTTTCTAATGACTAGAAAGCTTACATTCCTTGTTCAGGGCCTCCCCTTCTGCTCAATTAGTAATCAGAAAAGGCTTCATGGAATCGGAGCCTTTGTGGAGATTTGGGGGTTTGAGGTATCTTTCTTCAAGTCTGTGGTGAAGTCTGATGGTTGCCCTGTTACAGAGCACAGTTGACCCCTGAACAACAAGGGTTTGAACTACGTGGGTCCACTTATACATGGATCTTTTTCAATAGTGAATATTATAGTACTAACCACTCATGGTTAGTTAAACCCAAGGATGTGGAACCTTGAATAGGGAGGAACCATGTACATGAAAGGAAGTTGTATGAGAGGATTTTTGACTGTGTGGAAAGCTGGTGTCCCTAACCCCCCACTGTTCAAGGGTCAACTGTATACATATGGCTCCAACAACAGGAAACTTCATCAATTTCTTCTTGTGGACTGTACCAGATGAACACCGACAACTTTTGTCTTTTTTACCCAACAATGTTTTACCGTCTGAAGTGACATCTCCTTTCTATTCTCAAAGTCTCCTTTCATTTAAGATACAATTAGTTGAATAGATTCCTGCAACTAAATGGCAATGTTGATTTTGCAGATCCATCTCTCTGAGTTTGTACCCAGGCTTCGTTGGCTGGAGTTTGGAGTGAACTCAAGCTCTTCAGTTGCTCTTTAGCTCATACATTCTTGATTTACTGCCACAGTTAACTAGGAGCATGACTTTGTGCACAGATTTTGCTAGTTGAACTCCCAACTGAACTTATTTCTAAGTGCCTGGGAGGCACTTCCCATTTGTTTGCATTTACTACCAACAAGCAATCACGTGAGGTGGTTCTCTGGTGTGTGAGGGGAAATGGAAAAGGCATTGGAGGACAGTCAGGCGTTAGAGTAAGGAGCATCATCATCCTCACAATGCTTGTTGTCTTTCCCCAGTCGTCAGTTTATACCTCTCCTTGGACGCTCTGTGCTCTCCTGGCACTATGATAATCACAGCGCTTACCAGGTGATATTTGCTGTCACTGTCCATGCTCCTGTCTCCGCAAGTAGCTCAGTGGTTCTCAACCCTTTTTTTTTCTACTACAGTTTTTCCAGCTCTGTCTCTGGGTATAATTTAGTACTGTTGCTTTTTTTAAGGCTTAAAATGTACAAATAATAGGTGACAATTCTCATTGTAAAGGACTCAAACAATAGTTAAAATTAATTAAAATATTTTATATATATGAATATTTAATATTGATAAGATTTTTTTAAAAACAAAGTCCTGTGTTGGAATAACAATTTTAGCTTTAACATCCATAATTATTCATTTATTCAATTATGGAGACTGTCAGCATCATATCTTTTACAGCGTCTTTATGGCTGGGCCTCCTTCCCTTTCTAATATGCTTTTAGAACTTGTAAAGTCATGTCTTCTGGCTAAGAATTGGAGAAAATTAAGACAACATTATGAATAGTTAGACATTAAAAATGCTATTTCTGTTACAATTAGTGTTTAAAGAACGTATTTATTCTTCATTGAAAAAATAAAAATTTTTCCCTTTAAGCTTTGTAATCATTTAAATCAAAGTGGTTTTTTTTTGAGAGACTACCTACTGCTCTTGAATTACAGGCATTAACTATTGCTGTTACATAACCAGTGTCTTACTGTTTCATGGTGGTATTTTTATTATTATGGATCCAAATTCTCATTGTGAAGGAAAAACCGGGCTGGTCTAACAAGATAACTCACAAGTCTAGGAATGTGAAGGAGAGGCTAGGCTGGGCTAACAAGGTAACTCACAAATCTAAGTATTGGAATACTGATCTGAGTTCTGCTAGACTAACTTGTAAATCTAGGTTAGTTAGTGTTGGTTTGCTGTTCATGTTTTTTTGCTAGCCAGCTGGATTTTCAAAGATATATATCTGGCTTTGGAATGTTGGTTTGCTGCCTCCCTGCCTCCACTTTTGTGATAATAATGCTGCTAAAGCTGTTCCATGCCTACTGGCCGAATACCCCAAGCTTGTACTTTACCCTATAAAACCTCATGCGCACGTCTTTGAGGTGCTCAGAGCTTCGGAGCAGAAGCCCCTCTGAGCCCGCTGGCGTAATACATCTGAGTACTCCAGCCCTCCGAGTGGTGCTTGTTTCTTGGCTGGCCTGTCGTTTCCGTAACATCATTCTGCTTTATTGCCTTAGGCATTTTTAATTAGTTAGGTATTTTAACTGGTTTGTATCTGAGAAAATGTTATACTTGTTGTTTTGTCCAGAAATACTGCATGTAAATTTTTCTAAAATGATTTTTTTTGTTGAGAGCTCTCCTATTTTTTTCCTATAATGATCTGTCAGCTGAAAATTTAGTATCACTTATTTTTCCTGAAAGCGAGGTATCACTTCTTTTACATTTGCTTTATTCTTACACTATCTCACCATCTCATCTGGGATGAAGATAAGGAGCCAGCAGTCTTTTTATTCTAATTAATTTCACAAACAATAGTGAATGTCTACCATGTACCAGACACTTCCTTCAACACTAAGTCTTCATAGAGGAATAAGAGAAGCCAACAGGTAAACTCCTTAATGCCATGCTGTGTGACCCGTGCTACAGCACAGATGATAAGGAGGGTGGGTGGGGCACAGGGGAGGACTGGCTGGCCGCGTCCACCTGGGAGCTCAGGGAAGCTGTTTAGAGAAGGTTGGTCTTTAGCTGAGTCTGTAAAAATGGATTCATTTGTCAGGAATAAGGAGGAAAGGACATTCTAGGCTGAAGGAACCACATGGACAAAGCGTGGAGAGGTGAAATAGTATGGTGCTTTTGGGAAATTAACTGAGGCAGAGACTGGAGGACAGTACTGTTTTCTGGAGTATATTCTTGGTGGCTGGTATACCTTTCATAGTAGAATACATTGTGGACAAAATAAAATGTTGACTGGGGTTATTGGGGTAATTATGAAGGGATCTATGTGATGATGGCCAAATAAATGAAACAAAATAAATACAATATAAAATAAATAAAATTAAATACTTTTCCTCAAAATTCCCACAACTGTTTGTCACTGGAAGTAGAGTTGTTGAAGAGACAGAATGCAAACTAACTGCTGACTGATGGTGTTGTCAGTTCTCTTCCCAGCCTCCCTGCATTAGCCCAGGACCATGTGGGCCTGGGCACTGTGGATGCTCCCTCTACTCTGCAAATCTGGCCTGGCAGGTAGGTCAGCCTATGCCCTTTTGTGGATTATGTGATTCTTTTTGCCTTCTTTGGATAAGAATTATGAACTTGAGAGCAAAGGGACACCTGGACATGGGGACACATGCATGGACAATGGGGGATTTGTGACGTCCCTGAATTTGTGTGTGTGCATGTTGATATGTACTTATGTGTGTGCAGATTTGGCAGGATGGTCTACCATATTTTCAAAAGGAGATACAAACCCCCAAAAGTTCAGGATTCACTGTCTTACAGTAATGGTAGGTACTTATCTTGATAGTTTTTGTGTCAAATGCAGTGGTGTCATATAAAATACACACAATAATACATACAATTTTCACACTATTTGCCATAAATTCTAAGAATATAAAGGGAAATGATGAAACAATGTATTTCTACAATGGTCCAACTCAAAACTATGAGCATAATACCCATATAATACCTTGCAGATCTGAAATATATTACTTTGATCACACATTATGTTTAAAAAAAAATTAAGACTGGAGAAAAAGAAGTGGGGACTGGGCCCTGGGAAGGTCGAAAAGGTATGTAGTATACCTACTAGTCTTCTCAGGCTGAAATAACAAAATATCACGGATTGAGGGGCTTAAACAACAGGAATTTATTTTCTCACAGTTCAGGAGGTTAGAAGTCCAAGATCAAGGTGCCTGCAGAGTTGATTTCCTCTGACATCTCTCTCTTTGGCTTGCAGATGGCCAGCTTCCTGCTGCCTCTCCACATGGTCATCTCTCTATGTGCCTTAATCTCCTCTTGTTATAAGGACACCAGTCAGATTGGATTAGGGCCTAAACTAACAGCCTTGTTTTAACTAATGCCTCCTTAAAGGCCTTATCTCTAAACAGTCACCTTCCGTGGTACTGAGAGTTAGGGCTTCAACATCTGAATTTGGGGGGAGAAACACAATTCAGCCCATAACATGTAGTAACCAGGGGTCACCCAGAGGGCAGTTGTCATCCAGAGATAATGAGAATGTCTTCCAGACATATGTCCTGGCATGGCCTGCCTTGTAGCTCCCTGGGGTCACACCTGTGGCACTCTGGGGCTTTGTAGACAATACGAGGAGGTAGGCCTGTGTCTCCCCACCTCATTCAGTTACTCCTGGCCACCTCAGAAATCAACAGTTGCTCCCAGTTACCCAATTTAGAGTTCTATTTATGAACATCATGATACCTTTCCCCTCAACTTGTCTTTTCCTATCTTCTATCTCTGTCTTCTCTTCTCAGCACCCTTTACTCACACCATTTCCTACCTAACTGTCCCCAGTTTCTACGTTACTTCCTCTAGACTCTTTCCCTTGGTCTCAGATTTGCCTTTCTTCTACTTCAAAACATTTTAAAAATACTAATTTTTCAACAACACGAAAGTGATACGAGCATAGAGGGAAGAAAAGAGATGGAAAATATCTTTTTTATTTTGAAAAATATTCCTTTTGCATGAGGGAGATTCTCTGATAAGCAAGAACATTCTCCCAGTCTTTCTTAGAAGAAAGCTATGAATGTATCTCCTTATTTCAAAAATAGAGGCACTAGTTATTTATAGAAATGTAGTCATATTGTTATGTCTTTTTTTTTTAAGATGTGGGAGAAGGATAGATGTGTGTGAGGGTCAAATCTAGCTTTCAGTTGTCCATTTAAAAAAAACAATTTTCTTTTCAAATAATTTTAGATTTACACAAAAATTGTGAAGATAGTACAGAGAGTTCTTACATACCCCTTGTCTAGTTTCCCCTGTTGTTAATATCTTATAGTACCATTTTTGCCAAAACTAAGAAACTGATATTGGCACATGACTGTTGACTAAATTCCAGACTTTACTTGGATTTTACTAGTTTTTTCCTTAATGTTCTCTTTCTGTTCCAGGATCTAATTCAGGGTAGCACATCGCATTGAATTGTCACTTCTGGTCTGTGACAGTTTTTCAGTCTTTTCTTATTTTTTATGACTTTGATAGTCTTGAGGAATACTGGCCAGTTGTCCTGGGGTTTTGTAAAAAATAGAGCAGAGGTGAAATACCCTTCATTGCTCTATCACAATTTTATATATATATATATATATATATATATATATATATATATATATATATATATATATGTATGTATTTGTGACAGTCTTCTGATGAAGAGTTGGTATTCTAGTTAGAAGTCAAGCAAGACTTAAAACAGGCACATTGGTTACCAGCAAGTAGAAGGACAGGACAAGAGACATGAGCTCTGCCAGCCATGGCAGCTCTAGTACGTACATCAAGCCCTGTGTGGGATCCACACCAGATAACTGAGGCTAGAAATGGTAATTATAAGTAAAGCAAGATAGTGTAAGTGAAGCCTAGTATTGTTTGTAGATTTGTTTCCTTTTTTATTCCCATTCCTCCTTGACTCCCTGATTTGTGATACAACAAATCTAAAATGACCTGAGATACATATGCAGAATTAGAATGTCATGAGAACACACAAGAAGAGGGAAAACTACTGTTAAAGTGAATTCCTCCCTAAGTCTTAGTATCCTGGGTTTTTAGAGCAGGCTATCTATTTTTTACATTAGTCAGGAAACATTGTTTATGCTGCAAAAATAAACAAGCCTAAATCTTTGTGTCTAAGACAACAATCTCTACCTGTCTATCACAGGTCAGCAGGGACCCAGGCTGATGGAGGCGCTACCATTCTAAAATTCCCACCATCTCAACATGGATTTATAAATCATGTAGGGGCTGAGGGAGGGAGAAAGGAGAATCAGAGAATCACGCACTAGCACGTAAATGCTCCTCTCACATCAATGGCCAAAGAAAGTCATATGGCCATGCCTAATTTCAAGGGGGCAAGGAAATAAAATCTTCCCATGTTTCTAGGAAGGGGGAATATTGATGAGCACTGGAAATATTGCTGGGAATTCATTTTATTTATCACCCATCTATTCTGTAATACCTGCATAGGGAATCAGAATATGCCACCCCAAAATATACCACTTTGGCATAAGGATTATTTTGGTCTTGGAGGTAAATGAGAATCAATAGGTGCAGAAAGGAAGACTTTCTGCAGCTTCCTTTATCTGTCTAAAAGCCAAAACTCCTGAAAAAAAAATAAGGACTGCCATAGATCTTCTCTCCCAAGAGTTTTATAGTCATGAAGAAGACAGAAAGTCAGTGCCAGGATGGATCTGCATACACAAGCCTTGCTCTATAAGTCCCCACATATATTTTACCTTTCCACAGCTTGCCACCCTTCAAAGCCTAAATTCCTTTTTCTTTATCTTGTCACTTCTCTACAAATTTGTTGGGTTTTTGTAAAGATGCTGTCTAAGCCCAAGTTTTAACCACCCCTTTGAGTTTTTCTTCATTGAGATTTCTCCTACATGAAGTGCACTGCATGCATTAACATACTGTTTACCCTTATTAATCTGTCTTTTTTCAATTCAGTTTTCCAGGTGTCCAACTAGAGAACCTAGAAGGGTAGAAGGAAAAATAATATAGCTCCACAAAAGAGCTCAAGTGGGGTAGAAAATAATTTCTCTTCTTCTGATACCTTGTGACACTAATGGTCCTGGAAACCAGACATTTGACTCTCTTCTGGCTTAGGGCTTTTATGTAGATTAATCAGTGCTGTGGAAGGAGCTAAGGAGAGGTATTCAAGGAAGAATAGTAAAGACCAGGGTTCACTGAGGTTTGATGGGAGTCTGTATTGGATCCATGAAAATCTGTTTTTACTTTGATTTTTTGTGGGGCTGGCTTTGATTCAGCCAGTGCAAGGTAGAGTGAGAATGAAGAAGGAAATAAAATAAAATATGACTATAGGGTCCATAATGAGACTTTTCTGGGGAGACAGGGAAAGGCATCTCATTTCATTTTCCAACAAACGATCAACCCTAAAATCCTGCTGAGAAGTTTATGTGAGGGGCATTATTGAAATGGAGGTTGGAGGCAGGCTAATATTGGACAACTATTTGTAAGGAACTTGGCCAGAGGACTAAAGACAGACCCATGTGTACACACAGACACACAGCCAAAGTCCCTGAGCCAGGGAGTGCGTCGACCAGTATGAAAGTCATTCCTCTGGGAACATTGTTGGCTGACAATTGTAGGATTTTGCATGTTTCCCTGGCAGTTGTGAAGTGTGGAATCTGTAAATTTTCTGCTTGCTGACTCAAGGAATCCTCAGGAGAGTTTCAAGCTATGTGGGCTGCTTGAAAAATGCATTACCGGTCTAGCTTCTAATCTCCACATAATATGCAGTATTATTTGGTTCAGGTCCAGTTAACGTTGGTCTTTGTAAGCATTTGGACTTGGAGATCACCAGCTTTGTCATGGCTTTCAGCATGCAAGTAGCATAGATAGAAAGTGTTTGACTTAACTGTTGACTGATGGGTGCTGTCAGGATTAGATTTGTGTGCAGGACTCAGGAAGGAAGCTTCTCAGGCAAAAGCTGGAAATGTTGGCACAAAGTGAAGGCACCTTGCTCTCCCTCACTCTTAATTGTCATTCCCTGGGGCTCCTTCTATGTGGACAATGCTCGTTTCATAGACCATATATATATTTTAACTGAAGTAGAGTTAGTTTACAGTGTTGTATTAGTTTCTGGTATACAGCACAGTGGCTTGAGTGATACATATATGTGTGTGTATATATTTCTTTTCAAACTTTTTTTCAGTACAAGTTATTACAAGGTATTGAATATACTTCCCTATGCTCTACAGTAGGGCCTTGCTGTCTATTTTATATATAGTATTTAGTATCTACAAATCCCGAACTCCCAATTTATGCCTCCCCCCAAAACCCTCCATAACCATAAGCTTGTTCTCTATGTCTATGAGTCCGTTTCTGTTCATTTGTGTCATTTGTTTAGATTCCACATATGATTAATATCACCTGGTATTTTTCTTTCTTTCTTTGGCTTACTTCACTTAGTATGATGATCTCCAGGTCCATCCATGTTGCTGCAAATGGCATTATTTTATTATTTTTTATGGCTGATTAGTATTTCATTGTATATATATACCACAACTTCTTTAGCCAATCATTTGTTGATGGACATTTAGGTTGCTTCCATGAGTTGGCTATTGTAAATAGTGCTGCTATGAACTTTGGGATGCATGTATCTTTTCAAATTAGAGTCTCCTTTGGTTATATGTCCAGGAGTGGGATTGGTGAATTATATGGTAAATCTATTTTTAGTTTTTTAAGGACTCTCCATACTATTTTCCATAAAGGCTGCACCAAACTACATTCCCACCAACAGTGTAAGAGAGTTCCCTTTTCTCCACACCCTCTCCAGCATTCATCGTTTGTAGACTTTTTAATGATGGCCATTCTGACTGGTGTGAAGTGAAACCTCATTGTAGTTTTGATTTGCATTCATAGACCAAATATATTAATGAATATATAAATCCCAAAGTCCTAAACCTGAACAAAACAGTGAATGCCACCTGTCCTGGAACACTTCACTACTGCCTTCCTCTTAGAATGTATTACCTCTGGCAGTGGGGAGGATATAGCTCAAGTGGTAGAGTTCATGCTTAGGTTCATCCTGGGTTCAATCCCCAGTGCCTCCTCCAAGGAGAAATGAATAAACCAAATTACCTCCCCCTCATAAAACAAACAAACAAAGCAGGATATGTATTACCTCTGACAGAGTTGAAATGCATACAGTATTAGTCAGATGTGCAGAGAAAATTATAACATCCTTATTTTCTATGATTAAGCTAATCAATTTCAAAAGTCCCCACTCCCTTGGAAAGCCATGCAAGGCTAAGGAAGGTGATTGGGTGGGTAGCACTTACGTTTGTTACTACTGTCTCAGTTTCTTCTGATTTACAGCGTCTTTCAGCTAATTCAGTCTCCCTGGGGTAAGTGTGCACTTAACCAGAGTTTCTGCCTTTACCCTGATCCTCCTTAAGGTGGTATTTGGGTATATGAACAAGGTTTATGTGACTTCAGAGTCTTGGGCAAGGGCTCCTAAATCCATGTGAGTAAGACCTTGTGTTGCTATCTGTTCTTCTCTGGACTGTCTGCTGTGGTCTCATCCCTCCTCTGCTGTTTGCTGTGGGGCAGCTGGCTTTGCCTGGGCTTTGGGGCATCATGCTGGCACCTACTCCAGAAGTTCATGCCCCAGTCCTTTGCCTGTGGTCTGGACGTCCCCCTGTGCACAGAAATCTCTTCACCTGAATCCCAGGCCTGGACCAGCCCTGCAGGTCTACACCCACACCCACCCCCTTACCCTGAGACACTGGGGACTTCTGGATCCCTGCATGGTACACTGTACCTGTCTAGAGCTTACCTGAACAGCTGGCCCAGCCCGCCCTCTGCCAGTGCAATGTTAGAACTTCCACGTTATGCTGAAACAGTAGGCTTCATCTAGGCTTGTCACCTCCCCCAGGCTGTGCCTGGCAAAGTAGGCACCAGTCCAGATGACTTCGGTTCATCAGACTCATCTGCACGTTTGTACTGCTCCACTGAGAACACTGACATCTGAGCACTTTGCTCTGTCTTACTTCCACCCCTGCCCCAATATTTTATTTGCTAGAAGTGATGGACTTTTTCTTACTTCTTGCCTGGTAGGGATTTCCCTCATAGAAGCACTAGAGATTTGCTTTGTTACGTAAGGGTAACTTAAGAAGTTGCCTTTCTTTCTCAAAAATGCCTGCTTCTTAAGAATATGGTCTTACCAGTGGCTCAGAAAGAAGTTAGTTGGAGCCTCAGAGCTGAACATTGCCCTTAACTTAAAATAGTCCTTAGTTCTTAATTGTGTGTATGTGAGCGTGTGTGCATGTGTACGATGAGCCCCTTGGTCATCTGGTGAAGCCTATGGACCACCTCTCAAAGTAATATTTGTAAATTCATAAATAAGACACACAGGGTTACAAAGGTTCCCTAATATACTGAAATGACATTATTAAAATATTTTAGAAACAAGTTTGTGATGTAGTAATATCTATGTGCTTATTTAGTAACACATTAAATAAGAAGACCTAATAATTAGTTTGGTAACAGTGATGATAGTATTTGATATTTCCAGGTATTACAACAACTGAAATATAATATGAAAATAACTGTCACTTTTAATGGTGACAAAGTCACAAGTAGTGATATTACTATGGGTTGTTAGACCCCATTCACAATGGAAGGAAATTGTAAATTTCAGCAATATGTTAGTGAAAAATAAAGACGAAAAAATTTTCCCCACTTAAATTCATGCACTCCTGCATTCCTATCTTGGGCACCTTGAGGGTCTAGATCCCAGTTCTAGGTGGTAGTGTCTGCTCTTTCTATGAAGGGATGGATGTTATTGGGTGGGGAACTACAAGGAGCAAGATTTTGAAGACATGAAAATACAGCTGAAGATTTTTCAGAAATTTTCTCTATTATACAATCTTTTGAGGAAAATTATTGATACATAGGGTTGAAGTAGGGCATAGTTCAGCATTTTGCATTTTTCTCTTCCCTGCCACATCATCCATTGCCCAGTTATCCAGAGTGGTTCTATCATTTGTTGCTTTACTTAATATTTCATTAGCACTTTCTGTTTGTCTAGTGTTTTAATACAGTTTTTGCTTCTCAAATGTTGCTTTGAGTAAAAAATATATAAAAAGTATTTTTTAAAAAGTAGCAATCTAGGTTTTCAAAGGGAATAATTGAAGAGATGGAGTTAGATTCTCTCCATGGCCCTAATTAGGAGGACCTTTTATACCTAGTAACTAACAAGAAATTCAGCTTTCAATCAGCCTGTTTTCCTCAAAATGTTCAAATGTTGGCAATATTTATCATGTACTGAAGTTACTGTGTTTGTATGTGTTTTTTTTTAGCTCTGCCAGCTAAGCCTGAAAACATTTCTTGTGTCTTATACTATATGAATAATTTTACTTGCACATGGAGTCCAGAGAAAGAAGACAATTCTACATCATATATAGTTAGCAGAACTTAGTAAGTATGGGAGCTTGTGTGCTGTCAGTGGGAGTAAGGGGAGGAGGTAGAGGCTCCTGGTTCATTCATGACTCAAGTCACTTTTGAAGTAAAATGTTTCCTCAATTATAGCTTCTGGGTGACCATTATTTGCATCCAGTGGCTGGGGGGACATCCTTGCTGACAGGATCAACAACCAGAGAGGGCAGGGAGGTACAGCTGCATGGTGACCTCCTAGAGCTGCAGGGTTGGTGGAGATGAGTCACCAGTTATAAGTACAGTGGGGAAATCTGCTTATATATTATATTTAAGTATAGTCCTCCTCTGTCCAGAATGTGTTATAAAATTGCTCATTCTTTGTGAATCCAGATATAGTAAATAGGGTTATAAACCAGAACTAAGAGCAGATTTACCTCAGTCTGCCACTAATTTCCTGTGTGACCCCTGAAAAACAGTATTCCACCAGGACAAGGATGCCCGTTTTTTGTTTTTTTTTTTTAAACTACATCAAGCATTGCTTTCTATTCTAATTCTATTCGAATAAAAATTATAATTTCTTAATTATAATTCTAAGCAAAAGCTAGATGTTTTAGTGTGTACGGGCAGGGATTTTTTGAAAGTTAAAAAATGGCCCATTACATCCTTCATGGTCCCCCAGGAATAAGGAGACCTGTGCTGGGAACTATTGAAAGATGATCTGTAAACCTTTTTCATTTCAAAAAGACAGCCTGTAGTTCCAAGCTTTTGTTTTGTTTTTAAATACCAGATCTCACGTGTATTCCTTTTTTTTCACTCCTTGGAAATTAGTAACTAGTATTATAAGGGAAGTTCACCTTGTATTTCACAGTAGAAGAAAGGGGGAAAAAAGCAAACAATATTCCTTGTTGCACTGATATATCAATGAATATGTCAGAGAGGTGATTTAAAACAGGCCAGCAAACTTTTTCTGCAAAGAGCCAGATAGTAAATATTCTAGGCTTAGAGGGAGATGGGTCTCTGTCAAAGTGTTCAGCCCTGCTGCTGTAGCAGGAAAGCTGCTATAGACAACATGTAAACCAGTGAACTCGACTGTTTTCCAATAAAACTTTATTTGTGAATCGTGGAATTTGAATTTCATATAATTTTCACATGCCACAAAATATTCTCCTTTTGCTTTTGGTCCCCTCCACAATCATTTAACAATTTAAAGCCTGTTCTTAGACTGTGGGCCATACAAGAAGAGGAGGTGGGCAGTATTTGACTTGCAGACTATAGTTTGCTGTCCTGACCCTGCTTTAGAAAATAAGAACGATAAAGGCCCAATAATCTATTGTCCAAATGACTTATCTTCTCCTAGACTTACTGGCTCTGGACCCAGTGCTGAATAGGAAATACCAGTAGAATGAAAATCTGGAAACCTAGACAGATTTAGTCCTATTTTTCTGTTTTAAAGAGTCATTTTCCCCACTTGTATCACTCCCTGTGGATGGTCAGAATTATCACCAGCTGCTCACGAGAAGCAGGAAACCCTTGGGTGTCCTCAGGACCTGCATGCACAGCCCACTTTGATGACCCCAGGACTGCATGTGTTTTTGTGAGCTTCTCACTGAGAATATCTCTTCCAGGCAGAATAGAAGGATTTCGTTGTGGGTGGTCGGCCCTGAGAGCAGGTTACAGTGGGTCAGTGGGATGAACACAAAGCCTACTGGTGCCTAAGAACAATAGGAATTGATTTTTCCTTGGGGAAGAAAAAGAGAAGTTGGGATGCCTTCATGGAGGTAGTAGTTTTTGAAATGGAGACTTGAAGGAGCTCTAGAGGTACAGAGAGAGGGAGAAAGGGTGTTTCTCAAAGGGTACAGCATGAATAAATGCAAAAAAATTCAACCATAGTAATAGTACTAATAACAAAAATAATAGTGTCTCCCATTTAGACTATGTGCCTGACATTTTAATGAATTAGCTCATTTCATCTTCATAACAACCCTATTTTACTGTTGTATTACTATTCGTGTTTTAGGGATGAGAAAACTAAGACACAGAGAGGTTAAGAAACTGGCCCAAGGCACAGGGTTAACAGGGGCAAAGCTGAGATTCAAACCTGGTCTGCTTCCAGAGCCTGTGCTCATAACCACAACACAACATTACCCTGGAGGCCTTTTTGTGCTTTGCTCCCTCACCCCCTGCCCTTGTAAACCCTTGCAAGGTGGGCCTCCTTTTCTGTTCTCAGCCTACCTCATCTCCCACATAATCCCCAGAGCAATGTGGACTATAGCTGTACCCTCCCATCTGACTCCTACCCATATATACTTGTTTTCATTAAGTACAGCTTGATGAGGTTTAAATGATCTATCTAGGAAAATAATTTTAAAGAGTTTTCTGGGAACAATATATACCAATGGCAAAAAATTCAATCTGAAAAATATAAAGAGTGTAAAAAATCACCCAAAATCCCACCACCAAAATAACAATTTTTAACATTTTGATGAAGACCTTTCCAAACATTTTTAAGAATAGTTATATAAATGTATAAGTTTATATAAATGTGATCATTCTGTATATAATATGAATCCTTTTTTCCAGCAGCAATAGAGTACAGGCATCTTTCCATATTAATAAGTATAATTGTATTAACAACTATCATTATATTTCTATTTATGTGTCTACCATAGTTTATTTAACAAACCCTCTTTGATTTTTTAAAAAAATAACTTCTCAAGGCTAGACTCAGAGATTTTCAGGGGCCTATTAATTACTTCTTACCAACAGGAAATGCATTGTATGAGTGTAGCTTTTGATGGACTTACAGGGTTCTAAGAAGGTCTCCGTGGTAACTTTTATCTCTCCTTGGAGATGAGGAAAGAATTTGGAGAGATGGGCATCAAATTCTGGACTATATAATTTTCAAGAAAACCCTGAGTGAAACTAAAAAATACATGCTTAATATATTAAATATGGCTACGTTTCCAAACTGCTGTACTAAACTCATGTTGAATCACCTTTTCCTTTAAAGCGCTTATGGACGTAAAAGGGATACACGTAGTCCTCCAAGTGAAAATGGTACTTCATGCTCTTTTTTTCTTCCAAATATAACAAGACCAGATATTTATACCATTCAAGTGGAAGCTCGAAATGCAGATGGTGTCATTCAATCTGATATAACTCGTTGGAATTTAGATACCGTAAGTAAGTGCCATTTGATATTCTTACATACTCTTTTATTAAAACATACTCCTTTTTTTTTAAAGAGATATCTCTGGACTCAAAACCAGACTCAAAGCTCAAGGATATAATAGGTGTGTTACAGATATACAGAAAACCTGTCTTATTGAAGAAGGAAGAGAAAGAGGGAGGGAGAAAGGGGGGAAGGAAGGAAGGGAGAGAGGGAGGGAGGAAAGAAGGAAGGAACTGACCATATGAAAAAAAATGAAAAGAGACTTTTTGGTGGTTCCTGATTTCCTCTTGCAGTTTGTACCATAAATTATACTCAAAGAAACAGAGTGTTTCCCACTTAAAACATTATTCTCATGTAGGAAAAGAAAGTAAAACTCTTATTTTTAAAATGTCTAATTCTTACCTTTTAAATTCTTTTTCAAAATCTCATTTTCACTATATAATTTTTAAGTAGCAGCTTTTGTGAGATATAATTCACATGCAACAAGGTTCACCTTTTAAAAATGACAATTCAGTGTTTTTTAAAAATCAGAGTTGTGCAAACATTACCAATATCTAATTCCAGAACATTTTCATTACCCATCTAAAGAAACTTCATTCCCATTAACAGTCCCCCAGTCCCTTATTTCCACCTTCCCCTAATCTCTGCAACACCACAAATCTATTTTCTGTCTTTATGGATCTGCCTATTTTTGATATTTTATGTAAATGTCACGATACAGTATGTGGCCTTAGTATCTTATTCTTTCACTTAGCGTAATGTTTTCAAGGTTCAATCCATGTTGTAGCATTTATGTATGTATACTTTGTTCCTTTTTATAACTGAATAATATTCCACTATAGTGATATACCACATTTTGTTTAGCCATACATCAGTTGATGGACGTTTAGGTTTTTTCCACGTTTTGGTTATTAGGAATACTGCTTTTATGAACATTGATGTACAAATTTTTGTGTGAACTTATGTTTCAATTCTTGACTTGAAAAGTGTTTCCTGGTCTTCTATTTTTTGAAAGAGTTTCTGAATTACAAGTGTTACCTTGTCTTTAAGCCTTTGATAGACTTCACCAGTGTAGATATCTGGGCCTAAGATTTTCTTTTTGTAAAGTGTTTGACCAGGGTTTCTTTTTAAAACATTTGTTAAGAACTCCCTCTGGAAGGCTTACCTCACACAGCAAACACTGGGTTTACCTCTTGATGATGGACCTGGAAGGGGCAAGGTTATTCACTTTTTAAACATAAACTTTATTATTATTATCTTTTCTTTCTTAAAGTAAATATGTATTACTTTAGCAGTTAAAATTATTAAAAATAAATTCTGTCACAAAGATAACTAAAAAAGAAAAACACATAAAATCCAAAACTTCTATCCCTCTTTCAACTAGATATAGTAGATATTTAAATATTCTATAACTACCACTGATTAAAACTTAGAATGAGAAGGAATTTTGGTCTAAATTAGTAAAACACAGATTTGTAAAATAAATCTCTGAAGAAATTTTGTTTTTATAATGTATCATCTAGGACCTGGTAAAGTGTTGCTAAGTACTGAGATCTATCAAGAAAAAAAAAGATTAAGAAAACAATCCTACTTATAATAGCATCAAAAAGAATAAAATACTTAGGACTAAATTTAACCAAGGAGGTGAAAGGTCTATACACTGAAACCTATAAATAAAAGAAATTGAAGACAGAAATAACTGAAAGTATACTCTGTATTCATGGATTGGAAGAATTAATATTGTTAAAATGTCCATGTAACACAAAGCAATCTATGAATTCAATGCAATCCCTATCAAAATTCCAATGGCATTTTCCAAAGAAATAGAAAAAAAAATTCTAAAATTGATATGGGACCACAAAAGACTCTGAATAGCCAAAGCAATTTTGAACAAGAAGAACCAATCTGGAGGCATCACACTACTTGATTTCAAAGTATACTACAAAGCTATAGTAATCAAAACATTATAGTATTGGCATAAAACCAGACACAGACCAATGGAACTGACTAAAGAGCCCAGAAGTAAATACATGCATATATGATCATCTGATCTTCAACAAGGACACCAAGAATATAAAATGAGGGAAGGATAGTCTCTTCAATAAAGAGTGTTGGGAAAACTGGATATCCATATGCAAAAAAGAAAAGAAAAAAGAAATTGGACTCATATTTTACACCATACAGAAAAATCAACTAAAAATGTGTTAAAGATATAAACATAAGACCTGAAATCATAAAATTCCTAAAAGAAAACAGAGAAGAAACTCCATGACATTTATCTTGGCAATAATTTTTTTTTTGGGTAAGACACTAAAAGTACAGGCAACAAAAGTGAGGATAAATAAGTGGGATTATATAAAACTGAAAAAAAAACCTGTACAGCAAAAGAAACAGTCAATAAATGATTCTGCACCCTGCAGAATGGGAGAAAATATTTGCAAATCATGTATCTGATGAAGGGTCAATATCCAAAAAGAAATAAGAAACTCCTACCACTCAAAAGCAAAAAAAAAAAAAAGCAAATAGTCCTATTTAAAAATAGTAAAAAGACCCAAATAGACGTTTCTCCAAAGAAGACATACAGCATACAGATGGCCAACAGGTATGTGAAAAGGTGCTCAACATCACTAATCATCAGGGAAATGTAAATTAAAATCACAATCACTTCATACCTTTTTGAATGTCCATTATTTAAAAAGCCAAAAGATAAATGGTGAGGATGTGGAGAAAAGAGGACCCTGGTACCCCTGGTCAGAATGTAAATTGATACAACCATTATAGAAGACAGTATGGTGGTTCCTCAAATAATTAAAAATATAAGTACCATATGATCCATCAAATCCACTTCTGGCATTTATCCAAAGGGAATTGAAATCCAGATCTCAAAGAGATACCTGAATTTCCATGTTCATTGAAATATTATTCCCAATAGCTAAGATACAGAAACAACCTAAATGTCCACCAACAGATTCATGAATAAAGAAATTGTGATATATACATACACTGAAATTAGTGTAGGTTTTTTTGGAAAGCAAAATGGCATTTCATGGGAAGCAGCCCAAAAAATGTTTATACACTTTTATTTAATTATTCTATCCTAGGGGATCTAAGGAACTCATCAGTGATGCAGACAAAGAAGCAACTATTATCCACTTATCTATTCACTTCATAAATACCTGATACACTTCTAAGTGTCAAGTGTTAATTCTAGGCTTTGTGATCAAGATCCAGCTTCTATTCTCAGGGAGGTTTAACATGAAAAACTGGGAGCACTATGTGCAGTAATAGAGAAAGGGTCAAATGACTCTTGTTTGTTCATAAGCTAGAATATTATGAAGCTTTGAAAAAATCATGTTTTGAAGAATTTATAATGCAAGAGGATATTTCCTTACTTTGTAATTTTTTTTAAAAATGACAAAAGCTTTATTTAGCATAATATCAATTTTATTTTAAAAATATACAAATTCTTGGGGGGAGGGCATAGCTCAAGTGGTAGAGTGCATACTTAGCCTGCAGGAGGTCCTGGGTTCAATCCCTAGTACCTCCATTAAAAAAATAATGAAATAAATAGACTTAATTACCTCCCCTCCAAAAAAGTATACAAATTCTTGCATGGTAAAAAGCCTGGAAGTTCACCATAGTGCTAATAATGGTTATCTCTGGCTGATGGCAAAAGTTTTTCTTTATGTTCTTTCTATATTTAAAAAAATTTTGGAATGAGCATATGTTACTTTTCTAACCAGGAAAGAAAACCCATTTTCAAAGAGAGATTTGGGTGAGAATGTTTGCAGTGTTCAGGGGAAACGACAAGCGCTTTCTACTGGGCACTCCTTCCTCCTAGGGATCAAAGAAAGAGAGGCTGAGGGGAGGAAAGGGGAGTGAAGGGGAACAGCCCATTTTCTGGTCCTGTAGTCTCTTCATTTTACCTCGCTTATTCTCAACATAAGGTCTGACCCAGTCAGTAGAAGGCCGATATGCAGAAAAATCTTAGGAATATCTCCTCTCCTCATTAGACATTCTTTTCTTGTGAGGATGGGAGGTGGCAAGCATTCCTCTTGCACTAATGCTATTTGCATACAGCAAATCACAGAATATGTACTATAATTTTCTTCCTAGGTTTTTTTTTCCAATTCTGGGTCAATATTATTAGTACTTTCTGATCTTTTTGCAGATATGAGAACTGTGTGATTTTCATTTTCAGTTAAAACCGAGCCACCCAAGATTTCCAGTGTGAAACCAGTTTCGGGTGTTAAACGAATGGTTCAAATAAGATGGATGAGGCCTGTATTGGCACCTAAGTCATCTAATTTTAAATACATACTTCGATTCAGAACAGTAAACAGTACCCACTGGGTAAGTTAAGCCATTAAAATGTTTCTATTATAGAGCCCAAATAAGAGAATTATTGACAACTTTTGTTGACTTGGAATCATTTTTTTCCATTTTCTACGTTGAAAATAGAAGATAGACAATAGTCAATACCTTTCTTCCTGGTTTCCCATTTGGGCCTTTTAGATGGGAAATGGCCAAGGGACAAATGAAAAAAGTGAGAAGTTAACTTTTGCATTCCACCCTGGTTTGTGTCTAGCTTTGTTGGCTGCCAGAAATTCAGTGGCTTGGCCATTTCCTTTTCTTTACTTTTTTTTTTTTTTGCCATTTCCTTTTTAATTTTTCTAATGTTTCATGAAATTGTGATGTATAGCACATGTTTAGAAAAGTGAATAAAACATATTGCATTTAACCAATTATTATTAAATCAGTACTCATGTGAAAACCACTGAGGTAAAAATAGCACACCAGAGCCCCCATCTACCTTTTCCTGATGACACAGGCTTCCTGCCTTTAGAGCTAAGAATTACCCCAATTTTCATGGTAATTACTTCCCTACTTTTTATTATGGTTTTTACCATGTAAGCCTGCATTCCTGAACAACGTAGTTTGAGACATTATATAAAAGGAATCCATACATTTTGTATTTTCTTTATGTTTTGCTTCTTTCTCTATATATTGTTCTTTTAAGATCCATTCATGTTATACAGTGCTGGAGTTTGTACATTTTCATTGCAGTGTAGTATTCCTTGTATGAATGCAATAGAATCATGGCTTTAATTTGCATTTAACTCACTTTGAATGAGGCTGCATACCTTTCCATGTGTTTATTGGTCATTTAGAGTCCTTCTTGGTGAAGTGTTAATTTAAGCCTTTTGCATGTTTATTCTGTTGGATGATCTGCCTGATTTTAATTGACTTGTGGGAGTTCCTTCTATATTCTATTTGTGAGTCCTTTATTTTTTTTTTAATGTGTATTTAAATATCTCTCACCACATGGCTTGCCTTTTCACTCTCTTAAGTGGTAACTTTAGATAAACAGAACTTCTTAATTTTAATACTGTCAAATTTTATCAATCTTTTCCTTGAAGTTTAATGCCTTTTGTGTCTTAAGATATGTTTTCTTACCTTACCGTTCAGAGATAATTCTCATATATCTATCAATGCAGTCTGAAATTATATCAACTTTTTAAAATAACCAACTTACATTATTGATTCTTCATCAGCTCCTAGCCAATTAAATCAGTTAAATCTTTAAGACTCCCCCCCCACACACATGAGATTTTCTAGTAAAAACATCTTCACTATCTTACAACTTGTTTGTTTTTAACCTAAAATTCTGCTGCTTTATTTATTCCTATTGAATTTCTTCATGTTGGTCTTATCCACCATTTCGGCCTCTTTAGAATCTTTATTCTATCACCCGAAACTTGTAGTTAACTTTCTACTTGCTAACTTTTCAATAAAACTTATAGTTAACTTATTACTTTATAACTTTTCAATATCTTCAGATGTGATAACACTTACTTCTGTACTTTTATCTAATCTTCAATCAAAAAGAGTGACTATGTCAGAGCCCATCCGGAGGCATCAGCCTCTCCTTTGAGTGTGGTCATTTACTCAGGCGTCTTTGAATACAGTTAGTTATCACCAAAGTCATTCCACCTACTTTTTTTTATCTTGTCCATGAGGCCATCACTAGACTTTTTCCTTTGCTGAAACACGTAGATACTGTCTATTGCATCCTCTGCTAGACAAGCACTCTTTTAGAAAAGAAAAATTAGTTAAGTTTCACTTGTCTTATATTCAAGGCAAGAGAAATGATGTTTACTCTTCCTCTCAGCTCCCTTTCTGTGCCAGCTTGGATCCATCCTCCTAGGACTGACTATGTATAATACAAGACCCATGGATTTGTAGTTTCTGGAACCCAGAAGAGAACTCCTAAGCAGGGAAGTTCCCAGCACAGCATAAGCTCATTTCTTTTGTATCACATGTCATGGTCTCAGTGAGTCTGAGGAACCTCTGGAGTGATCTACTAGCTAGCAACCCTTGATTTCTTTTATTTATCTGGAACCTGAGTCCTGTGGCTGCTGGGATAAAATTCAACAAGAAAAACAAGCCAGGATCTATTCCCTCTGGAAAATTACTAAACCATGCCCAATACTAAGTGAGGGCAGCATATGCAAACTACCCCAACTCTAGCATTCTGTCACCTGCCTCTTTGGTAAATTCACCTACATCTGCCCTCATCTTTGCCTCCTTCCTTCCAATCCCTTGAAGTGAATATAACCTTCTTCTTTCTCTTCTTGAGAAAGTGCAAAGGGAGGAAAATGGAATGTGCAGCCTGTATCTCTCTCCTTTCAGCTTTCAAACACGACCAAGTCTACTCAGTTTTAAACCCAACTAAACTAACCCAACCTTCTGTGAATGGTTCCCATCCCATTATCAGTGGAAAAAGGCCCAAATGCTTAACCCTCTAAAACCCAGCCCCTATTGACCTCTCCAACCTCATCTTACATCTTGCCCTGGCTTCTCTAGTAATCCTGAATTGCTAGGTTCCCTTGTGTCATGTCATTTCACTTGTTTGTGCTTCTGCTTAGAACACTCTCTGCTTTGTACCTCTACTCTTGCTGTGAATCTATTCATCTCTCAGAATTCGGGTCTGACACATTTCCTTTTGAGAGTCTGAGCTAGGTGCTCCTCCTCTGTCATTGCATGTAACAGTCATTTCAAGTCATCTTCCCCAGCATTAGACTATAAGTTTCTCAAACACAGAGACCTTGATTTTCATCTGTCTTCCCATTGCCTGGCACATGTGCTTAGTAAATGTTTGATTAAACTAAACCATATAAAAACTAATTCTGAAATCCCCAGTATGTCCATATAGCAAGATTTGTGTTTGTATATTGCTATAAGGTTTACAAAGTGCTTTTTTAATCCTTGCAAATATCCTATAAATGAGGCATCACTATTTTTATTATTACAGATTAGTAAACTGCAATGTAGAGAGCTTAAATCACCTGTCCAAGATCTCAAGGTTTGTAAGTTGCAGACTTGAGCCCAGGTTTTCTGACTCCAAGTTCAGTCATTCATTTGACCATACTTTAGCCTGCAAACCGCCTTCCTGTGGCCCTAGTGTCAAGAATTTCCACCTTTATAAAATGGAACCATGTGAACACTCTACAAAAGGCTCTCAAGACTGTTTTAAGGGTTTGATTCAGGCTCTGCTCCAAAATTTCTGACTCATCTCTTAAGATACAAACACTTTGAATAAGCTAGGATTTGGCACAAGTATAGATTATTAGAAACAAACCTGATAAAGTTAATTAGTGTTTTGGTCTGAGACTATTTCTTGCGTTGAGTTGGGGAAGTTTTAGGTTTAAGCCTGTATATGGAGGATCAATTGATCCTGGACCCTGTGAGGGCCAAAGTCACATAGCCTGGACAAAAAGCCACTTTGAAAGAACCTTAGAGGCAGTCTGTTTGGAAGACAAGAGCTTCTCTTCCCCATTGGGGCTAGGGCTGAGAAGAACAGGCTTGCACAGGAACATTAGACAGCAGATCCTGAACCTAAATGCGAGGAGACCCAGCAAGTAGGCCAAGAGTGTGCTGACAGCACTAGCAAAGCAGGAGGAAACATTTGAAAGATTTTTTTTTTTACAAATTATTATATATTTTTTAAAGCATGAAAAGTAGAATAGAACTTTTAGACATCTTCACACATTTTATGAATTAATATTGTTTTTATTTTGATTTATGTATGGAGGGCACCAAGTGGCTGGACTTCTACTAAAGGTCTTAATCTGGCTTCAACTGGTTTTACCCATAAGGTAAATTGGGGAGGCTAGTTTCCCAGAGATGATGGATTGTCCCAAGTTATAGTCCCAACAACCCTATTCTACCAGTGCATCATCTCCAGGGGCTGTCGAAGTCGGGTTCTCAGGGAACCCAGGATTCAGCAGCGGAACTGCTCTCCACCTCTGGATGCTACTTCCTTGCTCTGACACCATCTCACTAGGCTGGGTGTTCAGAACTGTCCATCTGTAGCTGGGATTCTCAGCTTTTGGCCACATATGCACATCCTCATTTTGCCAAATTTCCTTTAGGCCCAGGACCTATTTTCACAGCTGTTATATATGCATAAGAAATAATAGAACTTCCTTCTCTTCTAAGGAAATATTGTGCATACTCACAAAATGGACATGCAGTTTATTTTTATTAATCAACTCAGTATAAATGTATATAAAGCAACAGCTAAAAGTTTATGTTGCAGCAACAATGACCATACTCAGAAATACATAACTGAGTTTTTAGTTTCTTTTGCAGAGTTGAGTCCATAAGGGACTTTAGGGATTCTATAAAGCAACATACTAATTTTACTAATGAGGAAACTGAGGTCTAGAAAGGAGAAGTGATTTATTTATCTCTCCCCACTCCCCACCCCAGGGCGAGAGTGTCAAAATGAACTTATACATCCAGGTTGCTGAGATCTTTAGCATCTTGACTGGTTACCTGCAGACCAATAATTTGGAATGGAAGACTTAGATAGAGGGAAAGAGTCTAAGGGTGGGGCAATCTGTGCTCTGATCCTAGTTCTGCCCATTACAGATCCTGAGGTAATCCACGATAACTTAGCTTTGTTTTGTCCATGGGTTTTCTCCATGACATGAGGAGGAACTTAATTCTGCAAAGGTCTCTGTTACCTACTGTTCCTTGAGACCTTGTTTCTAGGCATTGTTGTTTCCTCCAGAGTTTAAACTGAGGCCCACATTGCCCTGGATCCCAGGACTCCACCTTGCATCTTTTAGAACAGCAAGACTCTGCTCACTCACATCCAGCCCAGAAGCAGGAATCTCTGCTTCACAGGCTTAGAAGTGGGAAATGGGGAGGGGTGGTGGTTCCGAGTGACTGAACTCTGTTTAGGTGCTAATGGTCCCCAGGTGTGTGTAAAGTTTATTTATGAAAATTATATATTTTAAAAATTGAGCGACAACACTACTAGTTCTGAAAGGGTAAGACAGGGTTGGGGAGTAGAGAAGAAAAATGGAAAGATAACGTGGTCTCCCATCTGGCTTCAGGGTTGTCTCTGTCTTTTAGGTGGAAGTCAACTTCACTGAAAGAGAAGTGGGTAAAGAAGCAGCATACAACCTCACAGGGCTGCAGGCTTTTACCGAGTATGCCGTAGAGCTGCGCTGTGTGACTGAGGAGTCAAGGCTGTGGAGTGACTGGAGCGAAGAAAAAAGGGGAATAACTGAGGAAGAAGGCAAGTTGGTCCCTCGTAATTCCTTTGCTGTTTACTCTGGTTTAGGACGGCCTAAGCTGAGCCTTTGTGGGTTTTGCCACATGCTGTACTTGGGAATTGTGGGATCCCACAGTCCGGTGTGGCCCCTTCTATGGGGCCACTGTGCCCACCTGAGCCCACAGGATGAGCTGGCCCTTCTCTGACGGCGTGAGTTATGTTAGTGGCTTTTTGCCCTCAAGGCAAAAGATCACATCTTTAATCCTCATATAAAGTTCTTATAGTATCTATGAAATGGTATAATATGATTTAAAGGTATCCTATGATAAAGTAAACATATATATTGTAAACCTTGCAGCTACTACTAAAAATAAAAAGTAAAGATGTTGTCTACTGAAATAAAGTCACACAACATGAGAGTTTGGGTCAAACTCTCATTTGGGTCAAAATGAGGATTATAGCCCAGGAGACAGCATCTCAGATAGCTCTGAGGAACTGCTCTGAAGAGGTAGAGGGGAACATCAGTATTATATGTGATCTCAGTGAAGGGGGATACGTGCAGTCAAGCACACATTTAGGCAGAGGCTTGCTGCTAGTCACCAGAACAGATGTCCCCATTAATGATTTTAGTGCTTTTCTAAACATGAGGAGATGCAAGAATTTGGGCTCATAAAGTCTTCTCCTGAAAATATCTAACTGTCTGAAGGCCTGTTCTGCCAGTTTTCCCAGAACACAGAGTACCTCCTTCCTGACCTCCATCCTGAACTCCTTTCAGGGTGTGTTGGAGGTCAGTGGCTGCAGTGGATTATGATTTAATCCAAGCAGAGGTAGATGGCAAGTACCAACGTGATTCAGTCCTTGTAGAGGCAGATGGCAAGTGCCAATTTTTAGTTGGCAGTATAACAAAGAAGGAAAAAAGTCACATCTTTAATGATACTGAGAGAAGGAGTGAGAAAGGGATTGCACATTGGTTGAGTGCTTGCCCTGAGTCAGGTATAGTAACTAAGAACAGTGCTTTGAGTCTGTGGGCTTGGTATAAATCCCAGCCTGGCTCTGGAGTGATTTGGGGCAAGATACCTCATCTCTAAGCCTCAGTCTCCTCACTATTTATTTTCCATTTCCATAACAGAATATAATTTGTAAAATTGAGTTAATAGTAGTACTTACTTTTTAATATTATTTTAAAGATCAAATGAAATGATATGTTTAGCCCATAGTAAACATTTGATAGATTCCAGATTTCCTATTAGTATTATGCCTAAAAGCCCCATAAATTATGTAGAATCACCCCCATTTGCAGGTGAGGGAGCTGAGTTTACCAGCTCCCAGTTGCTCAGGGTCACTCAGCATGTTAGTCTTCTCTGTAAATCAAGAGCCTTGCCCAGTCCCTGATCCACAGTATGGTCAATAAATTTGATGAATATATTAGTTTCCTTTGGTCACTGTAACAAATTGCCACAAACTTAGTAGCTAAAAGCAGCACACTCTTTTTTTCCTCTTATAGTCTGGAAGTAAGAAGTCCAAAGTCAGTTTCACTGAACTAAAGTCAAAGTGTTGGCAGGGTTGTCTCCTTTTGGAGACTCTGAGGGGAGAATATATTTTCTTGCCTCTCCCAGCTTCTAGTGGCTGCCTGTATTCCTTGGTTTGTGGCCCCTTCCTATGTACAAAACTTACTACTCCAATCTCTGCTTGTGTTATCACATTACCTCCTTCTCCTTTGCTGTGTCAAATCTGTCTGCTTCCCTCTTATAATGACCTGTGTGATAATATTTAGGGTCCACCAGGATAATCTCCCCATCTCAAGATCTTCACCTAATCACAGCTACAAAATCCCTTTGACCATATAAAGTAACACTTACAGGTTTTAGAGATTTGGACTTATATCTTTGAGGTCTATTTTTCAGCCTAATACAATAAACGAATGAATGAATGACTAATTAAATGAATACTTGTTGAAGGCCATATATCTTCTGAAATATGGAAAAGAAACATGAAAATGCTGATCCTTCTAACCTTCTGAGGCTTCAACTTTGTCTGTAGGACGTGTAAGTTTTAGACTATGAATCTGTGCCCCTGCCCCTCCTCAACCTCTGGCATGATTTCAGGCCCTTCTTAGTCAGTCTTACAACTAAGTGCCACACTGGTCTCGGGTAACATGTGGGATCAGCTTCTATGCTCCCTGGTCCATATAATATAATTTTATTCCTCTGGATCCTGGTTGAGTTGCCCCTGAGACCCAAGTTGGTATTAACAGATGTTTGGCATGTTCTCCCATATGGTCAGATATCTGGAAATAATCTGGTGCTTTCTGAATTGTGTATCTCCTATTGGAGATGCTCATGCTTAGTCTGGACTGTTGGTAGATGTAGTTACACAACAGGGATTCATTGCCACATATGGGGAATTGGGCTAGATGGCTTCTGAAGGCCCTTCTCACCCTAAGATTCCATTCTTCTGTGCCATTCAGGCATCCAGGCTTCCATGCCAGGCTGTAGCAGTACAGGAAGAAGTTTTAAAAAAATCCCTAATCATTATGTGTTTAAGTTCTTAGAATAGTGCCTTACAAATGGTAATGGGTATAGAAATTTTAAATAAATAAAAATACATGCATGGTTAAAACAAAACTAGTCAAGGTGTGGATCTAATGAAACTTTTGATTAAAATTATAGACAGCATGTAGGAACACATTTATATTCTATGGGTATCATCTCAAAGTTTTCCAGTCCCAAAACAAATATAACAGTTTACAAATATCGAACAGCACATAAAAATGGCATGATGGTTATAATTTTTTGGAGTGCTCAGTTATTGCTGCCCTGTGTCTCAGGTGAGCCCTCCCTTTTAAAATATTAGGACGGATGCATGCATTATCATTGTACAAATTGTCCTCTCCCTTTGCCACACCTTTCAGCAGGCAACCTGGGAGACTGAGTTCTAGCCCGGGTCTGATCTTGTTTTGTATACAGGTCTTCTACCTGTAGCTGACTCTTCTTTCCAGTGACCTGCTGGTGTCCTGATGGCTCAGTGTCAAGTTAGCTCATCACAATCCAGCAACTCCCTAATGACAGTTTCATCCAATTGTTTTGCTGCCAGATTGATTTATCCTTTCAGTAGATTTATTATGTCAGCTAGCTTGGCTAAGATTGATTAGCAAAACACTGGAAGCTGGTGTTCTCTGTGCCTTTTACTAATTAAATCAAATAAGCTTTTATCAAAGTCACCACTAGAGAATTTTGCTTTTGTTTTCCTTAATTTTTTCAGAATCTAAGAAGAAACTGATGAAAATATACCCCCCACCCCCAGCAAATCCTAATTTCTCCTTTTTTAATTCATTAACTATTTGTCTCCCTATTTAAAATGCCATTTGTTTAATACACACCACCTCAAACCTTTTCTAATTGTTTGAAGATTTCTATTCTAAGTTGAATGTGGAACACTACCTATTTGCTTTTGGATTTCAGCATATTGATTATTAGGTTTATTTACCCATGATTAAGCATATAAATACCTACTACATGAAGCAGATATAATTATATTCAAATCCTGGGTTTATTACTTTAAAGTTTATGACATTGGGCAGTTATTTCACTTTTTTGTGCCTCAGAAATGGAGATAATGGTATTGGTGGACCTAATTGTAGGGCTCTGGAGGTTAAATGAGATAATTCAGGTAAAATGCTCAGTACAGTGACACTTGCTAAAAGTTAGCAATTCTTTGAGTTGGTCTTCAGCAGGGGCAGCAGGAGGTGTCTGAGGTGTTGATTGGTGGTGGTTGTGGTTTATTTCCAGATTGTAATAGAAACAGCATAGCAGCAAATTGTTACTATATCTGTCCAAATAATCAATGCCTTTGAATAAGTAGATATTTTGGCAGATTTGGAAAAACTCAATATTGTTCTTCACAAATACAGGATTATTGCTTTTCCCTCTTTGATTAAACTGCAAATCCATTATTAACTCATGGTCAGTGGAACCTTGGTTGTAATAATTGTAGATTTACATGCTGGTCAGACAATGGTTGTACTAAAACCTGCATCTGTGGGAAGTTTACATTGAGAAGACTGTTTCTCTTTGGACCACATTTGCAGGAAGTAGTGCCCTCAGTGAAAGGAAAACTCCCAATTAAATTCGTTCATTATCACCATCTACTAGAACGGAGTGGCTGCCTATGGGATAAATCTAAGGAGAATTTTACTCATTTCTAATCAAGTGACTGGCATGATTCATTACTTAATAACCAGTTTATTTTTGCTTCTGTCTGTACTTCAGATGAATATTTGGAACTGGATTATAAGGAACACTTTGCCTTTATATTTTTTCTTTTACTCTCAGTATTATTACCCTGAGTGTGACTTCCACACAAGTGGAACAGAGAGACTCTGCAAGCAAGAGACGGAGTGAGAGGCTTTCCTATTCTGTGGGTCACATCTGAAGGTCTAGGGTCTTTGCGGCCTTGTGCTGAGGCTCTCTTCTGGGAGGCTCTGTCTCTGCTCACATCTCCTTGGCTTTTAGTTGTGGCCGAAACCAGCCTGTTGCTCTCTGTCTGAGAAAGCTGAGTCCTGGCTCTCCTGTCTTCAATTCAGCAAAGACCTTTGGGAAATCAGAAAACTGCTGACAGAACTTGTAAGACAACATCTCAATGGAATGCAGACTGAGCCATATGTAAAGTCTAAATAATTCAGATTTCCTTCTATGCAACTTATATTGAATTATAATAGATCTCACTGGGAGACTCAGAACCTAACAGTTAGACTGTGTTACCCACACTTGGGCTGCTACAAGAGTAGCTGTAGAAGTGTGATTCTCCATTGATGACAAGATAGGTTATTGCCCTAATTGCCCTTTAGCACATTTCTACATTATGAAGTTGTCATTAGAGTTTAGTGTGTAATTTCACTTTAAAACACTCAATCACTTAAAGTTAAAGAGATCTCTGAAAAGAATCTCTCAGCACTAAAATAGTTTAGATCTTGGCCTGAGTGGTGCAGACTAAATTACATTATTTCAACCATCTGATTTCCTCAAGAAGAGATTCAGAGTAGTGTCAACTGTAGTGTCAGTCAGAAACATTTCAGTTCTCCAAATTATAAGCCACCAGCCTTGGACACAGTTTTTTAGAACTCTCTGCTTTCTTCTCATGACTGAAGTGTGTATATCATTGTTTAATCAGAAGATGAACATTTTGAAGTTTCAGATCCACATCAGAGGATTTAACTATAAATTGCCAGTGAGCAACCTTTTGTCAGAACTCCTTGAGACATGATATTTGAGAGATACAGTCTAGAGATCAAGTGTAATATAATTCTTCTTGTTTTTGTAAGTTTTATCTCTGGATGGTTAGATCATCAGATGCTAACACATGAACTATGTTGTCTTCAGTTACGTTGTTCACTAGAGAGATGCATAAATCAAGTTTAATGCTGTACCCTTGCATTTTATAGAAGACAACCATGAGAGGTATACACGTGCCATATTTCTGATTGCAGGTGTCAGCCTTCATCTTTTTTGAGAGGACCCACACGATAAATTCCATTTATGAATTCAGTGCCCGTAGCCAGAAAATACTTGCCTCTTCACACGGATCACTATGTTTCCTTTTTATCAGGCCATGAGAAATATGCAACCAGTTTGATTCTTGTTTACTTATCCTGCCAGGAAGATCATCATTAAATTTAGAGCTCAGGGAGGGATTTTTAATAAACATTATTTTTCTGCTTCTTTCTTCTGTAATTCTTTCTGATATTTTATAAACTTGTAAGTATGTAGTGTCATGCTTTTGGGGAGTTGATATGGCATAAATTATATATAAATCTCCTTATCAGTTATCTGTGTCTTTCCCAGCTTTAATGTCTGTTGGGTGTTATATCTTACAGGATACAAGGTATCACATTCCAATCCAGATTTGAATGATAAATTATATTGCAAAGGAGTCTATTGTTATTTTATTTTACCTTACATTAAATCATCAGATCCAAGAGCAGTTTTATTTTTGACCTTTGTTTGATTCCAGTCCTTCAGCCACAAAATGAAGACATCATTGGTCATTGCAATGTTGCCAGCCCTCTACTCTCCACTTATTCCTCCCTCAAGCAAATTCTTCCCAACTGCATTTTCTAAATAGGCAGCCCACCTAATTTCACCATCTCCTGCTGCAACTCCCTTCTGAGTTGAGCACCTCCTTCTTGTTTCTTGCAGCTCCACATGGCCTGGATCTGTGGCGAGTCCTGAGACCAGCCAGGGTGGATGGAAGAAGGCCAGTGAAGTTGTTGTGGAAGGTGATCTCCCTCTAGGTTGTTTATTTACTCTTTCTGTGTAAAAACCTTAGTTTCTTACACCTCCAAGAACTGTGATAATTGAAATTTTAACTTAATTTCATTCCCTAGAGGCTTTATTCTGTCCCAGATCTCAGAATGGTTTCCCAGCTCATTAAAATCCTATATGTCATTGTGTAGATGGCCTGAATGTGCATTACAGACCCTGGTTCTTTGGTCTGAAACATTAATAGTAGGGATGGGTACAGAGTGCAAGTGCAGGAAGCACCTTGATCTTCTGGAGAAGAAATCACTGACTGGCCTCCAGTAGAAGGCAATGTGAACTTCTATAGCCCTCACCCCCACATTGGAGGAGAGCACTGACTTGGGGCCAGCTTCCTAGTGTGTCCTCAGGTCATCGCCAACATATATTACATGTGTCCCCTTAAGTACTGGGATAGTGGGGTGCAAGGACAGAACAGGGGCCAAATGGTCCTTTGTAGGATGGAGACCTGGCAGTGAGGACCAAAGGAGAAGCCAGACGGGTAATACAGAGAAGAGGAGGAAGGAGAAGCAGATGACAGGAGAAGGTAAGAAAAGGAGGGAAAGAGGGAATAAACAGGACAGGAAAAGGGCAAATAGAGGGGAAAAAAACCCAGCCAGGCAATAGGAGAGGGAAGATGGGAAAGCTGAGGGGAAGGAGAGAGGTAGGTGAGTGAGATGCCAAAACTCTTTAATGTGTTTCCAAAATTCTCAGGAAATACTCACCATGTTATCCCATTCTTGCCCAAGTCCAGGCAAGTTTAAAATCCTTCTGGAAATGGAAAAATCACCCTACTTTTTCAAACAACGTCCCAATCCCAATTACTTCGGGGTTGGAGCATTCTTCTTCCTTTCTCCTCTCCCTTCGCACCCCGGGGCTGAGGAACACCCTCATAGGCAGCAGGGAGCAGGCAAGGACAAGCACAGCCAGGGGTGTTGGGAAATCTCTGAGACCCAGATCCTGTGGATTCTTTCTCAGTTATCAAGGGTGGAAACCAATGGCTCTGTCAATATATTTTTGAGGAAGGAAAACAAACAATGGCAAATACCACACGTGGCCAGCTCCATATGTGGCCAGACCTGTGGTCAAATATGCCAACCTGTGAAGTAGGTGAGATGGACTTCAATGCCCTCCTCCTTCTCCCCCTCACCTGGGGACTGGTCTTCCTTTTGTTTCAGTAGGGGAGTTTTCTAAGAATTAGAGTTGCTTAAAAAAGAATAAACTAAAACTAGATAGTGGTGATTATTGTACAACTCTTTGAATATACTAAAAGCCACTGAATTGTACACTTGAAAAAAAGTGAATTTTACAGTGTGTGAATTATGTCTATAATAAAGCTTTTATTTATTTATTTATTTATGAAAGATTTATTCAAGGAGATGCACACTTCATAGACAAAGAGTGCAGTCTGTCTCAGAAGGCCAGAGAGGCCATAAGGTATGGGGGTGGGTGTTTAGTTTGAAGTAAAAGTAGATACACACTCCATAGGCAGAGTGCAGGCCATCTCAAAAGGCAAGAGAAAAGGCCTAGGAGATACACATTCCATAGGCAGAATGTGGGCCATCTTACTCAGAAGGGAGTCTAAAGCTGTTATTCAAAAAAGAGAACAAGTTGTCTTGAGAGATAAAAGGCTTCCAGTCATGAGGAGGGTTCTACCTGACCTTCCTTCTAGGTTTTATGTTATGGGAGGCTGTAAAGGAAATTCCTGAACTGGGAAGGCAGTGGGACAAAATGACTTCTAAAGTCTCTCTGACCTTACGTTCAGTCAGTCCACTCCACTGATGTGTGTTATCAATAACAGAAAGACAACAACTGGAAAGCCTTATCATTCTTGGGAAATACTCAGCCTGCTGATCTCTAGGAAAACATCTGGTTAGTGGGCTTAGGTTCAAGGCTGAAAAAGAGTTTGGCTTAGAGCCCCTGGGGTCACCCTACGTTTCTCACCAAGGATTTGGGTCTGGTGGGGCAGCCTTGAATGTTTTAGTCTTCTTAGCTGGAATGCCTGGTCCACAGAAACTTGCTGCCTCCTCGGGGCGGGGGGTGGGGGGGAATTGTGGAGATAAAAGGCAAGGGCCCAGATACTCTTCAACCCCTGGATGCTTCCAGGAAAGAAATAGCCCAGAGCTAGAAGAGACTTGGGATTGTCTCAGAGGTCATGCTTCAGTGTTTAAGTTTATACCCCTCTGCCCATTTGGGGAAAGATACAGTCAAAAGGAAAAGGGGGATGGCTTGCTTGCATTGGTTTGGGCATCACCCTAGTTTAGCTTCATGGAATTCGATTTATGACAAGGGTTGGTACCAAGGGACCATTTTAGAAATCCCCTCTTCTGGCACCTGAGGGGTTAATCTCGTGGCACAAGGTATGTTATTCATTCCAGAAAGGTAATTACCTGATTGTAGTTTAGCACGTAATAGTTAACATTACCTCCCACCCCTGATCCCCACCATTCATCACTATCTTAATGCCTTTCTTTATTTTTGGCAATAAATTTTGTCTTCTTTGTATTCAGAAGGCAAAAGGAGCCCCTGTCCTGGAAAAAACACTTGGCTACAACATATGGTACTTTCCAGAAAACAGCACTAACCTCACAGAGACTATAAACACCACTAACCAGCAGCTTGAACTGTATCTGGAAGGCAAGGCCTACTGGATATCTGTGACTTCTTATAATTCTCTTGGAAAGTCTCCAGTAGCCACTATGAGGATTCCAGCTGTTGATGAAAAGTGTAAGTATAGCATAAACATCTTATTTAGATGCCTGGCTCCATCCAGTTGGCCAAGGAGTGGTCCCTATCCTCTCAAAGGTTGGTTTCTCTCAAGTCAAAATGAAAATGAAGATGTTTTAGGATATGGTGGGGAGACCATTATCTTCTGGTAATTAATGGGCCTCTTGAGATAGTTTCTTTGAAACAAAGCCTGTGTTGAAAATCAGAGGCTTCATAAATCATATGGTACAAACTCATAATCCTAGAAGTGCTACATTCAGCTTGTATTTGTTTTTGGTCTGAGTGATTGGAAGCTGAGTTGAGCTCTACAAACTGTCAGATCTGCCACATTTGCCCTCAGCAGCTGAAACCTCTCTTTCAAAATCTTCCCCTCACAGTACTGACCACATCCAGCCTTGGTTTGCTCACTCTCCCATTTTCTTCTTTTCCCCCTTTCATTTGACTATCAGAATTAGGAAAATTTCTAATGTTCATACTTCCCAATAACTTGTGTAATCAAAATTATACTTCTGATTAAGTAATTTTTAACATTTTACTACTTCCAGGCAAATTCATATTTTATATCCTATTTTGGAATAAAATAGCTTCTTTGATTCTTATTCAAAGAATTGCAGGCAATGGATTTCCTCTTCCCTGCTTTATTTTTCTCTACAGATTTTACTATTTCTCATCCTTTGGATTTTCTCATTTACTTTGTTTATTACCTCTCTCTCCCTCAGTAGGATGCATGTTCCATGAGGGCAGAGATTTTTGTCTGTTTTTCTCCTCCTCCTTCTCCTCTTCCATTTCTGATGCCTATGGCAGGCATAGTGCAGTTAGCAGAGACAAGGCGCTTACTCAGTAACTATTTGTTGAAACACACCATAGCTGGGATATGCACTCTCCAATTCTCCATCTCTCTCTATTTCTTAGACCTAGAGTGGTTCTGAGATTTATACCTCCAGGTCTAGGCTTGTCTGCCTGTGCTTTCTTCTTTATCTTTTCCTTGAACTTAACCATTTCTTTTTTTGCCTCATTTTAGAACTCCTAGATATACACTTTTGTGTGTTTTGAGCTATACTTGGTATTATTTTAGTTAGTATTTAATAGTATTCCCCACAGTCCTTAGTTCCTGGCATTCTAGTTCCTGCCTGTCCAATACCCCAGTGATGAAGTTTCTGACAAATGCATATGTCACTGAGTACACATTCTTTGTTAATAGAGGTATTGCTGAATAGTAATCTGTTTTCTGGTGTGACTCCATAGTGGGAGACAGTGAAGAGTAGGGGATAAAAACATAGGCTTTGGAGTCTAGCAGCCTTGGGTTTAAATCTTTCCTGCATAAACTTTGGGCAAATTATCTAAACTTTCTAAACCTTAGCTACTTGTAAGATGGGCTATTATTTAGTAATATGTATCTCATTGAGCTATTGTGAGGATTAAATGAGATTGTATATGTAAAGTGCTTTGTCTAGTGTTAATTATTATTATCATTCTTAATAAAACTTCTAATTACATTTCTATTTTGCATGGGTTATCAACTTTAAAAATACTATGTAATATACTTTAACTAAGATTATGCTAAATTCACCTAGGGCTTTTTGTTGTTTTTTTTTCTAATTCTGAAGCTCCTTGTTTTGTGTCATGAACATCGGTGTAATCATCGGCTTTAATGGTCCCAAACCAGGTGTAGGCAAACTATAGCTTGTGGGCCAAACCTGGCCTGACACATGTTTTTTGCAAATAAATTTTATTGGGACACAACCACACCTTTTTGTTTACATACTGTCTATGTCTCCCTTTGTGCACAATGGCAAAGTGAAATAATTGTGACACAGGCCTGCAATACCTAAAATGTTTACCATTTGGCCCTTTAAGCCCCTTTACAGATCCCTGTCCTAGACATATAAGAAAGTAATAGTCTACAGAATCTTGTTTAAGAAAGCAGAGTCAGCTGCAGAATAGTTATAATAATAATAATAATAATAATAATTAATAATAATAATAATTATAAGTATGACAATATTTAAGTAAGTATAATTATCAAATATTATCCATTAGGATTTGTCAGACATGGTGCTAGGATGACACAGGTTAATCTAATGTTATCCCTGAAATGACCCATGGGGTAGATACTATTAGATTCATTTTATAGATGATGAAGCTGAGATTCAGGAAGGCTTTTAGTAGTCTCTCAGGTAGAATTCAAGTCCAGGTGTGCAAGATTCCAAACTTGTATAATATACCTCATCCAGAACCTTGGACTTGGTATTAACACAGTGACTTAGAAATCTGGTCACAGATGCCATGTAACACTGAATTTGTTATTTATCTCTGTGAGCCTCCATTTTCCCACCTTTCAAACAAAGAATTGGAATAGATACATATTCAGGTTCCTTCTGGGAAGAATACCCTCTGAGTTTAGGAGACCTTAGCCACCACGCAGCAGGAGTAGTCTGAGGCTAACAAAGCGCAGCCACTTGTGTGATAAGGGGCTGAGGAGGGCAGTGGGACCAAGCTGGGGTAGAGTTCAGGCTGGGCTAGGACAGCTGGCAAAGGTGAGGCACCATCAGCATCTGGGAATGGTATTTGATAGGCACAGAGAGACTGCAAAACACAAGAAATTAATGGTGTTTACAGTCAAAGTCCCTTTCTCCTCCCCCCAGGAGGGATGTGTGTCTCCTACCACACTTGGGGGTATACTGTATTTGGAGAAATTGCTCAAAAAGTTATTGTTCACAGTGTTGTGTCAATTTCTGGTGTACAGCACAACATTGCAAACTGACTATACTTCAATTTTTAAAAATATGTATATATAAAGCCTTAGGGCAATCTATTAATTGTCTTTAAAAAAAAAAGTTATTGTTGAGTGGTGAAAGCAGTTAGTTGATGTTCAGTAGAATGTTGATTTGGAAACATTTCTCTCAGCACCCCTTACTGCTGCCCAGGACTTTTGTCTTTCGAGGTTGACTCACGGCTGGATTGAGCCGTTTCCACACCCACTGTGGTCCAGAGCCTGGGCTTGTTTCCTCTTTTTACCTAGTCCTTGTTCCGCAGAGCTCTGATGTTGGTAAAGAGAAGGAGTGTGGGCTTAGCAACAAACATTCACTCCCGTCTTCAGTTAAGGATTTGTGTACAAGTGATTTATTAGGAAACATCAGAGAGGCTAGAAAAGGAATTGAAGAAACTGAGGCCAAGGAAGAGGAGGAGGCTGAACCAAAGGTGCTGGTTGATTTTCCCAGGTCTTTCCAGCAAACACCATAGACTGGGTGGCTTCAAACAATAGAAACTCATTGTCTCATTGTTCTGGAGGTTAGAAGTCTGAAATCAAGGTGTTGGCAGGGCCATGCTCTCTCAAAAGCCTCTAGGGGAGGATCCTTCCTTCCTTCTTTCAGCTTCTAGAAGCCCAGGCTTTCCTTAGCTTGAAACAGCCTAACTCCAATCGCTGACTCATTTTTCACATGACCAGCTTCATGTGTGTCTCTGTCTCTGCATCCAAATTCCACTTTTCAGGAGACCAGTCATATCGGGTTAAGGGCCCACCATCTTACCTTAAAGACTTAGGTCTGTAAGTATGACCTAATTTCCAAATACAGTTACATTCTGCAGTACTGAGGAGATATCTTTGGTGAGGGGGAAGGAGGGGTACAAAATTCAACTCATAACAGGTGCAATCTGAGTTGAAAGTCCTGGGGAGGGTGGTTCCATTTTGACCCGGCAGGGGGACTTTGCAGTGTAAGTTACATCTCAGAGTTATTCCAGCCAGGCAACATGTAAAAACAGTCAGAGGGAATCTGAGAAGGTCAGGGAGCACTAACAGCTACAAGAGGCTGGGTGAGGTTCCCAGTGCTCCAGTAATGACTTCCAGCCTGTCTGGAACAGCGACTGAGGATGCTTAGAGGCTATGAGGAGAAAGCAGGAGCCCTGGGGGTTAGGTGGGGTTGATTTCCTGGCTCTGCTTCTTGCCAGGGCCTCTGCCCCTACTCCAGCTTTACATTTTCCCCACACCTCAGTTTCTCTTCCTCAGAACTACCCTTTCAGGTTGACAAATTACCTGGCCTTACTTCTAGAACTAGAAACTAGAGTGCCTCATAAAGGCCCACAAACTTCAGGAAAAGGATTCATAAATTGTGGCCTTCAAGAACAGAGACTACTAAATATGCACACAGCCTACTGGAGCTTTTTGCACAGAAATAGTAGGATTCTGTACCCCCGTCCCCTAAGACCAACTCTCTACCCTTGCCTAGGCTTCCAGCTTCAAGAGGCGTTTTGGTTTCTTTGAAGGACTCCATCTCCTCTTCTGCCCTCATCCAGGACTGTCTTTGATGTTCATTTCAATATACTTCCTGTGGCTGCCAGTTTTGAAGGTCCAGGTGTGTTCCGACTGGTGAGGAGTGGATTAGAGCCACCCACTGTGGTCTCTGGAACCCCACTCCTTCATGCCTTCCTTCTCTGCCTCCCTGGGCCCCCTCGTCCTCTCCTCTGCATGTTCAGAACATGTTCAATAAAGGAGCACTTTGATTCTGATTAAATCCCACATCCTGGATCTGAAGCCACTGTTCAACTTTTCTGTTAAAGAAATCCTGTGGCCTATTTCCCCAGATGAGTTTTCTGCTAGGCCTGCAGAAAAAGTAGTCATTTTTATATTAGTTCACAGCTAGGTGCTTTGGATGGGGGTGTCTGTATCTTTCTGCTACAGACACAATTCTTACTGCCTGTAGGGTAGGACTCCATAACCAGGTTGTGTAGGGCTAGCCTAGACAGTTGAAATTTGAAGCCATCTCTCTGGTATGACTTTAGGGTCACCATCTCCCAGCTTCCCAGCCACAGAATTCCTGGTGTCTGAAATTCTACCTTTAGAGGGTCATTCTTTTTCTCAGGCTTGCTTTCCTTTGACTTGTGGAGACACCAGAGCTACCCTGTAAGACTTCTTAGTCATCAGCTCTCTAGTGAGATGCTTTTCTGGAAACGCATAAATTGGGAGGAGGAGGTGGTAACAAAAGATTAAAAAGGCACTTAATCATCAAATGTTGGGGGTAAAGAAAAGGGATACAATAAAAGCAGTGAAAACAGCACCATCAGGAAAGGCTGCATGGAGATTCTGAACTCCGCCCCTCTTTACAGTTTGGGCAATGAATGGATGCTGATGCAGTTGGTGACTTTGGAGGATGATTTGGGTAGTTGTGAAGCAGTCTTTTTCTCTCCTTTCAGCGGTTCAGTGCATCACAGCCATGCAGGCTTGCCTTACTCAGGACCAGCTGGTGGTGGAGTGGCAAAGCTTCACTCTGAAGGTGGACAAATGGGTGGTTGAGTGGGTCCCAGATTTGGACTCAGAGCCCTCACTCATTTCCTGGGAATCTGTGTCTCAGGCCAAGAACTGGACAATAAAGAAAGGTAACCATTCTGGACCCTATAAATTCCTGCTGTGTAGGAGACAGTTTCACTTTCATCAGTTTTTAAATCCTTAACCTTGGCTTCAAAGCTGTAAAGGTGAGTAATACAATTTGACAAGCCAGTGCAGGCTTACTGAAGTGTAATTTTTGGCATTTCCCAGCAATGCTGGAACAGAAGTGATGGGTATCACACCAGATACCTGGAGTGTTTCCAGGTGGAAAACACTATCTCAACACCTACCATCAGAGAGCTCGTCCCAGATAGCTTGATCATGGGATTAACACCAGATTTTGTATCCCATCTGTCCTACCCAGGGCACCTCCTTCAGTTCTGGTTGCTTGTTTAAGAGCTAGACTCCCTCCCCACATGACTGATACAGGGAGTAGCCTTCTTTTTGAGAAAGTTCCTGCACCATGTACGACATGCAAGTGAGGCTTTACCCTCCCAATTCGGTCAGTCCAAACATTTCTTAATACTTAATAGCATCCATATGAAGAATCATGCTTATGTAGGGATGCAGACAGACAGAAGAGCTAAACTTTATGGTATCTGAGTTCTCTAGGGGCATATGCTATTGAGAGAAGGATTCAGTTTATTCTGCAGTGCCCCTAAATCATACAAGATCAGCGATGGAGGAGAGACTGGCTCTCTTGCTTCTCCCTTCCTGAGTGGCTCTGTCATTTTGTCAGAGTGGTGCAGGCTTAGTTCTAAGAATTAATTTTAAAATGTTAGAGCTGGAAAAGATGTTAGAGACCATCCAACCTAACCTCCTTATTTTCCAGAGGTGGAAACTGTAGAGAAATAGAATATCTTGTGTAAGTCGAGGGCTAAAACTCTTAGTCTATCATCCTACTATGCTGCACTCTGCACTTAATGCTTATTTCTCTCTTTTCAACAGATGAATTAAAACCTTTCCAGTGCTACAACATCTCTGTGTATCCAATGTTGAAAGACCAAGTGGGTGAACCATATTCCATCCAGACTTATGTCAAAGAAGGTGGTATGTATGGACAAGGTCCTGTGGGGAAAAAAAACACTGGGCTTGTCCAACCTTCAGACAAGGCTGTGAAGGCCTACAGCTCATTCAGTGTTGCTGTAGCCTTCATCTGTGCTGCGCCTTTAGCTCATACTAAGCTATGTATGTTTGACACAAGTGTGGTCAGATTCACTAAACTTTAAAGCTGGGGTAGCCATTGGAGGTTGTCGAGTCCAAGCCCCTCGTTTCACAAATGGAAAATTGAGGCTCGGAGAGGTGAGATAACTTGCCAAAAATTGCAAAGAAACTTAGTAAAAACAGTGCTGTAAACAGAAACAACATTTAGTTAAGACCAATTTAGGGATCCTACAGAGTTAATTGTAAGTTGGAGATGCTAAAAAATGATTTTTAATTATGCAGCAATAAACAAAGGATTTATTGGTGAACTGCTCAAACTTCATTTTTATCTTTTTGTAAGTTAACATCTTCCAGATTCAACATTAGAAAATATATCCTGTCACTCAAAGGTAGTCCATGGAGGCATACTCTTCAAATGTTTGATAAGAGCTATTATGGATATGAATGAAAGAGCTGGGTGCCAAATTAGAGTGAGAGGTCTGTAAGAAAGTACTTTTCCTCTGGTTTTTGGCACTGCTTCTCTTCCTGTTCAAGATGGATGGCTCCAGACAACAGTTTTCTTGAACAAGTTGATCCATCAGTTCCCTTTCTGCCACCACCTCCCACCTCCAGCACTGATTATGGTCTGAGTACTGGCCAAAGACGTTGTGGGAGAAGGATCTGCTGGGTGTGACTCAGTGTTTATTGTTTATCTCCCTGTCCTATAAAGCTCCATCAAAAGGTCCCATGACCAAGGTGGAGAACATTGGGGTGAAGACAGTCACAATTACATGGAAAGAGATTCCCAAGAACAAAAGAAATGGTTTCATCAGCAACTACACCATATTCTACCAAGCTGAAGATGGAAAGGAATTCTGTAAGTAAGCTTATAGCTAAGTTGAAAGAACCTCCAAGCCCCAGATAGATGCTCTGTATAGACCTGCTGTAGGGGTGGCTCCCATGACTGATACCTGGCCACCTTGCATGAATCCCTTAGCCTCTTTGACCTTGTCTGAAAATGGGGCCAAGGGCACCTGCCTCTTGAGTGTTTTAGAGTCAAATGGGAGTGAAATGATTGTACCTGAGAGCCCTGTAGGAACCAGAGGAATTGATATAATTGTGCCAGTCAGGCTGTGAACAGGTGGGCCTCCTGGGAGCTTCCTTACCATTATTCCAGAGTGGGGAAGGCCCAAATTAGAGAGTGGAGAGGGGACAGACCCTGCTTGGTGGCACTTACTTTGCTGCAGGGTGTTTTACCATGATTCCTACTGCCCACTGCCTGTTTCCTGAATCTACCATGTCCTGACATCATAAATTCTGGGCTAGGCTTAGATTCCTGTTTAGGCTAATTTTTTTTGTTGTTGTTTCATATCTACAAAAACATACAACATAAAATTTACCACTTTAAACATTTGAAAGTATAGAATTTAGTGGCATTAAGTATATCTATAATGTTGGTCAACTGTCACCACTACATATTTCCACCCCAAATAGAAACCCTGTACCCATTAATCAGTCACTTCCTTACCCTCATCCCACAGCCCCTGGCAGCCACAAAATTGCTTTCTGTTTCTGTGGATTTACCTGTTCTGGTGTTTCCTACAAATGGAATCAGGCAACATGGTCTTTTACGCCTGGCTTCTTTCACTTAGCACGCTGTATTCAAAGCTTATCCATGCTGTAGCGTGTATTAGTGCCTCATTCCTTTTTATGGCTGAATAATTTTCTACTGTATGGATAAACAATCTGTTTATCCATTCATCAGTTGATAAGACATTTGGGTTATTTCTATCTTTAGCCTCTGTGATTAACACTGCTATGAACATTGGTGTGTAATTACCTGAATCCTTGCTTTCAATTCTTTGTGGTATATACCTAGAAGTAGACTTGCTGGGTCATATGGTAATTCTAGTTTAACTTACTGAGGAACCATCAAACTGTTTTCCATAGTAGCTACACCAATTTACATTCCCACCACAATGCACGAGAGTTCCAATTTCTCCATATCTTTACTAACACTTGTTATCTTCCATTAAAAAAAAAAGTATGCCTATCCTAGTGGGTGTAAAGTGTTATCTCAGTGTGGTTTTCATTTCCACTTCCTTTATAACTAATGATGTTGAGCATCTTTGTATGTGCTTGTTGTCCATTTATATATCTTCTTTGGAGAGAGTCCTTTCAATCTCTTTGTTTATTTTTAAATTTGGCTGTTTGTCTTTCAGTTGTTGAGTTGTAAGAGTTTTTTTTAAGTATATTCAAGATACAAGTTCCTTATCACATATATGATTTGCAAATATTTTTTCCTTTCTGTGAGTTGTTTTTTCACTCTCTTGGTAATATCTTTTGATGTATAAAAACCTTCCATTTTAATGATGTCCAGTTTAATCTATTTTCTTTTGCTGCTTGTGTGTTTGGTGTCATATCTAAGAAATCATCACCAAATTCAAGACTGTATATATTTACCGTATGTTGTCATCTAAGAGTGTTATAGTTTTAACTCTTATATTCAGGTCTTTGAGCCATCTTGATAGGCTAATTTTAGTCAGAACATGGATAGAGGGATTGTGTTATGAGATGGGCAAGCCTGGAAGTCCAGGTTCCAATGCTCTTATTTCAGTGCTGCTAAAGCACAGTTTTCAGTTGGGCTTAGCTCTGGTGTTTGACTTCTGTATTTTTCCTTTAGCCAAGACAGTCAATGCCAGCATCCTTCAGTATGACCTGGAGTCCCTGACACGGAAGACCTCTTACACTGTTCAGGTCATGGCCAGCACCAGTGCTGGGGGAATCAATGGCACCGAGATAAACTTCAAGACATTGTCAATTAGTGAGTATTTCCTTCAGTCCCTGGGAATGTCTCCTTGGCATTTCCTTTAGGCCAGTTGTAGACGATGTTTGCCAAACACAGGGGAAGCCAAATGAAAGGGCTTAATGAGAAGAACCATCTGCTCTCTGACTCACTAGTCTTTCTGGAAGGCATATGGGTGAGGAGGGAGTAAGGAGAGTAGGCAAATGGAGACTGAATTTGGAAAGACTGGTCATTTTACTTCTTCCTCATGGGTATCCTCTATCATCATAGGAAAGAAGGATCAAATTAATGCCAACTTCACTCTTGCTCCAAACCATCTCCCACCTCTAGACTGTCTCCAAGTTCATAGCCACCTCTTTCTGTGAGTCAGAGGATACTGTACACTTAACCTCATCATTTGTGGAGTTTTTTTGAGCAAAAATGTACATAATGTGTTCTATTGACAGGTTTTATATTTTAAAACAGGAGCAAGAAAAATTTAATAAATACACCAAATATGTAAAATATAATATGATTCACATGATGGTTATGGGGAATATTCAAGAGGAAAAGAAGATGGGATGAGATGGGAAATGGAGAAAGAAGGAAGGAGAATGGGAGAAACAGAGAACCAGTTTAATTTTTCCAAGTCCTTGAGTGACAGAGACTTGATTTTAAGGATATTCTAATACTGTTTTTAAAAATGAAAATTAAAAGTGAAGGAACATTGCAAAATTTGCAATAAAAGCTATAAGGAGTCTGCTTTGAGTATTCTTGAAAGCCTCTTGTTCATCACATTTTCAAAAGAATAAAAACAGCTCATGGTTCTGGAAAATGTGAGTATAGCATGTGTTTTCACATAGAAAACATACTCTGTTTTAGCAGCTAACATTGCCTTTTTGGAATCCTTTTTGATATTGCTCTTTAATATCTTTTAAAATTATGCTGTATTTTCACAACACTAGGCACAAGCTGCATTATCTGCTGGAATTTTCTCTAGAGTCAAATTGAAAACAAGAGCCTGCCTTGGAGCCAAGAAGTTTCTTACCCTTGGTCTACAAACTGTAGATCTCCCTGCTTCTATCTTTGATCCTCTACCATCTGTTCTCCACAAAGTGGTCAGAGTTTAAAATCCTAGACCCCCTGTATAAAACCCACCAATGGCTTCTGATTTTTCTTTTCTTTCCTTTTTTTCTTTTCTATTCTATTTATGGAGGTTCTGGGGATTGAACCCAGAATCTTGTACGTGCTAAGCACACATTCTACCACTGAGCCATACCCCCCCCACCCCTTGTTGTATTTTAAGTAAAATCCAGACTCCTTCCCATAGTTTTCAGGATCCTTCGTCATCTGTCCCTTACTGACCTCATCTCCCACCACTTTCTTTTATGTTCCTTAAGTTGTTCCTGCTTCAAGCCTTCTGTATCAGCTTTTCCTTCTGCCTGGAATTCTTTCCCCATGTTTTCTCATGCTGGTTCCTTCTCATTCTTCACATCAGCTCAAATTCCACTTCTCCAAGAAGTCTTCCTTTGCCACCTCTCTAAAGTTGCTAACCCCTTCCCACTTTACCTTAGTTACTCGCTGTCACTTTGTCTTATCTGAAATAATCTTATATTATTTATTGCCTGAGTTCTTGTACCAGAACATAAGCTTCATGAGAGTAGGGATCTTGTATTCTTTGCTTCTTGCTGTTTGTTTTATTACCTAGGATAGTGTTTGGCAAATTGTAAGTGCTCAGAAAATGTTTATTAAATGGATGAAGTTGGAGGATGATCCCGGTGAACACAGTTTCTGTCCGTATTACTCGGGGAGAAAAGAAATGGAATGAATTTGAATTGAGTTGAAAGAAAACTAATAAGGAATGTTTGCTGAAGCTGCTGGAAGAAAAAGTTAATCTTTGATTTTTATTAAGAAAGTAAAGAGCTCAACCTGCTACTGACTTTTGTTGTCCTTTTCCCAAAGGTGTCTTTGAGATTTTTCTTACAGCTTCTCTGGTTGGAGGAGGCCTTCTTATTCTCATTGTCCTGATGGTGGCATATGGTCTCAAAGCACTCAAGTGAGTTTATAGGTAGCAGTGTGAGCCCTCCAAATCAGGGGCGGAAGGCACCATGAGTGGGAGAGGGCACGCTACTGTTAAGGGTGTCCATTCATTTATTGATTTTGTACATATGTATTGAATTTATTATATGCCCTGTGAGATGGCAGATCAGAATTCTGACCAAACAAGAGGACTTTCACCCTCTGCAGCCCATGCACAATGCCTAGGTCTTTCTGAGGCCAGGGAAGCACCAGCTGCCCCACAGGCATTATCTGCTGTTGTTCAGCACCTGAACATACAGCTGGGGAGAATGTCTTTTCTCTGTGTCTAGAGGGAACCCCTGGCAGCAGCAAGGGGCCTCAAGGCCACCAGCTTCTCTCTTGCATGTTAACAAGCCCCAGATGGTGCTTCTGGTTGAGACCACACTTTGAGAATCATTGTTTTAAAGTATGAGTATCTTATAAGGCTTAGACTGTTACCTTTCCTGGGAAATAAATCTCAAAGGAATGGCTCTGTGATGCTGTGATTCCCCGCACCAGTACCAGGGGGTGGAGATACAGGGGTGGGAGAGCCGGAAAGAGTGGGAATAGCTTTGAGTGCAAGGTCTCTTCCCATCATGTCCCGTAGATGACTTGCGATGTCACCCCCTCAAACTGCTTTGCTTTCCCAGTACCTGTCAGGAGGCCGTGGCTTCCTTTACTCAGTAGGGAGCCATACAATCCCTATAGCAAAGCCATACTCTTTGGGCTTGTCCATATAGTGCAAGTGAAATGCTTCCTGGACTCACTTCCTATTTTAAACTCTTATCTCTTATTAGCAAATTGAAGCAGCTATGTTGGCCTGCTGTCCCCAACCCTGCCGAAAGCAGTATAGCCTTGTGGCATGGAGGTGATTTCAAGGTAAACTCTCCTGTTTTTGTTAAAGAGATCATTGAGCTGGCTGGTTGTGGGTGGTGGACAGGGTGATGGAAGTGAGGGGCAGTCCTGGGCTGAGATTTGTACAGGATTCACATAAAGAGATCTCGAGGCTAAAAAGTCCCTGGCAGGACAGGTGCAGTCAGCTTTCCTGGAATGACTTTGACCTCATCCTTTGAACAAGAGGAAAAGGACTCATCAGGCTCATGGGACCTAATATGTGCTGGGCATGGGACTGGTTGGTCCTAGAAAGGATGTCATGGAAGACACTGACCCTATCGTTAAGGACCTGCATGTCTAATCAGAGGGCAGGAGAACTGGGCTATAAGATTGAGGCCATTTAAAAAGCAACCAAGAGCAAGTTAATCTGGAGACCACCTGGAGATGCTGGAAGGACACTGATGTGGTTTCTATTCAAAGGCTGGGGCAGGCTGCCTCAAACTGCGAAATTGAGAAAATCAGTTTGGGGAAGTTACAGTGAAACATTAACTGGCAATGGGGTTTTCTAGTGAATCATCCATAAGTAGAAAACCTGCATTTTTGTTAGTTCTTACATTGAAAACTGTTCTGAAATTTTAAAAGTTTAATTTCTTGGTTAAGTAGAAATAACCTCGATCAAATATAACCTTTAAATCCTCATTAGTGAAAGACTGTTTCTAGTACTTCTTGATACAGGAATTTTTTTTTTTTGCATTCTTTTTTTATTGAAGTACAGTCAGTTTACAGTGTTGTGTCAATTTATGGCGTGAAGCATAATGTTTCAGTCATACATATACATATTCATGTTCACATTCTTTTTCATTATAGATTACTACAAGATATTGAATATAGTTCCCTGTTCTATACAGTAGAAACTTATTGTTTATACGTTGGAAGCAAGGTCCTGGAGTGACATGCCACCACGTGCTCAGGAATTTTTAATATTACCTTTTGTTTCAACTCATGTCTTTTTTTTAACATGAACATTTTAATTACTTTTATTTATTTATTTTAATTTTTGTTACTCCTATTTCTATTTTCTTCTCTCCTTTATCAGTCATGTCTCACCCTATTTACTTGCCTACTTATTAAAAGTTACTAAGAGAGTAAATTAGTTCACAGGCAGTATTGTCTGATGTCTAAAATGCTTTTTGAATCATCTGTAGATCTGGCCTCTACAGCCAGCACTTATTAATCACTCACTGTATGATTGAGCCAGGCTCTGGGGATACAAAGATGACAAGTACAGGGCCCCTACCAGAAGGCCACCTTTGATTTTTCTGGTGATGTTAGGCAAGTCATTTGTCTTTATGATTTTGTCTTCTCATCTGTAAGAGTTCTAATTTTGATGCCTCGACGCCTACTGGGATTTAGTGAGTATATGATTATGTGGAAAATAGCCTTGAGCTCTCTCTAGAAGAAGAAATTGTTTGAATACAGCGTGTCCTTTCTCAGGAAATGGACCACACTTGCCCAGCTCCCATGGAAGGGCACCACTCTGGTCTCTAAGAGAAGTGTGGGGGGCTGGTCAAGAGGTGAGGCATTGGCGTCCCAAGCCTAATAGCTTTTGGCTACATCATATGTGGCCCCCAAGTGACCACTGCAGGGGTGTCCCTTTCTCTTTTCCAGGGTAAGCTAAATCTGAAGGAGTTTGATGACTCTGTGAACACAGAAGACAGGATTCTAAAACCACGTTCTGCCTCCAGTGACCTTATTGACAAGTTGGTGGTGAACTTTGAGATTTTTCTGGAAGAGGTTTCCACAGAGGAGCGTGGAAAGGGTCAGGAAAGCATCTGGGGAGGGGAAGAGAATGAATACGTGACCTCTCCCTATAGGCCTTATTGTCCCCCCTTTTCACCTGAGATCCCACCGGAAAAGTTCCAACACCCGTGTTCCGGAATGCCAGAGGGAAGCAGCTCAGAAGTCAGAGAGCAACTTCTCCCCTCTGCCCAAAGTTTAGGGCCAGACCATCTCTGCGAGGAAGGAGCACCAAATCCATACTTGAAAAATTCAGTGACAGCCAGAGAATTTCTCGTGTCTGAAAAACTTCCAGACCAAACTCAAAGAGAATTCTAAGAGCTGCCGTGGCTTGAATCCCTTTTCACGTCAGTGTGGGTGACTCTTGCAGAGAGATGGTATCAGGACTTGCCTAGAAGAGCTGCCTTGGTGTTTCCCCGTCCTGCTTGTGTTGGAGCCTCGCACAGCCCCGAGCGGCTTTTTGAGCTTGGTCGGCACGAACATGTAGCTTGCTTGAGAAGAAAGGATGGTGACCAGCCTGAGCACTTTGCAGAGAAAAAGCCATTTATTTTCTTTTGTTCAGATAGCGAGCTCTCACTGAGGCCTATGACAGATTGACTTGGAGGGGTGATGGGTCCTGGAGGTGGATAAATCTGGTCTTCCCTAAGAATTGGGCCGTGGGCGCAGCCTTTGCTGGGGTTGCTCCTCACGGCTTCAGGAGAGACTCTGCCCGTTGCCGGAAGACAATTGTTTAGTCGGCGTTGTGTGGTCTGGTGGGAGGTGAGGGTTCTCTCCCTTCAACTTGACCTCCCAGGCTCCAGGCTCCACCTCTAGGGTAGCACCGACATCACGTCAGAGCTTATGCTTCTCTCTCAACATGGGGCGGGAAGTGCTGGGGCCTTCCTGATGGCACACCTGAAATTCCTCTTTATCTTCTTTAAATCTCCCTTGGCCCACTCCACATTGGATGGAGGAATGAGGGAGGGCCTCAGCAGGGCACAGGAATGGACTCTCCCTGGGCCAGCACGTCTGCCTCACCCTCCAGGCCATTGCCCAGCCCTGGAAACCGTATCCGGAGGCCCTCGCTGCCCCTCTGTCTTGTACCCAAGCCTGGGAATAGAAAAGCACCAAAGACTGCCGTGGCTTTTTACAGGGACTCTGTCCGACCCCTCAAGGTAGCTCAGATCCCAGGGACACACCCTACAAAGACCTCTTCCCAGAAGCAGCTGTGCAGGACCTGGGGACATGCAATGCTTAGCAACTCTGCTGCTCCACCACAGGGCTCCTCTGCCTTCACCCGGCAAGGCTCAGTTAGTGGAGCCTTTAGCATAGGTGCTGATGGTGGGATTCAGCTGCCAGCACCTTGGAACTTAGGGCTGGCACCCTGACCACAGTGACATCAGATGACTTCCTAACGTGCAGCTGTGTCTCTTCTGGCCATTGGGGGAGGCTGCTGAGAGCCTGGTGAGATGGGGCAGCTGGGAGCAGCGGGCCAGGCACTTGCGAGAGGGAAAGGCTGACAATGGTTTTCTCCTGGGAGAGTTTGAGAAGTCAGTGTGTATGTAGCGGCACAAACTTCATGAGCCACTGGCTCAGACTTGCAAACCATTGCCTTACTTTCTATAACCCAAACTAATTTCTAGTCAAAGCCCCTGACCTTTTGAAGTAACCACAGCTCGATTTGGTGATTTCTGTCGCTTTGGGTATGTAACTCATTCACATTCGGAATTTTGACGCCCCATCCACCCTGGCACTGGCTCTGAGCGCCGGAAGACATTCAGAGAAGCGCAGGCTTTGTCTCTGGTTTGTTGTCTGCCCAGAGTTGGTCTTGGGAGGTGCCTTTGGCCCCACCTGTCCCTGTCAAGTCACCTGCCACTTTCCTCAGCCAACGGCCGCATCCTTACTGTGGGCACGAGTTGGGGGATGCTTTCCCAAAGCTCTCTCCTCATTAAATCTCATGTCTACAGCACCCCCTGCCCCCCAAATTCATCACTCTTAGTTTACAGAACAGTGACTACTTATCAACCAAGGAATGAGGGAGGCCTGGGCACGGTACTAGGGACCCTGTATCCTGGGAGCAGAAGGGGACCAAACAAAAGGGATACACTGGATTTCTGGTTGTAGTGGGCTCTTTCTGCACTGATACCTCCCCCACCCCCAACTGTGGTGACTTGGGCAATTCTTTGAGCCCCCCGTCCCCCAGAGATCCAGATGGGGCTCTTTCCACCCTGCCTTTGATTCGTGAGCTTATAGGAGGTTCTAGCTTTGTACCCCTCAACACTTCTCTCTCACCTGTGCCCCTCTGCCACCTCCAGCTGAGGGGTCTTCTCAAAGTCTATGTGAAGTGGGCAGGGGAGGGGCGTTCCCAGAGTTTGTCTCCCTAATCCTGTCTATCTCACACCTGGATGAGGCTTTTGAACCTAAGATCCAAGAATTTGATGGCTGAAGAGAGAGAAGAGGTCCCAGATGGCTCCTGTGAGTGGATTTCAGAGATGAAGATGTAACCCTCTGCTCTCTCTCCCATGATCATTCGTGAAAGCCCGAACCATCTCATGGACAGTTTGCAAATACCACAGCCCTGCTGTTTCATTTCTTCTTCCGATTTCTTACTTTCCTTTATGTTTCCCATTTTCTACTCCCTTTTTCCCCACCACTCCCAGTAGCTTTTTATCTTTTTAACTCTTTTTTTCCCTTTTTATCCCTTTTTGTCCTTCTCATCAGCCCCCTGTTATCATTTTCCATATTTACTTTGGCTGCCTTGGAGGGTGAGGGAGATTGAGGCTCTCTGTTTTGTTTGAGATGCCCAGGCTAATCTCATAGGAGTCAGCATTTCCTGCCAGTAAGAGCTGCAGTTTTCTTAGGAACCCCAGGAGCTCATTCAGCAGGCCACACACTGCTCTCCAGAGCAGATCACAGGACACCAGCCTAAGAGAAGCCACAGTGACCATCCTCTCCTGGGATATAGTCACAGACTGTCCCCACTCCCAGTGTCCTGTGTTGCCTCTGCATCCGGAAAAGGCCACCTGCGTCTTCTCTGTGACTGTCAAAAAGACACTGAGAGGATGCAAACAGGAAAACATGTGTTTTAGCATGGTCATTAAAAACTGATAAAATTCCTGTTAGAGTTCCCAGGGCTCTGGGAACCATGCAGACAGTTAATGTTAGTGTCCTATTAATAGCCTTTCTCTTACAATAATACCAGAAAAAAATTACAAGAATAGCAGAGAAGCCAATCTTTGTTTAAAAAAAAGATAACTTCATTCTGATTCCTCAGGAGGCTGCAACAAAACACACAGTAGAAGCAGCATGTGGGGTGGTGGTCCAGGTGGGGGTGCTGGAGGGGTCTGGCGTGGCTTCACCCTCCTGTGGGGAAAGCCTGTACTGGGCTGCCAGGCCTCCCCGTGGGCGTTCGGGCGCCCTTTGTGGCGCACCCCTCTCCCCGGTTATCGGTTATCACAGCTGCTGTATACACACTTCACTCCAGGGGTCCGCCACTCGGCTCTCAGGCCAAATCTGGGCTCTGTTTCTGTAGGGCCAATGAGCCAAAAATGATACTGACATTTTTAAAGGCTGGAAGACAAAATCAGAGGAAGAATCATGTTTAATGACATGGGAAAATTTGATAGAATTCAAATTTCAGTATCCATCAACGAAGCTTAATTGGAACACAGCCATGCTCATCCTTGTCATGTCATCTGTGGCAGTTCCCCACCACCACCACAAAGGCAGGACCCAGTAGTTGTGACAGTTTTTCCCACAAAGCCTAAAGTGGTCACCATCTGGCCCTTGTCAGAAAAAGCCTGCTGGCCTGCCCCTGTGTAGCCCACAGACTTGAGGCTCAGACTGAATTAGCTGCTAATGAAAAAAGAAACCCGGTTATGTCATTTTGGATTTCAGACTGAGTAAGGTTGGCCCCCTTAGAAGGGCACAACTCCTTGGATCCCCCCAGACCTCACCACTCCCTATCCGCTGCCCACTGCTAAGCTGGAGAATCAGTGGCTATCACTTACTCCACTTTGTCTCCCATCCCCCAACTGTCAGACATTTGGCAATGCCTGGAGGTATTTTGGGAGGGTGGTGTTGCTGGCATCTAGGGGGTAGAAGCCCGCAATGATGGTAGTCACCCTACAATGCACAGATCAGCCCCTGCATCAATGAATGATCTGGCTCAAGGTGTTGGTAATGCCCAAGTGAGGAATCCTGGCTGAGCTAACCTTTGCCTGGACCCACAGCACTTGCTGTGGGTGCTCCTCAGCATCCAGACATAGCATCTCTCTAATTGTGTCTCTTTCTTTTTGTAAATTTAAATTTTATTTTGGACTCAGCTTTACAACAACATCAACAAAAATTTCTACCAATTATTTACATCATTCTTAATTCACTCCGGATATGATCTGTGTCCCTACACACGTTTTCATCCAATTGCAAGTTATATATTCATTCTATCGTATTCTCCCTTTGCTTTCACTTACTATTTTGTGTATAAAATTCTGTGCATGAGCATAGTTTATAGTGGACACACAGAATCCCGCGGCCTGCCTGCCTGCCTGTTGTGGTTTGCTAAGGGTTGTTTTGAATGTCCTCCTCGTATAGAGAGCAACTTCAGTGAACATCATGGCACAAAATTTTCTTTTCCCAACTTTGTCTTCATTCCTCCGGGCTGTTTCCAAAGGTGGAATTGCTGGGTCAAAGTTTCATTGTCATTGTCACATATTGTGCAATTCTGTCCCTCAGAAAGCTACACTGAGTTGCAATATCACGAGACATGTCTTTGTCCTTTGCCACTGGTAATCAGCTGTTCACTGCTGTACACTGAATTTCGTCGATCTGTATGGTTAATGGCACTTCGTGGTTATTTGTATGGCTTAAATCACGGGGAAGCTAAATTTTTCCCATTTATATTTTACTGTCTGCATGTCCACCTGTTGACTTACAGAATCTTTTACTTCTAAGCTCCCCGGGGCGTTGAGAGACCAGCTGAGCTTCTAGGAATGAGAGGCACACAGTAGGACTTAGAACAACTGATGGATTTTGTCATTTGGCTGCCTCTTTAAAATATGTGGGTTTTGTAGGGCATTTTAAAGGAGACATTGCATGCTGATGTATTTCATTAATTGTTTTCTGTAAACATTAATTAGCAACAAGGCCTATTTGTAATCCAAGTACGTGATGTTACCTGTATCTTGCACCCCGTTGGGCGGAGGGTCTGGAGCAGAGCATGACAAAGGTCATTAGCAGTCCTTATTCCTCCTGCAGCATTTACTGGACGCTGGAGTCAGCAGAGAAAGCGTTTGCTCAGAAGCACAAACAGCCCTAGTCCATATTTGCAGAAGCCTGGGGGCCACCCTTGCCCTCAGTACTGGGCCATCCTGTCTGACATGCCTGCCTCTTGCTGCTGAGAGAGGTGGGGAGGCAAGGGTAGTGACTCCACAGGAGCACGGAGCCAGCTGTCAGGGAGCTTCGGGTGGTTGTTCAAGGGGCCCTAGGTATCTGCTGCTGGTCCCCTCTTTAGAGGTGGGATTCTCAGTTCTGCCCAGCTTCACTGTATGTGTGGGGCGAGATGCCAGGAAGGTATCCAGAGGCCTGGCCTTTTAAACGGAAATCAATATGTGCAAACCAGAATGCTGATGGCAGTGAGGAAGGCTGGCCCCGTGCACCGGGAAGGGCGTCTCTTGGAGGGCTGTGCAGTTGTCTTTTTTATATATTGTTCACGTGTCGATGCAACACGTAGTGCATGTGCATGAAAGTTCTGTCCTTAAGGAGACTGTGAAAATACGGTTATTGTAATGAGAGTGGCCTTCAAATGCTTCATTTCCCTCCCTTGGTAGGAGGAGGTAGTTAGGTTTACTTATTTATTCTTAGAGGAGGTACTGGGGATTGAACCCGGGACCTCGTGCACGCTAAGCATGTGTTCTACCACTTGAGCTATACCCTCCCCTCAGATGTACTTATGTTTTGATCCTTCAAATAATAAAGCCATAATACCATTTTTATGTAATGCTATCCTTCCATTTTAAAGTTTTACCCACTCATATCTTCAAAATGAGACTTCCAGATGTAAAAACCCAACTTTGTCAGACACGAAGGGAGCCTCTTGGCTGTGGAAACACAGGAGAGCTACAGGTGGACCAGGAATCAGCCGAAAGAGTTACTCCTGCTCGCACACCTCCCTCTAGGGAGTCCGCCGGGCCTTGCACCCGGGCTCCCATCGTCCTCCTCGCCTCCTCGCGGCGGCGTTTCAGACCCGCCCCCTGGCCCCCCGGGGCGCTCCCCTCGCCGCCCTCCGCAGATGACGGGTCCCGCCCACGCACGTCGCGCCACCAGCCGCTCGCTCTCCTGGGAAGGTCTCGGGCGGAGACGGCGCTGCTCCTGTCGTCCCTTCCTTGGCCTCTCCTGTGCTTTCAACGTCTCCCTCTCCAGCGGTTCCTTCCCCTTGGCCTCTAAACCTGCTCTGGTCACTTCCTTCCTAAAGGTAAGGAGGCCAAATGGTGCTCCTCTGTCTTCTCCCGCCTCTGGCTGCCTGTGACCCCGAAGCCTGGCCTGTGGTTTAGGTCGGATGGACCACGGCCCGTGTAGCAGCTTCTCCAGGTGTTTTCTTTCTTTTCTCTTCTTTTCTTTTTTTTTTTTTTTCAGTGAGAGGATTGCACTAATAGAACATTCTAGAGGATTAGAAAGCAAGCACTCAAGGGGTAGACAGTTTGGGAATAGGGAACAAGGGCACCAGGCTGGCCTCTTAAGTACGCAAATATAAGGCACACATGCACCACTCCCTGCTCTTGGAGAATCCTGAAACGGGGCAATATTTCACACGCAGTTACCTCAGGCTTTGCTCTGTTCACTGCTAAGGTCTCCGACGGCTAACGTTTGCCGGCACAATTATTTTGTGCCAGATACGTGCTAAGGGCTTTCCATGTACAAGGATGCTGTGAGGTACTATTATCCAGTTTGCAGAAAGGTGGGTGCCAGTAGATAGAGGTAGTACCGTGATCCCATTTACAGACAGGGAGAGTGAGCTCAAAGAGGCTTCAGTGATGTGGCCAAGGTTTGAAACCAGAAAGTGGTGCCTTAGAACCCAGGTCCCACTTCCTTGGACTGCTTGGTCTCTAGTTAATAATAAAGGAGCGGAGTGGGCACCATGTCCACGTTCACAGCACAGGGAATGACAAGGAGAGAGAGGACCCAAGGGAGCCCGAGCTTCAAGGTGGGCTTGGGATGCTGCAGAAGCAAGACGAGGGGCCATGACAGAGTGATGGGAGCTGAGAGTACCTGGGGGCTCAGGCAAGGCACAGGGAGGTCTGGTGCGAGAGGGGATTTACTGCAATAGTCGGAATAGGGCTTGCACGTGACTTTCCTCTTCCCACTAATCCCCTCTTCCCACTCTTCCCTCCTCACTCTTCTGCTCTTTGTTTCTCAGCCTCCTTGTGGCTGACTTGCCCCTTGAGCCTCCATTTCCCTCGGGTTGATCCCCTGGTGCACAGCTCACTGCACCAGTTCTGTCATCCACACCCAGGCTTCAGCTGCAGCTGCATCATTTCCATGGAGCCCAGGCTCTGCACTTCCAACTGCTCACTGGACATCTCCACTCGGAATGAGCATGTCAGACTTCTAACATGCATCCACAACCCGTCTCTCCTCTTTCAGATCTTATCTCTCCATTCTCTTACTTGGACACTTGGTGTCATTGAAGCTCCAACCTCCCTCACCACCAGCATCCAATAGGTCACCGAATCCTTACACTCCTCTGTGCAGAACTTCTCTCATCAGTCCTCTCCACTCCATTCCCCCTGCTCCCAAGCCAGCCCTGGCCTTGGTCATCTTTGATCTGGACCTTTGAGCAGCCTCCTCATTGGTCTCCTTGCCTGCAGTCCTCCTTCCTACCCCCAAATCCATCCTCTGTGTTACTTCCTGAGTGATTTTTATGCACAGATTTGGTTCCATCTCTTTCCTGCTTCCTAATTCCCTATGGCTCTTAGGTAACACCCAAACTCCTTAGCAAAGTAATGGGTGAGGTTTCTTTTAAATTATTTGCTCATGTGCTACACTTTTAGAGTTAATAGGTGTCAGTCTATGACTGCTGTAACAAATTACCATAAACTTAGTGCCTTGAGAGATACAGATTTATCACTTTACAGTTCTATAGGTTAGATGTTCAACATTGTCTCACTGAACTAAAATCAAGGTGCCAGCAGGGCTGCGTTCCTTCTGGAGGCTCTAGGGGAGAATATGTTTCCTTGCCTTTTCCAGCTTCTAGAAGCTGCTCTTATTCCTTCTAGAAGCTGTGGCCCTTCCTCCATCTACAGGGCCAGCACCGTTGCATCTCTCTGGCAGTCCTTCTGGACTCATATCTCCCTCTGCTCACTGGGGCTGAGGTCGGCCTGGGGCCTGAAGCACATCGTTAAGACCCCAACCAAAGCCTCACTCTGCATCTGTTAACTTTCTCCTGAGATGCCAGTGCTTGTCTGCTTCTTAGTGTTCCTGACCCATGGACCAGCCTTGTCTGAGACCAGAGCACAGACAGAGATCAAGATACCATCTTATTACTGGCAAAGCTACCTAGAGAACCTGGCCCAGGATCTGTGACTCAGAGGGCTTACTAATGGTCAGCCCAGAATTAGACACCCCAGGCCATGTGCCCAGCTGGACTCCACAGGTCTTGCTCTGCAGGGACAGGCCTCCTCTCCTGTGGGGCAGAGAGCTGACCAGTGCACATTGTCCACCAGATGGGCTGGTTCCTAGATGGAGGAGCTAAGAGAGCAGACTTGAGGGCTACTCACAGCTGCCAGGACCCATGGGGGGTCTTGACCTATCAGAACCACAAGATCAAAGCCCTGGGAGGGGAGTGAGCGGAGGTGGGGCCAGGTCCAAACAAACTTCCGCTCAGTTCAGAATTCCAAAGTATTAACTGGATGTGCGGGACAGGGCAGGGCCCTGCATTCCATGGCAGCACACCCCAATTAGTGGACAGCCCCTAGATGTGATATGTACACATCTCAGAGCTTCTGTATTCCAGATCTTCCTTCATAGGGATCAACCCAAAGGATGGAAAAAAATTCCCTCTGCCTTTCCAAATAAATAATGAATATTTACTTGGAAGCTAAGTTGAGCCTTTTCTTCAGAGGAGTCAGCATGTGACTGTAACTCAAGCCCCTTCCCAGTACATACTTTATCAGCCAGCCTTTGCTCTCCTCCAGGAAAAAAATATGAGTTCCTGGAAAAAGCCCCTAGGGTTGTTAGATGTTGATTTCCTGATGGTAAAATAACAGCCTCCTAAGCTGACAATTCCATGACATCTCAGGGGCTAGTTCCAGAGAACACATGATACTTTAACCAAAGAGAGAATGCTCTGTCCAAAGGCAGTGTCTCTTGGACCCAAAGCAGCATTTTCCAAACCCCCGGGCCCACAGATGGGTACTCCCTGGAAAGACTTCCTGGCTTCTCAGGCCAGGCAGGAAGGCAGACAGGCTCCGGGAGCAGCTGGGGACACTCATTATTGTGTCTGGGATGAGAACCATTGTGTGTGAGTTGGGACCAAACCTCAAGGCACATGAATACGGATGATCACCCTAGCTTCCTCTCACGCCCCACTGTCCCTCATGCCAGGCAGCCTTTGCTGGCGAGAGGCAGAAGGGAGGAAGTGACCGATGGTAAAGTCTCCTGGCACTTGCACTCTGGTTCCCTAGCTTCCTGGGGCCACACCTCTATGGGATTAGGACCCAGGCCCAGTAACAAGTTCACAGGGATTCTCTGGCTTGTTCTCACCAGCAAGACTGCAGAACCTTGGCAGCCAAGCTCTCTTCTCTAGGGTTACATGGCTACCTGCTTGTCCTTCCTGCCGTCTGCTGTGCCCCCACCTCCTGAGGGGCTGTGTGGAGCCCTGGTAGTGATCGGGGTGCCCAGCTGTGTGGAACTGATGGGACCCCAGGACATGAGCCCGGCAGTGCTAAGACTTGAAAGTCCTGGGCAAACCAGAATGATGTGACCCTATGCTGCAGCTCCTGGGCCTGTCCCCTCTTTTAAAGTTGTGTTCTCATGTTGGCATTATCTTGAGTGTGATGCATCCAGCTGTCCCCAGACCATCAGCTAGCTTGTTCTCCGTGACAGTGTTGTAGAAAAGTGTGTTACAGCTCAGTGTTACAGCTCAGTTGCAACAGCAACCTGGATCAAGGCAAGAGAACAAGCAGCACTCGGAGAGTTGGAGAACTCAGGTTTATTACGCCAGTGGGCCCAGAGGAGTTAACACTCCAAGCTCTGGACCCCGTCTGTAGGTTTACACAGGCTTTTATAGGCTGCCAGTCTATACTTTGCAACATCATATGCAAATAAGATGTAACAAAGGTGACTAATTAGGAATGAGCTTTGTAGAAATGGACCAATCAGGAGTGATAGAAATGGATCAATCAGGAGTTATTTCAGAGAACCAATAGACTCTTAGGGGTAAGTTCCGCTTTCCTAGAAGTAAGCCATTTCAGAGTTAAAAAGTGAGATAATCCTGCTGGGCCAGGGAACCGAATGGTGCTGGCAGGAGAGTAGTGGCCCTGCGGGGGGGTCCTGCCATCTTTTTCATGGGGCTTCCCACCTCAACAGTATCCTCAGAGAGCCCATCCCCTGACCGGAACAGCTGGAGTGTAAGGTTGGCCCTTGCTCCCCATTCCTTGGCAGGCTTGCTCCTCAGGTCCATCAACCTCCAGCTGGGCCCCAGGGGCCCTCCCAACTCCCATGATGCTCCTCGTGACCCCTGCTGGCCCTTCAGTACACTTGGTCATGCCACAGAGAACCATCCAGGAATGCTCATTCCTTATTTTACAACAGCAACAAACTGGACTGTCTCCTGGCTTCATCCCTATGGCCAACATCCATTTTTTACCCATTTAACCATTAACTGTTTTTGCCATTGAGCCATTGTGGATGTGGGACTGCAGACCTCAGGGTTTGCTCTGTCTCATCTCCTAGGATGACCTGGGCCCTAAACACAGGCCATCTGGTCCTTTCTGAGGGACACCAGTGTCATAGAAGCATCCACTCTGTCCAAAGGACCAGAGCCCTGCCAAACTCTTAGCAAAACCTTCTGTGTTCATCCTTGTTCTCATTTCGAGGCTCCAGCCAGCCCCTTCAGCTTAGATTGGTCAGATGTCCTGCTCCCTTGTAACATGAAGGAAAATAGGGTGACTTCTGGCTGGTCTGCCAGAATTGTGGTTGACAAGTTGGGGCATGTTGGTTGGTGAAAGTAGGTGGGGACATAGAGCATGTGCTAAAATCTGGGCCCTCTGAGAAAACTTCATGGGCCCCGGGGAGCCCACAGATTGTCAAATATCGTGAAATTTCCATATTTCACATAAATTATAATTTTTGTGCTGTCAACATCTTGGAAAGGTTTTTATGTTTTGGTTTTTTTTAATTATTTAACTATATGTAACTGATTTCTCAGCAGTCATCCTCCATCTATAGAGATTCTTGTGAATTGAGAGCAATCTCTATTCTAATATAACTTGCAACTTGTTTGCAAACAAAATGACATTTTTATGAATTTCAAAATAACGAAGTTGATTTCACATTGTGTTTTATACCAGCTTAATTAAATATCTTTGCAATTTTCTTTTCTTGGTTTTTAGCCAATAATTATTTTTCTCAGGTCACATATATGTTCTTAGGTCCCTGAAAAACTCACTTACTTCTCATGCTGGAGTACAGATTCTTTCTGGATAAGTGTTTTGTAACTGAAAACGCCAAACTGGTAGCTAATTCACCTATTGTGAGGCCAGTGCCCTCAAAATTGGATGTGGAGTGAAGGGGGGAAATGATAGTTGTGCAGAAGCAGGGTGGGTCCGGGTGGAGGCGGGCTCAAGGCTCTGCTTGCCTTGTGGGTGGAGAAGCAGTGCAGTACCTGTAGGGCTGAGCAGGTTCAGCTGCAGCCTCCCGGCCTGCACTCCAGAGGGCGCGTGGCTGTTAAATGGAATGCATGAATAGGCTGTCCCAACGGGCACTTTCCGAGTTTGGTAAACGGGGGCCAGGCGAAAGAGTCTGACCCTCTGAGTGAGTCTGCCTCCGACCATCAGCCAGACCCTCCTTGCACACCTGTCCCCTCTCACCCTAGATCAAGGCCACATCAGAGTAGAGACGGCTGCATCTGTGCAGGGTGCTGCGGAGGGGGTTCTTAGGTTAATTCCGCAGATGCAAACCCTGAGGCATCAGTTCAGCTGTAACAAATTTATCACCAGGGCGTTCCCGGGAGGAACTGGGAAAGGTGCAAGGGAAGCTTGATAGAGAAGGGGAAGAAGCCAAGGAGGGTGGGATTTCAGAAATGGTCCCGAGGAAGGCGGCACCCGCCTGACCCCGCAGGGGAAGCTGGAGGTAAGTGGCTGGGTCCTGGGCTTTTATGCTCTTAAACCTGCCTCTTTTATGCGTCTTCGTTGCTACTGGCTTCCTCACTGGGTGTGGAACTTTCCAAGTACTTTTGACTGTGTGTGGAGGCCGAGGAGGCCAGCCGCCCACCAAAGAGGAGCCATAGGGCCAGGGGTGGGAAGCAACACTCAGAAAACTGGCTGCATGGGGAAGTACCCTGGCACCCTGGCAGGGCAGCTTCATTTAGCAGCTAAGTATGCTGAGCACATGTTTGTTTAACATGTGCCAGGTACTATGCTGTGTGTGGTCAAAGATTATGTCATTTAATGCTCCCCCGGTAGCTGGGGCCTGTGAGGGGAGGCCCCCAATATTTAAGCTACAGCTTGGTGTGTGGAGGAGCATTGCAGGGGGAACTGTTTCCAGCCCCAGCTTTGCTGACTGCTCACCTGTGACCCTTCATGAGCTCTTTGACCTTTGTAAACCTTTACCTATAAAATCGGTGGAGGGGAGAATAGTATCATTGCATTCAACTAAGGGGAGATTAAATGATTGTTTATCATTTAATGATGAGATGATTGTTCTGAGCTGAACACAGTGCTTGGCACATGGTGAGTGCCCAGAGAACAACAGATACGCGCATCGTGTTTTTTGAAAAAAAATTTAATAGTATTTTGAATGTGAGGCTGGCTCATCTCACAGGAGAGTAAATGATGATGGAAGTTTTGAGCAGTGAAGGAAAGGTAAGAGATAGTCTTGCACTCTTGAAAGAATAATTTAAATTTGCGATTGGTCAGTCATGATGTTGGTCAGCCTCAAAATACTCTACATGGAGAGGCAGGTAGTTTATCGGGGTGCAGACTTCCAGTGAGAGGCAGGCACCCACAGAGTCTGGGTGAGGGTAGAGGAGGACACAGCTGATAGAGAAAGGGGGGAGGTTTTGGTTGTTGAAATGGAGGTTTTCCTGCGGGAATGGTGGAGGGAGCTGGGAGGGGAGGTTGTGGGAGAAGTAGGAATTAGGGATTTAGAGGTGCAGGGTGTGGTGAGGTCGGATCCTGGGTGCGATCCTGGGACTGTGTGGCTGAGGGGAGGGTGGGGAGAGGAAGTACTCGGGAGCTTTTGAGGTGGGGGGACCTGGAGGCCAGCTGGGTCGTCCGCTTCAGCCCGCCCCGCCCACCGGGGCCATGCCTCAACAGCTTCGTGTTTTACCCAGTCAGTATTCGTCAGATCTTGGAAACCAGTCACTGATATCTTTTTTGTAAGAAAATTGAAAAAACCACCTGTTGACTGGAAAAAAAAAACAAAACAAAAGCACAACCTAGAAGTGGAGAATTAAGTGTTACGTGGTGGCCTTACTGAGAACTGCAGCCTGGGAGACAGCCTCTCCCATAGCTCTGGGGAGCTGTTCCCAAGGTAAGAGAGGCGCCAGGATGTATAGGAGTTTTTGTTGGGGGAAAAAATGTAGTCGAATATCAGAAGATTACTGCAAATCACAAAAAACAGGCATCTCAAGTTAATGATTTTAGTGCTTTTCAGTGTGTGGGAAGATGCAAGAATCTGGGCTCATTGAAATCATTCCTTTGATAAGCACCTAAACTATCTAGGGCCGGTATCCCCTTCTCATCCTGAATCCCCTCAGGGTGCACAGTCAGGGGCAGCTGCAGCGGCTGATGGCTTGATGGCCGCAATGTCCTTCCTTTACTGAAATGGCAGGCGTGATTCTTGTCCACACACCTTTGACCAGATACTAATGATCCTATGCCATCAATACCCTCAACTATCTAGCCCTTCCTCTTTGTCTTCCTGACCCTGTCACAGTTCAAGCCTTTCCACTCTCTCCTGAACAGCGACAGCCGCCCCCCATTGCTCTCCTTGCCTCTGTTTTCACACCCTGCCTTTCCTTCTCGGCCTGTTTGATCTCCTTTTAAGATTATATTTAGGCCACAGTAGTGGAACTTTTCCTAACCTCCTGATAAATTAAAACTCCCATCCATGTGTGTCCTTTAACTGGTGCCCAGTCTTCCTCAGGTAGATTGAGAAAGAAAAGAAAACCTAGAAATCCAGGTTTTGTGCTCTTTCTTCCTACCTTCTGTATCACTTTACTAACACTAAATGCCGTTACTATGGACCAGTCACTATGCGAAAATTTTATGTGTCTAATTTTATTTAAGCCTCAAAACAACTCTGTGAAGTAGATTCAATTATTATTTTTATTTAAAGAAAAATAGAGCTAATGAGATGACATTGCCCAAGGTCATACCACTAGAAAATGATGGAATTAGTTTTCAGTAAAATTCAGATCTGTCTGAGAAAGTTGTGTGCTTGATACATTTAATGCCTCTTTCTATTGTCATAATTTCAGTATTCTGCAGGGTGGATTGGGAGCTTAATGTGAATATAGTTGAGGAGTTTTATGGTTTCAGTTCTTACATTTAAGCCTTAATCCATTTGGGTTAATTTTTGTGTGCGGTTTAAGATGGAGATCTAGATTCATTCTTTTGCATGTGTTGTCCAGTTTCCTCAAAACTGTTTATTGAAGAGACTGTCCTTTCCCAATTATATATTCTTGGCTCCTTTATCATAAATTAATTGACCATAAATGTATAGGTTTATTTCTGGGCTCTCTATTCTGTTCCATTGATTTGTGTGTCTGTTTTTATGCCAGTACCATACTGTTTTGACTATAATTTTGTAATACAGCTTGAAATCAGGGAACATGATGCCTCCAGCTTTGCTGTTGTTTCTCAAGTTTTCTTTGGCTATTTGGGATCTTTTGTGATTTCACACACACTTTAGGATTTTAGGTTCTATTTCTGTAAAAAAAAATGCCATTGGAATTTTGATAGGGGTTATGTTGAATCTTAGACAGCTGTGGGTAGTATGGACATTTAAATAATATTCTGCCAACCCATGAGCACAGAATATCTTTCCATTTATTTGTGCCTTATTTCTTTCATCAGTGTCTTACAGTTTTCAGTGTATAGCTTTTTCACCTCCTAGGTTAAATTTATTTCTAGGTATTTTACTTTTTGATGCAGTTGTTATGAAGGAAAAGCCGGGCTGGGCTAACTCATAAACCTAAGTTAGTAAGTGTCGGTTTGCTGATTCCCTGCTCATGCTTTTGCTAGCCAGCTGGGATTTTCAGCGAGACATATCTGGCCTTGGAGAGGCAGTTTGCTGGCTCCCTGCCTCTGCTTTTGTGATAGCGATGCTGCTGAAGCTGTTCACCCCCTATTGGCTAAAAATCCCAAGCTTGTAATTAACCCTATAAAACCTCATGCACATATCTTGAAGGTGCTCAGAGCTCCGAGCAGAAGCCCCTCTGAGCCCGCCGGCCTGAGTACTCCAACCCTCTGACTGGTGCTTGTTTCTTGGCTGGCCTGCTGTTTCCGTAACATTATAATTGGGATTGTGTTCTTAATTTCTCTTTCTGATGGTATGTTATTACTGTATAGAAACACATCTGATTTTTATATGTTGATTTTCTGTCCTGCACATTTAATTTGTTGATTAGCTCTAACAGTTTTTGTGGAGTCTTTAGGGCTTTCTATATAAAATATCATGTGATCTGCAAATAGATACAATTTACTTCTTCCTTTCCGACTTGGATCCCTTTTTTTTCTCTTTCTTGCATAATTGCTCTAAGATTTCCAATGGTATGTTGAATAAAAGTGTCAAGAGTGGGCATCCTTGTTCCTAATCTTGTGAAAAACCTTTCAACTTTTTACTACTGGGTCTAATGTTAGCTGTGGAATTGCCATATATCGCCTTTATAATGTTGAGGTATGTTCCCTCTATACCCATTTTGTTGAGTTTTTTATCATAAATGGGTGCTGAATTCCATCAAATGCTTTTTTTGCATCTATTGAGATAGTCAAATAATTTTTATCCTTCATTTTTTACATGTGGTGTATCACATTGATTTGTGTATGTTGAACTATCTTTGCATCCCTGAAATGAATCCAACTTGAACATGGTGTATGATCCTCTTGAGGTGTTGTTGGATTTGGTTTGCTAATATTTCGTTGAGGGTTTTTGCATCTACATTCATCAGGGATGTTCGTTTGTAATACTCTTGGAGTGTCTTTGTCTTGTTTTGGTCATCCTGGCCTCCTTGTAAAGCAAATTTGGCAGTGCTCCCTTCTCTTCTATTTTATGGAAGAATTTCAGAAGGATCGGTATTAATTCTTCTTTGAATGTTGAATAGAATTCACCAGTGACACCATCTGGAGCTGGGATTTGTTGTTGTTGAAAGGTTTTTGATGATCAAGTCAATCACCTTATTTGCAGTCAGTTTGTCTAGATTTTCTGTTTCTTCATGATTCAGTCTTGGTAGGTTGTGTGCTTCCAGGAGTTTATCAATTTCTTCTAGGTGATCAAATTTGTTGGTGTGTGCTTATTGCTGTTATTACAGATGAGGTAAATGAGGGTCAGAGAAATTGTGCCAGGTTTTCTTCCAAAGCCCACGTTTTCTCTAACGGGTAACCTTGCCTTATTCATTCATTTCTGTGAGTCTATCTGTATTACTAGGAAGAGCTGAACTTGGGCAGGGTATAAACCTGGCTTTACTGAGAACCTGGAGCATGTCTGGGACAGGAGTCCCACGTTTTCCTACCCCATCAGTGTCATCTTCCTCGATGCTCTTCACAAACAGAACCTCTGATGGGGCCTGCAGGCACAGGGCAAGATCCTGGGGAGTGTAGGCAGCTGGCTTAGGCAGTTTAGGAAGAAGAGATGAAGGCAGACATTGATTAGCAGCAGTACTGACCACAATTGTCTTAAAAGGGGAAATGAGGTGTTTCTCAGCTCTTTGCAATTAGTAGTTGCCTGGAGACACCTTTGTGAGGTTCCCTGTCTAGTCACACCCTGGAAACCCTCCCTTGCTATTGGCTCCACACTCCTCAGCTCATAGGTACAGCCAGAGACATGACATGGACATGAACCCCTGAAACCAATAAACTGGCCTCCCAGGACAGAAACCTACCAGTTCTAAAGAGTGAGGATGGGGCCCAGTGTCAGACACCAGGGACCTAGAGCCTCAGACTCCCCTGTCTGCAAGATGCCTGTCTTTGGACAAAATCCACAACAGCATCAAAAATAGGGTAACCTCTTCTTCACCTCCCTGGCTCGTTTATCCAAATATACCTCCTTTCCCTCTTACCTGATTGGCTAAGTGGCTTCTGAAATGTCTTGTGAGCTGCCTTGGCCTTCCTATTTCCTCCTGGTCTAAGCCCCCTTCAGTTTTCAGCAGCAGCAGAGAAACTCTCCATAACATTTTCTCATTCCAGGCTTTACCCTCTCTTGTCTGTTCCTCACTCAAGTGCTACAATTATCTTCTCAAAGTAATCTGATTTGCCCAGTTGGAGAACCTAGACTGCTTCCAATCTCATGTGATGACAAGAAGCCCAGCCCCCTCCAGCTGGCCACACCGTCACCAAGCAGGGCGGGTTCTCCCCCAGGGTCGTGCACGGGCACTGAGTGCCTCCTTCAGCCATGTGCCCTGGGCACCTCGCTGGCCTCATCCAAGCCCCATCACCAAGCTCCTCTCTGTCCTACCTGCTTCATTTCTTACTATTCCCTCTGTGCTATGGGAGTCCCTGGGAAGGCCTGTGACATCGAATCATGACACTTCGTTTATCATAACATCAGGAGAGAATCTGATGCCTGCAGAACTTTGCACAAGGCCTCCTTGTCTGGAAGTAGGGCTGGCTTGCTTTCATGATTCTATTGGAGAAGAGAGAAACCTGCTCCATGCTGTCTCAAACTCAGTAAAAAGGTTGTGACTGGATGTCTGTGTTGAAACTTCCTCAAGTGAGGTCAGAGATCTATGATTAGATGTCGCCTCAGGCACTCTTGTTTCTGTCCTGCAAGTAGAAAATGCAAGATTACCTCCCCTGGGCACTTGACTGTGGGTTGCAGATCAATCTGACTATGGCCGTGATAAATGTAATGGAGATGTGGCAATGGGGGGTCCTCGATTGCTTGAGTAAATCACACTTTGATGAAATCACACTTTTGGCCAATGGCTGGAAGTAGGGCAGGGAATATCAGGATGTTGCTCAGATGTAAAAAAAAAAAATCTTTTTCCCAATTCTGAAATTTTAATCTCATGTTACAAAAAGAATTCTAGTTCAATCTGACCCCGAAAACTGAGGCAACATTCATTTAAGAAGAATTTGCACACACTAGTACCTCTCCTTCTCACCAGCCCATGCCCATTACTTATTCAAAATTCCACAGAAAATTACTTTCTTTCAGGAAGGCATGCCTGATGAACACCGCTTTATTTTTTTCCGGAATTGAAATGGAGTATTTTCCCCAAAATCACTTCCCAGAAAAGGAAGAAGCTCCCAGTAGTTAATTTCTAAGTTTCTCATATTACAGGTTCTCCCTTTGAAAGTAAGTTCTATTTTGGAAAAACCCATTTACCATTATACTAATTTGGGAAGCTTGTGGAGATTAGCAGAAGATTTTCATAAAAGGAGCCAAAGACAAACAAACAAACAAACAAATAAAACCAAAGATTTAATAACAACTCCTGTGGTATGACCTCAATTTTTTAATGTGTTGATTATTACGGAAACGACAGGCCAGCCAAGAAACAAGCACCTCTCGGAGGGTTGGAGTACTCAGATGTATTACGCCGGCGGGCTCAGAGGGGCTTCTGCTCGGAGCTCTGAGCACCTTCAAGATATGTGCATGAGGTTTTATAGGGTTAATTACAAGCTTGGGGTATTCGGCCAATAGGCATGGAACAGCGTTAGCAGCATCATTATCACAAAAGCAGAGGCAGGGAGGCAGCAAACTAATATTCTAGGGCCAGATATGTCTCTCTGAAAATTTAGCTGGCTAGCAAAAAAAAACACGAGCAGGGAATCAGCAAACCGACACTTATTAACTTAGATTTACAAGTTAGCCCAGCAGAACTCAGATCAGTAATCCGACACTTGTTACACTTACATTTACGAGTAGGTCCAGCCTGGCTTTTCCTTCTTAAGATTCCATTATAAACAAAATTTTAAAAGACCCCTTCAAAAAACAAAATGGTAAGAGGTTACATTAGAGATGATACATAAACACTTCTAAGATAATTGGGGGAAATTGTGTTACTATTATACAACGGATATTTAGGGCCTGGAATGCTGTTTCCAACGACAGCTTCATCACACTGCGTCTGAAACAACTAGATGGAAGCGACAGGGATGAGCTCTGGAAAACTCTGATGATTCAGAAAGGGGAGCTAGTGATGACAAGGAATGACCCTGCTGTCCAAGAGCATGTGAAGATTTGGATAGAATTATTTCATAAGGTATGAGTAAGAAAATCAATAGTCTATATTCCTGTTTTCTATATAGCCTGAAACATGTGGACTATAGGTAGACATGTGACTATTTAATCAACATGTCTGAAGTTTTTTTTAAGCTCTGTATTTTAAAAAAAATTTTTTTGACTTTTTTTTGTTATAGTCAATTTACAATGTTGTGTCAAATTCCAGTGTAGGGCACAAGTTTTCAGTTATACATGAACGTACATATATTCATTGTCACATTTTTTTTCGCTGTGAGCTACCACAAGATCTTATATATATTTCCCTGTGCTATACAGTATAATCTTATCTATTCTGCATATGCCTGTCAGTATCTACAAATTTTGAAATCCCAGTCTGTCCCTTAACGTCTCTGAAGTTTAAACATTCAAGTGGTCCTGTTTTTACTTTAGAATCTTCTCATTGAGAAAGTGGGGGATCACTCTGTATTTGGGGCTGTCTCATCATTAAGCCCAGAGGTAACTCAGAGCCTGGCACGTGGCTTGCCCCTATTTGCCTTTTCTGACATTTTTTTTTTTTAAGCCTGATCCTAAGTGTTTATTTCATCTTCCTTTGACTTCTGAGGGCAAGGCTGTCCTCTTTTTCTATTAGTACCCTCCTGATCAAGTTTTTCCCTCCTGAGGTGTTGGAGATGTCACTGGTTTGTCTTCTCATTTTCCTTGCCTGCAGGATGATCAAGTTGAACAATATGATCTGTAAGGATCTATCCTGGCTTTAACTTTTTTTTTTTTTTAGTTTTTGTTTTTTGATTCACTGAGTGTATGCATTACTTTAAAAAAAGGTTTTGCCCTTGGTTGGGGTGGAAGTGGGGTGGGGATGGGAACCAAGAGATGTTTTCATGTTGGAGGTGGAGAAGCAGGCAGATTCCTGACTTCTCCTGGCACTCTACAACTCTAGGCAAAATGAAATCTGAGACATATGCTAAAAATTAAAAAAAAAAATTCACTAACAAATTGAAAAACTTTTTCTGTCTACTCGTCCATCCAGCTCTTCCTATAAATAAGATTTACCCGGCACCTATAAATACCAAAGACTATGCTAAGTGCCAGGGACTTGGAGATAAGACAGGGACTCTGCCTCCAGGGGTTTCAATTCCTAACTCAGAGAGAGACAAAGACTGGCCATCAGTCTGGTCTCAGGACACATGCCCTTAGCTATGGGGGAAAGGAGAGAGGAAGAGACAACAGAAGGTCTCAGCCAGGAAGGTCTGTTTGAAGCTATTCTTGGTGAACAGGTAAGAATTTTCCAGCTGAGCTAGGGATTGGGGATGGAAGAACATTTTAGGAGAGGAAATCATATGTGTGGGCTGGGAGGTAAGAAGAAACCCAGCATGTTCCGGAAACTAGAGAGTGTTTATCTGGAGAGGAGGCTGTATGAGGCACAGCAGGACCAGGAAAGACTATGGAGCCTGAAAAACAAATGTGGGCAGTATGTTGAGTAGCAGGACCTCAGCAGGCCCGTTGTGCTGCCAATGCTGCCCCCTAGTGGATTAGCAGGAGATGTGCGGGAGCGGCTGGAAACCACGCTGAAGGAGAGGTTCCAGAGGTGGACAGGCTGGGAGATGGGTACCAGCACTTGGCAGCAGACCCGGCAGGTCTGTTCCAGAACCACCAGATTCCACCACTAGAAATTTTTTTTGGGGGGGGCCAAAGTAATGAGACTGTAGTTAAAATGCAATCGGCTCAGGAAAGAGGGACAGACTTCTCTCTTGTAGGCGTTCCTATATGTGGTTAGAGCAAATGCATGTGCTGGGTGAGGGCAGGCTTCAGGGCTAACTCAGGTGAGAGCATAAAGGGCGAGATCCTGAGGAAGAAACAGTATCCTGGGCTCACGGCTCAGTTAGGGGGCTTTGAAGTGGGCAGTTGGGGGCGGGGGGGTGGGGAGGCTTGGGGTGCTTCCTCCCCTAGATGGTGGTGGGGATGTAAGTATGAAGAGGGGGAGAGAAACTCAGACGTTAGCAAGGTCTGAGAAACAGAAGTGCATTACTGTGCATGCTGGCCTCCAGCATGCCCATCACCCAGGTTTTTGCTGAGAGCAGTTGGATACAGTACACATGGCAAAGAATATGGACTTTGGAGTGAGGCCGGAGTTGGAGGAGCCCCTTCTGCTCTGTCAACCATATGTTCCCTTAGCAAGTTGTTCAACTTCTCTGAGCTTGTGAGTCTGTAAATGGTACTGATCCTTACCTCAGAAGTTTTTTAAAGCTTTATTGACCTAAAGTGAACATTCTATAGATGGTGTGCATTTGTTAACCTTTATACATCCAGTACCAAGCATGTGGCCCAGTGGGCGATCAGCAATGTCTTGCTCATGCAGGGAACAGCCCCTCACCCCAGTAACATGAGCAGCCAATGGTTTCTAGTCACAGTTCTAAGTGTAGAACTTAAGATGTTCTCAGAGGTCCCTTCCTGGGCTCTGATGCCAACTGAGTAGCCCAGGTGTTTAAGTCTAGATTGAAATGGGTAAAATCCACACTGACTTTGACCTACAGTGAAGTGTGACTGCCCTTTATTCATTCCTTAAATGTTCACACAGAATTGTTTTGTTGTCAGAATCTCAACAGTACCTTTTTACTTAAATATTCTTTTAGGCCATTCACTTAAAACCATGATCCTCTTCCTGGAAGCATGCAGAACCAATTGCAGAGAAATTTATATTAATTCATTTAAAAGTTATCACTATTTAGGCTTTTTCTGGCTTTAGCCAAAACTTCAGGGAAAACAATTTCCTATAGAGACAGTGTCCAGGTGTGTACTTGTGTCTTGAACCTTTAAGATTCTTCTACCAAAGGGAGCCTGAACTGTCGAAGGGTGGGTCTCATTTAGCGTTTGAACAAGTGCTCTGGGGGATAAACCACCTCTGATCGCTTGGTTATTTTGGCTACTCTGTCTCAAAAGGATTGTCCACAGTCCTGGCTGGGAGGTAGCTGGAGGGAGAATGCTTGATCTGAGTTGGGTTTTTTTCCACTTTTATTTTTGTGAGTGAGGATTCCCACAATGTATCTCACCATATTATTCTGGAAGGATTCTAACTTCAACAAATGCATAAATGTATAAGTGAAAACCATTTAAGTCAGGGATAATTCTCACTAAAAAGTGTTGAAGAATGATAAAAGGCAATTCTAGTTATGTTTCTGACATGTAAAATGACAAAACCACAGTCACAAGGAATAAATGCAAAAGAACTGGGTTTTGAATGTCCACAGACTTCTAAACCTAAGCGATGCCTCCCCATCTGTTTAAAACCTTTAGCAGTTGGGACAAAGTGACTCTAACCTAAAAATAAACATTGAACTTTGATTTTAAAAGTAGATTTTTTTTCTCTCTCAATGGGGATAAACTGTTTTAAACTGTTGAGAAACCAAGTAGCCTTTCTAAGGTCTTCCTAGATCAGCCAGCAGCCAACCTAAGAGTGGCAACAGGCGCATGAGCTGCTGATCTGGATCACTGCGTTCCTCTGCTTCTCCACACTTTTTCTACCTCAGGTCTCCTTTTCTTCTACCCTTCTGTTCACTCTCTTAACTAGCCAGAGCATGGGACTGCATGTGGGATCACACACCCAGTTTGTTATTCTGTTGAATGTTTATATTTTGAAAGCATGCAAGGAATATTTTATATTAATTTAAAAAGAAAAAAAGTTGAAACCAAAAGTTAAAACTGTTTCTCTTTCTCTGGGCTAGGGAAACAGAAATGCTTGGAGGGAGGTTTGTAATCTTTTCAGAAGCAGGATGGACTGAATCCATTGTATCAATGAGGGTAAGACAAGCAGTTCCACAAAGAAGTCAAAGAGCCTATAAGAGCCAGAGTCAAATGTAAGATTTTAAACAAAGGAACACATAGCCCAAAGCCAAGAGACTTTTCCTACAACCATTAGCATATATGTTAAAAGGATGAAGTTAACTTGTGTGGTTTGTGGGTGTATTTTGACTCACTGAATATTTAGATAAAAACTGCGATGTGAAGACACACAAATCGAGCACTTCAGACTTCCTTCCAGGTGAGATTGTGACTTTCACACACTGCTACTCAGCAACGTCAGCAGGCAGCAGTGGGATGGCGTCACGCTTCACTGTGACAAGGACAGACTCCAGCAGACTGTGGGCACAGACAGGCCACAAGATGGCACAGCACCTCTCTCCTTGACTGGTCCCTTGGCATCCCAACTGTTAAAAAATCCACTGGGAGGTAAGATGCTGGGATTCCAGAAATCATCTCAGTAAACCTAGAAACTGGTAAATGGATCTGCCATCTCTGAGTCTATTCTATATGTGATTAAGGCCAAGACAGTGTATAGCTTTTCTTCTAAATCCTATTCCATTATGCTAAATGAGCATTTAAAAAGCCACAGAACCCTCAAAAAGTATCTAGTTTACACAAAGCCCCAACACCAGTAATGATAAATACTGTTACCTCAAACATCATGACATCAAATGGTAGTGACCACACCCCAAGAAAATTTGAGTAAGAATTTATTAAATTTACTTAAAGGACTAGAGCTGATATATGAGAACATGTACAGTAACATTTAGAGTTATGTCAACATAAAAACAAGAGCTGTGGTTACGAGTAGCACATGCAATTCACTGCAAAAGTAAAAATACATACAAGAGTCTCTCCAGATAAGCCTGCTATATATGAAGTAGATTAGGTGGGGGTAAAACAGCAAGCAAACGTGAAAGAATTGCACTTACAAGTAAACAGGACATAGCTAGGATATAAAGAGGAGACATACCTAATGCTGATCACTGTACTGCAGTCCTAGCAAATTGCACACTTACTTTTAGAGTATACTATTAAATATACATATACATTAAGACTAAAGAATTTTAAAATATCCATCTTTAAAATACCCCCTTATTTCTGACACATCATGTTATTCATGTAACGGCATTTTAAACATGTAGTTATTGTCAAAGCTTATGTTTAAGGGATAATAGATCTGTAACATCTATCACCATTGATTGGCCCTAAATATATTTTTATCATGATCTATCAACTTTAAAAAACAACTGGGTAATGAAGTTAAATTCACCTGCTTTAAGGAACTACTGACTACCAAAAGGCTTTAAAAATTTAGGAACAAACAGGTAACAAAAGAGCTCACTCAGAGCTGCCTTCTTAAGAATTTTAATGTAATCAACATATACTAGAATAGCATGTGCATACACATACTCGTGGCATATAATGAAAAAATAGACTAAGCCAAAAGATACTACATTTGGCTTTAGAAAGTTTTGTTTTGACTTACATTTCGTTTATAAACCACCAGAAAAGGAACTGCTATCAAGAAACCATCTAAAGAATTACGTTGTAAACTTGCTATCTTCTTTGAAATCTATGACAATGCCTAATTTTACACTAAACCTAAATATCTTGCCATTTGATGACTTCCTATTAATTTACAAAAAAGTGCAAAAAATTATTTTAAAGTAATCTTACCTGGGCAATAGAATGTAACATGACCTACAATAGAAAGTTATCCCAGTATCTTTTTAATAATTGAACTTTAAGTTTTATATAGCTTATTATTTTGACACTTTACCCATTTCAACAAAATAAAACTACCAAAACACAAGGGTATAGTTTTAGAAATCTGTTCTTAAAACCAAACAGGAGGAAAATGGTGTGGAATATAATAGGATAGAGGAAGAGTTCTCCCACTTGGTCAACCCATGAGTTAATAAATATTTTAGGGAATTCTAGTATGTACTTACTCTACATCTAAATTCATGTCATGAATTTAACTAGTTAACTACGTGGTAGAAAAAAGTCATTTTCAATTTTGTTATTTATAAAGCTGTTTCTATTTAAATTTGAACTTTCATAAATAAATGTTTTAAAAGTATATTTCAACTTCATTAACCTTTAACTTCACAATAAACTAGGGTCACTGGGTGACTTCATGTGTAAAAAAAAATCTATCGAAGAAAAAGGCTGAAATTAAATGAACAATTAAACGAACAGATATGAACACAAAACATGTAAATGATTTTGCTTTTTCCCTTGCTTCTACTCATATGTTGGATATGTTCCCCAGTGCTGAATGACCCATTCTATAAAAGAATTAAATTTTTAGCTTTTAATGGAAGTCTAATAGTTTTCCAACAGTTACTCAGCTTCCTGCCTTTATGAGAGCCGGGGGTAAGCTACCAAAGACACCAGTAACCAACAGTCAAATTATAGTAACAGTGTATTCAACATATGCTTGATTGTTATTTTTTTAATCTTATAAGGGGCAACTGCAGTGAATTAGCTTCATCCACAAAGAAGCTGTTTTCTGATGTGCTAGTATTACTTTCAATTTTTGGATACTAAACATTTAATGAGTAATAAATCCACTATCTTAAACACAGACTGATGTTCACACAGATAAACTGGATTTCTCTGCCTGCCTAAAATACAATTCCCACGTATCAAAACACAGATTATTCTAACACATATGCTTTAGAAAAGTAATTTTGTACTTAAAACAGTTTTCATGATTGCTTTTCTTTTGAGGCAAAGATGTATGTTACATATATTCTTTTCCTGAATGAATTTTTGCACAGTGACCATTTATCCATTTAATATGTCTAAAGTGCTCTTGTGGCTGGGGGGATTCACTCACTGCACCATGTTCTATACAAGTTTCAACACACAAATTTGCTTATCCTTTCTTAAATGACTCTTCATTCTCATTCCTTTAGATCATGAGTTCATATTTTATAACTGCCCACCCCCCACCCCCATCACAATCTTCACACTAAAATGTTCTTCACAACACTGATATTTGTTAGGAGGGAGATTACTGCTAAATGTGGTTACCATAACATGACTGCTTGTTTCGAGGAAATGAAAATTGTGTATAAATTTTTTGACATTTAGCAAGATAAATCTTGTCCTGATTTGGACCAGCCTCTGATGACCAAATTAAATAATAGTGATGCCATTAACCTGTAGTGTGTGTGAGTCTGGGGTTTCCTCTGCCCCCACTTGACTTCCTTGTGCCTAATTTTCCCCATCTACTTCTAATTCTGACATACTACCAGTCTTGTATTTGTTTTGCCTAAAGTAGAACTGGCTATATCAGAATAAAGCATCTGCTGTGTCTCACAAAGACCATATGAATGAAAGAACTGTGAACAGTATTAGGAAAGCATATAAAGGATAAAGTGAAGTAGAGCAGGAAGTCTAATGTGAACAATATTAATGAGAGAGTATTGAGTACAATTTGATTTCACCTGTAACTGTGTACCAATTTTTCTCAGTCTTTTATTCTTCAATAACGTCTACAAACTATTTTAAGTTGGCCTGGTTCCTGTAACTTAAATATGACAGAAAAACAAAACCTATTTTCTCCAAACTTACTTGACAGCAGTAGTCAACCACATGATTTATGACAACTTCTTACTCAGCTCCTAGTGTTGGCTCCTGCTTCCTCATCAAACGTAGTGGGTAGGGATAACCTAAATGCGAAATTGAGTTTAGTGCTAAACTCTGGAGGCCTGACTGACTTCTCCCCTGAAGAAAAGAACATGTGGGAAAGAGGTTTAAAATATTCCTAAATCACCATGTAGAACTGTTTCACCTACCTCAGAACTGGCAGACATTAAAATACTATCTTTTCATTAAGTGCCTCTGCAATAAGGATGTTTGCTAACTGTGATACTTACTAACATCAATATGTAAATTTTTTGGGTGGTGGTTTGTTTGTTTTTGGTGAATACTGCCCAAGTCCTCTAACTTAGTCTGCTTCAAACACCTACTAGAAAAAAAAAGAAAAATTTCAGTCTAGGTCTACTTAAAAATGAAGCATATTAAGTTAAAACACGTTTTAAGCTGAAAACATATTGCATAAAGTGCTTCATTAACCAAATTACCAAATCCTCTGAAGTCTTAACAAGAGTCAATAATATTTATATACACATATAGAAAAGTGTTAACAATTTAAACCTTTACAAATGGCAAAGAATTTTTTAAATGTTTAAGACAGTTTGTCACATTCATTCCTTTTATCTGGACGTTCTGCTGAGTCTGTGAAATGAATCTTCAGAGGCTGTCAAAAATGATAGCTAATTTGTGAAAATTTTACCTAAGTGTTGATTATATAATACTCAAAAATTAATATTTTTTGTTTGCCAAATTAAAACTCTAGGATTCCTTTTCTCTGTAACTGGCAGCATCATTACCAATGAAGAGAACTAATTAATATTTTATATGTTGATATGCTTATGAGTGAACAGATTTTTTTTTCTTTGTCAGACAACAAAAGCTGTACTCATTAACTGCACCAGCTGGGCTCCTTTTTAAATTATGTTGTCAGCCGAAGTACAGGATCTAGATGTTGCTCCTTTATTTTTTTATTCTCCCTAAGCCACTTTATTTGATGACTATTCTCGTTAAAATCAGTACAGCTAAGTTTATTACTGCTTTTAATTTAAATACCCTCTGTTCTGTACATGGCAAAACATGAAGTTTCACTTTATAAATTTCAGACAACCTTTGTTTTTCTTCAGTGCAAACATCCTGAAACAGCACAAGTCATTCAGCTATTCAGAGGATGAAGTCAGTTTATGTAGTGCTTAAAGTAGAATCCCAGATACTCTGGGAAGGACAGTACATTTTTGTCCTTAAGGGCAAATGATCATCTTCAGTGAGTGAAGATTATTCGATCTGAAATCACAGATGAAATATTTTTAGCTTTAATTTACAGGTGCTGCTGAGCTGTAACAGGAGCTAGTCTTTCACTGAGGCATGTAGCCACCTTGTCTTACAGTCTGTGGTAAGTAACTTTTAGGCATTCCTTCATCAATTGTAGCCTCCATTCCAACGGTTTCAAATATCTCTAATTGCCCCTCAGTGCCTGGACCAAAAGCATCTGCTGCAGAAACTTCCTGAAACATTTTCATTTGCCCAGATCCACAGGGCTGTGAAACATGATCTGAAATCTGCTGCTGTTTAAGTCTAACAAAATCTTCTTCATTGACTGATGCAACTTGCATTGACCTTTCAAAATGTGAAATATCTGGACTGGTTTCATGTTGACTGCAGTTCTGTTTGAAATACTGTTGCCTGGGCAAAATGCCATCACTGCCATCTACATTATCTACCAGCTGCAGATCTTCTGGCCGTTCTTCGGAATCTAACAAGGGCTGAGTGGACTCGGATCTTGAAAAGACTTGGACTGATGGTACCTGGTGTCTGTAGCCACTATGTACCACAGTGGAGTACTGGACAGTGCTCGAAGTATTCTGTGCAGATTCATTTTCATCACTGCTAGAAATGCTTGGCCTAGAAGATGACATGCATGAAGACCCTCCAATACCACTGCTGTGTCCCTCAGTATTAATTTTTTCCTTCTTGAATAGGTCCAATGATTTCAGATCTTCTGGAAAAGGCTTTTTGTCATTTGCTTCTATTTCCACAACACTTACATCAGTGAAATTGCCATCTGGATACATTTGATCTTTTGAATTAAAATGCTGAGAGAGAGAAAAAATGGATTACCACCTATGGCGCAAGTTCATTTATATGTATGGCATGCATTAGTTAAAGCCACATAGCTAATACATCTCTGAAATGTCTCAGTAACTTTTAATGGTGTAGAGATAATCTACATCACTAAATAAATCACTGCCAACTACCAGCATTACGGATACTGTGAAATGATTCTGATTTTAAGAAGTATGAATTAGGCTGTATTTCCTCAGAATTCCAAATCAATATTGTTGGTGTTATATTATAGTTTGATAAGCTAAAGTTCTAGAACTAGTATTTCATATTTCATGCCTAGACTAGGCAGCCTAGGGTTAATTGAATAGAAAAACAAGGAAACATTAAGAAAAATCAAACTCAAATGACCAAAGTTTCATATAATACAAAGCACACAATACATTTCAACCTGTTACTGTACAATTCAAGGATTGTCAGAAGGTAGTAAATCATTTTCCCTTTAGGGAAGTTCAAAGAACTTAATGTAGGTTTCTAGAAGTCACTTAATCAGTATTAAAATAGTAGACTTTAAATTTAATTGTAATACCCAATCTAAAATGCTTGCCTTACAACAGAATTATCACACAGCAGTATTTAAAACACTTTCAGTTTTCAACTTGCAAGCTCAATAAAATATTTTTAATGTATACTAAATAGAACCAGGAATATAAGGACAAATATGCTAAAGTGATAATAAATTTCTACAATGTGTACATATTTTAAATTTTGGCTAAAATTCTTACTTAGTTTTGTTTTCATCCACTTTTTGATTCAGTCTGATTATCTTTTGCTTGACTTCTACAAATATATCCTAATATGCTTGTGTATTACAAACAAGTCAAATATTTTACCTTACCCTTAGAGGTGTATGAGGTGACCACTGGGCAATATGACTCTTTGAAGGATCTGGAACATTAGGCCAAATGTGTTTTTTAATTCTGGAGAAAAAACAAATATGGCATATGTAGAGTCACATTTAATAAACAATGAATAGTCCCTGTATCTAAACATAATCATCTAAAAATCTTAAAATCAAACCAAGAAACAAAAAATACCTACTGTACCCCAAGGCCAACCGAAACTTTATTTTTCTTGTAACCAATAGAAAAATACTGTTAAAAATGCATAAGGATCTTAATCCTTATCCTTAAAGAAAAATTATTTACAAGGCTGAAGCTGGTAATCAGTATTCAATTCAAAAAAAAATCTCTGAAATCAAATTCTTCAATAAAAACCACTTAAACTTCAACCAGGTCACAAAATGTTGTGGTACATCCCCTCTCAAAAATTAAAAAAAAAAGCAAAAATATTCAATTCCCAACTAAAAGAGTTCAAATAACAAATCGATTCTCACATGGGTACCAGATAAAATATGATAAATCTAATTTTTGACAAGGAAGAAAGGCTAACAATATTAAAAATAATTCAATATATCCTCCATCATCAAAAACCTATTTAAGTATGTTTTCCTTAATATAGTTCCCAGCCCAATGTTAGCGGTCCACAAGTGTACATAAGTATATATGAAGTAAGTCATCTTGAGAATAAGTTCAGATAAAAAATAAAGAAGAGTGATAAGATCCTAATACACTGACTCTCCTGCAGGAACAACTATAAAATTTAAACATAATAAAAAGTAATATAGGACAGGTCAAGATGGTGGAGTGGTAAGACCACGAGCTCATCTCTCTTCACGAATACAATGAAACCACAACTGACTGCTAAACAATCATCGGAAAAAAGACTGGAACATAGCAAAAGAAGACCTTCAACTGAAAACAGAAAGAGGGAACCACAGTGGGACGGCAAGAGGGGTGTGCTCACAGTATAATCGGGCCCCATACCCCTGGAGTGGGTGACCCAGAAGCTAAAGAATAATTAAAATGCATGCAATATATTGTATATGTGCAGTCAAACTGTAACAATTCTACCTAATAAAACTGAAAACTGAAAAAAGAAAAAGCAATGAAGTTAACAACCTAGATGAACTGACCAACCAATCAATGGGTTAATTCTTTGAAAGACACCAATTACCAAAACAGACTGAAAAAGAAAGCTTCAACTGCCCTATATTTAAAAGAAATTCAGCTTTTAATTAAAAATCTCCCCACAAAGAAAACAGCAGGCTTAGGTGGCTTCATTTGTGAATTTTATCAAACATTTAAAGAGGAAATAATGTCAATCCCACACTAACTCCCAGAAATTAAAGGTAACATGTCCCCATTAATTTTATGATGCCATTCATTTTATGAGATAATCAGTATTATCCTGATTCCAAAACTAGACAATGACACTGCAAAAAAAGGGGAGAGACCAATATCACCCATGAATGTAAAAATTAACACACTGAATCCAGCAAAGTTCAAGGAATGCAAGGGTTAACATCTGAAAACCAATGAATAAAATACACATTTATGAAAGAAAAATCATAACAGATGCAGAAAAAGTATGACAAAATTCAACACCTATTCATACCAAAAACTCTTAGCAAAATAGAAATAGGAGAACTTCTTCAACTTATAGCTGACGTAACATGGAATGGTGTAAGACTGAATGCTTTTCCCCCTAAGATCAGGAATAATGGAAAGATGTTGGTTCTCATCACTTCTATTCAAGATTATACTGAAGGTCTCAGTCAGTACTATAAGAACTAAAAGTACAAAGACTGGAATATCTTTACTTGCAGGCAGCATAACTGTATGTACATGTAGAAAATCCTAAGAAATCCCAAAAATGATTAGAGTAAATTAATTTATCAAGATCTAAGTATATAAGATCAATATGCTTATAAAAAATTAATTTATGTGACTTATGAACATGTAAACTCATATTCCTATTGCATTTCCCCCTAAATTGATGTACAGGTTCAACAGAATTCTAATCAAAATTCTAACTTTAAAAGAAAATGTATAAGCTGATATTATCATTTATATGAAAAGGCAAAGAACTTAGCCAAAAATAATTTTGAAAAAAGCATATTGGAAGAATTACACTACCTGCTCTCAAAACTTACTATAGACCTATAATAATCAAGGCCGTGTGTATCAGCATGAACAGACATACAGATCAACGGAGCAGAACTGAGAGTCTACAAACAGATCCAGTCTTATGGATAACTGATTTTGGCAAAGGTATCAAGGCAATTCAATAGGAAAAGAGTCTTTTCAGTAAATGATGCTAGAATGACTAGATACCTATGGAAAAAAACTTTGACCCTGACCTCATACCATGCACAAAAATTAATTCTAGGTAATCATAGACATAAAGCTAAAATGATTAAACTCCTAGAGGAAAATACAGGAGAACAAATCTGTGACATTAAGTTAGGCAAAGATTTCTTCTATGGGACATAAAAAACAAGAACCATAAAAAAAAATCTGATGAAATGGACTTTATCAAAATTAAACACTTTTGCTTTTCTAAAGTCACAATTAAAAAAACCAAAAAGGCAAGCCACAGACCAAAATTTTCAAAACATATTTGACAAAAATTTTGTAACCAGATATATAAAGAACTCTTCCAATATTGCCAACCACCCAATTTAAAAATAGGCAAAAGATTTCAAAAGACACATCACAAAAAAACAATATATAAGTAGCACAAGAAAAGATCTATTACTAGTTATCAGGGAAATGGAAATTATAACCACAATGAGATAGCACTACAAACCTATGGAAAAAAAATGGCTAAAACTAAAAACCCTGACAGTACCAAGTATTGGGGATGATATGAAACAAATGGAACTCCCACATTGCTGGTGGGAATACAAAAGGTACAGTCACTTTGAAGAACAGTTTGATAGTTTCTTATAAAGTTACATATGCACTGATCATATAACTCATCAATCCCACTACTAGGTATTTACTCAAGATACACACAAAAAGATTTGTAAGTGAATGTTCGTAGCAACATTATTCATAACAGCCCAAAATCAAAGAAACAACCTTACGTTTCGTAACAGATGTATGGATAAACAAATTTTGATGTATCTGTACTAAAGAATACTATTCAGCAATAAAAAGGAGAAAAATATTAGTATATGCGACAATGTGGATAAGTCTCAAAAATATGCCAAATGACATCATACACACATTATATGCAAAAGATTACATGCTGTTTGATTCTATATAAGTGAAATCCTAGGAAAGGCAAAAATTACCACCACAGGAAACAGATCAGTGATTGCCTGGGGCCAGAGGTTGAGGAAGAGGACAGACCACAAAGCAGAACGAGGAACTTTTTAGGTGATGGAAATATTCTCTATCTTGATTGTGGTGGTAGTTATACATTTGTATATAGTTACAAAACTTTATCAAACTGTACACTTAAAATGGATGAATTTTATTGTGTGTAAATTATAAATCGATAAAGATGAGGAGAAATGCAAGAATATGAGTAAGAGTACTTACAGGTCTCGCTTATTAAAGCAGAACAATACTCCCAAAAGTGTTGTCAGTAGGAATGCTAAGCAAACCGGCACAACTATAGCTTCAATTTCTCCTTGAGCTAAAAAACAGCAAGGGATAAGAAGGAAAATAATTGTTGATACACATGCTAAACAGAAATAATGCAGCTTCACAACCAGACTGCTGTTTAAAAGGTGAAATACCATCCCAGTATTTTTTTACAACCTTTTCAAACTTAAAGGTGTTTCTCTCCTCCCACCCCTCCCCCTTGGGAAATCTTATCCTAACTCCTTACACCTTACACAGTAACCTGGCCACACAGTATGCGTAAAATATATGTTGGTTGAGGGAATAAAATGATTAGTTCAGTTACTGGATAGATCATCTACCTTGTAAGAGCTTTCAAACCTAACCATTTATTACATTTATGATCTGCACTCAGCAGACGCTTAGCAAAAATTTACCTTTGAGTTCTATGAGTACTGGGTAGAACTGAGAAAGTTATAAAACAATCTCAATAACTGAACTACAAACGTCACCTTCTACAAGGAAAATAAATGTAAAATTCAGGCAAAAATTTTAATAGTTATTTACTATTTCCAAAAAGATTATATATCTGACATAGAGCTAAGAATTATAGAAGAATCTTAATAGGTACAAAGAGTGAAAAAGTAAGAATATCATCATCTAAAAAGCAACAAGCCTAAGATTCCTAAATATCACACAAATCCTTTCTGCATTTAAGAGGGTTTATTAATCAAATGAATCACTAATTGGGATAATTTATATTAGAGTTTTTTTTTTTGCATTTTAACATTTTTTATTGATTTATAATCATTTTACAATGTTGTGTCAAATTCCAGTGTAGAGCACAATTTTTCAGTTATACATGAACATATATATATATTCACTGTCACATTTTTTTCTGTGAGTTACCATAAGATCTTGTATATATTTCCCTGTGCTTTACAGTATAATCTTGTTTATCTATTCTACAATTTTAAAATCCCATCTATCCCTTCCCACCCTCCACCCCTTGGGAACCACAAATTTGTATTCTATGTCTATGAGTCTATTTCTGTTTTGTATTTATGCTTTGTCTTTTTGTTTTTGTTTTTTAGATTCCACATGAGTGATTTCATATGGTATTCTTCTTTCTCTTTCTGGCTTACTTCACTTAGAATGACACTCTCCAGGAGCATCCATGTTGCTGCAAATGGCATTATGTTGTTGGTTTTTATGGCTGAATAGTATTCCATTGTATAAATATACCACACCTTCTTTATCCAGTCATCTGTTGATGGACATTTAGGCTGTTTCCATGTCTTGGCTATTGTAAATAGTGCTTTTATGAACATCGGGGTGCAGGTGTAATCCTGAAGTAGGGTTCCTTCTGGATATAAGCCCAGGAGTGGGATTCCTGGGTGATATGGTAAGTCTTTTCCTAGTCTTTTGAGGAATCTCCATACTGTTTTCCATAGTGGCTGCACCAAACTGCATTCCCACCAGCAGTGTAGGAGGGTTCCCCTTTCTCCACAGCCTCTCCAGCATTTGTCATTTGTGGATTTTTGAATGATGGCCATTCAGACTGGTGTGAGGTAATTCCTTATTGTAATTTTGATTTCCATTTCTCTGATAATTAGTGATATTGAGCATTTTTTCATGTGCTTATTGATCATTTGTATGTCTTCCTTGGAGAATTGCTTGTTCAGGTCTTTTGCCCATCTTTGGATTGGGTGTTTGGTTGTTTCTTATTAAGTCGTATGAGCTGCTTATATATTCTGGAGATCAAGCCTTTGTCGGTTTCACTTGCAAAAATTTTCTCCCATTTCGTAGGTTTTCTTCTTGTTTTATTTCTGATTTCCTTGCTCTGCAGAAGCTTGTAAGTTTCATTAGGTCCCATTTGTTTATTCTTGCTTTTATTTCTTCTAGGAGAAAATTTTTGAAATGTATGTCAGATAATGTTTTGCCTATGTTTTCCTCTAGGAGGTTTATTGTATTTTGTCTTATGTTTAAGTCTTTAATCCATTTTGAGTTGATTTTTGTATATGGTGTAAGGGTGTGTTCTAGCTTCACTGTTTTACATGCTGCTGTCCAGTTTTCCCAACACCATTTGCTGAAGAGACTGTCTTTATTCCATTGTATATTCTTGCCTCCTTTGTCGAAGATGAGTTGACCAAAAGTTTGTGGGTTCATTTCTGGGCTCTCTATTCTGTTCCATTGGTCCATATGTCTGTTTTGGTACCAATACCATGCTGTCTTGATGACTGTAGCTCTATAGTACTGTCTGAAGTCTGGGAGAGTTATTCCTCCAGCCTCTTTCTTTCTCTTCAGTAATGCTTTGGCAATTCTAGGTCTTTGATGGTTCCATATAAATTTTATTATGATTTGTTCTAGTTCTGTGAAATATGTCCTGGGTAATTTGATAGGGATTGCATTAAATCTGTAGGTTGCCTTGGGCAGTGTGACCATTTTAACAATATTGATTCTTCCAATCCAAGAGCATGGAATATCTTTCCATTTTTTAAAGTCTTCTTTAATTTCCTTCATCAATGGTTTATAGTTTTCTGTGTATAATTCTTTCACCTCCTTGGTTAGATTTATTCCCAGATATTTTATTACTTTGGGTGCTATTTTAAAGGGGATTGTTTCTTTACTTTCTTTTTCTGTTGATTTATCGTTAGTGTAAAGAAATGCAACTGATTTTTGAACGTTAATTTTGTAACCTGCTACCTTGCTGAATTCTTTGATCAGCTCTAGTAGTTTTTGTGTGGACTTTTTAGGGTTTTCTATATATAGTAACATGTCCTCGGCATATAGTGACACTTTTACCTCTTCTTTTCCAATTTAGATCCTTTTTATTTCTCTCTCTTGCCTGATTGCTGTGGCTAGGACTTCCAAGACTATGTTAAATAGGAGCGGTGATAGTGGGCATCCTTGTCTTGTCCCAGATTTTAGTGGGAAGCTTTTGAGTTTTTCACCATTGAGTACTATGCTGGCTGTAGGTCTGTCATATATAGCTTTTATTATGTTGAGATATGTTCCCTCTGTACCCACTTTGGTGAGAGTTTTTATCATAAATGGGTGTTGAATTTTATCAAATGTTTTTTCTGCATCTGTTGAGATGGTTATGTGGTTTTTGTCCTTTCTCTTGTTGATGTGATGTATTACATTGATTGATTTGCATATGTTGAACCACCCTTGTGTCCCTGGGATGAACCCCACTTGGTCATGATGTATAATCTTTTTTATGTGTTGTTGGATTCTATTTGCTAATATTTTGGTAAGGATTTTGGCATCTATGTTCATCAGTGATATTGGCCTATAATTCTCTTTTTTGGTGGTGTCTTTGCCTGGTTTTGGTATCAGGGTGATGGTGGCTTCATAGAATGAGTTTGGGAGTATTCCCTCCTTTTCAATCATCTGGAAGAGTTTGAGAAGGATTGGTATGAGTTCTTCTTTGTATGTTTGGTAGAATTCCCTGATGAAGCCGTCCGGTCCTAGGCTTTTATGTGTAGGGAGGTTTTTAATTGCTATTTCTATTTCATTTCTAGTGATCGGATTGTTCAACTGGTCAGTTTCTTCTTGATTCAGTCTTGGTGGACAGTATGTTTCCAGAAACTTGTCTATCTCCTCTAGGTTATCCAGGTTGGTTCCATATAGTTTTTCATAATATTCTCGTATGATATTCTGTATTTCTATTTTATTTGTTGTAATTTATCCATTTTCCTTTCTTATTTTGCTAATTTGTGCTCTTTTTTCTTCTTTGTGAGTTTTGCCAGAGGTTTGTTGATTTTATTTACTTTTTCAAAAAACAAGCTTTTGGTTTGGTTGATTTTTTCTATGGTCTTGTTAATCTCTATTGCATTTATTTCCTCCCTAATCTTTATAATTTCCTTCCTTCTGTTGCCTTTTGGGGCTTTTTGTTCTTCTTTTTCTAATTCATCCAGCTGGTTGGTTAAATTGTTTGAGATTGTTCTTCTGTTTTGAGGAAGGCCTGTATCTCTATAAACTTCCCTCTCAGCACTGCCTTTGCTGTGTCCGATAGATTTTGAGTGGTTGTGCTTTCATTGTCATTTGTCTCAAGGTATTTTTTAATTTCAGCTTTGATTTCCTCATTGACCCATTGTTTTTTTAATAACATATTGTTTAATCTTCATGCTTTCCTTTTTTTCTCCTTTGTTTCTCTGTTGCTGATTTGTAGTTTCATGGCATTGTGGTCAGTAAAGATGCTTGAGATAATTTCTATCTTCTTGAAATTGTTGAGGTTTCTTTTGTGCCCAAGTACATGATCAATCCTGGAAAATGTTCCATGTGCACTTGAAAAGAATGTATATCCTATTTTTGGGGGTGTAATGCTCTGAAAAAACCCACAAAATCTAATTTGTCTATTGTATCATTTAATTTCTCTGTTGCCTTATTTATTTTCTGTCTGGAAGATCTGTCTAGTGATGTTAATGCGGTGTTAAAATCTCCAACAATGATTGTATTCCCATCAATATCCCCCTATATCTCTGTTAGTAATTGTTCTATGTACTTAGGTGCTCCTATATTGGGTGCATATATATTAACAAGTGTAATATCCTCTTCTTGTATCACTCCTTTAATCATTATAAGATGTCCTTCTTTATCTTTCTTTATGGCCTTTGTTTTAAAGTCTATTTTGTCTGAAATTAGTACTGCAACACCTGCTTTTTTGGCTTTTCCATTTGCATGGAATATCCTTTTCCATCCTTTCACTCTCAATCTGTATGTGGCCTTCTCCCTAAACTGGGTCTCTATGCAGCATATTGAAGGTTCTTGCTTTATTATCCAGTCTGCCACTCTATGTCTTTTGACTGGAGCATTTAGTCCATTAACATTTACAGTAATTAATGATAGATGTGTATTTATTGCCATTTTGAACTTATCTTTGCAGTTGTATTAGTATTTCCTCTTTGTTCCTTTCTTCTTCCTTTTGTGGTTTGGTAATTTTTCTTTGTGTTATCATGGATTTTATTTTAATTTTTGTGACTCCCTTGTAAGTTTTTGGCTTGTGGTTACCCTTTTTTGTAAATCTATTAGCCCCTTACTATAACTGTTTTTCTTAAACTGATAGTAACATAATCTCAAACCCATCTTACCAAGAACAAAAAATTTAAAAAAGAAAAAAAATATTCTATATATCCCTGCCTCCCTCTCCCACTCTCAATGATTTGTATGTCTTCTTTTATAATTTAATGCTTATTTTACTTGTAATTCTTGAGTTATCACCTTTCCAGTTGTGAGTTTCTCATTTCTGTAACATCCTGCTCCTTTTCTGTTTAGAGTAGACCTTTCAGTATTTCTTTTAGCATGGGTTTAGTGTTGCTAAACTCCTGCAGCTTTTTCTTGTCTGTGAAATTCTTTCTCTCTCCTTCTATCCTAAAGGATAGCCTTGCTGGATAAAGTATCCTACGCTGCATCTTTTTTTCATTCAGGACTTTGACTATATCTTGCCACTCCCTTCTGGCCTGTAGTGTTTGTGTAGAGAAATCAGCTGAGAGCCTTATGGGGGTTCCCTTGTAACTTATTCTTTGCTTTTCTCTTGCTGCCTTTAGAATCATTTCTTTATCCTTGACTCTGGCCATCTTGATTAAGGTATGTCTTGGTGTGGGTCTGTTTCGGTTCTTCCTGTTTGGGACCCTCTGAGCTTCCTGTACTTGGATATCTGATTTCTTCTTTTAAGTTTGGGAAGTTTCCAGTCATGATTTCTTCAAAAACCTTTTCAATCCCCATTTGTTTTTATTTGTTTATCTTGTAGCTCTTCTGATTGGGTGCTTTCTATTGTCCTGTCTTCTGGGTCATTAATTCATTCATCTGCATTATCTAGTTGGTTTTGCACAGCTTTTAGATCATTCCTCATCTCAGTCAATGAGTTTACCCATTCTACTTGGCTCTTCTTTATAGCTTCAACTTCATTTCACTATCTCTTTTAGTTCCTTCAGCACTTTGATCACTCCTTTTTGAAATCTTGATCTAGTAGGCTATCGATGTCTATTTCATTGGTTGTTCTTTCAGGGGATTTCTCTTGTTCTTTTAATTGGGAATGGTTTCTCTGCTTCTTCATCTTGCTCATATGTCTCTGGTACTGTGGCTTATGGAGTATCAGTTATCTATTGTGGTCCTTAGAGGAGTTTATTTATCTGTCTAATGCCTATGTAGGAATAAAACTTAAAAAGTTAAAAAAAATTTTAAAAGAAGGGAGAAAAAAAGGTTTGAAAACAGTGTATAATCAATTATAGAAGCACAGTTTGAATCATACTAGCTTTCGAGTTGAGACGTCTTTTTTTTTCTGTAAAATCCCTTAAAAAAAAAGGAAAAAGATCCAAGTACGATATTTGAAACCTATTTATAATCTGTAACAGGAGATCAAAACCAAATGAAAATGAAATCAGGTGGATTTTGTTTTTAAGAAAATAATAATATAACTACTTTAACAGAAAAATTTAAAAAGGAATTAAAACTAGACGCATATACAAATGTTTAGAAAATAGAAATTAGAAAGGTAATAGAAAATATAAGATAAAAAAAAGATAGATATTTTAAGAGAAGGGAGGAAAAAAAAAAAAGGCCTGAAAATAGGGTATAGTCAATTACAGAAGAGCAATTTGAATTAGACTAGCATTCGAATTGAGATCTTTTTAAAAACCCTCAAAAAAACTAAAAGGAAAAAAGATCCAAAAATGACACCTGAAACCCATTTACAATCAACAGGAGATTAAACCCAAAAGAAGTGAAAATGCAATCAAGTGGAGTCTCTTTAAAAAACAATAATGTAAAACTACTTTAAGAGAAATACACAAAAAGAATCAAAACTAGAAGCACACACAACCTTCCAGAAATAATTAGAAATCAAACAGACAAAAAAAAAAAAAGATATGATAAAGAGAGAATTCCGACAAAACGGGAGAAAAAAAAGGCCTGAAAACGTACAATGAACCACTTAAGAGTAAATTGAAGCAGAACAGCAATTGGGTTGAGATGTCTCCCAAAAAGCTCCAAAATAGGACAAAAGAGAACAAAAACACATTTGAAACCTGTGTACAATCAACAACAGGTGATCAAAACCAAGAGAGAGAAAAATGACATGACGTGGATCTTTCAAAATAACAATCATACCATTTTAAAAGCAAAATTCAAAAGAGACCAGAACTGGGAGGATACAACTGTTTAAAAAGCAAAAATCAAAACAGTAACAGAGAATACAACAGGCAAAAACAGATCCAAAAAACTATAAAACTAAAATGGGGAGGGGGGTGTTCTCCTGGAGACTGTGTGCTCTTAATGAGAAGTCTTTCTGTCTGCCCTGTTTTGAGAGCTCGGCTTGTTGTTTCCAGAGGCCCTCTGTTGGCGCCCTCATCTGTGCTGCTCCCAGTGCCTGTCGGCAAGCAGATCGCACACCCTCCCAGCACAGAGCGCCTGCTGGAAAGGCTAGGGGCTACCTGCCATCTCCCGGCACCGGTCACTCCGCAGCTCCGCGCCACCGCGTGCTCTGCCCCGGGTTGGCACTCTGCAGTCAGGCCCGGGAAGACTGTGGAACAGCCCCGCCCCTGCTCCGTGTCCAAACTCAGCTCCTTGTTTGTTCTGACGGCAGGAAACTTTGCGAGGCACCAGGGCGGAAGGATCCTATCTGATTCGGCATGCAAACAAGTCACTGGCCTCCGAGGCTGCTGAGCCCCCAGGCGCGGATTCAGGTTTCGCCCCTGCCCCCACCTGGGTGCCAAGCAATGGAGGATACGGCGGCTGTGCTTGAGCCCCGCCTCTCCTCACTGAAAACCTTCCCTGGGTTTTCAGAGATGAGGGTATGCACCCTTCCTCACAGGGCATATCAGCCGTGCTGTATCATGGATAGCCCAGGTTGTTCTGTCCTGTGCACCCACTCATCCACGTTGTGTAGCCCATGTAGTCTCCCAGGGCTGTCTCAGCGCAGCTGTCCCCGTCCTCCTCCCAGTTCGGGCCACCTGTCTGGGCCCCCAGCTCCCAGCTCGGGTCTCAGCCTGGATGTCTCAGGGATTCTGTGCCCGTTGAACCCAGTTCTGTCAGTCAACGGTTGCTCCATACAGATCTGAGCCTCATAGGCTCCCCCTCTGTCCCGCTGGCCCCTCCGCTGGAGATGGGGAGCCCCAGCGAACGAGCACCAGTCCTCCTTTGCCGCTCCCTCCCCGCGGGACTGGTCATGCACTGTTTTGCCTTTTCGTCGTCCTTTTTTTTTCCTTTTTCCTACCAGATTTTTGGCATTTTTGTCTTTTGAAGAGGACAATGTTCTGTCAGAGTTCTGCAGGTGCTCTGGTTGGCTGAGTGGGTCCGTAGATGTGAGTCTTGGTGTGTCTGTGGGAGAGGGTGAGCTACGTGCGTCCTACTACTCCGCCATCATGGCCTCTGCCTCCTAGAGATTTTTTCCTTAATGATTTATCTTATGGTTGTTTCTGGTTAACTCCTCCATCTGCCCTTTAGTTAGTCTCTTTACAGGAAAAATGTATGAACATAATACTACAGTCATACATTATGCACTTAATCTTATCTTTCCACCACACATATCCCTTTGTAAGTAACTTACATCCTATAAAACCTAATAGAAATAAAGAAATCAGATCAATACTCGGGAATAAACTACAGGCTGGCAAATATTAACTCTTGAGTTCTAAGCTTCTCATATATGTATGCCAAATCAAATACAGGCATAACCTTTTCTTTATCAGTGCTGAACTTCTGCTTATTAAGTTTTCATGCCCTGGGATTTTGCTAATGCAACTCTAAGATGCCTTCTTCTTCCTGTTTGTTCAAATCTTAATTTCAAGGCTCAAGTATTATCTCCTCCACTAATTCTTTGAAGGTTAAACTCCTTATGCATATATTTAAATTCCTGCTCTATTTACTGTCTCCATGGTTTAAACAGCTCTCCATTTGTTTTTACTTTTGTCATATTTCTTCAACTAAGCTATAAGGTCCTTGGAAGCCAAGTCCATGCCACGTGAAAAAGCCATAATGGATCCATAAAACATAATACAACAGGGGAAAAAGTAGATGATGAAGTAATACTAGTAAGTATGATCTCATTTTTGGAAAAAAAAATGTATGCCTAGAAAAGACTAGAAGGATATATAAATATGGTAAAGATTATTTTGGATGAGGGATTAGGAATGATTTTTCTTCCTCTTTGTATTTTACTGTATAGGATAATTAAAAGTTTTAAAGTTTATTTTTCTAAAGATCACGGCACAAAGTTTTATTTATTTCAGATATTATAGGTATCCCCCCCACTTGTGGAAAGTTTGCATTACGCCACTAAGCTTTTACAAAAGATCTACAGTTAGTACAATAACGGTACTACTATTGAAGTGGCTTAGTATGAACTTTCAGAAAGTGGGGGATACTCTTCACTTTATGCCATTTTGGCTTATGAAAGGTTTGATAGGTACACTCTGCTTTTGGATAGTGGGGGAAGCCTGTATTTGTTACAGGTATATATATTTGATTAACATTGTCACCACAAATCTTATCCCATAGACTACATTCATTATTGGCCATCAGAGCAAAAAGCTCAAGATCTTTTAATAAATATGTACTTTATGTGGTCACTTATCCATTTATACTCTCATTCAACCAACAAGGAATATGTAACTTACTACTTATCATTCACTATGTTGGTGCTTGGGGGTGGTGGTTACAAATACAATTATAATAAAATAAGGTGATTTCTATAATGATTCAAAATGAACTAGTTATAGGAAAGAATGCAGTTTTGGTCTGCTTTCAGGAGGCTACAGGAAAGGCCAAAACAATGAGGTGAAGAAGGCAACACACTAGGAAGAGACACAAAGGTGGGGAAAATGATGATAAGTTAAAGGTCAAAGAAGATTATGAAAGGGTAAGTACAAGCAGTATTAGAAGGCGTGATCAACTGCACTTGATACTTGGCTTATGTAAGTGAAAAAGATACGAAATTTTACTACAATTGCATCTAAATTTCTAGCTTTGATGAAGAATTGGATGATTGTGGCATGGAACAAAGAAAAATGTATTTGGGAAGGGAAGAGAGGATGGCTGAAGTCACAGACAGGGAATTTGAATAGGCAGATAAGAAAATACTCCCAAGAACAGAGCTCTGGAGAACATAAAACATTTAAAATGGCCAAAAAGGAGAAGGAAATATCAGAGGGAGGAGACTCAGGAGAGTGCTACTAGAAAAACAAACAAAAAGTGAGGAGAATTAAGGGAAGAGGAGGATTCAAGGATGGAGAGGCCAACAATCAAAAGCTGGAAGTCTGGGGGAAGAAAGATGACTAAAAAGCATGCACGGGATAGGGCAACTAAGAGGTCGTCTATGAGTGACACTAGAGAGGTTTCAGTGGAATAGTGGATTGGAAGCCTAGTTTCAGCAAGTTAAAGACCGAGCTGGAGGTAGGGAAATGGAGACTGGAAGGGTGGACTAGTGCCAGCAACCTGCCTATAAAAGGAAGAACGAGAGAAGAGACCACACCCAAGTTCTGCCAGTAAAAAAAAAAATGAACCTATTTAGAAAGTTAAACAAATTCTTTCGGGATTTACAGAGTATTGGTGAAATTAGTCAGAAATAGTGAAACAACAAAAAAGGCATGGAAAAATATTTTCTATAGCTGAAAAAAATAACCAGCTACAATAATATAAAAATCATAATTCATTAACACTTCATTTATATGATTCCAAAGATGCACTTTTAATAAAATTTTGGCATATAAATTAAGCCCATTTTTAGTCTCATTAAATTTTAAAAGGGAAAAAAGAAAGAAAAGATCAAACATCGTATTTCTTACCGAACTTTGGTGTAGTGAAAGTGAATTCTGGACCATCCTTCCCACCTTCATCTGTGTACGCTGCCATTCGTACCATATACAAAGTGTCACTAGTCAAAGAGGACAGTGTATATTCTGTGTGGGAAGAATCCACATTCACAGCTGGAAGAAATCAATAAGTGTGCTTTATTCAACTACTCCTGCTTGGTTTAGCCTATATTTGACAGTTTGACAGTATTAAAAAGGAATCAAAATATATTTTACCAGAAAACAATGTTTCTTTAATAGGACCATGAAAGCAACCACAAGGCATATTCTCAGGTATCTCTTTTCTGAGGTTACTACACATATAACTGTATTAACATACTATACTAAGATGTATAACATAAGAAGACGAGACAAATTAGTATTTAAAAGCTTAAGAGAAGACATATTATTAACTGATAGTTTTATTACCAGTTTCATTTCCAATGATGGTTCTATAAAATATAGTGTAATTTCTGATAAATCCATTCTGAACATCAACAGGAAGTTGGTCCCACTCTAAGACAGCTTCATTTTTCCCCACTTTTTTTGTCCGGACAGTAGGTCCTTTGGAAGGTGCTGAAACAGAACAAAGGTATTTGCTAACTGAAAATCATCAGAATTTAGTAAATTATTAGAATTTTGTAAAATTTCATCATCATCAAATTAAACATAATGAGACATATCCCTATTTAAAAGGGACAAAATGTCTTTATTAGTACAAGACTCAACATTTTTCAAAGAAAATAGGTTTGAACTTACGAGCTTGTTTAAGGTATGCCTTTATAGACTCGGGGCTTCCTGGCCCATCAGCATATACTGGAGTGACTGTTATCAGATAACATTTGCTCTCTGCTAAGTTTCCTAAAGTAAAAAGAGTAGATTAAGTATTTTTTTTCCTATAATAAAAAAATCTTATCAATTCCATTATTTATTTTTATATTACAATTTCATGACCACTGAACTTTCCTTTTTCTTAAAAAAAACTGCAGCTTCTTAAGTAAGCACTGCCTTCTGTGTACTGGATCCAAGCTTAATAGAATAAAGTTTTAAAATTTATTTAAAAATACTTTTATTTTATTTTTATTACTTTTATTGCCAATACAGTGGATAAAAATATATAGTCATTAAAAGTAATGACTGCATTTATATTCAGTACTTATAAAACATTGATCTCAAATTATCCTGGATCTTACTTACAGTCTGATGACTTTTGTACATGTTACCTAATTCTCTGAGAACTGCCACTGAGCAAGATGCCACTAATTAGAGCTACAAAAAGTACAAATGGCTCTGGTTTGTCAGGTGACTGGAAAAAAAGTAACTGGTGTTATTTCCCTGAGAAATTAACATAATTTTAAAAGAAAAACTATCTTAAATACTTTCTTTATAATCTCTCCAAGTTAACAGAGTAATCTATCTATTCCTTTAGCATATAATAGCAAAATATTTCTTTTTATACAGCAGGTTTGCTGTCTACATCAGAAAATGAGGTGTTTGTTATACTGAAGTTTATAGCTTTAACAAGAACTTATATCTCCTTGACTAGTATTCATGCAGTCATACATGCTTCTTTGTCTCCTTAGAGTAACCTTCTTGGTAGTTCAGCATTATCGAGAAGATGAGCAATTTCCAAATCCTGCTGTAACGCAGTGACGTCCCTCGGGGCTGCAGGGCTCAGGGGCTGCACCGGGCGCCTGCACAGCCGGCAGGTCTCCAGGGCCTGTGCTGTGCTCGTTTAGAAGGTTCCCACTGTCTGGCTGTTACAACCTGCTTTCTAGCTCTGCCTTGCTTTTAATTGGAAAAGGCTGATCAACTAGACAACCAAAGTTATTAAAATTATATTAAATAATAGGTTAATGAGGACTAAACAGCCTATTTTACGAATAAAGCTTTTAAACTTTATGGCAGCTATATCTCTGTTAACAGCTTTTCTCTGACTAATCATGCTATTTGCAGCTGAATTCTAATGGTTATCCTTCTTCACTAAAAAAACCACACAGAGTTCTTTGTTGTCTCTTTAAAGTTGTTATATCACTTTAAGCCAGCTGGATAAGTAGTACCTTACAATGAGAGCAACTCATTTTGGAGCTCTATAATATCATTACTTTCTGTCCTTCCAGCTTAGAAGACAAGCAAATCTGAGTTCTAGTTCTCCTTCCCTTGTTCAGCAGCTGTATGAAGTTAATAAGCTATCCAGATACACTGTAGGAATTTTCTCACTGAAGGACGAGGGAGCTTAATCAGGTACAGAGAACATACCAGTTAGCAGCAGAGGTTGGATTATCTTTTATGTCTCTTAGTTTACAGTTCTGTGAGCATTCTTTTGATGATCAAAGTAATAGTGGAGTATAAAAAGAGGGTAGTATTAACCCCACTTTGCCCATCAACAAACCCTGCAGTTCAGAGAGGTTAAGGGTGACTTGCTGAGAGTCACAAATATAGTAAACAAGACAAAACTAGTAACTATGATAAACTGGAAGTCATTTCAATGGACCACAAAGTGTACAAAGCAGCAAAGAATATGTAAAAGAAAAATCTGTTTGAAGAGTTAGAAAAAGGACGTCAACTTAAATGTTTTTAGCTAGGTATACCTCTTAAATAGGTGCGATGTACAGTACCATCTTCTTGTTGCCAGTCTGGGATACAGGGCGATTTATCTGATAACACACACCACTCAAGTACGTATCTGTTTACAGATTCATTTGGAGCAGTCCATTCTACCCAAAGCATGTTATCTTTGGGAAATGCTTTAAGATCCGTTACGGGGTGAGTAGCTTTAAAACAAAGTTTGAATACTGATAATGATAAACAAACACTTAAAAATTTGAAATTCCAATATTTTACATTCATTTCCATAACCATGTGGTCTATCATGTTTTTGTAGCATGTAACATGTATTTCCATGAATAAAAGCATTTATAATTTACATTAGTCAATTTGTTTTGAAACTTAAATTCCTTTCCCCAAATTCTTCAAATGTTTTGTGTATGTAAGCTACAATTTTTTCTTCTTTGAAAGCTAAGTAAAGCTACAGAAAAACAATATATTTAAGTCATATGCATATAAAGTTCCTAAAACCTTAAAAATATATTTTAAAAAGATAATCAAAAGATGTTTAAATGAATTAAGTTGCTTACTGCAAAGTTTGAGCCACACAATAATGGAACAGATCTAGCTGATGACTGATTTCTGAAAATATAATCATTGTTAATACTGAGGAAACAGTCTTAGAATACTTATGTTTTTTACTCCCTGTCCATACCTATCCATCCTTTCTCATCCTAAGTCAGACTCCATTTCATGGACACAAACCTTGAAAGTCACAGGCAGGGATAGTTAAAACAGATGCATCTGATTTGCCAACCAGATTTCTCGCTGTCAGAGTTGCTATATAGCGATCATTTGTGAGGTTTACTGTCAGTTTTGTGTCATTAACTGTGTAATTTCGTAAACGTGATTTCCATCTTGTGAGAGTCACTTCATAATCCAAGATTTTCCCATTGGCTTCAAAAGGAGGCAATGTCTGTAATAAAGTAGTTTATTTTAAAAATGTATTTCATAAATCTTGAGTTCATGTTCACAAATTCTGCTATTGTATCAAATCTCTAAATATTCAATAGGAAGAGACTGGCAACCTTACTTTGAACTCACTGCTGAAATAAAACTACTATTCACTGAATGAAGAGTAAAAGCATGACTTCAACTAAGCGGGAAAAGTAGCATCATCTTGTCAACCTTTAGTCCTTTATATCATTCTGTGCTGCCGCTATGTGGGCCTAAATTATTTTATGCCTGAGTATTTTTCTATCTTTTTTTAGTATGATCCATTCATGAACATTTATGGAGTGCATGACAATTTTATTTCCTGTTGCCGGCATACATTTTGATTACTCAAAACATTTATTAATTATTTTGTATGAAGTACTCAGGAAAGTTCAATAAAAGACAAGGTAGCTGTTCTTATAAAACGTTCACAGATCTATGCTGAAGTGTCTACGACGGATCACCCGCAGTTTATGAGCCTGACCTCTATCACAGTATATATAAAGCTTTGTGTTTCTATTTATTAAAAATAGTTATTGGGGCATAGGGTATATAGCTCAGTGGTAGAATGCATGCTTAGAATGCACAAGGCCCTGGGTTCAAGCCCCAGAACCTCCACCAAAAAAAAAAAAAAGTTATCAAATGCTTTGCTAATATTAAATGAATAAAAATTAAACTCTATTCATAGTACCATATAAAATATATTTATATGAGATAAAAGATTACAAATAGATGATTTTTTTTTTACCTTCCATATGAGTTGTACAGATCTGTAGCCATGAGTATGAGATGGCTCTATCTTATACCAGAAACTCGGTGTCTTGGATGGTCCTAAAGAGACGACACATACTTTTTAAAATAAAAGTTTTTATTACAACAGTAAAATAAAATCCTGGAAATTTTTCTCTTACTTTTGTTCTTAATATTCTTGCCCTTCAATTACATGGTGTCTCTAACTCTTTCCTTATACCAGCATTTTCCTATCCCAGCATGATATGCCTGGCTGTTCCTTTAGTCAGGGTGATAGCTTGATGATTGAGATTATATTGGAACTCTTTTGTAATCTTAAAATTGTAAAGGTACAAATATATTCTAAGCAATAACCAAAGATGTACCACTATTTATTTTTGCTAAAAATCAAATTGAAAAATCACATTTAAATACATGTTTAAAACCCCTAAATGCTTACAGTTAAAATATAGGACAAATTAAAATAAATGGAGTAAATGTAGTATAAGTTTATTGCCTTATGTTGGGATAAGTCAGTGTAACAGGATAAAAATGAATTCACAGGATTGTTGTGATAATCATCTACCATAAGAAAAAGCACTTTATAAAACAATGTATCAAATGCTAGTAATTTTTATAAATCTAATCACAAAATATGGTATAGAATAAAGAGGAATCTGAATAAAATCTAAGCAGTAATATGCTAATCATGAAGAGGTAATTACAATGACAAGAGAAAAGGGGAAAGGCAGACCAGGAAGGCTGGGGAAAAGCTATCAGCATAGGAGGTTCAAATAGATGTATACATGAGTACAGTGCAGCACCCCAAAAGAATAAAGAACATGAAGTTAAGAAAGAAATTTTATGGGCTGGAAATATTTCCTAACATAAAGAGAACCCAGAAGTTCACTAAGTTAAAGAAATGCTTAATCCACGTTTTGGGCTCCAGATACCTCTTTGATTTGACAAAGGTTATGTACCATCTCCCTAGAAAATGCACACAGGCACTAACCACAGTATTTTGCCTACATTTAAAGTAGTTCAGGAACTCCCTCAACTGACAAGTACCCTTAAAGGCTCCTCGAATATTAGTTTCAGAAGTCCTCGCCAAGACAAAGGAATCTGATTGAGGACTCCCAAACCAGAAATAATAGGATTACTTTCTTTCCTGCTATTGATGAGAATGAGAGAAAATTCTTAGTGGAGAAGGGTACTTTACCTTCCTGCCTTTGCATTCTCAATTCACATAACTATCCAAACCTCTGGTAGAGCTCCATGAAGTGAAGAGATATAGGTGGCAGGAGAGGTTTTAAAGTCATGACTGCTGCCACTGATACCTAAAGAGTGTGACTATGATAGGAAAATGTTCAAAATAAAAATCTATACGCCACAGGACTATTTCTTGATGGCTACAGAAGAAATCAGTAACATAACTGCTTTGGGGAGGGAGTCTTTACATCATATATCCTTTTATGCCTTTTGGATTCTCCACTATATGGACTGCATTATTATGAGAAAAAAAGGGAAAACGAAAATCAACCAATCAATCAAAATGTCAGGGTGTTTTTCCAGGGGCTTTTTAAATACAGATAGAAAAAAAAAATGAAGAAAAAATATAGTACAAATATGTTTGACAGTGAGGGTCTAAGGCATATTTTTGCTAGATAGTGTAAATTAAATGATTCAGAATGTAATTCTCTGGTAGAGATATCTCTGGACCAGTAGAGATATCTCTGGACCACTCTCCTTTAATAAAATGTTCTGGATTTACCATTAAGCTAATGGTTTCTCATGGTATCTAAGACACCATTCCATAATTTTCTTTAGGTATCAAAAAGGTTTATATTATCAATAATGCACATTAAATTTTGTATCTTGATACCCTTTAAAAATAAAAGTGTAAAATATCAGTTTGAATAAAATGATCACAAAATAAGAAGCAATGAGGTCCATATTCTTAAAAGTAGACACAATTTATAGCCAGAATTCTAACAATTCTATTTCTTCATATACTTATTTACTTACTATCTTCATATGTGATCCCACTTGCTTCTTCACTCCAGTCACTCCAAAATCCTTTACCGTCTTCCTTCATACAGCGAATCCTAAACACATACTCTGTAAAAGGCTTAAGGTCCTGGACAGTGAATGAAGATCGGGTAGATGCTGTATCTTCAGGAGGAATCTGAAGCAAAGCAAATTGACCAACAAAAAAACCCCAAAGGTATTTATTATAGGTTTTTCAAACTGCCTAAGATTTTAGAAACTAATTAATGAAACAAGACTAGTAACTTATGAGTAAGACTAATTTAACTCAAGTTCTGAAGAGAAATAAATCCAAGTCAGAATGTAGTCAAAAGTAGTAAAGTTAATTAACAGGTTTGGGAAATATAGAAACATTAGTCCTTTCTTGTTTCCTTTCTTTCTTTCTTCCATGTACCTATTAAGGTCTCAGCAGGAAAAAGCTGGAAATTCCAATCAGAATTTAATTAAAGGAAGGTTTACTAAAGGGAATATGGGCAGAGTGTAGGGAAACCTTAGACAATATAGGCAGTACTCTGGGGCTTGTAGGTGTTACCACCTTTAGGCTCAAAGGGATGAGGGAATCTGAAAGAACTGGAAAGAACAGGGTCAGATTCGGTACTTGAGAGGAGCAGTGACCTTAGGCTCAAAGACCAGAAAGCTCCAGGGAAGACGCAGGGAAAATAAATATGCTGATCTCACTTCTATCTCTTCTTTCGCTTGTGAGGCCCCCACCTCCCATGAACTAGAAACTCATTAGGAAACTAGAGAGAAGGGAACCAACAGATAAAATCCACATAGGTCAGCATCCCAAGACCAACAGTAGGGTGGAGTAGGGTGGAGAAGGGTGGAGAGTAGATCTAGATAAAGTAAAAGGAAGATATCCAGCCCAATTAAGAAAAACAAAAACATCTGCAAATCTTGAACTCCCATTTTATCCTTTCCCACTCTTTCCCCACCTCCTTGGTAACCATGAGTTTGTTTTCTAAGTCTGTGAGTCTGTTTCTGTTTTGTAAATAAGTTCACTTGTGCCTTTTTTCCCCCTAGATTCCATATTTTAGTATATACTGTATAGCACAGGCAACTATATTCAATATATTGTAGTAACCTATAATGAAAAAGTATATGAAAAGGAATATATATATGTACATGCATAAATGAAACATTATACTGAATGTCAGAAATTGGACATTGTAAACTGACTATACTTCAATAAAAAAGAAAAAAAGAAAGAAAAACAAAAGCTACCACTATAGATAAACCTGGTTTTCAGGAAAAAAAGGACTAAATATAAATAACACATTCTTTCTACTACTCTGAGAGTTCAATATTGAATACAAAATAGGTGTCAATCTTTTTTGTACCAATGAATTAAAATTCTCTGATATTAAAAAATATTTTGAAGGACTTCTGGTATATATGTATCCTCTCTGTACAGGATGAAGCATTAATGAATGCACTTTGGTTTGTTGCTTTTTCTGATTGTATTCTGAGCCCTTTAGATAAGTGGAATGGAGGACAGAAGTAGGAAGGTCATGCATAGGTTTAATTCTCTTCTGGGCTCATTATTGCAACCAGAGAAACAAAGCAAAAGCATACTGTTAGTGATAAACAGAGTTACAACAAAGAACAGTATGGGGAATTTAATGCTATGGTGACAGCCTTTTAAAAAGCTCCAAGTATTTCTTTTGCTGATAGCATCATCTTTGGGTACACTGTCCTTTTCCTTTTCAGTCTTACAAGTTCTCCACAATCTCTTCCTCTGACTCATGGGTTGGTAAACTTTCTATAAAGGGCTAGATTGTAAATATTTTAGGCTTTGAGTCAGATAGTGTCTGTTGCAACTACTCAACCCTTTCTATGTAGCAGAAAAATAGCCAGAGATTAATATGCAAACAAATGTGTGTGGCTGTGTCCCAATAAAGCTTTATTTACAAAAACAGATGGCAGGCTAAATTTGGCTCACAGATATAGTTTCTGCTAACCCCTGCTCTACCTTATCAATATAATCTCTTCATTTTTACTCCTCTACTTAATATGCCTCTTGTTATTTGTGGTCCTTTCACTTCCCATTAAAAATGCTATTCCCTGTCATCCCGGACGACTTCTTTATTTCACTTAAAACCTACTGTATTCAGCAAAACTGCATTTTTTCTATGGATGTCTTCCTGTTGGCCTTTGCTTGAAATACAGACCTAGAAGAGTTGTCAAGTAAAATGTTTCACGTAACCAGAAACTTAAGACATTCAGAATATGATTGAGATTTTTAGGTTAGAGGGTTGGAAGAAAGACTATTTGAATAAACAGTAACCTTCAATTTACCTGGTTCCAAGTTGAGGCATCTTTGGTCCTATATTGTATGTTATATTTCATTCTTATAAAACTCTTAATACTTGAGTTGATCCATGTCAATTTTAAAATACTAGACAGTTCCTCTGAGTTGCTGACTGATAAATTATGTGGTGGATTGGGCTTTACTGAAGAATAAAATAGATCAAAATATTTTTACAATTTCTTACACAAACTCAAATATACTCTTTATATTTTCACACTATGCATTTATTCTCACCAAATGAACTAATTTCTCTAAAAACAATGCTATGCCATACGATCATAATGGAAAGGAAAGGTTTCTAAAGAAACTTTAGCTTTCCTTGTCAGTTTATTACATTCGTTAACCTTTTCAGGTTCTGATACTAAGGCAATTAAATATTTATAAGAAATTTTAAAAAAGAATAAAAATGGAACATGTATACTATGATTATAATGCTGTAAAATGTCTGATATTTGGATAAATACCAGAAGATGACATTCGAAGTGAAAACAGCTATAAATGTGGTTGGATTATAGATACTATTCTTTTTCCAAATTACTTTAAATGTCGTTGATAAACTGAAATTGTAAAAGTCACTAAGATAATGAAGTAAATGCTTGTTTCTACATTAATTAAACTTAGAACTACTTTAACTTATAAACCACTGCATGTTCTAATAAATTCTTAAATTCAGGTTTATATCTACCTTTATCCACAGGATCAAAATTGATATGATTTGATGTAACCTTCCCAAGGGCATTCTCTGCTTCTACCCAGACTTCAATGTTGACAAAATACACAGGAGAATAATCAACAGTGCATGAGGTGGGATCCTCACGTTTTGCTCTACAATCATCAAACTTCTCTGTTGCCCTAAATACAAAAATGGTAGAATCAGTCATTAAAAACAGATTTGAAAAAAAAATAGAATGAAAAATGAAAAAGGCTCCTTGAAAAGAATTTGATGAGACCCAGATTATTATAGCTTCGAATAAATTAATTCCAATAAGTTTAGAATAAATTGTTGAAAACCAAATAAAATTTCTTAGAAACTCACCTGTTTTTCTTTAAAACTGAGTTTAAACTATATCTTAAAACACAAAATTATTTTCAAAGTTTTACTCTAAGAATATCACATTAAGAATATTATGCTCTATCCCCACTGACACTTCTCCAAAAATTATCTATTTCATGTAATATTTGTACTGTTTCTTTCTTTTCCTGAAATAGAATCTTTAACAGCAATGCCTTTCTTTAAGTACAGTGTGCTTTTTCAAGCACAATACGCTAGGAGATGAGAGGAGGACAGGGATAAGATTTTCTATCATCCTCAAAATTCCGTCAGCCCCTTTCCAGTCAAACTCAGGCAACTACTTTCTGATTTCTATCACAACAGAAAGTTCCAAGTGGTATTACTATATTTATTCACATATGTTTATGTCATACAATTAATATTTATATATACACACACTGTTTTTCAAAATAGAAGGATAAATCAAAACCAAACCAAAACAGGTAACCTCTAGGGAGAGGGAGGAAATAAGGTTGAGGAGACAGGGAACTGAGACTTCTGTAAATATATATTGTTTTAGAAATCTGACTTTTTGGATTAATTCATTATTTTAAACAATTAAGAAAATTCCTAAAAACCAAAACCAAAAGGAAACATATGAATTCTTGTACTGAGTTGGGGGTATAGCACATAGAAACTATTTCAAGTAACTCTAAAATAGTAATTTAATTATACCCTTGGTGAAAGAAAAACATTCTTAAAATTCTTTTCAGCAATCATACTGTTGATGCTAACATTATAATTGTTATTTTGTAGCTATTGTGTTTACTGTGGAATAAAGCAAATGAATAATTATGTTGGTATTTTGGGGAACTAAGGTTTTCATCACAGAAAAAAAGGAGATGTAGATGTTAGATGAATTAAGTAAAAACCCATAGTCTGAATTTTAACTTGGAAATATCAATATGAGTTCATAATATATATTACCTTAAAAACATTCCTAGCTCTCTCCACTGAAAAAGCCTAGAAACAGTAACAACCTAGTAGCAGTGAGTTCCCCAGCACCCAGGCTACAGTCTATAAATAGTATTTCACACTAAATGGACCCATGACTACTTGGGAAATGGCTGATTCTGGTTCTGGGGCAGAAAATATATTAAGATGAGCCTGGAACATTATGTCATATCAGAAATCGGGAAGCTATCAAAGACTAATGAAAATTGTGTCAAAAGGATGAGCCAATCTGAAAAGTTCCAAAAATGCAACAATTTAAGTATCAAGAAGAACAGTAACTTTAATGGATTAAAATACATCAACTATGTTAAAGTAAGAATTCATAATGAGGAGAAAAACACCTTATTATCTACCTTTGGATGATGCTAGGGAACCAACGTAACTGGTTAATAAAAGGAAAACACTGAAACCATTTTGCTTCTCTTACGTGAACCATACCTCACAGTAATCAACAGTTGATGAAGAAAAGTATTCTTTAAGTATTTCAGCTGATTAAAAAAAGATAAAGAATACCACTATTTTGTACCTCATATACAAATAATGATCATTGACAATGACTCAAATCTATAAGTGAAAAACTAATGGGAAGCAACATGGTTAAATCCTCAAAACATTCTGCTGAGTCATAAATCCTTTCACAAAAGAGCACACACTATGTGATTCCATCTGTATGACATTCTGGAACAGGTCAAAATCTATAGTAAAGAAAATCAGACAAGTAGTTGCCCTGTAGGGTGAAATAGGGTGGTGATTGGGATTGACCAGGAAGGGCATGAAGGCGTTAGTAATGTCTATACCTTGATAGGGGTCTGAGTTACAGTCACTAGTCAAAACTCAATGAGCAATACACTTAGGATATGTAAGTATTATCTTTAGAGATACATAAATTTTATCTAAAATCAAAAAATACCTGTAAACATCTAGCTAATTAATATAGTTAATTTTGTAAATGCTTAAGTTTAAGACTGAAATATAAGAATGTCTGCAACTCACTCTGAAATGCATAAAAAAAGAGATGGATTTCATGTGTTGGGATTTCTTTCTTTCCCCTGCTCAGAAAAGGGGGTCAAGAGGAGCAAGAGACTAGCCTTGGTCATTAAGCCTCCAGAAAGGTCCTCCCCAACTCCACCTTTTCTTACACAAAAAATGAATACCAGCCTTTCTGTATGTATCTGGAAAGGCACGTGCCGCTGCCTAAATGTTTGTTATTCCCCAGAGAGGGGACAGGATACCCTCCATCTCTTGGCAACATCTCATCTCTTACTTTTGTTATTGCCTTTCCCACTCCAACCTTGGTTTTATCCTATTCTACACTTCAGATTTCTATTTTGTGTTGAATTTGCTGCTTGCTTTCATATTGAAAAGATGACATTGCCCCAAGAGCCAAAAATAAATGGGAATTGAAAAAAAAAAAGATGGATTGACAGGCAGAGAGAATGATATACATAAATAGGTATGTGATAAAGCAAATATAGTAAAACGTTAATTGTAGAATCTAGGTAATAAGTATGTATAAGTATTCACTGCAGAATTCTTTCAACTTTTCTTTATGTTTGGGAAAAAATGGGGAATTTTATAATGAATGGTTCAGGCTGACAACACTTGAAACCACTGCTCAATCTTAGTGTAAGAAAAACAATCAAACATTATATGGTGGTTCCTAATGGAAGTTAACATCAATCCTATGAATTATGAACTACTGTTGGAAAAACAACAACAATAACCACCCCAAATCTGATTATCTAGATCCACTGGTAAGCTTTAGAAAATAAAGGGATAGAGGAATGTGTTAAACAATGTATAATCAATATTTTAACAACTGAATTGCAAAGAGAAAGAAAGAAAAGAGAGGGGTGGGTATAGCTCAGTTGTAGAGAGCATGCTTAGCATACATGAGGTCCTGGGTTCAATCCCCAGTACCTCCCATTAATAAACAAACAAACCAACCTAATTGCCCCGCCCCCACCAAAAAAAAGAGAAGTAGATGGAAACAATGGTTAGGAGAGACAAGACTTATCAATTTGCAACATATGGTGATTATTTATATAAAAATATTTATACATATAATTATGAGACAACAGGGGAAATTTAAACACTAAAAATGTGACAGTGTTTTCAATTATATTTGTGTATAATACTGGTATGTAGTTATGTTTTTTAAAAAGTGTCCTTATATTTTAGAGGCATCTTTTATGGATGAGGCGACAAGATACCTGAGATTTTCTTTAACACAATCTGGGTGGGGTATATATAAAATAAGACTGGTCATGAGCTGATCATTTCTTAAGCTTGATGATAGGCACATGAGGATTTCTTTTACTATTCTTTCTACTTTCATGTTTCAGATGTTCCAAAAACAAAAGGTTAAATAAAATGCTTAAAAATTTGCTTTTAATACTACTACTTGACAAAATAAAAATTCCAGCACAAAAGGCTAACTTAATAAATTCAGCATACAACAAATTTAAAATAACTTGCCATTCAGATTTTAAAGTGAAGTTTGTTTCCAGGTATGTTTCCCTTCCAGGATCCCACTGACACATCATTTTCTTTCCTTCATTCACAATACAACTCAAATTTTTAGGTTTTTCTGGAGGTACTAAAAGGGAAAAATAAGCAATTTTCAAAAAGTTTTGTACCCACAAGTAGCATGCAATTTATCTACTACCAAAGATATTTAAAACAACTAGGTAGAAAAAACAAACCCAAGCAAAAAGCAAGGACATAATGAAAGACTGGTGACTAAACATTAATTTTTATTTAAACTCAAACTTCTTCCTAGATAGTAACATACATATTCTATCATAATTGTCATTAACTAGTATATTTCAAATTGTCTACATAAAATCAACTTTCATTTATAGCTGGACAGCATTATTTCTCCATTAAGTGTATTTTAAAAAATATCTGCATGTTTGTAAGAGGCAATTAAACAGAAGCAAAAACAATTCATTTATATTTCCTTCTATTGCCTTCCCAAATTCTGCTGGAGAAAAAGCAAATGCCAAAATTGTAATTTTAAGTGGCCCACACAAATTTGGTAATCCACTCTTAGATCATACTAAGTTTACTTATTTACTTCAACACAGAAAAAGGACTCTCTCCAGTATTTATTCACCTTCTTCAGGTAACAGCTTTACATTGCATTTCTCAGCAGTTAAGGGATAATGAAAGTTACTATGAGTACATTCAGAGATATCAATTCAACAGTATTTTCAGGGGATGTCTTATGTCAAAGTATTTCTCTAGAAAACTGACAGATGCTTGAATTTCAGGAAAAATACAAAACTTGTGTTACTCTTTAGGCTTACAGTCTATCTGTAATGCAAATGCAGTTGCACTTCTACGCTTTTTTTTTTTAATCATTCAAAAGTCCATAAACGATAAATGCTGGAGAGGGTACGGAGAAAAGGGAACCTTCCTACACTGCTGGTGGGAGTGTAATTTGGTGCAGCCACTATGGAACAGTTGGAGATTCCTCAAAAAACTAAACATAGAATTACCATATTAAAAAAATAAATAAAGATGTCTAAAGTCACTGAGCGAACAAGTTACTGCATTTCATAAAGCTCAACAGACAACAGACATTCATTAACTGAAGTAAGAAAAAAGTAAAACAAAACTTACAGCCTGAGATTATCCTGATTCCATAAACGTTCTGATCAATCTGTCCAAATGTACGAATGTTGCAAGTGAGTTGAGTATTTAATAAAGATATATTTGTAAATGTGACACTAGATGCTGTTCTATTTATGATAGTATACTGTTCATAAGGAACAATAACATGGTTTGTTTTCCAGAAAATATAATTAGCATTCACATGAAAATAATCCATACATTTTTCCTTTAGCACACAAACTGCCGTGAAATTAGAACCAAGTTGTACAACTGGAGATTCAGGACTGATATGACCACATGGTTCTAGAAGTTCGCCTGAAAAAGAATAGTAACAGAAAATATAAAATGGACTGAATTTTTCTGGCATAAAATGACATTTTGTATCAATGCAGTCCCTCAATCTTCATTAAAATCTCTCTAAAGGCACAGAAAAAGAAGAAACAGTGAAAGTTAATATGATCAGAATTTAATATCTAAAAATGTAAAGAAATACATAAATCGTATGGCAGTTGGAGCTGATTTTTAAAAACTCCTATGCAAGCTTCAGCCCTTTTTATACTATTCTAACTTTGCTTTAGGAAATATAGTTTGCCTGCAGCATGATTCATACTTGTTCTGCCACCAATCCTGTTCCTCGATTCAGACCCAGTGTCTAAATTAGACCCTCAGGAAGGTAGTGGTCTCTGCTCCTCTCTAGTGCTGACTTCTGTTGGAGGTGTGGATGAGGGCATGGAAAGATACTGTACATTGCTCATATATCAAAATCAGAAAACAAAGAAAAGAGCAAGGGAGCAATAAAAGAATGGAAAGAATAGAATAAGATGGCCAAACATATTGGTTTTAACAATAAGCGTATGGGATAAAATCCCATATTAAAAACAAAGAATCAGACTGCATAAAAAAAATAAAAACACAACTAATACTTTAACTATCACCTACTTTATGTTGATGACATCCAAACCCCTGTCTCTGGCCCTAACTTCCTATGCTTTCAATGGCTTACAAGACACATCCACCTGAGATATCCTGTAGGTACTTCAAAATGAACATGTCTAAAACTACACGCATCAGAGTCCCTTCCAAACTTTTCTTTCTTATTCTTACTTCTCTACTTCTGCTAACAGCACCACTGCCATCTAGTCATCTAGGCCAGATAACCTTATGGTACTTCAACATCTCTCTCTAATTAGCCTCCTCCAATAGTCTGAGTCTTGATGGTTCTATATTTTTAAATGTAGATCAACCTCTTCTCACCAACCCCATTTTGGCTGCTGAAGCTCAGGCCATCATATTAATACCACAATTTGACCACCTTCCAGTTTATCCTACATACTGCTCCAGCGTTATTCAAAATTGATTATGCCATTTTCCTATTTTAAATTATTTAATGGCTACCTATTACCATCAAGACAAAAATTCTTCTGTTTGGGATGGCTCTATTCTCTTTCTCTATTCTCACTGTCCAGAAATTTAAGGCAGCTTTCTCTACTGAATCCCATCTGCCAATGGAGTTTGAAGTTCTAGCTGAGTGTCAGTTTCCTCATTTGGAAAATGAAGTTAATAATGGCTATCTTGAAGAGTTTTTTGAGATCAGAAATTACTTATGTAAAGAACCTACCACGATGCCTAGTATTCAAAAGGCCTCCAATAAATGGTAGCCTATTATCGTTACTACTACTCTCCAGAGACAAGTAATCTAGTCACATTGATGGGGTCTGAAGAGTCCCTTAGGGGTGTCTGGTTCTAGCAGTTAAGGTAAAAAGGCACAGGAATCACAGAATTATGAAACTGAGAAAAACCTTGGTGATCATTTACTTCAACCCTTTAGTTTATAAAGAAAACTGAGACACTTTTACAGAGTCATTTTATAGAGTCAACCTCAATTAACAGCCAGATTCTTCTAATTCCCAACTTGGTCCCAAGCTACACTGCACAAAGGATAAAACTACTTTAAAAGAGCTAAACAATTATTTTCTCATTTCCATACCTCTCAAAGCCAGCAGGATGAATTAAAAACATTTTTTGCAGTCAAAATTATACTCCCAAATGAAATCCTGAGATCTCTCATAAAGCCCATAAGGTCCAGAGTCAGAATGTCTGCTTCTTTGTCTGAAAACTTACAATGTGGCCTAGTTACATGACTTTGATATTATTTATACATGTCTACTGTAAGTCATGTGCACAAATTACTCTAAATTTCTATCTTGTGGCATACTAATAAGTTACCTTATGATACTGAGCCAGTCCTTGAAACTCCCTAAACCTTACTTTACTCCCTAGACCTTGGTAAAATCATTCCTGTTTCACTTTCTCCACAGTGATTAGAGGAAACTGTACATATGAAATATACTTTGGAGTGCTAAAGAACATAAGATATAACCAGACACTCAATAATTTTTAATCACATAGAATAAGAGAAGTACCAGAAATGGGCAAATGTTCCAGTTTTCAAAGTGAAAAACAGGCTCACTGAAACCATCCAATGCCAAATGAAGCCCATTTTTACAGGGCTACCAGGACACTTGAGATCGAGTTTTAGAAATATAGCATTTTAATTTTAAAAAAAAGTACTGGATAAAGTTAGTTGGGATATCCACATAGACAAGACGAAGAATTGTGGATTAGAATATACTACAACAGATATTAGAATGAACATTATGAAACTCTTGATACTTAGCTACTGTTCTTCTATAAAAACAAATACACAGATTTAAACTAACAGATTTTTAAATTGGTTGACTACTCATATATAAAAGTCACTAAGAAAAAAAGTCAACAAGAGGGATTTCTTGAGTAGTATGCTAAAGTATCTGTCCTCAGTCCTTGCGGCAGACCCTGTTTTCCAAAGAAGGTCACACCTATATATGTATACCATCCCACAAGCTTGTCTTACAAAGTGACTGATACTCCTTCCACAAAGAAATGGGGTCTACATCTTAGCTGGCAAAAAAATCCTATGTTGCTTTAATAAAAATGATGTTCAGATCAAAGTAATAAAGTCACTATACTCAGACCACATCTAGTTTTGACATATTTTTATGCTTCCTGTGGGCCAGGCACTGTCCAAATGCCTTCTGTATATTAACTCATTTAATTCTCACAATAACCCTAGGAGTTAGGGACCATTATTATCCCTCTCTTACAGAGCAGGAAACTGAGACATAGATTAAGTGACTGGACAAAGTCTCACAGCCAGTAAATGGGAGAGGTGGATGGTATTACAGTCTAAATCTGATATGGGAAACCAAGAGAATAATTAGGAGAGTAACCTGGACATGCAGGGTTGGAAACCAAGTCCTGTAAAGAATCAGGACAACTGGGTAAGTTTAGTTTGGGGAAGAGAGGAGTTAGAGACACAGGAAAGCAATCCTTCAATACTTAGAGAGTTCAACAGTGGGAAAGTAAAGTGGGCTTACCTTAGAAGGATTTCTTACTTTAGAAGCTTTCTTTAGAACAATTAATGAGAAAAAGTTACAGGAGGAATTTTTGGGTTCAAGAATAAGGAAAGGCTTTCTAAATAAGAAAAAATTGCAACATAAAGTTTGTGCCACTTGAAGTGTTTAAAAAGAGGTTACATTCCTGGATTTGAAGAGGGTTTGATTTAGAGCAGTGATTCTCAAACTACGATCCTGGTGAAGGATCAGTTTAGGTTTTTTTCTCCCAATCTTTCGCAGACAGACTTTTGTTTTATATTTGATGAGACAAGTCCACTGATCACATGCTTGAATGTCACGGCTATGTCAAATTGTTAAAAGAGTTTCTAAACATTTCTCCTTAATTTCTGTGCTTATCTCACTGTGAACAATAACCACCCAGTTCTCAGACCAGCATCAAGCTGTGGATCAGTCTGAGCAATACTGCTCTAAGTGACCTCTTCATTCTGGTGTCACAATCACACTGCTGCTCAGTGACACATTTGGCTATTAAGGAGTGAAGTGCTAAAACAAGATTTTCTCCTATTTCTTTATTTAAAATAATTTTTTTCCCTTCCCCATCTTAAAGTTATTGTTAGTATAACTAAATAGCATTTAGGATTACTGAGTGATTAAGTGTCTTTTAACTCAAATTATACAAATTATAATTTATCAAGAGTATTTTTACTTCTTAAATTCATTTTTAAGATATCATTTTCTCAATAATAATCCTAGAACGAATATATAAGCATTATTATATAACCATATAAAATACATAAACCTAATTTTTGGGGTTGGGAGGAACCTTACCTATAGATCCAGTAGTGAGGAAAATAAACAAAGCTTGCACTATCCAAGTATGCAATGTCAACATCTTGCATAGATATTTCTGTAAAAGACATATGTAATATTAAATATTTTTTCTTATTACATATAATAAGTTAAGACAATTTCTAAAGCTCTTGTTTCCATTGTATATCTGTTTTCTAAATGGTGGTAAAATTCTTACGAGAATGCAGAGAACAAGTTTTAAGTCTTTAGAATATTTTTCTTTATTTCCACTGAAGTTATGGCTATGTAAAATATTGCTGGAAAACATAATTTATACTTTAAGGTTAACTGAAAGAGAAATTCTCTTTCAGTATTATGAAGTCTTGTACTATTAGTAAATTATCTGTGAGACTGAGAGCTTCAGAAAGAAAAATTTCTACATGGCAAAACCCACCATTACCACCTTCAAAAGATACTTGACAAAATGGAAAAACAGTTTAAAATTCATAGCATGACCAAAAATATCCCCTGATAAATTAAGAATGCCTACAAATCACTAAAAAATTCCAACACTTAGGAGAAAGGCAACATTGAGTTAACAGGAAATTTATAGAGAAGGAAATACGAGCAACTCAAACAAATGAAATACTTTCAGCCTCACTCATGATGAGATACAAATTAAAACTAACCAAATAGGAATGTAAGATGTTACAGACACTCTGGGAAACAATTTGGCAGTTCTTTACCAAGTTAAAAGCACATCATAAGACTCAGCATGTCCACTCCTAAGAAAGTACCCAAGAGAAATAAAAATATATGCCCACATGAAGACATACTCAAATGTTCATAGCGTTTTATTCATAATAGTCACAAACTAGAAACAATCCAAATGTCAATCAACTGGTGAATGGATAAACAAATATCCAAACAACGGTATATCCATACCACAGAATATCATCAGCAACAAAAGGGAACAAACTAGTGATACATGTAATAGTATGAATGACTTTCAAGAGCATTATTCTGAATGAAAGAAGCCAAACACAACAAGCTATGTAATGTAAAATTCTATATATAGGAAACTTAACAAATGGCAAAACTAGGGTGACAAAAAGCAGATCAGGGGTTGTCTGGGGCTGAGGTGGGGAAAGGGAATTGATGTTAAGGGGCACAAAGGAAGGGGCACATCTGAGGATGACAGAAATGTGGTACGACCTGATTGTGGTGGTGACAACAAGATTCTATACATTTGTCAAAATTTACCAAATTGTGTCAAGAATTGTGAAGGCTCTGAGATTTGATCCTACTTGCAAAGCTAACAAGTCAGCCTGCCAGTTTCTTGAATACTGGCAAAAGACATGAGACTCCTGAGTCAGAGACAAATGACTTTATTACTCATACCAGGAGTAATAGTCAGAGTTATCAGCATTTTCTTGTGCCAGCTGTGTGAACCTCAAATCCCACAGAGCACTGTGAAAAGAGTCAGGTAACACCTGTACTTGTAGTGGGTTGTGTTACAGGAGAGGAAGACTAAGCTTCTTAGAAACCTGAATCTTTTAAAATGGCGGTAAACATGCCTGCCCTTAACTCTGGAGGGAGACATTAGCTCTATTTTCAAAGGCTATACGCAAACCTGCCCTTTGTTTTATGGAGAGCCACCATTTCTATCTTCCAATATCCTTGAAAAGATAGTTTGGAAAAGAGGCAGTCAGAGCTTTTGCTCATAAGACATGAAGAAATACAAGAGACCCAGAGAGAACTGTTTCCTAACAAACTGTTCACTACAAGTTGGTGAATTCTATTGTTTACAAGTCAGACCTCAATTAAAAACAAAACCTACCCAGAAAAGGAAAACAGCCAAAAGAAACAGGGCTAAACCCCTTCAAGATATGTACAAGAATGCTCACAGAAGTTTTATTCATAAAAGCTGAAAACAGAAGCAAACAAAAATCTGTAAGTAGTAGAAAAGATAATTGTGGTATATTCAAGTAATTGAATCACAGCAATGAAAAAGAATAAATTACAGCTACTTACAACATGACTGAATCTCATGTATAACACAGAAAAAAAAAACAGACACAAAAACGTATAGTTGGCGAGGGAGCAGGGATAAATTAAGAGTTTGGGATTAACATATACACACTACTATATAAAACAGATAAAAAGAACTTACGGTAAAGGACAGGGAACTCTTTTCAATCTCTTATAATAACCTATAATGAATGGAAAAGAATCTGAAAAACAGATATATAAAGATATACAACTGAATCACTTTGCTGTGCACCTGAAACTAACACAACATTGCAAACTAACTATACTTCAATTTTAAAAAGTTAAAAAAATGTATAATCTACATGAGTCCCTTTATATGAAGTTCAAAAACAGGCTAACAATCTATGGAGATAGGTCAGAATAGTGGCTACCTTTTTTTTTGGTGGTGGTGGGGGTTAGTGAAGGACAGATGAGAGCATTCTAGGATACTGAACATTTACTGTACACTTACAGCATGTGAACTTTATTGTATGTTAAGTTGTATTTAGAAATAATAGTAAACAAAACTATCACGATATCATTCTCATCTTGAGTATTGGCAAAGATATAAAAACTAAAAAGTTATCAACATGGTGTTCTGAGAATATGACATAAAGGCATTATCATGCACTGCCAGTTATAGTGCAAACTGGCATAACCTTCCCAACAAGTTGTACACTTAAAACTGTGAATTTTATTGTTTATTAATTAGACAGTTAAGAACAAACAAAAAACCTATCCAGGTAAGGTGTATGGCCAGTTTTGCACTATCAATCAAAAAAATTTAAGTACACATATGCTTGAATCTAATAATTCTAATTCTAGTATGTTACCCTATGGATATGAGCAAAACAACACATGTACAAGGTCATTCACTACCACATTCTTTTTAATAGCAAAAGGTTGAAGCAACCTAAATGTTCATGAATAGGGAACTAGGTAAATTATGGCATATCCAAACACAGTATGCATGTAGTCATAAAAAAATGAGGATGTTCTATATGCACAGATATATAATGATATCTAAAATACATGGCTAAGGTACAGAACAGTGTATTTATTATTGTGGGCAAAAACAACAATAAAAGATAATACACATACTCATTTCCTTTTATGTGATAAAGTGTCTCTAGAAGGATAAAAATTCAAATTACTGGCTGCCACTGGGGGTTTGAGACACTAGGGTGGGAGGAAGACTCTCTACCATATACTCTTTGTACCTTTCCAATGTTGTACCCTGTGGCTTTTGTACTTAATCAGAAATAAATATAATTTAAGTTTAAAAATATTTAAGGTGTAAACTTTCTCTCCCAGATAAAACTACTAACTTCTTGATGAGGGCTTCATAATCTTATATTTGGAACAAAGTATTATTTTACTAAATATAAATACTAACTTGACTTTTATACTACCTAAATGCATAACAGTCAATCTGTAACAAAAATTATTTGATAATGAATTGTTTAGACTGTCTCAGGGAAGGGCTTAAAAGAACTAAGCTGCAGGAACCATTTCCTTCTATCTGCTTTATTCCTTACTTCCCAACTTTAAACAGTCATACAGTAGAGAAATTCAAAATATCATTCAACTGTTCATCAAAACAACAGAACAAAAAACAGCCTGAGCACGTTGGTAGAGGAGTATGTGGTCATGTCATCCTGACACCCACCCTACCTTGTTCACATTGCGGAGAGGTTTCTTTATAGTTCTGAAAACTGGCAGTCTTTCTATGTGCTACAGTCTTACAACAAAACTCTGAAACAAGAGGTCCCATGAAGGTTATTTATGATTACTTCAAAGCAATTAGATTTATCTGAGTAGTGCCATTAAATATAAGTAAAAGGAAAACAGGCAAAGGTAGGTTTCATATTTTAACAGTTAGAAAGTAATATTTCCTCATTTTTTAAGGACTATCATTGAGATGTGATAAAGGAGTATTTATCAAGGAATTTGATTTCATAGTCCAAACCTAAGAGATGAAGACACAATAGTACTATCTAAAATACTACATGTAATACAATCCACTTCATCTGGGGGCTTGTTTTAAAATTGACAGAACTGGCATTACTCTGCTTATTTTTCCCCTTCTTTCATTGTGTTGACAACAAATATTCAATTTTAAATTTTATTATTGGCACTATCCTTTCTCATCTCTTGCAGAATTTCTATGCATATATTATAAACACATATTGCATATACTGATTTTCTTGGAATCTACATGTTATCTTCAAAGCTTCTATGAAATCAAAACATGACTACTAACCACAGATATAGGAAAGGTTTACTACAAGAACTGAGTGGTTGTTCTACCCAGCAGCAATTCAACTGTGGTGATTTCAACATAGTAATGTTTTGAAAGGAGTTACAAGATGCATCATATGTAATTCACTACTATAAGTAACAAAATTTATGAGTGATTTAGCTAAAAAATAAGAACAAATCCAAGATTATCCTTACAGCTGTTCATTCTCATTTACCTTAATTATCACAGATTTTCTCAAGTGGGAGAAAAAGCAGTGGTTACAATTGATAAATATTTAATAGGTTAGCCCTTTATAAATTATTTTATTCCTATGGATTGTGATTTTTGAGTTCTTTCTTTCTGACTTAACAAAAATTAGGACAGAATGAAAAAAGCATGAATAATAAACTCAGGTTTACACCGTGTATGAGGAAGATTATCAGTATAAACTTTGTTACTATAGTAACATTACTATTACAACTGCAGAATACTAGATGAACTACAACTGACAAATAGAAGGCAAAGTGATACTTGCTGAATAAAGAAGCTGAGCAGGGATCAGGATGGGGCAAATTTCAATATGGATATCTTTTACATCATGTCATACAAAGTACAGTGTTACTATGAATAAATTTGCAAAATGTTAGTCATATCTATGTTATATTAACTGAGTATCAACTATTTAAAATGTTTTTAATTCAAATTTTAAAAATTCGTTATCATTTTAATAGATATTTTCATCGGATATAAATTCTCAATTGATCTTTCAGTACTTAAAAAATGTAGCTCCACTAACTTCTCACTTGCATTGTTCCCAATAAGAAATCTGTTATTAGGCTTATTTTTGTTCTTTTGTATAAAAGGTCTATTTTTCCCCTCTGGATACACATAAATTTTTTATAACTAGTTTTATCACTAGTTTTCAGAAATCTGATTGTGGTGCACCTTGGTGTAGTTTTCATCATGTTTTCTGTGCTTAGAGCTTGTTGAGTTTCTTGGAACTGGTTTACAGTTTTTATCAATTCTGGAAAACTTCTGGCCATTATTTCTTTAAATCTATTTTTGTCTGCCCCTCTTGCTCCCATCCTTTTTTGCGGATTCCAATAACATGTGTATCAGGGTGCTTTAAGTAGTCCCGCAGTGATGATCAGCTCATTTTTTTCTTTTTTTCCTCAGTTTTTTTTAATGATTTCTACTGTTGTGTCTTTTAAGTTTACTAACCTTTTCCTTTGCAATGCCTAATCTGTCATTAACTCTAACTAGTGTACTTTTCATCTCTAGAAGTTTAATTTGAGTCTTCTTCATAACTTCTATAACTCTATTTAACTTTTCGAACATGTAGAACACAGTTATAACAGTTGGCAGTAGGCTAGTTCAATCATAGGGTCCCACCTCATTTGTTTCCCATCTCAAGATCCCTGCTTTCATCATCCAGTGTCCAATGTCTTATCACTGTTTTACGTATTTTTTTTTTCTGTTTCATGGTTGTTCAGACAGGAGAGTAAATCTTAATCTTGTAATCCCATTTTGGCCAGAAGTACAAGTAGCATAGTCATTTGGATACCAAATCAAACAAGGATTACACAATAAAACTATTGTCACACTATTATGAGTTGGTAAAAAAGCTGAATTAAAGCACAAATTTGTTCTACCAATGTATTTGAAAGCAAACAAACAAAACCCCCCATAAATACCAAGTATTTTGCCTAAAAACACAAGTGTGGTTCCACAGGAGAAAAGACACTAATGTTATCCAGTATATTTATTAACAGATTAAAGAAGAAAACCACACAATTATTCCACTAGATGCTTAAAAGGTTATTGATAACATTCAACATTGTTCCTTTAAAATTTTAAAACAACAACGAAGTGTCAGAAAACTAAGACTGAAAGAGATCATCCTTATCTTGATGAAGTATACAACAAAGAAGAGGATGGACTCTGTAATCAGACTGCCTGTATTCAAATCCCAGGTCCTCTATTTTTAATAAAACATCATAGGCAAGTTATTTAATATGGCTCACTTTCATTTTTCTTGTCTGTAAAAATGAAGGTAACACCACCACCTATCCATATACTACAGAGGACTTTTGTCAAGATTAAATAAGTCACTACACATAAAGCGCTTAGACTCAATCTGCCTCATACTATATACTCAATAAATGGTACAGCTGTTATCACTGCAGCTGTTGCTGCCACAGTACTTTATCAGAAACCTATAGTAAACATCTTATTTAAAGATAAAAATGAGAAGCATTCCTATTAAAGTCAGGATTCAAACAAGATGCTTGAAGTCATCTCTTATTCAACATTATTCTAGAGGGCTTAAACAAAAATATTAAAAAAAACCAAATAAATGAGATATTAAAATGGAGAAAGAAAAACTTGTAGATGATATGATCACCTATCAATAAAAAGAATCAAACTACAAACTATTAAGACTACCGAGACTTTAGCATAATAGTTGAATGAAAGATCACCAAAATACCCCTCTCCTATATACCAGTAATAACCAATTAGAAAATGGGATAGAAAAAGTCCTATTCACAATCATATCAAAAACTGTAATACATCTAGGGAAAAAAAATCACATCAGAACTATGAGAGAAGTTTATGGAGAAAACTACAAAACTTTACTAAAAGGTTCACTATATAGAGCATCAGTTCTTCACAAATTACAACATTAATGCAATACAATTTTAATCCAAATTGCAAAGAGGTTTACTATGAAACTTTACAAACCAACTTAAAACTTCACATAAAATACTAGAGAATAGCCAAAAGCCAACTTTCAGAAAGAGTAAACACAATACTTGGTGTACCACCTATTAAGACATACTATAAAGTTACAGCAAGTAAAGCTCGGCACTAACAGCAATAGACAATTAAATCAAGTACAAAACAAAAAGTCCAGAAACAGACCCACGTATATATAAGAATTTAATATATTATGGGAAAAAAAGACATCTCATATTACTGAGGAAATAAAGGACTACTCAATAAGTAGTATTTGGACAACTGGCTCCACAAACAAAAAAATAAACAGCCCTACTTCATCACTGACACATAGACTCCAGATTGATTAATGAAAAACAAAATTGCAGGACTGCTGGAAGGAAATACAGAGTAGGTTTATGAACTTAGAGTTAGAAAAGGCCTTTTACAAATTATCACTGACTGTTTAAGACATACAAAAAAGTTTAAAAAGTACTTTGGTGACCATCCGTGTTCTCACCACAGTCTAAGAAATAAAACATTACAAATACAGTTGAAGCCAAATAAACAGTTCTTGCCCGTAAGTAGTTCAAAGTTTAGAGGGGTAGAATACACAGAGTGCAACAGGAGCATAGAGAAAACCCAGTTCAGACAGGGCCCAGGACAGCCCATCATGAAATGAGTAAAGGTTATCTGGACAGAGAAGATGGCATAAACACAAGCTATACAACATCTTTTACTCTATAGCTGTAGACTACCTAATGACAGAATCCCAGCACATGCCAGTCTAAAACCAGAGCTGTGCTACCTGAAACTACTTGGCGTTAGAGAGACACATAAAACAGAATATCCAAACAAAAACAGAAGACCAATATGAAATGCACTGTTCAGAAGTAATGAAAACAATGAAACTGATTAACTTCAGGAGCAAATGAAAATTTGGAGGCAGAAAATTCAAATTTTAACAGCGTAAAAGACGTATTGTGCTGAAAGGAATGAAACTCCTGCTGTGGGTATGTATACATTCAGCTTTAAAACAATAATCTATACTATGGCCAAATTTCAAGAGATGAGAGCCCTCTTATAACATTTCTCATGAAATCTCCCTAAGATATACTAGATATAAAATTTAAAAAGAGACTATAGCCGTTGTGACAACATCGCAAGTGCTTCTGAAGCTTTTCTCATTGCTGATCATCTCTGCTTCTTCAATTTCTCCTATCTCTTGGTTTCTATGTAACCATACCATGTGGCTGAATTTCTTTTCTTTATCTCCTCTACTGTCTCATCACTGAATTCTCTGTAGGTTTTATCTCCTGGCTATGAGTGTAGCCAAAAGTATCTGCCATTTACTATTCTTTCAAATTACCAACTTCTTTGAAAATGTATGACTTCAATCACTACCTTCAAACAAAATAATTTCAAACATTCTGATTGAGACCTTTCCTACAACTTCAGTGAAATGTTATTATCTTCGATATTCTGCCTCTGATGCAAATAAGTTTAAAAGGTCTAAAAACAATATACACATACACACATTCTCATACACACATACAGACATAAATGCACACCTTTTAAAAAAAATCACATTACTTATCTTTTTTCCCTATCTAAAAACATTTACCTTTCTTAATTGCCTAAGTCAATGGGGTCCATCATTATCCCTTACATATCCATTACACTCTAGCTTTTCTCAGTTACAAATCTTATTCTGTCTTCTTTCATAATCTTTCCCATTTGTCATTTCTTTTTCACCCTCTGCCAAGACCAACCTAATTTAGGCACTGATCACCTCAATACTTATAACTGCCTTCCTGCTTCTGGTCTCTTTCTTCCCTCCAAATCATCCTGAACATTACTCGTGGATGAATCTAAAACACTTTAAATTTGTCACTTTTCCTCAAAAGCGTTTTAAAGGGTGACTAATAATGCCAAATATTTAAGCTATTTAAGAATCTAAAAATTCAGTTTCACTGTGCTTTCCAATCTATCTTCTACAATATTTAAATATATAAAAAAACAAACCTCTACTCAGATTTGGCCTTCAAGCTCTAGAAAGAACAGCAAGCAATCTGGTTTCTACTCTGATGATGCTGAAGTTATTTTTGTAGTTTCCCAAACGCAAAGAAAGTATTTAAGCTCTTCATTTTACTTGACTTCATCATGCCATACACAACTGGATCTTACCTTTTACCATACCCTACTAGCCACCCCTTACAGACTTTAAGCTCAAGCCAAGACGACGACTAGGCTTTAACAAATTTTATTTCAGAATTTGTGCTTCTATGTATGCTATTCTTTGCTTTTAGAAAGTCCTTTCCCAAACTCTGCTTTGCACTGTCTATAACTCAGATGAAACATCATCTCTTCTGTGGAATTTTCCCCTACTCCCACAAACATCTTTGCTCCCAATGCACTTGTATATAGTTTCCTAACAGAATTCATAACACTGTATTGTAATTATTCATTTATATGTCTTGGTATCCTGAGAATCTAACGTGCTCAGAGGCACACAGTGGACAATTAAGAATGGGTTTTAAAAGATATTCTGGTGTGGCCGTGTTATTCTAGCTACTGTCACTCAAGTATACTATCTGAAGAGGCAGTGTACGTGTCACGGATAGGAGCTCAGATTCTGAAGCCAGGCTATCTAGGTATAAATTTTGGATCTACCACTTATTAGCCGTGTGGCACCGGGCAAGTTGAATTAACCTCTCTGTGCCTCGGTTTCCCTTTTTATAAAAGGAGGATAATAAGATCTACTTCATAGGGCTATAAGGATTAAATGAATTATTAGAAGCAAAGTGCTCAAAACAATGACACAAGATAAGCATTACACGTGTATTGGTTATTAGAATTCATATATACCATGGTTATTTCAGACCCTTCCTGCATAGACTTCTATTTGGAATGGTCTCCCTTCATTTTTCCCTTTTTCCAAATCCTACCTGGTTTCAAGGCTGACCTCTAGTAAATTCTTTGATCATTCCAACCCTTAAATGACTACTCCCTAATTTAAATATCTATAGCATCTTCTGTATCACTCTGCATTTAATTAAAACTGCCTTCATCCTTATAATTTTTCACAAAACAATAGTCAACCCAATTTCTGAAAACTCTTTGAAGGTCCTGACAACATCTCATGCATCTTTCTGAGTTTCTACAGCAAGTACTAACTGCTTAGTATTCGTTATGTAAAATAATAAAGCTCAGTAGGAACTTCAACTCTAATCAAAATGCCTTTGCAATCAAAGAAATGGAGAAGGCTGTGTGAACATTCCATGCTTCTCTAGGAGCCAAGCTGCAAATGTATTAGCGCCAGGGAATTCTGACTCCCATTAAAATAAATTGCTAGCTTCTGGGGGAAAAAATTCTCCCTGCAGAGGAGTTATGAGGAGTCCTTAAATTTCTAAACCAAATTGTAGCAGTGGATCCTCTATGAAAAATGTATCAGCATGATGAAACGATGGACTGGGAGTACAGGATTTGGATTTACATAGATTTAGGTTTCACAAGGACTCTGAGCTTGTTTCCTTCTCTATAAAATGGGTACTGTACAGGTATATGATAATCGACATCCACCCTAACGTTTCATTGAAGTGCAAATTCCCTTGGAAAAATACTAAATAAATTGAAAACAGAGCGATCATAAGTGACTATACACTTTTTTTATTACATAAGAAAACATACTAAGTAAGCTGTGTATTTACAATACTCGGTAAATTACCTCTGAGAAAATTAAACATGTATAGTATTGTCAATAATACAGAATTGGGATGAGGGAAAAATTCTGCTACAAAACTTATCCTCCTTTTCTGACACTTTCTCCATCCTGTAACTTTTTCCTTCCACCTGTGATTAAAAACAAGTGTTCAAAATTACCCTCAAAGAGAAAACAGTTGTAAAGCACAATTTAACTTAATACCAAGTGGTCCTATAAATGCAGAATTCCAGTTTATAGTTCAAAAATACTTCCAAATAGGAATTAATATGAATTTAAGAAATTAGGATAATGGCGAACGGCTCATATGATGATCTGAGTCAGTAATTTCAAATTAAGAGTTGTTCCAACTTGAAGCTGGCAGTCACACAGTCTAAAGAGTTTGTTTACAGCACTGACTAAACCAAACACTCTAATCTTTCAGAATATTCATCCTAGCATTCTAACAATTAATTATTTTAACGCAGTGTAACCACTTAACCGCCCAATACTACACAAATCAAACCGAAATGGGTTTCCTTCTGAAGAAGAAAGGGAAAGAATAAAAGTGGCAAGCCTCATTTTTAAGCTGTGGTATTTTTTCAGTTTGGAAGATAAACTGAAAAACAGAACCTTGTTGCTTGGAATAACCTCTAAGCTTGGGGGAGGGAGTGAAATTTTCAAGACAACTCGGCGCCTTTAGGATACAGTGGTTTGTGGGATCATGCGGCCCGGAACGTGTAACGACCAGAAGAAAAGGGACGTCAGTCAGGGCTTTTTAAAGTATGGTGTGAACTTTCAGCAATGCTGAAATGTTACAATTTAAAGACGAAAAGATGGCTTTAGGGAAGGAAAATTAACCTCCGGGCAGAAAACGAAGGGCCAAGTGCGAGGCTAGTGGAATTTAAAGGGAGATGGAAAGGGGGCCGGGGAAAAGAGGGGATTTGGTAACTAAAAAGGGGTACGACTCAGAATCGCGTTTGGGGGCGGGGGCTTAAGAAAGGTTTGTGCGTGTGTGCGTGTGCGTGTGTGTGTGTGGTGTGGGAGGTGAGGTTTGTACTTAGGGTGGAGAAATCTAGGTGACAACGTTGTGGAGATCAAATTCGGAGGTGTGGGAACCAGGGAGAGGAAGGAATGTGGGGATTTCCAGGCTAGGGTAACAAGTTTGGGGCGCGCGCTGCCGGGGGGTGCCCCTCTCCCGCGGAAAGGTGCCCCCTCGAGGGCTAGGTCCCCTGGCCCGTCTGCCCCGACCCAGCCCTTACCCTTCCGCTACACGGCCCTTCAACTCGGCCACCGGCCCTCCTTACCTCAGGCCGAGGCGCCTCGCTCCTCCGCGTCTCACAGCGCACGTCCCTCTCGTTCCTGGGCCGGGCCGGGCCGGGCCGGGCCAGTTGGCTACCAGCCGCGGCACGGCCCCCAGCGCAACTGCGCCCGGGCGTCCCACTAGCTGCTCCGCGGCCTGTCGGTGCCTCGTCCCGGGTCCGGCTGCCTCCCGGCTCTTCCCAGCAGACGCTGCACGCTGCCCTCCTCCCGCAGGCGATGCGCCCCCTGACTCCGCCCCGCGGCGCCCCGTCACGCCCCGCCCCTCGGACTTGGGATCCTTACGCTGATTGGTCCCCGCGAGACCCGGCGCGCCCCGGCATTGGCTCAGCGGCCGCCCGAAAACGAGGGGGCGGCACTCCGAGCGGCTGCGATTCCCGTAACGCGGTTCCCGGCGTCCCGGATTCCGGTGGCTGCGCCCGCGTCGCCTCTCCCAGACGAGATCGAAGGGTTCCCCCCACCTCCCCACTGCGGGCGGAAGGAGCGGAATGTTCCATTCTTCCGTGGAATAACGGGGTCGTGAACGGAAGCCCGGGTGCTGCCAGCGCCTGTCGCCCTCTGTTGTTGCCGCGGCCCTTTCGGCCTCCCTTCAAGGCCTTCCCCGAGGGACCGCTGGGCGTCCTTGGGGACCAGGGAGGGAAATGAGTTTTGAGTGATCAGTGAACCCCAGAATTGATGACACGCCAAGAAACTAGTTTTTCTTGCGGTATGTACCTCCCAATCTGTGATAAAAATACCGAGTAAAAACCAATTTCAGTACAAACACCCTCTTCCCCACCCCTAGACTGGAAAATGGACCTTCAGGCTCAGTTTGATCTATTTTTTTTCCCCAAAGCAAGATGAGATGCTTAAAAGATAAGGGGTGTGTGTGTGTGTGTGTGTGTGTGTGTGTGTGTGTGTGTGTGTAAAGAAACACACCCAAAGCCAGACCCTTTTGTGGAAGAGATGCAATAATGGCTTAATGTACTTAAACAAATAATACCCATAAATTAATAATTATAAGGTTCTTCATTATATTGGGGATTTAAGTAAAACACAGACCAAATTATGATCTCTTAGTTGATGGGATAATTTTTAATAGACAGAAAAGTGGGCCTGCTATGTGTCTGCTGCTAAAGGAGTCACAGGCAAGCTTGGGGATGGTGCTGTAAGAGAGACAAAGCTCCGTTGTGTTCAGCTCTTGCTGCTCCCTGCTCCCTGTCATCCTGTATCTAACCTGCAGAGTGTTGACTGCATTGTATTCTAGCTGTGCCATTTACGAGGGTGTTAATTTTATATGAGTTTGTTTTTAAAATATTGTTAGATTAAAATTTCTATTTAGAGGTAGCAAACACTTATTTAGGGGCGACTTAGTGGTTAAGTGTAGCTTCTGGTTCCAAATTGCTTCTGTTTGAATCCTGGTGCTGCCACTTCCCATGTCTGTGACCTTAGACAGGTCTTCTCAGTTTCTTCATCAACCAAATGAGAATAATGGTACCAACTTAACAAGAGTGCTGCAAGGGTTAAATGAGTTAAATACATTAAGTTCTTAGCACATAATAGGTGCCCAGTAAATGCCAACAGCTATCACTAGTGAGTGTCTCCTACGTCAATGCTTTCCCATCCTTTTTGTATTACAGAGTATACTGAAAATGATGATACTTCTTTGGCATAGAGAGTAGATAGAAGAGATCAGTATCTCGCAGCACACTAGCCTGCCTTATACACTTCAGGAAAGCTAAAGACTGAGTTCTTTTGTGGATATCTTTTTATTGGCTAAGCCCAGCCCTAACTGCTAAGAAACTCACATTTTGTGGGGTTGGTTAAAATCCTAGGCTAAAAGAATGAATCAATATTGGAGAAAGATTTTTCAGAACAGTAAGAGCCATTCTCCCTTTGGCTGGAATTACAGGGCTTTGCAGATACCTTTGTAGGGTACTAATCCTGAAACAACCACTTTCAGGATAAGAGTTTATAATTAGAAAGCCCTGTCACAATGCGAAGATAAGGAGGGGAAAGTGACTATTAATTGAGAACTTTCCATTTGTACTTTGTGACTGCTTGGGATTTTTAAATATGTCAGAAGCAGAGGGTGGGGAGCCTGTACAGTGAGGGGGCAACATGAAGACACTGAGGTTATTTGAGAGTAAATGAACAAAGCTAGGGAAAATGCTACATAACAAAGGTGATAACTGTCAAAGACAAGCTTTGCCTGCCTTGTTATTTGCATAAATCTGGCCCTGCCTGGGATAGCCCTGCCCAACTGTGTTTCTGAAACTGTGTCAGCCTTGGAACTATCCCCATGTCCTGCATCAGCCTAACGATTTCAGCATTCATAATAATGACTCAGTTAGCACGCTGACCTCACAATTTTTCATCCCTCTTTTTCAGTCATCAACTTTACTCTATCAGGAACACACAGATGTAGCCACACGTTGAAGCCAATCATCAGATGAAATTACTCCACCTGCAAAACTTTGGATTGTGAGTTTCCTTCTCTACCCACAGCCACCTACTCTTCCACCTCTCTCACTCCCACTGAATCTGTAGTTTGTTATCAGAGTGACCTCCAGTCTTTGTTCTCATAGTTCATCAGTTATTTCCTACCTTCTCTTATCTGCCTAAACCCTTTTGTCAACCATTTTAGCTGCACTATCCCTAGTAACTTAATTCCTTTGACCTTCAGCCATATTTACTTTGTCAGTACTAATTCCCCTTTCCTTGAACTAGCAGCCCCATCCCAACATTTATTCTCAGTGCAGAACCTAGATTCATTATTCCCTAGAAAAACCAAGACCATCATTTGTGAGTGTCCTTTTCCTCTTTTCCCACTGCCTAAGAGGAAGAATGATCTTATTCTTTTAAAAGGTTTCCTCTTTCTAAGGTCTTGGTCCTACTTTTACCAGGTTCAGTCCTCTCGATTTTTATTTTTCATTATTAGCATAAAGGACCTTAGAAAATTAAAAGAAATTAATTATGAACTCAAAGAGTTGGGGACAGCTTATCTGCATGTGTTGAAATCTTTGTAGCTGAATAGCATCTACTTCATTGAACAAAATGCAAAGTAATTAATTCAATATAAGTTTCAAAAGGAAACAGTTTAGTCTACATTGCAATCCACTTAGTAAAATGAGTTTGGGATGAAATATGAACTTAAATCAAGTTGTAACTAAATTTCCAAGCTAGAAAACAGGAAAAACTCACTTCATAGCAACAAAACTAAGCAACATTATATCTTCATTTCAAAAGTATTACTGAAGGATAATATATATTCAGAAAAATGAGCATACTCTAAGAGAACAATTTAAATATCTTTCACAAATGGAACACAGCCATGTAACTTGCATCTAGATCAAGAAGCAGAATGTGACCAGCACCCTAAAAGGCCTCTCCCACCTACTAGTTATTGGAAGGGTGCTTAACACTTAATTCACGACCACTAGTTAGACTTCTAATACCATAGTTTTATGCCTATCATTTTAAAATTGAGATGTTAGCAGAAATGTCTTAATGTGATTGCTTATTTTATTTCATCTTAATGAATAACTATAGTACAGCAAGAGAGTTTGAAATGACCTAAGTACTACTCTGTGTAAAGGTTAAACAATGTAAATTGAAGTGGAGGGTGTCTAGCTTCTCATTACTCCGGGAAATCCTGTCAAATGGTCCTTGGCTGGTCAATGATCTTGTATTACCTCTTTCACAGGGAGCCTGGCTTCAGAGAAGGAAAGGCCAATGCAGAAGTGAGCAGCAGTTAGGTGTGTCCTGCTCCTGGACACTTACCTAGGATAAGGAAGTCAGGTGTTGGGACCACAGCTTTGGAATGGCCCAGACTAGCTTCAGAACACCGTCCTGAGGAGTTTGAGCATACTCTGCTTTTGTTTACTCTGACACAACTCAGCAGAAACAAGGGCTTTCGTTTGCTGACTCTCGTTTGAAAAAATCCTCCTCAGTTACAAAATGTATTCCTTGGCTCCAAGTCTGACACATACTAAAACCAGATAGGTGAGAGAGTACCAACATGAGTTTTTTAAAAAAATATTTATTTTGTGGGCTTGTATGGCCAAGAATTCCCAGCCCCTTGCCTAGTATTTGGATAAAGATACAGTATTAATTGTGTTAAATGATGGCTTAGGCAAATGTGTGTCTGTCTCCTCAAGGGAAGTTGGCAATGCCTACTGAAAAGGCAAAAATTAAATGACTAGACTTTCTGAAATAGCTGGAGTTTTCTGAAAATTGTCCTTTCTGATTTTTCTTTAGAATTATAGGCATTGATCATTTTCCATGGTCAACAAATAAGGAGTAGAATTTACCGTCAGAGTCAAATGAAACTAGAAAGAAAGCTAATCTAGCTCATATTTCAGTGTATGAGCATCATTTTGTTGCTGTAAGCAGGCATGGTAGATAGACCCCTAATGTGAACTCTGTGACCTCTGACTTCCCAGTGTTCTTCATGTGATTTCTTCCCCATAAGTGTGAAGGGATGTGTGTGACTATGTTACATAAGGTTATAGTCCTATCTTGCTAGTGTCTCTCCATTGTGGCTTTGAAAAATCACCTTTCACATGTTGTAGCCTCTGTGTTACATGAGATTTTAATGCTTGTCTTGTGAGAAGACTTTTTCTCTCTCTCTTGCTGGCTTTGTTGAAGCAAGCTACTATACGGAGATGTGTATGTGTTAAGGTCGATGTGTCAAGGAACAGAAGGTGGCCTCTTGTCAACAGCTAGCACAAAACTGAACCCTTCAGTCTCACAACCTCAAGAAGCTGAATTATGCCAGCAAAAGCAGATCCTGCCCCAGTCAAACCTCAAATGAGACAGCATCCCCAGCCAACAACTTGACTGCAGCCTTGTGAGACCCAAAGCAGAGAATTCAGTCAAGCTGTGCTCAGAATCCTAACCCATAGAAACTGTGAGATAGTACATGTGTGTTGTTTTAAGATGCTGAGTTTGTAGTAGTTTGTTATGCAGCATAGAAAACTAATACAGCAGGCAAAAGTTGAAAGCTATTCACATAAATGTTTATAATAAGTGTTATTTTTACATATTCAAATCAAGCATTTCTTAAGTCAAAAAGATGATCTGTATCTGGCGAAGGAAATTTTATCAAACAGGAGGCTGTTCTGGTGTCCTAAAGATCCAGGAATTAAGGGGATCCCAACCGTTCCAATTTATTCAATTTATTTATTCCATAGACATTTATTGACCATCAACTGTATGCCAGGCAATGAGATATGAATCTAAACAAGACTCACATGTTGTTCTTGACCCTCAAAGTCTATTGAGAGAGAGAGAGAGAGAGAGAGAAAGAGAGAGAGAGAGAGAGAGAGAGAGAGAGAGAGAGAGAGAGAGAGAGAGAGAGAGAGAGAAACCAGCAATTAAAACAGTATCATAGACTATTCTATGTAAGGGCATTCTGAAAGTGCTCCTGCATGAATACCTCAGGAACTGGGGTACTTCCCTCTACCTCCAGTCTCACATCCTCATACCTTGTGGTGGGTTAAAAACGGCCACAAGTTCTTTAATACTCTCCTGTGGAAGATGAAGTCTGTTTCTCCTCCTCTTTAATTTGGGTAGGCTTCAGTAGTGCCCTGATTATTCAGTAGAGTACGGAAAAAGTGACTCTATGCCAGTTGAGGGGCCACCCTTTAAGAGGAGCTCTCACCTTGGCTTCTGGAAGTCCTGAGTCATCATGTAAGAAGTCCAGTTACCTTGTGAGACCATATAGAGAGGGCTGAGATGACATGGAGAAGAACAGTGGCCCAGCTATCCAGGTACCCGGCATGGCAATAAAACCATCTTAGAACTTTCAGACCAGATCAGCTGCCAGGTGAATACTATGTGATGTCAGTCAGGGCCACATAAGAGCCAAAGAATTGCCTAGCTGAGCCCTTTTCAAATTCCTGACCCACAAAATTGTGAGATATAGTAAAATGTTGTTTTAAGTCACTAAGTTTTGTTAGGGAGCAATAAATAACCAGAATGAGACCCTCAAATCCATCATGCACAATGCTGAAAATCTGACCAGCTCTCTCTTTAAAGGTCTGTCAATGCCTTCCCATCACCTTAGCCCCCTTTGAATCTCATTAAAGTCCTCCTTCACCTGACCTCTACTCACTTCTCCAGGCTTATCTCTAATATAACCTCTAACTCCTGGCTGTCACATTACCAATTTGCTAATGTTTCCTGGGCCAGCCTCCAGGAAACTGTTTCCTGCTTCTGTGCCAAGGAAAGAGAACTTATGCTGTTCCCTTGGCCTATCGTTGCCTTCATCTAACTTGATCACTTTCTTTCAATATTTTAGGAATTATGTCCTCCCTCCAGAAGTCTTTTCTGACTTCTCCCTATTCTAGGCCCTGAGAAACTCACAGCAGAAGAATGCAGATGATTCCAGATGATCTCCTCTACCTCTGTTTTTCCAGAGTGAGCTAACTTCTGGATCAGGAGGAGAGGGTGTCTGTCCTCAGTCTTGACATACCCTGGCTTCTGCTGAGGTGAACAATAGCCCTATGTGGCTCTTAGGTGTCATCACCCCTACATTAGCACCTATAGAGACGTCTTTGACCCACCTGGACTCTGGATGTACATTCCATGCCACTTTCCATTTTTGTGACTCATCATCATGACTGTATAGCCCCTTGGGCCCTTTGTCAGCTAATTTCTGTGCCCTTGGGGGCAGAGGGGCAATTGAGCTCTTTGCCTCTGTCTCTCTGGGGCTACTAGAGATTCAGAGGAGCAGCCTCAGGCTTCCCTTACCTACGGCACTCTGTGTAGCCATCTTTAATTTATGCCTGTCACAATATTGTGGACTAGGAAACATCTGCTAGGCTGCTGCCTCCCAGGATTTCATGTGGTAATAGGCCCCCAACATCATCATGAGCCTTCATCATCTCTCCCGACCTTGGAGCTAACCTCACGGTAAGGGGCAGGTGGAGGACCCTTTCTTACTTCTCCAGTACCTCTAGTTCTCTTGCTTACACTCATTTCTCCAGTTTTGTGTTCCCTAACTTGGAAAGTCTTTATCTAGTCTGAGGTGGGGGTGGGTGGGAGACTGACGTTAGTAGAAGGGGCAGCACACACGATTCGCAAATCTTTCCGTCTTATACCTGGACTAAGGCTTCTGAACTTGGAAGTCAAGAGTTTGACGCCTTTATTCTCTGCTAATGATGTGCTAATTTTTCTAAAGCACTGCGGGAAAGTTAGTAAATGGAGATTTCAGGAAGAAAAAGCGTAATTTAGAATGAATACTTTACTAAAATGTCTTGACATACCAGAATAAACTTATTAGTTCTTCTAAATCTATGCTCCCTCTTCTCACAACACAGTCATAGGTAAGAAACCCCAAATTAGAATGAAGAGTGTCTGCTTCTTTAATCTGATTCCCACTGTGTGGGTAATGAGAAGAGAAGAGAGATCAACTTGATGAAAACTTGCTTTCAAGTATCTGGGGCCAAAGCTTAGAGCTAGGTATTTTACCAGGGGTTGACTGACTTGGGAACTGAGCCTCAGAGGTCATGTAGAAAATTTCCCAGTGACATTCAAGGTAGCCCATACTCTTTATTGCGGTAAATAAAGGGAACTTCTTTTGGTGGCTAGCTCAGCTCTGCCTTGTGGAGGTGTGGGAGAGGGTCACTGCTACACAGCTCTCCCCCTTGGGCTGTCTCTTCGTGCATTCCTCTCCTACACCCTCTTGCCTCTTTAACATCATTATCATGAATGTTTTTCCCGTATGCTGCATGCATGAAGGCAGAACAAGAAATGAAAGAATGAGCAATAGCTCTCGTGTGTTTACCAATAATGGTAGGAGATGGAAAGGAAACCAAGTGTATCTTTAAATCTCTCTATAGAGTCTAGGTAGAACTGGGCTAAATAATCCAACCTCAAATGCAGAAAACTATTCTAAACCATTTAGACTGTAGCTTTGATTGGAAAAAAAAAAAGATAAAGTGATTTTTTTCCAAGTAGGAATATGTTATGCTGCTTTCTCTAACTGATCAGAGACAAATTTTCAATGCCTGAATAACAAGTATGTGACAGGAACTCACTCTTCTAGGTATTTTATATCCAAGTAAATCTTTGCAATGTGGAAAGTGTTGTCATTCCCACTTTATATATGGGGAAGCAAAAGCTCTGCAGGTTTAAACCACTGGCCAAGGCTATACAGCTAGAAAGTTGTTCAAGGGGACTTTATTGCTCTCAAAATCATGTTCTTCCATGATGCCACATTGTCACCTCACCTCATGTCTCACAAACACCTTCTAATGATTTTCATTATTCTGAGCTTGTCAAAATAAAATGAGAGTGACTTTGGAGTGAAATCTTTTCTACCCACAAACTTTGTCGTGTTGCTCCCTCTAATCAGGGGTGTCAGGGCAGTAATCTCTGTGAGTAAGGATTACTCTGTGTGAAAACTAGAGTGACAATAACAAACACTTAGTATTTAATATGCGCCAGACATTTTTCTCAGTGCTTTCTGTCTTAGTTATCAATTCTCACAACAGTCCTATGGAATAGGTATTATTATCCCTTTTTTAGAGATGGGAAAACTGAGTCTCAGGATGGAGTAGCAGTTTTTCCAAGGTCTCACTGCTACTAAATGGAGATTCTGGGATTTGAATCCTGAGACTGTGCTCTTAAACCATTTGGGAACAGCTATTTATAAATTACAGTGTATAAAGTTATTTTTATAGTTTAAAATACATATAGTCAGTATCAATTTCTATATCGGCTAGAGCTTCTTATACTACAAGTGACAAAATAACCCAGTACCACTTCTGAGAAGTTCAGAGGCTCCAGGAAGACTTTGATCCAATGGCTCAAATGATGCGACCAAGGATCTGTCTCCTCTCTCTCTGCTGCTTCCACAGTCTGTCCACTCAGTGGTCGCCTGAGTCATTACCGTGTTTTCACTCTATGGTGACAAAATACTTAGAGAAATTTGAAACTTACCATTACTGCACCATTTTAATAGAAGAGTGAAAGCTTGCCTTTCCCCAAAGCTCTAGTTAACATCTCCTCATGTCTCATTGGCTCTAATTAGGTTACATGTCCATGCATGAATCATGGCCAAGAGTGAGATACGATGATTCGATTCAGTTCATTGGGTCCCACCTCTGTAGTTCACCCAAGACACATGTCTGAGAATGAGAGGGTGGCTCCACAAAGCCAATACAGGGGGTTAGTCCCTGAAGGGAGAATGCATCCTGGGCAGGAAATGGCAGTTACCCATGGCACCCACGCTCCTACGGCCTGGATGTATTCATATTTTGGTGTATTTCCTTCAAATCTTATTTTCTAAGAATATTTTTGACTTACATGTGCTTCATCGACCATTATGGCATAAGCAATTTGTTAAAAGCTCTTTTTACTGACTACGCTCATAATGCTTTTATTAGTCCAGTGAACTCTTCCAATAGATTCCACAGAGATATTGACAGTAGGCGTAGCTGGAGGGTACAACTTCAAATTAGCCTGGGTGTGGTCTTGGAAGGAGGTGGCTGCCAGATGCCTGGCTGCTCCACGCTACTCTTGTCTCTCCTACAGCCAAGCCTCAACCCCTCTGCATGGCTTTCGGGTTTGGTTTGTGAGGGGAGAGGACGGTAACGTAGGCTCACACTTCCCAGCAGCTTTTGGCCTACTTTGCCTTATCCCATTGTCCTCCGAAAGAAAATCTGTAGACACCAACATATACTGCTTCATGGCCTGAGACACTTTCTAGCTCAGGTTAAAAGAGCCAACAGTGGGCAGAAATTAGAATTATGGCAGATCACAGTGGAGGGAGCTGCCATTGTATGACTCTGAAAACCTTCAGAGTGGCCCTAGCATCAGTCTCTGAAGACACAGTATCACCTCTGTGTGAGGTGTTTTTCATTTTAGTTGGAATTTTCACTTGTAAGAGGGCCAATTTCTTTAAGATTTGGCCAGGACATTTTAGACCCTGAATTTGTGAGTCCAAACTCATTTGTGCTTATAAGCAGAATAGTCAGGTTAAATTTGTGGATTAACAGTCAACAGTGTGCCAAACAAAATATTTTCTTTTTTGAGGCAAGTAATGGGATCCAATACTCTTCTTGAGCCTTTCACACATAAGAAAACAGGTCACATCATTAAAACTGCCTTGGGGGAAATGATATGATAGCATTTATAAAGCTAACATTCTGTAAGAGAAGGAACCAAACAAATAGAGAATTATTAATTGCTCTTTTGTGCTCTCAGATGACTTGGCCTTTTGTGTGTTAGTCTCTAAGTTCACAGTGATCACATTATGTGTGAGGGTGTGAGGCAATGACCACAGGGTAGGTAGCTGTTGGCTCTGATTTCTGTTCTGCTGGGCCTTGGTGGAAGCAACCAGTTGGGTGAACAGAGCCAGGCAAACACCTTTTACCTGATGGGCAATTGGTAATGATTTGGTGTTGATGACATTGGGTCCGAGAGGAATCACTGGACAAGGAGACAGAAGACCAGATGGCTCTGCACTTATCAGCACTAGTAACTTTAGGCAGGTTACTTGTCTCATCTGAACCTCCATTTCCTCATCTGTAAAATGGGAATATAATCTCTTTCAACAAGTTACTATGAAATCTAAATAAGAAAGTATATGTAAAGTTGATTTATGTGGAAAAATACTTTACAAATGTTGAGGCACGTTATCATCATATGATTATTATTACTATTACATTTAATCATGCAAAGACTTACAGACTGACTAGTAAACTGTGATAGCTTAGTAGAGATCTGTGGCTTAGGGTCTCAAATGTCAGACCCCTATTTTACACACACATACACACTGCAGTTTGTTTAGTTGGTGCCCGTGGTAATGACAGGGAAGATTTTCTTTCACCTTTCTAGTTCTTAGTAACCATTCACCAGTCAAGGCAGGATTCTTTCCAGATTTTAGAATCATAGCTTTTGAGAATTGGTAGAGACTCCAGAAATTTGACTGTACATCCAAACTTCTTATTTTACAGATGAGAAAATTGGGCCTTCCTCTGGTTCCAATTAGTCCCAGTTCAAACAAATAGTTAATGGAATAATTGAGATGACAGTCCATAGTCCCAGGCTCTTTCCACTGTCCCAAGTAAGTGTGACACAGGACTGAGTGACTTGGAGCAGCTTAGATCAGATGTTAAACCCTCAAGTGACCCCCTTACATGGAGATACAGAATCTTCTGTCTGCAAATAATCAAGGTTTTTGAGTAACTGGCTGAGTCTGATAGAAGCCAGAAAGGGATTTTTAGGCTGAGAATTACCAGTGGATTTTGGTCATTTTTCTGATATCATTAAATTGTATTACCTGTAAGAATATTCTTTAGAAAACATTGCCACAGTATAATTCCTGTTAATCTTGTAAAGCTTTCTTAGGATAAGAAGTTACATCCATTTACTAATCATGCATTATCTGCCAGGTAGTCTACTTAGGTAAGATACCTCAATCTTCCCACTGCTAACTAAAAACTGGCACTTGCCATCTGCCTCTACAAGGACTGGATCATGTTGGCACTTGCCATCTACCTCTGCGTGGGTTAAATCACGAGCTGCTGCAGCCCCTGACTTCTGACACACCCTGAAAGGAGTTCAGGCTGGAGGTCAGGAATGAGGCACTCTGTGCTCTGGGAAAACTGGCTGAACAGGCCTTCAGATAGCTAGATATTTTCAGGAGTAGATTTTATGATCCCAATTCTTGCATCTCCTCATATTTAGAAAAGCACTAAAATCATTACGGGTAACATCTGCTCCTCATGACTAGCAGCAAGCCTCTGCCTAAATGTGTGCTTGACTGCACATACCTCCCCTTCACTGAAATCATACATAATACTGAGTGTTCCCCCTGCCTCCTTGGAACAGTTTCTCAGAGTTTTCTGGGATGCTGTCTCCCAGGCTATAGTCCTTATTTTGTCCCAAATAAAAAACCCACAACTCTCACATTGTGTGGTGGTGTCGACTGAAATAAAATCAATCTGGAAAGTTGGTACTAGTCTCCCATTTTACAGATGAACTCAAAGCCCAGAGAGGCTGGGGAACTCACTCAAGGTGACAGATCTGGTAAATGTCAGAGCCAGGATTCTAAGCCAGGTCTGTAAGTCACTGAAGCCCAGGCTCTTTCTACCACTTACATACAGCTAGTGAGCATGGATGACTCAGACAGAGTGATGTTTCATTGATGGCCACATCTTTAGTTCCTGGCCAATTTGAAAACAAAACTTCTGCACAAGAATTAGTTGTCCTAGGCCAGAGTTGCTTGCTTAACACAATTCATACTGTTAAGATTCTCTACTTCAAGTAAGTGTTTAGAATCTTCCTTTTTACAGTGAATTCACACTGCTATGACCCCCGCTCTTCAACTCTTTCCAAACACTTCAGGTTCCTTCTTTGAATGTGAAGGGAAGGAAAAGAACATTATATACAGTCTAATATGGCACCTTTGGTTTGAATAAACATAAGTAGAGCTTTGGGCACACACTCAAGTTAAACAGGATTTGGTTACTGCTTAGGGTTAAGACATGACAATAAAGACTTTCTGCATAACTAGCTGACAGACAGACCTGTCCCCTCATTTCACTGGGAAACATACACAAAATTCGAACATTAAGCAAAGGATCCCGGAGAGGGAGGTGACAAGTCTTCTGCTATTCTGCAATTGGCTGAAATTATCTTCTATGTAGAACTTACACATTGTGCCTTCCTTTGGAAAACCTCATTCCATGTGCAGGGCAGATGGGCTGTGAGGGGGATGGGCAGATAACTAAGTGGGAGTCAGAACATCTCTGAGTCCTGGCTCTGTAACTTCCTGACCACGCAGCCTTTGGCAAGTCACATAATCACTCTGAATTTCACTTTCCTAATGGGCAACAGGGGACTCATGAAGGCTGCCCCTGGGCACTGCTCAAGGATGGTATGAGGGCCAAATGAGAGAACCGAAGGGAGAGGGCTTTCTGAAACGAAAAGCGCTAGGGAGATGTAAGGAGTTAACATCAACCTCAGAACTTCCTTGCTTTGTGTGTGATTATCTGTAATGGGGAGAGGGGGGAGGGGGCGGGGAGTGTTTTGCTAGGGAGGATATTGGTCGTTTTTACATACAGATGCTAAACCACAGCTGCCGGGCAGGCAGAAAGCCAGGGCAAAGCCTGCTCTCTCCAGCTGCCCTTGAGATTCCAGTTTCCTCTCTTTGCTATTCATTCCCTGCCCAGCCTTTGAGCAGGGAAGTGTAAGGCCTTTCACCTCCCACGACCACAGGGAGGAGGGAAGCCAGTGCTGAGTGACAGAGAGGTTGAGTCCCTAACAATAACTACTATCAAGTACTTACTACGTGTAAGGCATGATGCCAAGTATTTTACACCATGATCTTATTTCTCATGGCAGAAAAAATGATCCCCATTTTACAGATGAGGAAACTGAGACTCAAAGAAGTCAAATAACTTGCCCAAGATTGTAAGTAGACAGCAGTCTCCACCAAGAGTCAAATTCACGTAGTTTGATTCTAAAATCTGCATCCTCAAACACTAAGCTACACTATCTTCTCAGAAGCCAGAGTAAACCCTGGCTCACGTACCTCCTCACACCCTTAGCTTCCTGCCACCAAGCACAGCCCCACTGGTCATACTCAATTTCCAAAGACAGCAAATGCAGATAAGGGGTCTGGGTGCTATAGAAGATCTGGAAATTCTAATTTCTACTCACCACGCAGACCTGCCTCAGTGCAGTAATGTCCTGTCCTGTGGGGTGACCAAGCATTTATCTGGTAACCTGTGCCTTTTTGCTCCTGGAGATCCCAGCTAATAGATGTCATGAAGTTGTCTAATTCCAGTTTTAGGCCACAGTAGGACTAGAGATATAATTAAGGCAGGGTTTGGTGTGGTGTTCATAGCCAAGGAATGTCCATGACCTGGTGATGTGGAAGAGTTGCCAACAGTGGCAGTAACTGGCAGCAGACCAACTCCTATCTCCATGGACCGATGGAATCACCATCTACAGGAACTATTTCCTGAGCATCGCTAGAGTGCCGCAGACAAGGCCAGGTGCCAGGGACTTAGATGTGATGAGGCACTTAGACTGAAGAGAAAGCAGTAGAAGGTAGTATATGATGAAAACAGGACAGTGGCTCAGAAAGCGAGTGAATTCTGAAGAGGAGACAATTTGGGGTGGAGCAGTCAGGAGGGGTAGGATCTAACTGTGAAAAGCAGTGGGGACTGAAGGGAGAAATGTGAGAGAGGATGGCATTGTGAGAGACGTCAGAGTGCAAAGGTAGGTTCAAGAAAAGTGGGAATGAGCACTAGAGTGTGAGGATGCCTTCAGCCAGCTGAAGCAAAAATGGCTTCCACAAATTAATTCTTTCACATAGTCCAGAGGTGGTATGGGCTTCTGGATGGGTGGATCCAGCAACCAAACAGTGCCAGGTTCTTTTCATGTCTCTGCTCTACAGTTCACAACCTTATCTTTCACAGTCAGGTGCTATATTCCCTTGTTCACACCCAACAAAAGAGAGACTGATTTATCTTTCTCAGAAATCTCAAACTTGCCCCTCTTTGTACTTCACTGGCTCAGACTGACTTTAGGCCCATTCCTAAGCCCATCACTGATGAAGGAAATGGAATAGTATGATTGGCTTACACCAGTGGGTCTCAAACTTTAGCCTGCGTTCAGCTCACCTGGAGGGCTTGTGAAAACACACATTGCTATCTTGATCTACCTCAGAGTTTCTCAGAGTAGGTCCAGGATTGGCATTTATGTTTCTAACAAGTTACCATGTGATGATAATACTGCTGGTCTGGGACCACACTTTGAGGACCTCTATCTTAGAATAACCATGTGGGGTGGAATGGAGGTTGGAGCATCAATCACAATGTCTCTTATGGATAAGGCCACCAAATGTCCTGGTTCGCCTGTCACAATTCCTGTTTATGCCAGTTAAGCCAGTGGAATTATGTCCCTTTCATTCTTGAAAGTGCCCTGGTCATTTTCACATATAAGTTGCAGGTTACCTGACTGTAGGTGTTTTAGTTCAAGACAGAGACCCTTCTCTGCAAGTGAACACAGGCTCGTGAACTAGAATTCATCAATAAAATGTGTTCTAGTTGGGAGATCTCTTCCTTGTCCTGTGTCCAAGGATCTAAAAGGGAAAGATAAGAAAAGCCATCAGTATCAAACATATTTTACACTATTGGATCCTGACTGATGTGTGTTAGGAACATTGCTCTTAATTTGTATGGAAACTATTCTCTACTTATCATAATACAGCTTTTGATATCCTTTTTACTTAACATTCTTAACAGTATAATTAATTTTACTCCACAGTAAGACATCAATTGCAAATAACTAATTTTATGTCTTATGGTCACTGACTTGTAATTTTTATGAAAATATGAAACATATTTTATATTAAGGTAAAATACTGTATTTTTAAAACTTTGATTATAATACAGCTCACAGTAAAATGGAGTTCAGAAGTAATAGTGTTGGTTGCCAAGTATTTCTGCTTCATCCAGAACTAAAAGTTTTTACTGAAAATTTACTACATCTGGCAGTCATAGTAGGAGGCCATGTAATTTCTGGAAGAAAAGTAGTGAAATAATATTTGTTTTTCTTTCTTAATCTAGTGGGGTTTTTTTCCTTAGCTTTTTCTACCTAAAGGTTACCAAAGACTAGGTTTGAAATGATCTTATGTATTAGACACCTCTAATCTTACTCATGGAAACCTCTTGAGTTTCTTAAGAAACTGATAACAAGCAGTGTTTGGGATGCAGTTTAAGAGTTTACTTAAACCACTTCCTCCCAACCCCACACAAAATCATAAACCCAAGAAAAATCTAGATGAGACTAATGGACATCTCATTGCTTTTTGCAAAAACAATAATTGTGAAATTTTACCTAATCCAAAATTGTTTAAATTTTGTTGTCTTAAGCCTTTTACTAGACTTTTCTTCTTATGCCAAAATAACCACATATGGTTTCAATCCTTTGAGAGAAGGACAATTTGGGGTGAACCAAGTAGAATAGCAACATCTAAAAAGTTTAAACATGGTAGAATTTTTGAGTTGAAGAGAGCTCAGCATTCTTCTGAACTGCCATTCATTGCAGGAATCCTCTCCCCATCACTGAGAGAAGGGTTCTTTAAACTAAGACACTGCTTCCAGTGATAGAAGGCCACAGCCTCAAACGGTCAGCAACTGGTTTCACTGTTGAACAACTTTAGCTGGAAAGTTTTCTTACAATGAGTTACAAAATGTCTCCCAAAAAGTTTACTTTAGAGGACTATAGACAATGCTATGGACTGAACTGTGCTCTCCCCAAATTTGTATGTTCAAGCCCTAATCCCCAAGGCGACTGCATTTGGAGATATAGATTTCAGGAGGTAATTAAGTAAATGAAGTGATAAGGGTGGCATCATAGGGTGGATAGAGTTGGTGGCCTTAGACAAAGAGAAGGAGAAAGAGATCTTTCTCTGTCTCCACTGTGAGCACTGAGAAAGGGCCGTGTGAGCGAGAAGACAGACATCTGCAAGCCAGGAAGAGAGCCCTCACTAGAAACCAAATAGACTGGCACCTTGGTCTTGAACTTCTAGCCTCCAAAACTACATGAAATAAATTTGTCATTTATGCCACTCAATCTACAGTATTTTGTTATAGCAACCTGAGCTGACAAAGACATACTGAATGTACTGCCTTCTCAGTACCAGAGGTCTCAGCAGTCATGCCCATCCTAACACTTTAGTCTCTGAAGTGAAAATTTCCACTGAGGCCCATTTTTCTTTACCTGATACAGTGTCCAGATTGCTGTCCAGACTGCCTATTTTGAGATCACTCCATCTTGGTTCTGTCTCATCAAAATAATGTTGTCTGGAATTGAACACAGAATATTCTAAATTCATTCTGACCAATGCAGAATACATTAAATCATTGCTTTCTATAAGCTAGATTACATGTCTTCTTGAAGGTGATACATAACATAATGTTGGTTTTGGTTTTTCAGAAACACATTATATACAGGTTAAATTTGTGGTTACCTAAAATCTGCATTTTTTTTCAGATTAGCTTCTTTCTGGACCCTGTAATCTGATAGTAGGCTCTTGGATTACCACGTGTGAGACCATATGAAACAAATGTAGACATTTGAAGAAAATTGGTACAGTTGATTCTCAAACAACACAGGTTTGAATTTATAAGCTTTCCCCCCCCAATAAATATAGCACTATATGATATACAGTTGGTTCAATCTGTTGATGTGGAACCTCGGATGCAGAAAGCTGACTGTAAGTCATACTTGGGTTTTGACTGCATGGTGGGTGGGCATCCTTAACCCTGTCATTTTTCAAGGGTCAACTGTATTTCACCATACAGCTGTGAGCTCCAAGGGCCAGTTGGTTGACATAAGTCAGCTACAGGCTATGTTGGAAGGAGCTAAATGCTATGGAAAACAAGAAAAAGTAAAGCAAAGTAGGGAATTTGAGGGTTACATTCTTCTGGTCACAGCATAGCGAGAAGCACAGGTCTCATTAACATGATTGTCACCTTTTCTGTTTCTATTGCCTCAATCCCAGCCATGAGCAAATAGATCAGTTTAGAAATGTATTATGTTTTTCACATATTTAATATCTCTAATGCAGGGTTGTTGTAGACGATGGTAATTAATTCAGCTTAGGAAATAGCCACTGAGTTAATCATTTAGAATAACAGCTTGTGATTTTATTTATTAGTGGTGTATCTGATTTTGAAAATGACTTCATTTAATCAATTGATTAATCATCCATCATTTAGTCAACAGATATTTATGGACTGCTTGTTATGCAGAAGGCTGAATTATATAGTACATGTATTATAGTTACAGAATTACAAACTCTAGAATTCCTGGGTGTTATAAAGGTGGAATTAGGTGTCTAGAAATATTTTGAAGTTGAAAATGGCAGTATATTCTAATCCAAAGAATACAGATGAGGTGTGAGCATTTTTCTTTTTTTGTTTTTAGCATTATGTAAGAGCATGTTAGTTGGTCTCACAACACTTCTCATAGATTAGCATGTTTTCCTCATTGTATATGTGGGGAAACTTGAGATTCCAGGAAGATAGGTGTCTTACCCTTAATCACTTAGGGAGTGTTAATACTGGAATGAAAACTGTAGGTTTCCGGGTCATTTCTAGCAACACCTGATCATGAGCCAATTAGTATAAGAGGTCACACAGCTTTGGCTTCAAGTCTGTCTGGGAGCCAGGGGCCTTCATTGTAATAACCATTCAGACCTCCCCTATTGCTGGGGTCCACATCCTTGGTGTCAAAAGGCCTCAGGTATCAGAAGTTCTCAGGATGCTCCAGGTCATCGGTCTCTGCCAGTGGGGTTCAGCCCTCCCCCTGGGCCAGGTATCAGCAGGTACAGAAGGAGCGTGTAGGGGTGAAAGGAAGGGCAGAAGACAAGGCCAAAAGGAGGAACCAATCATGTTTATTCCAGCTCCTTTATCTTACTACTACTCCCAAATTGCTAGTTATCCTTCTCCTAATCAATTACAGAAAAAAAGGAAAATAGTAATCACAAAACGATCTTGGTATATGACCCTGACCATTTAGCTTTTGGGAATGCCTTGATGTTGGGCTATACCTCACAGGCCTCCAAGCCTGTGGTTGCCTAACCTGGAGAAGATAGAACCTGGAGACAGCAACAGAGACATCAATTTGCTGGACAGGGGTCTTACATGTCCACAGCAGCAGATCCTGGACTGACATCCCACTGGGTACAGCAGACAGCAAGCACGACATGACAACCTTCGCTGCTTGGGGAAGAAGGAGGCTACTATTGGCTCATGAGTTACCAGGGAAACCAGCAGCTGGGGCACGTCCCTCACAGCCCCTCAGGTTAACAATCATCACAAGGGCAGATGTTTCCCTTTAATAAACTAGCAGGCAGAGCCATTCTGGCCTAAGGACTAGAACAATCACTCGCTGGGGCAGGGGAGTGGTGGGGGGTGGGGAAGCACATTCATGTGAGTAGGTGTAGGTGAAGCAAGGATGGTCAAGCAAGGGATGGATGAAAAGCAAGCAAACAGCCATCTTGAGTGGCCTGACCATACACATGATCACACTTTCTGGACCTTGTTAGCTGGTGATTTTCAACCTGGTTACAAGACAAGCAGAAGGTATTATATCCCATGGAGATGTATTAACAATACCTGGGGGAAGGGTATATTGAGTATGAATCTCTGCCTCCTACCTCCCAAGAGGATCTCATGCTAGCAAGGGTTCTCAACCCTGGCTACACATTAAAATTACCTGGGGAGTTAAAAACAAAATGCTCTGGCTGGGGGCTCACCTCCAGGTGTTCTGAGTGCTTTGGCCTGAAGTACAATCCTCAATGATGTTTTTTCAAAGCTCCAGTGTGCTTTTAATGTGCAGCCAGGATCACTGCCCCAGTGATCCTCTGGTGCTGACAGGAGAGTGTCCTATCCTCGGTGTCCTACCCTCAGTGTGTGAGTGTGAAGAAAAATGCTTGAGAACCGTCAGCCCAGTGATTTTTAAAGTGTGTGGTTCACACCCCAGCAGCATTGGGATCACCAAGGAACTTATTAGAAATGCACATTCTCCGGCCGAACTCCAGACTTACTAAATTAGAAACTCTCAGGGCGAGGTCCAGAAATCTGTGTTTTAAAAACCCTTTCAGGTGATTCCGATGCATAGCAAAACTTGAGAGCTACTGTCCTAACCTAGCTTGTGGTATCCTGAACTTGTAATGTGAATATAATTGAGTTAGATACCTGTCCCTTCTGAGACAGAGAACATTCTTGTTATAAATGTGAATGCAGATAAAGCTTTGTTTGGCTAAATAAATTAAAGTGTGGCAAAAGAAATCTCAGACACTAACTGGGGAGGACCCTGGGGATAAGGACAGAGGTTGTATTATGGGTTTATTAAATTAATTAATTTAATTGAAGTACCATCAGTTACAATGTGTCAATTTCTGGTGTACAGCACAATGTCCTAGTCATGCATATACATACATATATTTGATATTTTTTGAGATACAGGCTCTTTCCCAAGAAATCAATCACATAGGCAGGCATCTCCCCTTGAGCTAAAGCTCTTTTTCGCATTGACTATGAGTTTATATTTTAACCTACTTGAGGCAGGCCCTTCCCCCGTAACCAAACAGTATCTTCAAAGACAATGAAGATCAGCAAACAAACCCTTGCACTAGACAAAAGGACTGAAAACACTCAAAGCCACCCGGAGCCAAGACGTGGGAAACTGTTGGGTCCTTGACTACAGCAATAACATTGAGGCGGTCATGCCAGAGAGCTGTGGTCATCAGAGTTGGGGCTGAAAGATGACATTTTCTGATCCATTTTGCCCCACTGGCTCTAAGAGAAGCTTTAGATACGAATCTTTGGAGATGGGAAGACATATGTGTTCAGGTATGCTTCGTATTATGATGTTTCCAGCTTTTGATCATACAGTGAAGATTTGAGCAATGTCCTAAAGCAGGAAAACTGTGCCGTCATTGGGAAAGCCTCCTGGTCAACAAACTTTTACGCAGTCAGATTTCTTTTTTGTAGAGGAATTTTATCATATTATCAGAGACCCCAGATCATGTTGGATTAGACTGAAACAGGTCCAAGGGTTAGGCTGCTTTAGATCCTACCTGCTTCAAATAGCTCATAAATTCCTAAGGAGTAAGTCACCCTTACCAGGACTGAAGACATGCTTAAAGTCAGAATGTAATGATTCACTCTGAGATTTCATATCAAGCCACAGGAACTAAAAATGCAAGTGTATTTCCCAATGTGAAACACAACCTGTAATCTTAATCCATTTAACTTCCTCAAATTGCTTTATTACTCAAAACAGCCCATTTCTTCACTGAGCATAGATCAATTTCCTCTGTGGCAACTGTCACACTCTGACCCAATAATATGTCCAGGCTCCCCTGGCCACCTGTGTGTTCTCCTTCAAGGAAGGATATTGAGCAAACAGAATTGGTCTAGTGAAGAGCATGTGCTTGAAACCAGATTACCCGTGTTCAAATCCACCAACATGGCTTGTTAGGAGTGTACTGTTGGATGGTTTCTTAATCTTCCTGAAGTACAGTTTCCCCACCTGTAAAATGGAGAAATAATAGTACCAACCTCATAGTATTAGCAATAGCACAAGGTCTGGTACACAGGGAGTGCTCAGTAAATATTACCTTATTTGAGTGGGTTACAGCATAATTGTTAAGAGGAGGATTTTTAAGGCTAGACTGGGTCAAACCCTAGCTCTGCCACTTACTAGCTGGGTGTCCTTGGATATGTTTCCTAACCTCTCTATGTTTATATTTCTTATTTATAAAATAAAGATAGTAATAATGCTATTTCACAGGTTGCTGGAAGGAACAAATGAATTAATACTTGTAAAGGGTTTAGAACAGTAAGTGGAGTATAGCAAGCTTGGATTAATTACTCCTGTATTACAGGAATTAGTAATCCTGTGATCCAGGAATTACAATATAGAATTCCTGCCAGGTTATAGTAGGGATGGGTCAAGAACCTGCTCTTAGGTAGAATCTGACTATTTCTCTCCTTAACTTTGTTATCTGATTAAGGCTGGCTAATTCATCAGAGATGGAGTTGAGGAGGGAGTCCAGAGGGAACTGGGATAACCTCCACCCGGTTTGCTCTTCATGTTTGTTGGGCACCAGAGAGAGTATTATTGAGGACCACCTACCATATTTTAAATACTTAAAAGTTATAGATGCAAATCAACTATACCTCAATAAATAAATAGATAAATAAATAAATCAATAAGTAAGTTCCAGGGAATGTACAGCCTGGTGACTATAGTTGACAATACTGTGTTGTATATTTGAAAGTTACTAAGAGAGTAGACCCTAAAAGTTCTTATCAGAAGAAAAAAAATGTTAAGTCTGTGAGGTGATGGATGTTAACTAAAACTTACTGTGTTCATCATTTATATATATCTATATATATCTCTCTCTATATATATAGATATCTCAATTCATGCTGTATACCTTAAACTTATACAATGTTATATGTCAATCATATCTCAGTAAAAATGGAAAAAAAGTTATAGATCAAGCTATATAAAGCTTTTTCACCAGAAACCATCCTGCTGGCCGCCTGATCTTGGACATCTAGTCCGCAGACTGTGAGAAAATAAATTTCTTTTGTTTAAGCCTGTGGTATTTTGCTATAACAGCTGGTGCTGACTAACACATGGAGTTTAGGGCAGGCTCCTAGTGAGCACATCCCTTGGCCCTGCAGAGTCCTGATCTGTGAGGAGGAAAGGCAACCAGAGAAGAGCCCTCTAATGAGCAGGCCTCAGGCAGGAACCCCCTTGAGCCCTGAGGATGGTCCTTCTCCCCCAAGGTACTGAGGGAGAAGTGGAGAAACTATGAATTTCATATATACTTGGGCTACAGAGAGAGACTCAGCATAGGAATTTAGGCCAAGAACTAAATGGACCTTGACAGTTATGGTCATGGACTCTCCAGCTGGAAGTTACCTTAGGGTCCTTTGGCCTTTGTTTTACTTTGAAGAAACTGAAGTCTACAGACTCTCCACAGTGTGCATGGAAACTTGCTGTGAGATCTTGGCTCTCTAAAATCTTAGGCATATACTTTTTTAATTATTAGGTGAACTTTCCCAATTTTTGAATTAACTTTCAGAGGCCTACTGAATTTGCTAGAAGAACTTTGGAGAATGCTTTAAGAATTCTTGCCTCATTGCAGGCCAGAGCTACTTATATCTGCTTGACCCAGGTTGATGAGACAAAAGCATTTGGTTTAAAAAACATAGAGAAGTGCCATGTAATTATTTGTGTTTTTCTTTCCACTTATTAACTTTAGAAAAAGTGCTTAATAATGTTTTTAGGGCAAGGCTTTGGATATTTACAGACTGTTATTCACTCCATTAAGACAAATATATGACTAACAGCAAATATGGTCCTATGAGGTTCAAAGGAAATGTTTGTTTACATTAAAAGTCTGTTCAGGTCACATGAAGGAAGCACTTTTGAAACTGGGCAGAGGAGGCCAAGCTATAGTTCAGTAATGAAGCTCATATTCTCTCATATGCCTGAGGGCCTTGGGGCTTAGGAGGTGGGCAGCAGGGACTTCAGAAGGTCACAGTCCTAAGAAACAGGGGCAGTGTTCAGTACACCTGGAGTTCCATGCAGCATCTTCTTTCCTTTGACCATAGGTGACCTGATCCTCCAGGAACAAGGACAGCCCTTCCAAGCAGGGAGAAAGATCTAATTATAATAATAATAATTTTCATGTATCTAGGGTATTTTCATTTCCAAATGAGGCCTAAACATTTGAAGGCATTTAACTTTTTTGGCCCTGTACTTTTATTAATCCTATTTGGGAAATGGCAAGATTAAGATTCAGAGAGACTAATAAAATGACCGGCCCATATCATGCAGCTGAGAAATGTAGAGTTGAGTTTATGTCCTTTGGCGTCAGCGCCTCTGTAGGGTGCTGTAAAAATACAATGGCCAGAGAGTATGGACATTTCTTATTCAGACCTTGGCTGTGCTTATCAGATGAAATTGTTTTAAGATGGTAAGCACTTGCATTCTGTTTCCTCTCAAAAGGGCTCTAAGTTTGTGAAAATCCTTAGCACACAGCTTGGGCAGTCCAGGTGGTTCCTAGATCACCTCTCTCTTTTGTCTCCAAGAGGACAGAGTTGCGGCTTCCGTCTGTCTGCAGCTCTGCCTTTGACAGAAAGGACCAAAGGTCTTTGCTGCTTCTCTTAGGTTTGAGTGGATAAAATTGAGGCTATCTCTAACTGGGATGCAGTTTATTTCCTGAAAGGAGTAAAAGTCATTCATAGTGTTCCAAATACTTCTGCTGTTAAAACATAATCTAATGTTTATTGGCTTTTTCCTGATTATAAAAAATAATCTTATAGATGTGTTTGTTGAAGATTTAGAAGGTCCAGAAAAGTATAAAGAGGAAATCAGGTTCACCTGTAATTCGACCTCTCTGAAATAATCACTGTGAACACCTTGTTGTGTATCCTCAGGTCTTTCTGTTCCTGTCATATGCTTTTTTCTCATGTAACATTATTTATTATTGCATATCCTCATGTCATTAAATATATTTTTATTTACTTTTTAAAATATATTTTATTTATTTATCATCATGTTATTTAACTATTTTATTTTGGCAGGGGTCGGGGGAGGTAATCAGGTTTATTTATTTTTAGAGGAGGTACTGAGGATTGAACCCAGGACCTCATGCATGCTAAGCATGTGCTCTACCACTGAGCTATACCCTCCCCCTAAGTACATTTTTAATGTATATTTATTTTAGTAAATGCTTTCCTGTTGTTGAACACTTTGTATCTAAATTTTTCAGCTTTATAAATAATTCTATAATAAATATTCTTCACGTGATTCTCTATTCCTGTCTCTAATATCCTTAGAATGAGTCTTGGAAGTGAAGTTATTGAATCAAGGACTACAAGTCTTTTTAAGATCCTTGATACTGAAGAGTCAAATTGCTTTTCAGAGAGGCATTACCAATTTATTCCACCACTGGCAGCTCAGAAGAGTGTCTATTTCACAACTTCCTCCCAACACTGACTCCTGCCTAATGGTTTAGCACTGGGATCAGGCTTCCGAATCAAACTCTAAAATTGAATCTCAACTTGACCACATCCTACCTGTGTGGGCTGGCAACAGTTGCTTAGCTGCTCTGTGTCTTGATTTCTCTTCTATTAAGTGGGCCCAGCAATACTGCCTACTTCGTAGAATTATTATGAAGTTTAAATGATATATTACAAGTAAATACATGGAAGAGTGCCTAGCACACAGTAAGTACTCAATAAATGCTGGTCTATTATCATTAATGAAATTCTTTTCTAATTTTATATGTGAAAAACTATCTCATTGTTGCATTAAACTGCAATCTTTGATGACTAGCGATGATAAACATCTTTTTATGCTTATTGGCCAACATGTATATGTTTGTGAATTATCTATTCATGCCCATTGACTCCTCTCAGTTGAAGTTGATATTTTCTTGTTATAGGTTAGAGATCTTTATAGTAAGGATATTAACCTCATGCATGTCACTTATACTGCAAATATTTCTCACAGTTTGCAATATGCTTTTAATCTTTGTTTATGATTTTTTTGTTATATAATTGCTTAAACTTCTATATGGTCAAATATGATGTTGTCTTTGACACTTTTTTTATTGCTTTTATGCTTAGAAACCCAACCTTTTGTTCACATTAGTTTGTAATACATAATTTATCACTCATAAATTGAATTTTTTAATATTCTAAGGTCTGTTTTGAGATTCACTAAAAGATTGCATTTTACATTAATACAACAGTGCTTTAATTATTCCAGCTTTATAATATGTTTTAATACCTGATAGATTTCCTCTTTCAAAAATTTCTTAGAAATTCTGGAATGCTTATTCTTTCAGTTTATTTTAATGTCATGTTGTCAAGTTCCTACATATAAAAAAACCTTTTTAAATAAATTCAAATTAAACTTATAAATTAACTCTGTTTTAGGAACATGGAATAGTTCTTCAGTTATTATAATTTTATTTTAAAAGCTTTGCAGGTTTGCTCTTTTTGTTTTTGTAGTTATTTTCATATAGGCTTATGTATTTCTTGCTAAGGTTATTCCCACAGTTTTAATATTTTTGTATTATAAGTGGGCTTATTCTCCCACTGTATCACCTAACTTATTGTTGGCATATGGGACATTTATAGATTTCTGGATATTTTGTATTTGACAACTCTGAAGAACTTTCTTAGGAATTCCAAAGGTTTGCTGTTGAGTAGTTGGGTTTTCTAAGTACATAATCAAGTCATCTGGAAATAACTTTAGTCTTTTTTCAAATAATTATCTCTCTCTCTCTTTTTTTTCCATAGATATTGTCAGTTGCTGAAAATGTGTGGAAAATGCAACATCTAAAGCAAGATGAGTTGAGGGTGGGGCAGTGGAGCACGGATGGTGTTTTATCAGAGAAGAGGCAGAGGATGCCCTGGAGCTCCAGGCAGCACGATTTCTGTAGCCCTGAGGGCTGGCTCCTGATCTAGCAATGAGCTAAGGCCACCTTTCTTGCTTCCCCTCCCAATGCCTGAATCCTGCTCTTCTTCCTCCCTCCATGAGGTGAGGATACAGCAGTGGCCGCAGCCTCTATACTCAGAAGAGAAGTTGTTGGCATGCTTCTTGCTCTACTGGGAGCCTGTTTATCTTTGACCAGAGATCAGACCTTGAATCAGCTCCAAGAGCCCCTAGTGCACCTGCTCTGGTGCAGTTCCTCCCTTCTGTCCATCTTCCCTTCTCCCACCTTCCTCTGAGCCACCACCAACTCTCACATTGATGCCTGCAATAGCTTTCTAAGTGGCTCCCCTCCAATCCATTCTCCTCACAGGTTCACAGTTTAAAAATTGAAATCAGAATGTACTCCCTCCCCTGTCATACTTAGAATGAAATACAAACTCCTTAATGTGGCCCCGCGTGATCAGTCCTTTTCTATCTCCAGTAGTGTCTCGTACTACCTCTCTTCTTCTTCTCTGGGCTCCTCACTCTGTCTTCTTTCTGTCCCTCAAACACACCAAGGGCATTTTCACCTCAGAGCCTTTGGTCTTGCTACTCTTTCTGCCTGAAACACTTTTTTTCTCCAGCCCTTGGCATGTGTTGGCCTTCTTATGATTCAAGCCTCAAATCCAGTATTCACATCCCCACCCTTCCTGCTCTCAGAGCACCTTGTTTATGTTCTTCAGACACTCATCACAATCTGTAATGATCTTGTATATTTGCTCACCAATTTATCATGTTTGCCACCTGGATTGTAAACTCTACGATGGCAGGAAATTTTGCTCTGATTACGTCTGAATCCCTGGAATCCAGAACCATGGCACAGAAGGGATTTGAAAACACTGCTTTAGCCTGAGTTATTCCTAGAAAATGGTCGCTGCTACCAGGGCTTGTACGCATTTTGGGAAGTGATCTCATATAAGATTGCGGGTTGGAGAAGAAAAACAGTGAAGGAAGAAAGCCAATACAAATGTTTATTCTCAAGTGGTCACTCAGGATGGGGGATGGGCATCTTCCTTGGAGCCATGTAGAATGTGTCTCAGAACTGTCCATTCAAGGGACAGAGGAAGAGGGTATCTACCCACCAGATTCTGTTGCAGCTCTGATCAAGGGTTCTCATTGCCATGGGTGTGTACAGGACCAGCTATAGAATTTGTGAGGCCTGATACAAAATGAATTTATAGATCCGTGTTCAAAAAGTAGTAAAGAATTCAAGATATTGACAGCAGAATCTTAAACCAAGCCTGGGGCCCTCCTAAGCACAGAGCCTGTGACACTGCACAAGTCTCATGGCCAAGCTCTCATGCTCTAGGTGTACACCTGGGTGCTGAGCAGCTTCCTGTGGGCATTCTCCCGGATGTCAGGGTATCAGAGACGCCCCAGAGCAGAAGAGCTAGAGTGATGAAGTGCAGCTGAAGCAAGGTGCAAGAAGCAGGTTTCCCAGTAGTGGCTGGAGGAGAAGGTGGGCTGAGAGGATGTGAGGCCAGGCTACGAGACATATCAGATACCCAAGAGAATTAATGAATTTTGGGTTACTACTGCTCATTGAAATATACGTAAAATTCCAGGCCTAAATGCTAATTTTGAGAGTAATCATTCTTGTATTTTTGATGTTAACAGATAATATCTCTTTTGCTTTCACCATTAAGTATGATCTTGGTATTGGTTTAATCAAGATTATGTTTCTAATGTGAGAAAACACCCTGTTTCTGGTATTCTGGACAATTATTAAAATACTAAATAATAAAATAGTTCCGATTATCTACTGCTGTGTCACAAAGGACCCCAAAATTTAGTGCCTGAAAACAACTACTGTTTTTATAGTTCATGATTGTGTGTGTCAGGAATTTGGGCAGGGCTTGGTGTTTCTTTTCCTCCATGTAGTGTCAGCTGAGTCACTCGGTATTCTTTTGTGGGTAGGCTGGTCTGGAGTCCCCAGGATGGCTTTGCTTACATGTCTGGTATCTCAGCAGGGCTGGCTAGAGTCTGGGTTCAGCAAGTACTGTCAACCAGGGCACCTACATGTGTTCTCTCTTGTATGGTGGTCTCAGGGTAGTTGGATTTCTTTCCACCCTTCTCAGGGATTCTAGAGAATTCAAAGGGACCTGGGTGGTGGCTGCTAGGTTTCTTGTGTCCTAGCCTCAGGAATCACAGAATGTCACTTTGCCACATTCTGTTTGTCAAGTGAGTCCCTAAGGCCAGCCAGGATTCAAAAGGAGGCAAATAAACTGATCTTCTCAATTGGAGGAATGGCAAAGAATTATTGGTCATCTTTAATTTATCATTTTCCTGTTAAATTTTCTTATAAACCACATGATAGGACCACTAATCCCTTTGGTATGGAACTAGTGGTATCTTCAATTAGAGTTGCCAGATGAAACACAAATATTGCATGAGACATATTTATCCTAAAATCTATTTGTTGTTTACCTAAGGATCTGTTTTTCTTCCTAAATCTGGCAACTCTATCTTCATTACTCCTAAGGATATTGTATATGTGTATAGTATATACGCAGTATATCCTCAGTTCAAAGTGAGAGTGGGTCTGTAATATAAACCAAGGAGCAAACTGCATGGGAGGATGGGCTGGTTTACTTTTCTGATCAACTGAGAATTAGCTAGAAGCCTTTCTGTTTTTAGACCTAGACTCTGCAAATTGTCTGAAGTGTAGGGAAGACTATATGCAGCAGTAGTTAAAGGTCCAGGCTCTGGAGTTAAACACATCTGGACTCAAGTGCCAGCTCTCCCCAGACTAGCAGTGATGTTGAGAAGAAAGTTGACCCTTTGAATGCCTTATTTATAAAAGAAGAGTGATTCTACCTTCCATTGTTGTTGTTAGGGTTAAATGACTGCCTGCCAAGTCCCTAGCATGGTACACATAATGAGTGCTCAACAAAGTTACCCGTTACTATTATTATTTTAAATCTTAGTAAGTAGAATAGGCTGAACATATTATTTTTTTAATTACTGAATTTGGATGAAAGTCTACTCTTGCAAGACATATAGTTACTTTTAAAATTCAAAAAAATTCTTGGTATTTTCATACAACTAGACACAGAGAAAGTATAACAAATATTTGCTTATCAGCCTCATTCATTTATACACATATTATAGAAGAAAGAGAGGATAATGGTTCCACTTACTTCACTTTGAGGTAATGGAGAGATGGCCCAATCTTTAGAAAAATCCCTCAAAGGTATGATTATCTGATTGTGAGACATTTTGGGTGATTTACTTAAAGTAATGTCATTATTCAATAGTCATGTTGCTTATGTGCCAGAGACTAGCCCTCAAACGCCAACAGCGTTTATGTCATTTAGCAGCCAGAAGAACCATGCTGACAGAATATAAAAGGCATCTTTAATTTTCCTTCTTCTCTGCTGTATCTCCCAAGAAGTGAATAATTTTTGGCAAACAATGTTTAATTCAATTTACTTATTCATTCATTCACTTACTCCTTCAGTGACATTAATAATGTGTCTATCAGTGCTGGGTGTTGGGAGAAGCATATAGACAAGGTCCTGGCCTCGAGGTGTTCAGCTTCATGGAGCCTAAACTTAAAATAAAGAGCCTTGGCAATACAAAGAAGAGAGTCCTTGAGGAGACAAGAAAGCCAGCAAAGAGAAGGTGACATTTGATCTAGGTGTTGATGGATGAAAAGAGTTCATCAGGCAAGAAAGGAGAGTCCTTTCTTCTGTAAATTCCTTAAGTTTCTGATCCCATGGTCACGTCTGACCCTGCTTTTGTAAATGGCTTTAGATTATGGAATGCACCGCTTTCCTAATGAGATGAGGTAAAATCACGTATGCTAGCATGGAGGTTTAACAAAATCATGTGGCATATTGGAGAAATTGCAAGTGATTTAGTATAATTTACCATTACTAACAATTCTGCTCTGAAGTGATCTGTATCTGCTTAAAATGGTATGTTGTAAATTACTTTGAATTTCATGATGAACTCAAAGCAGTCATTTGGTGTGTGAGTGAGGCTGTTGTGCTTGTGAAGATGTCATGTGGAATATCAACATATGACAAATACTGAAGTAAAATCAGAGGGAAAGTGATCTGCTGCTAACTGGCTATATGATGTCAGGCAAGCAAACTTCGTTACTTTAGGTTTTAGTTGACTCATCTATAAAATGGAGAGGTTGATGTAGATTATATTTTTCATTTTTTTCTGCTATTCTATGAAACAATAATTATCCTAAGGACGCATTCTCAGAATGAAGGAAAAAAGAAAATGGATAGTTATTTATAAAATCTGCCCCCATAAGCTCACAAGTGAACAAAGGAGAAGAGGTAAGGATATATTCAATACAAATTTGCACAAAATGATTCAGAACTGCTAATACAGTACCAAGGTGCAAGTCTGGGCTCCTGTATTCCAGTGGCTGGGGGAAGGTGGGATGTGGTGAGGAAAAGCGTAATTATGAGTCTAGGCTGTACTGTTTGAGGAAAAACTGCCAGACTTGCACAAAGCAATCTGAAAAAAGGATACTGCTATATTCTATCAATATCTTGTTCTTAAAAAACAAAAGTGATTATTCCTGGAACTCTGATAAGAAAGGTTCCAGTAGGCAGGTCAGCTGAGGTTCAGCCAGGAAGGCTATTTACTTAATATTGCTGCTGCCTGGATTGAAGGGAAAGAGACACTCAGTTTCAAACTCAGCCTGGGCTATATAATGCATGGAAAAAGGATTCATGTGTCTTCTAGGAAGAAGCAGATGTTATCAATAATAATAACAATAATAATAATAACCCTACATAGCTGTTGCTAGGATTAAATTCATGTATGAGAACTCATATATTCATGTATGATAAATGCCATTTGTTCTTTACATAAAGAAAGGTAGTAATGCATTTTCAAATTGTCAGACAGTTAAACAATATTTGATTTTTAAAACTAAATTAGGAGGTGAATTCTCCAAGGTCAACAGGTGGCTAACTGAGGCTCTCACATGTACAGATTTCACTTTATTCCAACAAACACACCTACAGATTTCATTCCAATAAATATTCCTGAAGTGTGTGCCAGGCACTGTGCTAGGTGCCAGGGATACAATAAGGGTGAAACAGACACAGACCTTGTTTTCATAGAGCTTAGAGTCTAAGGGGGGAAACAAAAACATCTAAGAATAAATGCATTAATAAGTATCTCATTAATGCCCTAAAGGAAAACAACAGCATGTGAGCTAGGAGAGATAAAAATGGGGAGACTGTAACTGACACTGGGAAGTAGATCCTGGCTGCTCTTTTCATTGCCTGGTAAATAAATCCTGCTCGGCTGTCTATCAGGGATTTCTCAGTAGAAAAGAATTCTGTAAGCATCCAAGTGATATACATATTGATTCAGGATTTCGTGGTCATAAGAGTTTTGCAGTCTCCATCCTTGACATGTTAGTCAAAAACTATTTTCACTCATAGCACCCGGACCCACATAAAGATAGCAACATAATCCACTTGTTACTCCCTTCACATCTAGATAAAGTTCCATAAGGCCTCCTTCATTCCATGCTCTGTAGAAATCAAAACCCATTCCAATACTTCTGTAAATTTCTGATCCTGTGGTCATGTCTGGCCATACTTCTGTAAATGGCTTTAAATTATGGAATGCACTGTTTTCCTGTAAATGCAGTTTCTGTTCCATGCCCTGTTAACCTGGTTGTGAAACTCAGCCTCTGTTACGATCTCCTCAAGGCTCCCACCCTCATAGGACATCTACACGTCTCTAGTAGACTTTTTGAAGACCTGAGAGGGGGTGTAGATCTGAGTAGGAGTTTATATTAGTCAGAATAAGTCAGTCACTACAACAAATAAGCCCCAATTGCAATAATGTGACAACTAGAGCAAACACGCAAAAGGATGATCTCTTACTCATGTCACAGTCTGATGGAGGTTGGAAGAGGCCTGATCCACCAAGCCATTCACAGACAGAGGCTCCTCTTGTCTAGTGGTTCCAGCATCTTCTGGGGGCATGGAGTCCTCCATCTGGTCCTCTGTCACCAGCCTGCAGGAGAGGGCAGAGTAGAGAATAATGTGGGAGTTACATTAGCCAGGCCTGGAGGGGCCACCCATCCTTGCTGCCCACTTCCAATGACTAGAACTAGTGCTCTGGCTATATCTACATTCCACGCCAGGGTGGCTGGGAAATGTAGTCTAGTTTTGAACCCAGGAAGAAAAAAAATGGACCTGTAGAACACCGAATCTGTCTCTGTCAGAGGACTTATACTACAGCAACACAAACAACTTCAAATTTCATGGACAGCTCCTAATTTTTAGGGGTTCCTTGGCTTTCTCATGACTAGGGATTTTTAATGTAATGCCCAGGCTTATGCTCACTCGTTCTTCTCTCTCACTCTAGCCCTTCCATCCTCTTTTCTCTTTCCATAACCTAACGTTGCTGTTAACTCCTTTCTAAAAAGGACTTTAACTCTCTCTGTGTCTTGCCTCCCCCAGGTTCCTGAGGCTCTCAGAATCCATCTCAGTGTCTTATCAGAGAACAGACAGTGCTTCTCTAGAAAATTCTTCATAGGACATAAGTTTGAGGCCCCTCTAAAATGCTGTATGATATCTGTCTGTGCTTCTCAAACTGATGTAAGTGTATTCTTGGGAATAGGAGGCTTTATGCCTGGAAATGAACCCTCAAGATAAAAATAATCTGTTTCTAGTTCAGAACCAATTCCCCAGGGGCCTTGTCTGTGCTTCCCCCTCTTTTTGGAGAATTGTTCCCTTGCACCTTGCTGCTCTAATATATAGTCTGAATCTTCTCAGTATGTTTGTTGTGTGTGTGTGTGTATGTGTGTGTGTGTGTGTATGCACACAAATGAGCATGTACACACACATGTGTTCTTTCTCTCTTCTTTTATGGTAAAATTGAAATATGTGTCTCCAAATCCTGCTATACCCTCCACTTGCAGAGAAAAGCAGAAGAGGCAGAGAGGGAAAATGTACTGGTGTCTCAAGCCCTTGAATTATTCTTTCCCTGATCCTTTCTTGTTACATGAGTCAATAGATGCCCTTCTCTCCCTAAGCTAATTCAAATATGGTCTGTCACTTACAACCAAAACAATTCTGACTTATGTAATAAATAAACATGGTGATTTTCCTATAAAGTCATCTCTTACTACCAAATTTGTGCAACTCCTCAACATTATTTTCATTTTAAACCATATGTATAGATTATTTAAGAGAATGCCTGGCTTAACTCTGGGGCTCCAGGACGGTACACCTAAGAGGTGCTTAGGTTGGAAAGGTGGAGGAAGATTCACTATGGGTGGGAGTGACTCCCCCACGGTGAAGGTGAAGGAACTTCCGCCTAGGGACCAGTGAAATAATGAGTATTTTACACTTTCTAGGTAGATGTACTTTGGGGTGTGGGATAAGAGAAGCAGGGATGTGCAATCCAGTGGCAACATCAGAGAAGTCTGCTGAGCCATCTGGCATCAGGAGAAGTTGCCCAGCTTGCTTCCTGGAGGGTGTGATAAAATGTATAAATTTACAACATAAGGACTTTTAGAGAGACTTATGGAAAACTAAGTGCTATCTCAAACTGCTGGGAGTAAGATGTGAGTCCTCAGCTTCTTCCCCCACTACAAAAAAAGTGCCAGTTTTGAATGGAAAGGAAACACTTGTAGCTCCATTTCCTCTCAGGCACAAGCAACTCTAAAAAAAGCAGCAGAATGCAATCGTTTGCAAAGTGATGAGGAAGCAAAGCAATAGTATTAACAGAAATAGTTTGAGGCGAGGGCAAGCAAAAATTGCAAATTAGAAAATCTACTCTAGCTGGATGGAAACAACAGTTAGATCTCTCTCACTCCACGGGGCACATTCTGCTTTGTTTTCCTTTGTCCTGCAGGCGAAACTCGCATTATCTTCCAATCTAAACTTTGCCGACTTCTTGTCTCTTTTCTTTGTATACCTGGAAGTTTCTATTTGAATTCTAGCCACCTTGTTTGAGTAGATGATCAACCACAACAGGATATGGCTTTTTTTTTTTTTTAATGAGATTAGGCACAAGGTTAGACCCACAGTTAATGCGGCTGGTTACTCCACGTAAACATCTGTGCACAATTTTCATTTGTTTTCCATAGTTCTAAATTTTCACAAATAAAGGGATCTCTGAAGAGTCTGTTGTCAAATACGCCACTGACTCACTTTGCAGCTCGGCCAAATAAGCCTCTTGTTTTCCTTTTTGTAAAATAGGTGACAAATTATATAAAAATAATCAAAATGACCTGCACTCACATTGGTTAGGATCATTACATTTATCACATAAAAACTTCTGGGTTTCGGTTTCGGTTTTGATTTGGGGGGGAATCTTAAAAATAAGTTGTTAAACATGATATTTTGTTAAATATGTTAAATACATGTTTTGGTAAGTTCATAGGTTGCTTTCTGATCTCCATCAGTGGAAATGATTTCTCTATGAATATGATTACGATTAATCTAAGAGATAATGCATAACTCATGTTTTTAAAATGACTTTAGAATATTTGGTGCGGTGATTTCTGTTTGACAAACACTAGCACAAAAACACTGCATAGGTCATGTCTGTGATCTGCCACACCTGATGGCTTACTTTTATACTTCTTGTCTGTGGAAATATCCAAATGCCATGATGATATGCAGGGAGACAGTAAGGGTAAGTTGTCAGGCCCCAAGTGTCCAAAGTGTGACCTGACTGGGTTATAGAATAACCAGGTTGTTCAGTGTTCCCTGTGTACTGGTTCCCCAAACAGGCCATACATCAGAAACATTCAGAGAAGCTTAAAATGTTTTCCAATTTACTTTAGAATTCCAACACAGTAAAATTCACTTTCTGGTGTCAAGTTCTATGAGCTATGACAAATGTTTGTTACCACTACCACAACTGTGATGCAGGACAATTTTATCACCCCTCCCAAAACTCCCTTTTGCTCTTTGTACTCAAAACCTATCCCCACCCTTAAACTCTGGAAACCATTCACCTGTTCTCTGTCACTATAGTTTTGCATTTTCTAGAATGTCTTATGAATGGAATATAGTATGGAAAATGGATTCCTTCACTTTGTATACTGTACTGGAGATTCAGCCTTGTGGCTGCTTGTATCAAAAGTTTGTTTCTCTTGATTGCTGAGTACTAATCTATTGTATGGATGTATCACAGTTTGTTTATATTTCTCCAATGAGAGACATTTAGGTTATTCCCAAGTTTGGGTGACTATAAATAAAGCTGCTATAAACATTCATAGATAGCTCTTTGGGTAGATGTACATTTTCATTTCTCTTAGGTAAATACCTAGGAGTAAGATATCTGAAAAGTTTTGAAAAATGTTTCCATGTCTGCTGAATTTCAGTCTCTCGGGTATGGAGTCTTGGAATATGTACTTTAAAATTTTTCCTCAGGTATGACTTCTTAATGGATGTGGAGTGTTCTTTTGGAGTGATGAAAATGTCTTACAAATGGATACAAGTGATGGTCATACAACATTGTGACTGTACTAAATGCCATTGAATTGTACACTTCAAAATAGTTAATGGTTAATTTCATGTTATATGAATTTTATCTCAACTAAAAAGAAACTTAAAAAAAATGCTCCCCAAGTGATTCTGATTTTTGGAAGCTCTGATCTTGGGAGGTTGTATCTTGATGAGTTTCTGTGCTTGTTAGAGGTTGGTCTCAGAAGAATGAACTGGGTCTTCAACTTGTGAATCTGTAACAAACTGACTTTTCTTTAGAAAGTTTGGGGAGACTTAAAAACATTTGATAGTTAGAAAGTAGGCCTGTAGCTTTTGTGCCCTCTTGGAGGTTGCTCCTGGTTTGAGTGGACCCAGAATTCTAAGGTCACCAGAATTCTGCTGTGATCTAACCAGAGCTCCAAGGGATTAGCATGTAGCCTGGGTCCAGTTTGTTCTGGAGTGGAGCAGTGTGGCCAAGATCCTTCTTACCAGAGGCTCACCAAGGAAATTCCAGCCCTAGAGTCTATGGAAACAGTCTACAGAATAATTTTGGATGCTTGGGATTGACTAGCTATCAATTTTCATCCCTCAGGAGTTTTTACTTTTCAGTGAGGTGGGAAGCCCCATGAAACAGATGGCAGGACTCCCAGGCAGGGCCACTACTCTCCTGCCAGCACCTTCCAGTTCCCTGGCCCAGCAGCATTATCTCGCTTTTTGCCTCTGAAACAGCTTGCTTCTAGGAAAGAGGATCTTACCCCTAAGATTCTATTGGTTCCCTGAGCTAACTCCTGATTGGTCCATTTGTAGCACTTCATTTGCATAGAGCTCACTCCTGGTTGGTCCATTTCTACAAAGCCCGTTCCTTAATCAACTTTGTTACACCTTATTTGCATATGATGTTGCAAAGAGTAGACTGGCAGCCTATAAAAGCCTGTGTAAACCTACAGACGGGGTCCAGAGCTTGGAGTGTTAATTCCTCTGGGCCTGCTAGTGTAATAAACCTGAGTTCTCCAACCCTCCGAATGCTGCTTGGTCTCTCACCTGGATCCAGGTTGCTGTCACAACTGAGCTGTAACACTGAGCTGTAACACACTTTGCTGCAACACACTAGTAGAGATACAACTGCTTATGCCAACGTTTGAATAGATCAAAACTCACTGCATTGGTACAAGATACTCCACAAAGACCTTAAATTCATAACCCTGACAATGCCACAGTATGGCTAGGACTGCAGAAATGAGAAAAATTAGCCAGACATCCCTGTATCAGATAGGGTTGTGAGGTAAAGACAGCATAGGACAATAATATGGGAAACCTTAGATCTGGACTTAGCTTTAAAGACTAAAGCAGAGGCACAGATTAAAAAGGGACAGAGTACCCCTGCGTCTCAATGGTCAACCATTCCCCATTCAAATCTTCCTTCGGTCTCCGCTGCTCTAGACACTCCTATATCTTCTACTTCCTGTTTTTGTCTTTTTCATATCACTTGCACTTCTAGCCACCTTTAAAAACAGAAGATCCTCCAACATGAACACTTTCTTCTTTTGGGATTCATGTGTTCCTAGCTGCGTTGAGGATGAGGGAATAAGCCAAAGGAAGAATGACTGGGAGTAGGAGCTCAGAGTTGAGCTCTGTCCCTCTGGGTTTTCCTCAGCTGTCACCGCCACTGAGTGTAGGGAGTCCCTCTGAAAGACAGGCATCATCCCAAAGCTCTGTGCTTCACAGGGAGGGCTGTGTCCTTGAATCCAAAAGCGACAGAGTGTGATGTTCTTCTTACTAGCTCTGGAGGACCACCCCCTAGTGTCCCAGGGGAGTCTTTTCTCCCTTTTCCTTGCTCCCAGAAATAGAAGCCTCTTTGGATAGATTAGTCTCAATATCATGGAATTTTTGATGTTTGTCTTTTCTCGCCTGACCATTTTTGCCTTCTCCCCCTTAGGTTTCATGGGTTGAATCTGAAAGGGCATAAAGGCAGGCAGGATTGCACCGAAAATACAGCAGAGGTGGAGGGATGGCCCGAGGAAGGGGTTGTGTAAGATGTGGGTGAAGAAAAGCGAGGTGAGGGAACCAGGGGTGGGATCACATGGAGGTGACACTGCAGACCTGAACTGGCGAAGAAGATTCAGTGATTGAACTTCCCAACATAGGTTTCACATAGGCTTCGTGTGACCATGAACAAAAAAGAGGAACTTAGAGCCCCACCACATACACCTTGCCTCTCCCGCCTTCCCCTGCTTTCTCCAGCTGACTCAGGGCTGGGAGGATTTACTACAGACTTGGCAATGGGGATGAGGGACAACCTTGCAGGGAAGATAATTTGTTTGGCTGCCTCTTTATGTCCCTTCCTGGACTTCTTCCCCCAGAACTTCGTGCCTTTACAGACAGGCTCTTGGGGTGGAGAGCTCTGTGGCTCTCCACCTCAGCAAGACTTTGGGTGTTTGACCATTTCTGATCACATCTCTTTTCCTCGACCTTACTCTTCCTGCATCCTGTCCTCCCTTTAGGGCTAGTGTGAAATTGGATTTAAGGTGTGGTGAATGGCAGGGTCTTAACAGATTTGCCCTCTCTCTGCTTCTAGGTTATACTTTATTCTCTCCTATCTCCTGAAGAAATGAGCAGGGCAAGAGTGTGAAGACACAAAGTACGGCTGTTGGTGGGGTTTTTTTCGGGGGGAGGGTCGGGGAACATTTAGATGCATATTACTTAGGAGATCGACTTGAATGTATTTACATGTTTATATGAAAGGTCAAAATTCCAGAGTATTATATGGAAGCACAGAGTTAACATGCTTGTCCCTCCATTCACTCATCTAGCCATCCATCTATCCGGTAAATAATCATTGGTCCCTCCTACATACCTGCTACTGTGCTGCATGACAGACTCTAGTATATGCTGGGGAGAGGAGGGGAAGGGACAAAGGTGAGACTTAAGGCAGTTATTGTCAGGGATTTATCATCTGAGAGAGAATTTGAAAATTTTGGCTGGCACCCACAACGAAGATCCCTGAGGAAAAAGATACAACCGCTCCACAGGCTATAAGGGAGACCAAAAAAGCACATAATGACGTCTTGGCAAATCGTACCTAGGCACATTTCCCACAAGGCTGTGGTAAACCGGGTCCGCACCCCCGCTTGGTTGTAACAGTGGCTAGCAGGCCATGTTCTGTCATTAGTAACAGCTCTCTTTGTGGGAATAGTGGTGTAATTGTGGACAGAAGTTCATGCTGAGTTCTATTTATAGCCTCTGATGACTCATTAATATGCTACCTTAGCAAAGGCTAGCTCTAGAGCGAGCCTTCTATTACCTTGTAGTCAAAAACATTCTCACTGGAGTATTCTGATGAAGTAAAAAGCAAATTGTCTATAAAACACTCCCAGCAATTTGCACATCAGCCTTTTAATTGGTGGTAATGTTAGCCGCTCTTATATTTAGTAGTGAAAACTACAACTGTCAAAGGAACCAGCATCTCCTGGCGCTTACCAACATGTAGATTTTGTTCTAAGGAAAATAAAAATTATTCACTGATAGTTTTCTAAAGAGTTTAACCAGCAGTTGATCTGGAAAATATGTTAGCTAACCTTCAAAAGTATTTCCGTTCCCGGAAGTCTTTGTGCCCTGTGTGACTATGTCCTTTGTGACATTTCCACACATGGGACCTTCACACTCATCGCTTTGATTCCAACAGAGAAGTCGTGTTCAGGAGCAACTCTGCGCTTTGTAGAGATGTTAAGGTAAGACTCTGAAGCTGCAGTGCTTTTATCAATTCAGTCTGAAAAACAATCTCTGTGGTTAAGCATGTTAAATCCCCCTGTGCTTTCGCAGCAGCCTGGCTAAAGGTTATTACTATAAACATTGGAGGGTGAGGGGGAGAGAAAACTTAGACCAGAGCATTGTCACTGTTTGAGTTGAGGAGTTACTCATTTTCTATGCATTTTGGCCGAACCTCATAGTCAGATATTATTTTATGCTTTGTTAAAAATATAGCATATAGAATAGAATCTGAAAAAGAGCACACACACACACACACACACATCTGAATCACTTTGCTGTACACCTGAAACATTGTAAACCAACTATACTTCAATTTTTTAAAATTAAAATTAAAAAAAGGTAAAAAAATCTTGTAACAAAGACTACACAAGCCAAGTGCTAGCAAGAATTAAAGCAATTGGAACTTTCATATGTTGCTGATGGAAATGCAAAATGATGCATTCACTTTGGAAAACAATTTGGCAATTTCTTATAAAGTTAAATATACACTTAGCACATCTAACATGTAACGCCTAAGTATTTACTCAGGAGAAATGAAAACATATATCCTTGGCAGAGAGCGGTGTGTGTGGTGGAAACAGAGCATTCAAACAGAGGAAAGAGCACCTCCGAGAGCATGACAAAATGTAGGAACTGAGGACATGGAGCATGGACTGCTGCGGGAAGTGACAAGATGAGGCTGGAGACAGCCAGCACTGGGCTTGGTGGCCCCTGGTAGACTTTTGGTCTTTATCCTGAGATTGATGAGAGACTAATAAATATGTAGAGCAAGAGGGTGGTAAAATTAGATACGCCTTTTTAAAAGATTGGTCTGGCTACAGTGAAAACAGACCAGAGAGAGGCAAGGATGATAATGTGGAGGCTGTTGAATTGTCTGGGGTAGTTCACAAGGGGCTTTGGGATAGGGCTGTGGCCCTGGTTATGTTTCTTTTATCCGCAAAAACCTCTGAGATGGTTTGCACTGATGCCTTTTACATAATAATATTTCTGATAGAAACAAGAATGATGAATTGCTTGTTTTAAAATTTATTATAAAATATTCCATATATAAAAAAGAACTTACGTAACATTAAGTTAAATTATGGAAAATAGGAAGACTACGCAAAGCTGCCTCTGTATTTCAGAACTAGAACATTATCGTTATGAAAACCTTCTTTAAACCAGACACTGTGCTTAATTTTTAAGAGGGATTGAAAAGTCTCCTTGGAATGCGGTGATATCAGGACTTTCTAACAATTAGAGCTTTTAGGCAACAGAAGAGGCTGCCTCAGGAGGCCGTGGGAAGCCAAACTGCTGTCTGTGTAGGTGGAGGAAGGATTCCCAGGAGGGGAGGAAGGTTGGGTGGGTGTCTGCAAAGGAATTGGTCCTAAAATCCTCTGCCACAATGCAACAAAGAGAATAAATGTATGTTAAGAGCAAAGCTTTTCTTAAAGTTGAATGTGGAATTATAGCTACTTTTTGGATTACTCCTTTGATTTTTGGAATACATAAGATAGAACCATGTTTATACACATATTCATATATATATATATAAAAATACATGTGGCTGAACTATTTTAAGTTCTTGAGTTCCAGAAGTAGTGGATAAGGGAGTGGATGGAGTTTTTGAATAACAGAGAAAAAGCTGCAACTCCATTTTCTATCTGCAGCAGGGGGTGGCAGACTACAGTTCGTGGGCCAAATGCTGCTTATTCTTGTAATGACCCACAAGCTAAGAATGGTATTTACATTTGTCTGACTGACTGAATTTTAAAATTTGAGATAACTGTAGATTCATGTGCAGTTATAATATGTGCATGTATTACTATACAGAAAAAAATTAGAGAAATTGAATTCATCAAAATTAAAAACTTGTGCATCAAAGGACTCTATGAGAAGAGTGAAAAGGCAATCCACAGAATCAGTGAAAATATTTGCAAATCATAAATCTGATAAGTGATTAATATCCACAAGATATAAAGAATTCTTACAACTCAAAAACAAAAAAACAAACAACCTATTAAAAAATGAGCAAAGGAGTTGAATAGACTATTCTCCTTTTTAAAGAAGATATAAAGATGATCAATAAACACTTGAAAAGATGCTCAATATGAGTAATTAATAGAGAAATACAAACCAAAACCATGAGATACAACTTCATAGCCATTAGAATGGCTATCTAAAAATCAGGAAAATCCAAAAATTAGAAAGTAACGAGTGTTGTCAAGGATGTGGAGAAATTGGAACCCTTGTTGCACTGTTGGTGGCAATGTAGAATAGTGTAGCTGTTATGGAAAACATTATGGTGGCTCTTCAAAAAATTAAAAATAGAATTACCATATGAGCCAGCAATTCTACTTGTAGGTATAAGAAAAGAATGGAAAGCAGGGACTTGAACATACATTTGTACACCCACATTCATAGCAGCATCATCCACAGTATCCAAAGGTAGGAACAAGTCAAATGTCCATTGATATATGACAAGATAAACAAAATGTGGTATATACATACAATGGAATATCATTCAGCCTTAAAAAAGAATGGAATTCTGACCCATGCTACATGTGGATGAACCCTGAAAACATTATGCCAAGTGAAATAACAGACACAGAAGAACAAATATCGTATGATTCTATTTATACAACGTACCTAGAGTAGTCAAATTCATAGAGACTGAAAGGAGCTGCAGGAAAGGAGAAATGAGCAGATATTTTTTAATGGCTACTGCATTTCCTTTTGGAATGAAGAAGTTCTGGAGAGGAATAGTGGTAATGGTTGAATAACATTGTAATATATTTAATGCCACTAAATTTTAAACTTAAAAATTATTAAAATGATAAATTTTATGTTATATATATATTACCATAATAAAAAAAGAGAGATCCTGTGTACTCTCCAGTTTTCCTCAGTGGTAACATCTTACAAAACCATGCAATACAATGTACAACCAGGATATTGGTATTGATATAATCCACTGATCTTGTCCAGATTTCCCTAGTTTTACATGTACTCATTTGTGTGGTTTTTAAATTTTTAAATGATTGAAAACAATAAAATATTGTGTGATATACATGAAAATTATAGGAAATTCAAATATTAGCATTTATAAATAAAATTGGACTGGAACATAGTCATGATCATTCATTTATGTCATATTTATGTCTACTTTTGTGCTATAGTGGCAGAGTTAAGAAGTTGTGACAGAGACATATGGCCTACAAAGCATAAAATATTTACTACTTGGCCTTTACCTGGCCCAGAAAAAGTTTCCTGACCCCTGTTCTACGATCAGCTGCTCCCTCAACCTCCTTTCCCCTCAAAAAAGAAAAAAAAAAAGTAGTGAGTATAAAATAACTTAGGGCAAACTACTGGACACTATGTATAACTTTAGGTAAAAGGATCATAATGAAAATGGTAAATTGTCAGGGGTGGTATTCATATAACTTAATTTGATGCTACTGGCCTTGTTGGGAAACTTAATTGTTGCTAACATGCATACTCTTGTTGGTTTTTTTTTGTTGTTGTTGTTGTTCTTATACCTTTGGTCATTATACCAGTGGATATGCTTCTGATGCAAGTAACAGAAAAGAAAACTAAATTTAGTTTAAATAAGACCATGTCATTACCTCTCATTAAAATTTTAGAAGTAAGGAGGTTCCAGAGGTGATTAATTCAATAGCTCAAAGATGTGTCTCAAGGACCCAGGTTCTGTCCACTTTTCTGCTCTGTCATCCCCAGTTTGTTCTCAGGCTCATCCTGGCGTATCCTTAACATGGCTGCTGGAATTCAGCATGTCCTAGGGTTGGAAGATGGGAAAAGGCATGGTCCTTCTTCATGGTCCAATTACACAGATAAAAGTTCTTCCAGAGTTCTCCTAGCAGACCTGTTTCCTGAGTTGCTTTATAAGCCTTGGTGAGGGAAACAGAATACCACGATCAGCCTAGACTAATCAGGATTCATCCCTGGAATGAGGAAGAGCCCGGTGTTTCTGAGACACATGTTCAACTAATACTTGAACAAAACTGAGATTTTGTTAGCAAGGAAAAGTGTGGGGGAATGAATGTTGGGAGGCAACAAATTGTGTCAGATAGTGCCATTGTCACAGTTTGGATGTCTGCAACCTCAGTTGTGGAGTCTATGAACCAGGATGTGGGCGCTCACCGGATAACACATCTGCTGGCACCTTGATCTTGGACTTCCTGGCCTCTAGGACTGTGAGAAACAAATTTATGTTGTTTATAAGCCACCCAGTCTATGGGACTTTGTTATAGCAGCCCAGACTGACTAAGATACCATTCAACATCTCCTTCCCTTTTGAGTCTTAAAGTATTTTTGACTGTTAACTTTCCTTTCTTAGGTGACATAACTCAGTAGTCATCATCTCAATTTGTAGGTGGAAATAAAATACTTAGATCAGTCAGGTTCACGCAAAATCTCAAATTTACTCACAGCTAACTCACCCCCTCTTTTTAGGAATAGGAGAAAAAGTCTGAGAAAGGTATTTCTGACCGAAACAGAGAAAATAAATAAATGGTATCAAGGAGAGGGCTTCTAGGAGACTGAAGTTAGATGGTGGGGGATGTGACAGGAAGACAGACTGAGGGTTGCTTACATCAGAGGGGCATGTGGGACAAAAGTACATCAGAAATACAATTTGGGGGTGTTGGTGACTGCCTTCTCTTTAGACTTTGTTTCTCACTCTGACCTGAATCTGAAATTCTAAGTGATTAGAAGTTGAAATAGGAGCTATTAAATTCAGACTAGTCCAGTGGGGAGGGTTTAGCTCAAGTGGCAGAGTGAATGCTTAGCATGCACAAGGTCCTGGGTTCAATTACCAGTACCTCCATAAAAACAAAACAAAACAAATAAACAAACAAAAACCCCAACTAACTACATAAATAAACCTACTAACCTCCCCCCTACAAAAAAAAAATTCAAACTAGTTCTGACCAGAGTTAACCCCTGTCCCTGTTAAGCTTTCCACACCTTCAGGACACTCTGCACATCAGGCCCTGCCTGCGTCTTTCAGGAGGTCTAGTGTCTCCACAAAGATAGCTCAAGTCTTGAGGAGGGTACAGGGAGGATGGGCCTCCGCCTCCCACGGTCAGATCTCTTTCCTGTCTGAATTATTTCTGATGCCATTCCTAGGCCCAGAGTGCCTTCATGCTCTTTTTCAGATTCTTGAGAACCTTCTTTGAAACTTCCATTTGTATCCATCTACCCCGAGTGCATTGATTGATATCCTGAGTACAATCTGAATCTTGGTAAGTACTCTCAGAGCATTCCTTATAAGAAATGAGGGTGGGGAGAGATAGAGGGTGGGATAAATTCTGAGTGTGGCAGTGACAGGTTAGAAATAGATATGAGAAAGAATATATATGTATGTATAGGGGTGTGTGTGTGTGGATAAAACTGAATCACTACACTGTATACCAAAAACTAACACAACATTGTAAGTCAACAATACTTCAATTAAAAAAAGAACAACAACAACAACAAAAGCAGACGCCCCATAAGTGTTCCTTGAGGATTAAGTGACAGAATGCTGGGATGACGTGAGAGGCACACTTGACTCTAGGTGAGCAAGTACAAGTGTGGAGAGAGTAAGTGGGAAGCAACAAGAGGGATACTTCAGAGCTTAATATTTTACCTTCAAAACCTTTTTGTTTCCTGGTGTGGTGAGTTAAGAAATTCTGCTACAAATCCATGTGGCTATGATAAAACTATAAACAGAATGCTTTGGAAATAATGTTTCATTAATTCACATCCTTACCCTCTTGAGAAAGGATCTATAAAATGAACAGAAGAGCATGAAAATTGTGGGTTCTGTCCAGCGGAAGTCCCACCAAGATGGAATGAATTACTCGAGACTCTGGAAAGTCAAGAGAGCAAGAGGGAGTCGGGGACCAACTCCTCAAGCCTCTCAAATGCTCCCACATTCATTGTGTACAATCAAAGGAAAATCACCAACAGTTGTGTCATGGGATGTAGGCGCTTAAGGAAAGACACCATCAAGTAGAGATTATAGAATCCACAATGAGTACAAAGGCTTAATTAATCTTCAGGACAGACACGGGGAGAGGGGAACAAGGTACACTCTTCAGACAGAAGATGTTGATTACAAAACAGACTACCAGACCAGCCAGTTCCTTGTCTTGGGGTTACTGACTATCTAAAAAGCAGAAAGCATGCCCAGCGTTTATAGCTGAGGGCATAGGTTGTTGCTTTGCAACGAGAAGAGTAAATCCTAAACTATGGACCTATGCTTATGATAAACAAGCCGTGTCCTGCGTTTATAGCAAGGGACACACAATGGCTTTGCCATTGGAAGCATCCTAGGCTAAAACCTCAACTATGCAAGCGAGGCATTGTCTCTGCTTTTTACAGCAAGGAGACAGGAGTGCAGATGCACAGGCGCCTGCTAGCAAAGCACATTTGTTGTTCTTAAAGGTCACAAGTGGCTGGGGTCTGTTACAATTTATTGACCCAAACATGGGCTCCCACAGAAAATAATTAGAAATAAAAGAAGAAAGACAACATAAAATGGAGCCAGGGATGTGATTACAAAAGCACAGCATAATGATGAAGAATGGCCCAAGTGCAAATTTAACTTCAGGCTTACCAGCAACCAACTCAAAGCAGGAAGTGCAAAGTGGTTACACAGTTCACACAGTTGATAAGATGAAAAAAGGCCAGTGGCCTAAAATAAGTATATCACTCCTTAGTACTAAGACCAGGCAAATTCTTTGGCGAGTCTCCCAGAATAGGACAGTGTGAAACGCCGAACAACATGATCAACCATATCCTTAAAGAAGATTCAATGATAAGTTCTTTCAGTCCAGCAAACTCTACTTCAGGGAAAGGGTGGACAGTGGTGCTGGTGGGTTCTTTGAAATATCAGTACATGTTCATAACTTTGAAGAGCCACAAACATATTGCCAGTTTAGAAGATTTCTATATCTCAGTGAGGAAAAAACATTAACAGTCCATGTTCTGGAAGAAGGAGAAAGTCCTGCCTTTAGAGTCTTAATATCATGTTCCCTTCCTCAATCCATGGCGCAAGAGCACACACCCCCACACACTCGCACAGTCACACACTTCTCTAAATTCTCATTCCATGTCTTGGCTGAATGAGGGAAAGGTTACACTATGATATATATGTATATAATCAAATATACTATGATTGTTTTTAAAATTTAAAAGGAGCTGCCAATTAAGATTACTAGGAACTGACACTGGGCAATAAATTATAATTAAACATTATTCATTCTTATACATAGTGGAGCCAGATTTTGTGGGTCTTGAAGCTTACACAACTTTGGGTACTCTCCTTAAGGAAAAGAATGTAAAATTATGAATATAAAAAGTGGGTATGAAAAATAAATACACAGAAAAAGAAAATAAATCACAACAAATTACTGAAGTTGTGGAGATTTGAGTTCTTTCCTTCTAAGATTAGGCAATTTACCAGAAATGCTTACATAGAAGTGGTTCCTGAGGTGGAGGGTATAGTTCAGTGGTAGAGTGCAAGCTTAGCATGCATGAGGTCCTAGTTCAATCCCCAGTACCTCCTCGAAATAAATAATAAATGAAAATTTAAAAGTAAACGTAATTACCTCCCCCTCCCCAAAGAAATGCTTCTTGATTATAATCTGCTCTCCTTTTTCCACCAGCAGCTATCCCCTAGTGCTCACAGGGGCCCCTGCAAGTGAGGGGCCCTGCAGCTTAACCTTCATTAATAGAAAATCTGGTCCTCGGTTCCAATCATTAAGTCCATCATCTTTCCCTAGAAGATTAAGCTTCTCCCTTCTCTGATAATGCGAACTTTGAACTGCTATTGACAAGACTCCAAAGAACTCAATGTCTTTATTTCTTTGAAAAATTACTTCATATCCATCTGGAAAAAGTGATAACTCCAGTCTTGTTCTTTTTAAAAAGTGATCCTTTGCCCTCTCTCACAGGTCAGGCTCTAAAAATGCGTATCTTTGGCTGTCAAACGAGAATTTCCAGAGACATGTTCTGGAACCAAAGAGGAGGAATGTGGGGGAATGTGAGATCTGCTCTGCTCTGCTCTGTAAGGCAAACAGCAGGACGTCGGGAAAGTCTGGTATCTCTGAATGTATTTTCTGTACATCTGTCCTCTTTTCAAATCAATGTTACTTTTATTTCTTGGATGAAGATCTATAATCAAGTTGCCACTGATGAGCTGTGAGAATTTTGACTTCAGCTTTGTAACAAATGAATCTGAAAGCAGAAAAGCCAGACGGAAAAACAATCTCCAATCTGAAAAGTAAAAAGTAAAATTTACTTCCAGAAAAATATTGCCTATGACTAGGAGGAAAATTAAAATTATGTAAAAATGAAACCTCAGGCACTCAAGTTTTGCTGAGAGTGTTTCCTCTTGCTTTTTGTAACTTTACTCTGGGATTGAGCAGTGTCGGCATATTTGCCACACAATAGATTTCCTGTAGTAAGAGGAAAGAGTCATAGGTTGAGTTTATCTGAAGGAAGGCAAGGCCCTCTGATGATTAATACAGATTTTTCTGGAAAGTCAGCAATCCATTTAACACAGGAAGATTCCCCCTACCTGTCAGGGCGCCTGGCAGTAACTGAGCTTCTGGCGCCCTGATTCCTTCCAGGTCCCTGGAAGGTGGGCTGTGTTAGGAAACTAGGTGAGTATGAGCACTCAGGGGAGGCAGGGCTCCGAGCCAAGGCTGAAAAGCAAAGCCTGGGGCTCTCAGGGCTGACGTGGGTTTCTGCAGAAATTGGGGAAGCCTTTTAGAATTGATATCCTTGCCTAGGAGGCCACAGAGCTGCCAATGAGAACGTATCAAGCTGATCTACCAATGGGTTTCACAGGAAACTGTGAGCAGGAAAGGATGGGAAATGCACAAGAAAGGAAAAAAAGGAGAGAAAGAAAGCAGAGATAAATTCAAGCTCCAAGTATGGAGCAGAAACACAGACAGATTATTTTGAAGCATTAAACTACTATGAGCTCTCAGAAACTCAGAATTATGTCAGAGAGATCTGATCTGGATAAAAACTTAAACAATACATTCATTTTAAAAGTAAATATAAACATATTTTAAGGCCTATTCCTTAACAGTTAAGAAGTTGAGAAAACAAGTCAAAATCCTCCTGGGATTGCTTAAATGCCTAAAGGGGACAAAATTGTGATGGGGTCAATTAATTCTTCTTATCTCAATATATGCTGCCAAAATTACTTTAAGTGCTTGAAAACTGTTTCCTTCAGAAGGCTAAACATGATTTTAGCATTTTTTTCTGCAAATCATTTTTTAGAAATATATTTTAAAACAATGGCATCTTTTTATTTTATTTTTTATGGTTCATTTTTTTTGCCTTTAAAATTTTTATTTTACTTGAAGTATAATCAGTTTACAATGTTGTGTCAATTTCCAGTGTATTGCAATATGTTTCAGTCATACATATACATACATATATTCCTTTTCATATTATTTTTCATTATAGGATACAAGCTATTGCTACTGAGTATAGTTCCCTGTGCTATACTGTATAAAATTGTTTTGTTCTTATTTTTCAAAATATTGAAGATTTTTGACTACATCTTGGCAGATGAGAATTCTACCACTGAACAACCGATGGACCTTTTTGACTACGTCTTGAAATTAACCTGTACTCCTTCTTTTTAGCAGGATGCGAAAGAGTGTGGTCTTGTTCCTTGGGGAGTACATATAGCAATAAGAACAATTATTGTGGAATAATAACAATGGTTCTCCCTCTCTCTCTCTCTTTTTTTTTTTTGTATGTACGATGTAGCAGGCTCTGTACTGATCTCTTTTTTTGCATATGCTTTTTGAGATTACATTCTTTAAAACTGGTAGTCTCCACCCACTACAAAATTAAAAAAAAAATTGAAAGACATAGAGTAAGATGTATACGAAGTAAGCCTTCCTTCCCTAATCTTTCCCCTAGAGTCAAGCAAGCTCACCAGTCTCTTCTGTTTGCCTTCCAAGATATGCTGAGCATCTAAATATATATTACTTCATTTAATCCTCACTACAACCCTATGTGGTGACTACTATTTTCATCTTTATTAATAGATGAGGAAACTGAAGCACAGAACGTACTTGCCCCGAATCACAAGAAAATAGGAGAACCAGGATCAGAACTCATATCTGTTTCATCACCGCTGCACTTCCTTCCCATTCTCTTCCGTCCAGATGGCCTCAGAGCCTGGACTCTACTCTCTCTTTCCCCCACCTGCTTGTCTAAATCCTACTCACCCTTTACGGTCCTGCTCAGAATAAGAATAATAATAGCATTTATTGAACGCTGTCTATATGCCAGGCACTTACACACAAGATCTTACTTAATCCTCATGGAGCCCCACGAGGCATATGCTATTATTATCCACATGTGACAGAAGTGAAACTGAGACTTAGAAAGTCACACAGCTAGTAAGTGGCAGAGGCCAGACTCAGCCACGATGGTCTGATTAAGGCCCTTGCCTCCCAGCCCAGACCCACCCACTCCCACAAGGCCCTCCCTGACTCCCTCGCTGGCAGTGATTCCACTTCTTTCAGGAAAGCCCTAACACTTCTCATCACACACTGAGATGGCTGCTTGCAAATTGTCCTGTATTATTCTCTGACAATGTAGCCTTCTAGATTCTTCTCTTTCAATTTTTCTATCTGCTCCTGGAGAGCAGACTATTTTTAATGCTCGGTCATAATACTGAGCAAGTGCCTGGTGAGCAGTAAGTATGCAACACACAATTGGTTTATCTATCATAAAAAAAAATTTAGCTCCACCCGAGCAATTGTAAAAATCCTAATGAGGTCTTACAAAATAGAACAGGAAATGAACTGATGAGAAGCGAACTCTTTCAACTTCTGTCTGGACTTATGTCATCAGCTTATTTAACTTTTGAAAAATCAAATATATGTGCACTAGGAAAAATGAGAGGAAAAAGTCAATGTAGAGTGTGCAGTGATTCTGCCTGTGAGCGTGCACCGGGAGGCTGTGGCCTGCCTTCTCTGGTGGGTCTCCATTCCAAGGGCTTCTCAGAGGGTGAGGTACCTTCCCTCTGAATGTGGTTCTGCTCCTTCAACTGTGCTGGGCTGGGTTTTGTTGTTGTTGTTGTTTGTTTTTAAATGCAACCCGGACTCTAAATACAGGTCAACTATTTTATCAGGTGTTCAGCTGAGTACACTGAACTAGGTTCAAGTGCTAAAGGATAATCCAACTATACATCCTGCTTTTAGGGAAATTAGACAGATTTTTATTTGAGCAGACACAGTTTCTACTTTTGGAGCTTAACCACAGTTTCAGATGCTACTACACTGGACCTTGTATCTAAGGATAAAGATGATCCCTAGACAGGAAAACTTCAGATCCCATTAGTTCACATGCTAATATTGGGCAAATAAATTTGAAAACTACTTTCCACAGTGAAAAAAGATCAGTGTGTGAAATGAGGCTGTTTTGGTTTTGTATTGGTTGCCTTTTCTTTTTCCAGTGACGTTGTCTCAACTTGTAAATTAACCCTAATCACAGGCAAGGTCTTTGCTTAAGAAACTGACAGCAACACACTTGCTGATGGGTCAATATGGCATAAACTTTGAAGTAAACAGGACCTCTGCGGGGTGGAAGACTGGATTTGAATTTCTCCAAGTTTCCTCCAAAACCTCTCACTCTGTGATAATATTCCAACAGCTCTAAGTCCATTATAAAAAGATCTTCTGAATAATTTATGGCCCCTGCTTTCCTTTAACCAAGCACATAGCTGCTCTCCAGACACCGGCTTTTCTGCTCCTTTTGTAAGCACTAGGATGCTGGATCATCAGTCACACTTTGGGCCACTCCACTGGTCTTTGGGGACGACTGCCCAGACCTGCAGGGACATCCTGAACTTGCTGATGTTGGAGTCGCTCCAGTTATTTACTGCTCTTTTCTGCCTCTTGTTAGTCAGTGCACCACAAGGAGTGGATTAGTCAAATTCACGGAGGATTAAGTGTTATTGGAGAATATTTGTGCCCTGGATCCCCAGGCAGGGGTTCAGATTTACTTCGGAGCCCTCTTCTGAAAGCAGAGCAGACTCTGGAGCTCGAGGCTGGGGCCTCAGGTTAGGGCAGTGGGAACTGGGATGGGTGATGAAAATTTGCTGGGGAGGCTGCTGACCCTTGCCTTGCCCTGTGGAGCTGCCTGATAGTTTTTGTGTCTCCTTAAAGCTGTCTTGCCTTGTTGTGACTCATTCTTGGCTTTTCTGAAAAATGACTTTCTTGGCCCCCTACGCAGGGACCCTCAGTTAAACTTTCTCTCCCCTTCTCAGGGAGGGTATTGCCACAAATGGGCTTAAAAAGCCATGTGCTCTGACAATCCCCTTTCCCATAGCCTCCCTTTCTACCCAGTGTCTCATTTCCTGCCCCCAAGTCTGAGAGTGCTTTCTGGCTGGAGGAGGATGGCCAGTCCTGTAATGTCTCTGCTGGCTAAGCTTTCCCATTTATCGAGCCTCAGCCTAAGAGTCATTTCCTTCAGGAGGCCCCGCCCCCTCAAATACCAGTTCCCAGTTCCCACCCCACCTGAGACCCATGGCCCCTGATACACTCCTCCCTTGTTCCTCCCTTGCTCCCGTGGCACCTGATACACTGCTCTGTGACGTGGTCTGTCTACTTGTCTGCCTTTCACCTGATGTTACCTCAACAACTGGGTTTCAGTAAGTCTTTACCCATAGTCCCTGCAAACGGTGTTGTGGGTAATAACTGACCTATATGGGGAGTTTTTCTCTTCTTACCTTCCTGAGACAGGAGGGAAGGGGGCAGGGCACAATCACTAAAGGAATGACACGGCAATCAAGGACAGGACAAACTGGTTAGAACCAAGATGGTGAAAGATTCGATTTCCAGTAGACCTTGAGCCTCATGGCACACCCACAGGTGCCATGGCAGTTCATAGGATGACCATAAAAGGTCAAAAAGTAGGTGGGGCCCAATTCCTGGAAATCCCCGCGCCTTCCCCCAAATAGTCCAACTAATTCCTTAGCATAGGAAATTACGGAGCCCATAAAAAGTAACAGTCCCACACCTTGTGGTCACTCTCTTGCCTTCTGAGATGGCCCCCACTCTGTCTACAGAGTGTGTTTCTACTTTTACTTTAAACTAAACACCCCCCACACCTCTCGGCCTCTCTCCCTCTCACCTTTTACGATGGTACACATTTTGCTTACAGAGTAGGTATCTCCTAAGCCACTCTCCCTTCTGAGTGAGACAGACTGCACTCTATGGAGTGTGTATCTCTCTAAATAAACTTGCCTTCACTTACTATGCCTTGCTCTTGAATTCTTTTCTGGGCGAGGCAAGAACCTAGTCTCTGGCAACATTCCTAGGCTTTTTTTTTTTTTATGTTTTTACACTTTTAAAATCATACATTTTCATATAAACAGAAAAATGGAACAGGATACAGTGAATACTCATTTACCCAGATTCACCTAGATTTACTAATTGCTTACATCTTGACGTATGTACTCCACCTGCTCTGTTTGCTCAACTATTTCAAAGTAAATTTCAGATATAACATTTTACCCTTACTCACGTATACATCTCTAAAAATAAGGACGTTTTCCGACAGAACCATAATACCATATACAATAATACCATTATCACACATATTCATATAATCACACCTAATAAAGTGAACAATAGTTCTCAAATATCACCATTGTCCTCAAAAGGTTTTTAACAGATGGTTTATTCAAACTAGAATCCTCTCAGGGACTATACTTCAGCTGGTCCCTGACCAACCAATTGGAGACATTCAGTTATGTCTCTAAATTTCTTTTAACTGTTAACAGTTCCTACCCCCCTTTCCCATGTTATTGACTGGTTGAAGAAATCCAGCCAATTTTATTGGAAGACCCACTTACATGGTGCTGTTTATTAACTTGACCAGATTTCTGAGGTGAGCTGACCTAAGGGAGAATAACAGCCACCACTGCAGGCATCTCCCCACAGCACGGACCTTCCAGTTCTACCCTCTTTGTTTTCATCACTTAAGCACAAATCCTCGGGGCACTAAGGCTCAAGACTTACCCTGGGCTCTCACATCTTCTGCGTGGATGTCCCTTTCCTGGCCTTGCTGTCAGCCGGTGTGAGACTTCCAATAAAGCAGGGACCTGCACAGCTCTCCCTACAGCCACCAGCAACCACCACAGGAAGCCTGGTGCCCAAGAAACATGCAGGGGAGAAAGTCTTTGAACTTAGGGCTCTGAGTCCTCATTATCGGTAGCAACAACCAGCAGCCGCCATTTTGAATGAAGTTAAACTCTCTCCTCCAACTTTCATGAAGTCAATAAATCTCTTCAGGTCATCCTAGAAAAACAACCTGTTTTCTAAGTGATGCAAGGTCCAGCAGTGCCACCCCCACCCTCTGGCCCCAGATGGACTGGCTCCAGGCAGAAAATCATTCACACTGACTGCTCCTGCCGGCAAAAAAGGAAAGCCGGTTCCATTGACTTGACTGAGAAATGTGAGGGGTTTAGTCTCAGCCATAATGTCAGTAGGGAATATCTTGGCTGAGATGCTCCAGCAAATCATCCAGGAAGAGTGGGATCTCCATTTCAGAGGGAGGGGAGAGAGTGGGCGGCTGGGACAAGGGGAGAATGGAGCTGGGGGAGGTTCGGAACAGCTGTATGTTTAGAGTGGCGGCCCAAGGCCACAGGCAGTCATCGAGCATATAATTCAGGCGCAGAGAGGATTCCTGATAGAGAGAAGTTGGGGAGCGGAGTCATGGCAGCAGGGGGTGTGGGCTGAAAACACCCAAGGGACAGTCTGTGCCAGGCTGATGTGAATATTAGCTGTTTACTTTGGTTCATGGGATTTCTAGCTGTGTTTATTTTTTTAACAAGGAAAAAAACTGCAAAAACTATATTTCTAGTGGTGGAGTAGGTCGCATTTTATTCTTCCTGAAAGTGGTGAAATGCTGGATAGGTAATGAAAGGAAGAAAAGAGGACTTTATACCTTTACACAAAATTCTCAACTTGGATGTCAGTTAAACCTTTTCATTTTCTGGCTCTTCCTCTTCATAATTCTGTTTCCTGTTTTCCCTTTTTGCCATGATGCTCCCCTCCCTGCTTCTCCTCCCCCAACAACACACCCACACACACACTCCACTCTCTTTCCCTACTTTCATTTCAGTGGCTGGCAAAATCAGAACGTTATTTGGTTTTGAAATAGTCACTGCGGAAGTTTATGAAATCTTTTTCTCTGGAAGTTTTACTAAAGCAGGTCTGAGCCCCTCTTTTTTCCAACAGTGTAAGGATAGAGTGTGTGTGGGGGGAAGGGGCTGATGAGAGATGAGATGACCTCTCAAGGACACCCCTCTTTGTGGTAAACAGAAACTTGCTCCCCAGAGTTGGGGCAGAGGGCAGGAGGGGTAGCCTCCCCCTCTCTGTTCCCTCCCTAAGATACAATAGGAGGCCTGGCCATTTTGGCAAATAACTTGTTCCCCACTTTGTTCTACGGTTGATTTGGAGAGCAGATTTCTAAGAACAGCAAGGAAAGCCAGGGCACTGCTTTTACATGAGTGCCCTCTTAATGCACCATCAGGGGTGGCTCTGGACCAGCTGTGCATGCAGAGGGGCCTCCAGCCTTCTGGTGTCAGCTGTGTGGGGTGGAAATTCCCTTTCCTGTGTGAAGCCACAGTGGGAAGTGGGGCCTGGGAGTCTGAAACAGCTTCAGCTTTCTGGGAGTATATTTGGAAGCCAACTAAGTAACAGGAAGTCATCACTTGGGCTTTAAAGCAGATTAGTGCTTTATATGAAGCCAATGAATACAGAAAATGGTCTAAAGAGTTGTAAAACAGAGAGGGAGACGGAGGGGAAGGGAGGGATGGAGGGGACGGCAAGAGAGAGCGGTTAGCATCTGGATAACATGCACTGTGGGTTTTAGGAAGGTGACCTGTTTGTCTAAGTGAATTACACTGGCCATTGCTGGACTTCTGTACTTCTCACTTTAGGTACTTTTTTTCCTTCTTCTTATCCTCTGCCCCACTTCTTCAATAATCCTTTCCTAGGGCCACAGGATTCTCTTGGACTTCAGAAAACCCTCCCTTCTCTGTCCTTCCCGAGTGTTCCAAGGATTGAAGACTCGCTGGGCACACAGCAATCACACCTAAGATCCGAGCTGGCACCCAGGATTCAATAGCTGTGCTGGTCCTCACACTGCTCACTGGAGCTTGGCTAAGGCATCTCCTGGGCCTACAGATGGTGGCTAGGCATTAAGACCTACCTGTTAAAGGGAAGAAAGAGAATGACTTAATGACACATTTTGTTTTGTCTTTTATATTTATAAGTGAAACCACTATCAGAAAAATTTCACCATAAAGTTGGCATCTCTCCGTGTGTGTGTGTGTGTGTGTGTGTGTGTGTGTGTGTGTGTGTGTGTGTGTGTGTGTGTGTGTGTATTTCATCAGTCTTCTGTTGGGGAATTTTTCTTCTATTTTATAAGAGAAAATAATAGCCACCAGAGAGAAACTCCCTCAAATTCTTGCCACACACTTACCTGTAGGGATGCCTACCTTTCCCTCCTTTCCCATCATAGTGGTGACATGGGAAGCCCCATGAAAAAGACCAGCAGGACCCCCCACGCAGGGCCACTACTCCCCTGCCAGCACCATCTGGTTCCCTGGCCCAGAGGCATTAACTCAGTTTTTGCCTTTGAAACGGCTTACTTCTAAGAAAGTGGAACTTACCCCTAAAATTCTATTGGTTCCCTGAACTAACTCCTGATTGGCCCACTTGTAGAACTTCATTTGCATGGAGTTCACTCCTGGTTGGTCCATTTCCCTCATTCCTGATTGGTCTATTTCTACAAAGCTTGTTCCTAATTAGTCACCTTTATTATAACTTACTAGCATATGATGTTACAAAATGTTGCAAAGTCTAGACTGGTAGCCTATAAAAGCCTGTGTAAACCTACAGACGGGGTCCAGAGCTTGGAGTGTTAACTCTTCTGGGCCCGCTGGTGTAACAAAACCTGAGTTCTCCAGCTCTCTGAGTGCTGCTTGGTCTCTCGGCCAGATCCAGGCTGCTGTCATAACTGAGCTATAACACTGAGCTATAACACTTTGCTGCAACATTTCAAGCGATTGCTCATTGTCAAGGTCAGTTCTAAGGCTCTATATTCCCCTTGCTGTCTGATAACTTTGCTCCATTGTAAGTCCCTTCTCTTTCCTGCTGCCTCACTTGCTACCTTTCATCAGTATTTAAACAAGCTCAAGTTTCAACCATCCTAAAAGTAATACCCTCCCTTGCTTCTACATTCCTTTCCAATGTATTAACTATATTTTCATAATTCTGTATTATTGATCCTCTGACATTTGAAGCTTTACTGACCAGGAAGGGTCTTCCCTCACTGCCCTCCTCCTTCCAGGGTTAGCTAATTCCTAGAGATGTAACACAACTCACCCGAGAATGTATTTTTCCTAGGCAAATCAACCAAATTCCAATTTCAGAGCCCACAACCCAGCTACCTCCTTTATGGGCTCTCACAGGGCTCTTACACTTGGCCCACTATCCTCCTGCCCTAATCACCCCAAGGCCAGATACCAGAGGGCTAGAGATAGCCCCTGGTTGCAGAGCCTGCTGAAATCATTCCAACTAGCCAATCCTAAGCCTGCCTACCCTGCCTTGCCTTGCCTTCCTGTGAAAACCACAGACAAATCTCCTGCACATATTTCCCCCTCTCCTTCCTCCTGATGCTTTCCTCTGTGACCCTGAGTGGCCTGGTGTGCCCCTTCTCCATGAAAATTATGAGTAACAAACTGTGTTTTCAATGGCAGTCATCTCCAGATCTGTTGGCCGCACATTACTGGAATAATAATGAAACTTACACTTTAAAACATCCACCTACTTCCTTATCTGGTGTCTTTTGACTTTAGGCAAACATATTGAAACAAGTGTCTACACTCACCATCACCACTTCCTTACCCTCCATGCTGAAACTCTCCTTGAAATCTGGCTTCTGTTCCAACATTCCTCTGCTACTGCTCCTGCCAAGACCCTAATAACCTTGTTGCTAAATTTTAAGGCTGCTTTCTTGGCATTATCTGATTTGAGCTTTAAGCAGCATCTGACAGTAGTGACCACTGTCTTCTTGAAACTGTCTTCCCTTGGCTTTAGTGATACTTATCTTTTCCACCACAACTTAAGACTCCTTTGTGGGTTCCATTTCTGTTGATCTGTTCATTGTAGAATCCATAGAAAATTCAGCAGTGTGCTTGTCATCTCCACATGGATATCCTACCAGTATTTTAGAGTGGGAACTTCCTAACCTGAACTCACCATCTCCACTCCTGAGCCCTTCCCCACCCCCTCCCTTTTTCAGTGAATGGCACCATCATCCCTTGAATTGTTGTAGTCAGAACCATATGTCATCCTTGGCTCCTCCTTCTTCTGCATTCCCCACATCCAGTTAATCACCAAGACCCATCAAGTTTACATCCTGAATATTTCAAATCCATTTATTTCTATCTCCATTGCCACGGTGTTACTTTGAGTTTCTGTATCTCTTACCTGGATAATGCAGCAGCCTCCTAACTAGTCTCCCTGACTCCCTTTTTACTTCCTTCCTTCCATTCTTCACATTGCAGCCAGAGCTCTTTCTACACCTTCACATCAGAGCATGCAACCCCTTTCCCCCACTTTATATCCCTTTGATGGTGCCTCATTATCCTTAGGACAAAGTCCAGATTTCCCCATGTGACCTTCAAAAACCTCCATCTTGTGTTATTTGCTTGCCTCTCTGGTCTCTTGACTCATCTTCTCTCCCCCGACCCCATCACACTGAACTGTGTGCAGTATCCTGGCTGCCCCTTCTCAACTCCTAGCCTTTGTGCCATTCCTGGGACTTCCTTCCCTTCTCCACTTCCTGGCTAACTTCAGCTCATTTCTTAGCTCCCAGGTTGGAGATATAAATCCCTCCTTAAAGCCTTTTCTGATTTTCAGGTGCTCCCAGAGCCAACAGAGTACCTCCACCAAACATCTTACCACATCCTATTGTCAATGCCTGTCTCTGTTTGTTTCCCATATAGTTATAAGAGGGCAGCAACACGTCTGGTTGACTATACCATTTCCAACACCTTGCACAACATTGGCACAAACAGTTGCTGAATAAATGACTGTGATTCTAACCAGTGTTTGTGGGTGAGGGTTATTTCAATGATATGGTCTGTCCTGGGAACACTAAAATGATTGTCCTCATGGTCCTTTCATCATCAAGAATAATATTCGTTGAGTACTTACTGTGTCATGTAATTTTCCAGAGGTAGGGAAAGAAGCCAAACCACTTCCTTATTCTTCCATTGAAATGACATTTAAATAAACTCACTTTCATTTTTCTTTTCTTTTCTTTCAACGATGATTAAAACTGAGATCATTCTTCTAGGGTTTGGTGTATAAAAGCTCCAAGGACTAATCACTAACTTTAAGCAACTCTGACCTCAGAATGATAGATTTCCTGGTTATCTATGATATATTTTGACCATATGCATATAGCCATTCATTAGATGCCTCAGAATATCATGTCAAATCATCACTGTTTAAAAATGTGCTTGTTTAAAGATTGTTTTTAAACTTGTTGAGCTGGAACACATTTCTCATCTCTGATAATTAAATGAATAATAAGCTAATAAGCCATGTTTTAGTTTGCTTGTAGGAATGCAATTGCTAATACGCACTGGGGAGAAAGGAGGTCATTGTGGGACACGATGAAGTCATTATTTATGAGTTAGTGGAATTTTTAATGGTTTCCTGGAGCAAACAGATAGTTTACATGTCTGAGATTTTGAGCATATCTAGCGAGGCTGAGAAAAAAATAGTGTATCTTACATACCTGAACTTGTAGTTGCCATCTCAGGAGTCTTTACCAGCATTTGTCATGGAACAGTTTGCAAAGCCCTTATAGGAACAGCCAGGCATTCCTGGATTATGTTATTCCAATTTCATCTTCATAGAGAAGAAATTGCACCACTTAATGCTTCCTTAAACCACCATTCAGACTGGGGAGAAAAGGTGTTGTCTTGGTCCATTTGGGTTGCTATGAAAAGTACCATAGATTGGGTGGGTGGCTTATAACAACAGAAATTTATTTCTCTAGTTCTTAGGCTGTGAAGTTCAAAATCAAGGTGCCAATAGTTCTGGTGTCTGGCCAGGGCTTACTTTTTCTGGATCATAGACGGCTATCTTCTCCCTGTGTCCTCACATGGTGGCTGGAGAAACAGAGGTCTCTGGAGTCTCTTTTACAAGGGCACCAATCCCATTCATGAAGGCTTTACCCTCACAACCTTATCAAGGGTGATGATATTAGTAGGTGGGGCCTTTAGGAGGTGATAAGGTCAGGAGAGTGAAGCACATGAAGCCCTCGTGAATGAGGTTAGTGCTCTGGTAAAACAAAGAGCTCCCTAGCCCCTCCCACCATGTGGGGACACAGTGAGAGGTCAGCAGTCTGCAACACAGCATAGGGCCCTTATCCAACCATGCTGGCACCCTGATTTCAGGTTTCAAGCCTCTAGAACTTTGAGAAATAAATTTCCGTTGTTTACAAGCCACCTAATCTGTGGTATTTTGTTACAGCAGCCTGACTGGACTAAGACAAATGGACCTTGCCCAGGAGAACTTCCTAGAGTAGAGAAGGGACCCCTACAGAAAGGTGGGCAGCCAGAATCCTGGGGCAGGTGGGGAGACATAAGCAAGGGCAATTGAATGAGATAAACTCTAAGAAGTTCAACTAGGGAAAGAGGCAGCTATGCCACAGCTAGCACTCAGGAGGCAGGGGCCAGAGTGAATCTATCAGCCTTGCAAGACCTCACCCATTCTCTCCCTGGGTCTGACCTGTGAGGTCTAAAACATCTCCTGAGAAGTTGGAGAAGAGGTGGATAAAGGAGGAGAGAAGAAAAGAAGCCAATGACACCCAGTTCTCTGCTGCAGGCTTTCAAGCCCGAAGCCAACTTGATTTAGATGTTTAGTTAAGAATTAGGTTGGAGTTTTGATATTAAACTGTTCTAATTTTTAAAATGACAGACTGTTCTTGGGCCTGGAAAAGCTATGGGCCTGCTTGAGATTTTATCTGGGACCTGAAAAAATGGTTTTTGTTTACTGTGGCATGGTGGGCAAGATTAAAATCGCTTTTATGTTCATACTCTGCTGAGACTTCTTCAAAAATTAGTTTACATATACATTTTGGAATGTTTGCGATAAAAAATTTCATCTTGCTACTTTATGGCCTCTTTTCATGTGTATGTGCATATATACATACACACCTATTGTATATATAGTCATAGACTTACTGTTGGAAGGCTATTTAGAGATGTTCTAGTCTAAAACCACTCGGTTCATAAATGAGGAAAATTAAGTTTCATTAGGATCTCTTTCAGTTTCAAAGTGCTTGATGATTTTACGGTATTGACAGCTACTCACAGAAGATATTGAAATAAATTAGCACTTTTCTCTTAGGGATAAGCATTAGACCATTGTAAAGCAGAGTGAAATAACCTCTGGTGTTTGGAAGGCACTCAGGATACCAGTTGGTTCATTGCTTCTGCAAAGAACAAAAGGCTGATTGCTTTTTTAAAAAAAATTCCACTGGGGATCTGCCAGCCTAAATAGTTGCAGTACTTGACCAAGAGCCAAGCCTGGGAGGCCAAAGACAGAGAGTCCTAAAATTGCCCTTGTTTTAGACAAGATCATTTCTATTCACCTTCAGAGAATGCTTGGTTCCATCCTCTACAGGGGTTTAGGCTTGTAGGTTCCAGGATGTCAGTCTTCCTACTGCAGCTCGCAAACATTCCATGGTTGATAGAGCCACAAGATGCCAATAACACTCCCATTCTCTTCTTAGGCTTCCAGTGGTCTAGACACAGCAGCAGTGACTGAGTGGTTAAAATCTCAGAGCAGAGAGGCCATTGTCTGGAGCTGTGCATGTGTCAGGGCCTTGCATATTCAGATAAGCAATGAGAGCAGTAAGGAGTATGTGTAAATTTCCTGGAGAAATCTCTTGGGCAGTATGCATTGATGGAACCAGGAGTCCAGCATCTCAATGTCCATGGAAATTGAAGGAACAGGAGGCCTGAACGCAAAGATCTCTGATTCGGCTTTGGGGACCCCCAGCACAGTTTCAGGTTGACTCTACTAGGAGACTTGACTTGCACGAGCTCTGGGCTAATCAGCCTCTGTGGCCTGCAAGAGCACACAGGTTCCCACTGCCTAGGTTGCCAGTCACCAAGAATTCTGCAGAATTCTACAAGCAAAGCCAATAACCACTCTGTTGTTTTGCTAACATATTCCTTTATTGCTACAGATGACAAGGAACTTTTCCAGGAAAAAAGAGATCTTAACAGCAAAAAGCTTCCTGCCCTTAGAACATGATACAATTAAATGACTGAAGCAACTGAATGACTGCCCATCAGTTTATTCTCATTGGTATTTTAATTATCTCCCATTTTTAACTTATTACTACCTGTTTGCTTTAAAGGAAACTGATAAAAATCGCCTTTTAATAGAATAACTATTGCTATTTTTCTAGAGAACGACAACTGCTCTGATGGTCAGTGCCGGCCTTCCTTGTGTAAGGGGATCTGCCGGACCCTTGCTAGCTCAATTTTCCCCCATCCCGGGCCCTTCCATAACGTCGCCCCCTTCACCTTCGATCATGTTCAAGAAATTTGATGAAAAATAAAATGTGTCCAACTGCATTCAGTTGAAAACCTCAGTTATAAAGGATATTAAGAACCAATTGATAGAGCAATTTCCAGGTATTGAACCATGGCTTAATCAAATCATGCTTTAAAAAGATCCTATTTTAAATGCCATGAACATACAGAAATCCTTACAGTAAATGGAGAGTTACTATTTTTCAAAGAGAAGGGCCTTTTTATCCAACCCTAAGATTACTTCACAAATATCCTTTTATCTTGTCACAACAGCAGGTTGATAAAGGAGCCATCAGATTTGTACTCACTGGAGCAAATTTCATACATCCAGGCTTAACCTCTCTTGGAGCTAAACTTTACTCTGCTGCAGTAGATACCATCGTTGCAATCACGGCAGAAGGAAAACAGCGTGTGTTGGAGTCATGAAGATGTCTGCAGAAGATATTGAGAAAATTAACAAAGAAACTGGCATTGAAAATATCCCCTGTTTAAATGACAGGCTGTGGCATGTGAAGAGATATAAATGAGCCTCGGAAGGAATACGCTTGGGCTCAATATGGATATTGTGCTGTATCTGTGTTTGTGTCTGTGTCATAGCATGAAGACAATATCTCTGTGCTGAATAAATTCAACAGATGCTAAAAAAAGAAAAGAATAACCATTGACTTCAGCCATTGTATTAATCAGGTTAAGTCATAACTATTGTAAAAATAACTCGTAAATCTCAGGAATTTAAGACTAGAAAGGCTATTTCTTTAAAACATTAAAGTCCAATTGAGTCTTTGGTAATTGGACTCAGACTGCTTCAAGTTGGTGGTTCCATCATCTTCCAGGCCTCAGGATTTATACTGAGTCCTCTACATCTTACTCCTAACGAAGTGAGAGGAAACAACCCTGTGAGAGTTCTCAGGGAAGTCGGGTACATCAAAGCCGCTCACTTTCAGAATCAGCCCCTGCCTTGCCCCACTGTAAGGAGCTGGGAGATGTCATTTCGCCACGTACCCAGGAGGAAGAGGGGACCTTGGTCCTGGTGAGCCCAGGCAGTCTCAGCAGCAGCCCACACATCTCTCTGCAGGAAGTGTGTGTGCAGAGACTAGGAGGACAGTTTCTATAGCCAGACTGGACTGGAATCCTGGCCCTGCCACTTGTAACTGTGTGACCTTCTTTGTGAAATGGGCATAATAATGGTACTTACCTCTTAGGGCTGTTGTGAGGGTTAAACAAGATGACTCCTGTAAGTACGCACTGAACTTAGAGCAGTGGCTGCACATGGTAAATGTCTGAGGAATATGTATATTTGCTGTTTATCGTGAATGGGAAGCACTTAGACCTGGTCTGAAAAGAGGATGCAAGAGGACATTAGCTGTATTGTTTGTTCTTTTTCTGTGACTTCAGCTATAAATGCCATCTTCTAACATGTTCAAGGTCCCCTACTGACCTCCACCAGCTTCTCCTTTTCTTTCTTGCTCTCTTCTTTGCTGCAAGTTTGGATGGCTGTTTCTATTCTCCCGATTTTTATTTCTCTCTCTTGCATCATGTACTCTCCAGCTGTAAAAGTCTTCTTTATTTAAGCCCTACTCTGGCCTCCAGTTCCCTCCTTCCCATCAAATAACCTTCTGAAAACTTCCTCCTAATGAAACCTTGTCTTTATTGCCCATTATAAGAATCACTCTAAATTAAGTGGAGTGGTCCCCTCTGGTTTTCTATTTCCCCCTCCATTTATTGTACCAATTCTCATAGGAAATAAAACCCAGGAGAATCAGGACTATTAGCAGCAGCAATGCCAGTAATTGGGAATCAGATTTTATGGAGTTTCTGGGATACTGATGGAACAAAGTCAGAAAATAGAACCTGAGATAATGAACAGTTTTTGTAATTGCTCTACCTGTATGAATGCAGTCTGGAGAGTTTTGGTTGGCATCCTCACAGACAAGGAGCTCTGTGAGAGCAGGCATTTTGTTTTACTCATAGCTGTAGCTCCCTCACCTGGAGCAGCGCACACACATAATGGGTGCACACAACTTCTTTGCTTAACCAGGAGTTAGCCGCAGAAGGGAACTGGTAAATGACAACAAGGGAATTTTTATTAAAGACTGTTCTCTACCACTACTTTTAATGAAATTTTTAATTAAAAGGTTAAAGTCATTATTAACAAGTATTTTCTTTGTATCCAAAAGGACACTAGCCATGTTAAAAGGATTAGCATATTTTATAAAAGCACATGTCTTAGGATCTAAATGGCCATTCTTCTTCATCATATTATTCATTTTCTTTTAAAAATTGTCAGGAAAACACATTCTCCAGATTCAGTTTAACTGAAAACAGACAATTACACATTCACGTTGGTAAAATCTTAAAGTAACTGAAAAAAATCAGGGCAAAGCATTATATTCTATTAAATTATTATAAAGTTAACTTCCAAATGTTGAAGATAAAATATACTTGAGAAGCTTCTTTACACTTTGTTCTAAGCCCCTTTTCTCATATGAACCAGCATTTCTCTGAAAACACAGCAAGAGATGAATTACTTTTACCTTATGCTCAATGTCCATGTGTGTGTATATTTGGGTCTGTGCTACATGCAGTCAATTTTCTATCATTGGGGAACTGCTCTGAAAGTTGACAGGTCCAGGCCTCTTTCCTTCCTTCTCCCCCTTCCAGAGTTCAAGAGCACACCCACAGGATGGGTAAATGGTTAAGAGAAATGGGAACATGGCGATCGGTTTGTTTTGCTTCTTGTGAGCAGCTGTGTTAAAAGGTGTGAGTGAAGAGAGAAAGTAATGGATAATCCATTAAAATGTCGTGCCTCAGGAGTACCATCCACGCCTCTCTACTTTCTGTGAGTGTACTTCCCATAAAGGAAAATTGCTGGGTCATGTTCCTCCTGCCCCTCCACCCTGAGAAACTCTAGTCTTCACTCCTGGGCTGGGCTGAGAATGGCCCTGACTGGGTTGGGGCTGGCTGGTGAAAGGGTCAGCCTCACCACCGGCTCCCTCTCCCCCCACCCTCTTCTCCACGTCCTCCAGAGCCTCAGAAGTTGGCTCTACTTTCCTGAATAGGTCTACTGATGAAGAAATGAGGCCAGATTAGCATGAAGTATCATTGTGGGAAAGAAAAAGTCAGCAATGCCAACACTTTTGATACTGGCACACTGGCACCTTCTTTTTTGCCTAACCAGTAAGGTTATCACTTTTATAAGAACCAGTCCAGAGTTCCTGATACTCTGACCTGTACTGGCTACAACAAAGACTCTGGTTTTGACTTGTCAGGATCTTAAAGAGGTACAGTGTTGACATTCTAGATTATCATTTCAATTTTCATTCAAATTTGTTCATGTCTAGAGTCTTGTTTTTATGCTCTGAGACTCTAACTCTGGGACTGTAAATTTGGAGGAACAAAAGAGAAATAGTTTTGATACTTGAAATTTGGTTTTATTAAAAGATAATTTATTGGCTTCAAATCACAAAAAAATTATAAAGAATCAAAACAGAGAGTATGTAGCTTAAATAATGATTTTTTTCTCTAATAAATATAGGAAAATCCTTATCATCACTTAACCTCATATACACTTGCTGTATCCTTTATACTATGTATCTTCTTTTTCCTGCAGCAAGCATCTAGCCCAGGGGAAACAGTCAATGAATGCTGAAAGAATGACTGCATAAATGCATTTCAATCACTTGCTGCTGATCCAGAGCAAGCTAAGGACAGGACAGGGAATCGGTGCCAGAAAAGGAGATAATGTCCAGATCTTGACATTAGAACTGAATACCTAAGAGGCCTTCCTGCCTCTCTGAATGTCTTGAGTTCTTGGGCCACATGCTTTAAATCAACCTTTCTCCTTACCAACCAATAGTAACTGGTTATGCAACTAGCCAAGTAATTCAAACCCATCCATTCTTGCAGAAAAGATCTATATTTTGCGTGGCTCACAAATATAAATACAACCTTGTTTATCCCCTTGATTCTGAGAAAGCTAGCCTCAGGAAAGGCTCTGTCACTTCCATTTCCTGCTTGACTTTCATCCTTTACCCTAGGTTGGTGCTTATTTCTCAGCCAGGAGGGCAGTTAAGGGGGAACACATGCATTTCCTGAGTATTACTGGGTGTGGGGCCGGTAACGAGATCAGACATGAAGTCACAGAGAGTGCTACCTACATTAAGATCAGGCTTCCTGGTCAGAAAAACTGACTAAATTGAGCTGTGAGCTGTTAATAGGCTCACAAGGTAACAGGGACAAACTGTTCATCTGAGAATATTCATTCAGGTGTGATTTGGCTCAAGATGAGCTCTGAAGGGAATCCCATTCTGAATGCAGTGTTGAGTCACACATGCATAGATGACATGGGCTTCATAACTCATGGATTTAATTACATCCCATGAAATGTGAGAGTTTAATACCATAAAATCTAGACATGTCATGACTGCTCTCGAGGCAGGCATGAATCCTGCTCCCCAGCAACAGTGTTAGCAAAGAGATGTCTTTTATAAAACATTATTGCAGTGTGCCCCGAGTTCCTGCAATCTGTCTCCTACTTCAACAGTGTTCGAGTGGAACAGGGTCGGGGCACCCCTTCTTCCAGCTTCCGACCACCCTCCAACCTTTTTTCCAGGGGCAAATTTCAGAACCATCTTCTCAGCCCTCTGAGGTCAACCAACACTGTTTTTTGAACTTAGCTCCTTATTGCTCATCAACCATGAGCTCCCAGATTTGTTAGAGTTATTCCTCCGAGGTGGAGGCTGCCGTCCACCATCTATTCAACCTGCATCTGTGGGCCTCCAGCACGTACCTCTCTCTCTCTTTGGACTTCTATTTCAACTGTGGCAATGTGGCTCTGGAGGGCACAGCACTTCTTCAGTGAGTTGGCTAAGGAGAAGCCTGAGAGCCCTGAATGTCTCTTGAAGACATGAAACCCTGCAGCTGTGCCCTCTTCCAGGATGAAGCCGTCCTAAGATGAGTGGGCTAAAATCGTGGATGCCTTGGAAGCCGCCATGGTCCTGGAGAGGAAACTGAACCAGGTCCTTTTGGATCTGCATGCCCGGCGTCTGCCCCCAGCTCTCTGACTTCCTGGAGAGTCATTTTCTAGATGAGGAGGGGAAACTCATCAAGAAGATGGGTGACCACCTGACTCACCTTACAAGCAGGCCGGCTCCCAAGTTGGGCTGAGGGAGTGTCTCTTTGAAAGGCTCACCTTTAAACACAACTAGGAGCCTCCAGAGCCCCTTCCTCCTGAGGGTTCCCTCCGTCATCCCTCTGGTGTAAGGGCTCCTGCAGCCAGTAGGCAGCTTTTAAATCACCCTGGAGCTCTCTCCAAAGCTGTGGACCAAATGGAAACAATAAAGTAATTTGCAGAAAAAAAAGTTTTAAGTGCTCTTAATTCTGAAAGATTTCCCCCCAAGTGTTATACCCAGTGGTGTGCTGGTCACTAGAACTCAAATAGAAGTCCTGACTTGTAGTGTTTGCCAGTTTCCCTGGTATAACTGTTCCCTCTATGGCCAATTTCAAGCCACCAATGGCTGAAAAACCAGTTCACAAAATTCCTGAATACTAGATTTAACAATCACCCCTTGCAAGCTGATAAGAGCTGGTTCCAGCACATCCATGGAAGCAAAATCTTATTTACTTTATAAGTCTTTATTAGAATAACACAAGGGGCTTTATGGAAGTTTGTATCTTCATCCACTGATTAAGATAGGATGTGGCAAAGGGAAAGTGGTTCTCACTAAACTCCCTACTATGGAGATATCAGGGACTAGAAATTCAAGGCAGGGGAGATCCCTTAAATCTTTTCAAATCATTTTTCCTTTGTATTATATCCCATGTACCCACCCCCTTGCTTTCCCTGCCCACCTAGTCACTTGTTCAGAGAACACTGGGATAGATATCTTAGCATAAACTACTTAGACACATGAGAACACTGCCTTAGTTTTTAGCTTTTCTTGAAATCATAGTCTTGCTTGGCTTGGTCATATCGATCTGAGAAAACTCCAGTACCCTCCTACTGTAAACTATAATGCTGATTGGCTTCACCTTCTGTTTATTGCTGCTCTCACATACTTTCAGAAACTCTGCTCTTGTCATCCAGCTCAGCAGATTGAGTAAGTTATACTTTCAAATACGGTTAGTGTTTGGCTCAATACAATACAAATGGCAGATCAGGGCTTAGCAATGAAGTCTCTCTAGTCCCTAGTCCACATGCGTAATTCCCCAACAATTGCATTCCCATTCCAGAAAGGTCATAGGTAGACCTTTGGCAGAGCCTCCTTTCTGAAATTTATTTATTCAGCCTGTACGTGCGTGATACAGGTAAAGTGGAGCTACTGTTAATATTTGTCGAAAGAGCCCACTAGCCCAGTAATTTGTGCTAAACCAATTAGAGTTCTTGGAAGTTAGATTTTTTCCCCCTCATTTTTCTTAGTTCCCTTCAGTAAGCACCTTGTTTAACACAACTTTAATTTCTTCCAGTAAACACTTAACGCCAACGCTCTCATCTTCCTAGAATTAAGCCAATAAAAATAGATCTCTGTGACTCCAGCTTATCATCCATTCCAACTATATTAGGTCACATCTTGACATACAATATGATTTTAGAATACCTCACCAAGTGACTGATTAGAAATACAATGCTTCCCAGTAAGACAAACAACCATTGATTTTGTTTTTGCCTCCACTCTTTGACGTGTACTGATACATGTCTCTAAGTAAGTGCATCCTGGTATTTTAAAGGTGGTCTTTTGAACATGATAGCAGCTCTCACATGCAGTAGCCAAACTCTCTTGTTGCCTTTAAGGGAAAAATTTTAAAACCAAGGAACTCTATCAGAACCACATATTTCCTAGACATTGACATAGAAATATTAATATGTCATGGACGTGAAGACTATCAACAAACTGTAGGTTTCTATCAAAATGATTGCTCTTCAAAGCAAATACTTCCCCATTCTGATCTCTGTTTTAGTCCAATCTTGGTCTTTTGGGCAGCTGAACAATTCCAGGACATCTTCAGGGGCCAAACCTGAAAAGTCAATGAATAAATTATATTAAAAGCTGAAGTTTCCAGTCAGCATGTTATACTAGCACAGCTGTCACCAGAAGGACAAAGATAGCTATCACATTAACATGTGAAAAATAGTTAAATAACTTGCTAATTATTAAATTCTCAGTAAACATTTTATTAATGGTGAATGGTAAATCACCTTCCAATTGCTTGTGGTCCTCAGACTAGGAAAAATAAGAGCAATATTCATTTTATTGAGGTGGCCTGGAACTGAATCTGCAGTATCACCAAGGTATACCTATGTTAGCTGTGTGACTTTGGGCAAATTACTTCTCTGTGTTGGATTCCTTGTTTGTACTTGGGGGATGTAGGTTGATGTAAAGATCCAAATGAAATAATATATGCAAAATTATAATTTTTAAGTGTGTAAATAAATATGTCCTTAGTAATGAAGGAAACTATAAGTGGTGAAAGAACAATACAAAATCATTTTAGAAGAAAAAGTTGCTTGAAAATTTTTTAAAGTTGAGCACAAATTGGTGAATACCTCTATCTGACTTGGTCAGTAAAATATTGGCTAAGAATGAATCTACCCTAAACAGGCAATTTTACCTAGAGGCAAAATGATAGCTGCTCTATTTAAAGAGGTGGTAGTGGGCAGCACATTACTTCATAGTTAACAAGATTCTTAAATCAACTTGGATGGAAAGGGCCAACATTAGAAGATCCTCTGTCTGAATATGTAAGTTCAAGTGTTGAGGGATGGTGAGTTTTCCATAGCTGTAAAGAGAGGTATTTTGTTTTGTTTTATTGCTTTGACCTCTTAGCTATCCACTAGGTGATCTCTTAGGGCCCAAGCTTTAGTTAGTGTGGTAATCTTCTGGATGATTTATTCTGGTTCTCCTCCTTCTTGACACAAATGGAAGGACTGAATTTCTCTACCCTCTGTAAAGTTAGACACATCCATATGACTTAATTTGGCAAATAAAATGTGAGAGGAAGTGATGAGACTCACCTCTGATCTTCTCTCTTTTGGTCACCAAGGAAGAACAGGTTGAAATGGAATCTATTCCAGACAACTCTGCCAGCTGGAAATGGGCCATGTATTATGAGTGAGAAAAAGATTGTATTAGCCAATGAGAGCCAGTGTGAGTTGTTTATTACTAAAGCAGAGGCTAACCTATCCTAGCTAATCTAGGCAGTAAGGGCCAGGTATCTACCTGAGGAAGGACATGGATTCCAAAGTAGCTAGGTGACACAACTGAACAACCTAACTGATACTTACAAAGAATGATTCTGCAAAGTCAAAAACAGCCCACCGAAAAACAAAAAAGAAAACCCTTCTGAACCTATGTCCTGAGCGCTCTTCCATTTGTACCAGGGTTTGCCCTTCCTCTGGCTACTGTCTAGCTTCAGAGGTTGATCCATAAGCTTTCTCTTTTATAATTCCTGGTTCAGACAACTATCATTATCAAAATGAGACCGAAGACCAATAACTTCTTTCATTATCAATTCTTACATTGCTTCTACCTTGCCAACTCCTTCTCTATCTCCCGACTTCCCTTCCTTCTTTCCTAGAAAAACTAAATGATTGAATGCCTAGGCATGTTCCAGGTACTGCACATATTTCTAGATGTGCAAAGCCAAGTAACTGATTTGTTCTCAGAGGAGCTTCTATTTAGTTAATGGCACAGTCTGACCCTGCTAAATAAATAATGCTATCATAAAATGGTAAATGTTGTACTTGAGATATTTCCAGAATAACATGCAGGCTTGGAAATAACATCGAGTGATTATGGTCTTATTTGGCTAAACCCTGAACTTTAAATCAATCCAAACAATACATAAACTTCTTAGTAAGGAAATCTGCAGTTAGGAGTAGTCTTTAAAACTTTGCTAAGTCATAAGTATGAGAATGTCTTGAGTAGGCAGAGACCGTTATTTTGAAACAGAAAAAAAAAAGAATGATTAAATATGTAGAGTATGTGAGGAACATATGAGAAATGTCTATTTCATTCTGTTAGGCCAGGATGTAGACCTTTCCAACTCACATGATCTTCTCAGTATTGGAACAATCAATCATATCTGAAAATAACAATAGGTGGAAATAATCAAATAACAAAGAAGATACATAAACACTGTTAAGTGATTTGGGCTCTAGCCAGGAGCTGACATTGCTAGAAAATATTTTGCAGAAGATTGTACATATAAAAGCCATAAACACTGACTTTAATTTTCATTAAGTTTTGTTATTCCAAGGTAGAATTGTAATAAATGTAAAGAACACATATGGAATGCCCTTTGTTTTTTATTCAGCAAAGCATACATTTTTTAAAAACATAAAATCATTAAACAGAAGTCAACAAGACATTCCACAAAGCAAAGCAGACAGAGCTAGGGCTCCCTGCTGGTAACGTGTTGGGGCTTTTTATTTTGCCATGTAGGGGCCATGGAGACTCACATACTTGTACGCACAAAGATTCTAAGCGCTTATTTGGAATAAAGAACTGGGAGTTATAAAACCATGAATGGCTTATAGAATGCAATTTACTAAATTAGTCTTTGTTCTTACAAACTAGAGTAATCTCATCCTTTGACAGCTGAAAATACATATAATCTATATCTTTATAGTCAGTGACCCACAGTTAATTTCCATCATTGGTGGGATTGGCAGAGTTTTCACTCTCTTCAGTTGATGGGCTGGGTCCCCGCTGGCTTGGAATAGCAGGCAGCACTCGGTTTGTCCGTAGAGGTTCTCCAGATAGAACTGGGAGGAAAGAACAGAATGAGAGACTTTAAAGGTATGCTTCTCTCAGAGTCTCACAAGGAATGATCATAGAACTGTGTTATTTCTTATGGAGTTGGAGGCCCTTCTAAGAAGCTTGTCTTGGGGAAAGCTAGACTGCAGGAGAAAGCTGTATTTATCTATCTCTCTAACTCTCTATCTCTCTGCGTATCTAGGGTTATTACATGTTAATCAGGGATGTCAAATATGCACAAATACAAGGTGGGGCTAGGTTTGATCAAAACATGTTTGGGCTGTGTGTGCCTGGCAGAGCTCTCTCTTCCCTGGGTGGAGTAGCTGTTGATGCCAAGTCAGCACAAGGCTCTAAATAAGTCCCAAGATGTTTGTACACTGCTTTTATGCAAACCTCAAAAGGTTCTCAGTTCTTTTAGGAAAAGCACTGTACCTTTCCATTTCTTTTTCATAGAGCTACAGTTTATCTTCCCTTGTCTCCTTAAATTTAATTGTGAAAAGCAAAGCCTCTGGGCTCTGCCAAAGAAAATCCCCTCTTTGGCTTCTCCAAGCCATGTCAGGATTCAAGGCTGAGTGATTCTTTCCTTAATTAGATGTCTTTGTGACCACTTTTCTGCCTAAAGACAAAGTCAGACTTGAATTTCATTTAATGATTAAATTCACACCATTCAAAACTCTCACTTTGCACAAAGGAAATGATCTGTCAAGGAAAAGATCTTGGTTTCTGCTACTAACTCTGGACCTATCTCTCCACCTCTCCCTTTATCTGAAGAAAGACAGGGTTACACTAAGCCCCCAAGGTTCATTGTTTTTACCTAAAGAGTTCTAGAACTCTTGATTGATCCCATCCAAACTATATAGCCTAGGGAAGAAAAGCCATGTTGGATATTTACTCTGCACAAACAGTTGCCAAGTGTTTTACACATATTGTCTCATCTAATCCTCCCAACAGTCTTATCAGGTTGCACTACTCTTATAAGATAAGTGAAGAAACTGAAGCACAGAAAGGTTAAGGAACTTGTGTTGAATAGTTCAGGCAGCTTCTAAGTCATCTAACCTCTGCAGTTTAGAGGATGTCGAGGGCGTGTGCTCACACATATGTTATAAACAAGTGGGTTGGGCTAGGAAGAAAAGGAAAGAAATTAGAATCCAGTGAGCATCACTTATTTCATGAGTCAGCCGACTCAGTATCCTGTAGTTTTTCTCCTGGCTTTGCTATTTACTACCTAAGTAACAATGGGCAAGTCAGGTAACCTCTCTGAACTCAGTTTTCTCACCTACACTGCCTCAGAGTACAGATATAAGGCTATACAAACTCAGAATTTCTGAGTGTGGAGCCCAGGAATCTACTTCATAACAAGCACTCCAGATAATACTTAATCACACATAAACTTTATCACAGGGTGAACAGAATATATTAACAGTTTATAGTATGAGAAGTTTTGTATAAAATACTACAAAATAATGCCTAAAGTAAAACTGATGAATAGCATCCACTTGATTATTACTTTCTGCTTAGGAATGCATAACCTGGGGGTACAGAAGTAACACACATTTTTATCTGTCCAATAGAGTAAGGGAACCAATGTCAGGAAGCCAGACCCAAGAGAAGAATTTTTAAAGCACCTTCTTAAAGACGTTAAATAATACATAGCAAAATAAACTTCCATTATTGTTTTTATAGTCCAAACACAAAAATTCCTCAAGAGTGGAAGTATTTTTTTTTAAACAAGCTTTACCAAGTTGGATGAAGCTTTAAAGACTGTCTCTATTCTATTTTCCTGTAATTTACAAGTTTTGGCACCTGATGTTCCCTTGAAAAATGAAAGCAAACTGAAATAACATTTAGTCCTGTCTAGACGTGTTAGCAGTGTTAACATTTGCAGAGAAAGCTGAGGAAAATTCAAAATACTTACACTTTTGGTCTGGTAGGGGAGCTAGGTTGTTCCGAGTGAGAGGAAGATCCCTAATTTTGGGTCTGTTTGGTGAGAGATGCTGAAAATTTTGTCCTGGAGACAAACATATTTGCATTAATCATCTGAGATTCAATCACGTGCAAATGATAAAATCCAACATAGAAGAGAATCACAAAAGTTGGTAGAGATCATAAAATTTAAGATGCTAACAACAACAAAAACAATAATAGTTACATTATACTTTGAGTTTCGATTACATGCCAGTCACTATTTAAATGAAAGGAAAAGGTATCAGAAATCATTTCTTGAATGAACTGATTTAAATAAAATTTTATAAACAAGCACAGTTGGCCAACCATTCTTTAAAACTTAAATATTTGAAAAAAATAAAATAGGGAATTCATGTATTATATATTTGTCAACTCTGTGTTGAGTAAGTGGGTTCTAAGCAGCATATATTCCTCTTGGAGCAATGTTCCTCAATCCTGGCTGTACAGAGAAATTATCTGAGGAGTTAAAAAAAATGCTACTCTGGCTAAATACCACACCAATGGAATGAGAACCTCTGTGGCTGGGACAGGGTGCCAGATTTCTGTCGGCACCCAGGTGACTGTCAGGTGCAGTCAGGATGGAGAACCCCTAACCTGACCTGGATGTTGGGAGCTGGGTGAAAGCACTTAGGAGATCTGGATGTTCTAACTTACGTGACCAGCAGTGCTGTGAAAGAGCCTTGCCTACCAGCTCCCATTGTTAAATTGCCGATTGTTAAATTTTCAAGGATTTTGTGAGCTGGCTGACATCACACTGGTGGCGTGACATCGGTAGTGGTAGAAGTATTTCCATCAGGGAAATCAGCCAGCACTAATTTTTCTCCTGAAGAGTCAGCTGTTAAACACTTATTAGCACATGACCAAATATCTGAAAATTCAAGGGATACGCAAAAGGTATTCAAATCCATTTAACAAGTTGATTGAATAGTGTAACAAATGGGAGTTTGGGCTCCGGGATCAGATAGGATTAGACTTAATTTCCACCTTGGGCAAATGATGTCCTCCCTCTAAACCTCTATTTCTTCATATGTAGGTAAAAATGGTGAAAATAATTGTCTGTCTTTTCCAGTTGTCATACAAATTAAATAGGAGAACAAATGTAAAGCATTTAGCTTACAGAGTAAACACTCAGTAAACACTGGCAGTTATTACAGTCTTATTCTGTGGAGTGTTTAACAAGGTCTCCTGCACAGCGAGGCATGTATTCATTTGCTCTTTTGCTTAGTAGTTTAGTAGGAGCCAGAATCACTACAGAAATACTCATAGGATTTAAGGCTTCCATTTGGGCAAAGCTGTCCTTAGAATAGGGGGAGAAAGCATTAGCCAAGAAGATCCACCTTCCACCTGTGTAGGTGAGTCCAATGGTAGATTTATAGGGGCAGTCATCTCAGTCATTTGATGAAGATTAAGCAAGACTTCCAGTCTCTTTGGTAGATATTCTGCCATTATATTTTGACTCCTTTGAACTCTGAAGGTCAAATAAGTTCACAAGCCATTATTTAAAAAGAAAATATTCCTGAGTAGAATTACAGTAAAATCCATATCAGCTCCTATCTTATTTATTCATGAACACTTAAGCAGAAATTTGCAAAACTGAAAAATGAGATAGTGACAATTATGGATAATCCACATTGAACTTACTATTGGCAGGGACAGGTCTAAATGCTGTAGGGGTAATCTCATTTAATCCTACAATCACCTTCCCTTATGAGATAGATACTATTATCATCCTCATTTTACAAATGAGGGAGGTGTGGCTGGGAGGAGTTCTGAAATGTGCTCAAGGTCACATGATGGGAGGTGACAAAGCCTGGGCTCCAACCTAGGTCTGCCTGGCCCTAAAATCCACACTATCGTGCCTCTTCCTTAGGGGCCAAAGCAATATCAAAAGGATAGGAGAAGTGTCAGAGAGGGACTTCAGCAGTGATTTAGGAGGACGTGGGAACAGAGTTAAACTTCATCCCATACTAGCATTTTGCTTAGTTTTGAAGAGCAGGGTGGAGGGTGCAAAGCCCAGAATTCTCATATCTGTGCTGTAGGCATCTTTAGGGAATGTCCAGCCTGTGAGGACAGGGATGAGGACCGCTGTTTCAGAAAAGATGGCTAAGGTTTTCACATTTAAGTGAAGGAACCAGAAGAGGATGAAGGACCAACAATAATCATAATGAATAAATAAATTTAGCACTTAACTATCGCAAACTTGGTGTATTCTAGAGCCTAGAGTACAAAGGGTAGAGAAGGCAAGATGCTCAGGATGAGTGACGGATGTGTGTTGGAGGAGGCAGGTAAAGTCGAAGCCCACAAGTAGTGCTGTGAGGGTACTGCAGAGGAAAGGAGGATCCAGAGAGGTCATGGTGTCTTGAATCCCACAGACCTTGTATTCAAACAAGAGTCTACAGGGCCACTTCCAAGGTAGCTCTGTGGCCTTAGGCAGGTGGGCTAATCACTCTACTCCTTAACTTCTTCATTTCTAAAATGGGGATTAAAAACTTCTCTCCTGCAGTGTTTTTGAAAGGTTAGTGCGTACGTAGTTCACTGTCTGCCCCAGAGGAGGCTAGAAAGGGTGGAGCTATTTTATGATAAATAGTAAAAATGGGCCACACCTCCTATAGCAGGCAAGGTGACTTCCACAGAGCAGGTGAGTTTTGAGCTGGTTCTTAAAAGATTGTAGGAATCTGTGAAGCACACAGCAGATGGAAGGTAAAAATGATGTGGGCAAAGAAGTCATAGAGTGAAAAGGTCAGGGGTTGTCAGGGAACTGAGAGAGATTCAGGGAACTGTTCAAGTGGGTGAGGGGAAAGAATTTGAGACTGGAGGTGCAGAAGCTGAGAATGGGAAGTGAGGCCAGGCCATGCGGGAGGACTTTGTTTGCCAGCTAAAGAATCTGGCCTTTGTCCTGGAAAGATGCAAAGTCTCAGATGGGTTTAACCGGGGAAGGGGGGGTTTGGGGGAAGTGGGGAGAGGAGGTCACAGTACCAGATCTACATAAGGAAGAGAGCGCACTGTTGCTGGGTCAGTCTAGAAAATTCTCAAGAAGGAAGTTTTCTCTTGAGGGAGAAAGGAAGCAAGCACTCTCTTATGTTCCTTATGATGGCGTGTAAATAACCAGGCTGGTAGCAAACACCGCAGAGCTTTCTGTTCCATTTTCTCTGAGAGCTGCTCGCAACGAATTAAGCTGATGTACTCCAAATTCCCTCATTAGGTTAAGTGCCTCGTCCCCCATCTCTCTCCATCTAGCCCACTGACAGGTCTCAATAAATGTTAAGTAATAATCATTACAGCTAAATGTTCAGGGTTGCTGATGTAAGCACAGGATATTGGCTGCCAGGAATTCAAACGGTAGCACCTCTAGCCCATATTATTTCTACTAAACCCAGGACAGGAAAAGAGAAAAGCCAAAGTAAAGGGATGATCCGAGTTCAAGCCAGGGTGCAGTGGTATGATTTACAGCGTTCAATTGCTTTACCACATTAGGTTTTCACATCAAGTTTGGGAGCTCAGTGCAGAAATCTGCTGAGTTTCAACCTGCCTAGACTAACAACTTAAACCACTTAAGTGAACCCTCCCAAATATAGTCTGGAAGCCTCAGTAGTTCTAAAAACAACATCTCAAATTGGGCTAAAAATGTCCACAAAAATAAAATCCATAAGGCAGGGAAATCTTTTTATTTTGGGGAGGACAATGTAATTTCTAAGAAAATCACACTGTAGATAATTTGGTAAGCATACTAACTGGACTTTGAAATTTAAAGAAAGAAATACACTGCCATGGTGATACCTTCCTATTTAGGATTCTGGGTCCAAGTTCTGAATATGTCACTAATTAGTTGTAAGACTTTGAGCAAATTGTTTTAACTTTTCTAGGCCATGTGAATTTTAAGTGGAAAGGACCTCATGAAACAAAATGTTCCCAGACTCTATCCAGAGGGTAGGAAAACTGTAGCCCAGAGAGATGTCTTGCCTTATCAGTCAGGGATTATTTAGGAAAATAGAGACCTCCCTAGGTCTTTGAAACAGGGAATTTTATATAGAAAGTTGGTTATACTGGTGATAGAAAATCTGAGAAGCCAGAGGACAGGGCAGAAGGACAATCCAGAGATTAGCCATAGCAGGAAGATTCAACCACCTCTAGGCTGAAGGGATAAGGGGGAAGAGTGGTATGACCAAGGCCCAGAAGCTAGTGGGAGCTAGAGTGAGGGGCTGTGTGGAAGGAGTGGGAAGAGTTGGAAGCAGAGGGATGTTATGTAGCACTAAACTGGTTTCCCTCTTTCTCCTGCTCTTACCCTTCTGTCAGTGCCTCCTGGCACTTGGCCACAAGTACCTGGAAGCAGCTGTAAGGGAGCCTGAGAAGTGTAGCTTCCCGAGATAAAAGGAGAGCCGGAGGGAAAAGACTAGATCAGAGAGCAAATTTCATCACCTTTTAAACAAAGGTCATTTCTAGCTTGTCTCTAAGGCACAGTGCTTAGCATAGGGCCTGGCACACAGTTTAAAAAGAAAAACCACAAATGTGTGTGTATAGCACTACATTTAAATCACAGTTCTAACTACATGTATCAACTTGCTTAATCTTAACAGCAACCCACAGCTCTAAATTTCTTCCCATTTTCCCCATGAGGAAACAAAAGCTAAGAGAGATTCAGCAACAACAAGTAAATGAGAGAGCTAGAATTTGAACCCACGTAGTATGGCTTCAGAATCCCTCTCTTAACTACTGGATACGCTGCCTCTTGATAAACTGGGATGATAGATACTCAACAGTCATTTAAAGAATGAATGAATAAGGTCCTTTCCATTTAATATGCCTATGATCTTGTATCTAAATATGAGAAGAAAGTCAATTTAAAGTGAGTTGCACAATTATTTTAGCAAATCCATATCCCTTAAAGCTCGTTTATAGGCTGAAGTTTCTTGGAAGATTTATCTTATGACTCAGTTACCTAGAATGGCTTCTAGTTATTATCAGCACTCAAAAATGTTGGTTGAAAAAAAAAAAGCTTTGATACAGGCACAGCTAATTATTTAACATTCCCTTTATTCTACTTTTGACAGAACTGTGGGTTCAAGAAATATATAATTTCTCCCCTTAACCCTACTATTAGAAAAACAACAAGAGAAATGTGCTGATAAAGAACAATTGACGCTCCATGGAGAGATACTACAGAGTGGTGTGGATTGGGTTGCACTGGGGGCAGTGATGCCCAAGTGGCGTCCATGGGGGCAGTGGTTACTCAGAACTAGCCAATTACTGCCAACTGCTATTTGGGTTCAATGTTGCCAAGTTTTTCAATTTCTCAACAAAAGCTATAATTTAAAATTTTTATGTGAAGCTTCATGATTTTTAAATATTAGTCATTAATTCACTTAGAAAAATAAGATACTGTGGTAATGAACTGATTTTGGAAGCTGTGTTGAGCCTTGGTTTTAGAACAATAGTTCTTAGTCTCTGGTGGGCATCACAATCACCTGTGGATCATTAAAAAAATATAAATGAAACTTTTAGGGTGATAATTTTTTGGGGGGAGAATAGACACATATATATTGCTTGTATGTATATAAAAATATAGATACTTCAGTGTGATACATTTATTTAAAATGTGTAGACATACGTGTATGGTCAGGCGGTTCAAGGTGGTGTTCTCTTGGTCTCTGTGCATTCCCCGCTCAACTAGTGCCTGCTTCACCCACACCCGACTCATGTGACAGATCTTCCTACATACCTGCCCCAGGCCCCAGCTAGTGACTGTTTTTATCAAAGGGGTAGTGAGGGGCGTACCCTGTGCTGGTTGCCTTGGTAACTAATGAGCCAACCTGATGTAATTCCCCCTGTAACTGCTAAGCACCCCTCCCCTGGGAGCAAAGACTGTGGCACATGGTGGGGTGTCGCTCCAGGACCTTGCTTCAGACGTGTAAGATCCCCCTACCCATTAAACCACTGATGTCTCTGTCACTGACTCTAGGCTCTTTCTTTGGTCTTGAAGCTGGGTGAGTACAGCCCTTGTAGGCCTGCAAGGTGCAGCCTGACAGTATGTATACATATTAAATGTGTATAAATATATACCTGTATAGAACATCTCTGGAAGGATAAATTAAAAATTAATAATATTAGTAGCTTTGGATGAGGGGCACTGGGTAGCTGGGGAAGAGGTAGCAAGAGAACTTCCATGTAAACCTCTGGTATGTGTGGAGACTTGAACCATACATGTGTGAGTGGGTTCTCTTTCTGCACGTATACATAGAAGGCTTTGTCATTTCCCCTCCTTCCTTACCAAGATTTTGGTTCAGTAGGTCTGGGGTGAGGAATGAACACATGATTTAAAAATAATCACACAAACAAATCAACTTCTCTTAGGTGATATTGCCATATACCCCTGGGTAAGAATCCTTATTGGTGGAAATAGTAATATTCTTGCTCTAATAGACTGGTCACCACACACATTTGCTGTGATGAGATTAGAAGGCACATACTTTCGCTTGATGATTGCTCTCAGGGTGGAAAAGCAGAATGTCTCTATAGCCTGGAAATCCTGAACCCAGAGGACTTGAGGGAAAAAGGTGGCCTAATCACCCATTTCCTTCTGGTCCTGCCCTCTAGTGTACTGCTATCACTCCAGTTCCTAAGCCAGAACTGCATGACACAGTTCTTGTATAGAGCCTGCCAGGAATGAGGAAGAAGGAAACAAGGACATTACCTGATGAAGGATTATGTAGATGAGGAAGATGTGGTGGTCCTGACACCTCCTGGTGAGATTTGCTGGTGAGCAACCTGTCTAACAGCTTATCAGAAGAAGACACAGTCCATGCTTTATAGAACACCTGGTTAGAATCCCCTTTCCAAGGGTTATCCAGCAATGCCTGGCAGCCAGTTCTGTTATTCAATAAATCCTGCTCACTTCGACTTTTCTGAGATCGCTGGGCTGTGTGATGAGAACCAGAGCTCAGGCCAGCATGGGAAGTGGCCCCCTGGGAGGCTGTCAGGAAGTTATGGCCCAGGGTGATGGGTGGGAGGCTCTGCGTTCTGATTGGTGGAAGACCTTTATGGGCCAAGGGCTTCTTTTCTGGCAAGTGATATTTTGAATTCTCTGAGGCCCTCTTCTTAAAGTCCACCATAGCCACCTGATCACCAGGCTGTTCCTGACAGTTGGTATCCAGGATGCTGTCAAAGGTGGTGATGATGTCATCGACTTCCGAGGTGTGCTCCCCCATATGCCAGTCCCTGCTGTGATCCTTCTGATAGGCTCTCTGCTCTTCTTTTTTGTTCTTGCAGAAGATATGATTGAGCATGCTGAATCGTCCCTCCTTCCTCTGGGGTCTACTGTTCTGGGAAGGAAGGGGTCGAGTAGGCTCTGTTCTGTGGGAATACAAAATAATAAGGATGATACATGAGGATAGGAAGTAGAGACAACACTACAACCAAAGAAAATACCTCCCACTATTTCATCTGCTTGGGCAGGTTGTCTGAGATCATTCAGACACCCCAAAGCCTCTCAAGTCAAAGGTGATGTGCAAGAACACCCTTTGCCACCTCCTTTCTTGCCCTGGTCCATTCTCTGCCCAGTTAGAACATTTCTTAGTTAGATTCCTCTTGCTCACTCAGAGGCTATCCTTTCAAAATTTGTTTTCGCCAAGGGATAACTTAAGCTGAAAATAGCTTAAAGCATTACTGTTCTCACTTCTTAAGGACATCAGTAGGAGTGCAAGACATGAAGGGCAAATGTTGAGTTCAGGCTTCAACCAGCAGCAGCAGGGTGGAGGTTGCAGAGGTGGGGGGAGTGTGGTTTTACTCTTTCTCTGAAGGGGGTCCCAGGAGGTCTGGGCAGAGCTCTGACATTATCCACCTCAGGAAGACTGCCCATTTTATGCTGTTTGTGTGCTGTTTCTTGTTGAGTTTCTACTAAATTTCCTATTGAAAAACACTTTAAAAAAAAAGGATAGTAAAAGCAGCCAAGGAGAGAAGCTTTTGTTGGGCTTCAGCTGCAGAAGAGGAAGTGTGTAAGTCAGAGGTTGGGCGTGGCAGCAAAAGAAAAGTGAGCAATGCCCAATGGGTGGGCAATTTCTAAAGGAAATAAAGGTCAGCAGCTGTCCGCTGGCTCTTCTTGTGCTGAGAGTTTCCCTAAGGCTCTACTCTGTTTTTGTTCCTTGGAAAATTCTGTGTTATTCTCTTTTGAGGCCACAATTGATTTAATGCTTTCTGTGGTATGAGTTAATTGATGAAACCTGACCCATGTGCAGGCCCTAAAAGCCAGATTGCAACATTACTCTTTGGAGTGAGATATTGTAATCTGTAATTTGAAAAACATCACCACTTATTTTGGCTGCATGTAATGATTTTTTTTTCTCCCTTGCAGGTCACACAGTGCACAATTGGAATCTTTATTCCCATGACATATTTTTATCTTCCTTCTTTCACCTTCCAGTAGGCTTTCTGAAATACCAAACACAGCTTCTGGACTCCTGATACTGTCAGAGAGAACCCCAAGAGAGCTGTAACATTCTTTCAAGTTTCTCCAGATAGAACATGCCCTTATTTAATGCCACTTCAGCATATTCTACAATCAGTCTCCTCCTCCTGTTAAAGGTTGTGATTTGGGCCAGCAGGTCTCAATTGTGGTCCACTGAACCTCGAAGGCTGGGTCCCTGACAGACTTCAGGGGTTTTATGAGGTTTAAACTATATTCATAATAATATCAAGATGCTGTTAAAATGTGTAGACATACGTGTATGGTCAGGTCGTTCAAGGTGCTTCACCTACACCTGACTCACTTGACAGAGAGAAATGTTGATTTAGCCAAAAGAACAATTAAGAGGACATGGCATATAGGGAAGAGAAAAGGGAGAAAAAGGAAAGAAAAGATTAAATTTTAGTGAATGTTGGGCTGACAGATTCAGGCTTGCTAGTATTATTTTCCTCCACAGAGTCAAGGACATGTCATTTTATATTAGATAATGGCAAACACAGTTATTCGCTTATTCCCGGTTTTGTGCATGGGTAGTTTAAAAAATTTCATCCAATTTTATAAATCTTTGAGAGGAAGGAAAAATGAATGCTTCCTCGTGTGCTCACCTGCTGTCTTGGGAGAGGAGCTGGACACAGGCCGTGTGGCCGCAGTACAGGGCGTAGGCTAGGGGCGTGCTCTCATTGATGTCTCGCAGGTTGCTGTCCATGCCCAGCTCCAACAGTGACTGCACACAGTCTGCCTTCCCTGCAGCTGCAGCCCAGTGCAGAGGTGTCCTGGGGGACCATAGGGGAACAACACAAGTGCCTAAGCACACAAATGGTACAGGTGGCTTAGCTGGCAACAGCTCCTGCTCCAAGTTGGATGGTGGCAGGAGAGACTTGTTGCTATTTACAGTGTGGAAATGGTATGTATTAAGTGGGGCTTCAGGATGATGGTGTACGTGTGTAGGGGCCTCTCCTCTAATTCTGACATTCCTTAGCCTTCTGCCTTCTCTGGCCTTCCTGAGAATTTCCTAGAAGAGGAAGTAGTGAGTCAAAGGGTATGAACAATTTTAAGGCTCTTTATACATAGTGCAAAACTGCCTTCTAAGAAGACTCAATTTCTCTTCCTACCAGCTGTGTCCTTATGCCTTCTTTATATTAGTTATCTTTAGTACCATCTTTAAAAATCTTTCCCAACTTGGTAGGCAAAATGATACTTCAGTGTTGTTTTCTTCTGCCTTTCCTTAATTGTGAGGATGAACTTTTGAAATATGTTTGCCATTTGAATTTCTTCATTGAGATGACTCAATGCCTTATACCAATTTTTCCATTAAATTGTTAGTTTTCTTACTAATTTACATGAGCTTTTTAAATATTAAAGGTAATCCATTTTTTCTAGTTTATGTTTATGAAAATATTTCTCCAATTTGTTACTTAGCTTTTAATTTTTTAGCAATTTTTTCCATTTTCTATTAAAAATTTTAAAAAATGACACTTAATGACCTCTTCATTTTTGGTTTGTTTCATGATTTTATGTTTTAGAAACTCCTTCATCAGCCAGAAGGTAGACAAATATTCATCAGTATTTAAAACTTTGCTAAATTGCAAAACCAATATTTTCTTAAGAAAATGGAAAAAAAAAAAGCCAGAGACTGGGAGAAAATATTTGCAAATTTCATATCCAACAAAAGGTTTATATTCAGAATATATAAAACCTTTCAAAATTGAACAATAGAAAAATACACAAGCCAACTTTAAAAATTGGCAAAAGGGGGATGGTACAGTTCAGTGGTAAAGCATGTGCTTAGCATGCATGAGGTCCTAGTTTGAATCCCCAGTATCTCCATTAAAAAAATAAAATTAAATAAAAAAATTAGCAAAAGATTAGAACATTTTATCAGAGAATTATGCATAATGGTAAATAAGCACATGAAAAGGTGCTGTATAACATCTTTCATTAGCAAAATGCAAATTCAAACCACAATGGGATACCACTACAAACTTATTAAAATGGCTAAAAAAATTAAAACAAACAAACAAACAAAAATAAACCAAAAACCAAAACCCTGGCAATACCAAGTGCTGGTAAAGATTTGGGGCAAGTGGAACTTTCATACATTGCTGGTGGGAAGGCAAAACAGAAAAAGCCACACCAGAAAACAGTTAGTTCCCTCTAAAGTTAAACATACTTACCACATGACTGAGTAATCTCACTTCTAGATATATTGCTGAAGAAATGACAATTTTTTTGTTCATACAAAAACTTGTACACAAATGTTTATAGCAACATTATTAATAATCGCCTAAAACTGGAAACAACCCAATGTCCTTCAACGGGTGAATGGATAAACAAACTGTAGTTCATCCACACAACGGACTACAACTAGGCAATATAAAGAACAGTCTGATTTATGGAACATAGGTGAATCTCAAGTGCATTTTACTAAGTGAAATAAGTCAGTCTCAAAAGATTACATACTGTATATTTCCATTTACATGATATTTTGGAAAAGGCAAAACCCAAGAGACAGAGAACTAATCAGTGGTTCCTAGAGCTCAGGATGGGAGAGGGCTTGACTACAAAAGAACAAACTGAGTTGATGTTGGATTTGATGGAACTGTCTTGAATCTTGTCTGCGGTAGTTACATGAATCTATGCTTGCATTAAAACTCAGAACTATACATCAAAAGAAAAAGAGAGAGAGAGTAAATTTTACCAAATGTAGATAAAAAGGAAACCAAATATTTGCGTCTAGATTTATCTGGATTAAAAAAAACTGTATGTGTGTCTATAATGTGTATTTTGATATGTGTGGAGCTGGTCTGTTTTTCCAGTTACATAGCCAACTTTTATCAACTTATTAATGTAGTGGGATCATATTTTGAGATCCTGACATATACATACATACATACATACATACATACATACATACATACATACACTTTTTCTCTTTCTCTTTCCTCCATTTAAAGAAATGGTTGACTTTGTGCTCAACCTCAGGGGAGGGATGTAGCAGGCTGGATAAGGGAAATAATGTCTCTCTGTTTCCGGAAGTCAAGCCCAGAACTGAGACAGAACTGGAGCAAAATAGTTCCCCAACAGTAGAAAGAGTCCCCATCAGCTGTCAAGGCAGATGGGACAAGAGGGTGATTAAGAGCATAAAGGACCACTGGACCCAAGAGCAAAGGGGGCCAGATTCCTTGGCAGAGATGCTGGGAAATACAGTGGGACCATGGAGGTTAAGGAGAGGCACAGAGAGAGATGACATTCCTGCAAAAGGGGATTCCTGTGAAGAGAATGGCTATTCTTTCTGTCAGTCACTCTGGGAAAGAATCAATCCTGGGGCAGGAAAGGAAGCCTGGCAGGCCTCACTCTGGTGCCTGACTCCTGGCAGAAGGCCACTCCTCGGAGAGCCAAGAGGTCTCTCAGACATGGAGGCAGCCGGGGGCTAGATGGAGAAGGGCTCAGTTGGGGTTATCTGTGAAGGGGCTTGGGCCTTAGTATTTGGAGAGTAGTCATGTCCACAGTATGAACAGAGTTCCCATATGTAGACTATGTCCTCTGTCAATCAAGCATCTTTCTCCTCATGTTATGCCATGGGCAGCAATTTGAGAACACTTACTAGGACCATATATTTTTTCAATATAGTGATCAATCACACTGCCTATTTGAATCTGTAGCAGATATGATTCATTCCATTCTATGTGAGAGGTCTCCAGACTATATTTATTACAAAACAAGATGAGGCACCAGCCATATTATGCCCCCCTGTTTAGAGAATATATTATCATTAAATTCAGCAGATGATAAATTGGACATTAATATAGTCAGGTTTACCAACAGGTGACAATTCACTCTGGAACACTGTGAAATACTCCTTTACAACAATTGCTTAGACTGACTGTTTTAATTCTTCTGACCATCAGCATGGAAGAAGAGGTCCAGAAGAACACAGGAAAAACTTAAATTATTTTGAAGATAAACAAAAGAAGCAAAGATAACTTCAAAGCTTCTAACTAATACACATAGAGCCTTTGTGGGCCATCTGTAGTATACAATTTCAAGTTATCTAAGCTGTAGTTCCTTTCTTATCTCAAGCTTCAGAATAGTCCTGCAAACATAGCAGACTGGACTCAGCTATCCAGTGAGGAGCTGGAGGGTCAGGGCCCATGATGCAGAAGAAATGCATCAGAGGCAAGCAGTGGGCTGATGAGGTGGTCTCTGAATGGCAGGAGATGATGGGTGCAAGAACATTGGCTGAGGTGTCAGCAGCCAAGGAGTGATTTATGGAATATGTAAATATTCCCTAGAGAATTCCCAGAACTATGTAGGGAGGAGAATTTGATAAAAGACTGTCCTTCCTGAAGATAAATGAATTGGGTTTTAAGGGAGAGTATGACCTTTTAGACTGATGAAATTTGGGACATTTACGCTACATAAGCTATTTCTGAGTTAGGTGTTCTGTGCTATCAATCAAACTAGTGCCACCATGTTGTAAATGTCATAGATGTATGTGTTTTACTATCTCACAGAACTAGTTCTTAGTTCCCCCATATTTTCCCTCATTCTCCTTTCTTTCTTTTTCTTTTTTTTTATAATTGCCTTATTTTTCTTCCCTTTCCTCAAAAACTTTCTCTCTACTGGAAAAGAGAAGAAGGAAAGAGAAGTCACAATTATTACAAATGCTTAAGTACTTAAGCCTAAGAAAAATGTGAAAGCGTCTATACTAACACAAGCTTGTAGTTTCAATCTGGAGGCAGAGTTGCACGAGGCAGAAACTGAAACAAAATGGAGAGCAGGATTTAATCAATGCATACAACACATGAGCTGAGCTTTGGAGCAGGAACTAGATCCTCCTTGAGATTTTACTTCCCTTTGAACCCTCATAGGACCCGTCTTGTAGACTTTTTTTCTCCCCTTGGTTTTCCTTTCTTCCCTGAGGCTGGGGGAATTAAATTTTCTCTGCTAAGCATGTGATAATGCAGAATGGGAAATACTCTATTCAGAGCTGGTTCTATAAGTATTTTGAAGTAAGGTAAACTTTCTCCAGCCCTCTTTTCCTTCTTTTTCTCTTCTACTTGCTTACCTGCTCAGGTTCAACATCTGCTCTTAGGAAAAGGTCTGCTTTCAATGATTTAAACATTAATTTTAATTAAAGTCATCATGTTAACCATCCCCAGTTTCTGAGACTTATATGGAACCCAAGAATTTTTTTCCTTGTGGTATAAAGATTTCAGGTATCAGGAAGTAGAAGACGCTTCTTGGGGTATTTAAAATCATGGTAAGTAGGTGACTAATTTTGTACTTCAATAGAAAAAGGTAAAAGAAACCACAGATAGTGTATAAACCTTATACTTATTTTCAATAGTGTTATTTGTTGTATTATTATTATTATTATTTTTGTATTGTTCTTGTATTTCCATACAATAGTCTTTTTTGGGGGGGCCTGGATGTTTTTAAAAATTGAAGTATAGTTGATTTACAATGTTGTGTTAATGTCTGGTGTCCATTCAATAGTCTTATTTGTTGTTATATTATTCTTACATTTCTACTGAACCTGTATTATTCTTTTATTTCCATTATTCTTGTATTTTCATTGAATCTATGCCTAACTGAAACAAAGATTAGATAAACATTGTAGTTGAAAAGCTGTAATAGTAGATTATGGGTGAAAGGCATCATAGGTGAATGGCTCTATGTCTGGAACACAAGGGTCCAGGTTTTCATTTAGTTGTTAACTACCTCTGAGGTAAGTCTCTTTACTTTTCTCGACTCAGTTTCCTTTTCTACATCAATACATCTTTAATGATTGAAGAAAATCAAAACAAAACTATGATAAGGTCACATCTAGTTCTGAATACAAACCCTCCATTATGCTCTTCTCTGGATAACAAGAGCTTGTTGACTTTACGACATAATCCAGGAATGAAGGAAAAAAAAATAAGACTTACTGTTAAGAACAAAAAGCGAATATAGCAGGAAGCCATATACAGAAAGCTTTCTGAGAACACTGAGAATGTTTAGTAAAAAGTGGAAAGTCTGATAACACTGTACAGTCACAGTGTTTCTCTCCATAACAATGATTTTTCCTGCCCTGACTAAAATAGAGCAGGGTTTATTGTCACAAGCACATATATAAATATTACTGGCAATAGGATCTGGTCACATAGGATAACTCCTTAAACATGTTATTTATTTTGAGGTTAAAATTTAGAAAAGATGACTGGTATTTGCCAGCCCTTTCTGAGTTGCCATGGATACCTGTCGTCCACATCCAGAGCCTGCAGGTTGCACTCAGGGACTCTCGCCAGCTCGCCGATGATGTCGCTGAAGCCTGCTGCTGCAGCGATGTGCACGCACGTCTTCCCACTCTCATCATCACAGTTGATTATGGATGGACCCTGGTGATGGCTCAGAATGATGGAACACAGAATTCTATTTCCACTCTGGAAAACAGAGTCAAAGAAAGCTCATTATGTACAATCCATCTATGCATCTTAAGATAAAAATTCAAAGTAAAAAATTCAAAACAACAACAAAAAAAGAAAATACACTTTATCAAACCCACCAACAAATTTCCATTTGTCTCAAGTCACTGCAGGGATTTTTATCTCCCATAAGAGCTAAACTGTCTTCCATAAGTAGTGAACTAAGGAGGACTTAAATACAGGTATAATTGGCCTGCATCAGAGCTAGCATGATGGGTGGACCTCCTAGACAACTTTCTCATTAAACCTATTCATTTTGCTTCCCCACTTGCTGTAGATGTTGACCCCTGAGAAACTGGCGGTGTTAATTTTAAGGTTAACAAAATGATGATGATGAGTACTGACTGGTGGCATAATGATGACCAAAATGGTCTAGTAATGGTCAAATTGCTATAAACTGCATGTAATTTAATTGCCAAAATTCTTTGTGAAAGGAAGTGGATCATAATTTAGTAGCCAATCAATAAAGAAATAAAACAAGTATGAGAAGGAAAGAACTTCAGGCAACCACCTAAACTGGGTCCCTCATTCTGTGTCAGTCTACAATAAGCTTTTTATCTTATCTTTGAAAGGAGGCTATTCTATACTCTTCTTAGTACCCAGCCCTAAGAGCCACTAGCTATTCCTTGAGAGTATCCTACATCCCTTCAGCTCGAACAAATGAGTAAATAAATGCTGTGCATGTTACCTTTTCATTCGACTGAAAAACAGAAAAAAACACTGTGTAAGCATTTGCAATTTAACATGACAAAGAGTCCTTAATGGCCAATAAAATAAATTCTAGTTTTATCTCACACAAATGGAAAGTCTTATCCTACAGATTTCTCCTGATATCTGTGGAAAGATTATAAAACAGTCCAAATATATTCATCAGCATCTTCCTTTTCTCAATGAATCCACAGAGACCCTGTAACTCCATGCACCAATCTTATGGGTAGAATGGGGGTCCCTAGGAGGCGTGAGGAGCAGGATAAAGAAATGAGAGAGAGACACTGTAGTCCTGGGAGCCAGGAGCCAGGAGCCAGGCCACATGCCAGGCTCAGGGACCCTGGGCAAAAAAAGAGAGTTGTATTTTTAAAAATTGCAATTTTAATGCATTCCAAATGCTGTTCAACAGCCACCTCATAATAAATGTCCCTATATTAAATTTCCTTTGGCATTCTTCCCATTTTATGATCCCAGTTTACTTGACTCCAGAGTTGTGTTTAGAACCTCTGAGTCAGTTTGCACAATTCTGTGGAACAGCACTCACTGGTTTTCAATTGTCCTCTTCCTTCCCCTCCCCTCTCTGTTTGCATCCGCCACTGACTTTCCGGATGTTACTCAGCTTGGCTTCACAGAGAACCACTACACCGTGAAACTTCCCGTGTACTTCCACTGTATCGGGGACAGCAGCTGGTACCAGTTCTGAAACCTCTTGCGGGACAAAATGCCCGGGGCACTCAAAGCTCTCAACTTTGAGCCCCAGGAAAAGCACTGAGTAGATTTTAAATGCTATAACCAGGCCAGCTATATAATTTGTGGAGTCCAGGCGAAAATTAAAATGTGGAACTGCTGCTCACTCAGCAGGGAAATAGTGTATTCCTTTCTTCTATGGTGTCTCTCTTGACTGTCATGATTTTTATTTGCTCTTTAGTGTCACACTCCCGTAGGCTGGGGATTCACACAGAGAGTGTGAACCCTCCCAGGTACCTGGGGCCCCATCTTGCAACTTGGCATGTACTTGATCCTGACCCTCTCTGAGTCTGTGCCCAAACCCTGCCAGAGGACTGCGGAGCTGGGGCCTGAGCATCTGACCCAGGGTGGCAGGGAAGTGGGACCATGTGAGCCAAGGCTCACCTACTGTCCTATCAGACTTAACTTACAGAACACAAATTCAAAGATAGAGTTATTGAGAATTTTCCAATGGCCAAAGAGCATCGTGCCCCAAGCACAGAGCTCCCTTCTGAGTGTGGGGCCCGCTGTGGCTGTACTGGTGGCAGGCCCATAGGTGGTCCCTGACTTCAACCTTTTTCTTTCTCTCCCTCTCACTTTCTGTCTTACATCCTATTTCTCCTTCCATCCTCCTTTGTCTCACAATAACTTTCAAATCTTTTGGATCAGTGAGTTAAGTTCTATAGCATGCTTGTCATCAGAAGGTGGTTACAGTGACCGTATCTAAACTTTCATGCCTGCTTTATCAACTTTGCTAAGATTCTTTTACTTGATTTTACTTCAACATATTTTGAAGGGGTCTGAAACATGAAAATTTAAAACAATCAAGACTGAACTATATTATGCTGTAACCAGGAATTGACACAGCATTGTAAACTGACTATACTTCAATAAAAAAAAATAAAACAATCAAGAGACCCCTCTCCCCTTTTAAGAAGTACTAGCCATTGGAGAGGGAAAACAGAAGTAAAAAAATAATGTCCACTCAATGAATTTATTTTGTTTACAATTTCCTAGAAGAGCAAAGGAATTCAGGTTGCCAAAGTGATTCAAACAGCAAAACACTCTGTCACGGTTCTCCCTCTGTATAAGAGGGAGCATCAAGCACAGAAGGAAAAAACAAAACCCACTGCTCACACTCTCTCTTCTCCCTCCTCGCCTGACACAAGGAGGAGCAATTTTGGAAGCAGCAAACTGAGCCAGGCTGCTGCCCAGCACATCCAAATCGGCCTCTTCTAAGATCCTGACCAGACCGTCCCTAGGCACCAGTTTCCTTGGGAGCTGGAGTGTTACATGGGGCTTCTTTGGATAAGAGAACTTCCACCTCTTAACATTTTTTCTCCAAAACACCTTTTTGGGATCTTCCTGACAATTCCTGTGCCTCTAAACCTGACACTCGTAACATTATCGCTATATTTTCTTTTTCTTTATAAGCATATCCTCCCAGGAACAATGGTGATGGCGATGTTCACTGAGTGAACTATCTATGCCCAGCACTGGTCTAAGCATCTCCATGTACTAACTCATTTAATCCTGAAAATAACCCCATGAGATTGATACTCTTATCATCTCTATACTGTAGGGGAGAAATTGGAGGCACATAGGGATTAAGTTGCCCAAGGTCATGGTCAAGAGGTGCCAAAGCCAGGATGGACTGCCTGCAGAACCCTTGCACTTCCTTACTACACCACTTCGTCTTTGATAAAAGAAATGGTCTATTTATTTGATCCTGCATGTTCATACTAGGGGAGTTTCAAGTGAAAACTGCTGTTTAGATCGACAGCATCAGTAGCAAAGAAGTGAACCTTTCCAACTGAGAACTTCTTTCAACATTAGGCGCTTCAAAAGCCTCTCCTAGGAGGGCTGCCATGGTGCACTCTTGTAAGAATTTGAGAGAGCCCTGGAGAGTACTAGTCTGTGAGCTGAGGCCCTGGCTCAGTGGTCTCCTGGTAACAGCATTCCTTTCTTGGCAAGCTGGGCTGAGTGTCAGTCAAAGGTAGGTTCCAAGCCTGGGAAGCCTTGGTCACAGAAACCAAGAAGCACCAGAACAGAAGAAATGAGATGGTGCCCAGAGGGCCCTTAGGAAGAACGGAGACTGGGATTCTGTTTGGTGGGAACACCATTCAATAGGGGAAGATTATTGTACAGATCTTATTCTCATGGAGCTCTAGAATTCTGCACTGGGTGGCCAGATGAGATTGTAGATTTTATTTTTGATGTATTTGTGTAGTTTTTGTCCATGGGTAATCCTTCAAGTTGCCTTCGTGTACTCTGAACGCTGCTGGGAACTGCTGATCCTAGTCATTTTCTTTCTGTCTCATGAAGGAAGGGAGTACATAAGCCTTGCCAAGAAGAAAGTTGAATGAATGTAGAGTAATTTTGCTATAGGCAGACTGATAAAAAAACAAGATTCCAATATCCTGATTGTAGACCCTTTTTATTCTAAGTGACCTTCAAAGGAGTCTTAGTGGGAGCTTTAAGACTAGTTGTTTATTTGTTAACATGTTGGGGGAAATTAGTTATATGGTGACTTCTTCGGTAAGGGAACTCCAAACTCCTTCCTTCTCTTGGAAGTAGTGGGTCTCTTTCTATCACTTGTCCCATGATGGTGACTATACAGAGCAGAGGCTATGGTTTTAGGCCACAAGGCCCCTTTAAAGGGGTGGGTGGTTTTGTGCTGTGAGAAGACACTGGTCAATAAGTTTAGCTGGAGCCAGATATCTTAGACTGGAATGGAGCTGGAGGGGAAGATCTACTAGTTTATACAGTGTGAACATTTGAGAGTTGAGGGTTTGGGGCTAGCTAGAGGAGAAAGATGCCCCCATATCCTGGCTTAGAATTGGGACCATCTTCTTGGTTAGCCTCTTTGGACCCAGGGTTTCTGCTTGGCCTGGCTCCAGAGGCTGCTGTATCCCAAAGCTGGGGACTGACTACCCTGGAGAGCTTTGGAAGATGGGAGAAATGGCAGGGGAGAGGCAGTGAGGCATGGGGATCCTCAGCTGCTGAACTGCTTCATTTCACAGGTGCTCTAATGATTAATATGGGGGAAAACCCCACAAAAACCTTCCTTGCTGTGTTAGTATGTAGAAAGTGGCTAGCTCCTGCTTCTAGCTGTTTGGCAAGGTGACAGTCTCCAGGGTATCTCTGCATTGTCCTTGCCACATCTGTGACTGGGAATTTTTATGCTGAAATGGAGCTTAGAAAAGAGTAACTCATAGCAAATACTTGCTGAACAATGCACAAATAAGCAAATTAGTAAAACAAGGCTGACAAACAATGGGCAAAGCCAAGCAGATTAGAATTTACCCATCCTTTTTAGCTTCACTTTTTCTCATTATCTCCCTCCTTTCACTTTTTTCTTTATTTGTATTTACTCTGAGGCAAGACCCTGTTTTTTCTCTTTCTACTTCATCCCTTTCCTCTCTACAGTCGAGCACTGGGGAGCTCACACATGCAGGCCACTTTAACGTAGGTCAGTCTCTGCTCCCAGGGTAATGGGGTTGATTTCGCAAACTTTCTCTTTGTTTACTCTGGGCTTATGTGGCTTTGTAGATAGCCTCTTATCAAGCACTGGGAGGGCCTGGGTACCCGCGTGGGTCTGGGGTGTGCTTTGGCGATGACAACCTCCCAGTGCACGAGTTTTGCCAACTGTGGACTGAGGGGTTGGACTAAATGATTTGTGTGGTTCCTTCCAGCTCTAAGGCTCTTTCATCTTATGAACTGGATTCACTGGTATATGACATTTATATTTACCCTTTGGCATACTAAATATATTTAGAGTTAAAGTATATTTATAAGATTTCGACACAATTCAAACAGTTGATCACAGATCTTGGCCACCACAGGGAGGAGGACGACTCCACGCTGGACCAACCCAGTCTCAGGCACTAAGGTCTTGATGGTATATTCAAGAGCTCCAAGGGTGTGTGCTTTCTTTAACCACACAACCACATACTGAATGAACAAACATGACATAGTTGTTTTTATATCAGTGCAGTTCTTTTCTTTCTACCTTCCCTTGAAAAGTGTACTGAAAGAAGAGTACTGCTAAGGAAAAGTCTAAATAAATGCAACTTCTAGGATTAGGAAGGAGCTAGTGGTGAGATTTGCGGGGCAGATCCTTGCACCTCTCACTGACCTGCCATCATATCTATCTTAGAATTCCTATCATTAGGAAAAACTCCCTGATATTAAGGTATTACATTTCTGGAAAACTTGGTTAAGCTGAAAACAGTATTTCACAGAAAGAACCCAATAAGGCATTAATCTCATTGGCTTGAGATGGGTAAGTTTATTGAAGTGATTTCAGTGAATACTTTTCTAATAACCTAAGATTCACAAAGATCTGTTCTGGGTCTTGAGAGACATCTGGATGCATAAGGCACATTGCCCTTAAGTGCACAGTCTAGAAGAGGAGACACAGGCACCTCGCTGATTGTAACACTAGTAATAGAAGTAAGGAAGTGCTAGATGGACAACATGGAGGGAAAATTCTGAAAGGGAGCTCAACAAAGAGGGTGAACTTAGTTGGGCCTTGAGAAATAAGGAAGAATAAGTAGAAATTCTGCAGTTAGAAGGGATGATGTGGGGAATGTAGGGAGAAAGAAATATTTCACCAAAAGGGAAGAACATGACAAAGGGGAAGACAGAATGAATGTCTATGAGATACTGAGATTATTAATATTCTCTCATGACTGGAGTACAGCCTATACGAGCTGAAGAGGAAAGGGCAGGGGGGTGGGGTGGGGTGGGGAGAAGGCATTCACAGCAGTAAGTGGAAATCCAAGGAGTTTGTTCTTTACCACACAATGGCACTCTTTGAAGGTTTCTGAGCCAAGGACCAACAGTGACCATAGCTGTTTTGGTGTAGAAACAGTTATGTTAGTACATTCCTTTGTGATTTGTAGAAAGAGCACTTGGCAATGTGAGAACAGATGGGAGAAGGAAAGGGCTGAAAGTAGGAATACAGATACTGAAACTGTTCAGGTGAGAGAGATCGGGAAACTTGATCTAAGGAAGTGATGGTAGGTGTGCTAAATTGTCTCCATTTGTTCCTCCAGGTCTACTCTGTCTTTTTTCATCTTGCTCTCTACCCTTTAGTATGTATGAATTGCATCCAATGGGCTTCCTTGCTCTTTGGTTTCTAGTTGGGTTTGGTCAGCGAGTGGCACTGACAGAAGATAGATGAAGGAGGAAAGAGTGAGGTATTTATCTTTCCATTCTCTCCCTGCTTGGCTACAGTTTTGTTATTCTATCAAAGGCTTCCGTTTCTGCCTCAAGCCTTCTCCTACAGCTATAGCTTTTGCTATATCTTGGTAACCACTCCCCTTCCATGTCCTTTTAGGCCCAGATGCCCTAATGGCAACCTGCTGTTGTGTGTAAATAGCCTCTTTATGAATTTCTGCTCAATTAATCCCATCTGAGTGGGCTGCTTCCTGTGGGACCCTGATCTATAGAGCAGGGATAGAAAGGAGGTGACAGAGATGTGAGACCTGAGGAAGTAGAACTGAGAGGTCTTGACAACCAACTGGATGTGAAAGATGATAAAGAAGGAGTGTTCATGGACCACGTGGACAACTTTGGCTTGGGCTGCTAGGAGGATGGGAGTGTGATGGAAGGGGAGACCATGGATTCAGTTTGACCATGTTGAGTTTGAAGCGTCCATGAGAAACTATGGGCAGATGCCCAGTGCAGCTGGAAATGTGACTCTAAAGTTCAAGAGAGAGGTCAGAGCTGCATTTATTGACCTGAGAATATTCTGAGTAGAATGATAGGTGAGATAAAGATTAATGACTAAACTTCTGCGGCACTGAGGAGTGAGAGGGAGATGAGGTCAAGAGATATCTGTGTAGACTCCTGATAAGCTAGTGTCATCACAGATAGGCAAGCACATGCCCCAAAGGGATGAGATTCCATCAAGGGAGACTGGATGGAGACAGGGACAGTGATAGCGGACTGAGGACTCCTAGGCATATGCGGGAGGTGAATGAGGGCAATGGGCCCACAGGAGGGCACCACCAGCTACCAAGGGACCCAAGAAATGGGCGCAGAAGTCCAACTTGGTTTACTTTGTGGGCCCAAGATTTCAAATCTTTCCTGCTTTGGTTATCTGTGTCACATAGAGAGGCTTTACTATTTCAAAGTGCTGCAGCTTTAAACATGGTCTCATATGGTCCAAAAGAAAAGCCGGGAGTTCAGCGAAAGGAATAAATGACAACGGGAAATGGAGTCATTTATGTGGAAAAACTGTAAGAGGAGCACAATGCTGACCTTGTGTTAAAAATGAACACGGAGGCCCAAGGAGGCAAGTGTAATCATGGTTTCAGCTGACATTTGGAATTACCCTCAGTCTTCTCTGCAGGGTAAAGGGCAGGACATATCACTTCTGAGTTTTACTGCTAACCACAGGGAGGGAGAGGGTGCATGGTTCCTCCAGAGTATATTCTTAACCTTTGGTGGGGGTGGGGGTAGTTATGGATCCTTACTGAAAAATTGAAAAAATTGTGGACTCCTTCCTCAGAAAAATGTATGCTAACATACTCACATGCCCACACACGTAATATTACATACAGTTGTAGGGGTTCTAAAACGGACCTGTCTTGTTAACCTTTTTACCCCCCAATGCCAGATGTACAGTAGGTCTCACCAAATATTTATTAAGTGATCGAGTAAATAAATGAGTGAGGCATATGCTTTTACAAAATCATGGTCAAAATGCAAATATCTAAGGTGGGAGTAGCTAAGGTTTCAGCACCCATTAATACGAATTCATTTATCACAGTGGTTTTCAACCCCAGCTGGACATCACAGTCTCCCGGAGGAACGGGAAATGTATACATATCGCTGTCATGTGCACAGTCTCCCTCATACCCCAAAGATACACAAATAGTTAAGCCAAGTATATCAGTGACCTTTCTCAGAACAAAGCCAGGTCTGTCAGTGCAAACTCACATCTTCTCAACTGAGCACACTGTTCTTTTGATTTTGCCAAATTGCTTCTTGGAGGATAAAAACAGGGCTTCCCACTCACAAAGATCCCAAATCAGAAGTGAGATCTGGGAATCTGTTGTTTTACAAGCACTGCTACTGATTCTATTGCAAGGCCATGTCCCAAGAAGCAGCTCTAAACTGGGGGTGTGGTGGAGAAAGGGGGAGCAGAGGAGGCATGTTGGTCAGAATACCCTGGGGAGAGTTTTCAAAATGCACATACATGAGCCCCACCCCAGATCTATGGAATCAGAAAACGGATGATGGGAATGAATACACAGAAAATGTTGGATTCTGATACCACTCTCACCTCAGCTGAGAACACACATGGGATGCTTCTTGGTGGCCCAGCCGGGTTGCCCTGCGGCCACTGCTACAGTGGTGACCCCTGACCAGCCAGAGGACTGGACTCTGGGCAGAGAGTGGCGTGAGGGGGACAGGGCAGGTGATTAGATACTGAAAGTGTGTAGGAGGATACTCAGGGCAGGTGGGGATGGCAAAAACAAGCTTTGCCCAGGGCTGGCCCTGCTACAAAGTAACTGAAGCCAAGATTGGAGGAACAAAAACAGAGTAGTTTCTAAATCACTTCTGTTTTCCCCTTAACTCAGACACAAATGTCAACCCTGAAAGTGCCAGGTGCCCATCTCTGCTGTGTGTGGCACGTGAAAACGCCTGGGTGAAACCGCTGCAGGGCAGGCAGAATCACAGGGGTCATGGCAGCAGTTCAGCAAGGGTGCCCTCATTGGGATGATGGAAATAAACAGTGCAGGTGTCTATGTTAGGCATCAAAAAGCAGAATGGGCTACCAAGTTCGTTGAAAGGATGCAATGGGCCTGCTCTCCTCTGAAGGACAGAATAGATCATAACACCTAGTTAATCATTTCCTTTGAATGATTTCCCTATGCTATGGTCATCCTTTCACCTTTGTCTCAGTTTACCCCTCTTTGGACTAGATTTATGATTTCTCTGGTCCTGTGCACTGATACAGACGCCCTTTTCGGATAGTGAGGTAGGGTCACGCGCCACGATTTTCATTGTTCACGACTCAGGGTCACCTGGATTTACTCTGCTTTGGAGGATTTGGAAGCAAGAAGAGAGTCATGGTCCAAACACTTTGAAGGGATTTTCCAAGTAATTCTTTGAAGGTTTATCCTGGTTTACTGTGAGCCAGTAGCAACCATTGAGATTGAGAGAGAGAATGAGAGAGAGAAGGGTGTGCGTGTGTGTGTGTGTGTGTGTGTAACAGCCAGGTGGGCTCTGTCTGATATTCTATAACTTCTCCCCCTCTTTACCTCATAACTGATGTACCCAAATCCTCCCAAGTGACGGGTTTGCTGCTGCCCCCGTGGATGTGAATGGAGGGGAGGAGGGCAGCGTGTATCTCACGTGCTCTGTCATACATATAAAGTTGATATCAGTGCTGGGGCTGTACCTTTGAAAATCTTTCAGGTCTGACATACTCAGAATTGTTAACATCACTTTACACCATTTATACTTGAGACAAGTCCACTGGCTAATTTCTCACCTGGACTGCCCAGTGGAGAGCCGTTTTAAAATCTTTATCCACAAGAGTGGGGTCTGCTCCCTTCTTCAGCAGCATTTGGGTATGCAGAGGCCGGTTGTGGAAAGCTGCCCAGTGGAGTGGTGTCATTCCCTACAAAATCACAATCAGAGGGGCAGAGATGAGCGCGGGCTATCAGGAAGGAAGGTGGAGCACACACTTTCTCCTCAGGCCTGAGGCATCACCAGATGCACTGGCTGCAGCCTGTCAGTTCACTCGCTCCTTAAGCCATTCATTCAGCAGAGATGCATTGAGCTTCTGCTCTGTGCCACGCAAACAGGTGTTAAGGACACTATGGTGACTAAGATAAACAAGATCCTTGTCCTCATGGGAATTACTCTGTGGCAGAGGAAGACACAGTAAATGCAGGCAAACAAGCAGAAGGATTTTCCAGATGGTTGAATGCTGTAATGAACACATTCAGAGTGCTGTGATAGAGTAACCACAGGGGGCGAAACTGTTCTACGAGAGCCTCTGTGAGCTGGGCTAGGGGAAGAGACCAGCGAGCAACAACTCACAGGGGCAGGCACTGTGACAGAGTCATGCTAGGATGCCATCTCCCATCACCGGGGCAGGGACACTGTTCTACTGCAGCGTCCCCAGTGACTAGAACCGGGCCTAGATAAGCAGCTGTTGAATGGATGGATGGATGGATGGACGGATGGATGGAGAGGGAGAGGAGGTGAGCCCTGTGAGATGAGGTTGGAGAAGGAGGCAGGGCTGATCCTGGGAGTGTGGGATGGGGGATACCGACCCTGCATAAGGCATTTGGATTTTATTCTAAAGTCAATGGAAGGACAGTGAAGAATGTTAAGCGATGTTGACATGATCTTATTTACACTGTTTAGAAGAAATCACTCTGTGGCAGCTTGGAGAACAGATGTGGATGAGTGAATCTGGTGAATCTCACCTTCTTTCAGAGCTTGAAGTCACACATTCTAGGCATCATTTAGTAATTAAACAAGCGTTTGCTGGGAAATGTTTGCCAAAGAGGACTAATATTCTTTGGAAGCATGTTATGAAAGGATGGCCTCTTCTCCTTGCTTATGGCTCTCAATTACATGAAATATGTCTAAAATGACTCTAGGTTAAGATACCTGGTAAAAGGAGCAAAAGATATGAGTTGCTCTGACTCTTTTTTTGGTGTCATTTCTGCAGATAACATAGAGTCACTACCTTAGTCTTCCCTGCCCATCCAAGATGAGCTGAGTGGAGGGGATGGGCCCCAGACTAGCTAGGAGTGCAGAGCTAACACTACTCCAGAGATCTTTATGAGTTCTTATGCATATTATCTCATGTAATCCTCCAAACAGCTTTTTGAATTAAGTATTGTGGCGAAGTCTGCTTCGTGCTTACCAAACTGTTTCTTCTTCCTCCAGGCACAGAGTCAGTCTGCATTCCCCAGCCTCCCAGCAGAGATGTGGCTGCGAGATTGAGTCCTGACCACATTGCAGTATGAGCAGAAGGGTTAGAAGGATGGAAGTCCCCTCCCTACCCAGGCCTGCCTAGAAAACAAAACCTATGTAGTCTTCCAAGTATCCAAATATTCTCTTTCCTCATCTGACAACTGAATATAGAGGACAAGGCTCAAGAAGGTGCTGGAATCATGTGATTAAAAAGCCCAAGATCCTGGATGATAAGATAGAACAGGGCCACCTTGTCAACCAGCATTGGACTATGAAGAAAGCAGGAAGTTGGCTTCTGTTGTGTCAGGCCACTGAGATTCTGAGTTGTTGCTGTTGCAGTTAGCCAACTCTGACAGGTGCCATTTCATTACATGGAAGAGGAAGCTGAGCTCTAGGGAAGTTCACAAGTCTGTGAATGAGCACAAAACTGAATCTAAGGTTTGAGGTTTGTGGGGCAGTGAGCTTTAGAATGTTAAATCCCCTGCACCAGTTCCATATTCTAAATCATGACATTATAGTCTGCTTTCAAGTTTCAAGTTTCAAATGTCACGTAACACTGAGTCTCCCAAGATACACTTAAAAATGTTCAAGAAATTGGTTCCATATGGAAAAGAATGCTGGTCTAAAAGCAGTGGAAATTCTTGTTCTTATTCCAACAGCTGAATATTTACTCAGGATTTAGAATAGCTCAGTGTATTTCTGTAGGTCCTCTCCATTTTTAATTTGCCCTACTGGGATTAGAATCTGGACTCCAGGGAATCAGATTCTTTTTATTGTGCATGGATTGCCTCTTTCCCAGTGCTGAGTCCCCTTGCTTCTGAATCATTGGCTTCATCATGAAGTGGCACCAGCCTCCAGGGATAAAGACATCAGAGACAATTTTGAAGTCACTGGAGTGTAAGCTTCATGAAGGCAGGGTCTTTGTCTTCTTGCCTGAATCCTTAGAGCCTAGAACAGTGCGAGGTACACTGTAGATGCTAAGTAAATGCTTATTAAATGAATGAGGGATTTCTTACTGTTCTTGAATTTTTTGCTTTGGTAAAATTTGGCTTTGCTGTTTAAAATCATACACACAAGAAAGAAAGGTAGAAAACGACTTCTTTATGGAAAATGAACTTGTCTGATATGATCATTGTTACTAACTCTTCAATTGAAACCTGCTGAAATTCTTGATGAGTGCTCCAAATGAGGTAGATGGCAATCACTACATGCAGAGATACAGATTTAGCAAGCAATGTGAGAATTCAGCGTGAAAATGTGGCTGTCAATTAAACTATGATTATGCACTGTTAACACTGTCTTCTAAACACAGTTTCTAGGCTTCAAGAGTTACCTTCTTAAAACAACAATCCTCTCCCACCCGCCCCACCAAGAAAACAAAAACAAAAAGTAACAACCAAAACCCCCCAGCTCCTGCACTGGCAAAGGCTGGGGAAGAGCACTACCATTTTTTATATACCTGCTTGGTGCCAAGTGCTTTATATATGTCAATTCATTGAATCTTTACAACAATCCTAAAGGGATAGGTATTTTTAGGCCCATTTTACAGGTAAGGAAACTGAAACAGAGGTTAAACAATTTTCCTAAGGCCACCCACTGGGTACAAGCAAAATTGGGATTCAAATCCAGGTCCTTCCTTCCAACTCTGGAGGAAAATGCTCTTTCCACACATCATGCTAGTAGACTTCTATTTTCCAGAATGGTAGTTCTCACTAGCCTAAGGGTTGCCACCCTATATTATTTGTTTCATTTGGTATCACCTCTAGGCCTCTTATAAAAGTAAAGCTGGCAAGTATTTATTTTTGTATGGTATTGAAATATGTACATTCTCCTGCCACTCCTCCCTTACCCTGAAATTTGGGATCAGTGTTATAAATAACTGTTGATCCCCTGAGTGGCCCTAAAGCAAGACTTGAATTACTCCATTATTTCTCTAAATAATAATACATACTATAATATATAATATATAGTATAATTATACTACAATGTAAACAGGTTGCAAACATTCAGTCAGGTCAAGGGAAATTTCCTGTTGCTTTTTTTTTTTTTTCAATTGGACTAATGAGAAACAAAAACACATCCTCTTAGGGTTAGTAATATGAAAACCAAAACTTTCAAAATCAGCTCAAGTGCAGCTCTTTGTATTGCACAACACACTTTGTTTAGGAACATTCTTCCTACAACTGCCTCCTCCTTCCTTCAACTTCTGTTAAAACATCTAACACATTGTGGTTGTGTTAAGACTCTGGTGGCCATTTAAAGAGCGGACTTCAGGCAATTAGTGTTTGCACTGAGCTGTGCCAGGGATTAAGATTAAGCTGTAGTACACTAAGGTAGAGGCTGTGGCTTATTCACTGAGCACACAGTAGGTGTTCAAAAATGTTCACAGGAAGACTTAGTGAGTTGCTAATTATACTTTTTATATACCAAATTATATTTATATTTATACTCCCCTTGGGAGTATTCATGGGGAGTATGAAATACCAGAGTTGGTGGAATGCAAGTCAGCCACCTGTGTCCAAACTGCAGTGACTTTTCCTACAAGCTTTTCATTGAGTCATCAGGGACTCAGTTGGGCCTTCAAAGAATCTAAAGGCTGAAAATCTAGGAGTCATCTGCAAACATGCTGCAACAAACACCCAGATGGCCCTGGTGACAGCAGAATTCCATTTTTTGAAAAAAAATAAGGAGTGCTGGCTCCAAGAGTGAACAGTAACTTACATTCATTTAAGAGCACAGCTCTCTAGAATGTTTTGTTACGTTTTGCTTGACTTAGGATCCATTTCGAGATTGCTGATAGGACTACTGCGTGTGGTAACTCTTGGGTGTGGGGTGGAGTTGCTTTGTAACAGTGCTCTAGTGCAGATGAGTAATTCTGTGCCTTATGCCTATGCCACCAACATTTCAGTTAAGGGTTTTCAAAGTCCTGTCAGCTTCTCAGAACTTTTTTTCCAAAACCACTGTAACTTTTGTGTTTTATGAACCAGAAATCTGATTAAGTGCTTAGCACTTTTCATGTTTCAGAACTGCACTTTTAGACCAGCTCTTGGGGACACCGAATGGCAGAGATAGAAATGTGTGATGTGGTGGGTGCTTCGTGCACTAGGGGACAGAACTACAGCAGGTGGCTGAGAGATCAGCAAAACAATTCTAGATCCTTCAGAGGAGTCCAGTTTGCCTCTGGCATTGACATTTTAATATTCACATACTATTAATCTCCCAACCACATATGACTACCCCTCACAAAAGTTATAAAGGCTCTTCTGTTTACAAAAGATTGGAATTAATGATGTACTTTAAAAGATTCTAAAAAAATAAACAAAACAAAACTCTGGATGTTAGAAGTGCAACAGTGAAAGTCATTTTCTCAAATTTATTTGGGAAAAATCTTAAATTATAGATTATAAAGATTAGTAATGTATTAATAAAAAAGCTTGCATATTACTATCATAAATTTGTTCTTTGAAATATTCTGATATCTGCTTTTCAATATAATTGGGTTTTTTGGTAATCCTATGCATTTTATTTTATGTAATGTCAGACATTTTTCTGAGACGGAATCCACTGGCTTCCCCAGCATACCAGATGTGTCCATATCATAGAAATGGACAAGGAGTCCTGTCTTAAGAGTCTACAGTACATTTCTGAAGATCTCAAATGTTGTAAAATCTTATTTTTTGAGAGTAGATTTTGGAAATAATTAAAAGTCACTTGGAGTCAAGTCTGATAAATAAAATGGGTCACTGAGTTGAATCAACAAAATAAAGCGAGAAAGAGTCAATAAAATAAAATAACATGACATTTTCTTGAATTTAAAATTTAATTCTCTATTTATCTAAACATATTTTTTTGGGGAGACTCAACTATGTGCAAGTTATTGAACTAGCTTCTAGGATACAAAGATAAAGAAGACATGGTCTGCCTGTAGAAATTTATGGGGGGGAGAAGAAGAGAAGAGAGAAGGAAGTGAGGGCCCCTAAGTGGTAGTGATTCTACTCCATTTTTTAAGGTACTCACTTTTAGGATAAAAATTCTGGTGCATTAAAATTTTTTTGCTTTATTATTTTATCTTTTGCCAACTGTAAAGTAAAAAGATTTATAGAGGCAGGGACTATTTCTACTGATTTTGCCTTTATAATACACAATCTCTACTTGTGCTTATATCTTAGGAATGTTATAAGTGGATTTTTGTGCAAAGAATTATACCCAAAGGTTCACATCTGTTTTTGCAACTTGAACTTATTTTCTCAGAGTGCTGTTGTGCTGGAAGTTTGGATTGTTAGGCCACTCATAAAAATCTACTTATACCAGAATGTGAGAATGTGTATTTAATGTAGGATCAACAATCTATCTTTAACAAAGAGTGCTATTGTACTAAATAAATGCTCTATAGTAGAAAAACAAAAACAACAACAAAAATGCTATCTATCCTAAACACCATACACAACAGTGCTTTTCTGGAGAAATGCATTCAAAGTTCTAACCCAGGTACCAATAGCTCATAGCCCCCCTTGATGGGTCACTCTTCCTGTTAAAGCTAAAATGAGAGCAGGACAGATTAGGTTCCAGGAGTCTAGCAACTTTTAACTCTCTGTAGTGGCAAGAGACAAGCCTCTCACTTTGTCAATGATTCCCTGAGGTCCAGAGAACAAAGACACAAAGGATGATCTGACCCATATTGTCTTTCCCACTGTTAAACCCTGTAGTGTGGACAGCTTCTAAGTAATTAAGCAATGTGGCTAATGAAAAAGGAAAAACAAACAGATCATTGGAGCGAGAACAAAGAGTTCAGAAATGGAACCACATATTCTTAAAAAATCTTGTAACAAACTAAGAGAAAATTTAGCATAATGTGGTTATGTCCCTGGGGGTAAAGAAGGCCTTCTTTTAAAAGATAATAAAAGCAAAAGCAGTAATGGACAAGGATAATCATTTTGATTACATCGTATTTTAAAATTTCTGTATAGAAAAAGATACCACAAAAAGTTCTAAAATAAGCAATAGACTGTGAAAAAATATTTGCAATCTAACAGCAGACAAAGGATTAATGTTCAGAATGTAAAATAAACTCCTATGAATCCACAAGAAAATTACAAGTAACACAACAGATTAGTGAATAGACAAAGGACCTAAGCAGGCAAGTCCTAGAAGATCTAAAAATGACCATCGTACCTATGAAATTATGCTCAATCTCACTGACTATTAGGGAAATGCAAATTAAAGCAACAACAAGAAAATCCAACAACAGGAAAATGATAATAAACACCCTTTTATAACAATGGGTGGAGCAATAAATTGATACAGCCACTTTGATGAACATGCATATTAAAAACAAAAATAGGAAACCCTTGTATACTGTTGGTGGGAATGTAAATTGGTGCAGCCACCATGGAGAACAGTATAGAGATTCCTTAAAAAACTAAAAATATAACTACCATATGTCCAGTAATCCCACTCCTGGGTATATATCCAGAAAAAATGAAAACACTAATTTGAAAAGATAAGTGCACCCCAATATTCATAGCAGCATTATTTACAATAGCCAAGACATGGAAGCAACCCATCCCTCAACAGAGGATTGGATAAAGAAGATGGAATATTACTCAGCCATAAAAAAGAATGAAATACTGCCATTTGCAGCAATGTGGATGGATGTAGAGATTGCTGTACTTAGTGAAATAAGTCAGAGAAAGATAAATACTATGTGACATCACTTATATGTGGAATCTAAAAAATTATACAAATGAAGGATATACAAAACAGAAACAGACTCACAGATATAGAAAACAAACTTGTTGCTACCGAAGGGGAGAGGGAAGGGAAGGGAGACAAATTTGGGGTATGGAATTAATAGATACAAACTACTATACATAAAATAGATAATCAACAAGGATCTGCTGTATAGCACAGGGAATTATACCCATTATCTTGTAATAACCTATAATGGAATATAATCTGCAAAAATACTGAATAACTATGCTATACACCTGAAACTAACATAATATTGTAAATCAGCTGTACTTCAATTTAAAGAAAACAGCCTTCCCCACCTCTGCCTCAATGTACATTTTCTAACAATGTACGCTGTCTAACAAGGCTTCTTCTAAAGAAATGTTTGTATAAAATTCTCAAGGAGGTTTATAAAAGTACACTCTTCAGAGTAATGTTTATAATGGTGAAAAATTGGAGACAACCTAAAGATCCATTCATAGGAGAACAGAAAATAAAAGGAGGTATTTTCATAGTATGAAACATTATGAAGCCATTAAAAGGAATGAGCCATATGTATAGGTATTAACGTGGATAGAGCTCTAAGACATATTATTGAGTGAAAAAACAAAGCTGCAGAGCATATATAATATGAAATACCTTTCATGTTATACATACATAGTGTCTATATCTGTGTGTATGTGTATACACACACACACACACACACACAGTGTATACACGAGGTTAGAAAAGAGACAAATCAGACAGCAATTACCTGGGGGCAAGGTGGTAGGGTGGAAGTAATCAAAGACTCCCAGTGTTACTTGTAATATTTAAATGTTTAAGAAGCAAATGTGTTCATGTATTACTTATACAAGTAAAAACTAATACAAAAACTTTAAGTCACTGAGCTCAAATCAGGACAGTATCTAAAGTGACAGTCACTTTTCTGATATAAAGTGGTACATACCACGTTTTGTTTTACATGTGCAATACAATGGCTTCAGAAACAGATTTTTTATTTTCTTCAGTCCCCCTCTACATTTTTCAGTTTCAGTTTACAATCGAATATGTCTCTTAATGAAGTTAGATTTCTATCAGTTGATCCTTTAATCTTTAACCGTTATTGTGATAAGCTTGGGAGTCCTTCAGTTATTCTTGAAAAATAATTTAATTCAGACTATATAGGGGTTATGTCTTGTTCTTTCCCCTTGTCATTAGGAAACCATAATGTTTTGCCAGCACTGGCTTACCTTTTCCCTGATTTCTTTTGCCTTTGCTGTTTTTTGCTTCCTGTTATTTAGCAGATGTAGGGTGTGTGTGCTTTAACCATTACTCTCTCAAGTGTAATGGAGCTGACATTGTGCTTGGAACTTATTGGAAAAGTGATTGAGGGAGGAGACAGTAGGTGATGGTTTATGCAGAACACTGAGAAGCCAAATGCAGGAACTCCACCAAGGTAATGAATGAAAAAGAAAGACTGGGCTGTGTTCTTTCCATTTCAGAACTGTCCTTATTTCCCAATGGCAAAGAGTTTCTAGCCTTTGCAAATTTATATGGATTGGCTCACACTAGCAATATACATAAATGAAAAACACAGGCAAGCATTAATAGTTGGCTTCGGGTGGATTTCAGACATACTGTGATGTGACATAGTGCGAATAGGGAGCTGCGACACTGGGAGGAAGTGTCCTTTTTGAGGCTCCTGCTCAAAAAAGCTAACAGGTCAGAATGCTGGTGTAAGAGCAGGAAGAATTTCCTTTGCATGAGAAGGAACCAGAGACTTTTCTAATATTTACCACATATTATCCAAAAAGTATTATAGTTCTCACTGCAAGAAAGGCTTTTGTCTACTTTCATTGTCTCCACCAACCAGGGGCCTCCCAGGGTGGGGAAAAACAGGGAATCATTTTGCTGGGGGATGTTCATTCCGCTGAGGGGTGGACAGAGTTGAATGTCTGTAAGGGGAATTCAGCTTCAGGGTATGAATGACTGAATTTGCCCCCTTTCTTGTAAGTTCCAGTTTGAGGGGTGACGGCAGGAGTTGGAGGTGGAAGAAGTGGTTAGCAAGCTGCCCAAAGTCTAGAAGTTCATGATCAGCTGACAGGATCAATTGTAAGCCTCCAAGTTCCCTGCTTTCACACTATGGGCTGAGTGATCAGTGTGTGCTTTCTCATCTCTGGTTCTCATTTTTAAAGCAGAAGTTTAAAACAGTACAGTATTCTCTCATCTGGGGTTTTGCTTTAAACCACTGAAGGTGTGGGGAGTGAAAGCAGCGTGTAACCACCGAGTCAGGGAGGTGTCCAACATCTGACCCAGGCTGTGAAGTAGGCACTTTTTGGTGTGGTCATTAATGCCAAGCTCGTTGGAAGGAGGACTTTTGATCAGGAGACTCAAGAAACATGAAGGTCCCAGCCCAGGAGAAAGATGGGGGAGGGGGCCCAGCTCTGGTTAGGGGGCTTCCTCTCACTTTGTTGTCTATGGCCAGCTGATCTCCTTGAAAACAGTGTTATTTGGCATTTTGAGGCATATGCATTTTCAATGCTATCAGAATGGCCTAGGATATTCTTAGTGAAGTATAGCCAAACCAAGTTCACATTTATACAAAATTCCATTAAAAACCAGGTATTTAAATCAGTTGTAAGAAGCTTATTAAAGAAATCAGGCTGGCTAATGAAAATCAGACCTGGTTTTTAAAACAGTGAAATAGACACAAGACCCTAAGCTACTCTGGGGCTGCTCTGCCTGGTCTGATCCACTCTCCCTCAGGAAATTTGTTCAACAGAGCTGTGCTGTCTTCTTGGAAACGTGCAGGATTGTCTTTGCAACATAAAGGAAACAGCAGTTGTGATCATTGGCTTTAATAATGTGGCTTCTGGAGCAGGGAGCCTAGAATTATCATCTCTGTCATCTTTCACTCAAAGCGGGAGCATCAGCAGCCATGGAAGTTTCTGGTTCCCAAGAAGACAGGAAGGAGCAATATTTATTTCTCAATGTCCAAAGGGAAATTACAAAATTTCAGTGGTATGATAAATGCTTAAGTACTTAATGCAATAAATCCTTCCCTATTAAAAGCTACCCACACCCACAGTGGGATAAATTTCTGCCTGAGGATTAATAGTGGAGATGCAGGCTTCCCTCTCAGCGTGGGAGCACAAAACTGCTCCCTCCCTATCCTTGTGGTTCAGAAAAGCCCTTCTTCCCACCCTCACATGTGCAATGGCCACCCATTCCTTGAGAGGCAGGCTTACCTCATTGTCCTGGTGATTAATCTCGCTCAGGTCTGACTGTTGCACCAGGACTGTCAGGAGCCTGTAATGAAAAAACAGGGGAAGTGGCTCAAAAGAATAGAATCTGTATGAGAACATGACATGAGAAATACAGTCTGTTGAAAGCCTCCAAATGAAGATAAGCCCTTTGCATTTATCTAGGAAAAGATCCATGGAAAAGAAGCCAGTGCTACAGGCAAGGAGGCCACCTGTCTTAGTGTTCTGGAGGCGCCAAGGGGAATGGAGAAAGTGAATCCTCAGGCTTATCTTATTCACCAGATCTGTGTCCCTTTGTGTTCACTTTAAGAAGCAAAGTCCTTCAGTGCTTATTCTTTATTCATTTTATATAAATTTATAGAGTGCTTTCAAATTGCTTCACCACTGGGTACATGTGTCATGCCTTCTAAATGTGTAGGTTATACCAGGAGGTAATCAGCTTTTACAACGTTGCTTACTCTTTCTAAAACACACACATATCTAAGCATGAAATGATAGTAATTAGTGTGAAACAACTGTCAATGATTTTCATGTTCAAGTTCTTATCCCCTCCTTGGGCCCCACACTTGGTTGACTGAGGTCAACACTCCATCCATGGGAGAGAAGAGGTGAATGTACTGTTAGGAGCCAGGACTCTGCCGTGAGACTGCTTGGATTCACATCCCAGTCCAGCCGCTGACCAGCTCTGTGACTGCAGGCAACTGGCTTAACTTCTCTGTGCCTATGTGTCCTCATCTGTAAAATGGGGGTAATAAAAAGTGCCTACCTCATAGCTCAGTGTGAGGATTAAATGAGCTAATATGCATACAGCATTTACAGCATACCTGGAACACAGTAAGTGTTATTTCTAGAATACTTAACCCTAGAAATTTTACCCTGGCTCCACCTCAGAATTCCCTGGGGAGATTTTTTTTAAAACCACAAATACCTGGGCTCTATATTCAGAGTTTCTGACTCTGGTTCTGGAGAGAGGCCCAACTTCTACAGTTTAAATAAGCAGTTCAAGAAATTCTGGTCAATAATCAGATTTGGGAACCACCGAGAAAGGTTTGAGTGAGTTAATCAATGGATACTCATTGTTATAGACAGAACTGCGTCCCCCACAAATTCGTATGTTGAAGCTCTAACCAACCCCACAAGTGCCTCATAATGTGACTGTAATTGGAGATAGAGCCTTTAAAGAAGTAATTAGTTAAAGGACTAGGGTGGGCTTTAATCCAGTTTGACTCTTGTTCTCTTAAGAAGGGGCGATTAGGACACACAGACTCCAGAGGCATGTGCTCACAGTAGAAAGACCACGTGAAGAGGCAGCGAGACGGTGGCCGTCTGCAAGCCAAGGAGAGAGGCCTCAGAGGAAACCAGCCCTGCTGGCTCCTTGATGTTGGATGTCCAGTCTTCAGAACTGTGAAAAAATAAATTTCTGTTGTTTAGGCCTCCCAGCCCATGCTATTCTGTTATGGTCGCCCCAGCAAACTAATATTCTCATCAGGATGGTAAAGGAAAGGAAGACAATGGAGGAAATTCAGAAATTATTTTGGAAGAACTATTTGAAAAACGAAATGGTTTAGCCTCCTCCCAAATCAGATTTTCACTGTCTCTCAGCTTAGATGACATTTAAAGTCCTAAGTATTAAACTGCTACCCACAACAGACGAAAAGGAAGAGTGCTCTTATTACATAGTGCTATAAGGAGAACTTAAATGGGGACGGACCTCTTCAGTGGAGGTGATGTAACCAGGAAGCCCAGGGTTTAAATCAAGTCTCATCACTGTCTTTTGGGGCAGCCAGGATAAGGCTGTGATTTAACTCTGGCCTCACCACTGAATGACCTCTGTGAGCTTCTGTATCCTCACTTCTGTAACAAGGATAGTAACAGCGGAGTGGTGAGGATTAAATAACATAACAGGTGTAAAGCTCCTAGTTTACAGACTTTAAAGGAACAGAGGCTATGGCTGCAAACAGTACATCTCTTCTGTCGTTTCTGAATTCTAGAATTCCTCCATCTGGTGGGAAAATGCTATAAAAATAACAGAATTTTGGTTAACAGTTTTTTTGTATTTTCCCATATAGCTGTTTTATGAGCAGAAGGTAACTGGTGATTATCTTTCTTCCCTCCCCTCCCTCTCTCTTTCTCTCTCTCATTAATGGCCATTGTCTAATCTCAAGGGCACATTTGGTCTGAAGTGCTGGGGGAGGGAGAGTGGGAGGGAAACTCAAGAGGTCAGTTGTGGTCCAATCTTGTTATCCTCGGCTAACCCTGAGCAGGCTGAGGTCATCTGCAGCCAGACAGAATCTTCTGGGGCTGCTCCAGAGCAGAGTGATCACATTGAGAGAAGTTGGCTCTGATCAGATGAGAATGGGGGTGAGGAGAGTAAGACCTCTTCTCACATCCTGGGTGAGCCTCCAAATGTCATATGATGAGCCCTATGCTGGATATTTCTCTACTTGCCTCTCAAATCCATTCTTTGCTCTGCAGGGTCCCACTCTGAAGGCTGGCCTCCAACAAGTTTATCATCCAAGTCCCCTGCCCTTTGACTTCCCATTGGGTTTGGTCAGTGGGAGAACTGGCAGGAGGAAGGAAAGAGGTCACTTCCCTTTTCAACAGGGACTTTTTTCCTTTACTAAAGGCCTTGGCTCCTGCCAGGTGGCCCCTCTCCTACAGCTACAACTACAGCTAGAGCCTTGCTCTCCGCAGGTTCCAGTAACAGCTTCCTTCCTTGCCCCTTCTCTCCTAAATGTAGAACTTTTTCCTGATTTTGGGGGGGGGGGAGTGGGGATGGGGAGTTTTCACCATCTCTTGTTGGTTAATTTCAAATAGTCTTTCAATAAACTTTCTTAGTTACCTCTTTTACTATTTCATGTCTTCTCTGTCATGACCCTCAATGATATATGCTAATCTACACTGCTTGCCTCCATTTGATTCCTAAGTCTCTATGACTCACTCATCTTCAAAGTTGGTTACAAATTTACACATAAGTATTTCTTCTCTCCCTCCCCCCCCCACTTTATGAGAGCAAATGACTTGATGCAGTACATTGCTTGCCAAGGGTATCCCACATTGTCTTGGTGGTCCAGCCTGGCGCTTCCATACTGTTCCATGGTTCAGTGGTAATCTGCAAGATGCCTGTCCCACATTGGTCTGAATTACCAGCGGACTTGCAGACCTCTTAGTTTTGTTTTCTCAGAGCTCCTGTTTTGTGCGGAGGTGGCCCAGGAGTATTTCTCCCACATACCCCAGCCCAGTCTCCTATTAGCACCAGCTGAAACTCTGTCCTGCTCGCAGATCTCCTGCTGCCAGGACAGCAGGCATGGACCCCCAGCAGGAGCCTTCCCAGACAGGCAGCATGGTGAGTGATAAGAGCACATAATCTGGGGCCAGACTGCCTCTGTTAGAACCTCAGCTCCCTCACCAATCAGCCAGTGACCTCGGCAAGTTATGAAACTCTCAGTGCCTATATTTTCTTATCTGTAAAGCAGAGATGATAATACCCATTTCTTAAAAATTTGTTGTAACTTTAAACTTTCAATGCATATAAAGCACTTAGAATGGACTTTACATACTGAAAGTTCTATATAATAAATAATTTTTAAAAGCTCCGACTCTTTATATTTTGGGGTCCCCAGATTGCCATTAGGCAATTGGTGGGCCAGAAAGAGATCAGTTAGACGTATACTGTGGGCCGGGGGTGGAGTGCAGTTTGTCTCTTTGACTTTCTCTGTTTTGCTGGCCTCTTGGGTTCACAGCCCTGGAACTGGCCCAGCCCAGGGATGGGTGGGAAAAGGGTCCCCAAGCCAGCCATCTGCTCTCCGGTCCTTGAAGCTGTCTGGAGGTAAGAGCAGGCTGCAGTGAAACATCCACTGCAGGTTAGAATGCATCAGTTTGAAACAAGAGAACAGGACCCCAAAGAAATGATTTCCTTCTTCCCTCTGGCTATAGTTAAGAGCAATGAAAAGAGGCAGAGCTGCTGGGGCTCTGGCAGGAAAAAAAAAATCTGCTGGTAACCATGGAGACCCTGAAAAAGACCTTCAGAGAGCCCTGTGGCTGCTTTCAGAGGAAACTGCTGCTTGCCTTCCAACTCCAGCATGCACAGCGTTGTACAAACACAACTCCGTGCTCTTTGGAGCTCTGTCTTAATGACCATGCCCCCTCTTTCAGACGGGCGCCCTCTGAATGTCCCAGCCAAGGAAGCAAGAAAAGCCATGGGGAACTGAAAGGGAGAAAACTCAGACCTGCTGAGAAGCAGTGTTCAAAGCAGGAAGGGGACTTGTGAGATGAAACCTGGGCTCCTTTGCTTTTGTCCATTGAACTTGCCTTCATGTTCTTAACTATAGGTCCCTTATCCCTGCAGTGCTTAGATCCCCAGTGAACTGTAGCTTAGCACAGGCTGTATATCGGCACCAGTTGGTTTGCTAGTGAGTTGTATTCATCAGAGGACCAAAATCTCTCTGGAGGCAAAGGGCTAACTGAAGGGCCCTCTTGGCCTGTTCACAAGCAGCTTTAGTTTGAGACTTCGCTGTCAATAGCCTCCAGTGAGCACCGAGTGGAAGAGTGTGCTGTTCAGAAGTCTAAGGATTAGTGGATTTTAAAAGGAGTATGAATACCTGAGTACAAGGCCACAGTGTGACTGGTACACATCCTTATGATTAGAGGAAAAATACAGATGTTTGCACTGACAGAGGTAGGGAAGGGAGTTTCAGGGGAGCTGAATGGTTGAGTCTGATGGTCATTGGCTTCTAAAATTTGCAATGTGCTACATCCCAAGGTCAATACAAATAGGAGCAATGTTCATACCCTGAGGATCTTTGCAGTAAATGTGTGCACGTGTCAGTGGGTGCAGCAATGTGTGCATGCACCTGTGTGTATGGATATATTTCTTGTGGACCTGTGTGTGCTAAGGTGAAGAAGGCCCTGGTGAGAGCTGGTGCGTGGCAGTAGCAGGGTTTCATTCTTCAGTGGTGATCTATGGTACTTCATTATTTCTATCTTCCACCATCATCACCATCATTATCATCATCATCACTAACACTTACTGAACACTGACGATTAACAGTGTTCAGTGCTTTCCACACATTTTCTCATTTACTTCCACCTATTTTCCTATGAGGTAAGTACTGTAATATTCCTACTTTCTAGAAGAGAAAGCTAACTAAACCTTGACGTGTTAACTTGCCCAAGATAATATGGTCTGTAAGCAATGGAGCCAAATTCAAACTTAGTCAGTCCAACTCCTGAGGTAGCACTCCTGGCCACCCTTTTCCTCAATCCAAAAAAGGATTTTAGGTGGTTTTTCGGATACGTATAGTAAAACAAGATCACAAGTGAAAAAACTAGGCAAAGGGAAAATGAGGGCAGGATAAAGAACGTGTAATTATGGTCCTATGTTTGTGTCAGAGGTGAGACACAATTTGGGCTCTGAGTTTTCTAAATATACAAGCAGAGAAACATGATCATACTCATAGTAGTCACATAATAAAAATAAAAAGAAATTTATTAGGAGAAGCGTAGGAATTCTTCCTTTAGTAGATATTTTTCTACTATTTTATCTACTAAATATCGATTTTAGTAGATATTTTTAGATACTATAATGAACAAAATATTTCCTGACAATGAGACAATAAGGACTTCTTTAAGGCTGTTCCTTATAAGGTCTCTCAGTGTAGACCAAGGGCTTAATGACAAAATGTGATCTTTAGAATAAATTTTACAGGGTCCACAACAGTGGACTCCAGGAGCACAGCAGACCCTTTGGGCAGGTTACTTATCCTTACACAGGCAGCAGACAATTAGTGATCTTTTTGATGCCTCAGTTTTCTCATCTATAAAATGGGGACAGAAATATTACTTACCGCATAAAGGTGTGGTAAAGGTTAGACAAGACAGTACATGGAAAACACTCAGAACTTTGCTAAGAATGTGGTAAATAATCTGTGATGTTTGTCATCATCATCCGTGTTGTAATTACAGACCTATATGTTTAATGGTCAGACAAGCTGGCCTAAAGTTGTGTCCACTTAGGAAAATTAAACAGTCAAGCAGGTTTGCATCGCCTAATGGGAGGTTACTTCCTTCTGCATTATGATTCTAGAATTAGGAGGTGCCCATAAAACAGACTAAGATTTTTTTTCTCAGAAAATGATTCTGAGTTCATGATGACACACAAATGGGCAGTCAAAGCCCAACATCTCTGGCTCTGTTAGTTTCGGCTTGAAGCATTTAACATAGATGTTATCAAATTCTGCCACGGCCATAAAATTTCTCAATAAACAATGATAAAATACCTTATTTTAAGCAACGTAATTCCATAAGGAGTCCTTTCAGTTAAGCTAGTTTTGAAATGTTCTCTAGGTAGAAAAACCAGTTGATTTTGCTCTATGGGTTGTTAAGGTTTAACCCAACTCATTTTTGGAGAATATTTACCAGAAATGCTAATTTTGGTCTTGAAGTAAACTTTAATCTTGGGTTTTACTAGTTATAGCAGCTAGCATTACCATAACTAAAGAAGGATTTTATCTTCCAGAGTCAGCTAACTGTCCATTTAGGATAATAAAACTGTATCATCAGCACACAGAGGATGTTTATTTTTCTGGCTTCAGCTCTTCCAAAGGTGGTAGCTGGGTCATTTGGTACAATTTCAAGAGAAGGGGAAGCCACAGCTCAGTGTTCTCTCAGTTCTAGTGATGTAATGCAGATCCTAGAGAGTCTAGGGGCACTGCTGGGCATAAGAAGAAATAGACTAACAAGTCCACAAAAGATGAAGTGGGCTTGGATTGGTTTTTAATTTATTAGTGCAGTGACTTCAGATGATGAGCCCAATCTAGTGACCAAACTGAACTCGAATGTGATTCCAGCTGCCGAGGCTTGGTTCATGCCAGGGTGCAATGGCTTAACGGCAGAGAGAGCGTTTCACCAAAGTTTATGCCCTCCTTTCTTGGATTGGAGTCATTGCAGGGAGGCAGATTCTTTGTCAGGGACTATATTCCCCAGCACTACTTATTGCCAAATCACCCATCCTTACTAAAGGAATGTGAGCAGAAGTGAGTTGTGTCATTTGTAGGCTGAGATTTTAAAGAAATAAGTGAGGCTTGTCTATACTCCTGTCATCCCATCTGCAGGCTGAACAAAGGATTCTGCGATCCAAGGGGAAGAGGAAGCCACAAGATGGAAGCAGCTTGGTCCTCTCTGAGTCACCTGTGGAGGGAAGCCAACCCCCAACCAGGAACATCTACATTGGATTAAATTTTATTATGTTAAAATACTGCAACTTTGGATTTGATTTGTTACAACAGCTGTAATTACAGTAACTAAAGCAAGTGTTCATCTTTCAGAATCAGGTAGATTTCAAAATGACTACTGTGAACAAAGCAGGTAAAAAGCAACTAAGTAGAGTAAATCAAGGCAGAATAGTCTTAAAGGTACATTTAAAATGTATTTTCTGAAGATTACTCTTGGGAAAACAGTGTGATTTTGTGACTAAATATTTTTGTGGGTTGTCTAGAAGTCACTCTGTTTTCATCAAAAGGTAGTCATCTTTTTATGATGTCTACTGATTGTTAGCTCAGGGCTTTCTGTTTCTTCTCTAAACTTCCTTGTTTTGTTGGGCTTTGAGTAAACCCTAGTTTTCTATTATTCCTGGATATAATCCAATGATAACAGAGGCAAGGCTTGGTTGGGAATAGTCCTGGAATTTCCCAAGTCCTTTTACTTTAGTGTAAAACAGACTGAAATGAAGAAATCATGTTACCTCTCAATCTGGAAGGCGCCTTGGTCTCCTCAACCCCCACAGGGCTTCAGTTTTAGTTTCTGGACACAGGGTAAGGAGGAGGCGCAGAAGAACACACCCCCTGTGGTGCTGGCCTGTAGCCTAGCTCTGGGAAACGAGAAATTCCTGCCAGAGGCCTGTTCTGTCAGCAGAGGTTCAAGAAGTGCCCAGAATGTTGCTGATTCCACAGTGGGAAATGCTGTGATCAAGCTGCTAGGAGGGACTTTCAAAAGACTGGCGATCCAAGCCATGTAGTACAGTGGACTGGGGTAATTACACTTGGTCTGGGCAAAACTTTTTCCTTCGTCGCTCAACTTCTTACATAAATGTGACCTTCTCGATCATCTAGCTTATTTGAGGACATTCCTTCACATGGTTTCCAGCAGCATACATTCCTAGATTTCCTTCTAACCCACTGGTCTCCTGTCTCAGTCTCCTTTGCTGGGTTTTTGCTTCCTTCCAGCCCATAAACGTTGGCATGACTCTGAGTTCAGACATTAACCTTTCTGCCCAGCTAGTGCTCTGTTACCCTGTTTGGTTTCCTTCATAGCACTATTTGAGATAACACTATTTATTTGTTTACTAGTGTGCCACTTAAGTCACTGCGAGGTCAGAGATGCTGTCTTGCTCCCTGTGGAACTGCAAGGGCCTAGAACAGTGGTTGGATCATAATAAGCACTCAGTAAATAGTTATTGAATTAATAACTGACTAATTTAATGAATGAATATATGAATTCAGATGATGATGAACAACATGTTTTCTTAAATCAGAGACTAGAAGAAAAAGGTTTTATTGAAGTAGGAGGGGACTGAGTTTAGCACTGAGATTATTCCAGGATATTTTGATTCACTGAGGTGTAGTCCTGTCTGCTACAATTCCCCTACCCCCCAAAAATGGGATGGATTTTGTTTTTATTCGCCACAGAGGGTTGGATTAGATGATCTTCTAATCCAAGTTGGGTGCTTCCCAACTTGGGCGTCGTGTGAACCTGGCTACTCACCTCACATCAGGCTCAGCGGTGGCAGCATGCAGTGGCAGACGGCCATTTTTATCTGGGATATTGTGCTTGGCACCATTTCTGAGTAGACTCACACAACCTTCCAGCCAACCCTGGAAGAGCAAGAGCATCATTATATAACACAATCTTGCATAACACAATCCAACAAACCTTCTCCAATTTTCTTTCCCTTTCTTCTTTGGTTTGGCTAAAAACATGTTCTATTGACCTAAAGTGGTTAAGGACTATAACTCGAATTTACACAACAGAGGGCTGAAAGTCTTGAGGTATGGATGCCTGAGTTTTGTGGAGGAACTTCACCCTGTCAGATGCAGATTGATTCCTAGACTCTTTCTTCTACCTGCACCTCCCCATTTCTAGGGCCACTCGCGTGTACTCCACTTTTTATACTCAGTTCCTAGAGCAAAATGTGGCATGTGATGGGGTGATTACTCAGCTCTAGCCTCTCATTCTGTGGGCTTAGCTCCTAATCATGCTTGTCAATGGTCTCACCTGGATGTCATGGTCCAGTTCCAAAACTGTGCTCCTGCGTCATTCTTGAGTCCCAGCCTCCACTCGATGCCTCAGTCTATCTATAGCTGATAAACAGCCCTTTGTCCTCTTTTCCAAGTTCCCTTTCTAGTAACTAGTCAGTCCCTCTTCTGACACCTAGAATTCTATGCTGAGCGCCACCTACTCCCGTGGCTGAGACTCAGCTACTCTGGTGATTTTTTCCTGCTGAATCTGGGGGCATCACCAGCACCCCCTCAGGGTTCCCCATTATTGTGCTTTACCCACCTATGAATTCCTCAAGTAACTTCCTGAGAACCCCCTGCTGTCTACCAATTACCCAGATTGAGACCTGATATTGCTACATCTCATCCTTGTCCCTTCCTTGGTCAGCACAGCTGGGCCACGTCTCTCCTTATTTCAAAGGGCAAATATAATTGCAGGCTAGTTCTCCCATTCTGTTCATCATCTGACCCAACTTGCTGATGACTGAGTTTGGCTCACATGACAAGGAGAATGTCTCCTAAATTCATCCAGAATCACTTGGGTTACTCACCCAATTATAAACAGGCTTTTAAGTAAATGAAGCTATTATTATGAAGAATAAGACAATAACTCTCTATTTTTGTCCTGCCTTCTTCTATTCCTATATAGTTAAGTCTCAAGATTACCCAATGTTAAGAGAAAGATGACTGAAGATTTTCCCTCACAATATTGTAAGCAAAAATAAAAATGTTACTAAATGCATGGAAGAAAAAGAGAGATGATAAGAAAGAAATTTTGGTTCTGAAAAGTCTAGAAAAAATTTTTTCCAACAAAAGCACATCAAAATTCATAGGTTTGATTGAATATGGCTTTGTAGAACTGACCAATAATATTTAAGTTTTAAGTAGAAGCAAATAATTTCAACCTTGAGTCATAGTTTACCAATGTATTAAATCTAGTTTTAGTTCCTAATGTCTATGTCATCAATTTCTCTGATTAAAAGGGAAAAGTATGACTAGAAGACCCAAAAGAAAGGAATGCTGGACAAATTTCAGAGTTGCCAAATTTTAGAGTTGCCTAAGGTTTAGTTTTTGAAAAACAAATCTTCTGATGGGGGAAGGTTTGAAACATTTTTATCATTTTGCAACATTTCCTGGAACTATGCGTGCATAGGTTTTTTTTTTTTTTCTTTTCTTTTCTTCAGAAAAGAAATCAGAAAGCCACCTAATACATCTGAAACCCATGGTCACTATTCAGAACTAACAAATACGTCTTTTACCTACTATGTGCTGGGTGATTCTGCATATGTTTCTCCTTCACTTGTGATAAACTTAGGGTATTATTTTTACTACATTTTACAAATGAGGAAAGAGGCACAAGAGGTGAGGAAATTTGGCTAAGGTCATGCATCTATGGTAAGTTTATTTGTACAGTGAGTTTGAAGCTGTGACTGATCCAATTTCTAAGTGCCCCCTTTGCCAAGCTGCCCTTTAATACTTGAATTCAAACACTGCCAGAGGGAGTGGTGGACTTCACAGTGCCATCAATAGCACACCACCTACCCCCATCCTTCCCAGGGAGCCTCAGGAGAGCCAGCGAAGAGCCCTGCCTTGGGGGTCCAAACTGAGGTGAGGTCAACATTAAGAGGATAGTGCCACATGCTGTCATGCAGGCAAACTTCCCCATGCAGCTCTTTAGAATGCATTCCTAGAAAGAGTTCTCTGCAACGGTGGCACCTCGCTAGGCTCACTGTTCGCTCTGAACTAGAGGAGGACTTCTTCCCAGTTCTTAAGTGGCTCTCCAGCCCAAGAAATCTGAAATTTTGAATTTTAGAATTTTGAAAGAAAGCTAGCTTCGTTTCACTCTATTCTGTATGCTAGTGGCAGTTAACTTTAGAAACCATCTCTAATCCCTTCCTGCATCCCCTGATCCAAATTTCCTCTTTTCAACTCAGCTCAGACACCAGAAATCTCCATAGCTAGAGCAGTTGTTAGGGCATGTGCTAGAAGGGAGGGGGGCTGGGAGGGCAGTTACAGGTATGTCTGAGATACTGGACTTCACCTAGTGTTCACAGACCAGTGTTTTTCAAACTTGAACAGCATAAAAATTGCCTGGGAAGTTTGTTTAACATACAGGTACTTCCCTCCACCCACAACCCCGTCCTGCTCCCAGAGTGTCTGACTCAGAAGGTCTATGGTGTAATCCAGGAACCCACATTTGAAACAAGCACTTCAACACTTTGAAAAATTCTTCCCAGTTTCATGTGTGAGTCCTAGAGAAAGAGGGCATGCAAATAAGAAATCAAAGGCTAGTTTCTAAAGAAAAATCTCTGTGAGAACTGGGCAATGCTTCACTGCAAGTTACGCTAGATTGTGGCACGTAGGTGGGTATTTGGGGAAGAGAGTGTTCCATTTGGCCAGGGCAGCTTCAGGATACCATGGGCTAATTCACCACTGTCAATGGGCAGCGACAGCAAATGCAAGAAGCTGCATCAGTGCAGCAACAGTAGTTTCTGATGAAGATTTCCAGGAGCTGTGTTGGGAGAGGAGAGAGAGTGATGACCCTCACATGGCACCAAGGAGGACTTGTTTGACATGGACTCAAGATAGCGCTGGGATCTCCCAGAAAGATTACAGGGAAGATTTGAGAGGAGACAGGCTTGAAGTTTTTCAGTAAGGCTGTATCAAGCTTGAGCTAAAGTTGGGAAATGCTAGACTGAAATCTCCTGCACTGAGGACTGGCTCTATACAATTTTTAATTTGAACACTGATTGTGGGTTGAATCCTATGAATGGTGTTGTCCCTGAAGAGTCTGGTCTTTCTCCCCTACTCCCTACCTACCACTCTTCCCAGTTCTCATTGTTCTCACTTTGCTTATCCTTCAGCCTCTACTGAACTAGTCCTACCCCAGAGAGGTAAACTGCAGCTTCAAATGCTAATCCCCACTCAGATGGTTTCTAAAGTTAACTGCCACTAGCATACAGAATAGAGTGAAACGAAGCTTGCTTTCTTTCAATGAAGGGCACTTAATGGAGGGCATTCTTAGAAGTGAGTACCAAGTGTGTCTGGAAATGCCTCAGGGGAAATTATGATGCAGTTAAGATGGAAAAGAATATTTCTCTAATGCTGGTATCACCTCTAACTTAGAGGATTGTTAGGAAAATCAAAATGACTTAAATGCATGAAACCAACTCTAAGTGGTATATAAATGTTGGAGATGATCAAAGCAAAGGTTTCAAGTTCTGTTTCTACTGGCCAGCTGCATAAATCCAAGAACACTCTTCTGCAAGTGGGGCCCCACAATGACACATTTAGTCCACTCCACTCCTTAATGCCGCCACAGACGCAGTCAGTACCAGATAGGTTGCCAGGCAGAGACTTGTGCGGCCATAAGCGTCCTGCATGTTAATATTTGCTCCCATCTTCAACAGCAGCTTCACTGTGTCCACTTGACGTCCAGAAACTGCATGCATTAAGGGTGTACATCCTGGAATGAGACATTTCAACAGCCTTTAAAAATGTTTGATTTGTGAAATTTATGAACGGACTTTGCCTTTTTATTTATTATGCTCTTTGCAGATAAATGAACAACCCTCAACACAAACCCAGCTGTTGAGCTGAAGAGAGATGATGATTGTTGCTACATTTATATAAACTATGTATTTTTCTGGCCCTATTAAATCTTTTATAATTTTTCAGTAATTGGTTGATTAGGACATTTTGTGCAGATGATAAAATTTGCTTATTACTACCTTGGGAATCAGCACAATTTGGGACGTAACAGGTAGGTTTATCCTGACTTGGTTTGAACAATGCAGAATCTGGAGGTGTCTTTGGAAAGCACTTCAGCCAGGCAGACAGGCGCAGCACACTTTTATTGGAGGTGGTAAGTGATATAGGGCAGTGATGGTAGACTAACCCTGTGTTGCACAAATTCTTGCTAAAAGGGGCCATCTTAACTGAAATACTTCTTTGTTTTTAGAATCACTATAGGCCAAGCATTTGGTTTTTCATGTGTTTTCTTCCTGAATAAAAACACAGATGAAATCACACATTCTGATTGACTTTGCAGGGCTGTTAGAACAAGCCAGGCTGGTGAGGCAGAACCCAGGTACTTCATACTCCTCCAGGTGAAGAAAACAACGTCAGACACAGTCCCTTGCCCAGCTGAGACTTGTTTAGATGCCTTTTGATTGTAGATTCACATAGATGTTGTGATTTGTTTCCAGGTGAACTGCAAACTATGACCTCAGAGATCCCTGAGAATGGATAAATTCTAGGACTGCTGTTCTTACCAAAAGATTGCAGCCTGCAACCCAGTTTTTCTCCGTATCTCTCCTTTTTAATACTCTTTCAAGCACCTGTACTGGGTAAAATCAACAAAGAACTGCTATGTCTTAAATAGTGGCAAAACTTCCTTCCTTCTCTCTCTCTCCTTCCTCTCTCCTCTTTTCTTTCTCCTTTCTCTTCTCTCTTTTCTCTCTCTCTCTCTCTCCCTACTTCCTCTCCATTCCTCCTTCCTTGGGTCCCTCCATCCTTTCCTTCCTTCTATCCTCCCTTCCTCACTCCCTTCTTTCTTCTCTTTATCTATTTCCTTATTTTATTTTTTGCTTATGGGTGTTGAATTGCTCCAGCATCATTTGTTGAAAAGGCTTTCTTTCACTGAATTACATTTGGACCTTTGTCAAAGGTCAGTTGAGCATATTTGTGTGAGTCTATTTCTGGGTTTTCTGTTCTTTTCCATTGATCTATGTGTCCATCCCTCACCCAATACACAGTCTTGATTTCTGTAGCTATATAATAAGTCTTGAAATTGAGTAGACTGATTCCTCCCACTTTTTTCTTCTTTCTTAAAATTGTTTTATCTATCCTAGTTTCTCCTAGTTACCTTCTATACAAATTTCAGATAATCTTGTATAATCTTTTAGATAATCTATAAAAAAATCTTGCTGGGGTTTGACAGAAATTGCATGAAACCTGTATATGAATTTGGGGAGCACTGCATGTTTACCACCTTGAATCTTCTAATCCATGAACATGGTACATCTTTCCATGTATTTAGATCCTTGATTTCTTTCATCAGCATTTTACAGTTTCAGTACACAAGTCTTGTACATGTTTTGTTTTATTCACACTTAAATATACTTTATTGAGTGATTTTAATTGGTATCATGGTTTTAATTTTGGTGTCCACATGCTCATTTCTAGTATATAGAAATAAATTTGTTTTTGTGTATTGATCTTGTACCCTGTGACCTTGCTGGATTTACCAGGTATTGGAAGTTTTTTTCTTTTAGTAGGTTCCTTAGGACTTTCTACATAGACAACCAAGCTGTGCAAAGAAGGAACAGTTTTGTTTTTTCCTTTTCAGTATGTATGCTTTTTATTTCCTTTTCTTGCCTTTTTGCACTGGCTGGAAGTTCCAGCATTATGATGAATATGAGAGAGAGTAGACATCTTTGTTCTGTTCCTGATTTTAGGGGCAAAGCACTCAGGCTTTCACCAGTAAGTAAAATGTTAGCTCTAGGGTTTTTTGTAGATACTCTTTAAAAAAAATCTTTTTTTCAATGAATGTAAAGTAATATTTTTTATTTTTTTGGTGGGGGGAGGTGATCAGGTTTATTTCTTTAGTTCTTAAGTGGTGGTGCTGGGAATGTAGATACTCTTAATCAAATTGAGTAAGTTCCCCCTTTATTCCTATTTTTCTGTGAGTTTTTAATCATGAACATGTGTTAAATTTTGTCAAATGCTTTTTCTGCATCAATTGATATGATCGCATAATTTTTCTTCTGTAGCTGGTTAATATGATGGATTATACTGATTGATTTTCAAATATTGAACCAGACAGAACATTTCTAGGGAAAAAACAACTTGGTCATGGTATATAATCCTTTTTACATATTACTGAACTCTATTTGCTAATATTTTGCTAAGGATTTCTGTATCTATGTTCATGGGGAATATTGGTCTGTGGGTTTATTTTTCATATCATTTTTTGTCAGGTTTTGATATCAGAGTAATAGTAGCTTCATAAATGTAACTGAGAAGTTTCCTCCTTTTATCTTGTCTGAAAAATTATGTAGAATTGATATTAATAATTATTTAAGAATTTGTAGGAGTCTCCAGTAAAATCATCTAGGCCTGATGATGCCTATTTCTGGGAATTTTTAAATTATGAATTTAATTTTGTTAATAGTTATAGCATTATTCAAATAATCCGTTTCCTATTGGATGAACTATGGCAGAGTTTATCTCTTTTTTGAAGGAATTAATCCATTTTGTCTAGTCATATTATAAGTGTAGAGTTGTTTTATTTTCTTATTATCGTTCAGATGTCTGCAGAGTCATTCCTAATAGTTGTAATTTGTGTCTTCTTTCATTTTCTCTTCATCATTGCTAGAGGTTTGTCAATTTAATTGACAGTTTCAAAGAATTAGTTTCTTGTTTCATTGATTTTTCTCTATTTTTCTTTTTCTGTTTTCAATTTCATTGATTTCTATTCTTCTCTTTATTATATCTTTTGTTTGCTTTGGGTTTAGTTTGCTTTTCTTTTTCTATGTTCTTGAGGTGAGAACTTAGATTACTGATTGATACTTTTCCTCTTTTTAAATGAATGTATTTAGTGCTATACATTTCCCTCTTAGCACTGCTTTAGCTGTATCCCACAAGTTTTGATATGTTGTATCTTTGTTTCCATTCATAGTCAGTCAGTACAAGCCAGGATTGAGTGCAATTAGTCTGACTTTTGTACTTATCACACAAGTGGTGTTTAACCTTTTACTCTCCTCATTTCCAACTTCTAGCCCCAACACAGATGTACAAGTAAGCCTGCTTTAAAAACAAACAAAAAACTACCATGGCTAAATTAGGGAGCAACCACTCACTTTACAAAACATTTTATTGTCATGATAAGGGAATCCCAAGCTCCTCTTGGGATAGGTCAACTGTTAAAAATCATTAATGATTTCTCAGAAATACTAGGTCACAGAAACCAATGATAGATCCTTTGTTGCAGTCCTGTAGCACCCTGAGGCAGCTGCTTCTTCTTCCTCTTCGTCCTGCTCCTCCTCCTTCTCCTCTGTCTTCTCCTTCTTCATCTTCATTTTGCAAGCCTACTTTCTTTCAGTTGTTCAGATTCTTTCACTTCTATTGCTCTGTTTTCAAGTTTACTGATCCTTTCCTCTGCCTCCTCATTCTGCTGCTGAGCTTAGCCTTTGAGTGTTTAATTGTAATTATTGTATTTTTCAGTTTAAACATTTTCCATTTGGTTCTTCTTTATATCTGTTATTTCTTTGCTGAGCCTTTCTATTTTTTCATTTGTTTCAAGCATGTTCATAATTGCTCATTGAAGCATTTTTTTTTTCATGGCTACTTGAAATCTTTGCCAGATAATTCTAACATTTTTCCTCTCAGTGTTGGGATCTATTAATTGTCTTTTTTTTTCATTCAGTTTGAGGTCTTCCTGTTTCTTGGTATGATAAGTGATTTTTCTACTGAAACTTGGACATTTGGGGTATCGTGTTATGAGGTGCCTAATCTTACTTAAACCCTCTGTTTTAGCTGCTTTCTTTGACACTGCTCCAAAGGAGAAGAGAAGATTCTTCATTACTGGGTGGTGGAGAAAGTCCTAATTCTCAAAAAGGATTCCTGTGACACTGCCCTTGCAGGTAGGGGGATGGGGAGATGAAGACCTTATTACCAGGTGGAGGTGGAGGTCCAGTCTCCCCACTTGGTCTTTGCTAGAATGCATGGGGCTGTTGTCATAGTTTTTTTTTTCTTTTCTTTCTTTTCTTTCCCTTCCTTTTGCTTCCCTTCCCTTCCCTTCCCTCTCCTCCCCTCCCTCCCTTTTTCTTCCTTACTCCCTCCCTCCCTCTCCTCTTCCTTCCTTTCTTTCTTTCTTTGCCTTCCTGCCTTCCTTCATTTTTTGAAGTGATGTTTGGTGGAATAGACTCATTATTGTCTCAAAGTTTTCTGTCTTGCTATGTGGCCCTTTCTTGGTTCTTTGGCTAGAGAACAGACTTTTGTTAGGGGCTTTTTTGGTCTATGTCTATTGGCATGTCTACATTATTGACTTATTTGGCACCAAGTCTGGGGATTATAAGGCAAGAAGGAAATCCAGGAAACTTACCACTTAGTCATTTTTTGGGTCCCAAGGTCCTACCTAGTCTGTCATTTTCTCTCCACCTTCTGGAGTGTTCTCATGTTTATTTTATATACAATGTTCAGGATTTTTAGTTGTATTTAGCAAAAGGAATAAATAAAAATGTACTCCTTCTACTCCATCTTCCTAGAAACAGAAATCCTCACTCTCTGGCTTTCATAGTCACACTTTCCCAATGTCCATTGCTACCAAAAATGTCCTCCTCTTTCCATACCCCCTTTCTATCTACTTAGCTGATCTACTTTAGTCATTCATACAAAGAAGCTGAAAACAAACTCTACCAACCAACTTTATGAGAAGAAGTGATGTAAAAGAATTCGAAGATTTGTGTCCATGACTCTCATTAAATGAAATACTAAGGGACCTATACATGGCTATAGGCAGGATACTCCTTGTTTCTCCAGTATCAAAGTGGCCTATCAAATATAATTTTATTAACATTGCTCACATCTGGAGGCGATCTCTAAAATGACAGAGCAGGGTTCAAAATGCACAAACAGCTCACCTTCACTGTCACAGCATTCTAGGATGGAAGGGTCTTCCCGAATCACAGCAGTCAGAGCATTGACATCTCCATTAGATGCTGCTTGATAAACCATGTTCAGGTCAACTTCCTCAGATGAATCACCTTCATGAATCAAATAGAGACACACTTAGTGTGTGGAGAGAATTCACTGAAAGAATAACAACACCCAAAGTATCACCCACACAAGTGATTCATGAAAACCTCTCTGGTGAATCCAGGCAGAAGACTGAGTCATCCTGATCACACACACCTTCACCACTTCTGAAGAAAAGTTGACCACTGTGGGCCATGTTGTAGGGTCACCATATATTGGGAAGGAGCCTGAGGAATTAGATGTCCTCTGAGATTTAATGATTCTCTCCAGTCATTCAGACTACTTGAAATCAGTAAGACCAGACTGGGAAGTGGAGCCCTCATCTTGGTTCTGGGTTTCCCTTTTTTGATTTGAAACATGTTACTTTCCCTTTCAATGACTCAGTTTACCCACCCTTGAAAGAGATATTGTGCTCCTTATTCTCTGTCCTTCAGATTACTCTCTTTTTCCTCCTGCTCTGTACCCTGAGGGCTGACCCTTGCTAGCTGTATCACCCAGGCCCCCTGCCCCTTAGTGTCCATGGGAGGCACTGACAGGAGAATGATAGAAGAGAGAAAGAGGGGGCATTTCTTCCTGCCTTCCCTAGTGCAGGGTCTAGCAGTAGTTGCTTCTCTTCCACCAAGAGGATCCTCCTCCCCAGAACCAGCCCTCACTGGACTCCCTCCGGTAATATATTGTCCTTTCAACCCTGCCTCATCTCTGTATGTAGTCCCTTCACCAAAAGTCCTTCATCTGAACCATCTGGGATTTCATGACATGGTGTTTCCAGAAGAAACAGAGCTGTATGCAACTCCCTTGAATTTGGTAGCCACCTTTATTATACCTTTGTGCATGACTGGACCAACGAATAGTACTGCCAAAGGTGACAACAGAACTGTGAGTCAAGTGACCCCAGGGGAGCACTGGAAGGGCTTGGAGACAAGCTCTGTTTATGGGGATACCCTCTGTGAGATGCTGTGCCGAGGCGTTCTATTTAAACAATTTCTCCCACACATGGCTATGGTTCAGGGAAAATACATGCATGCAAGAAAAGCTTCTAAAATTGTGTTTTTTTATTAGTGTAGACATTATGCCAGAGAGTCTACAGTTCTAATTGATCTTTAGTTGGCAGTGGTCCTAACCCTCTGGCTTGGTTTCTCTGTCCCAGTATTTCTGGGAAGTCATTAATGACTTTTAAACCAGTTAACCTGCCCCAGGAGAAGCTTGTCACTGAAAATGATTCACTTATGACAACAAACTGCTTTGTAAAGTGAGTGATTTCTCCCTAATTTATCCATGGGAGATTTGTTACTGCAGGTGTTGTTTTCAAAGATGACTCACCTGTGCATTGCCTGAGGGCTGGAAGTGAGAAGGGAGGGACGTCAAGGTCAAATGTCACCTCTGTGGTAAGTTTAAGGACTCTGGAGCCACGCCATTGGGGTTCAAGTACTGGTGTGTACTAACCAGCTGTGTGAATTTGGGCCAGTTACCCTCTTTGGGCCTTAGTATCCTTATCTTTCAAATGGAGATGATGATGATGACAACCACCTATTTCATAAGGTTGCTGTGAAGAATAAATGAGTTAATATTCAATCTTATGTGCCTTTAGAACAGGGCATAGCATGTAGTAAATGCTGTATATACTTCGCTACTACTACTGTTACCATTTATACGTGTGTGTGTGTGTGTGTGTGTGCATGTTTAGACAGCATTAGAAATCTGGGACATGTAGAGATGAAGGTCTCTCTGATGATGGCTAGATAAAGGATTCATAGATTGCATAGAGCATTCACTCTGTTAGAAACCCTCCCAGGAGCCTAGATGTTTTGTTAAGATTGCTCATGATATCTTTGGACACAAGAAATAGGGCCCAGACTTAAGGACAGAGATGGGCTTGGTACCCGGTTGTACCACATCCAAAGATGCTGGTGATGTCATTTCAGAAGGAAGATCCTGGTGGTGGGCTAAGGAACTCTGTGTTTATAGCCTGTTTATATCTTATACAACATGTTTATATAACATACATAAATGTGTTTATAACCGCATCACTGAGTGCAATAAAATCTGTAAGGCACATTAATAACACTGTTGAGTATACACAGCCGAGAGAAATAAGAAATGCATTGCCTCATAGAATTAGAATCCCAAATAATTTGCCAAATAATTAGAAGGATTCTAATAAGACTGTATTTAATAGGGATAAACATAGGGTAATGTCTCTTGTTCCATAAACTACTTGAACTAATTGAAGGGTGGTTGAACCTGTAGTTTTTGTTCCTCAACATCTCCTCACCCTGCTAGTGACTTTAACCTGGTTATTCTCTAGGGACCACCTCCTCTCCACTTTCAGCCCACAAGCTGATTCAGTGGAGTTGACTATATCCCTGCTCAGGGACAGAATCATGTGACCCAGAGCTAAGCCATTCAGCACGAGCATTATTCTGGCCACAGAGATTGGTACAGTGATGTGGCCCAATCAGAATCCATGAAAGGCAATGATACTTTGGATATTTTGGGATTTCTGGGAGGAAGCATTTTTTTTTAACCATTGGTGCACCTAGGAGCTATGGGGGGGATATTATATGGGTGGAGAGCCTAAGAATGAAGACAACACAGGAAGAGCAGAGCTGGGCTAAGAGAAGGAAATAATTGAGACCTGGTGACATCACTTGAATTCCTGAAGCCATACCTTAAGCCAGCACCATTTTTGGAACATTTACATATGCCAATAAATTCCTTTTTTGCTTAAGTCAGTTTGCATAAATGTGTTTACTTTTCTTTTTAATCACTGAAGAGTTCTAACTAACAAAAAGTTTAAGTGGTGGCATATTAGAAAAGCATTTAGGTTTTCAGTTGGGCATTTAGTGCTAAAGGAATAAACAATGTGACAATAAACTAGTAGGATCCCTGGCTGCAATAATAATAGTCTAGCAACCAGACTGAGGGAGGTAATAGACTTTGTACATTCTTAACTAGTCAGTGTCATGAAGTCTATGGCCTATGGATTAAATGAGCTGTAGGTAGCTAGAGAACATTCAGAGGAGAGTGACAAGAATGGAGTATGGCTGGACTTCATATCATATGATGAACAGTGGAAGGAAATAGATGTGTTTACTCTGGAGATTACTCTTGTGTGGTCATGATGGTTGCTTTCAGATATTTGAAGGTTTTTAAATTTTAATTTAAAAATGTGGTAAATACACATAACAAAATTTGCCATTCTAACCATTTTTAAGTGTAGAGTTCAGTGGCATGATGTACATTCACATTGTTGTGCAGCCATCACCACTATCTCCAGAACTCTTTTCATCTTCCAGAACTCAAACTCTGTACCCATTAGACAAATACTCTCCATTTCTCCTGCTCTTCCATATCCTAGAAACCACCGTTTCACTTTCTGTCTCTATGAACTTGATCACTCTAGGTACCTCATTTAAGTGGAATCATACAGTATTTGTCCTTATGTGCCTGGCTTATTTCACTTAGCATAATGCCCATGAGATTCATCCATATTGTAGCATGTGTCAGAATTTCCTTCTTTTTAAAGGTTGAATAATAATCTGTTGTATGTATGTATCACATTTCGTTCATTTATTCAGCCATCAGGGTACACCTGGGTTGTTTCCACCTTTTGCTATTGTGAATAATGGTGCTACAAACATGGGTATACAAATAATTCTTTTAGACTCTGTTTTCAGTTCTTTGAGGTATATACTTAGAAGCAAAATTGCTAGTAGCATGATAATTCTATTTTTAATTTTTTAAGGAAACACCACACTGTTTTCCAATGTGGCTGCAACATTTTATATTCTCACCAACGATGTACAAGGGTTCCAATTTCCCCACATCCTTATCAATATTTGTTACTTCCTGTTTTTGCTTCATATGTTTGTTTGTTTTAATAATAGCTAGCCTAATGGGTGTGAAGTGATATCTTGTGGTTTTGATTTGCATTTTCCTATGATTAGTGATGCTGAGAATCTTTTCATGTGCTTTTTGGCCATCTGTATATTTCTGGAGAAATGTCTAAGTCCTTTGCCCATTTTTAATTGGGTTTTTTGTTTGTTTGTTTGTTAAGCTGTAGAAATTCTCTATATAGTCTGGATATTAACTCATCAGATATATAATTTGCATACATTTTCTCCCATTCTGTAGGTTGCCTTATCACTCTGTTGAAAGTGTCCTGATGCACAAAACCATTTAACACTGATGTAGTTCAATTTGTCTATTTTATCTTTGGTTGTCTATGCTTTCGTCCTCACATCCAAGAAATTACTGCCAAATTCAATGTCATGAAGCTTTCCCCCTTTGTTTTCTTCTAAGAGTTTTACAGTTTTAGGTCTGATCTTTGGCCTACCTTGAGTTATTTTTTATAGACAGTTTTAAGGTAAGGGTCTGACTTCATTGTTTCACATGTGGCTGTCCAGTTGTTCCAGCATTATTTGTTAAAAAGACATTTCTTCCACCACTGAATGGTCTTGGTATCCTTATTGACCACAGATGTATGAGATTATTTCTAGACTCAGTTCTATTCTGTGGATCTATATATCTGTCTTTATGCCAATACTACACTGTTTTGATTGCTGTAGATTTGTAATATGCTTTGAAATCAAAAGTGAGAGACCTTCAACTTTGTTCTTCTTTGGTAAGTTTGTATTGGCTATTTGTGGTCCCTTGAGATTCCATATGAATTTTAGGATGGACTTTTATATTTCTGCAAAAATATCATTGGGATTTTGATAGAGATTGCATCAAATCTGTAAATCTCTGGGTAGTATTGACATCTTAACAATATTATCTTCTAATCAATGAAACACAAGATGTCTTTCCATTTTATTGGTGTCTTCTTTAATTTCCAGCAGTGTTTTGTAGTTTTCAGTGTACAAGTCTTTTTTGCCTCTGGGCTAAGTTTGTTTCTAAGTATTTTATTCTTTTTTTTTAATCATTTTATTTATTTGTTTATTTTTTCTAACTTTTTTTTTTACTGAGTTCTAGTCATTTTACAATGTTGTGTCAAATTCCAGTGTAGAGCACAATTTTTCAGTTGTACATGAACATACATATATTCATTGTCACATTTTTTTCACTGTGAGATACCACAAGATCTTGTATATATTTCCCTGTGCTATACAGTATAATCTTGTTTATCTATTCTACATTTTGAAATCCCAGCCTGTCCCTTCCCACCCCCCGCCCCCTTGGCAACCACAAGTTTGTATTCTGTGTCTATGAGTCTGTTTCTGTTTTGTATTTATGTTCTTTTTTTTTTTGTAGATTCCATATATGAGCGATCTCATATGGTATTTTTCTTTCTCTTCCTGGCTTACTTCACTTAGAATGACATTCTCTAGGAGCATCCATGTTGCTGCAAATGGCATTATGTTGTCGGTTTTTAAGGCTGAGTAGTATTCCATTGTATAAATATACCACACCTTCTTTATCCAGTCATCTGTTGATGGACATTTAGGCTGTTTCCATGTCTTGGCTATTGTAAATAGTACTGCTATGAACATTGGGGTGCAGATGTCTTTTTGAAGTAGGGTTCCTTCTGGATATATGCCCAGGAGCAGGATTCCTGGGTCATATGGTAAGTCTATTCCTAGTCTTTTGAGGAATCTCCATACTGTTTTCCAGTGGCTGCACCAAACTGCATTCCCACCAGCAGTGTAAGAGAGTTCCCTTTTCTCCACAGCCTCTCCAGCATTTGTCATTTGTGGACTTTTGAATGATGGCCATTCTGACTGGTGTGAGGTGTATACTTCATCATAGTTTTGATTTCCCTTTCTCTGATAATTAGTGATATTGAGCATTTTTTCATGTGCTTATTGATCATTTGTATTTCTTCCTTGGAAAATTGCTTGTTTAGGTCTTCTGCCCATTTTTGGATTGGGTTGTTTGTTTTGTTCTTACTAAGTCATATGAGCTGCTTATATATTCTGGAGATCAAGCCTTTGTCGATTTAATTTGCAGAAATTTTCTCCCATTCCGTAAGTTGTCATTTTGTTTTACTTATGGTTTCCTTTGCTGTGCAGAAGCTTGTAAGTTTAATTAGGTCCCATTTGTTTATTCTTGCTTTTATTTCTATTGTTTGCGTTTTTTTAAATTCTTTTTGATGCTACTGTAAACAGAATTATTTTTCAAAGAGCTTTTAAGCAGAAAATTTTATGATTAAATACTTCTGTGAAACTCTAGCAGTTAGAAATAGCAGCGAGTGAGACTGACAGAAGGGTATTTTAAGTTTTAGAACACTGTAAAAATGTTCTGGGTTACCTCAATAGGTAGTGAGCTTCCTGTCATTAAAGATGGTCAACCTTGGCTAGACAGTCACCACAGAAGTGTGTTGCAGAAAGAATTCAGACAGAGAGTGAAGCACAAGGTAGGGGGAAGGGAAGATGTGTGAGGCAAAACAGAATGTACCTCAGAGTTTCTTCCAACCCTGAGAAACCATACTAAATTACACAGTGATTAGCAAATAAGAAATGAAGGACCTTCCATAGAAATTGTGTAGAAACAATCAATTTAAATTGCAGTCAATGCAAATAATTAAGCCTACACTTGAGATAGTACAAAGAATTTCTGTAGAAATGAGAAAGGGTGAAGTAGAAGTAATAGGTATGAGGAGGATAATTCATGGTCCTGATGGAATCTTAAACGGAGACAAGAAAAAATGTTTTCTACTGAAGGTTCACAAAATCATTTAAGAAATGCAGAAGATCCACATAAACAAATAATACATAAATTCTTTCTTGTCTCCTTCCTTCTTTCCTTATCCACCTGGCTATTATTTATCTATATTCCGTCTATCTGTCTATCTATCTATCATCTATCTATCTATCTAGTGTCATCTGTCTACCATCAATTTGTCATCTATTTATCTTTCTTACCATTCAGCTTTAGAGGAGGAGCATGGTTTGAATAGCTTTTGCCTCCCTAACTGTGCGAAAGTTAAAACAGACTTATATATGGGTGCATAAAGAGAAATTCTAAAATTCACAGAGGGAGTGAGACTGAAAGTAGAGAAAATGGAAAACAGACATAAAGGAAATAGGAAGAAGCATGTGAACAGATGTAGATTATATAGATTATATTTTATTAAAAATTATCTATGTATATATTTATATACAAAAAATATAAGACTAGAAGAACCTGCATCAAAACATCAGTAATCTCTTAGATATTATTCACAACTTTCTGTATTTTCCAAATTTTCTATAATGAACTTATGTATTTTTATAATCATCAAAATACACCAAGTTTTAAATGTTGAGAGAGTAGTGTGTCTTACTAGGTTTACATTAATGTGTTACTACTAGAAGGGTAGACAGAGACTAGTGTGTCTGAGAATACAAGTCCTTGATATTTGATAAGGTGCTGAAAAAGGAAAAACACACATGCATTTTGCTAATTCTGACCTTTATAAATACCCTAGTAAATTAGAAAAAAAACAGGTACATATTTAAATTTTTATTAATTTTGACCTGAAAATTAGGACAGACTTTATTGAAATCATCTATTTCCCTCATTTTTCTTGGCTACAAACCTTGTGAACAGTTTTCTGGGGGTATTGCAAATGATCTACCTAATCCCAAGGGCCCAACTCTTGAATAGTGGGACTTCAGACATATGACAGGCTGCTAGCAATGTTTTGGATTAGAGAGTCTTCCTCAAGAGCTTCTCAGATTTTGTACAGATGTGGGTTCCTTTTCTAGAGCTTCTCATAGTGGCTCTGTCCCTGGATTATTGTGGAGTTCCTTGGGAAAGCCCTTGATCACATTAAATTACTGGGCCCACTTTGTTGAAAGTACCCAGAGGTTAGCTTGGCATTTGTTCTGCTTAAGCTGCGACCGTTTTGTGGAACAGCCAGGTCAATATAAGGATAGATCAGGGAGTCCAGTTTCAAGAGTCCAGACCAAGGGTCTTGAGAGGCTTTCTTTGGCTCATTCTATTCTGAGGACCCTTGGGTGGCTGAACTGAGAGTCCTCAGTGAAGTGTGGATTAACTTTGGGCAACTACAGAGGATTCTGCAGATATTTCTTAGATTGTTTTTTGAGTGGAACTGATTGTGTCTAAAGAACTGAAATTTATTCATTCATCCATCTACTTAACATCTACTGTAGGCTCGTGAAATTGCAGGTACAAAGGTTGCAGAGTCTTTTTTCCTTAGAAAGGAGACATGACTTACTGGGAAAACAAGTGTGTAATTTATGATTGAGATACACCAGGGATATTACAGCAAGACAGAGGAAGAACTATTTAAATGAAGAGTTTCCTGGGCATTCTCCTAACCCAGATTTGTTTCTCCTCCCACAGGATTATCCTGGGTGCTTTAGAACAGTGCAGAGATTGTATTTTGGGGGCTGCCTAGAGTGATACACTTTGAGGGAAGATGCCAGGCCTTTGCTGCTCCCCAGAGGCTCCATGTAACAATATTGCCACCCACTGGTGATAAAGAGTGTCTGTGGGCCTTGACCTGGGCCCTGGGCCAGGACGCTACCAGTTCTGCTGGTAGAATTAAAAGCCAGTCGGGAACACTCTGGCCAAGCAGGAACAAGTTTAAGGTCATTGATACAGTTGGCTGCCATGGAAACCACGTTAGTTTCATGTGACTCATCCTATATATCATGTGACACACAGCATATATACATGGAGGCAATATAGGAAAATGATAGGAGCACAGGCTCTGGGCCCTAGTCTCCAGAGTTTGAATCCTAGCACTGCCACTGCTAGCTGTGTGATCTTGGGTGAGTTACTTAACCTCTCTATTCCCTTTCTTCACTTGTCAAATGGGTAAGAATAGTATTTACTTCGTAGGGTTGTTCTGAGAGCTAAATGAGCTCATCCACATAAAATGCAATGCCTGCAACAAAGAATTCAAAGCATGTCACTTTTGTGTATTATACTTCAACATGGAGAGGAACCTCTGTCTTCTTTTCCCTTAATGAGACTCTTTGCCTTGCTCAGCAGGCTGCAGACATTTTGTGAGCTGAAACATTTTGCTATTTCTCATGTTTTCTCCTCCAGTCCCTCAGGGTGTATTGGCTGAGGCTATAAGAGTGTATTATGAAGTGCCAGTCATATGGGAGGAAGAAAAAGAGTTTCTTTCTAACATTTTAAAGAGAAAAATAGCTCCAAGCTTTCTGCATGTAACAGCTGAGAATACTCAAAGCAACCTTCATGCCGTGGGAGTGGAAAAGAAGGGATTTCATTCTGTGGGGAGGAAGTCTTGCAACAATATTATCTCAAGGGTAAATATCTGGCCACAATCAGGCCTTTCTTCATAACCAGACTTGTGATGCAACACATGTTGTGGTTCTTTGAATCTCAGCATCTTTGTGTTCCTCAGGGTGATTCTTCTGACCTGTGAAAGCGATTCCCTGGTTAGCATCTCTACCGGACATGGGGTGGGGGAGAGTGCTGACAAGTGGAATAGGCTGTTTTAAGAAGCATGTCTGTATAGAACTTCAGTAATAATGATGCCTCCCTGGAATACATTTTCATAGAATGAACTTTCATTTTAATAATACTAATCCTTAAAGAGATCTCTATTTTTAATGCATAGGACCTTTAGCACATGTGCAATAAATGGATTGACTGATGTAGTATGGGTTTTCTCCCATACTGGAGTCCTGTGGAAATCTTGATATTAAAGTACTGTGTCAAGAAGTTCTTGGTAAGCAGGCCAATATAAATCTTAGATGACTTTCTTAAAGTAACCTTCATAAAAGTCTGTCTAGCCTTTCTGGCCTTTGGAAATTGAAAAATAAGACAAGTGTTATTTTGACCACCCTTCCTTTGAGCTTCTTTATTTTTTTCTGGATCAAAAGTATGACACTACCCACCTCTTTCACTTTCCAGAAATGGCAGGTGTTCATGTCAGGAATTTGCCTTTTTAACTGCAGACTCTGGAAGGTGAAGAATAGGTGAAGAAGCAGGGTTTGTTTAGTTTTGATAAGACTCAGTTGGACATGACAGCTGTTTTCAAATATTGAAAAAGCTGGAAGAGTTTGGACTTGTTCTCTGTAGATCCAGAGGGAAGAACTAGTTTGGGTGGATAGAAATTGGAATAATTGAGACTTTTAATGACTAGAGCTGCTCAGAACTGGAAGGGATCATCTTGTGAGCTGTGTACTTCTCGTCACTACCTACATCTAAGCAGGTTCTGATCAGGCATATCTTGGGATACTCTTGAAGAGATGTCTGTACTGAGTGGAAAGCTGACCTCTAGGGTTCCTTCTGTGATTGATATTCTGTGTGTCTTTTGCACATCTGTGGAGAAACAAAAAATTGAATCACCTGCTGTTTATGAACTATTGGGCTGAAACAAATTTGGGGAAGTGGGTCTTCCTTGGGTCCTTTAAAAGGCATCTTCCTAGTGGCCCTCTACAGTGGCCACTTGTAAAATGGTTTTGATCTCCTGAAAATAGTTTAAGAAAACAAATGTAATTTGGGTGCTGGTCTAAATGTTAGAGACTGAACAAATCTATCACTCTGTAGTTCTTTAGCTTTGCATCACTCCTGAAGCCCTGTTGCAGCCATGTTCAGTCAGCTGGGTTTCCATGGATGTCTTCATTGTCTGGACCCTGCTTTCTACCTCTTCATGACTGTCTCATGGGTTCCTAAAGATATTTGAAGGCAATTGAATGGAATTGCTTCTTACTACATTGGGGCTGTTGCTTTATAAAAGGCACAGAGTAAGACCCAACCTGGTGAATAATTACCCTTCATGTAACCCCACTAGAATTTTGTCAGTGTGGCTTGCTTTTATTACAGAAAAAAAATCTCAAACATTAGATAGTAGAAGTTAGAGTAGTGTTGGATACATTGTGGACACTTGATAAGTATGTTTATTGATTTAATCAGCATATTCTTTCCCCATTGGCAAATTGAAGAGGAGTAGATACATGAAATGAAAACTCATTCTTCCTAATCCTTAGGAATAGAATTAGGAAAACTAATGGAAGAAGGTCTTCTTCCTTTAAAGTTTTATAAGGCATATTGCTAGCATTTCAAGTAGAGTTGAAATAAATGATCAGCTTCCCTCAATTCTCATGTACTACAGATAAATGGTTAAGTAAGGCTGGTTTAAATTGTATTGTCAGGGCTGTATGTAATATTGTGAGTTCTGAAAAAGGAACAACAGAAATGACTTCTCAGTAACCAAGAGATTTGACTTTTCAGTTAAATCTGATAAAGAGCCTTCTTTTTGACCAACTAACATATCAGCCAAGTGTGTTACTCTGGGTTCAGTTCTCTATTTTGTAAAATGAGGTTGACTGCACCCCTGGATCTCAACCCTGGTTTAACATTAGAATAACTTGGGAGATTAGAATAAACCTAATGCCTGAGAACTAACCCCAGATATTTTTATTTAATTGATCTGACATTTTATAAGTTATTTCATTTTGGATTACAAAAATTATGAGAATACAGATAAGAAGAAAATACATACTCAAGGATAATCACCATTAAGATGTTGATGTGCTGTATGGACTTGTCTTATGTGGCAGGTGGTCTTGCTTCCCGCCCACCTTCCATCCTGGAGCCTCTGTTCCTCTACCTGCTTGTGTAATGCAGTACAAGAGTGGGGAGAAATGCTAGCGGGAATGTGCAGTGGTGAGCCTCTGCTTTTTCAGTCTCCCTACTCAAAATCTAATCTGTCTCCTGCCCCCCATTCTGCACCCAAAATGGACATGACTGAAAACAAGTAAGCTAACCCAAAGGACATATAAAAGCTCCTGAGGAACAAGCATAAGAGTTACAAGGTACTAAAGCTGTGAGGCCAGGAGGCATAGAACAGGAGGAGAAAGTTCTGCAAAGTGCTACAGCCTTGGGTGGGTAGCACCCTAGGACTGTGGACTCGTGTCTGTGGCTGAAGCTTGGGGGCACTGGCTGCTGGTGAGGCAGGACTAGCTGACCAGGGTAGCAATGCAAATCCCAAATTTCCCACACTGTGATCTTTCTATGGATTAGAATACAATCATAGAACTTGAAGAAAATGACTGAAATTTTCTGAGATCCAGCATAAGTGTGGCTAACACTCAGGCCATTTTGTTACTCATTTATTAAGTAACTCTTTGTCTCTCTTCCCACTCTGAATTCTCCTTCCACAATAAGGGATCAGATCAAGAGCGATATTAAAAGGATCTAATGACTGGCTTGTCAGGTCCCCCATCAGAACAGAGGCAGGCCTAACAGCTGGAGCAGGATTGATAACTTTTTAGGTGCTGGATTGTGGGTAGAGTGTGTGTGAGAGAGAGAGTGTGTGTGTGTGTGTGCGTGTGCGTGTGCGTGTGTGTGTGTGTGTGTGTGTGTGTCTGTGTCCCTGGGGAAATGGCTGGAGCAATCCCTACTGAAATGAGGATATAGAGTATTTTAATATTGTAACAACCAGTGAATAATAGTTCTAAGCATAGTGCTAGAGTTACATTTTACAGAAAAAAAATCATCCTGTACATATAATTTTGATTTTTGCTCTTTTTCAAAAACTTAATATTTGGATCATAAATATTTTTCCATGTTATAAGGTAAGATTTGAAAATGTTATTTATAAAATGTGGCATAAAATCCCATTAGCACGGTTGATTTAATCATTCTTATTATTGAACATTTAAATTATTTTCCTTTAGGGGGAATTATTAATTCTGTGGCTATTCCAAATAATGCTATAACATTCTTGCACACATGTCTTTTTGTGCATCTTCGATTATTTCCTTTGGACCCATTCTTAGAAGTGAACTCGGGAATCAATGGATCTGACTCTGCCAAATTGCCCTACAGAAAGGTTGACCCAACACATCCTCCCCAAGGAGGGCTTGAGAGCATACATTTCACCTCATTCTTAATGATACTGTGCATTATTGTTCCTTAAAAATTAATGCTGATGTGGAAGAAGGAAAATAGTTTATCATTTTCAATGATCATTACTTTTATTGATCCTGAGAGAGAAGTTTTTTCATATGTCTATGGCCATTTCACGAATTATTTATTGGTGTCCTTTACATATTATCTCAAGGTATTTGTCTTTATCTAATTTATCTAATTTCTAGATATGTTAAGAACACTAGCTCTACATCTGTTACCTATGCTATAGTTACTTTTCTTGGTTTTCCGCTTAAGTTCTCTAATTGTTTAGTTGGTTTTAAAAAATACATTTTCAAAATCTATGGACATCACATTTATGATTCATTGCTTTTATGATTAAAATGGTCATAACTATCATAAAGGTTGGAACCTTATACTTACTTGTTAACATTTAGCTATAATTAATATATGAGACTTCTAAGCTTTATTTTTGTATGCCGCAATTATTTTTTTCCCAAATATTGGCTAATCCTCCCTCTCCTTACTAATGTGTAATGGCAACCTTACCGTGTAGTACTCATTCATTATTAACACCTTGGAATAGACTCCTCCTACAGCCCACTCACTGGAAGTGTGGCTTGGAAGGCAGGGATCCCAGAGCTACCTTCTCTGTAGTGGTGTATACATGAATTTGGGGATATGGCTAAAGTGCACCTCAGTCACATTCCACAGAGTCTTGTGGTCTGTCTATAGTCAAGGTATTTAGCTTTTCTGTGCTTCCTCCAGTTTTGAATTCTAGAATTCTGAGTAGCATATTTAAAGGAATTAAAAAACTTAGAACAATCCTAAAGTTAGCAAAAATTGCAATACAATCACTTCTATGGCAAAACAATGTCTCCCAGTAGCTATGAAAGCATCCACAGTTATGGCACTGCTCCCAAGGGTCTCTGTCACCGTCTGAATGACAATTTCATGATGATGGTCAACAACTATGCCGTGCTTATTATGCGCCAGGCACTATGCTAAACCTTTTCTGTAAATCAACTCATTTAACTCTCACCTTATGAGAATTAATCTCATTTTATGGACTGGGAAACTGAGGCACAGGGCAGGAAGGGGACTTCCCCAAAGTTACACAGGCAGTAGGTGGTGAAACTCAGATAAGACTGTAGGCTGTTGGGCCTGAGAGCCTACCCTGTGACCAGTGTGCACTATTATCTATCACTGTCCGTTCACTCAGGAGGCAAAGCCCTCACATATTCCAGAGAACTTGTGACCCTTAGTGCTGGACGGCATTCCACATTCCATTCTCTTGTACTCACAGCAGACTGTACTCTACTCTCCCCAAGCTGTGTGGCTCAGCATTCTGCTGGACAGACATTACTATGCTAGAGTTTGTACTCATTTGTAGCAAATCAAAATATACACACTAATTGAAAATTGGGAACGCATCTTTTAAGAGCTGGTTTTACACAAGGGAGAGAATTAAAGTTAGTGGTAATAGCATACTCATTTGAGGTTGAGTGAATTCCTTTAAAATGCTAAGATAAATGTCAAATGACCAAGGGACAAAAAATTCTCATACTGAAGTACAGAAAAAGAGAGTTCTCCCAGCTCCTTTGACGTGTGTCTCCCTTGGGTAAGTCCTTTTCTCACAGCATGGCCCCAAACACCAGTCTGCACTTCCACCTCAAGCCAGAAACCAAAGAAACCGAGACTGACTCCTGCCCCCAGGCCCAAGGGAACACGAAGCCTCTCCGAACTTGCCGAAGGAAGAAAAAGCACAACAGGAAGCAACTGAACATACTGGTGAAGTACGAAATGAATAGACAGACTTAATGAACAGCCAGTGAGGAAATTTTAAAAGTAGATCAGAAATATAACAAACCCTGCCAACCATTTTTCTCAGAAGACGTAGGAACTGATCACCAAAATCCCAAATTTTGGGGTAGGAACATTTGTCAGCCATCCACAAGTGTCTGTACTGCTTAGGGAGGAGGATGAAGAGGTGCTGCATTATTTGACAAGAGTTGAAGTGACAGAATTTGAAGACATTAAATCAGGTTACAGAATAGATTTTTATTTTGATCAAAACTCTTACTTCAAAAATAAAGTTCTCTCAAAAGAATTTCATCTGAATGAGAGTAGTGATCCATCTTCAAAGTCCACTGAAATCAAATGGAAATCTGGAAAGGATTTGATGAAATGTTCAAGACAAACAGAATAAAGCTGGTAGAAAGAGACAGCATGAGGAACCTGAGAGCTTCTTCACCTGGTTTACTGATCATTCTGGTGCAGGTGCTGATGAGTTAGGAGAGGTCATCAAAGATGGTGTTTGGCCAAATCTATTACAGTACTACTTGGTTCCTGACATGGATGATGGGGAAGGGGAAGGAGAAGAAAAGTGATGATGATGATGAAGAAGGAAGATATTGATGAAGAAGGGGTTGAGGATGAAGGTGAGTAAGATGAAATGATGAGATGGCGAAGAAGGAGAGGAAGATGAAGGAGCAGATGTCTAATGGAACACTGATGGATTCCAACCTTAAAAAAAATTTTCCTACAGTCCCTGGGAGCAAATTGTAGCTTTCCATTTATTTTTCTCTCCTCTTGTGCTCAGTCATCCTGTTTCTGAGGTCACTTTTCTCCTTTTATTTTTTTTTAACATTTTTTATTGATTTATAATAATTTTACAATGTTGTGTCAAATTCCAGTGTAGAGCACAATTTTTCAGTTATATCTGAATATATATATATTCATTGTCACATATTTTTTCTCTGTGAGCTACCATAAGATCTTGTATATAATTTCCCTGTGCTATACAGTATAATCTTGTTTATCTATTCTATATTTTGAAATCCCAGTCTTTTCTCCTTGATACCATGGTTCTCAACTTGTTTGGGAGGGAAACACCTTGAGCAGAATTCAGTGAGAAAAGAATCTCTACCCTTTTCTGTTCCAAATTCATTTTTATCCCTTCTTGTCTCAACAAAAACTTTATGGGATTAACACCATCATGCTCTGTGGGAAAAAATAAAAACCTTCTGCTCCCTTAGCTCTGCTGGAAGCTGGAGGGTGCTAGGCCCTGGGTAGTAGTGCATAGAATTCTAACTTTTTCCCTCCTTTCTCTGCATATTGTTTAACAAAAGAAAAAAAAAACTAGAAAAAAAGGGATTATAGAAGGTCAGCAAAGGGTGGGTTTGAGATGTTTGGGTGGGTTAAATGGGCATTTTGACAATACGGCTTCTCCTTTGTTATGTTTAATTGTGATGTTTAATGGACATTATTGCAGTTTAAGGTGGCATTTTAAAATTAAAATTCTCTCCTAATGATGATTTAAGCCCTGACACTCGATGGGAAAATCAGCAGAATATATAGGATCTTACTTGCAATTGACATTCTCTATTGTAATTTTGTTCCTATTTAAAATTTTTCTTTTTGTTTCACAGAAAAGGAAAGATGATGCTCAGTTTTAAACCTTAAAAGTGTACAAGTTGCTTTGTTACAGTAAAACTAAATGTGTACACAAAGAAAAAAAAAGAAAAACAAGAAAAGTGAAAATTTTCTAATTATTATATGGATTCATTTTTAAGTTTAATGTCATTTCAATAAGAGTTCCAACAGGTTTTTTTTTGAGGGGGTGGTGAGCTCAGAAAAATGATACTGATTTTCATTTGTAAAAATAAATGGATAACTTTATGCTTTAATAAAGAAACAAAGAATATAGTTGAGTATTTGCTTATTTGTACATAGAATGTCGGTAAGGATGCAGAAGAAACTGCTCACGTTGTTTTGCCTCCAGGAGGGGATCTGAATGGCTGAAGGAGTTGGGGTGGGAGGAGACTTTTCACTGTACATTGTTTTACACCCTGAAATTGCATGAATGTATTATCATTCTAAAAGCAAAAACAAACAAAAAGAGGAAATAAAAAATGGGTAAAAATATCCAGTAAAATGGAAAAGAAAAGTATTCAGGGAGGATTCCTGTATCAAATAGTAAAACATTATGAAACTATAATAATTTAAATAGTCAGATTGTGCCTCAAGACTAGATATTCCTAGAACAGCATAGAAAGTTTAGAAATCTGCCTGGCACCAGCGTGGAATATGGAAGCTAACAGGTAGGCTGGCTTTTAAGCAGTGGGATGAGTTTTATCTAGAAGGTAAGTCTTAGACTCAGAGGATAGAACACTAGAAACAGAGGAAAGGGAAAGTGGAAGTACTGCAAGACCTACGAGCTATCCTAGAGAATTATTTTCCTTCTGATGTGGTTCAGGAAAACCACAGAATTTGCTCAGGCAAATTCTGCCCCTTCCAATTTCCAAATAAAAAAAGAGTGCTATGCTGTGAATTCATTACAAAGGGGGAGACAGCTTAAGGGGTGGATGTTCTCTTGACCTGGGAAGACTGGTTGCCCATGTGACCTTAGGTAGGACATTTATAAGAATCACTAGCACTTTCTAAGTTATTAGTCTGGGCCAGGCCTGGCTCCAAGTGCTTTGTACGTACTATGTCATTGAATCTTACAATCCTCTGAAGATTGTTACAACCATCTTTGTAACAATCCTGTAACCGCCACTTGCACTAACTTAGTGATGACATGGGCCAGCAACGGTTATAGGTGTTTTGCATGTATTCATTAATTCAATCCTTACAAACAATCCTTTGCAGTAGCACCATCTTAACCGACAAGGTAGGAAAATGAGGTACAGAGATGTTAAACACCTGGATCACACAGCATGTGTCACTGGCAAGGCCCATTAACAATTCATGGGAAATGAAAATAGAATCTGAGTAATAAAATAAGGTCTAACCTTTTAAATTTCTCCTTTGTGCTTAGTCTGGTTTCATTTGCTCCTAGGAGGCCGTGTACAGAGGCACTGCCCGCAACTCTTCAGACCAGAGTTCCTGTTACAAAACGTCTGTGCTTACACCTCAGCTCAGTAGACTGTGTGCAGAAGTCCACGCAGGGCACAATTCAAGATGGCGGGGCGGCGGCTGGCCCTGTGCAGAGACGCTGGCCACGCACCGCGGTCTGGCGCGTGAGCTGCACAGCTGCGCCTGTCCCGCGAGAGTTCCGCCCCTCCCCGCTGACCAGAGTCTATAACACAGCCCCGCCCACAGCGTGTGGGAGACCCTGTGCTCCAGCGCGAGAGCTCGCACCTCTCCATTCTTTGACCAGAGAATAAAACTTTCCTTTGCTTCTGAACAGTGGGCAGGAGGACTCTTGCTGGGGCCTGATGGAAAGGGTCAGAGACATGAGTGGCAGCACCGGGACTTGAACCCTTTGGTTCAGCTTCAGTGGCCATTACACTTCACTACACAGTACCACCGCTAACCCCTCTGTATTAGTTTTCACATGTAAAAAGTGAGGGCGTTAGATTACACATTCACTGAATTCCTTTCAATTCTCCAAGTTACTATTTTAAGACAGAACACTTCCAGGATCCATCCTTAAATTGGTTTCCACTGTGACTACCTGAAACCAGATACCTGAGAGCCCATCTCGACTCCTCTCTACAGTGGTCGTGCTGAGTCAGCCAAAGTGAAGCCAAAACTCTAGCAGACCGTTTCTCAATAGCACCAAGTAAGGAGGATAAATATATCAATTCAGATGAATTTCAGGTGTTCCTTCTATGGTTCTTAAGAAATAAGATTAAAAAAACAAAACAAAACAAAACAAAACACCGGACTGTGTTCTGATTTACTGTGGTGAGTTGAAGAACAAAGAAATGGTCTCAGAATTACCCGGGATCAAAGCTTAGGATGTCAAGGTTAAAATACTTCTTTCCCCTTTTTATCAACTGTTGTTTATGTGCGACCTTGTTTACAGGATCAGGGCTCTCTGGACACTCTCTAGGAGAAACCTTAACCTGTTGCTGCACAGAACAAACGGGTTGAGTAAGAAAATGATAAAGAACCTGGGTTCTGAAGCGTCTGTGGTGGAAGCCAAGTCCTGACCTTGCAAATCTCCAGTTCCATCACATTAGTTCCACAGGTCACCTTCCAGTGTCATTCTACCCTTTTAGCTCCTCCTCCTAGGATGCCATGGAGACTGGATCCACTCCTATCCTGGAAGAGGTCATCCTGTCACTAAGCTGAGCTCACTGGGCAGAACTTGCTGGCAGCGGAAGCCCAGCCCTGGGGAGACACAGCGGCTTGAGCAAATCTAGTCACCATCACCTTTCTTTTCCTTCCTGCTAGAGTCATGCAAGGGTGGGCTATCAGAATCCAAAACATATAATTTCATGGTGAACAGGAGTTTGAGGTAGGCTTGGGCGTCAGAAGCCTAGCCAGAGTTAAAATGGCAGCTTTGCCCTTGTCTTCTGTGGCCTTGGGCAAGTCATGTAACCTCAGATGGACTAGAAATGGAATGTATCTCAAGGCTGTGCCAAGGATCAAATGAGATAATAGGAGTAAAAAGTTTAACTCAGTGGTGGCACATGGGAGCTGCTTAATAAACCAGAGTTGTCACTCGTCTTCTGATTATTGATACTGGTTATATACTTGGTCTGATCTCCTCTGATTCCCTTTGGAAACTATTCCCCACCCCTACATTGGGGGTGAGTTTCTATGGGTCCACCTTGGCAGCCGAGAAGCTGGGAACAGGCTGGGGCTAAGAGACTCTGAAGAACAGAGCCCTTTGCTAGGTAAGAGAATATAACACTTTCTATACTGAATTCTTCTTTGTATTTTTTGACTATTTGAAGGTGCTGATACTTCCTGATATTTTACAATTAGGAAGAAACCCAGTATTTTAAAACACTCTGTAAGAACTGGGTGATAGCTAATAGTGCAACACCTGTAACCTCAAATGACCATTTAAAAGGATTTAAACCACACTGTGATAACCTGAGATGGAAACATCACCCATGTGGTATTCTGGCCAGGAAGTAATTACCTAAGTCTAGTCATGAGGGAGCGTCAGACAAACCCATAAGGAGAAACTCGGTATTAAAAAAAGAGAGAGACAGACTAATTCAAAAATGTTAATGTCAAAAACGACAAAGAAAGCCTGCAGAAATGTTTCGGATTAAAGGAGACTAAAGAGATGTGACAACTAAATGTAGTACATAATTCTAGACTGAATCCTGTACTCGAGGGTAGGGGGAAATGGTGTAAATGACATTATTGGATCAACAGACAAAACTGGAACGCAGGCAGATGAGATAAAAGTATACAAACATATACACACATGTATACATACATATATAGAGAGGGGCAGAGACAGAGATACATAGAGACAGAGAGATGTAGGGACAGACACAGAGAAAGAGCTAACAATAAAGCAAATGGGGTAAAATGTTAAATGTAAAAGATATACAGTGTTCTTTATACTATTCTTAAAACATTTCTTTAAGTTTGAAATTATTTTCAAGCCAAAAGTTAAAAAAGCATTAGGATGCTATTAAATATTATATGTATATAGTTTGAAATTCTGATGACACCTTTAGAAATGGAAATACTTTCCATAGACTGTGTATCTTTCCTTCATTTCCTCCCCTGATATACCCTCTCAAACAGCAGTAACCTCACCAATAAGCAACACAGATTTTAAGTTTTACAAAGAGAAAACAAACTTAAGGGCCCTTATTAAGCACACAAACCTACCTATTAGTTGAAAATTAATGTGAAGTAAAACCACCACAATTTTAAGGGATAAACAGGAAAATCTGAGATGTAGCTCATTCATGATATAAGTGAATTCTCAAAACCAGCATCACTTTGCACTGAATGATTGACAGGCTTCCTAAAAGTGTGCCAAACATCTGAGCCCTGGTTGGATGTGGTCTTTCTGCAAGACAGTGTCTAGCCTGTACCCATCTTTTACACCAGCCTTGGACCTTAGTGCATCCAGAGCATTATTTTCTCACCTGTCCCATAGTTTGGCATGGGTAGATATTTGTTTCTCTACTTGCTTGGTAGTAAAAAGGTAATAAAAACAGTGACAAGTTCAGTGGTTTTTCTTTTAGGCTCCACTAAAATATCATTGCATCAAAGGGAAAGTCCATAAATTGTAGTTACCCAACACTGTTGTTTAATAATTACCAAGGAAATGTGGAGTTAATAAATAGGGATGATAGGGAAAGCTCAGTGTGGTGACTCAGTTGACCTCTGGACAAGGGGCTGAGTTGAGGGTTTGCCCTCTGAAGTTGATCTTGCAAAGGAGTGGGACACAACACCAGAGTGGATTCAGGAGATCTGGCTGAGCAGGTTCATTCTGTCTGCACACCACTCCCACTTTCTTCTTCCTGGGTTGCATACTTGGGTCCTATTCCCAAGGACACTAGGGCTGTTCTGTGGCAAAGCATCCTGGAAATGTCACCACTCTCCTCATCCCCAATCCACTGAATCACTTTCAGTTTCAGGGTTCTCTAAGGCTGTGAATGGGAATTGTTTGGGTAAGATCACTCAGGGTCCAGGAGAGGGGCCAGGAGCGGATTGGTCTGTTACAACCTTGGGTTTTTTGTGGGGAAGGAGGGTAGGTAATTAGGTCTACTTATTTATTTATTTTTCAGAGGAGGTACTGGGGATTGAACCCAGGACCTCATGCATGCTAAGCATGTGCCCTACCACTTGAGCTATACCCTTACCCAGCCACACACATCTTGATTTCCTACTTCTGGCCTCCAGAACCAGGGGAGATTATCATTCTGTTGTTTGAAGTCACCCAGCTTGTAGTAATTTGTTATGGCTGCCCTAGGACAGGGATGCTCTGTGTTAATATGGGCTAAAGGGCAAACCCCTCCTCACTTTCTCTCTACAGCTCTACTGGAGGAAAACCTGTGAGGGTGGGCCCCAGCCCTGACAGGTGCCTGCAAACACACTGCGAGGCCCCATCCAACATTCTTCACAGAGCCTGAGCAGGGCAGGGGTGGGTGAGGCCCTTGGGACCACTCCCTCTTGTTCTCATTTTCTCCCTGAGGCCTGGGCTCCTCCAGAAGGCAGAGTTTAGCACACAAATATCTTTAGTTACATAACGCCTCAGCTTCAATAAACCTCTGTGTTCCGTAGTAAATGATTTTACTACAGGTCGTTTCCTGCATGTGGGCTTTGAGAGGGAAGAGAGCCAGGAAGAACACGTGGGACCAGAGAGATGTTGCTATGGTGAAAGCAAGAAGCACAAAGAGGGAGTGGAGAGCTCTGCAGACCCCAGCTTCCTCCCTCACAGCTTCACAAAACAAGCCGGAGACTTGGCCCCAGTCCCCTCTGCCAGGTAGGTAATTCAGTCTTTCAGCCTCCCAGCAACACTGCAAGTATATGATATTATCCACATTTTACAGATGAGAAGATCCAGTTTGTCCAAGTTCATGCAAATGGTACGAGGACTGAGACAGGGCTTGAGAAAATGTCTACCTGTCTCCAAGCCCCTGGCATAGGGTTGTCTTATCATCACTGTTAAAAGGAAATACAGAAAAATGCAGTTGGAGGGATTCAGACCTGCCAAATCCACCTGGTTTGGGTTTGAGCCCTGGAGGTTATTATACATCATATTTTCAGTGCTGACTATTCTCTGGGCAACCATAAGCCAGAGCTGTCTCAGTCCTACCCTCCACCTCAAAGTAGCTGTTAAGACCAGAGGTTGCCCATGAAAAGAAGCTCCTATTCTGTTGTATGGATAGAGAACACCTGCGTCTCAGTCACCTGTTACTAATTAGCTGTGTGTTATTGTCATAAAAGAACTCACCTTTAAACCTCTCTGGGCTTCACTTTTCCCATCCGAGATGTTAGGGGGATGGATGGAATGAGTTGTTGTCAATCTTTTTGTACACTGGAACTTCCTGGGGAGTTTGTCAGGCTGTGGCCCACACCTATTAAATTGGAGTTTCCAGAGGTGGGATCCAGGCATCAGCATTTTCAAAAACTGTCCAGGTGATTTTTATGCATGGCCAAGTTTGAGAACCAGTGGGTTACAAGACTTCTAAGATCTTTCCAGATGTAATGTCTTTTGTCAATGTCTGCATGTGAAGCTAGCGGCCTTTTAGAGTTTTGATCCCCCAGATACTAGGAATTCACAGAAAACCCTCTACTAAAGCTCCATCCACACTCAACGTTTCGAGAGAAAGTCACTTTACCATGGTTTTGCCCAACAATATGGTATTTAAAATCTATGAACTTGCCTAAACCTATTATGGCCTTTCATGTTGTTAAGGTGGAAGGATTCATGTGATAATAGAACTATTCAGGTATTTAATTATTATTTTAGGGGTTGTTCTGAATGGTATCCTGGAGTTCTAAAAAAATTAATTAATGTAATCTAGTCAACTGGCCTTAACTAAACCCTCATTTGTTCTGAGGACCATGAAATTCAACCTAGAGATAGAGAGGTGAATAGTCTTTCACATTTGAGGAACTCACACTCCAGGGTGGTAGTAAGTGTAACAGTAATAATAATAACAAAAGCAGCCACGTTTGGAAACTACTTAGGCAAAGTACATCAGGTAATGTGACAGTGCTTTTTGTACATCACTCTAGAGTGTTACAACAGTCTTGCTAGGTAAGCATAATTTTCTCTATTTTATTGCTGAGGAAACTAAGGCCCAGAGAGGTCAGGTAACCTGATAAGGTCACACAGCTAAGAAGCCATTGTTCTGCCATTTCAGCCTATGTCTCCCATGCTATTTCCACCATACCACAGCACCTTTACAGAGAAATGATCGAGATATAGAGATAGAGGTGGCAGGGAGAGGGTTAACGTACAAGGGGGAGAATCGGGCCTATGGTGGAGAAATAACTGAATTGCTCACCTGAAAGATGCTATAAGAAACTAAATATTATAAATTAATATTTTAACTATGTTTTGGGCTCAGTCTTGTTAGAATACACAACACTGGAACAGATGAATTCATTATGAAGGGCTAGTTCTCCGCAGTCATTTCTAGCTCCCTCAGAGCTGGTCTTAAAGAATAAACCCATTGTGTTATTCTTTGGATTGCATAGTTCAACAATGTCATTTTTAGCCAGTATGAGGTCTTTGGATCTAAGCATATTTTCACTTTTGCTGATTGCCATCAGTGATACAAACTGTACAAAGGGGAAAGGATGTGGGCACAGCTTGTAGCAATCACTTTTTCTATGATGTTTATATCCAAACGCAGTGTGAACCAGCACATTCTGAAGATGCATACACACACACAGTAGTTACTCAGAAATCTAAATGTAAATCTATAACTTGACAAAGCACTGAACTAAAATAATTCACCCATGAAGCCAGATGTAGCTTGAAGGGTAGGTAGTAAACACACTATGGCCTGAAGCAGGAAAAGGAAAAAGAAAGAAGCAATGAATTTTCTTAGTGAGGCTTTCACAAACAATGATTTTCACGTTGTAGCCAAAACAAGTAAATGACCAAAGGATCCTAAGATCCTGAGGAATATTCAGAGATTATTGAAAGTGGTTTAAATACCAGATTTAAAAAAAATCTTCTAAAAATATTTATTACATTTAAAGAGTGGAAATTTCCTATACATACAGAGAAAAGGTGCATAATTACACATATGTGTTACATATATATACACACACACACACTTCATATACAAAATGTACACACAAGACTGTATGGCTGAATACATGTTTTTTATAAGGACAGGCAAATTTCACAGCATTCTTTTCATGTGGAAAATTACCTCCACTCTGGAAACAATGAGCAAGAAAGATACATCCTTTTACCACAAATAATAACATAGTGGTAAGTCATTACACAACCTCAGATGAAATAATATATCAACTATAGCACAAATTTGGACAACATCTATTCCTAAAAGGAATGAAGAGATATTTACAAAACTAGCAATGAGATACTGGGTTAATACATTGAAAAGGTACACACGATTTTTATATTACTTATTATAATATATATATTTTAAAATATTTGAGTAAAAAGCTAATGGAGAATAAAGATGATCCCATCTGAAACAGTTGATGTGCTTGAAACCTAATTTTTAAAATTTGTAGGTAGGAGCACTTTAAAAAGGCTAACAGACCATAAGCTTATTTTTCCCTTCCAAATGCTTATCAAATAAGAAGTAAACATTTAGAACAGCTTTGTTTCCTATGTGAAATCCATTTTCCACACACACACACACACACACACACACACACACACACTACTCTTTCTCCCTCTACAACTGCAAATCCCTACCATTGGACTAAAAATGCGAAGAACCAAAGGATGAGTTAAAGCAGCGTTTTTACCTTTATGCTGATCAAACACAGATGGAGTGCTGAAATCCATGGTTGCCTGTCTCATCATTTACCATCAGAATGGCAAAAAGCATCCAGGTCTCTAGAGAGGAAAAAAACACCATCTCACACGTTACAGTCAACACAACAGTCAGATACAGCATCCCTTGCCAAGACCTCTGTTTGAGAATTAAATGTGCATCAGAGCTGCAGGTCGTTGTCAAGGCAAATGCTGGAAATAGGTAAATGTTATTTCTGTAATACATGCCAGGAAAAAGAGTTACTTCCTATGGCCTCATTCATCAGCTATACCCGTGTGTAAGTATTATACACACTCCATCCCCCAACAAATATACAAAAAAACCTCAAACCCTAAAAAACAGTATTCGTGGCGGGCCACCTGCCTTGGATCTGGGCCAGGAAAATAGTGGAAGTCACGGAGCTTCAGCAGCTGGTGTGATGCTTTAAACTAAATGAAATCTCAATGGGTGAGTGAGGATTCACAGGGCCAGACGGAGCATGTGCGAAGCTGCCAATGCAGTTTGGATTCGGCTGTGTTCTTGGTGGAGTGAGAACTGCATTTAGGTCATGTGAGCAGAGTGCCATCTCAATGGAATAGGACGTAAATATTGTAGCAGGAGGCTGCTGGCCATGTGCTATATGGAGTAATTACCAGCTTTCCCAGCTCATCTTCAGTTTCCCTTCAGCTCTGTTCTCCAAATGACAGGGAGCGGAGGATGGGGGAAGGAAAGATTTGAGGTTGTATTCCAGGGCTCAGATGACCATGATGATAAAATTAAAACAGTTCTGCAGTCACAAGAGTGTTTAGTGCAGTGTTATATGTAGCGGCAAAAATCACCTGAATGTATATCCTTTGAGGGGCAGTTGAATAAATGGTAGTAAATTCATACTCTGGATGAACAAATCTGAAGTAAATCTGTTCCCAGCCAGGGTTCTTAAACTACTTAATCAATAGAAATTGATAAGAGGCCAGATGAGACATTCAGGCAAGGCTTTTTATTGGGACTCATGTTGCAGCGCAAGGGAGCAAAACCAATTAACAGGTTTTCCCTTGCTGGCTCACTGAGTTGGAGTGAGCTGCTCCATTAAATGGAATGTGGGTAGGGGTGGGTCCATGGGTCTGGCCAGAGGGGCAGCTTATGTGGTCGGCCCACTGCCTTGGTGGTACTGTGTGCAGGGACCATGCCTAGTACCCTGCTTTTGCTCCTGATACCTCAGAAGTGGCAATTGGGTTTTTGGTCTTTTTGTATCTTGTTCATCATTTGCCCCAACCGTGCATGTGTGCAGGTATTTTAAGTACTTTATAGTTTCCCTGTATTCTGTTGCTGGAGATGTTTGTCCAGGTGCAATACACTGCAGTAAAGGGTTCCAGGTCCCAGCCTGTCTCAAATCTATATGAATTTATCTGGTAGGATGACTCTAATCAATTATTAAATGAAAAAACAGACATTATATATTTCATCTGTTCACATTTTTATAAACCCAGCGACCACTCACTGTATATGTGAACATGCTTATATATGTTCATAGGAACAGAGGAAGGTATATGAATATATACTGTTAATATTGGTTACCTCAGGGAACTGCAATTAAAGTAGATTTCTGACTTATTCTTTACCTACCTCTGTATTCTTAGGCTTATTATAACAGGTGTCTGTTATTTTAAATGTATCAATAAAAATCTGATATAATTAATTCAAAACAAAGCTCTACATTCAAGGCACAATCAGATTTTTGCATACGTCAGAGTGCTATAGTAGATGCTCTTATAAATGCTGCTGATAATGGTAATAACTGTTTTTTAAAAAATGTAATTAGTGTATGACTATGCAAATGAAAGTAGAGACCATTTTTCTTCATATATGGCCACAATTGTTTTGATCTGGACGATATGGGCTGTGTTCTTCAATAGACAAGCTTCTTTCTTATCTCTTGCCTCTCATATTTTCTTGGTGTCCCATCATTTATTTTCTATCAACACATCATCTGGCCTCGGTTCCCTGTGACAATGCTATGACCCACTTACCCTCCTCACATCAGCCTTCCCCCCGCCAAATGCTCTGTGTTTATTTTATTTAAAGCATAGGCAGAACCTAATTCTTATAAATCATTATCCAAAATGTGTTCCATAGATACATTTCTTAAATTTCCCAGTGCTGTTTCTTTGTTTTTGTTTTTTTGTTTTTTTTGCATTAACCATGAAAGCCAGACTTCAGGGGGCTGAGAGTGGATTGGTGAAGACATTTTAACTTACACTAGCAGATTTTCAGCTAAGGAGAGATGGGTCTAGCTCACCCAAATGACTGAGGTAAAAGGAGCTGTGGCCACTCGGTCCTAAACAAGAGAAAAAGCAGGGATTTAGATTAACTTCTTTTTAATTAATTTGTTCATTAATTCATCAGTTGCTATGTAAGGATTACCATGCTCCAGTCATTTCCATAGACACTGATGATGCAGCCATGAGTAAGACAGAAAATGCCTCCATGCTCAGTGAACTTATACTTTGGGTACAACTTCTGCTTCTGGCCATGCTGGAGTAATAGGGACTGGATTTACCCTCCTACTTAAAACAGCTAGAAAACTGGGCAAAATCTCTGAAACAATGGTTTTCAGGCAGCAGGCAGTGCAGGTGAGTGATCCCTGGGGGAAGAGAAACAACTGAGCTGAGCCTGATGAGTCCCCAGCTGACTGCCTGGGGAGAGTTTCCAGGCTGAAGCGCAGGGAGGGTGATGTGGGCTCAATGGTGGCCCCCTGAAAAGATGCATCCACATCTTAATCCTCAGAACCTGTGAATGTGACCTTATTTGGAAAAGGGGTCTTTGCATATGTAATCAAATTAAGGATTTCAGGTTGAAATCATCCCAGGTTATCCAAATGGGCCCTAAATTCAATGACAAATGTCCCTATAAGGGACACACAAGGTGAAGTAAAGGCCATGTGGCCAGTGATTGGAATGATGCAGCCACAAGGCAAGGTACATGTGGAGCCACTAGATGTTGGAAGAGATGAGGAACAGATTATCTTCTAGAGCCTTCAGAGAAAGTGGGATGGTGTCAACACCTTGATTTTGAAATTCAGTTTCCAGAACTGGGAGAAAATAAGTTTTTGTATTTGCAGCAACCAAGTTTTGAGTTTTGGGACTTGGAACCCCTTTACTGGAGTGCTTGTACCTGGACAAATGTCTCCTTAAGCAACAGAATACAAAGAAACTATAAGGGACTAAAAATAACTACATGCATACACACACAGCCAGGGCAATTATGAATACTATACAAAGAGGCTACAAACTAACTGCCACTTTGGAGGTAGGTGCCAGGAGCAAAAGCAGGGTGCTGGGCATGGTCCCTACACACAGCACCACCAAAGGGGTGGGCTGACCACCTAAGCTAACCCTCTGGTCCAACTCATGGATTCTACCCTACCTTCACCCTATTTAAGGAACCAGCTCGCTCCCTGACCCTACCCAGAGAGGGAGCAAGGGAACCTGTTACTTTTTTTCGCTCCTTCGAATCCCCAAAAAGCCTTGCCTGAATTTCTCATCTGGCCTCTTGTAATTTCTATTGATTAAAGTGTTCAAATACCTGAATGGGTAACAGTTGGTGATAATTTGTTACAGCAGGCTTCAAGAAACTAACACAGAGGATGCCTTCTCAAAATAAATGCAATCTCCATAATTGTTACATTTCTGTGCCCACTTATGTTATTACCAAAACCAAATTAAAGTATAGATAATTTTATGTTTTTGAAAGGGCTGTTTTGGGCTCATTTTGAAGAAAGGCAGTCAAATAGAGTGCAAAGGACATGAGCTTTAGTTTGTCTCTTGTTAGCTGTGTGATTTGGGCAAGTTACATAACCTTTTTAGCCTCAGTGTCTTAATCTGTAGAATGGGGACCCCACCCCCTAACTTCTTGTGAGAGTTATTATTGTTCAGTTCACTTCCTAGGCCGCAAACATAGAAATAATTCTTTCTATACAACCAAAGCCAAGTGTCAGATAACATTTAGGTGTTTCTTCAAGTGCGTTTTGAATAAGGCCCTTATTCAGACATATTCACACATTTTCACACATATCGGGTGTCTGTGGTTCATTAAGTCTTATCTCTGATGCAGGAGGGGAAGAGGAGAAGGTCTGTATGACTGGGCACAGTCTGGCTCTCTGCTTTCTCTCTAGCTCATCTCTCACCGCCCTCCCTCCATTCTCACACCGGCCACACTGGTCTCCTTTCTGTCCCTTGGAAATGTCATCCCCTTTCCCAGCCTCCTGAAATTTTGCTGTTTTGTCCATCCACTTGCAGTGATCTTTCCCCAGTTCAAACATCACCATTTCATTGAGGCTTTCTCTGACCACATTTTCTAAAATAGTCTTCCACTCCTTAACCCCATCTGTCACTTCCTTTTCTGGAATGCCACTTGGTGGATTAACAATGAGGAATACCCCTGCCAGGGAGACAGGGCCTTTGCCCATGTACATCTGTCTAGCTCAGTGCCTCTCAGACTATCTGTGGTGAAGGACCAGGTTTTCAAATTTCCAAAACATCATGGAATTGATACATTAATAAAATATAAAAATTAATAATTTATAAAGAAAAGAAAGATTTACAGAATGCAAGCCCCAATTTTTACTATTAGATTCAGTAGGCATAAAGTTATGTGTCAATAAATGTAATCAAAAGATAGAATAAAAGAAGTTTTAAAATGTACACATTGTTCTCTGAAAGTACATTTAGGCAGTAATACACTGTGCCGTCCAATATGGCAGCCACTAGCCACATAAGGCTATATGTTTAATTAAAATAAAATTTAAAAAATTTCATTTCCTCAGTCACAGCAGCCACTGTGATCTTATTTTGTCATAATTAAAACCTTATTCTCTTTGAGAGCTATTGCTCAGAAAACAAAAAGACAAACCATAGACAGGGAGAAAATATTTGTAAAACTTATCTGATAAAGGACTTGTATCCAGAATACACAAAGAATTCTCAAAACTTTGTGATAAAAAACCAAACAACCTAATATTAAAAAGCACAAAGATCTGAACAGACATTTCACCAAAGAAAAGATACAGATGGTAAATAAGTATATGAAAAGATGCTCAGCATTATTAACCATTAGGAAAGTGTAAATTAAAATCATAATGAAATACCACTACATACCTACGGCTTTATGGCTTCTATGGAATGGCTTTAAAAGAGCTACACACTGCATGCTGGGGAGGATGCTAGAACTTTTGACACACTGTTGATGGGAATGCAAAACAACCCAGCCATTTTGGAAAACAGTCTGACAGTTTCTTATAAAGTTGAACATAAATATGGCCCAGCAATCCAACTCCCTGGTATTAATGTAAGAGAAATGAAAACATTTGTTTTCACAAGTACCTGTATGTGAAAGTTTATAGCAGCTTTATTATCACTCATAACTGGAAACACCCCAAATATTCATCAACCAGTAAATAAATGAACTGTGGTACATCTATAGGATGGAATACTGCTCAGCAACAAAAAGAAAGAAAGTACTGATCCATGCAGTAAGATCCATGCAACGAATCTTAAAAACACTGAGCTGAGTGAAAGCAGCCATGCACAAAAAACTACATACTGCCTGATTCCATTTATAAAGCATCCTGTCAAAAAACAGAGACAGAAATCAGAGGAGTGCTTTTGAGGGAAGCCTGGGGGATGGACTACAAGGGGCTGGAGAGAACTTTTGGAATTGTAGAAATACTCCCACTCTTGATCATGGTGATGTCTACATCCTCTGTATTCACTTGTCAAACTTCTAGAACTAAACACCTCAAAAAGGTGAATATTATTACAGGTAAATTATATCTCAATAAACCTGGAAGAATAAACAATATAAATTTTACTTCTGTTATTTAACTAATAATGTTATCCTAAATTTTAAAATATATTTGTTTAAAATTAAAATGATTGAAAATATCAAGTTTTAAAAGTAAGTAAGTGCAAAAAAACTATACTCATTACTCTCTTTGATATCAGTGTTAGTAATATTTTTTTGGATGTTTCTCCTCAGGCAAGGGAAACAAAAGCAAAAATTAACAAATGGGACTACATCAAATTAAAAAGCTTTTCTACAGTAAAGGAAACTATCAATGAAATGTTAAGGTCACCTACTGAATGGCAGAAGATATTTGCAAAGGATATATCTGATAAGTGGTTACTATTCAAAATGTACAAAGAACTCATTCAACTCAACATCAGAAAAAATGAAACAACCTGATTAAAAAATGGGCAGAGGATCTGAACAGACATTTTTCCAAAGAAGACATACAGATGGCCAACAGTTACATGAAAAGATGTTCAACATCACTAATGATTAGGGAAATGCAAATCAAAACCACAATGAGCTATCACCTCGCACCTGTCAGAATGGCTATTATTCAAAAGATAACGGATAACAAGTGTTGTCAACAATGTGGAGAAAAGGAAATTCTTGTGCACTGTTGGTGGGAATGTAAACTTGTGCAGCTATTGTGGAAAACAGTATGGAGATCTTTCAAAAAATTAGAAAATAAAACTACCAAATGATCCAGAAATTTCACTCCTGGGTATTTATCTAAAGGGAAAAAAACCCACACTAATTTGGAAACATATATGCATTCCTATGTTCATTGAAGCATTATTTAAAATAGCCAAAATATGTAAATATCCTAAGTGTCCATCAACAGCTGCATGGATAAAGAAAATTACACACACACACAATGGAATATTACTCAGCCATAAAAATGAAATCTTGCCAATTGTGACAATTGATAGACCTAGAGGGTATTATGCTAAATGAAATAAGTCAGACAGAGAAAGACAAATACTGTATGATTTCACTTATATGTGGAATCTAAAAACCAAAACAAATGAACAAACATAACAAAACAGATACAGACTCACAGATATAGAGAACAGGTGGTTACCAGAGGGGAGGGATTGGGTGAAGGAAAAATGAAAAAAAGAAATAAGTGCCTATTTTTCTCAGATTTTTATACACTTTTAGAACATAGCTGACAAACTAACTTTAAAATGTCATGCATTAAACACTATCCTACTGTGCATGACTTTCCACACAAGTTTAACAGCACCCATAGTAGTCTACACCACGTTCACCGAGACAAGTCCATCACTACAGGTTTGAAGGTGTGGCAATGTAACCATTTCTCAATCATTCCACTTAGAAGTCCAGTTTTTGGACATACCTTGTCTCCAACTGGTGACAAGCAGTTCCTGGACCAGCACCACCCATGACTCACACTTTGCCCAGGGTTGGTCAAAATCGCTCTTCTCTTGACTCTTCCCATGGTGGGCTTCTTCCTACCATCCAGGTCTCTTCTCAAAGAGGACTTACCCAGCCTCCAAGCTCCATGTAAAGCAGCAGCTGCCTTCCTGCCCAATCCCAATTACAGTTAATAAAATGTCTTCATTTTTCCTTTCTTATAACTGTCACTATCTGTAATTAACTTGTACTTCATTATGTCTTCGTTATCTGTCTCCCTTTAGCAGGTGCTGTCAGTCACCAGACTTTTCAGTGTGCTGCAGCTGATTTTCAAATGGTTGTATCTGTATCTTGGGTCTCAGGGCATTTTTCCAGAATGCAGAAGGCCACTATGCCAGCTCTGGGGGTTAGGCCAGAAGTGCCAGGGAACTAATCACCAGTTCCCAACCCACAGCAGCCCTCAACCAGTGACTCTTGGGAGCTGGCCTATAGACACCAGCTGCCTTGCCTTTAGATATAATGATTCTGAGGTGTGCTATTTTATTGCATTTCCCAAAGTCTCCTTTAAGGATTAACCTCCATTGCCACATGTGATAACTGGTTCAATAATATACATTTTATGGGCTGCTGTTTACTCTCTGTATGATTCTCCATTTTCCTACTGGGATTTTCTTCACTTCTCAATAAGCTACTTGCACTGGAATCATTGTCCCAGGGCTGCTTCTGGAGAAACTCAAATTAAGACACTTCTCGAGTAGAGAGTAAACTTCACAAGGGCAAAGCCTTTCTCTGCTTTGTCCACTCTGCATCCCTACAGTCTAGCACAGAGTGAGGCCCAAAGAGGTGATCAATAAATATTTAGTGAATGAAAGACTTCATTGGAGGACTTCCCTTGCCAAAGTTGATTACTTGTTCATTGACACTGTTGCATTAGAACCCAACTAACCATTGCTCTTTGGGTGTAATTCCATATTAAGAACTTTCTGGTAAGAACTTTTGATGACCTTGAAATTTTCCCATGTAAATAAGAAACCCTATATTTGAGAATTTCAGATGTGCTACCATATTTTAATGATATTCTGATTGTGTTGTAAACCGAGGGTGAACTCACAGAGAGATTTTAGGTAGTCCTCCTTTTTATTTTACTATTATTATTTTTTATTTTATTTATTTATTTTTTTAGTCCTACTTTTAACTCAGGTGAAAACAGAGCTTTCCCCACAGTGCACTCAAGTTAAGGCAGTGGGAGCTGTGATGGAGGCCGTGTAGGCAGTGGCTGGGCTTGGGCATTGGATAGCCCCAAGTTTAAGTTCCAGCCCAGCACATTTCTAGCTTTGTGATATTAAGCAAATTACTTATGGTTATACCACAGTTATAAGTAAGGCTAAAAAACCTACTTATTTCATAGGGTAGTTGTAAGAATTAAAACTCAATAATGTATATAAAGTACTACTGTGGGAAACTGAGATTATGCATCAGTTTTAAAGAAATCTGTTGAAATCACTTATCTATTTTACTGAAAAATGCCTGTAAGTTTGTTTCTGATTCTAGAAGGATATGAATATTTTTTTTCCTGGTTTAGTTCATAAAAGACAAAAGAAATCAGTAGGTTGATCATTCCTAAGACACATGAGAAAAACCAATCTTCTTCAACAAACATGGTCATACATACAAATGGCCAACAGGCAAATAAAAAATGCTCAATATTGTTAATTAGCAAAGAAATGCAAATCAAAACTACAATGAGGTATCACTTTACACCCATCAGAATGGCCATTATTTTAGTTCACAAATGATAAATGCTGGAGAGGGTGTGGAGAAAAGGGAACCCTCCTAATCTGTTCGTTAGAATGTAGTTTGGTGCAGCCACTATAGAAAACAGTATGGAGCTGCCTTAAAAAAACCTAAAAATAGACTTACTCTATGATCCAGCAATCCTACTCCTGGGCATATATCCAGAGGAAACTCTAATTTGAAAAGATACATGCACCCCAATGTTCATAGCAGCACTATTTACAAATCCAAGACATGGAAGAAACCTAAATATCCATGGACAGATGACTGGATAAAAAAGTTGTGGTATACACACACACATATATATGTATATATATACACACACACACATACATATATATATGTATACACACACACACATATACATAATGGAATACTACTCAGCCATAAAAAGAATGAAATAATGCCATTTGCAGCAACATGGATGGACCTGGAGACTCATACTAAGTGAAGTAAGCCAGAAAGAGAAAGAAATACCATATGATATCACTTATATGTGGAATCTAAAAAATGACACAAGTGAACTTATTTACAAAACAGAAAAAGATTCATAGACTCATAAAACAAACTTATGGTTACTGGGGAAAAAGTGGTTGGGTGGAGGGATAAACTGGGAGTTCAGGATTTGCAGATACTAACTACTATATATACAAAATACATAAACAACCAGGTCCTATTGTATAGCACAGGGAACGATATTCAGTAACTTATAATAGCCTATAATGAAAAAGGATAGGAAAAGGGATATATATGTATAACTAAATCACTATGCTGTATATCAGAAGTTAACACAACATTGTAAACTGACTATACTTCAATTTAAAAAAAAACACGGTCACAACTTTAAGTGAACAAACAGAATTTACTACCACAAACTTTCTAAAACCTGTAAATTTTTTTTTCATGGTCACTGATGTCTAAAACATGTAAATTCTTATAACAAAAGATTATAAAGGCAAAAGTCCTTGGCTCTATCAAAATAAAACTTTCAACATTCTATTGTTTTTCCTCCTTTATTAAGCAGGTTCAACTTTATAACAAGATGCCACATGAGTGGGGATTAAAATTAAATTTTATGGCAACTGGCACATATTTTTTTGAAACTTCTTATTTTAAAATAGACATAAAGGCTAATAACTAACCAGTGCTTTGCATTCTCAAAGTAGTTCGGTCAATATCCTCTTTAAAACTTTTTATTGAGATTTATGATGTGTAATTTCAATTGTATTTTAAATCAATACTGACTTAAATAATTCAGGGTTCTTTCATGTTTCTGCAATGCTTGTGTTCCCCCAAAATTCATATGCTGAAACCTGGTTCCCAATGTTATGGTATTTGGAGGTAGGATCTTTCAGAGAATGTAATTAGGTCATAAAGATGAAGCCTTCATAAATAGGATTAGTGCTCTTATACCTTTTTTTTTGAGACTTTAATTGGATCCTTATAAGTGGTCATTTCAGAGCTTCTAGAGCTGTACTGTCCAGTAAGGAAGCTACCAGCTAATATATGTAGTTATAGAGCATTTAAAATATGGCTAGTGCAAACTGAGATGTGCTAGAAGTATAAAATACGTATTTTCTTGTGGTAGCTCACAGCGAAGAAAAATGTGACAATGAATATACCTATGTTCATGTATAACTGAAAAATTGTGCTCTACACTGGAATTTGACACAACATTGTAAAATGATTATAAATCAATAAAAAAAGTTTAAAAAAATAAAAAATAAAATAAAATACATATTTGATTTTGAAGCCTTAGTATGAAAAAATATACAAAATATCCCCTTAATAAATTTTATATTAATTATATATTATGATGATAATATTTTAGACATATTAGATTAAATACACCACTAAAATTAATTTTACCTGTTTCTTTTCACTTATTTTTGAATACGCTTTCTAGAAAAATTAGTATTATGTATGTGGCCTACACTTTATTCCTATTGGACAGTGTTGTTTTATAAGATTTTGGAGTGATCCTTAGGAAAGGCTATTTAGCTGACTTGCTCAGCCATATTCCTTCTTTCCAGCAGGACTGATGGGGTACAATTTGAAAGAGGGTAAAGGAGGAGAAAAGGAAGCATGGCAATACTGAAGAACACAGAACACTGAAGAGCCCAGAAAGCCATTATCATCATTTTCATTGTTACTATCATTGCTATGTAACTTAAGAGTCAATTACCCACCCTTCAAGCATCACCTTCCTTTTGTATCAATCTATAGCCTGCCTTAGCTTATGTCCCTGTGGAACTGGAATTGTTTCTTGGTAATGTGTGTTTCCTCTTACCACTCCCCACCCCTCCTCTGTCATCGCTCATCCCCTCCCATTCTGCTCCATGTCTCACCTTGATGCTGCTCCCCTACCTGATCCTTGATTGGATGTTTCTATGAGAACAACACAGCTGGGGATGAAGAAGCACTGGTTGCTCCAGAATATTATCAACTGTGGAAACGAACGATGGACCACATGATAAAGGCGTCTGGTGCTATCTTTAGAATCAAGGGGTTTCTCAACCACCTTTAAGGTCGTTCCTTTAAAATCAGTGGATACTGTTCAGAAACTAATTTAGACCTTTTCTAAGAGAGCCCGTATACTTAAGAGTTCCACTGTTTTATTCTGAACTATAGTCTTATCTAAAATCTTGGAAGAACACTATTGAAAATTGATGCTGTCTGTCACTTCAGATTTCTATTTATTCATGTTATACCCACTCTTTACTTAATAAAGCAACAGTATGAACTCCCTCCCTATAAAATATGCTGTATATAAAACATGTATGTGTGTGTGTGCATATGTGTGTATTATCCTTAAGATAATTTTCATATTGCTTTGGTCTCACAACTTCAAACATTTAGCATTTACTATGTGACAGGGACTCTTATAGCTCAAAATATATCTCCTTTATAAAGGTTTCTCTGACCATTTCAACATTGATCACCTTATTTGACAATTACAAATTATGTTTGGACACCTCTCCTACTGATATTTTGCATTATGTTTTTTTTTATTTGTGATATAATCATGTTAGTTTTACATTGTCAACTAAATTCTAGGTTCCCATAAGGTATGAGCTGAATGATAGGTCTTCTATCTCTCAGCACCAAAACAATGCTATGCACACAGTCAGTACCCTGTAACAGATACTGGTTTATTAAACACTAAGTGTTAAGGGCCCGAGTGGTGAAACCTAACTTTTGGCAAAATGATGAAGTAGGTGATGGAAGCCTCCTGGCTCCACAGTGAGTGTTCCTTCTCTCCTCCCCTTCCCAGTCTGCACAATCCCATTCCTAGTTTGTTCAGACACCTGAATTTCTGAATTTGCCTTATTTTTTCCTTTTATTTTTTTTATCTGCCAAGCTATTATAAACTTTTATTTTCATGCATATCATGATGGGAAGTTGGTGAGTATTTATCAGGCATTTCTGACATGTTCAGGTTAATCTGGAGCAATGACTTTATTCATTCATCAGTCATATGATAAATATTTAATGAGTAGCAACTATGTATCAGTGGTCTTGGTGCTGGGGACAGGGTGGTGAGCAAAACGGAGATGTGATCCCTGTTCATAAAAATCTTTTAGTTTAGGGATGAGTTAGGAGGCCTTCTTTTTTGGTCTCCTGCCATCTCAGAATCCTTGGATGTTATTCTTGGTCACCAGAATCCTGAGGAATATCTCTGAATGACCAACCTCTGTAAGAATACAGTGGCCCTCCCCATAACTGGGCAGACAGAATGCTCTTCCTTCTATCCCTCTATCCTGATGACTAATGCTTTCTTCTTCTAAGAGGCAGGTTAACTAGCCTTCCTTGCCCAGATGAAAAATGTCAAGGGATTTCTCACCCTGTTATTCCAGGTGGATGTATTTAAGTTAGTACTGGCTGGCGGCATATTGCTATTACCAACATAAAATAAAACAAAACACCTATGTCCACACATTAGAATAATTTTGGCTTTTATTTTCAAAATCTTGAGTTGATATTTTTGAAATTTTTCTTTCTCTGAGTTGCATTTGTTTCATTTCTAGATTTACATTCAGTTGCATCTGAATTGTAGCCACTCCCTCAGTAACACAATTTGGGATTTGGGAAAATGCAGAAAATAAAACCCAACACAAACCCAACCCACAGTGCATTTAAATGTCTGTGGACGGTAAATTGCTGAACATCTCGACAGTGTTTTTAAAAAGTTCTAACTTTGGCCACATCTCCTTTCCTTCTATTTTCAGCCCGTGAATTATTGGCCAAGTTCAAGCGAAGCCCTGTGGTTTGAATTAGGTTGGCACGTCATAGGGTCTGGCTCCAGCAATCTCACTCCTTCCCTCCTCCCTTTCTTGGCAGACTCTGGAGTGTTTGGAAGATATTTTTCTTTGCCTTAAGTTTTCTGAGAGGAAATCCTTGTGAGAAATCTAGTTGAAATTGGCTCTCCAAAGATTCTTATAGAGTTAGAAAAACAAAACTTGAGGTTATGAAGCAGGTTAATGGAAAAGAAGCCTGTAGCTGTTTGCTTAGAAATGTTCCTAATGAGCCAAGGTCTCACTTTGTAGAGTCACTCTGTTTTGTGACCAGAGATTGTAACCCTAACAGCCACAAAGGTGACAGGATAAGATTGAGTGTGTTGCTGTATGAGTGCCAGTCTCTCCAGCTGCAAGAACAACATACAACATGAGACACCCTTGGTACATGAGAGCCTAATATGATCATTGTAGGCTAAAGCAATGCTTCTTAAATTTCAACAGGCGCACACAGCACCTGGGGATCATCTTAAGGAGCAGATGCTGATTTAGTAGATCTGGGTAGAGGCCAGAGGTTCTGATTCCTAGCAAGTTCCCAGATGATGCTAGTACTTGGTCCTCCCTCTGTGTAGCAAGCGGCTAGATTTTTCAAATACTAAGTAAAATACACACTTACGGACTTTTACACAGAGGTTCTCTACTGAAGAGTAAAAACCTAGAAGTATAAACTAAGGTCCCTCTGAAAATCTATCTGTAACATAAGTGAGCCAGAGGTGGAGACTGGTTAATGACTAGCAACCATGACCACCCTGAATCTCTGTGGTTGTTTTAAGGGTAAAAGAGTAGACCGATGGCTGGCTATTTTTAGAGTCATACAGTCTGAGCTTCCCTCAGAACTCTGCTTCATTCTAGCTCTGTGCACCTGGGCAAATTATTAAAACTCTTTGAATATTTTTCCTGATATGTACACTGGAGATGATAATGGTACTCACCTTAAAAGGCTGTTGTGAGGATGAAATGGGATAACAAAACAGTGGTGTGCTGGAGCCAGCTCCAACCAGCCTTCTAGTGCTGACAAAGATATTCAGGAACTCTGTGTGGTGGTTTGCTAGCTTGAAATTGGCCATGGTAAGAGTATTCACACCATTGAAACTGGCAAATGTTACAAGTCAAGACCTTTTTCTGTTTTGTTTTGTTTTGAGCACTGATTTACCAGCATACTACTTCGTGTAGAGTACAGGCTACCTGAAAGAGCTCAATAAATGTGAATTACTACTATCTTTGCTAACTTTTCTGAATTCTTCCAGCACTTGTCATTGGAAACACATCGTTTAGCACTGGATATTCCATACCAACATCCTTCTTAAAAAATTCTATAGTTGAGTTCTTCTCAAGAGTTTGAGTCTTTCAAAACTGGATGCTGCCATGGTGTGACCATATTCTGCCACATTCCATAATTGATCAATGAATGCCTTGCTCTTTCACTTCTCCAAGGAAAACACTGAGCATAAGCTCAGAATGTTTGGAGTTCATTGCTCCAATAGCTTTGATCCTCTCCACAGGAAACATCAGCGTCCAAAGTGAACAATCTCAGGGTAGATCCCTGAGATAATGTCTCTCCAAAGTATGTCCAATGATAAGTATGCTGAATCAGAACAGGTAAGAACAGAATATATATGGTTCTATTGAATTGATCTGTGGCCTAGTCACAAGTTTTCACACAGTTATCTAAATAATTGTAGCTGGTAGATTAATTAGAAAACATTACCTATCATAGTAAGTAAGGAGGTAATTTTCCTCTGTGTATTTGACCTGACAGCACGATTTTGAACATAAGACACCTTAACAATCAGCCTAGCCCTCCAGTCTGACTGCCCTCAAATTTCTCTCCCATTTCTCTAAATTCCTCTGTTCTTTTCCTTAGCCTCTCCTTATTTCCTTCTGCTGGAAAGAGAGAAGTGCCTTCTCCTTAAGAATGCTAGGCTACTATCAGTTCACCTTGTCCTATATCAAAACTTCTCTGAGAAAAGCAGATTTGCACAACCATCAAGAGTATGGACTCTTGAGCCTGACTGGCTAGGTTCAAATCCTAGTCTTCTAACATGACACATTTTAATTTATGCCTTATTTTCCTCTTTTGTAAAATTAGAATATGAGCAAGTTTCTCATAAAATTTTGGAGTGAATTAAGTCGATTTAAATATGACAAGCTCTGAGAGCAATGCTTTACGTGCAGTGTTCTTATATACTCTACTATTATTATTTTCATCACTTGTTCCATCTCTTTTGCAACTTCATCTTTTTCTCTCCTCAATATTCCTTTTCCCTAGCCTACAGTTATGCTCACATCTTCCAAGTCTTATAAACAAACCAAAACAATATGAAACAAAACTGATGTTTCTTCAAACAAGTCTACTCTTCCTTTCCTGATGTGCTTTTGGGGAAAAAAGTCTACAATTGCTCTTTCCTTTCTGATTGCCCAATCTCTCCTTGATCCCTTGCAACTGCAGCCCTACAGCTGCTGAGCGCAGGCACTAGGGTGCAGATATTCCGATAAATGCCTGCTCTGATGGACTGGTAGGACCCATGTCACCTGTGGCCACACTTAGGTTTTCAGTGGCTGGGGGAGTTGATTGGGAACATATGCTATGAAAAACTTACAGGCTCAGATAACATCTTCCTAAAATTTCAGGGCTTTTACCACTGAAGCTTCCAGGGTTATTTTAGGGGTAGAGGTGGGGCCTTGGCAGTTTAGCCGAGGCAGGGCGGTATGGTGGAAACAACAAGAACTTTGATGTCACAAGAACTAGGCTCAAGTTCTCATTCTGCTCTATACATGGCAGATGCTCTATCAATACTTACTTTGCTGAAATGAATTATTTGCTCAGCAAATCACTCAGGACTCTTCCTTTTTGTTTTGATGTTAATACCCCACCTATCCAGGTTGGATCCGACTCTGACAAACCCTGAACAGAGCTTGGGTGTCTGGGCCTGTAATTCAGGCTACTATGTGCTGGAATGAATAAACCCAGGGGCTTTGAAAGGATTTTCTCACTTAAGGCAGATTAAGGCAGGGAGATGAGAGGATGATGAAGCTGGCCATAGAACTCAGATCTGACTCCTTAAATAGAGAAATGGAGCTCAGATGGAATCCTCTTCTGCTTGAAGCCAGTCTGGTATTTCTCGGGTATCAGCTGTATATCTCATCTCTCTCCAGCTCTGCCTCTAATCTCTTTTCTCCTTTTAGGAGAATTTTAACCTCTGAATTCCTCCTGTCATATGTCTTGAAAAAAATTCCCAACGTTCAGAGAAGCATAAACCAGATTAGAATAAAAAGCTATCTTAACTGTCCTCATTTTACAAATAGAACCAGAGACTTGATAACTAAACCAATAATCATCAGAGAAAACATTTATATTGGTAGGAAGAAAAATGCCGAAGTTTGGATTATTGCTTGGCTGGTTGACTCAATACTGCGGTTGCATGAATACAGCATCAACAATTTAATGACATCAAAAGTTTGGGGGTTTCCTTTACACCCTGTCCAAAAGGATATTTTCATATGAAGTTGTGCCAGATAACAGTTTTGAAATGCTGTATGATATCCAGCAATTCCTTTTTTGATTTCACAATCGTTTTGTAAGACACAGCTTTTAAATCAGGCCATATTTGTCTGTGAGAGATTTGCTGAAGAAGTTATACATGTAGCGATGTATCAGCCTTTAGGCAAGTTTAGCTTGATGGAATATTTTACCTATCTGCAGGATTTAAGCTCCCAGAGCTTATATTCTAACATTTCCCCCTCTTTGCCTCAGGGAAAGAAATTTTATTGAAATCCAAATTGAGAAATGGGGGGAAAAATGAGAACTCAATTTGCAGCATGAGATTTTTGGCATGGCTAGGTTTAGGAAGACATAATAATTTTCGAGAGCCAAATCTGAATTAATCTCTGAATCTCCAATCAGACAACAGGCTTAAGATTTTTTTCACCTAGTTAAATAAATAAACAAGCTAAAATTTTGTGGGCATAGGAATGATATTACACTTTCCAACAGATCTGTCTACCACCAGGTGTGAGTCAGTCCGATAATCCTTGATTGCTCTGTTAGGCCTCCTAAATCTGAATAATCTCTGAAGGAGCCAACTCAGCCCCTTGCCTCTCTTCTGCCTTTCACCTCCCTTTAATGTCCATGATCCCCACTTGCTATCTTGCCCGCATTATTTCACTCACAATTCCCATGATAGTAATATGTTTATAATTAGTAGATAATTTGTATTAAGAGTTTATGATAAGGCAGATCCTATGCTAGGCTGTTAATGAGTATTTTTTTCATTTAATTTTCACAAGAGCCCTATGAGACAGGTAGTATTAATAGCTCTATTTGCCAATGAGGAAATTAAGACTCGGAGAGGTTAAGTCATTTGCCCGAAGTCCAAGATCGAGAGTTTGAGCAGAGGTAGTCTAACTCCAGGCCTCAGCATTGAATCTTACTATTAATAAATCAACAGAAACACTTTGAGCATTGACTGTATGCAAGACATTTAGCCAGGCCCTATGAAGGATGGGCCTCCAGTCTAGATGAGCTGTCTAGACATTTACGTAATATGTTAGCAACACATTATATGATGAACATGACAGAACAATAAGTCAGTAATAGGTGAGTGTGGGAGTCTTAATACTTCTTTTTGTGTGTATGCGCCAGGGACCTCTTTGGCAATCTGGTAAAACCTGTGGACTCCTTTTCAGGATGAATGCATGAAATAACAAGCATAGAAATGCAAAGGAAACCAATTACATAGAAATAAAGTAAAAAAAAGTTTTAAAATGTTTTAATATGGTATTATATAAGCATCTGTAGTAACACAATACATAGCACAATTTAGTGGTAGCTTTGAAAGCTATAGTAATTTTGCAGTAGAGCTGACGATAAACAGCATTTTAAGGTATCTCCAGAAAATACAAGAATAGGAAAATTTTTGTAATTTCTGTTCACACTACATCTACTGCCACTGTAATCTGTGATTGAAGTAAATGCTACATTCAGTTAGAGGCTGGTAAAAACAGTTTCCACTCAAGTTTTACGGAGCTTCTGAATTCTACCTATAAACACCTCAGGGGGTTTTGAACCCCAAGTTAAGAACTCAAGTAGTTGAGAGGAAAGAATAATCACTTGTGGTCTGGAGACCTCAGGGAGCAGATATTATATTTTTAATCACATTTTTCTTTTATTCTTAATTGTAGTAAAAGCATGTAAAATAAAAGTTACCATCTTAGCCATTTTTAAGTGTATAGTTCAGTAGTGTTGAACATATTCACATTGCTATGTAGCAAATCTTCAGAATTTTTTCATATTGCAAAACTGAAACTCTATATCCATTAAACATTAACTCCCATTTCCCTTTCCCCTCAGTTCTTGGCAACCACCATCCTACTTTCTTTTCCTATGAATTTAACCACTTAGGTACTTTGTGTAAGTGGAATAATGCAATATTTATCTTATTTCACTTAGCATAAGGTCCTCAGATTTTACTCATGTTGTATGTAGCATGTGACAGAATGGAGCAGATACCGTTAAGTCATTTTACAGTGAGGTAAAGAGTAATGGCTTGCTAAATGATGCACAGTGAATTAACTTATGCTTCCAATGGTTCTTCAATTTCTCAGTTCCATGCATGTTGCCTTACACAACACTAATGAACTTGGAAAGTAGTCTCCAACTATATGGTAACAGAAGAAGTCTCTTTTTGAAATAATCAGGTCATAAGACCTAATAAAGACCGCCACTTTTAAATCCAGTGACGATGGAGATGTCTAATCGGCACTGAGGGGCCAGAGTTGTAGGACATCAAGCGGATGTAGATGCAAACTGTTCCTCATATCCACAGCTCACCCAACCCAATATCTCAGCCCCAGTGGGTGTAAATGTTATGTATTTTCACTGTGCTATGTATTTCCACATACTAGTTTTTCTTGTTGCTCTGTAATAAATGAATTTTTTCATTGCTCACTAAATAGACACATCTTTGTAATGTTATCACATCTGTTGGGACTAAATTCCCTCATCTTGAAGAAGTTATTTTGAAAGATTATGTAGCCTTGTATCTTCAATGTTCCTTCATGAAAAAGCAATGGTAAAGTCCCAGCTTTGAATATCAAAAAGTGAATTTAGATATATTTCAACAGCTGTGAACAGTAATGTTTAATTCAAAGAGTGAGGTTTCTGTTAGAGCTTTTCACTTTTTGTACTAGGCCGGCAAGAGTAACTTATGTAACTACAACGCGGAATTAAAATTTTGTTTCACTGCAAGATGAAAACCTTTAACAAAAACCTCACTCTGAATTAAACTAAGCTGTTTGTAATTATTGACACCTACTCCAATTCACTTTCTGGTATTCAGAGCTGTGGTTTTGCAATTACTTTTTCTAGGAGAAACATTGATGTTCTGGGCTACAAGCAATATATGACATCAAGATGTGGTTTTAATTTGCATTTCCCTCATGAGTGATGATGCTGAGCATCTTCTCAGTTGCATATTCATATTTTGATATTCTCTTTTGTGAAGTACCTGCTCAGGATTCTTGCCCAATTGAAAAAAATTGTGTTGTCTGTCTTTTCTTTACAAATTTATAGACTTTTTGAAGAAGAATATTTTCTAGATATAAATGCTTTGTCAGGTGTGTGTGTGTTTGTGTGCGCGTGAACGTGCACTGTGTGCACTGGTCTCAGATTTTCTTTTTCCATTCTCTCAATAGTGTGGTTCATTGAATGAAATTTCTTAATATAATCAGATCCAATTTATCAGTATCTCCTTGTGTCCTGTTTAAGAAACTATGGCCTACCCCAATGTCCCAAAAATATTTCCTGTGTTTTCTTCCAGAAGTTTTATTGTTATACTTTATACTTCTAAGTGTGTGATCCATCTTGAATTAATTTTTGTGTATGATGTGAGAAAGGGCCATATTTCCTTTTTTCCATATGGATATCCATGTGAGCCAGCATCATTTATTGAAAGAACCATCATTCTTTCACCAATTTTCTATAATGTCTTTGTCATAAATCAAGTGATTGATAATATATGTGTGGATGTGTTTCTAAACTTTATTCTATCCCTGGTCTATCGTCTCTTCTTGTACCAAGACCACCCTGTTTTAATTATTCTAGCTTTGATATTTGATTTGTTTTTCCTCTTCAAGATTGCCTTAGTTATAATAGGTTCTTTGTATTTCCATATAAGTTTTACAAATAGCCTGTCAATTTCCACCAATTATAAAAAATGCTCCTGGGATTTTTATTGGGATTGCTTTGAATTTATAGATGAATTTGGAGAGAACTGATACCTTAGCAATCTTATACATTTGCATTCCATGTTCATGGTATATTCCTCCATTTATTTAGGTCTTCTTTGACTTTTCTTAGCAATTTTCTATAGTTTGAAGTGTAAACTCCTGGTCATCTTTCACTTGATTTATTCTATATAAGTGATGCTTTTGGTGCTTTCACAATTTTACTATCTAATTATTTGCTTCTTTTTAAAAATAGATTTCTCTGTTGAAATTCTCCAACTTTTCTTCTATTTTGATTACTATTTCCTACATTTTCTTGAACATATTAATCATGGTTATTTTAAAATCCCTATCAGTTAATGTCAATATCTGAATTGCCTATAAATCTTTTTCCATTAAATATATTTTTCACTTGGATTTTAGTAATTCGGTCCTTTTAATTTTTTATTATATTTTTGCATGCATTGCAATTTTTGATTAAATGCCAGATGTCATAAATGAAAAAAATTATATACAGACTTTAGATGATGTTATCTCTTTCTAAGGTGAAGTTTACTTCTGGCAGGCAAATAGGCAAGTCTTGTGAAAGCTTGGTTTTATGCTTTTTTAGGCTAATCTATTTCAGTACTCCTCTATTCCTATAGATTGGTTTTCATTTCTAAGGAGAGGTTCTTACTCTTAGGGCATAACTTTTCTGAGGTTTCACTTCAAAGGCTGGGATATTTACCAAGATACTTCCCTCTTGGCAAGGCTTTAATTATGACTTTTGCTTCCCTAGTACTACTGAAATCTCTGATCAGATCTTTAGCTACCAGATGCTTTCTGCATGTTCTCTTCCTTACTCTCTCTTTTTAGTTTCGCTCTGTGCAAGCTCAGCTTAGGAAGCCACAACTGCAGGGAAACGTGTATGCAGAATTTTAGGTTCCTTCTCTAATGTCCTCTTTTCTCCAGGACTTTGCTCCCTAGTAGCAAACTCCAAACTACTCCAAACTCTGACTTCTGCCTCTTCAGCCTAGTAAGACTGTTGTTTTCTAGATCCCCATTCTTCAATTAGTAAATATCTTCAGAAAATATCTCGGGTAAATGTGGGCTTTCCTTCAAGTCTTGTGTGTGTTTATTGTCTCCAATGCCTTCAGATAACTGCTTTATGTATTTCGTCTGACATTTATAGTTTCTTTTAAAGTCAGAGTTAGTATGATGCCAGCTATTTCACTATAGCTGTGTAGTGCAGAACTATTTTTGTGGAAAAATAAAACAAAAATTGCCCTAAATCCCTTTTTCGGATATATCAACTCATCTAAGATCTAAGTTTGGGTGGGATGTAAGGGGAAAGAAGAAAAGATTGATTATTATTCATTCAGGATGAACCATGCTGGAAGATGGAGTTTAGGCAATACATAAATGACCTTTCAACCTCTGAAAACCTTATGAAAATTATGTTTAAAGGATTAACCCCAAAAACTTAATGTATCAAACTCATGATGCTTTGTACTCATTTTCAAAGGGATAAAGATAAGACCACATGTGGCTCTAGAACTTTCTGCTAAAAATTAAAAAAAAAATAAGTTGCCATGACTTTAATTGGGTAAATTCACAAGGTTCAATGGAGAACAAAAAGAAAAGCATATATAACCATAATTGACCTAGAAATTCGAGGTAAAAGTTATTTAAAACAATTAATTCCTAAGAACTCAGGTATGGCAAGAAAGTTTAGGCAGTGTAGGGAGGATGAAATGGAGAGGAAAGAGTAGCTAAGAAATTCTTAAGCTGGTGGGTTTCTCAAATCTGGAAGAGCACTGATACAGAGAATAAGAGTGGCTACAAGAAATGTCCCAAGGATGATTCAGTTTTCTGTTTCCTGCCCTTCTATTCCTGACTTTCCCAAGGTCCTCAGGGTCCTAATGCTGCTCAGGGCTCCCACTTCTGCGCTCCCAGGAGGTAACCAGGGAACCTGGACTGGGGGTGGCAGTTTAAGAGCTAGATCTGCCATTTGGTGGATTGTGACCTTCACCAAGTTACTTTACAAATACATTAAGAAGCTTTTGAAGGTAAGTAACTGGAAACCAAGCCTCAAAGGCTTAAACAAGAAGAATAATTTATTCTCTCAAATAATAAATCTAAGGTACATCTTTAGAGTGGGTTAGTTCAATGTCTTGATGACATCATGAAGAACCCTGGTTCTTTCCATCTTTCTACTCTTCCATCTTTATGTGTGAGTATTGTCTTCAGCTACTTTTCTTGGTTCCCTGAGTCACATCCAGAAACAATATCTGATGGAAGAATAAGAAAATTTTCTTCCCATATATCTCTTCTTACTAGCTAGTAATCCTTTCCCAGAAGTCCCCAGCATACCTCATCTCACGAATTACTGAATATAACGAGGTCAATTTTTCCTGCCTAAGCCAATCCCCGGCAAGGAGAACAGGGTTCCTCCTGAATCTGTGTACAAGCCAGAGCCACCTGGGGAGGGATGCACATTTAAATGAAATTTAAACTCTGCCAACAAGGAAGGAGGTAATTGGGTAAACAATCCATGGTGTCCACTACACTTAAATTTACTGAACCTCATTTCCTTTATCTGCAACATGGGGGGAATCACAGTATTTGGTTTATAGGGTTGTTATAAGGATTAAATGCAATAATTCATGGATTATTTCTCTGAAAAGTCCTCCAAGACTTGTTTTTAAAATTTCTGAGTATCTCACAGACACCTACTAATGGATGGCAAGTCCTACCAAAGTGTATACAGTCAAGAGAGTAGGATAGCCTCTCTTCCTTGCTGTAAGTTCTACAGTACTGATATTTCACAGCTACTATTTTTTTTTGACTTGGTGCCATATTATGCGGTAGGTGCTTTACATGTATTTTTTCTAATTCTACTAACAAAAATGTCATAACACATACTCTTCATTCATTCACTCAGTCAACATATATTTGATTTCCAGGAATCTCATTTTATAGACAGTGAAAATGAGGTTTAGAGAGGTTCAATAATGTTCCAAGTGACACAGCTAGTAAGTGGCCAAATTAGATTTGTGCCTGTCTTTCTGACTCCACTCCTTGCAAATCCCTTATGACTTCTTTTCCTGAAGGCTTCCTGGTGTTCTGTTTCACCACGCTCAACCTATTTTTAAAAAGGAGTGGCAGGGAACCGTTGCAGGGTGTCAACTCACACTTTAAGGTTTGAAGGAGAGAACAGTCTGTTAATTGGCCCACACTAGTCACCAGGCTTCACTGGAACTTTGGGTTAGTTCTGCTCCGCTCCAGCAGGTGGCAGGTCGATATCATTCAGTGTTTGCTGTCTTCATTTGTACAGAAGTGACTAAAGTAGTGAGAATGATTTTCTTGGCAAACTGTAGAAGTCAGACTCATCACTTTTGGGTCTGACTCTGTAGGAAGAGCAGCTGCCCTTTTCAGCTACTCTCATGCATGACGTGAGAGTGGGAATAAACTGTATGTGAATTAACTTTTTACTTTTGAAAGGTGCCCTCATGTGTTTCATATACACTCGTCCCAGTTAACAAATGTTGAGGTGCTTAGGATAGATATACTCAGCTATAGTTCTCAGTTGTATTGTTTCTCACTGAATCGCCATGAGCTCCCTAAAGTGGAGGGTATGAATTACTTATCTGGGGGCACCCAACACCAGGCACAGTGCTCGGTGTTTGTGGAGTACATTTGTGAATTACTTGGAGAAAGATGATGTGGGTTTTAGTTTTGACTTGTTCATTTCCTACTTAGGAGGCTGTTAGTAAGTCATTTGCTTTCTGAGCCTCCATTTCCTCGCTGGTAACACACCAATGATGATGATGATAAAGATGATGATGATGATGGTGATGATGATGATAATTCCCAAGCTCACTTGTGAGAATGAAAGGCGTAAGAAAAGTACCTGTTAGAGATAGTTATTATTTTTAGATGACTGGGCCAAAGTTGCAAAATACATTCGTGGTTGATACTTCCTCACAGGGATTGGAATATAAGTGCTTGCAGCCAGAATTTAGGCAGACCCCGCTGGAGACATTTCACCTCTGCTTGTGTTTCCTGCCCACAGCTCAAGTCCTTACCTTCATTACCTAACATGGAGAATCACTGAAGCGATCTGCTTATTGTCTGTCCTGGCTCCAGTTCTACCTTCTTCAACCCAAGTTGCTAAAGATGTTATTGAAAGACGTCCTCCCATAACCTAGCTTCAGTCTACTTTCCCCCTCTGACCACCATTTCCCACTCACTCACGTCCAAGCACACAGCTTCTGCAGCAAGCAGCAGGTTGACTCTTGGGACCCCAACATGCCTTGTGCATTTTCACTTCTCTGCCTATGTGTGCCCTCATTCCCTCTCTTCTTCTCTTTAGCCCCTGAACCACACTCACTCTTCATGATCCCTCTTTCAAGGCCTCCTCCAGCCCACACTGATCTCCCTCCTTAGAACTCCTGTTGCTCTTAAGAAGCAATATAGATCGCTGAATATTTAAAGGCATGGTTTTGGGTGTCAAACAACCTGGAGTCAAATCCTGGCCAGTTATTTAAAACTTTGTGTGCCTCAGTTTCCTTATCCTTAAAATAACAGTAATAATAATAGTCCTACCTCATAAAGCTGTCTTGAGAATTTAACAAGATAGTGTATAGAAAGCATTTAGCACAGTACCTGGAACAGAGCAAGCACTCAATACACAGGGAAGACAGTCAGCTTCTTGTGTTCAGGGATCATAGTTTATGTTGATCTGTGGTCTTGGCATTGCCTTCCTTAGGCATTCCTTGAACAAGACAGATGTACCATAGCTTTTATTGCTTGATCAGTCTTAGCTAGTATTAAGCAGTAAAATTGATCCTCAAGTTAATTTTTAGCAAAGCTGCATATTCACTGGTTGAAGATGCTATTGCCACAAGCCAAGAATCTCTACAGAGTTTTCTGATGATTAGACACTGACCATTCAAAATTCACAGTTGTCTATATGACTGTAATACATATTTTATTAAAACAGATTATTTTCTACACAATTTGAGCGTTATCTATTGGATAGGAAAGAAACAGAAAGGAGAAAAATGTGACAAATGACAAAATAATATTGATGAAGAATAGGACATTTGTACAGTCTATCAACTAAGAGGGTATAATGAGCTTCAGTCGAATATCTCCCTCTCCCTACATCCCACTCCAGGCTTTTGTGATGTCAGTGATGAATAATGGCCCAGGTCCAAGATTCTGCTGCTTTTCTCCCCTAGTTTTTATGATTCTCAAAAGAAGTACTAAACTATTTTCTCTTTCCCTACCGGAGGTGGATATGGTTACAAAGCTCTTCTCAGCTCCAAATAAAGATGATTGTACCTGTGGTCCCAGGAGATTTAGCTCTATTTCTCAAGCCTTTTGTACGTGTGCTGGGAAACCGTAGGGTGAAATGTCACTTCTCTAGAGAGTTAGGGGATCTTTCACCACAACAAAGTAGCCCAATCTCACACTCTGTCTGAACCTTACCTTGGATCCCTCTGCTGGCCATGAGAAGCAAGAGCAGAAAGCAGTGATTTGGAATAAGAAACCCTGAATTTCATCTTTGAAGGTGATACACAGAGGGACAAGAGTATTCCTGTTCAGTAGGGGCGGTCGTACTTGGGTTTGGGAAGAGAAGACCAAGCTAGCAACAGCAACACAAGTTTCCCTCCACAAAGAGGATTAACAACTGGATTTAGATCTCAATCCAAAAATCAAAATTAATTTAATACAGAGTATTGAAAAAAAAATCTCCCTGGGGAATACCTGTAATATACAACTGTAGTTTTGTTTTCAGCACAAGATTGGAAAATCAGTGGAGACTGCTCAGTGAGTTTACACAAACCCACTGGAAGGCATGTTCCTCATCTACGCTCTGGCTTTCCCCCACCTTGCTTCAGTCTAGTCTAATTCATACATCAGATCACCCAGGTACCATGGTAAGAGATACCATAGAAATACCAATGTGAATGGATGGAAGCAGACACTCAAGCCTCCTCAATAAATGGAACATCCTGATTATAGACTGGGCTTTGTGGCCCAGTGGCCTGGGGTTTTGTTAACCGCCCTGGCTTCCTACAGAGATTTAGGGCCTGGCCTCTGCCTGCTTTGTTGCTGTGACTGGTGCTTTTGCTCTACCATGGGGGCCACAAGAGAGCGTGGACTCAGGTGCTGATCCAGAACAGGTAGTCGAAGGGCTTCTAATAGAAAAGAAGCAAAGCCTGGTGTTTGTCACCCAAAGGATCAGAGCAAGAGAAATCAAAATCAACCAGACAGGTCACAACCTCAAACCTTCTCTAGGTTCATTTTCTGATCAAATGAAATGCAATCCATACACCATGTAATGACAGTGGACATATCTACCACTCCAGGGGAGAAATAGATGAAGGGTTTTAAGGAAATCAATGAGAAATAGATGGCACTGGGTAGGAAATTTTGACAATACAGGAAAAACAAAATTAGTCAAGCAACCACTGAGGAGGAAAGGGCAGTGCTCTAAAGGAGACTTAGCCATCCCCGAGATGCAACACATCTCAGCAGCCAGTGGGGGTCAGAGGTACTCTATGTCTGTTTAGATAGAGTCCAAGCGGCGCCTACTGTTTGGCAACTTTAACCCAGAGACCTGCAAATCCTGCTAACAGGAACCCAGCTGGAACTCCCTTGGAGTTCGCACTTCTCTCCAAGAAGAGCAGCATCATGAAAACAGGAGGCAGCTCATCTCAGATGCTTTACCATGGTTTTGGCTTCAAAATGATTTATTTGTTTTATGGTTTCTTGCACTAGTTCTCTTCCTGTCCCACTTGCTCCCAGCATGAAGCCCTCTGTTGATCATGGATAATGCGTAGTCATCTCTCTCAGAGTCAAGCCTGTGAACACTCTGCTGCAAGGACTGTAGTCTAGTTCCCCAACCCTTATCTCTTCAGAGAACAGAAATGTCTTTTTAAGTCAGTGGAAGTTTGAAGACAATGCTTAAGTAGGTGGTGGATCTGACTGGTTTAGGGATGTATGCAGGCATGCAAGCTCATACAAGCTCATGAGAGCCAATAGTGTACATATCTTCCTACCACTGAGTTAAATGATGTCATATGTCATGTTGGTAGCTTGAGATTGGCCATGGTAGGAGTACTTACACTACAGAAATGAGCAAACGCCACAAACCAGGGCTCTTTTTTTTTTCTCTTTTGTGTGATTCTGTTCACTCTTTTCTAACAATTATTACTTTTTAATTGAAGTATAGTTTATTTACTGTATTGTGTTAGGTTTAGGGATACAGCATAGTAATTCAGTTTTTTTTCTGATTATATTTTATTATAGGTTACTACAACATATTGACTATAATTCCCTAGACTATACAGTGAATCTTTGTTGCTCATCTATTTTATATATAGTAGTTTGTATGTATTAATCCCATACTCCTAATTTGTCCCTCAGCCCCTCTCTCTCCTCGTTGATAAGTTTGTTTTCTTAAGTTTGTTTTCTATGTCTATGGGTCTGTTTTTTCTCTGTATAAACATTCACTTATGTTATTTTTTAGATTCCACATACATATTTTAAGATGTCATATAGTATTTGTCTTTCTCTGTCTGACTTACCTCCTTAACTATAATATTCTCTAGGTCCATCTATGTTGCTGCAAATGGCAATATTTCATTCTTTTTTATGGCTGAGTAATATTCCATTATATATATAATGGAATATTATATGTGTGTGTATATATATATATATACACACACACACATACATATATAAATACACACATACACACACATATACATACACAAACACACATACAAACACATACACATATACACACACACAAACACAAACACACACACACACACACACACACACACACTCCCAACTTCTTTATCCAATCATCTGTTGATGGATATTTAGGTTGCTTCCATCTCTTGGCTATTGTAAATAGTGCTACTATTAACATTGGGTGCGTGTGTCTTTTCGAATTTAAGTTTTCATTTTTTCTTGATATATATCCAGGAGTGGAATTGCTCGATCATATGGAGTTCTATTTTAAGTTTTTTAAGGAACCTCCATAGTGGCTGCACCAATTTACACTCCCAGCAATAGCGTACAAGGGTTTCTTAAGGGCTCTTTCTTCTAGAAAGTTGACTTTGTTAAACATATAACCAAAACAATGATTCCAAGGTAAGTTTAAGAATAAATCATTTAGCACCATCATGCTCAGACCAGAATGCATCTAGTGAAGAGAAAAACAAACAATATCTGATTAGCCAAGAGAATCTTCCAGTATGAACCATTCTAGAAACTACAATCAACAATTCCATAAAGATGTCCTTCTTATCAAGGGCTAGCAAGAAACTAAGTAACATTTTCTTATATAATTTTTAACTGTTGAATTGCAGTGCTAAGTGGCCCATGAAGCCAAATATCCTTTTTCCCTTTGTAACTTTGGTCTTTGAGAAAAATGTGAGCCTCCTTAGGAAATCTGTTAACATCCATTTTATTGCTTCTATAAAGTGAAAATCTGGAAGTAAACAGTGGCCATCTTTCTCTTTTGTGGCATATCAGGAGTCACTGAACAATGGTTCATGTTAAATATTTGTTGTACAACTCATGGATTTACCCATAAAATACTTAGCTTTTCTTAGAGAAAACACTCCTTCACAGCCACAGACTAACTTTCACCTTACCCAATCCATCAAAATTGCTGGAGACATATTCACAGTGTCTGCTGTATCATAATGTTTGTAGCATTTTCTATGAAGAAAATGTGTTCAGGCTATTAGTTCACAGAATATATTTTTAATCACTGTAATTAAATGTTTTAAATAAGATTATTGATCTGGTGGGGTTCTGGCAACTCAAGGAAGATGGCCAAATGTAGGTGGCAGCTCACTGGGCTTGGGAGATGGATTAAAAACGGGGGACAAGACTCCTACATTGTTGGTGGGAATGTACTACGGTGCCTCTATGGAAAACAGTATGGCGATGCCCTAAAAACTAAAAAGAGAGTTACCATATGGTCCAGCAATCCCACTCCTGGGCATATATTCGGAAAAAAACTGTAATTTGAAAAGATACATGCACCCAATGTTCATAGCAGCACTATTTACAGTAGCCAAGATGTGGAAGCAACCTAAATGTCTATCAACAGATAAATGGATAAAGGAGATGTTATACACACACACACACACACACACACACACACACACACACAGGAATATTACTCAGCCATAAAAAAGAACGAAATAGTGCTGTACACTAGAAATTGACACATTGTAATTGATTGTACTTCAAATTGAAAAAAAAAAGGTAAAAAAAGAATGAAATAGTCCTATTTGCAGCAACATAGATGGACCTAGAGATTATCACACTAAGTGAAATAAGTCAGACAGAGAAAGACAAATAATGTATGATATCACTTATATGTAAGATCTAAAAAAATGACACAAATGAACTTATTTACAAAACAGAAATAGACCCAGAGACATAGAGAACAAAATTATGGTTACCAAAGGGGAAGGAAAGGTAGGGATAAATTAGGAGCTGGGGATTAACAGATACAAACTATTATATATAACAACAGGGTCCTGTTGTATAGTACAAGGAACTAAATTCAACATCTTGTAATAACCGATTAGTGAAAAAAATCTGAAAATGCATATATATACGTGTGTGTGTGTGTGTATGTCTGAATCACTTTGCTAGAAACTAATACAACATTGTAAATCAACTATACTTCAATAAAAAAGAAGCAGGGGACAAGGAGGATTGAGGAAACAAGTCAGTATAAGGGGGTGATGAGAGCCAGACTTCTCACAAAGAGAAGGGAGTTTGAATATAGAAAGGGAGACATCTGCAATGAACCATGTGGTGTACGATTATAATCAGAAGTTTTGGTGTAAACTTAGAGATCTCAATATGTAGAGTTAGATACAGAAATAAATAGTGATGTACATTTCTGTGTATGTATGCAAACACACCTATATCTTCAAATGTATGCATATGCAGACACACTTACATAAATATATGTATTTCCTAGCTTTGTTCCTGAGAGAGCTTGGGAGTACTGAATCCCCAGTAATGATAAGCCTGCCTAGAGCCAAGATCTTGGTTTCTGGACACTATTCTCCAATAAAAGGAAACTGAGTTCTTAGGAGAAATGGCTGATTTCAGGTCTGGAGTAGGAAAAATGTAAGACAAGTTTAGAACATCTCATTATTCTAAGCAAGCAAGTAATCAAAAAGTAATGGAGATATGTCCAAAGGACACAGAAGACAGCTAAAAGGGGTGCCAACTGTCCCAGTCTGGGATGATTTGAGTGTCAAAGAAATCATAGTATCAGATTATATCCCATTGACTAAAATAGGCATCCGTTAGTTTATCCTGATATAAATAAGAAAATGAACACAGAATGTTCCTCTCTGTAGTATAATCCCAGCTAAAAAAATGCTGAAGGAATTATGGAATTAGAGAAGCACAATTTAAGACCAACAGTGAAATAATTTTAGGCAAAAAGTATCAATAGGTACTAAAACTAGTGGGTGAAAGTTGAAGAATGGCATATTTACATAGTCTCAAAAATATCTTCCCCTAAACCATTTAATAATTGCCGAGGAAAAGAGTAACTCTATAATAGAGAACCCTGGTAGATACCATACTACTCAAGAGATCAAAGTTGACATCACTAGTGACAGACTAAACCAAGGCCATGTCTCATATTATGGGATGCAATGAAAAGATCCAGCATCACATCTGTGATCATCCTGCCAAAAATGCATAATCACACCTGAATCTAATTATGAGGAAGTAGCAAACAAATCCAAAGTGAGCCATGTCCTTGAGACAAATCTCTTAGTGTGTGTGTGTATGCATGCATATATATATATATATATGTAGATATACATGTGCACATATATATGTATATACACACACATATTCTATTGGTTCTGTTTCTCTGGAGAACCCTGACTGGTAACAATGGCAATTTTGGATTCAGAAGCTTTTTATCACTCAGCTTGCTAATTTTAAGTCTTTGCTCAAACATTACATTCTCAGAGAGGCCTATTTTGATCAAAAATGAAAATTATCTCTCTGTCCATGTCCCTGGTCCCCTGACCTTACTCTATTTTTTTTCCCATAGCAATGTCATTTTTCATATCATGTGTTCTTATTTATTGTGTCTATTTTCTATCTCCCTCCTCCATTATATAAACTTCAAGATGGCAGGTGCTGTAGGATGAGTTGCCTTCAAAAAAACTCTGAGATGAGATTTGTGTTCAGGAGGATTATGGAGGGAGGGGGTGTTTCTCTAAGAAACAATAGCTATTATGGATTGAGGAAGCAGCACTGCGAAGAGTGGAGTCACAATTGCAACAGAGGTCTCAGTTAATCCTGCAGGAAGCCCTGAAGCTGGGGTAGTGCTTCAGGGATATTGCAAAGAGAGACAAAGGGGAGGGGCCTTTGTACCCACACAGCAAGCAGTCACAGGATGCAGGCTGCACCAGGCAAGGGGCATTCCCTTGGGTGACACAGCTCCCTTAGGCCAAGGGCAACTCCTAGGAAGATTCAGCCATGGGTCATCTTCCTGCAACATTCCTGGCAGCTGGGGAATGAGCAGCATGGTCCTGAACGGAGGATCTGGGCAGCGCACCCTGGCAGCTACCAATAGAGCAGGATCTTTGTCTATTGCTGTATCCCCAGCTCCCAGAACAGGGCCAGAATTATTGACTAGATAGGTGGATGAATGAATGAATGAATGAATGAATAAGGTCCTTTCCAAAAAGGTCACAGACAGGATGTGGCCGCTGTTCTCATTTGGCAAGCAGAATGACTAGAGAGCAAAAATAGAAAACAGGCCAGTATAATCACAGAAACTCTTTTTTAAGATGGTTCAGCATCATAAAAAAGAAAAAGTAGCAAATGGGATAAGAGAGGCCCAGGGCTGTTGGAAGGAGTGGCAAGGCTGGATAGACGCTGAATAGATTTATATTGCAGGGAGTTTCCACGTAAATATATGCAGATCCTGAGCAGTTCATTGTAGGGCCAGGGTGTGCTGTTACAGGCTCTAGGGACCTGGGGTTAAAGAAAGCACCCTGCTAACACAAGAACAACTGGCTCCCAGGACAGAACTTTTAACAAGTCTTTTCTCATATCTGTTGACTTAACGCAGGCCAGGGAATTCTTTGAAAGGCAATGAGCTATAAATCAGCAAGTCCTGTAACAAGCATTCCAGGGTCTTGGAGGAAAAGGCATCACACAAAGGCACCACGTCTAAGTCTTTAGGAATGCCATGGTGAGTGGCCCTGATAGTCTTGGGGTTAGACTCTGGGGCTGGGAATGGAAAACATCCAGAAGAGGGGAGCAGGAAAGGGCCAACGAGAGCACCACGGCATGTTTCTAATAAAACATCCTTCGAACACCCATTCCAGAGTGGTACCTAGTGGATAACCAGCACTCAAGAAAATCTGTTGAATGAATGACTGACTAAATAATAGTCAGGTACCTGGGTTCTGGCCCTGGTTCTGTCACACACTGTCTGTGTCACCTTGAGGAAGTCTCTTTACTTCTCTGAACCCTGGTCACCGTGTATGTAAAATATTGGGCTCGAACACAAATGTAATCTTTGGGAGTGAATGACCCATGAGTTCCTGAGTCTCAAAAAATTTTTTCAAAGAACCCGAAGCTGTGAAAAGGAGAAATTCAAAAGCCCACAAGGCAGAGAGAACACTCAGCTTCCTGAGGTAACACAGGCACCTGCCCTGGCTGCCCTCGCACCCTTACCTGACCCCAGTGGGATCTGCAGTGGTAGCAGGAGGCTGTTGTGCCCAACACTCCAGGGGAAATGCCTCTTTCACTGCTGCCTAAAACTCAACAAACCCCTGAAATGCAACGGATTCCCCTCTGGGGCAGCCTGACAGCAAGCTGAGGGGGAAGAGGTCAAGGCTGTCTAATGCCCGTTGCAGCTCCATTACACCTGGGGTAGATCTCTTGGAAGCCCTGAGGCAGGCAGAATCAATTTCAGCTCATCTTCTGCTCACTTCCATCAGTGGCCTGAAGTGGTAGAAAAGACAACAGGCTCCCACTAAGAAAATGAGAGTTTCAATTTTTGCTTTTCTGCCGCTTGCAAACTTGGCAAGTGATTAGATTTCTCTGGATCTGTAAAATGAGAACAATCATCCAACAGCACAGGTGTGACCAAATGGTAGAAGATTCATGAATCGGCATGTTCATTTCACCTCCCTTCCTCTCTCTTTTCCTCCGTCCTTCATTTCCTCCTTCCCTTTTGTGCAAGCAGCCCAGCTAGTTGGAGCAGAGTATACGCAAGGCCAAGGGCATGTGTTTGAGGCCAAGGGCATGAGTCTGATGCCCACATAGGACCAGAGTCCTGCTCCTTGTCCTGGCCACATCGGTCCTGAACAGTCAACTTTTGTGCTCACACTTCTTTATCACAGAGCAAAAGGCAGTTTGTCACTGACCAGTATTGCTGGGGACAAATACTATTTACTCAGCAAGGATGCCAAACATTTTTAATCCCTGACTCATCAGGAAGAGGAATTTGGCACAAGGGGGATGGAGGTTGGGAATGAATGAGATGAAACCAAGGGAGGCAAGAATGTGATTATGAGGGTCAGAGTCTGCCATTCTGGGATGCAGAAGAAGAGGGAGGAGATGGTCTTTTCCCTTAGAAGAGCTGACACGACAACCCCAATTCTCCCTTCTGTAAAACAGAAGAAGAGGGTCCTGTAATGGATGTGAGGGGTTTTCCTTCTCTGTCTTGGAGCTGTGCCTTATACTGAACCAGGGGATCCAAACCCATGGGCTAGGATCCCTGAAGAGTCCTGACAGAACTCAAAGGGGCCCTCACAGTCTACATTTGCACTGCACGGTATTTGTCTGCCATCTACTGTAGCCCAAGTGCTCTCGTGCAAAAGGCATGTCATTCTGATTTGTATCTGGGTCCTTGTAGTCATCTCAGTTGAAATTTAGACCCACATTACAGCCAGGCCTGATAGTTGGAGTCCTTGTTTCTCTGGATAACCTCTTTTGCTCCATCTCTCTCCACACTTGCAGTTCAACAACCCAGGCGTAGAAACAAGCCTCATAACAGTTCTTTCCTCTCTGCCTGGGGCCTGAGGACACATTACTGTACCTGGGCCCTGCCCTGCAGTGTTAACCTTCTTGTGAGTTCTAGTCTGATGGGGCACTTGGCTCAGAGGGACAGTGACTCAGGAGATGACAGTCCATTTGCTTTCTCCACTTTGGTTGATGGCTTCACCAGGCCTGCTCCTTTCTTTTCCTCCCAGCCCTTCTCTATCACTTGTGTCTTATCATGACCACCTCTTCCCTTTCCTAAGGTGCTAAAGATGGTCTTGTCATACCTCTCCACTTCTCTTCCTTTCCTAAGATCCTTGCCTGCTCTTCCAAATCTTTCACTCCATATTTAAGCCATGAAGATTCCCTCTTCTGCAGTGCTGTAAGATGCTCTTAATATCAGATCATCCTCCAGTGGGCCCAGCAAGTTACTGAGGTTGAGTGGACACCAAGATAGTCTTGAAAACTGAACAGGTTTAAAGGGGGGAAAACTGGCATCAAATGAGCCCTAACGACGTGCCAGGTAGTTTACATGCAATTTATACTTAAGCCTCACAGCAGTTTTCTGAGATACTTTTACTCCCATTTTATGGAAGAGCAAACTGAGGCTCAGGGCAGTTGAATACCTAAGCTGAGGTCTCAGTTAACAAATGATAGTCATAACTCACTCCAGGTCTGTCTGTGTCTGGAACTCACTCTCGTTTCTACACCTCAACCCCTCATTGACTCCACAGTAACCTTCACTTCCACCTCTAGCTGATGCAATTTCATCTTGACTCAGAAAAATCTGATGTGTCAGGTTCAAATTTAATCATAGAACCCTATAAATTATAGTTGGAGAAGCAGAAATAAATGTGTCAAGATGATTAGTATGATGATAATGAGACACAAGCACTGATAATTTGACATGAGTTGAAAGATGCTGTGTGTGTGTGTGTGTGTGTGTGTGTGTTTGTGAAAGAGAAAGAAAAAAAACATCCAGAAAATTAATGAAAGCATCAATGTCGGGCCACTGGTCCCGAATGCTAGGGCACAATGAGAGAGCAGGTCAGGAAATGATTTTAATGAACAGAGATTCTGACTTAGGAGAAATAGTTTGCCCAGGATCAGGTAAACCTTAAACTCTTCCCAGCTAGTGTTTTATTTTAAAGAAATACTGCATATAATTTATTATTTATAAGAAATATATATTGAATAAGGTATTTTAAACAGAAACACACATAAAACAGCACTATGTATTGATCAGCTGATGAAATGCACCAGAAGCCTGCAGGAACCTGACCCTGAATTTTCCCTAGGAGCGACAGCTTAGTGTTTGCAATGTCTTTATAGAACACAATGACCATAATCATAAGAACTGACTGTATATTTGTTTGCCTATTATACATTGTCATTCCCACTAGACAGTACTCTCCATGAGGACAGGCCTCATGCCTGTTTTCTTAATCTCTAGATCCCTGCAAACCTGGCACATAGAAGGAGTCAAATAAATCCTTTTCTAAATCTTGAATGAATGAATAAAAGTCAGAAAGATAATCATGATGGTGTAGAATCACAGAGGTCAAGGGATTTTTGAGAGAGAGTAATCATCAATGTACCCGAAGCAAGGGGTTGGTGGAGTAAGGAAGGGAAAGTCACGGGAAACCTGTTTCAGGTGAGGCAGGAGGACAGAAGGCAGACTGCAGTGGTCCGAGGAACTAGAAATGAGGAAGAAGGAAAAATAAACATAGGCTACATTTTTCAGAAGAGTTTGAGTGAAAAGGGGAGAAAAGAGATTCACCAGAAGCCAGAGGAGCATCTGGCTGAGAGGTGGGTCTTCCAGGACTAGAGAAGCTCTCCCATAATGATAAGCTGAAAGAAGTAGCCCAGCGAGAGAAAGAGGCTGGGGGAGTAGCAGAGAGAGGTGAAAAGAACAGATTATGGTTCAGGGCAGAGGTAGACTCAGAACAAGATGAGGGAGATCTCAGTCTTACAAACTAAGAAAAAGGAAAGAAGGATGAGTGTGGATGTGAATTTATTTAGGATGAAGGAGGCAAGAAGTGGCAGGAGGCCCTTCCTGACTGCTGGAGTAGGGGGCCAGGTGCAATATTAGAGAAGGAGAAGGAAGCCTTCTGAAGGCTGAGCCTCAGGCTTGGTGTCAGTGAGGGAGCTCACAGCGGACAAATCAAAGGACTGATGGGCAGAGTGACATTGGGGACCACGACGCTGCCGGGGCCTTAGCAGCCAGGATACAATGAGCAGCCCAGACAGGCTGCAGTGTCGTTGATCTGCTCTGGGGTTTTGCTGGGCAGCTGCAGTGGAGGGACTATAGCCCAGGGGGCTGAGGCATCTATGAGAGATGAGAAGAGTTCAGATCGGAGCAGTTTGATGGGGAGGGAAAGACAAGAGAATGAGGGACTTATGGTCCCCTTGAGGTGAAAGAGCAAGTAGGGCAGGATGAGGATATGAGTGGGGAGTGTCAGAGATTCATGAGCAAAGTTCCAGGTGATGACTGAGCCCAGAGTATTGTCATGTGGGTGGGTGGCTGAAGGTTGGCGGGTTCCTGGCCTTAAGGAGATCCAGAGGTTGCAAGACTGATGATCCAGTGAGTCTTGTATTTATTTAGTTAGTCATTTCTTGAATGAACTTCTTACTTGTGGCTTAAGGCCCTAAAGAGGTGACAGTGATGCAAACTATGGTGAGGTTTGAACAGCATTATGTATATGAGGAAAATGGAAACATCAATCTCACAAAGTCAGACAAATAGAAGATAGGCATCCCTTCCTCCATACATATCACAAAGCCTAAAGGATTAATTTTTTGAAAGAAAGTTGAAAAAAAGTTTTATGTACTTGGAAGTACTGTGGTATGAAGGAAAAAAGTCCAGGCTCAGAATTAATGTATCTAAATGTTTATCCTGGCTCTGTCACTAACAAGTCTTGTGATGTTGGGCAGGTTTACCACTCCGGGCCTCAGTTCCCTTAAATGCAAAATTGAGTGGGTTTGGATAGCTAAGGTTACTTCTGATTCTAAACTGATTCTAAAATTCATAGCATTCCATGGTTCTCTAAAGAAGCAGTACTTGGACCTGAATTGACATTTTTCCAAAGAAGACATACAGTGAACATCTTTTCATATACCTGTTGGCCAATGTCACTAATCATCAGAGAAATGTAAATTAAGATCACAATAAGATATTACTTCACACACATTGGAATGGCTGTTCTCAAAAAAGATGAGACAACAAAAGTTGGGGAGGATGTGGAGAAAAGGGAACACTTGTGCATTGCTGATGGGAATATAAATTGGTGCTGTCACTATGAAAAACAGTATGGAAGTCCCTCAACAAACTAAAAATAGAACTGCCATGTGATCTAGTGATCTCTCTTCTGGGTATAATACTGTCCAAAGGATATGAAATCAGTCCCTCAAAGAGATATCTGCACTTTCATGTTCACTGCAATATTATTCACAACAGCCAAGATTTGGAAACACTTAACTGTCCATCAACATTACAAATGGATAGAGAAGTTGTGGTGTTTACAGTTGACTCTCAAACAGTATGAGTTTGAACTGTGCAGGTCCACTTATAGGCAGGTGTTTTCCAATAAACTTGTATTACAGTACGACATGACTTGCAATTGGCTGCATCCATAGATAAGGAATGGCCGATAATGAGGGCCAACTATACAGTTACATGGATTTTTGACTACTTGGGGCCTTGGTGACCCTAACTCTTGCATTGTTCAAGGGTCAATGGTGTATATACAACAGACTAATATCCAGCCTTAAAAAAGAGATTCTGCCATTTGCAACAACATGGATGAAACTAGAAGATACTATGCTAAGTAAAATAAGCCAGACATAAAGATGAAAGCCGCATGACCTCATTTAAACGTGGAATCTAAAAAAGTCAAATACATAGAAGCAGAGAGTGGAACGGTAGTTACAAGGTGAGGGAGGCAGGGGAAATGGGGAGATGTTGGATAAGAGTACCAAGCTGCAGTTCTATAGGATGAGTGAGTCTAGAGATCTAATGCACAGCGTGATGGCTTAGTTTATAATACTGTATGTCATACTGGAAATGTGCTAACACAGTAGATTTCAGGTCCTCTTATCACACACACACAACATACACAAATCCACAAGAGGTAACTATGTGAAGAGATGCTGTATTAATTAGCTTGAATTGTAGTAATCATTTCACTATGTATATGAATATCAAAACATCATGTATAGTTTAAATATATATACTTTTATTAAAAATTTAAAAAATAATTTTAAAAAAGTGGTTCATGATGGAGGCCAGAAATGGAAACTGATGGCCCCAGGAGCCCGGTCTGAGGTGCAATGACCCAAGATGATAGATGGCTGATGTTTATGGGTGGTTGCTCTTTAAGATGAGGACTGCACTTGACACCCTTGACTATGGCCTCTCCATCACACGCCAGGATCTCCCTCCAGGATCTCATCCCTTCAGTTATACCCCACCCACTCCTTGTGGTATCTCCTTTCCTTCTGTCCCTCCATTATTCCTCTTGCCTGATACTTCAGATCCTAGAAAGAGAAACCACACATGGACTGTCTCCAGGTCTTCCCAGTCTGACTTTGTAACCTTCCGTGTTTAGGTTTTCATCCCCAGCACACTGTACCTGTCCCTTGAGGGTCACCAAATGGTCCAGTCTAGTGGCTTCTTATCTTAGTCTTCCTGACTTGCGGGAGAAGCACACTCGGCATGGAATGCCGTCCCCGTCTCAGACCTCTTCTCAACTTGGCCTTCAGAAACACCACCTTTGAGGTTCTCCTGTTCATCCTCTCTCTGTCTTTCTCTGGCTCCTCTTTTCTCCTGTGGCGATGTGTGTTTGAGTCCAAGGATCTACTCTTAGATGTCTCCTCTTTCTCTTTCCATACTTTTTCCCTTGGCACTCTCTTTCAGTTTCAATCATTACCTTTTTGCAGGGGATTTAGTTCTTTATCTTCAGCTCTCAGTTTTGCCCCTTGCACTAGTCTAAATTTCCAAATGCTTGTTGGACATCTCTGCCAACACATCAAATTCACTATGTGCAAACCAGAATATAACATTTTTCTTTTTCTCCCACTGTGTTCCATATTTCTCTCCTTTAGATTTTCATACTCTCTGTCACTCAAAGTAGTTCCTCTTCCTTGTAAGTAACAGTTACTTTAGAAGAATCATAGGACTTTGAGGTGTTTGATCTAGAAGGCAGCTGGGGGTGGTATCTCACGGGGGAGGCATTGTGGCTATGAGCAGGTGTGGTCTTTGGACTTCAATTGAACCTGGATTTGAATTCCAGCTTAGTCTCTTGCTTGCTGAATGATCTTTGGAAAGTTACTTAACTTCCCTGAGCCTCAGTTCCACAGTGGTAAAATAGAGTTATTATAACTTAAAAGGTTATTGTCAACAACAATTACACGATGTGTGTAAAGTTCTTAGTAGGGCATTCAGCACTTATTAAATGCTAGTGAATGATATTTATTATCAAGGATTCTACTCTGATTTTTCAGATGGTGAAATTAGTACCAGAGATATAAAGTGACTAAGCAATAATAAAAGAATTGGAACTAGAAATCAGTCTAATGATCTCAAGACCTGTGTGCCTTCCTAAATCTTTAAGGCCCTTCATGCATAAGCTAAGGAGTAATGATTGGAAACAGCAGGAAAACTGTCTTTGGAGAAGCTTATTTTCAGATTGGAAGTTACTAGGGGAAGGGACCATGTCCTCTAACTTTCCATCATCTTGATTATTTATGCTAATTGGGACCAAGAAAATGTAATTAAATGAATGGTATACAGTCTCCAAATGCCATTTAAATAACAGCTTCAACCTCTTCCTCAATTACTGTTTATCAATTTATTGGTGGTACTACATTTAATGTAGAAAGAGAACATGAAAAACAGCAAATGCTTGAATCAGAGGTTTCTAGCTAGCTTTCAAAACAGTCATAATATCATAAATAACTTCATCTCAAAAAAAGTCTTAAGGAAATTTCGAAAAATAGAAATGGAATGAGAACATTGTGGTACACCAAAATAGACAAATGAAAGTCCATATCTATTGTTATCAATGTCTGAAAGAAGGGAAATTATTCTCTGCTTCTTAATGCTGTTCTCATATTTACTTATCTTGTTAACTTTATTAAACCCAACAGGAAATAATTTCAGCATCACAGCTAATTTGTTTTGACGTGCCTCAGAGAGCTATTTTCTTTTCCTTTTAAATGGTGCCTGCTGCTTTCTATCAAACCATGCCCCAGTTGAAGGGGCATCTGTTATTGGAATGCCTTTTCAAAAATAACAGTGGAGTCTGAACGTCTGGAGAGTTTACAATAAAATCTTCTATTTGGAGCTCACATTTGTGATGGGATGCTTGAGTAGATTTTGTTTTATTTTTTAAGTCTTTGCAGACTTTTGAGGAAGTCATCATGTATGATCATGTTTCTTCAGCTGAATGTCATTGATTAAATCTGGTTCCCTGAGGGCTGAATAAGGGGCATCCCTACAGGAGGCGTAGAGTAAGGTCTGTTCTGGATGAGGCTAAACCTGCAGGGCAGGGGTGCAAGTTGAGTTCCACGATTTTTAAAGGAAGCATTTCCTTACTTCTACCTAGAGTTAATTTCTAGTAGCACCTATTTGAATGGACTGGGTTGGGGAGGGTATAGCTCAAGTAGTAGGGTGCATGCTTTGCATGCACGAGGTCCTGGGTTGAATCCCCAATACCTCCTCCAAATATAAATAAATGAATAAACCTAATTACCTCCTCCTCATAAATGTGTGTTTTGAATGGACTTAAGTCAGTTTGGTCATACAGCAAGTATCTAATGTTCCCCTGATACACATAAATACTGTGATGGCATCCAGTGGGAGTGGTGCGTGTGGCGGGCACTGTGAGATCCCTTATTCACAACCTCACTCCCAGAGGATGTTAAATGAAATGATGCTAAATGAAAGTTGAGTCTTAGATCAAATTTTGGCAGATGTATTAATATCTATTCATAAGCATGAAAAACAAAGGCAAAGATATTTCAAAGGCAGAATGGGCCAGCCTTAGAAGAACTTCAAAGTCTCCATGAAGTTAAAAGATGCAGGACCGAAATCTGAAGTTAAAGCTGGCTTGTCAGATTCTCACTCCTAAATTATCACCTAGCCCGTATGCTGAGTAACAAAGTTGCTGGAGTAGATTTACACACAATTTGAGGTGCTAAGTAACCACTTCTGAAAGGTATTGATTCCTGCCTGGGATTCCCAATTGCTAATTAACTACCCCTGAAGGGTAGATTCCTCATTAGGAGACTTTGAATGTTAACTAACTGCTGCTAAATTGCTAGGCTGGAGTTAACTTGTATACATACATGGTACTGTTTATAGCTAAACACAGCATCATTAGTCTGCCTGTCTCCCAAGCTACACACTGCAGAAACATGCTTGCCATGGCCAACTGCCGTGTCCATCAACAGACTCTGACAAGCCTGACTCATCAGCTCTCCAATTTGGCTGCTCTTCTTATCTCCAGAGCCATTGGCTTAGTTTCAGTCCTTGTCGGGAACTTTCCTTGAATGACTGTAACAGCCTCCTCACTGCTCATCTTAACTTTCTCTTGCTTTGGTTCATTCTCTTCCACGCTACAGAAGTCTGACTCTGCCACTTCCTGGCATAAAATCTAGGAGCCCCAAGGCCTTTTCTATGCTATTCAATCTCCTTAGCTGAACTCAAGCCACTTATCCATATGGACATCTATGCTCCTACTTTCCTACATGTCTCACAATTTCCCAAACATTGTGACCTGGTTTGTCCTTCAGGCCACTGGTAGGTGCAGGTTCTTCCTGGTTTTGTTACCTGGCAAACCTTATTTCTTATCTTAAGTCCTCATTTACATTGTCTCCTCTGTGAAGGATACAAGTATTGTTTGTTCAGGCCTTTGTGCTCCCATAGCTCCTTTCTGTTAATGTTCATTGATAGCAGCGACTCTGTAGTATAAATTAGGATAGTTAGATACAATACAGATGCCCACTTTTGAATTTCAAATAATAAATAGTTTTTGTTATTTGTAGGTCTTAAGAAATATTTGGAACATATTTATACTAAGCATTATTAGTCATGTATCTGAATTTCAAATTTAACTGAGAATCCTAATTTTTATTTGTTAAGTCTGGCAAGCCTAGCTGTGCTGTAATTCAACTGGTTACATGTCTGTCATTTATTTCCCATTATGAGCTCCTTAAAGGCACTTGTATCCAAGTGAGCAACCAGACTTCAGGCCTGATATCAGGCTCTTAGTCAATAAACGTTGCCTGAATAGAAGAAAAAAGAAAAAAAAAATCAAAAGAGCAATGAGTATCACCGCTTGTCTTTTCCCATGTGGGAAAGTTAAAAAATAAAAACTCTGGGCTTCCTGATAGTACAGGCGATAACACTCCCTATACGAGTAGTATTTCAGAAGTCAAACACTGTTCCAAAATGAGGGATGACAAACTAGGGGCAAGATGGATAGATGTTTTCCAGGGTAGAAACCAAAAGTTATGTCTAACATATGGAATTAATAATAATAATGACAATGAAATAACATTAGCTATATGGAACCCATATTAATATACTTTCTGGGTATCCCCAATGAATCCCCACAAACCCTATGAGGCAGGTGCTCATTACAAGGGGCTAGACTCTTCCATTCCCCATTTTTGTGCCATATCAGCTCTGGTTCCAAACACTATTTCATTTCCTTCCCAAAGACCCCACTGGGGAAGTTGACTCAGTAGAATTGTTCAAAGCCCCACCTTGTAAACAGAAGATAATGCATGAAGTTGCCAGGTTTCTGTGAGGGACTTGGACCCATTTCTTCTTTGGGAAGCTTCCTTTGCCTATAAGAGATTCTCAGACTTCCACTTTTGTCTAAGTCTTGTGGACATAAAACTGCCTTGATGAAAAGTTTGCTTTAAGGGCTTATGATCCTGGAACATAAAGACTGTTTGAAGATGAGAAAGAGGGTAACAGCATGCACGATTCTGTATGGAATGGACCATACAGCAACCCCCTCCACTGCCTTTCCTTGAGCCCATGGTGGGAGACCATTAAAAAAGCCAACAACTTGGGTAACAGCCCTTAAATTGATACTGAGTATGAAAGGATCCAATTGGCTTTAAATGTTTTGTTCCCCACATAATTCCTGTTTCAGGTAGATTGGTTACTATAGAGACTACAGCCACCTTCATTATGGATGGTCAAGAGAGGACATGTTGACTAATGATTACAGCAGAGGTCTAATGTCCACGGTCCTAGTCTTGGCCCAACCACAGACTCACTGTGAGACTGTCCACACTTACTCCTTGCGCTGCAATCCTGCCTTAACTAAACGGGAGTGAAAAATATCTTTCCTGGACCCCTTCGGAGAGTGATTGTGTTGGGGAGTGAGTGAGATGGAAAGAATGGGAATGAGGGAGAGAGATTCTAACAAAAGGCTGTTGTTGATCTGCTAAGTAATCAACTGGCAAATGGGAAGTGAGTGCTTATCAAAGCATCATCTCTGGGTCTGGGATGTGGGCAACAGTGTCTTGGGATATTTTTAAATGTGTGTGTGTGTGTGTGGCTTATCATCATCACCATTGTTATTTTGCTAAACCATTTAAGAATTAGTTGCAGACATTGTGACATTTTTACCCTTATATATTTCAATGTATTTCTTTTAAAAACAAGAGCATTCTCCTACAGAGTCACATTCTAAATATCACATTGAGGAAATTTAACACTAATACAATACTACTATCTATTATTCACTCTACATTCAAATTTCCCCACTTGCCCTTTGTAGCTTTTTTTAAAAAAAATCTAGGACTGAGAATACAGAATCAAATATTGCATTTAGTGATCGTTTCTTTAGTTTCCTTTAATTTAGAACACTCCCCAGCTCCTCAGTCTTTTTGTCTTTCATGACATAGAAATTTTTAAGGGTCTAGGCCAACTGTTGGGCAGAATGAACTTCAGTTTGATTTGCCTGATTGTTTCTATTTTTAGTTCTTACAAGACCTAATGACGCATCTCTACATCTAGCATACTTTGTTATAATTTAGAGCAAAGTTTTCACACGTTAAGTCTCCTCTCATTGTTTTGCATTCCCTGTTCAACTTGGAGATGTTTGTCCTCAGAGCAGCACTTACATTTTGTGTTTTTTATGTCCCTATGTGGAATAACACTAAAGTTTATTTGTAAGAGCTTCTGTGTGGTCATAAGGATGTACCTGAAGCATTTATTCTTGGTCTTGCTCTTGAGGTTCTCCTTTGTTTCAATTCAGAGAAGAGCAGAAAATGTGTGGAAGACACAGGAGGTGAGCACCAGACATTACTATCTCTTCTTGAAACACAGCCTAGCCTCTCCCACCTGGAAATTTGGAGCTTCCCATTCGTCTCACATTGTGGTAACAGAAGGTACATCAATCCCGTGTGGACTTCCAGCTCGCAGAGCTGTCTGTGTCCACATGTGTCCTCCTGTCCCTGGTGTAAACCCTGCCACAGCCAAGAGAACTGGCTTGTGCTAGTTCTGAGTAGCTACATATGGCTGGTATGGGTGAACTGTGAAGGGGCTTATGGTGTATTTTCTGGCCAGATGTCCTCGGGCCACTTAGCAGATATTGAGTTAGGATTTCCTAAAAGAGTGCTGGAGGTTGGCAGCAGGGCACACTGTGGTAAGTTCTGCCATCTCCAAGAGGGTCTTTGTGTCCATGCCAGCAGCCTCTTTCCTTCTTTTGTGCATTCTGTCCACATAGGGTGTGTGTTCTGTTGGCCCTCCTCTCCCATCACCAAGGAGACTGCTGGAGCTGGGTTGAGGAGTGCAAATGGTGCCTCAGTCTTAGTCCCTATGACATGTCCACTTGTTTCTTGCCCACAGAGCTGTATCTTACCTAGCAGGCCACTTACTGGAAGATTGGTAAGAAGGGGGATGGAATAGGGGGAAAATGCTCTCTGGTAGAACAAATAGTGTATGGTTTTGAATCACTCGGAAATTCTACCTTCCCATCCACTCCACCTCAGGCATCATCCTGTGCTGGATTCTGACAGACAAGTATGCTCCCCCAAAGGAAAACTGGGCACTTGCCACAGGACCTAGGGGCAAATCTGCACTGTTTATGACTAAATAGAGTTTTACAGGGGAAATGGAAAAGGACAATAGTGACCTACTACCACTAATGATCAGGCATAAACTACTTATCATCATAATAATGACCACAGCTGCCATACAAAGGTTATTCTATTTAATTCTCCCAACATTGTGTTCAGTGGAGACTGCAGTTCCCATTTAAAAGATGAGGGCACTAAATCACAGAGAGGTCCACCACAGCAATTCACATTGTCAGTGGAGAGCAGGATTCTGACCCAGTGTTCTTCGACTTAAAAGTCCCTGCTTCTACCATTCCTCCCCAGTGTTCCCTTAAGGGACTTTGCTCTGCTCACTTGGTAAGTGTCACACTGAGTTTCCTATGATTTCTGCACCCGATCTCCTCACCACCTCCAATCTCATCACATCAAATTAGACTTAACAGCCAAAGGGTTTCTTCAGAGAGCAGAGCATTCACTTGGCCTAGGACTGTTGATACAAAGACAAGGAAATAAATACCTCCATGTAAAATTGGATTGTGTTTGTGTGTAAGATAAGTACATACCTTACATTAATAAGTCTGGATGATAGTATGGGGGTAGAGAAAGGTGAAACACAGCAATAATTGTTTTTTTTTTAGCATCAATGCTTCTCCCAAGCAACTCATTTCTAGAGCCAGGTCTCCTAAATAGTTTCAGATGCTGACGTCTTGAAGGTTATACCCACATAGGGTCAGAAGATGGAATTGAAAGGGAAGTAATGTAAGAAGAGAGAAGGGTGCTCCCAAGTATATAAGGGGCAGCCAGAAAGGCCAAGGCTGCTTTGTGCCTGGTGTGACTCCCAGCCCAGCAGAGCTCTGACTCTTGGCCTGTATATGAGAAGAGGGAGCTTGAAGCTGGAACAGAGGCCTGGCCAGTTCAGAGACTGAATCCCTCAACTGCTAAGGGAAAGAGATTCCTAGAGTTTGGAGCCTAGGAAGTTCATTAAAAGGATTTCAGTAAGGAAAGGGATCTCCAGGGCTATATTCATTTATCTTAGCCCTGTGTCTTCTGGACATTGTATTCCTATGCTCCAATCTGTGCAGCCAAAGGACTAAAAATACCATGTCTTTGCTTTCCATAGCATGTTAGGGATTACCCCAGGGACTTACCCCAGGGATTACCATCATCTACACATTATTTCTGGAAAACACTGAGATAATTTGAAATCTGTAGCATAAGTAAGAGGACAGAATCTCTCCATTTTCCATGCCTTTTCCAAAACAGTGTCCTAGGCATCCAAAACATCAAATTGTTATGGAAAGAAGATCTGGACTCAGAGAGATTATTCAAATTCCAGATTTTCCATTTACACACTGTGTGACCTGGACCAATTTTCTCAGCCTTTCTGAGCCTCAATATACCCATCTGTAAAATATAAAAAGTAATGCCCACTTCTTGGGCTTGTGAGGATGGAATGATGTAAAGTATGCCGAAACACCTAGGCCTGTTCCCAGCATATAGTGAGAATTGGTTTCCTTCCTCTCTCTTCTTTCTTCATTTCCATTCTTCCCCTTTTCCTTTTGCCATAGCTCATCTTAGCACTTTAGAAAGGCATTATCTGTTTTCTTCCCCCTCTGGAAAAGGCTGTGCAAAGGAATGGGACATTCTCATTCTATCAAAACACTTGCCACAGCTTAGAAAAGGGGACAGACAGCCCATCGCAGGTACATAGAGGCCAGGGAACACCAACTGCACCAACAGAAGCCAAGTCATTTCCCCACCAGGCAGAACAGAGGGGCCTGAAGTTAAAAGAATAGGATATGTGTCTCAGACATCTGTTTCTGGTGGGGGTCCTAGCACTGATCCTTGCCTCGAGGATCTGAATGCCTAATTGCTGGAGGCAACTCAAAAGAAATTTAATCAATAGGGGTAGAAACAAATCAGTAGACAAGCTGGCCCAAATGAGACGCCCTCCACTAGAGTCTTGTAATTGCCTGACTTGGATTCCCATCAGACAAGATACCCAATGAGACTGTGGAAAGCTTTTTGTATCTGGAGTGAATAAAGATCTAATGTAGGAAAATTACTAGTAAGTTGAGGAAGGCAAATACAATGATGAAAATTTTAATGTAGCCCTAGAGTGAATTTTTATTTCTGTTCTAAAATTTCCTCAAAAAATCTGTAATAATTTTGAAAGAGGAGGATGATAACTATGACTGGTGGAGCAGAGGCAGAGATAAAGGGAAAGAGTAAGAGGTGTTCCAAGTTAGAGCTGTACATTTGATAATGTAGATCTGGAACTTCATGGTTTTGAGATGTAACCGCCTTAAAGTAATACAACCTTCTCCCCATCTCCACTGTGTGTGTGTGTGTGTGTGTGTGTGCGCGTGCATGCGTGCATGTGTGTGTGTATCCAGTAAGCAGACTTGAAGGCAATTTCAAAGGAGGGGGTGTAAAGAATTTGTCATCAAAGGAGACCCCTTGAGTAAGTATAAAATTCACAAGTTGACAACTCTGAGCAAGACCCTCGCCTGAACGTATAAGTATCAGTGTGAGGGTACAGAGCACTGGAATCAGAGAGTTCACTGTAATCCCAAATCTTCCAGTTACAAACTGTGGCTTGGGGCCAGATTCTTAGTCACTCTGAGTTCTGATCTATAAAATGTAGAAAATACTCCTTACCTCACAGGATTATTTTGAGGTTTAAATAAGATGTTTTTATTAGAAGATCTGTTTTATTCAAAGAGCTAGACCCATTACTTCTACGTATCTTTTTCCATGTCTTTCTCTCAACACTTCAAATCACTTCTAACATTCCTGTTTTGATCAATCAGCAAATATTAATCAAGTACCCACCATACGTTCTTCCCCTAGCACAGCCTTTATGAACGCAAAGTGAAGGTCAAACGAGTGTTTCTGTTCTAAAGTGAAGAAGTCATAGGGAGATATCAGGAGGTGGGTGTTAGAGGCAGATTGAGGCACAGGTGAAATTGGGCTCTGGTGTATTGCTGCCTCTCTTACTAGCATGAACTGGTTTCTTCCTAGGGGCAGGCACTGTTCATAGTCTACTCAATGCCATTTGCCCCACATTTCACTCCCTGATTTTGTAATAAATGGATTTGCTTTGTTATGGGGAAGGATAGGCCCCTCTTCTAACCTCAAGAGAGTGAGTCAGGCTTACTCTAAGCCCAGGGTAACCCCATTCCCCTTTGCCAGTGATTGGTTTAAAGGAAGGCTTGATTGAAACTTTTGCTAAGAATTTCGCTTTCCTAGTAAAAGCCACAGATGTGGCTTGTGAAGTTCTTTTCTTTTCCTTCCATTTTCAAAGTGCAAGTGATACCTGAAACTGTAGCAGCCATTGTGGGGCCATGAGGCAATAAACACAAAGATAAAGAGAGAATAACCAAAGATGGAGAAACTGGGGGTTAGAAGACAGAAAGAACCTAGATTCTTGATGATATGATAGAGCCCTGAGCTGCTAAACTTCTCAGGTGAGATGAGTAAATATCTGTATTGCTTAAATCACCCTTAATTCAGTTTTTTTGTTACTCGCAACTAAAAGCACTCCTATCTGATAGTCCTTTCTTTTGAACAGCAGCCCTCCCTGAAGCATCATACTGTAACCTTCCTCATAGCCCAACTGCTATCTTTGTTTCCACCTGGCTGCAGGGGATCCCTGCTAAGGTATTAGCTGAACTTAAGGTATGTTTTCATCAAAGAGTATTTGCATTTTAGCATAGGATTTCTGGGACCAGAAAAATTTCATAGGGACAAAGGCATAAAAACCATGATGATGGAATGACAGGTTGTGGGAGGATACTTTGCAGAAGACTGAAAGCCTTAAATTCTGTAACTTCAATCTCACTGTGTAAGTGACCACTTGGTCTACCTATGTATGTTCCTCAGAGCCTTGCTTTACCTCATGCACCCTATGCACTCAAAGTGTGGTCCATCAGAAGTACTAGCATCATTTGAGGACTTTTAAAAATGCAAAATCTCATGCCCAAGCCCAAACCTGCTGAATCAGAACCTGAATTTTAACAATGATCTCCAAGTGACTCACATGCATATTAAAGTTTGAGAAGCACCTCCCAGAAGACACAGAATTGCTAGAGTTAGAAAAAGATCAGTTTTCTAGTACCAGGCAAGTAATTGGTAAGGTGCAATGTTACAAGGGAAAACTCTCATACTGTCTTTTTATCCAGCTGTAGAGATCTGGGATAAACCAGATTTTTTAAAATAAATAAGTATAATTCTTTCAGAGTCATCTGAATATGGAAACCAGAACCATCTAGCACAACTCACTTGTTTCAAGATTACATCTTATTTCTGAAAGAGACATAAGTTATTCAGAAATTGAGAGACATCATAGAGATGAAAATAGTGGTGATGTGGTCTAAGGAAGGGCTTAGACTGGAGCCAGACATGTCCTCACATTACAGGCTCTCAATTAGACGGCTTCATATGAGGGTCCAGCACTCCCTCAAAGACTCAGAATCTCATTATCAGCAGTGCCTGGTAATCAGGCTGTTAGAGTTATCCACACCAATAAAAATAAACATTAGTTTGCATGTGACACAAGAATGTAAAAAAAAAAATTAAATAAAATATATAGCCATCACTAGGGCCGGAAAGCTCTCTTTGGCCTGGTCCAGAGAATTTGCTTCCTGTGACAAACTTCATGGTAACCCAAGTCATAATCACAAGTCATTTTACTGATTTATCAGGAGACATCCCTAAATCAGGGACCAGAATTCTTGAAAGTCCCTACCATCAGTTCTTTTTTTACGTGGGAGGCAAAGTCAAAATGAGAAGGATGCTTTGTGTGCCTGGAATCATCAGGGGATGAAAAGAAGAGAAAGACGTGCTCCCTCCCTTTGCAAAGTACAACTAGTGTGCTAGGATTTGCTGGTGGGTTGTAACCAGTACTGAAGTCATCATTAGCAAGGTATAACTTAAAATTAAAGTTTTGAAAAAATAAACTCAAATTGGCTTAAAGACTTAAACATAAGACAAGACATTATAAACCTCTTAGAAGAAAACAGGCAAAACATTATCTGACAATCTCAGCAATGTTCTCCTAAGGCAGTCCAGCCAGGCAATAGAAATAAAAGCAAAAATAACCAAATGGGACCTAATTAAACATATAAGCTTTTGCACAGCAAAGGAAACCATAACCAAAACAAAAAGAGAACCTACAGAATGAGAAAATATTTGCAAAAGATGAGACTGACAAGGGCTTAATTTCCAGAATATATAAACAGTTCATACAACTTAATAAGAAAAAACAAACAACCCAATCCAAAAATGAGCAGAAGACCTAAACAAGCAATTCTCCATTAAAGACATACAAATGGCCAATAGGCACATGAAAAAAATGCTCAATATTGCTAATTACCAGAGAAATGCAAATCAAAACTTCAATGAGGTATCACCTTGCCCCAGTCAGAATGGCCATCATTCAAAAGTCCACAAACAATAAATGCTGGAGAGGCTGTGGAAAAAAGGGAACCCTCCTACACTGCTGGTGGGAATGCAGTTTGGTGTAGCTGTTATGTAAAACAGTATGGAGATTCCTCAAAAGATTAAAAATAGACTTACCATATGATCTAGCAACCCCACTCCTGGGCTTATATTCAGAGAGAACCTTAATTCAAAAAGATACATGCACCTCAATGTTCATAGCAGCACTATTTACAATAGCCAAGTCATGGAAACAACCTAAATGTCCATTGACAGATGACTGGATAAAGAAGTTGTGGTATATTTATAATGGAATACTACTCAGCCATAAAAAATAATACAATAATGCCATTTGCAGCAACATGGGTGGACCTGGAGATCATCATTCTGAGTGAAGTAAGCAAGAAAGAGAAAGAAAAATACCATATGATATCACTTGTATGTGGAACCTAAAAAAAAAAAAAGACAAACGAACTTATTTATAAAACAGAAACAGACTTACAGACATAGAAAACAAACTTACAGTTACCGGGGGTGGGGAGACAGGGGAAGGGGTGGGAAGGGATAAATTGGGAGTTTGATATTTGCAGATACCAACTAATATATATAAAATCGATAAACAACGAGTTCATCCTATATAATACAGGGAACTATATTCAGTTTCTTGTAGTAACTTATGGTTAAAAAGAATATGAAAATGAATATATGTATATTCCTCTATGACTGAAATATTATGCTGTACACCAGAAATTGACACAACATTGTAAATTTACTATCCATACACACACACACACACACAAACTGAAAAAAAAAAAGAAAGGAAAAAATTGAAGTTTTGAAGTATGTGAATGATATGCTGTAATGGAGATCCCCAAGACTACCCTCAGGCTCAATGATTTGCTAGAGCTCAGAAGACTCAGAAAATGTTGTGCTCATAGTTATGGTTTATTAAAGGGAAAGGATACAGATTAAAATCAACATAGGGAAAGATGCATGCGGTGAAGTCCAGGATAAACTTGATGTACAAGCTGCCAGATGTCCCCTCCCAGTGAAGTCACACAGGGACACACTTCTTTTCCCAGCAAATTTGTGTGACAACATGTGTAAAGGGCTGTCAACCAGGGAAGCTTCCCTGAGTCTTGGTGTCCAGGGTTTTTTTTAACTTGAACAGTGTTTGAAGTAGGATCCCCAGTAACAAGGCTGTTGTGAGATTAAAAAAAAAATCACAAGAGCCAGAATGATAGCTGTGGATATGGAAAGGAGAAGAGACTTACTGGAACAATTCAGGTAAGAATCTATAGGACTGAACTCTAAGAATTTAGTAAAGAGTAATATGTCATTGAAAGGAATGGAAAAGAGGTTGAGAGTCACACGTGTTCCAGGATTTAGAGTACAAGGTACAAGTGGTGCTACCATAGGAAACAGGGTGAATGGAAAACAGGCACTGAAGACTATTTGAAGAGGAGGGGTGGGTGGGGGTAGGTCAGAGATAATCCATTAGATTTGGAGAAGGTGAGTGTGAAATACCAATAGAATGTCCAAATGATGTCTATCTATCACAGCATTTAAAAAATGAGCCTGTATCTCGGGAGAGGGTTGTAGGCTTAGGAACCCTTGGCATCAAGATTCTGTGAAAATAGATAACATTTTGAATAGATATTTTCCCAAAGAAGATATACAGATGGCAAATAGGTGCACAAAAAGATGCTCAACATTGCTAATTATCAGAGAAATTCAAATCAAACCTACAATGAGGTACTACCTCATACCTGTCAGAATGGCTATCATCAAAAAGTCTACAAAAAATATTGGTGAGGATGAGGAGAAAAGGGTACCTTTGTACACTGTTGGTGGGAATGTAAATTGGTGCAGCCACTATGGAAAACAGAATGGAGGTTCCTAAAAACACTAAAAACAGAATTACCGTATGATCTAGCAATCCCGCTCCTGGATATATATCCATAAAAAATGAAAACACTAATTTGAAAAGATACATGCACCCCAATGTTCATAGCAGCACTATTTACAATAGCCAAGACATGAAAGCAACCCCAGTGCCCAACAACAGAAGATTGGCTTAAGACAATGTGGTATGTATGTATACACACACACACACACACACACACACACACACACACACACACACACACACACACACACACACACTGGAATATTACTCAGCCATAAAAAAGAATGAAACACTGCCATTTGCAGCAACATGGATGGACCTAGAGAATATTATGCTTAGTGAAATAAGTCAGAAAAAGACAAACACTACATGATATCCATTCTATGTGAACTCTAAAAAAATAATACAAATGAATGTTTATACAAAATAGAAATAGACTCACAGATTGAGAAAAGAAACTTATGGTTACCAAGAGGAAGAGGTAAGAGTGGAGGGATAAATCAGGAGTATGGGGTTAATAGATATAAACTACTATAAATAAAATAGATAAGCAACAAGGATCTACTGTATAGCATAGGGAATTGTATCCATTATCTTGTAATAACCTTAATGGAATATAATCTGCAAAAATACTGAATAATTATGCTGTGCACCTGAAACTAACACAATATTGTAAATCAACTATACTTCAATTATAAAGGAATGTAGAGGGAGAAGAGAGGTTGACTTAAGAAAGAAGTGTGAGGATGCCAACATTTAAGTGACAGGCAAGGAAGAGGCATCAGAGAAAGAGAAGAGAAGCAGAGGCGAATAGAAGCCAAGGCAGCAAAGGGAATTCAGAAGTCTGACATGCCCTTGAGAAGGCAAGTAGGATGTTGGGAGAGAGACTGCTGAGTCTGGCTGGCAGCAAAGATAGCCAATCCTTCATGACCTTGAGGGGGACATTGGCCAGATTCCAGGGATTAGTGAATTAGTGAGTACTGGGAAAGCAGAGAACAGAGCCTCTCTCCCCCATGCCTTTGGGAGAAGCAGGAACTCTTGCAGAAGGAGATGGTTGGGTGGGAGGGGCATTGACACGACACAAGGGAAGGCAACCCAAAGCAAAATGCTAATCGAGTAGGTACCCCAAAGCTTCGAAGCAAGCTTAGAAAAGCAAGTCTCCCAAAGGCCTCAGATGGTGACAGCTTTTCTTTCTCATGAAGCTGGGGCAGCTACTTTGATAAGGCCCCTTTAAAAGTTAGGGATACTGTGAACGTCCCTCAGAGACCACAGGGAAAATGATCCCACAATCAATTATCATCTGGGTGCTACTCACTCCTCACGGAATTTGGCGGGTCCTTGGGTGCTGCGTTCCAGCTTAGGATCTCCACTCTTCAGATTAAAGAGTCATTACAACTCTGTTTATTCTAGAAAAGATTAATGGTTCCCCCTCCTCATTTCTCAAGAACAGACTTTCGTCTGTATGGAGTCATTAAATATATCAACTCAACCACTCTGGCTGCAAGATTACAGATACAAAAATCAACCGATTTTGACAAAAAACAGCTGTAGTTTTTCTTATAACTTTGAGTCCACAATCACATGTGCTTACAGACAGATATGGAATGTGACTGGTACAGTTTTCATGATAGTCAGAGAGACACACGACCTTCACCCTAGTCAGCAATCTTCCCAAGACCCTCCAACAAGTCACCTTCACCAAGATGTCTCTCAATGGATTCATACCAAGTCAGTTTAACTCATTTCAACCTACTCTCATGAGCTACTCCTTTGAATAATGTGGAACAGGAAAGATGAACAGGAAGGAATATTTATGCTCAGGAAGTTTACAGTCTACCAGTGGTGCGTTAAACAAAACCCACTAAAAACTAAGACTGATTGTGGTAGAGGAGTTTGAGGAAAGAGCATAGGAAGGCAAGCTCAGTCTCAGGCAAGACTTTCTGGAGGAGGTGGTGTGGGAGTTTACCATGAAGGACCTTGATGTGGGGGCATTTGCGGGGGTGTGTGTGCGCGAGTGCCTGCACACAAATGCACAGGTACACACAGGTGTGCGGGGGCTAATTAGAAGGAAAGTGAAATGTTCCAGGAAAAGGTCCTTTATTAGGTAAACACATGGAGCAGAGAATTGCAGTCCATGGGTAACATGTGGGAAAATCAAAGCTGGAGCAGGTTTTAGGTCCAGACATTCATAAACTTGGATGTGTGTTAGATTCACCTGGGAAACTTGTGACAAATTCATCAGCCCAGGCCTCACCCCTGGATTTTACGAGCCAGGCTGCTGGGACTTGAAGATGTTAATGATTAGCCAGGGTCATGCTGCTCATTAATTAGTAGCTAAACTAGCTGGAGAACCTGTTTTCAGGGAAGGACAAGTTATTTTGTTAGTTTTTTTGCTTTTGAAGGGAACTGAGGTATAAATGATAAATTATAAAATGAGTTATAAGAGAACACTAGAGAAGCAACTTTGACTCAAATTATGGAAAGATTGGGTGAAAGGCTAAGGAAGTTGGAATATTTCTATCAGCCCACAGAGTCACTGAAGATTCCAGAGGGAGAAATGACATTGTCAAAGTAATCAGAGATGTAATCTAAGAACAGAAATGGTGGGTCACCTTGTTGACTGGAGATAGAATCATAACTGGCTTAGATATTCCATACCTTCCCAGGCAGCTAGGCCCTCCCATCCTCATCTGAAGCATGTTCCTCTTGATGCCCACAGGGGCCAAGGTTTTTCCCCCTTGCATAAAATAATAAAATATCTACGAAAAAAATCACTTCATCAAGTATCTTTCAAAACAGCTCATTAAACCCTCAGAATGCAGAGTCCATGAGAGGAATGCAAACACTCATCTAGTTCCTGGCCCAAGGACAACATGTGCATATCCTCCCCACCCACCTCACATGGACCATCTCCATGGTGGGAGTAGCAGCTACAAGTCCACGCCTGAGGATAAGGGGGGAGCAAAGGTAGGGGAACAGAAGAGCAAATCAGGAGCCTGGTCTACAGATGTCAGGCCTCTCAACAACATCATGGGCAGATGAAGAGCCAGGGGATCCGAGCTGTGCTGCTCCTGGAGGTCTGGGGCTCTGGGGATCTGGGACCTATTTATGGCTACCCTGCTTACTGCAAACTGAAGGGGAGGGAGGGGAAACGTACTTGAAATTTGTATTTCCTTTGGCTCAACAGTTACTTATACCAGGTAATATCAGCCTTGGAAAGACAACTACTCAGGCCTCCAAGATGGGCTGGAATTGCAGGTCACGGGGTTTGAAGGTGATGGCCCTGACTGAAGGCCTCGAGGCAGCATCTCCCGCTGTTCCTGCAGTCATTGCCCGGGGCTCAGTCCACTCAACGTCTTGAGAGGAGACAGAACCCTGAAGCAAAGAAATCTGGATCACAGAAAAAGTATTCAAGGGTCATGCAAGCCAACTGTAGCCAACTGCATAGTCCTTCAGGAGCTGCAGGCAGTGAGAATGCCTCAGCCTTCTGATGTGTCCAAACAAGACTGACAGGAGAAGCTTCATGTCTTTATTCTGGAGATGTTCATATCTAGATAAACTCCATACCTAAAGAATGTGCTGAAAATCCAAGCTCCAGAAATTCAAGGTCAGGTGTCCAGAGCTGCACCCGTGGATGTGGTACACACATAGGCAATGGAGTTATTCCTACAATGAAGCAAGGCAGCCTGATGATACTGACACAGAGTCTGGAGATCATGGTAGTATCTCCTCCTCAGAATTCCAATATCTCTTCAAGTGGTTGCAAAAAAAGTCTTCCATATATTTTGATTCTGATTATTATGCAGCATATAACAGGCATTTCTCTCAGAATTGAGCTGTTTACATCTTCTATATATGCAATCAAAAGCATTGTAAACCAGGTTTTTCTAAGAGAAAGGTGCTCCAAGATTCAGTGTGCTTGGTTACTGGTATTCTTAGCAGGATCTTCTGTTCTTTTACGTTACACCTTTCAGTCTAAGTCACTTTATCACAGCTTAATATTTGTAAATTCTACTTTGGACCATTCAAGCTTCTAGGAAGTACTTTGGATTATCTCAATTAAAGGCTTCATTCTGGAATTCCTCTTCATGGGCTTGAAATGCCTTATTTTACAGATGCCGTCTTTCACCATGCCTTTTAAACCCAAGGGTTACTGTTAAGTGCTTTCAGAAGAATTATGTTAGTATTACTGAACTTTTGTTCACATACTAGTTTGGTTTTGTTACTTTATAAGCTATGGGGAGTTTGGTAATATAACTAGATGGAGTCTTGGGGTAGTGCTGGTTTTACTCTACTTCATACTAAAACTTCTGGACATTTTTGACATCTTAAGAACTTTCAGACAGGTTTTGCAAATATGTTTTACACGACGAAGTTATGGAGTGGCTGCCAGCAAGAGACAGTGTTTCAGATGTGGATGATATTTGTTTGATATGTCAAGCTGAATTTCAAAAGCCAATTCTTCCTATCTGTCAGCATATATTTTGTGAAAAGTGTATTACTTTATGGTTTGACAGAGAGAAAACACACCCGCTATGCAGAACTGTGATTTCAGACCATACAAACAAATGGAAAGATGGAGCTACTTCATCACACTTTCAAATATATTAAGTTCTAAACTTAATATTAAGGACACAAAACACAAATTTCATTTGGTTACAAGGAATATTTATAAAGACATTATAATGGACTTTCAGGGCTAGAAGTGTAAAAAAAAATGTTTCCAAATGGTTTTAGAGTATTAAAATAAGACATGTGTAGTCCAATTTATCAAAAGATTGAATGAAAGAACGCTGTATCTAAAAATATACACAAGTAATGTTCAACCTAATGCATATGCAATATTTATTCTATCTTAATTATTTGACAGACGATTGCAGTGTTACATTGTAAATATGTTTTCTTGTTAAGCTGTGGTATATTTATACAATGGAATACTATTCAGCCACAAAAACCGACAACGTAACATCATTTGCAGCAACATGGATGCTCCTGGAGAATGTCACTCTAAGTGAAGCAAGCCAGAAAGAGAAAGAAAAATACCATATGAGATCACTCATATATGGAATCTAAGGAAAAAAAACATAAATACAAAACAGAAACAGACTCATAGACATAGAATACAAACTTGTGATTGCCAAGGGGTTGGGGGGTGGGAAGGGACAGACTGGGATTTTAAAATGCAGAATAGATAAACAAGATTATACTGTATAGCACAGGGAAATATATACAAGATCTTATGGTAGCTCATAGCAAAAAAAATGTGACAATGAATATATATATGTTCATGTATGACTGAAAAATTGTGCTCTACACTAGAATTTGACACAACATTGTAAAAAAAAAAGAATAAAGACAACTGAATCTGGGGGGAAAAGTAATTGTAAATATGTTTCCTTGTTAATGTTACTAAAATGACAATTGCATAATTAGAACTAGTGGTTTTAGAGGAATTGAGGTATTCTTTCCTGATATTGTTTTCAGAATAAAGAATATTCTTCATAATACTTTAAGATACACATCATCTGAAAATAGAATTTTCTTTATCATTGACTTTTATAATTCCCATTTGAAAAATTCTAAAAGGGTTCATAAAATTTGTATTTTTAAATGAAAGTTCTAAATGTTATATTTTACCTGTAATAATGAGATTTTCTAAGGAAGATTAATTTACTAAGGATGAAATATTTTAATATTGTTTTATTCTCTGTTAGTATGATTAGCAATCATTGAGAACAGATAATTTAAATCCCTTTTGTTTGTGGACATCATACATACAGTCCTGCCATCAGCTTTATTGTTCATGATCTTGTTTTTTATATAGTACCATGGACTATCTTGAAGTAACTATTTAAAAAATTCACATGGATTAAAAAAAAAAGGACAAGACCACCACTTGGCCTCAACAGCTGATCAATTCATGTATCACCTGCTTCCTTGTATCTTCACCATGGGGAAAATTCTCCTAACCTCTACTCCATAATTTTTCCTCCTCCTTTTGTCTTCTGGAGGGTATAATATAGTTTCTGTGAAAAATTAAACAAAGACATGCTAAGTGGAAGTACTCCTTATAGAAGAAAGCTCAAGATTATAATTAAAATGTTGGCGGTGTTATTGGATGCCAGAGAACAAAGATTAGGCTAAAATAACCCAGAATGAGAAAGAACTTAAAGAATTATCTGCACTATGTATCAATCCATCTGCATTTTGTGTGAAAGGCAGAAGGTCAGAGGTCACATACTTTTCTGTCACACTGTGTTTAGAGACAGTGTTTCTCCATGGACATGCTATTGGTAATGCAGAAATTCTGTGTTATGTAGAATCTCCCCACAGTGTAGGGCACCCCGTATCCCTAAATGCCAGCAGCACTCCTCAGTCTGGAAAAGCTAAGTGTCTGGAGCACCACTGCTCCAATGTTTCAGAATGCATTGCATAAATTATTTTCTTGGATCAGCATAATGATTCAAAACATAGTAACATCTTTACTCTTCAGAAGATGAATTGAGGATTGAAAATGGACTGCTGGCTTTTCCACATGGCTAGTGAGGGCTGCTGCTGGCTCTAACCCCAAGAGGCTGACTCTAAATTCAGTTCCTTTTCTAAAACATTGTGCTGCCATTCAGTGTAGGCAGAGACTTAGACTTGATCTCAGTCCACTAGTAAACACATGCAACTGAATTGCTGTTGTTATCGTTTATATTTCTAGCTATCTTCTAAGAAGCATGGGTCTTGTTAAATAGAGGACACTTTTCTGTGAGTGAGATCCTTGATGGAAGGTTAGAGGTAGGAGCTAAAGGAATTGGGTTAGATTGCTTAACAGAGGGAGTTGATCATGGAGCTCATAGGGACAGTGAGGGAGGGAGAGAAACAGAAGAGTCATTGGGAGGCCTTTAGTTATGAAACATGACCCACCTATACACTCTTACCCATGAGTCCCAAACCTTCAGTACAAAATTTTACTCATGAAATGCTTAGAGAGTGAATTTTTTGGTATAAAATGGCAAAGGGTTGAGAATTACTCCTGGGTTGAGAGAGGCTGATGCAGAGACAGCACATGTGGACCCAGAAGCTGGAGGCAGGAAGGACCATAACATCTGACTGAGACTTTGTGAGCACCGATTCACATCTGAGTCACAGGCAATTAGAATGAGGACCCAAACATTGCTGGGTTCTAAAATACTTTCAGGTATTATAGGGAGGAGAACCAATCTGTATCAGAGATAGCTTGAAACTTTCCCAAAGGCAATCTAAAGATCTGTCCCTTCATTTAAGAAAATTCACAGAATATTTGAAGTGACTGACCATTTACTTCTCAGACTAGTTAGGACCATAAGGGGAATAGAGTTAAAATTGGTGAATGTGGGCTATGAGGAAGACTCAGGAATAAATTCTTTGAAGTTTATTCAGCTACTGGCCCCAGAACTGTCACTTCCATAAGCAGGGAGAAGCCAACTATTCCAGGTCATTCTCTGTAATAAACACAGGATTGCTTATATAACTCCAGATTTCATGAAAATGACACAATGACAGAGAATGATTGAATCCACATATGGAATAAGGAACAAATGTTAAGCATGATTATTATTCAATTATGATGATTATACACTAGGATTCTCATAAAAGCATTCAGTTTTTTCTCAATAAAAACTTGGTGAAATCTGGCTTGAAGTCCTTTGGACACATCAGTCGGTTCTTGCTCTGGTTTGCTGCTTTCTTGTATTCAAGACCTTATTACTGCTTGGAGAATGTTATCTTTGTATGTGCACTAATCTTTCTGTGAGAAGCAGGTGATTGTGCCTCTGGGTGCCTGCCCACTCTGCACCCGAGTCTCACTGAGACCTGTGCCTGAGTGCTGCCCCCTAGGGGTTCTCTGATGCATTGCCCTACAGCCCTCGGGAGGATGCTCATCCACTTTAGGCCAGTGGGCACCTCAGAGGCCCCCAGTGTTCCAAATAGTTCATAGAGGGGAATAAAAGAAAAACTGCTACTGATGATGAATTCCGTGTTACCTTTTTCAGGGAAGTACCCCAATGCTTCCAAACAGATCTCTCAATTCTCCCTCACAGTCCCAATCATCTTGTTCAAACTCTTGCCCCAAGGCAGGCTTTGGCCTGACATATCCCAGACACAATTAATCAGTGATTGACTCTTGTTTAAATAATAATAGAAGAATCAGAAGGGCATTGCGTTCTTTGAAGATGAACTTGATAGGCATGAAATCTCAAAAGACATTTTGCTGGGATGAAGCCTGGGGTCCTCAGTGGGCCTCTCCCTGACTCCCTGGGCAGAGCTGGCCATCCCAGCCAGCCCAGAATGGGGGGAACAGTCTACCCAGCTTCCATTCATTCCTCAGCGGCCCTCATTCCTCAACCTGTTTAGAATCCATCGTTTTATAAGGAAATGCCACAGAAAAGAGCATAGCTATTGCTTAAGCAGGCAATTCTCACGGCCCCAGAATTTAAAAGGGTTCAGAAAATATCCTAGAAATCACAGTAACAGGGTGTTCAGGGACATGTGTAAGGCCCACCAAACAGCTTCATTAATTGAATAAGGGATATTATAGAAGGCAATCAGAGACCCAAAATTCCAAGGAAAAAAATACAACATTAAGCTAAACATCTTTATCTAAATAAACTCTCTATATTGCAGGTGAGTCCTTTCTGGACTTTGAAGCATGGATTTGAAATTTGCATGGCATGGCAATTCACCCAAGCCAACTGGCCTTTTGGTAAATATGAAGTTTTTCTGGTAAGTGTCACTAGCCTCCAGCCATTAGATATGGGGGAGACTGTATGTTCCTTTCCCTATAACCTTGCTACCAGGAGCCATATTATAATGAAATGTAGTTTTAGACAATATTATGACAACACCTGAACATTTATTCACATTAAGGCTCAAAAATAGTCTTAAGTCTGCTCTTCAGCTAGGAAGGTCCCACTCTGTACCCTTAGGCCCTCTGTTGAGCATTTCCCATAAAAGGCTTAACTGAATTGGGGGCAAGCACATTCTGATGGCAGGTGTGGCCAGCTTTGTGCTGGGTCAGGCACAGGGTGTCTTGTGAAGCAAAGGAATGCAGGGTGAATTGGGAAGTCCACATGGCAAATGTGAACCATTTGTACTCAGCAAGCTGGGCTTGCCAGGTGCTAATACCTCATTCAGGAAAGGGCAGTTGTTTCCATATGACACTACTAACCAGCCACCTTTTTGAATACTACTCATTTCACCAATTAAAAACTATTTTAAACATCCCTTATGCTAGCTAATCAATAAGCCTCCTGGTGTGGATTTAGTTCATTTTATTTAGGATACTAAGTGACCATCTTAGATTCTGGCTAGGGTACTTCATCTCTTGGTTAACCACCTCTGGAAGGCAGATCCCCAAAACAGGATATTCTAAATGCTAGCCAACTGCTCTTAGAGGATAGAGTAACTTGTGTATATAGCTACATCACGATGTTTATAAAGTGCCACACAGACAATATAGAACATGGGAACAGTGAAAAGGCAACAGAGAATAAGAGAGAGTTGGAAGCAAAAGAAATGGTCTTAGCTGGCTGACTTTCTGCTTCGTGTTCAAGAGCATGAATCCTGCCTCAGTAGGTGCTGAGTCCCATGTAAGGACAGGCTCTCTTTGCTGGAGATCGATTTATTTTACAAGAAATAAAGCTTGATTGGGCTGTTTCTAAAACTTTTTGTTTTGAGGACCAGAATTTCACTGGCCCAGAAGTATCAAGAATAAATCAGACAGCTGTATTCAGACCTTACAGAACCTTAGAAAGAGAATTTGAGGCAAGGGTCACAGAAATGCGCCTGTTCTTCAGTTCAGTTCTGCATCTCTACTTTCCTCTGTTGCTGCTGAAAAATGATGAAAAACTCTAGAAGAAAAACATTTAAAGGTGAAGAAGCATATTTCAAACGTGTTAGTGAAATTCCATTGACTAAAAGAAAAATGTTACTGGTGAATCCTGCTTGAAATGTAAAATTTTATCAGTTTTTTAGGCATTCTCCCTAAAGTATAAAACCATAGTTTTTGCTGCCTCAAATTCTTTATAGAAAAATGTGAAATATAAATGAAAAAAACACAGAGGTGTATGTGTACACATACACCCACAAAAAAATTCTGTAACTCTCACTGATACTTTATTTTCATATAATGTTTAAAAATAAAGTCAGGCAATTGAAATCTTAAAATAATTTCACATTAAACTTTGATAGTTTTAAAATGATGTCATTCATCAAACACCCAGCAACCTAAACTTTGAGATTAAATCTATTATTTAGAACATAATTCAATGACTCTTTCCCATTTTAAGTCCTTTTGGAAAAGATGGGGATGGAAATACTTACAATAATAACAGAAAAATAATGTAATAACAATAATTATAAATACACCAATGCCTCAGTCTTGTGAATAACTCAGCCAACCTACAAGCACTTCATTTTGCTAGACTTTTTTCCAGCAGCTTTGATCTCCTAAATTTTGCATGGCTTCTGAAAAATGGCAGGAATATACCAAGATGTAATACAGAAGGTAGCAGAGGCAAGAAGAACAGTGATTGGGTTTTTGGTTTCACTGAGCTGAGACATTAGTAGGCTCTGCCATTAAGCTACCTGGTGTTAGGGTAATTTCTCCAAGCATCAGACTCTTTAAAAAAGAACAAAATCCCTATAGCCAGAGGGGCAAGATATGCACAGATAATGTTCAGGCTTGTGTGGAGATCTGTATGGGGCAGACTCTATTGCCTGAATGATATGGAGGAAGAGCCCCAGAAAAACCCTCTGTCTTCAGAATATCTCCCTCATTACCTTGTTGTGGTTGCCAGAGCTTCTACCATTAAAGATTTCATTTGTTGGTTTTAAGATAGTGATATTCTAAATCCTTTAGGCTGCCAACACCCTTCCTTTTAATAAAATTTTATTTGGAGGCTTAATAAAACAGATGGAAGCAGAGATGCTGTAGCTAAAGTAGGTGACCCAGTGGATCAGTCCTTCACTCCCTCTGAGACTCATCTGCAAACTTCTAGGGCTCAATGAAGCATGATCTGAAAAAACCACTGGGTTAAGACAGAGCTTCCCAATTGATGTGCACAACAGGGTAACAGAAGCTGGGAGATGTCAATTCCTTCAGCCCTTAAGGATGGGGAGGAACAGGGGGTGGGTAGATGGTTTTGTGGCCAAGCTTTCTGTGGCCCATTGTTTCTCACTTTATTTATCACAGTGTCTGGGAACATTATTATCATTTCTACACATTCCAGACATGAAAAAATGTTGGAGAGCACCCGGCTAGGGCATTATGCTCTGATAGAGTTTATCACACCAAATTATTACTGGTTATTAACACCTTAGCATGAACTTTTCCCTGCTAATTCTCTACAGAAAGCAAACATACATTGTGCAAATCTGGGTAGGGGAGATGATGGAAACATGGGTCATAAGCCAGCCCTCTCAGGAAGGAAAGAATTGAGTGAGAGGCCACAGGAAATGGCTGGAAGTGGGATTCTGGATGGATTAGAACCAAAAGGTACAAGACTAAGACAAGAGGAAAAGGACACTGAGAAAACTTTCGAGGGCTCTGAAGTGAAGGCCCTGCTCAACAGAGCAGTGAGGACCAGCCCTGCTCTCCTGGGCGTCAGGTCTGCCCGCCAAGTCGGGATCACCATGCAAACACAGATTTTACTCCTAAGAGAGATTTTCCTCAAGGCAAGTCCGCTCACTGGGGAGACCCAGAGAAGTGGATTAGAACTGGAAGAAGGCAGACATGAGTTTTGAAAGAGCTGATGAGTAATTCCAAGTGGGGACCCGTCACAGAGGAGGCAGGCCCCAACAGTCCCTGACTGAAGAAACAAAGCTGCTTCCCACCTCCTCCCTCCCAGCGTCCCGTCCTCTCCTGTTTCTCAGCTTCCTTTCCCATCGTTCTGACTCACACGTGTCAGCCACTGGAGCAGCTCCCCATCTCCCAGCCCTCAGAGATCTCATTGTGAGCAGTTTCTTCTCATCGCCGTCCACTTAGTGTTGGGCACCAATCCAGACATGACCCACTCTTCCAAAGGCGCCCCCTGACGTGCAGCTTCCTGGCAGGCACCTTCTACAGGCAAAAATGATTTGCCTCTGAGGACTGATGCGCCAGACGGACAATCCGAGGTTTATGGTTTTCCAGCAAGGGGTTCACAAAGCCTTGCCAATTCCCCTTTTGCCATTGGCCAATTCCCTTTCACTGGCTCTCCCTGCCTGTCATCTGCTTTGTCAGCCAAATCCCTTTTCATTTTTCTCAGCTTCATCTTGGACTCAGGCCTAGTAAGGCCTGTCAAGAAGATTCCTGACATATGAAGTTTTAGGTTCCTTCCACCGCCATCCTGAGAGGCGTTGCCTGTTCCTCACCTCTGTGATGTTTTAGGAGGGCATTTTCATGTCTAAAGTGGAGCATATTGGACCAAAATACCAGGTGAACAGTAGCACATGTAATTATTTTCAAATGAAAATTTAAATCAAAAGATGTAATGAAGCAATGGAAACAGAATCTTCAGGAGAGATTCAGGGGAAGGGAGAAACAAGTGGAGGAAAAACTAAAATAGAGAACGTCCTTGTAAAAAACTGAAAATCTCTAGGGAGAGTCAAAAATTAAACCAAAAATGGTCGTTTTGGAATCAGGATGCCTTAATTTTTGTCTAAATTCACTCATCATCGAAGTCTTTATTCTGAATATTCTGGGCCTGTCCCAAATTCATTTCTTTTCTTTTTACCAAAAATCGCTCATTATTTCTCAGCACGATCTCTCAGTGTTAGTGAAGTATACTTGCCATCGCTCACACACAACTTACTGGGTCCACCGGATGGACTTGCCAAATGTAGTTCTCTTCCCATGGTATGACCTTGGTGGCTATTCGGAGTTTTGTTTGTTTGTTTAGTCTAATATTTACTGAGGCTTACTAGGTGCCACACACATTTCATGGTTTACCTCATTTAATTCTCATAACAACTCTGTGAGATAGGTATCATTATTGCCCCCACTTGAGGATAATAACAGATGTGGAAACAAGCTGAGAAAGCTCAAGACATTTGCTCAAGGACACAGAGTTATTACTGAGTCACAGAAACAGAATTCTAACTCAGCTGTGAACCACAGAGCCCAAGCTCTGAACCACAACGCTCTCATAGTCTCCTTTGTTCAAAGAGTTTAATGTATGAGTTTAACGTTTAAACTATTTGCAGTTTGGGGGTAGTTGGCCTCAGAAAATACAACTCCTAAGCCCACTCCTCCTCAGATCAGTGGGAAAACCAACCTCTCTCTTAGCCGATGCCCTTGAGGCAGGGACTAACAAACACTTCCCCAGCTCAAAGCTCCAGCCAACAGGGTCTGTGGAGGTTCCCTTCTTGTACAACCAGAGCTTCTCCATTGCTGGTGTGGCTGGGCTCTGCTTCATGTCGGCCTTGAATCAATACAGATCCCTCCTCGGGCTGCAGCAGTTCTTCAGGAGGAAGAAAGGATGATCCCTCACTCCTCACCCTTTGGTGTGAAGGGTTCCACACCAACCCCAGCCTGACTAAGAGTGGTGCCCTCTTAGATGTGCTTACACAGCCACACCCTGAGGCTCCAGACTGCCCCCCGGAGGACAGGTTTCTCCGCTGTTCTTTTCAACCAGCTGGCTCAGAGCAGGGGCCAGCTCTCCCTCCTGTCTTATACTTCCCTCAAAGTATAGTTTTGTTTCAGGGGCTTCCTTGCCTTCCTTGTCCCTGGGTCGTGACTGTGGTCACCCACTGACCCTTAGTTCACTTCAACAGAAGTGAAAAGTCTCAGAGAAGAGGTATTAGGGTTTAGTCCCTTTCTTCACAGATCCCCCAGGTTCTCAGGCAAGTTTGTACGCACCCCCCCAGAAAGTTCAAGCAGCACTTTTTAATAGTCTTAAAAAATACTCAAGCTTCACCTTTCTCTGCTACAATCAACTCAATTCTCAGGGGTAGCCTAACTACTTCACTGTAACTTTGCTTCTGCCATTTAGCTCTCAGATTAATTTTAGCCTCATGAGCAACTTGGAGGCTTGAACTCTTTGAGCCCCTCCACCGCTGTTAGCTCTCCTCAGAGCCCAGTGACTGGTCTTCACCAACTAGAGCCCTGGAACAGCCTCTCTGTTCCTTTTGTCCCTTTTTCCTTTTCTTAGCAATTTTGGGAGCAGGGATGAGCAGCCCATTAATATTGGCAAGGCTGTTTGGGATCTTCAAACGAGAAATGTCAAAGGCAGGATCCTGTGGGAGTTGTAATTATTTTATTCTCAACCACCCCTGAAGCCTTTCTGTACCAGACCTCTAATCTCTTAATATTATACTGTAGCTGAGTCATATTTCCAACTATCTAGCTTCATCTGCATCCCGAAGGGACCCGGGAGTGTAAACTGGAGACTTAGGGTGAGCCTGGGAAGATTCAGAGGTTTTAAAAGGAACTGATTAGCATAGCATTTGGGAGAGATTCTCTTCCTTTCTCTGCTCTCCTTTTATCTGATCCCAATTGGCCTCAGAAGGCCAGCCAGCTCCCAGCATCCTGGCCCAGCTGCTGCTCCCTGCTGGGGCAAGTAGGGGCATCAAGCTGGGGAGGATGTACTGTTTCTACCCTTTGTATTCATCCTACTCTTACCACATCCACCATGGTAGGTTTGCATTGCTGAGGCTGGAAGGCGTGAGGATGTTCTTTCCCCTTTGGGTTCTATGTTTTGAACTCAATAAACTGTCATGAGAAGGAACAGACAAAAGTTACCATGTCCTAACTGACTTCTATTGCCAGGCACTTTCCATTGTCTTATTTACTCCTCACAAGAAGACTACAGAGATTTTATTCCATTTCCCCGCTTAGGAAATTAAGGATGAAAAAGGAGCCCCTAGTAAATAACTTACCTCGCAAATGATGGAGCAGGAATTTGAATTAGAAGTCTGTGCTGTTCCCACCACTTCACTCTCCCTACCAGGTTGTAGGTCACATGGCCTTCCCTTGGGCGAGTTAGCCAAAGCAAAATCAGCATGCTTTTCTAATTGATTATTCTTTTTTCAATCAAAAATATGAAAAAAAGATAAAGCTAAGTATTATATAATATTATAATGTCATTTCAAAGGATGATAACTAGTTTGAAAACAAAACAGTACTTCTCAATGTAATTAACTCATTTTCTCTAAGTTTGATTTTCTCTCACACTTGAGTAAAACCTGAATTTCTAACTCATTCTCACAGTTTTGATTTGGGACCTCCTCCAGTTTGTCTATAGCACTAGAATGTTCTGCAGCTTCAGTATCACCATCATGCTGTCAGCATCTCTATAGGAGTTATTCGATGGTGGGTAAATGCAGAGACTACAGAGCCAGGCTGTAGGCTAAAAGCCTGAGTCTGCTACCTGTTGAAGGGCGAATCAGCTCATCAGATTATTCTAAGGATTAAAAGAGTTACTAGAGTCAAAGTATTTAGAATAGTAAGACATCAGTAGGTTATCATTATTATTGAAGTTTTCAACTGTCCTAGAAAAAGAAACTTATCCATTACTGCTTTCTAATATTTCTGCCCAGCTGCAAGTAGAAGATAACCCATGTGCCATCCACAGATCAAAGAGGACTGTTGAGCATTCCCATCCTTGGTGGGGAGGACAGATTTAAGGCCGATACTAGCTGGGTATTGCTTAGCATTGCAATGAGATAAGACTCAAAGGAGAGGGAGACCCTTTTGATCCATATCTGTATTTTATAATAAAAGTTATCATCTGGTTATAAGGAAAAAAGAAAGTACTGTCTTTCTAGAGAGAGGAGGCCTTACTAATTTCAGCAGCATGGGCGAATTATGGAAAGAAAGCTTCATTTTCCATTGGAAGAAAATAAAATGTTAACAGTAATTATCACTGAATAGTAAGACTCCTATATACCATTTCATTTACTTTTAGGGAGCACTTTTCCATCATTTACAAAATTTTGAATGAATACATTTTGCTTTTACAATAAAAAAGTTATAAAAATAATGTTACAGGAATTATATAAATTGATACTCAAGTATTTTTTCCAGTTTGTCTATTCTCTATCAACATTTATTTTGATAACAGTTCTGATCTTTTTTCATCATTTTCTTTGGACATACTAATGAGATTGCCAGGCTTCATGCTTGTCTTAATAAACCTAATTTCTGGAGCAAAAATAATCATTGTTCACTGCTCTTCTGACATTGTGCCACTGGCTGAGACTAAAGCTGGGGAAATAGGACAAATTCTAGGAAAAACATAGAGTTTAATGTAAATAAAACCCCCAAAGAAACACAATAGTATTCAGCCCTAGCCCAGGCAAGTTAACATTATCTATTCGGGCTGAAGCAACACAAGGGACTTTATCCTAATTTATAACATTTTGCTCAAACACCTAGTCCTTTCTAAAGTCCACTGCATTCTATTAAAATTTCTTTACCTAATATTTTAAGTACTTGTCAGCCTGCAGAACTCTTCCAAATACTTATAAGACAAACCAAAATTTTAGACTGAACAATGAGCTCAAGAGATTTCAGAACCTTTGGGATCACATGAGAAGCTAAAGGAAGATTTTAAACAATGGTTTCTTCTCATTGCATGTAGTTTTGTTTTATTTTTGCTACACACAATTTAGAACATTGCTTTATAGAAAACGTTCCTGGGAATGATTAGAATTAGTGAATGATTCAGGAGTGCACCTCCAGAGGGAAAAGCCCAGTCTCTGTTTATTTAAATCATTATTTAATGATAAACAAGTGAGGTGAGAGAATTTACCTAAGGAATAATTATAGTTAACATTTCTATAGTATAGATGCTGGTCTAATTCTATACATACTAAAATCATTTGAGCCTTGCAACGAACTTATGAAAGAAGGCTTTGCTATCTTCATCTTACAGGGAAGAAATTAAGACCCAGAGAGGTTAAGGGAGTTTTTCAATGTCACACAGTCATCAAGTGGCAGAACTAGGATTTGAACCTCAGGCATGCTGGCTCTTAAGTCTATGGTCTTAACTACTAGGCAATATTGCTCCAACTTGATTGCAAGAGCCAGAAGAAAGGGACTTGGGTGGGCTAGTGGACAGTGCCTGGGCTCTGCCACACCCACAGCAACACCAGAAAAGGCCTGAAATAATGTAGATATGTCCATGTCCTAATCCTTGAATTATGGATGTTACCTTATTTGGGAAAAGGGTCTTTGCAGGTGTAATTACATTAAGGACCTTGAGATGAGGAGATTATCCTGGATTAACAGGTAGACTCTAAACCAATGACAAGTGTCCTTCTAAGGGAAAGAAAGAGGTAGGTTTGCAACAGACAGAAGAGGAGACAGAAAAAAAGGAAGTGGCAACACGACCAAGGAGGCAGAGACTGAAGTGATGTGGCCTCAAGTAAAGAAATGGTGACAACACCAGAAGCAGGGAGAGTTAAAGAAAAGATTCCCCACTAAATCTTCCCAGAGCAAGAGTGGCCCTGCTGGATTTTAGACTTCTGGTCTCCAGAACTGTGACAGAATAAGCTTGTTTTAAGCCACTTATTTTGTAGTAATTTATTACTGCAGCCTCAGGAGACTAATACAAATACCGCACAGGATAGTACTTCTCAGTTTTCAAAATACTTGGTACAGGTGACCTTATTTGATCCACATGCCCATGCACCCTGTAATAATTTAGTTTGGGGACCCAGCTCCACCATGAAATGGCTGTGGGAACTTGTGCAAGTCATCAGCTTCACTGCCCTTATTCCTTCATCTGTGAAAAGGAGCTAATAACAATGCCTGCCCAAAGTGTCGTGAAGATCAAAGGGAGAGATCATGAGTAAATGTACTTTGTATACTGAAAAGTTGTCTTTGACCCTAAGCTATTTTCCCTTCTTACCTTTGGGTAACATCTAAACCATTGGCTGGATGAGAACATGGGCGCCATGAACACACCAGGAGAGGGGCATGGGCATGCTGCTGCTACTTCCTCTACCAGGGCCATATGCAGTTGGAACCCTCTGGTGGTTGGGAGTGAAGGCTGAGAGTGGAGAGACTGGGAATCATTGGGAAACTGGGACAGGGACTGAAGTTTAAACAAGACTGAGCTCTACCATGAGTTCAGTCATCTCATGAACTATGATTGGTGTCTAAGACTAACTTCTCAAGAAACATCTGGTCTAAGAGCAGAAAGGCAGAAAGGTCTGTTCCCTATTAGCCCTTGTTCTCTGCATAGTCAGAAGCCAGAGACCACCCCAGAAGGTGTGAGTGGAAGTTCATTTTCCTGCTGACCTTTCAGTCCTGAGCCTTTGAGTGATGATGGTTCTGAAAGGTGATAATTAGTGCCAATTGAGGTGATGCTTATTGTGAAGCTGACACCTCTCCATTAGGAAATGGCCTGAAGCCAGTGGACCCACCACTCAACCAGGGAATAAAAAGCTAAAAAAATCAGTGCCCGGCCAAACTCTGCACAATTAGAGTCTTCCTCCAACCATGCTTTGGCGCACAGTGGGAACCCTTGCAAGGATGAAAATGGGAGCTCCAAGGTTGAATGCCACCCTAAGCCTTGGCATAGGGACATAAACAATGACAAAGAAAAAGAGACACAATGGGAGAGAGAACAGGAATGGGGGCAGGGTAACTCAGTGTGCTTTTGTGGGACAAAATAAACCCAGGCAGAAGAGAATAGCATGGATTAAGCCAAAGGCACTCATCTAAGTTCAGTACAAAGCAACTTCCTGATTTTTAATGAGTTATGTCACTTGCATTCTGTCAAATTTCTTGTCTCTTATTCTTCCATTCTTTATTTATTCTCCACAGGTACCCAGAATTCTGCTCAAACTTGGCATCATCAAGGAACAAAAGCTTCACTCGAGTTATTACAATAACTCTGTAACTGTCTTCCTCTTTTTCCTTTAGCTCCAAACAGACCTTTCTCCACACATAAACACAAGTGATCTTTTAAACGACAAATCTGAATGTGCCACTCTCCTGCCTAAACCTGTCACTGGGCTTGCTGATGCTATTGTACTTGAGAGAAAAATCTAAAATCCTCAACATGACATATTCTGGCTCTGCTGACCTCCCCAAGCCAGCCTAGGGCCACTCTCCCCCTAGTGCACTCTCGTTTCCTTTGCACCTCTCTTTTCTGGCTCAGGGTCTTCAAACAAGTTATTCAAATACATACCTATATGAATATATATCCAGATGTATATGGAAACAACCAAGTTTGATATATATCTAACCAAGTAACATATGTTCCCTTTGACTAGAAAGCTCTTTCCCCTGCACTGTGCCTGGCCAATTCTCACTTCCTGTTCTTCTAACACATGGGAAAGTCTTCACAGATTCCCCCCACCCCCCTTTTAAATCATCTTCTCCTTAATATTCTCTCTCATAACACTATTCTTTTCCTTAATAGCACTTACTAGTGTCACACACACACACAAAATTCTTTTGTCTTTTTTCTTCTCCCACTAAACTGTTAGATCTAGGAGGTTGGGGCAACTATGCTTTATTTCCTGAAGTACAGCCAGATACTTTATCCCAAGCCTAGATATTCTGAGATTTAACTGGTCAGGAATTGGTCAGGGGTGGGGTTTGAGCATTGACATTTTGTCACAGTTCCTCAGGTGATTCTAGTGTGCAGCCAGTATGGAGATTTCTTTATCTAATTTACCCTCATCATTGCAGGAAGAAAGGAAATGAGGCCCAGAGAGATCATGTGACTTGAACTCAAGGTCTTCTAGCCACTATTAGTGGTAGAAACAAGGACCCAGTTCTTTTTGGAGTCTGGTCTCTTTACACACTATGATGTCCCTTCACTTAACTTGAAGAAGCTTTGTAAATGAGTAGAAAAAGGTTTCTTTCACTTTTTGCATTCCTGTAGGAAAACTAACTTGTACTTATTTGCCTGGGACTTTCCTGGTTTTAGCACGTTAAGAAGGGGGAAAATACTATCTGCCTCAAACAGCTGTTGTTAAGGTTAAGTGAACTAATATATGTAATATATGTAAAGCCTGGCATGCATGTAGTAGGAGATCAACTAGTGTTAGTTTTTAAAATGATATAGGAGTTTTGGGGAACAGCAATCAAGGTAGGAACCCTTCCATCCATCCTTCCTTCCTTTTCTTTCCTCTTTGCTTTTTTTTTCCTTTTCTTAATACAGGTGTAAATATATAAACATAGAAGGGCTATGTGTCTCAGAAGGTCTAGCAACTGCTACAGCACTAAAATACTTTTTTAAAACTAGCACTCATTACTGTCTGTCAGCTTTAAATGCCACCCAGACGTCTCTAGGTAGTGTAATTTCACCCTGCCAAGTAAAAGTATTTCATGGTGCTCAATCATTAAACAGCTCCTTAAAACAGCTCTTTCAGGGCTTCTCTTTCCTTTGGGCATCCATGCTTGTAATTCTGTCAAAGTGCCTATTTCCTGGAATCTGGCTTCTGTGGACTTCCCAGATGTTGGTATGCCAGACTAATTATTTTTCTGAGGCAGCACTGGAGTCCCTGGGATACCAACTGAATTTGATCCACATGGTAGCTCTAGGAATGGCAAAATGCTAATTATGTGGAACTTAGGCCATTGATATTTAATTATAAATACCTATATATTTATAGATAAATTTAGGGGCAACTCCAAATATGATAACTGGGGTGTTCATTTAGTTAGTCTTACCTCATCTGTACTGGCAATCTTTATGTCTTTAGCAAACTGATATTAGAAATGATAGGTCATTTGTGAAACTGTGAACTAACAAGAAATGCAGCAAATCTGAGAATTTTTGAATTTTTTGAAGATTATCTCCTTCAACCCCCTTGAGAGTACAGCTCACTTAATATTTTGTTAATGTAACATTTTGTGATCACCAGGAAATCCCTGTAATATTATCACTGCCCATCAACTGGTGACAAGAAGGTTTGGGGAAGGAAAGGGGTTGTACATTTTGATGTGGGAGGGCAGAGGGCAGGTGAGGGGGAATAAATCTTGTGTGACATGCCAGGGAGAGGCTCAGCAAGGAAGGAACAGTCTAGGGTGATCAGCAATCAATAAAATCTAATATTCTACAAAGCTATAAAAAAAGAATGAACTATTTTTATGTACAAAAACAGGGATGATATGAAAATAATTATCTTGAGAGAAAGAAGCCAGACAAAAAGAATACATACTTTATTCCATTTACATACAATTCTAGAAAATGGTAACTGATCTATAGTGACAGAAAGCAGATCAGTAGTTGCCTGGGACTCCACCACCACTATTCAACCAGCTCTTGAAGTGAGAAATGTGGCATCACCCTTGAACCCTGGTTCTCCCTTCCACTCCTTGTTCCATGACTTGGTGGCCAGGTCGTATAGACTCTACCTTTTGAATGCTGCTCATACTCACTCTTTTCTCTCTATTATCATAGTCACTCTCTTAGGTCAGAGCTTCAAACATCTTATCCATACATTTTTTTTAATAGCCTTCAACCAATCTCCTTACCTCTATTTCCTGCCTGTTCTCATTTATTCTCTGTACTGTTGTCAGAGTAACTATTAAATGTTTTCTATTTTTTTTAAAAACATAACCCCACAGCAAAAGAAAACATTTTTTTAACATTTTAAAAATAATTTAAAATAATTAAGAAATACAGATGGAATTACAAACACCTATGTGTCTATAACCCAGAATTAAAGAACTGGTAATATTTTGGAATTTCTATTTGGCATATTTTTCAAAAAGAAAACGTATAATGAAATCATTTTTGTTCTTCTTGCCATCTTCTGCCCCCTGGTGCTTCCTAGTTTCTAACACTGCCATGTATCTCATATATCTGTACGGATCTATTCAGCTCATGTTTTTATATGTTTATTAAACATGTGTATCCCTGTGTTAAAAATTAAGTAAGTGGTATTTGCAACTTTCTTTATTACAAGTCTTTTACATTTATGTGTTTTGACAGATATAAAGATGAAACTGACCATATTGCCATATAATTTTCTATCATATGAATAAATCACACATCTTATGGGTGGGGCATTTGTGTTATTTCTGATTTTTTGCTTTTAACAGAAATTCTTAATAAACATCATTGTATATGTCTCTGTAGTGGGATGAGTGGTGGCCCTAAATTTATGTCCATGTCCTAATCTTTTGAATCTATAAATATTACCATATATGGAAAAGATGTGGTTAAGCTAAAGATCTTGAGAGGAGGCACTTATCCTGGTTTATCTGGGTGGGCTCTAAATACAATTACATGTATCCTATAAGAAAGAGACAGAGGGAGATTCAACACCATGTGTACAGAGGAGAAGGCAGAATGGAGAGAGAGCCAAGTGGCCATAAGCCAAAGAAAGCCAATGGTTACCAGTACCTGGAAGAGATAAAGAACAGATTTCCCACTATGGCCAGGGGAGAGAGTATACTGCTGTCTCCACCCTGATCCCCAGCCTCTGGCCTCCGGAACTATAGGAGAATAAATTTCTCTTATTTTAAGTCACCGAACGTGTGATAATTCGTTATGGCAGCTAAAGAAACTAATACACTGTAAAATGTACTTATGTATATTGTTACATTGTATAATCATTTTCCAGGATTTAAAATTAAGAATCACGGGGTATGTCCATATTCTACCTTATGCAGACATTTAGAGAGTTCTCATTTACACACCCCACAGCAGTATGTGATGTTTTTCATTTCCCATAACTTTGCTTTGTTGGTATTGTTGGACTTCAAAATCTTTGCCAATCCAGAACTGTGAAGTAGTATTTCATTGTTATTTTATTTACATTTTCCGGATTACTTTGAGGTTGAGAACATTTTTGTATGATTCTTGGTCATTTGGATTTCCATCTTCACTGAGGTTCCAGCTCAGAATCTCCATGCATGTTTATTGGATTGTTTATATTTTTCTTATTTCAGTAGTTATTTCTTTACATTTTTGAATACTAATCCTCAGTCTGTTACCTATGGTGCAAATATTTTCTACATGTCTTTGGATCTTTTAATAGTTCTATATTTTGAAGGAAGAGAAGCTTTAACTTTTAAAGATTTATCTAATTTTAAAGATTTCCTAAACTCATTCTTTATGAGTACTTTTTGTGTCTTGCCTAAGAAAGCTTTCCTTACCTTCAAGTCACAAAGACTCCTATACATTTTTTAACACTTTTCTTAAAGTTCTATTTTTCACATTTGATCTTCAATCTATTTAGAACTCACTCTTGAGAACAGTATGAAGTTGGAATATAACTACATTTTTTCCTATATAAAAAGTCACTTGTACCATTTCCCCACTTATTTGTAATACCATCTCAATAGCCTATGAATCTTGTCATTCTGGGTCTCTGTAATTTCCTAATCTACACATCTATATGCCCATCTCACTGCCAGACTACTGGATTCCTAAAGGCTCAGGAAGAAATTGCAAATGACCACCAGAATGGAGATACATCTGCCTGAATCAAGAAAACACAGGGGGCAAGGATCCCCAGGATGTAAATCTCTAAGGAACCCATGGAAATACTCTCCAGGGGAGAGTCAGCTTTAACCATCTGCTGAACCCCAAAGTGCAAGGCAATCTGGCAAACTAAGAATTGCCCTCTCTTTTTACTTTTCTCTCTTATACCCTTTTCAAGCTTGGTTGGGCCAGAAAGAGTAGCTACTGGAGGGGAGAAAGTGAGAAGCAGAGAGAGCTGAAGTCAGTTACACCTATATTGCCAGCAGCAGGCAGCCACTAACCAGGCCTTGCCACGGTGATTGGTGAGGTGTCCCACCTTTCAGGGAATTCCACTTATTTATTTATTTATTTATTTACTTACTTACTTACTCACTTATACATACTTAAGTATAGTTGATATCATATTAGTTTTAGGTATACAGCATAGTGATTCTATTTTTATATGTTATACCACATTTAAGGTTATTATAAAATATTGGCTATATTCCTTGTGCCGTACAATATATCCTTGTAGCTTATTTATTTTATACATAGGAGTTTATACCTCTTAATTCCCTACCTCCAACTTGTCCCATTCTAATTCCCTCTCCCCACTGGTAACCACTACTTTGTTCTCTATATCTGCTAGTGTTTCTGTTTTGTTATGTTCATTTGTTTGTTTTATTTTTAGATTTCACATATAAGTGATAACATACAGTATACACACACACACACACACACACTCACACACACATATCTTCTTTACCCATTCATCTGTTGTTGGACACTTAGGTTACTTCCACATCTTAACAACTGTAAATGATGCTGCTATGAACATTGGTTGCATGTATCTTTTCAAATTAGTATTTTCAGTTTCCTTGAACTCTATCTTGGACAAGACATTATACTCTCCTAATGGAAACTATAATTGGGAACTTAAAATGGCTTTAAGATTATTCTTTGCCTAGGAATGAGCAAGCAATGAAATCATGATTTCAGACCTTATATCTTTCATGAGCAGGATAAAATTACTCCAGTAATGAGTTTGGAAGGGTCATTGGTAGGAAAAATAAAGTTGCACCTGATCACTTTCCGTAAGTCATGTGGTCCCCACACCAGTTACATGTTATCCTCATCTTCTCCAATCTTAAATCTCTCTTCATTCAACCATTCAGAGTTACTTACAGTTCCTCAAGCCAGCACCACTGGTTGATACCTCCAGGTTTATGTGCATGCTGATCTCCTAGCCTGTAATGTCCTCCTTCCTTCTCCCTTTTCTCTATCTGCCTAATTCTTAATCATCTTTCAAAACATTGTCTCTCCAACAGTACCTTCTCTGAGATGCATTCCTCTAACCTCCTCCCTCCCAGCCATAGTTAGATGCACAACCTACATAATGAACCTCATCATATTATTACTACTGCAGGTTTCATGTGTGTTTCTCCCACCTGTGAATGTCTTATCATATCCTTGGTACTTAGCATAATGCCTCCAACATTCAGTAAATAACTGCCAGTGGTGGGTGGTAGGGGTGAGAATTAATTAGGAACCAACCAACTTCTAGGATCCTTCTGGGAAAGCCCAAAGTTTCTGGAAGAGAATAAAAGACCTCTGGAAGGTGTAGAGTGGCCCAGGAGTCAGGAGAAACAGCCTAGAGTAGCAGAGAACAGCAGAGCTGGAGCTACTCACAGACCACATGGGCATGGCATGTTCAGAAGTGCCATCTTTGAATCCTAAAGGATTTTTCTTCCATGAGGTGCTCAGAGATTACCATCAATTTTTTTTCAGGTTCTCTGGAAGTTTGGGGTGGGGGTGGGAAAAGCTAGTATTTTATAGTTATTGTCAAGCTTTGTGTTGACTTGATCCTAGGTATGTGCGACAACAAATGATTTAGATACCAAAAGGATGTCTTCCCAGGTTCCAAAGAAATGCTCAAGTCAACATAACTAAATGAAAGAAAATTTAAATAAATATGTAGGATGTGTGGGGCCCTGTGCTTGGCAGACTGCTTGAGTCAGGAAAGAACTCTGAAAGTGCGTCCTGAAGAAGCAACAAGCATTTCCGATAGAAATTCTACACAAGGAAACCTATTAACCTAGAACATGCAAAGGCAGACAACGGAAGATGTGAAAGTCTGCGCACACACACATACAAAGTTTGCATCAGCATTTCATCACTGCCTTTCAAGGGTAAATGCTACTTTCTTGACTCTTTTCCCCGTAAATGCTCCTGCTTATAATGTTTGTAATAAAATGCAGCAGTATTAAAATATGATGAAAGATAAATGGATATATTTTTAAAGTAGCTGTACAAAAGATGATTTATGTTGCATGGCAGGCCATTTTTCATATTAAAGGGGCTGAATTTATCTACATAAAACATGATCTTGTTCACTGCTTTTCCTGTAAAGACTAATGAAAATGCATTGCCTTCCCTAAATTCTTTCAGATTTAACCTCTAGTCTTTGTATGTTGGACACAAGATATTAACAATTGGCTTATTGTTGGGCTTAGCTGAAGGTGAACCATTCTCCCTGGAGGAATCCTAATTCTTGGGAAGCCTCATGAGCTGTATTTTTAAGGAAAACTCTTAGTGTTCATTTTGGGCCCTGACATAAAATAGGATAGTGACTTTGTGGTCCAAAAGACCAGAAATGAGGACCATTAAGAGAGATTCTGTTTCTTCCTATTTTTAAAGAATAGAAAAAGTCTGAGGACCAGCCTGTATTTGCTCTTTCTGGGCTTTCCTTTCTCAGGTTGAGGTCCAATGAGGAAGAATTATTGTTTGTTTACTTCTAAACCATCAGTCTCTCCCCTCTCTCCACACCTCATCCCTCTCCAACTGACTACTGAAATCTAAAGACATTTATTGGATATTTTTCTTGCTTGTATTAAGGTCTTTGATGGGGGAAGTCAGAACAAACTTGACCTATACATAAGCTTTATAACAATTATCATAATCATCACCCACTTCATTATCTTCATAAATAATAACATCATAATAGTCTCTATCTCTCATTAATCATTTACTATGTTCCTGACACTGTCTGAATACTTTCCACCTATTTTCTCATTCAATATTCACCATAACTTTGGAGTAGGTAATGATATTGTTTTCATTTTATACACAAGGAAGCTGGAACTTGGAAGGCTAAAATGACTAACCCACGGTGTCTCAGAATGGAAATAGCAGAGCCAGGACTGAAACCAGGGCTCCCTGACTCCAAACGCATGTTCTTTATCACTGTTATCATACATATGGATACAACACAAAGTACTCTTCATTGTTTATGACTTTTTACTTTGGGAATTTGAGTGGCAACATCTTAATACCAGGCCTAATTTCATGATCACATACATATCCTACAAACTCATCTTAGGTTTGTTATAAGCAAAATATAATTATGATGGTAATCTGCCTTTTTTTTTTAAAGTAAGCCATTCCAAATAAAATATGCAGGAGTTCTTGCCCTCCCTAAGTGTGACTTTTGAAGAGCTGATTCATTATAATTTTAATTGTATATTTTCTATATCTCAATGCTTTTTTTAAAAAGTCTTTATTTATAAGCACTAAATCAAAGAGGGAAAAATCTATGTAGTTTTAAGGGTAGACAGGTCCAGACTGATTTTTAATCCTATTTTTATTTTATATCTGAATATCATTTAGCAACTAAAATATAAGTAATTTTCTTCTTGACAATAAGGAATAAATTATGAATTCCCATACTCTCTGGAATAGACTTTACACAAAGAACCCTCATTGATACAAAACCCTAAAAACCCATGAAGTATGCACATATTTAACAGAAAGGTACAATACTTCTACTGAAAACAACATTACTGAGTTAAAACAAAGAAGATCTAATTGAACAGGATACATACAATATGTTTACGGGTTGGGAAGTTCAACATCGTTCAATGCCAATGGATATAAAACAGGGGTTGAAGGGGTTCAGAGCGTGCCACCTCAAAACATGCCACTCTGGCATGAGAATTATTTTGAGCTGAAGGCAATGAAGAAAAAGAGGGCACAGGACAAGCTCTCTGCCCACCCCTAGCCACACAACTTCAGGCAACTTACTTAACCTCTCTATGGCTCCATTTTCTCTTCAGAAAAAGAAGAATAACAGTGCTTGCTTTGAAGCACTACCTTGTAAGGTCATGCTGAGTATTACTCATTGGAATGGTAAACAAAATCTAGTTAGGAATCACGAAATAATTGCCAATGTTTTTGATTATCATTAAGTCTTTCCAGGTCTAGGTTATTAGTTCTGCCCATCTTTGAGTTAACACTGAAAAAGTGAGGAGGCAACTCACTTTTGATAATGTCCAGCTATTTGAGGAGAGGGACATATCCCTAGAAGAAGTAGAGAATAATCTGAATTAGGAGGCAGGCAGTATGATGAGCAGAGAACCATTAAGTGAAGTCATATTCCTAGAGATACACTCTTCAGAGATAGAAACGCTACAGGAATGCTCCCCCAGCACTTCCAGCCCACTGTCTAACTCAAGTCTCCAGAGTAGAAACTGAGTCAAACTTTTACATCACTACTGACTTTCAGATTTTATTCTGATTGTGGAAGTATTTCATTTAGATATATATGTATATGGCCAGTATATTAAGTCATTTAAAAAATGTCTATCATTATTGCAAAGGCTGCTTTGCTATGTTCTTTTGTTTTACTATGTTCCAGTGGGCATATCCACTGTTGAGAATGGAATTCTCCATGCTGAGAATGAAACAGAGGGGTCATAAAACTGCATTTTGCAGTATTTCCCCTATTTGCTATGCATGCATGCCTTACTGTTTTAGAAATTAGTCAAGCTTCCAAAAGTGGAAATGATTTTAAACAGGAATAGTTAAAAATTTTCTAATGCATTAGTAGTTCTATCTGGGGTGAATGTTCAAAATACGAGTTATAAGCATCTAAAAGTTATGAAGGTGGAGACAGAAAAACTAAATGCAGGAGGGTAAGAGAGGAAGCACTATAATTTCTACTCAACATATGGCCACTCAGGCTATTCAAAAAGTGACAGGATTTAAGGTCAATCATAAATATGAAAGATAATCAGATGGATAAAAGGGCCTGAGGCTATGGTTGTGGAATGCAGACATCTCTAACTCACCCTGCCTTTGCTGTTAGAGAGCTTTGTGTGGAGGAAAGGCTTTTTTCCCTAGCAGTAAAGCTTCTTAATGAAGACAGTTTGTGTACAAAACATATACCCATTTGCAATCTTAAAAAAAAAATGGACAAACTCTTAGTATTATTTCTTTTTCGACCACTTCAGCATGACAAAAACTTATTTTGTTATTTTTGATGTTTCACTGCTTAAGATCAAATTGGACTAACAAACATTACTGACATATAAAAGGTAAAAATGCTTAACCTACATTAATCAAGATCAGCTAAGCACTTTTAACAAGTAACTCAGTATCTCAGGGGCTTTAAAAATTACTATTTCTTGCTCTCATCACTGTCCAGTGCAAGTCTCCTTGAGGGGAATGACTAGGGAGGGACACTCTCCTCCATGTGGTCATTTGGGCTCCTCACATCTGGAGGTTCTGCCATATTCTGGTACCCTGGGGTCCTCCTGGATCCCCTGCATCTGGCTGGCAGAGAAGAGAGGGAGAGAGGGAGTGGAAGATGGAGCCTGGCAGGGCTGGCCATTGCTTCCACCCACATTATTTTGGGCTAACTGCAAAGGAGACTGGGGAATATAATTTAGCTGTGTGCTTAGAAAGAAGAGGAAACAGATTTGGTGAGCAGCTAGGCTGTGTCTGTCATAGATTTAAATTAATATCACATATTAGTGGCAGGAAAACTGAATGATGCCTCTAGTTGTGATTCTTTTTGGCTGCAGTGAATCCTTTAAAAATCCAAATTAGCTTAAAATTTTGAATATGGAAAGAGTTCACACTAAAAAAAAAAAATCCAGTATCTTTGAGTTCTCTCAAAAAATCAGAAATCTAACAGATCTTCTAGGCCTGTGTTTCCATTTGACATTAAATGGTCAGAACAAAGTAGCAGCTTCCCTATTAGCCAGGGGACAGCTCTCCAGTTTACCCTCCAGCCTGCTTCACTCACTGACCCTCCTGGCCCCACAATGGGGTTACACTTGTATTCTCTGGTCTGCATGATGATTTAATCTTTTCTATGTTTTATGTCTTGTCATTAATATGTTAACAGTTGACTGTAGTGGACTGATTTGGGTCTGCAATTATCGGATTATGCTTTAGATGGTGGTCAAAACTGCTAGCCAACTCAACCTGAAACTCTCTTCTCCACAGAAGTAATGGCCAGTGTCCAATTATGAATGAATGGAGGTATTTCATTTTTAGCCTAGTCATTTATTTACTTATAATTCATTTTCTGAATAGGGATAGTAATCTATCAGAAACTCTGTTGAAGGTGAAAACTTTGCTTTTCTATTTATTCCTAGGATTAATGTTTGCTAAGCTTGTGTTTTTAATATCCTTTTTATGGACTAAGAACCCTTCACAGAAAAGCAGCCCTCCAGCAACAGAATGGTCCTTAGGTTGACAGCAGAACAGTTTACAGGAATATAATCTACTTCATGGTTGTTGATCATTGGCTATTTGGGTGAGGGGTAAGATAGGGTAGATCTGGTATGGTTATTTACAAAAAATCCACCTTAAATAAAAGATAGATTCCAATATAGCTATCTTGTGGTTCTTTTAGTTGAACTTAAAATTGTCCCACAATTGAAATTTGGAAAATAAAGCTATATTGAAAGAATGTTGGTAGTGGGTAAATTTTAAATGACAGATATAACTGCTTTGTTCCTTTGGAGAACTCTGCCTATAAATAACAGTTGAATGTTAGAAATTTGTATGTCATTCTAAAAAGAAGGAAATAGATTATCAAACTTAAAATGGAACAAACTATTTGCAAAGAAGATATTTCTTAACACCATAGACAAGTGGGAAAAAAATAAACATAAACATACCTAAGGCCAATTAACACTTACAGGATGAAAGTACGTTATATTGAGAACTTTATCTTTTTTGTTTGATTTTTTTTTAACTGAGCAGAGATTAAAGTATTATTTTTAAAAACCACCTCTGGGTATTTTGGTATTTCTGGTAAAATTACTTGAGAGCACAAAGGTAGGCTTTCTAACCCTTTTCAGTTCACATGAAATTGGTTATATAAGTTCTGTGGAGAAAAGTTTTAAGTGGATTTGTAAAAAAGACTGATAGAAGTACTGACATTTTTTCCTTTTCTTTTCTTTTTCTTTTTAACAAATGGCTATTTACTTTTATTTGGTGGGGGGGGGATTGGGTTTATTTATTTATTTATTTTTTAATGTAGGTACTGAGAATTCAATCCAGGACCTTGTGCACGTTAAGCACGTGCTCTACCACTGAGCTATACTCGCCCTCTGACTTTGTTTTAATTTTTATTATTAATTTGGATGAGGGGAATAAACGGCCAGTGCAATTCTGCAGATGAATCAGCCCTGGGTATCAGGGAATAAAGACACAGCAGAATCACCAACCCTGATGAAAACAGAGAGGGAAAAAAAAGATCTCTGGTGAGAAAAAATATGAATGTAAAATTTAAAAAAAATTCACCTTGAGTGGGGGTAGGGTGGGGCAGGGGGAATGTCCCTGGAGAAAAAGAGTTTATTGGATGATGTGGGGTGAGAGAGGCCCACTGAAGAGGACCAGCAAACTCTGGATCTACTTACCTGGCTCTAAATCTTTGCCCAACACTGGGACATGGGAATTATTATCCCCTTGTCCCGGATGAGGAAACTGTGGCTCAGATGGATGATCAGCTTGGCCAAAAGTCCATAAGCTACATAATTGGGGCTGCAGGAATTCAAGTTCAAACCCCCCAGGTACAAAAGTCTGAGCTGAGAAAACTAAGGAGTGAATGCAGAGAAATAGCTCACTGAGAGAGACTCAGGTTGAAAGGCAACAGACAATGAGCTTAAGTGTTAAATGTGATTCACTCACTAGATGACTCAAAGGAGGAAGTTTCAAAAGACCTGAGGCAAAGTGGGCTGAGAAATGGAGCAATTCTCCCTCCAGCTCCGGGAGACTGAATCCAGAAGTGTGGGTTTAACCAGGACACTTTGGTACCAGAAGGATACATGCTGGACAGGTTCCAATAGAGCAATAAAAGCAATCAAGGGAACAGAGATTTATGTGTTGGAAAGATACAGGACTCTACCTCTAGTTTGCTTGAATGGGGAGGAGAGTACATGGATGGCAACTCTTTGAAGTGTGCATAGCACTTAAGGAGTTATTAGCCTGCAGTGAATATACTTGGGAGTCAAAAGTGATGAAATGTGGACAAGAAATCTCTAAGTTAATAGCAGAAAATGCTTTTTTGGAAAAGTTGCAGGGTAACTCTTTGAGGTCCTGATGTTTCTCACTTTTCCTGATTCACTCCTATTCCAAGAGTCTCACTGTCTTGGGAGGAAACCCCTTTCGTAGGCATCTCCAGGGGCAGCAGGTAGGACTGGCTGGGCTGGCCCTAAGGGATGCTGCTCCCAGGAGCATAGCAGCCAGAAGATCCAAATGGGCTGGACAAGGTGACTCATTTGCTTTTCCTCCCTTGGTTATTTCTATGAGTCATACACTTTCATCTAGTCCAAAATATGAAAAGTAACATCAAAAAGCCTAAGATATTGTTATCAGAAATTTAATGAAAAAGAAAAATCCCCTCTTATATGAACTTAACAAAAAATGTTTATTTAGTCTTTTCATTTTGTTGCTGTTTCTTTGATGTATCAACATCCAGGAGGTGGGATGAGGAGAAGGGAGGCTGTAAGCAAGACAGAGAAAGATTAACGTGGCTCAGCACTCCTGCTCTGAGGCAGTGATCCAAGTTGCTCACCCTTGAAAAGAAAAGGTAGATGGTCCAACTCTTTTCCAATAAGCAGGGACTCACCCCTTGAATAAGTTGAGCATTCTGGTCAACTGAGTATTTTTCAGCTCTGTGTTCGTAAGAGCATGTTGCCTGAGCCTAGATGGCTAGAGACAGGATAAGGTGAATGATTTAAGAACATGGACTTTGACATCAGATTTGAATTCTGTATCTATCACTTATTAGTTCTGTGATCGTAGGCAGGATCCTTGACTGCTCTGAGTTTTAGCTGTCAGATCTATAAAATAAAATTATAATAAAAATAATGGTAATGATAATGCTAACATGTCTAGCATTGGTTGAGCTTCTACACTGTACCAGATACTGTTCTATGGACTGACGTATATTATCTCATGTATGATATAGGTACTAATATTGTCTCCATTTTACAGGTGGAACTTGAATCACGGAGTTTGAGAAACTTGCCCAAGGTCACATGATTAGCAAGTGGCAGAGGCAGCATAATATGTATCTCTCTAGATTGTTGTGAGGCTTACTAGAGGTAGAGCACCTGAAAGTATTTGTTTCCATTAAATGTACAACAATATACACATCTATTTTTTAAAACTAGAGGCAAGGAAGAGAGAATTCCCTTTCAATTGTTCTTTCTTTTGTAAATAAATGAATGAATCTCTCTACTGTCAATACCCTTTGTAAGACTAATCCACGGTATTCTTTACTTTTAAGCCAAATTATCTAAAGTTCACAGAGATTGTTAGCAAAAGAACTGTGAGCAACACTTGGTATTAGCTAGAGCACATTCCCCACCTCTATTCAAGAAAGTGCTCGGTTCTGCCAATCACCCAAAATAAACATGCAGAAACCACTGAAACTTTACTTCCAGTAAGCATGTTTACAAATCCAGGAGCATACTTCAGAGCAAAATAAAATGTCTTCTCTACACACACACACAACTCTAATTTGATGTTCAGGATCATCTTTGAAGATGATGCTGAGCAAAGTTTTCTTACTCAGCATCTTGGTTAGTGTATTAGTCTGTTTAGCTGCCATAAAATACCATAGACTGGATGGCTTCACAACAGAAATTTATTTTCTCACAGTTCTGAAGGCTGAAAAGTCCAAGATCAAAGTTCTGGCAGGGTTTGGTTTCTTGTGAGAACTCTCTGCCTAGCTTGCCGATGGCTGCCTTCTCTCTATGTCCTCATGTGGCCTCTCCTTGGTGCTTGTGAAGGAGAGAAAGAGAAATAGCTACCTGTTCATCTTCTTATAAGGCTTCCAATCCTATTGTATTAGGACCCTGCACTTATGACCTCATTTAACCTTAATCACCTCCTAAAAGCCCTATCTCCAATTACAATTACACTGGGAGTTAGGGCTTCAACATACGAAATTTTGCAAGGGACACAATTCAGTCCATAGCAGTTGGCTAGTCTGGACTGAATTTTACCCTGGGGGTCAAGTATCTCAGATTCATTCATGATTCATTCAATTCTGTCTGTGGACTGTGGTTATTTCTAGATCAGTAACTGCCAAAGGGCTGTGAATCAGGTGTTTGTGTAGCCCATGAATGGATTAAATGTAATAAGATAAGATCTCTTGGTAAAGCAGAGTGAAAAGCCTTGGAATATAGGGTGGTGGCATTCTCTCTAAAAATAAGTCTTGGTGGCTATTGTGCTCCTAATACTGAAGGCATTTTGGAACACAAATAAGGGTCTAAAAGTAAAAGTTAGATCTGGAAAGGAAAAGGCCCATTCTGCAGAAGGAACATGTTCTTTTCAAATGGTTTGCATAATTTCCTATGTGGCTTTCATGTTACAGAAAACAAACACTTGGGTGTTTGTTTTGGTGACTATGTAGACTGAGTTTCCACATAATCTCTGAAATCTCACTGGGGCTGGATTAGTTAATTTAAGAAGGCTTGTTAACTTCCTTCCATGTGGCATTTAAAATGTTGGAAAATATGAACATACAATTTTCTTGCTTTTGGACATCATTACTTACTCCCTTTGGCCACAGGCATGCTCAAATAATGGTGGTATCTTTGTATGTGGGTGGTGATGGGGGAATGGGGAAATGGGAGGGGTTGGGTAAAAAATTCAAGTTTTCCAATTATAAAATATCCACATAATATTCAACTTCTGGTATTCAAAACAGGACCTATTTATAACACTATTGTCTTGAGAGAAAATTTTTAAGAAAAAAAAAATCTCTCCTTTAAGAAATCAAGACTAGGAACCCTAGTGGTTCTTCCCACAGGGTAGAGAAAGGATTCACTCTTTCAGGACAGGAAGGCCATGGATTTGCTGCTTTACTGGAGGGGTGGTAGGATGTAGGGGGTGGGCACGAGAATCTTGCTGATGGGATTTGCAGACAGTAGAGAAGAATCAAATAAAAGGAACTTTATGGCCTAGGAGGTACTTGAATAGGTGGAGGGAACACTGAGGATGGAGAAGGCTCTTTTTCCTATGTTAGGACTCCAGAAGGAAACTAACTTTCTGGCGCCCCCTAAAACAGTCTGCAGGATAGAGTGTTCAAGCAGGGGAGTCTCTGAGGTTTTATGCCTCAGTTTCTGTGTGGTGAGGAAAAGCCTGTGAGTCTCCTGGAGCTCTTTGTAGAGGAATGAGGGGCCCTAGCAGCAGAGGCCAGGCCTGGATGGAGGATGTAATGGACACTCAGGGGGCCCTGGGTCAGTAGGCAGTGCTCACTGAGGGGGGTCTGGGCCAGCCTCAGAGAGCACCAGGTCCTGAGCATCCTGAGAGTTCACTGGCCACAGGCCTCCAGGTGGACAAGGGGCCTGTGCCAGGGAGCAGGGCAGCAGGGGACCCCCATCACCAGGTTCTGCCTCTTCTCTTCTATGTCAAGGTCAGATAAGCTCTTACTCATCTTACTTATCTGGCTCTTACTTCCAATTTGCCACCTTAGGGAGGAAAGACAGGTGAGGATGAGGAAGAATGAGAACAGCAAGGAAAGGAGGAAGACAGAGAGACTGAGCATTTGTGTCTAAGAATAGCCAAGTGTCACTCAAGGCACTGTTTCAATGACATGCTAAGAAGCCTTAAATCAGATAGGGCGAAATGTTAAAATTGTCTTAACTATGCAGTAGGAAGGAGATCAGGTCAGGTTAGCTGTAGACAAAGTAAAGGATTGACAGCCTACACTCATTCTCTACTTCTGGACTACCACTGAGAGGCGTTTGCTTCATTTGCTCCTTGTATCATGGATAGCTGTGTGTGTGTGTCTTGGGTATAACAGAAAGGAATGAAATGAAGTATAGTTTCATTGGGAACATGCTAGGTGATATATTGGTCCCATTAAAATAGAATTTCAGGTAACATCCAAACCCCAAATGCTGCAGAAGGTCCAAAACAAATTGGTGTATATGTATGTAATTATGTCAAACATTTCAGCACTGAGTATCTTACTTCTCTCTGGATCCTAGTGGAAGAGTCAGACTAGCGCTCCCTGATTGTGCTCTTCTGAATATAGCAGCCCACCTCCCAAAGTGCGATTTGTAAATGTACTGTAAGGCAAACCTGTCCACCACCGTCACCGCCACTACCACGACGCCCAGCCAGCACCTGCTGAGCTCTCACTCTGTACGAAGTACTCACTATCCTCTGCTAAATGCTTTAAATGATTGTATTAGTCACCAATGCCACACTTAGACACCATTTATACAGCAGAATCATGTCTGGTCACTCATGGTAATGCCTAGATGAGCAAGTCCCTCACAGCAGAAGTTCCTTTAAAAAAGCTCTACTCAAGAGCAAAGCCAGATCTTACCCACCAAGGGCCAGAGCTGCTTGCCTTTGCCTGGTGTGATGGTACACTTTTGTCCCTGCCTGGGTTTGAGGGCAAACATGACCCCTGCTTGCCCCAGGACGAGTTGTGAAGTTCTGACAAGGACTTTCCTTCCTCAGCTTTCCTCTTTTCTCTCGGGGCTTCCTTCATCCACCTCAGATACTCAGGTATCCTCTTGTCCTCCTCAACCCCCTCCTCCTTCATAGGATAGGTTCTGACACCAGACACTGCGTGAGGATTGCTTATACTTTGCCTGGAATATATTCACACTGAATGACCACACACTTATATACTCATATTTTGTGCTTTAAAAAAACCATAATTATAATGTAAAAAGGATTTTTGGCATCCATGAGTACCTGGGAGATCCTGGGGAGAGGAGACCCTAAGAGGGAACTCTATAGTCGTGCTCGAGAGTCCATGATTTAGCCTGTTCCTGGGGAAGTCAGGGTTCCCGTCATAGCCTCTGACACTTTAAGCACAGTGAGTGGGGCTGTGGAGCCTTTGTTCCAGGGAACACATGTCTCCTCTTGCCCAGGACATTGGCTGGAGGCTCCTCTCTGGCCTCTTGCTTCTACTAAGCAGAGGTCTGGTTCTCTCTCCTGGTGGTCCTATCACAATTCAGCATTTCTCTTCTCTTCCCTCGGCTTCAAGATTCAAGGAAACATATTTTAGTATTTTCTGGCATTTGACCCATATTTCAGTTGGTAAAGTATTGAATTAATTTTATCTAATATCCTGAAACATATCTCTATACTGCTATCTTTTTTTTCTATACCTCTATCTTATTTTTATCCATTTCAAGGTATAAAGTTTCTGATAAACAAAAGGGCCATTAGGTACTACCTCCTTATTAGCAAACGTTTTCAGTACTTTAATAAAGTTTCTCTCTGGGAATATTTGACACATTTCAAATTTGATATTCAATTCCAAATATATTTGAGCCAGCAAAGAAACAGCAAATGTCACCAACTCTCTTCACCTGGTCTGGCCAAATCTCTCACATGAAATAGAGGAGGAAGATGCCAAAATACATTCAGAAAAATGCCTGCTGACTTCTGTGAACCCAAGTCCCTCCAGCCAAATACCAACAGCTTTGAACTTTTCCACTTACCAAGGCAAAGGAATTTGTTTTTGATATCAGCTGTACATGTTTCTTTTTTATTTCTCCACCTAAGCTATGTAAATTTTGTTAGCCTGTTGAAAGACATGGCACATTCAGTAGCGCTTCGTGGCCAAACACCTATTTGCTCTCCAGCTCACTATGCAAGTTTTAATCATTCTCTAAATCTCAGCTCTCAGTCCACTCTTCTGTGAATCTTCCCAGATCTCTTTGGCTCCCATTCATTCTCCTTTCTTGGGAACTCCGTAACACCCACGAAGTGAGCAACTTGTTTTGGCATTAAATCATGTACCGCCTGGATCTATTACTCCACGTATGAATCTCTTCTCTTTTCAGTGACACAGGCAGTTTCTTCCATGAAGGTACTTTTGTTTTCCCACATGTAAGTTCCTATACAAAGCAGACATTTAATAAATGTATATTGAATGGATGAAGACACTTGATCTTATTCAAAAGGATAACCCTAGAGTAGATTTGATTCAGAAGAAAGTACGGCTCACAGGAATGCTTACTGTTTTGCCATTTCCTCATAGTGGAAAGTCCCTGTCAGTTATCAGTTGATAGTGAGTATCAACAATGATTTATCTAGTGCTTTACGGGGTGACTTCTGGAGATAACTCCACAGACAGAGACTATTGTGAAACAGGTTGAATTCTGGCACAATTTACTCTCCTTGGTCTCAGACTAATCACTTAACTCCTGCAATGCCACATGTCGAAAACATTCCTTATCATCTTGTACGAGTTAATAAGCCTGTGTTCCACATTCCTGAGGCACAGAGGGCTGATATGGATGTCACTGGGCTCCTGGCTTTGTGAGTTTATGCATTTAAGAATCTTTGGGTGACAAGCAATGATATAAACACAAAAGAACCATCATTATGGCCATCATATTGACATTCCCATATTGTATCAGGTCAAGGGAGGATGAGACAAGGGCATGACTTGGGCAAGAGACAAGACGTATTAGCAAGTGGGAGCAACAGTGCTGGGCAAACAGTTGTAAATCCCCAGCACTGAACCTTGTTAACATTTTACAGAATGCTTTGTCCCTTTTAAGTAAGCTGCAAAGCAAGAATGAATTCACACAGCCTTCTTGGAGGTCAGGGTGATTGCTCAGTTTATGTGGAAGATCACTAATTAATCACAAGCTAATATGTAGCTTGATGTTCACCAAGCTGGACTTAGAAACTAGGCGCCACTTTGCTTAGCAGCTTGGGGGAGACAGCTTTTGGTAAAGGTGGCACACACACAAAAATGATGCCTGTTTTACCCAGTGCTTGAAAGGAAACTCTGCAGTTGGCCAAAGGAAAACTACACATCTCTCTTTTTGGTGTCCTGTTGGTGATTTATTTTTGTTCTTCCTGCCCCACTTGGCACCCCAACACCCTACGTTTCCAAGGTTCTCATGGTGTCATCCCAGAAGAGAAGCACATGATGGGTCATTGAGGAAGGAAGCTTACTCTCAAAGGACATGCAGCAAGGATATGACTTGGACGGGGGTGAATCCAAGAATATTAACATTTTATTGAACATAAAGGACCAAGGAGCTGATTTTGGAAAGGAGTTTCAGAGAGAAGTTTCAAACTGTCATGACTGCCAAGTATTAAGGGGCAAGATGCCACTAATTCCTGGTGGATTAAAAGCACTGCTAATTTTTCTCAGAGGACATTTCAACTTCGGAAAGAGTGTCAGTTTAGAAACACAGATTAAATGCTGTCTTTAAGAGGAAATGAAGCCTCAAGGAATTAAACTATTAGCCATTAAGTGGGATTTTTCTTGAATAATCCTTCAACTGTGTGTTCTAGAAGGGGCTGTATGTGCAGAGGGGAGGGCGAGGAATAAGGAGGAAAGGAGTTGAGGAGGAGGATGTGTCTCTGAGGAATGTGGCCTCAGGATACTCAGACAAATTGCTACAAAGGAGGAATCTGACAGAGGAATTGAAGAAATGAACTCAGTCTCCTGAGGTGTCTGAGCCAAAGAACGTTTCATGACTTTGATGATAAAAAAACCTATATATTTTAAATGTTAAGATAATGAAGATCAAAGCTACAAAATTTGGATGAAAAGAAGATTACTGTCATGTTTCAAGTTTTGGAAAAGAAACGATGGCATGACCTTTGGATTACATGGCTCAAAGTGGATATTTGGGTGCCTCAAAAAAAAAATCTTACCAACCTTTACATAGAAAATTCATCATAATAATGTAGAAAAAGCACATGAATTCATGTTGCATGAAAGGAAGTTTAAAGTATGAGTCTAAATGAAAGAGAATATGAAAATGAATATATGTATATATATGCATGACAGGGACATTATGCTATACACCAGAAACTGACACATTGTAACAGACTAGAAAGAAAGAAAGAAAGAAAGAAAGAAAGAAAGAAAGAAAGAAAGAAAGAAAGAAAGAAAGAAAGAAAGAAAGAGAAAGAAAGAAAGAAAGAAAGAAAGAAAGAAAGAAAGAAAGAAAGAAGTCTATCATTCATGAAATAGCCACTGTAAGTAGGATTATTTATCCATTGTTTATAAATCCATAAAATTATCAGATGAAAAATATGTCACCATAAATATACTGGACACTTTCCCATCCATTTAAAGAATTACTTCAATATCTTCGTTTAATTACGTTCATATCACTCCTGTGAACTTGGTTAGAGGAGGTTTTATGTCCACCTTACAGTTTGTGACGGCGGAGCACAGGGAGGTTAATTTGCTCCACAAGGTCAGGCTTAGTTGGTAGCATTTCCCAGAACTTGGCCGGTAGACATCCAAACTGGGACTCTCCACCAGACCCGCAGTTGCTCCCAAACCACCTCTTCTGAAGTACCCAAACCCACCAATGAATGAGTATCAAAATGAAACCTGAAAGAGCCTGAAGTGCAAAGGGAACTAAAAATTGCAATCTACAGCCCTTTTCAAGTCTTCTCCAGGCTGGCTGCAGGATGTTCAAATGAACTGCTATGAATGGAGAGGAATTCCTATGAATTGCACGGAGCCTGAGAGGCTAGCACATTAATTCACCATCCACTGGGACACCTTTTGCTGCATCCATTTGGCTGCAGAAAGCAGAATCTTGAGGGTGTGGGATGGAGGCTTTGGAGAACTGTGGGTGAGACACCCCCAGCATACCAGACCACTGAGACCAAGCCACTGAGTGGATTCTAGAGAGCCCAAGGGCTGCTGTGGTGGTGTTCAGTTTGGCGGGGAGGGGCACCCAAAAAAGCCATAGGTCAGGAAAAGGGAATTAGAGAAACTCTGAAAAGTAGTTTTGTTTGTTTGTTTGTTTGTTTGTTCGTTCTCATGAGACTGTAATAGCACAGACTTTAAGGACAAGCTATGCTGGAGTCTGGAAGACCTGTGTGAATTCAGACAAGTCATATAACCTCCCTGAACATCCAATATCCTCTTCTACAAAATGCAGAGGTTAGACTCAATAATGTTCTTTGTACTCTAATATACTGTTTCATGAAGCAAGTCTTAATTTAGCACCAGGAAGGATCCTTAGCTCACACAAAGTAACTCCCTCCAGAAGGAAATTGCCTTCATGGTCGGTTTCAGAACTTGTTTAGGGATTTACCACAACAGTTAGTGATGGCCTTTGTTGGTTGCCAACAGTCTGGAGAGTCTTAGAGTGGATGCTGGCATTTTCCTCAGCTGGACGAGTCAGGGAAGAGCTGCAGAGGTAAAGGAGGGACACTGCAGGAGAAAAGTGACTCAGAAATGAGTCTGTTCTCTTTATTCAACTGTCAGCCCCTAAACTGGGATCCTATTGTGGAAAGTAGACCTTTGAGCAGTGTTCCATGTGTTTATTCTACTTGTATCAAAGAGGCTTTCATCTCCCTAGAGCAAATTATTAACACATTCCACCAAAGATGTGAGGGTGGAGGCTTGGCCTTGGAAAAAAAAAATAATCACATCATAATAAAGAGCTGCCCGAATTGTGAACTTAAGAAAAACTAACATAAAAGCTCCCATTTTTAACGACAGTGGTTGGCCAGACGCCAAGGTCCTTGTGCCCAGGAGAGCATGGCAGGCCGATTCCTTGTCCGTAGGCTGACCCTTCTGTGCCCAGGAATTTTCCATTGGAAGGCTGGTGGTGTGAGACGTGGGGGCCTTTGCAGGCTCAGCAGGTTGAGACACTTACAGTCAGCTGCCTTCAACCTTAGCTGGAGACAAGATTTGTTGGCTGAGTGAGCAGTGACTCCTGGTTCCAGGCAGTAAATCTTTGCTTCTCAAGATTGTTTGGTCGGGGAGAGGGGAGAGAAAAAGAAGAAACAACAAAACAAAACAAAAAATATCCACATCTTCTTTACCCAGTCATCTGTTGATGGACATTTACACTGTTTCCATGTCTTGGCTATTGTAAATACTGCTGCTATGAACATTGGGGTGCAGGTGTCTTTTTGAAGTAGGGTTCCTTCTGGATATATGCCCAGGAGTGGGATTCCTGGGTCATATGGTAAGACTATTCCTAATCTTTTGAGGAATCTCCATACTGTTTTCCACAGTGTCTGCACCAAACTGCATTCCCACCAGCAGTGTAGGAGGGTTCCCTTTTCTCCACAACCTCTCCAGCATTTGTCATTTGTGGACTTTTGAATGATGGCCATTCTGGCTGGTGTGAGGTGATACCTCATCGTAGTTTTGATTTGCATCTTTCTGATAATTAGTGATATTGAGCATTTTTTCATGTGCCTATTGATCATTTGCATTTCTTCCTTGGGGAATTGCTTGTTTAGGTCTTCTGCCCATTTTTGGATTGGGTTGTTTGTTTTTTTCTTATTAAGTCGTATGAGCTGCTTATATATTCTGGAGATCAAGCCTTTGTCAGTTTCATTGTTTGCAAAAATTTTCTCCCATTCCATAGGTTGTTGTTTTGTTTTACTTACGGTTTCCTTTGCTGTGCAGAAGCTTATAAATTTAATTAGGTCCCATTTATTTATTTTTGCTTTTATTTCTATTGCTTGGGTAGATTGCCCTAGGAGAACAGTTTTGAGATGTATGTCAGATAATGTTTTGCCTATATTTTCTTGTAGGAGGTTTATTGCATCTTGTCTTATGTTTAAGTCTATTTATAATAGCCAAGACATGGAAACAGCCTAAATGTCCATCAACAGATGACTGGATAAAGAAGATGTGGTATATTTATACAATGGAATATTACTCAGCCATAAAAATGGCAACATAACACCATTTGCAGCAACCTGGATATTCCTGGAGAATGTCATTCTAAGTGAAGTAAGCCAGAAAGAGAGAGAAAAATACCATATGAGATCACTTATACGTGGACTCTTAAAAAAAATGAACATAAATACAAAACAGGAATAGACTCATAGATATAGAATACAAACTTGTAGTTGCCAAGTGGGTGGGGGAATGGGAAGGGACAGACTGGGATTTCAAAATTTGTAGATACTGACAGGCATATGCAGAATAGATAAACAAGATTATATTGTATAGCACAGAGAAATACATACAAGATCTTGTGGTGGCTCACAGTGGAAAAAAATGTGACAATGAATATATGTATGTTCATGTATAACTGAAAAATTGTGCTCTACACTGGAATTTGACTCAAAATTGTAAAATGACTATAACTCAATAAAAAAATGTAAAAAAAATCCAACAACTCTCAGATACATCCAAGAAGAGAAACAGACATAAAATAAGCAGAGCAATGTTTCAGTGTCACTAATGGATCACTCCCCAAGGCAAAAGGCTGTGGGGAACAGTTTCTGGATAGAGATTTATACCATTTTCTACAGCAAGCTCCCTTAATGCACAGATGCCATTTGGTGCTAAGGTATCTCCCGTGAGATATAGCTTGAGTATATGTGGTAAAAGGGCCTAGTGCAAAAGAAAATACAGGGAATTATTTACTACTGTTGAAAACCAGGACCCAGGGTTGGACATCATTTTTGTTTGTCTTTTTAAAAATGTTTCCAAGTAACACCACAATATATGATCCAACAAATCTCATTTAGCAATTGTGACAACCAAGACCGATGAACAGCCATGAACATTATTTGACATTAGCATCAGTTTTCTCTTTTGGTGGAAAAAAGAGGAGCAGAAAAAAAAAAAACAGAGAAACTAAGAATACAGTGGGACTTGAAATACTTCATCCAGCTGAATAGCCAGCAGATCCTTGTGTGAAAACAGAGTAAGATTTTTGGCCCTCTGCTTTGCCATGTGAAATCAAGTGTTTGCCTGTGATGTGAGGAGTGACTGCTGAAACTAGTGAAGATGGATGAATATCTTTTGTAATGACCAAAGACACTTCCATTATGAGAAGGGGTCTCAAAAATCCCATCATTTTACCTATTTTATGTATAGATTTTTAAGCTTTGGCTAATCATGATAAGTACTATTTGCTCAGCACTTGACTTCTTCAGAATGCTCCTCACAACAATATCTGTGCTATTGCTATAATTATTTGCAACTGATGTATTTAGAAACTGAGGCTCAGAGTGTGTTTAATTTGCCCAAGTTTCTCTCTCTACCATCATTACTCTCTACCCTAAGTTCTCAGCAGGGGGTATCCTCACCCCCACCCCTGGGGGGCCTTTGGTAATATCTGGAGACATTACTGGTTGTCTTAGATAAGAGGGAAAGTGCCATTGGCGTCAAGTGAGTAGAGGCCAGGGATGCTGCTAAACATCCTAGAATGTACAGGATGCCCCCACCTTCCACCATCACAAAGAGTCCTCCATCCCTAAATGACAATAGCACCAAGCTTGAGAAAACATGCTCTACACATTCTTACTTTAAAGTTCCTCTTTGACTTCAACTACGATTGACAACTATCAAATCCATTATTTTTGTTATTTCCCAAACTCCATACTCTGATTACTAATTGCCTAACAGAGGCTTCTACCTGTGGGAATCTTAAACACAACATGACCAGAAGAGATCTCTTCTACCTCCTATATTCTAATTTTGATCATAGGCTCTACCATCTAGGGTTTCTCAAGCTGGAAACATAGTTGCTATTCTTAACCTCCTCCTTCCTGTTCTCGTCCTCACTCACCCAGTCCAATCACTTGACAGGCTTTTCAGATACACCCAAGAAATGTCTCTTCCAATTGACCTCTCCTCTCCTTGTCACTGACACCATTTTAGCGTTGGTCTTCATCATCTCAGGATAAACTCCTGCTGCCTTAGCTTGATAAACCAGCCAGGCACTGTTCTTAGTACCCATGAGATATTATCGTCATTCCTATTTTAAAGCTGAGGAAATAAAATGAGTAGATACTAAGTGGCTAGTCAATGAAGGAACCTGGGATTGAACCCAACCCAGACTCTGTGCTGTCAACAACTACACTCTGCTACCTCTGCATTCATCATCTAAGACTCAATTATCATCTCTTCCTATTGGAATCTGCTCCAATTATTCTGAAGAGCTCTTCACTCTTGGAACTTTCTAGAGCTCTTCACATTTCTGTGCCATTGAAAATAACATTTCAAAAAAAAAAAGTAAAAAGAGGAAAATTATGTATCTACCAGCTGGAACACCCTTCCTTCTGGCTAGCTCCTACTCTTCCTCTAAGATCCAGCTTATATAAGAGCTATTCAAGGGCAGGAATCATGTCTTATTTATTATTTTTAATCTCTAGCACGGTATCTGTTTTATAATAGGTATCCAAATACTTAAAAAATATAAGAAAATGACTATTTCTCTTTCTGCTACTTCCAAAGCAAAGTTACTTTGCAAATATTTTCCTGTGAAAGTAACTCTATCAATATCCCCTTCCTACTCCAAGGCAACTGATCAGAAGTTAATGCTTACATATGAGTATATAAAAAGGTGAGCTTCTTTAAAATATATTGACTATATGAATTCAATATGTACATTGTATTGACTACACTAATTCAAAGAGGTGGCATCAGCAGTGTTCTGAAGAACATTGAATATTTCTAAGGTTTGTTTATGGCCCCAAATTTCTGCTTCAATCTGAAAATAAATCTCTTCTCTTTGTCCTAGTCAAGCAATAACTTATTATAACAGAGTGATTTATTTCAAATAATTTATAATTTATAGTGTAAAAAAACTCAAAAGATGTTTACATTGGAAAGTTTACCCCAAGTTCATGTTATTTTAACAATTTCCCTCTTCTTCCCGCCTGTCCCCCAATACCACGTGTACTTGAAGTAAAGATACAATATGGTGCAAGGATTTAAGGTCATGCTAATTTCTCTTTCCATCATGACTACCATAGGCATATGAGAAGACAAATATTTCCTGGCAAGCATCATGTTTGCCATCAGCAAAAGAGGAGAATATAAAAAATCCTTTTGAAAGACCATAAAGTCTTTATGCTTAGAAACAAAATCTGTTTGGCCCCTACTCCATTATTTCTCCCAAACCAATAGCAATTGGAAGACAAGGAGAAAAGCTGAAGATACAAAAACAAACTAACAAACAAACAAACAAACAAACAAAACGCTTAGAACTAGGGGGAAAAGATGTGAGCACCAATAAGACTGGGCCCCAGACATGATTATACTGAGGACAAAGCATTGTTCTGAGGCTGGGAGTGTTAAAATGATTGCTGAGATATGATCCTTGCTCCTCAGAAGATGAGAAAAAGTGCAATAAAGCCATTCTTTCTTGTAGGTTTTCAGTAACATGAGGGTCAAATCCTGTATTTTTTTGTTTACATGACATTTTCTATCTTTGTTCTCGCCAATTAGGATAACTGTTCAGGATGAACACATTTTGATGTGGTAGTTCCAGTAGCCTGTCCTCAGAGGATCTTAGCTTTGTCTCTGAAAACTCATGAATTTCAGGTGAAATGGTATTCATTAGTAGTCTTTCTGAAGGCACCTAAGGTATGGATAAATTAGTCCCAAACACAGTAGTTTCATGTGCAAAAACTGCGAACAGAATCTGCACCTACCAGGGAAGTGAAAAGACCTCCTCCTTTTGTTATCTACATACCCAATCATTCCCACGGTGATGCCAGCTCTATTTGATGATGCATTTCCTTTAGATCATTTCCTTTGGCTTTGTGGAAAATCAGGAAGTAAATGTTCTCCTTTTGGGCATAAAACTCCATCCTAAAGAATAGCTGAAATGGTCATGGTGGCTGATCTTGGCTTCTTGTATTAGTCAGGGCTTCTTGTGTTAGCATGTCTTTCATGGTTATTCTTCCTGCCTGGAATACTTCCTCATTCCACCTTTCTACTGCTCACTTCATCTAGTTCACTATTTCTTCAATCTCAATTTAAAATTACTCCATTTCCTCAGCCTAACAGACTAGGTTAGAGGTTTTGGATAGAACACTCATTCTTAACCCCAGCTGCATATTAGAACTACCTGGAGGCGTTTCTGAAAACTACTGGATCAGTTAAACCTAGGCTGAGTATGGACATCCGTACTTTAAAAAAAAAATATCTCCAGGTGATGTTAAAGTGTAGCCAGTGTTGAGAAGCTCTGTTTTAGAGCTTAGGTCACTGCACATCTCCACAGCAGTTCTGAGCGACTTGTAAATATTGGTTCACCATCTCTCTTTATCACTACACCATATAATAAAGTGGGGAATTTTGTTCACCAGGAAATCTCTGTATGAGAGACGGAATTCATTTTTCAGGTGTGTGTTCCCCTCCCTAGGAGCAAGAGAGAGAAGTTGTTGGGTGTGTGGCGGGTGCTGCACGGATCTTCTGGGAGCTCCTCTCTAATCAAAAGTACAGACTGGTTCATTCTTAAGCTTAGTTTTGGTTGCTAACCTGTGCTTGTTTGAAAGTGACTCTATTGAAGAGATTGGGCCACATGGATATTAAGTGAATAAATGAATGAATGAATGAGTAAGTGACTGAGGGAGAAATCGAGAAATATATATATTTTTAAACATCTGATTCAACCTCTAATTTTGACATATAGTCTCTCATCATAAGACTATTTTTAACAGTTTTTTCATTCCTTGCAAGCAGTGGCATATATAATTGTCAACTGAAATTTTCCACTTGGAAGTTTAAAAGATGTTTCAGATTTAGAGTCCAAAACTGAGCTTCTGATCTTCTCCCTTTCCAAACCTGCTCCTACCAGAGGTTTCCCCACCTCAGCTGCGTACACTACAGACTTTGGAGCCATCCTTAACTTACACTCTCTCTCCTTCTTTCTCTCCCTCTTTCTCTCTCTCTCTCTCCTCTCTAATCTAGCTGCTGATGGTAATGAAGGTCAGCTCCACGTCTAAACACTTCTGGCCACCTTCATTGCCTTAAGCCTGCTTTAAGTCCCTATCATCCTCTGAACTGTAGTATTGTAACAGCCTTGCCATTAGTCTTTCTGCTCCTGCCCTCTTCAGTCAATTCTCAGCCTTGCAGCCAGAGTGATTCTATTCCATGTAAGTCAGATCATGTCATTCCTCCACTCAGGAGGAAAACCCTCAGAGGCCCCCTTTTTCATCTGTAGAAAGAAAGCACTTTCAAAAGCTTTTATACTTTATTTTTTGCATAAACTGGTTCTTCATAATTTTTATGTCCTCATCTACGACAGGCTCCCCCTTAATTCCTGATGTCCTGACCTAGCCACACTGCTCTCCTTTTTGATCCTTGAATGTAGTCATGCTTCTGCCTCAGGGCCTTTGCACTTGCTGTTTTCACTGCCTGGATACTTTATCTCAAATGTCCACACAACTCACTTCATCACCTCTCCTGGGGATTTACTTAACTGTCACCTTCTCGTGCAGGCCTACTCTGACAACCCTACTTAGAATGGCAATGTCCTCAACACTCCCTATCCCTTGTTCCTGCTATATTTCCTCCATAGTACTTCCACCATACTATATATTTTATTTATGTGTTGTGTTTATTTTCTACTTCCCTCAGTTAGAATATTTGATCAATGAGGGAAGGGATTTTTACTTTTTTTTTTTTTTTTTTGCTGCCATATCCCCAGTGCTTAGAAAAGAGTCTGGTGTTTAGACAGTTCTCAGAAATATTTAATTAGATTAATGAAATGAGGAATAGCAGGTTCTTTTTTTGCATGAAAATACAAAGGTAAAGAGCATTATATGCTTTCCCTCCCTCATCCCTCACCCTCATTCCCTTCTCAGCTTACATTTGCTGCTTATTTCTTAAACCTGGTATTTCTTGGAAGTGGCATGACTAGGGACCATACTCCATTTCAGTCTGCGAGCTGGAAGTGCACCTAGTATTGCAGGACATTGCATTTCACTAATGGCAAGTCCACTCCAACCTCTTTTCTGTGTCTTGAGAGTATTTGTATGGTTGGCATTCTTAGTGCATGTTAAAATTTCCCTGTTTGAGAAGTCATAACTGAGGTTCAGTATTCTGAAAGTCCGTAACAAATACCCAACTAAAATCTATCTGGCTTTTTCTGAGTATTTGAAAATTATTGCTATCCACTCAGTGAAGCACTGTGATCATCATGTAGGTACACGGCTCTCAAAGACATAACTCTCTAAAATGCAATATTTTTTAATATCCTGATTTGCTTCTTGTCTGGATAACCCATTGACAGGCTCCACAGGATGAAGAAAACAGATACTAGCTGGAATGGTCTGAGTAAGACCCTGAAGGAATTGAACATAGGATGAATATGTTTTGAAGGACAGTCGGGGCTGGTCAGAAGCTCAGAGTGTAAAGCAAGCCTTGTGGAGTACCCAGGTGGTAGGTGGCATTAGATGCCTAGCCACACACGTTCTGAATGTCATGGGACACATCATGTGCAAAGAACTTCACAACTGACTTAGGCAACCTCTTCACTGAGGAAACTGAGGCCCTCAAAAGGGGGAAGCAATGGGGCAACCGGACAGGCACTGACTTGAAAGAGCTTCTGAGTTTTACTTAGGGCCAACTGGCCCAGTGTAGAGATGACATGCCCCCTAAGGGAAAGCAGAGTCAACAGATGGGGTTGTGGGGGGAACCACAGAAGTCTGGTAGGCAAACAGCTTCAGGGAAAGAAACCCCAGAGAGCTCTGAGTAAGCCTTCCCCAAGTGGAGCTGTCAGCCATGGCCCCAGGCTGCAGTTCCCCCTCGAAGGCTGAGAGTAAGGATACCAGCAATTCTGGCTGGGAAAGTTGAGACTCTTTAGGTGAAACAGTAAGTGGGGTGGAAACACTCCCAAAGTCAGAGCTGTCTGTTGTTACTGTTCCCGCTGCAGCTGTTCCAGACAGTGGTACTAATGGCCTAGTGTGGGTGTGTTCTTTTCTGACACTGACGATAATGGCCCTCTTTTTAAATATTTTGGACTTCATCATCGCTCCTGCATATTAGTATCCTTGAATCTTCTATTTTGGGTGACCGCCAGCCAGCAACAAGCCCTCCCATTTCTGCACAATTCCCTTGTGGCTTGGGTTGAAATCCAACATAGCAGAGGCAGGGGAGGAGACTTGCTTCACAAGAGCTAATTTTCTGTCCTTGCAGCTCCTTTCAGCCCTCCCCTCTGGGCCTGCCTCTCCACTGCTCCAGCCTCCTGATCCGGTACCCTGCTGTGTCTTGGGATCTCTGCCCACACTGTGGCCTCATGGAAGAGGAAAGGTCAAGGATTTATTAATACAGTGTCTCCAAAGGTCCAGGTCTTCTCGTCTCATCATTCCCCTTTGCAGCCCAATGACTTTCAAGATCCCAAATTGTCAAGAAGCTTCTTTGGGAAGACAAATCCTGTGCAAGGCCAGGATCAGCACACAGAAGTGTGGCATTCTCAGGATGCTCTTTAATAACATGAAACAATCTGAGCTGGATTTGCTATAGCTCTTCCCACATTATCCTCATCTTCAAAGGTCTCAAGTCAAAGCAACTCAGCAATGAAGGAGAAATGCTCGTAGTAGGCTTCAGAACCACACACTAACATCTCTTCTGACCTATTACGGCAGATTCCAAGGGAAACCCGAAAAGAACTAACAGTGAAGGGTTAGGTTTTTAATGAAATATGAAAGTACCTGAGATAATATGTCAAAGAAGAAAGCTGAAAGTCAATTTAGAGAAGTTCTTTAAGTCCATGAAAGGGATTAACCAAGAGTTAGCGACAAAGTAAAAAGAAAATGGTTGTATTAGTAAAATGATCAAATGTGAAAGGACATGTTTATTTAGAGAAGTTTCTGGGAAAGACTACTGGATTTCTATCTTTGGTGATAATACTGAAACATAGATTGAAAGCAATACCAGAATAGGTAGCAATCTTGAAAAAGAAGAGCAAAGTTGGAGGACTCACATTTCCCAACATAACAATTTACTTCAAGGCTACAGTAATCAAGACATTGTAGTACTGGCATAAGGACAGACTTACAAATCAATGGAACAGAACTGAGAATCCAGAAATAAACCATTATATTTATACAACAATTTGTTTATCCATCCATCTGTTCATGGACATTTGGGTTGTTTCTGGTTTCTGGCTATTACAAATAAGGCTACTATGAACATCTATATACAAGTCTGTATGGACATGTGCTCTCATTTATCATAAATACCTTATCATATAGTAAGTATATGTTTAAGTTTTTTTGCATTTTTCTTACCGTGGTAAAAATATACAACATGAAATCTACCATCTTAACCATTTTTAAGTGTACAGTTCAGTAGCATTAAGTATATTTACATTGATATAAAACATTTCTTCAGAATTTTTCATCTTGCCAATCTGACACTGTATATCCATTAAGCAACAACTCCCTTTCCCCTCCCCACAGCCCTTGATAACCATCATTCTATTTTCTGTTTCTATGAATTTGACTACTTTAGATACTTCATATTAGTGAAATCACATAGTATTTATCTTTCTGTGACTGGCTTATTTCACGTAGCATTACGTGCTCAAGTTTCATTCATCTTTTAGTATGTGACAGAATTTTCCTTCCTTTTTAAGGCTAAATATTCCATTGTATGTATATACCACACTTTGTTTATCTGTTCACCTACCCACGGATATTTGGGTTGCTTCTACCTTTTGGCTAGTATGAACAGTGCTTCTATGAACATGGGTGTGCAAGTATCTCTCTCTCGTGGGTGTGCAAGCTCTTAAAGAACCTGCCAAACTATTGCCTAAAGTGGTTATACCTAATTATATTATGACCAGTAGGGTATGAAAGTTTCAGTTCATCTACATCCTCGTCAATATCTGGTATGGCAGTCTAATTAATTTCAGCTGTTCTTATAGATGTGGAGTGATAGCTCACTGTGGCTTTAATTTGCACTTTCCTAATGACTAATAATGTTGAGCGCTTTCCATGTGCTTAATGCTATCTTTGTATCTTCTTTGGAAATATTGAGGGCCTTTAGGGGAAACAATGGATGGGGTGGAAAGTCTCCCAAAGTCAGAGCTGCTTGTTGTTACTCTTCCTGCTGCAGCTCTTCTAAACAATGGTACTATACTAAAGCGCTGAATATGGGTGTGTTTTTTCTTGACGTGACTATGACACTTGTCTTTTTCAACATTTTGGACTTTACCATCTATTCAAGTCTTCTGTGCATTTTTGAAATTATGTTGTATATGTTTATATTATTGAGTTTGAGAGTTCTTTATGTTTTTGATACAAATCCTTTATTAGATATATGATTTTAAATATTTCCTTCCAGTTTGTGGTTTGTCTGTTCATTTTCTTTTGTTTCTTTAAAGAGTACAAGTTTTAATTTTTATGAAGTTTAAGTTATCAGTGTTTTCTTTATTGACCATATCTTTGATGTCATATCTAAGAAATCTTTGCCTAATCCAAGGTCACAAATATTTTTCCTGTGTTTTCCTCTAGAAGTTTTGTACTTGTGGAGGTTTTACCTTTAATTCTATGATCCATTTGAATTAACTTTTTTGTATATTGTACAAAATGTGGATCAAAGTTCGTATTTTTTCATGTGGCTATCTAATTAATCCAGCACTTTTTTGTTGTAAGAATTGCCCTTTCTCCACTGAATTGTCTTTGTATCTTTGTTAAAAGTCAGTTGTCCATATGTGAATGGGTCTATTTCTGGATTCTTTATTCTGTCCAATTGGTTTATCTTTACACTGTTGCTGCAATATCTTCATACTGTAGCCTTGTAAATCTCGAAATCATTTAGCATTAGTCTTCCAACTTTGTTCTTTTACAAAGTTGGTTTGTTTGTTCTAGGTCCTTTGCATTTACATGAATTTTAGAATCAACTTATCAATTTCTGTAACAAGTCTACTAGAATTCTGATTAGAATTATGTTGAATCTGTAGATCATTTTAGGGAGAATTGACATCTTAACATTATTGAATCATCTGATGTGTGAATATGAAAAATCTTTCCATTTCTTTTGATCTTAATTTCTCTCAGCAATGTTTTGTAGTTTTTATTGCACAGGTCTTACACTTTGTAAGATTTATCCCTATCATTCTATTCTTTAATAGTATTTTAAAACCATTTAATGATATTTAAAATTTTTCAATTTCCAATTATTCATTGCTAATCTGGTCTTGTTTTTAACTTTTAGATTTCTCATTAGATGCTTTTGTCACCTCTTTTATTACTTACATGGGTAAACAGCTCAAAAGTGTTTATTTATTTTGAGAAGTTTATTGGCCAAATCCTACTCATGCAGGTCTGGGAAAAGAAAAATTCACCACGAGGTTTTTTTCACTACCTTCTTATAGGCAGAATCCCTTCCCTGTGTCTTTGGATAATAAGAACACTTCTTTGCAATTCTTTTCTGGAGCTTCCTGATTTTCTGTTGCTGCAAACAAAACCCACAGGGACTGAGCTCCTGGCACAAATGCTACCAGTTTTCTAATCACTCGGCTTTGGCTGCTGAAGGTCACAGAGCTTCCTGGCAGGAAGTGGGGCACAGACGGCAGGTGGCCCTGCCAGAGCAGCTGAAAAAGAACTCTATTCATGGCAGATTGTATATCACCAACACGCTGTGACAGCACTGCATACCTGCCAGCCTCAGGGCGGGCTGATTAGGGTAATTTAGGTTCTGTCTTCAAGCAGAATCGTTAGAGCTGTCATCAGCATCCATGATGCTGAAATAAAGAATCGTGTCCAAGGAATGGCAGAAAAGACCCAAATGGGTGCCCCTGCAGGCGTGGAAGGCTAAGAGACCATGGTTTCATTTCAAACCCAGGACAACCTGATTCAGGAATACTGAGTAAGGACATGCAATTATGTTCAGTGGAGTTCACGATGCTTTGAAGACATATAGGGCTAATATACAGACAAGAGCACTGGGGTGATCTTAGGAGTCCTACAGGTAAGTTTTAAGAAAATGGTCCTTTTTTCCCCAAAAGCATCTGAATGACAGGCTGTTTAAGAGTAGAACATGTTGAGATTTAATTACTAATGAGCTTGGCATGGTGTCTGCCCAGAAAAGGCCCCAGAGGCTTTGTAGAAAGTTTCACAGAGGGCATCACTGACTTTTGTAAAACATTATACTCAGGACTAGAATCTTTATTTTAAGTAGAATTGGTGATGTTCGTTAGTATGATCTCTGGAGCATCAGAAAGGCACTCCATGCTCCCAATCCACTGTCCTTGTTTGTGCTTGAAATTTTATGAATTCCTTTGTTCCTTTTACCTACCGAGGTGCTGATACTTTTGGTAGGAAGATAAGTCATTAAGTCTCATCAGTCATTTAAACGCCAGTGTGAATGAATTTATCAGAAAGCTTTTTTTTTTTTGGCCCTTGGAGAGTATAGCATAAGAGAAATGAAGGCGCCAGAAGTCTGACTAATGACACTACTTCAGATTTCACATAGGGTCAGCTCTGTGGAAGCCACATAGAAGTATCAGTGGACACTGTCAAGAAAGTAAAAAGACAATCCACAGAATGGGAAAAAACATTTGTAAATCATGTATCTGATAAGGACGCAGTATCTGGAATAGAACTCTTATAATTCAACAACAAAAGAACAAAAACTCAATTAAACAATGGGCAAATGACTTGAATAGACATTGCCCCAAAGAAGACTGAATATGCAAATGGTCAATAAGCACTGAAAAAAAAATGCTTAACATTGTTAATCATTAGGGGAATTCAAATCAGAAGCACAATAAGATAACACTTCACCATGATTAGAATGGCTATAATTTAAAAAATAGAAATTAACAAAGTGTTGGTGAGAGTATAGAGAAATTAGAAGGCGTTGCTGGTAAGGCTATAGAAGAGTGCAGCTGCTACAGAAAACAGTTTGGAGGTTCCTCAGAAAGTTAGCATAGAAGTATCATGTGACTCAGCAATTCTACTCCTAGGTATATACACAAAATAATTGAAAACAGATGTTCAAACAAAAACTTGTACATGTATGTGCATAGCAGCACTATTCACAATCGCCAAAAAGTCTAAATAGCCCAAATGTCCATCAACTGAAGAAGGGATAGATAAAATGTGGCATATCCATAAAGTACAATATTATACAGCCATAAAGACAATGAAGTACCAATACATGTTACATCATGGATGTACCTTAAAAACATTATGGTAAGTGAAAATAGCCAGACACAAAGGTCACACATTGTATGACTTCATTTGGGTGAAATATCTAGAATAGGCAAGTCCACAAAGACAGAAAGCGGATTAGGATTAGCGGTTACACAGCCTGGGGTGAAGGGGGAATGGGGAGTGCCTGTTAAGGGGCTTGAGGTTTCCTTGTGGAGGGATGAAAATGTTCTGGAACTAGACAGTGGATGGTTGTACAATGTTATGAATATACTAAAGGTCACAAACTGTATACTTTCAGATGATTAAAATAGTAAATTTTATGTATATGAATTCTACCTTAAAAAAAAGAAAGTCACACAAAAACTCCATGCATCATTTGGCTAATGGTAGGCAAATCCAATCTTTACAAGTTCATGGAGAGACAATTTTGTCTTATGGGTGATGTCTAGAGAACATGTCACCAGTCCAGTTTCTGCAAAGCCTAGTTAGGCAACAGAGCTACTAAAGTGTTAACTCTTTTTATTCTTCCTGCTATACTGTCAGGCTGCGACATAAGAATTCAAACCAGAGTGAAGGAAGATGGGCAAAAGAAACAGATTTTCAGCACAAGAAACATAAAAGCTATGAAGCTGAATCAAGTCCCTGGCCACTGCAATTTGTCATAGTTGAAGGAAGTGCCAGGAACCAGACCTCCATACAGGACAAGCAGAGAGGGCCTTGTTGTCTACCCCTGAAAGAAATGCTTTCCCTCCTGTTATCTCCAATTCTGAGTCCTGGGGCTTTAACACATACATATACCCACTTAAACAGAAATCAAGGCAGCTATATACATATATGTTGTAATCTGAAAAGTTATTTGAAGTTGTCCAGATATTAGAAAGATTCAGTGGTTGATTTCCCCCTCACTCTCCTTTTGGTTGAGAATTTTTTTTTTAATTGGAAAAAGCAAAATGAAATTCAGTACTGCTGAATCAGAGAGAAAGTTCATTGCAAGGGCTTTGCCTAATTTGGTGATGTAGCTTAGTGGTTCCATAATTTAATCTCTACTGATAAACCACAGTTAAAGGCACTGTATAAAAGTTTTTTTTTTCTTTTTTCTCTATGAAAACCCATCTGGCTGGACCACGATGAGTCAAGGGTCAAGCATGGGATTGGTAGTTGTGTGGGTCACTCAGTTTCTCTTTTCATGGCCTCAACAGGCAGCCATCTTGAAAATAGCCTCAGGTGAGTTTACCATCAAGGCTGGAAAAAAATTTAGATCTTGATGATGAACCAATAACTGTCATCTTTATATGTTAAGAAAAACATACATCTCCGGAAGTAATTGTTCAGTACTCTATATATTTGTTGTAAATGAATGATTCTGGTTATAAAAAAGGCATGGAGGATTTTGCAAGTTCTTCGTCAGGGATAAAATTATTTTTCCCCCAAATCAGCCTGGTATCTTAGTTCATTTCTGGTATAAAGACATTCTGAATAACAACAGGACCAATGTACAGCTGAGATTACAAACTGAATCTGATGGAAGCTGAAAAAAAAGTGGCATGCATACCTTGGTCATTCATGTTGGGAAGATTTCTCCCCAGATCATTACATTACAGCCTAAAGAACAATTAAAAAATATCCTGGCTTCATGAAAAAAGGAAGAATAAGATTCTTATTAGGTTATTAGGTATATCACCTAAATTTACAAATAAAGTTAAAATGTATCTCATGACATAAGTTAAAAAATACTTTTAAGTCTTCTCTCTAGGATCACCCTTAACCAGGTGACATCTGGTTATTCAGGGTATTACAGTAACACAAAATCAACTTTCAGAAATCACTAAGGCATTTCACTATTTGCCCGCTAGATTTGCTGAGTCTTGCTCTTTTTGGAATCCATGAGCCTGCAATCTTCAGGGACAAAGGTCCCTTTGCTGGAAGGGAAGTCTGGATGGGAAACTGTGTGGCCCTTGGTTCTCCTAATGTTGGCTTCCATTAAAGCTGTGACAAGTTGTTTTAGTGGATGGTTCTGGTTACGCAGTCACTTGTATCCTAGTTTTTATTTGTTTTATTTTTTTATCAAATACTCTCTTCCTTCTCAATTCTGTAATTTTTGACATTTGCAAAAATAAAAAATCCAGCATGGTTGCAAATTCTTTCCATAAATGGGAATGAAGTTTGTCAAATGAGTTCTAAGCCAGGAAACTTAGCAAAAAGGCTCCTGGATATCCCCTGTACACAGTCCCCATGGCATCAAACATGAAGAATTTGAGGCCGTGTCTTCCTCTCAGAGAGGGGTGGGTCTAGTCAGTAGACAAGGCAAATTCTTCTGGTCTTTCCAAAACTTTTCACAGAAAATGCACACAGAACAATAACTCATCATGAAATTGAATTTATATGTAAGTCTGTATACAATTAAATCTCAAAATAAATTTCTTAAAATCACATTTGTTTGCTTATTATTAATGGATCCTAGGAAAACATTTGCATTTTTCTTTAAGCCACAAATACTCTAACTTAAAAATGCACTTTCAAAGCAAAACAAATAAAACAAAACAAACATTTAAAGAGTCATGAGTGATAATTTTCAGAGAGGACTAGATATTGAGGCCATAAGGACAGCAACACATTGTTAATGAGTTGTCTCTCCCACTGTCTTCCCATTCTAGTCAGGACTACAGAAGTGTCTTACTATCCTTGGGTGTTTGCTGAATGTATGTCAGTGTCCCGAAGTACAGAAAACGGTAGGCACTGAGTGATGCTAAGGGTATCTAAAGTGTTTCTTAGGTGGGAATACTTCTGCTATTTGGGAGGATTTGAGAATATAATGGTTCTAAAAATGCAAACACAACTCCAGAGAATTTTTAGAGTCAACTTTCTAAATGGGGGGAGGGGTGCAGTACTCATAATAAGCACTGCTGGAAAAATACTATTAGTTAGTAAAGATGATCTTGGATATTCTCACTGCCTATTGCTGGAAGTTCCTTGGCATTCACTGTCCTAAAGATCACTCTACTCCCTTCAAAGCCTGATTTCAGGAAAGGATCTGGCAAGTTAATTCTGAGTTTCATTAATTCAAAGAGTTCACTGAGATACATTAATCTGTTCTTCAGTTGACAGAAAATATGCTGTATTAATTATATTGTATACTGGTTAAATATACTAGCTCTGTTTTACTTTTCAATGGTAATTAATGTCTTAACCCAAGGTAATATATTTTTAATTGTAGAATTAAAGATACCAATTAAAGCATAGAAAGAGGTAATTTTGTAGAGGAAGAAATATTTTCTAGTAGAATTAGACTGTTGACTTTACTTTTTTATATAAATTCCTATTTTTAAAATTTTTTATTTGAAAATTTTGGGGGCGGAGGTAATTAGATTTATTTATTTATTTTTAGAGAAGGATTGGACCCAGGACCTCATGCATGCTAATAAGCAAGCGAGCTACCACTTGAGCTATACCCACCCCTAACTTTACCTATTTTTATTTAAGGCCTGGTAATTGATCATCCAGTAGTATTTTGGCCTTCCTGCATATTAAGAATAGCTAGTACAAACAAAGCAAGTGGATGCCTGTAATCCAAATAGGCAACCCTAGCGGACCCAGGAATTTTACCCTGCAAATCTCTCAGCAGCTTGCTCAGGACTCAGGCTAAACTAGGTACTCAAATACCAATATACATTTCCAAAGAGGCAAAGTTTAACTGCTTTGTCTTTATTGAAATAAAAATAGCCATTATACATTCATAGAACTAAACAGATTCTTTCTGATAGTTAATATAAGTTCTATACTTTTACAATAATTCTTGGTCTGTATTATCATTAACATTTCTATTAAATAATTACCTAATAGAGATTGTTTATACTTTTTAGAATGTGTTTATGGATAACATTCTCCATATTTCTCCTTTCCCATTTCTTTCTAAATTGGTTCTAACTTAGCAACTTAATATCCTGTCAATATGTGTTTATTTCATTTTAAGATGTGCCCAGGAATGTGTGTGTTAGAAAACAGACTGGCTTTTTGAATACTGAGAACTGGCCCCATTTCTGCAAATTTTCCCTTTCAGTGCCTTGCACATTAGCTGTGTTGTAGACTCACAAGCTGCCTGACGTATACAAGCCTGATCTCCTTGTTTTGTTTTAGATTCAAAATTCCCAACAGGAAAGTAACCACTACAGGACCCAATCTCAGAGGCTTGTTTACTTTGCTTTATAAATTCCTAACCTTTTCCTGATGTAGAAAGTATGCAAGGCTCAGGTTAGGTCAACAACAGAGTCAAGGTTAACTGTGGGAGAGTAACATGGGAAAGAACTCAACTAGTCCAAACATTAAAACATCAATAGGCAACTTAGACCAACTTTAACATTAGCCATCACCTCAGTACATGTGCATGTAATATGTTTTGTTAATAGACTCTCAGACTCTTAATATCTGCTTTTTCTTTTTGCCTCAGAGTGGGGATTTCATTTCATTGCTCTTAAAGCACTGTGTCTTCTGCTGGGATAATTCTGTTCTTGGCCTCTGGAAGAGCTCATAAGTTTATATCTCCTGAATTATAGAGCACAACAGTTAACAAAATAGTTTCCTATTCCCTTGGGAAGCCCAGGTAGGAATGGCTACTTACTGAAGTGATTAAGTATAGAACTTTTGCTTTAGGCACAGAGCAGCAGTGGACTCATAAACTTTTCCTTTACATTTGGAATTTTGTTTATTTTGGCTCTATTAATTCACACATATGAGAAAAATGCAGTCCCAAGGTTATGTCACCAAGGTTAACTACGGAAGACAGACAGGGGCAAGCTTTCAGGGCCACAGCATCTCTTGGCCATATATCCATCTGACAGAGCCACTCTGCTATTCCAAGTCTACCCATGTGCTTGAATGAAGAATACCTTCACACTTGGGATAGAGTCTTGTAAAAACATGCTTGGCCTCACTTCCACACATGATTTATTGTTCAGGGCTTGTCAGGTTAACTTAATCTCAGAGGATTTCAGAGGATTCCAGGGCTTCCAAAGTGGGAAAAAATTTATTATAACCAAATAATTTTGGGAACTTTGGGGCTGAACAAAAAAGTAAATAATTTTCATTATTAAAGAGTCAATAATAAATATGCTAGCATCCACTGTGTTTCTTCAAGAGTGGAAGATCATTTTCCAAAGATATTTGACCTTGGAAGACTTTTCTTTATTCAGAATATCTCTAAAAATTTCATGTTTTGCAAGGAATCAAACCATAGTCAAATTTTAACTGAAAGCTTGTTTCAGTCATTGACATTCACTCTAGCACAAATCAGAACCTTGATTTTGCTGACTCGGCTGAATTCTATCAGCAGTGTCACTTTGGACCAGATCCATAGCCAGTTCCACTATCCTATCATGGAAAGACTGTCATCAGTCTACAAGATAAGGTATGCACATATGCCGTTCAACATCTAAAGCTCATTAAGAAACCTTGAAAGACTTATTGTTATTTGATTATTAAGAGCTTCATCAAGTCCCAGAAGAACTGAAAATTCATGGGAGAAAGAGAAGTCTGTGGGAAAGAACAGCAGTTTGGAAAAGTGACAAATTCCTTGAACGATTAAGGGTGCAATTCTTATTCCCTGGCTTCCCCGAAGAGCCTCATGAGAAATTTACCTACATTTTTGTATTGTCTTAGGGGTGCTATTGTGTTACTGCTATGATGTTACAAAGTTCCTTTGCTTATTTAAACAAAAATGATACTTTTATATCTTCAAGGGATGCTAGAAGATGGTCAGTTGATCTTTCCCGGTACAAAGAGCTTCAAAGTAGAAGAGAAGAATTGATATCTCTTGTTTTGACTCTGGTCTGGCAAGACATTTTATTGACAGGACTTAGAGGCTGTTTTCTATTCTGTATCCAAGGACTAGAGGAGAAAAAAGGTAATAGGAGAATGGGACAACTCACCAGTTTAAGACCAGGTCAGGCCAATTCTAGCTATAGGTCCATCCAAATCAGAACTGGGTGACTTTAAGGGCAAAGACATGTATTACTTTAGTTAAATGTATTGACTGAGTCATCTGAATCTTAAGAGATTCTAGAGCTACCTATATCTGAAGTTTAGACCTGGAAGATAGAGATCATTTAGTGCAAACTCCCCTATTAATATTAGACCTTAGGAAGGTTTTGTGAGATGCCCCAGAGTGACTTCAGGCCCAGGAGACAATATCTCGGAGAAGCAATCAACCTGTTTTTCCACTACAGCAATAAACATCTGTTTCTGATAGAGCAGAAACACAGCTCTGCAGATCTCTCATGGGCTTTTACAGTTAGAGAAACCTACATATTTACTAAAAATCATTTTTATTTAAAAATCAGAGAATAACTTGATGAAGGAAAAATATGGAAAGATACAAAAGGTAGCTTTTGTCAGAGATGCAAACCAGACAGGGGAAAGCTTGAGGCAATACACTAATCTGTACACAGAGAAGACAGCTCTCTGCTGAGAGTAGACAGATTTCTCAAACAAGTGCCTCTCAGACACCTGGGTCAGAATGATGTGCCAGTCCAGAGCAATCTGTTTAAGTAACCATCTACTTCTTTTGAGACTTCTGCTTCTGGTAAGGATGTTGAAGGATGCTACTGGTAAGGGTGTTGAAGGATGCTAAAGTCTATCACCCCTTTAATAACAACAGAATAATCCAGTCAAAATAAAAATGATAATTTTTTACAGAGCAGGTTAAGAGAGATGAATACAGTGAAGCCTTGATGAACTTTTTTTTAACATTTTTTATTGATTTATAATCAATTTACAATGTTGTGTCAAATTCCAGTGTTCAGCACAATTTTTCAGTCATTCATGGACATATACACACTCATTGTCACATTTTTTTTCTCTGTGATTTATCATAACATTTTGTGTATATTTCCCTGTGCTATACAGTGTAATCTTGTTTATCTATTCTACAATTTTGAAATCCCAGTCTATCCCTTCCCACCCTCTACCCCCCCACCCTCTACCCCCCCACCCTCTACCCCCCTAGTAACAACAAGTCTGTATTCTCTGTCCATGAGTCTATTTCTGTCCTGTATTTATGCTTTGTTTTTGTTTGTTTGTTTGTTTGTTTTTGTTTTTGTTTTTTAGGTTCCACATATGAGCGATCTCATATGGTATTTTTCTTTCTCTTTCTGGCTTACTTCACTTAGAATGACATTCTCTAGGAGCATCCATGTTGCTGCAAATGGCATTATGTTGTCGGTTTTTAAGGCTGAGTGGTATTCCATTGTATAAATATACCAGTTTCCATGTTGTGGCTATTGTAAATAGTGCTGCTATGAACATTGGGGTGCAGGTGTCATCCTGAAGTAGATTTCCTTCTGGATACAAGCCCAGGAGTGAGATTCCTGGGTCATATGGTAAGTCTATTCCTAGTCTTTTGAGGAATCTCCACACTGTTTTCCATAGTGGCTGCACCAAACTGCATTCCCACCAACAGTGTAGGAGGGTTCCCCTTTCTCCACAACCTCTCCAGCATTTGTCATTTGTGGATTTTTGAATGACGGCCATTCTGACTGGTGTGAGGTGATACCTCATTGTAGTTTTGATTTGCATTTCTCTGATAATTAGTGATATTGAACATTTTTTCATGTGCTTTTTGATCATTTCTATGTCTTCCTTGGAGAATTGCTTGTTTAGGTCTTCTGCCCATTTTTGGATTGGGTTGTTTTTTGATGAACTTGATTTCAAGAGAAATAGGCTTCTCATAGGTGATCAGGGAGCCGTGATAGCTTCCACACTGTGGGCATGTACATGTTATGGGTACAGGCAGAATCTGGGTACAGATGGAGAGATGTTTTCAAGGATGGAGGGAAGCTTTGTAGGACAATGTGGTCTGGCTAGAAGACCAGAGTCTGGAAGGGCCCCAAATACACAGACAGAGCATTTTGTCTAACAATTCTCCTCCTGAGACTCCCTCAACATAAGATTTCCTGAGAAAAAGAGCAGTTGGAGGAATGATTGGTAAGCAGAGGGAAATTATATAACTCTGCACATTCTGGAGCCCTGTAAGAATTTAATCCAAAGGCAGACTAAAAAAATGTGAAACTTCAGCCAGTCCTCATCCAGCTCAACTACTGATAAGGTCAAATAGTCAGCAGATGAGGTATGATAGGTTGGGCTAAACACAGGTGAACTCAGTGTAGTTAAAGCTGTGCTCCAGCACAACCACAACAAGAAGAATTTAATTACTAACTCCTCCCTCTGGTTACCACCAGAGAGGAAATTCTTGTACTCTTTGAGGAAAAAAAAAACTAAGTTATACTTAGGTACCCACTGTACATTCAAATACAGTATCTAAAAAGTCAATTTTAAAATTATATGCAAAAAAGCAAAATTATAACCCAAATTTAAGAAAAAAGTTATTAGGAACAGATTTGCAGATGACAGTTTTTGGAATAAGCAGACAATGACTTTAAAACAACTATTGTAAATATTTTCAATCATTTACTGAAAAAGGTGATAATGTTGGGTAAAGAGATTAAAACTCTATAGAAATAGAAATAAAATAAGAAAGAACTAAATGTAATTCTAGAGCCAAAACCCTATAATCTCTGACAGTTAACAATCACTAGATGAAATTAGCACTAAATGGGACACCACTCAAGAAGGGATCAGTAAACTTAAAATAATTTGAACTAAAAATGAAAGAGGAAACACTTGGAAAAGAGAATGTCAGTAACCTGTGGAATAACATCAAGAGATCTAATGCACCATGACTGGAGTCCCAGCAAAACTGGAGACAAAGAATTGAATAGAAAAAATATTTGAAGAAATAATGGCTGAAAAAAATTTTAAATTTGAAAAAAATCAACCTAAAGATCCAAGAATCGAGTCCAAGAAACTCAACCACTCTCTAATGAAATGATGCAAAGAAAACTACCCCCATCCATAACATAGTTAAACTGCTGAAAACCAAAATAAAGAGAATATTTAGAAAATATTCAGAAAAAAAAAAGGTATTTCATACGGGGCAATAGCAATATAAATGAAAGTTAAGTTCTCATTACAAACAATGCAACTCAGAATACAATGAAATAATACCTTTAAAGTGCTGAAAATAAACAAAACAAAACAAAACCCATCAACCCAATATTTAATATCCAGTGAATATATTGACCAAATATAAAGTGAAACTGAAGATATTTTGGGATAAATAAAACCTGAGATAATCTGTCACAGTGCACCTGCACTATTAAAAAATACTAAGGAAAAGTCTTTGGGCTGAAGGAAAATGATAGCAGGTGAAAATTCAGATCTATAGAAAAGAGTGAAAAGTGCCAGAAATGATGATTATGTGGGTAAATATAAATTATGTTTTTTCTCTTTTCTTAATTTGAAAGACAATTAACTGTTTTTGAAAGCAAAAATTTTAAAAATATGGGGTTTATAAAATATAAGGAAGTTAAATATATGGCAACAACAGCATAAAGAATGGGAAGAAATAAACAGAAGCATACTGGTGTAAATTCTTTTATGTAAAGTTGCATAATACTAATCCAAGGCAGACAGGAGACAGATGTTATTTTTCTGTTATATACATAGGGAAGCTGAAGTTCAGAGAGGCTCTTTAACTTGATCAAGGTAATAAAGCAAGTTAGTGGTCAGCCTTAGGCTAGGAACAAGGTCCTCAGACTCTAGACTATTGCTCTTAAAGCAAAGTTGAGATTAGTTAAAAAATACATTGCATGGATGCCTGATGGTTAATCCAAGGCTTTACATAACTGAATGAATATTATTTCTTAGTCTACAAAGTTTTTCTCTACAGTGACTCATTTTATTTATCTAGGATTCCCCTTCTTCCCCTGTGGGTTAGCATAGTATTTATAAAATGTGTAAGGAAAAAGGAAACATGCATGGTTCTTCACAGTTTCTCTTCTGTTTTCAGTTTCTCCCAAAATCTATAGTATTTATAAAATGTGTAAGGAAAAAGGAAACATGCATGGTTCTTCACAGTTTCTCTTCTGTTTTCAGTTTCTCCCAAAATCTATTTACCTTCTCCACTGACTAAGTCTGGCTATCACCTCTTCTGTCAATCAGAAACAAATGAAGAAAAGTAATGTGGGGATAGAGGAGATTAAATGGAGGGTCTTTAGAAGGATGTTCATTCAACCAGATGATATAAAAAGAAATGAATGTCCATTAAGGATAAGTAAATTGTGTCTCCTTGTTTTTCACTGACTGTACTGAGCTCTTCACCTCTTGTTTTGCATCTAGTGTATCTTGACCATGAAGGAGGATTATGTCATCCAGTCTCATCAAGTCAGATTTTAGCATAGAATAGGCTGACCTTCAATAATCATTGGCAAAGAAAAAAACTGAAATTCACACCATCCTGGCTGCTATTTCAGATGCTCTCTACCTGTCAGTCAGCAAACATCATTTCATCCAATAGCCCATTTCTAAAACAAAGAACATGGTAGTGCCATTCTTATCAGTTCTCAGCTTTGCACAGGCCAAGAGGAATCCTTTGAAACCTAGGCTGCAAGGAAAGGCAACTGGGATCTCTAATCCACCCATATCAAATTGCAACCCAACAAAACCAGGGCTTCTAGGGCAGAACAATTGTAAATAGCTGCTCCACAAGCTTGAGGAAAAGGAGCTCCAATTTTGTCTTGGCATACAGTGCACTACCTTTGTGAGTCATTTAGAGGCAAAACAGCCTTACAAACAGATCAGTCCTCCTGGTTGGGCCAACATTAGAATTCTGGTGGTAATGGTGAAGAAGCATTTCAAATGTGTTAATGGACTGTACCCAAGAACTGGCTTTCGGCAACTCCCATGTATGTAGAAGATCATGGGAAAGGACCATACAGTTTCCCTGGTTCAACCTGATTTAAGAATCAGCACATCTTTTAAAAAAGATTTTGATATAGTAGTCAGATTTGTAGAAACAGAAAGTAGAATAGTGGTTGCCAGAGGCTGGGGGAGAGAGAAATGGGAATTATCATGTAATGCCAATGGAGTTTTAATTTGGGAAGATGAAAAAATTTCTAGAGATGAATGGCAGTGATGGTTGCACAAGAATGCAAATGCACTTAATGCCACTGAATTGTACACTTAAAAATGGTTAAAATGGTAAATTTTATGTTATATATATTTTAATAGTTTTTTTAAAAGGAAAAAAAAACCCACTGTGAGTTAATTAGTAGTTGGCCCCAGTTAGCTTGGAGAAATTGATAGGACGTTAATATTTCTAGCATCTGGAAAACCTTGCAGACTTCTCCAGTGCGTCTCCGAGTCTCTCAGCCACTGTAAATATATAGGACTTGGAGGGGAGAAGGTAAGATTGGGAGATAAAGAGTTCCAAAATAAAAACTATATATGATATTAGCATTAACATTCTGTGCCAGGCATCACACTACCATTTTATCTATAGTTTATTCAACTCAGAACTGGGCAGACACTCATTGGGCTGATTTTAGTAAGAATCCTTACACAACACCTGAAGTCCTTGCAATTAACCTGACTAACCTGCTTAGTAGTAGCAGATGTGCGCTGGTGAGATTGAGGGAGAGTCAGGATGGTTGTGGAGCAGGTATTAATAGGTCATTGTAGCTTACTCTCTCAAAATTTGAACCATAAGGATCTTTTGAAAGAAATAAAACTTTTCTCCTACTCCTGAGAATAAATTCATAGATGCTTGTTTGAGAAACACTGACTTAACTGAAGCATTCTTCCATGAACCTGCCCTCCAGTTGAAAATTTCCACTGCAGAAGGAAGTTTTGTCTTTCTAACAGATAAACGCAAAACTTAAAATCATCATTGTAAGAAAAACACCAAACTTAAAAATGTTTAATTTTCTTACAATTGATGGACCCCTTCCCCTCTCAAGAACATGCTCAGGGGTCTACTTCTGTTTGAAAAATACTTTTCTTAGAAAGTTTTGGGAGCCTCTGACAGCTATGATTGATGGGGGAAAAAAGCAGGGAAAAAAATGAAACGTTTTTGTGGTGGTGGTGATTCTCAGCAAAAATATTTTTTAAAGTGAATTTATTTCCTAAAATGGGAAGTAGGGTTAAGGAAACAAATGCATGTCTATATGGAGGGAGAAATACTTTGTAAGCAGATATTTTCAGTAGATAGTAGATGGCTTGATTGGGCACATTCAGGTCTTTTAGAAAATGGTGCCTAGTGAAAATATTCTTCAGCAACAAGACTTGGGGTGTTTCCATTTCAGCACCCTCAGTCTTCTCAGGCAATTTGTTTTGGCGTGACGTGTTGAGAATTTAGAGAAAACTGCCTTGTGAGTATTTACATGAACAGATTAAGTTTTCTCCTTGGACTATACAGCTGCTAGCCATTTATTGCCCGCTTGGTCCAGGGGCAGTATTTTCCCCCCTATCTCTTCTGTGGTTCCTACAATAGAAATAATCATTTTATAAAATGGAAAAGAACCCACTCCCTTTTCATAATCTCAGCTACAGATCTGCTTTTGATTCTGCATGCTTCATTTTGTTCCCTGAAGGATAATTTGGAGATTTGAGTAATTATCCCAAGACTCATAGGAGGCTGTCTTTCGAAGGCGGGCAATTCTGCTGTGGTGGAGTCGGCTGCTGTCAAGCATTAACTTCTTAATAATGAAGCCTTTCAGGCCCTCGGCTATCGCACAAAGATGCACTTGAAGCTAGTGGCTTGGCGGAGTGTAAGCGGACCACTTCTATTCTTTCCTTGGACAAAATAGTCCTCTTGATCTCTGGGTTGGAGCTATTTTTATTTTAGTTCAGTTCTTTTTTTGCTTTTTAACTTGGTAGGCAAGTCTTTCACTTATATTTTGATCCACTGCTTAATCTGTTGCCTTTTTTTTTTCAAAAAGACCTGCAAAAAGACACCCTTTCCAATATCCAGCAACTAGCTCCCGTTTTCAGAATATTTAGAATCCTCCCTTTTTAGAAGAGCAGTGACTCAACTCCTGAACTAAATGTGTATTTGCTCTTCTGATCACAGTACACTTCCTGCTATTAACATGTAATGTTCCTGGCACAGCACTGGGGACACTCACACCTACAATTAACAACCAAATTAAGACGTATCTTTTCTTGGTGAGCCGGATCCACCAGAAATTCAAGAACAGCTGTTGCCCTCCCCTCCTATTTTTACTCTGCTTTTAATGCCCCCTCTCAAGTTCTTAGCAGAGAAATGAACTAGAATTTTGGGGTTTTATTTGAGTAATTAGTGTATTTTAACTGATTCAGCAAATACTTATTGAGTGCTTACTATATTACAGACACCAGGGCTCTTTTATTCACTTGTCACCAGGGGTACTGTACCTAGGACCTATGTATTTGAAACGATTATGAAAATACTAGACCTAATATATTTATATTATAATATATACAGCAATTATACATATACATATATATTGCAATCCTGTAAGCACAAAACAGTTAATAAATCAGTAGTCAATAAGCAACATATCAATTTAATTAATTGCAGACTTTTAAAAATCTTACATTTAGAAGCACTTTATAGGTAGATTTCTCTCACTTTTCAAAGATTCCCAAATATTTTGCTTGTAAACAAAATTAGTTTTTCCTAGCCAAATAACTTCAAAATGAATTTTATTCCTTTTTTCCCCCAAAATTATGGTTAAAGTGAGATATATGAGTATCAAAATGCTTAATATGATAAAAACTTCTGCCAGCTTTGAAGTATTCCAGTGAGAGGAGATGAGAGGTGCAAGGATGTCAAAGAGGGGGGCTCTGCCTTTCAGAAGCTTACAGTCCTCTGGGACAAACATGGCTCCCTAGAACACCTGGTATGTTAGTAAAGGAAAGGCAAAGAATGTGTGTTAGGAACCTGCTGTGTTCCTGTTAATACTTTGCTTTCATAAAGTACACACCACTCCCAGATAGGGCCTAGTATTTTTTGTCTCTGCAATTTAATGCACTATGGAATATGTGAAGACAACTCTCACACGAACCTGAAAGTCCTTTCTTTGCTGCCTCTTTCTGTTCCTTATATAATTTCATTCTAATCATTTTCGTTTGACCACAACTCAGTTTTTATCTCATAAAATCCAGTGCCCAAAAAGGAAAATCACACTCCAGATGTGGTGTAACAAGTACAAAGTATGTAGAGTCTTGCCACCCTGCTAGAGTTTTGTTCCTGTATTAGTTCAGCTACATCATGGCAATGGGGCTTGTTCTCAACCCAAATACAAAGTCCCTGGATCTTTTTCACATCAGTAGTGCCCAGCAGACTGCCCGCAACAGGTACCCATGAGGGTGGCTTGCTAAGTGTCTTCCCATTTACATCTGTTAAAGGTAGCTTTGCAATTCCCACTCCCCTCAAAAAAGTAAAAACAATTTTGATTTTGTTATCTGGCTTAGTTATTAGCCTTCCTAGCTTAAATTTGATAAGCATGCCTTTCGCACTGAAGAAGACGGATGAGCAAGTACTATATAGAAGGGCACACAGCACCCCAGGGGCTATCTCAGAATTGTGTCAGTCCCTGTGGGCAGCTTGTTCCATCAGGCAGGAAATCCAACAGTGATACACAATTCTCTAATTTGTCAATGGAGATAACACAAATTATTTCTTTAACACTTTACTGAAATAACAACATTCTGATTTTCTAAAACCATCCAAGCAGAAATGATGCTTCTGAATTTCCATTTACAGTTCAGTATTTCGTGTCACATATAATTTTAACATTATAAGACCTAGGACTCATATGTACTAACTCATTATTAAATTTCTTGTAGAGACAAAATATTTGAGTGTAGGGAGATAAAATCAAATTTATGTGGCATCAAAGAATCAGTAAAGATAATGGCACTACACCAGCCATGACAGAGCTATAAAGTTGGATGCAACCTAATTAAGTCATTTCATCGACCCTCTGCCTCCAATTAAGTCATGCCTCAAATGTCTTCATTTCCCTTAGGTCTTCCTTTATCTGTCTTCTTTGAAATTCTGCATAAATGACACCATTTTTGAGTTGTCATAGACACTCTAATTTTTAAATCAAGAACAGCGTCCAATTCAATATTCTTCATCTGGCTTTGCCTTTTGGCCCAGATCTAAAGTAACTGGATCTCTGATAAGTACTTATTAATGGCCTAGAGGATGAACAGAAGTTTGGGTCCTGTCTCAGATTAAAGAGCTCAGGAACCCAGGGAAGGTGCCACATTCCCTGGCCCTGTTAATTAGCCAGGCCTGTTGCTAATAAGTCTCTGCGGATATTTTACCAGGATCACAGGAGTAATTTGTGATGCCCGGGGTGGAAGAAAAAAACAACACCCCAGCTTTATAGATCTCATAGAAAAGAACTCTGCCTTCTTTACAAAATCACTCTCCTTATAATTTGATTTTTTTTCAAAATCAGAACAACAGAACATAGAAATAAAACTTCAGTAATTCAAAGTAAATTTTGGAAATGTATTTCTCTTTTCCCAGTTGTGTAATTCAATTCAGTGTTCTTATCCTTCAACAAAACCCTTACTATTATTAGCTGAAAGCATGAGTTTATAATCATTTTAAAAAATTCTATGGATCGCATCCATGGAATTTGTTTGCTCTTCAATACTATCTTTCCCCCCAGGGACTTATTACTCATTTACACATCTAGAAAGTAAATAATGTGCCATTAACTGGGGAAAAAAAATGCAGCCTTTGATTCATGGCACCAGAATATGCTTCTCTCTCTCTCTCTTTTTTTAAAAACAAGACAAGCATTTGGAAATAGAATACTTTAAAAGGAAAAGATCAGAACTTGTTTTTCAATGAGTTGAGAACAACAGGCACCATTGTGGCCCAAAGCAAGGGTCTTACATACAGTTCAGGGGGAAAAAATCCATAACAGACTATTATATGTAAGCTCAAGATTTAGATTAAATATTCTTAGGTTCCAGATGGATTCCAATTTCTTTCTTAATGTGTATATGTATTTCCAAGTGTAATCATGTCTTTTTTAAAAGACCTCGTTATTCTGATAAATAAAAAACATTGGTGTTAATCACTTAACTAGAAATGGGGGCATATTTCCACAACAGCTATTCATCTGTGGCCCAGCTGGTACCATAGGGAAAATTCTCCACAGCATTCTCTGGGCTGGGGGAAGAGGATACAATCTGGTTTCATCAAAAGAGGATGGGTCAGGATCCAGCTCATAGTAAAGGGCAACACAAACCCTGTCTGTGTATGGCATCTCTATCAAAGGACAGGCATTCCCAGATGTACAGTTATTAATCTTGTGAGCATCTCAGGAGTGCAAAATGATTGATTCCATCTGTGCTGATTGAAGCTGGCTACACTGGGCTTCCCTGGAGACGAGCACAGAAGAAGAACTACTGAAGCTGTCAAGTTTCTTTCTCATAGAGGACCAGGGAGGATGTTAAGAAGAGTTTCATGCTAGGCACTGTTTTCCACACTTTATGTACATGAACACATTTATTCCTAACAACAACATCTGGGAGGTACATAAATACTCCTATTGTACAGAGGAGGGAACTGAGACCCAAAGAAATTAAACAATTACCTTGAGCCCAGGTGGTCTGACTTTAGAGCAGCATTATGCAAAAGGAATATAATATGAGGCAAATATGTAATTTTAAATAATCTGTAGCCACATTAAAAAAGTAGACTGAAATAGATGAAATTAGTCTTAATAATATATTTTCTTTAGTTCCATGTATCCCAAATACTATCGTTTCAACATGTAACAATACAAAAATCATTAATGAGTTATTTGGCATTTTAAAACTAATTCTTTGAAACACACTGTGTATTTTACACTTAACCATACATCTCAGTTTGGACTAGCCATGTTTCAAGGGCTTGACGCCACATGTGGCTGGGGTCTACCAATCTTATATCAACTAATATTCTAAATATTCTCATTTTAATACTGATGATGTGCCCTGCCCTGCAGTTTTATTACTCTTGTCTTCAGTTGGAGGCAGCTTCTAAGTGCAGTGGCTCAGAAGAGGATCAGTGTGTAGTTTCTGGGAGAACTGGAAGAATCAGACCTAGTCCATGTTACTGTGGATGTCAGAATGAGGGCCAGCTCTGGGATGACTCAAGTTGACAGAAACAGCCCACATTTGTCCCCTCAGGCCACAAGCTCCACACCACGCACCATGGCCCTGCATCTCCTTCTCAAGTTCTCTACAGTCTCACTGAGAAGATTCTAGATAGAAGACAGGAACATGGGAGAGACTGCCCCCACAGGCAGTTCTCGAGTGTGGGCACTTAGTGAAGTAAGGTGGGCCCACCCTAGGTGCTTCTATCAGGAGGGAAGTGAGAGCCCAGGAGGCATGTCATGGGGTGTCCCTGTGCCAGTGGGAGGCTATTCTGGACAGAGTTCCCTGTGCTCATCACTGATGGCATGAAAAAAGCAGAGAGGCAGTCTCCAGACCTCAGTTCCTTAGGCTGCGGGAGTTATATGAGCTTTCTCTGTCTTTCCCTCTTTCTGAAGATAGTCTTCTCTGGGGCTGCAGGCTCCTACCTCTTTCATTAATAAATGCCACGAAAAACCCACTCACTGCTCTGCCTTCCAGGTGGACTGCAGATGGTTGTCTCTTCTGCCTAAGGTTTTGCCTCTGGAAGGAAAGGAAAGGGCTGCCGGGAAGCAGATGCTCTAATGGACCAGGTGGGCTTCTGAAGGCTAGCCAGTGGTCTCCCTAGTGTCCTGGGTGGCCAAGAGTTGACTAGTGGGTGGGGGGGTGTCACAAAGCTGTCAAGGGTTCCTTCCAGTCATAGAGAACAGAACCTGTTACTGGGCAGCCAGCTATTTCACATGCAGCAGGCATATTCCTGCTCTGAAGTTGTTTCAGAAACTGCAGTCTTTCCCCCTACACACCACTTTCTCAGCCTTGCTCAGGTTCACAGATGGAAGGTCAAAGCAAGAAGGAAAAGAGGATCGGGGGTAGGCGTATGTATACATAAACATTTCAGTATCTGTACCCTGAAGGAAGCATTTTCCCATAGAAATCACAAATCGGTAGTTTTCAAACTTCTTTGACCACAATCTACTGGAAGAAAAACATTTAAATTGGTACAACTTTGAAAAATCTGTTTGGTGGTATCTACAAAGGTTGAACTTATGTTGTACCCAATGACCCAGCCATTCCACTCCTAGGTATATACCCAATGGGGATGTATATGTATGTCTACCAAAAAAACACATACTGCAAAGTTCATAGCAGTATTACCTGTAATAGTTAAAAAGTGGAAACAACCCAAATACCATCCACAGGAAACTAGTTTAAAAAGGCATGTGTGGTCATACAATATACAATATGTTGATTGTATACAATACAATGAGCAAACTAAGGCTACATGGATGGTTCTCTCAAAAATAATGCTGAGTACAAAAAAAAAAAGCCATACACAAAAGACACAAAAGAATACATGCTACATCATTTCATTAATACAAAGTTTAAAAACAGGCAAAACTAATCTATATGTTAGATGTCAGGCTACTACATTTTATACTGCAACTGACAACATGTAGCACGCATACAACTGAATTTAGAGGATAATGAAACAATTTGTAATTTTACTATATGTAGTCCACTGATTTTTTTTTTCTGTTCTGTTTTTCTAAAGCCTAGTGGCCACTAACTAAATGGACTTTATAATCTTTAATGGATTGTGACTTGTAGTCTGGAAAACACTGTTATTTATGCAGGTTAGGCTCTCAGAGGCTACCTAATCTCTCTAAGCCTGTTTTCTCCTCCATAAAAAGAGGATAATAATGGTACCCATCTCATAGGGTGGCTGTGAGGATTGGATGAGTTAATGCGTGTTAAGCACTTAATGCAATGCCTGGCACATGCTCACACACATGCACACACGTGCACACATACACACACGTCCTTGTATTAGTATTTTTATTCCTGAATACTTCCAGGTCTTCCCTTGGGCAAATAAACCTTTTAAATCTCTGCTCAATACACACTGATAATGTGAACTAATCTTCCAGCAAAAACTCAGAGGTGACTCATTGCTCTAGGGAAGCCAGGTTCCTTGTGATTAGGACTTCAGAGATTTCCACTAGAAGTGAGCTTCTTTAGATTATTTCTGTGTTCCCTCATCACGCTCCACTGGGCTGTTTTCTTGTCTGCCCTGGTCTTGTAGGCAGGCCCAGAGATCATCTGGGCATGTACAGTGTAACTGTATTCGCACAATCCTTATTTTTAAAAAGTCATCTGAGCTTGGGAAGTGTTGGTCACTGTAAAGAGCAACCCTCCTATTTGGCCAGGGGGTCTGACCAGCCCCCATTGCTTCCTCCAACAACAAGGGCTTTATGCTCTCATGCAAAAAGACCAGCTGTCAGCTTAAATTTCCCTAATCCAGCCAGATCCCAACTCAGCCAATCAACAGTCCCTATCTGGGGGAAGCCCATCTGTGAAATGCAGCAGTGCCCTTACTGGAATGACATGTCATAAAAATTAGTTTGGGCACTAATCTAAGGAAGCTTTGTGCTGAGTCGAGGGACTGCAAGGTCCCGGTTGGTGTCCTTCTCTTTGCCAAAGAGCTGGACCAGATGAGCATTGCAGAGCTTGAAAATACAGCAAGCGCCCCCACCTCCTGCCCCCGCCCATGTGATGCTGTCCTTGGGGATAAGGGAAGAATTTACTCAGTCCCCAGAGTCCTCTCCTCCAGGCAGCTGGTTGCTCTGTCACGCAAGGGGGCTAGAAGGATGGGTAGATGGAAATATATCATGCTCCTGGTGTGTTTTGTACGGGTTTGTGGTTGTGGTGGTTGTTTTCTGGCTGCAAGATTACATTACTAACCCATATTGGCCAGATTTGTTTTAAAGGGATCTATGAACTCATCTTACTAAGAAAGAGACTTCTAATGTGAGTTGCCCCTTTCACCTCTGGAAGAACAGTTGCTCCCAAAACATGTTTTCTGAAATGCTGAATAAAAATTTTAAATTCAAACTTTCATTTTGCTGTATTTTAATGGCTCAGGTAATTTTTTCCCCCTCAGCCCGCCTATCCTGACCTTTTTGCTTCCTCTCATTTTACACCACACTTTACCCCCACCTTTTCTTCCTCCCTTTCCTGGACTCTTTCTTCATTTCAGCCCCCATCACAGGACCACAGAGAGACTCAGGATGGGTGGCCAACAGCTGGCTAGGGGCAGAATCGAACCTGGCAATGCAGGGGTGCCAGCTCTCCTCCCTGCCTTGCTGGGCATGGCCAGAAATGAGAGGAGACCTGAATGTGGCCCTGACTTCAGTGATCCTGCAAAGTGGGGTAGGAAATGGTTTGCCCACATGTAAGAATTGCTAACCACTCATGGTAGATTATGAGAGAATAGAGGGCACCAGCAGAGCAAGGGTGTAGGACTGCCTGCCCAACTCCACATACAGTGCCTGGCAATCTTATTTCCACTACTTCCCCATGTTTGAATCATATTTATTCAGTTTTCCCGTGATTTTTATCAAGGGCCTTCTACATATTCTGCATTGTTCCAGGTGTCTAAGGAAACATTTCATCAAAGACACTTCACTAGTCAGGCTTCCTAGAAGTGTGCACTAGGCTGACTTTGACCAATTAAAATGTAAACTTTATAGACAGGAGCTCAAAGGATCTGGAGCAGGCCTCTTTACATCCTTAATTGACTGAATAATGTGCTTCATCTGGGTCATTTTAAAAAATCACCATGCCATGGATCACAAATTTTGAATTGTACTTTCAAACAATTGCATAGGCATTTTCACACTTGCCCATTTTTATGTAGTTTAACTCCTATTTTGAAATATTTTGGAACTTTTCCTCAAAGTATAGATCTTGTCTTAGAAGTTTAGGTATGTGAATGCTCTAGTAAACTTGGGGAAAACAATCTGTCACATTCTTTTATTTTAAAAAACTATATTTTTAAAAAAAATATTTTTCTCAACTAACTAGAAACATTTTCTGACTTAGTTACTTTAATTATTTTAATTTTAAACTAATCTTTGGGATAAAGGGAACTAATCGATGTTTTGGCTATGTCTTTCCTATAAGGTAACGTGATTAATCAGATTGCCAGTTTAGGTTAGCCCTGAGTGCTGGGCTTTACAGTTTGGGGACCCAGAGAGTATTTTCTAAGGACTTAGTACACATATTATGCTAGATCAAAAGAAAAGCAATCAATCTGTTAGTTAACCACATGCTTATGTAATTTTAATGGTGAAATTTGTCTATTATGCTGTTTAACAGCAAGTCACATTGACTTACTGTCGGATGAATACATGAAGAGAGATTATAACATTCTCTAAAGCAAGACGGAAATAAATTAAAACCAACAGAGAGGGGGTTGAGGGAGAGGAGAGAGAATGAGCATGATAGAAGAGGCACAACATTAAATCTCAGGGTGGAAATCATCGTGAACTTCGGGGAAGGCTAGATTAAAAGAACATTTAATTCATTTATTCACTTACTTATTTGCTTCTTCATTAAACACCACTAAGGGTTCATTAACATAGTACCAGGCACTGTAAGATCAAATAAAGTCTAAACATTTCTCCCAAGCTCATGTGATCCCTTTAAAGCTTCCCTTCCACCCTTCTCCACATCTCTTTTCTTCTTAGTGAATCCCTTCAACATTCCACACAGTCACTCCTAACATCCTCCACATACTCTAGCTCTCTGCCTTTGCTTCATTATTTTTCCAAACCTTGTCCTTCTCTTCCTAATATCATAGCCCAATCCTAGCCTTAAATTAATAAACAATTTGTATTGAGCTCTAACATAAATCTGTGAAGGTTATTGTATAAAAAGAAGTACAAGATGCAACCAAGAGCTATGATTCATGCTTGCAACAGAGAATTTGGACAGCACGTCATGTGTGCACAGTACCAACTGGCTGCTCCATGCAGTGAACGCTACAGGAATTTGTGGGATGTAAAACCACTGGAAATTTATTAAGAAACTGACTGATATCTTGAGAATAATTCAGTGTTGAAAAAGAAGGAGTGTGAAAAGTTACCCACCCCAATAAAGCCCACTCCCATCCATGGCCACTGATTAGTTGCTGCTCTGTGAACACACCCTGGGCTTAAGCCTTCTCTCTGTCAGTGACTTGAACGCATGTACCTTAGCACAGGCTAAAAAAAAACAAAGGTGGGTCAGTTCTGACTTTTCTATTTTCCTTCATCCTATTTGTTTTAAGCCCCTTGAGAAGAGGCTCATATCTAATCTTTAGTTTGAAGGGACCAGCATAGTCTGCCCCACTTACAGACCATGAAAGCACTAGCAGGCTTTAAGAATTTAAGGTCCTGGGAATATATCTGTGACAATCAGGTCAATCCCTGTCTGAATAGAGAAATAAAGAGATAAAAGAACTATGACTGGGTTTTGTACAAAGTAAGTGTTCAAAACACACCAAGTCAAAAAGTATTGATTTATACTGGCCATAATGCAGTATAATACATCCACAAAATGAGGGAGAAACAGCAAAACAGGGTCAGAATATGCAGTAAGGATAATTCAGAAGAATCAGGTTGACTGGGTCCTGGAAGAAGGGGCTGGGAGCACTGGAGCCTGCATTGTGATAAGGGCATGAATGGATGGAGAAACACTGCAGAGGGAGTGAGCTAGCAAGGCAGGACTTCTAGACTCCAAGTAATAGTAAGTGATGTCACTGGAAGGATATCTGAGTGAGCACAGGGCTATGAGGGTGGCTGGGTTCAATTTCCTCATTAATCTTAGGTTGGTTGACTTTGTGTTAAGATCTACATTTAGGCAGCTTCTGTGAAATTAGGGAATTCTCCACAAAGTTTTCCTATTTTTATTATCTTTTCCTGAGTTTCAACCATGAAAATTAAAATGCCAGCTAAGCCAGCTTAATAAAAACAGAAATACAACAGGACTCTTGCTAGAAAATTCTGGGCTCTTCTGCATCTTTCTCTAAGATTCATTAAGAAAACTTATCCATTACTGAAATAAAAAAGATTACTGTGTGTCTTTTTAAAATGCTTGCCTAAGAGTTATCCCACACTCTAACGAAGGTAACAATGTCATAATAATTAGGGCCCAGACTCTATAGTTAGATATTATAGAAAATTGATACAATGCAAATGATTTTTGTCTAGAAAAAAGGTAACACCTGTGGTTATGGCTTTATTGTTCTATAGGACATTAACCACTTTGGTGTCTAAATTTGCAATCTTATTTCAGAATTTTTCTTTCCATAAATCAGTTCTCATTCCACTTTGGGTCAGCTTTGTCATTTCTCTGTTTCTATCATTAGCAAGTTTAATAAATCTTCAAAACAGGCTCACAATGTGTATATTTGTATGAGATATGTTTTTAACTTTTTAAAATTGTAACTAGACAACTCTTAGAAGTCTAACTTGGTATCACAGTTTTAATTTACTGATTAACAAATACCTAGATTATGATGTATCTCTGGTAATATTAGGGACCCCAAATCTTGTAATTAGCATCCATAATTTTATACAATGTAATTTACCCATGTCCATGCACAGGAACATCAGAAAGAGATAACCTAGAGGAACTAGCACTTCTAAACCACTGAGCAAGACCTGAATAGGGTTAGCAACAGAACCAAATAATTTTCTAATTTGCAAGAAATGTTCTTCCACTATTCTGCAGAAATGGTCTCCATGTGATTATGAAATTCTTGTAAGCTGTCAAGTCAGGAAGCATTTCAAATACAAAGAGGAACTTAAGAAAAATGTATCCCTGGGGAAAGATTTTTTTCCCCTCCCCCTGCTTCAAAAGGACTCATAATTCATTTCAGCTGCTTTGGACTTTCATGGCATCATCCTTTTTAAAAAATGAAAAATTAAGACCTCACAGAGAGGCATCAAGTATAGGAGCAAATACAATTTTCTTTTGGTGAGGCTTAGCTAGCTATTTTCAGTGTTTAAGCTATATAAGATTTTATTATTATGGGAGTCTTAAAATATCTGAATTACTTTTTTCTTAAAATTAACCTGAAATCAGCCAACAGAAACCAACACCAATTACTTCAAAAGATCTATGGCAGAATTGAATTAAACTCTTCAAATGTCCTATTTCCAATTCTCTTTTATAGAACACAGGACATTTCTTATAGTGTGAAATTACTGCATAACACAAATTTGAATTTGCCATACATACCCCCCAAAAAAGATTATTAAGTTCCTACTGTATACAAGACACCAGATGGAAAGGTATAAATTAGTTTCCACCTGAAAGGAGCCTACAATTTAGAGAGGCAATAACCAAATAATATCCCTTAGTAAAAGGACATAAAGATACACTTTTAATGTGGTTCAAATTTCTATTTTAGCAGATCTTGATCATCTTTAGGCTGTAGCCAGTTCAACTACGGTATTGCTTCTTTAATTGGGGTGAGGCATGGCGTAATAGTGTGTATGCACGTGTGTGTGTGCATGTGTGCGTGCACGTGTGTGTTCTGCAGTACAACTGATTTTTCGTAGGGACCATTTGGAAGATAACAGAAAAAGGGCCAAAGGAAAAAGGCTGAGAATTGGTCAAGTATCTCACTTGTTCATCCATTTAGTAACCATATAGCAGGAACTAATAGGTCTTATGAAGGAGGCAAAGCACCAGCCAAGTGCCTGGCACACAGTAGGTGTTTAATAAACATTCACTGAATTGAGTTAAGGATGCATGAAAAGTGAACTTTGACTTCAGAGAATTTATAATGTAGGAAAAAAGCTGCCTTTTATATTTAGTCAAATAATTGTAATACAAAGGGGAAAATGGACCCCAATGGAAGAGCTACAGATGAAAAGCTTAGAGGGCACCGGGAAAGCAGCAGTCCCTTCAGGCTGGTGTACAAGATTACATTTTGGGGACACAGTGGTATGTGAGCTGGACATGGATGGGTTGGATGTTGACTTATGATGACAAAGGGAGGGACTTTGTAGGTAGAGGAAAAGCATGAGCCAAGGTCAGATGTTGAACAGTGGGAGATCTGATTAAGGAAACTCAGTTCAGGCATTTAAAGATGGTAGAAAAAGAGCTTAAGAAAGTGTAGTAGGCTTAAGTAGTGATGATCCCTAATGCCACACAGAGTTTGAATCCAGAGCTGCAGACAAAGAAACATGACTAAAGGCTGTTTTCCATTTTTAAATAATAGGCTGCTGCTCCTAGCAAAGAAAAATTCTGTTTCCTATGTCAGATTCTTTCAAGCATCCCTTTAAGAAACCTCAGTATGTTTGGTGATATTGGTTTATTTTGGAATAATCACATTTTAGAATCCTATGGTTTCTTTGTTCATTAAGAATCACCTTCAGCGTACAGGATTCCCTGCTCCAGAATGCTCTGCCCACAAGGGACCTACCATATAGTCTTCCAAGAAAGTTGCTGCTGATATTTTGACTATAAAAGAAGGGTGTCATTCCTAGTTTCTCCATGAGACACTTCACCTGACTACTTACACTAGGTTCTCCGACCAGAAGCAGTTCTTCAGTGAGGAAGGTCAGTTGCCTTTCACTTGTGGCTGGCTCACTATAGATCTCTGCTAGCAGCACTACTGGAGAGCCTTTGATGCCCTGCAGTTGCTGAGACACTCTGATTTACTCTCCTGCTATTAAAGCTGACCATCTTCAAACCCACAGGAATGCAGTGTTGATCACCAATATCTTACTGAGTTGTGGCAGCAGCTGCATCAATATTAAATAACTCCTGTTTATTGAGCATCACCATGTCCTAGGTTGCTGACAGGATGCCATCACCCAAGACTGAGACAAGAACTGTAATCAGAACCCTCATTTACCACAGAGAGAAGTAAGGCCCCTGAGAATGATGAACTTTGCCCACAGTAGTAGAGAGGGGAGCCGTAACCAAGCCACAGCATTTTGATGTGAGTCTGGGCAGGTGGTCTATCTATAGACAGAGTTCTTCCAGTTGTTGCCTCTAACCTTCCCACTACCCCCCACCCCATTTGGTTTCAGAGAGAAGTAGACTGCACAACTAGAACACTGGCCTGGGCCTTGGCTCCCACATCTTATCGGAGGGCCAGTTAGTGCCTGCTTCTCAGGAATGTCCATTGTTTGCATCATTTCAAAATCAGTGTGTTATGGAGTTTCTGTGAGGCCCATTCTTGGGAGCTAGAGACTGCAATTCAATTTGAATTTTGCCTTGCCTGTCACTGTCAACTCACTCTTCCTTTTATTATCTACCAGCTTTGGGGAACTTTTAAATCTTAAGATATATCTTAACCCTCTTTTCAAAGCATTTAATCTTTTCAGATCTTTAAAATAGTTTTGTTCTTTATCCGTCCTTGATTATCTAAATTTGTAAAAGTAGAAATGTTTTCTCAGACTCAGTCCTTATCCCTCCTGGGATTCCACTGTTTTAATGGCTATTTTCTGAATTTATCTAATCTTTCCATATATCTCTAGAATTTAGGAGACTGATACCCAGTAATGACTACAACTAATCTAGTGGAGACTCCAGAAGTATGCCCAAAGAAGGAGCTCTGTGTCTAGAACTAAATTCCTCAGAAATGGTCATCACATTTTAAATCCAACCTTTCTTGAGGCCCCTCTTAGCATCAATATCCCTAGGACTCATTTTCATTCTCACCTTTCTTCTTTTGCCAAAATAAGATGATATTCCTCCAGATTGATTTATTGAACTAGTTAAATATCACCATGCCCCTGAAGTAGCTGCATAACCACACACAAGGGAAAGTATATTGAATTAGGCATCAAGATTTCACAATTTTTTTAAAAAAGGAAAGAGGGAAGAAAAAACTAGAAGTGTATCCCCTAAAAGAAGTTCAGATGGAAGAGTTGTCTTTTACCAGGCCTGAGGGGTTAGCAAGCTCCCAATCTGTACCATAAAGTCTCTGCTTGATACATAACACATCTGGAGCAATCAGAATGGGTTCATGAGATTATAGCCTCAGGAAAGCAGGAAACCTCTGCCATGCATATTTATAGTCAATGAAACTCCATTGCTATAGCCTGCCTTCCTGTATCCCATCACACCTGTTTATTAATCAAATTCCTTCCTTCATTCATTCAACAAAAAATTTTGAGTGTATGTTATGTTCCAGAAACTGTATGCTACTCTCTGGTAGTACTCTAACAATTCAAGGTGACCATCCTTCCACTGGGTAAAACCTCATAGAATCTCTGTAATCTGAAACCTCATTTAGATAGGATTAAGGAAAATAAGACCAGAAAATAAGTTATTGGCTATTAAAGAGATTTTAAAAACTGTTTCATGGTTGTTTTCCATTCATTATAGTATTTAAAATGCCTTAGTATTTGGCTAGCATTTTTATATGTTTCAAAGGACTTTCATAAATACACTGGTAACTAAAGGTCCACTTCTAGGATTTGGATAGTTTGAGATCTTCCTCACTATGAACTCTTTGAGTGCAGAGACTGCATTTTATTATTGCTTATATCTCTAGAATCCCGCACACAGCTAAGTATGAAACTGGCAATCAGCAAGTGATTTTTGAACGAATATCTTCACATTACACATATGGAAGCTTTTTAGCCTACTGGTTTGTAAAGAGAGGCTATTTGTACCATCTCCATTTCTTATGCCCAGCACTGTTTTCATCAGACAAGGCACCTGGCTGAATCTCACCCAGGAAAAGTGTTAAGCTGGACGTAAAGCATGAATAGGACAATGTAATATTCTCTAGCCACACCATTACTCCTTGAAGCCAAAATCAAGGAGGTTTCATGTTACCCTTTATAAAATGAAAAGTTGGATAAAAACACAAAGTTGCTAGGTGGGGCAAATTGGAGAACTAAGTTTCCTGTTGTGCATGAGAGTTTCACAATGACAGTGATTAAGGTTTCAGAAATTTATTAAGATAGATTTGAAAAGTAAGATGGCATCTGAAGCAAAGGCTTCATTGATATGCCTTCATCAACTCTTCTCTTACACAGGGCACTTGGGAATTATTTCCTCATATTACATATGCTGACTGCATGGGCTGCTGGTTAAAAACACTTCAACAACCACCCCCCAGCCCCCAAATATGATGAGAATGTAAGAACTATCTGGCATTTTGGCCTCTGAAGAAAGATGATAAGACTGTAAGGTAACCATGATAACAAGCAGTGATAGATATGAATTTCAAGAGTGCTAACATCTTAGTTCTTGCTATTTTCATCTTTCCCCATCAGAAATCTTAAACAGACTGATTTTCAATTGCCCTAATTATCTATGAAAATATTATTAGGAGGTAACCCCAAGGTTGAAAATATGTTTTGTCAATGAAATGAATATTGGCAGAAAAACGTTAGAAGATAATTTTAGGTCCTGGAGCTTAGGTACTATCCTGTGTGATCTTGGAAAAGTCACCTAACCTCTCTGGACCTTAGCTTTCTACCTTTAATAGAAATATTTTTAAATTGACCAATTTATCTCTTCATATAGATTCAGGAGTAGAGTTAATAGAGATAAAATACTTAAAAATTAAGAGACCTATTCAAATGTAAATTATTTTATTTAAATGGATCCCCCCCCCCTTTTGACCCCCAACTCAGCTCTGAATAGAAAAAGTGGTCAATAAGAAAGGATTGAAAAAGTCAGTTATGGAAAAGTCAGTTCCAGATCTTAGAAAAGTCTGAGTCATGCATCAGGCAGCAAGTTTAAAACAAATCAACCACACATCCTCCCCTCTCTATTCTCTTTTCTGTTTGATTTTGATGGACATCTGTGTGGGTGAGGTAACCTTAAGTGTTTGCTGTGGCAAAAATATTATGAAAATATTGTGTTCTTTTACCCTGCCAACCATAAAAATCAGAAGGAGGAAGTGAAGATGAGCTGGAATGAGTTGCATCACTAAATGTGAACTGAGCTACTTGGAGTCTTGGCAGGGCCAATCATTCCTGAAACTTTCAGTATCTGTTTTACACACACACACATGCACACAGACACACACACACACACACACTGTATTACATTTACATACAACTATCTATCGATCCATTCATCCACATAATACTGACCTTCCACTATGTGCCCAGACACTTTTTGAAGCATTCAGATTATGCTATTGAATGAGAAATACACGCTTCCTGTTTTCAGAATGCTTACATTCCAGTGTGCAAAGAAATAAAATAGTGAAGTCAGAAAATAAATTATTAAGCTAAATTCAAGTAACTATGTATGCTATGAAAGAACCCAAAATAATTAGAGAGTAATAGGCAGGTGATAACTAGGGCTAGGGCTTGACAATTTTAGAGACAATAGTCAGTCAGACAAGATCTCTCTGAGAAGTTGACATTTGAACTGAAATGTCCAGAGGTTCCAGACAGGGGAGGATCTAAAAGAAGAACTGAAAGAACAGATGGAGTGACATACATGAGGAAAATCCACAGGAAAGTGAGGTTGGAGAGATAGGCAAGAGCCTGACCATACACTTTATGAACTTGGGGTTTATACTAGAGGGAACAGGAACCTCTTAGAGAGTTGTGAGAATGTCTTTGATTTGTGGGTCAATGTCTTTCATCAACTTTGAAGAATTCTTAGCTATTATCCCTACAAGTGTTTCTTTTGCTTCACTCTCTCTCTCCTATCCTGTGATACCAATTAAATGTATGTTAGACCATTTGGTAGTGTCTCGCACATTTAAAACATTCTATTCAGTGTTTTTTTTTTCTTCATTGCTTTTCCTCTTTGTGATTCAGTTTGGATAATTTCTATTGATTTGTCTTTAAATTCAGTGATCCTTTCTTCTTTTGTGCCCAGTTGTAGTTAAACATATTAAATGAATTCTTCATTTCAACTCTATAATTTCCACTCCATTTCCTTTTATAGAGTTTTTATTTCTATGCTGGAGTTCCTTACTAAAAAATGTTTGTGGAATGAATGATTTTGTTGTCCTGTCAATAAGAAGGGTATTTTTAAAACACACAAAAAAATCTTATTTGGAACATTCAGTTTATCACAAATTAGCTATCTTCCACTAAGCTATCTTCCACTATTGCACCCCAATATCTCCTGGTACAACCAAGTGATAGATACTCTTGTCTGTATATGTTGCAGATTTAACCTTACTTTGGGAACAGCTAATGTAAAAAGCATATTATTTATGTTTTTATATTTGGTGAGTTTCCTCTGGAAGCTCATAGGACTAGACCCACGGGTATATGAACAGTGCAGAACTACAGCTTCTTTTGTGAATGCTTTGAATAAAACCAGAATATCTTTGGGATGAGTTTTAACCCTGGAAAAACAGACAAGTCATTCTACTGGCAAGACATGGATATGAACAGATTACACGTGACTTAAATTCTTTCTCTCTAGAGAGTAGCTTTGGCAAGTCTCTCTGTATGCAAAGGTGAAAGGGAGGTACGATTTTTCACCTGGAGAAGAAAGTCCCAGAATTCTGTCCTGCAAAGAACAGACAGCAGAATGGTAGGAAATCTAGAATTAAGTAGTTCAGATTCAAAAGAAAAGTAAAAGTGAAAAGAGGAAGTCTTAAGTAGTCCATTAAATGTTTCTGGAGCAGACAACAAAATAATAAGGCAAGGCTAATGGAATTGTACAATAAGAAAAACATGACCTTTTTTTTTTTCAGAATGCACTGAACTCACATAAGTTCAGACATATGCCTCTGGCAGGGGGTTACACACAGAACTGCAATCATTGTTATGCTTTATTAGTGATTATTATTATCATGGCTAAACACAATGCTACTGCCCCAAATGTGTTGAAAGTGTAGGCAAAAATCCTGAAGATTTTCTTAAAGTGAGAGACATATACTGACATGTATTACAACTCTGTAACAATGCTCATACATGAACGTGTGCACACAAGCACATGCACACACACATACACACACACAGGGGAGATTCACAGGGGTCCTGCATTTTATCCTCTCAGTAGAAGCTTAGACTCTTTCATAGTCATCTGTACTTTTTAGACATTATATGGAGAGACAGATATCTGAATTTAGCCAGTGGGAGGGTTGCCCAGTGATTAATTAGATCAGTGCATGGGCTGGGATATGCTGACCTTTTCTGTCCCTGCTAAGCCCAAGGCCTCTGCTTCTCAGTGCTTCCTTCTCTGCAAACTGTAACAGCAGCGTTCCTTTCAAAGTGCTTTACAAACTTTATTTCTCATTGCCCTGAGGAGAGGCCTTTATTAGTCTCTCCACTTTGCTGACTGGAATGAGCTGACCTGCTTAGGGTCCAGTGGGAATTAGTGCCCAAACTGGAATTACAACTTCAGTGCCTTTGTACCCAGTCCAGAGCACTGGCCACTTAGGACAAGTCTGTCTCAGCTCTTTTTCCCTCCTGCTTTATCTCTGCAGGGGTAACCCACCCCAAGACTGAATTCTTATCAGTCTGTGAATTTTGGTTTTGACATATTTGTGGTATTTTTGGTGTTGTCAAGTGTATTTGTGCTATTTATGATGTTGACAAAGGCTCACCCTTGATTAAAGTTAAGGAGATAGTCTGTGCCTGTATTTATATACCCTAGGACTTGCAAAGGTCAGACAGCTGGATACTGCTAGGTGTTAGGGAGTGGGATGTGAAGATTTTAAAAACCTTTTTACACTGGCTGGTGGGAGAAATACTGACTAGAACTTAGTCCCATGGCCATATCTAGCTTCAAAGGGGTCTTCAAATGTCATCTTTATTCCACGTATTCACGTGTCCAGCTATAATACAGCATACTTTTACTATAGAAGAAGAAAGATAGCTAGAAATTGCTGCCTCCCAAATTAGAATATTTTTTCAAATTATTATTATTACGGAAGCAAACAACCAGAGAGAAAAGGGGGGCATTAAATGAAGGTGTCATCAAATATTTACCTTTTCTGCAATCCTTAGAATTAAAGGGAACATTTAAGATTTTTCATTGGTTTTGTTTTTATTTTATTTTATATATTTGTGTTGGACCTCAGATACTGAGGATTAACTGAATCATCAGCCTCATTTCATGACATTACCATCATCACTTACACCATGCCCCAATCTTATTTCATTTTTAAACATATTCCAGGTAGTGTTTAACAACTACAACCGTCCTCATCTCCACTTTAGGCTACACCCTGAATGTGTTTGATGCTTGTCTTTGAAATTGTGTGTTTGCTTGTAAGCTGTCTGGTATTTTTTGCATGGGTGTATTTTTATTTTACATAAATTATATTTTGCTAAGAAAAATTTGTTCCTCATTCTTTTCATACATCACTATGATCTTTTTAATTGAAGTACAGTTGATTTAGGATATTGTATTAGTTTCTGGTATACAGCAAAGTGATTCAGTTATACATATATATATTCTTTTTCATGTTATTTTCTATTATGGTTTATTACAAGATATTGAATATAGTTCCCTGTGCTATACATTAGGACACTGTTGTTTATCTATTTTATAGATAGTAATATGTGTCTGCTAATCCCAAATTCTAATTTAGCCCTCCCCCTTCCCCTTTGATAAGCATAAATTTGTTTCTATGTCTATGAGAGTCTTTTCCTGTTTTATAAATATGTTCACTTGTATCATATTTTAGGTTCTATTTAAAGTGATATCATATTATATTTGTTTTTCTCTGTCTGACTTACTTCACTTAGTATGATAATCTCTAGGTTCACCCATGTTGCTGCAAATGGCATTATTTCATTCTTTTTTATGGCTGAGTAATATTTCAGTGTGTGTGTGTGTGTGTGTGTGTGTGTGTGTGTGTATCTCATATCTTTTTTTTTTACATTTTTTATTGATTCATAATCATTTTACAGTGTTGTGTCAAATTCCAGTGTTCAGCACAATTTTTCAGTCATTCATGGACATATACACACTCATTGTCACATTTTTTTCTCTGTGATTTATCATAACATTTTGTGTATATTTCCCTGTGCTATACAGTGTAATCTTGTTTATCTATTCTACAGTTTTGAAATCCCAGTCTATCCCTTCCCACCCTCTACCCCCCCCCCCCCCGGTAACCACAAGTCTGTATTCTCTGTCCATGAGTCTATTTCTGTCCTGTATTTATGCTTTGTTTTTGTTTGTTTTTGTTTTTTAGATTCCACATATGAGCGATCTCATATGGTATTTTTCTTTCTCTTTCTGGCTTACTTCACTTAGAATGACATTCTCCAGGAGCATCCATGTTGCTGCAAATGGCATTATGTTGTCGGTTTTTATGGCTGAGTAGTATTCCATTGTATAAATATACCACATCTTCTTTATCCAGTCACCTGTTGATGGACATTTAGGTTGTTTCCATGTTTTGGCTATTGTAAATAGTGCTGCTATGAACATTGGGGTGCAGGTGTCATCCTGAAGTAGATTTCCTTCTGGGTACAAGCCCAGGAGTGGGATTCCTTCTCATATCTTTTTTATCCAGTCATCTGTTGATAGACATTTAGGTTGCTTTCATGTCTTGACTACTGTATATAGTGCTGCTATGAACATTGGGGTGCATGAATCTTTTTGTTTTCTTTGGATAAATGCCCAGGAGTGGGATTGATAGATCATATGGTAAGTCTAGTTTTAGTTTTTTAAGAAATCTCCATACTGCTTTCTAATGGCTGCACCAATTGATATTTTCACCAACGGTTTAAGAAGGCTCTCTTTTCTCCACACCCTCTCCAGCATTTATTATTTGTGGACTTTCTAATGATAACCATTCTGACTGGTGTGAGGTGATACCTCATTGTAGTTTTGATTTGCATTTCTCTAATATTTAGTGATGTTGAGCAACTTTTAATATTTATCATCTATATGTATCCTCTGGAGAAATTTCTATTTAGGTTTTCTGTCCATTTTTTGATTGGGTTGTTTGTTTTTTGTTATTGACTTGTATAAGTTTGGGTCTTTTCAGGATGCCCTTCCCCATTCTGAGCCACAAAAATATTATTTTATATTTTATTCTACTAGCTACAGGATTTTATCTTCATATTTAAGTCTTTATTCAGCTGGAGTCTTGCTTTGTATTGGTACAAAGAATGGATCCTGTTTTGCTTTCTTAATATAGTGGCCCAAATTTCCTAACACTATCACTAAAAAATCTGGTTTTTTTCCTACTTATTTAGATTAGCACCATTATCATAGATGAAGTTGCTTGATACACTCTGTAGTCTTTCTCTCTCTCTCTTAGCTTTCTATTCCATTCCATTTGTCTATTTGCCTTGAACTCTTGAAACTGTTTTACATTTTTTAAGAGTATACTGTACACACACACACACATACAACACTATATGTGTACAGTGAAGTATCATCCTAATGGCTTATTTTACTGGACTAACCTGGGAAATGTGGAATTTGATAAGTGACTCTGTGTGCCATATAAATGGAAAAAAAAGTGGGAAACCAAAATTAAGTGAGGGCTCCAGCATCTATTTTTGCCCCCAAGGGTGATGTGTTTGATGACTATACCCAGCTTCCATGCAGAGAGGGACTTGTCTTTCTGTCCTTCCATATTTCTTCTTGCTCTTGGTCCCCAAATGTATTTTTCTTTCTCATATTTGCTCATTCAAACTTGTTTCATAAAAGATTTAGAATGTCTTACAAAAAAATGCAACTAACCAAGCAAAATATAATAACACCAAAAAAGGTGAGAAAAACGAGCCAAGAGAAACATTTAAATTGCACCTATTTGGAGCCGAAGATAGTTTATAGAAATTTCAATCAACCCTGATCTTTCTCCCATTTGTAATTTCTCCCTTTCTGGGTTTCACAAGGTTATTCAACTTTTGAGTTTTCTCATTGTGGTATTTAGGAGAGGAAATGAAAATCTCTGGACAAGAGGCTATGGCAGAAAGAGGTCTATGTGTGTGGGGATTTCCTAGGCCCTGTGCAGTTACTTCATACAGGTAGAAAACGTTTGATACAAAGAATAAAGACTGGGACCCAGAGGGCCAGGGTGCTTGTCCTGCTCTGCCACTGACTGGTTGTGACTTTGATTCAAACACAAATCTCTCCCTAGTTTACTGTCCTCAGCTGCCAGGGAGGGAGACTGCCCTTCGTGGTCCCAAGGTCCCATCCAGTGCTGACAGTCTGATTCTGCAGGCTTTCTTCCTCTGGCAGCATCAGTCATCAGCTCTCTCTGGAGACATTTAACAACTAATATGCACATTGGGCCAGCTGTTAGTCCTGTAACTGAGAAAGGTCACTCCCAGAAGGCTAATTAGCTTCCTCCCTTGGTAATTGCTCCACAATAGTCACATCACTGTTTTACACCAGGAATTCCTATCCTATGGAGGGCCTAACAGATGCACTTTAGGCATTAAAGAAAAGAAATAACAAATGCATTCCACAGCTGAGAGGAAATAATTCCTATAAACTGTGTTTTCTATCAAATATCCAAAGAAGTTAGTCACAGAATCAAAGAAACCAAACTGTTTTTACCCAACTGTCCTCTGGTCCTCCAGCCTTCTTGTGGTATCCCTTTTATCAATAACCAAATGAACTAACACAGGCCCCCACTGCACACTGACTGCTGGCATTCAGGCACCTCCCAGTCATACCTGAGATCCACTGGGGAAGAGATTCTGATTATTAACTGACATTGCTCTAGCTCCTCCCCTGGCTACTCCATCACCCCAGTCACTTCACCACCTGCCCTTCCATGTGCTCCAGCTTCACTCAAGGTGATCTCAGAGCCTTACCTATGGCTGGGGCATACCAGAGGGGAATTTGTGCCCAGCACACAGGAAATGATTCAAAATTAGGTTTCAAGCCTAGAACTAGACTGAGAACCCACCAGCCAAGTACATAGGGATTCCCTTACTGGCTGTTATGAACTGAATTGTGTCTCCCCTCAAAATCATACACTGAAGCCCTAACCCTAAATGTGACTCTATCTAGAGACAGGGCATCTAAGGAAATAACAAAGATCAATGAGATCATGAGGCTGGGAGACCTAATCTGACAGGGTCAGTGTCTTTATGAGAAGAGACAACAGAGAACTCACTCCAATATATTCCCTCTTTCTTTCTCTCTATTGTGCTAGGACACAGCTAGGAGGCTATCTGCAAGCCAGGAAGAGGCCTCTCACCAGAAATCAAATTGACCAGCACCTTGTTCTTGGACTTCCCAACCTCCAGAACTATGAGAAAATACATTTTTACTGTTTAAGCCACCAATCTAAGGTTTTTTGTTTGGGTGGCCTGAACAGACTAAGGTACTGGCTTTTTCTCTTCTTGGTGTAGGCCTGCTGAACCCACTCTCAGAAGAGTCCCTTCTTCCATCACTCCTGGTCCTCTGCTTCCCTCAAAGTGGCCTTCAAAGCCTGTGTGGTCTGATCCCATTCTCCTCTGTAGCCTTGTCTCCTGCTTCTCTCTCCTCATTCTAGACCCGGCAGCCACTCAGGCCTTAGGTAGTTCCTGGAAAAGCGTTCCAGCCCCTCCTACCACAGACTTGCACACGTGGTGCTTCCTCTGCCTGCCTACCTCCTCCTCTTCTTCACCCATCACCAGCTTAACTCCTTTACTTCTTTAGGTCTCAGCTCAGCGATCACTTTCCAGAGGATGGTCCCCGTGTCTAGTTCAGGTTCTTCTGCTAATGCTCACATGGAACCATGTTCCTTCCCTTTTACAACTTTAGTAACACATAGAACTAGCAGAAAGTGTGTTGTCTTCAGTGGCCTCTCAGGTTAAATTCTAAACCACACCTTGAGAGCTGGATTCCTGTGCTTCTCTCCAACTGAGCTAACTGAAAGGGCAGTGGATATTTTCCCCATTCTTCTGCCTTATGGTGTTTCTTTATATGACCCAGTGCTCCAAATGATTACATTTTAATCAATTTGTAGATTTCTCAATTATTGCAGTTCCTAATTATCTAACTAATACTTATGCTCCTAAAGTTATAAAGTAAATTGAAATTATAAGAAAATCTTTGTACATCTGGAGAATGTTTTTACCTTCCTCAAAATTCTAAATCTTTCATTTTATATATTTAAAAGTTTATATGCCAGAATGGAAATTTTGCATAAATCATTTAAAAATTTTACTATTATCACTAATTTTTCAAAATTCTTCTTTTTATTTATATTTTTGATTTTTATTATGAAAGACCAGTATACTGAATCTCCATATACCATTACCCCATGTACTCATCAAAATCAATCAACTCATGGCTGATGTTTCACCTATAAACCAATAAATACTGTTTTCAAATAGCCTATTTATCTTTAAAACAAGCTGTTCTTCTATTTTAGAGCATACTGGGGAAATTTACATTTGGCATCAGTTTGAGTTTCTTCACCCACACCTTCCTATTGAATTTAGAATGGAAAACAAATCGCGTTGCAAAAACGGCAGGCTCAAATGTTAAAAAATCTAGTATCAGTCAAAATGTGTAAATGAACTGAGCATAGCTCAGAGTGAAGTTTGTGCTATTTCTCCTTTAAGAGGAGAAGTATATCTTAGTGGGATCTTTAACCTTGTGGAAACATTTAAAATAATTTCACTTAAAAACAAAATCATTCTGTGGCAGGGTAGTTCAACTCTCCCTGCAAATTCTGAAATGGCATAGATTAAAAATAATAATATCATCCTGGGTCTCTTACAGCTCCTCTGTCTTTATTAACAGGCTGTCTGTTAACAGACTTCTATTTGTAGGTAAAAAGCCTGAGAGGACTGTTGTTTTGATTGAGATTGAGTATGGGCTGACACTCTTGGTTGTTTATCAGACAAGCATTCCCCCTTTGTCCACTCTGCTCAGGTGCTGGGGTCAGTGGAGCCGGGGAAGAGCAGTTCTTCCCCTGGGGAAGGGGAGGTTCAGGCTGTGGAAGCCTTCGAGGGTGATTCCACTTCCCTGCACCATGATTAGTGTAGAGGACCAGGTGAACCACTTTGGGCAAATCGGGTGTAGGGGGAAGTATCCTGAGGCTTCTGTGGAAGAGGTCTTCCCTGATGAAGGAAAGAAAGCAAGAGAGACCAACCTGGTCCTTGCTTTCTGCCTTGCATGCGGTTGCTGAGGAGGTGGTGCTTGGAGCCACAGCAGCCATGCTAGGACCAGGAGAGGAAACAATGCTGACCCACTGAGGAATAAGCAGTGGACTAAGGGAAACACATGGCTCCTGATGTCCTCCTCAGGCCTCAGGATAGACCCTACTCCTGAACTTCTTGTTAAGTGGAGAGAAAATAAACTCCTCTATTTAAGCAACTTTTAGGTAAGTATCCTGTTGCTTGCACTCAAGAGCAAACAAATTGATAATAAACCAACACCAGTCTGTTTTGCTTATGCAGATTCCCAGCAAGTACAGCATCTTCTCTAAATTGAACAACAAAGGGATAATTATACTGGTGTAGTTAGTCTCCTCAATTCAATTTACTAAGCATTTACTGACCACCTACCTCGTGTCAGGCTCTGTGCTAGGTACAGGGAACTTGAACATAAACAAGAAACAGTCTCTGCTCTGAAAAACTCTTGTTTAGTAAAAATAAATTTAAAAAGGACTGAAACTTCAGGGGCTATTGTATTTTCTTTGGGGAAATAAAACTGCTCTGCCCCAAACTGCTGAATTTAGAGTTGGGAAGGATGCCTGAGAAGCTGTCTGACCTAGAAATAATAAAAATCACACATAGGAACATTCTATAAGGAGGGCTAGTCTCAAAGAATGGGTTGATTGGCAGGTACACACACAGCATGCTTTCAGGAACTCTAAAAAAGGCTCTTAACCCAGAAAACCCCTCCTGGTTCCTAAATTCATATCTTGAGACTCACTGGCTTAAGGATTTGTTCCTTGCAAAATTGCAAATACTCCTGAGAAGTAACACATTACTTTTCCTCTATTATTTAAGAGGAAAATTAGAACCATCATGAAGGTTCTGGGGACCTGAAGAAAGATGAGTAGAAGTGGAGGGAGGAGAAATGGGCAGCCATAAGGAGTCTGGGGGACACTGAGGTGACTCTATCTTAGCTCAGAGTCAGCTCTGAGCCAGCTGAAATAATCCCTGAAAGGGTAGGTGATCTGAGATTTTTCTGACCATTCCTTCTTTGGCTTGGCTTTTCTTCAGAAAAAGTTTATGGAAAATTGAGACTCCATCCCAAAGAGTGTAGAAGTTTTTAGATAAAGATCCAATTGGTCACTCTGGCATGGAAATCAAGTAGGGGAGGGCCAGGAGAGAGGGGCCTGTCCTGCTATTCATAGCTCTTCCAAACAAACCCCAGGGAAACAATGGGGAGAAGAGAAGCCCTTTGCCCTATAGCCCCAAAACTGGGAACATGTAATTATGCAAAAAATGTAAACAAAAGAGAGCTAACTGAGAAGGGAGGCTGAAGAGTGGTTTCTGTGTGGCTTGAAGACCCTGGTTGGACACTTCCAAATTTCTCAAGACTGCTTGAAGAGCACTGCAAGTGAGTCCTCCCCACACTTCCTCCTCCCTGACCCTCCCCTTGTCTGCAGCCCTCACTTCCCAGCACTTCCCCTTGTTTCCCACAGAAGCTCTGTCCAGTGTCTGCACTGCAGCTTCCGGCTTCCTCCTAGAACATCTGGTCTACAAAGGGGTTCAGCTCTACAGGCCTCATAATCATGGTCAAACTAAAGTACAGAGAAGAAAAATGTCCACATGTGTGGATGAGAACAGCACTGACCTGTCTGTGTAAAAGTGAAGTTCTGTCTTAATTAATTGAATAAGAAATTTTCTGTCTTTTGCTAGCCAGGAAGCTCCAACCCCTTGTTATTTCCTACTGTAAACATTCCCCCCGGTCTCCGACTATGTGCCAGGCAGCAAGTTGGGCAAGGAGGGCATAGCAATGAGCCCTGTAGACACAGTCCCCATCTTGAACAATTTTCACTCTGTTGGGGAGACCACTGAAAAAATGTAAGAGAATTAGAAATGAGGATTCTTGGAATGTACATCAGGGAAACCCCATGGAATGGATGGTGCACAGTTCACCCAAAGAAGGAAGAGGTAACATCATCAGGAGAAGAGGAAAGAGACTGGATGAATAACACAGTGGCCAGTAGCTGTCTACTGTAGTGAGGGGCTGAGACTATAAATGTGGACAGATTTAGCTAAGAGAGCATCTGACTGGAGAAATGACCCTGAGGAAGTGGACTGGAGCTGAGGCAGGGCTTGTCTCCACCAGAGGGGAAGGGAGAGAATGGGACGCTCATTCCAGGTAGGAGGGAGAAGCATGAGGAAAGGCAGAGATAGGAACTAGCACATCACAGTGGGGATTAAGGGAGAGGCTTGCACAGGAGAACCCCAGGCCGGCATTGGGAGCAGTGGGAAATAATGTGGCATGGTAAGTACAGCCTGTAACGAATGTTTCTAATTCAACTCTTTGTAAAAATTGTATGATGCGTCTCAGTTGGGAAATGGCCAGTCTGTTTGTCAACCACAATGTGTTAATTGTTAGATACAGAGGGATTTGCTTCTTATTTATGATGACTGTGTAACAGTGTTTATCAATGATTTCATCCCATACGCCATAGATTGGCAAATAGATAAATAATCTCACGCTTCCCCTCCTGCCTTTTTGGACAGCAGAGGGAAAGAGGGGTAGAGGATCCCAGGAGGAGTAACAGGAGTCCTGCTCTACCCTGGTCTCTGGCTCTAATTAGCCAAACCCTATCTTTGAGAGATCTGCCTTTTAAAGGAACTTAAACAGCACCGCCCATGGCCCCAAAGGCAATTAATGCATTTTTTTTTAAAGCTGAAAACACAAAATCTGCACATTTTATAAACAAACGCTGAGAAAAACATGATGAGAACCAGAACTTTCAGCAAGAAACTCCATTCCAACCCAATGCTAAGCTGCCTTTCTAAGAGTTCCTGGATCCTAGCTTCCCCAGTGGAAATATTTATGAAGTCTCAGTGTGCTTTCCTGCAATACACCTAGAGATCCACTCTGGCTAAAGGAGTTCATGAGCTGAAATGCCTTGTTTATGCCGGGGAGGTACCAGGCAAGAGGGGAAAACTGGCTCTTAAGAAACAGAATAACCTATCCCCATATTTTAGTCACAAAGAGTATTTTATAATTAAACTGTATAGAGATGTAACTGGACTGCCAGGTCTACAGGTACTTGGTTTTGTTCCTAACCAGGACATCTTCATGGCCTAGGGATTTCTAGGTCTCTTAAAGTCAGTAGTGTTAATAGGTTGTAAGTGGCCTGGGGCATGGTGAGGCAGTGGGGACAGTGGAAGTGATGAGGACCTGAGAGGGAGGACAAGGATTTCTCCCAGACCCAGGATATCCTCTATCCCTGGACATTGGCAGGTAGGGGGCCCAGCACAATACTGAGTCTAGACAGCTACTTCTGAAGCTGGCTCTTTCAGTGACTAGCTTAGCAAGTCATTTCACCTCTCTGGGCTTTGTTTCCTTATATGAAAAGTTTTCTTTAGACAGAAGAATGCTACATTTCCTTCCAGCTCAAACATGCTCTGATACCATGACCTTGAGGCAAATCTTAAGAGATACTGGGGAAAAGGGGCAGGCCATATTCACCATGAGTGTGCTCACAGGGTTCAGAACATGAGGCATTACCAACAGAAAGGCATGTTCAGGCAGTGGCAGTTGATAAGGCTAGGAAGGATTTGTAGAGTATTACAAGATGGTGAAGCCTTAAAAGGTACATTGCTCCCCCACTTAGAATGCCCACCCAATGCCCTTTGTGTGCTGAGACCCACATGAGCACATCCAGTGTTCCAAGCAGTCACTCCTGATGAAGCAGGTATCAAAGGCATCTTATATTGCGCAAGGGCTCCTGAAAGCATGCCTTTGTTTCCTATCAGCCTGAAGAACTTGACTTGACAAACTGTTTTTCAAAGGCCCATAAACATCTTCTACCTCCCTTTCCCCAGCCCTGACATTATTATAATAATAAGGCTTCCTTTTCCTAGTTATCTCTCCTTGTCCTCTCTGAAAACCAGGGAAACATTGAAGACCAGGGTCTGAAAGGGCAGCTGTCACTTTGCTGTCACTCCAAGACCTCATCCACATTTAATTTAGACTAGAATAGGGCAATCATTTTCATCAGTCATCAGGCTGAGTAAAAAAGGAGCCCAAGTCCCCACTCCCACCCCCACACTCCATCCCCAAATTGCTGAAGGAACATTGCAAGTAGAGCAAATCATAAACCCTGTGCAAACTCTCCCTTCACACGCATTATTTCTTTATTTAATCCTTTTAACTTTCTTACCTGACCAAATAAGGTCTCAGGGCTAGATCCTGGCTCTTTGGGGTAGAGAAGGCCCCTTACCCTAGGGCCATGTGTTCCCAGAGTGAAACCTCATGAAGGATCTCCAGTTAGTCACATAGACCAAATGTCCCTTCATTCAAAAGTATACATGTGCACAGGTTTAGGGGCAGCAGAAAAATAGCTTTCTTTTGGTCATTCCTCAAAATCATTAGGGTGAGTTCTTATTTTCTATATGTCTACAATGATTGGGCTTAAAAACAGGCAAATCCATGGAAGCCCTTATGATCATGGCTGGATGCTGGGGAGAACTTTTTGAGACTTAACAAAAAGCCCACTGTTCCTGCAAATGCTCTCACCACCTCCAACATTGCTGGGTTGGATGAATCCCCTCCCTTTAAAGCCTTTGTCTTATAACAACACAGTTATACTTAGGGCAGTGTTGAACAAACCTCTACACAAGGTAGAACTCAAGAAAAATAAAATGCTTAAGAGTTAAATATATATATACATATATAACAGACATACACACACACACACACACACAACAGCAACAGAACTTTTTAAAAAATCAGGAAATGTAAGAGCTGCAAACTCTATTTAAGCATTTGAGTTTCATCTTATAGCTAAAATCTTAAGAACCACATGATTAGCCTCCACTGCAAAATCTGACTTCACTATTGCACTTTTGAATAAATTTGATTGCTGACTGAGACATTTTCGGGAGCTGGTTTATTTTGTCTTTCCATATTGACTTCATAAGCTACTTGGCTCCTCTCTTCTTGTCTCTAAATTTTGTTATCTTTAGTTATTAAACCCAAATGGCTACACTGTAGCGTCTACACTTCCAAAGAAGGTCTTCTGATACCCACTTGTTTTGAAATACATAATTTTAATTAGTTGCTGTTCTCTTCTTGTTGGCAGGTTCAGTAGGCATTTTAAAAGTTATTCTGAAAAATAGTTGTCTCCACGTACATCAGTGTAGACATTTTTCAATTTCTCAGGCTAAGTTAATTGGTTTTCACTGCGCACCAGTCTTTTTGTGGACAGGTGGGAGAGATGGTATGTACCTGTGTTCAGTTTCATTAGATGTTGCCAAATTTCTCTCCACAGTGGTGATTCTAACATATGCTTCACTCACATGCATAAGTGTTCCTGTTTCCTCACATCCTTGTCAACTTTTGTTGTTGCTTGCAACTTCCTGATCATTTGTAACTGGAGCATCTTTTCATATGTTTATTGACCATTTATATTGCTTCTTCTGTAAACTGTTAATATCCTTTTCAATTGGATTGACTACCTTTTTCTTATTAAATTGTAGAATTTCTTTATATATATAGGGTGCAAGTATCTTCCCCAGACTATTTTTTTCTTCTTACTTTGTTAATAGTATCTTTTTTCTACAGAAGTTTTTCATTTTAATAAAGTTTATCTATCTTCTCCTATGGTTTATGATTTTTGTGTCTCATATAAGAAACCCTTCCCTATTCCAATGTCATAATAACATTCTCCTATGTTCTCTTCTAAAAGTTTTAAAGTTGGCCTTTTTCACATTTAAATCCTAATATATCTGGAATTTATTTTGTATACATAGTGAAGTATGGATCTAATTTTATCTTTTCCATCCTGCTCACTCTTTCCTTTTTTATTTTTTTGGTGTCTTTTCTTATAGTTAAGATTTTTTTCTTTTTAAGTTCTTAATCACAAAATTATTCATGTTAAGTTATTAATCAAACTATTAAGTTATTTGAAGTTCTTAGGTCCTAATCCTATTTGTTTTGTGCCTAATTTTATCTCTTGGAGGATTCTTTCCTTGACAGTTTGTAATTTTAGATTGTGAGCTTATCTTCAGGAGAACTTTGTTTGTGGATCTGTGCAGACTTTCCTTTTACTTTTATCAGGTACCCCTGGTGTACCACAAGACCAATCTTTAACATAATTTCTCATCTAGAGTTTCCTCAAACTCATGAAGTAGAGGTTTGTGAGTACAAATTATCAGGGAAACTTCTGTCCCTCTATGGAGCTCTGGCTGAGACAGACAAGCTTCCCTATGCTGGTCGGTGCAATTTTTTTCTGGTTCGTTTTTCCCCTGAGGTGCAGTCCTTTGGAATTTACACTGCTCACAACAGGATATATTTATGGGAAAAAGACAACCACTTGTAAAGTGATGGACACATAATTAAAGTTAATTAAAGGGCAACCCTGACTTATGTACAAAGAACTAAACAAAGATTTTCTGTCTCATAAATTAAGAAGTAGTAATTGTATAGTCAACTGCCATAGCCCATGGCTCACTGCTAAATTCAGAAAATGCTTGTTTGTTGGTTTAAAAAAGATACCAACATTCACTTTGTTGCTTGAAGATTATGTATTTGTGGTGGGAGGGAGACTTTTGCACTTCTTTTGCCATCCTCCAGCCTTTCCCTCATCCTCCAAGAACCTTCCACCTGCCTTGCCAAGATGAAAATGCTACAAGAAACACTCGGCAAAAGGCTGCTTAGGAGAACTCTGTCTGAGAGCATGTGCTCTTGTTTGGATCTGAGAGAACGTATACAAGCAAGGACACACATCCAACAATCTCTCCTGGAGGCATGCTCCCTGTTCTTTTAGGAGTATATTAATCACTTTTATGCTCTCCTGACTCCTAATCACAGGCATTTCCAGTGTTGTCAAAACAGTGCCTGCCTACATCTGTTTTTGACTATTGGCTTGGGTTCCAGGGAATGTTTGTGAGAGAGGGAGAGAGCAAGAGATTGACAGTCTCTTGTTGACATTATGAGGCTGTTTGGAAATGAGAACGATCCAGATTTGATGTTGTAATTCTTCCTTTCATGGGCAAAAAGCAATGTCTCAGCATGACTGAGTATAACTAAACACACTGGGACACACCCCAGACACTGTGTGCTCCCTGGAAACTCAACATGCTTTTTGTTGTTGTGTTGTAGGACAAAAGGCAGAAGATGATTTTTGCTTCCCCACTCCAAAATCTCCTACCACTAATGAAATGAGTAAGACAAACTTAAAGAATTTTTTTCCTGACTTATATGCATATCTTTCTTTCCTTTTCTCCCCTTCTTTACAAGCTATAATCCTAATTACCACTCATCATAACAATGAATTAATTTTTAACTACAAAAGTAATAGATTCTCATTGATAAAAGTTAAAACAATACAGATAAATCAAAACCTCTTTGCCTACTCCCCTAACCCTACACTGCTCTCTCACTGTGCATCCTTATTATTCATCCACTACATATCCTTTTTCTAAGCATATACACTCACAAGCACATATATTCACATATAAGAAAGCATTTATTTTGTTTGGTGGGGGTTTTCATTTAATGCATAAATTGTATATTCTATATACTGTACTACAACTAGTTTTTCTCACTTAAGAATATACATTGGACCCATTTTTCACATCAGTACCTATTTATTGATCTCATTCTTTTTAATGAAAGTATAGTCTTCCATTGAATGGATGTATAGTAGTTTGATTATTTTCAAAAGATGGAAATTTCAATTATTTAAAAAAGTTTTTCACTATTGCAAATAATGCTATGAGGAATCCCCTTGTACATACTTTTTGGGGCCATATGTGCCAGTGTTTTGTCTAGCATAGGTACTGAGAAGTGAAATTTCTGGTTTTAAGGGTAACATTTTCTTCTTTAAAGCAATAATAAAAACTATCTATCTATCTATCTATCTATCTATCTATCTATCTATCTACACACTTAGTCAGCCTGGGCAGCCATAACCAAGTAACATAGACTGAGTGGCTTAAACACAGTTATTTCTTACGGTTCTGGAGGGTGAGAAGTCTAAGATCAATGTGCTGGTAGATTCAGTTCCTGGTGAGGGCCCTCTTCCTGGTTTGCCAACTGTTATCTTCTTGTTGTGTCCTCATATAGTGGAGAAAGAGTGAGTTCTAGTTTCTCTTCCCCTTCTTATAAAGACATCAATTCCATCAGGGGTGCCTCACCCTCATGACCTCATCTAAACCTAATTACCTCCCAAGCCCCACCTCCAAATACCATCACATTGTGGGGTTAGAGCTTCAACATAGGAATTGGTGGGGGTAGGGGTGGGGACACACAAATATTCATTCCATCATCTATCTACTTGCCTATCTATCAGTCTAAATAGAAAATAAATTCCTATGATAAAAATAATTTCAAAGTCAGGATAAAATAGTCATAAATCCAAAAGCAGCTATAAAAAAAGGCAATGGATTTTAATTGAACTATATCAATCATCACATCAGATCTAAGTAATCTAAACACACTAATTTAAAAACAGAAATTGTCTGATTGGATTAAAAGAAAAAAGCAAGATTCAACTATATGCTACCTACAAGAAACCTGTTTTAAATCTAAAGACATGGATTAAAAGTAAAGAAGAGGAACAAACATTTATCAAACACTGATAAAAAAAGAAAGCCAAAGTATCTATATTATCAAAGTAAACTTAAGGACAAAGAATTATTGCCAAGAATAAATGGACATTCATTACATTATAATAAAGAGGTTGATTCATAAAGAAGACATAGCAATCCTAAATGTATATGCATTTAATAAGACAGTTTCAAAATACATGAAGTAAAAACTGGCAAAACTGAAAGGAGAAATAGACAAATCCATAATTATAGTTGGGGTCTTTAGCACTTTTCTCTCAGTAATCAAGAGAACAAACAGCGAGAAAGTTAATAAGGATGTAGATGACCTAAGCAACACTATCAATCAACTTGATCTAATTGATACTTATAGATGACTTCACCTACAATAGCAGTACCTGAAAAAAGTTAAAAACTTGAAATCATGCAATCTATGTTCTCTGATCATGACAGAATTAAAGAAGTCAATAACCGAAAAATATCTTTAAAATCCCCAAATATTTGGAAATTAAACAATGTGTTCTAAACAACCCATAAGTCAAAGAGGAACTCACAAGGGAAACTGGAAAGTATCTTCAATTGAATAAAAATTAAAACACAAAATTTGTAGGATGCAGCTAAAGCAGTGCATAGAGGAAAATGCATAATGTTAAATGCTTATACCAGGAAAGGTTATTGGGAAACTCACAGAAGTGAAAGTAAGAGTGGAGAAACACAATAGGAAAGAACAAGAGAGGAGACAATAACTAGCACATAGCCATCATCACACCTCTCACCCATCCTGTGACCCACTGTTGCATCAGCTGCAGGCCACTGACCACCACAAGTTGCCCGCAAGTCTCTATTGGCTCTAGAAACTAGCCCTAGAAATAACAACCACTCATAACCAGAATGGTCTCCCTTGTTTCTACTTCTTCTTATTACCAACTCGCACTTTGTAATCCAGAGCTCATGGGTCCTGACTGGTAAGCCCAGATCATATGCCTCTATCCTAGCTGCAGAAGCAGTTAGGAGAGTAAGTGGCTTAAGTGTTCAGTTTCTATGATGGGAGACAGCTTGTGTCTCCCATAAAAACTTGAAACCAGAAATTATTAGGATGTTGAATGAGACTTTTCCTGACACTACGTAGCTGGTCAAAAAGGCCCAGATCTGAGAACAAACTGTGCTCTGTATTTTCAAGAGGATTTCTAGACGTCTCTCTCAAGAATTTTCAAGAGGCTGAAGCACTGGGTCTTCTACCCCAACCATCATCCTAGCTCTACTCTTCCAGTCTTTACAGCACAGCTGGAGAGGAGGGAGAATAAAAGAGGAATGCAGTGTTTACTTTGTGAGGGCCCATCCAACAACTCTACAGCCTTCACCCATCCTCATTCAGGCAAGGCTTCTACCAAACCTCTCTAACAAATGAGGGAAGTAGACCCAGGGAATCATTTGCAGAATTTGAGGGTATCTGCAAGAAAGGGTGACTAATGTCTCACTCCCTGCCTGTCTACCTGTCTTATGTGAGTGGATAACTGGATATAAGATTTGAAAAGGACAAAAGTGGAAATTCTAAGGTAAATTAATTTTTATTTAAAACTACAAGACCTGCATGAGGTTATCATTTAATAATGTTAAAGGAGAATTTGACAGAGTATGGCTGAAAGAATTTATGTTGGTGACAGTGCTTAGTTGCAGTCAACAGAATCCACTCTGGCTAGCTTTATCAGAAATGGATTTATTTAGGAATATGGAAAATTCACAGAACCACTGAGATGGTTGAGGCAATAGACCCCAGGTAGAGCTCGAAGGAACTGATCTCAGGAGTTTAATTACCACAGTTAAACATAAAAATAAAAGCAAAAGTCAGAAAGTGACCACAACTTCTGGCTCCAAGACACTGCTTCTGCTGAGAGGGGACAAGTGGATGCTCCGCATCCTGCCTTTTTACACAAATGTTAGTTCTAAGTCAAAATCTTTTGCAGGTACATCTTATTTATGGAAACTAAATTATATGTCTTCACACTTGGGGCATGGGAAATGGCAGTTAGGGTTGTTGTTTCTTCTACATTGGAAAACTGGGATTTAAATTGTGGGAAAATATTAAAATATGGAAAAAATATGTAATAGATTTGGGACAACAAAGTGATAGTATCTACTATAGCTATCACTGGGAAAAACTATTTTATGTTAACTCACATTGAGCTGAGACTGTAAAAAAAAACTTGTTGAAGGAGTGCATAACATTGATCTATACCTCGATTTTCTCACCTGAAATATATCTACATCAATTACACACAGATCTGCCTTATTATGTTAATGGTTGTGAAATATTCCATTGTGTGGATGAACCCTAATACATTCTATCCTCCAATGATAGAAATTCAAGGTGCTTCCCGTATTTTACTATTATTTAAAAAGTGCTGCTATGCAGATTCTGGCACACATGTCACAACTCTCCATGATCAGCTCCTTCCAAATGACAGGCTGAGATCTCTATGGTTTGTTGTTGTTGTTTTCCTGAGTTAAATACAAGGTTCTCTTTTTATTCCCTCTCAAGTTAATGTACTACATACTTTAAAATGAATTATTGAATAAAAACAACAGCAATACAAGCAGACTCATGACAGAGGTAGCTCTCATGCTAGCTATCTTTGTGACCTCAGGCATGTCACAAACTCCTTTGGTCTTAATTTGACTATCTGTTAACTGTGAAGTTTGGACAAAGTGATCTCTGAGGCCCAACTATTAAACTCTGTGGTCCTGAGTAGTATCCTTGACATATATGATACTGCTTTAACCTCTGAGGGTATCAATAACCATGTCTTTCACTTCTGAAAGTCTCAAGAAGAAAAAAACAACTTTCAGTTTTTTCTTGTATCTCCATCCCTTCTCATTTTCCCAGGATGGAAAGCAGTGATTCAGAGTTGACGCTTACTAGACTAATTGGGACATCATCACTGAATAAGGGACAAAATCTGAATTTACCCGTCCATCATCCCAACAATCACCCATATGTCCTGTTGATGTTTGGGTTCTAGAATGTTTATTTCCGAAGAAGCTCTATATCCCTATGGTTAAGGAACTGAAACATCCCTTCCTGATTCATCCAATTCTCTCTGAAGGAGCTACATAATTTTACTAATCAACTGGCTGGATTATTTTGTAAAGCATGGTTTATCAGAATAAGCAATCTGCTTCTTTAATTTGTTTTGTTAATACATACTCTTTAGTCTTTTAAAAACTTTGGAACCAAAACCCAAATTCCTTCATGAAAATTCAGCAAAACCCACTTTAAAAAGTTTCTGTTTAATGTATATGAAAGTACTTTGTAAATGTCACACTTTTACTGGACTCTATCACTGTGGACAAAATACAGAACCCTGGGTCTTGACTGGTCCATGGGTTAAAATGAGGTGGATAACCTTGCAGCAAGGTGAAAACAGCATAGGCTTTGTCAGGTGGCCCAGGATGTAAATCACATTCTGCCTCACTAGCTGTGTGGCCTTAAGGCAGTCATCTTACCTCTTGGGCCTCAAGTTAATAATACTTTCTTTACAGGGCTATTAGGGAATTTTAAAAGTATATGTAACATGTCTGTCATTGGTAATCTCCTGACAATGGTAATTGTTAATATTATTACACATGCATAGCGATGTTGATGAATACAAAAGACATTCGAGAATAACTGGTATTCAAACAGAAGACTGGTCATAAAGGCACGGGGAAGAAGGCAAGCACACTGGACTAGGTGTAAGGAACTACTCTCTGGCGTCCACAAAGCTGGTGAATGGAATCTCCTGATGTCAGTTCACCAGACACAATCTCCATAGGCTCTTATCAAAGCCAATCATGCTTTACTGTAGTCCACTAAACTGTTCATTATCTCTGCACATGATCTCTATGCCAAAAATATTATCTATTCATGCAGAGGTACATGCAATGTGTCGGGTCATCCTGGAACGTCTCCTTGTCTTTTATTCCATACAGACCACTGATTCTGCATCCCTTCCTCTCCACCCCAACTCTGCCTTGGCTCCGGTTGTTATCTTCTGTTTCCTGGATGCTTACATCGACTTTCTCTCACTCCCCTACAAGTCGTCTTTAATCTTACTGCCAGAATGATCCCTCCACTGCCTCCCTATTTATCTAAAGGATAAATCACATTCATGTATAGCACATATGAAACCCTCCATCATCTCTCCCATCCATGTCCTGCCTAAATTCCCATTGCTTCTTGCCATCCTCCTCCCACTCACCACCTCCCCTCTAGTCAAGTCAAACTCTACTCTCCCAAGAATAATGATCTATTTACATTTCCTGGAACACTTCATGTTCTGAGCTGCACCGGCAGTTAGTTCCTCCTGACGCGAATGCCCTCCACTAACTTGTTCACCTGAGAAACACCTGCTCAACTTTCTTGAAGCCTTCCATGACTCCTTCACTCAGCTTATGGCTCTCCTCCATGCTCAACCCATCTTCCAGACAAACTTCACTAAAGCAATTGCCCTATTACAGTGAACTGGTTTACCTACTGGTCTCTCACAATTGAGTTATAAGTCCTTGGAAAGGCTCTTTGATAATACGAACTACATGTTTTTTCATATTTATATCCCCAGGACCCAGCACAACACCTGGCACACAGTAGGTGCTCAATAAATGATGGTAACTGTCTATATTAGTTAGGAATGAATTTGGCTGCAGGTGATTAAAATACATGACTAGGAGTAGCTTGAAAAAATAGGGAGTCATTTTCCACAGATAACAAGACCTCTGGAAGCAGATGGTTACTGTTGTTAGCTTAGCTGTTCACTGATGCCATCAGAGGCCTTGGCTCTTTCAATCTTTCCCTTTTCAATTTATTCTCAGTACCACAGACAGAATAATCTTGTTAAAATGTAAGTCAGACCACATTACAGCTCTACTCACAGTCCTTACATGAGCATTCAAGGTACCACCCAGTTGAATGCCTGCTTTCCTTTTCTCTATAGTACTTAACACCATGTGACATACTGTATCTTTTACTATTATATAGTATATATTGTCTTTCTCTCCTACCACCACTAAAATATAAGCTTCAAAAAAGCAAGGGCTTTTGTATGCTTTGCTCACTTCTCTATCTCTAGCAATTACAACAGTGCCTGGCACATAGGAAACACTCAGTAAACATTAGTTGAATAAATGAATTAATTAAACTCTACCTCTCTTAGAATTTTAGCTTTGTCCTCATCTTTGTTGCCTCATGGTTATATAATGGGTGCTGCTTTCCAGACATCATATGCATGTCCAAGGCAGAGGGAAGGGGAGGATGGGAAGAGTGGTGCCAGTCACATGGGTCCCCTTTTATCAGGAAAGTAAAAGTCCCAATCAGACTTCAGCTTACATCTTATTGGCTCAGGTTATGTCACAAGCTCCTGCCAGAGGTGAGAACACCTAAGAACCAAGTAGGTAACTGGCCATCTTACTATCCTGAGCAAAGCTGGTAAGGTAGGGGAGAGCTGGATATGGGATAAGTAACTAAAAGTGTCTGCTGTGAAACTGCTGAAGGAAGAACCCACACCTTGGGAACAGAGTGAGAGCTATACTACCCTCTCCTTGAATCACTCCTCTGCATCTCACCCCTTCTTGTCCCAGGTGGTCTGGCCCTGGCCACTGGAGTGACAATGAAAGGGGCAGGCAGCCTGTGGTCTGAGCCTCAGGGAGTTCAACAGAGACATAAATGTCTGCTTCCTTGAAGCTTACAGGAAGGCGAGCATGTAATAGTGTACAAATGATAGCACCTCTCAGGCTCACAGGTGCACTCGGCCTTGATCAGGCAAAGAGCTCCTTCAAAGCCTCTGAACTTGGTCACCACAGATTGACACTGCCTGGCCTTTGGGTCCCCAGACTGCACATTGATGAAACTTTGGCAACTGTTAAATTGCCTGTAGATGTGTCCAGTCAGGCAGAAATTTCAGGCAGTGTCCTACAGGCTCTGTGTGTGCTTTCTCTAGAAACAGAGTGGGACTCAGAACCCCTCTCTGCCTAGTGGGTCTACACTGCTCTGTGTTCTCCAGGAAGTGACTGAAGCTTATCTGAACTCGAGGGAACCATGTGACAGTGTCTCAGGAGATGGTTCTCATGACACATGTAGCAGAAGGCATCCAGGGAGAAAAGACAAGTTTAAAGATGTCAGGACCTTGAATGTTAAGGCCTGAGGCATGGTGTCACAATAAAATTCCCTTCAGTTATTCCAGCTCTCACCTTGATTCCACTATGATACCTGTCATTTTGCTCCTCACTAGGTGAGGGGGTCCATGAGAAAAGTGGCTGTGCGCCCATCATCTTTTTGTACCTCGAGCACTTAGCACACTCTCTAGTGTATAGTAGGTGCTCAATAAATGGGCACTGAATGAATGAACGAAAGGTTCTCTGGAAACAGGATGTGACTGAATGTGGGAGTAAGAGGCCAGAGGGAATCCCATGTACCCTGTGGGTTGCACAGTACTTCTCCATTGCCTTTGTATTAAAATCTAAATATTTAAAACAATTTCAAAGATTAAATACTTAGATCTTCTTCTCTACTTTTGTTGCCACTGAACAGAAAGAGGAAAAAAATGCAAGCTTATCCATGGAATTTAAAAAGTTATCAAATAATTTAATATCAAGATAGACCACTCACAGCTAAAAAAATTCCATGATTCTGAGATTCCCCCTCAGCTTTATAATGTAAGAATACTTACTACCAAAGGGATAACTTTGATCCAAGTAAGTTTGTTAGTGTAATCCCCAAATATCTCTAATTGAACATGATTACTTTTTAAAAAATAAATGCAATATCTTCAGTAGCTAATTTCTTGCTCATTTAATTAAAATGTCTGTCATCTCAGATGTGGCATCCAGAGGCTGAAAGTCCCAAAAAGAAGGAAAGTGTTTTCCCTGAATCATGTCCTGGAGTATTTCCAGAGCTTATAATGGTGGAAAGGCGATCCTCTCTTATCTCCTGTGCCAGCCAGCAGCGTTCTGTCCAGACTGTTCCCACATACTCTCACCCAGATGAACTGTATTTAAAGAGACTACATCCTTAACCTGAACACCCTCTGATTTAGAACCCCAGCTGTTCCTGGCCCAAGAATTCATAAAGAAAAAAAGAAAGAAGAGCTATAGTTATAATCCCCTCCCTCTGGCTCCCAATTGTGAGCACCCACAGGCTTGGGAAGTTTATCAATGTGGTGGAAGAAGATAGTTGCTTCTCAATAGCTACCATGTTCAATATCCCTGTGGCCACTGTGTCTGCTATTGTTCCTTTCTGCTGTAAGGAAAGGTGCACATGAAGTCACTACACAGGACTGTCCTATGTGATGTGATGCCACGATTCGGCCGTCTTGTACAGTACAAGCTTTTCATTCCAGGATCGACCATTGTGCCGCTGTTTTGGAGGCAGCTTGGCATGAGCACAGAAAGTCCATACAGCCACCCACAACTTGATCTACTAGTTGTGAACGGAAACTTTTGAACACGCTCCACTGGCTGCACAATGGTACTATTTATTACTTTAGTCTCAGGGGGAAACGTTTGCTGTGTGAATAATACCAGGGACTTATGTAAGCCTCTTCATTTTCAGGGAGCTTTATGGGTGTCAGCAAATTCACACAACACCCTAGTAAGGTAGCAAGGCACTGTTGTGCCTTCTTTGCAGAGAGAGAACCCAGATCACAGCATCAGATTTCCCAAGGCCAAATGGACAGTAAGTGGCATAGACTTGTTTCCAGAGAGACCCATACTCTTCTACTAGAGAGCAAAATTTCCCACCTACAGAAAGACTCCACAGGGCTGAATCCTGGACTTAACACTTGAGGATAATGACCCTGACTTTTGACATATCTCCTAAGGTTGCCTTATCTTAGGTTTTGAATAGATGGGTGCAAAGGGCAAGACAAGGTAGAGGTACCCACATAGGATAATGGTAAAGGTTTTGGCATCTCTCACATGTGTTGCCATCGAGGGACTGTCCAATCTATACTCACAGGATCATGGAGGGAGGAGCTGAATATTCATAAAGCCCCATGAGAAAAAGCAGAACAATTCTTCCCACAATTGAGGACAGTTTTGTTGATTTCAATTGCTAGTTAGGAGACTGAGAAAAAGTTTTTTCTAACAGCTACAGGAACATGCCAAATATTTTCTGCAGTGAGTTGGACTGCAGCCTCCAGAAAGATATACCCAAATCTTAACCGTCAGACCTGTGGTTGTGACCTTATTTGGCAAATGGGTCTTTGCAGATACAACTAAGGATCTCAAGATGAGATCATCCTGGATTTAGGGTAGGCCTAAATCCAATGACAGGCATCCTTAAAAGAGAAAGGCAGAGGGAGATTTGAGACACAGACTCAGGAAGAGGAAGACCATGTGAAGATGGAGGTGGAGACTGGAGTTATTCAGCTACAAGTCAACGGAACTCCGAGGATTGCTGGCAGCCATTAGAAGCTAAGAGAGAGGCAGGAATGGATTTTCCCTCAGACCCTCCATGGAGCCAACTCTGAAAACACCCTGATTTCAGTCTTCTGGACTCCAAAACTGTGAGAAAATAAATCTGTTGTTTTATGCCACCCAGTTTGTGGTTAATTTGTTACGGCAGCCTGAGGACATCAATACACTTGCTTCCACTCCTTCTTCTAATCCTCAGGATCATATGAATTTCAACTCAGTTTAGCTAAATACATACCATGCCAAATCTTTTCATCTGTGTGTGCGTGTGCTGAGGGTATTATAACTCTAAGATGGTGACAATAGTGAATGAAGAAATGCATGGACATGACTTGCCCCATTGTGAAGGTAGAAGGGACACCTTAAAGGAAGGAAAAGTCAAGGACCAGTGGAGTGAATTCAAAATTCTGATCACAAAACAACAGTCTTCATATATTCTCTTTTCCAGGGCACTGCACTAAGAAACACATAGTGGGCCACAAAGTACCCTTTAAAAATCGTATGGCTATAATTATTATCAATTTAATACAAATTTATTACACAAAATTTAGCTAATATAAAGATTCATAATGTGGAAAATGACAACCTCCAATATGCATATGGTACATAACACTCTAATTTTTTTCTCTGAACATATTAACACTCTCTCTCTCCCATCAGTCTTTTAAAAACTGGAATGGAGAATGGGTCTGCAGGACAGCCTGGTATCTACTAGTTTTTTGGCCTATTTCAGTTTGATGAAGGAATGTTTGGCTGAGTGTTCCTGGATGTAAGTCCTGCTTCTTCTAAGTCTTGGGTCAGGCACTAAACTCTCACTAAATACATCTGAGCTGAGATTACGTTTTTGGTTAAGTACAGATTAGTAAACTTTTTCTGTCAAAGGCTGGATAGTAAATATGTCAGGTGTAGCAGACTATGAGGTCTCTGTTGTAGTGTGAAAGTCGTTATAAGTGATGTATACACAAATGAGCATGGCTGTTGTATTATTATTCTGTTGTTACATAACAAATGACCACAAACGTAGTGGCTTAAAACAACACTCATTTATTATTTCTAGTTCTACAGGTTAGAAGTCTGGGTGGACTTAGCTGAGTTCTCCACTTAGGTCTCACAAGACATGAAAGTGTTGGCTGGAGGAGCTCTTATCTTCAGGCTCTAGAGAAGAATTCACTTCCAAGCTCACTCAGGGTGGTGGTTATAAGATCAAGTAAAAAACCTTGAAGGAACACCAAAACTGTAATCGTTGTGGTATCCTACACAATGTCTTAGTCACAGTAGGTACTCAGTGAGTAAGTGAATGAACAAAAACTGGGTGCCAGAAGAGGCAAAGGAGATAAAATGCACCCTAGCCGTTCTGGTGCTGAGTCCACCGCTGTGGGTAGAATAAAATAACCCAACCACTGCTTGGAATATGAGCTCAGGCATGGCCTAGGGGAGTCCCAAGTGGCCCAGAGCCCAGACTCTAGCACCTGTGTACTTTCCTCAGGCTCCAAAGTGAAAGCACTCTAATGAAAAGAGTCGTGTAACAGTTAACATCAACCCAGCACACTCTGTCTTGATCACTGGGCTCAAAAGCCAAGTGAAACGCTCAATAGTCTTTCCCTGAGATGCCAGGTTCAATGTCAGGGTTTGGGTCTCCTTAGTGACAGGCTGGCCTGCCTGGTTGGGCAACAGTGCTGCAGTCCAGACTAGTGGCACTGTGTTTCTTGGTAGGCAAAATGGATGGATGGGAGAGGCATTTTCTAATTGGAAATGAGAAGGATCATGTTATTGGCTGAGGCCGTATCAGAGAAACAGTATTCACTCTGGAAAATCTGGGAGAAAGTGTCCTAGTACGTGAACTCTCCAGGACCTGGATTCACAGAGGATGAGAGGAGATCCTAGGGACCACCAGCTTCAACACTCATTTTTGATGTGGAAAGAAACCAAGTCTCAAGGACATTATATTACTTCCCCAAATGTCCCAAGCTAGTTAGTGAGAGTGAAGGAAGAGCCTATTTATTGGGATTCTCAGTAAAATGCCATGTGTGCTCCACATCCTCTCTTCTTTTTGTCCAAGTTCTTCCATTTTCACATAGGTTAGCACTTTAACCTGAACTGTGCCAGAGATAATTGTTCCTTTTTGCTCCTCCCACTGTCACAGCACCTCTCTGGGCTGTTGTCACTTTTTACCTTATATTTCAGAACACTAAAGAAGGTGCTTCCTGCCTGCATTTTCATGGGTCCTTCTCTCCTGGTTGCTGTTTTAGATAACATATCAAGTCTGCTGGTAAGGAATCAGAGCCTCAGCGGCACCCTGGTTTGATTTGGAGACTGGTTGAGGTCACAGCAATTCTTACATTAACTATCAATACCCAAGTAAGATGGGAAGAGAATTCCAAAAGATTTATTTGCATTTCTACTAATTTATGTCTAAGTTTTCCTTAAAGTGGAGAGTTCTGATTTCCCTCCACCACCTTAGCAATACCTTAAATCTTTGAAGAACATGCTTCTCATCAGACCCCTTCCCTACCAGTGGGTAACGTCTTTTCTTGGTCAACCCATCCCCAGTATCTCAGGATCCCTGTGGTTCCTGCCTTCAATTCCATCTACTTAGTCCCATCTCGAGGCCTCCTGTTCAACAGCTTGGGAGAGCATCATCTAGGAGTATTAAGAGCTGAGCTTCCACCAGGGAATTCTCTGGACTGCAATTCCCCAAACCTCTTCTCTCTTACAAGGCTTCAGGATGGCTCCAGCATGACGTAATGGTCTCATCCTTCTATTCTGCAGCTTGGCCTCCCTTGGTGTTGTTTGATATCCCTCCCTAGCATGACAGGGAGGTCCTATATTTTCACCAACACAGGGCTCTTCCAGCTCTTCCACAAATTTGTGCCCCTCACTTATGCCATGTACAGCTGTGGGACATGGTGATTGTTGTGGCATTTGGCGCTCACTGGGCTTTCTTTTCTTTTCACTGTTAAAACTCACTTATTACTCTGATACTGTCCCCTGCATCACCCCTCTTAGACAATTCACTGTTTTTGTTCCCCAGAGCCATTCATCTTGGAGACTATGGGACTAATGCACCTGGATGGGTTCAGAAGGCCCTGAAGAAATGACACCATGAAGTCATCTACAGAGACCTGCCACCCTGCTAAGAGTTCAGGCAGGAACTCGGCTGTTTGCTTGCACAGGTGGGGCCTCTGCCCCTACCTCTTGCCAAGAGCACCATCAGTAAAAATTAGGAAGAAGCCTCTATCCCTCTTCCTCCCCACATGCTTCACAACTGTTTCTTGAGGAAGCTATTGCATCCTCATGGCTACCAGCTCTGCACATCTTGGGATCCCCATTCTGAGGCCCCTTGCTTGATTCACTGCCCTCAGTCCCCTTTCTCTTTCCATTTTCTTAGAGCAACTGTGTTCATGCAATGAAGGCAAAGCTTGTGTTGTTGAAGCCACAGCTGTTTCCACACACGACACTTACCTTTCTCTTCCTGATCCTGGACAACAGGCCCTGAATGTACGGCTCCTACCTTGGCAGGGGCATTCCTGTCTCAGCTCTGTCACCTGAAGTTTGGTCCTAAAGGAGAGATACGGTGTTACTTGTTATTACTTTTGCCCAGGATTGTTTTGAACCTTAAAAAAATTTTTTCTTTTCCTATTTTATAAGCAAAATGTTATGCCCAACCACCCAAAAAGATCTTGACATGACCCATCTAGGGAGACAAGATCCCACCCCCAACAGGTGTCCCCTTTGAAAACTCATGATGCGGATTCCCTCCAGCAAAGAGAATTTCTCAAACTTAACTTGGCTTATATTATGAAAACAGTGGCCTTTTACTGGTTCCCAAATTATAAAATTCCGTTATAATATGAAATACATTTTTTTCAAAGTATACATACATTTCCTTCTAGAAATGCTGAGACACATCCCCAGGAATTCTCTTCATCTGTGTTAGAAAACCAATGCTATGAAACGTAAGGAAAATAAAATGGAATGGGTGGAGGCCACACAAAGAAAAGCTCTGTGGGATCCAGAGAGAAACAGAGCAGAATCCCTTTATGAAGCTGCCTTTTCAGATGCTTTCCAAGCTGAGGGATGTTCTCAGAAATTGGGATGTGTTCTGTCTCAACATGCACACCATGCCCATTGTGTTTAAAATAGCACAGTTCTGTGTATTATGCTATATATTTCCCAAATGAAAAAGTTTTCACCTCAACTCCAGAAAAGCCCTGCTTTATAAACTTCTTTAAGTGCAAGGAGTTCAATGTGACTCTTGCACCAGCTAGTCAATTTCATCATTTACCATTAGTAGATCCTTGAGAAGCCATGTGAAGACCTCCAGTCTACAGAGTTAATTGCAAGCATATAAACTCAAATACCCCCAGCCAGGGACAGGAAAGGGCTGTATATGTGCATTTTGGGTAAGGGAGTCAGGGCTGGTGGAATTCTAATAGAGAAACAGAGATCACGGCTTGCAGGGCTCTCCTTTGAACCTGATCATTTTTAAGCTTTGCCTCTCCCTGAGCAGTAATAAGAGTTGATGCGATGTGTCATAATCCCAGGGTGTGAAGAGAGACACGAAATGTGTTTCATATTGTAACAGATTTTATAATTTGGGAACCAATAAAAGGCCACTGTTTTCATAAGTGATTTCGATCACTTCAGCTCAGCAGACGTAAGGAAAAAAAATCAACATAACAATCTAACAGACATGATAACAGGAATCATTACCCAGGCTGGTCAACTCTGCATGGTCTTGTCTGCCTTGGCCCCACAAAGCTCCACTGTCCAGTTAAATATACCTGGACTGGCACTTTAGAGACACACACAAACATGGGCTAAGGTTGTGCTGAATAGGAGTGACCTGAAAGAAACAGAGGGGAAAAGATGGTATTAATGGCTCTTTTTCATATCAACAGTATTCAGTTAGAAAAGGAGTAGAGGGTTCAGACATTTTTTTAATGCCCCCAAACCTTACTATGTATCCAGGATATTTTGGGTTCTGCTTAGTATTTGATTTGAGTTTCAACTATTTTAGCAGTTGACTAAGTAAAAGCTGAGTGAATCACATGCATTAAAATCCTGAAAGCCTTTCCCAATCTAAAGACAGCTAATAACTTTTTAGCCTACATTTTACATGAGGAAAAACAAATGTTTCAATAAAGTGTCCCAAATTCTTAGAAGAATCAGAGATAAGAAGCTCCCATCAGTGACTTCAGCGTCGCCGGCCCAATTTAGCAGTTTGGGCTTTGGCAGCAGTCCTACTGACAGGACAGAGGGCTCTTTGGGAAGAAAGACGAGTGTTATTTATTAATTATCTCCAGATGGTCCAGTTCTTACAATTCCTAAGTTGCTCAGATTTTCAGAGTGGAAATTTTATTCATAAATCATTTGAGGTTGATTTGGTCTAAGCAGGGACAATTTTGAGAACACAAATGACAAAAAGAAGGCAAAACAGTCTCTCCTGGGACCACTCAGGAGACTTGCCCTTGCTTGTGATGCCTTAGTTAATCACCATCTGCATTCTACTTTACAATTCACAAAGCCCTTTTCTCAGACTCTCAGACGGATCTCACCCTTTGCACCTGGGAGGAACTGCTGACATCTTCCAGGGAGGGAACCAAACAGAATCATTAATTTACTGTTAGAGAGTATCTATCTATCTATCTATCTATCTATCTATCTATCTATCTTTCTATCTACCTACCTACCTATCTGTCTGGCACAGGTTAGGGATTAGAGTTCCAATTCTACCTGTTTCCTTAAGCATTTCCCCCTATCAGGAGCTGTGTCTGATCTACACTTCGCCATTTCCCTCCTGCCGTCCCTCCCTTCCTCTCTCATTCACTTCTCTCTCTCTGTCTCTCTCTCGCCATTTCTTCCTTCTATCCTTCTGTTCTTCCATCGTTTCTTCCATTTAGCCAACAATTATTTATTAGGCCCTTACTATGTGCCAGGCATGGGGTTGGGTTAGGTGTTGATCAGAGTTTGGAACACTCTTTCTTCAGATGGCAGGGGAGAAAAAAGTAGGGCCTGAGCCCTCCCTTGCCACGGAGCTCTGTAGAAGCTCATAAATTCCAGTGCATGAGAGTCCATGTATACAATGCGAAAAAACTCTTACCATTTCTACTTTTGCTAATGATGAATGTAAGACTCTGGGGAAAGATAATCTGCCCAAGGTTATAAAATTATAAGTAAAGTTGGTGGGGGTGAGGGGGCGCTCCTTTGGGCCTTTAGACACAACTGGCCATGATTCTTCTGGATATGTTTTTGGTTTAGCTGAAGAAGGGAAAGAGAGGGGCAGTCATGTGTTACCAATCCTACTCAGTGGACCACAGCTGAAGGAATGGCTTTGAATCATAGACAGCATCTGGCTCAAAGCAAGGCATTCAGGGATTTTAGAATAAGTGATCCAGAGGAACATTAAGAAAAGTTGTTCAAAATTATGGTTACCAGGGGTAAAGGGGGTGGGAAGGCATAAATTGGGAATTTGAAATTTACACTTCCTGGGGAATGATGGAAATGTTAGCTACGTTGATTGTGGTGGTGGTTACATTGGTGTATACATCTATCAAAATTCATCAGATTGTATATTTGAAATATGTGTAGTTTACTGTACAGTAATCATACCACCATAAAGGTCTTAAAAAAAAAAGAAAAGTTGTTCATTCCTGCCTGAGTTTACTGACTGATGTGCATAAAATACATAAAAACAGGACAAGAAAAATGCACCTAAAGGAAAAAATGACTGATACAGCAAGAAAATCATGGGAATATAGGTATGTTATTCATTTGGAAGGCCAACTGCTAGCATAATACATACCTGTAAAACTGATTTATAAATTAATTCTCTAGGAAGAATAATCCAGTGGTTATTCTAGCAATGTTGATTGCCACAGATGTAAGAATGCAATAATAAAAAGAAGTAGGACAAAGAGAGCTAACCTGGAGTTTCTCAAACTCAAGAATATATTGAAACTACCTGGAGGGTTTGTTAAGACATGCATCAGTAGGCTCACCCCCAGAGCTTTTGATTCAGTACGTCTAGGGTGGGGCCTGAGAATTTGCATTTCTAATGAGCTCCCTGGTGAAGCTGAGCAGCCTCACCACCTGGGAGCACAGTGAGAACTCTTTGAGTTAGAGATCATCTTCAGGAAGAGCACAGAAAGGCATGGATGGCAAGAAGTATATGATTGAATGGTGCAGGCATCTGGTGTTAGGGACTTAAGAAATTGGGCTAGGCAGTGGAGAACTCTGAGTTAAAAAAAAAAAAAGGAAAGACAAGACATTTTCTAAAGCAACAGAAAGACATTAAATTTTTTGATGAGAAGCATGGTGGATCTGAAACAACCTGTGTTTCAGAAAGATAACTCCAGAGACAAGGTAAGGGGTCTAGGTCTTCTTGAAAGCAGAAGAATTTTCTTGGGTGGAATCGTGGCTATCCTGTGTCATTTCATGATAAAGTAAACTAAATGAGATAGAGAAATTAAGTGAAATGATACAAAATAAACTGACATTATCTTTTAAAAAGAACTCCAGTATTATCTAACAATATAATACAATTGATTTATTTTTAATTTAAGCAATATATATATACTTTTTATAAAAATTTTGGAAAATACAAAACTAGAGAGAAAAAAGGTCAATTACCCAAATTTTTACCAGTTCCAGAAAACAACTAGCAACTTTTTAGTATATTGTCTCAATCTTTTCTATGCATAAGAGTATTTTACTCTTTGTGTTGTGACCGCACTATAAATAAGTTTTTTCCTACCTAACTTTATAAAAATTTCTTTCTTAAGTCATTGTAAACTCCTGCTAAATACAATAGTTGCATACGAGTATGCTATAGCAGTTACTGATATTTGCCTAACAGTCATATTCAGGATTTTCCCTGCCTGCTGAATCTTGATGTTTTTAGGCCCATACCCCCCTTATTAGACTTAAGTAAATCTTGATTAACATAAAATAATCATGGTAGTTCCCTCTCGCCAGTAATTAATTTAATGGCTCTCCATCATGTTAGAAAATGTCAGTCTTTTCCTTTGACAAAGTTCTCCATGATGGTAGCAGGTTGAACAATGGCCTCCAAAGTTAAGGTCCTAATCCCTGGACCAGTAAATGTTACTTATTTGGAAAATGGCTCTTTCCAAATGTGATTAAGTTAAAGATCTTTTGATGAGTAGATTATGCTGAATTATCTGGCTGGGCCCTAAATGCCACCACAGGTGTCCTTATAAGAGAGAGGCAGTGCTTGATTCTGCAGCACATATACTAAAATTGGAACAATACACAGAAGATTATCAAGGTCCCTGCATAAAGATGATGTGCAAATTTGTGAAGTGTTCCATATTAAAAAAGAGAGAGAGAGAAAGAGGCAAGGGAGATTTCACACAGAAGAGAAGGTGATATGAAAATGGAGCAGAGAGAGATTTGAAGATTCTCCTCTAGAACCCCCCCAGAGGGAGCACGGCCCTATTGACACCTTAATTTTGACCCAGTGATACTGATCTTGGATTTCTTGTCTCCAGAACTCTGACAGAATAAATTTCCATTGTTTTGTGTCACCAAGTTTGATGTCATAGCAGCTGTAGACAACTAAAACAGTGACCTAGTTCAAATCTTTCTTGAAATGTTGTGTCCCAGTTCTGGTCAATCAGATATCGTCTATGGAATGGAAAGTTCTTTTCGGAAAAATGTTGCTCTTTAAAAGAAAGACGTGCAGGGAAAAAAAGTCTTATTTCTTCTGCTAAACGTTGTTGTATCTACATGTAACATTAGAACTGTGGGCAGCCATCTTGTGACTATGAGGCATGTCAGCCTGAGAATAAGCCAAAGAGGCAAGGATGGGAGAGCAGAAAGATAGAACAAACTTGGGCCTTGGGCCTAACATCATCAAACAGCTTTGATTAACCAGCCCTGGGACTTCCCTATGGTGAGACTTCTTACATGAGATAATCTTCTTCTGTGAGATTAATGTGACTTTTAGGCTATCTTTAGTTTGGTTTTGCCTTACTTTCAGCTGACAGCAACATACCAGATGCAAGCATCAAATGGATTATACTGTAACCTAGGAACTGGCAAACTGAAGGCCTGCAAACAGCTGCCTGGTTTTACAAGTAAAGTTTTATTAGAACACAGCCTCACCCAGAGACCACTGGCTATGCTCTTTTGCATCACAACAGCAAAGGTGAATAATTATGATGTAGATCAATTGGCCCACAAGCCTAAAATTATGCTATTTGACCCTGTAAGAAAAAGTTTGCAAATTTTTGCCATTCTTAAATACAACCATTCTTTTATTGTTGGAGATTATTTTTCTAGTTTGTTGAAAAATTATCTTCTTTACACAAGTTTTTAAACCTGTCACTTGGTCATATTTCTGCATATAAGACCGAGTGCTATACATAGAGAAAGAGTCCAATAAGAAAAGAAATAATACAGGCATGGAAACAATTTACAATCATCTCCTAGGTCATCTAGGATCTTATCAGAGTCTGCCAAGGATTGTGGCCAATGTGTGAGATTGCATTCTCCACCTATAAATAAGTACAGGTGACTAAAACAACTAAATTCAAAATTATAGCCTAATCTAGAAGAACAAGAAAACAAGACTTTCTTTCCCTATTTTAAGTTTAAATCAGCCAAACTAAACTTCCTCCCAGGCTGTTGGTGGAACTTACATCACAGTGAATGTTATTACAGCTGAGAGAGAAAGGGCCCTGAACCCAGTTTCCAGTAGGCAAGCTTGAAGCACCCTACTTCACAGATGCAATCTATGCTGGGGAGGTAACTACTATTTAGTATATAAAGCATGACTCAAATTGTATCATGTTAATGGAGCCAACTGTGTATTTACTGATGTTTGACTCTATGTCACATCTTCTCTCAATTAAAGAAGAAAAATGTCACTTCTTTTTAAAAAGTTCCCCAAACTGCACTGTGCTCTGAAGGCACCTTCCTTTAAGGGACCTGGTGGCAGGCAGTCCTACATTTAGAATTGTGGCTGCACAAAAGCAGGCTGCAGGAGGGAGTCACTGACCAAATAACCCTTTGAACTTCGCAGGAAAGTCAAGCTGCAGCTGCCCCCAACCAGACATTTCTACTGGCTTTCCCAGAAGCTGCTCGGGGGTGTCTATGGGTACAGACAGAACAAGATGTTTGCATCTCCTAACTTTCTGTAGGGGCTTCCAGGTTGCCCCAGAGGCAAAGCCCAAATTAAACTGGTGAGGTGCATAGGGACCTGAAATAATCCTTGAGGATGAGCTGCACCTTGCCCTTTTGTCAGGAGGAGTCATCTAGGATGAGCCTGGCATCCTGGAGGGAGTCCTGAGTGAACAACCCCTGAAGGCAAGGCTCCATAAATGCCCAGGATCTGGCGATGCTACACACACACGCACGCGCGCGCGCCCACACTCAGTGTTCCAGGCTCAGAATATGATCAATAGAGACAGAGAGTTTCAACTCCATGAATATCCAACAAGAATCAATAAAAGTGCTTTTGGAATGCTCCCATCTGGGACTTCCAGCCTGTACCACAGTTACTTCCTTTCCAAAACATCTGATACAGCAGCCTTCCACTTCCTTTTCCAAAGAATGCTGGACCTATGTTAGGTTTTCCATATCAACTGTGCAAAACAATGACTTCTCCCTCTTCATTTCTTAACTGAGACAGACATTAAAAATGTGTAAGTGAGAAAGCATTCATTTTATTGAAGGTTTTCAATTCTTGTAATATTTAAAGTAAAAATGATAACTCATAAACAACTGAAGTAAATAAATTTTTTGAGTTAAGACATTAAGAAAGGAGCAGTTAAAAACTGAAGCACCTTTCCCTTAATAACTTGAAAGGGCTTTTGTACACGTTATCTGCTATCTCACTTTAATTTTGATATACAGCCCTATAAAATGAGCAGAGATAAGTACTGTTTATTCAATAGCTAGTGATGCTCAGAGTGATTAAACAACTTATAAAGGTTGCATTGTTTCCTTGTTAACCATGTTTATGATTATTAAAGTAGTCTGTGCTTCCAATATTTTAAAAAACAGAAACTTAGAAAAATTTAGAAAACTATCCATTATCTCATAACTTAAACAAAAAGCCCTCAACCAAATAAAGGAGTCTGACTTGGCAGGAAGGTACGGATTTTACTATCAGACAGATGTACACAACCATCTGTAGTTTCAGAAAAGTTACTTGGCCCTCTCAGCCTCATTTTCTCATCTGTAAAATGGGCGTAGTAATATTGACCATGCAGGATTGTGGTGAGAATTAGAAATAAAATATACAAAGCTTCTGGAACATCATGGAGCCATAATAGATAGTAGTTATTCACATTTGTGGGTATTTTCTTCCAGGATGACATTCGGGCATCAGTTGTTTGGGTTTTATATTTAATTTAAAATACTTCTTATATACAATGTTCTATCACAATACAAAAATTTATAGACATACATTCTTTATACACAAACTCTTTATAGACATTACTGCTTAAGAGAAAGTGCATATACAATCTTCCACAAAAATAATCCCTATTGCTGGACATCTTCACTTTTCACTCTTAAAAATAACACTGACAAAAATCTTTATGCTAAAGCTTTGTCCACATTAAATGCTCAGGATCAATTTCCAGAAGTAGAATGAATGGGTCAAAGGCCCATGGTCCTTGTGTTCTAATTGCTTTCTAAAAGGACTGTACCAATTCTCACAATCAAAGCAGTTGAGAAGAGGGTCATCTCACCTCACTCTCACTAGTCTCTGTCTCCATCACTCTGGAAACCTGTGAAAACGTGGTCACAAGGAGAACATCTCTCTGGTTTTGATTTATGTTTCCTTAGTTGAATGATGTTCAGTGAGGTTGAAGTTTTCCAAATATACGTTAAGTTTATTTGCAAATTAATTGTTCTTTTCCCATTTTTGAAATATTAGTGATTTTCCTATAGATCTATGTAAGTTCATTACATATATGAAAAATGTGAACCTTGCTGAGTGACCTGTCACTAAGTCAAATAGGCAGGGACAAACAAGACAGCAATGACTGTGAGGGAAGGACTCTATCACAGGGGTCACTGGTGAACCTACTGGGTCCTCAGGCAAACTGGGCCCATGATTTCTTAAACTCTCTGAAGGTGTGCAGCTTCAAGAAAGTCAGGAAAGAGGGAGAGAATCACTTCACTAGCATTTGTTGAGTATTAAACCTGACTATTCAGTCTCCTATGCACCAGGTATTTACTGAGCAACTACTCAATGTCAGGTTTGTTCTAAATGCCAGGGATGCTACAATGAAGAAAAGAGATGGTGTCTCCACTTTCACGGAGCTTATTTACTGAATGCTTCCAGAGTGTCAGGTGCATTTCCAAAGGCCTTCTCATCTGTCACCTCAAGAACCCTATGTGGTAAGTATTACTATTCGTATGTTTTTCAAGTATGAAAACTGAGTCTCCAAAAGTTTCTTTTACTTGGTCAGCAGCAGACAGCAAGCAGTTTAGTGATAGAAGCAGGGTTTGAACCCAGGCACCCAGGCTCCAAATCCTACATGTTTTTACTATCCCAATAAATAAGACAAAACCTCAAGTACAGGCAGTCCTTGTGCAGTGCTGTAAAAATGACCTAGCAGGCTGAAACTGTGCAAAATAAGCTTAATAATCACTGGGGAAAATTACAATTGTTTGCTAACTTTTAGAAATCTTTATCAAAATGTTAAAAACACTCCAATTGCCAGTTATAAATATATATGGAAATAAAAAGATAGCAAAACAAGTATTTATTTAGCACACTGTAGTTTTTTTAACACCTTTATTGTGGTATGGTTCCTATACAGCAAACAACACATATTTCAGATGTACAATTTGATGAATTTTGATAAATGCATACACCCATGAAACCACCACCACAATCAAGATAGCTAACATTACCATCACTCCCCAAGAGGAAGCACACTGTAGTTTTAACAGATAGGAAAAACTGAGAATTAAAGTATTTTATTTCTTTGTAAAGACATTATCTAGAGGAATTAGAATGGTGTTGGTCTTCTTGTCATTTAACCTATAGTACGGAGTGAGTATCTTGTCTATGCCTTGGTAAATTGTCAGTCTCTTCTAAATTTAGATCTGCTTTTACCATTTTATCCTTTGCACTTTTAATGCCATGAAGTATCTGATAGTGTTTAATGTGTTTTTGGTTGGTTGTTTGTTTGTTTTTTTGCTGGTGTCACTTCCCCTAAGACATCTTCATCTTTTTGTCATTTTCGTCATTTATGGCAATAAGTTAACCTTCACTAAGTTCCTTCAGTTGCTTATCTTGAGTCTCTAGAATGGCTCCAGTGTCAACATTCCCATGCTCAGCTATATTTTCTAACTCCATTTAGATTCAATTTAATTTTATTTACTACATTATCACTTTTTCTTTCTTTCTTCCCTTCTGTTTTTGTTGGCAAATCATTCCACTGACTATCCATTTTTGTAAAATGCCACATAGGTTATCATTGGAAGACAAGGAGGCAATCCAACTACACACTTTGCTGTCCATGTGTAAACTGAATAACAGATGCACAGTGTCCAGTCATCTACAGAGTTTGAAAGAAGTGGCATAATTGGTAAATACTTATGGTGAGGCATATATTTAGAAGTGATGAGCTCACCACTTCTTAAATATATCCCCTGACAAGTTAGCACCGAAGTTTGTACTTTATGGAGGTACTCACAGTTCATACACCAGGGTATATGAAACACGTTGCTGGCAGAGACTGGTTTTATTTAAATAAACTAACTACATTTTGCTGACTGAAATTCACACATATTGGAATCCTGCAAAATGAGGACTACTTGTATTATCTTTGGGTTTCTTGGCACTGGGTCTTGCATAGTGAAATGATAGCACTTTTTTAAATGTTTTTGTTGAGTTACAGTCATTTTACAATGTTGTGTCAAATTCCACTGTAGAGCACAATTTTTCAGTTATACATGAACTCTTTTTTTCACTGTGAACTACCACAAGATCTTGTATATATTTCCCTGTGCTATACAGTATAATCTTGTTTATCTATTCTACATATGCCTGTCAGTATCTACAAATTTTGAAATCCCAATCTGTCCCTCCCCACCCCCCACCCCCTTGGCAACCACAAGTTTGTATTCTATGTCTGTGAGTCTGTTTCTGTTTTGTATTTATGGTTTCTTTTAGATTCCACATATAAGCGATCTCATGGTATTTTTCTCTTTCTTTCTGGCTTACTTCACTTAGAATGACATTCTCCAGGAACATCTATGTTGCTGCAAATGGCGTTGTATTGTCGGTTTTATGGCTGAGTAGTATTCCAACATATAAATATACCACATCTTCTTTATCCAGTCATCTGTGAAGGATATTGAGGCTGTTTCCACGTCTTGGCTGTTGTAAATAGTGCTGCTATGAACATTGGGGTGCAGGTGTCTTTTTGAAGTAGACTTCCTTCTGGATATATGCCCAGGAGCGGGATTCCTGGGTCATATGGTAAGTCTATTCCTAGCCTTTTGAGGAATCACCATACTGTTTTCCACAGTGGCTGCACCAAACTGCATTCCCAACAGCAGTGTAGAAGGGTTCCCTTTTCTCCACAGCCTCTCCAGCATTTGTCATTTGTGGAGTTTTGAATGATGGCCATTCTGACTGATGTGATGTGATACTTCATTGTAGTTTTGATTTGCATCTTTCTGATAATTAGTGATATTGAGCATTTTTCATGTGCCTATTGATCATTTGTATTCTTCCTTGAAAAACTGCTTGTTTAGGTCTTCTGCCCATTTTTGGATTGGGTTGTTTGTTTTTTTCTTATTATGTCGTATGAGCTGCTTATATATTCTGGAGATCAAGCCTTTGTCGGTTTCATCATTTGCAAAAATTTTCTCCCATTCCATAGGTTGTTGTTTTGTTTTACTTATGGTTTCCTTTGCTGTGCAGAAGCTTATAAGTTTAATTATAGGTTTAATTAGGTCATTTGTTTATTTTTGCTTTTATTTATATTGCTTGGGTAGATTGCCCTAGGAGAACAGTTTTGAGATGTATGTGAGATAATGTTTTGCCTATATTTTCTTCTAGGAGGTTTATTGTATCTTGTCTTATGTTTAAGTCTTTGATCCATCTTGAGTTTATTTTTGTGTATGGTGTAAGGGAGTGCTCTGGCTTCACTGATTTACATGCTGCTGTCCAGTTTTCCCAACAGATAGCTCATTTTAAAGAAGACAACATTGATTTTATTTTGCCAAGTTATTTCTTTCCATCCTATAAAATAGCAGGGTGTGGCCACAGAATGCACTATTGTTTAATCATTCTGTTGAAAATCCAGTCCACATATCTTTTCTCCTCACCCCCATGGACCTGCTCTTTTAGGATAATTCCATCTAGCTTACAAAGTAGTAGTGAAGTTATTTCCTGTCTTCATGAAAAACACTTCCATCCTCTCCCTGCCCCGGGGGAGGAAATGGAAAGAGAATACTTATCCATCACAACAGGATATAGAGCTATGTACCTGGGTCCTCCCCCATGTCTCAGATTTAGTACAGTCATAACTCAGGCACAAATCTAAGCAATATGCCATATGTGCAGGCCCCAAGAGAAATCAGAACAAGCCTGCAGGAAGTTAGGCAGGAGAGCAAGCCCCAAAGACACTGAATTATCTTTGCTTCAATATTCCATTTCCTGTGTGGCCTGGTTTTCATGGGACTCTACATACATCAGTGCAAGGGGTGGGTTTGAGGGCATGGAATCTGCATTTGTCTCATCCTGGTGCAGATAATATTGTTAAAGGGAGAAGAGGAACACTAGGAGGTAGGGGTGCAGGAAAAGGGAAGAGCTAGGGCTGCCAGGATCAGAGTGCATGCTAAGATCATCATGGTTGGACCGAAGTGTGTAGTAATGTGAGAGTGTTTTGGCTAGCATTTCCCAGAGGCTGATCCTGAACGCAAGTAGTTAATTTGGGTGGCTGTGCCAGAAAGACCAGGAGAGTGGGGAAAGCAAGGAAGTTATATAGAATATGTTAAACAACAGGTTGCTAATGTGGGCAACCAGGGCTGAGTCACCCTGGGGGACTCTGTGGAATAATGTAGAACATGCCATAGAGTTGCATGTCCCTCACTCAAGGGACAAGAACGCTACTGAGGACAGCTCAACTTCCTGGTTGAGGGCTCCTTGCTGTCTTTTAACTTTTCAGCATGTATGGTCTGCCCTGCATGTAACAGAACACACCCCAAGAGGCCAGAGGAAGCCTAGAGGCAGTCATAGATGCTTGCAGTAAAAATCCATCTGAAGTATACAAAATGATGAGTACCAATGGATTAAAGTAGAGCATCAACAGTGTCTGCTGTTGGGTTACAACTATGGGCTAGGCACTGTCTGAAGCATTTTGTATGTATTAACTCATTAATACATGAAGCCTCCAACACACCTACAAAGTAGGTAATATTATTATCTTTTTATAAATTAGGCACAGAGAGGTTAAGTAACTCGCCCAAGCTCACAGGCTAGCAATTGGCAGAGGAAAACGATACAGTAAGGTTCCATGTAACCTCTACACCATATTGCCAATATCCTCTGCAATACATACTTGATCTTCTCTACTTCCTTTGTTTTTCCATAAACTCTCTTAGATTTTTAGGCTCACTGTATGGCTGTGGAATAGGTTCATTTTTAAATAGGATAAATGAACAGCATTGAGTGGAGCAAGGCACTTTACATGAACAGGGTTCCCAAGAGTGTAAGGTAACAGCCAGTCCTGGACAGGATTGGGCTTATACATAAGGAAGAAACACTCTTTTCTTACTTAAGCCACTGTGTTTGGGAATCTTGTCATTACAATGACCCAATGTGTATCCTAACTAATACACAGGATACTGTTGGAGTTTTAGCTATGGCTCCCAGATACCAAACACAAAAGAAGACAGGTGGACCCAGCCCTGCCTGAGACCCTACACGGGAGGAGCTGAGTTAGCATCTATGTACTTGCTTTCCTGCCCTGGTTGGTTGTGCATGTTTCCTCTGCTTTGACTAAAAGACGGCTCAGCCTCTTCTAGAGTTCCCTTTCCTCACACAGGGAGCCAGTACAGGAGACCACATGATTAAGTCCTCTTTGGTTCCTCCACAAGTCACTGCTTGATTTCAAGTCTGCCTCACCAAACCAGTCCTGAGGTCTCTGTGCCCAGAGCTGTCAGCAAACCTCCCACTCCCTGTTTGTGTTGGCTTGTGTCACCATGCCGTGCTGGAGGTGTCGGCTAAAGCTATTTACTGGCTCCATTTAAAAACACCTTGAGGTGTTCTTAAAATTCTGCTTTGAGCAGCAATATGGACAGGGATGGCAATGAGGCACAAAAGTAATAGAGATAAACAGAACAGAACAAAATGTAATCATATTGTAATGAAATCACATGGAACAGCATGAAGGAACTTTTGAAAAAGTGGTATGTTATTTAAACCCATATGCATATATGCACATTTATATACATATTTGCACACATATATATGTATATGTACACACATGTGTAATTTTAGGAGATTTTTATGGAGCTCATCCATCCACACCATAGGCCATGTCCCAGGCTAAGTACAAATCCACTGCATATTCCTTTAGGCTAAAACAACTGAAAAATAGTGGACTTAAAATATTAGTTTAATATGCTCAAAAAATAATAGCATCTAAAATCAGATTCTTATTGCAAAAGCTGCCACATGAGCTTCCCTGCTGACTTTTGCCTACATCTGATAGCGAGATGTGGGCAGAACCAGACCATACAAAGCAAAGGGCTCAAAATCGGCTCACTTAGAATCAGCAACTGCCCCAGTTAAAAAAGTTCTTGTCCAATCTCCAAAACACAAAGACTCATAGAGGAGAAGATTACAAAGCTAGTCAGTGGCAGAATCAGGGCCAAGGTCTCTCTTCTATGCATCATGGCACCTCAGTGGTCTCCCAACTTCAGTATTCTTTCTTTACGATGTGCTGCAACAGTGCGTTAGAGGGAAACTCTGAGACATAGACTCCCTCACTCTCCACCACCCTCTTATTTCCTAGAGTCATAGCACCCTACCACCTGCCTTATCCAACTCTGACCCATGGGAACTGGCCACTTGTCTGCTCTAATGTGGGTGAGGACTAGTCAGAAGAGCAAGTTAAGAGGGAAGTCAGGAAAGAAGTCAGGCATGCTCGCCTTTACAGGTGGGGAAGCCGAAGCAACAATGACAGGAGAATCCAGCACTGCCTCCCTTCTGCAGCCCAAGAACCACATCTAGGCGTCCACATCTCTGCATCCCATGGGCTGGCACACAGTCTCTGTCTTGGATTGAAACTGTGAGCACTAGAACTCACTGTCTGTAAATTCTTTCTCCCAAGAGATAAATGAACTTACTAAGAGTTTCTAGAAGTCACTTAAAAGGGGGGCTTGTGACCCAAGCAGAAGAGTGCTGTGTGGGTTTTGCTCTTCCTCTGAAGTGACTCTGTAAGAAAGCAGCTTGCTTGAACCAAGGCATTAACATTCTTCAGCTCCGAGGTAGGTACAAATTCTCTTGCCAGAGTGACCCACAAAAAGCCAATGTTGATGGGACATGAGTTCCTTCTACCTGGAAAAGAAGGGTCTTGCTCCTGATGAGTTAGGAGGGGATAGGGCAGGAATATGAATAGTCCTTGGTCTGCAGTCATTATCAGTAACAGCATCTATTCTCAACCCTCACCCTAGCAGCGTTTCTTAAACTGACATTTGATCATTGTTTAAACAGTTATTATAATTTCAAAAAACACTTAGGAGCTTGTGATCATGATTATCACTTGGTGATCATTCTCGTTTACGACTTTAAAATGTAATCATACTGAAGTAAACCCCTTAAAAGATAAGAAATGGAGCACATTAGCATTGGTCTTTGTCTCTTTTTGATTAATCTAAATATGTTCTCAAAGCACTTCTTAGGAGGACCCAGAGACATGTGAAGTGTTTAAAGTACCACACCCCTAAGTCCTTTGATTCTTGGCTATGGGTCAGTAGGCTGGTATTATTCAACCCAGGCATACTTGGAAAATGTAGCTAAAGGACTGACAAATATGGAAGATCTAAAATGGATATTATACCCGTGTAAGTCTGAATTTCATCAAAGGACTATAAAAGGGGGAAGATTAAAGAAATAAAGTATATTGCCTAACTATGTGTTAGGCACTGTCCTGAGTGCTTTATATATAACTTATTAAGCATCATAACAATCCCATGCACTAGGTACTATTTGTCCCATTTTACAGATGGGGAAGTTGATAACCAGCATGGTGAGGCAACTGACTCAAGGCCACTGAGCTATGAACTACGTACATGGCAGTTAGGAATTAAGTCAAGAATGTGTGACTCTAGATCATATGCTCTTAACAGTATTTCATATTGCCTCTCAGTGCCAAGAATACAAGTGCTATTCTTAAAATAAAATATAACATTTTGAGGTGTGTTCATTCATTTAATATATATTTACTTCATACTAGGAGCCGAGGATACAGACAGTTGAAAATGACTAAGTTCCTGTTCTATGGAGTTAAAAATCTAATTGTATAGATGAGAATTGCATGGAACAAAAAATAATCATAGAAATAAATAAAATTAATGTAAGCTGTGATAAGTGCTACAAGAGAAATGAAGATCCTAAGATATTAAATAAGGGAGGGGATTCTCATCACCTAAGATCTCCAAGGAAAGCTTGGCATGGGATTGCATGCAGGTAGTTTATTTGGGGAAGCAACCCTAGAGAAGAGGAGTGGGGAACAGAGAAAGAAAAATTAAGAGCAAAACCCCAAATTAGGGTATAGTCTCAAGTTGGTCACTGCTGTGGTCCATGGGGGATCCTATTGGGACACTCAGGAACCATATAGCATGTGCCTCAAAAATGTCCACCTGAGGGACTAAAGGGAGAAGCACTGGCCTAGCAGCTCCCAAGGGTCATGTGTCATCAATTCCTTCCCATTCCCAGGCTGTGCATGTGAAGCTCCCACTGCAGAATCAGAGAAAACCTCGAGCAGAAACCAAAAGAAGTCAGGAATAGCTGAGGCAAGGTGCTGGCAGGTGACACTTGGGCAAGGCCACTGCTGTCACAGTGACCGGTGTAAGAGGTGGGCTGAGATGACTTCATTAGGTGGACGGGTCAGAGAAGGCTCCTCCATGGAAGAGCCTTCTTGGCTGAGATCTAGAGAAGAGAAGGAACTAGAATAGCAATAGAATAGGGAGAAGAGCATTTTCAGGCACAGGAAACAGCATGCTGGAAGGCCCTGTTCAGGTACTGAAAAATCAGCATAGCTGTGGTAAGGGGGTGAGGTAGTTCAGGATGTTAGAGTAAGGACAGAAACCAGATCATGCAGAGCCTTAGAGGCATGATAAGGATTTTATTTTAAGTGAATAGATTGACAGTACTATTGACCAAAGTATACTACTGTACGGGGGCCAAGAGCAAGGGCTTCCCTCAAAGTTAGGGCAGGGCAGACGGCTTGTACTGAGCTGCAGAGCTGGGGTCAGTAGGCAGGAATGCACTCTCCAACACATTGTCCGTGTGAAGAACTTAGAACCAAAACTGGGATGGGACCAGGAGCAGGACTGGATGGATACTGCTTGAGGAACTCCTAAGAGCCAGAGGGCCTTAATTTCCTTTGTCTGATGTCAGTATTGATCACCATGTAAAAGAAAATCTTAAATCTCCAGGATTTGGGAGAACAGGAATTCTGAAAGTAACTGGGGGCTCCTGAGTCTCTTTCCTTAAGTTGCATTTTCATCTTTCCCTGGGAAATCTTTTTCTTTGATTTCTGTCGCAACTGCTGTGCTGGGCCCAAAGGGAGGCATTAACATTCTGGTCCAAGCCTCAACAAAACACCGTTCCCTTGAGGTGTTTGTTGAACAGGAACTGCCTGTCTATGTTTATTTAAGCATATTTGCCACATGATTAATGAGCAACATGAAATGCTTATACCTGGGAATCATTAAACAGGTAATCTCCATTTCCCTTGCCTACCTGACCTTTTCTTAGCTTACAGATACATCAATATACATCCTGGGTCTGTAATACCTTTTATGGTTGTGTTAGTCAGAGTAGGCTAACTGCTAAACAAGAGTAAAATTCTAGTGGCTTAATGCAACAAAAGTTTATTCTCATTCCTGTCCCAGTCCCATGCAAGACTGCAGCAAAGCTCTGTTCCACACAGTCACTTGGGGATCCAGGCTCATTTCTTCTTCTTTTTTTTTTTTAAATTAAAGTACAGTTTACAATGTTCTGCCCATTTCTAGTGTAAAGTATAATGTTTCAGTCATACACATACATATATATATTCCTTTTCATTTTTTTCATTATAGGTTATTACAGGATATTGAATATAGTTCCTTGTGCTACGTAGTATAAACTTGTCATTTATCTATTTTATATACAGTAGTTAGTATCTGAAAATCTTGAACTCCCAATTTATCTCTTCTCACCCCCTTTCTCCCCTGGTAACCATAAGTTTATTTTCTATGTCTGTGAGTCTGTTTCTGTTTAGTAAAAAATTTTATTTTTGTTTTTGCTTTTTTTAGATTCCACATCTGAGTGATATAATACGGTATTTTTCTTTCTCTTTCTGACTTACTTCACTTAGAATTATAATCTCCAGGTTCATCCATGTTGCTGCAAATGGCATTATTTTATTCTTTTTTATGGCTGAGTAGTATTCCATCACATAAATATATCACAAATTCTTTATCTAGCCATCTGTTGATGGACATGTAATTCCTCCTTATAGTCCCACTTTCTTCTCAGTCTTTGAAATCATCTCCATTTGGCCATCAGAGGAGTAGAGAGAATGTATGGGAAAGGTGCCTCTGCTCTTAAGTGAGGCATGTTCACTCTGATGAGAACAAGTCTCAAGGCCCACCTGATGCACAGGGATTGAGAAATGCCATCAATCGGGAACCCAAGAAGAAAAGAGGACCTTGCATGTCAGCACCAGCAGCCTCCACCACAGTAGTAAAGGGTAACAAAGCACCTTTCTAACAGTCCATGAAAAATATGAAAACTGCAAATGCACTTCATCATGTAATAAAAGGCAGTGACAAAGAAGTATGCTTGGCTTCCTAAAATGCATAACTTGGGTCATCTTTGGTTTTTTTTTTTTTTTAGGAAAAAAAATTTAGGTGTATTTTACTTAGTTGAGAAACTTCCAAGCTTGCCCTTTTTTCCCTTTCTTTTTTAAATTACGGTAAAATATATATAACAAAGTTTACCACCGTAACCATTTTTAAGTGTACAGTTCATTAAGTGTTAAGTACATTCACACTATGCTACTAATCTGAAGAACTCTTTGCATAATCTCAGAGTAGGAAGTTAATATTCAAGAAAATTAACAAAATCTATGTTTGCAATCTCCCACATAAAGACTAAACACTTTTTAAGAGTTCTGTGACAATAATGGTATTTTGACTTCATATCAATTTTCAGTATATTGATCATTATTGAGGAGTATTACTTACGCTTCTGTTTGTTTGTGTTTCAATTGTGATACAATATAGAACTCTGAAACCAGAGTGAGGTGAGCCTCAGAGGGTCTGCATAAACAGGAGAGGATGTGGAGAGGTGTGTAATCGAATTGATGTCTGATACACTACATGAATTCTTCCCTGATTTTCCCTTTGATTTTCCATAGTTCTTGTTTCATAACATGACAGACTCTGAATTCAAAGAGATCTTAAACCATCCATGCCTGCAAAGCCTACCATGGTTTCTCTCATGTTGCCTTAAATTATAGTCTTCTGTATATAATTCTTTACTGGGCCTCACCAGCCCATGGATACAGTGGGCTTATCCTACTGCAATACTCAGAATTTACAGGCACCCATATTTCGACTCACTTTCAAATCTCACCCAGAGGAAAGTCAATACACAGCATTCCATATGGGTTCACTGTGCTGCTGTTTTCCTGCTCTAGATCTCCATCAAGGGGTCTCTTCTGGAACCTCTCCCACTGCCTCCACTGCTGCTGCCTGGTACCATGGACAATGCTGAGACCCTACCCGAGGAGCCAGCACCTAGGAAGTGTTCCCCAGGCTGTGACCTCTCCTGATGTGTGACCTGCTCTCCCCATGGATCAAAGCTTGACCATAATCCATGCAGAACTGCAGAGCAGGTCATCCCTCCATATTTCCTGGAAGCTGGAGAGCCCTCTCCCGGTAGAACACATTCCCATCCCACATACCAAGCCTGAAGAATAGCCACTGGCTTGACCTCTTTGTTCCTCTCTCATGCCCAGGGATCCCCAAGGACTGAGCACAAACCCCACCCTTGCTGACTCTTTCCCCCTCACAACAAAGAAACTCAGGGAGAGAGTTTCCCAGCCCTATAGTCCTTCATGTAGCCTCTGGTATGTCTGAGTCTCAAGTTGATGTACTTTTCCTTTTTAATCTTCCCTGGGCATCATAAGTTCTCTGAGGACAGATGAACTTGTGTCGTTTTTGTCCACAGCACAGAGAATCACAGCTATTCACTGCCTGACAAAGAATGAATAAAAGAACAAAGACACCCATTACACAGTTTCCTTGGCCATTCCAAGACAAGGTAGTAGAAAGCTGTCGTATTGTCTCCAAAACAACTGTTTTTCACACATGTAGGAGTTTTATTTATATAACTTGTCTTGTTTCTGATTTCTCCACATCTGTCATTTTCTACTAAACGACTAGAAGTTAATATTCACCAGCCCTGTGGAATAAAAAACGTTACCAGCCTCCACTGGAATGATTGTTTATGTTTTCTACACAAATAACAGTAATAGTTTTTTAATTTCTAAATTTTAATTAAGTCAGTTTACAATGTTGTGTCAATTTCTGGTATACAGCATAATGTTTCAGTCATACTTATACATATATATATTCTTTTTCATGATAGGTTACTATGAGATATTGAATATAGTTCCCTGTGTTATATAGTATAAACTTATTGTTTATCTATTTTATATATAGTAGTTAGTGTCTGCAAATCAAATAATAGTAATATTGTTTTTAAAAAGTCCAACCAAGATTGCCCCTTCCATGTGCTAGAATCCAAGCAACAATGGAGAGCCTGGTAATCAAACACCTGAGCTCTTCACAATGTTGCATGAATGATTCTTTTCTTTCTCTGTTTGCTGGTCTTTTCTAGTATTTTGCCTTCCATTTCAAAGCTTTGTTAAACATTCAGGTCAAGGTCAGAGCAAGGGACTATCTCAGGGTGGGAGGAACTGAATTGAGCTACACAGCGCCTCTCTGCAGTGAAAACATTTATCATCCAGCCAAGGAGTTTGTCTTTACATTCCAACAAAAAGAAAGAAAATTAAAAAAATATATATATCTCTTAAGATGTCAATTTTGCTTCACCCCAAGCTAACTCTGTTCCAGGTTACAAGGAAGCAGTTTCCTGCAGAGGGGAAAGTGCTAGTCCTGAATTCTATTTCCAGCACTCACTCTGATGCTCTATGACCTTATCCTGGCCACTTCAGCTTTGCCCCATGCTGGCTCTAAACCACCACCCTCCGCCACTCTAGCCTTACTGCAGTGCTGTGTGTAAGACTCAGGAAGATTCTCCAAAATTTCAAACTCAAGTAGTCTTTAGGAACCACTAGCACCAACTAGCCTAAAGGGATTTCTGGGAATGAGCCTCAAAGGGCTGGCTTCCTGCACTTCAGACATGACGTCTGAACAGACCACAGGGGAGGTGGAGACATGCAGATACACGATCTTCCATGGGGGTAGAATTCACCAGGCAATCCACTCTGCAACCAGCCCACATTTTAGGAATTTAGTCTTATCTTGTGGGAGCCACTTGTATCACTGGCATGCATAAATTGTTAAGGCAAAAGGCATTATTTTATTGGTAACAGGAGAACAAAGCACTCCCTTTTGGAGGTGCTAGTCTCAATGTATTTTGTGAAAAGGAAGGTGATCATGTGAAATAGTAGATGGCATTTTTCTGATACTCTATATAAACCATGATTACACATAGCGCTGTAGCTGTGTTGTTGGAAGCAGTGTAGCCTCGGTTGAGAAGGTGCACTTTGGAGGAGAACAGCTGTATCAAATCCTGACTCTACCTCTTAGGAACCAGGTGGCCTTTAGCAATTTATTTCATGTCCCAACCTCAGTTTCTTCTATAAAATGGGGTTTCTAAATGAAGCTAATTCATCATATTTCAAGACAGCTGAGAAAATGCTTAAAAAATGCTTAGCGCCTGTCAAATACTTTATAAATGTTGTCTATTAGCAATAACAATAATGTTAATGTTCATGAAGAAAAATATCATACTCATAAATGATAAGCAAGTAGAATTGATTCCATTAACTCCTTTATGGCCCTAAAGTATCCTGATAGCTACTTCTACCTTAGCACCTATAACATGTCATTTACTCTGTTTACTTATTTATAGCCCCACTATTCTGAACCCCCTTCTCCTTTATCATTGTATCACAATATATTGCCCAGTACCAGTCTGATAGAATCTTTGTTTAGTGAATGAAAAGCAAAGTCATAAATTAGTGAGAAGGAGTAAGCAAATGAATGAATATACTCTGGAAGGGAGTATTTGTCTCATTAAGCCAAGACAATTATTTTTATACAAATTATTTCTAGAAAAATAGAATTTTGCTTATTTATTAAGAATTTTCCCACCTTCCCTCCCCTGTCTCTCAGGAGGGCCAAGTCCCAGATTCAGAGTATTTTCCCAAGAGTTGTTTAGGTGCTGAAAGTGTTAAACACAGTCTCCAAAACCATGGGAGATTTTTGATAGGATGAGCCCATTTTCAACCCTGCCCTGAGCTCCAGATGTGGAATCCAGGCATTTCAGAGTGGATGAAAGGAAAGACAAGTGATAACTGCACAAATGAGCATCTTATTACAAGAATCACTAGGTCTTTGAGGAGTGTATATTCTAAGCTTACTCAAGTAAACACTCTGAGCGGATAGAAAGATGCCAAGTCTTGCCTGGAAGCACTTTCTTGTTCTGGCAGTGGGCAGGTTTAGCCCGCTGCGGAAGCCATGATGCCAGGGGGTCCAGTTTAGTTTACAGATCATTCTCTAATCCATCAGAACAGTTACAGTAGACATTTTGAAAACAAAGAGAATCACCTTCAGCAGTTAATCTCAAATGGGAACTTATTCAAACTTCTTCAAGTTTATTCAAAGGAGCACAAGATCCTACTTACAGGATTGCTATATAATCTGTGAATCAAAAATACAAAAATTATTAAACTTTTCAAGATGATGACAGCAGAACAAGCATGGATCCCCTTCCAAGCAAGGGACCCTGTGCCAACAGTATAGGTGATAGGCCCTAAAACCAGCTCTGGCGGCTAATGACTACCTAATAAGTCAAGTACTAAGGATCTCCAACTCCTCCACCGACAGGCCAGCTGCTGCAGCAGAAAAACAGAAAACAGACACGATTACCCCTTAGCATTAGCCCTCCCCAGAACTACTACACTTCCTCGTAGCCTCCATCAGATAGCCAGTTTTCACTAGTGTTTTTTCCCCCTTCAAAGTCCTCAGTGTCCATAAAGCAGTTCAAGGCTATCTAAAAGAACTCAAAACAAAACACCCCACAAAACCCACAAGAAAACCCTCACTGCCTCCCTAGGACTTGCAGTTGGTGTTGAATGATGCGCCTGTACGGGGAATGGGAAAGTAGAAACATCACATACCAAAGTCAAAGAAGCTTAAATTCAAGGTTGCAAACTAAAACCCCAGTGAAAACACTGTTAGGAGACACGCCCCGAAGTCCTGCCCTAACACAGTATGCATGAGTAAATTGCTTTCTGGATATTCCCTTCAAAACTCAGGAGGAGGAGTGGAGCCCCCAAAACCAAAAACAACAGCAACAAAAACTGAAATGGCTGTAATTGCAGAGAGAGAAAAAGAAAAGCCTAGATGACAGGCAGCAGGGGCGGAATGTCTTTCTCGCTGGTGGATAATTTGATAAGGAACCTGGATTCTGAGCGGCCTGACAATGGCCTATTTATCCGGCTCTCACGCACCACCGGCAGCCCAGGCTGGGAATCACGGGGGTGGCAGCCGTCCCCGGAAAACGGCGGCGCTCCGGCACAGGAAAGCCAGCTGATAAACTGATCTGCAGACAACGCTTCTTCCTTCCTGGGAAGCAGCCACAAAGGCAGCCAGCTGACCTCGGCCGGCCGAGCGCTGTTCCCGGGGCCCAGGAGGGCCAGAGGTGGGAGGGGGAGAGCGAGCGCGGCTTGGGGACAGGAAAGCAGGGAATCGCCGGACAACCAACACCCCACCCCCACCCCCAGATACACACACACAGTTTCGTTTGGCAGAAGCATCATACGGCGTGATTCAGGCAGAGCCCACGGTAGCAAAGCTCAGGCTCTGTATCTCTCCAAGCCGAGCAGTTGGGAACAGCCACCCCTCCTCCCTCCCTCCGAGGCCCCTCTGCCGTTAAGCTGCGGCCTCGGCCCTTCCGGCCCTGGGCTTGGCCTGGGGCTGGGAACGAATTTGGTGCAGAGAACGGAACCGATTGGCAGGGCCCTCCGAGACTGTCCTGGGGCGTGGGGTGGGGGCTGGCAGGAGGGGGACGGCCTCCCTATGGCTTTTGGTCAAAAAGAAACAGAGACATTTGTGTCACCCTATTAAGCACACAGTGCTTTGAACAGTGCATCAGGCGCAAAGACTTCTCAACCTCGCCTTGGCAGAGTGGCAGGGTAAATACAACAAAAATCTTCCAGGGAGTTCCTAAAATTTCCCCCCTAACTTCCCTGTCCATGGAGAACCTTAATAGTTAATTTCTTTTCTCTCTCTCTTTCTGTCTCTCCCCACTCCCTCTTTTCTTTCAAATGAAAACATCTTATTTTCATATTATCATTTTAAAAAAGACAATTAGAAAAACTGGCAGGACGTCAGATGGCAGATTCTGAGATGCTCCAGGCGCTCCACAGGAAGGAAGCTCTGTTTTCAGGAGAGTTGACCCAGCAGCTGGTCCCTGCTGCTCTAAGATGTATGCTTTCACTTTTTCACTCCCCCAAAACTTGGACTGGAGTCTCGAGATAGCCCTGGAAAGAGCTGCCTATGGAGGAAAAGGTCTGGAAAGGGCATTCCACAAGAGAGCAGAAACCCATGGGAAGAGAAGCTAGCTCTGTGAACTTGGGAACCTCTGCCTGCTAGCAGGGGAGAGGGGTGGCCTCCAGGCCTCTAGGCCACAGGTGGGGCAGTCAGCTGGGAGCCAGGATGTCCTTGATCTGCTTTCCAAGTTGTATACAACTCCCCGAAAGGAAAAAAAGGGTGGAGAGGGTCAAATCTTCAGCTGTTTTTATGCCCTGATACAGGAGACACTATCTAAGGTCAGTTCACTGACCCCTACTCCAGAGGGCTCTAAGAAGCCCACGTCTCTTCCCTCCAGGCTGGATGCTAGATCGCACATTCTCATCTCTCACACCTCTCTTACTCAACATACTGCCATTAACAGTATAGCCAGAGCAAGAGCTTCTGGCTTGAGCTGTAGAAGACATTCCCTCCAAGTTAGTGCCTATAGAGAAATGTTTTAGAGAGCTGAATCAGGTATTCCATGTATAAGGCCACAAGGTCTCTTAGTTGACTCTTCTATAAACACTGCTCAATTCCAAGGGACAGTTGTTTCTTGACCTAGAGGAACAAAGGAGTGTCAAGAAAGGCCCATTTTGCTCTGTGGTGGTTTAGACCTGAGTTCATTAGCCCGGCTAAGTGAGGCTTTCATGACCTACTGAGAACTGCTCTCCAATCATCCCAAAGATGATAGAGATCACCTCAGTCAGGTCCTGGGACCCTTCTAGGTCCCCACAAGATTTCCCATATCTTGGGGATTTGGTGGAGTTCCCAGCAAAGAAAGATGTGAGGGCAGCAAGCAATAGTTACCTTTGGCCTGAAATGAACTTCTTGGTGTTTTTATATCCACCTACCTACCATAGAATATCATCTGCTACAATGCCTCAGGAAAATGAGAAGTAGCTCCTTCTTAGGAATAAACTGAGGGCCTGTTTGGGATCCAGTTATTCTTATAGTTTTTGAAAACTTAGAAAAGAATATGCTATGGTGATTGTTTTCAGAGGAAGGAGACTTGGCATTTGCCAGGTCACGAGTTTTACAATCTATTCTTGTTATCAATCAATATCTTTGCAAAGACAACTGGGTAAAGTTAAATCATTCACTGAACACTCATTTAATAAGCTCTCACAGGAACCTGTTGAGAAGGACTGTTCATTGCCTGCCCAGACACTGTCTTTGACTCTGACTGTCCCTATATTTAATGGAATAGTCCCTGAGAAGAATGAACTTGGGGCATCCCAACCCCATCCATAGTTAATGCGTCATCCAGAACCGTTTGTTTTTTGCCTTACTAGATTGCAGACTTACCCCCTGACTCCTGATGCCTTGTTCTATCTCCTACTTCCACTCTGCCCTTGCTTCTCATATCTAATGACAGACATGGAACTTTCCTGATTCTGACCCTGACCCTCCATACTCTCCCTCAGGCCCTACTTTTCTAGCTACTTTAGTAACTTGCTTGCCCTATCCATTGACCTCTACGGCAGGTGCTCCTGGAAGGCCTAATCTGCCCCTACCCACTAAGAGAGGGTTCTGACATATGCTGCCCTTCAAGTTGCTTGTAATACAACATCACATAGCAAATACTCAAGAGACCTCAAGATTGTGGTCAGTTACTTCCATGAATAAATGTTCAAGGATACCATGGTTCTCTTTTAAGAAAGCAATTAGGATTCAAAACCATCTACATATAATGGTCTATAGAATGGCCTCTTATTTACACTGGGTCACGTTCATAGTTTTCTGTATACTCCCCACTTCCTGGCTGGTTTAGTAGAATGAGCTTTTCAAAGGGCAGAGTTAGTGTCTTCCTACAACTAAGAATTACAGAGGCAGCAGAGAAATACAGGCCCTAATCCACTGTCCCTTCAATCCACTGGGCAGTCCTTCTACTCCATTGGCCAAGCTGGATTAGAAAGGAGAAAATTTCAACCACCAGGACTATTTTTTCAACATTAAAGCCCTCTACTGAACATAAAGTAGTACAATATCTATGGAAAACAATTTAGTAGTTCCTCAAAAAGTTAAACACAGAATTATTGTATGACCCAACAATTTCACTCCTGGGTATACACCCAAAAGAAGTGAAAACAGGTATTCAAACAAATACTTGTATACCAATATCCACAGCAGCATTATTCACAATAGCCAGAAGGTAAAAAGAACCAGAGTCCATCTACCAATGAATGGATAAACAAAATGTGGTGTATACATACAATGGAATATTTATTATTCAGCCACAAAAAGGAATGAAGTACCTGCTACAACATGGATAGACCTGTAAAATTTATGCTAAGTGAAAGAAGACAGACGCAAAAGGCCATACATTATATGAAATATAAGGCCATTTATATGAAATATCCAGAATAGGTGAACCCACAGAGACAGAAAGCCAACTAAGGTTGCCAGGGGCTGAGAAGGAGGGAGGAATGGGAAGTGACTGCTTACTGGGTACAGGGGTCTCCTTTGGGGGTGATGAAAATGTTCTGGAACTAGACAGAGGTGATGGTTGCATAACATGTGAATATCCTAAATGCCACAAAATTTATTGCTTTAAAATGATTAATTTTATGTTATATGAATTTCACCTCAATTAAAAAAGAATTCTTCTACACCTTTGATGAACTGGTTTATTTAGGTACTTCCAACCCTGATGGTCATTCTTTGGGGAGTGGAAGACTGGAGAGGAGTTTGGAGGATAAAAATGACAAATGTCCACTTTTCTTATAACTTGATGATGATGATGATGATGATGATGATGATTTCAGCAATGATGGAGGAAAGAGTCTTAAGAGGGATCCCACAGGTCAGGACAATACAGTATTCACAGATTACCTGGAGCAGGACCATAATCCTCACAAACCTTAAACTTTGACCCCTGTGACCTCACTGTTTCTGCAACCTTGCTCAGGGTGAGGGCTGATAAGTGATGGAGCCAGGATCTCCATCTGAGTTTGTCCAGTGGCAGTATCAACAGTAGTTTGATTGTACCACACAGTCTCCCTAAAATGGTGATGGATATTTATAATTATAGCTCTTGGATTATAAGAAGGCCATCTCATAGAACTATATGTAATAAAAATATTAGCTAACAGTAGGTATTTAGCACATAACATACCAGACACAGTTCTATGTCATTTACATATATTAAATTAATTTCCACCACAGCCCTGTGAGCTAGGCACTCTTATTATCCCCATTTCATGGATGAAGACACAGAGTAACAGAGAAATGACAATTTAGTCCAAAATCACAAAGCTGTCAGGCAGTGGCATCTGCACTGACAATGAAAGAGAAAGCTGTTTGCTACATAGCCTCTTTAATAGCTTGCTTCATGGATACCTGAGTGATTACTCCCAGCTCTTCCCCTCCTTATGGAATTCCAACATGTTTCTCTTTTGTTTTATCAGGGGGATCGTGTCCTCCAACATCTGGCTCTGCTGCTTTTGGCACCAAAACTATATACATACCCTGGAGCAGAGACTTACTGAGTTTCCTTAACAATATTTTCATGCTGTTTCCTACATTAGGGATATAAATACAACAAAACAATAGCCTGTCTTTCGTTTGCCTTTGCTATTGTTTGTGCGATGAGCTCTCGGTGAAAGGACATTGAGACAGTATACAAATAGCTTTGGCTCTGAAATTAAAGGCTTTTCTTTGCTTTTGCAGGAAGTCCAAAAGAGATTCATTCTTTTTCCTGGGGAGTCGGCAAGAGAGACTGATTCATTATTTTGTTTTATCTTGGAGTGCCATTTTGCTTTTCTTTTCTTCCCTCTTCACTCTCCAGAAAACCTAGTAATGCTGAGCCAAAAAGCCATGATGCTCCCCAGTCGGTGAATTCAGGGTGCTGGGGACCTAGCTGGGGGAAAGAAGTCACAGACTGAGGAGGGGTTGGAAGTGGCCTCAGTAATAGCTACTCTAATACAACCACCTCCCCATTCTACATATGAGGTACTTGAGCTCCAATGGCAAAGAGATGGTCACATTGCTAGCTTATTGTAGATGCAGAACTTAAGGCCTGGCCTTCTAGTTTTATATCCAAACATTTCCTGTGCCAGGCCACCTTCCTCTCCAAGATAGCCCTGAAGGCAGGAGAGCACTGTTCAAGGGGTTGGGGGTTGCCAGGCCTGGCATCACACTGACTTAGATAAATATCTGCTGACATTTATCAGATCTTGGAGAAGACACTTAGCCTTTCTATGCCTCATTTCCCTCCTCTGTAAAGTGGGTTAATAATATTACCTGCCTCATAGGACTGTTGAGAGAACCAAAGTAGCTAATATATATAAAGGACACACCATAAACATATGCGAGTATTGGCTACTAATACGCTTTGGGAAGCAAGTTTTCCTAACTCTTGGAGAAGCCGAAAGCAGCCAAGCTGGTGTCTGAATCGGGCCTGTCCACTGGCTTAGCTGCTTCCCTAACACTGTAAACCAGTGGTTTCAAGCAAAAGCCATCTTTGAACATAATGTCATCTATTACTTTTCATTTTATTTTTTGGTGGTGGTGAGGGGATAAGGCTGGTAGCAAAAAGTAAACAGTGTTGACTGTGATTGGATGTTCCCTAATGAGTCCCTTTGAAAACAAAATTAAGGAAAAAAACATTGAATCTACCAGAGCTGCAGAGGCCAAAGGGTGTCTGTGCTTGGGTGCACACCCCTTTCTTGAGAGTTTATCCTTGACTGACATAACCTCTGCCCACATCTATGATAACTAAGTGGATTGAGGTCCATGAAAAGTAAGTACATTTTCATGGATTCAGGACCCACCCTCTCAGAACAGATCTTAATAGTGATCTTTATCAAAACCTGTGTTCCACAATGTTCTGGTATGGGGAATTGGTGATGACGGTAATGATGGCAATAATAATAATCGCAAATAGCTACCACTTATAAGAGTTTATGACGTGCCAGTCACTTCATTTATGTTGAAATATATTACCCCATTTAATCCTTGCTGCGATCTTTTACAGCCCCCCTTTTATAGATGAGGAAATGAAGATTCAGAAAGCAGAGTCTATAGTTCAAGATCACAGAGTAAGACATGGAATCAGAATTCAATTCCTGCCTGACTCCTATCCTAAAATCCTAACAATAGGTCATATGTCCTCATGCTCTTTTGGAAGGACCTGATCACTGCAGGGCCAATTAGTCAGAGGCTAGGTGTGAGAGGGGTCTCTTACCTAAATCACCAGACTCCAGTTCTTCCAAAAGGAGATGAAACCATCCATTTTCTTAATTCTAGAAACCACTCGAATTCTACCCTGAATTTTTGAACTTTGGGACAGTTTCTACCCGAATCTCCCAAACTCTTCTGAGAATGGAAGAATTAAGACTTTAATTACTGACAACCATTTTAGTTATCCTGAAATGCCCTTCAAACAATAAATAAGTCCCATCTAAATAGATCCCTTTTCTCTTAATGAAAGCTAGGTTAGGTGTTAAGCATTCTAACTTGCTCCTTTGTTCAGCGTTAACTTAAAATATTGCCACCAGTATTAGAAACAAGAATAAGTTTATATGCATAAGCACTTTTACCTCCTCAAACTTCAGAGTACTGTTAAAATGAGACAGCAGATTTATCCATCCACTTAATCGTATGACTAAACATTATGGAGCACCTTACATTTTCCTAGTACTGTGCTAGGAGGTGCTGGGAGGGAGAGAAAAATAATTGACACTCTCTTGCCCTCCAGTTGCTTGCAAATTTGCATTTACTGTTATAATTCAGATTCTGTCAAATTCAAGGAAAAGATTCTTTAACCAGGTCCCTTTAAGCAAGATGAGGAGGAACTTGAAGCCATGATTCTATTATTTGTATAGCTTTCTGGCTATGAAAAACAGGAAGAGTAATTGCCACAACTTTAGGGTTCTTTTAAGGCATGAATCATAAACCAGATCAGCAGGTATGGTGAAGGGCTTGTCAGTTTAAGAGCTGTCTCTATACAAGGAGACAAGTGGTTGGTCGGAAGGAAATGCCAGCACTCACCCCCACCTCAGCCGCCCTCCCACGTGAATCCATTTTGCACACAGTTTTGCCTTTTCTGCTGTTTATTTTGTTAAGACTCTTAAACCTGTCAGCGAAGCGGTTTCCAGCCCAGTCTGTGTGGTAATAATCTCCCTTTCTAAGAGATAAGCACCCTGAGTGAGGCAGATTGGAAGACAAACTAACACACTAAAGTTGCTGAGTACACATGACTCTTTGAAGATGCCTCGCCGCTGCTCAGGCTTTATTTGCTTCAGGATAAAAAAAAAAAAAGTCCAGCTTAGAAGTTTCAGAAACTCACTTAGATATTACTAGAAGCTCCTCGGTGAAAAATGACAACGCACGTGTGCATGCCCTAGACAAACATACACTTCTTGCAGCAGAGGGGCCGATGGAAAACAGAGAGAAGGGAGGGCCTAGGGGAGATTTCCATTAGAACCCTTCTGGCAAGACTGGAGTTTACGCAAATGTCCCAAGTTGTATGAGATAAACCAAACTTCTAACTTTAGGACAGCAGGCATGAATTTAATTTCAGAAAATGAAACAAAACACTTAGATGCGAAATGTTATTTTTTTATTTTCTAAAATCAAATGAATTCCTGTTCACTAGGTGGGGACATTTATTCTTGGCCATTAGGGAGGAACTCCCTACCAAAGGTAATGTGTGATCCCTTTGGCAGGGGTCTTGTTTACTCTCCATGGTCTGTTTGGTAGCCACTGCACTCTTGTCTGCTGACAGAACCTTGGAAAGGTGGATCACAGAGTGAAGGCTCTGTCCCTTCCAGAAGTTCTTCATATTATAGCTTGGTTGTCCATGGCCCCACAAGGCCATTTCTAGGTCTTCAAAATGGTGTTTTCAGAAGCAGAGTTGTTATGTGTCAATAAATGTAACATTTCACCTGATGAGTATTTTGTGGCTGTAGTTTGTTTGTTTGTTTGTTTGTTTGTTTGTAGCATATTTCTGGGGCCCAACTTCTTGTAATTCTAATTCCTCAGGCCCGGGGAACTTCCTCGGTGCTCACCCCAGGAGCTTCTGACCTGGGAAGTTCGTTAGTGCACTCAGAGATACACCACTCTGGACTCGGAGCCAGCCATTTTATCTTGTCCAAAGCAACTTCCACCATCTTCTTATTATAAGTAATCATTTTTTTTTAATCAGAGTTAAAATTGCTTAGTCACAGGTTTTGTCAAAGTACTCAGCAAAAAAAGTATTTGGGATTTGCATTTTGTTGATTCCAGAATGTGAAGCACTCAACAAAGTTTCAAAAAGGAACTTGCTACTTTTGAGAGGAGATTTTCTATAGCTACTCCATCTTGTGTAGAGACTGAACAGGGCTAGTATTTTCCAGAAGACATTTTTTGGCAGCATCATAAACTGTCTGACTTTTCAGAGCTTCTCCCTGCAGCCCAGGGAATGACTCAGGGGAGCTCCTCTATGCAAATGAATAGGCTGCTTATCTGGTTCTCAGAAGTTCCCTTTCCAGTGAAAACCACTCTGAAGTTGGTTACAGACCAGGGTCTGGATTAGAGGCTCCAGCTGGGCAAGCACCTCTAAGTAAACAGAAAGGGTCACATGATTTATCGGGTGATGAGTGTTTGTTGGAAGGCATGTGGTGAGAGGTTACTGTCCAGTCAGAGCGAGAGAAGAAGGGGGAAAAAAAAAACAACAGAAAACTCCTACTTGCTTTTGTTTTCAAGGGAAACTCTCCTCCTGTGCGTATCCTCCCCCAGGAGACTCTTTCTGAACCAGCACCTCTAGGCAAAGATTGATGCTGTTACTTGCCATGGTGGCTGAGCTGAGCACAGGGATGAGGGATCTGGGAGAATGCTGGTCAGTTGCTCATCCATGATCAGACACCTCTCTTCTGGAAGCGGCTTCTTGCCAAATGTTTCCTGAGAGTCTTCTCAGATATTCCTGTTTAACAGGTTGGTTTTCAACTGGTTACCTGAAAAATATTTGCTTGATGCTTGAGAATAAATCACCCACTTGACAGAAGAACCTACTTGCTCCAGGCTTTTTATTGGGGTAGGGGGTGGGGGGACAGCCAAGCTTGCAAGTCAGACAAAAGAGAGGCAATGCGCTACTCAGACTCTGATCCAGGGAAGAAGACTCCCTTGGCTGATTATATCAGTTATTGAGCTGCTCTACTCCTTACTGGTTTTCTGGAGTTTCAAATGCTGAATATCTACTCTGAGGGGTCAACCACAGTTGATAAATTCCAGCATAACGCTCATATCTTTTCTACTCTGACTAAAATTTCCTCATAAATTCTATAAATCAAGGAGAAAAATACCAACAGCCTAATCTAAAATTGAGCAAAAGATATGAACATGCAGTTCAGAGAAAAAGAAATTTAAATGTTCTTCAACACATGAAATGATGCTTAACTTCTGCTAAGCCAATTTCAAATTATTTAAAAATAAAAAAGACATAGTTTTTAAAAGCTGGTTACTCTCACTCATGATAAGAGAAAAACAAAAACTACATGATCTGGAAAGACATGTAAAGCGGGCTTCTGGACTATAGGTTCTGTGCTGCTTCTTGAACTGAGCATTTGTTATGCAATGTGTTTAGTTTGTGAAGACTTATTAAGCTGTACACTGATGATAAATGTACTTTTATGAATATATCATATTTCAATTAATATTTTTTAAAATTACATTGAAATTCCTTTTTTAACCTAATAGAATGACAAAGATAAAAATGTTTGATAACATGCTATGTTGACAAGATGTGGAGAAATAGATATTCTTGTATATTGCCAACACGAATATAAAATGGTACAAATGGTATAGCTTCTATGGAGGGCAAATAGACAATATTTATCAAATATACAAATGGACATACACTCTGACATAGCAATTTCACTTCTAAAGTTTATCCTATTCACACTTGCACATAATGACATGAATGCAATGTCATTCTCTACAATAGTGTTTGTAATAGCAAAAGATTAGAAACAACTTAGCTGTTCACCTTAGGAAACATGCTAACTAAATCACTATAAACCTATAAAATGGAATATTACTTAGTTATAAAGGAGGGATTAGAAATTCTTGAGGTATGCAATAGAATAATCTGCAAGATATATTCTTACACAGAAAGGAAAGCAAGGTGCGGGGGAGGGGAAGTGTGTATAGTATTCTATCACTTGACTAAATAAGGGGATAATTATATATATCATTGTTGACATGTAAATAAACTTTCTCTGGAAGAATATATAAGAAAATGATAACACAGATTTCCAATGGGAGAAACAGGCTGTTGGGGGATAGAATCCAAAGGGAGACTTTTGTTATATCCCTCTTGTACCTTTTGAATTTTGAATTATATAAAAGTAGATGCAGGAAAAAAATAACATTTAAAATCTTAAGCCTGTTATTTTCTGCTGTATGTAATATATTGACATTTTAATTGTTTCTTGGATTTTCATATTCTCTCTCTCTCATATCCTTTCAGTTGTAATTCCATCAAATCAATGACTTCTTGGGGAGCAGGGAAAATTCTAACACTTTAGAATTTATAAGACACATCCTGATTTCAAAAATGCTCAAATGGGAAAAACATGTGGTACCTAGAATGAAGGAAATTTGTTATTCTGCTTTGCTGATTACTCACTTATCAGGCCCCAGACTGTGAACTACTATCAAGTGGCAATAATTGGCTTTTTTTTTCACATTAAAAAAGTGTTGCCATTTTCAAAACAATTAGGAAACACCAAGTATGGTTTGTGGATTCCCAGGAAGAGACATCTACCTGGAGAGATGCTGAACAACCAAGGGTGCGAGTTTGCTCCAGAGAGGAGGGGCCATCAGAAAGGAAGATACAGAGGGGACCCCATGTGTCCCAATTTGGCTGAAGGCCAGTTGTAAGGAAGCCACTTCAAAATGGGACTAAAGGAACCATTCTAGTGTCTTGAAGGTTTACAGGAGTTCCTTTTCTCTCAGTTTAGAATTAACCCTACAGAGACATTTCAGAGGACAACTCCCACAGACCCAGTTCCACCCCTGGCTGTACATTTTTTTTTCTAATCAGTAGGTGATGGAGGCTCATTCTTGGCACCTTCCTGATGTTGAAATGGGGAAACAACAAGGGATTTTCCTCTCCTGCTGCCTTTTTAAAAAAGTAACTGCTGCAGAGTAGGATGCCTAGAAGCCACTTCTGATTGGATACATTTCTATCTAGTGTGTAGAATAGGGTCTGCTACACCTTTCAGGGGAGGAAAGAACTCTACCTGGGGGAAAAAATCAAACCTCAGTTGCTCTCAGGTGGCTGCTAGTGTTGGCTGCACCACAGCCGGCTGAGTTGTCTTCTCCACTGGCCAGGCTCTGAACACCCAGGCTCGGCTATGAGGCAGGAGGACCGGAGGTACTGACCCTACCCCTTGCCAGCTTTTGTGAGTAAGACATGACCAAGCCTGGCAACATAAAAACACAGTACCGTTCAAACTTAGAACCTTGTTTTGGCTGGATTTCTCTTTGTACTATGAAAGGATTTCAATCTAAAATGGAACCAGAGGATATGAAATGGAGACTCATGCATATGTCTTCAGAAGAATGGAATTTAAGAACTGAAAGACTGATTTCTGGTAAATGCCTGATTTACAGAACACCCATGCTTATCTCTTGACATCTGCCAAGAATCTCTCCCCATCCTCTAGCCAATGAACTTATTGCTTGGACTTGGGCTGGACTTCCCCCTCCTTGCACTCCTTATCCATAAATACAGCCCACTCTACACCCTCAATGGACTCACCTGTAGCTTGTTCAGCATGAGTTTCCTGGACTGCAATTCCTCTGCTATTCCCAAATAAACTTGATTTCTGGTTATTTTAGCTTGCCTCAGTTTACATCTTTATTTGGGTTGACAGTGCCATCTTCTTTTTGTTACAAAGACAATACATCATCAACTTTGGACTTGAATTTTGTTTCCTTCCTGTCAGGGGCTGGTCATTGTAAAAGTCCCCTTTAAAAGACAATAATAAAATATTTTCACATTGTTTGATAGCTAGAAGAAACCTCAAACATGTCTCCTTGTCTATCTCTTAACCCTCTATCTGATGGACTCTATCTGAAGTTTAAAGAACTCCAAGGATTTTTCCAGTTTCTAAAATTTCATAAATAATTACTCTGGAAGTTTATTCAAGTAAATAATTATTCATTCTTATATTAATCCTTATGTTAAGCTTTTCATGTACTAGGACTCTCTGGATTTTGAGAATGGAGAGTCATAAACAATATTTTTCTAAAACTAGAGTCTAGAGCTGGCTAAGACCTTAATAGTCATCATAATCCAAACTGCTCAATTTATGGGCAAGCAAACGGAGACTTAGAGCAGAAGGCCAGAGCAGACCCAGGTCTAAACCCTGGGTTTCCTGACTTCCACTCAGTCCAGCACTTTTACAACTATACATAAAAGTTGTTAAATCCCTACTTACTTGTTAAGTCCCTATTCTCTTTTCCAGACTAAAAACCTGTATCTCCTAAACTTCCCTACTTTTTTTCTCTTTAGTATCACTTACTAAATACCATGCAGATGTCTCAGTAGGTTTTGGTCTACTAAGACTACCATATCATTTTCTGCTATTCCCCCTTACTTCCTGAATCGGCTCTCATTTCCTTGTTTCGGGGTAGTCTGTTTATTCTCCCCTCTATTGTATTATCTCCTGCATCGCACTAATGAGCTTTATCCTGTTTTTGACAGACCATTCTCTGTTCTGACAAGGTAAAATTGATCAGCAAATTAAACCCATGTGAAACATCTCTAAATACAAACTCAATACTAGGGAAAGATTTAAATGCTGTCGGTTTCCTTGTAGATAATAACTTGGAAGGCAACTTTAACAGGCAGATGAATTCTGATTGGAAAGCTCTGTTTAAACTTTGTGTTCCATAAATAGAAACAAAGTGCAGACATCCTGCCTCTTGACCTGGCTTCTTTTGTCATTTGAAGCTTTCAGAAGTATGTTTTTATTTGTTTTCTTGATTTCTTTCTTCTTCTGCATGTGAGTCCACAGCTGGGAAGTGTCCACAGCACACCGAGGGCTGGAGTGATCCCTCACATCACTGTTGCAGGCAGATCATCCCTGAGACCTTGGTCAACCCCTCACTGCCTTTTAAAGCTGGGCCCTGTGAGCCTTTCAGTCCAGTCACCCACACAGTCATGGATTTGATAACTTGACTCCAAAATAAGACACTCCGTTTGACCAAATGGACATTCCCTGTGGACCAGGTTGGAGTTCAGGTGATTTAAGAATCTGAAATTGCATTTTTAAATTTGTCTCACAGACTCTTAGAGTTTCAGAAATAGAAAGACTTAAGACATTATTTAGACATGGGATTGATATAACACAGGGCCAATAGAAAGCTTGAGGGTCCATGCATAAATTCAGGAGTCGCAGCAGTCAGGATGGGCCAAATTATGCTGTGAAAACAGTTTCAAAAATCTCAGTAGCTTAAAGCAACAAAAGCTTGTTTCTTACTTGTGCCACATGATAATCCAAGGTTGACTGCAGACTTTACACTGCACCACTGTCACTCTTATTCCTGGACCTGATGGAGAAGCCACCATCAGGAACATCACAGGCTTCAGTACAGAAGGAAAAGAGTACTGCTCTTGACTCTTCAACCCAGACATGTCACCTAGAAGTTCTGCTCACGTTTCACTGGCTGGTGCCTTAGTTCAGTGGGGTAGAGTATAAATCCTCCTGCAAGGAGGAAAACTACACTGGAGAACTGTTCACTGCAGGGTCCATGAACCCAAGAAGTTGTGTGCAAAATGATATGTGAACAGGTATAGGTGCCTGTTTCTGGAGAGCAATTCTGTAGCTTTCTGCCTATTCTGAAAAGGGTCTTTGACCACCAGCCCCACCCCGCCCCAAAACAAAGTTAAGAGCCAAATATTCTAGTCCAAATTCCTTGTTTTACAGATGGAAGAACTCAAAAGCCAAATCTTTAAACAACTTGCCAAAAACCTAAACGATTTCCTTGAACTTGCTAAAAAACAGTTAATTGGGAGCAGAACCACCCTTAACACTGCATCAGAGAGAGGCCAGACTTTCAGGCATAGCACAAGGCTCCAGCCTTTGCATAACCAGCTCTCTGCATCCAGATTTAATTTACAGAGGAAGAAAGAGGTCATGGGAAGGGGCTTTATTTCCTGGAGGTTTCAAATCCCAAATGGAGGTTGGAAACTGGTAGAGGATCCTCCTTGGAAACTTTGGAAAAATAACTCTTTGAAAATATTTCAATGCCAAGAAAAACGTGACCCCTTGTCCTCCCTGACTGTTCGCCTTTCCTTCAGCCCTCTTTCCTCTTGTCAGGTAACCTGGGCGTCCATCATATTCTTTCAGCTTCCTCATGTCTCAGCTGAGCTTCCCGTTGGGGCTCAACAAAAGGCATTATTCTGGAAGAACTGGTTTTTCCATCTCTTTTCATAACTCCATTTCCTTTCCGGAAGACCATGTGTTTTCCGTGATTTATTTCAACTCCCCATCCTGTCACCTCCCTTTACTTTACCCCCACTTTCATCTCAGGCTACAATATCGCTTAGCTTTCCAACCAGCAGGGTAAGTTTATTTAATCCGTTAAAATAAACAAAAGCTTAGGAATCTCCTCCTCTGACCCTCCAACCATGAGGACCACCAAACCAGGATATAGGAGAAAACATAGCAATTTATCTCAATTCTTTTTTCTGTTTTTCTTAACTCACTGTTTTCTCATTTTCCCAATTTTCTATCCCTTTTATTTGTTGGATTTGTGTCAGGCCATGATGAGGGGCCAGGAAAACCAGGCATTGTGTGGAATCTAGAAGTTACTGAACATCAGGATAGAATGGAATGAAGAAATGAGATTAAGTGAGAGTTAACTGCAGGAGGCCTAGAACCCAAAGATAACTGCCTTCAGTTTTTGTGGAGCCTGAAGAATGTGGGGGCCTACAGTAAAAAATACAATTTAAAATTGCAAATATATAGTTAGGTATCAAATCAAATACTAATTTAGATGTGAATTTAATTATAAGTGAGTATTTATTTAGAATTCCCAGCCTGACCCCCATCTCAATCCCCTACAGGTGAACAATTATAAGGGAATGGAAACAGTCATATCAGCCAATTAAAATAGAAATATCTTACATTTGTAAATTTTTCAAAAACACACAAACACCTGAACACATTGCTAAGGCCCCTACCAAGGCCCTGGAAGAGGCCCCAGCAAGAGATGGGCCACAAACTGTAAGCTTCATTACCTCTGAGAATCAGCTGTATTAGAGATTGATGTAGCCAAAATGTCTGGAAGATGAGTCAGGTAAAGGAATTCAGCAATCAGTACCTAAAGTCTGAAGCGAGGTCTAATACATATAAATTTTGAGAAGACTCCACTAGGTTTTTTCTACTTCCTCCTCCCAAAAAGGAAAAAAAATTCTCTTAGGGCTTAATGCCTTGGACATCTAAGGATTTATGTTTTAACGAGAGGTAATCCAACTGAAAGGAAAACTCCTCAAAGAAGTGATTTTACTTATCACCAATACTGACAGCAGGCAGATCTTGGAGTAGGGAACGTGGGGAGGGGCTGGGACCTGGAGTCTTTTCCAGAGTATCTCCAATCACCCTTTGGTGATCTGGAGATAGAAGCAGAAGAGTTAATGAGAGTCGCAGCACAAGAGTCTTGGACAGCCATTAGGTGAATTAAGAGCATGGGGGTCTCCTTGGGGACCAGGAAAGAAAGGGAAGGACAAATTCCACTCTTTACTTATTGGCTGAGGGCTGCCCCTAAAAATCTTACTGTTGCTGCCTCCTCACCACATATTCTGATTTATTCTACTTTGAATCATTACATGGATCTTCCTATTCATAAGATAAGACAAAGTGATGCCTTTTTCCTTCCACACAAGAACAGCTGAGAGTGAGAAGACTTGTTGGATGAATTGTTTGCTGTTAATGGTATAAAGAAGGAAAAAAAATTAATTCCTCAAAGCCAGAAGGGAAGATAGGAAAATGATATGTTTGGATTAGATATCCAGTTAGAACCCATGATTCATTCTAATTCATGGATTTTTTTCCCCCTAAATCTGATATCAGATATTGATTCTTATAGGGGACAGAAATCCTTTGGCACCTGCTCTTTAGAATCATGTTTATCAACACTCCTCTTGATTAAAATGGACCTGTGTTCTTATTAGAACACAACAGTGGTGCTTGCTCCCACATATGGGCAGCCAAGCCCTGCCCCTGCCCCACCCCTACAGCCTGCCCAATATGTATGGAGAACATGTAAGTGGTTATACACCTGTGATCTGACTATCAAAATTGTGGTCACTCAACCAGCAAGCAACTCCCACACTTTATAAACTTTAGCACATATTCCTTCATAGCAACAAGATTATTAATTACATTTGGAATTCCCCTGTAAGAAGTTCATTAACTCACTTTAAAACATCTCTTTCTCCTGGGCAATAGATAAGAGATTTTTTCCTCCAACCTAAATACAGACACAGACAAGAACTGAAACTATGGGACTGATAACAATACTGTGGTCAATTATTTTAAAGACCAATGAGAGTGTCCAGAAGAGTGGCAGTGAGGCGGAGGGAGAATATCAGAGAATCAAGGAAGTAGCCAGGTCCCAGAGCCAGAGGGATTATTTGTCATTAATCCAGTTCTGGAGATCCCAGCTGAGTTCCATATAAGATGTGTTTTTATTTTGGAAGAAAATCACTTTTGTTCCTTTGGGAAAATATTTTTATAAATTAGTTAACTCAAACAATCAGTCTCTTAATAATCCTAAAATCTGAAGTACTTTGGTGCCTTATGAGAACACACAGGTAGAAAGTATGTTAAAATAGAAGATCTAAATTCTGAACTAAAGGACTTGGCCAGTGGATAAAATAAGGTGTCTTTTTTCCTTTTCCTGACACTGACTTATCCCTTACACTAACTTGAACCAGTCTTTTGTGGATAGCTGAGTCTTATTAATTGCAAAGACTGCCAGATGAGGGGTCTTTCTAGTATCCTAGGATTAATAACAAAATCAAGAAGAAAGGAATGAAAATATGTTTTGTATTAATAACAGAACACAAGACAATGAACTAGACTCATTTTCCACCAGTCATCCTAGGATGGTTCTGATCAAATTGGCTGGTTCATGCTGTTCAATATGTCTCAGGGCAAGACCTGAGACAAGATGAGAATGTGTGAACATGACTTGGGGGTAACTGCAGGTGGGTTGACCTCACAGAGCAGAGGTCCATACAGGGTCTTGGGCAAGTGTCAGGGGATGGGAACTTGGATACAACACTGCTTGTCTCTAGCTGTGACACCTTAGACAACCAATGCATTGTTCTTGTCTTTACTTTCCTTACTTTCAAAGCAGTACTGATGGGCCAGATGATTTTGAAGGACCCTTTATCTCTAATGCTTTGACTCTAATCAGAGAAGTCCACAGATGGAAGGACATTTAATGTTGGAGGTGCTTGTTTTGGGACTATAAGACAACTGAGTTGAGATGTTATAGAAAACAATTAAATAGTAGATTGCTAGTTGGGAGCTATTTTATTGTAATTTTAGCCACTCTAAATTCTTTCTGAACCTCCTAGGGCTATAAAAAAATAGTAACTCTGTTATTGATAGGGCCCTCAGTAAATGTTAGGAGCACTGAATTGAATGGACGGTTGGACCAGGCCACCTCTTAGGCTTTTTCTAACCATGATTTTAGGATTCTTTTTGGGAAAATATAAACAAGGTAAAGTCTAAAGTCTTTAAGAAAGAGGTACCTATCTTTGCTTCCCTTTCACCCCTGCCCCCATTTTTTAAAACTTAGATTCTCTTGGGGATTTGTATTCTATTGGGGATGACAGTCCTGTCAGATTAGAGTCCTACCCTTATGACTTCACTTAACCTAATTATCTCTTTGAAGGCCCCTTCTCTAAATATAGTCACATTGGAGGTTAGGGTATCAACATACGGATTTTAGGGGGACACAATTCAGCCCATCATTCACCCTAATTCCTAGTCTAAGGTTCCCTCCATAAAAACATGCTGTATGCCAACAGCAAGACCAATGTAGGAGTGTGTGAGTGTACAGAGAAGAAAGCTAATTTTATTATTAAGTTATGAAAAATGGAACACCAGTGTTTTTGCAGAGACTTCAAATAATTATAATAGTCTTGAGTATTCAGAAGCATTTCATAAAAGGTAATAAATGAAAAGATAAAATGTTCTCCCTTGCTCTTATTTTAAGCCCATTTCAAAGTGCCTTGAGGGCCCATCTTTTGGCAGCTTTCAAAAATAGAGTTCAATATTTCCACCAGGTGCTTTAGCCTGGAGGAGAAGAGGCTAAGGTAGGAAAATGCCTGTTTCATTAGATATTTGAAGGATTGTCATGAAAACAGAATTGGATCACAAATCACAAATATCTGGCATATGTGGTATCATTTTCCCTTTTCCTGGCCTTGGCAGACATTACTTATCAATCATGGCATTCACCAAACAAAACCTCACAATACATTCAGTATGGTACTCTAAATAGCACTATTTTCTGAAAAGAAGTGGTATATAAGGTGAAATAATAAAGATAACATTGTCAGTAGCTAATACTCATTGAGCATCTGCCAAGTGCCAGATATTGCTCTAAATTCTTTCACATATAAACCCATTTCTTCCTCATAACAACCTATGAAGTAGGCACTACTAGAATTCACATTTTCCAGGTGAGGACACTGAAATACAGGTACTCAGTGAAAAGGGGTCATGGATTTGAACCAGGCGATGTGACTCCAGAGCCATGATCATCATTACTCTACTATATTGCTCATTGGATAGGATTTATCCCACATAATTCCATATGCAACAGAACTAGAGCCAATGAGGGGACACTGCAGAGTCAAATTTGGTCAACATAAGAAAATAACTTTGTTTAAATATTACAGTGTTTTAATAATAGCCTGATAGCCACCTGCAATATTGAGTGTCCTATCATCAGAGACACCCAAGCATAGTTGTAGAACTATGTGTTAGGATTGTTGTGCAATGGTTTCCTGAATTAGATAAAGAAAAGGGTGGGTTGGATACATTCCCTCAACTTCCCAACTGGCTCTAAAATTCAAGGATTCCTTGACTTAAGCAGTGTCAGCAAAACTAGAAGAAAACCACAAGTGACATCGTTTCCAGTTCTTTATTTTTGCCATCTCCCTTAACTCCCAGCATTGTCAAGTAAAAGAATGTCCAGGATTTGAATAAATCACACTGCATTTTAAAAATAGATACTCGATAGATGGCATATAAAACCCACATACCCCCAAATACAAATAATAGTCTTCAAAAGACTGGATTGAATTCTATAAAGCCATTGTTCTTTAATTGTTTGAGCAGCTTTATTCCATTTTGTACTATCACTTTTCTTGGAAGGAGATTAAAGTTGTAGCAACAGTAAAAGACAGGTAAGTTTGTTAGTTGTTAATGAAGTTGACAGTATCTTCAAACATTAACTCTCTATCTCTCCCCAGGAATGGTATGCTTTGCAAGGCAAGCATCCTTTTCTGGAATGTGACCTTGGCCATTCCTAGCAGCAGCAGAGAGAAATGCCATCCCTATGAGGTTATCAGTTACTGATGAAAAAGAGAGTTAATGGCAGGTGTCAAATCATTGGAGAGGAAAACTCACATATGTGAAATACTAAAGAATCTTCTAATATTTTATGCATTATTCTCCCAAAATTTTTACATGAAGGATTCTTTTATGTTCCTGAAAGTTTGACATTATACTCTAAACCAGGTGTGAATGGCCAGTGTCATTTTTGCACAGTTCCCGAGACCTGTTTTAAGATAGAGCTTGACACTTTCTTTGGCCTACCTCCAATCCACACTACAGATTAACCTCCTGAAATTTAGGGAACAAAACTCACAAAAGAGTCCCTTTTTATTGATTAACCAATGTACTTCAGAAGATTGGCCACTAGGATCAGTTTTAATTCAACTCCACTACTGAATCAAGATGTATGACTTTGGGAAAAATCACTTATGACCTCAAACTCTTTGTCTTATTTTTTGATTTATGAATTCAATGTAATCCCAATAAAAAACCCCAGCAAGTTACTTTCTGGATATGAACAAACTGACTCAAAGATTTATTTGAGAGGGACAAGATCCAGAATAGCCAACACAATATCGAATAGAAGGACAAAACTGGAAGATTGATACTACCTGCCTTCAAGACTTACTAAAAGTTTCAATAATCAAGACAGTGTGGTATTAGCAAAATACTAGACAAAAAAAAAATCAAGAGAACAGAAAAGAAAGCCCAGAAATAGACCTACATAAATACAGTCAACTGATCTTTGACAAAGGAGCAAAGGCAATACAATGGAGCAAAAACACTCTTTCAACAAACGATGCTGGAACAACAGAATATTCACATGCAAAAAAAAAAAAAGAAGAAGAAAAAGAAACCTAGACACAGACCTTACACACTTCACAAAAATTAACTCAAAATGGATCACAGACCTAAATATAAACCCAAAACTATAAAACTCCTAGAAGATACTAGGAGGAAACCTAGATGACCCTGGGTATAGTGATGACTTTTTAGATACAACACCAAAGGCCTGATCTATGAAAGAAATAATTGATAAGATGGACTCCTTTTAAAATTAAAAACATTTGCTCTGTAAAAGATATTTTCAAGAGGATAAGAAGCAAGCCACAAACTGGAAGAAGATACTGGCAAAAGATACTTTTGATAAAGGACCATTATCCAAAATATACAAAGAACTTTTGAAACTCAACAATAGGAAAACAAACAATTCAATGTAAAAATGGGTCAAAGACCTTAACAGACACCTCACTGAAAGATCTATAGATGGCAAATAAGCAAGTGAAAAGATGCTCCACATCATGTCATCAAGGAAATGCAAACTGAAACAGTGAGATAGCACTACATACTCAAAATCCAGAACACTGATACCACCAAATGCTGGTGAGGCTGTGGAGCAACAGGGGCTCTTATTCATAGCTAGTGAAAATGCAAAATGGTACAGTCACTTTGGAAAACAGTTTGGTGGTTTCTTAAAAAACTAAACTTACTCTTACCATACAATACAGCAGTTGGGCTCCTTGGTATTTACCCAGTGGAATTGAAAACTTGTGTTAACACAATACACACAGATGTAAACAGCCATTTTATTCACAGCTGCCAAAACTGGGATGCAACCAAGATGTTCTTCAGTAGATTAATGGATAAATAAACTGTGGTATATCCAAGTAGCAGAAAATTACTCTGCACTAAAAAGAAATAAGCTACCAAACTATGAAAAGACATGGAGGAAACATAAATGCCTATTCTAAATGGAAGAAGCCAATCTGAAAAGGCTACATACTATATGATTCCAACTATGTGACACTCTGGAAAAGGCAAAACTCTGGAGACAGTGAAAAGACCGCTATATTTCAGGGGACAAGAGTGAGGGAAGAGACAAATAGCCAGAGCACAGAGGATTTTCAGCACAGTGCAAATACTCTGTACGATACTACAGTAGGGGATACATGTCATTATACATTTATTCAAACACTAAGAGTGACCTGTAATATATACTATGGACTTTGGATGACTATGATGTCAATGGAGGTTCATCGATTATAACAAATGTACCACTCTGGCAGGGGATATTAATAATGGGGGAGGCCATGTAGGTGTGGGGGGCAGGTAATATATAAGAAATCTCTGTACCTTCCTCTCAATTTTTCTTTGCATAAAACTGTTCTAAAAAAAAAAAACTCTAAAAAACGTATATACTAACGCTCAGAGCCTTGCCAAAACTTCTTCCTTTGTTAAAGCCATTAGCTGACCACTGTACACCCCTGACATAGTCACTGATTTAAGGTGCCAACCTTGAGTTCATAAAGTGCTTGGGAACAGACACATAAAAGCTAAAGAGGGACTCAGCATGTAGCCAGGATGTAGTCACAAGAAGCAGCAATTATCAGGTCTTACAGTTTTATTCATTCAGCTCCAGTGTTCTTCATTTGGACTGATTTACTGAAATTTCTTTCAGATTAGCAACTTGATTGATAATGGAAATTGATAACTCCCCTGAGTGGGACCTCTTTTCTACCAACATTTTCAGATGTGTGAAATTTATATCCAATAAGTTTGAGAAGTGCTACTTACTGAATGCTCTCTCTTGGAAATTCATCCTGCTAGAAGAATGGAGAAATTTTCTAAATTTTACTTGATCTACTAGTTTCCAAACATATGACTACAGATCCCTTATGCCTTGTTAATATTCTCTATATGTAGATTCTACAAATAATATTTTGGGAATATTGGCATCTGGAGTAACTGATATCCACTACTACAAAATTTCTAGTTTTACACACACACACACACACACACACACCCACCCCTGGAAATATATTCCAAACTCTTTAGCCTGGCTTTTTAAAATCCTCCACAGTATCTCCCCAACCTAGTTTTGCAGCCTCATTTCCTACTACACTTCAGTGTGAATTTTCTGCTCTCCTACTTTTTGTTCCCCAAATAGTCTGCACCCATTTTTCCCTCCCTATTTATGTACATATTCTTTAGGAGGGTCTTGAATTTCATTAGGACAGGGGGGAATGTTAGAAGTTCTTAATTATTCATTTAACAAGTATTTATTGAGTGTTTGCTTTAACATTGTATCTCTTGCGATGGTTTGTTGCAAGGAACAAAAATAGGCTCTAGCTAATTTAAGAAGAGGAATTTATTGAAAGGACATTGGGTAACCCAAAGAATTTCTAGGGGTCCAGAGAATAGTCTTGAAAATTGTGCAGCCAGGAATACTGTTGTAAGTTCTGCAGCAGGATTTATCTACTGAGGATAGCAGAGCCACCCCCCTGTGCCTGGATATTACAGCTTCCACCGCCAGCACTGGCAGCACAGGTCCTTGAATGCTAGGACCGCTGACCCTGATGCCTCCAGGAGCTGGAGAAGCTGCCACCGTATCCAACATTCAGCATCAGCATGGGTTCTGCATGTTCTCGTCTTCAGAACAATAGTAGTTGCAAGGACCATCTGATGGGTAGTACCTGAATTATATGTCTATATCCTAACTATAAGAGAGACTAGGAAATCCAGTGTCTGGGATTTTCACCTTCAATAGGAGGAACTGAACTCTGTCTCATGGATAGAGATTTCCTAAAAGAGAGGAAGAGCTTCAGATGAAGGGTGGTCAAAAAGAATAATTATCTACTATAGTTATGCGATGGATTACTAGAAAACAAGAGAAAGGTTCTTTTTCATATTCTTAAAAGAGTTTACCTAAGTAGACAAAATAGATGAGATTATTAGAAAATAAGCTAATTTAAAACAATATAATAAATTGGACTGCTTAATTAAAAAATACTAAAATGATGTTGAACATAATGAACAGAGTAAGAAAAAAGTGTGCTTTACAGCAACAAGCCATAGCTTTCCCAACAAATTTTTCTCTAGGGCAAGATTTATATAAACAAGCTGTTTCCACCTAGAATACTTTCACACAGCCTCCTAGCTCCACTTTCCAAGTTTACCTGAACAAAGACAAGCTCCCTGGTTACCTAACAGGGTGCACGGTGCCCAGGACTGAGCCACCTGTAGATATACATATTTGGATAAGCAAAAATGCCAGCTCTCTTTCCCTCCCCTGGGAAGAAAGACAGACCCTTAGGCTGAAGAAACAGAAAACAATAGCAAGAACTTGAGAGTAGATATAGGTTCTTGACTTGCAGTCAGCTGGATAGAGAACTTGCCCAAAGTTCTGGGAAACCCAATAGCACTCTTCTGCATTTTACCTCCTTCCATGGGGAAGGCCAGGGCCAATCTGCACTAGGGAAAAACCACCATGCAGTGCCAAGAGCTGAGTGCTTTTCCTGTGCTGTGTCAAGGTCATTGCTGCACAGAACATTTGGAGCTCTGCTCTAGCAGTCAACCAATGTCCACTCAAGATTAACAATGGAAGCCCTGCAGGGAAAAAAAAGGATCAGTTGGCTGCTTACAGGACATCCAATGTCAGCAGCCAGGGCCTCCACGCATAGCAGCCACCAGGCCCAGGCCTTGCTGCTCCTCCACCTTTCTCTTTGAGGCTTTGCTACTTACTCTCTGCTTTATACTCTTCACCTTTCTAAGAGTCAATTTGGCTTCCAGAAAGAGAGTGAAAATTAAAACAAAAATAGAGAGTAGGAATCAGGTGACAACTTTACTCCTCCAAGAAGGGAAGACTTGTGCAATATGGTAGAAAGAAAACTGACTCAGTAGCTTTTTCCTGTTACTGGCGGGGCAACCTTTGGCAAGTTGTTCTTCCTGCATATCACCATTGGTAAAATGGGATTATGTGAAGCAACTGGTATGAAATTACAACAAACTGTAAAGAACAATAGTTATCTCTGTACCTTAAACTAGGTTAGTTCAGAAACTATTTTTGTTCTTCAGTCCTAAGTGACACTTAGGAGAGATGGCAGCTGTAGCTACTGGCCGTGGATGGTCAATGGCCTTCTGCTTTGTTTGCACTCATGAATGTTCTTAAGGAAAAGCTATTCTACATTTAGACTGGCGGGTGTAGGCAGAGCATGGGCACCCACCCAACTTGCTCAGATTCCCTATTTTCCACACTACACACATACACACACTCCTACCCCTATGTTCCTGAGAAATATATAAAATGTGATAATACATTATTAATGTTCTAACCAGTGCAGTGTAATAATAGAGGCTCTGGACCTAGAGTCCCAGGTTTGAAAAATCCTAACTCTGCAATTTGCTTGCTCTATGACCTTAGACACATTACTTAATCTTTCAGTGCCTCAGTTTCCACATCTATAAACTAGGATAATAGTACCTATTGTATTGGGCTGCTGTGAGGATTAAATAAATTAATACACATAAAGCTTATAACAGGATCCATTACATGGTTGTTATTCAACATTAACTAATATTATTATGTTCATCCACATACATGAATACAATTGTATCGGAAGTCTCAAAAAGAAGAGAAAGAAGTTACTGTGTACATGTGTGTCAAGTGCCGTGTAACTTGATTTTATTGAGTCCTCACCTGAACCTCAGGCTCGATACTATGACTGATGGTCAGACAAGTTAAGTAACATGTCCAAGAGCTAGAAAGTGAGGAGCTGGGATTTAAATTCAGATCCTTCTGGCTCCCAAGTCCCCTATAATGCATGCTTTCTTCCTCCCAGGAAGCTGCCACCATTACTCAAAATATTCAGAACTCCTCTTTGGGCATTTCCTTCAGAGCTTGTGACCTTCTTTAGAATTTCCTCAGCACTGGAAACACTTCTCTTCAAAAACAGCTTGCCAGAAATTCTCAAAAGTCATTTATTGTCAAGGTGACTAACTCAATTGGGTAACAACATTTGGGGCTAAAGATGAGGTGTGATTAATGTCCTTGGGGCTAAAGATGAGGTGGATTAACGTCCTTAGGAAATCAGCCCTAGAGACAATTCCCAGAGAAGAGTTCTAAGGTATTTTTGAAAAATTCAGCATCACAGGAAAACTGCATTTGCCAACCTTTATTTTGTTACTTTGGTGATAAAAGGTTTCTATAGATGAGGTTTTTAACAGCTTGATTGTAACTTCCTGTATGTGAAAGAACACAGATTAAGACAGTCTTAACATAGTCATGAGTAAGATTTGGGGTCTGTCTTGCCACAGTGATATCCTCCTCTAGGGTCTGTGGAATATTCTTGTGTCTCCAGGCTCTGCAAGGCCCAGGACCACTGTGGAGGTCAGCATGATGGGGGAAGAGGTATGACACTGAGCTGGCACTTTCTCAAACAACATTCAAGCGAGGTGTTATTTCATTTACTCCTCAAAACAGCCTGATTCACTGGGAGGAAACTGAGGCCCACAGTGGGTCCTTAATCTGCTGCAGGTCACACAGATAGTTTGACAGAGCAGAGGCAGGGATGCCTCATGTCTCCAGGTTCCCCTTCACCTCTTCCTGTGGCCTCAGCAGTGTTCCCACCAGCTCAGCCCCAAATGCCTCCAGGCTGGGCTCTTTGAAGCAGCCTAGATTCAGAGGCATAACAGTGCAGGCAGGGGTATAATTAAGTAATTATTGAAGCTATTCAGGCCAGGGCCAAGCCTTCTGGCCCACTTGTTCCTGGTTCCTGCAACATGTAAGATACCAGGAGATCATCCCCTTTCTGGAAGTGGTTTACTCAGAGGCCTGTATTCCAATTAGATGGAGCACTCAGCCACCTCATCCACCCTCTGGGGTTTCTGCTTCGGAGATTCCATCCCCATACACCACTCCTCCAGCATAGGCTGCCTTAGGGAAGCTGCTTGTTGTGTTCCTGCCCCTGATATGGTAGTACACTGTTAGCTTCAAGCCCAGATGGATTAAACAGGAAACAGTCCCCTTCTCAGGTTTCATTTTACCTTACATCTTATCTACCCCAGATGAACTAATCTACAGAGAAATGGGGAAAGACCAGTGTGGAAAGAAAGAGGGTAAAAAAAAAAGGTAGCTGAGTTTGTACATTAATTGGAAAAAGTCACAGTTGCTCCCAGGAAAAAAATATTTGTAGACCAAAGTACATGTCCAAAAAATTAGGTGATCCAAACCACATTAACTATTACATTTGTTCTCTAACCACATAACCTCCAGATTCTTGTTCCATTCTGCTGGTTCTTTCCACATTACACTTTTTATAATTTACCTGTTCAGAAAAAGGGCTTTGAAGTCCTGTTAATATGTGACTCCAGGAAAATCTAAGGTAGGGAAAAAAATTCAACTCCTCAACCACTCTGGGGAACTTGGCTCTCTAAGGAGGCATTGTTTTAAAACCAAGAACTAGTCAGAGATTACCAAGATTAGGTTTCACTCTTTGCTTCCCAAATCCTGATCCCTCATCCATTTGAGCTAATTTTGCATGATCCTTTTTGTGTATACTCTGGAGCTTGGGGTGGGTTTCTCTTTGATGGAGGAAGAATCAGATGTGTCACAGGGAAGAAGGGGATTCATGTCATGAAGCTGCCAAAAATAAGTTCACATCAGTAAAAGCATGTATTATATGAACTTGTTCCTACATGCCAAATAATCATCTGTATGGGAAGTTGCTTATAAAGGTGATGACATTTAGAGTTTGGCATCTCAGTAGTTCTACTTTTTTGATCTTGGAAAACTGCCCAAAGTAACTAAATCATCCACAATCTGACTTGCTTGCCATTTTAATTATTTTGAGGGTTGGGGGCCTCTTTGTCTCTTAATTGTGCAGTACCAGAGGGCTACTTTCCGATCTAAAATGAGCACAATGGATGAACCTCAAAATCTGTGATCAAACAGCAACAGTGCAAACTTCATTATACAGTGGCCCTATTTATATTCCAAATCCCAGCCTGTGGCAGATCACGTTTGACAAATTTTAAACCTCTTAGAAAGAAGTCTGAAATAGAAATTCAATAGGCTCTAATTACATTTGCCCCAGAGGTAACAAGGAGCATGGCTCACACGCCTCCAGTTAGAGCCAGATTCTCACTAGGCTGTCATTTGTTCTCTGGGTGGGGATGGCCTACAGCTCAAGCATCCTCTCACTTCCCTCAGGGGCTCTGAGGGTGGGCTGAGGGCAGAAGGAAATGGGCCTGGAGCTTGAGAACAGCAGTTCCAGTGGGGGAAAGGGGCTCCTTTGTTCAGGGTGGTCAAGGTGGATGATGGGAGTGGGGAGAGGAGAGCCAGGAAGCTAGGGTAGGTGGAGACTAGGAAGTTAGGAGGATTGGGAGGAGACAGTATGAGGGCAAGCAAGTGTTTCTTCTGCTCCCAAGGAAGAGGAAGCAATGAATGGACATTGCTCCCTGAGGACAGACAGACATTGTACATCTGGACTTCAGGAGTGACACTGCCACTGAGAAGAGAAGCTAGTCTGGATGTAGCATTTGACCTATGGCCCTACCTATCATAAGGCCAAATATAGACCCCTTAGTGAAAGACTGAAGATCATATCACTCCTTTTGCTGAAATGAAAAGAAGACTTTAAAATTTAAATTTTTTATATTCCTAAAATTGCTGGGCAGTCTTGATACCAAAAGTTCGAGAAAGATAGCTTTAGTTTTCTCCCACTAACCAGCAGATGTTTGAGAAACCACTCACCCAGTTTGATGGCACCTGGTGTGTGTGAAGGGGCTGGTTGCCTTTTTGATTCTACAAACTCACCATCTAGGGTGAACTGATCACGTGGGAATAAGTATTCAGATGAGCTGGTTCCCAGGCAGTGCGAACAGCACTGATCTCAGGAGAATGTACTTTTGTGGCTTTAGCAATTGCTCAAAGCTGGTGTCTGTTCTCATTGGCTAGGGTCATAGTGTTACCTGTTGCTAAGTACTTTGACTATCTTCCCTTATTGAGATTCTGTTACAAAATCAGAATATGTTGTAATATATTGGCCACCCCATGTTTAAATGGTCATAGTCACATATTTGAATAACAGTGCTCAGATACAGAAAAGGCTTTTGTACAGAAACACCAAAAAAAAATTGTGAGACCCACTGAACTACAGTTGTGTGTGTTAGAGAAATTAAATGATATTGACTAATTTCTGTCCTCTGCCTTTTGGGAACTTTAGTGGATACCATGATGGTGAAGTATTCTTTTAATATATCTATTTGACTAGCCTAGTATCCTCAGTTATTCAATCAAACATTAATATCAATGTTGCTGTGAAGGTATTCTGTAGATGTTACTGAAGTAAGGGAAATTATTCTAGATAATATGAGTGGCCCTAATCCAATCAGTTGAAAGGCCCTAAAGGAAGACCTAAGGCTTCCCTGAAGGAAAATCTCACCAGTGGACAGTAGCTTCACCCTAATGCATAAGAGTTCCAGCCTGTCCTTCCTGATGGCCTGCTCTATGGATTTTGGATTTGCATAGTTAGCCCCCATAATCTTGTAAACTAATCCCTTGCAATAAATCTTTTAGTATTTGTCTCCCTCTGGTTCTGCTTCTTAGCTGAATCCTGTCTGATTAAAATATGCAGTCTGAATTCCCCTACAAGACTGAGGATTTGTTGCTTCAACTACTGGCAGTGCTGCTGGCAGAAACCCTCAGCCATCTTCAGGGATTGCTTTAACTGAAAAGAATCACCTTGCCCTAGGTCACATTACCTTCCCAGAGAATCCTGCATCCAGTGATAGGTTGATGTGGGGGTATGAAAGCCTAGCCCCCTCCCTTCAACTCTGGATAACTCTGAAGGGCTGCCCCAGCTTCAGAGCTCCCCATGAACTTGGCTGAGAACTTCACTATGGCTGTATCCCAGCCCAACTTCTCCTTCCACCCCAGCCTTCTTCCTTTCAATGGCATTGATCCCAAGAGCATTGTCTAATAAACCTCTTGCCTATGAATTTCTGTCTGCTTCCCAGAGAACCTCACCTGCACAGGGACCTTCTTCACTGAGTTCTCCATCTTTGACCGTCCCTTCTCATTTCTCTCTTTCCCCAAATACTCTAGGCTCTACCATGTTTAAAAGAAATACAACCAAAACCCATAAAAACCATTCCTAAATTCTGTGTCATTTCCAAGTTATGGGTGTTTTTTCCCCCACATCCAAACTTCTTGAAGAACTAAGTTGACATTTTCTCCACTTTGCCTTCTAAATACAACATAGTGTCCCTTCAGCCATCATCCCTCGTCTGAAATTGATTTCACTAAGGTCACCAGTGACCTCTTATTTATTGAAACACCATGGGTACTCTCCAGCCTTCCCATCCTTGACTTGGCAGTTAGCAGCATGACCTTCTCCATCATTTCTGAAACTGTCACCCACGTCTAATAGCCTTCATGACTCCCTCTGCCCTGGATCTCCATGTATCTCTTTGGCTCAGTCTTCATGATTCCTTTTGTCAACTATTGAAGCCTCTTCTCAGTCTACACTCTCTCCTTGGGTAATTTGACCATACCCATAATCCCAATTATCACCGATGTACTGGAGACTACAAAATCCAAACTTTACCTCTGTCTTGTGCTCTAAACTACTTATTCCCAACTATTGAACATTTCCCCTGAATGTCCTGCCTCATCTGACATTAAACTCCCTTCCATACATGTTGCTCCTTTCTGAGCTAATAGCACAATACCCTTCTTCCCACAATAGAGCCTGTAATAATCCACTCCTCTTTCTTTCTCCACACAGCCTACTGGTTGTTATGGCTTATGGTTTCTCCCTCTAAAGAGTGGATTCTGCAAAGTAGCCCTACTTCTCCCATCTTACTGTTTTATTTCAGATCTTTACTATCTCACACATTTCATAGAATGATGAACAGTATCTCCCTGGACACCGAACAACCTGTACTGCATACTCTGAAGGGCTCTGCTCTGTTCTTTCTCTGGTCACACCCCCAAAATACATGTCAAGGAGTCCTTAGGGCCAAAGAGCATTGCCTGTATGAGCCCACATACCCAGTTCCTAGGTCCTGCTTCAGTACCCAGGAGTGCAGACTTCCTGTCCAAACGGCCTAAGCCTGCCTATGACGGTGTCTACTCCAGATCTGACCTCCTAAGACTATACTGCATCACTGGAGTGCACATCTGTAGGCCTGAAGGTGGCCAAGAGGTGGCTGTTTACAGTGGGAAGGGGTGTGGATAGAGGTTGGACACAGGGGCTGGATTGCCCATATACACATGAGCACAACATTCCCTGTGGTTCTAGATGGAGCTGGGTACCAGGCTGAGGGAGAACAGAGGTGGGATATGGGCTTGAGGCCTCTAAGTGTACTCTTTCCTTCAGCCTCACAAACATTGGGAGGAGGGTGCTGGTTTTGACGCATCTTTAACATGCCATGTACCAAGCTAAATGATGAAAATCTAAGATGAACTGGACACAATCACTGTCCTCAAGAAACTAAGAAGCAGGCAAGAAGGGGAACATTATACAACCAGATGAAGGCCATTTTAATAAAGGTATGTTTAAAAAGTTATGGGAGGAGGGAGAGTCAAGTCCTGCCAGGTAATATGGGAAGCCTTCCTACTTGGGATAATATTTGAACTGGAATTTGAAGTTTGAGAATGTTTGCAAAGCTTAAAGAAGCCATTGTAGGCAAAGAAAACAGCAAGTATTCAAGGAATCATGGATACTGAGTGAGCTGGGAGCACGGAGGGAGTTGGCTAGAAAGGTAGCAAGGACTGTCATGAAAGGCCTTGTGGGATTTTCCAAGGAGCTTCTACTTTATCTCGAAAGTAGTGGGGAATCCAAGGATTTAAGGCAGAAGATCAATGGTCTTAGATTTCCTCTCCAGACTAGCCTCTTAAGGGGTCTCCTGTTCTCCCCTACGCCCGCTCCTCCATGAGAATCCAGTCACCATCCTGTTGCCAAAATGATCCTACTAAAATACAAACTGGATACTGTCACTCTTTTGTATCTTCCCATTACCTATAGGTTAGAGTTCAAACTCTTCAGCAGTTTCCAAGGCCCTTTGCCCTTTATGTCCTGCCCCTGCCTGCCTTCACAGTCTAATCTCACATCACTCTTCCACATGCTTCTTCTATCACAGACGTACCCAACAACTTGCCCAACCCAAGCCTCATGCTCTCTGATTACTCTGCACCTATGCCCTCCCCCAACTTGTCAGCCTGAACAACTGCTTATCTTTTAAGCAGCAGGGTGTAAGGAAAAGAGCACAGACTTGACATCCAGATTGATCAAGGTTATATTCCTGGCTCTGCCACTTCCAGGCTCTAGAATCTTGGGCAGTCACTTACAGTTTCTGAACTTCGGTTGTTTCACTGCTTTCAGGGACATAACACCCACCTTTGGAGCCTGTTGTAAATACTAAATGCAGTAACATAGATAAGTGTCTCGCATGAACACAGCAGGCTCCTCTTGGGGTGAGCCATCTGGACCCACATGTCCATGGAACTGAGCCTTTCCCCACAGCTAACCCCAGCTATGTTTGCCCAGTTTGTATACCTGAGTCTGATTTGGTTTCTTGCTCTAAACCCAGCCTACTTCCTGCCAATATTCTTCACTCCAAGGGAGATCCTGCTCCCTAAAACCCCAGCCACTAGCTGACGTCCTGCTCCAAACTCAGGAGATCCTTGAAGTCACAAGGTTGCCATTTGCCCACCGACCAGCCAGACCCTGCTACCGCCTGTCTCACTATCATATCAGTCTCCACTTGGAGCCTGCTGTTAACACCAGTGGAACAGAGCTTATTGTATCCTCTGAATATAATTTTGGTATGGTTGTTATTCAAAGACAACTAAGAAGTTGTCTTTGCTCTTAATCCCAAATTCTGCCTATTTCTACCTTATTCCCATTTTCTTACCAACCAGCAAAGGAGTATAAACTCCATGGTTTAACACTGGTAACTAAGGTATAAATTATCATCCAAGTCACAATGCTTTAAGATAGAAAGAGCACATTATAAGTTAACTGAATGTGTGGTCAACTAACACATAACCCAAATAGCACTGGTCGAGATGCAACAGAGACCAAAAAAGAATTTTTTTTTCTTCATCCCTCCATCTCCTTTATGGGCTGTGATGATGTTGCCTCCAGCTTTAGCAATGTCTATCCTAATTTTAGTTCATTCTAGTCAGCTCAATCTGTTGTTGTAGTTCACTCAGAGAAGCATCCAGTCACTAAGACAGGAAAAGAAGTGTTCTGCTGCCTAGAATGCCCATGGCAAAGAGCGGCTCCTGGCTGCTCTGCCAGGGAGCTCTGCTGTGACACAGTACCACGCTAGATGTGGGTGGGAGGTGAGGCAGCTGCATTTTGTGGTGCTTGTCATTCTCATTTGACAATTGTTTGGGTTTTAGAAACTCTTGGCAGTGGGTTCTGACACCCCACCCACTCCATCTTGGTAACCACCACTTGCTCTCCCTATAAGAGGTCATGCCAACTCTAAGATGAGTTGGCCACACTCAGCAGCCCTGGCTGGCTCATGCTCTGGCACTTGAAGGGCTTTCTCTTGCATCTGGTGAGACCCACAACTTCCTGTAGCCCTCAGAATAAAGTACTTATGAGGGGGTTCAGGTGTTAGAATGTTGCTTCCCCAGAGACTGGCAATCGGGATCAAAACTTCCTTCTACTTTTAATAAGCATATGAATGCTGAAATGATCCTTAGTCGTGTGCATTGCTGTCAGAGTCTGTGGCTGTGCACTAGACGGTCAAACACATTTCTTCTGGCATTTGATATGCATCACCACTTAAAGGAAATTCCCTTCAGTCCTCTTATTTCACCATCATGCATGGCTTTGAGCCAGCCCGCTACATGAAACTCCTAGGAGTAAGGGCGAAAGAGGGGAAAAAAAACAAAAAAAAAACAAAAAAAAAAACACCAGGTCCACTTTGCCCTATAAGCATAACAAAGATCAGGAAAGTGGAGTACCAAAGTGCACTGAGGGGTCAAATATCCCCACTAATGAGTCTCCCTGGGTTTTGCCTCCATCTCAAATGTGAGAATTATCCGTATTATTAACTTCTCCTAAAAAATAGTAATCACTGAGCAACCGCTGTGTGCCAGTGTTTCTAATGCAAAGAATCACCCTATGAGTGGGCAGTATTGCCGTAACTTCACAGATGTGGACACTAAGGCCCAGAGCCAAGTAAGTGGTGAGAGATACTCAAAGCCAAGTCTCAGCTTTGAAACCCATGCCCTGTAGACCATACAATATTCCCTCCACTTCTATGCTGCAGACCTATGGCACAACAGAGAGATCCAGTCCTCCAGACAGTTGTTCCATTATGAGTATCATTCTGAACAGAATGGGCAAGGACAAAATCTCTACCCTAAACTTTTTTTTTTCTAATAAAGTACACTTGGGAGGAGAGATGGGAGAGAGAGTGGAATCATTCAAATGCAATGATAGGGATGTGACAGATCAAGTAAAAGACACTTCAAATCTTTTGAATTTATTATTTTATTTTATTTAGATTATTATTGAATTTGCTGGGACCCCAAAATATGCTAAATGTCAATCCCCCAAAATTTGCATTTAGGAACATAGCCTCAGAATGCAATTAATGGAATGAGAAGTTCTAACTTATTAAAAATTCTCTATTTGCTTTTAAGATATTTCATTTTAGGCCAATTAGATACACAGGTGTTTGAAACTAAAGAATTTATAAAACAAGGCATTAAGTCTGGAATCTGGATTTTTCCCACTAGAATACACCTGCAATGGATTTTATACCCACATGAAAGTGCGATGTTGCAGCCCCTGCTCTAGTGGTCAACTCTGTAAAGAGTCAGAGTTGATGGAATCATAGGAAGCAGTGCTAAGAGCTACTATAGTCAGAGACCCTTACAAGTTTGATGAAAGGCAAGGGGAAGTGGAAGAGAAGGAAGGGAGCTCACCTTGGAACTGAGATTCAGGGTCAAGAGAGGATTGCATAACTTTCTGAGCTATGCCCTCCCCTGGGCTGGGCCAGGTCAGTTTTTCCCAAATGTTTTCAACCCAGTGAATGGACGACTGGCTTTTTCCGTTCCAGCCTGTGGGAATGTGCCTCTGAGTTTATAACTCTAGTCAGTAGAACAATGGGATTTGCTTTTTGAAAATTTGCTTTCCAGACACCAGTGCTGCAAAACACCTATTTCTACCGGCTTGCCAGTAGAGCTCCTAAAACCATTTTTTTGTAAAGCATTGATTGGGTTCTTGGTAAATAATACACCCAACCTCTCTCCATAGCTAGAACCAAGGTTGGCTCCCTCCACTTCGAGCTCAAACCCTGGCCGAAGACTGCTGTTCTGATTCATCCATGAATGAGGGCCACACTGATGAGGGCAAACAAAGACCATGGAAATAAAGTTTGCCTTTGGGCGCCTGGCCTAGAGTAGGGAGTACAGTGCCCAAAAGCTCAGGCTCTGGTGGGAGATAGATATGGGTTTGAATTCAAGATCAACTACGTAAACAGATCACTTAAACTACCTAAGCTTGAGTTTTCTCATCTATAAAATGGGCATGCCAATTGTACTAATGTTTGATTTGTTGTGAAGATTAAATGAAAAAATGCACAGAAAGTACCTGGCACAGGGAAAGTAATAAAACCATGTTGTATACACATAAAACAAAGCTAAACATAGAACTCTTGTGTCCACTATGAATGAATATGGTTTTTTGTGAGGGCAACTCCAAAGGGTTCCAATTGGTTTTGTCGCTTGCCTCTTTCTCCACCTTCTCATAGAAGGTGATTCTCACTAATGACTGGCATGTCTTAGAGAAAGCTGGCACAGGAGCGCCCCTAGACATAACTGACCAGGAAACTAGAAACATGGATTCTGGTGCCTTCTGCTAGACTCAAGGCTGGTGGTACACTCTGGCTTTGACTAGGGCAGAGCAGGCTGACCAAGATAATGGCTCCAGCCACTAATTGTCACATTCTCAGAGGAACATGTGGTCTTTTTCTAAGTAATTGGCCAATTAAATTTTAAACCCAGGAGTCTTTTTCTTAAAACATACATATTTTTATTACTATTTCAAAAACATCCAAGCTCTGTAAATACATTATTTACAGCCTTGTAAAAATGTGTGCCAGGTGATTAGAAAAGACGGCTGTTGTACTTTGTTTCGCTCTCTCACTGTGGTAGCTTGTGTGGTTTAGAGCTGTTGCCTTCTTTCTGTTGTTAGCAACTAGATATTCTCCAAATAACCAGTTATTAGAATTGAACCTGTTTGTTTCAATACACAGACACACACAGAGTTGTGTATACAAATACAATTTGAATGTCCCCTCCTTGGGTAAACATGAGGAGCTGTCACAGTTGGAATATTTGTTTTATCGCTTAAATTATAGTTATATGATCTTAGGCAGAAATTTTAGCTTTTCTGGATCTCAGGTTTCTGAAACATAAATAAGTAGACCATCTTAGACCCACAGATGTATTCTGTTTGGCCAATATTGTTTTAGAAATGTGAATGACTTTTCTAAGCACTCACTCTCCAGTTCCCACAGTCTTAACCACCCCTAATACCATCCAGCTGACTGCCTTTTCACATTTACTTCACTTGCTCAGCTCCTGAAAGCATTTGGATTGAAGACCCTAGATGAAATGATTCCGAGGGCTTCCTCTAGCTGTAAGACTCTGCTATGTTGGTTCTATCGAGTTGCTAAATTATTTAATCTCTTTATTGGGGGAGTTAATAAAACCCTCATTCTTTTTACAGTTAGGTTTATGGAATTAGCAGCAACAAATGAAGCATGGCTCAGACAAAAAGAAAAATCATTACTTTCCAGTAGGAAACTGAAGTTAAATCTCTTTGCAAATATTTTTGAAGATCTTTGTTCTATAACTCTAGATTCTTATCTTCAGGGTATCACGTATTTCAGCCAGGCAACATACTACCTCTCCTTTTAAAGATTTTGAATCTGAAACTCTCCCAAAGTTTCTGTTTGTCTTTCTTCCTGTCTTTGGCTCTCTCATTAAGGATACTAGGCAAATATTCCTGACAATTTAAGCTCTAGATGTGACAAACAGAGATTTAAATTGTATGATTAACTATCATATCCACAAAGGGATAACCTGAGCTTCCAGTTGCTTTGGGCTTGAAGCCAACAGAAATTGAGTCAGACCTTCCTTTTAAATAAAGGCTTGAGGGCCCCAGCTAAATCTGAGAAAGGCAGAAAGGCCTTCACTTGTAGTGTTTTTCTCAAAGAATGCATCATCCCTCCTGCCAAACCAAGCTTAATGGCTCTGCCATCCAAAAGTTATAGATTTTATTGACCCATCTGGAATTCCGTGAAAGCACAATCTGTCCCACTTTGATCTCAGAAACAATACTCTTGAGGCAATGATTTCAATTTTGTGTTCATGGCTGAATTGCTATAAATTGGGGACAATTATCTCAACTTTCCTTGCCTGAATCTCACTCATCATTAATAGCAGAGCTACCGACCCCAAACTGACATGGCCTAGAACAGTACATAGAGTCATTTGGGGATCCTGTTAAAATGCTGATTCTGATTCAGTGGGGTCTGGAGGGGGAGCCTGAGATTCTGCATTCCAACTGCTCCCAGCTGATGGCTCCTGAGTAGGAAGTAGAGTAGGAAGAAACTGGAAAGCTTTGTTCATTTCAATTAGACATGTTACTTGCTTCTAAGTGCTGAATTCTGTGCTAGGCTCTGGAATACTAAGATGCATGGGACACAATCACTTTCTTCAAAGAACTCACCATTTACTAGAGGAAGCAGACATGTAAGTATCTAGCTATGATATACACACTGTCATTACAATATGAATAAAGTCCTCCAGAAGTCAAGAAGGGAGTGAGAAAATTACATCTTACAGTCAATGTACAAACACTCCTATCTCTACAGATTTCCCTTTCTTTTTTTCCCTGTGCATGTTCCAACAGGAAAAACAAACCTATGACATGGAACCCAGATCAGCTCCCCCTTAAATTGATAATACCAAAAGGCCAAGCTTTGGACAAACTGTATATAAGCAGATACTTTCAAAATGATCATTTTCAAAAAGGTAAAATGATTCTCACACAAATACAAAATTAATACATGTCAAATATTTTTGCCAACTAAAACTGTTCAAAGAGCATTTGAGAAGCTATATATTTATAGGCAACATTGGGATTAGATTACAGGGTCAGGTACAAAACTGGTTAATGTCCAATAGAGCAGATCCATAAACTGTAAACTTTTAGGTTATTTCTTCTTTTGGGCAGAAATTATTTGTATCTCTTGCAGACAAAAACCTATTAGCAGCTCCTTCTCTAGGGTTGTAAAATAGCCCAGACAATAGAAAGCCAACCCTAGCTCTAAAAGAATCCATGGTATTCTCTTTTACTTATTTTTCAATTTTCAGTTAAGTTTTCTGATTGTACACTCAACCTCTTGAAAATCATCACAAGTAGGGAGAAGACCTCTCCTCACATCAACCGTCTCTAAAGATACTGGAGGACCTGAAACTGCCTCTAGTTTATCTGATTGGATCTCATTCACAGATAACATGATCTACATTAATAATATCTGTCATTCACTGAGGTACTGGGTCATGTGTTTGAGTTACATTATCTCTCCAATTTTCACAATAGCCGTTGAAGTAAGTAGAACTACCCCCACTTGACAGTTGAAGAAATAGTCTCAGAGAGGTTAGGTGATTTGCCCAAAGACCCTCAACTAATGGCAGAACCAGGGTTCAAACACAGTCATATTATTACAAAAACATTAAGAATTAGAAAGCAAATGAATGGGGAAGCATGCAGAGAGCAGTGCCCTAGGGCACAGATAGGTATATCAGACTCTAAGGCCTGGAACAGCAGATGCCTTAACAGGGATGGGTTAAAATCCCAGTTAAGCCAGGGTGAGAACTAGTGATCTAGGACAAATTGAGAATTTCTGGGCTCCATCCCAGAGTTTCTGACTCAGTAAATCTGGCTTGGGCCTAGGAGGATGCATTTTTAACAAGTGTCTAAGGGAAGTCTAGTAACAGAAGTGACCATTCAGATCAATGTGGTAGCCCCTTGTCTGTCTGCCGTGACAGAGGCTGCCTCCTCCCTGAGGCAATCTGGCCCACACAGTGTCTGTTCATTGTGTAGGCCTTTCTTTACTCACTCTATGTAAACTTCAGTGTGTATTCAAATCATCTGGGAATCTTGGTAAAAATCAGGTTTTGCTGCACTAGGTCTGGGGTGGGGCCTGAGACTCTGAATTTCTCCTAAATTCCCTGATGATACAGATGCTGAGTCCTTGACCACACTTTGAGCAGGAAGGTTCCCCATCACTGATTCTTTACTTTGGCTGATCATTAAATCAGCCATAGAAATTACAGTAGTTTCCTATGGTTTCTGTAACAAATCACCACAAACTTGCTGGCTTAAAATACCATGAATTTGTTCTCTTACTGCTCTGAAGGACAGAAGTCCGAAATCAGTTTCAAAGGGTCAAAATGAAATTGTTTACAGGGCTGTGCTCCTCCTGGAGACTTTGGGGGAAGTCTGTTTCCCTGCCTTTTCCAGGTTCTAGAGGCTGCCTACATTCCTTGGCTTGTGGCTCCTTCTTACACTTTCAAAGTCATACCAATCTGTGTTCATTGTCACCTGACCATCTCTCAGCCTCTGACACTTCCTTTTACAAGGAACTTTGTGATTTGTGAGATAATCCAGGATAATCTCCTCCTCTAAAAATCCTTAATTTAGTCACATCTGCAAAGTCCATTTTGCCAGGCAAAATAACATTCACAGGTGCCAGGGATTAGTATGTTGGACATCTTTTGCAGGGGGTGGAGATGGAAATTATTCAGCCTACTGTAGAGATTTTATATTTTATTTCTGAAGTTTGGGCCTCACAATAAAGATTCTGATGTGCTTGGTCCAGGGAGATGGCCAGGGCATAGGCATTATTAGAAGGTCCAGGTGGTGATGGTGACACACAGAGGGCTTGAGAAATCCTGCTCCATGTGGACCAGGGTGCACTGGTGCTGGGCCTCCCACTTCCCTTTTCCACTAATTTCTCACTGGACTTCACTCAAAAAACCCAGCACACAAACCTGGGCCTTGCAGGAGAGGCAAGGAAGGCCTTCGCCACTAGAAACCTGGTTCCTGCTCTTTGTCCCAGGAAGTTCAAAGACCCAGGGCAGCAGGCATAGGGTCGACTCAGCACTTCTCCCTGAGCAGGTCTTGGATGTTGGTGAGTTTAATCTGGCATTTATAGTATTCCCAGCCACTTCTCAACCCTTATAATTATAACCCAGACCTCACTCAGCCTACTTCAGCTAGGATTTAAGAGCTAAGAGCTTTCTTGAAGCAGCCAGCTATTAAAACTTCATGGCCTTTTACAAAATATGGTTGACAGAGGTATTATGAAATGCTGCCTCATAATTTTAATTACACAGCAATTGTCAACACCTATGAGTCAAGCGCACTGTGAAGTGATCGTCGGGATCGCACATTCTGTTCCCTAGCTGGCGAGCCAGGCCTGGGCTTTCCTAATCCATCTCCAAAGCCTGAAGGCCTTGCCATCAGCTACAAGCTGCAAAGGCCAGCCACTCAACCAGAAACTGGCCAGCCCTGCTAGTGACTCCTACTCTCATCTTCATCTCCGACAGGAATGCTGGCTTTCTACTATACCTTCCTGGGGGACTTCAGTAACAGCTTGAGCAGGGCAAGTGTTCCATTTCTCCTTTATGACTTCAGCTCCAGTGATATAAACAAGCTTTGGTTTGTGACTCTTAGCATGACTACCTAAGTGTCTGAGATGAGGAGGGCCTTGGCTGGCATCCTTGAGAATGTCCTGTCTCCTTGCCTTGTATGACCACCAAACTTTTCCAAGAGAGGGCCTCCAGCTGCTTCAAATATCTCAACACTGAAAACTGACTTCAGCCACCATCTCTCTTGTCTGCTTTCTCCCTTGAATATCACCAATCCCATCCCTGTGGCAGAATCCAATATTCTCTCAATCTTCACTCTCTTTGAGCTGTTTACAGTTTCATAGTGTTGTACTTCGCTCTTACTCTAAAGTCCGAATTTCATTCCCAGAGCCTACATCATCTGGACCCTGCCTACCTTTCTGGTTTTATCTCATGTTCCCTTCCTCCTCAGTCTCTAGGCTCCAGTCACCCTAGTCATCTGGCATCAGCTCTACCCTGCCAAGCTCTTTCCTATCTCAGCATCTTTGCCATGCTCTTCCCTCTGCTGGGAAGCTCACCCCACCCCTCTTACATAGCCAGGTTCTTGTTACCTGCTCATCTCAGCTGAAATGACACCTGCTGAAAGAGGTCTTCCCTAACCACCCCTCTAAAAATGCATGCCACCCTCTCTTAATATCCTCCATCACAGCATCCAGCTTATTTCCTTCATCATTTGTGTTATTTATAATTACTGATTAGTTTCTTTGCTTACTTGATTCATCTTTTCCAGGGGATGGTAATCTCCATGAGGATAAGGACCATGTCTGTTTTGTTTATCAACATTCATTCAGCAACAGGAGCTGAATACATAAATTTTTTGACTAACCCACACTGTATCACTTCTTCACCCTTGGCTCTGAGGTGTTTTGTCCTTCCGTTCTTGTGCTGAACCTCCTTTCCTTCATTTGTCTCCTCCACTTCTTAAGAGTTATCCTCGGCCCTCATCTCTTCTCAGAAACTTGGTTAGTTCATAAACAACCTTCTCTTCAGGTCTAAGAAGCTACATCTCCACCCCACTACTCCCTAGAACTTGACATATACCCTCAATGCCTGTCTTCCATTTTGATGTGTTTGCATCTCTATCAGGATGGTCAGCTTTCCCCCTAAACCAGCCTTCCCTCTTGACTTCCTTATTTCTCTTGATGCTATCTCCAACCTTTTGGTCATTTAGGCTTGGAATTTCAGCATCATTTTTGACTCTGATCCTCTCCCTTCATTCAACCAGATTAAGAGTTGTGCAATAACTAGCTATTTGTCTCTTATTCAGACCCACCTAAATTCTTCCCTGGACTATAGAAATCACCAGTTTACTGGTTCCCAGTGTCAGCTTCTCCCCACCATAATGCATCCTTCTGTCACTAGACTGACATTGACTCAGCTTCACCGTATTATGTCAGGGCTCAAACGCTTTCAATGGTTCCCTACTGACTATAAGGTAAAGTCTAAATTCCTTAATCTGATAATCAGGCACCAGGTTACCTTTCCCTTTGGCTCTCTGTTACTGCCCAATCTGAAGTCTCCATGTTCTGATCAAACAGGATAGCTTTCCTATTCCTTATTCCTCCCCTCCCTGATTCTTTGCTTCTTTATCTTCATCTGACAGACTGTTTCAAGGGCCACTTCCAAGGCTACCTTGTCAATATTTTTTTTTCTGATTTTATTCAGCAAGAGTGATTGCTTCCTCATCCTGAGTAGCATACCTTTTATGCCAGTTTTATTCAAATTTTAGTTATTTGCATATCTGTGCCTCTTTTAGGCTATATTTAAGTTCTATGAGGATTAAAAAAAAACTGTCTTAACCATTACTCCCCTGATGTGCATGTGCACACATGTACACACACATACACACACACATTAATAAGCATGTTAAGAGTCCTTAAGAAGGACTATAAATAGTGACTACCCTCAAGGTAGCCTATGGAGAACTCACTGTCATCCATGAAAAAATGAAGTAAGTTTACATTATGCAGATGCCAGAGTAATGCTGTGGCTTAATTCTCTGTAGAGCTTGGACTCTAATCCTAAACTAAACTGGAACAACCCAAGTGATTATCCTCCCAGCTGTGAATTTACTATACCTCCTGCCTGAATTCATACAAAGAAATCAGTCTAGATCTAGAGGAAACCGTGCTGTTTTCCTGAGAGTCTGGATGCAGAGCCTGAGCGAGCAGAGGCTCCATCAGTACTGACCTAGTGAAGTTGTACAGGCAGGTGTTTCTGCAGCATGACATGGAGTGTTTGCCAAAGGAAGATGGGGACTTTCACCAGCAACAAATGGTTCTCTCACCTCTGAACTCATGTGGCACTTTTTATCATTCATCTTTAGAAAACTTAATCAGGGAATATACCAAGTAACCATTGTAGTCCCCAGTGGCTAGATCTCACCTGCCACATAGTGGACATGCAATATTTCTTAAAGAAAGAACAAATGAACTTCTCTATTTGTCTCCCACCTAGGGAAGCCTATACATTCTAATACTAGGAAGATGTATCTTCTTCCCTACCAATGGTATCTTATGAGTTTCCTCCAACCACTACTGCCCACTCAGAAGCTTTGTCCAGGAAGCTGGCATCTTAAGTCTCTTGCTCCACAGAAAAAATCCATTTCAACCTGGAGTTCCATGTGGAAGTAGTAAAAAAAAGAAAGGGATCTAAAATTAAAGAGACCTAGTGTTGCATCCCAGATCTGTGACCTTAGACCTACGTTGTCCAATATGACAGGCACCAGCCACATGTGGCCATTTAAATATAAATTGATTAAAATTAAATAAAATAAAAAATTTAGTTCCTCAGTAGCACTGGCCACATTTTAGGTGCTCCATAGCCACATGAGGCTAGTGGTTTTCATACCAAACAGTGCAGAGACAGAATGTTCACAACAATGCTGAACATTCTATTGGACAGCACTGCCACAGACAAGGCTCTTAACCTATCTGGAGCCTCAGTGTGCTCATTTGTGAACAGCAAGTCAGTTGGCTAGATGATACCTAAGGTTCTTTCCTCCTCTGAAAATTTTGTAAAGTGTAGAATTTATGCCTATTACCTTTAAAGCTGTAGAATATGACTGGTTTACTAGTCATTAGAACAGAAAATGGCTTGAGAATAAGGACAACATAAGCTTGTCTGTTGTTACTCCTGACTCAGTAAGCTCAGGACAAGACTTGGGGAAAAGGGGAGAAATCGGCTCTGCACAGTGCCATGAAGGTTCTGGTTGTGCTAAAGCCACATCTACCCCTCACCTCTGCAGCTATTCTCACTTCTCAAATCTTTCCCCAGCTTTAAAAAATACATTCAGCTATTTCAGCCTGTTCTCTGCTAGGGGACAATTGGCTCATCTGATCAACTAAATATCATTTCATTTTAGCATCAATGCCTAAAAGGTTCAATGTCACAGCTCAGCCTTCTGTAGGGCAAGAGCACAAGGGAAAATTTAACAGAGCTCAGAGCTAGCCCTTGATCTGTCACTGCCCAGCTAGGTAACCTTGGGCAAATCACCTGCTGGGGCACAGTTTGCTTAACATTATGTAAGTCTATGGACTCCAAGGACATCCCCAACTCCAAGATTCTAGATTGTAGTATTAGGTTTTCCAAACCAAGAGCAGTTTATGGAGAAGTTGCATTTTAAAGGTAGAAGGAGAGCTTTGCACTGGCCTTTGGAGGGATTAGCTAGATGTCCCCGGAGAGATGAGGAGGGTCTCGTGGAAGAGGTGCATTCCGCTCCCCGAAGCCTTAGGCTAGGTAGAACAGAACAATCTGCCCTTGTTCTGACTGAGCTTCCTCCTAGTGATGAGTCACATGGTGGAAAAGGTGTGCCGGGTGCCTGCCTGCCATGTCTGGTTAATGGAATTCCTTATATGGCACTTGTTTTTCTGACAGGTGATATGTTCCTGGACATGAAGCTCATTTTAAGTCAGTTCTTCAGGTGGCATTCAGACAATGTTTGTTTTGTTTTGTTTTACAAAACGTCGTCTCAAGGGTTAACAGCCGGTTCATTGGGAAATTTCTTTCTGTACACATTCAGTTTCTAATGCCACAGAAGTCACTCAGATTCAGGGACCAAAGCTAGAGTCACAAAGTCCCCTTCCCCTCCCACAAACAGTCCCATGTTTGCTGAGAAGAGGACATTACAGGCAGGAGTGTAGAAAACTAAAGCCCTAATATGGCCAACGGCTTAGTGTTCTGCACCCAGGGTTATATGGATACAGAGCCTCTCACATGGTCTTCCCACCCTTACCCACCTCTTCTCATGGCACATGAATGGGTGTGGTACAGAAGGACTTGGCACATTCATGTTGGCTGAGCAAGGCTAATGATGGGATGGCATCCTGGTAGGGAGATTGGGGTGAGCACAGCTCTGTATCAGGAGGGCAGTTCACTCTGCTTACAGACCACACACCAGGCCTTCTGCCTGCACACCCCCAGCAAAGAATACTGGCCTGTCTCAACTGAACTCCTAGATGCTCCAGCCTCTGGCAACCAAGACTGTTAACCTGCCTGCCTGATCCTGGGGATTTTTTAATACCATGTGTGAGGACCAGGTAGATACCTGTCAGGGCCATGGTAGATACCTTCCCCCATTGTCTGTAAGCCTTACAACCACCCTGAAGGTAGGTATTATTATCTTCCCTACTTTACAGAAGAGTAGAATGAGGGGCAGTGACTTACCGAAGGCTACCCAAGCAGACAAGTGGCTGAGCTGGGAATAGAACCAGTTTTGGGAGGCTTCAATAGCTACACTCTAGTTCCCCAAAGATGGGAGCCCTCATAAGAATGAATGAGTTTAAGGGCCAGGGACTGAGGAAAAGCCTAGGATAGGGGATATATTAGTTTCCTAGCTGCTGTAAAAAATTACCACAAATTTATTGGCTTAAAACAACACAAATTTATTCCCTTAATTTTAGAAACCTGAAGCCTGAAATCAACTTTACTGGGCTAACGTCAAGGTGTAAGCAGAGCTGGTTCCTTCTGGAAGTTCTAGGGGAGAATCCATTTCCTTTCCTTTTCTAGCTTCTAAAGATTACCTTCATTCCTTCCTCACATCACTCCAATCTCCCATTTCAGCCCTCAGTATCTCCTACTTTCTCCTTTGGCCTCCTTGTCTCCCTCTGTTAAGGACCCTTGTGATAACATTAAGGGGCCACTCAGATAATCCAGTATAATCTCTGCCTCTCAAGGTCCTTAATTTAATTACATCTTCAAAATCTCTTTTGCCAGATAAGGGAACAAATTCACAGGTTCCGGGGATCAGGTGGTGGACAGCTTGTGGTGGGGGAGGGAGGGGACGCGGGTAGGGGAAGACATTTATTCACTACCACAGAAGATTTCTCATTTACCTTGAGAATTTGCAATAGCTCTGGGAGGTACATTTGGGTTTCCTCCTTTACCTCTTCTTAGCTCTCTTCTCCTCCCCTTGGGTAGGAAGCAGGTCTACAGAGATCCCAGGGATCATTAGGGGGTAAGAGGAAAAGACCCCAGCTTAGAGGCTCTGGGCACATGCACCATGTCTCTCTCCCTGTCCCTTTGCACCACATCTCTTCCATGGAGTTAGTGGCAGGAGACTGAGGGATCAGTATCATCAAACAACTGGTGGCCTGAGGGTAGATACATTAGCTTTGTCAACCTGTCAAGGTTTCTCACACAGAGGAGTCCCCAATTCCCTCCAAATTGCCTCCTGCCCTCACACTCCTGCCAGGAAAAGGAACACCTATTTGTTTTAACTACTTAGTGTCCCGGTGCACTTGGACAGTGTCCAGCTTCCTTCCATGACAAAACCCTGCAAGATGAAACTCCTATCCACATTTCCCACCTCAATTCATGCCACTCCCCTCCTCATCCACTATGTTCCAGCCACACTGGCATGTTGACAAAAAGGAAAGTTCATGATTTTAACAAACCAACCTTCCCCCGTCCCCAGCACTGCTCGATGATAAGGCATGTCTGCAGTGGCTCCGTAGTCAACTTAAGTTAGAGACGGAGTTTCTATAATACATAGGCTTTCTGTGAAAACAGAAAGCTTATCTTAGAAATCAGCCCCCTTACAGATTTGCACATATATGAAAGAAACTTAGGTCACTCACACTGCAGCGGAGACCACTAAAATGGCTTCTTCCTTTGAAGACTAATAGATATTTTGCAAAATTCCTTTAGCACTATTATCCAAAAAACTGTGTAGTCAGAGAGTAGTTAATTTTATCTTCATTTTATAGAAGGGAAGATAATCTCAAAGAAGAAAGTCAAATGACTTTTAAACCACAGTCCCAAGATACAATCCAATCTTTCTATCTCAGAGTAGACTACTCCTCCCTCTATGTGTTAAGTCTTAGGAGCTTAAACGTAAATTGATGAGGTACCCTGTAAAGGAAGAAAGCAAATAAGAGGTCTATAAAATGATAAGCAGGACAAATTGGCTGCTGCTGTTAACCCGATGCTAACTGAACACAACTGAAAAAAATATATCACTGTGGGGTTTAGCTTGGCTAAGAGAGGTAAAAATAAGAGCTCAAGCTCCCTGCCTCAGTCACCCCATTTCTTCAGGAAGCAGAGTTAACGGGTACATTTTAACCAGCAGAACCACGAATGACTGATGCCTGGGGAGTTAATATCAGTTGAATATGTCAATGGCTGCTTGCTGGCTCTGCCTCTGCTCATGTGTATGGCTCAGGTTGGACTTAAGAGAAAGATCACAGAACACAATGTTCTCTTACACTTCTTGACTGAGTTGGAACAATATCTCCAACTCAGCTCCTGTTATTTCCTGAGCTGTGTGGAGCACTCACTGTGCACAAGGAAAGACTCTGAGCAGGAAAAGCAACCCAGTGCCTAAGAAGCATGCAAGCTGTAATTACCCATCCCTTTGCAGGAAGTTACTTTCCTAGTAATGTCAATAATTATTGCACGCAGTACCCCAATCCAGAGATGATAAGTACTCGTGCTAGTTTGCATTAGACAGAACCTAAGGGAATAATAATAAGACCTACCTCTCAGGGATCCTAAAGAGGACTCACTAAGTTAATGTGAAATTCAGGGATGATGAAAAATGACAAAAGCAGCCTTTTCAGTGGGAATGCAGTTTGGTGCAGCTATTGTAGAAAACAGTATGGAGATTCCTCAAAAGACTAAAAATAGCTTACCATATGACCCAGCAATCCCACTCCTGGGCATATATTCAGAGGGAACCTTAATTCAAAAAGACATTTGCACCTCAATGTTCACAGCAGCACTATTTACAATAGCCAAGACATGGAAACAACCTAAATGTCCATTGACAGATGGCTGGATAAAGAAGTTGTGGTATATTTATACACTGGAATACTATTCAGCCATAAAAAATGTAAAATAATGTCATGTGCAGCAACATGGATGGCCCTGGAGAACATCATTCTAAGTGAAGTAAGCCAGAAAGAAAAAGAAAAATACCATATGATACCACTCATATGTGGAATATATTTTAAAAAAAGAAAAGAATTTATATATAAAATAGAAACAGACTCACAGACATAGAATACAGACTTGTGGTTGCTGGGGGTGGGGGGGAATGGATAAAGTGGGTGTTTGAAATTGGCAGATACTGACTGGTATATATAAAATAGATAAACAAGTTTATACTGCATAGCATAGGGAAATATGTTCAGTATCTTGTAGTAGCTTATGGTGAAAAAGAATATGAAAATGAATATATGTATATTCACGTATGATTGAAGCATTGTGCTATACAACAGAAATTGACACAAAATTGTAAACTGACTATAACTCAATAAAAAAAAAAAGAAAGCAGCCTTCTCAGGGTAAAGCAGTTGGTGCTGTGGAAAGAGCAGTGGTCCAGGAGCCAAAATACCTGACATGCAGTTCTAACTCCACCGCTAACCAACTGGATCTCCCTGACATAACATAACCTCTCTGGGCTTCAGCTTCCTCATCTGTGAAATGAAGCAGTTAGTATAGGTCTTGGGGCAGACTGGAGAGAGGGTGCAGCCAAATCATTATTTAAGCAAAATAATTGTTTTTTCATTGAAAAATTTATAAAAAGGCAAAAAATAGAAAACTCACAAAAATGAGGCAACTCTGACTGAAGCAAACTGGGGAGTCTGGCTCCACCTAGATTACTCATATGGTAGGCAGAATTCTACAATGGTCCCCAAGATTCCCAGCCCGTGTACATATACTTTCTCCTAGTTATTCAAACACTAATCTGAGTACTGCTGTAAAGGAATTTTGAAGATGTATTTAAGATTCCAAGTCTGTTGAACTCAAGATAGGGAGATTATTTGGGTGGGCTGACCTAATCATATAAGCCTATTAAGAGTGAGTTTGTTCTGATTGATGGACAAAAAAACAACAAAGATTTGAAGCATAAGAAGGATTCAACACATAATTTATGGCTTGAAGATGGAGAAGACCATGGATCAAGGAATGCAAGTGGTCTCTAGGAGCTTAGAGAAGCCCCTTCTGACTGCCAGCAAGGAAACAGGGATCTCAATCCTATGATTGCAATGAGAGTGAACTTGGAAGTGGACTCCCCCACTCCACAGAGCCTCCAGATGAAAACTCAGCCCAACCAACACCCAGATTTCAGGCTTGCAATACTCTGAACAGAGAACTCAGTCTTGCTGTGCCAGACTTCCTACCTATAGAACTGTGAGCTACTAAAATGGATGTTGTTTTAAGCTGCTAAATTTATGGTGATTTGTTATGTACAGCAGAATACTAATACACTCCCTTCATCCTGTGGTGGCTGGCAAGGACCTCCACAGAACATCATCTTCTGAGAAGTCCTTTGGACACTTCAGAACTGGATTGTCCTGCCATCTCTCTTGGCTCTATGTTCCTACATTTCCCCATTCTACTTCTCTGAGGGTGGCTTTATGAAAATCATATTTGAAGCTGTGAGCTATAGGAAGTGTTCATATTTTCGTCTAGTGACCTAGGAACTGGCATTGCTAAGCAATAGCTATGTAAATACTGAGCAGGGAAATAAACATTTTCCAGCATTTGAGTAGTCTGATGATACTGAAAACTTACTAGTACTCAGTAGAAGTAAGTCACATATTACATCTGGGCAGGCCACTGACTGGATGAGGTAGTTTACTTTCTTTTCTAAGCTCTAATGTGAGAAAGTCAAAGTCTCCTTTGTTCTCCTGGTCACCCCAGTGAAGTTACAGTGAAGGTATTACATTCAGAGAGAGTAGTCAGCCCACCTAAGCCACTCACAACAAGTAAAGAACGAGAAGAACTTGGCCTAGGAAGCTGGGGGGGTCCATCTGTATCCGTTGGGTTATTCCCTTTGAATGTTCTCTGACGCAAAGGAGGAAATTCACAAGGGACTTTAAATCTTACCAGTGTTCCAATGAAAACAGGAATATTGCCTGTGGAAGCACTTCCTGACTTGGAAAAATAGTTATGACCTCTAAGACCCTAGTCATCCTCATAATGTCCCAATACTGCCTTAGTGAAATTCCTGTAGAGAGACAGCATGATAGAGTCAGAAACTTGGGTTTCAATCTTAGCTTTGCACCTACCTGCTGCATATCTTGGATAAGTTGTACAACTTCTTTGAACTTCAGTTTCCTCATCTACAGGGGTTAATAAGAGTGCCTTATCAAATAATAGTGCTTACTTCACAGAGTTCTACTGAAAATTACACAAGATAACATACAAAAAAGATCTCATATAGTATTTAATTACTATCAATATAGCAGTAATAGTAGTTATATTTTTATTATCACTTGTCCTTTAACAGTTTTCATATGTAAGCTCTATTGGAATCATTTCTTCCCTTCTGGGGAAACTTTAAAATCCTGCCTCTGGCCTGGTACTTATTCCCACAGAATTCATGAAGTACCTATATAATGACCAGGGCTCTCCTAGTAACCAATGCCAATGGCCTGCAAGAAATAACCCTTATTGTCTAGCATATATTTTTATATCAAAAAGTTATTCAGATTATGTAAGTGTAATGGGTAAGTTAAAATCCCCGATAAACTATAAGTTGCTATGGCAATCTTTGGTATCATCATTATATTGATATTATTATCACTGCTTGTACTATGAGCAGCCACAGAGTAATCACATGATTAGAAGTTTAATAAGTGTTCTTAGAGCTTAGAATGGGTCAAGTTCAATATGAACTTGTAGATGGGAAAAGTCCTGTGTAGGGTGGGTAGGCAGGGATGGTGCCTGAATCGCTCCTTGGAGGAGTGGGCAGAACAGGGTAGACAGAGGTAATAATGGCTCAGTGAGATCCTTGAAGTTGAGGCTGACCATAGCATGATCAGGGTGAGTGAGAGGTCTGGCATGTCAGAAACTGAAAGCTTTTGTTGGAGCATTGAAATTGAGAAGCTTCTGTAGGTAAAGGAGAGGTTGTTTTAGAAAGCTCTGGGTATCACATTTGAGTGACAGAGACTTAACATTCAGTTAGTAGGAAGCCATTTGTGTTGTATAAGAAATGGAGCATGGCAGAGGGGGATTAGCATCTGAAGCCTAATCTCAGGACTAATCAGCAGTGTGCAAGCTGGGTGCTCTGGCAGGAAGACTGGGGGCAAGGAGGTAGCAGGAAGCTGCTCTCAAATGTCTTCCTACAGAGATGAAGAGCTTTTCTAGGACAGCTCTTCTTAAGCTGCAATATGCACTCAAACCCTCTGGGGATTTTGTGAAAATTTGGATCCTGATTTGTGTCTGCGTGGAGTATCTCCCAGGTAATGCTGATGCACCTGGCTGGGGACTACACTTTGAGTAACAAGGACCTAGACTAAAAGAATCACAGCAGAAATGGAGAGAAAGAGGTACAGGCATCAAAGGAAGATACAGTAGAAGTTAATGTTTAATGAAGTACTGATACATGCTACAACATGGAAGAACATCCAAAGCAGTGTGCTCAGTGAAAGAAGTCAGAAACAAAAAATATATATAGTATGATTCCACTTACATGAAATGTCCAGTAAAGGCAAATGTATAAAGACAGAGAGTAGATTAGTGGTTGCCTAGGGCAGAGAGTGTAAGAAAAGTGACTACGTGGGCATGAGGTGTTTCAGGGGATGATAAAAATGTTCTAAAATTAGACAGTGATGATGGTTTTGCAACTATGTAAATACACTAAAAATAATTGAGTTGTGTCTTAAAATAGGTGAATTTGATGGTACGCAAATAAAACTATTAATTTTTTTTAAAGGTTCAACAGAAGTTTGTGTTTGAAACACAGAGATGAGAGACAGGACATAACACAAGAAAAAACGAATATGGTAAGCCTGTGCCATAGATAGGCTGGTCGTTGCTCTCTCTTGATCCTTCTTCCTGAAAGCAGTGAACCTGGAAGGTCTTAGATCTGAGCTCAGAGCTAACCTAGGTATTTTAGATACAAACAAAGCTAGAGAAAGCCCTTTTAGTAATCTAAATTCCAGCTTGGTTTTAACTACCTTCACTGCAGGGATGATCAGGTTAGTAACCTAAAAATGTATCAGGGGAAAAGATAGAAATCATTAGAAAATATAAATATAAATGAAGGCTCATCTATTAATTTTTAAATACTACCCAGTAATATATCTCAGACTGAAAAAACTATTTAGCTTCAGGTTTCCAAGCACAAAATTGTACATGGAAATTGCATTGCATTCACCACAATCTGTATACAGCACTTGAACCTGAAGACTCTAGGTCAGTGTGGTTCCAGGATCAGCAGCATCAGTGTCACCTGAGAAACACAGGGTGGGGCCCAGCAAACTCCTTTAACAAGCTCTCCAGGTGACTATCTGCATGCTAATACTTGAGAACCACTGCTCTAGGTCATGCCCTTTACATATTTACCAGCCTCTCTTGGGAAATGATATCAATTTATAGACAAAAGTTACTATGCTATGATGACAGAAGTTATGATGGCAAACCTGGTGCACAAGGATAAGTAACCACTTCCATCTTCCCCATCCATGCCAGGTACCACTAATCAATCACTGCATTCTTTCATGATGAGCCATTGCAGCAGAGGCCTGTGTCAGTGTTCCTATTTAGAAGTCTGGAGGAGACAACCTCATCAAAGCCCTGAACTAATGTGGAGTTGGGTAGGGAAGGCTGAGGTAGATTAGAAATTGTAATATGGAAGAATTTGGCAGAGTGAGAACCCAATATAGTATCACTGATTCCCCAAGTTCTCAGGTAGCATGTTGGAGATCCATAATTTTCTGCTGCTCAAGCTGAGGAACATTTACTGAAAGACTGGTGGATCAAAAAAGGCCTGGAGTTCAAACAAATAAATTCACAAAATGTCCATACTTCAAATCCAGAATTAATGGCAAAGTACAAGATGTTAACATGAGGTCCCAAAAGTCCAGGTGGGATCATCCATATCTGGTAGAAACCAACACAGGTTGCCTAGTGACCAGGTAGGACAAACACATCTCAGCAGAGGTCAGAGAGGACTCAAAGGACAGCTCAGACCCCTCTCCCAACTGCCATGATCAAAAAGAATAGCTTCCTTCTAACAGAAGTCATTTGGGAGATGGAAAGGTAAAAGGGGGTTTCCTTGAGGAGAGAAATATGGTCCTGATAGGGGTTTGAACTTGATATAACCTAAAGGAGATAGTTTTAAATTGGGAGACTGGGTTATCTGTGGAACTGTGAGCCAGATAGCAATCTTTGATCAGCTGCAGGAAATAAAGTTAAAATTTTGACCAAGCATCTGTTTTACAACTGTTTATAAAGCTATCTTTTAAAATACACTGATTCAGATTTTTTTTATCTTTAGGTGCATCCCTCCTGGTCAAGCTTAAAACAAATGGGAGTAGGATGCAGAAGCAAAGGTTGGCCCAGCCTTGGAGAGTTGACTGGCTCCAGGTTGCAACACGAGGTGCCCTTGTCCTACTTCAGAATGCTTCCCCTTCAGCCCAAAATGTTTCGACAGTTAGTGCCATTTGTTCCAGTCACATCTCACAGCTGGTAACTGGAGAAGGTGAACATGTGCTTCCAATATTCACTTTTCATAGAATCATTAGGTCAAAGATCATCTGGCCAAACCCTCTCATTTTACAGATGAGGAAACCAAGGTCAAAGAAGCTAAACTAAATGACTCATGAGCTGTAGACAAGGCTGGACCTAGAATCCAAATTGCACTGATTCCATGTCTACTGCTCTTTCTAACACATCAAGCTGTTCATAAACCAGAAATGATCAATTCCACATATTGTAGCTATATATCAAAACCCAAAGATTCAAAATAATATCTTTTTTTAAGGGACCCACTTACATTTGCTTCCCTTCTTCCTGCATCTGTTTTGAGGGATGTGAAGAGTTTCCTGATGAAAAGCTATTCTGAGAGAAGCTGAGATGAAGCCTCCATGATCTATGGCTGCCAAAGTTAGCTCCTTCACAGCTGTACCAGCACACTGGAGGCTGTGAGCCAGCCACGCTGTCTTTGGTGCTGTATTAAGAGGTGTAAGTGCCTGGAATTCTGCAATTCCAAAGGGCCTTCTGGGTGGCAGCTGCCTCCCCTGAGTCTTTGGAGGACCACCCTAGTTTGACTGAAGGAAGACTTTGCACGTGTCATGGGGCAGAGGGCCTTTCAAAGAGGGCCAGAATCCAGTCTTGCCTCGTATGAGAATGTGGACACATCTAAGACAGGATCTGATACATGTCTTATTTATTCCATCACCTAAAGAATTTTGTCTCTAATTTGTATGGGTAAGTAAAAGCAATTACCTGGATAATTTAATCCAAAAGGACCTACTTGCTTTAAGTCTCCTGTAATGACTACTCGTGGACTGATTTCAGTTGCAAGTGTCATTTCTTACTAGAAATACATCTCATGGGAGCCGCCTGGCTCAGGGTTCAGATTTGGAACCTTACCTGCAACTCACATCTAAAGTGACCAGAACCTTTCCAGTTGCTCAGAATGAAGGAACTCCCAAATCCTTTCTTTGCCAGAGACAGAGAGAGAGACCAACCATCTCCTTAAATTGCATTTTCAATATTGATTTTATTGTGCATTGCTAATGTTTATATGTTTTTTAAAACTTCTCTCCATGCATAGGGTCTCTTCCTCTATAATAATAGCTGGAAGAATGAACACACATGGATAATTTTCTCTTTTAATTCCTGGGATATTTGTCTGACTCCTACTAGCTCTAACATGAGAGAATCAAATAAATTAAGTTAACACCAGATCTTGCTTGTTGTCTACCATTAACTATTTAATTTATGATTATTCTTGGCATTGAGGTAATGTGTATGTAGCTCTGGGATAAACAGTGATTCTAAAGACATCTCTGCTATCAATTAACATGTTTAACCATTTCCAGAACTTGAAGTTCTGGAATATTTTATATTATATTTGTCTAAAGGTAAAGTTTGTAAGCATTTCAACATCAGAAGTTCCTTAGCAAATGTTAATATTGTCTTGCTAATGCCTAGCATTTCAATTTCAAATTCTCATGTTGGTCTAAATAAAACTGAGAACTTTCTCTCCTCTGACCTATATATCCCTTCTTGTTTTCTAGAAATGAGAAAAGAATAAAATACACATACACAGATCTCATCCCTTTCCCTTTGTCTCTCCTACCGCCTATGACTTTACCCATCAGTACTGTGTGAGCCAGCTGTCTTTATTCTCATCTCACTCCAAGTTCTTAGAAGTCAGTTTGAGAAGGTTGATCTTAGCTAGAGGTCCCAGGGAGGCAAGCAGTATACATTTGCTCTGGAGAGCAGACTTCTTAGCTACAAGTACCCTCATCTACTTGCTTGGGTTGTCCTTCCTTACCCAGTCAAGTTTTCTGATCGGTTTTGTGAAGCAGGTGTCAGCTCACAACCACTAGCAGATGGGCTTCCTGGCATATTTGCACCTGGTGAGCTGAGTCCTTGGAAGAGATTGTACCATGATAGAGAGAAGAGAGAAGAAAAACCACCCTAGGATATCAGCGCCAAACCCCCAATGGTGAAGGGTTACACACCACCATCTGCACTGGTGGCAAATAAGCAGATGCATTTTATAGAAAAAAAGTAACATTTGTTTCTGAAATTTCTACTAAATTTCTCATGAATAAAATTATTTGCACAAATGAAGCTTTTTTTTTTTTTTAAATCTCTACTCCGAATGATTTTTCACATGAGAACCATACACTTATAGAACTTAGGGCTGGGGAAGATCTAAGCTCTTATCTAGCTGAGCACTCTCATTTTAACAATAAGAGAAACTAAGGTCAAAAAGTTTAAGTGGTTTTCCCAAGTTCCTAGACTAGACGAGCCATGGTTAGAACTAACTGAGCAAGTATAATTCTTAGAAAAATTATTTTAATTATTAATAAGGCAACACATGTTGAAAGAGAGGCAGTATCTGATAGCATAAAATAGAGACAGTCTATCAGAGTGTTAAAAATAAGACAATAGGCCCAAAATGGATTCTCTTATGCTAAGCTCCATATCACCAAACCAAGACTTAATTTAATTAGTTTCTTCTTTCCCAGAAATGGAATCTTAAACAGTCATTCAGGAACACCTGATCAGCACTAGCTAGATACTTTGCCTGATAGACCCCTACTATCCCCTAAAGGAAAGTAACATTGCAATAACCAACTTGTTTTTTGCCTAGTATAACTTCCTTGTTCCTGCTCCCTTCTGCCTATAAAAGTCTTTCATTTTGTACATCTCTTTGGAGCTCATTTCTGTCTCCTAGAATGGAGGCTACTCAATTAATGAACCATTGAATAAAGCCAATAAAATCCTTAAAATTTCCTTAAAAGCATCAATATGCTTTGGAGTAAGCAGATAAAATTCCAAGGCTCAACTCTACTTCACTTCAACCATATGTCCTTGGGGAATTTACCGGACCTCTCCTACCCTCAGTTTCCTCATCTGTAAACCTTTGGATGATAGCTGCATAGCAGACAGTCAGTAATCTAACCCATCCCTTCCTTATTTGTAACAGAATTCTGATCCTGGTGACAAGGGTGAGGGGATAATTCCCCACCTAAGGTCCTTAAGGAGGCCTGGAGCAATTTTGATGTATATCAATGCAAATTCCTTATAAATATGTTTAGTGGATAGCCCTGTCTGGATAAGAGCTTGAAAATTTCTCCTCTACCTCAAGTACGCTATCACAGCCTTAACTGATTTTTTTCATTTCTCTTCCTTCTTTCTCCATATGCTCCAGGGATGCATTGAAGCTTGAAGGTAATGAAGCCAACCACAGTGGTCCCTTTCTCCTTGTGATGGATGGGTGGTATAGGCATGGGCATCTGAAGCAATTGTGTGTACTGTCTTGGGAAGTGGGAGGCTTCTAGGAAAGGTTTATAACCACAGACACATTGAGAAAGAGACTGGATGTCGCCTCCTCTGAAAGTGATATAGCTGTCATTGAAGAGCAAAAAGACAGATATCAGATCTTGAAGTCTCTAAGTTTATCATCCCTGGAGCCATTCTACCGTGGAATTTCTTATAATCTAAGGTAATAAAGCTCTGTTGTTTAAGTCAGTCTTACGTTCCTTACAGATGACTGAATCCCAACTTTAACAAGAGTATTTATTATATAAGGTTATTCTGAATAATAAATGAAAAATAAATGCAGTATGAAACAGCATATAATCAAGGACAAAGAAAGTAATAAATATTAGTTGTCACTATTGTTGTACTTATTAAATGAGAACATAAAGTGAAAATAAATATCTCCCACACTTCATCATCTTATTCTCTAGTAATAAAAATTTGCTAATAATGTCTTATGTATCCTTATGTCAATTTAAAAAAAATAAAATAAAATACTATACATACTATTTTTTCAATTCCAAGAGCTTTCCTAATAGAGATGTTGATGCCCACAGTAACTTGCCAACCCAATTGGAAATTACCTCTAATCCCCAAGAGTGTGTTTCACTTAATAATCTTCCAAAGATTTGGAAATATTGCCTTCTAGCTAAAAATATTTGGTTTTTCAAAATCCTCCTTTTAAATGTAGAGGGAAAAAAAACATGCTCACGGGGGAGGATATAGCTCAGTGGTAGAGTGCATGCCTAGCAAGCACGAGGTCCTGGGTTGAATTCCTGGTATACTTCCATTAAAAAAAAAGTAAATAAATGAAAACCCAATTACCTCCCCCACCCCCAAAGGCTTAGAAATGGCAAAGGACATAAATAACCAGCATAGACTGCCCTCATGCACATTAAGGGCCAGTTGCTAATATCCAGGGTCTGACCACCCTCATGGGAAATTTTTGTTGGAATTGAGTTTTTTAGCAGAGTGGCAGTTAGTGTATGGGACTGTGTCAATGACTGGATCTGTTTCCAAAAGCATGTCATGCTAAGTCAAATGACCCTCAGGACACAGCCTGCAGCTCTTGTCCTCTAAGGACCATGCACAGTTCCTTGTGGTAACCACGTGGGCCACAGAAATTCAACCAAAGTTCAGGAGACCCAAGAGGAAATCACCAAGGAGGGTGGGTGAGAAGAGGCTGAATGTTAGCCAAAATATCCTCCAAAAATGATGCACAGTTAGGGAGCATTTCTGACTGACGAATAAAATTCCAAAAAACGAGGCTCCAAGAAGTTCTTTTCAGATCTCTTTCTTCCCTTGGAATTTTTCGTAACTATTCCCTCTGAGCTCTATGGGCCACAGAAGCATAAAAATGCTTATCCACTGAAAGGAATAAGGGAAGTGATTAAAAATTTCCCAGAAGTTCAAACCTGTCCAAACATTTCCTGTTTCTAAAATATGGTTTAGGAAGCACTTCCTAGTACTTTAATGGGAGAAATTCTGCTATTTAGGTAGAAATGTGGTGTAGTGTGTCTTTGGAGTTAAGCCAAAGGTTCTCACCCCAGATGCATTTTAGAATCATACATTAAGGTTTGTTTGAATGCTGACACCAGGACACTAACCCAGGCTACCAACTAAATCAGAATCTCTGGAACTGGGGTTTAGGCATATGTAAGTGGGTAGGTATTTAAGCATATGTGACTGAGTTTTCTAAGCTTCCCAACTGAGTCCAGGGGAGAGAATTCACTAAGTTAGGCCCAGAATTAACTCCTGGCTCCCACCTTCTAACCTGTGTGACTATAGACACATTTTTTCCTCTCTAAGCCTCAGTTTCTTTATCTGTAAAGTGGGAATTACAATAGTATAACAGATTAAATGATGCATGTAAAGGACTTAGCCTAAAACTTGATAGGCCATGTCAGGTCCATCCTCTCTATCAGGATCATCATGGCATTCTCCTGCAGAGTGAGGTCTGCAGTGGCAGAAAGAACCAGTACGTGCAGCAAGTGCTGGGGGAGTTTATTAGAAAGAGAAAGTGTCACTATCTCTTATCTTGCCCATCAATTGAGCTTGTGAATTTCTGGAAGAAAGCAAGTGTCTTGAAATAGCCACTTAAAATGAGTGTATTAAAAAGGATTCCACATTGAGGCAAAAAAAAAAAAAAAAGTCCTTCTCCACCTCTTCCTCCCACTGGCAGTCATACAGAAAGATGACGAAAAGGCTACCACACCCTACTGTGGACATTGACCAACCTGTCACAAATGTCCACAGTCAGTAAACAACCATCATGTTGACCCCTGAAACAAAAGATGCAGAAAAGCAAGGACCAGTGTTTACCTGGCACCAAGCATGATCAGCGAGGCTCCACCAACAATAAGCCAGGGCTTCCATGAGATTACAACTTTGTATGTTTGTCTCCATCACTATACTTAAGATCGCTGGAGCCAGGAACTGTATTTTTTTTTTAACAATAGCTACCACTTATTGAATGCTTTCCAAGTACCAGGCATATGTATGTTTAATTTATATAATTTAATATTTATAATATTTAAGGGAAGCATTGCTATCTCCCTCTGTGAGGAGGAGAAACCTAAGGCTTAGGAAGAGAAATAACTTGCCCAAGTTCACATAAGCCAAGAGAATGACCAGATTTAAATATAAGTCTGTGTCTGGCTCTATAAGTTTTATATCTCAGACCTAAAAAAAGTGCCTAGCATATAGTATACACTAATATTTGATACATGCAGTAAGTTGTTTTTTCCAGAAGAAAAGCAACAGAACTCTAAATCAGCATCTATATCATCTTTATAATCTCCATCAGCCCTTATTGATTCTTCTGAACCACAGTCAGGAATAAACCCAACTAAGGGGCAGCAGAGGTCTCCCCAAGGTTGCTATGGATTTTTTTAATCAACCTGAGAAAAACTAGGTTTAGTGACTCACTTTTATTTGAAACACGTAAGTGAAAGCAACAAATATGTGTCTTATCTCCCCAATTTGATTATAAGCTCCTGAAAATGGAATTATGCATAATATATCTTGCATTATCCCACAAGCCCAAGCAGAAATATGTTTCATCCTTGGGAAATGTTCAAGGGCTGGCTAAAATCTTACTGTGTGAACTTGGCCTCCTCTCAACATTTTTATCCATATAGAATTAAATTAGAATGAGCATTTAAATTAGAATGCGCTTTCAGGGCAGTCAAGAAAGAGAAAAGTCACAAATGGCAGCACAAGGCATGGATGTAAAAGGGCAGAGTAGCCCTCCCAGACTCTAAGTTGTGGCAATGGTGGAAATTTTAATTAGTTCAATGTCTAAACATCCAGTCATCTTGAGCACACCTCACAGGCCTCCTGCCTTCTCTTTTGCTGTCTCTGAAAATCCATCTTTGGTTAAGTTAGTTCTACAACACTGAGAGGGGCAGGAAAAGGAAGCAGGCTGTAGTCCATGAACATAGATAAACTTGGAAGCATTGGATCACAGAAAATTTAAACCTGAAGCTCCTTAGAAAGTACACAGTGAAGCCTCTCAGTTTCACAGACAAGAGAACACTTCACATCAAGAATTGATGGTCACACAATCAACTACAGAGAAATAAAGGAGAAAAAAAGGAAAGCATGGAGATTAAACAACATGCTACTAAAAAACCAATGAGTCAATGATGAAATCAAAGTTGAAATTTAAAAATACCTTGAGACAAATGAAAATGAAAACACAACCACACAAAATTTATGGGACGAAGCAAAGGCAGTGCTAAGAGGGAAGTTTATTGTGATACAGGCCTTCCTCAAAAAAGAAGAACAATCTCAAATAAACAATCTAACCCACCAGCTAAAAGAAATAGAAAAAGAAGAGCAAGAAAACCCAAAAGGCAGCAGAAGGAAGGAATAATAAAGATCAGCGAGGAAATAAATAAAATAGAGATTTTTAAAAAATAGAAAAAAATCAATCAAACCAATAGCTGGTTTTTTGAAAAAGTAAATAAAATCGACAAACCTCAGGCCAAACTCACAAAGAAGAAAAAAGAGACAGCACAAATTAGCAAAAGAAGAAAGAGAAATGGAGAAATTACAACAAATAACATAGAAATACAGAATATGATATGAGGATATTATGAAAAACTATATGGAACCAAAATGGATAACCTAGAGGAGATGGACAAGTTTATGGAAACATACAGTCCACCAAGACTGAATCAAGAAGAAACTGACCAGTTGAACAAACTGATCACTAGAAATAAAATTGAATTAGCAATAAAAAACCTCCCTACAAATAAAAGTCCAGGACCGGATGGCTTCACCGGGGAATTCTACCAAACATACAAAGAAGAACTCATACCAGTCCTTCTCAAACTCTTCCAGAAGACTGAAAAGGAAGGAATACTCCCAAATTCATTCTATGAAGCCAATATTACTCTGATACCAAAACCAGGCAAAGACACTACCAAAAACGAGAATTATAGACCAATATCACTGATGAACATAGATGCAAAAATCCTTACCTAAATATTAGCAAATAGAATCCAACAGCACCAGTACATAAAACAGATTATACATCATGATCAAGTGGTGTTCATCCCAGGAACACAAGGGTGGTTCAACATATGCAAATCAATCAATGTAATACAACACATCAACAAGAGAAAGGACAAAACCACATGATAATCTCAATAGATGCAGAAAAAGCATTTGATAAAATTCAACACTCATTTACGATAAAAAAAAAAAAACTCACCAAAGTGGGTATAGAGGGAACATATCTCAACATAATAAAAGCTATATATGACAAACCTACAGCCAGCATAGTACTCAATGGTGAAAAACTGAAAAGCTTCCCACTAAACTCTAGGACAAGACACGGCTGCCTACAATCACCATTCCTATTCAACATAGTCTTGGAAGTCCTAGCCACAGCAATCAGGCAAGAGAGAGAAACAAAAGGGATCCAAATTGGAAAAGAAGAGGTAAAAGTGTCACTATATACCAATGACATGATACTATATATAGAAAAACCTAAAAGGTCCACGCAAAAACTACTAGAACTAATCGAAGAATTCAGTAAAGTAGCAGGTTACAAGATTAACGTACCAAAATCAGTTGCATTTCTTTACACTAACAATGAATCAACAGAAAAAGTAAAGAAATAATCCTCTTTAAAATAGCACCCAAAGGAATAAAATATCTAGGAATAAATATAACCAAGGAGTTGAAAGACTTATACACAGCAAACTATAAACCACTGATGAAGGAAATTAAAGGAGACTTGAAAAAATGGAAAGATATCCATGCTCCTGGATTGGAAGAATCAATATTGTTAAAACGGTCACACTGCCCAAGGCAATCTACAGATTTAATGCAATGCCTATCAAATTACCCAGGATATACTTCACAGAACTAGAACAAATCATAATAAAATTTATATGGAACCACAAAAGACCAAGAATTGCCAAAGCATTACTGAAGAAAAAGAAAGAGGCTGGAGGAATAACTCTCCCAGACTTCAGACAATACTATAGAGCTACAATAATCAAAACAGCACAATATTGGTACAGAAACAGACATATGGGCCAATGGAACAGAATAGAGAGCCCAGAAATGAACCCACAAACTTTTGGTCAACTAGTCTTCGACAAAGGAGGCAAGAATATACAATGGAAACAGTCTCTTCAGCAAATGGTGTTGGGAAAACTGGACAGCAGCATGTAAAGCAATGAAGCTAGAACACTCCCTTACACCATACACAAAAACAAACTCAAAATGGATCAAAGACTTAAGCATAAGACAAGATACAATAAACCTCCTAGAAGAAAATATAGGCAAAACATTATCTAACATACATCTCAAAACTGTTCTCCTAGGGCAGTCTACCCAAGCAATAGAAATAAAAGCAAGAATAAACAAATGGGACCTAATGAAACTTATAAGCTTCTGCACAGCAAAGGAAACCATAAGTAAAAAAATGACAACCTATGGAATGGGAGAAAATTTTTGTAAATGATGAAACTGACAAAGGCTTGATCTCCAGAATATATAAGAAGCTCATACAACATAATAAGAATAAAACAAACAACCCAATCCAAAAAATGGGCAGAAGACCTAAACAAGCAATTTTCCAAGGAAGAAATACAAATGATTAACAGGCACATGAAAAAAAGGCTCAATATCACTAATTATCAGAGAAATGCAAATCAAAACTATGATGAGGTATCACCTCACACCAGCCAGAATGGCCATCATTCAAAAGTCCACAAATGATAAATGCTGGAGACGCTCTGGAGAAAAGGGAACCCTCCTACGCTGCTGGTGGGAATGCAGTTTGGTGCAGCCACTGCGGAAAACAGTATGGAGATACCTCAAAAGACTAGGAATAGACTTACCATATGACCCAGGAATCCCACTCCTAGGCATATATCCAGAAGGAACTCAACTTCAAAATGACACCTGCACCCCAATGTTCATAGCAGCAGTATTTACAACAGCCAAGACATGGAAACAGCGTCAATGTCCATCAACAGATGACTGGATAAAGAAGAAGTGGTATATTTATATGAAGGAATACTATTCAGCCATAAAAATGACAACATAACACTATTTGCAGTAACATGGATGTTCCTGGAGAATGTCATTCTAAGTGAAGTAAGCCAGAAAGAGAGAGGAAAATACCATATGAGATTGCTTATATGTGGAATCTAAAAAAAAAAAAAAGAACATAAATACAAAACAAAAACAGACTCATAGACATAGAATACAAACTTGTGGTTGCCAAGGGGGTTGGGGGGGGTGGGAAGGGACAGACTGGGAGTTCAAAATTTGTAGATATTGACAGGCAAATGCAGAATAGATAAACAAGATTATACTGTATAGCACAGGGAAATATATACAAGATCTTGTGGTAGATCACAGCAAAAAAAATGTGACAATGAATATATGTATGTTCATGTATAACTGAAAAATTGTGCTCTACACTGGAATTTGACACAATATTGTAAAATGACTATAACTCAATAAAAAAAAAAAAAGAATTGATGGTCATACAAGCAACTAGTGCTAAAGCTAGAACTTGAGCCCTGGTTCCTGGTTCCCAATCCCCTGATTCTTTTTCTTCCCTAGACTGCCTCCTTAAAGAGTGAGTAAAGGCGTCGGAAATGTACCTGATGAAACACACGCAAACACAACTGTCCTCATCTCCAGTAGCAGGCCATGGCTCCATCTCCTTGGGCCTCAGGCACAGCCTTCCTGCATAGGACACTATCCTTAGTCTCGACTCCTCTTCAGAAGGAATGTCAGCCCTCCTGATGGTAGAGGAGTCCTGAGCTGATTTCAGAGAAAAATGAAAAAAAAAATCAGGAAACCAGTTGTTACAATTTAAAATGAAGAAAAATTAAAACCTTATGTACAAACCAAGGAGTGCTTTTAGAATCTTGTACAGAAATAAATTTGTGTAAAAGGGGGGAAAACAAGAGTGAATAAAGGAAGAGACTACAGACTGGCTGGGAAAAGTCAAGAGGCTCCCTAGATGTTGGGGTGGTGGGGGCAGTGTGGATGAAGAAGCCAAGCACAGGCTTGCCTAAGATGCTCCACAGGCGGGTCCCCTCTGGCCCTCCTGGGGCCATGACTTTCCCTACACACACAAAGTTAGGTCAAGGGCCATTCTACTGCTCAGTTCAAGAAGAGGTATTCCTGACCATGTGACCTTGGCTCTATTAGCTACTGCAAGGATGCAGTAAGAGGACCAAACACAGTCAGGAAAACCTAAGAATTCAAGTTTTCAGAAATTGGAGGCCTTCTATCTTCATATAATCAAATCTACAAAATAAAGATTTTTGAATTCTGGACTTCTCTAGTTAATTAGGAAAAGACATTTATGATACCAACAGACACGTAACTAGTATTCTTTATAGTCTAATAGCAAGAAAAGAAAAATTAATCATACAAAAAGCTTCATAAACCTGAAAAAACAATAGCTGCACAGATTACCCAGAAGAAGAGAAAGGGTTTTTTTCCTTAACCCTCAAATACCTAAATCTTTTTTTAATGAAATTCTTTCCAGTCAATCTTTCTTACATTGTCCCAGGATAGCCTTCCTTGGTAACCTCTGCCAATCTTGGATGACTCTTACTTTAACAAATTTCCTCCTATTAGCTATTCTTCTCAAGCTAGTTCACTGCCAACAATTCTCCCTCTTGAAGAGTAGATGGATAGCAGGTCCTCACCCTTTTCAGAGGTAACTGTTTCTCATGGGTTGATGTCTTGCTAATGAGCTAGGCCCAAAGGTACCTGAAAACCAAGCCTATGGCCAGAGCTGACTGGCCTGATCTGCTACTGTGATTGTGCCTGACTGCTGCTGTTTTGGAGGGGCATGAACATCCAAGATGAAGCCACTGTCAGTACCTGCCTGATCTTGAGAGAGCTTGGCCAGCCACATGTTCTCCTGTTTTTCCAGCAAGGCCATTCATAAATGATCTTGTAGTTTTATCTTCTGGTGCCACAGCTGTCAAACTCTGCAGCATGAATCTATTCATGTTGCAAGATTGACAACACACCCGGAGAAATTGGCATTGACCCCTGAACCAATCCATCCCATGTGAACTTCATGCCTTGGCATTCAGTTACAGCACACTCACTCAAATCAAATCCTTTTGGCATCTCTTCAGAATCATCCAATGAAAAGTCAGCTGTGCAGTGGCCACAAACACCCTAAAGTGGCCCTGCTCCTAGCCGACTCAGACCATTTCTACCAAGGTGGAAAGATGGGGATTCTCTCTCAAATTATGTTCACAGAGGCGTTCTTTGGTAGATAAGATAGAGCCACATCTGGAATGAGAGGAACTAGGTCTTTTAGCTAATGGAATTTTCATAACCTCAAGAGAAGGCAGATTGTTTTGGATCTGACACAAAACTCTCTAAATACCAGACTTTTCTGTTACATACTTTAACTTATGTCCATTTTTGAGAAGCAGTTTTGTTGTGTTTTGAGTTTAAGCCATGATAAATTACCCTCCTTGTGCTTTTCCTTCCCCAGATTACATCAATATTAGGCACTTACTATGTGTGAGGCTTTTTGCTTAAGAGTTTTAAAAACAAGTTTATCTTTTGGGATCAGCCTCTTAGTCTTTCTAAGCAAGTACTCTATCTCTAAGGGGCAGAGTGTGGGGAGAGAAGAGTGGGGCTGAGGGAAGGTGGGTAGTACAGAGATGAACTTAGAGCCATCATTCTCAGAGAAAGAGCTGGAAATTAGAATGCCCTATACTTTTATTGTCTTATTTTGAATCTAGTAATTTTGCCCTGTCGCACCTCAACAATAGGGGGCTTCACATATAAAGGAGCACTTTTTTTGATCGTGCAAACTTTTTTCTCTTCAAGAGCTTTAAGAGACTGCTTTGGTGAAGTGATCTATGTATACATTATTTGAACATGTCAGATGTTACAGATTGCTCTTTTACTAGATATCCCAGTGTGCTCTTTCCTCCAACTGACATTTTGAGTATCAAGGCTGGTTTTTATTCAACAACTCTGGTGATGCCTTTGATACTGAACATAGAAACATTTACTGTGTATAGAAATAAATGTCATAGGTTTTGCAGTCCTACTCAAATCACCACCAACCACATGATGCCTTGTACTGTCATTTGTCTTTTCTATGGACAGTCTCCACCTCTGACTAGACTGGGGATATAAATCAACAGTTCCAATTTCAGAGAAGATAGTCCAGTTCTTCTACCTTTCTGAATACTTGTTCCCTAACTCAAAGCCCAGATGCCATTGTTCTTGATGGTCAACATGCTAGGAAAACTGTTATCCAGACTTGGACTGTATTGTCCTCTCTCAAATATCTTATGTATAAATCTCAAATCTGAAACCTCCAGAAATATACCCTTCAGAAAAACAACTAAAGACCTAGAATATTATTATTGTTAAGTGGAACCTATTAATCATCAACTTCCTTTTATAGATGAGGACACTGAAATCTTCCTGAAAGGAACTTGGATAAAATCTCCAGTGAGTGTGTTTGGAAATGGTTATTCATCTTTGATGGACTTAACTACTTTGGCAAAAATGTGAAGATGAAAAAAATTCTAGGCCTTTTTCCATGCCCAAGACTTCATTGGATTATAACAACAATAAATAAAACCACTATTTGTACGGATAGATTTTTCTTCCAAGGATCTCAAAACTGTACACTATTAGGGAAGTTTTTTTTTTTCCCCTAGAGTTTTAACTTGGGAGCTAATAGCATCTCTACAGTGATTGGAGGCGAAGAAACAAATATGCCTGCAATGTGCCTAGCAGTGTACAGTAAACCAAACAGTTTCATTACGAGTCCTTTTTCTCATAAACTCAAGTATTTGATAAACCTATTAACCAACACTGGAAATTCCTCTCTTTTAAATTCAACATAATGGATAGAGATGGGGAGTGTAGCTCAGTGGTAGAGTGTGTGCTCAGCATGAATGAGGTCCTGGGTTCAATACCCAGTAATTAAATAAATAAATAAATAAATCTAATTACCTTCCCCCCAAAGCAAAAAAAAAATAAACAAAAATCAATATAATGGATAGGAAAAAAGTAGATGATTAATTAACTAAATAGCTAACAAAACAGGCTTTAGGACCAGATCCTTATTGGAAGGATTCAGGACAGAGTTCTTGCATATGAAGTTGCACTATGCAATTTCATGAGAGTCCAGTGTGATTTTTCAAAACCTCTACCATAGTAGTACCATAAAATCTGGCACAAACATTTTGGAAGCAATTTGGAAATATGTATCAAGGGCCCTAAAAATATTCATGCAACCTGACTCAGCAATTCTACTTCTGAGAATCCATCCTTAGGAAATAAAGCAAAATACAAAGTTATAGACACAAAGTTTTTCATGACAGCATTATTTATGACAGCCAAAAATTAGAAAAATTCTCAATGTCCATTAACAAGGAAATGCCAATAAATTATGGTACAAGCACTCAATGGTCATCATTAAATGTACTGTTTTTAAGATTTTTAATGACATGTAAAAATGTTCATGATGAAATGTTAAGTAAAAAGAGTAGAGTGCAAAAGATATATACATATACGTGTGTGTGTTGTCCAAATGTTACATGTGCATGAAGGAGACTTGAAGAAAGAACAAACTAAACAATATTTACAGGTAGAATTCCTTTCATCTTTATTTTCATTATACATTTTTATGTGTTCTAAATAGTCTACCATTAGAGCGTGATACTCCTATGAATAAAAAGTTTTAATTTTAAAAGTCAAAGAAAAGAGTAAACTCAAATACATGATAAAAGTATGCAAAAAGGTGAGTCACAACCATTGCTTCTTCTTGATTCTGCACCTACTGAATGCATAAATGTTAGAGTGAAGGAAAATCTGTGCTTGAGTTTCAGAGTCCAAGTGAAGCTATCCTCAGGGGATTACAGAAGATATCAATGAATTGGTTGTTCTTCATATACAGTGATGATAATTATCAACATGCCTAGAATAGCAAGTCTGATTGTCAGGCATCGGGAACAAACCATACTGTCTACCTTAGCTAACAAGCCACAGTATCAACAGAGAAGTTATTGCTTCAGTTCAGTAAACCTTAATACACATCTACCATGCTTATATTAGACTAGACTACCTGCTACTGAAACTATAGGACAGAGCAGACGTGATTCCAGCTCTCAGTATTATGTAGGTGAGATAGGACTACACGGGTAACCATAACTTACTGGTAACCATAACTAAACACAGGTGTGTTAAGGGCTCTAGTGACAGTAACTAGGGAAATGATGTGGGAATACAGAAAAGAAAGAAATTGACACTCTTAGATAGCAGTCCTTTTTGTCCATGCTTAGACATCTACATAAAAACAACCCAGTTTATTCAGTGAAATATTTTTGTACTCATTATGGAAACTAATATTCTGCAACCATGAGAATATTTTGCTCTTACAGTGTTCCATGATATTTTTATATCTTTCTAAGTTCTAAAAGGTCTTACTTTACCTAAATATTCACATATATCCTCAACAGATCCCTTTAAATAAGCATGGGGATGTGTCCCATCATCACCAATTGAAGGACAAGGACAAGAAGACTAAGACAAAGGTTTCTGCTGAGTCATTTTTCTTCTCACTGCTCAATACCTATCTGGAAAAGGGAGCCAGGATGGGATTCCAAGTTTGTCTGAATACTTTTCCTTCAGGGAAGTTTTCTACTGATGCAATTAGTCTACAAAATCTATAAAGCAACTTCTGAGTCTTCATTTAAAAAAAAATAAAACCAGGTTTGGGGTCAATGAGGAGAAACCAGAAGGCTATTCTAACCAACCTACACCCCTCGTATCTTGAAACTCTGACTCCCACTGTTCCTTGACAGTTTTTAGTCTTGGAAAGTGTGGAAGGGGATGGAGCTAGGGAAAGCTGATATTTATCTGTCTAGGGAGCAGAAGAAGAGCAATAAAAGCTGTCAAAGACCTGGAGCATCATACTCATCTGCCTTGTTCTTCTCCCACTTTCCCTTCCTTCCTCATTAGGATAACTTTTGGGTACACAAAGGAAAGGAAAGACTCCAATCCCTTGAGGAGACTACATTCTAATAAGACAAATCTCAGTTTGTGTAAGAAGCCTTATAAACCTGTATCAGCAAGTACAACAGGACATGGCAATCTAAGACACCCATGTCTTTACTATTTATGGATAAGGGTAGTGAGAGTTAGTCCACAAAGGCTTTTGAAAAGGAGGAAAAATCTGATTTGAGCAGAGGCAAAACATAATGTTTATATAAAGTGGAAGTTAAAAATGCTTTATTCAACTTTGATTCAAAATCAAAGACTCTAAAGGTCTAGCCCTGGTTTCAAGCTAAGCCAACTTCTGTCATTTTAATGATGCATTTTAGGAAATAGGGGGAAAGTTGAGGGAAAAAAGAGGTCTTTGGTCAGTATAAACACAAGTAAGATTGTGATGCTTGAACATGGTTCACTATGTCAAAATCTGCCCTAAATATTTTAATTCTCTGTGTGCTTGAATGTCTGGGTGGTCTGAGCTCATAAAGTAGCCTCAGTGAAGACACAGTTCCCTTCCATTTCTCAGAGCTGTGAGCAGCCGCTCACTGGCCATGCTGTATGAATGACATAATGGCCAGATAAACCTTAGTGATACTATAGAGTAATTACTTTAAAACAGCCCAATTAGCTTTAGTCTCATGTTTAGTTAAAATCATGCCCTCGGAAAGGTCATGTGAAAGACTCAGAAGAAATTAGTGGAGTATTTGATGAAACCCAGTTCCCAGAAAGCCATCAAGCCTCAGGAGATGAAACCACTCCCTCCTCTCTCAGAACCATGGGTGGAGCTTCATCCACCAAAGCACTGCATACCCAGTCAGCCCAGGAACTAACATAGAAATATAGAAGGAAGTTTAATGACCAGAAAACCCAATGAGTAAGCATTAAGCCTGTTATGTGCCTACAAAAGTTACAAAAAGTCACCCTTGCCTGAGTTTCACTCAACATCAGACAGGGCCAAGGATTTCCATACCCTGCCAAGGCACTAGCACCAGCATCAGCCTCAGCCTCTGCAACTGCTTTATTTCTGAGTTTCATTTCCAGCTGAGGACCTCATTCAGTGCCCTCTTTCCTCACCTACATCTCTACCACTCTTCCACATCATAGCCTTCATCTGGGCAAGGAAAGCATGTCCATTCCTCCTGTTTGATCTTTCCAGTTTCTCCTACTCTCACTCCAATTAACTGCTCTTTTCTATAATGAGTCACACTTGCAAGCCAAAAGGCTTGCTTTCTATTCTCTTGAGAGAAATAGGTGCTTTATTTTATGGTTCTCTCTCCTAGAAGAATTCCATCATCCCAATCAAGGACTGGAAGGTAAAACATATATTCTTAACAGTCCCTACAGGTTACCCGTTGGTAGGATATTACGAGATAAGATGATAAGCAAATAGAAACACACAGTTTGCAAAACAATATGGCTGATAACAGACTAACAGTGGATGGCCAGAATCATCTGCAGACACAGGTCTTCAAAATATTTTAATTATATTTTTAAAGGGTAAATCTAAAGTGAGTTTTTAATATTTTCTATAGTAAAACCATTAGAACTCATTAGCACCCAAGGCAAAGAACAGTTAACAAAATAAAAATTTAAAAATTTTGTTTCTATTTCTATTGAAAAAGCTAATCATTGATTTAAATTATGTCTTTTTACATGTATCAGTAGGGTAAAAGCATTGTTTGAGCCTAAGTCCTTAGTATGAAATTGTCATTAGTAAAATTTCAACCTAACTCTTCTCATATGCAGAGAACTGGGTTACAAGTTAAAAAGTAGAACTCAGATGTAAATAGAAATTCACACTCTACTATTTACTTAAGAAATTAGTGATTTTGATAAAGCTTTATTATCTAATCTCTATTAGATATCTTTATTATTTAGTATTTAACTTTAGCTAGAGAAACACAAATGAGAATTATTTGCTAGTGGCTAGTGAAGAATTTGATCAGAAGGGGATACTGGACTTATACTGATGCCTCTCCTTTCTTCCATACATTCACTAGCTACTTAGTTCTAAGAAATAGTGATTTTTTCTAGCATAGCCTCCTATTTTAGACCCATGAGGCATCACAAAATCATGGAACAAATACAGCCAACCAAATACCTACCACAAAAATTTTAATTATACAGAAGCTGTAATTATCTTGCGATTCCAATTTTTTAATTGCCCCCACCTCACCTGGGGAGGCTCAAGAGGAAGGGAGTATCTTTGGATTGGACTCCTTCTGACCCCTGCTTGATGCTCTATTCTGAAGCATTCCTGGCTCTCCTATCTCTCTGGAACTCACCTATGGGATTTTAACTCAATTCTTTTCAATATCCTTGGGCAGATTTTCTTTCTGGGACAATTTCTCATTTATGTGTTTGGCTTCCTATTTATTATGAAGTCCAAACCTTAACAAAGGTGAAGGACCAAACTTTGGTTCCTTTATCTCTATATCATCATTCTTCCTGTCCTCTATTTCCTTTCCTGGAAACAGTGACTCCTATTCTCCAAGTTCATGAAGATTCCCTCTCCTCTGAACATCTGTAGGACTAAACCCTGTACCCCTACCATGGCACTTTCTGTGGCCTAAACCCCAAAACAGTGGACACAACACCAAACCATCACCTTGCTGCTTCAGGCCAACCTACATGCATACTGGAGACAACCCAACAAGCACACCCTAAATGGCATCCTAATATGGGTCCTTGAGGCCAATGTGCTAGTTCACACTGCTCAGCCTTTCACATGTGGAACATCCCCTGCAAATGGCATTCAACTCAGACACTCCAGTTATAAGCTTAGTTCCAGATCACATGCCCTGACCCAGTTTTGGTACTCATTCCATTGTCTCTGGATTCTTGCAAACACCATCTTTTCTACCCATGCTCTTACTTGTATCCTCTGTCTCTCCTTTAGAGCTGATGCCCAGGGCTATCTTCCTGGCTATAACACTGGCTCAGCCTGACAATTAGGCTGATTCTTCCTTAACCACACTGCTTGGGTAATGCCTGTCTGGCTTCTCCTGGTAGCTTGGGGCCTTACTAGGTCAGTACCACTTTCTAGGCCCAACAGAATTCTCCTTGACATAGCAAATGAAATGGAGTAAGAAAAAAAAGGATTATGAACTTATAAAAGAACAGCTGAGGATCTCTTATTTAGCACAATCAGGATCAAGTAATTAAATCTCAGTGGAAGCAGAAGTACTGAGCACACCAGAGAGCAGCCTTCTAGCTTCTAAAAGGTAGGAGACAGTATCCTGTATAGAGGGAGTGGTGAGTGTCAGGTGAGCTGATGAGCTGGTTAAGAGGAGGTCACTTATTAAAGCCTCTACTCTAATCCTGAGTTTCTTTATAATACCCAGCAAGATTTACCTTCCAGCCTAAAAAAAGAAGAGAAGAGAAAGAACAACCTATGTCAAACAATCAGTTTAACCTTTTGATATCCCCTGGAGCTGCAGGTCGAGGGAAGTAGCTTCTTCAGAAGCTCTTTCTCTACTCATCCATGACCCAGAATACCTTCTAAGATTTATCAGTAACCTTGGCTGGGGCTTTTTTACCAAATGCAGAAGACGTTATCACAAACAATTCAAATTCAAATCTCAAAGTAGATGGAATGTGAATAATAAGTCATATTCTACTAGAAACTCAATAATAGCATCATATGATTGGACCAATTCACAGCAGTAATTGCAACTTGGTATACGTTATTCATTTATCTATTTGAAATCTTGGAAGATACCCTGCACAGCACAGTCAGGCGGCTTTGAGAGGCTAAAGCCCTTTCTGTTTTTGTTTCAGGGGTACCAGCTACAGCATGTTTAAACACTGCTGTTGCTAGCTGGGTGCCAATGTGGTTTCACTAGCAAGTATGGGCAAGGATATTTTTTAGAAATTGAAAATGACTGCTGCCAAACCATGAAACCAACTGCTAAATCTACCTTTAAAAAAATCCTCTATTTATGTTCAGTGAATTTGTGCAAAGATCCTTCTTGTCACAAACATACTTAACTCAAGGGCCTTCACAGATACACCCGTTAGAGAGCTTAAACTACAATCAAAGCATTAAGTGATCTCTCTGTTCCCCTTCTCTCATTCACCCACAGCTCTGGCAAGTCAACAAGATGGATTCTCAGGAGCACATCCAGATGAATGGGAGTCCCTGAGAGAAGACCTAAGTAAAGGTGAACTGCCTGGGAACAATCATCAACTGTTTGAAGGGCATTTATCGTGGAAGATGTTTGCTTTTGGGGTTTTGTTTTTTCACAAAAAGGAAGAAAAAGGGAGTGGATTTAGAGACGCAGAAAGCCAAGTCCGTAAGTATTTGTGTGACTATAAATACAAGAAAGTATACATAAATCACATGCAGGGATATGCTCCTCTCTTCCTCCACTCCCAGCCCATAATCAGATTATTGATTTCTTGAGAGCTTGGACATTGCCATCATGCCTCAGTTTTCACCAAGGCTTTATATAATGCTCTACACTGGACAGCTGCTCAGTAAGTGCAGAATTGTGTAGTGGGTAAGGGCAGGGGCTATAGGCCAGACTGGGAGTCAAATCTCAAGCCTATCTGTGACCTTGGGCATACCACATAATCTTTCATTTACATTCTTTAATTGAATTAAAGCATTTAGAGGAAATGGCTGGTGCATAATAAATGTTCAGTAAATATTGATGATTATTAACTAACTACAACTTGCTACCCTTTATGTGTGAGTGTATGCCCCACTGATTCTTAGAAGGAAAGACTCTCGAATGGAAATTTTTCTCAATTAATAAAATAGAGATAGTATTTTTCCAAACTCAGGGATATGGTATTAGTGCAGATATCTGGAGTCACCAAAATCATGTCCCCAGAAATAATAGGTATGGTATACCGCCTACAAACTAATCACCAGAGGGGAAGCCCTGTGAATCTGCAGGTGTCTTTGTAGCCAAATAGAAATATAAATACCATGACACAGAGATCAAGAAATCTAAACCATAGTATAGTCCTGTCTTTAACTAGCTGTGTAACTTTGGTATAATCAGTTTACCTCTCTAGACTTTAGTGCTTTCAAAAATATAATAAGAAAATTGATCTAGCAGTGTTGTCCAAAAGAACATACTGCTATGATGGAAATGTTCTATATCTGCACCATCAGGTATGGTAACCTCTAAGAGGCCACATGTGTAGCCTCTTAAGGTGTAGTCACTGCAACTGAGGATCAGCGTTTTAAATTTTCATTGTATTTGTTTCCAATTATTTTATATTTAAATTTACATAACCACATAATTGGACAGCAAAGGTAGAATATTTTCTAAGACCTTTTCTGGTTCTACTATTCTGTGATTCATAGAGCTTCTCTAGGTAAAAAATGTGGAAAACAAGTATTATTACATAAAGCGTATTCATTCTTTAGAAAAGTCTGTTTACTTTGGAAGGTGACTAAAAGCAAATACATGAAAAGAGATCATTAAGAAGTACATAGACCTTGACAAATTAGAAGTGGTTCGGCCTGGAGGGAGCAGAGTACTCTAATGACCCCCAGTGATATTTTCCAAGTCTTTGATTGTACCAGGTTTGAAATATCTCACTTCCTGAAAAACAATAGCCAATAATTGACATTTACTGAGTACTATGGATTAACTCATTTATTATTTTTTTATGATTATGATTATGATTATCATTCCTGATTTACAAATGAAGAAAGTAAGACAGAAATGTTAAGTAACTTATCCCAGGCTATCCAGCTGAAAAATGAATGGATGAGCCAGGATATAAACTTAGACAATTAATGTCTATCTTTGTAAAAAAGAAAACAAACCTCTTTTTTTTTTAACTGACATACAGTCAGTTTACAATGTTGCATTAATTTCTGGTGTACAGCATACTCATTAATTCATATATATATACATATATATAATTCCTTTACATTTTGTTTTTTATTATAGGCGATTATAAGGTATTGAATATAGTTCCCTATGCTATACAGTAGGACCTTGTTTATCTGTTTTATATATAGTAGTTAGTATCTACAAATCCCAAATTCCCAATTTATCCCTCCTTACCCCCTGGTAACTCTAAGTTTGTTTTCTATGTCTGTGAGTCTGTCTCTGTTTTGTAAGTAAGTTCATTTGTGTCTTTGTTTTTAGATTCCAGTTATAAGTGATATCATATGGTATTTTTCTTTATCTTTCTGGCTTCCTTCACTTAGTATGACGATCTCCAGGTCCATTCATGTTGCTACAAATGGCATTATTATTTTTTTTTTTTTAGGGAATTGAGATTTATTTATTTATTTTTAAGTTTTTTATTGAGTTATAGTCATTTTACAATATTGTGTCAAATTCCAGTGTAGAGCACAATTTTTCAGTTATACATGAACATACATATATTCATTGTCACATTTTTTTCGCTGTGAGCTACCACAAGATCTTGTATTTCCCTATGCTATACAGTATAATCTTGTTTATCTATTCTGCATTTGCCTGTCAATATCTACAAATTTTGAACTCCCAGTCTGTCCTGTCCCACCCCCCCGCCCTGGCAACCACAAGTTTGTATTCTATGTCTATGAGTCTGTTTTTGTTTTGTATTTATGTTCTTTTTTTTTTTTTTTTAGATTCCACATATGAGCAATCTCATATGGTATTTTCCTCTCTCTTTCTGGCTTACTTCACTTAGAATGACATTCTCCAGGAACATCCATGTTGCTGCAAATGGCATTATGTTGTCTTTTTATGGCTGAATAGTATTCCTTTGTATAAATATATCACATCTTCTTTATCCAGTCATCTGCTGATGGACATTGACGCTGTTTCCATGTCTTGGCTACTGTAAATACTGCTGCTATGAACATTGGGGTGCAGGTGTCTTTTTGAAGTAGGGTTCCTTCTGGATATATGCCTAGGAGTGGGATTCCTGGGTCATATGGTAAGTCTATACCTAGCCTTTTGAGGAATCTCCATACTGTTTTTCACAGTGGCTGCACCAAACTGCATTCCCACCAGCAGCGTAGGAGGGTTCCCTTTTCTCCACAGCCTCTCCAGCATTTATCATTTGTGGACTTTTGAATGATGGCTGCAAATGGCATTATTTAATTATTTTTTATAGCTGAATAATATTCCATTGTATAAATATACCACAATTTCTTTATCCAGTCATTTTTTGATGGACATTTAGACTGTTTCCATGTCTTGGCTATTGTAAACAGTGCTGCTACGAGCATTGGGGTGTATGTATCTTTTTGAATTAGAGTTTCCTCTGGATATATGCCCAGAAGTTGGATTGCTGGATTATATAGTAAGTCTGTTTTCAGTGTTTTAAGGAATCTTCATACTGTTTTCCATAATGGCTGTACCAAACTACATTCCCATGAAAACAAACTTCTTAATGAAGAATAACACACATACTGAACAGTGCTCAAATCAAAAGTGTGTGCTTGAATTTTCACAAAGCAAACAAACCCAGGTCATTTCCAGAAAATTACCATTATTATGGATCCAACCAGTCACTGCTCACCCAACCCCAGCAGATTTCTAACACCATAGATTAGTAGAGCTTGTATTTTAACCACTATATTGTTTACCCCTGAAGACAATACTAAAAAATCACATCCTTGTAACCAAGAGAAAAAACAAACATACACATACAGCAAGAGCAATAGCTACTGATGATATCAAATTCATAAGTAGTATAAATGGGCAATTCATTGATAGCACTACTCATTCACTCAATACAAATTATTGAGCATCTACTATATGGCAACCACTATGCTAAGCACTGGGTATTCAACATTGATCAAAGCAGATAGGGTTCCTGCCTCATACAACATTTACTCCTTGATCCAGCTCATCAACCAATTAAGTGGCTTAGAGTGGAGGAGTCTTACTCAGTGGTCTTGGTGGCAGCCAACAGGCTCAGTGGCAGGGCCAAGGGTAGTGCTAACACCCCAAAAAGAGTTGCCCTAGCTTTGGTCCCTAGAATTTTAGCAGAATGCCCTTCGAGCCTCCTGGAATTTTGGAAAGGTGACAATTGGAGCTCACTGCATGACTTCCCACTAAAAATAACTTCATAAACAATTTCTAAATACTGTCTTTATAAGCAAGAACTTAAGAAAAGTCTGCAGGCTTAATGTAACCAGAGAGATTACAACATGAGATGAGAGATGTGGGAATATTGTGTGGACAGAAAAAAAAAGGCCACCAGGGAACTCCACCCCAGCTGATGAGGAATGATTGCTCTCTACCGACAGGCAACTGAGCAACTCTCACTAATATTTTCCAAAGCAATAAAGTGGCTGATGCAAGACAGTGAAGAGTCCAGGGGTATTTCTAACAAACATATTCTGGAATAGCAACAAAAGGGTCCAATGATTGTATTAAAAAAAAAAAAAGCTTCTAAGTGCTACTGTGAGTTTAGCTGCTTTCCATCGCTGCATCATTGTGACCCAGGCATTTATGTCTAAGTGTGCCGGGGGAGACTTCAGCAACTGTTCTCTGGCTCAGGGAGAATGTACACGAAAGTCAAGTCTTAAATGTACTCAAGTCTTGCTTTTTCCAAAGTCAGCTTGATCTCCCCCTTGAAATGCATATGCTAACATGACCCTCGGGAATTGTGCAAACCTACCAACACACCACGAGGTCAGTGGTTTAGACACTGCTGGGTTTTCTTAATGCTGAGAAAATAGCATGGGAGCCCTGCAGGAACAGTGCCATCACCGTGTTTTTCTTATCCAAGCTTGGTTCTCACACTAGCTGGAGCTCTTGCATCTACTGTACAATGAAAACATACTGTGGGAACATCTGAAATTGCATCTCAGGGGAGGGGAAGGGGTGCATTATCTCCTGTTACCCAACTCCATGCTATCCAACCAGTCTCATCCATCCTTGTGTCAAATCACATAGCTAATGGAGCATGACTGACCCTGAGGGCCCTAGTCTATTTATTGTAAACAGTAAATGCAAGTGAGCAGTAAACAGGACTTCCAACCATGGAAAGCCGATTGGGGCTGTGCAGAGGGCTTCCAGGGGAACCCAAGTCCAGAGAAGGCAGCTGGTGTGCAATGAATAGAAAGAATAGCCCAGGTTCTTTCCTGTAAATGAGCAACAGGCAGACTCCCAGGAGCTTTGTGGTGCCAACGAAGAGCAGCCAGGCTTAAGCAAGGAATTCTGCATGGCTCAGAAAGTTCTAACTTGATGACAAGAGAAAAACTACCCTTCCAAAAACAAAGAGTTTGGACATCTAAATTCATTACTCCCAATCTTTCCTTGCACTGACCTCGGCGTAAATATAGTGGGACCTGGCAATCTTTCCGCTCAGGTCTCATGTCTCTGACAAATCGTAGTGTGAAAACTGATGTTTCATCTTTAGATTATGTAGAGCACATTCAATGCCACTTTATAGACAGCAAAGTTCTATGCAATGATCTGCTCCCTGGATCCCTTGCCCTGCTGGCCAGGAAGTTCTCAGAGCCAGCAAATGATCATTTCTGCCTCTGTGGCTGAGGGACAAGGCTGCAAAGGCATGTCCTCTTGGTTTTCTCTTCCTATGGCCAAGATCTCTCTGATCTGCACCCTGTACTTTTCTTCAAGGGGAATCTAGACTCTTTCATCTATCCATTCACTTATTCATCCATCCACTCAGCAAATATTTACTGAGCACCTACTATGTGTCAGGCACTGTTCTAGGTGCTGAGGCTACAGCAACACAAAAGACAGATAAAGTCATTTTTTTCATGGAGCTTACATTCTAATGAGGGAAAAAGATGAAGGACAAGTAAGTAAATGCATTGTTTAACATCAGGCCATGGTAAGCAGCATGCAGAAAAATAAAGCAAGCTAAAGGGATGGAGAATTACTATAGTTAGGGTTATCAGAGAAACTCTGTCTCAAGAAATGACATTTGAGCCAAGTCTTAATGATATGTGCAAGCCACATGGACATATAGGAAAAAAATGGCCCAGGAACAGAATGGTAGTAGAAATAGAAAGTGCAAAAGTAGAAGGTAGGAACATGCTTGGCATGCAAGAGGAGCAGCATGGCAACCAGTGTGGCTGGAGTACAAGAAGTAAGGGGGAAAATAATAAAAGATGATATCAGAGAGAAAGACAAGTAGCTAATCACATATGACTCTGGTAAGGACTTTACATTTCATTCTAGGAGGATGGGAAATTGTTTGAACATGGCTGAGATATGATCTTGCTAAATTTTGTGACTCTCTGTGGCTCCACTCAATCACAGAGTAAGACAGAACAAAACTTCTAGCTGGATAGTAGACCAGAAAAAAAAAAAAGGAAAAGACACAATGGCTACAGCAATTCCAACAGATCAAAGCTCAGATGAGACAGCAAGACCAGAAGGATTCTTTGATATAATTTCCTAACCTCTGCCCCTTCTCTTTGGAAGGGACCTGTTGCTACTGTTGGGATATGGAGAGACGCTGTGTTCATCCTATCTGTGCCCCAACTAGCTACACAGCTCCCTCAGTGGCATGCCTATTCCCACCTCCCTGCTTCCATTACCTGCTATTCCCACTCCTATCACAGTGACTTACATGTCCTCCTCATCTGTGTTATGCCTCTATGCCTGAATTGTGCTCATTATTCTGCTATGAGTGACAGTCTATGCCTTGTGTGCCTGAGGAAACACCCACTCATCTTTTAAGAGTCATCTTAAATAGTATCTCCTCCATGAAGGATAAACTGGGTCTCTGTCACCATGGATCACACTGTATTGGAATATAAACAGGTGACCATGGACAAGAATAAATAATCCAGACTTGAGGGAAATGAGCCAATTTCAAAAGATGCTGTTCTTGCTTGTTGGAGTAGGAGAGATACCACACCACTGTGGTAGAAGAGGGAGGGCTACTCTATCAATGAGCAAGGCATGTAGATGGCTATCTATTTCAGGGTTGTTTGTCTGTTTGTTTGGCAACAGCAACAACAGAGCACAGAAAGTGGCCTTTTTCTTGGGTATGTAGTTCCCAATCCAACATCTACAAATTTCTTACATGTAGGGAAACTAAATTCTAGATTTGTTATAAAGACATGAGAGCATTCTGTACTATCTAACCCTTTTGATAAAAATAAATACTCTGGAGATTTTTGGACATTTCAGGGGGAGGAAATGCTGGGGAAGGCTGAACTTCCCACTCTGCTGAGCAAATATATGTTTAGAGTTGTTCAACATTAGGTCACTAACTTAATATCAGCAGCACCCAACACCTGCAAGGCTGGTCTCACACATTAAGTTTTGGCATCTCTGTCTCATTCCTCAAGAACAGAGAAGGAATGTTATCCACCTCTTTTCTCCTGCAACAAGCAAGGTGCCTGGCATATAGTAGATGTTCAACAGATATACAACGAGCAAACAGATGAATGAACAAGGGGAAAGGAGATGGTGGGCACTGGGCAGAAGTTAAGGAGTGGAGAAGAAAGGAGAAAGCCAGGCAGAATTGGCCATAGGGGAAGGCATGTGTACAGACCAAACAGTTGTGTGCTTTACAATACTTTCTTGAGTCTATAAAGGCAGATGCTTCACCTGTAAAACCATATACCAACTTTGATCTTCTAAAGTAGGTCTTTCTACATCAAGTTGGAAACATACGCCAACCTGTTCTACCACAACAGAAATAGAATAGACAGCCAACCACTAAAGAATGAGGGTTTCCACTGAATGAGTATGTTAAATGAAGGAGCTACCTGCATTGTAGACAGTCTTTGCTCAGGAAGAGGACAACAATCATAGCCTAACATATGGTAATCCACTGTTTCTCATGACCAAACTGAGGTTAGAACCTAAGAAGCTGTGTAAGATCAAAGTTGCTGAAATTCCAGAAAAGCAACTAAATTCTGAACTCCACTGACTCCATTCAGCAGCTGAACAGATTATAATTATTATTTTGATAACTGGTGGGAGCACTGGATTTTTTATTTAAAAGATAATGAGTTTGAGTCCTGACTCTGCTATCTTTTGATTGTGTGACATTGGCTAAGTCATTTAACCATTCAGAAGTTCAGTATCCTCATCCATCAAAAGGAGATAATAATAAAGTTGTACTGGTGCTGAAAAGACGAAGCAAAATGATGCATGTGAAATAGCTTTGTGAAGTACTGAACATGACATGAAAATAAGTTATTCTGTAATAGGTATCTGTTATTGGAATTATAGTGGGATAAACCATTATATTTACAACCTATTTACTTTACTAATATTCTGAAGAATGTAGCCAAGGAGAAACATTAAACTTTATACAGGTATGTGTATTCTAATCAACATATATGACAGTTCTTGAAGTGTTTTCTTTAATGTCACTAATCAGAGTTATGGCAAATGAAGAAGTTCCCAGGGGAAACATGAAGCCTATAAAAGTAAAGAGTATTTTTATAATTTATTGTCTTTCACATTTTGTTTCCCAAATCTGCTTCAAAATGTTGGTTCCTTACGGTTATCCAGACTTTGTAAACATCTGGCCAGAAGAAAAGGCCTTCCTAGGCATAACAATGTCAGAAACTATAAATATAAAGATGGATAGAGTTGATGAAATAAAAAATAAAAATATCAACAGAGCAAAAAGCCAAACAAATAAAGTAAGTCACAGTTGAAAGATTAAAATCTAGGATAAAATGCAGCATATGGAAAAAAGAAAAGTGCTAAATTTCTGTATTTATAAAATTTTTAATTCAAAAATATAATACAGTGGAGAAAAGGTCAAATGGCATAAAAAGATAATTTGTAAGAGAAGAAACACAAATGATCAGTGAGAAAGAATGCCTAATTCCCCAAGTAATTAAAGGAGTGTAAACTAAAACAAGATGCTATTTTTCACTTATCAGATGGGCAAAGGTTTAAAAGAATGTTAATACCCATTGCTGGCCAGGGTGTAGGAAGTGGGCACTCTCATTAACTGTTCGTGGGAATTAATTTTGGTACAACCTTTCTCGAAGGCAATTTGGCAAGACCTATAAGAATCTAAAATATGCAAACTCTTTGACCCAACACTTTCAAATCTAGAAATTTACTCTAAAGAAATCAAAAGATGTCTGTACAAAGTTCTCTCTTGTGGAGTTGTTTATTACAGAAAATTGGAAGCAACTTAAATATCTAGAGGATTATTTTTAATAAATAATGGAACATACATATGACAGAACATTAAAAACAATGATGTTGACCTAGTCATTAATGTGAAAAGATATTCATAATTAGGAGACAAAACACATTACAAAACAGTAAAAACTATCAGTCAGGTTATTGCTGCTGGGAGGGATTGGGGTAATATTTACACTATAATCTTCTCAATTATTCTATTCATGTTTTTATTACCTCAAGCATGCAATAACTACCTTTATATTAAAGAGATAAAATCTATATCCAAAATCCTTTTTTTTTAAAGCAATAAAGCTATTCTCACAATAACTGTTTTACATCACAACATTTTAAGAATGGCTTTCTTTTTCTTAGTAGGTCTCACCTGAGGCATATCTGAGGCAACACAATATTCTTTCTGGAAAAGCTTGATTTGTCTTCATCCTCATAATCTGATATGCTGACATAAAAGCTAAAATAATGAATCATTCTCCTTCCTAAACCCTTCTCCAGGAATTTTTGCTTCCTTTCCTACTTTTCTACCACTAAGGCAAATCTCAGCTCCAAATCAAAGAATTTGACTGCATGGCATATGCCTTTCACACAAGACTGCTGGTCTTCTCTCTGGTTTTTGCCTGCCTATCTCCAAGATAAGCCCAGTTTTGGAGTCACTTTACTCAAAAACTGCAATGTCATTCGACTTTAAAAAGCAGCCATTTTAGTGGAAAAATGTATTCTGGATGAAAGAGATTAGTTGATATAGCAAACAGAGCACACTGTTTAAGCATTCAGGTACTAGAGAAGGACTGTGCAGATTTAAATTCTGATTTTATTTACTAGCTCTTTAACTTTGGCAAATTACTCTAAGCTTCACTTCCCCCATCTGTAAAATGAGCATATGAATATTTTCTTCATAGGATTATTGTGAAGCTGAAAAGAAAAATAACGTGCAAAACACTTAGTGCCTGACATGTAGTTAACAATCAAGAATGCTAGTCATTAATGTTATCATTTGTCTTAATTATCTGTTGTTGTACAATTAGCCCAGTTTCTGTAGGTCAGGAATCTGGGGGTGGTTTGGCTAAGTCCTCTAGCTCTGGGTCTCTCACAGGCTACAATTAAAGTGCCAGCTAGGACTGCAGTCATTTCACAGGTAAATGGGGGAAGGATCTGTGTCCAAGCTCAGTCAAGTTACTGAAATGGTAGGATTCAGTTCCTTATGGACTGTTGGATTTAAAGTCTTAGTTCCTCAGTGAGATGGTCCTCAGGTCTTTGCCATCTGTCAGAACATGGCAGCTTACTTCACCAGAGTGAGCGCAAGTGTGAGAGCAAGAGGGAGTGTCAGCATGAGAGACAGTAAAAGCAAGATGGAAATCACGGTTTTTGAAAACCCAATCTAGGGTATGATTGCCCTTTACTTTTGTCATATTCTATTCTTTAGAAATTTAGAAATAAGTCACTGGGCTCAGCCTACACACAAGGGGAAATGATTACACAAGGGAATGAATACAAGGAGGTAGGGATCATTGAGGGCCATTTTGGAAATAGCCTACCACATCATTGTACAAGCTTTTCCAAGAAAATTCTAACTTTTGAGATCTCTAGTGTGTGACTTATTCTGTAAACCCAGACAAATTGCAGTGCCCAACTTGAGTGAATTGGTCATTCCACCTGAATTATTATTTATGTTCATGTGATGAGGGGGTAGTTCATGGAGAGTTCCCACCATAAAAGAAAGATGGGTACTACAAAGGTCCTCTTTGGTATTTATGTTAGAAAAATGATAGGGATTTTTTGTTTGTTTGTTTGTTTTCCAAATATAATCCAACTCCCTACCCTCTAAGATATCCTTTAACCAACTTTTAAAGAAATTAATCACCTCAGTACTTGGGGTCATTTTCCTCTTAGAGCAAAAAATGGTGGCCCCACAATCAGGGTCCATTTAAGTCACAGCCTGACTCTTACTGTCTTCAGCTCCTAATGGTCTTGGTGCTTTTATCTTCACAGTTCACCACAGGTTGTGAGCACCCCCATTTTCTTCAGCCCTCAAAGCACCAGAAATATTTTCTGCTACTTGATTCAAAAAGAAATTTAGTTCTTTTAGTCTTTTGATTCTCTTTCCACATCATGTCCTATATTATTTTTTTTAAAAAAGGAAAAAGAAAAAAAGCAATTCTCTCCCTAAAAAAGAATTCCATCCTCTGAGTAAGGCAGCAAGTTTTTTAAACTGTATGATGTTCTTTCTCTCCACACAACTTGTATTTTAATACTAAATACTATTCTTTCTTTTATAATGACCTAACTACATAGAGAGATATATCCATATTCATGGATTGGGAAAAATTAACTTTTTTCTCAATTGATTTATTAGATACAATGCAATACTGATCAAAATTCTAGCAACCTCTTTTAAAGGAGGAATTGACAAAATGATTCTAAATATATATAGTCCCCAGTTTCACTCATGCAAGCCAACATACGAACTCAAGGACCCCAATGGCACTGTAGCCAGAGATTCTGGGACCCAGATCTGCCTACCAGAGAGCCAGCACCAACCCCAGGACTCCTCAGGGTTCTTCAGCCAGCCATCTCATGACCTGGACCTGCAAACCAGTGGCCAGCAGCCCCCACACAAGGCAAAGACTGGCAAGCAGCCAGACTGAGAGCCAGCCATGTCTATTAGACCACCCATAGTTGTCAGCCCTCACAACAGAAGGACCCACACAGCCCACATAAGGGGTATCTCAAGGGCATATTGCTCTGGTGACCAGAGGGGATTGCAGTGCTGGGATGCATGGGACACTTCCCACAAAAGACCACTTCTGAAAGGTCAGGAAAAGTAACCAAGCTACCAAATAAATAAAAATATATATAGTAATATATATATATAGCAAAATGAAGCAACAGAGGAACATGTTCCCAATGAAGAAACAAGATAAAACCCCAGAAGAACTAAGTGGAGCTAGGCAATCTGCTCAATAAGAGTCCAAGGTAATGATTGTAAAGACATTAAAAAAAACTCAGGAGAAAAACAGATAAACAGAGTGAGAACTGAAAAGTTTTAAACAAACAGTTAGAAAATATAAGTAACCAAACAGAAATGTAGCATACAATAATTGAAATGAAAAATACATTAGAAGAAATCAATACTAGACTAAATGATACAGAAGAATGAATCAATGAGCTGCAACACAAAGTAGTGGAAATTACCGAAGCCCAACAAGAAAAGAAAAAAAATAAAGAAAAAGAAATGACAGCAGTTTAAGAGAATTCCAAGATAACATCAAGCATACTAATATGTGCATTACAGGAGTTCCAGAAAGAAAAGAGAAGTAAAGAGATGAAGAACATATTTGAAGACATAATAGCTGAAAATTTCTCTAACCTGGGAAAGAAAACAGATATCCAGGTTTAGGAATCACAGAGAGTCCCAAACAGGGTCAACCCAAAGAGGACCACACAAAGGCAAACTGTAATTAAAATGGTAAAAATTAAAGATAAAGACAGAATATTAAAGGTATCAAAGGAAAAGCAACAAGTTATGTACAAAGCAACCCTCAAAAGGCTATCAGCTGACTTTTCCAGAGAAACTCTGCAAGCTAGAAGAGAGTGAAACAATATATTTATATTGAAGAAAGGTAAAAACCTAAAAACAAGAATACTCTACATGGCAAATCTTTCATTCAGATTAGACGGAGAGATCAAAAGTTTTACAGACAAGCAAAAGCTAAGAAAGTTCAACACCACCAAACAAGCTTTATAAGAAACATTAAAGGAACTTCTCTAAGTGAAAAAGAAAAGGCCACAACTAGAAATATGAAAATCACAAAAGGAAACAGCTTATTGGTAAAGGCAAATATACATGAAAGGTAGTAAATCGACCATATACAAAGCTAGTAGGAAGATTAAAAGACAAAAGTAGTAAAATCATCTCTATCTATAGTAAGTAGTTAAGGGATACACAAAATAAAAAGATGTAAAATATGAAGTCAGTAATCATTGGGGGAGGGGAGTAAAAATGCAGGATTGTTAAAATGCATTTGAAATTAAGAGATCAGTAATTTAAAATAGTCATCTATATATACAGATTTCTTTTCATAAGACTCATGATAAGCACAAACCAGAAATCTTTAAGAGACACAGACACAAAAGAGAGAAAGGAATGTAAACATAACACCAAAGATAGTCATTAAATCACAATGAAAGAGAAAAAAATAGGAAGAAAGGAACAAAAAAGAATTATAAATAAACCCCAAAACAATTAACAAAATGGCAATAAGTATATACCTATTAATAGTTTCTTTAAATGTTAATAGACTAAATTCTCTAATCAAAAGAAATAGAGTGGCTGAATGGATACAAGAACAAACCGATATATGTGTTGCCTACAAGAGACTCACTTCATATCTAAAGACACATTCAGATTGAAAGTGAAAGGATGGAATAAAGGTATTCCATGCAAATGGAATTCAAAAGAAAGATGGGGTAGCAATACTTATATTAGACAAAATAGATTTTAAGACAAAGACTGTAACAGAGACAAAGAAGGACATTACATCATGATAAAGGGATTAATCCAAGAAAAAGATGTAACAATTGTAAATATATATGCATCCAAAAAAGGAGTAGAATACGTAAAGCAAGTATTAACAGACATAAAGTGAGAAATTGAACATAACACAGTAATAGTAGGGGACTTTAACACACCATTTATATCACTGGACATTTCATTTAGATATAAAATCATAAGGAAACACAGACCTTACATAACCCATTAGAATAAATGGAATTTATTGATATACAGAGAACTTTCCATCCAAAAGCAGCAGAATATACATTCTTTTCAAGTACTACTGTCCATGGAAAGATCATATGGTGGGCCAGAAAACAGGCTCAGTAAACTTACAAAAACTGAAATAAAATCCAGCATTTTTTTCTGACCACAATGCTATGACTAGAAATCAACAAGGAAAAAAACTGCAAAAAAAAAAAAAACACACACACACACACACACAAACACATGGAGACTAAAAAATTTGCTACTAAAAATTAATGAATCACTGAAGAAAGCAAAGAAGAATTTTTTTTTTCAATCTGGAGACATGAAAATGAAAACACAACGATCCAAAATCTATGGGATCCAGTAAAAGCAGTTCTAAGAGGAAAGTTCAAAGCAACAAAAGCCTACCTCAGGACACAAGAAAAATCCAAAACAACCTAAGGTTATACCTAAAGGAACTAGAAAAGGAAGAACCAAAAAAAAAAATAAATCCTCAAAGTTAGTATAAGAAAAGAAACCATAAAGATCAGAGAAGAAATAAATGAAATAGTGACTAAATACATATAGAAAGGATCAGTGAATCTAAAAGCTGGTTCTGTGAAAAGATAAACAAAATTCAGCCAGACTCATCACGAAAAAAGGGAGAGGGTCCAAATTAATAAAATCAAAAATGAAAAAGGAGAAGTTACATTGATACCACAGAAATGTAAAGGATCATAAGAGATTATTATGAATAGTTATACACCAATAAAATGGACAACCTAGAAGAAATGGGCAAATTCTTAGAAAGGTACACTCTCCAAGACTGAACCAGGAGAAACAGAAATATGAGCAGACCAAAGTTGCATGGGTAATTTTAAAACTCCCAGCAAACAAAAGTCCAGGATAAGATGGCTTCACAGGTAAATTCTACCAAACATTTAGGGAAGAGTTAACAGCTATTCTCAAATTATTTCAAAAAATTGCAGAAGAAGGAATGCTTCCAAACTCATTCTACAAGGCCAGCATCACTCTGATAGCAAAATTAGACAAAGATACCAGGAAAAAAAATTAGAGACCAATATCACTGATGAACATAGATGCAAAAATTCTCAACAAAATATTAGCAAACCAAATTCAACAATACATTACTAAGTGAAGTAAGCCAGAAAGACTAAATGAAGCAAGCCAGAAAGAGAAAGAAAAATACTGTATGGTATCACTTTTATGTGGAATCTAAAAAAAAAAAAAGACACAAATGAACTTATTTATAAAACATAAACAGACTCACAGACATAGAAAACAAACTTGTGGTTACCAGGAGCAGGGTGGGGAAAGGGAGGGGTGTAGGGTTAATTTGAGAGTTTGGGATCTGCAGATACTAACTACTATATATAAAATAGATAAACAGCAAGATCCTACTGTACAACACAGGGAACTATATGCAGTACCTTTTAATAGCCTACAATGAAAAAGGATATGAGAAGGAACATACACACACACACACACACACACCCCTATATATTACACATATATATTATACATTTATGTATTTTTATATTTTTATATTTTATATTTATATATGTATATGTTTTATATATATTTTATATATATGTTATATATAAAAAACTAAATCACTATGCCATACACCAGAAATTAACACAACATTGTAAACTGACTATACTTCAATTAAAAAATCAAAAAAAGAAAAACAATACATTAAAAGGATCACACACCATAATCAAGTGGGATTTATTCCAGGGATGCAAAGAAGGTTCAGTATTCACAAATCAATGTCATACATAACACCAACAAACTAAAGAACAAAAATCATATGATCATCCTAATAGATGCAGAAAAAGCTTTTGACAAAATTCAAACATCCATTTATGATTAAAAAGAAAAATTTCCAGGAAGTGAGTATAGAGAGACCATACCTTAACATAATAAAGGTCATATATGATAAACCCACAGATAACATTATACTCATCAGTGAACAGCTGAAAGCATTTCCTCTAAGATCAGGAACAAGACAAAGATGCCCATTCTTATCACTTTTATTCAATATAGTATTGGAAGTCCTAGCCATAGCAATCAGACAAGAAAAAGAAAAAAAGGAATCCAAATTGGAAAGAAATAAAACTATCACTACTTGCATATGACATGATACTATATATAATATCCTGAGACACTACTAAAAGACTACTAGAGTTCTTCAACAAATTAGGCAAAGTTGTAGAATACAAAATTAATATACAGAAATATGTTTCATTTTATATACCAACAATGAACTATCAGAGAAGTTAAGAAAACAATCTTATTTACCTTGGTATAAAAAAGAATAAAATATCTAGGAATAATCTTAGGAAGTAAAAGACCTTACTCCAAAAACTGTAAGACACTGATGAAAGAAACTGAAGGTAACACAAAGGAAAGATATACTATGTTCATGGATTGGAAGGAAATAGTTAAAATGATCATACTACCCAGGAAATCTACAGATTCGATGCAATCCCTATTGAAATACCAAAGGCATTTTTCATAGAACTAGAATAAATAATATGAAAACTTGTATGGAAACCTAAAAGACCCAAAATAATCAAAACAATCTTGAGAAAAAAGAACAGAGCTGGGGGAATCATGCTCCCTGACTTCAGACTATACTACTAAGCTACAGTAATCAAAACAGTATGGTTATTGACACAAAACAGACACATAGATCAATGGAATAGAATAGGGAGCCCAGAAATAAATATACACATATATGGCCAATTAATCTATGACAAAGGAAGCAAGAATATATAATGGGGGAAAGACAGTCTCTTCAGTAAGTGGTGTTGGGAAAACTGGACGGCCACATGTAAAAGAATGAAATTTTAAAAATGTGACAATGAATATATATATGATCATGTATAACTGAAAAACTGTGCTCTACCCTGGAATTTGACACAACACTGTAAAATGATTATAAATCAATAAAAAATGTTTTTTAAAAAACATTTTCTAACACTGTATACAAAAATAAATCCAAAATGGATTAAAGCCCTAAATGTAAGACCTGAAACCATAAAGCTCCTAGAAGAAAACATAGGCAGAACACTCTTTGATATGTATTTTAAGAATTTTTTTTGGCTCTCTCTCCTAAGGCAAAGGAAACAAAAGCAAAAAATAAACAAATGGTTCGTAATTGAAAACTTTTGCACAGCAAAGGAAACCATCAACAAAATGAAGACAGCCTACTGAATGGGAGAAAATATTTGCAAATGATATGATCAATAAGGGGTTAATATCCAAAATATATAAACAGCTTATATAACTCAATATCATAACAACAACAACCACCCAATTAAAAAAATGGGCAAAAGACCCGGATAGAAAGAAGATATACAGATGGCCAACAGGCACATGAAAAGATGCTTAGTATCACTAACCATCAGAGAAATGCAAATCAAAACCATACTGAAATATCACCTCACATCTGTCAGAATGGTTATCATCAAAAGGACCACAAATAACAAATGTTGACGAGAATGTGGAGAAAGGTGAGCCTTTGTACACTGTACATGGGAATGTAGACTGGTTCTGCAAGACAGAATGGAGCTTCCTCAAAAAACTAAAATTAGAACTACCATATAATCCAGCAATTCCACCCCTAGATATATATATATATGAAGAAAACTAAAACACTAGTTTGAAAAGATACTTGTGTCCCAATGTTCACAGCAGTATTATTTATAATAGTCCAGATATGGAAGCAACCTAAGTGCCCATCAACAGATGTGAATGGATAAATAAGATATGGTGTATATATACAATGGAATACTACCTGACCATAAAAAGGATGAAATTTTGCCATCTGCAACAATATGGATGGACCTGAAGGGTACTACACTTAATGAAATAAGTCAGAGAGAGAAAGACAAATATTGTATGTTATCACTTATATGTGGAATCTAAAAAGTAAAACAAATACATTAGTACAACAAAATAGAAACAGATTCACAAATATAAAGAACAAATTAATGGTTACCAGTAGGGAGAAGGAAGGCAGGAGATGCAAGATAGGCATAGGGAATTAAGAGGTACAAACTACTCTGTAGAAAATAAATGATAGAAGGATATATTGTATAACCCAGCAAATAGTCAATATTTTACAATAAATTTTTAATTTAAGTATAGTCAGTTACAATGTGTCAATTTCTGATGTACAGCACAATGTCCCAGTCATGCATATGCATACATATTCATTTTCATACTCTTTTTCATTAAAGGTTATTGCAAGATGTTGAATATAGTTTCCTGTGCTATACAGAAGAAACTTGTTTCTTTATAATAAATTAAAATGGAATATAATATGTAGAAATTTTGAATCACGATGCTGTACACCTGAACCTACTATAATGTAAATTAATTATACCTCAATCTAAAAAAAGAAATTGCATTTGCAGATACTAACTGATATATACAGAATAGATAAACAACAACTTCATTCTGTATAGCACAGGGAACTATGTTTGATATCTTGTAGTAACTTATGGTGAAAAAGAATATGAAAATGAATATATATATGTTCATGTGTGACTGAAACATTGTGCTGTATACCAGAAATTGACACAATGTTGTAAACTGACTATATTTCAATAAAAATACATATATTAAAAAAGTAAATAAAATAAGAAATTGTATTATAAACAATGCAACTATTTTCCACGTGTGAAACACTATAGAGCAATAAAAATAAATGAATTCATTGGCCTGCAACAACATAGATAAATTTTCAAAAATATCATATTGAGTGAAAATCAACTACAATTGAGTACAACTTTAGAATTACATGACTTTCAAGAATAGGCAAAACTAATCCATGGAGATGAAAATAAGAATAAATGTTACCCTGGGCTGAGGAAGTTTGGGTGGGAACTTTCTTAGATGCTAAAAATGTCTGAGATCTTGACCTAGGTGATAGCCACATGGGTATATAAATATATAAAAAGTCTTTGAACTGTTGATTCAAAATACCTGCATTTTATAATACAGAAGTTATATCTCAATACATGCTGAAAAGTTAATATTGAAAATAATTTTTATAATTAGTCAGAATCTCCCACTCTACTTCTATGGAATCTTCAGAAAACCTTCAACATTCTACCACATTCTTTTTGGGTAAGTATATCTTCCTACCTTTTCCTGTTGAGAATTACTGAGTAATTCACTTACTCAACTCTTATTTATGGAACATTCACTGTACCCTCCAAAGAGCAGAATTGGATTTATGGAGCCACAGATGGAAGAACAACTACTTCATCTCTTGAGTACACTTGCTCCTTGATTGGCTAATAGTCTGGGCTCCTGAGTGAAACACAGGAGGAAAGCCAACTCCCAGTCATATATGCAAACTTCTGGTTTAACTAGAAATTCAGGGGCAGGTACCTCACCTACAGACAGATGAGTGAGTGTGGAGATGGGAGCTCCTTGCCTCCATTTAATCCCCTGTCCTTTTTCTAATGAGCTTGTCTGACAGAACAGTGGTGGAGGGCTGGGAGGGGGGTTCATCTTGACAGACAAAAGGCTGCCAAACTATCTTCAAAGGCATTGAGAGAATTCAATAGAAACCATTTCTTCCCTGCAGAATACCAACAAACTGATGGCATCTAAGGTGGTTGTCTAGTTAAAGGTGGGATCAGAGCCAGTGTTGCAGACAAAGAGAGGAAGGTAAGTAAGACAGGTTTTCCAAGCACATGGGAACTTGAAGGAGCAGGCAGGTCTTGTATTCCCAGAGTCTGTGTCGGCTGAGGGTATCTGGTACCATAGTCTTCAAGGGAATTCTAAATATGTTCTGTTTCCTATTCTATGAAACAAAATTAGATCCAGGCTTTGTTGCTAAAAGCACAATCAACATGGAATTGGTGTTCACCAAGGATTGCAGTTACAGTCTCTAAATGAGCCAAAATCCAAGGTTCTTTTTTCAGGAATTTCAGGCTTCAATGCAGAGAAGCAGTGTTATGTATAAAACTTGAGTGAAGCCCGCTCTATTATTCCTTGCTCGTGGCTCATTATCCTCAACTTCCAAGCATGAAGGTATCTTCTCTGACCTCAAACATTTATAACCTTTCACCAAGAAATACAAAACTTTAAAAATACATATTTTTGTCATTTTTATAATTATGTATTTTGCTACTTAAGACTTCTAGGAGCAAACACACACACACACAAACATATACATTTTTATCAGAGTATGTTACAAACCTTTCAAAGAATGTACACAGAATACCCTAGAGTTTGTTTTTTTAAAAAGAGAGAGAAATTAAATACTTATCAATTTTAAATATTGATTCCTTTAAAATAGTAACTATGAAGATACTTATTCCAACAAAAACTCCTCTTTGAAATTGTCCCTAGAGCTACTTTGTCAGTGGCACAAAGTGACAGATAAAATAAAACTCATTATATCATAAATACAACTTTCTTTAATTAAGAAAGATGTTGGGCCAGCTTACAGTCAAACTCAAAATCACCCTTAAAAAGGATGGTTAAAAAAAAATACAATTCAAACGTGTGACTTTTTTTTAAAGAAGTGTGATAAACAATGGAAGCATTACAGAAATATGTGACAAGCCTTCCAAGCAATTCTTTGAAGGAGACAATAGTCATTTTTTATAAGACCTTTCTGTGAAATTAAAGAGAGAGAGAGAGAGCAAAATCTACCCAATCTCATTATAACGTTATCATTCTTCTTTCAGTTGAGTGCATCCATAATTTATACTGTGTATCATCACTCTTTGAATAAACCCCTTTCATTTTTAAAAGGTAATTTGTAACTTTTTCCTGTTAATAAATTAATATAAATTATTTGAAGAGGTCAGAAAACATAGAAGAGTATAAAGAAGAAAGTATAATCATGTACTATTCCACCAATGAGATGAATCATTTTAAAAGTGAGTTTTATATGTTCAATATCTTGTAGTAACTTATAATGAAAAAGAATATATATAAAAAAAAAGAATATATATAAAAAAAACAAATATACATATATGTATGACTGAAACACCATGCTGTACACCAGAAACTGACACATTATAAATTGACTATACTTCAATAAAAATAAATAAATAATATTGAAAAATAAATTTTTAAGTGAGTTTTGTGTATTGCCCTAAAAAGGATTAGAATGCAGCTGAGGTGGCCCAGCTGGTTGAGAAGTAACATTCAGGAAAATTTGTATTTATCTTACAGAAATTGAATACTGGGACAGAAAATCAAGATACAGCATTTTGTCTACAAGTCAGATCTCAAATTACCAGTGCCAAACATGTAAGTGCCATAGGCATTAGGGATTCTTGGAATAACATCTGAGAAGTAGTGCCTTTCCCAGCTCACAAAGCTGTATCCCACACAACAGAGCAAGCCAATGGCTGTTTTTCCAGGCAAGTTGGCCTGAGTAAAACAGAACAAGGGGTACCATCAGCTTTCTTCTCTGGACTATAGAATGGAAGCCACTGAAACCTTCCACCCACTAGCCATGGCCCAAACCCAAACAATCCTGTCAACACCTGGGATCCAGAAAAAAAAGGGCTCTACTCTTAAGGGCCCCACAGTTTACCTGTAAAGGTCAAGGTAAGGAAGAAAGCCTTCTTGACAAGTACCTTCCAGAGTCCTGCAGTCTAAACCTAGGTTTACTCACTAATCATTGTACTTGTGAGCCAACAAAGTATGTGGTATCTGAATTCCTCCAACTATATTTGCTTTGTACAAAGTCAACCAAATGGTCATTTCCTCAACCATCTTCCTATATTCCACTGGCCATGTTAATGCCCCTCCCCTGTGTCTCAGTCAATGAGCCGGATGCTGCCTCTATGGACCTGAAGCAAAATAGGGACCAGTTTGGGTTGGAGAAGCATATGTGAGCGATACTAGCATATAGTAAAGACTGAAGTAACAGACTGGATTATGTCTTCAAGGAAGAGCATGTAGAATAAGAAGAGGAAAAGACCAAGATGGATGACTGAGGAACTCTTAAAAGTCTGGCAGGACATGGTGACTGACAGAATCTAGGTGACAAGGAACAGGGGTGTGCATGATGATACCCATATTTTGAATGCATACTATATTATCATTATTTGTTATAAAGTTCTCCTTTATACTGAGCATCTCAATGGCAAGAGCTTTGTCTTATTTATCTCTGGGTCTTTCTTAGCATCCAGCAGGTACTTAATTGATATCTATAGGAGAGAGAACAGAAGGAGGAGAAAAGAGTAGAACTAGAGTAGAAGGAGAAAATGGAAGAGATGGATTAGGAACTAGGGAGAAAGGAAAGTGGAAAGCAGCCAAAAAAGTAATATTGCCACAAAGATTCCACACTCAGATTGCTTGTTACAAACTTGGAGCGTTAGTGACCAAGTCTGAAACAGAAGACACATGGCAATAAGCCTGGGTATAGAGCATTTGAATCATGTCCCACAGAATTTACTGCTGGAGGAACTCAAGGCCAGGTATAGGGAACCAGCCTCCAAAGCAGTGGTGAGGAGTCCTGCTCCCACTCAGAGACTATACAGTGCTTCTAGATCTACATGAGGAAACAGTGGTAACTTCAGCAAAGTCAGGCTTCTGAAGTCAAGGTATCTTCATTAGTTCTTTGGTCTATTTAAAGAGAAAGCAGTAAAGTAGACCTTGCAAACTCAGTTGGCCCAATACAAGGCACAAAAGACTTGGTAGCAGCCACATAGTATGTGTTTATAACTATCCATTCACAGTGGTGCACTAGCTTCCAGAGATAAGACTGTGAAGTGGCAAGGAGTGGGCCGAAAAGGGCCGGTTCACAAGGTATTCATACCACACTGATGGTGGGTTTCCCATAATGCTAAGTGATAGCTCCCCAAATGACTGTGGTCTGCATCTTTTAAAAACTCCTATTTATTTTCTCCCAACTAAAGTTTATCTCCATTTGACTTTGCAGGTCCTTGAAGCTAATAAATTATGGAACTGCTTGCCTAGAAAAATATTTTTTATGGAAAGAATTGATTGTAATCTAGAGGAAACACTCCCTGTCTGAATTCCAACAAACCTATTCCATGATATGGTTGAGTTCTTATGCTCTGCCCAAAGCCAAGAGACGTTCCACAAATAGAAACAGTTCAAGGTTCTTGATCCAACACTCCTGCACTATACTGCAGATTTGGTCCTCTAATAAGAAGGTGGGGTTAGGAACACGAAGGATCGGAAAAAAAATTTATCTGACCATACTTGGAACTTTTTGTTTAGTCTGGAGAAATCCAAACGATACAGTTCTAAAATTCTGTAATTTTTCACTTTGGCTTTGTTTGTGCATGCTATATGCACCAAAAAAAAACTGTCCAAGTACAAAACTCATTTCAAGAGCAATTAAAATCAGCTCATGCTAAGCAATGACTTAAAATAATGTACTGATTTTCTGTAGTTCCTTTCAAGTACAATAAATCTCTGGGTATTTAATAGGAATTTCCTTAATAACTCAGTCAGATAATACTTACTCCATTTTCCAAATGAAAAAATATTTTGATGAATGGCATAGAATAAGCCTATTCCTTTTGATGGGCTCACTATCTGCCCAAGTTTCCCTGCCAATTTGACTTCCATTCCTCATCTCCCAAGAAGGGCATGAACCACCAGTCATTTCTTTATAGCATTCATACATATACACACACACAAGCACAGGTACTCACCATATTGCCTATATTTTCTTATTTTTTATAATCTTGATGCTTTGGTATTTGGAGCACTGATTCTGGAGAGACTGCCCCTTCTAGTGCTAGCTAATTCTTGAAGACAGCAAGTGACTTCCCTGGGAGGAAGCCTCTAATAAACCAACCAACCAATCCAGAGTCCATGTCCCCAGTCATCTTCTTTATCAAATTTTATACACCAAGCCAATATTCCCCAATATTACCCCTGTCCTAAATCACGCCAGGGCCAGGTACCAGACAACTAGGGACCACTCCTACTCCTACAGCCCAGAGTTTACCTAAATTATTCAAATTATTCAATGTACCTTCCCTGCCTCATCCATTCCTTCCCAGAAAAACCCCAGGAAAGTCTCTCGGCCATGCTCTGCCCTCCCCTCTCTGCCTCCTGATCAATCCTGTTGTTTCTCTGCATGATCCTGCATGGCCTGGTGCACTGTGCCTCAGGTTTCTACAGGTCTACGAGTACAAAATTTTTCCTTTGTGACAGTCATTGGTGTCTGTGTGTTTTACCATATGTGATTAGAATAAATCCCAGGTACATTTTAAACAAATCCACATTTTGAGAAAACCCAATAATCTAAGTGCTTTAGAATTTATTCACTTTTACAAGGCCATCTAGAAATAGAGGAACAAGGATGAGAAATTCTAGTTCAAGGCTCTATTCCCCAGGGAAGAAAGCATCCTCTAAATCTCAAATTTCATTCTACCTGAGAACGAAAGTCCTTACTTTGAGTATTAGGCATGTGAACACAATTGTTTCTATGAGGCTATTCATGCAATGCATATACGTGTTTATGAGTTTACCAAGACTAGGCATGATAACACATTTTTTTTGATTCTGCTATTTTTCCTAGCACAGGGAAAGATCACATTACATAAACAATATTTTGTAGTGACTACAACAACATGGCCACTGTACCAAGTTGTGGACTGGTCTCTTACTACCTTGAGCAAAATGTTACTGAAGGCTCAATTTCCTTAACTGTAAATGGAGCCTAATGATACAACATATCTCATAGAGATGTTGAACAATTAAATGAGAAATATATGTAATAAATTTGGCAAAATTCCTAAAAAATAGTAAGCCTTTAATAAATATTTTCTAATATCATCATTGTGATAGGTGCTTTAGTGTGATGGTTAAATCGCATTTAAGACAAAATCTCTTCTTGTTATGGTAAAATAGCTTGTAACTATTCACCAGTTTAATTAGGAAAAAAAAGGGGAACATTATTAAGCATGTCTGTAAGCCAGACTCTGAGCTATACCCTTTGCATTATTTATCTTATCCTCATAACAACACTATGAAATAATATCATATCTATTTTACAAATGAGGTGACGGCTCAGAGAGACCAATCTCCTCAAGATAACCCAACTTTTAAGTAGCAGAGTCAAGATTTGGACAAAAATCTGCCCAAATCCCAAGCCTACTGGTCCTTGTTGCTTCCTGAGTAGAACTTGAATCCAATATCTTTGGAACTATTATGGGAATTACTGGGAACTGGTAAAGAGCAAAGATGAAACAGTGCTGTGTGTCTTCGCAAAGAGAAAATACCCAGGGTTGCCACTGTAAATCAAGAACACAGAGTAGAGATACAAGAATTGAGGGAAATATGAAAAGACAGAAGTAGATGAAAACAGGAACTGAAAGAATTTAGCAAAGAAGTAGAAGGAAAAAAATTCAGCATCACAAAAATGAAGTTCACATTGAATGCAGCACTAAGGAGATTAGTCCCTGATACAAACGTAGTAAAAGACATGGAGAATGTAGTAAGAAAAGGAATACAAAATGGAAATAAGCAGGTGGTCCCAAAAAAAAGTTTAGGAAAAAAAAGATGATAAATATGGAAGATACTAAGTGAGAAAACATGAACAAAATTGGTGTCCATGAAGAAGAGAACCCAAATAATGGAACAGTAAAATATTTCAAGATACAATTCAAAACGATTTCTACTCAGGTGGCAGCCTCCCAAGACAAGACAGTCCTTGCAAGGAGATCTACCATTCTCTAGAGAGTTAGATCAAATGGAATTCTTCTTCAAATCTAGCTCCATCAGCCAATCCCAGGAGTGCAACATTTTGAATAAAACAATTGATTCTTCTTCCAGTATAAAAACTATATATTCCCCCCCAAAAAAGAGAAATATTTAAATTTACAAATTGAAAGATACTTCCTGTCCCTAGGAAAAGATATCACAGCATGACTGTTCGACTTCAAAGATAAAAAAAGAATCCTTTTAGTAGCCTGAAAAAAATATTGAGTCACTCATCATAGATGAAAAAAAAATTAGAGCTAGAAAACAGTAAAGCAATGCCAACAAAGTCTTCAAGGAAAGAAAGTGTGACCCAAGAATTTTATTATTCACCATAGAAGTGTAAAAACAATATGTAAACTTTTCTGAAAATGCAAGAGGTCAGTGGCTATAGCTTTTCATTTGTGAAAAGCTACAAGAAATATTATCCAGCCAAAAGAATAGAAAGTCCCAATTAAAGAACAGCAAGTTATTTTGTGTATTTCATCCAATTAAGTGAAGGAGAACAACTAGAACAAATGTGGATATTCATTTATACAACAGAAGGTAAATGTTATAAATCCTGAGCATGTATATGTGACATAATTACTAACATTTTTAAAGTGAAGGAGAAGATGTGTGATGACTTAACACTGAGTTTTGCTCTTTTTACCCAGTGTTAAAGATCCCAACCAAGAGTCCAGGGGGATGTACTCTGGAAGCCAGGACCTAAGGCAAGAGTTGTAGGTAGCGCTTTCCCAGGAGGCCTCATCCAAGACAAGAACTGTAGTTGGAGGGGATTTAGTGAAGGAACCCTGAGGAACTTTTGACAGTGTCCTATGAGAGTGTCAGTGTTTGTATATTTGCTGTAAACATGTATTTTTAAAAAATAAAATCATTTAAATTTAATGTCTTCTAACTAGTAAGGAAAATAAAGCAAATAGAAAATTAAATAGGAAAGTAAGCTGGAGCCAGGTAAGAATTAGTTTGCAAAACATATAACATAAATCTTTTCAACTTGCTATGAAGCATAAGGCAAATCCGGCTCTAAGTTCTTGGCTACTAGTATGAAGAAAGGAACATCACTATTCCCAGCATCCATCAGGTGAAAACAAACCATTTGTTCAGGAAAAACAAAGCTATTCCTGGAACTAAAATTAGAATTAAATTTGTCCTGTGGGTCCTCTCTTTTGGATCCTAAGAAGGAGTGAACATTTCCACTAACCTCACTATTATAAACATAGGAGAAAACTTAATAGATTTGCCAATGATGTTTGTTATTATTATTAATAAGAACTAAAGGTGATATGGCCCAGGATCATTACTGATTTCACAGGCAAAGTAATGAAATCATAGCAATTATTTGGCTTTAGTAGAAGAGATTGGAAGAAAATTAAGGAGTTGACAACACTGAATCATTAGGCTGCTGCTGCTAGAAATTCACTTAATCTTCTGAGTCAGATGCAACCAACTGTGCACCGTGAATTAAATTTTACCACTGCTTGTCTTCAGATAAAGTTTGAGCTTTGAGGCATATTCAGTATGCAATGAATGAATGGTATGAATGCAATAAAAGAATGGTACACAATGTTCACCTAAATATTTTCACTGCAACCCAAAGTAAATGTGAATATTTACCACTAGGCACCTATTAGGATGGATGAAATCAGAAAGACTGACCATACTGAGTGCTGGCAAGGTTGTGGAGCAACTAGAACTCTCATACACTGCTGGTGGGAATGTAAAATGGTGCAACCACTTCAGAAATAGTTTGATATCTTCTTAAAAAGTTATACATATACCAACTGTGTGATTTAGCCATTCTAATTCTAAGTGTTTTACCCAAGAGAAAAGAGAAACTGTAACCAAGCAGGACCCTATGGTGCCTTCCTTGGACAGACCCCCTCCCCCATATCCTCTGCTGTAGCTCCTCTCTGATAACAGTATCTCATGCATATTTCTTGAGTTTTTCAGATACAAAAACCACCAGCAAATGGAAGAAATTAACTACTTGATGATCATGAGCACGTGTCCCCCAGACCTTCTGGTGCTTAAGGGTTGATAGCGTTGACCAACCCATTACCTCAGCATCAACCAATCAGAGAACTGAGTATGAGCTGATCACATATTCTGTGGCCTCCGCCCCTCACCTGAATTTTGTAGAAACCCTTCAGGGAATTCGAGGTTTTCTTGGGCATGAACCCCACCACCACCACCATTCTCCTTGCTCAGTCCAGCAATAAACCTTTCTCTGCTCCAAACTTCAGCATTCAGTTTGTTTGGCCTCACTGTGCATTGGGTGCACCAGTTTGTGTTCAATAACAAAACTATGTCCATACATGACTTGTACACAAATAGTAGCAGCTTTATTTGTAATAGCCAAAAACCGGAATCAACCCAGATGTCAAATCAACCGTTGAATGGATGAACAAATTACTGTAGAGTCACAACGGGGACTCTACTTACTCAACGATAAGAAGAAATTAACTATTGATACATTCAACAGGAGTGGTTGAGGGGTTCTTATGTGGCAGACACTTTATACAGTTCCATTTTAGCCTCATGGGCACCCTTTAAGGTGAGTACTATTCTCTTTTCAGAGCTGAGAACACTGAAGCTTAGAGAAGGTGAGCAACTCATCTGGGGTCACCCAGCTGGTGAGTGGCAGTTAGGACCCAGACCAAGCCAGTCTGCCACAGAGTCTTCACACACAGTTTGCTCAGCAGGGAGTGCTTTTGGTTCCTTGGACCCACCAGCCTCTTCAAAGGGAGGCAGTATCATCCAGGAGGCGACCTCCAAAAACAAGAAGGGAGAGGGTGACTTGAAAGGACAAAGAAAGTTTTTCTTTTCAAAGATAATGCCCCAGATGACTCACCCTTTCTTGTCACTCACTCCAGATCCTCAGGTTTTAATCTTGATATGTCAGATCTGGGGACCTGTTAAGAGTGCTCCCCAGAAAGGCTGCCCTTCTGTCTCAAGGCACAGGTCTGTACAAGCAGCAGCTCCACCTGGGCGCCTATTACTGAAGCAAGCTGCAATTTGATATTCTCTTACTGTTTACTTCTGCTTTAATTACAGGGTGGGGGAAAGAGTGCCTAAGGTTTGCCAAAAACTTGAGTGATTTTTTTTTTTTAAGTTCCTTCCTTTCTTTCTAGTTGTTCAAGTCTGTTGGGAAAGGCAAAAGGAACGCTTTTGGAACTGAGCTTGCTGCTAAGTTGCCAGGGTTTAGAGATCTCTGCAAAGGTCATTGTTTTCTGTAAAGGTCATTGTCTTTTCATGAAAACCCCAGCAAAGCATGCCAACGCAGGAAAGCCAACAGCTTGCCAAATGTCCGGTGTCCCAGTCACCTGCTCTTCCTGCTCTAGGAAGGATGTGGATGATCTCTGGAGTAAAGACATCAGATCGGTTTTGTTTCTTTCTTACTCTTAAATCAGCCGCAAATGCATGAACAAAGCACACACAGGACGATTCTCAAAACTCTGTGCCGCCTCCTCGTTAAACGCCAGCAGCTGCTGGGCGTTGCACAGAGCGAGATAAGCAATGACACTCGTGGCCACTCACATCCTAAGTGTAGATTATTGTGCTCTCAACAGAATTTCTGAGGTTTCAAGCCCTGTAGAATACTCCACCAGTGGAAATGCGTAGAGGGGGTGAGGTCTGGGCAGGGGGTCCTGGGTGGGGTGGGGGTGCACAGCAGGAGTGGCCGGAGGAATCAAGCAACCAAATCACGAGTTACTTGCTCTTCAGAAAAGCAGCTCTGCTGACAAGAGAATTAGGGCAGGATGATTTTGGCAAGCTGTGTGTTGTGTTAGCTGCACAAACTTTTCCTTTCCTCTTAGGCAGCCTCTTAATAATTGGGTGGGAGCTTCTTTTCACATTTCGTGAAGAGGCAATTCCTGTCAGATGTTTTTCGGAGAGGTTCCACCTCAGGTTTGCCAAGCACACACAATTCCAGATGCAATTCTGAGTCTATTTGGTTTGGGAAGATTAGCGTTTACAGGTTTCTTGCCATCGGCAGGGTTTTCACTTTCCTGCCGGCCTCACAGTTTCTCACATTACTTTAAGTGAATGTTACTCTTATGTCTACACCAAGTCTTAATGAAAAAATATGAGGGAGAGGAGAAAGGACGCAGAGGGTCACTGGGGCAACTGACTTCTCACTGGAAGCTGCCAAACCATGTGAGTGTGTCCTAATTGGAGATGTTTCCTTTCCCTCAGTGGGTGCCTCTAATTTACTTCTTTATGGGCAGATATTAATTTTCATTCCCATGTGGGGTTTGTTGGAGAAAATTATTTCAATTACTTCCCTTCCATCTTCCTGCCTTTTCCAATAGCCTCTATGTCTCATCCCTTCCTCCTCCAACCTCTGTCATCCATCATCAACAAATACAAACACAGCTCTTAATAGAGTTTCTGCACCTAAAAGACAGGTCCCCAGTAAACAGTCTGCACAGACCACACATCAACCCATGCAAGAAAGGCACTGCCCGAGAGTATTCTTGTCATCATCTGAGGGTAGGACAAGGATGAGTACCTCAAATGTAGTAGCACTGTACTGACAGAAGATCCTCCCACATTGGTTGTGAGAAAAAATCCTCTCCAAAGAAAATATCCCTGGAGAAAAAATATTTCAAAAGATAGCTAAATATATGAAAACTTTTATTTAATTTATATTATTTAAACAAACATATATAGCCTATCCTCTATTCCATTCATTCATTCATTCATTTAATTTATACCCATTTAGAGCATACTATATGTAAAGCACTGTTCTAGGCACTGGAGACTCAGACTGCACTGCCCTATAGAGATGACATTATGGTAGAAAGAGGCCAAAAAAAGCAAAAAAACATAAATGTATATTTCAGGTTATGATAAGAGATATGAAGGAAAAGCAAGCAGAGGGATAGAAAGTGATGGAGGTTGGGAATGATATTTTAGATAGGCAGCCATGGAAGCCCTCACTGAAATGGTGACAGCTGAGTAGAGAGCTGAAGGAAGCAAAGCATGAGCCATCAAGGTACCTGAGGGAAGAACGCACTAGGCAGAGGAAAAAGCAAGTGCAAATGTCCTGGAGTGGGAGCATGTTTGGTACATTCAAGGAACAGCAGGATGCCAGTGTAGCTGGAGTAGAAGGAACAAGGAGGGAGGAGCAGGAAACAAGGTCCCAGAGGAGGAGGCCCTGCTAGGATAGGCAGATAAGATTGGCAGACTCTGGCAAGTTCTGAGCAGAGAAGAGGAGCCATCTAACTAATGGTCTAGAAAGACCGCTTTAACTGCTAGATGGAAAGGGATTGAGTGGTCAGAAACAGAAGCAGGGAGCCCAATTCAGAGACAACTGCAATAATCCAGGCAAGAAGTAATGGTGCTGGGACAAGGTGGTGACAGTGGAGGTAGCAGAAGAAGAGTTTTTGGATATGAGTAGAGAGCGCTGCAGATTTGTTGATGCATTGGGTTGGCTGGATGCTCCTGGTCCTGAAAATTCTGGTAAAAAAGTGGTCCCAGCAGTAAGTTCAGAGACATGTAAATGCATCTTAAATCCTGGTACTTAGGCAAGGAGCAAAGGTCCCATTTATTGAGTACCTGCTATGTACCAGGTGTGGGCTTAGGTACTTTCACAGACTCTTCCTCCTTACAAGTCTTTGCAGTAGGTTTAACTATTTCCATCTCATGAAACCTGTGTCTGCCAGACCCTAGAGGCTCTCACCTTGAGTCCTTAATGGAGGGATAGCCCTGGGAGTGTGCACAGCAGAGTGGTTCAGTGAGGATCCATGAGCTCAGCAAGGGCAGGCACCAGAGTGAGGGAGCCCTGACACCCTTCCTGGCTGCTGCAGCTTCTCAGCAGAACTCCAGAGTGGAGCTGCAAGTCCTGGGTCTGACCCAGGACTACACTTTCTCAACGGATGCAGGATACAACCGCTGAGGCTGCAGCTGTCAAAGCCAGGAAAGCCGAGCAGGGAAAGACAGGAGATTCCGCTGACCCTTCCAAGCCCCAGGCCCAGCTTTCCTGTGCCGACAGGTGGGGCACCACCCAGGCACTGCCAGCAGCCCCCATACGCAAAGCCCCTGAATTCAGAGCTTCCACACCCCAAAGCTTTCAGCTAGCCATCCTGGAGGAGTTCCGAGGTCACTGTCTCCAGGCCAGCGAGGGCTGTTTGGAGGAAATGGGCCCACTCAACTCCAGTGCACCTGCACTGGGCGTTGTGTATTTCTCCTCTGGTTGCCAGAGCAACAGAAACAACAGTGGCTGCTGAAACCCCCTTAACACCACAGCCTAGGCTGACCCTGACAGTAGAAGCCAGACTTTGCATCCTGGTCTTTCCTCTTTTCTCCCACCCACCTAAAAGAGTCTGCTCTGAAACCAAAAACACCCTATCCTCAAACTGAGCTGAAACTGCTCTCAAAGCTTGATCAGCTGAGCTCTTCCTGGTATTCCTGGGTTTCTCTGAGTCCCCCCTCCAGACCCCAAGGAGAGGATGGAAAACATGGATCTAGGCTTGGAGCAGAATGTCCATCTAAGGAAGAGCATCCTGGAGGCTCCTCTTTGAAACCGCTGTGCAAGCTGCTTTACTCCAAACCAGAGTGAACTGTGCAGTTTCCCAAGGTGTAGCCATGGCTGCTAACCCCAGAGTTCATACCCCAACATACATGGGTCTGACTACTGCCCTTATTAACAAATCCCATCTCATGAGAGAGAACTTTCACAGAAACATCCTCCTCACAAGTAGGTCAGCGTTTATTGAGGGGATGAGTGCCCTCATTCCACACAAGAAAGGACCCACCTTGAGAGGACAAAAGATTTATGACAATTTATGACACCAACTGATTTCTGTGAAAGTGACTGGGAGATGGAAAACTTGTCCTGCCCATTAATTTACAAATGGACATCATGAGCCCAAGACACATTTGCTCTGAAGCAAAGTATATAGCCCCAGCCTTGAAACCAGTGTACAAGGGCATGACTGGCTCACGTGTCCCCTCTCAGGCTGCAGCAAGAAGACAGAGACAGGACGCCAGGGTCCTTCCCTCCATTCTGTTAGCATCCACCACAGAACTTACCCTGGAAGGGGAGCAGGGAAAGCACCTCTATGCTATTTCTTTACTTCTCTCTGAAATCCCACAAATTAGATATAGTACTTCCGACACACTACAAATAAGAAAATTCAAGTTCAGAGAGGTGGTGTCATTTGCCTGAGCTTATACAGCAGGCAAGAAGCAGGACTAGGACTTGCATCCAAATTTCCTATTCCACATTATACTCCAGTGGCTTACTGAAAGGCTTAAATAAGGGGCTTTATTCCTTCATTATTCCACACAGTAAACCAGGGCATATATACCAAGCTCTAACTTTTCAATTCTTTTTTTAGCTCTCTCTGTAATATACTCTGTACTTTAATAGGTGACAAGATAAAAAAGCTTTTACTGAAAAGCAACATTCAGTTTCCATTCTGCTCACAAATTTTTCAGAGAGCAGATCTGGTGCACAAACACTTTGGATATTACAATGCCATATGATATATAATTCCTCTACTCAACAAACTTGCAATGGGGCTGCAAAGATAAAACATGGACCCAAATAACTACCATGTAAAAAAGATGGTGTGTGTGTGCCCAGAGTATGGGAAGGTCCAAAGAGGTGAGATATGACTTCTGCTTGATATAATCAAGGAAGGCTTCTTGGAGAAGTGATGTTGAAGCTGAGCCTTAACTGTCACGTAGGATTCTAATATACAGAAATTGATGATTTTAGCTTTTAAAAAATATCTGGACCTTATATTTAGATCCCCCCAAATTTGCTATAAATAAATTAAGAATAATATTTTCCAATATCATTCTGCAACATGTCCCTTGACAAGGAGCATCCCCCAGAAGGAAAAAAAAAAAGCAGTTTCCAGAGAAATAGAACCCAGTAGGTCAATTCATCTGACTATTTTAAGTCCATGCAGAAGTGGGTTAACAGGCCTCCCCATAAATTGTGCACCCTCTCTTTCCTCCCTGTCTGGTGCCTGCCTACTTTCAGCACCCAGCAAAAAGCTTGGCACTATTGTGGCAGGGAAGAGGGGTGGGGTCTCGTGTTCAGCCCTATATCTCATTCTCTATTCAGAAATCAGTGGGATGCTTATTACTCAAGACAGAACAAGACAGGCCTTGTGCAAACAGGTGTTTCCAGGACCACTTCCCCCAAGAACAAGGTTTTTCTTCCATCTTCTACTACAACTTTGAAGCTCCCACCCTTTTTCTTTCATTGCTCTCCTGTATCTGCCTTTAATAGAGAAGATGACCGTTGAATCCACAAAAGCAGTGTGTTACACCACGGGAAATCTCAGGGTACTAACCAAGCATGGGATATGTCTGGTTTGTACTTCGTTTTCCCTCCTAGGAAAGTCCTTCTTCCTCCTCCATTCAACCTAGTTATCTCCTACCCAGCCCTTAAAACCCCAAAGGGCACCCTTCAGGGAAACTACTTCCTCTCTACACATCTGTATCAAGGTCAGGCTTCCCTGTTACATATTCTCATTTTAGCTCTCCTTCCTGGTTTGTAGTTACTTTAATGTGTATCTCCTATACCAGATCTTAACTTCCACAGAGGCAGCTATTGCCCAGGGTTATCGCCATGTCTGACACATGGAAGGTGCTCTGCAAATAACTGTGGACCCATTGTCCTGACGTAATGATAACTGAAGTCGGACAGCCCTTATCTGGAATGGCAGCTCCAACACTTACTATTGGGACAACTGATTATACACCCTATATCTCAGCTTCCCGTTCTGCAAAATAACATCTATTTCACAAGATTATTGTGAGAAAAATATAGATAAGAGAGAGCATCTAGTTGGTACTTTGTGAGTGCTCACTCAGTAATATTCATTTCTTCACCTTTCTTGTCACCTAACTGGTTCACAGGACTCCTGGGATGCCTCTGACTTCAACTCTCAAGCCACACAGACCTTCCTTTATAAACCCCCAAGTCCACCCTAGAATTCAGATTAAAATGCTATCTGGGGCTATCTGAAGCTGATTTGAGAGCTTCCATTCATCCTCTGTGTCTGTCAGGATTCTAAGCCACAAGAAACAGAAACCAACTCTTGTTTGTTTAAGCAGAAAAAGAGGTTATGAAAAGTGGGAAGCCCATATTTCTTAGGATGGTGTGGAACCAGGCTAAGGCTCCCCACCAAGAATAATGCCCCAACTTGAGTCACAGGACTGGTCCAGTGAAGTACTGCTGCCACCCCACAGGGCACACACCCTGCAACTGGTACTGTGTGCATAGCTGACACTGGATGCTGGCTATGGAACCACAGTCTCTGTTGCCTCTAGAAACTAAACGTTCTGTCACTGTTGTCCCATCCTCATCAGAATAGGGTCCACCAGGTACCTGTTTTTGTTCTGGGCTAACATTTAGGAAAGGCACTTCTGATCAAGGAAGCCCAGGTCAATGTACCTGGAACCTAGCTGCAAAGTAAGTTAAGAAAACATGCTGTGCTCAGCTTCTCTATGAGAGAAGGCTCCACCCCATCAGATCAAGAACTTCCCCCAAAAGGAGAAGGGCTCAATCCTCAGGCATACCAAAAAAGTTACAAGTGCCTGGAGTTTGCACAATACCTGTATTCCAGATTTCTCCACACCCTACCCTTGCTAGCCTGATAGATTAAGCCCCTTAACTAACTCCTCCCCATAAACAAGCATTTTCTAATTGATTCCTTCCTGCCCCCATATCCCTGTTGATCTAAAATATTTCTACTTTTTAACTCCTTCCTCTTCCATTTATATCAGTTCTCCCTCTCCAAAGTCATATGCCTGGCATTCTACGTGCATGGAACCCACAGTCAATCCATCCCCTAGCTCATCTTGTTTTTATTTCTAAAGTTTAACTTACTTTAGAGTTACTAGTCTATAGAGAATAAGACCAGTTTCATTTTTACATAGTAGTTTAGAGGAGTTTCTTCTCTCATATAGTCCCCTATGACAATGTCTGAAACAACCAGTCTCGGTGAACATTATACTCTTAATATGGTCCTCAAAAAAAGTATTTTTTTGGCTAGTGAATTCGAGAAAAGTTCCACTATGAAAGTCACAAGGAACATTAGACAATTAAAGGTTCTGAGAAGTCATGAAATAAAGAAATCGATTGAACTTTTCAACCCAACATTTCTAAAGCTTATTTGACTACAAGCCACTGCCACATTTTCATCGCTGTCCTCACAACACCTCTTCACATCTAAAATACGCTGCAATAGAGATTCCTCAAGATCTATTCAGAAGATTCCTCACGCTCCTTTTTCTTGTCTATTCTGCTTCCCGTAAATTTATCTCAAAGTAGGTGAATCTCGATTGAGCTTAAAGAAGGGGAACCAGGAAAATGCATATAGATAAAACACTTGCTGCTCAAAGTGTGGTCCACAGACCAGCAGCATCAGCATTCCCTGAGCATTTGAGCTACGAAGGATCTCAGGCCCCAACCCAGACCCAGGAAAACAGAATCTGCATTTTAACAAAATTCCCCAGGTGATTCCTTTGCACAGTAAGGTTTGACCCACACTGGCATAGATAACTTCTACACCTGCAAACTCCAATTCCATGTAATGAACATTTAAGGAATTCCACTACCACTCAAATTCCCTCACGTGGATAAATGTGTCTATATCCCCAAGGGATTTGGTCCCTCCCTTAAGATTTTAGAGCTCAGCATTCTTTCACAGGGATGGCCTACACCCTTTGGGATTCCGGGACTTTAAGAAAACCGTAGCATTTTGTGGTCTGGCCACAGAGAAGCTGAGCTGCTGTCTATGATCTTCTTAAAAACATCCTGTGGGAGGTCCTGGCCCCCGGCATCAAAGGGTGTGCCATCCACACCACTGACTCCTTGCATACCCAAGAGGTGCTATTGCAGCTAGCTGCATACCAGATGACGTCTAGAAATCCAGTTCTGCAGAGCACAAAAGGAATTCTAAAAAGGCACTTCATTAGTTTTCTGCAAAAACTAGTCTCTCAACCACCAACAGGTGTGTTAGGATATTGTGGATTTTTTAAAAATGTAAACTATAAACAGAAGCAGTTTTGGCACCTGGACCTCAGCCTACCTGATATCTCATTCACTTGCCTTAGGTTACAAAGGGCTTTACTACTTCCCATAATGCCCTGCTTTGCAGGGTAGGATTTCAAGGAATTTGGAGTAAAACAGACCTGGGTTCAAATACTGACTCTGCTACTTACCAGTTCAGTGGTCCAAGCATTTTGCTTTAGTCTCTCAGCTGTGGATTCCTCCCTGTAAAATGTAGCCATGAGGACCAGCCTCACGGAGCTTCTGTAGTGAGCACTCCATCAGGTAAGCGTGAGGAGCACCAGAACCATGGCTCACTTGTGTCAAGAACTCCAACCACATTAGACCCTCGCACGCCCTCTCTCCAAGCCCACTCACAGGTATCTGCTCAAAACTTCCCTGCCCACAGGCTACCGGCCTGGGGGACCACCCTCCTAGCCCTACAAGCTGTGAAAATGACAGCATGGATCCTCCCTCACTCCCCAACCACCTGCCTTTACCCTCCTGCTTACCACAGACCACAGACTCCACAGACTGCCTGGAGATTTAGCAAATTTCTTTCTCCACCTCCCGACAGCAGCCCTGCGGGGCCCTCTCTAACCTGCTAAAGGCTTAGGGAAGGAGGCAGATGAGATGGGAGTGGAAGGACTGGGGTTATCGTTCCTCTAGAGATCTGTAATCTGGGGTCTATCCCCACTGCTTCTGAGGATAAAAGGAAGGAAAAGGAAAATTCAATATGCTTTCCTCTTAAGTCATGGGAATAAGGTAAACAATGAACCTGCTTTCTTTGATTTAAACTTGGAGCTGGTAGAAGTTGATTCAACTAACCAATTCTCACACATGGATACAGATTCCATCATTGGGGTGGGAATGTGATAGTATGATTTACAATAAGAAATACATATCTGGTCATCTTCCACTCTTCCTGGCACAGAGCTTTTAAAACTTTTCAAGTCTCCTAAATGATGAGATCTGTTAACAGTGTCATTTGTTGTTAATGAAGTGACATTTGGACTTTACCTAAGGATGGGGGCTGGTTGCCAGGAGAAACAGCCACGTGATTAGTGTTGAAACTTTCAGTCACACCCCCTGACCTTCAGGGAGGGGAGAGGAGCTGGAGATAAGAGTTCAATCAATGGCCAATGATGTGATCAATCATGCCTCTGTAATGAAGCCTCCATAAAAACCTGAAAGATTGTTCAGAGAGCTTCTAGGTTGGTGAACACATAGAGAGCCCCACCCTCAATTCCCACCCCTGACACACACATATACACTCATTGGAAATTGGAATCATTTTGGAGGAGGATAAAGGAAAATATTTGTAAGTCACCCACTTTTTAAAGGGAAGAAACAGAGACAGACTTGGATAATCAGACTCCAAGTAACGTGTAGACTGAGGCTGAAAAAGACCACAAGGCCACCAACTGATGCTTGCTCTAGATCCACTTGTGGGCTCACTGTCAGTACCAAAGGAACATTATTGTTCATCACCCCAAATACGAATGTTTCACAGAAAGATAACTTATTCTGTGGACGAAGAGAATGCATATTAGCAGTTCTAACAAGGTGAAGATGATTGGTGTTACTAAACTGCAAGTCATATGCTTAAGTACATTGATGAGCAAAAATGCACAATATGACTTTTTCCTGAAATATACACTACAAATAACTATATTCTAAATAGTCAACTAAATAATTTTTAAGATTTAGCAACAGTTCTCAGTGTCCTAAAGTACTTGAAGGAGGCCTACTTCCCACATCCAGGGCTCAGGATAGGCCACCAAAGGATTTAATGTAGATCCTATACAGGGGACTTATTCATAGCTGCATCTCATAGAGGTATTCAAAGTGGGGCCCATGAACCAAAAAGGTTGCTATCAATGGAGCTTGTTAAAAATGGAGAGTCTCAGACCCGACCCCAGTGCTACAGAATCAGAATCCACATTTTAACAAGATCTGCAGAGGATCCAGGTGCTCATAACAGTTTGAGAAGGGCTGTTTAGAACATCAGAAACTTAACAGCTTATCACACAGGTTATCCCCTGGGGGTAGAGAGGGGGATGCAGACTCATTTTGTCACAACCATGAAACAACTATAAAGGGACAGTGCTTTTTTTGTGTGGCATTATTCATCAGGAGAACAGCACCTTTTTTTCAGAGACCCCCTGACATAATTCTACTTGGATAAATTAATGGTCCCAATGCAGTGGTGAACTTTTGAGGCAGGAGCAATCAACTCACAAGCCGATATACCCATGGATCCACGTGGCCCCTACAAGAAGCCTACAACCATGTTCCAGGGCTCACAAGGCCTGTGACGTAAGCTTGTTTTGTTCTTCATGTCCACACTCATTAACCTTCAATCATCAACCATAACATAACATGATGTGCTAGAAAATGAAATGATAAGAGATTGTGCAACATCAGTGAAATGGAATCATGGGATGAAGGAAGAGGAAGGGAGAGCAAGGGGTATCTTACAACTTCTATAGGAATCAGAACCAGTATGATGTGTGGAGTTTCAGGCTTGAGGTAGGGATGGAAAAAAAAGTAGAGAGGGGTTAACAACAAAAATTGGCCTCTGGCTTTGATTGAATAAATTCGAATGTGTTAAGGCCCTCTGACTTTCTAAAAATTTCTGACAATTTATGATTAGAGTATTTGATGAATTAGTTTAGACTAAGCAGAAGAATGTCTATATCAGAATATTTTTTTCAGATTTTTTTAAATGCACCCAAAGCTCGTATGCAACAACAGGCATTTTTATTTATAATGTAAAAGCAGACCAGCTCAATCTGTGTCACCAACAGCCTGCCTCCAACCGTGCTCCTTTGCTCCCATTTTGCCACTCGGAGAACAGCCAGAAAACGTACGATAGTGCATTTGTACAGTTCTGCTTCCAAATCCTGCAGTGAGAAAGATAGCTGAACTTCACAGAAAAATGGGAAAAGACTGAAAATTCCCTTTTAGGAAAACTGATGGTGGTTTCTAACTTTTTGAGGAATTCATTTACATGGGAAAAAGGACTTTAAGGCATAGAAAAAAAATCAGTGGTACGTGTCCAAATTTTATCTTCCATCTGCACTCACATATCTTCCACTTAAAAAATTCTCTCCCAAAATTGCCAGAAGAAAATCCAGTTCTCCTCCAATTCCACCTCATCGCAGCTAGACGAAAAAGCAAGCTTCTACGGCAACAGCCCTGAAAGGCCCCTGAGTTGGATAAGAGGATAAAAACAACGTATAGTAACCTATGCCATTTGTACGGTCTTCCCTCTTTATTAAGTTCTTTAACGTGCATCATCTTAAGCCTCTGAAGAAGTATGAACTGTGGTTAATTAAAGCCTGGGTGATGGAAGTAGACAAAGTTATTTTGAGGTTGTTCACACATCTTCAGCCCCTCTTATCATGCTTTCAGAGTTCTATTCTAAAAAGTTAGGGGGGTGGTAGGAGGCAATTATGTCTCTTCTCTAGCAGCTGCCAGAGATTACTGCTGTCAGAGTAATTATCACCAAATAATTGTTCCCTTTCTTCCCTGCTGATGGGGCAGAATGGGAACAGAGACTCCTCTGAAATAGATTTTATATTTGCTGAATACAAGTTGGATAGCTCAGGTCAGTGGGCATCCCCTGAAGGATTTCCCCATCATGCCTTAGAGAAAATTAAACTTCGTCTTACACAAAATGGAAAACCATAAAATGTCACCTACTTGAGGTTAACCAGATTTCTTGAAGTTGAGCAACTGTGGCTTCAGACCGGAATAAGTGCCTATTTTAGCCTAAAATAAATTTTCCTCTGCTGAGGATGATTTCAGAAAATGGTAACAAAAGGGGCATTTTCTGGTGCCCTGAGCTTTGAGACAAGAACCTGGCTTATCTCTGTAGTGGTATGTGTGCTAACAGTGCTAACAACCCCTACCTTTCCCTGTCTTTATGACAGTCACAGGGAGGTTATTAAAATTGTCTACTTGGCTGCTCTCTGGGGTAGTCACGAAGTCCAAATTCTCTAAGGGAATCCTCAAAGTTGTCATAGGACTGAAGATAAAGATAGGCTACAATGTGACTGAACAGTTCTGCAGATTTGATAGTGTCACTTTCACGCTCCCATCTACCCAGGAATGCCCTAGACTCCTGGGTGATGAAATGTTCCATACAAACAAATATTTATGGGCAATTTAATGCTGGTTGGTGGGCAAGAACAAAATAGATTATCATCAGAATCTTTGTAGTCTGGTAATATGAAGGTGAAAAGATGGCCATCTCTTTATTCTCTCTTATTGAAGGGCTTCAATTTCACTCAATAAAAGTACATTATTGCTTGCTGTGTACCAGACAGTGTGCTAGGGTCTTGGGGCAGGGAGGAGCCTGAGGTAAACAAGATAAGCTCTCTGCTCTCAGTGGGTTCACAGTGCTGTTCCTCATTCTTTTATGAAGGAGGCAGAATGGCAACAAGATCTCTGAATTAGCAGAGTCACAAGATCAGAGTTTGAGAATTGGTTTCACCACTTGCTAGCTATTGACCTTGGGCAGGTCACTGATGTCTGTATGCTTCAGTATTTTCCTCTGTAATTGGAGGATAATGAGACTTGGCAACATACCTCACAGAATTGTTGTAAAGACTGAATGAAATTAAATATGAAAAATCTTTGCAAAGCATTATGCAAATGTGAGAATTATTATAATTATGGGTCATAGTGAAAGAGCTATTAGATTCCTAAAAACAATGCCACCTGCTACATGAACAATGACCCTACCCAGCAACTCTCATTTTCTAAATCCCCTGAAATCAGCACATGAGAAAAGCAGGTCAGCTTTCCTTCAAACACAAGGGTATATCATAAATATTTGTGTGGCCCTAGTGGCAAGAGCACAGTAGGTGCTCAAAAAATGTTGAAAGTTGGGAGAGAAATAGCTCAGTGGTAGAACACATGCTTAGCATGCACAAGGTCCTGGGTTCAAACCCCAGTACCTCCATTAAAAAAGAAAAAAAAGACTATTAAAAATGTTGAAAAAACAAAATTACCATGTGGCTTCATAGTTATAGAAAAGGGAACCAGAGTGCCTCTCACATTCTCATCTCTATGGAGGCCAAAAGAACCAAATGTGCTGAATCCAAGCTCTGCCCTATAGAATATATCCACATATGTAGACCCTTTACGGCCAGACATCAATCCAGCATCTCCAGACCCAATCATTTCATCTGCAAATCACAGAATTCCAGGAGCTACTCAGGATCGCTTGGCATCCCCTTTGTTTTACCAGTGGGGAAAGAGGTGAATAGTGAAGACTTGCCCAAGGTCCCAGAATTGGTGCGTTAGAACTGAGATCGTCCAACACCTTCCACCTACTCCTGCAGGCAAAAATCAGTGGATAGTGTTTTATTTTTATTTATGTCTTATGAGGGGTCTGGTTTCATTTTCCAAAGAAGCCTCCTTGCCAATTACCAACCTGTAAAAACCAGGGAAGGGATTTGCCATTATTTTTCAAATCTGTACACCAAAAGTGCTTCTAGTACAGCATCTAACAGAATACCTTAAAATTGATTCCAGGAACGGATCTTGTAACTTAACAAAGCTCATTCATGAAGGGACACATATGCACATAGCATATCCCTTCCATCTGCCTGCTGGCCTTCTCCCCTCTCTTTACCACAGGTCCCTATCTCTGGGAGACTCGCCCAGTCGTAAGACTAAGGATGTGCTAAGAGTCTGTGTTGACAGATATGTACAAGAGCACTAGTTATACCTAGTGTTCTGCATTGTGTTTCAGTTAAGACCACTCACACACATACATACTTTTACTAAGAAATGAATATTAAGCAGCTAAACCCAGACAAAGGCTAGATCACTGAGGCTTGAGACCCAAGCATAAGATGGTGTTTCTAATTGGCATGGAGCCCCAGCCCCTCTCCTACAATCTGTCCCCTGCTCTCTTGGATCCTGCCCAGGTGTGGACCAACAGCCTTCCACTAAATCCAGGCTTTAAACTCCTGTGCCAGGTGATCAATGCTGCTTCTTCAACCCTCTCCTGAAGATTTCTGTGCTGTGAGTTTGGAAGCCCTTTCTTCCACTACATCACATTCTTCCTCTGGCCGTTTGGTCTGTCTGAAACATAGGCTGGTTCTAGTCCTCAGTAAGTTCCTTCACCTACTGGTCTAAGCTTGAACTTCTACTTCTCTACTTTGAGCCTCTCTACAAAGCATCATTGCCATTTCTGGGCCAGAAGTAGAATTTCACTTTTCTCCTGTTCAAGAGCTCCACAGAACCTTATGCTCACCCACAGAATCCTGTTTTATTTCATATGCATCTCTCCAGGTCATTCATTTGAAGAGCAAAGGTGACAGGTTCTAGTTATTGATCCTTGTTCTCACTGACGGCCTAGTCATCATCTCTAATGCTTTTAATTATAGGGTTCCCCTACAGCACTTCTCTGTGGCAAAGCTTTGGATGAAGCTGTTTATTTGGCTATTGATTCCTGTAAAGCATAGTGAGGGAATGTAAAATAAGGAAGGGAGGAAAGTCAATATAGAGTGTGTTAAGAAGCTGGAGTTACCCCAAATAGCCAAAAGTAATCTTGAGAAAGAAGAACAAAGCTGAAGGCATTATGGTCCTGATTTCAAGGCTATAGTAATCAAAAAAGTATGGTATTGGCAGAAAAACAGATAAATTGATAAATGGAACAAAACAGGAAGCCCAGAAATAAATGCATGCATATATGGTCAATTAATTTATGGCAAGGGAGTCAAGAATATACAATGGGGAAAGGACAGTCTCTTCAATAATAAGTGTTGGGAAAACTGGACAACCACATGCAAAAAAATGAAACTGGACCACAATCTTACCCTACACAAAAGTTAACTCAAAATAGATCAAAGATTTGAATGTAAAACCTGAAACCATAAAACTTCTAGAAGAAAACATACATGGTAAGCTACATGACATCAGTCTAGACAATGATTTTTTGGATTTGACACCAAAAACAAAGGCAACAAAAGCAAAAATAAACAAGTGGGACTATATCAAGCTCAAAAGCTTAAGCACAGGACAGGAAACCATTAACAAAATGAAAATATTTGCAAATCACATATTTTATAAGGAGTTAATATCCAAAATATGTAAAGAACTTATACAATTCAATAGAAAAAGATCCGAATAGACATTTTCCCAAAGACAGTCAGATGGCCAACAGGTACATGGAAAAATTCCCAACATCACTAATCATCAGGGAAATGCAAATAAAAATCACAATGAGATAATCACCTTACACCTGTTAGAATGACTATTCTCGAAAAGATGAAGTAACAAGTGTTGGTGAGGATGTGGAAAAAAGGGTATCCTTGTGTGCTATTGGTGGGAATGCAAATTGGTACAGCCACTATGGAAAACAGTACAGAGGTTCCTTAAAAAATCAAAAATAGAGCTACTATATGATTTGGCAATTCAATTCTGGGTATTTATCTAAAGAAAATAAAAATGTTGACTCAGAAAGATTTATGTACCCCCATGTTCACTGCAGCATTATCTATAATAGTTAAGATATGGAAACAACTTAAGCGTCCATCAACAAATGAATGGACAAAGAAAATATGGTCTATCTACCTACCTAGATACAGATATATAATGGAATATTGTTCAGCCATAATAATGAATGAACTCTTGCCATTTGTGACAAACATGGATGGAACTCAAGGGCATTATGATAAGTGAAATAAATCAGACAGAAAAAAGACAAATACTATATGATATCACTTATGTGTGGAATCTAAAAATAAAAAACAAAGAAAACTCATAGATACAAAGAACAGATTGGTGGTTGCCAGAGAAGGCAGGCAGGGTGTGGGTGAAATGGGTGAAGGGAGGCAAAAGGTACAAACTTCCAGTTATAAAATAACTAAATCATGGGGATATAATATACAGCATGGTGACTATAGGTAATTGAAATATAGGTAATTTAAAAATTGCTAAGAGAATAAATATTAAAAGTTCTCATCACAAGAAAAAAATTCCACTCTATGTACAGTGATGGGTGTTAACTAGACTTATTGTGTTGATCATTTCATGATATATACAAATATCAAATTATTACATTGTATACCTGAAGCTAATACAAAGTTTTATGTCAATTATACCTCAACTTAAAAAAAAAAAAAAAAAGAAGCACCGGCAGCTGTTGGGTAACTAGGACTTCCTGCTGTAGTAACCCTCTAGGAGACTGAGTAGAACATTCCTCAGAATGAGGGTAAGAAGCAGTGTTTTTTATCTAGTCAGGCCTGTCCCTCCTTGGCCAAGGATTGCTCCTCAAAGACTCTCAGTACTTGCAGCCTAATCTGTGTGCTTCCAAGCTCACATCCATGGTCGGAGAATGGCTAAGGCAGAGAGAAGTAAGAGGTTGGTTGTTTGTACAGGCTGTCCACAGTTGAATTCTGGGGCATCTGCTACGAAGATGGATGTTGCCATCACTCAGACTTCCCCCTTCTCTGTGTGATCTTTCAGAATTCAATTTAATGTAACATATATTGAATGCCTGGGCTATATAATGTACTAGACTAGACTCAGGTAAACACAAAGACATCTGAGATATAGTTCTTCCCCACATAGAACTTTAGATTTGATGTGTGAGAAAAACAGAAATATAAGTCACCATGGAATAAAGTAGAATATGAGAAGTGTTGTATCAGAGACACAAGCTATGAGAGCCAGAGGAAGATGAGATTAATTTTGACTAGAGGGAAAAGGCTATCAGTGCAGTTTTCCAAAGCCAAATATTTTAAACATATGCTAAATCGACAAACATCCAATTCCCACCAAAAGCAAGAGAAGAAACATTCTCTCATAGGGTCCTAAAGCCAGGAAAACAGCAAGAAAATTAGAACCATTTTATCTCAATTCATAGAAGGAAATAAGTCACATATTTCAATATCATCCTGTTTTCTAGATACATTTAAAATAAATCACAAGAGCAAGATACTCCTTCTGCCTCATATTTAAAAGTGTAGGGGGGAGGGTATAGCTCAGTGGTAGAGTACCTGCTTAGTATGCACAAGGTACTGGGTTCAATCCCCAGGACTCCTGTTAAAAAATAATAATAATGAAACAATTAAAAATTAAAACATAAATTGCGCATTTTTAGTCTGTTCTCATCAGTAGAAACAAGGTATTAACAGTCATTGTAAGACATCCAAACTCAACAAATATGCCCTTATCTTATTTTTCCTGTGACAGGCAGTTACTTTCCATGTCCCTGCTTTTGATAGACAACTTTGGAATGAAGCTGAACCAGACCTCAGCAGCTTTCCAAGTCCAGGTGAAGAAAGTGGATGACTTCAGCATGAAAGACAGGGCTGGGGAGTAAAAGACAGATAGATGAGTCAGCCCACATTCGTGGAAAGCTGAGGTTTTGTTAGGAGGATCTCAAGCTTTCGTTTTGTGGTGTTTGGGAGCTTAATTCCCCACTTCTAATTAAATGTATAAACTGTAATCACAAAGGTATTTCACAATTAGTTTCTTAGATCTGGAAGAGGTTCCATGAACAACATAATTGGGGCCGATGGGGAGAGGGATAGGGAAGAACAGAAGGAGAGGTGCACATCTCGGGCTTCGGGAGGCTGCCAGCTGACTAGGTACACAGGATTCCATCCTGCAATTCCTATACTGGAAGACTGCGGATGGAGAAGAGTGAAAATGAAGGCATGGGGTGTGGCTTCTTGTCCTTTTTGCCCAGGTCCTGCCTTCCTGACTCTTCTGGACTCCCTGCTCCAAACCAGAGACTTAGTAAGAACTTTCCTGCTTCCTTCCCTCTTTTCCTTCCTTCAACCCAGAAGGAACCAGAGGCAGCCTAGAGACTGGATAAGAACGGGTGAGAAACACAAGGCATCACAATGGAGAAGCAGCTGTTCTCCTTGTCCAATGCAGGTTTCAGTTTAGGGTGGGGTGGAGGTGCTAGGGAGAAGTTTAACTTTGAAGGAAGTATACATTTTTCCTTATTACATTGGACTGGGCATAATAATTACTAAACTGAGACTGTTTTTCTGACTAGGAGTGACCAGAGTACTTCTCAAGGAGGGTCCAGCCCTTGAGATGGGCTTGAAGGGACACTGGGAAGAAAAGAAATTAGCTACGTTCTGCATAAACTCTGTGAGTCCCACTTGCTGAAAGCAGTGGCTATAGTTACAGGGGCTCACCTGAGATTTTCTAGGGATCAATGTACAGTGCTACAGACATACCTTGATCTCATCAAAAATTCTCAGACCCAAAATGGGATCAGAAATCCTATTCTGGATCTCTCCCTCTTCATCCAGGGCAATCAGGAGGTTGACTTGTGTCCAGAAAATGTTGGAAGAGCCTCTAGATTTTCTCCATTGTGGTTAGCCCTGAGATGTTCATTAACCACTGAAAACAAGTAGCTGTACTGCCTCTGTGCCAAGGCTGGGAGCCTTGATGAAAACTGGCAGACTTTCAATTAGTGGTCCTACCACCTCTCTGAGCTACCAGGAACTAGCAGAGCACTGGTCCTCCTACTTTGGAGATGCACCCCAAACCCTGTTGCCTTCATGATTTCAGGAGATCTCCATTTTCTTTCATGCTTCCAAGCACATTTGTCTATTCCTCCCCTGGAAGAACTATTCTTCCTCTGAAAGAGCTCCATGCTATACCTCCCCTCCATGCGACCTAGGAACAAACATGCCTTCATCCTCCAGAATTCACGCTTGGAGGAATAAGGTCTATAGCAAATTCTGCTGTGCTCCACCTGAAACTACGTGCTTATCACTCAGCTCTGCATGCTTCACTCCCTCTGCTCTCACTTGCAGTCTTCTCCAGAGACCTGCCTTGAGCTGCCAGTATCTCTTGGTCTGGAAGCACCCAGAGCAGAAGTGCCTGGGAGTTTACATTCCTGCCACCCAGGGTTCAAGGCTAATGACTGCCTGATGCAGAAGAGTGAAAGCCCAGCTCTCCTGTCCTAAGCTAGGACAAACTCTGCAGTATAATTTAGACTTCAGCACTCCTCTTGGGACCAAGCTAAGGATGGGTCCTCACGTGAAGTCACATGCATGCTTAGCTTTTCTGCCTTACCTGTCCTGCTTCCCCCATCCCTTCCTAGCTTCTTTTTAGAACACTTTATTACTAAACTGTTTGCACATGAATTCTCTTCTCAGGGTCTGCTTCCACCTAAGACAAAGGATTAGAGACACTCACTTTTTTCAAACCTGCTAACTTTACACTGCGAAAAGAACTGATCTCAAAGTAGGACAAGAATGGAGGTCCCAAGCAGTAGCAGCTTGGTGAGCTGGAGCACAATCTCACCCTAAACACCCCCTATTTCAAAAAACAAATCTGTTAAGAAGTCAGTGACTTCTAAGCACTTTTTGAGTGTCTAAGCTAAAGACATCAGTCACAAACAAACAATTATTCAAATTTGTTTTGACTCTTTCTCTTTGTTTTAAATCTGTTTGGACTGCCAATCTTTCCTTTAGTACCTAAGGAGACTGAATAAACATTCCACTTAAAAGCCTGCATTTTAAATGCTGAATACCTACTGCAAGTTATGAGACCATACGGATAAGGGTCAAGATAAGCCTAAAATGGAACTGAGTGAAATTCAATACTTGTTTCTTTATATGGAGTGGTGCAAAGCTAAGTTGACTGAACTGGATGATAGAGCAATAGTCAACAGAAAAATCAATAAAGGTACATTCTGCACCCATTTAAAGAACATTAGCCTGTTAAGAGGACCTACCTACACAGCAGAGTCCTAAAACAGATGAGGAAAAGGCAGCTCCTTTGAAATCTGTAAGTGGCAGGGTCTGACTCCTGAGTGGGCCTCATCAATTTGGATGCACCTGCTATTTCCTGATTCCCCACTTAGAGAACACTGATGAGTCACAAAGAACTCAATAGGTCCCTCCTTAACCACCTGGGACAAGTCAGCCATGACTGTCTTCTGACTCACAAGGGTGACCCCCCACCACTCCAAGCAACTTTATGGGGAGAAGAGAGTCAACAAGAAAAATGATAACATCTCACAGATCCCCATTCAGTCCTGGTGGCCTCCTCTCAAGCTGCTCAGTACGATCAAAATCCACATCAGCAAGGACCCTAATTTACCTTTTTTCACCCCTTCCCTGCACCAGCTGGTGGTGGGACAAGAGTTCATGAAGACTTCAGTTATCACAGTTGAAACCACAGGAAAATGTTTTTTACATATATTTTCATCTGTTGGGAAAAGCATCAACAGAAGAACATGGGGAGCAAAATAGCTCAGTTTAGAGATTAGGTGCTGTACCCAGACAACCCACTCAAATCCAACCGCAAATACCAGCTGTGCATCCTCGAGCAAAGCTCTTTGACTCTGTGTACCTGTTTCCTTACTTGTCAAACTAGAATGATAATATGAGTGCATACCTCATAACAACAGTGAGCATTGAGTTAATACTTGAAAACTACTTCAACCCTGACACATAATAAACACTACGGGTGAACACATAGTAAACACTCACTAAACAGAACCTGTGGCTGTTCTTGCAGTTGCTGTTATTTCATCATCTTCATCATCATTATTACCACTGTCATCAGCCAACTCTTTCCTAAGAAAATTTACAAATGTGAAACAATGTCTACTGTCTATTAATTGAAAATAAATATCTGCCTTACCCCTTAAGTCTCCAATATCTGAATAAATCTCTCAGATTTTTCTCTACATGTGTCTTGATCTAAAACTCTATTCTGGACTTTAAAAGATATCAAAAGTATTAATCATCATGCATTGACACTGTGTAGATGCAGGCATAATATAGAAAATACTTTTTTAATGTCACACTTGTTCAAAAATGAAACCGCTATATTATGCTCCCTCTAAGAATATATGATAATATTAAGACCAGAATGGTAGAGTAAAGGAAAGAAAGAATTTTAAAACTTTGAATGCTAAAGTGTGACTGCTTCCATTAAGCCCTAAAATTGTGTGTGGAATTATGAAATTGTAAGAGGATACAGTTGGGTAAATTATGCAATATTTCTTATCAGTTGTCTAGCCTTTGTGTATTATTCTAAGAACTGAAGTTTAAATCTTTAAGGTCTTGCCTGCTAGATATTCTGTTCTTTGGTAGAAAATTCCCATAGTCTGTACTCAAGAAGTGCCTAAAATTGGTTTGTGTTGATTTTTAAGTCCATCTAATAAATTATATGTGTTTTCTATGGAAATAAATAAATAAATAAATGTCTATTCTGTAGAACTCTTAAGTATCTCTTGCATTTCATTCTATGCAACTCCTCTGATACCTCAGAAACTCAAGGGATTCAGCGTAAGAAGTCTCTATTTATACTGGACATTGAACCACACGATATGAAATGCATAGGCATAAACAATAAGTTTATACTGTATAGCACAGGGAACTATATTCAATATCTTGTAGTAACCTATAATGAAAAAGAATATGAAAAGGAATATGTATGTATATGTATGACTGAAACACTATGCTATACACCAGAAATTGACACAACGTTGTAAACTGACTTCAATTTAAAAAAAAATAAAGAAAAGCATAGGTCAAATAAATCAATTCAGTGCTTTTCTCTTCTGTCTATAGATACACTGCTACAGCTTGTTAGGTTTAAACAAAACCAGAAATCAAGTACTTTTACTGTACTTTCCCTCCTGTTGTTCCACCAAGCTGAGGTTATTTCGTGTCAAATGATGTATACGAAAAATGTGTCCCTCTTCCCTCTTTCATCCTTACCTTCTCCAGTTGATCCAACATGCAGCCTCAAGAGTATTAGTGGTCTCTCTCTCACTAATTTTCAATACTGGTCTAATACTGAAACTGGTTTAATACTCAATAATACTAATATTGATCTAATACTCAAACACTGAAGCAGCATAAATAATGAAGTAAAACACCTGGTCGGGACAGCCTATATAACTTGCAGGGCTCAGTACAAAATGAAAATGTTAGGCCCCTTACTCAAAAATTGTAAGAATTTCAAGATGGTAACAGCAGAGCATCAACCCTTAAGTGCTGTCTGCATAGGTTGTATGCCTATGAAACCAGCCCTGATCCTGGTCACAGAGCTGTCACCACCAGCACTACCACTCTGGGCAGTACTCCTAAAACTTCCCCCATTTCTTGCTTCAGTCCAGCTCTGCTCAAGACAAGAAAGTCATCTGTCATCGTCTTCCACTAAAGTCTCACATGCCACTCACTTCATCTGCAATGTCCTGGCCACCCAAACTCCATTCCCTTCAAAGCTTTGCTCAATGCAATCTAGACAAGAGCACAGCAAGGGCAGAAGAGGTTACTCTCCCACCAATGTCACTTTATGGCGATGTGAGGTGAGGCAAGGATGTAGCTGAGGCACGGAATATGCTCTGAGGTGAAGCCTTCAGGGACCCATTACCCCAGCGTTTTCCCTATTTATTTCCACTTCCCCCTGCCCAGAAGATCTAGCTCTGGTGTGTGTAGCACCAAACAGGTTGGTTAAGTATAGCTGTGGCTGTCGTTTTATTTTTACAAGCCTATTTGCATTTTCTCCATTTCCCTACCACTGAGACCTCAACATGCAAGGAAGAAAGACTAGGTTTGGAGTCAGAGCCTTGGTTCCTCATCTTGGCTCTCACTAGCTGTGTGACCCCGGGCAAGTCACTTAACCTCTCCAACCTTCAATTTCCTCACTGTAAAATGGGATAGTGAACACAGGTGCTGCACACTTCACAGGATTATAGTAATTTTCAAATAAGATACAGTATGTGAAGATGACCCCTTGAAGCAGGATCTGTGCCCCATTCACTCTTTATTCTCATCTCTCTAAACATAGCACAGTATAAGTAGTCAATAAATGTTTGATGAATGAATAAAAAACCCCAAACCACTGTAACATAAACAAGTCAATTTTGTGAGGGCAGAAACCATTAACTTCCATTTTTAATTCCCATATCAAAAGGTTACCAAGTACCTTCCAAGTAGTATAAGAGTATTCCATCATTAACACAAATAATGGTTGCTCTTTTCTTCCCTTGGGTTTCAGAACTGTAATATGACTATAGTCACTTTAAAATTCTTTCCTGTTTTCCACTCTCTCTAATTATATGGTATCATGAGCCAAAAGATAGACCATGAGATCCTGTGTTGCTACAACTTGCAAGTGACGCAAATTATCATTAGCAAACTGCATCTGAAACTAAGTTAAAACACTTTACCCAAAAATGATCCCAGGAGAAAAAGCTCTCTCTAATGACAGTTAAGGCTGAGTTCACAGCTTAAGAAACACATTGGGACCAATGTTTAAAAGCACTCATTATTGCTACAGCAGGTTGTAGGAAGACTAAACCATATGCCCTTATCTGTAATGATTAAAAAAAAAAAAAAAGCACTACCAATGCATTTCACACATGCTGAACCCTCCAGGCTAAACTGGTTGCAAGACATAAGGCCATCAGTACATTCAAAGAAATAGTCTCTGCAATTATCACTAATTAACCAGCCCTAACAGTTGGAAGCCAGTGGAGAGGTTTATACTTGAATGTAAATGAGGGAGGAGGGAACTGGGGAACGAGATGGTGTGGCATATTTGTTTTGTTTTGACTTCTTCCCAGACATGTTTCAGTTTACATAAACATTTGAAGGTTGGATCAGACAGGATTTACAGCACAATGGTATTAGGAATGTCTTTATAAAACTTTGATATGGTCTAAATTAGGTTTCAAGAAGGAGGGGCAGAGGTGGGAGCAGGAGTCTTTTTCAATATTTAACTTAATGCCCTGACCAGCACCTCATGTCACTTAATAAATCACAGGTACCTCTTACTTAGAACAAGTGAGCAGTGTTTCCATGGCTTCAAATTTAGCTATAGATTTCAGAAGGAACAGACATTGCCTGGAAAGCTTGCCAACCTTCTGGCTTAAGCACTGCATGTGTGATCTTCAGTTGACCTTGGGTTTTGGGATTTGAGGGTTAAAGTAGTCTTTTGGCATTTAAGCCTGATATTTTTTTCCCTCCAAAAGTGTTTAGAGAAATAAGACAGGGCCCCACCCTATGCAACGGGGCAAGCTGTTTCCTGTAGGAGCAAGAGTTAGTGGCTATCTCAGTGCCTTGTGAAAAAACACTTCTTCAGGAGAGTAGCTCTTTCTCAAAGGGTCTGTTTCTGTTCTGTTTCTTTCAGCATCTAAGTTTTCAAAGAGCTTTTTTAGAATTAGCAAGCTCTTCTTCAGAAAGGCAGATAAAGCAAAGGCAATGAATGAAATGCCATGTCTATATGTTCTCAAGGTGAGAGCTGGACCACAACAGGAATGTGACAGGTTGAACCAAACAAAAAGCCCTCACCTCTCTGAACATGGGTTTTCTTAGCTCACAAAGTTTACCCCTGAAAGCAGATGGTTGAGGGGCAGGTGGACTATGGGAACCCTGAACTACATAATCATCTCTTTAATAAACATACATTTTTATTGAGCCTGATATTTGATTATGGATATACCATGAAATGTATTGGCCTATTTCTAAGTGAAGCAGAAAAACATTCATGGAGAGGTTTCATTGTTCATACTCAATGAAAGGAAAAGTCTGACAGATTTAATCTCTCTCTGAATTAAAACAGTTCTGTTATACTATAACTGCTGGTGCTGTTAGGAAAGGTGAATCCAGCCCATGGACTCTCTTTATACAAGGAAGCTATACCAGTGGCCACAAGCAGACAAACATGCATGGTTTATTGGCAGCTGTCCCCAATGCAAGAAGAGCTTCTTTTCCTTTAGGAGCCCACAGCTGAATAATGTTCTGGTGCCCTCGCTGTTTCATAACTCCCTGTGTAATTAAGCAGTTGGCATGACATCCTGAGGCAAGATAATAATAGGACTTAAGCAAAGGCAGGGCTTGTACACAAAAGTACAAGCTCAAGCTCACAAATAAAACCTTTCAAATAAGTGCAAAACTGTCTTTCAAATTCAAAGAGTTTTCCCAGTGTAGTGACAGGCCCTCTAACCACCCACACACACCCTCATGTGAATATGGTGAAGTTTTCTGTAACTCAAGAACAGCAAGGTACAATTCACAAGGGGATTGGGGGGATGGGGTGGGGACAGGTGCTGGCTATCATTTCTCAAATGCCACCTCCACTGTACAGGTGAGTTTAAGGATGACTATCAAAGCCAGTCACTTGCAAAAGGTAAATCATTGTAGATTGCCAGAAGTAAGCTGACTTAGAAAAAGAAATTATGATTAAAAGAGAAAAAAAAAACAATATAGTTAGAAGCACAAATCACATGGCCACTGAACACTAAGTAGTTTAAAACCAAGATCCAATAGAACAGATTTGCACCTTTCCTGGGGACAGGAAATCTGAGCTCTGCTGTCCCATGAGTGGCTCAATAAGCAGGCAACAGGTAGGTGGGGGTGGCAAGTGCTCTCCAAAAATAGCTGCCACCAATGCCTTCCCTTCCTACACACACACATGCTACTTCTTTCATCAAGCTATATATTCCAATTCCCTCTTCTGAATCTGAGCTGGCCTTAGGGACTAGCTGGACAATAAATATGGCAGAAACAGAGCTGTAAGTCTTTTGAAGCTAATCCATTAAAGGCTGGCAGTATCCCCTGCATCTTATGGAACACTCATTGGTAGAGTGCTTCCTCTTGAAACCAACCTTCATGCTAAGAGGAGCCCAAACCTCAAAAGAAGTCACAGGGGCACTCTGGTAGACAGCTCCAGCTGGACTTCTAACCAATAGCCAGTAGTAGCTTCTGACCATGCAGGAGAGCCACCTTCAATGGACAGCCCCAGCCAACATCTACCTGCCACTACATGAAAGACTCCAAGCAAGAATTACCCAGCTGAGCCCAGTTAAGCCACAGACCCATAAGAAATAATAACAAATTATATGTGTGTATGTATATATGTGAGAATTAAATGTGAAATTCCTTTGTTCATTCTCTGCTTATCAATTTATAAGAGCTTTTTGTAAATTAGGGATATTAACTCTGCCTTTCATTTCAACACTATACATTTTTCCACATTTTGCCATTTGCCTTTCATCTGCTGTACAGAGGCTTAGTTTTATTTTTTGATGCCAAATATTTCAATTATTTGCTTTTATAACTTCTTTTCCCATATGCTATTTCATAGGCCTGACCCACACCAAAACTATATTACTTTGGCCATTTATGTATTAATTTAATGAATATTCTTTGAGTACCTACCCAATGCCAGGCACTCTCTGCATTACTAGGTGAATAGTCTAAATAAGACAGAATCATGCCTTTATTAAACTCAGTCTCCTAAGGGGAGGAAAAAGAATTTGAACATAGAGCTACCATAAATATTGTTGTCTGTAGTGATAAAAAAAAAGTACAGTTTGCTATATGGAAGCTTTATATTTATGGCCTCACTTTACATTTAAATTTTTGGTCCATCAGGAATTAATTCAAGTAATAATATATGTAGTAAATACTATGTATATGTGAGCTATTGTTTTTACAGACTGGATTTCTATGTGTATTTGAAGGTTCCTGGACTTTGTATCCTGTTTTTAAAATCTGCCTATTTTTGTTTCATAGGTCTTCGCCTTATAATTGCTGCTTTAATTTCACATTTAGGCCAAGAATGTAAAACCATTCATTTTTTCCTACTGATACTTTTTACTCTAAATTATTTTTCTTGATACACACTTGTATTTTTATTAACCTATGATAATAAGATCACTTTGTAACCATATTTATTGTAATTTTTAGCTTTACTTTTTAAATGTTTATTATTTTAAAATCATGTGTATTAAAAGTATATAGAGAGTATGTATACACACACACACGTATAGATCACCTAATAAAGAATGATAAAATGACATTAATGGCCCCTCTATTATGCTGTGACCTTTGAAGCCCCAATTCTCCCCTTCATGGTCTGTCCTCCTCAGTGCCCTGTAGGGAACCTATACTGAATAAGCATTAAACATTCTTTTGCTTTTCTTTAAAGTTTTACCACACATGTATTTTCCTAAACAATATATAAATATGTTTAATGTAATTACATTAAATTATATATAAATCATAATTATAGGCATCACATATATTAATATTTCCTTTATTGTTAGTTTCTTTTTGTCTTGTATAGGAAATCTTTCCCTATTCTGAAATCATAGAGATAGTGTCTATTTGTACTGAAAGGTCTTAAATTTTCTCTTCCAATTTTTAAGTCATCAATCTATCTGGAATTGATTTTCATGTAAGATATGAAAAGGAAAGCATTTTTCATTTTTTATCCTTTATAAGGATAACCAATTGCCCCCACACTCACTTTTAATAGTCCTTCCTTGCCTCATGATCAATGAAGGTGACATCTTTTAGGAGTCCCAAATGTGTGCAGACCTCTTCAATCTACCTTGATTAAGCTCCAGTTTTTGCTCCTATCCCCTGAGAATGTCTGGCTCATTAAAATCTAGGCAAAATCGACCAGGGATCAGCATAAGCAAATGTTGCAAAAGGCAGGCACTGTTCCGAGATCATATCCTCCTGCGGAATTATTCTTCTACTTAAGGCCTCTGATTGTTCTTCTTACTTTACCACCAGCTCAATCGAACTTTGTATTTATTTCAGGTATCAGTATATCAGATTTTCTATACTTACAATTTAAAATATTGCCCTTACTCTTAAAGCTAAATCGATGCTATGCTTTTTTATTCCCAGTTCTTTTGTTTCACTTATAAATTCAGTTTCTTTATTTTTTACATTATTGTTGTTATTTTTATTCTGGTTGGCTGAGTTACATTTTCAAGAAAATTTCCAGGAAAGGTTCATGAATAATTTCACTTCTGAGAATATTTTAGTGTTGGCCTCAGACAAGAAGGGCACCTCGGCTAAGTGACTCTCTTTCCTCCCTAACATTCTATAGATATTGTTCTACTGTCTTCCATTCCAAAATGCTCCTGAAGAATCTAAGATCTGTCTGAATTGTTTGGCTGTTTTTTGTGGATAGAGGTTTATGAAAGCTGGGAGAGAAAAAGTGTGATAGTGACCTGTTTCTGTTACTATTTGTGTGAAGACACTGTAGATTTTTTTTCCTTTTCTTTTTTGATGTTACTTAACTTCACCAGAATATCTCTTGAAATGTGAGTTGTTACTTAAGTTTTCCTACCATAAACCACAATAAGCCCTTTTAATCTGAAAATTCAGGTTTTCTTTTATTTTAGTAAAGTTTTCTTCTATTGTATCTTTGAATCTTTTCTTTTTTTCTCTCTTTTCTTTTCTGGTCTATGAATTATTTTCTGTGTCTTGGGCCTCTGTTGGCTATTCTTCACATTCATAATTTCAGTTCTGGTCTCTTGCAACTCAGACATTTTCCTTAGACATTTTTGTGATTTTTCTCAATTCTATCCTTAATCTCACTGATTTTGGTGCTTCACAGTATCAATATTGTCCTTTCACTACCTCTAATGTTTAAATTTCCATTACAAAATAGCAGTGCTAGTCAGGCTGCAATCATGAATTCTCTACAGGATTTCAGACTTAAAATGACTTTAATCTTACAATTTTTGAAAAATTCTATGAGAAGTGAAAAGAAAAAGCAAAATTGGCTTTATTGTGAAGGGGGAAAAATATAAACATAAAAGGATAAACTGGCATTTGTAATGCCTTTATATGTTCTTATTTTTTCTCTTTTCTTCAAATGTACATTCCACTTAGAGAAAGAATTTAGGAAAATAGCCAAATATGAGTAAGTATGGCCACACCCAGAGTGAGCTGACAAATTCCCTTCCTATTCTGGAATTCTATAACATAAATTGTTCAGATTGTTTCAAAAGTCCCCATCAACTCCTCTGACATACTGAGGATATTTGTATGTGATTTTTTCTTTTTTTAATGAACTAATCAGTGCTTTCTATCAAAGTCAAAGGCCCTCAGATGGAATCCTGTACAAAGAATCGAAAGATAAGGCAGTCATAGTTCTTTCCATCCTTAGGGTCTAAATGAAACACAAAGAAAACTCAGAAAATAGGTATCTTCTGCATATGCTGAAAGACCCAGACCAGATCACTTCTAACTTCCTTTTGGAATATAATAGTACTTACTTTGGATATGAAATAATTTCATAGATTCTAACTTCGATTATTATGACTTTCTTATGACTGGTGAAGCTAAGTGCAGTGGAGGGAGCACTCTAAAAATAGCTCATAAACTGAGAGTTGAATTAAGACTAGACCCCTTATTTATTTGTTTTTTTTTTTAAGTGCATATGAGAGTGTCTATTCAAGAAACTCCTGTCCCTTAAGAGCAGGTGTAACTACTTTGCAAAGTTGTCATTTTCAAGGGAAAATTGTGTGGGCAGCTTTCTTTATGTCTGGACAAATTAGAGCTGTACAGGAATTTTCTAATTAGTGTGTGGTAGTGGCTCCATTCAGTAACCCTAACACAAGGCTCTGGCAGGGATAACACAAGAATTTTTTAAGTCACTTCTCCAAATATAAGAAAAGATGAACAGAATCAGAATTATTTAATTTAATAAGAAGGAATTTTTTAACTTAAGAGAATGCCAAGGGCTAAACTTGCTATTTTTTAATATTTCAAAAGTACAACTCTTTGTGACTCACAAAGAGGAAAATTATATAACTGTAGGAGAAGGAGCTGTATTACATCAAAAAATGAACTTCCCAGTTATAAAGATTGGGGAGGGGGCAGAAATCAGCAAAGAAACTACAAAATAATAATTACAACAAAAATAATAATAGTTATCATTTATTGAGCATATTATATACCAGTTTCTATTAGTGTCTATTTAAGTACTTTATAGACATTATCTCATTTAATCCTCATAATGGTGTTCTATGGTCTGTATTGTTACCTCCATCAAACATTATTTATTTAACAACATTTTTAGAGGGCCTTCTATGAGCAAGGCATTGTTCTAGGGAGTAAAATTAGAGATTCATAAACTAGGCAAAGTCCCTATAATCAGGAAGCTTTTATTCTGGGAAGGGGAGGGGACTGACAATAAAGAAACATGAAAAGTAACTTAGAGTGAAAAGTATAATGCAGATAATTTAAAATAGAGGGATAAAGTGGTTACCACGTAAACTAGGCAATCAAAGAAGGTATCTCTGAGTAAGGGAAATCTGATAAGAGGGAGCCACCTAGGAAAAGGTAAGTGACAAGAACATCGCTAACAGAAAGAGCAGGTAGAGACAAGGACCCAAGGCAGGAACAAATTTAATCACTCCAGAAGCCAAAGGAAGGCCACTGGGCCCACAGTAAGGCAGATAAGAGGAAACAGCATAAGAAGACAACCAAGGGGAGGTCAAAGAATCGGTCCTGAGGCTTTCTGAGGGTTAGGGTTAAGACTCTGGATTTTATTCAAGTGTTGTGAGAAGCCCTGGGAGAGTTTTAAACAGGGGAGTGAAATAATTGATTTTATCTTTCTTAAACATCACTCTGGCTTCTGTGCAGAGAGAATGGACCACAGAAACGGCAAAAATGGAAGCAGGGAGATTTTTGCAGAGAGATCATCCAGCCTTTCCCTGGAAGCAGGAATCTTCCCCCAGGAAAATTGGATGCAGGAGGGGACCTGGCCACTTAGCTGTTCTAGAATTCAGTCACAGCTGGACCAAATTAAATTCTCCCTCTATACAGTAGTTTACATCAATTAAAGCACCAATATGCTATAAATTTACCAGGTGATCTTGGCTTTTTTTTTTTTTAAAGAACTTTTCAGTCTTGGCAGCAGTTAACTTATCTGTCAACATAACACAATTCCTACCAAAAAGCAAATAAGTGAAAAAAATTGCACTTTTGCACTATCTTTAGCCATGTAGAATGCCTCTGAATGGAATGTGTCTGACTTGTGCCAGTGTCATCTGTGATGCAAGGTTGACTCTACCCAGAAAAATTTATCCTGTTTCTAATAGTATGTTTCAGAAAAATCAAAATATAAGAATTCTTAAGGGACACTTCATGACAGTGGGGAAACTCAGCCTACCAAAACATGTTTTGAGGTTATTCATCAAGTTTTATTGCAAAAGGGTAAGTTAATAATGTGACATACAGGATTCAGTCCCTCAACGAGGGGAAAAGATCAACGTAATCATGAACATCATCTCTATGCATCTCTCATCCTCCTGCTCCACTATTCTCAAGTCAAATGAATGATGTTCAAAGTCTGTACAGTATTATGAAACAAATATTGGAAACACCGGTTTCTGTTCAAGATGGTGACCTAGGAGGATCCTGGGCTCACCTCCTCCCAGACACTAAATTTGCAGCTAAATGTGGAACAACTTCCTCTGGGGAAAAAAAACAAAACACCTAAAAACTGAGTGACTCTATGTATCAGGCAAACAAAGGAGAGAAGGCTTACATCAAGGGGTAGAAAACTCTGGGACACAGTCTCACCAGAAACCCTACCACCTGCGAGGTGGACCCACAGTCATGAGGGAACTCAAAACCCAGAGCTCCCCTTGAGGAGGGAAGGATTTGAACCCCACGTAAGGCACCCCAACTTTGAAGACAAGCACCCGAGATACAAGCCCCCAAAACATCTAGCTTTGAAAACCAAGGGGGCGCGCGCCCCTGAGCTCCACAAGGATGTGCCCATCTGAGAAACCACCCTTAGAGGGCTGGCTTGTGGACTCACCTGCCCCGGGGGTCGGCGGCTGATCGGAGGCACCCAGACAGCTGTGAATGAGGCTCATTTTCTAATCTTGAAGCGCTGCTCTCAGGAGCAGGCGCTGAATTTGGCGCCCCTCGGAGGCCGGCTGGCTGCAGGCGCCATCTTCACAGCTTCGTTCTAGTCAGCGGACGCCATTGTTTTTTTTAAACAAGGATTTTTCTTGTTTTCTTTAGACTCACTTTCTTTTCTTTTTCCTTTTTTTTTTCCTAAGGGCACCGTTTATACACTCTCCCTCTGCCTTGTCCCAGGCTCCAGGAGGTGGGCGCCACCTCCACGCTCCCTGTGTGTCACACCAGGGTCTCTGGGGTGTGGGCGAGAGGCGGCGGAGTTGGGGTGAGGGCTTTTATGGCGTCTGGCGTCCTGGTTTGGCAGCTGCTGCCCAGGGGATGCCCCAACCACCTGACTTTGGTGGCCAGGGGGGTTTGCGTTCCTGGGTCCCAGCGGATTGTAACGATCAGAGACAGCTCTTGGCAGGCTTCTGCCCCAGTGTACTGCACAGACTGTGGACTGAAACACAGTGAGGGACGCCCACTTGCCAGTCCTGGAGCCTCACCTGAGGGGCAGGTTCGCTTTGCCACACAGCCAGAGTTCTGCAGAGCGGCCCGCGGGAGCAGCGGCTGCTGGGCGCCATCTTTGCGCTCTCCCTCTGCCTCCGCCCGTGATCTCCCAGGAAGGAGCACATACACTGGTCTGGAGCCCCCAGGAGGCTCCTCCAGATCGCCTGGCTCTGGTGGCCAGGGGGCCTTACGCCTGCCAGCCCGCGGGATTGTGTGTATGTGCATACTTTAAAAGCTGCAGCCCAAAGGTCTGGATTTCAGTCAGCCTGAATCTAAGCACTGACTGAGATTCTCCCCTTTGGGACACTGACGGGACTTGACACAAACCTCAACTACAGGGAACCATTAACCATAAAATAGTCGGCTATTTAAGAACCATCTTAAAGATCTGAGAGACAACCAAGAGCTAGGGCACGGTTCAACTGAGGCGGGAAGCCTCATAAAAAGACCAGCAGGCCCTCCAAACAAGGCTGCTACGCTCATACCGGCACCATCCGGTTCCCTGACTCTGAGTCTCTATCTCACTTTTTACGTCTGAAATGGCTTACTTACTCATAAAATTCTATTGGTTCCCTGAGCTCACTTCTGATTGGTTATTTTATTCACTCCTGATTGGTTATTGCTCTCACTTCTGATTGGTCCACTTCCCTAACTTCTGATTGGTCCATTTGTAGCACTTCATTTGCATGGAGCTCACTCCTGACTGGTTATTTCTCTCACTCCTGATTGGTCTATTTCTATAAAGCTTGTTCCTAGTTGGTCAACTTCTGTTATACTTTATTTGCATATGATGTTGCCAAGTGTAAAACTGGCAGCCTGTAAAAGCCTGTGTAAACCGCCAGACGGGGTCCAGAGCTTAGAGTGTTAAATGCTCTGGGTACACTGGTGTAATAAACCTGAGTTCTCCAGCTCTCTGAGTGCTGCTTGGTCTCTCGCCCCAATCCAGGTTGCTGTCACAACTGAGCTGTAACACCAAGCTGTAATACTTTTTTCTGCAACACAACCATGAGGTTCATCTCCTACAAGAGGCCATTCCTTCAAAACTGGGAGAGGTGGCTGTTTTGTCTAACAGCATAGAAAGCAACACAAAGAGTCAAGCAAAATGAGGAAACAGAGAAATATGTTTAAAATGAAATAAGACAAAACCTCAGAGAAAAACCCTAATGAGATGGAGATAATTAATTTACCAGAATTTGAAAAAAACAAAAGTAAATAAAACCTTGAACTTCAATGATTAAACAAAATAATGGAGAAACCCTTGATCTGCAACAAATAGGCTGCCCAAATTGCATGTACAACTGGGACATCATTATGGTCTACAGACACAATGATTTAGTAGTGATAAAAAGTAACAATGTCAACAATAATAACAGTATTTGTTGAGGACCTCCTAGCTAGAAGTCAGACGCTATGTCAGTTGCTTCTAGGTATTCCCCTAAAAATGAAAAATGTTTCTAGATCTACTGATGATATGTGTCTTCAAAATTGAAAGAAATTGCTGCAATATTCTTTCAAACCCACTAGAAACATTTCCCATTATAAGAGTAGGAAGTGTAAAAGGAATATTTTAAAAAACTGGCATAGGACCTTTCACAGAATAGATTTTTAATAAATATTGGTAGATCAACAGATTTCTGTCACGTATATGTCAGATCTTTTTCACATTCCTGATTCACTGACAGTTACTAGGGTCCACTGGAAGGTCTCAAACACTTTTATCAAGCAACATTTTAGGAATCTCTCTGTGCTATAGGTCCCACCCACCCCAATCTCATACCCTCTCTTCCGAGGGTGGATCCACAAAGGGGGGAGAGCAGAGACTGGTCACCTCTAGAGTCTGGGAAGAGAGACTGCCAAAAACTGCCCTCCTTTCAGTAAGAAATTATTTTTTCAGACCTCTGTGTGAACAGAACTTGATAACTTGAACTCTGAGTTGTGATTTGATACCTGAAATTCCTTTCATTCCACAATTAATGATAAGGCTTTCAGGGTAAACATAGCAGGACTAAGCATTCTCTGGATTAATACACATAAGGGGATAAATGACTGACATGGGTCATTTCCTAGAGCTGCTTTTGGAAAAGGAGGAGGGAAAGGAGAGGTCAAGGGCACTCAAGGGAGCATGAACATAGGAAGAAGAAAAGCTACAGGCAGTGAAGAAAAACTCTGCCCTGAACAGTGCTATGTTTAATTGCTTCTGGAACTGTTCCTCACTTTTTTTTCTTTAATCAACTTTAACCACAAAGGTAACTCCTATTGGTTTTCAAATGGACAATAATGTCTTTGGGTGGCATCTACCTAGATGAAGATGAATGGGAAATAGTTACTCATAAACAGGCATACTCAAAGGAGATTTCAAAACATGTAATAAGCCTGCATTACTGATCATTTTATTCCCTAACCAGGATGCTATTTTATATTAATATGGTCCTTTCAGCTAGAGAGCTCAAGATGGGAAAGGAACCATTAAGTTAATTTTTTTAAAAATACCACACACACAAAAAAATCAGCTTCCTGTGCACCCACTAGAGTTTCATATGTATTAGAAACCACCAAAAAATGAAAGATAAAATCAATACTCATGTTAAAGGAATTTCCATATTGGTATGATTGTTTCCATAAATGGAAAAGTGGAAGCAGTGATAATGTTGAGAAAGTAGTAGAATGCAGTCTCTTTTTTATTTTCTAGGGTAAAAAAGGCAGAGAAAGAGAAGGGGAAAAATAGAAGTGGATAGTGCTTCAGTTTACTCACCTGGGTTAATGTGTAACTGACAAGATTAACGGCTGCATAATAATTGCCTCTGTTGTTAACCATCTGGATGGTGGCCAGCCATCTTACTGCTCTGCCCGCTGGTGGGTTTGGGTTGGTAAGGAATGCAGAGAGTGGTTGGTAGGGTCTGTGTGCCAGATGTAACTTTGCTAACGAAGACATTCAGGAAGAACTGTACAGGGATACCTGGTGCTGTTCCCTCTGGTGGGGTGTGCCTCTCTGCACTTGGTAAATAGTCTCACTTCAAAATTGCTGTGTCCATTGTAGCAGAACAGAGCCAGACTGGGCCCAGCCAAACCACTCTACTTGAGGAGGACAAAGAAAGAAAAATTCTTGGGATCCAGAGAAAGGTCTCCTTTCTGTCCTGTCCAAGATGTAAAACAAACAGTAGAGGGTTCCTCTTGGCTGTTTCTTGCACTGCCCTGGGATGTGCTGGGAAGCACTCCCCGTTCATCTGTAGATTTGCATGAATATGAAAATACATTCCTCCCAGCTCTTTCCTGATCCACTTTTGAAGATCCTGCCTCTAGCCTTTCCACTGTGAATTGAGCAAACAGATCAAGACTTTCAGTCATGAGCCACAGAAAGGATTTCCATGGAAAGGTACCATGATTCCACCTGGTCTGCTGCTGCTGATCTTGTGTTGTCTTGCCTCTCACATGGACCAGGATGTCTTGATGTACAAAAACGAGGGCTATGTATTTCCTTCTCACGTGGCCTCGTTCTTGGTCTGGGTCATAAGTGTTCTCCTTGATTACCTTAACCTTCATGGGTTTCCTCATTTTCTAACAAATCAAGTGCAGATTCTTGACATCCGAGGAGCCTCTCCTGAGACTGGTACTAACACTTGTCCTATCTTCCATTCCAACCCAACTTACACTGTCCTATTGTGTCATTCGATGCTTCCCTCCTTCCACCTAGATGTCTCCCTCTACCCACTCTCTCTCTCAGTATATTCAAATCCCATCCGTTTAGTGCAAACCCTATTGTATCTTCCTATTTTACATTCTGATACACCTTGTACTTTTCCTTCCTAACACTTATCCCCACTGTCAGTAAATCCTTACAGTGTAGTCATCAGTGGGGTGACTTTCCTCTTTACTAGGTAATGAATTCCTTGAAGATAGGGACTGCATGTATGTTCTTTAACATATATCCAGCAGTAAACTGGTGTTTAGATTGTCAGGTTAATAATTATATTAACGAATGTAAAGACCAGTTCAAATTTTCACTTCCTTCATTAGCTTGACCTTCGGCCTCTCCAGTTGAGTATATTCTTGTTAGTCATGATTTGAAGTAACTTGTGAACCTTGCACTTTCTGCTGAAGGAAAAATGTTTTCCTGTTTTATCATCATTGTCTAGACCTTAGTCTTATCTCTCTTGCTAGTCTAAGTTTCCTTGAGAGCAGGGGCTCACATTCATTCTTTAAATTGTTCACAACTCCAAACAAAAGTTTATCTAGCTGGTACTCAAAACTGCTAGCTGAGTGGTGGATTAATTTTTTATTTATCTCTCTTCCTCTTTATTTATGTAATGCATTTAGTTCATATTCTGCACATACATTAGTTTTCCTCCACTAGGGTAAAAAATAAATAAATAACCAGTCAACAAATCTTTTCACCATTTCAGTTTGAGCCATGCAGCTTATGCTCCTTCCAAGGTCACTCCCTTCCATTCAGTGAAATCTTGTGTTTAAAGATGATGGCAGGGCATGAAGGAGCTCTACGTTTTTGAGCAGAAACAATAGGGGAGGTAAAAGGCAGGAGGAGTGAGAAAAAGGAAGACAGCAGGAATAAGTATTTGCAACAGATGGTCTAGGTGGAAAAAACTGAGAGCCCTAAGAAACTCAAAAGAGTTATAGGCTTTGAGCTTAAGCCTTTATTCTGTATAATTTGAGCCCAAGTCTTCATCCTGTATATTCTGTGTGACCTAGGAAAAGTCACTTTTCTCTCTGGATCTGTTTCCATATGGGTTAAATGTCATGAATGATGCCTGTCTTTCAGATGTTTATGAAATTTATATGATCGTATGAGAAATTGCTCTACCAGTTCAAAAGTGTTTTGTAAGTGTTATTACCTAAATGGTGGTTGAGGACAGAGAACTAGAGTGAGGCAGCCTGCAGAGGGTTTGAGAGACCATAGACAGAAGCTTATGTTTCATCTGGAGATTAAAGAGAAGCATCAACCGAAAGCCCATTTGGGGTGGTTGGAGTGGAGGGGGGAACACTTGCTGCCTCCTGTTTATCAGATCCAATTAGCATGATGTCATCAGTGTGATGGCCCAGTGTGATGTTCTGGGGATTGTTAAGATACAAAAAGATCAGTGCATAGAGATGGAAAGGAAAGTGGTGGTTGCCAGGGGCTGGGAGGAGGGAGGAATGGGGAGCTATTGTTTAATGGGTACAGAGTTTTGGTTTTGCAAGATAAAAAAGTGATGAAGATGGATGGTGGTGATGGTTGTATACCACAATTTAGTCAGTAAATAAATACTAAAGAAACAAATAAGAAACAAATAAATTAAGGAGAGTCAATTGTATTCCCTCCTGAATAGACATAAGAAGAGGAGCAATAAAGGTGCCTTCGAAGAACTGATGGAAAGAAAAGGAACCGCAGAATCAAAGCTGGAGAAAGTACCCAAGCTAAGTTGTCTGGTCACATAACAATCCGACCTCTTCTAGACTCCTTTGCAATTAAGTCTGGCCATGTGACCAAACTCTAGCCAAACTAATATGAAAGAATGATGTGGGTCATTCCCAGACCAGGCACTCACCTGTGTTCCTCTGGGCTGTTTTCTAATCCAGAGGGTAAATGCTCATGCCAGCAGTGACTTTGGATGCCACATATTGAAGATGGTGAAGCCTCAAGACAAAGTTGTTCCAGTTTCTGCATCACTGCTTGGAGGATGGAATTCTGTCACTCAGGACATCTGTTTTAGACTTTACATCAGCAAGAAAAAACACGTCTCTTGTGTTCAAGACAGTTTACAGTTGGGGGTGAGTTTATTACAGCAGCCATCATTACCTTAATTAACACCACATGGATGAGCTGCAGAGGTAACTGAGAAGTCCACTGAGTGCCTCTTTGAATAACAAAAGTGAGAATTATAAGGAGAGAAAGTGAAAACAGCTGGGAGAAAGAAGAGGCTGGCAGATGGCCTCTATGGATAGTCTTTGAAGCCAGGGTCCCAGAATAAATAATATCAAAACGTGGCTTTTAACAAATCATGTACTGTAGTATATCATGACCCCATCAGTCCATACCTATCCCTAGTGGCTCCCATATACTGTATGCCCTGGGCTATGGCACTTAACATGTCCTTGACTTTCTATTTATAGCCACAAAGAAAAATACCAACCAAATTTCTATAAAAGTTTCTTTAAAATTCAAGGTTCCTTCTCTTGCTCTCTTTCTCTCTCTCCCACCCCAAATCATGTTTAATTGTTTAATGTGGGAAAATGTTTTATGTGAATTGCATTCCTTTCTGAGCCACTGCCTGGGTCATTTAAAAATAAACAATAGACAAAGGGAAACATTAACCTGTGGGGACTTTATAGTAATAACCTCCAGGGCTGATACAGGATTGGCTTAGAAATAAAAGGAGTTGGAAGATTTGTGGCCATCCAAGCTACATTAAAAAAAAAAAATAGCTTTCCTCTCTCCTCCTCTCCAACAGGTATGCTCCAAACAACGACAATGTCTAATTAATACTGTGGTCCTGTAAGTTCCTGTCATTGCTAAAGTGTTCAGATGTTCAGATAAGTCAGAGGCCAATGAACAAATGCAGTTTCTAAAGGCTAAATTTTGTAGAGGCTCTGAAGCCATTTAAGCAAAGATGAGGTGTATACAGGATTTATCATAATTACTTTTTTTATTATTATTATTTTAAGCACATAGGTCTATCCAGGACATGCAAACTTAACTTTTGAGCCTTGGTCATAAACTTTTGGGCACATTTCTAGCCCTTATTATAGCACCAATAAGAGATTAAACTAGAAAATGAGTCTACAAATGAATACCTATCTTTTAATTAGTAAGCACTCTCCTTCATATAAAATTTCATGCCAGTCTCTAAAAGGCACACTTAATACTCACCTAAAGCCTTTCATCTGAAAAGCTCAAAGCACTTCTTGCTAATACTGGTGCCAATTCTCTCAAAATTCCCCTAAGTCGGGGAACTCATACTCAATGAATACTTGCTTGGCAGTAAAAGGCCATCTCTTCCTTTATATCCCTAATTTCATTGGATCTTTGAAACTAACCAGTGTTTTATCTGATTAATGCTTGGTTGAGAGTCTGCATAGGAATAGTGCCCACACTAGGTTTTAAGTAGTCTTGTTATGGAAGAAGTCTGTATCCAATGCCCACACTACCCAAGCCAACTTGGGTTTTCCATAAGAACAAGTCCAAGCAGCACCGTTTACAATAGCCAAGACATGGAAGCAACCTAGATATCCATCGACATAGGATTAGATAAAGAAGTTGTGGTATATTTATACAATGGACTACTAATCAGCCATAACAAAGAATAAAATAATGCCATTTTCAGTAACATGGATGGAATTGGAGATCATCATTCTCAGTGAAGTAAGCCAGAAATAGAAAGAAAAATACCATATGACATCACTTATATGTGGAATCTAAAAAAAAAGATACAAATGAACTTCCTTACAAAACAGAAAGAGACTCACTGGCATAGAAAACAAACTTAGGGTTACCACGGGGAAAGGGAGTGGGAAAAAATAAATTGGAAGTACGGGATTTGCAGATACTAACTACTATATATAAAATAGATAAACAACAAGGTCCTACTGTACAGCACAGGGAACTGTATTCAATAGCATCTAATGAAAAAGAGTATGAAAAGAAATATATATGTATAACTGAATCACTATGCTGTACACCAGAAATTAATACGACATTGTAAATGGACTATACTTCAATTAAAAAAATTTTTTTAAAGAACATATCCAATATTTTCTCATATAAATGCTAATCCCTGGGCATGAAAGATCTATTTAAGTACAACTGTAACCTTCCTTCTTCAGTACACCTGGGTTGATTTTCCAAATCCTGTTGTGTCCTGTATTTATAAACAAGGAGAATACTGTTATGAAATGTATCATTTTGTTAAATACCAAGTATTGTTATTAGTTACAGAGATTTATTGAAAAAAATTTATATAAAATTGTCTTACAAAAACTTGAATGCATTATCATACTTTATGAATTTCTTTGGATTATTTTTAGAAGGTAAATGATTTAGTCCTTTCAAATATTTGAAGACAAAACAGTGTACCCTGGATTATAAATCTCATGTTTTCATTAGGTTTTTTATAACTCTACCAAAAATCCAGTTAAAAAACTTATCAATGAAGAGTTGTAGAGTCAAAAGTAGTCCCTACTTCTTGGATTTAAAAAAAATTTTTTTTGATTTAATAAATTTACTTGGAAGGTCATGATAGTGCCATTGATTACTGAGAACCTCAATCAGTTCAAAACATGATGTCAACTGAAAAATACACAACCTAAAAGTTGAGAATTATGTTTTATTCAGGGACATTACTGAGGACTACAGCCTGGGAGACATTCTCTCAGATAGCTCTGAGGAACTGTTCCAAAGAGGGAAGGGGGGAGCCAGGACATATAGGAGTTTTTGCTGGGGGGAAAAAATATAGACATATATATGTAATGGATCATCAAAAGATTACTGCTAATCACAAAAACCAGACATCTGGAGTTAATGATTTTAGTGCTTTTCTATGTATGGGAAGGTGCAAGAGTTTGAGTTCACTGAATTACTCCTTTGATATGCATCTTTCTCAACTATCTAAGGCCAGTATTCTCTTTTTCTCCATCCTGAATTTCTCTGTTGGTGCACTGTGGAGGGCTGGGGGTGGGGATGGGGGGCTGCAGTGGCTCATGGCTTTATCTTAATTCTTGATGGTGGGCAACATTCATTGTTTACTGGAATGGCAGGCAACAGTCTTTGTCCGTAATGGTAATGACCAAACATAAGGAAAGAAATTGAGGGAGATTGTGAGTAGACAAACTAGAAATATAAAATTTATCTAATAGTCATGAATTTCATTCATAAGAGATCTTTTAGAATATCACTCAAAGCTAAGTTACCCTTACTTTGTCCACAGTTCTAATAAGCTTTCTCATTTGATTTCTCCCATTGTCAATAGATGAGAAAGTGGTAAATCAGAAGTGTGTAGACATTAGAAAGAAGAGTTCTTACAGCTGTCAGCCAATATACCAACAAATCAACAAATTCATTCTGAATGTTAGCTACTTTTCTGACACTTTAGCAGATGTTAAGGGACAGAAAAGTAGAAGTTATTATCCATGCCCTCCATAGCTTATACTTTGCTTGAGTGCAGAAAAGAGCTCCAAACAGGAAGCAAACAGAAACAAATAAATTATGTAGCACTGAACATAAACTTTTAAAAATTTCAGACAAGGAAGAAATCAGCAAAGGAGAAGATAACAAAAGTTTTCATGGAGGCCAAATCTTTAAAAAAAAAATAGAAAAATTAAAGTGGCCCTTTGTCTTAAGGACAAAACTAAATGTCTGAAAAGTGATGTCTTGAAATCATTATGGGAAACATTAAAAGTTTTAAAGAAAAAAAATTTGCTCAGAAGAGAAGATGAACAGAGTTTTAGGAAGCTTCAATATCTAAAACACAATGATTTTTTATTTTTGTATATGCCTAGAAAACTGAATAAGAAGAAATCAATTTACTGTATTGAAGGAAAGATTTAGATAAGGCACTGGAATGTACTCTTGAATACAATTTTTTTTTTTTGGTCTCCCTTTTATACGCTACTCTTTAAATGGTTTCAGTGAAACGGTGTGGAGGCAAAATAATGGGTTCAGTGACCTCTTCTGTAATCCTGGGTTGCATTATCTGTGGATGATCTATCGCCTCCCAGCCCCACCCTACCCTGCCCCACCCCAACAGCTGTGCCAATCCACAGGAACACCAACACCTTCTCAGCAGAAGTGGCTCTCCTTTAAGGAGGTTCACAGAGATTATCATCTGTAATCAGAATTCTGAACAAGAACTTCATGAAATGCTCTGCTCATGACCCAGGTTGGGAAACTGTCTGCAAGCATCAGTGTAAAACAGTGATGATAAAGGCCGTGGGCCAAAGGTTCTGACAGAGAACAAATATGCACACATCAAACTTGCTGCTGACTCTTTGGAGATAGACAGATATTGGCTTGGAATTTGAGGACCACCAACATAACCCCGAAATCTCTCTCTTACCAACAAGGAAAGCTATGTAGTTCTAAGATAAGCATTTAGTTATAGGAATTAAATGAGATTACAAATATATATGATATAAATGAGAATATAAATATATATAATGGTGTGGTATTATATGTGCATTTTTATATATATATATATATGTATATAAAGTGGTGTGATTTGAGAGGCACCAAGATAATCCCCCAAATCTCTCTCCCACCAAGAAAAGCAATGCAGTACAGTGAAGAGAGGATAGTGGGTGTCTCTCCCCAGGTAAAACACAGGCAACAAAAACCATAAAGTTCCTACCAGCCAGGCACACCTAACGATATATGTTTCAGGTAAGAGCCATTTGCAGTTTTGTCCTAGATCAAAAATTGCACAGAATAGTTCTCTAAAAATAGAACGTTTTCTTATTTTGGGGATGCCATTCACAATGTAACAACTACAGACATAACATACTTTTTTTAGGTGTAACTTGCATTATCAACACTTTTTTCATCACATCCTTAAGTTGAGACTATACAACCAAGAAAACAGTAGATCAAGCCCTGATTTGTAGTGTTTGTGAATTTCTGTGGTGTCAATGCTTCCACCACAGCCAATTTCAAGCTTCCAACTTTCCAACTCTGAAAAACAGAGCTGCAAAGGTGTGGGCAATAGCACACCATTCTGTAGTGTTTCCACCAGGGAGATATAATAGATACAAGGAATCTCAAGAGCAGAGATAATAGCAAAGTGCAGTGAAATAATTACTAAGTGAGGAGTTTTAAGAATTTATTATTATTGTGTTTAATATAATTTTTACTCATGAGTTTATATAATTTTCAATAATGGCTGTGTTTAACAACTAGCTCATGAAATTCCTGTAAATTGAACAATCAGCTCTCAAAAACCAGGATGAGCCAAATCCAGCACACCCCAGGTTCCATTCATTCCTGAGACCTAGCTATTTTTCCACCCTGATTTCAGGAACTGACAAACGCCCTCGTTTGCCCAATCTATATCAAGTTGCTTTCCAGTCACCTGCAACCAAAAGAATCTTGGCTTATTAAAGAGATCCCAGACAGCTCAAGGGGATGGAGACTGCTTCGTCTAAGAGGCAAGGTTCAAGCAGCTACCTCTGAAGATCAATATTCCAGCCTACCTAGATGTTAAATAGAATTTTCATCTATGGAAAAACCTTGCCACGTCATGCAGTGGTCTCTTTAAAAATCTGCCCCAGGTGAAGACTGTTTAATCAGCTGAACAGAGCCTGCAGGCCCCACGGGAGCTTGGGAGGATGTTCACCACTCACAACCGCTCCTGCCCATTCCCAGGAGCCCCAGCAACACTTCATGAAACTGCACAGGGTGGAACCCAGGCTTTTCCCTAGCGAGGAAGTGACTGCTGGAATGCCAGATGTGCCATTCCCACAGCAGCTGGTGGAGGGCCTGTCTCTCCCAGGGTGAGGAGCAGCCTCTGCAGAGACCAAGCCCCGGAAGTTTGCAAAGTTTCCACAGGCCAGGGAGAACACAAGCTATGCAGGCCTGAGGCAACACAGGATGAGAAATAGAACCATTATTCAGGGCTGATGTTCCCACCCACCTCCTTTGTTTCCTTCCACCAGTGTTTGGAAAACCTGTTTAAAGAGTTATTCCAAGTGTTTTTTCAAACCTCTAATCTGTCTTCAAAAATATCCTTGAAGAGGAAACAAAGATTGTTTGCTAGCAGTCACCGAGGGTGGAAATTGTCAGGAAAAGGCTTTCCAGCACACCTAGACGAAAGCCACAAATTAGGGCTGGGGAGGGCTTGGACAGAAACCAGCTGGGTCAATCAGTCAGCAATGCTGTGTGTCCCGCAGTTTTTAAAACAAGGGGCAGCTGAAATTCACGGCTCTTTGTGAAAGCTGGGGGTGGGAAGATGAGGGCAGAGGGGAAATGGTGCGGAGCAGGGGCAGAGATGCTATAGATGATTGGAAGCGGGGAGAAGGCTGGATGTGGGAAGCAAGTGTGCAGTTCTCTGAAATCTTGTTTAATGTACATTTTCTCAGGGGGGTTGAGCTGAACCCTTCAGCTGTGCATCTGAAGTTGATTAAAAACCTGAAATTTTCCATAATTGGACCTCATTAATAAATTCCTCAGGGTTCCAGGAGGCTCTGAAGAGGTAGAACAAGGGTTTGGAGAGATGAGAGCAACAGGAGGTTGTAAGATGCCAGGCTGTGGAGTTAATTCCATTTAATCAGCTTGGAGAAAGTTCGCATTCACAACAATCCCCAGGACGCAGGAGCCCTCCCGCCCTCTTCAGCCAGGCAAGATTTTCTCATTCGCTTCTCCCAACTTTTTAACCCCTATTTCCAACCTGGGTAACTAGCTGCCTGACATGTTCTGCAAGCCAATGGTTAGAAACCAATGCTTCTCTTCTCTTTCGGACCCTCACTGTTTCTACCATAGGTGTGATTCCAGCAGCTAAGAAGGGAAGGCTGCCACCTCTTAGTCTCCTCTTTTCATTTCCCATCCACCACCGCCCACCACTGCCCTGCCCCACCCTACTCTTCCCCTCCCACCTTTATTTCCACTTCTATTCTCAGTTGTTAGCTTGACCTCAAACTCGCTTGTAATCCCAAACCTTGAATTGAGACATTAGCATTGGCTTATTGCCATACCAAACCTTGAGTGGTTAGTAAGCAGCAAGCCTGCTTGGTTTGTTATGTGCCTTCATTTTTTCCTCTAGTAGAAGTAAGCCTGAGATGCAAAACATCCAAGGGTCAGATACCTGGGGAAAAAACAGAAGCAAATGGTGATACCCAAGCTGGGAAATCAACTTCTGAACAGGAAAGGACGAGAGTCAAATGCAGAATTTGCCAGGGCTCCAAATGGCTCCTTCTCATGGCATCTATATCTTGCAAATATTCCTTCCATTTCTGTGCATTTCAGTGGGATGTGTCATCCATTAAAACCAGTGAGAAAGAAGCACAGAAACATCAACCTCCATTCCCAAAGATCATCAACTTCCATCCCCAGGGACCTCAAGGTAACTGGTCTTCAGAGCAAGACTCACCCCAGGTCAAGGGTGGAGTGTCCTCTGTGGGATGTGTGTGTGTGTGTGTGTGTGTGTGTGTGTGTGTTTCAATGCCTAGGCTAGGGTTGGTTGAGCTGCAAAGAGAAGGGGCGAGAGATGGAGAGTAGAGGGTCAACTCACCAAAGTGTGGAACCTGAGGAGGTGGTCAACTCACACCTGCAGTGAACCTCCTTACTGCACCCTGCCCTCAAATTCAAACTCAGAAGCATGAGAGAAGTCTGCCTCTTTCACTTCCAACTTCGCTTCAATTCTCCTGTTCTCTTACCAGGCTGCATCTGGGGGTGTTCTTTCCTCTCAACTCTTCACCGTCCCTTACTATAACATCCCTGCACCCGCACCCCAATGTAGATTTTAAAAAGTTTCTTTTGCAAGGCTCTTTTTTATGTTTATAGAGAAATCCCAGGTGACCCAGTGTTGCTATCACAGTGACCTGGTGGCTGAGCTGAACCTCTCCCTCTCCTTGAAGGCCTTCTTTGTGTTCTTCCTCCCACCGTGGGGCATTATCCTCAGGCCATCATAAAGGAAAAGACCGATTAATGTGCCTACAAAAAGAAATTAAATAAAAAAAGCAAACATTTATATGGCAAATATGGTGTGTGTCATAAACAGAGTCAAAAGACAATTTAAAAACTGGAGAAAATCCCTTGCAACATATCTGACTGACAAAGGTCTGGTTTCTTAAAGAATCCTTCTAATTCAGTAAGACAAAAGGGCAAAGGAAATTAACCATCCACCCATTAAAAAAAATAGATACAATAGATGAACGAGACCTCTCAACATTTAAAAGACAAAAATCAAAACAAGGCAGTGCTTTCCCCTATGAGATTGGAAAATACTAAAGGTCTGGTATTTCTCAGTGTTGATAAGAACAGGGGAAACAGGCAGTCACATACTGTTGGTGGGAATCTCAGTAAGTATAGTTTTGTATAAGTAAATTTGGCAGCATGTTGCAAAATTTTTTAAACGTGCATATACTTTGACCCAGAAATTGCACTGTGAAAGATGTATTGTATAGATATAAAAGTACACAAATATACACATACAAAGATGGTCAATGAAACTTTACTTGTAATTAAAAACTAAAAAAAATATGCATATATAGGCTACTACACTGATTTTAAAAATTCTGAGAGGATATTAAAGACCTGGTAAAGATAGATATCTTAGTTTGCTGGGGCTGCTGTAACAAACTAACACTGACTGGGTGGCTCACAGACAACAGAAATGTATTGCTCACAGTTCTGGAAGTACTAAGTCTAAGATCAAGGCACCAGCGTGGTCACCTTCTGGTGAGAGCCTTCTTCCTGCCTCATAGCTGGCACCTTCTCGCTCTGTCCTCACATGGTAGGCGGGGCTAGAGGTCTCTCTGGGCCTCTTTTGTAAGGGCAGTAATATACGGGCTCTACCCTTATGACCTAAGCACCTTTCAAAGTCCCACCTCCTAATACTATCGCCTTTGGGGGTTAAGATTTCAACGTGTGAATTTGCGGGAGGACAGAAATATTCAATGGGATTGGAGGTGAGGAAAGAGAGAGGCTTTTTTTTTTTAACCTAAAATTCTTCTGTTTTTCTTAATTTTTTACCAAGTATTTTTTTTTAAAACATTCATTTTTAAATCAATAAACAAACTAAACTCTGGCTATACCTGTTGTGCTGGTTGCTAACACTTTTCTGTTGCCCCCAAGAATTCCCCAAGACAAGCCCAAGTTTCACCAAACCAGCCCCAATTGATTAATCCTTCAAATTGAGCAAGACCTTTGATATAGAGATATATTGATATATAACCATATATCAATATGGAAGAAAGCCCCATATCAGAATAGTTGACAAAAGACAAAAATTTAATCTCTTGAAGGTCCCTTTGCCAGCGACTCTCTCAGAAAGAGCTGAAAGAGGCTGGGTTGCAAAGCAATCAGGTGGGGTTTTGGAATAAGCAGCCACGAGTTCCCCCTGCTCCCTCCAAGTTGGGGCTGGTCCAGGTGGGGCAGGGAGCAGGTCAGCAGGGAGGTTGGTGGGCACAGGGACACCTGTCAATCTGACACCAGCAGGCCCCTCTCTCTTGGCTGTACCCACTGTGAGGAAGAGATGAGGAGGCTTAGAATCCTGCCCTAGAATACAATTCCAACTACATGATGTTCTGGAAAAGGCAAAACTATGGAGACAGTAAACAGATCAGTAATTGCTAAGGGTTGGGAGTGAGGATAGGGGTGAATAGATGGAGCACAGAGGATTTTTAGGGCAGTGAAACTACTGTAAAATGATACAGTATGATACTGTGCTAGTGGACAGATGTCATTATACATTTGTACAAACCTTAGAATCCGCAATACCAGGATGGAATGGAATGTAAACTGCAGACTGCGGGTGATTATGATGTATCAATGGAGATTCATCGATTGTAACAAATGTACCACTCTGGTGGGGGATGTTGCTAAAATGAGAGAGGCTATGCAGGTGTTGGGGGAAGGGGATATATAAGAAATCTCCGTACCTTCCTCTCAAAAAATGAAGGTTTTTTTTTAATTGACGTATCCACAATGTTGTGTTTGCTTCAGGTGTACAGCAAAAGTGATTCAGTTATACATATACATATATATATTCTTTTTCAGATTATTTTCCATTATAGGTTATTAAAGATATTAAATAGAGTTCCCTGTGCTATACAATGGATCCTTGTTTTTTATCTATTTTATATATAGTAATGTGTATCTGTTAATCCCAAACTTTATGAGACAACACATTATGCTTAACGTGTGCTTGTTAGGTGCTAAGTAAAAGCAAATCCTGCCCCAGGCATTGTTACTACAGTCACTGGGAGGAAGGGTGGTGCTGTGTGCTCATCTCTTCCCTCCTTCCTGTGGCCTGAGACACTTTTCACCCCTGACTGGACTCCTTAGGGCTTGGCCAGGTTCCACCTGGAATTTCACTCTTAACTATTTGGGGATGAAGTGGGGGCTTCCATTTTTCATTCCACATCCATTTATAACATGAAATTTTACAAGAATACCTTCCTGCATTGCTTGTTTAAAAATAAAATAAATAGAACTTTGCAATGTATTAGTTAAGCCTCTGACTTCAATGACAAACCAGATGTCTGCTCAAGCCTTCTACTCTCTTGGATATAACCTTGACCTAAACCCCCCTTCTGAGGCTTGAGACAGGTCCATGCCATCTCCACAAGTGTCCTGCTGCCTTCATCCCTCATCTTCCTCTTTGCCTGTGCCCCACTGCCTCCCTGTGCAATGTCTCAATGAAGCTTCACACCAGGATGTTCTCAGACCCCACCCTTCTCTGTTTTCACAAGAAACCCAGGCATTTCACAAGTTTAGGAACTCTAGGGCATCAAGATAAGGCATAGCTGGGCTCCTCACCATTTTCAGCCCCTGAAGGAGTGGAGTCCACATTCTCTCACTGCCTGCCTTCTTCAAGCACCCTTAGGAACTTCGGTGAATCTGTTTCTTTCCATTTGAACAAAAACTAACTCTAGCTAACTTAAACCAAAAGGAGAAATATGTTATGTGAATATAGGGAGTTTCAGGGAATTCAGACAGACTCTAAGAAGAACTGAAAAGTCCAGGCAGGACCAACTCTGTGTCTCCTCTCTGCTTACACATCTGCTGCATTCTTCTCTCTCTGCAGTCCATTTCCTCTGCTTCTCAATCTGCATGGGAGAAGCAGCTGCACCTTAGCAACCAAGCATCCAGGTAAATAGAAAGATAAATTGGCTGCTTCCAAACCCCAGTCCCAAATTTCTGGGAAAGAGTGTCAGTTTGGCCCTTGTCTAATTATCTCCAGCCAGAAGGAAGAGGGTCTTATAGCAGCAAGTCACATGAAAGGGGAATTGTTCATGGCTAGGCACCCCTGGGTGTGTAGCAATCTTACAGAATGGATAAGTAATGTTCCTCCTAGGATTTGAGATTTGGTTATATTTACAAAAATGGTATTTGTTCTGTTTTGTTTTATTTTTACTAAAATGAAACAAAGAATGCATGGACTTTGAGATCCGACTCATTTGCTTTTGAGTCTTTGCTTGGTCACTGCACTTAATAACTGGGCAATGTTGACAAAGTCACTTAACCTCTCTGGTTCTTAGTGTCCTTGGCTATGAAATGAAGATGAGTACCCATTCAGAGGTGGTTGTGAGTAGGGGATGATCTTATTTATCTGAAGCATTCACTTCACAGTGGTTCTCAGTAAAGGTTTTTCTTCCTTCATTTAGGCTCCTGATGGAGTGAGAGTAATCTTTCTATGACAACATCTGGCCATGATACTCCCTTGCTTAAAAGCCTTTCCGTGGCTCCCCATAACCCTCAGAATAAAGTCCGGCCTCCTCAAGATAAAATAAAAAGCCCTAAACATCTATTCTCCACACTAGTCTCTCCCCATCACACCTATAACCAAGCCATGCTTGCAGTTCCCAGCACCCATGATGCTTTCTCTCCTTTCTTGGCCACCATTTCCACCCACAAGATTGTAAGGTTGTACTGAGTCCCTCCCATATGCTCCAGGACAGGAACTCTCTTCAGCTTCCCCAGGAACCAGCCTGCCCAGCTTTAACTGTTCTAGGGACTTTACATTGGAAGGTAGCCCATTCCACTGTTAATTTCTAGAAAGTTCTACTTTTCTCATGCCAACTGGCAATAGAGCCAAAAATGCTTCCCCAGCACTTCTACCCAGTGGTCTTAGCTTTTACCCTGAAACAACCCCCAAACTACTGGAAGCTTGAGTCAGTTACCCTCTCCTCCACTTCCCCAAATCTATCTTTCCATCTCCTTTCACTGAACCTCAGGAGATGTGGTTCAGAGAATATAAGTCATCCCATAATATCCTCTAGTTTATCCCTATTCATCTCAAAGCCTGGTGCTCAAGTGAGACTCCAGCCACCACTGTCCTACTATGGATCCTACAAACCTACACAGCTTCAGACTGAGTCACTCAAGTAAGCAACCTAACATCCTGTGGAGTATCTGGTCAATGACACCCCCTCCAAGTCCTTATCATATGACCAGCTATCATGCCAAGTCCTGTCTCTCCCCACCCCTGGACTTAGACAAGTGACTGAAATTACACAAGAAGCCAAGGGCAGAGACCAGGAGACATCTCAAGATTTATGATTTCTAATCTGTTGAGGTTCAGCAGTTGAATTGTCTATAATTCTTTGATGGCCTTCTATATGTTGATATAACAGTAAGTATGGCTGAAGTTTACTGAGGGTCTGCTGTATATCAGGCTCTGGGCCAAGCAATATACATACATTTTCTCATTTGACCCTCCCTACAAGGACTTCACCAATGAGTAAACTGAACTTTGGAGAGATTAAGAAATATAATCAATAGCGCAATAGAATGGAGGGTTAGGTTAAACAACAAAGCAATAAAGTCTTAGAACATATCCAGTATGGCAGCTATGGAGTCCCATATTTCTCCCTTATAGTTAGGCATTTCCTAATTTTAAACCCTTAGTACCCAACCTTGACTTCATTTAAACACAGGAGAAAGAGGACTCACATCAAGCAAATGAAGCCTAAAGGTCCAGAGGAACAGCCTTCTTTCAGGTCTTCATTTTCTCAGGTGTTCAGGTGCCTTCTTACAAGATGTGTGGAAGCCATACAGCTTTTGCCTCACCCACCCACCCTTTTAATTAACCTGAGTGTGGTGTAAGAACACATTTCGCAGCCTTGCAAAGCTTCTGTAGACATTTGCTGTCTCTCTTACATTTAAATAACAACCCTGCATCTCTGATTAATTTGATGATCCCCAATCAATCTGATGCAAATTGTGGTAAACTCTTGTTTGTTTATTTAACACAATTCCAAAATTTCTTTATATTAAATTTTTAAAAGGCAATAGTGACTTATTATTATAGCTAAACCATGAAATGAGAAACTGGCATTGTTTGGGTTGGTTTCCATGTAAAGAAGAGCTTATGAACCCTGTGACCTTCTGGTGACACTGACTAGCTTGACTAGCAGATAGAGTAGTGCTCAATCACATCACTTTCCTTGTAATCACTGTATATTGAAGAGAGATTTGTCCATCAAACCTTTCACCCACTTCTGGAACTCAGTGGGACCAGAGGCTGTCAGCCAATATCCTGGGCAAAGGCTCCCACTGGAAATTTCTGCTGGTTGAACTCAAATCTCTCCTTGCTTGTTCTGAAGCAGGATCAGACATCTAACTGCTCACTGTGTGGCTTCCCAGAAGATTCAGAAATATGCTTGATGTGGGTATGGGATGGGGACAGGGGAATTCTTGTGGCCTATGGAGCAGTGAAGGGCTCCAAACACAACATTAGGGTTTGGCAAAACCTAAGAACATCATGCCAAGACCTTTTCCCTTCACTTTTAAGCCCATATGCATTTCAAAGGGAACTTAGTCCTCATTTCAGGAGTCATCAGTGTGCAGTGATATTAGCACTAAGGACTAGTTCTAAAATATCCCACTCTTTTTTTTTCCTATCCAATTTCTACTTATCCCTCAGAATCTAGTCCCTTTCCATCAAGACTTCTCCATCAGAAAGGGGAAATGGGGCAGGGGGATAAGGAGTTTGGGATTAACAGATACACATTACTATATATAAAAAAGATAAACATCAAGGACCTATATAACACAGGGAACTATATTCAATATCTTGTAATAACCTATAATGTAAAAGAGTCTGAAAAAAATGTATATATGTATAACTGAATCACTTTGCTATACACCTGAAACTAATGCAACATTGTAAACTAACTGTACTTCAATTTTTTAAAAAGTAGTTTTAAAAACTGAATAATAAAAATAGACTTCTGCATCAAGTCTTCCACAAACACTGTGGCCCAGAGTAACCACTAGCCTAAGACAACATAACACTCCTTGCTAGAAAGGTGGCTCTCGACCACGTAATTCTTATGACACTTTTGAATTGTTTACCTATTTGTGTATTCATGTGTATATCCACATCCATATTACAATTTTTAATGCACTTACTCAAAAACTACTTAGTGATAACCTGCTACTGCCAAACCTTGTGCTTGGTACTAGGGATGCAATGGAGCACATCAGGGCCCTTCCAGAACTCACAGTGGGGAATTGGATCAGCAAAGTTCAGTGTAGACAACAGAACCCACTCAAGGTATTTCCAGCTGAAAGGGATTTAGTGAGGGAATGGAGTATTTACAAACTATTGGAAGATCTGACAAGGAAGTCATGGGACCACCAATGGACTGTTTATTTTACGGTCCTATGATTTTAACTTGATGTAGAAGTAGGGCAGATGCTGCTGCTGCTGCTGCTACTGCTGTCTCCTCACAACTGACTCACACCCACAAGGCTGGAGGCCAGACAGGGGATGCTGAGTTCACCCACCACAACTGACTCTAACATCTATACAGCCTTGCTCACCAGGAAGAGAACTTTATACGTATTTTCTGAATTTTGGAGAGAGAGGAAGGAGAGGATGAGTGCGGCCACAGATTTCTGTGTTCTACACAGCATTATACAGCAGTCAGGCATGTGCTAAACAGACAAGACCAAACTGCCTTCTCCATCCTGTAGATGGTAGATTTTTAAGTCAGACAACAGTTTATAGTTCATATTTCTCTCCTGGGCCAGACTTGTCTGCTTTCCCCATGCTTTTCTTTTAGCTTTAAAACCTCTATTCATCTTTGAAGATACAGCTCAAGCATCACCTCTTCCCTGAAGTCTTTCCTCATCTTGCTAAGAAGAAAACTGGCCATTCCTTCCTTGGGCCCCCATGGGAGCAGATGTAGATGCTCATCAGGGAGCCTGCCACACTTATTTACACTCATACAACCAGTCTCTCTGCGTGACCGTGAGCTGTGTAAGGCAATTCTGTGGCATGTGGTAGACACAGAATGAATGATCCCTGAATGAATGGGCAAAGCTGGGGCTCTTACCATAGACTCAGACACAGGTAGGGATTCCAGTGGTACCTGTTACTATATCCAGTCAGAGAAGAACCAGGTGAATGAGTCTTCCTATTTTTCACCTAGGCTGAAATTTTGGACAATGTTAGTGTATCTTAGCTTTGGTACATTTTGGGGCAAGTGCAAGACACTGTAGTAAATAACTGAATAAGTGTCCCTGAGGAGAAAATAGGAAGCAGAAAAAAAGTTAGCATCTGTTAGGAGCCTTTTAGTTGCAATTAAGTGAACTGAGCTAACAGAAATTACAGAAATTAACAGAAACTAAACTCAAATGAGATAAAGGAATAAAAGTGAATGTTCTGACCAGCATAATGGAAAGATCAGGGTTCTGGCTTCAGGCATAGCTGGATCCAGTCTATACCCTATATCATCAGGGGTTTGTCACTTTGGCCCAGTTTTCCTCTGTGGCCTATATTCTCACAGAGACTTCCCAGGTGGTAGCAAAGGTGGTCCCCACAGCTCCCAACTTATACTTTACTCAGTCAGCCACCTTAGTGAAAATGGGGAGTCTTTTTCACAATACTTCTCCCAAATCTATCTGCTCAGGATTGACTCTGATGTGGCCCAGTCTGGGTCCCAGTTACCTCTACCCAAAGCCAGGAGGATAGAAGATGAAGGCCAGGATGCTGTGTCCACCCAGAAACCAGGGGGACTCATGGTCAAATCAATCCCATCAACACCCACAGGCTAAGTGTGGCAGGGTGTGGCACTTAAAAGAAAATTAAGGTGGTGTTATAAGAAAGAGGAGTATGGATGGTGAGTAGGAAAAACAACACTGTTTCCCACAGTGGGCCTCTAGTACTTCACTAGCTCCAAAGCAGCACTCTTTATTTTTGAAAGAGACTTTGAATTACTATGAGGCTCAAAAGCAGCAGCAAAACTGGGGCCATTCTCAGGGTGCTTCTCTGATGGGCTGCCCAAGGGGACCAGCACAAGACAGAAAAATTTGACATCATTTCTACGTTTCCGTTGAGATTGGGGGTAGAAGGGAAAAAACCATCAGTGTGGGGTCTTGAGTAGTAAAATGAGAATAAAAAGGAAGAGGCAAAATGCTTGAGATGTAAATGTAATGAACAACAGAGAATAATTGACAAGGAAGTGGCTTCCTCTCATGTGTCAGTCCAGCCTTGTGAAGAACAAGAGAAGTACCTTTTCTGGAGCCTCAGCTGTTCTGCTGCCTTTCCAGCCGCCTCCTTGGGAAGAATGAGGCTTTAACAACCAGCATGGTGTCAGGGCTGGCTTCCACCCAAGCCCGAACAGTGCCCCCATTGAGGGACCCCGGGGCCAGCCCTGGATGCCTCTCCCTTCTCCTGCTCCCCTCAATGGGACATTTGTGGGATTAACAAGGACTGGGAGCTACACTGCCCATCTCCTACAAGCCCCCAGCAGCTGCAGGATTCCTCAGGAACTCCACTGGGCCCCTGCACGTCTCTGCAAAGAGACCAACAGGAGGGATGCTGGGTTCAGGGAGGGGTCCCTAGGAGCCTCCCGGATGAGAGAGAAAAGTACTCCTCAGTTCTCTCCCTTCCAGGCCTTTCTCCCATCTCGTGGGATGGTGACTCTTCACTTTCCAAACATTTGGTATCCTGCTTTCTTGCAGGGAAGACACCCTCCTGTTCCACTCTCCTTGCTGGCTGGGAGACAGAAGAGAGAGGAGGAATAAGCTGAGAGCTGATGACTGCAGCCATATTCAAATACTCTGTCCTCATCGTCCACCTTCAACGCTGAGATAAAGTGACCTAGTAAGAAGGTGGCTAAACAATCCCCATCAAACACCAAGATCACAGCTACTGTTCATACTGATCTTTTAATCCCACAGCAATACGAAAGAACAGTAGACAGAAGAGTCTGTTTCCCCTGCGCCCATTAGGTAATGATCCTGCTGTAGCCCTGGGGAAACAGGCCAGCATACTGTACAGGACAGGCAGGTGAGGATGTATCGTCCCTGGCTTCCTGCTTCCATAGGATATAGAGACATGATTATATGTTTTCATTTAAGATGTGCAAGTTGCCCAAATGTCTCCCTCTGGGAGCTTATTCTTACACATGAAAATCTCCCATTCTTACAACATTTCCTTTGTTTGTAGATTAAAGCAAGTGTAGTTTGCATGAACAGAAACACACCTGTTTGGTGGGAACTTACAGAAGTCTAAATTTCTCTGGGCTCCAGACCTCATGCCTTATAAGTCATTAATGTAGTGGGATGCAGGTGATCCTGTCTTTCCCAGAGTGACAGCTGGGATAAAGGAGAAGTGCTACAGCTCCAGAGACAAACTTTGCCTACTTGGCAAGGGATAGAATCCAAAGGAAGATCTAATACAGCTTCACACTTCAATCTCCCCACAACCTCCTTGCCGGAAGGTTGGCCTCATTTGTCAGGATCAGGGGACTCCCTCCTCCCATGCCAGTGCATTTTGCTTTTGAACGAATTTTATTTATCAGATAATTATTCTTTATATCAAATCCCGAAGGAGTTCCCTGCAAACTCCAGACATTGATCTTGGTCTTGCCCCAGTGCTAGACACTCAAATTCCAGGAAACTCTCAATCCCTCAGATAAATATTTCCACACAGCAGTCACTCAGACCTCCTCCTGAACTTTTCCTCTTTGAGCTGGATCATGGCTCCTGCAAATCCTGCAACAGTTTCCTATATGAGACAGTTACCTGCTTTTTGCTACCTCGTTAACTGTCTCCAAACAAACTCAGATTTGTCTTTGACACTTCTAAAGATACGGGATTCAGCTGAGGTTTAACAGGGTTAAAATACAGGACCATCCTTGATAGGGGGATCCTACCTCCATGAATGCATTCTAAGAGCTGATGCTTGTCATATGACACTGGACTCCCACTGAACTTCCTGGTGATAAAACTCATGACACTTTTCACATGAGCTTCTGTTAAGCCAGTCATCTCCAGTCAACTGATCTTTTTTAATCCAGGATCTAATATTCATTTCTTGTTAAACTTTATCCCCTTGGTTTCAGTCCAGCAATCTAACATGTGGAGGTCTTTTAGGAATATTGATTCAGTTAGTAGATTCTCCCAAATTTATGTGATCTTCAAATATCCAAATATGTGTTCTATATTTGCATTCAAATTATTAGGAAAAGTGATAAGCTCAGATAAAGAGCCCTGAAGCCAATGTTAGAAATCTTACAATGCCATGTTCAAAACCATGTCAATACAAGAAAAACAGATGCCAGAGCACTGAGTTCAGTCCTACTTTCCAGCCCAGAGACACCTCACATAAAAGAATGCCATATTGCTGGACAGAAGGAAGTATTTTTATGTTTTTATGGGTATTTATTTATTTATTTATTTATGCTTTCCAGAGGTTGGCTGTAATTTTCAGTATAGAAATAATATAAAACAGAAACAGACTCACAGATATACAGAACAAACTTATGGTTACCAGGGGGTAAAGAAGGTGGGAAGGGATAAATTGGGAATTTGAAAGTTGCACCTCTTGGGGAGTGATGGAAATGTTAGCTATCTTGATTGTGGTAGTGGTTCCATTGGTGTATACATCTATCAAAATTCATCAAATTGTACACTCTGAAATATGTGCAGTTTACTGCACAGGAACCATACCACAATAAATGTGTTTTTTAAAAAAAGAAATTATGTGGAGCCATTTTAATTGACTTTGGATAGGGGTGGTCAGTACTGTTTTTCATACTCCATAAACATAAGATTCTATGTATGCAGCAGAAGTAACGGCCATTTAACCTGTCTTATGTATAAGTAATGGGTCTCTGATCTTCAAAGATTATTTTTATTAAAACAGCCTTCTTGCCCAAATCCTGCTTTCTCCTTTCTAAGACAGATTCCCAAACTAAAGTCTATCCAATCAGTATGACAACAAAAGCCACATCAAAACTTTATTCCTCCTGTATTTTCTGGAATTCTCCAAACCCTGCCCAAAGAGATGCTATGTTTTCATTTCCCAGGGAAAAATAGAACCACTCTATAAGTTATTTGCAGAAACTAGAATGAATTCCATATCCAAGTTCTTGCAAAGCTGATTTGAATGTTCGGTTAAGGCAGTTCTCAGGGTGGAAGACTCTCAGTCTGAATGCAGAAATCCCTTTTGGCAAAGTCATATGAAAACCATCTCAATCAGATGTTTTTTCTAAGCCATTCCCCAGCTCTATGTCTACAGAGGTTGAGTGTGAGCTGAAAAATGGATTGGATAATAACATGAGAATAAATAAGTCACTTATTTCAGATTTCTAATGGAAAAATAGATAACTGAAAAAGAAACTCACAGCTAATTTCAAATTTTGAACTAGCCTCATCGTGGGATGAACAACGAGACAGGAAACCCCAAGTACTTCTGGGGTCAAGTCCACTGGAATACTAATCCCTTTCCTATAAGATCCCATTACAAATAATAAGTTGGATCATAGTTTACCTTCCCACATTTCAGCCTTATAAAAGCAAGTTTACTTCTCTCCAGGTGGAGTTTACCTTTTTCCCCTTTCCAAATCCTGTTCAAAACATGTACTCTTTTCCCAATCATTTTGCAGGAACTGTTCTGATATGATAAAATGTTACTTCCTTCATTCTGTTCTAAAGTCCAGCACCTTCTCACACAGTCACCAAATCCGTCCTTCATAGTATCTTCTCATCCATCCCCGCCTTTGTTTCCCTTATTACTTTCTATAGGCATGACATCTAACCTGTCTTTCAGGCTTGGGGATTGCCCTTTCCTTTAATACCCAGATATAATTCTTGGAACTACAGAAGTGCCCGTCTCATACTTCAGAAGATTAGCCCCAAGATGCTTCCCTTGGGAGATTGCCAGTCACCTCTCTCCCCAAACCCCTGGTCCAGGCTCCTCCTAGTCAGATCTGCCCCTCTTGTCCACTCTTCACAGCCCTTTGTCCTTCACACATACGCTGTTCTTGCCTGTTCCCTCCACAAGTCACCGTGAACATAAAGTCCATGTTGTGTAAGACTAACACTGAACTTTTGGAAAATTTGGGAAGGAATTATATAGCACAACATAAAATTTAACTCAGGCATCACTGCTGCTAATGTCTATCCGTAAAGAGTCCCTTCCTGGCCAAGTTACTGGGCCTGCCCTCAGAATGGAGTCCCATGTACCACTTCCTCTCTTCCTCACCTACCAAGGGAAAACTCAGTCTTCCTTAGTATTAAAAAAACAACCAACCAAAAAGCTACACAAATTCAGCCATCTCGAAGTACAGATATGTCTGTGGTCAGGTTTTTTTTTTTGTAGCAATTTTCTTAATTCAACAAGCAAAAAAAATATTTTTGATGTCATAAAAATGCAAAATTGCTTGAGCATTATTTTTTTAAAAATCACAGTACACCTATATGACGTAATAGCAGTCAGTTCTTTAAGATTATTCTGCTACCTCTAAAAGAAGCAGCCTCTGAACAAATATTTGCAGCAGCTTCTTTCAGTTTGTGGGGAAATTACTTTTTATGTAATGTTAAAGAAAACCAGGATCCAAAATCTTACAAGGAGTATAATTTCAACTCTGTAAAAAGTCTGGAAGAAAGCATGACAGATTATCAGCAGGGATTATAAGTGTATGGGTGGTTGCTATTTTATTGCTTAAGCATTCCTGTGCTTTTAAAGCCCACTGGAATCACTGTCTTTTAAGATCTTGTAGACCATTGAGATTCACGTACACCAATACCTGCCTGGAAGATGCAAGACTGTTTTCAGGCTAGGGTTTTTCCTAATCCCATGGAAACATCTCGTTCCACAAGATTCAGTGCAAACATCACCAAATATGCCTACCTATCCCCCTTCTCACTGGGCAGTTGGTTGCTTCCTCCACCTCTAATCTATAACACTCTGTACAACTTGTGAAATATTTCTCACATCTGTATCAGTCAGGGTCTCAGCAAGAGACAACTGGCACCCTTACACTGAAAAGAGACAGACTCTTTACTAAGAAGCAGGGTGTAAGAAACCACAAAAGACAGTGCATCCCCAGGGAAAATAAGAGGAGGCTCTGTTACCACCCATAGCCTTAAAAGGTAACAGGAGGGAGTGGTTCCCAGAGCCTGAGAAGGAATGGGAAGGATCCTTGACAGAAACTGCAACCATAAGTAGAAAACCCTTAGGAAAGGGACCAATTCATTCTCCTCCCTCCTTCCAAATATCTACTGGTGCTCATCATTGGCCAAATCCAGCTGGAAGCCAAGGGGCAAGAGAGCTTTTTATGTGGTCCATATTGGGTAGCCTCCCAGGAAGAAAGCAAGGAGAAGGATGGCGAGTGGACCTGGAGGGGTAAATCAAAGATTCAGACAGTAACGTAATTATTAATTTCCAAGTGTAGCCCCAGTGTCTGTTACCTGAGGTTCTCTCTTTCCTTTAATATTGCAAAACCCATAGAGCTCAAGGCTGCATCCCATGCACTGCAAAGTCCCAACCTCTTACATTTTCTCTCCACAGGATTTCAGGGGATGAGTCTTCTCCTAAGCTGGGCCTTGCTTCATCCTCCCTGCTTCCTCCATCTGCCCTCCTCTCACTAGACCACTTCCTCCCGTGCTGGACACCACCCTTCTTCCTTCCTTTTTCTCAAATCAGCATGAATTCATGGGTTATTGTATGTGTCAGACTTTTAACTGAGTGCTGGGGGATAGAGTATGTAGTAGCAGCACAGTATAAGGAACAACATCAAACCCTTTGTTAGGCATCTCTTTCATAAATATTCATCAACCATTCTCTACCGTGAAGAATTTCTCAGCTGTGCTCATCACCATCTCCCAGGGACCCCATTCCCTGAAAGGGTCTTCTGTTTCTAATGACAAAATTCCAAAACTCTTAACTATGTTACATTCTTGTCTAAATCTTAAGATATTTTAATGCAGTCATTTTAAAAAATCAAATTGGAAAATTTTATAAATAAAGTTTTATTGGAACCAGGGCCAGAATTAGGGTGAGGAAAGTGAGGCAAGATTATATGTGCAGAATCAGATCCTCTCTTTATTTAAAATTTGCATATTTTGTTCTTCATGGATTTTTTTTAAATTTTGATGTTTAAGTATAGCATTGTAGTAGTATTTATCTTGATCACTAAGTTGTTTGGCATCTCTTTACTTCTGCACCCAAGGCAAGTGCCTCCCATCACCTTAGTGCTGGCCCTGCCAGTGCAGGAAGTGGGGTGCGAGGCCAGGAGCTCATTTTGCTGCATTAAATATACCCATTAAGCTGCTTTTCCAAATCAAAAGATAACTTCTTTTCCCAAGCAGAATTTTGCTTTCAAACCCCTGACAATTTTGAGACTAACTTCTTGCTACCCCTCCATTGGACCATGAGATCCCTCAAGATAGAAAATGATGCTTCATTTGCTTCTATATTCTGAGTGCCTAGACTTAGTAGGTGACTTATAAATACTTAACTGAATACAAGGATCCAGTGAAGAGATTTGTTAGTAAGGGCAGTTTGTTAGTTGTTGAATTTATTTAGAGCTTTTCTTTTTTATGTTGAAATGCAAAAATCTTAGGAAACTAGCTGGCAAAGTCCTGAAGAGATCATTCAATCTAATCTTTTCATTTTACACATTAGGAGACTGAGTCTTCCATCTATGGTTATATTTGCAAGCAATTTGCTCAGGGTTTACCAAGATTCATTAATAGTTCCCACTGTCAGGGTGCATCTCATCTGAATAATTTTGATAGCATCCCAGTGGGCAGAAAGGAGCAAAATTTTCCAGGGGGTTCAGGAAGCACCCCTGTTATTACAGTGCTGTCATTTCTCACAACAGAAATCTAAGGGCATGGAAAATGGAGTTCATCACATGAACACACCCAGGAGATAGGAAATGGGAAAATTCCTGACGCCTAACCCAATAACCTGAGTCGGAATCAATTTTTATCAGAATGAGATGCAGAAATACTAATATCAAGGAGAATCTCAACTTTTATATCAGAGCCAGAAAAACGTATTTGCCCAAGATAAAGGCATAAGTGAGAGAGTTACAGAGAGAAGGACAGCGGTGACAAGAAAAGCTTGCTTCTTTACAATGAACTCATTGTGTCAAACTGGTGAGGCACCCAGTAAGCTGACAAGGGTCCCTTCACCCCTGCGCCCAGGACAGTTTGGCTAAAGGACATCTAGGGTGACAAGCCGCAAACAGTCACCACTAATCTCTTATCCCGGAATAGCCCAAAGAACCCGTCGAACCTGACTGGCTGCCCTTCAGAAACACCTTTGGAATTCTTTGTTCAGTCCTGCTTGGTTTACACTGGACTGTCTCTCCTGGGACTTCTCTGACGGCCTGATCTTCAGCCACGACAACATCCCCCAAGAGACCCACCAACCCCCAGATTTGCTCAGCAGGTGACACTAATAAGATCCAATTAGAAGTAATACATTCAAAACAGACAAGGCACGCATTCACACACAAGTCAGAGTTGCCACAAAGTCCCTTCTTCCTCACAACATTCCCGAGGCAGAAAAGAGGTCAAACTGACGTTGAAGAAGAAACGTCCTTTTCTGATCAGTTACCATGGCAATACCAGCCCTCTCTCCCCAGGGCACCTGCCCACAGGGTTTGCACCTGCCAGCTGGTAGCAAGAGTAGCCCAGCAGCCTTAGTTCCCTGACATTGGGCTCATTTCACCAACAAAGGTGCCGGCAGTGCCAGTTGGCTTCATGATATGGATACCTGCCCACTAAGCATTGGCGCAGAGATCAGGGACTTTCACAAAGGCCAGCCAACAGCTGGCAGGCAGGCACCGCCAGGTCATTGTCATCCTGGGCTGAATTGGAGACAAAGGCTCTGTCTGTAACACAGCATCCCTCCCTCCCTCAGTGTTTTATTTTCAGCTCCAGGTCCCTTTCTGTGGGAGGGCCCTGTGGCCGAAGGTGCCTTTCTTGGCTTTTGTTTTGTTCCTTTAGTATTAACCTGCCTGTGCACACTGGTGTATAAAAGCTTGCCCTGTCCCATGTCTCATTTTATTGCAGATCAGAAAACTTGCCATAAGTCATCCCGGGCCAGTGGGTTCAGATTAGGAGCTGGTAACCAGAAGCCACGTCAGACTTCCCCCGCTGGCTCCACACCAAGGCCTCCAAGGATTTCTTGTCACATGAGGTTAGTGGAGTTTCACATCCTCTAAAGCAAATCTCTGTCGAAACTCTCAAGTCTCACACGGCTTCAGCTCAAAACAACAGCCCCACTCAGCTGCCTTCCTAACCATTTCGAGCATCGAGTCAGGAGACCTGGGTTCTAGTTTCAGCTTAGAGCAATCACTGGTCCTTAATCGCTTCATATAGAAAATCAAGGGCCAATATAGCTATCACTAGGGTCCCTTTCAACTCTTAAAAAAAAAAAGACACAAATGAACTTATTTACAAAACAGAAACAGACTCACAGACATAGAGAACAAACTTATGGTTCTCAGGGGGAAAAAGGGGTGGGAAGGGATAAATTGGGAGTTTGAGACTTGCAGATACTAACTACTACATATAAAATAAATAAACAACAAGTTTATACTGTATAGCACAGGGAACTATATTCAATATCTTACAGTAACCTATAATGAAAAAGAATATGAAAACGAATATATGTATGGATATGTATGACTGAAACATTATGCTGTACACTAGAAATTGACACAATGTTGTAAACTGACTACAATTCAATAAAAAAAAGATACCAAAAAATACCCTTTACTCCCCCCTTTCTCTACTGCTTTCTAAAGATGTTGCTAACCTGAGAATCTCTGAAGATGAATAGAGATGAGTTAACAAAAAAAAATGGACATACACAACAACATGGATGAATTTCAAAAATACCATTAGAGCGAAAGAAGCCTCATACAAAGTTCTAGAATAGGCAAAACTTCTCTGCTGTAAGAGAAATAGGAAAGTGTTTGCCTCTGGGAGTGAGGTAGGAGCAGGGATTACTTAGGAAGGGGCAGGAAGGAACTTTCTGAGATGAAGATTACATTTAATATCTGGATAAGGGCTTGGGTTACACAGATAAAAGCCTTTGACAAAACTCATAGAATGCTGCTTTTAGGACAAATTGATAGAGGGATGGAGAGATAGGTAATAAAATAATTCTAACAAAATGTTCATTGTAGACTATAAGTGAGTATATGGTTGTTCACTGTGTAACTCCATTTTTTTCTGTATGTTTGAAAATATTCATTATAAAATATTGGGGGAGAGAGGAGAATACACTGTGATAAATTACAAACTTCCTGTCCTGCCCCCTCCCTCCCTCTTTCTTGACTGTCATCTTTTTTCCCACTAAATGAGTCAGTGGAAATGAGAATGTTTATTGATTTGAGCAGACAAGTCAACAGAGCTCTGTGATGACTAATTACTTTATCATTGCCCACGGCCTTCAGGGGAAGAGGACACGAGTCCTGTACACCCAGGGTCCATCCTTTGGTCTCCCCTTCCTCAGCACAGTGATCAGAAACAGGGTTCCTGTGAGGCTAGCTACCCATCCACATCAGGGGTTGTCCTCTCTTCAAACCATGAGCATCTCTGCTCTTTGATTACCAACATCCCTAACAGCCTTACAATGAACACATTCCAATCAAGGCACTTAATCCCAAATGAAATGGGAACATGCTTTTTTAGAGCCACTCTGGGGATAAGTCAATCACCAAGGGACAGATTGTTTTTTAAGTGCATCTTTTGCTGGATTCATTATCCTGTCACACCATCATAAATACAAATATCGTAAATATGTCCCAGGAATACTGACTTTCTTGACCAACTGCTGTTAAGACTCCCAAAACACATTCTTCTTTGTTCCTTCCCAACTTTATTTCTTCTCTCTGAAAATCTTCAAGCCAGACACACACACAAAAGAGCTTATGTTACCATGGTCTTTGCTGGCACCAGCAGAGACCTAATTCACAGCTAACCACTTTGGGGGGGTGGGGGTGGGAATTAAAGGAAACAAACAATTACTAAGATGGCAGAGTAAGTCTATTTCCTTAGGGGTAGAATTCATGACTCTTGTCTATTTTTCTCATTGGCAAGCTAATCAAATCTAACAGAAATACACATTTACTGAGCACCAGATATGTTCAAGGCCTTGAGTCATCCAAGGAATTAGATTTGATTCCTCACTCCAAACCAGTGTATAAGGCAATCCAGTGAAGAAGATCAAATATAAGCTTATGCAAAGTTGAACAGTGAAATATCTAGATACTTGGTCCACATACCAGTGGAAGAGATATACAAGCTCCATGAACAATGAACTGAGGACTGGAAGGTGGGAACTCTGGGAATTTAAGAAAGGACATAACTCTCATGAGAGTCAGGGACAGAGGCCTCACAAGAGTAGGATTTCATGGGGAAGGGTGTAGCTCAGCAGTAGAGTGTGTGCTTAGCACGCACTACGTCCTGGTTTCAATCCTTAGTACCTCCATTAAAAATAAAATTTAAAAAATTTAAAAGCTAAAAAAAAAAAAGAAGGTGGGATTTCATCCACACCTGGAAGAATAGGTAGAATTTGGGGAATGGGGGATGTTCGTTCTCCAAGTGAGCCCCCATCCAGCATTAGAAAGAGGCTTGGAGACATTGCTCATCGATCCAGGTCATAGAAGGGGAGGGTGAAGCTTAGTACTCTTCCTGGTCATGGTCAATGCTTTTATATTAATGCTTATTTCCTGATTAATCCTAGATTTCCATGAACCACTCAACAAAAAGGAAAAATAAAAAATCATTCTAAGCTATCGGAAAGTTGGCACTACTTCAACTTCTCACAGGTTTAGTTGTGGCGGCAGAAGATTTACTCTGGATAAATAGCCAAATTGGATCTACACATGTAAAGTCAATGTATATTCAAACAAGTACAGTAATTTTTGTCTAGTTTTATTGGGATGTAATTAACATATAATATTGCATAAGTTTAAGGTGTACAATGTGATGATTTTAAAAAATGGTTATTGGGTTTTTAAATTTACATCTGTTCCCTTGTATTACCACTGTACCATACAACTATCATATTGGGGAGTAAGCAAAAGAGTGGAAGGCAGAATTATTGGAGTTTAAGTCCCCAACTTAGCTCTATGTGAGCTTGGGCCAGTCTTACAGCGTTTCTGAGCCTCCACTTCTTCAGGCATAGTGGATATCAATTGCTATTTCAGAAAGTTGCTATGAGAATGAAGCAGAACAGTGGGTTTGAAAGGCCTGTGGAAAGGATGTTGGTTTATAGCAGACACTCCACATACATGTCTGTTAAACAGAATTTAGAAGAACCTGCTTTGTGAGTGAGAATCGGGTTAAATTAATGAAAAATCAGATGTGAGCCCATAAAGAATCAGTTATGCCATTGTTTTTCCCAGTCTGTAATTCATCTCAAAGAAAGAGCTTCCACCTTATAAAAGTTTGTTAGAAAGAAATTTGATAAGTATCTCCCACCCACAATACATTTGTCAAAAACTAACTTCCCTTTTGTGAAGGCTTTTATCAGGAAATCAAAGACAGTGCTAAAAGGAGGTAGTAGTTGCCATTTTCTCTGTTTCTCTATACCTGTGGAAACTGAGGCACAGAGGAAAGACACAGGTGTGCCAGGCCCGGTTTGTAGCTCAGCTGACTGCACTGCTCCAGGCCAGGGCCATTCGCCTACATGCCCTAAAATGAAGCAAAGTAAGTGGAGTGGAAACACACAGTTTTAAAATGCTGCAGTTTCCAGTGTTAATTGTCCAGAATTGAGGATAAAGACAGATTTTAGCTTTTTCTTTTTAATCACCATTTTCTCCATGGGCCATTTTCTGTCCTCTTACTGTCAAATTTAAAGGATAAGACAAACTACAAAGATACACCTCTTCTTCACACTCTGCCCCAGGGCAGAGTTAGTGTTCACCAATAGCGAAGTATGTACGCTTCAGTTACAAATGTGTGACAGAGCCTCACATTTTGTGTGTGTGACCCCAATCTCAAAGAAACCAAAAAAGAAAAAAAAAAGAGATTTAATTTCACCAGAGCAAGGGAAAAAACTTCAAAAGCACAATGGAAGCAAAGGATTTTAGACTTGAGAAAAACCTTAGAGTCTGTTTTAGCCAAACTTCTTCACTTTACAGAAAAAGAAGCTGAACCTCAGAGAGATTTCCAAGTTAAACGGAAGCTATATCTGATCCCGAATCTAAAAGCTTTCATAGTACCCCCAAAGATAGGGTTGGAATTAACTTTATAAATACTGTATTCTAAGTTCCTCACTTCATTGATGAGGAAACTGAGGCCCAAAGAAATTAAATGACTACCTTGAAGTCATGTAGGTCCTTGGTTCTAAATCCCACATGTTTATGCTTCTCAGAGAGAGTTTTGGTACCTTCCTTCCCTGTCCCAAACCCCATCCAGCAGACTTCACCACTCTTTCATTCAATGAGATGGATACGGTATTTTTCACATAATCTTATAACCACATCAATAAGGTTTGAAGACCCACTTCTCCTTTCTAGCTAGGCTAGCACTCCCTTATAGAAATTCAGGAGCCACCAGTTAAGCCCAGGCCAGTGCAAACATGGCCAGGTAGCATCCAAGCAATTTAAAATATCTATCTGTGTTTTGTAACCACCCAAAGTTGGTCAGCCTCAAGGAGATCAACTAGGAGAGTTCAGCATTTTCCCATGTTGCATTCTGTTTCTATTTCCCCAAATCAATGAATTATGCTACTGAAAGACTACAGTAAACAAAGATATTTTTACTTGTGGTTACAGTGGCTATATTGATCTTCTGCTTTTAGTAGTAAATATACTGAGATAATAAAATTGCTTAAAATTAATCAAATATAGGAAGTTATACAAATTCTATGTGGTCCATAGAACTATTCCAATAATAAATCAAGAAAGACTCAAGCTTTAGAGCTATTTGTTTCATTTATTTAATAGTTTGGCAAAAATTGATTACTAAGTGCCCAGAACTTTCCAGGTGCTCAAGATAGAGCAGGGAACAAAGTTCCTGCCCTCTTGGATGTTACATTCTGATAAACAAACAAGTAAAGCCATAATATGCTAGATGTTGATGAGTGTCATGGAGAAAAAGGAAGCAGGGGAGGCAGGGCAGCAGGTGCCAGATGAAGAGGTAGGAAGGTTGGTTGTTAAGTATTATATTTAAGATGGCCTTGTTGATAAATGGAAATGAAAGAAATGAGAGACAAGCTTTGTGTATATCTGGAGGAAGTACTTTCCCAGCAGAGAGCGAGCAAGTGCAAAGGCCTAAAGTGGGAGTGGTATTCACTTGAAACAGCAAGAAGGCCGGGGATGGGACAGTGGAAAGAGATGATGTCTGAAAGGCAGTTGAGACCAGTTGTGTGGGGCCTTATAGGGCAATGGAGGGACTCTGACTTGTACTCAAGGTGAGAGGGAAAGGCATTGGAATGTGTGGAACAGAAGAGTAATATGATCTGATTTCCACTGGAAAGAATCACATTGCTTATGTGCTGAAAAATAATTGTAGCCTGTTATTGGCTATTACAATAATCCAGGTGAGAGGTGATGGTGGCTTGGACTTTGATGGTAGTGGTAGAGGGGGTAAGAAGTAGTAAGATTCTTGGAGGTAGAACCACAGGCATTCTTGGTGGATTGGATGTGGGATATGAGGAAAAGAGAAGAATCTGTGACTTCAAGCTTTTCCACTTCAGCAACTCTTGGGAAGAATTGCCATTTGTTAAAATGAGAATGACTATGAGAGGAGTAGGTTTGGTTTGCAGGGGAGAGGGTTATGAACCAGGAGTTCGACCCTAACCTTGTTAGGCTGGAGATGCCTAATAGATATCCAACTAATAGACACATCCTATTACAGATACATCCTATTAGAGATGTGTCTCAAGGATGCAGTTGAACTCAGAGTTTAGCGCTGAAATCCAGCCTGGAGTTAAAAATATTGGTGGTATTAGCATATGAAAGATATTGAAAGCCATGAGATCAAATGAGATCATAGTGAAGGTAGATTAAAAATAAAAGAGGGGCCTTGAGACTCCAGTGTTTGAAGGTCAGCAAGATGACAAGGAACCAGCAAAGAAGGTGGAGGGAGGGACTGAGAGAGATACAAAGATCAGAGACCAGTATTCCCAAGTTAGGTGAGTGATCAGCTGTATCCAGTGCTGCTGGTTCTGGATACAAGCTGAATTATAATGAGAAAAGCAAAAAGTACCTGCCTGTGTCTACCTCTGTCACATCTGCACCCTCCTGTTAATAATAACGATAGAAGAATAGTAATAATTAAGAACTACCTCCTTTTGAGTGTCAATCAATCAATCCTTTGGCAAATTTCACATGCCAACTCTGTTGGCTTGGTAGTGGCCACCTGAAGCATTGTGTTGAGAGGAAGTCTGAGGCTGCCTCTTAGCTTCAGGAAAAGGATATGAGTTGTAATTTCTGCCACGGACATAGAATGAGGAACTGGCATCACATTTGCCAGATATTCATGATCCCTGTAATAGGACTTCATGTACATTTTCTGTAGGACACAAAACACCTCAGTGGTGGTATAATTAGCCACAGTTTACAAATGCAGAAACCTAGTCCAGGGATGTTCACTAATCACCATGAAGTGGCACAACTAGATGTGGCTAAGGGGGGACTTGGACCAGGTCAGCTGGCCTTTGCCCCACACTGCAGTTTCCCTCTCCATTCCATCAGAAACGTGCACAGAATTTCAGATCCTCGGGGTGTCCCTATTGTGATTTAAACCTATAGCACAGAAAGCATATAATCAATAGTATAAACTTCAAAAGCAATGGCTCCTTTCTGCTCAAAGAAAATACAGTACAGCTGGAGTCATGAACTGATTTAGAGAGAGATGTTTGCAAATGTCAGAACAAGAGGAAAAGAAACAAAACATGACACAAGAGTAGTCAAAATGATTCTAACAGAAGTTTTTTCAACCTAGGGCAGTTGAAGATGACACAGTAAGAGCAACCATTAAAAATATGACTATTATTTTGTCTTCACCGTTCCCATAGCAACCTAGAATCATTCCCTGCCAAAAAATAACTCGGTAGGCACCCAAAATTTTCAGCTTCTCTTTTAGCACCAAGCCCTTCCCACAGTCATTTGTATTAACATTTGCAAAAGATTTATTTCCCTTTGATTCAAATAATACCACGTTCCCAAGAATATCTGGACTGGAGCATGGCCAGTTGCCTGCAGGGCCTGCAGCCGTCTCCCTGGTCCTGGGCAGATCCCTGGGTGCCTATGAATGGCTCATTGTTCAAGACAAACCCACTGCAGAAAACAGAGAAAACACAGAAGAGGGATCAGTGTCATGTTCTGAGGACTGGTCTGGATTTTGAGCAATGAAACTCAGAGGGAGTGGCAAGCACCTAAGGCTGTTCTGAGTCAGTGATCGATGCCTCTCAGCACAGGCCTTCTCTGAGACACTGCCCCAGGTCACTGTCAACAATCATTTTGGGAGATTCTGAACCAAAATCCTTCCATGTGGCCAAGCAGAAGGCTAGAGCAGCCCCAAACTGAAAGTCATCTGTATTATCCCCAAGCATCTGTTAAGTACCAACTGAATGCAGAAGTAAACAGTATTCTGAGAAGAGTAGATGTCACCTTCCAATAGAGTGTATAGTTTGAGCAACTGGCCAAAAATCCAAGTTGAACTTTAGACTTTTATATTATGGAGACTGGGAACCCGTATTGTGTTCTGATTTTTGCTACTGGGCTTTTCTGCATGTATTTTGTTTTTTCTATCCCAGCTGTTAGGACACTTAGGAGAACGGTCCAACTGCCCATTTCAGAGTCCACTGAAATCAAAGATTAAAAGTACTATAATTTTAGCATTCCTTGGGATTAATCAAACTTTCACTAAATTCAACTGTAGAGTGAATTAGATGTTTTCCTGATGTAGACTTTCCCCATTTAGACCAGAGATGTATTCATTCAGAGATGTATTGATAAACCCCACAATTACTGCTTGAAGAGTTTAATTTAGTAGACACAAGCTTATAGTTCAGATATGGCAATTTTCAAAAAGTTACACTTTCTGGTACTTATTCAGACCTTTTATTGTCCTTATTTGAGTTTTTTCTTTTTAATAGTCAGAAAACTACCAGATTTCAGGATAAAATTCTCATGCCGCATTACTTCTCCCAGCTCTCAGAAACCCACCAAAACATACCAGGGAAAAGCAATGAAGTGATCCAGAAACAATAGACTAACTCAGTTATGGTCATAATTAATCTATCTGCAAAAACAATAGCTGTATCTGCTGAAGTGAAAATATATCTGACTTTATGCCATGGAGAAAAATAAACTTAACTTGCTAAAACATGCCTCTATCCTTCAGTTGCCCTACTTACCGTTCTGCAAATGAGGCAGAAAAGCTATATGGAGTCTGAACCTCTACCCCATGGACACATCTTCATCTTCATTGAGGCCATTAATATATTAAAAACACTGATGAAGGGCTAGTTGTTGGGTAAAGTCATTTTTCCCTTGGCATTTATTATCAGTAGAAAAGTTTTTCTGTTTTAATACCCACATTCTGGCATATAATTACTGTAATAAAGTCTATTTCACTCTGGGTGACTGCTGCCAGTATTATGAAATCATGGCAATGGTTGTAAAAATAAGGGAGGTCACAACCTTTCCACACACACACACACCCACTCTGCAGCTGATATTAAATAGCTTTGGTGGGAAAATGCAGACCTTTAAACTTTCTCTACCAAATTCAATGCATTCTGTATTTAACTTCTTCTTTAAAACAGTTTGTGTTGTAAGAATTCAAAAACTGCATATGGCCATGGAAAAAAGAAGAAAAAGAAGAAGGAGCTTATACTTAATTAGCTACTGAGTCCGACTTGGATGAAACACAATAACAACCATTTCTTTGTGCTAACTATTTTTAATGATATGCATTACATGCATTGGCCTGTCTACTGCCTGGACTGTTCCAGCCTCAATCCTGCTTTAGTGTTATGTTTTTGGCAAAGGACAGCATTGGGGAAAGTCTCCATTTCGATATTCTGCCATTTTGGTAGGGATAATAGCTCCCAACAGCATGAATTCCCTGTAAACTTTAAGCCACCACCTTGGTTTCCTGACTACCAGACAGTCAACATCCAAGTACTTCAGATGCCATACAAATATACTCCTTCCACCTCCACCTCCAATATTTTGATTCATCCCTTTTGGGTTTAACCTGCTCGATTATTTTAATCCAATTGCTTTTAGCTATTCTCTTCCATAACCTTTGGGTATAATTTTTCTACTTCCAACCAAGACCCAAGTCAAGCTAATTCAGGATCAAAATAAGGACATATCGGCTATTTCTCCATGGCAAGAGGAGTAGCTTGTGCATTGTTTTAAAATCTTCTAGTTGTTTATGGAATAGGAATTTCCTATTTTAAAAGTAGAATCTCGGTTTTTCAAATTAGAATAACCCTGAGTAGAGACGCTGTTTGGGGGGGTCAGAAGGTCAGGATCTCTCCTTGCCCTTGGAATGGGAAATCACTGGAATTTATTGTCTTTCAAAGCAACGGAGAGAATACAGAAGCAAATAGAATGTTGGAGAGCAAGGTGTGTTAGACCCACAAGAAAGCACCAACAGAGCAACACAGAGAAACCAACCCTGGGACTGTCATCCCTGCTTCAACCAGAGCTCTGCCGTCATCTACTTTATTCCCTGGCCTTAGGCATCAGGTTTATTTAGGAGAGAAAAGAGTTACTATAACCACATTGAAAAACAGTTTCAGACCTGCATACACGTTGACCAGTAATTCTGCTCCTAGATGTGTATCCTGGAGAAATTTGTACCTATGTGCCCTAGACTGCACATATATGAATGTTCACAGCACTGTTGTCTATAATGGCTTCAAACCAGAAGCAACCCAATTGTCCATCCTTAGTACAAGGGACTGATACATTGTGGTGAATTCATACAATGGGAAACTACACAGCAGTACAAATTAATAAACCAGAGGTTCGTGCCACAAGATGGATGAAACTTGCAGACACAATGCTGTATAAAAATAGGCAAGATACAGAGGAAAACATAGAATTATTCCATTTATATAAAATGTAAAAACCAGCAAGGTCCCCCTCTGAGCCCACTGGACAGATGTACATACTGTACATGCACTCACAGATAGATACACGTGCCCACTTGTACCTGTACCCTCTTTTGGGTCTACCAGGCTTGCCAGTCCTATATAGACAATATCTAATATTTAATCTATACCCTAAAACCTACTATACTTTGCATTGTGTAGATATCTGAAACCAAAATGAAGTTTATTAACTACAAATATTAAATGTTTCTATATATACTCTTCAAGCATCCTTCCAATAAACAGTGGAAGGGACAGTGTGAGTTGTAGGCTTGCCACTCCAGGGGTCTCTTCCTGAACTGTTACTCCTTGAGCTGCACAGAATGTACTGCTTTTATAATGGCATTTAAAAAAATCTTTATTATCCCCTTCCTTTTAAAATAATAGTTGCTGAGGGGAGGGTATAGCTCAAGTGGCAGAGCTTTAATCCCCAGTACCCCCTCTAAAAATAAATAAATGAATAAATTTGATTACCTCCCCCAAGTTTTTTTTTTTTTAAAAATAGTTGCTGAGAATACATTTAGCCTAAACTATTTTAGAAAGTCAAATTGTGAGTTAAGAAATTCTACGAGACATTTAGGGAAGGCATCACATACAGATGTGAATAATAATATGATTCTGAAATCTTATGCAGGGGTCTATTTACTACATTTCTCCAAGTCAGTGGTATTCTTGGGTTCTTTTTTTTTTCATATTTAAAGCCTTTTTTCTTGCATCAGCAGCAGTTTCAGGCTCACGGCAAAATTGAGAGGAAGATACAGAGATTTCTGAATGCTCCTTGTCCCCACAAATGCATAGCCTCCCCATTATCAACATCCTCCAGCAGAGTGATACATTTGCTACAACTGGTGAAGCTCTGCTGATGCATCATTATCACTCAAAACTCATGGTTCATGTTAGGGTTCACTCTTAATGTTGTACATTCTGTAGATTTAGACAAATGTGTAATGGCATGTATCCATCATTATAGTACCATACAGAGCATTTTCACTGCCCTAAAAATCCTCTGTGCTCTGCCCATTTATCCCTCCTCCCCTTCCTTCAACCCCTAACAACCATTCATCTTTTTACTGTCTCCATATTTTTGCCTTTTCCAGAATGTTATGCAGTTGGAATCATATAGTACATAGCCTTTTTCAAATTGACTCCTTTCACCTAGCTGTACGCATTTCAGTTTCTTCCATGTCTTTTTGTGGCTTGATAGCTCATTTCGTTTTAGCATACCATAGAATAATATTCTATTGTCTGTTTATTTGCTCATTCACCTACTGAAGGACATCTTGGTTGATTCTAAGTTTTGGCAGTTACGAATAAAGCTGCCATAAACATCCATATGCAGAGTTTTGTTTGGACATATGTTTTCAAATTTTGGAGTAAATGCCAAGGAACACAGATGCTAAATCGTATAGTAAGAGCAAGTTTAGCTTTTAAAGAAACCATTCAAACTGTCTTCCAAAGTGGCTGGACCACTTTGCATTGGACCAGAAATTTTCAATTTGATAAGGTAAAAGTAGAAAACTGAAGTTATGTCCCATACATGAAGAATTCCAAGATAATTCTCCTAAAAATGGAAATGTATAAGGAGCCAAAAGTCCAAGATAGCCAATCCTACCAAGCAGAGCAAAAGTACAGAAGGGAAGAACAAGTAAAAACACAGGCAACAAAAGAAAAATATTACATAAGAAAATCCAAATAAAGGGATAGAATTTTTAGGCCATGAAAAACGTCCCTCCAGATAAACTTGCTATCATTCTCAAAGAAGCCTTATGCAAGTAGGAGTTTTCCAGCTATGGATAAACAAGAAAGAAGTGTCATTTCATGGAGAACTGGCCATGGGAAAAAATGCTTTTGTCAGAAGAAAGGCAGTATGTCCAGTCTCCCTCCCACCTTATCAGTAGAAGACCAATGTAACCAAAAACATCTGAAGAAGTCAAAATCCTCTATGTGTCATGCTGGTATTATGCCAGTAGCAGATAAAGCAAAACAAAAGGGGTGATTATTTTTTTTTCTTTGAAATGACCCCATGCCCAAGGATTTGGTTTGCCTTCTGGAGTACACCTTCAGTGGGATGAACTCATTTAGTTAAAATTCCAGACAATGTTATTTCTTTAAAAATAATTATCAGGGAGGAGGAGGAGGAGGGATAAATTAGGAGTTTGTAATTAACAGATACCTACTACTATATATAAAATAGATAAACAACAAGGACCTACTATATAGCACAGGGAACTCTATTCAACTTCTTGTAAAATCCTATAATGGAAAAGAATCTAAAAATATATGTGTGTGTCTATATATATATATCTGAATTACTTTGCTGTTCACCTGAAACTAACATTGTAAATCAACTACACTTCAATTAAAAAAATTTTTAAGACATTAATAAATTTATCCTCTTAAACAATCAAAAAAAAAAAAAAAACCTCAGGGAATTTGCTCTCTGGTCCTCCAGTCTGTGCCTAACTGTACTCTCCGCGTTCCTCCCAGGGCTGCCCCGGCCCAGTAGCTCACAGTGAGAGCCTCCTGTCTTTGAATTCCTAGGGCACTAGCCGTGCATCACTCATTTGGACTCAGTTTCACAGAACGCTGCGTAGGGGCTTAACCACTCCCCAAACACGTGTAGTTTGTTTCCCTACCCAGATTTCAAAAGTCATGGAAGACAGGCCTCTTGGGCATTCCTATCCATCCCCTACCACAGTGCTGAGCTCATAGTAGGTGCTCAAACCTTCCCCAGTGGCACCTTCACTCCATGCAGCCTTCCCCTCCATACCTCAAGATCCTCACCAGAGACAAATCCTCTGATAGCACTACTCATCGTAGCAGCCATGGCTCCCCCTACCTGTGTTACTTTAGTGTCTTCTCGTTCAGTTTTGCTTTAAAAGCAGACAGGGAACAGAAACTAAAATCACATCCAAATCAGTGAGTGCGCATTTTATGGAAAACAATGATTCTCAATGCTAGAATACAGATTAAGTCACCACTAAACCTTAACATACCATGATGGTAACAGAGTTCATCCCTGGGTGATAAACACAGGCAGGATCACCATGAACAACAAACGGAACAGAGAGGGATCGAAATTTCATATTAATTTGGAGTTAGATTCTCCAAGCTTTCAAGAGTACTGTTTGTTCTACTATAATGCGATATGTAGATTCCTAAAAAGTAACCTGGTTTGTCAAAAATTGTGCTATTAAAATAGTTTTTTTCATGGAAGGGGAAGGTTTTGAGGTAGGGTTAACATTTCAGTCACGATAACCAACAGTGGAGGAATTTCACAGTTATAAATAAATGCTATTATCATATCAAAATGTATATATCCACGGATCAAAATTGCACAACACACCCAAATGTTTCATTCCGCATGCTCAGAATTTCACGGTCTTCTCCACGTCTTTTGGCTTTTATTTTGTGATTCTGTTTGTCGAGCCCCTCATCTTAAATCAAAGCACCAAGTAGTATAAATACCGAACTGCAGAACAGCTCAGCAAGAAGACACATAGCAGCATCACCCCAGGCTTTGCAGAGCCATAGCTCTTCTCCCCTCCTTGGGGTCCTAGTCCCTCAGTCACCCCTCGTAACCAAAGGTAGTTTCATAATGCAAAAATGGTCATTAATTAATAAAACACCTCATATCTAATTCCCATTATGAAAACTCCTAATGTAGGAAAAATGGTTAAACTCCAGGCTCAAAATTTAATTTGGGCTTTTCACATCAATCACTGGCTTCCTGGGGCCACATCTGTGTTTTGTCTACGAGGGGTCTATGGCCATAGAGACACAGCCTCGTCCAGATTCACTTTCCCCCACCAGGGCAGGAAAATGGTTATTGCGCAATGAACAAAACCAAAAAAATCTAATAGAAAAGGCTAGGGGCGTCCCTACATCTCCCTAAGGTGTAGACACCTCTTCACAGAATGATTTTGGAGGTGAGACTGAAGGGGCCGGAGGCTGTACCTCCAAGACAGCTCTTTATGTCCTGTGGCTTATTGGGATATAGTTTCTCAAAGGAATGTCATCAACAGTGAAAACAGGCAGACTCCTGAGGAAGGTTAGAATGAAATCTATTTTTTAAAAAGGTCATCTGTTTCATTCTTTTACAGAATCCACCAAATCCATCCTAGATGAGTGGGTGAAAAGCATTACTTCCATGTCATACGATAAAATCATTAATTCCTCCCAGGAGTAACATATCACTCTGAGCTTATTTGGGATTTTGACAAAAAAGCTTACCCAAGTTTTTTTTTTTTTTTTCAATTAACTCATTCTAAGTTACTGTGGGGCTCTGGGAAAGTCAGACCTGGCTGCTAAGTACTCTACCTGGATATCATCCATCCCCACAATGTTTCAAGAAAGAGTTCAGTAGCCTTGTTTCACAGATGAGGAAGCAAAGGCTTAGGGAGATTAAGTACCTTGCTCAAGAACACATACCTGGTAAACTCAGTGGGATCAGGATTCAACCCAGACCCTCTGATACAGATACACAGGCTTAACCACTATACCACACTGTCTTTCCTGCCTGAGCCACAAGAACAAAGAGTAGAAAAGATGACTGGTGACTTGTTGGTGCCCATATCACATCCCCTCGGCCCACTTCTGATGTAAACCATGTTTTGGTAGAAAGTTCCATGAATCTCAGGCCAATTTTCTGCTTTCCTGCTTCAGGGTCTCTGAAAGTGCAGGAGCCCACCCAGCCATGTTCCAGCTTAGAAGTCCTCAACCAGTGGGGCACGGGATCCTGGAGAAATGCTTTCCAAAGGACAATCCTGGAGACACCCCATATGCTTCTCAGAATCCCAGTGTCATCAGGTTCCCGTTGCCACCAGTAGCAGCCACAATGATATACCCTTGTGTTAGCTTTTTCTCCTTCCTGCCACTCTCTCCCCACTCTCTCGTTCATTTCCCAAATCAACAACTTGCACCTGAGATCTTCTCTCGAGTTTGCTTTTGAGGAAACTAAGCTTGAACACCCCGCCTTTGTGGGGTGATTAACTAGGCAGGTTCTTATGGCTCCCTCCCAATCTATTATTCAGTGACTTTTAAATCACACAGAAAATTTCAACAGTCTTACACTCAATTAAGCCTGAATTCATTAGCCCTGAATGAAGCCCATTAACGCATACATTCCAGAAGGAGCTACTGCCCTTGCAGGAATGAGGAGACACAACCATGGGACAGTTCCCCCATGCCACGATTTACCAGGGTGCGAAGTGGCTATTTATCTGGGAAGGCTCATTCTACTCACTAGTCTATACAGAAGGCGTTGCATAATTCTGTATTAAATTATCCAGAAAGATCGTTTTGGTCCTCATATTATCATTTGCTTTTTTTTAATCCAGTTCAGACAAGTCTTTATGCATAATTGATAAGCTCTCTTCACCCAAGTAAAACTTTCTAAGAACAACCGCTTTCTAGTTATGTGAGCTTATGGGTGTACTTAAGACACTACGATGACAGTCCCCCAAAACCCTTGAGAGTATGAATATAGAAGGAGCAGGGACAGGTGAGAAGAGACACAGTGTTCACCTAGTCCAACCCTGTCTGTTCACAGACGAGAAAAGTGAATTGCTCAGACTTGTTGGGCTGTGCACTGTGCCCCAGCCAGTAAGAACCAGAACAGCCCAGGTGCTGAATGCACTGCCTTCTCCACGGAAAGCTAATCGCTGGCAAAACCCAGCCAGAAAAACCTTCATGTCTCCAGTGGCTCTAGAATCAATATGGGATACTGCCTTGTGCAGACATTGTAAAGACTCCCCTTCTGCCTGTGTGAGAGGTAATGAAAAAGACAGAGTCCCTCAGAAACATGCCATGCAGTCAGTGGTATAATAATTGCATAATAATCTCAGGTTTGCAGGGGTTTAGAGCTGAAAGAGGTCTGGTGGGTGGTTGTTCACCATTAGATGTCATTATTTTGGAAAAATTATGTATTTCTCATAATAACTAGAAAATTGTTCCTTTTTTGCATTTCTCTAAGTATTTTATTTTTCAAGGGAGCAATAGCAATAATAATAATTAAGATTTATTGTGCAATTACTATGTTAACTGTCTGAAGTGCATTCTATATTCCCTATGTTGTGGGTACAATTATCACCCCCTTTAGGCCCTACCGATGCACCATAAACTCAGTTATAAGTTAACATTCAAGAAAAAACAAAATCTATGTCTGCAATTTTTCACATAATGAGACATAGTAATCATTTTTTTTAAGAGATCTGCGACAATAATGTTATTTTGGTTTAAGACCTATTTTCAGTACACTGATTGTTACTGGGGAATGTTACATATTTGTTTATTTGTTGTGGTAAAATATACATAAAATTTACCATCTTAACAACTTTTAAGTCTACAGTTCAGCAGTGTTAAGTATATTCACATCGTTGTGTAACCAATTCCAGAAATTTTTCATCTTGTAAAACTGAAACTTTGTACCCATTAAACCACAACTTCCCATTTCCCCTTCCCCCGGTCCTGGGCAACCACCATTCTACTTTCTGTTTCTATAACTGACCACTTTAGATGCCTCAGATAAGTGGAATTATGCAATATTTGTCTTTTTGTGACTGGCTTGGTTCACGTACCATAACATCCTCAAAGTTCATCCATGTTGTAGCATGCTAGAATTTCCTTCCTTTTTATGACTGAATAACATTCCATTGACTGACTATATACCATACTTCGTTTTTCCATTCATCTGTCGATGGACACTTGGGTTGCTTCTACCTCTTGGCTACTGTGAATAATGCTGCTATGAACATGGGTGTACTAGCAAATTGCTCTTAATTAAAATAAATCGGTTACGTTCTGTAGTGTTCATTCCAGCTCACAGTCTTACATTCCTGTTCTCAAGAAAAGCTCACCTTAGTCTCTCTTATGCAGTTATTTACACTTGGAATAAACTTCACCTGTTGACCCATCATGAACAGTTGTAGCCATTCATCTCACAGCTCCGATGAAGAGGCACTCTGCCTAGGAGGAAACAGGCTCACAGAGGGCTGGCTTTGCAAAACTCATTTTACAAAGTGGTGATAAGTTGTTTAGGGAGATAATAATAAGCATAGTGATTATAAATGTGGGTCTGGCCTCAGAATCTCAGCTCTAGTACTTACCAGCTGTGTGACCTTCAGAAAGTTACTTAACCTCTCTAAGCCTCAGTTCCTAACCTCTAAAACAGAGGCAGTGATAATAATAGTACTTACATCCTAGAGTCATGTTGAGAAATAAATGAAATAATTCATGTAAAGAATTTAGCATGGTGTCTGGCAAACAGTAAGTGCTCAAGAGTTGTCAGCCTTTATTTTGTGGTTATAGGTCACCCATTCCAACCCCCTCAACTAAAGATGAAGTCCAAAAGATAAAGCAGCACACACTCCTGCCTTGATAGCCACAGAGCTCTGGATAGCCAGAGGCCCCTTGTCTGACACGAAAACCCTAGTGATCAGAGATTTACTATCTTTTTAATCATAGAAGTTAGTTTTATTTCAAAACTTTGATAAAAAATATACCACTTAACCTAAAGTTGACCCTTCTAAGCTCACAGACTTAAAAATAAAAGCTAAGAAACAGGAAGTGAAAATGTTAAAGATCTGAGCAAAACCAAGTAAACATCACAGACATCTTTCCTGCTAAGAAAACCCTTGACCTCATCAGTGTGTCTTAAATCTTGTTTAAAATATATTTGTTTTGGGGGGTTTTTTTGTTTGTTTTTTGTTTGTTTTGCTTTTGCATCAAATGTGGATCATCACAGCCATCATGCAAAGACAACATTTTAAATAATGATCCATGCCTTTACTTGGCCTTTTCTCAGGCTCTCCTTTGGCATTTCTGCCTTTGCAATTTTGATTTACTTAGAGTTTAACACTTTGGGGCAGTTCTTGGAATAGTAGTCCAAGATTTCAGGGCAACTAGGGGCCACATTAGTATAGAATCGAGAACTTTTCCCTCCATCACCCTGCTCCTGAGCTACTCCCAGTCCCAGAGAGGAGCCTCCTTGCTCCAGTGTCCTCTTCAAGCCCTTTGACCATGGCACCTTCCAAGTACATTGTGTGCTTCCTCTAGCAGTCCTGGACAATTTAAGAAGCCTGTTTGGCCTTCCTTCTTTGATCAGATTTACATTACATAATAGCTAGGTTTCACAATGAAAAGCAAGGTTAAAGACTTCTTTCTTTCCCAAGTCATGCTGCTTTGCTCTATTCACTGGTGATACCCTCAGCCCAAGAACCACCCAGCACATGAGTAGTTAGCAACCCTGGCTGTGCATTAGAATCCCCTGCAGCACTTTACTGGAAAACTGTGGATGCCTGGAGGTCACCCTAGACCATCTGAAGATGAATTTCTGGTGATAGAATACAGATTTCAGCAGTTCTCAGGAGTTCTGCAAGTGACTGTGATAGATAGAGAGGTTGGCTAGGTCTGCCCTAACCAAAGCTGGACATCAGAGTACAGCACCATGCTCCAAGGTAGGCCACACTCAAATAAAGGGCAGAATCCTTCAAGCCTCACCACTGATTCTGTAAGTAACTCCAATTCACCAGAAAAGAGGAAGAGGTCCTTCCCCAGCTCATCTAGAAGTCAAACTTGCACCACCCATTTCTAGCTGGGGCTACTGAAGTCTTGATCCCGCCCTCCAGCCAACTTCACACCCTGAGTACTCACCTCCTCTGGCCGAGCTCTGCTTCCAGTCTGTCTGCTCTGACTACACTAGCACAGTTAGACTTTACTGAAGAGTAAGCCCAGTCAGAAAGAATCATATTCAGTCGTGGCTCTTAGGGGATCTCAGGGGCCACAAGTAGGGTTTTCTATGAGCAGCAGGACCAATAAACATGAAGCAGTCAAGATCGAGAGGGCAGGCAGACCACTGAGCCGGGTATCGAGGCAAACAAGCTGGAGGTGTTCAACAGTAAGAACACATAGGAGGTCATCCCGGTACAAGCAGAGTGGCAGACAAAGCCAAGCAGAGACTGCACTTAGAAGGAGGGCAGCGCGGTGGGTACACAGTTGGGCTCTGGTGGTAAACTGCATGGATTGAACCCTGGCTCTGATCCATGATTTGGGACAAGCAAAACAAAACAAAACAAATCGAAACAAAAAACAAACAAAGCTCCCTAAGCCTCAGTTCTTTCATTTGCATAGTGGGAGCAGTATTACCTCTCTCACTGGGTTACATGAGAGAGTAAGTGTGAGGACTAGCACAGCAGCTGGTACTCAGTCAAATGTTAGCAATATTATTATAAGAAAAAGAGGCAGCTCCTAGAACCCAAGACAGAGGCTTAGTCAGAAGGAAATAAGGCAAAAGGCCAGTTACAAGTCAGATCAAGCCCAGTAGAAAGAGAAACCAGGTCACCATGATGGCAATAGACTGGAACTCTCAGCTCTAGCTTCTTTGTAGAAGCAAGGTTGGCTGCAGAGCCTTGGGCAGACCAGGCAGCTGTGGCCTCAGCTGCAGAGGTTAGAGGCCTGGAGGTAAGGGAGCCAAGCTGACCAGTACAGTGATGGGCTTGACACAGGTTCAAAGCTGAGAGCACTCTCTGGGACTCCTAGAGGCCACTTTCCTTTCAATCCCAGGCCCTTCCCAGTGTGGTCCTTACCTTTAGGAATTACTTTAAAAAAATAGTAACTCCTAGTATTTTCTACCTCCAGTTGCAGGTTCCCACTCTTGCCCTGGCCAGTGACCTCCCTGCTGTTCTCCAGCTCTCCAGTCATTTTACTTTCTCTAGCACCTCCCCTGTTTTGCTCAGTCTCCCCTCCAGCTTTCATTCTAGGCCCTTTAAACAGGCCCACGGAGTCCCCAGAGTCCAAAAGAAGGCTTTCTTCCCTACCCTTTGTCCCTACGCCCACCCGGTCCCACACCCTGCCCACCCCCAACCAGCCAGGGTCTTATTAGCCTCCAACTCCACCCTATAAAGCCTTCATTTAGGAATCCTCATACATATTTCCATGTTAATAACACCCACCATCTTCCCTGGAAAGTTCCCATTTGCTCTTCCTTAAGCACTCAAAATATAGTGAGACTTCACATTCATGTCTTAACACAGAAACCTCTGTCCTGCTGGCTCTTCACTGTCATTGGGGGCGAGGGAAGCATTTGACAATACTCTGAAAACAAACCGAATCAGGAAGTGGATAAATGGGGACATTTTTATAAACATGTTTGTTTCTGACCATCTCTCCTCCTCCTCTCCAAAGCTGATAAACTCATTGGATTGGACCAGCACTCTGCTTCTCTTTGCTGCAGAGATATTTGGAGTCTGTCTCTGATACAGACCAACAGACCTGTCCTCTTCCAGGGGAAACTTGAAACTTTAACCCTGTTTGGCCATTTCACAAATTCATTATAGAGCAGTTATAGATCTGTAATAAGGGGAACCAAGCAAGAGAGCCCAGGTGGAGCCATCCAAGGGCATTGGTGTGGCTAAACATGAACAGGCCCCGTGGTAGAAGGCCAAGAGGTAATTATCCCCCTGGCAGAAAGTACTCCTAATCTGTGCCTGCAGGGATCGATCTGCTGCTTATTTTCTGCACTTATGCGTAGGAACCAAGGAGGAAAATTGAATAATGATATTGTGGTCAGCTTCCCTCTTGGGTTAGGCTGTATTGGAAGAACATTCCCATTTTATAAAGATACCAACTCTTGGACTATTTTCAGAGCTGAAGAGACCTCAGGAATACTCTCTCCCATGGCTTCATTTTACAGTTGAAGAAACTGAGACCTTGAGAAGTAAATGGACCCACCAAGGGTCACCAGAGCAGAACAGGAACCAACTTCTCTCTTCCTACAGTCTGTTCATTGCACCGCTATGCCACAAACAGCTTCATCTTGGCTATTTACAAAATATATTTTTTAAAAATGTAAATATACAGCAGGGACTGAATGAGAACATGAATGGATTTTTTTTCCTTGAAAAGAATTTGTAATGTGCAGTGTTTTTACAAGTAGATATATGCACCTGGTTGTCCTTAGAAAATGAGAAAGTACTAAGGATCAAAAGACTTATTCAGTTTTAGAGAAGAAAAGAGGAAGAGAGTCATGGGGAGGAGTGGTATGGAGAAAAGCAAAGTGAGAGGTTTAAATAGTACTGAGATTGAATGTAGGATAAAGGAGGGAAGAATGGGGCTGAAAAAGACCCTCCAAGGAAGAAAGATATGAGAGATCAGGAGAGAAGGAAGACTCCAGAGAATCCTGAGGAAGTACTTTAAATGGTAAAGTGTGAGAATTCTTAACGTTAGAGATTTAAAATATTGTGAGGAATGGAAAAGAACAACCAGGTGGGGGTGGGGAGATGACCTCTGTTAAGCAGATGTGATTTACATATTTTCTCATTTAATTCTCACAAAAATACCATGAGAGATTACTATTATATTCATTTTGCCAATGAGAAACTCAGAGAAGTTAATTTATCTTTATCTATGGCTACGAGACTAAAATGTAGTAAAGCCACGATTCTATTCAGGATTGACACCAAAATCCATCTAACAATCTAGGTCATGGCTTCCTTTTTATTGGAAACTGTAACACAAGTTACAGTGCAGAGGTAAAATCTTATAGCTACATTTGAAAAATAGCATCCACATGTCATATTAATGCATCTAACATCACAACCTGGAAATGCTCTATTCTATTAACTTTAACTTTGGGCCAGAAGAGTCATCTCCAAGCATTACAGGAACTTGAACTTGGGTTTAGGGCAAAAGAATGACCAATTTGGGAGGTCCCTTAAATTGCCCAAGTGATTTAAAAAAAAAAAAAAAAGGCTTTATCAAGGGTTCATATTTCCATTTCAAAGTAAGACAATGTGAGTCCTCACCTAGCAACCAGAATTTTTTTCCTAACTCATTTCAATTCAGATTAGGTATCAAAAGTCCTAGTACATATTCAGTTTCAATTCCTTCATTCTTATGTATTTGTTAAAGTTTGATCATATTTTCAGCATATTTTAGCTCCAAAAATTTTAATAGTCCCTCTAGTAAGAATATACTACTGGATAGCCACATACTGGAAAAATGCCAAAGAACTGATTAAAAGTTCAGATTCCCTTGCAAGTTTATTCTGTTCCAAGGAAAATGGGCATATGATAGTAACTTCTTTAGGAGGTATGTTTTGCTTTCTCTTATGATTACTACCAGCTGGAAATTAATTTTCATGATCTCATGTGCAGTTTCTTTTGTTCTGTAGATCACTTCCTAATCTCCTCCCCCAACAAAAGCATTTTAATATCAAAATAACTGAACTAATGTTATTTTTTTAAGGTCTTAACATAAAAGAGTTTTAACTGTTACAGGAGGTTGATTTTTAACAGATTTTGTTGACTTCAATAGATGAATTATAACTTTAAATGACAGTGAAGAAGTGGGGAAGGGATTGAAGAGAAAAAGAAAGTATAAGAAAGGAATTTCCTCAGCAAGACAGTTTTTGTTAATTTTTTAACCCAAGATTGAATTCACTTTTTATTCATTTCTACATTAGATTATAAACAACACATTCTGAGGTGTTGTTTTTAGATGTTTTTAATTTGTGTAGTCTAATACCCAACCTAACATTTTTCCATTTAAAGCATGACAATGATTAAAAACAAAATCAAAACAAAACCTTTTTCCTGTTCTGTTTAAGGTGGGTGGATCAAAGAATGTCTGGGTAGATAAGAGAGCTTCAGATACCAGGCAGCCCCAGTTACTGAGAAGAATAAAAAGGAGGGCTCTTACAGTCATGGCTGTAAACAGTTTCTTGCCCAAGAAGGTGAGAGAATTCTCCAAACAACTGTTGGTAAATGTTCGATTCAGTTTGCTACATTTCACATCTTCACAGTCTTCAAAGGCAACAAATTTGAAACTTTATCTGGTAGGAAGGTTTTGAAACTCAAGTTCCATTTATCCTCAGCCAAGTCCAGCAGTCTGGTTCCTGGGGTGGGGACGAGAAGGGTCAAACTGTTGAAATAGTTTCTGATGATTTCCTCATCACTTGAAGCACCCCAGAGAAGGAATTTAAAATGTTTGTTGTTGTTTTAAGTATGGGTCTGAAATACAACTTTAAAAAGCATTTTGTTTTATGTTGTGTTTCAGGAGCCAAGGGCCAAGGTGATTCTGTAAATTGAGTCTCACCTTTCTTTTTGGGTAACTTCTGTTTAGTTGGTTTGCTTGGTTAGTTCGTTGGTTTTGTCTTTATTCTGGGCACATTGATGCTTTGAAAAAAAAATGAGACCTGTTAGCAAGGAGAAAAGGAAGAAGAGCTTTTGAGTAGGTGTATTAGTTATTAGTTAACAAATTACTCCCCAAACTTCCAGCTTAAAGTAATCAGCATGTATTATTTCACATAGTTTCTGAGGAAGAAGAATGCAGAAGCACCTACCTGGTGTTCTGGCCCAGAGTTGCTCTTGAAATTACAGTCAAGCTGTCAGCCAGGGCTGCAGTCACCTGAAAGGTCAAGATCCATTTCAAGTACATGCACATGGTGTTGACAGGTCTTGGTTCCTTGCTGATGTTAGCTAGAAGCTTTATTTCCTTACCATGTGGGCCTCTGCATGAGATTGCTCACAAGAGGGCTTGCTTCCCCCAGTGTAAGTGATCTAAGAGAGAGAAAGAGAGACAGAGACAGAGAGACAGAGAAAGAGCAAGAGAGAGACAGATCAAAAGACAGACACAACATGCCCAAGATGGAAGTCACAGTCTTTCATAGCCTAATCTTAGAAATGACATTCCTTCACTTCTGCTTTTCCTTATTGGTCACACAGACCACCCTGGCACATGGTAGCAGGGGCTTACTTGAAGGTATGGATACCAGGAGAGGAAGACTGTTGGGGGCCATCTTGGAGGCTGGCTACCACAGAAGACAACTAGCAATATCTGCCAGACATTGACCCCTTAATTTATATTTCATACACCATTGTTGAAGTTGCACATAGCCACACTACTTGGGACACTTAACAAATACTTATTGAACGAGTGAGTTGAGAGACACACAGCTCAAGCTACAACACCATGCTGCTCTTTCAGCCAACAATTGGCAACATAACCATTTTATTAGGACTTCAGCATTTCTTTCTGCAAATATTTCATTGGAGTGATTTTCAAATGATGGTCCCAGGTGGAGTCCCTAGAAAGTATCTCCTCAACCCCTTTTTGGATTAATTAGAACAACGATTCTTCAGCCAAAAAAAAAAAAAAAAAAAAAAGCAGGGAGGGAGGTGAAACTAAACCTTTCTTATGCTTTTTGCCTATGTTATTTTAAACAAAAATATTAGAAAATGAAAAAAATGAAAGTGTGGGTAGTGCTAAAAAATTTAATACAATCAAAGGAGGAATAGAAATCCTCAGAAAGCCAAAAGGAGTAAATCATTAATGTCAATTCAAACATTAGTTTTAAGCTGGTTCACTTTGGATTCAATTATATAAAACATATGCTTGCAGGTGCACACAAAAGACAAGGAAAAAATCTGCAAAAATCTAAAAGTATGTAATTGGAGATTGTGCCTTTAAAGTAAGGTAAAATTAGAATTAAAAAAAAATTTCTAGCTTTTGAGGAGTGAGGAAATTCTCAGAACATATGAGCTTGTCTTTTGATCTTTGTGTCAGACTTGCCTATTAGATTTGGGGTACAAATCACATAGAGAAGTAGAACCTTTCTTGCCTGTATGCCCCTAAATTTTTCTAGATTTATCATCCCATATCTAAAACTCACCACATTTCAGTGTCTAGCCAGACCCTAATCAAATACTGAAAGTGTTGATTGGGGCCCTTTAAAATCATTGGGCTATGGCCTCACCTTAAGCCAAAAAGAATATTTGGGTTTCTATCAAAGTAGCCTTTCTTCATCAAAGTGCTCAAAAATCACAAGTATCTCAAGTATCTTCTAAATGAGCTCTGTTTTGTGTGTTCTGCTTCACATAAGGCAAGGTCATTTGCTTTACCACTAGCTCCATGTCTTAGTTTGTTGATATTTCAATTGACTTTAAAGAATTTGAATATCTACACATCGACTACAACATTTCATTAAGGTGTGTCATATCCTGTTAACTATTCCCATAGAAAGGGATAATGAAAAAATTAAGGAATTAGCCTCCACTTATGAAGAAAACAAAGAGCTTAACTATTGAATTATGCTACCTAAAAGTGAATGTTACGGATTTAATTGTGTCACACACCCCCACCCCAAAGATACATGTTGAAATCCTAACCCCACTATCTCAATATGTGACCTTACTTAGAAATAGAGTCATCGATGTAATTAGTTAAGATGAGGCTGTACTGGGAGTAGACTGGGCTCCTATCCAATATGACTGGTGTCCTTAGAAGAAGGCAGCCATTTGAAGATGGAGAGTTAGTTTGCAACTACAAACCAAGGAATGCCTGGGGCTACTAGAATCTAAGACAGCAAAGAACAGATTCTCCCTCAGAGCCCTCAGGAGAAACTAAGCCTGCCCACACCTTGATTTTATGTTTCTCTCCTCCAAAACTGTGAAAAGATCAATTTCTGTTGATTAAGTCCCTCTGGTTGTGGTACTTTGCAGCCCTCGCAGACTAATACAGTGAGCTAGGCTCTTACTACTCTAGTCCAGTTCCCCCAGTGCCTTTCAGTTAACTCCCGGGCTGCTCTGGGCGGACTACTGAAAGCCCCCAAGCAGCTCCACTGCCCTCAGTAGGGCTCAAAGGCTGCTGCCCGCTTTGCAGACAGGTTTTATTTTGCCTGTTTATTTCTTTTAAAACATTATTTTGGTTCCAATTTGTAAAGTTGAGAGACTTGCCATTAAAATCTGGATTCCAGCTTCTCTTGAAAAATTAGAAAATCTGGTAGCAAACTCAAACTCAGTAGGACGCTAGTCCTCCTTTCTGCATGTTATCTTATCTGCCTTGAGTTATAGTTATTTTTATACCTGCTTGATCCTCTTCCAAACTTAAATGAGTCTCACTTATCTATTCATCCCCTACCACGGTGGTTCTCAAACTTCAGCAGGCATCAGAATCACCTGGAAGTCTTCTGAAAACCCAGATTGCTGGGCCCCTTCCCAGAGTTTCTGATGCAGCAGGTCTGTGGGAAAGCCAGTGATTTGCATTTCTAGGATTTCCCAGGTGACACTGCAGCTGCTGGACCCAGGACCACGATTGAGACTGGCTGCCCTACAACATGATGTAGAGCCTTGCACATAAAATGGGCTCATTGCATAGAGATTGCATAGAGATTAAGAGCACACAAATACTGTTTGCAAATTCCAGTTTCATCACTCATGATGACTTTGTACAAGTTACCAAATGTCCTTGTACCTTTAGATCCTTGCCTGTATAATGAGAAAAATAATAGAACCTGCATAGATCAAAAGATTGCTGTCAATATTAAATGAGATAATATATGTGAAATAGCACAGCTGACAGTGCTCAGCAAACATTGGCTGTTATTACTATTTATTAATTCTCTCCTTTCCTAGTCAGTTCGAAGTCAGAGTCTTCCTCTCATTTTTCTTTATGTAACCACCCCTGGACCATCACCAATATCTGAAGCTGTGCCTTGCACGTAACATGTACTGAGTAAATATTTCCCAAATGAATAAAGAAACGTAACACATTCACGTTGCATAGACTGAATGTCAAGTAGGACAACCAAGCTCAGTCAATACTTTTCTAGAGACCTTATCATTCCAACACAAAGAGGAATTAAAATGAGTATTCTTACATTAAAGTATGAACTCGGAGATGATTGGTAACTGAAATAATTCCCCAAGGGACATTAACAGATAGCCTTTTGCACACAGACTCTGTGCTTACTCAGCCATTGAATCAGGCCTTGTAAATGTTAAACCTCAGGTTGATACGATATCAGTTAGAAATTGCACGTGGCTACTCGTGACAGAGACACCAAAAATAATGACCCAAACACAAAGGTGGTTTCTCTCAATAAGGAAAAACCAGAGGAGGCAGGTCAGGGCTGGTGTGACAACTCAGCAAAATCTTCAGGGACTGAGGCACCTCCTTTCTTCCTGCTCCACATCTCAGTTCTCAGCTCTGTCTTCAAGGTCACCTCGGCATCCAGGATGGCTAATTGGGGTGCTAGACTCTTATCAGCTTCCCAGCCAGCAGGGAGATGGCAAGAGCAAGTGTCCTCCCTCCCTTTTCAGAAGGCTTCCTGGAAGTCCCACAGAATACTCTGCCCCAGTCCAGTCAGTCAGAACCTGCTCACACGGCCACACCTACCTTAAGGGAAACTTGATCTTTGAGCTGAACGCATTGCTGCCCCAGGAAGGCCAGTTTCTGCTATTAGTAAGGAGGGAGAGCATATTTAGAGTCGTCAGTGTGTCTGCAACAGCTATGACACATCCACACACGTCCACACACACACATTCTCAGTCCCGGGCTCCCACCGAACAACAAATCACACGTTTGGAACACATTTCAAATTTGTTTAGTAAGCTACCGGGAGTGTAGGTTTCACTCATATGTTTTTGCTATCACCTTTTTATGAGGCAAAACATGAAACTTAACCATACTTCAGCCTTGGGGAAAGCAGCTGGTTCGGCAGCAGGGCCACATGCTGTGTATATGAGGAGTGTAAATTTGGATCACACACGCTGTGATGACGCTGGCAGTGGGGATAAAAATAAACACCTCCCAACACCCTGGGCATTGTGATTATAGTACTCAAACCTTGAGCCTGAGGGTGGTGAAGGCAAATAGGGGAAGAGTGAACACACTGTAACACCTCCTTCCAAGAAAGCTGATAGGATCAGGAAAAACAGGAGACATCATTTAGTAGGAAACTCTGTCTCCCTTTCTCTCCCTCTCTCTTTTCTTCCTCCCTCTTCCCACTATCTAAAATGTATCAGGGCTGCAGTTTTAATTAACTTTTGTGACTTAAATTGTAGAGCACCTGTCTGAAAACCACCAAAGAGTGCCTCTTCCATGGAAACACTCCAAGCCATCAGCTAACCTGGATTTGCAGTTCCTCCGTGGTTGGAGCCTCACAAAGCAGACAAAAACTCCTTTATTAAAAAGCTCGGAAAGAACTGAACTCTGAAACGATAGGGTCTCTGTGTTCTTTATGTAGGTAGGCAATTTCCCAGCAAGGTTTCGGGTTTTGCAGTTAGCTTTTGTAATCACAATAAAAGAGAGATAGTAAACTTTCCAGTGAGTGGCAGCAGCGCCTTAACACTAGGCTGTGTGAAAACAGATCACGTTACCTGGCGCCTTGCCTTGCAGTGGGGGGGTTACTCTATAAAACTGTGTTCTGTGTAGGCATCCAGGTAGCCTTCCTTCACCAAGGCACGTCACCGCACCTGTGCGAAGCTGATTTAGTTTTTTCATTAAGGAAAAAAACTCCCTTCCCTGAAATTCAATTGATGTTGACAGTCCCTTGCTAAGTGAATTTGTGTGGGAGCTGTGGGTGATGGGCAGAGAAGGAGGAAATGTTGCAGGGGAAGCATCTACAGGCTAAGTAAACTACTAGGTGAACCACCTTAGGGGCAAGACTGTTCTATGATTCCTTTGGTTGCTGTGTGTGACTTGCCAGGGGAGGTGGTAACTTAGGAGTCTGGCTACTTGATGAAGTCACTGGACTAACAAGAGTTTGGAAACTGCTGATCATTGTCACTTCTGCTTTCCTGTGATGAGAATAGATGCTATTAAATTAAGAACTGTTTTCAGCTCTGAAGACTTTATCACTTAGTTCATGACACATAAGCATTGCATACAATGATACCCTACCTAATAAGTACAAGTATTAAAAATCATATTCCAATGGGGAACTGTCCTTCATGCTGAGCTTCTGCTAGTAGAAGAATTTCAAGGGAATGGTTCCTATCTGCTGGTGCGAATTGGCCTTCTTCACATCACCATGGAGGGATTGGAACTGTATGGATGAAGCTGTGGATGAGGGACATTCAGGGCCAGGAAAGGCTGCTGGATTGACAGAAGACAGAATAAGTGTAATGAGGAAAGCAGTCATTCAATCAATAAATGTGTCTTGACTGCCAGCTGTCTACCCACTGTAAGACACTGTTCTAGGAACTAACCAGACAGCTCATGTTCAGCCAACATTTCTTACTCAGGACGTACGGGCAAGGTTCCCCACTAGGCATAGCTGGGACACAAAGACCAATAATTCGCAGCCATTAACAATCCTGTCTCTTAAACGCTAGTGAGGGAAGATACCAATACCAAGTTTGGAACATTAATGGGATATCGTCAGAGCTCAAAATAGGGTGTGTATGCATTTGAAGTGGTCTGAGACTAATAAACTTGCACGAGCAAATTGGCACAAATTGGCAAGTGCTGAGGAGTTGCAGAAGGGAGCATGTTAAGGTGAGGCCAACCCAGGAAGGTGATTTGGGACTAGGCTAATTTTGAATTGGAAGTTCAGGGCTCTTAGGCTTAGGTCCCTGTCTTAACCTATGCATTCCTGCTGGACCTAACCAGACCGTTCACTGGGGGCCAGAACCCATCAAGGACATCTTAGGCATGTATCCCATTCTAACTTCCAGGCTTCCTAGAGAATGAAAAGTATGTACCCCAGAGGTCAAAAGCAACCCAAAGAAGTATTGTGTTTGGCCTGCAAATTTGTTTTTATTCTGGGGTTTTTTTTTTTTTTTTTGAGCCAACATTAAAAAAATCAATGGAGATTTCTATCATCTTTAAAAGAAACGAGAAGATACGGCAGCACTGGGCCTACAGCATGGAAATATGAATCCAGAGCTGGGAAATTTCTGACCCCCACCTCACCCTCCAGGTTAGATGGGCCTTGCCTCCCCACGCATGGTCCCCGCCACTTCCTTGGCCTCCTGTACTCGAAATCACCCACTAACTGCCATTTCTCATGAGAGTTGCAACATTGATATTTTATAGTAAAGAAATATCTTCTTCCAATGTCACTATCAAATATGGGGACATGAAAGACTTCACATATATATAAAGGAAAAAAACATTATTCCTTGCTTCATTCTACAGATATTTATTGAGGATCTACTTTGAGCCAGATACTGTTTTAAACACTAAGGATATAGCACTGGGGCAGGGGGTGGGGGTGGGGAGGATGGACATGTTCATCCCTTTGTCAAGCTGTTTCTTACTTGCGTAAGAGAGAGACAATAAATAAATATACAATAGACCTTCAGAGAGTTGTATGCAGTAGGAGAAGAAAAAACAGCAGGTGTAAGGTAAGGGTGCAGGGTAGGGATGGGGTGAAGAGGCAGATACATTGGTCAGGGAAGGCCATTCCAAAGAAGTGGCATTTGAACAGAAATCAGAATGCACTGGAGAAGTGAGCGTTGAGAAGGTGTATTTCTTTGTGGAAGAAAAAAATCCCGATGTATTTAATATGCAAAGGGCATTAGTGTCAAAAGAACTCAAGACATTATTATGAAATCAACCAAGGTGAAAATTATGGAACAGCACCCAGAAAAAAATTGAGGCCCAGTCTTTAGGAAGTTTGCTTTTTGAATGATTTTTTTTAAAACAAAGAGCTATATTTTGAATTTCATATTCATTCCACTGAAGATCAAAATCCAGTTTGGTATTAGCAATCTAATTACATTTCAATCTTAGTGACCTTGTGGGGTACAAAGAGCATCTCGCTAAAGAGAGAAGCTAGGCTCAGAACAGTTAATGTCCTTGCTTACGGCAACATGGTTACTAAGTAGTAAAGACAAAATAAGGCTACCCTGACTCCAGTTCCAGCTTCTTTCCAAGGCTAGAGCTTTAATAAGTTCCTCCAAAGCACCTATAACCAGAGCAGGGTGAAAGCAAACCTGGGTGAGGAAGTGAGGGGGTTCAGTAGTATAGAGGGCCAGGAAGTGTTTTTGAGCAACCAGTTCCAGATACAAAATTTCTTCTTGATTTCATGTTATTTTTGAAATACAAACACATTTTACATCTGTTTCATAATGTATCTCTATTCTTTCCATTTTGATCAGATTAAGATGTGCTTTTTTTTTACCACTTAACTTTGCTTACCATCCTCCGCCCCCAAACATATTGAGTACCCTAGTTTTGAAAACAGGACCAGAAGGCCTGCAGAATTAACTAGCAGACTAGCAGAACCAGAGCCAGCAGGGACTTGAAGATGTACCAGGGCTACACACCATTATATTCTACATCAAAAGCAGGATTATTAAGATACATAAAGATGATTAAAATACTCTCTGCATTGCAAACACAAGGAAGCATGTATTATGAAATGGTATTCAAGTAATAAACATTCATTTTACTTACTTTACTGTAATTTTCAAGATGTCATGCACATCTGGAGATAAAAATAACACAATCCAAGAAAACGGGGAATGGCAAGATCCAAGAATAAAGTTATTGAACACAAATCAGTGGATTGCTGAGACAAGTTTTCCTTTACTGCCTAATGTCATTATTTCATTAAGGGTAAAATACAACGTTACCATTCCGGAATGTATCACATAGATGTTTCCAAGGGTTGGTGTCTCTGCACTCTTCTCATCATAAACTGTTACAGATGGGTTTGGGGGGTTTGGGGGTCACATGATGAAAATAACTCTCCCTTGCCTTGTCTTTCAATCTTTGTATAATTGCAGGGGGGTGGTTACTTATCAGTTTTTGACTCATCTATGATGGAGAGATTCTCTTCCCTGACTTTTCCCTGCACCTGATATTTTACCCAATTTTCAAGTTAGAAGGATGAACTTGGCAGATGGCCTTCCTCAAAACATTCATCACTCTTGCAAATGGCTGGCATGAGTCCTCATTATTTCCCTCACATTCCAACACACGTTGTTCCAAGACATCTTTCCACGGACCATGAAGGAAAGAGCTCCACACACCAAGAAACAAAACACAGCCATGGAATCATATTTTGTCCAAAGATCTCTGAAGATGTTGATATTGGTTTACTTGAACCAAGGACTTCTAGAAATAAATCTGGGTGTGAGTTAGGAGTGGATTTAAAAAGAGGATGCAGAACTGTCCTTCTAGGGCCTCTTTGAAGGAGGAGAGAAAAGAAGATTTGTTTCATCTGCAAGCCATTTGAGGAAGCAACTGACAGGGCAGTTCTCTGCAAATGCTTCTTTGTGGCCTCTAACCCTCTGCGGCTTCCTTCCTTTCTTATTTCCACCTCCTATTCCCAGCCTTTAAAAGTACTGATTATACAAATCACTGTAGTCCACACTTGCTTTTTTTTTTTTTTTTTTTGATGGCTTAGGTGCATTTTGTTGGTTTTCTTTCAGAATTTGTTTACAAAAGAGCAAAGTTAAAAAGTATGTCCCTGGCAAGAAGATGAGAACCCTTCCTCTTTCCCAAGATCCTTACCCCCTCCCCATGTTCCCCAACTGTGTACTGCTGCAGTTCATGGGGTTGGGGTGCTTGATACGTTTATACCCCATCAAGCCCCAAAAGGGAAAAGACCTACCACCTAGCAACCCCTGCCCTCAGCCCCATCCCCCAGACATTGGTCCTGGTTACAGAAGATGGTGGTGAGAATTGTTGGGGTCCAGTCAGGCGGTCCTTGTCTTTCCCATTGCTGGAAGTGCCTGTCTCCAGCATCTACCGCTCCTACTGTCACCAGAGCAAACTTAGCAAAGCACAGCTCTAGTCAAGTTCCTCTCCTGATTAAAAGTCTCAGAGGCTCCCCATGCCTACAGGGTAATATCCTACTCATAGGACCTGGATTAACTTTCTCTCCATCTCTCACAGTTCCCTGCCCCATATATTCCAGGGCCTGCTCCCCCTCTGCCAGGCCTGTCCACCTGCTGGCCTCTCTAAATGGAACACCTTTCCTTATCTCTGCTTGTTTGGTTTCTGTTTGAATTCACAACTCTGCTCTCCTTTCTCAAACACCCCCCTCCCCCAATACCCAGAGCACCTCAAACATAGCTCTAACTTAGCAAGTATATTTTAAATTTTTCTCGGTTTTACCACCTCTCACCCAGGCCCCACCAACCCTCAGAGGATAAAGACTGGGTCTTCACTTAATATCCTCTCCCCTCCAGGGGCATTAGCTCCCCTGCACATCCAATCTACCCTGCCTTGGGAAAAAAACAAAAAAACAAAAAACCCACAGCTGGAAGCTGAGAGATGCTGGAGCAGGTGCTTGAGATGGCCCCCAGGAGCAATACTGGGACCCATCCACAAAGCTGCAGCAGAAATCAGGTGGACTTAGGGCATACAATGTGCCTGCTGCAGGCACACAGATTTCAGTAACCATGGAAACTCAGAGTAGGAGAGTGTATCACAGCCCCCTGGCCCAGGCTCCCATACAGCCCAGGGATGCTTTTGCAGATCGCTGACAGATGGGCAGCTTCTTCTCCTCCCCTCCCTAGACATGGCCAAGTGATATCACCAGACAGCTCATTGCTTGGCATTTTTGCCAAATATAAATTGATCTGATTTTAATAATTACAATATTTACAAATTAAGTAATAATAACTTTGAATGCTTATTGTATACCAAGTACTGTACTAAGAGAATGGTATGTACCATTTAATCTTCAAAAGTACGTTCTGTGGTAAACCAATCATCATCATCCCCATTTTCCAGGTAAAGACAGTAGCAGATGCTGCCTGTGCCCTGACCATTCCCCCTCAGGCCCCCTATTGGAGTACATGCTGGCAGGACTCCCCAGTGCCTGCACCTGCATCTCTGGGCCAGAGCCCACTTTTCTGCAGTATGTTTGGCCAAAAGTGCCAGAGAATTAACCACTCCTTAGAAGCATCCCCCAACCAATGACTGAGAGAACTGCCCCTCCAGTGGGTTGGCTCTGTGGTATGTGGTCTACACTAGTTCTCAGAGGTCCCCAGTGAGGTGAAGCTCTGGTTGCCCACAATTGTAACACACTAGACAACTCATCTTTTATTGGCTGCAGTCCTTTTATCAGCTCACTTCCCCACTCCCTTACCAGTGTTTCCTGAGATCACCTTCCAACATGTGTGCTTGAAACCTGGTCACTGGGTCTACTTCCAGAGGAGACTAACAAAGACAGGGAGGCAAATGCACAGAGATCCAGGGAAACACCCGGGATGATGTCTCACTCCAGGGCCCACACTCGTCTCTACTACCATGTACTGCTTCTCCATCCAGGCTTTCCACTGGAGAGACGAATGCCGTCTTCTCTCCTCTACACCCAAATATGTGAAGACAGCCCAAGGCTCCTATTCCTTCTGCCGTGACTGTTACAAATGTGGTTTCCATATTCATCACCCTATCGTGAGGCACACTATCTGGCTTCAAATTTTCCACTCAAAATTAAACATATGAATTTTTTTCTGATTTAAAACTTCCATAATTCCATCCAGATGTTTCTTAATTTTGTGTCATTATAGAAGCAGAGAATTCAGAATATGGTCTAGCAAACTATTCAATTTTAATCCTATTCTAATAACAAAAATATTCCTGGGACTATTTCCATGTTCAAAGTAGCATCCATAAACACAAAATGTTGAATTGGTTACAGTGAATCTTATTACATAGGACAATATAAGTAATAATTATGTTAATAAGTTCTTATCAATTTGGCAAAATTTAAATATTGATTATATATTATTTACTCATTAGCAAAAAAAAAACCAAAACAATAAACACTTTAATAGACTTCTACTGTGTATCTTGGTCAATTGCACCCTCATCTAGAGGTCCTGGATTTATCCCTGATATACCTTCTTCTCTAGCATCTTCTTTGTCAGTTATAAATAAAAATTTAGGCATCATAGATTAACCTAAAGAAAATATTCCCCGGGGAGAGTAATAGCTCAGTGGTAGAGTGTGTGCTTAGCATGCACAAGGTTCTGGGTTCTGTCTCCAGTACCTCCATTAAAAAAAGAAAGGAAGAAAAGAAAATATTCCCAGAAGTTAAGCCACTCCACAGTAGGATGTGCAAAATATCATCCATGAGTCTAAGGTTCTTGAATTGCTACATGGACTCAATCTAGGTACACATTGTAAAATAATTGATAACTACAGGAATTGTAACATGTCACAGGTTATGAAATGAAGATTTATAGAATATTAAGGTGAGAGGAACCTTAGAGAACATCTATTTTTTCAATTTCACCTTTTGCAGAAGTAAGACCTTCCAACTAAGTAGTAACATAATTAGAACTTAGGTTTCTAAGCTCCCAATTCAGTGCTTAGTCCGTTTACCAATATCTGTCACAAATTCTGAAAAAATTCATTTTCCATCCCAGTTACAAGAGTATCCTTATATTTGGAGTCACTAATCCATCTCCATGATAACCAACACCTGGTTTAAAATAGATACATGAAGCTAATCAAATTTATGTCTCAGGAACTTAGGATTAGATCGATGAGGGACCATGTCAGTGGAGAGCACTTGAACTGAGAGATCATGCTAAATAGCAGAGAATTAACACTGGGTGCCATACAGGGTCTACACAATAAGATCAGTGCAAGTCACCACAGAGCCCCAAAAAGAGAGTATCTTGAGTTTCACTTTCTCAGAGTACTTCTGAGGTCTGGTGACTTTGGGACTTCATGAAGCCTATTTGTATTTTAAAGTAATATCTCTCAACCGAATTACTTGAACCAGCTTGAGTAGGGTTCTCTTCCCTGTGACCAAAAGCCCCTGGGTAGAAGACTCTTCCTTCTTCTTGCTACTGAAGTAGGCAACTGTAAAAATGGGTGGCGAATAATGGGAGAATGGACTTTGGAATCAGCATGAAGAACTGGAATAAAGCAGGAGACGCAGTTTAGCCAAATGCCAGCTGTGGCTAGAGAAGGTCATTGTATGAGAAAAAGAGGCTGAGATCACTAACTTCTTAAGCCAGGATAGGAGCAGGCCCTCGATTTTACAAATGTACGGGTCTTGACTGGTAAGTTTTTGGTCCCCTTCCTCCTTCGACTTACCCTGGTGGTTCCAAACCAGAGAAACAAAGGAGTGAGATCTGTGAATCTGAAAGGGTGTATTCCCTTTTCCCCAGGCTATTCTTTGGACAATGAACTTATAGTCCTTTTGAGACCTCTGCTACTCCCACATTTTGGGGGTGGGTCAGCACCTTAGGTCAATAGGGCTTCTCCCAATTTCATACTGGTCTTATTGGTTTCCTATACAATATGACAGTCAATATACCTAAATCAATAAAGCATTTTAAAGGATCTTCTCCCCAACATCACTAAACACTGTGGTATTGGCCCTATTTGTTTTCAACCAGCAGCCATTCTCCTACTTCTTTGTTGACAGAACCCTGATTATTCATTCCTCAGGAGAGGTGACCCCATTCCTAACTCACTAGCTCAGAAAAAATTCCAGATAAATTTAAGATAATCATGAAAACATCATTCCCTTTGTCAGCGACTGGTACAGGCATGGGCTTGTGAAATAAATCTAGCCAATGAGATAATGGTAGCTAATATTTATTGATTGCTGTGTGCCCTGTTCCAAGAGTTTTATAGGAACTCATTCTTTTATCTTTCATTATAACTTTATAATTTAGGGTCATTATTTGTTCCTATGTCATGTCTTCTTGAAAAGTAAGATAATTCATCTTCTTCATGGTTTAAGTTATTTTGATTTGGATTTTCTATTACATGTCACTACAAACATCTGAACAAATACTCAGATTAATTTGTTCTCTTCTCTTTAGAATCCCATTTAAGCAATGTACAAAGATAGTAAAAGAGTATATAAATGCCATACATTACTATTGCAATTCTTTCCTTTCTGGTTCCTGTAAGAGTTTTTCTCCTTATCCTTTACTATGAGTTAAAAAGAGAAGGTAGAGGAGAAAAGCTCATTTTCATCTATTAGGTTTATTACTAAGATACCTTTTTGTTGGCTTTATTTATGAAAAATCACCTTGTAAATAAAGTAATGAATGAAAATAAGTCTTCAGTACAAACCCTCTTAAAAAGATAGACAAGTAGCTCTTTCCAATATTATATTATTTCACTTAGGACTTTCACTTGCTGAAACAGTAAAAGGTCCTTCAGTTTTTCATCCCAGGACTCTGACTGCATGGGTATTGAGTAAAATCCAGTCTTCTATTCTAATTTACATTTTTATGATATTAATTTTTGGACCATTTCAAATCATTGTCAACTAGCAAACCATTCCTCTATAAAATAACATTTTTGCTACATGTTTCCTGGTACTTTGGTTACATTTCTACATGTTTTTGAAAATGTGGGAAAAAATTACGCTTCATTTCTTTAGTATTTACAGGAAATAGCCATTATATAGGCTCTTGGCCATTGTATTTCTAATACTATATTAATAAATTAAGATTCAGGTGTTTTCTTGTTGCTGCCTAACCAACATAAGGCAACTCAGTCTAGTGACTTTTATATGTTATTATAAATAATTCAGCTATATTGAAGTAGCTTAATATAGTAGTAGTACCAGATAATTAGATGTAAATGCTAACCCTGTAATTTATTATCTTTGCAACACTGGGCAATTTAATATTCTTGTGCCTCAGTTTCCTCAGATGTAAAATAGGGATAATAACAACATCTACCTTTCAGGATTGTTGTGAGGATTAAAGGAATGAATTCCTACAAAGCACTTGAAAGTTCTTGGCACAGAGGAAAAACTCTAAGTGTTATCATCATCATTATTACCAGGATTAAACTGTAATTAACAGAAGACTTGATAAGTAGTGGCATAAACCATAAGAACATATGTTATTTACTTAATAAGAAGTCTATTGGCCCTGGGGTTGGTTTATAGCTCAAAGATACCTTGAAGGACTCAGGCTCCTGCTACCCTCCTGTTTTGCCACGCTCATTGTTTTAGCAAAGTTTCTCCTCATAGTCACAAGATGGCTGCCTCAATTATGAGTTCTTCAGGCAATAGGGTCCCAAACAGGAGGTAATGGGATGAGGGCAAAACTAAAACAAATAAATTAAAAGGCAGGATGCAGGAGAGGGGAGGTGTTGGTTTCTCCCGATGAATATTTATCTTTTCAGAAGAAAGGAATTTCCTAGAAATAGTCAACAAATGTCTTCTTTGTGTCTTATTGGCCAGAATGGGGTCACATGACCACTTCTAGACCAATCACTGGGAAAGAAGAGGACTGCCATGATTGATTTAGACCAACCATGAGTCATTTTCTGGGGCTGGGCCTTCTGTTGACTGACCAAAACCAGGTTTCCATCACAAAGAAGAAAATAGCCACTGGATATACAACCAATAGTGTGTGTCATCAACAAGCATTCATTTGTTGCCTACTATGTGCTCAGCTTGTGCTCCTAATAAAACTGTAGAAATTCCCAAAAGAACAAATGATATTTTCTTTGTCCTCCAGGTTCTATTTACTTGGCACCTTTAGTCTGAGGGCTACTTCTTCTAGGCCCTGCTAAGTAACTAAATCAGAGCCTTTAAGCCCTCATCCCTAATCCACTCACTCTGAGTGGCTTCACTTACTCTCCCCAAATAAGTTTGATCTTCCTTTTCATGGCCAAAACCATGCATTGCATCTTGAAGTGCTTCTCCACTTTCAAGTAGTGATACCTGAAGGATGGCACAAAGTTAGTGATTCAAAATCTCTTGTTTAGAAGCTTGAGCACCCCAGCAGATTCCATTTGTCATTTTTTTTCCTCTACTGAGGGCCTACTGTGAGCCAGGAGCTTTCATAAAATTCTTTCCATTAATTCTCATTTTTAAAAATCCATGAAATGTGATTCAGATAAAGAAAAGAGAAATTAAGACAGATTAAGTGACTTGTGCAAAACCATCAGCTAGAAACACGGAAAATAATTCCCTTTTATTGAGCATATGCTACGTAGAAGCCAAGCACTGTCTTAAATGCCACAGGTGGATTCATTTCTGTAATTCTCTTAACCAACCAATGAAGTAAGCATTCACTCACAACAGATACTTTCCAAGCACCCTCTCCCTGCCATTATATAGATAAGAAATCTGCAGCTTCAAAAGCTAAGTAACTTCCAGTTCACCCAGCTACAAAATAACAGGTATTATTTAAAGCTGGGTCTGTCTCATTCTAAAAGCTTTGTGTTAAAGCCCACCCACCTCTACACTGCAGGAATTTGAACTCAGGTCTCAACTCCTGGGCTCATTCCATAATCCCTAAATCTGGGATGAACACTGATGTTTTATTCTATCAGCTTGTCCTGTGAAGTGTTCTCCAAGTAGTTCATGATTGGTCTAGTTATCTAAAACAAAGTTGGGAATTTATCAGAAAAAAAGCAAATTAGTGATTCCCTTCTTCCTTTGTGAGAGTAGAGAAGCAAAGCGAGCTGATTCCTACTGAGTTTAAAGAAAGACTTCTGGGAAGGTAGATTATCAACATTGATCACATTTTTTGCTCTGCCCTCAAGCCACAGATGAGATGTTAACACTTGGATTAAGCAAAACTCTCCAGTTGTACATTTTACCTAGTCTAAATTTTGTTAGTTGCTCTGTTTCAGAGATAATATGAACAAGTGCTCTGCTATAAACTGCTGAGACCTTTTATTTCTTGTCAGCCCCAGATTAGAGTTTGCCAGGAAAGAGATTTAACAATTGGTAACTGCTTCAACTTCACCCCTGAAGGAAGCCTTCTCTCCCTGCTTATCTCTGTTGTGTGGCCTTGCTCCTGCAGCCTCCTACGCAAAAATCAACTGGGGCAGTATTCACAGGAATACAGAGTTCAAAGGATCATTCCTTGTCTGTTTCCAGCACTACTAGAGACTTACAAGAAGTGGGAGGTAGAGACATTTCTTTTGTTCATTCATTCTTTTTGTTTTTGTTTGTGGTTGTTTCGCTTTGGGCATCTAAGTTTTAAACATGCCACAGGTCAAAATATTACCAAACCCTGTCCCAATATGCATTTATTTTCATGAAAGAGTGAGGTTTCAGAAAGTAAAACCTGAAATCTGAACTCTGACACTAACTCCATAGCTCTACACAGCAGGTCCTGAGTAGCTGAGAAATCATGGTTTAGGGAAGCACATGGGTGCTAATTACCACAACTATATAAACAGTCCAAACAACAAATTATTCTTAAAAAGATGAATATGATAATCCCAGTGACCACGATATTTCAGAAGATCCAAAGAACTATATAAAATAAATGACTGAAGAAAACAATGCAATAAAGTTATGTTTACAGTTTTCTTTCATTTGTATACCAAAAGAAACACATACATACTCCCCCAGAGCATCATTTACAAAGTTCATGTGGGTAGGACAGAAAGTATGATGTAGATTTTTAAGGTCTTTCACACAAATGAAGATATTGATGTCTTCCTAATCCTGAGCCTCACTTTTTCTTCTTTGTGAAACAAGTCTTTGATAGACCAGAGAATTATCTCTAAAGTTTCTTTAAGGTCAAAAAACTTGCTTCTTCATCTCACTTCCCCGTTCTTTACAGGTCGATCTATTATGGCATTAATTACATTCCACTGTTCTATAATTAGCAGGGACATTTTCTTTCTGTCTCCTACCATGGGACATGAAGGCAAAGCCAGGTATTAACCCAGGACATAGTTTCTGGTGGAAATGGAGTAAATGTTCATGAGATGCAGTCTATGAATCTCTTTATTTCAAATCCTTAGTCTGAATTTTGAATGCTATAGCCGTAAGGAAGTTTTCTAAATCATCTTTATTCTAGAAATTTCCAAGAAGGAATCAGCAAACTATTACTAAAAACTGTGTTTCAATAAGACTCTTGGACATTTCTCTGACAGTTGTTGACTATAAATAAATATAAGGTGTGTACAATCTTGCTTTAGTCAGATGAGTGAATTAATTTAAGTGATTTTTCTGTGGGACTATGGCTGCCCATCCCAACCATTTCCCTATTATTCTTCATATTTCTTCCCCATCAAAACTACCTAAATTCCAAGCACCACTAAATCATCCTTTCTCATAGTTCATTCCATGGACCCCTGTATCTGAACCAGCTAGAGTGCTTATCATAAAAACAGCTTCCAGGGCCCTCCAGCAGCCCCACTGAATTAGACTCCCTAGAGGTGCAGCCCCAGAAGCTGCATGTTTAATAAACTCCACAGGTGGTTTTGATGCACACTTAAGTGTGAAAACTACTGCTCAGGACCCATGAATTGAAACTGAAGGGTGACTGTGGGGATCTGTTGAAGCAATTAATTAAGTGGGCTGAAGCTCCAGTAGGTTACAAGATTACTTTGAATCCAGCACCTAAGAGAAGCACCTTGATTTCTGAAACCACTAACCTGAGCTTCTGACTCAGAGGTCAGTCACCATTTATCATCACATAATCCTCTGGTTTCACTTTGCCTGCTTTCCCTGTAAACCGAATCACCTCCTTCTATGTCCATGATGGTTAATATACATTTTATATTTAGAAAACGACATCCCCTTACCCCTCAGCTCCCTGCCACATTCTCCTTTACTTAAAAAAATTTTTTATTTATTTATTACGTTTGGGGAGGGAGGTAATTGGGTTTTTTTTTTAATTTATTTACTTTTTTTTAAATGGAGGTACTAGGGACTGAATCTAGGACCTCGTGCTTGCTAGGCACGTGCTTTACCACTGAGCTATCCCCTCCCACCATTCCCCTCTGCTTTTATGAAACCTCCCAACACTGCCTTTCCTATAAAGAAGACAGACACTGAAAAGAGTACCTCTCTTACAGCCAGTGTTATGCTTAATGGTGGGGTACTCTCCTCTGAACCAGAAATAACAAAACCACCACATTTAACAGAAAACAGAAACTTCATGCCAAAGAGAACATGTTGTTATTGAAAAGATGGGTGTTTTTAAGATTTTTAAGGGACCACACAAATACTCAGAATTATTGGCTTTTTGGTGAAATCAAAAATATTTTGACAATCATAATAATGGTACCATTTAGGTAAATTCTCCCCCCTAGAGAGTACCCTGTTCTAAGGGGAGAGAACATAGGCATTCACAGAGAATCAGATGAGAAGACCTTCCAAAAGAAACCATCCCCTGTGGAATGTTCAGTGGTCTCCTGCATGTGCCTTTTTCAGCAATGAGTGAACATATTCTGAGATCCAGAATTAAAGAGGTTTAAAGGAGATGAAATGTTTTTGCTCCGTATGATTAGAAATAAAGTGCTTTCACATAGTGGATACTGAAAAAAAAAAACAGGGGGTGGGGGAAGGGCAATGAATAACAAGTATGTCCCTTCAAAGGAAAAGATAAAACAAAAAAGTATAGAAGGAAGAGAGGAAGGAAGGAGGAAGGAAATCCCTAATTCCATTAGTTCGAGGACACCATTGTAAAAGGAAGTGAGAAAAAGGGACAGATTTCAAGAGCAAACACAATGTAACAGGAGAGCCCTCATAGGAGAAGGAGAGTCTATTCACTTCACTTCTGGTGGGATGAAAGAGCCTCTTCGAGCAGATTCCTCACGCCCTGGAGGAGAGGCCAGAAGAAGCAACTTTGCCAAGGATGGATGTTTCTTTGAATTTTGCTCTTTGACTGCTAAATAACAGTTATATTAATGAAGGAATTTACCAAACTTAATCATGTTAATCCCCATCCCCAACCCCCCAATATAGGATGGAATGAGTGTCTTCTTTCCAAGAGAGATAGGCATCTTTCAATCTTCCCAGTGCTCAGATCCTGTCTGCAGTGGATCACCTCCAAGTCTCCGGGGCAAAACAAGCTAAGCAAATAATCTACTGAGTAGGAAAAAGGATTGTTGTTGACAAAACACCCATTTCACCAGGTCATTGGCCACATCCCTCTGGCCATCCAAAAGAAAATCTGAATTAAACCCATCTCTTATTTAGGAGAAATTTTCTGCAGGTATTTGAATGGCTGAGACATTCTATGGAGTCAAAAATAAAAGGAGGGGCAGGAAAAGTAGAATGTGACATATTATGTGTCCTCCTTTCCCCATGCCTCATTCTTCCAAGAGAAAATGTTCTTTACAGAAACAACCCCCAAACAATTAACAAAACGACAATAAGAACATACATATCAATAAATACTTTAAATGTAAATGAAGTAAATGCTTCAATCAAAAGACTCAGAATGGCTGAATGAATACAGAAACAAGACTCACTTCAGATTTAGAGACACACAAAGACTGAAAGTGATGGTATGGGAAAAGGTATTCAGTGCAAACGGAAATCAAAAGAAAACCAGGGTAGCAATACTTATATCAAACAAAGTAGACTTTAAAACGAAAACTGTTACAAGAGACAAAGAAGGACATTACATAATGATCAAGAAATCAATACAAGAAGAATATGTAGCATTTGTAAATATATATGCACCCAACATAGGAGCACCTAAATACATAAAGCAAATGTTAACGGACATAAAGGGGGAAACTGACAGTGAGCCAAGAGACCATGTTCTTTGTAAGGAGCTCAAAATGTGAATAACATAAAAACCTCAGAGTTGAGACAGATTTCTAGTCTAAGAAGCACCACTGCCATTATTAAAACTGTTCTCTAACATAGAGAAAACATGGCCCAGAGCTGCCAACTTACAGCCCTAGTGCTGCAGCTAATGACAAGGAGTTAACATTTATTGAGTGCTTACTACATGGGCTAAGCACCTACATGCATTATCTCTTTTGAAAATCATATTTGGAACAAATATTTTCTTTCATGCACAGAGCACAGAATCTATGCTAGAGAGTATTATGTTCAGAGAAATTATTTCACCAAAATAATTATAGCCACTTTATCAGCTGCTTTGTAAACCCTAATTTTTTTTTAAATCTTGTCTCAGATGTAAGCCAAAAGAGCATAACACAGTCCTCTAAACCCAACCTTGAAATTGTCCTTGTCTTAATCTCATGCTCTTGTTTGAAGACTCGGACTTTACATGAAAGTCCGACTGCACTAGATGTGGCTGTCATGCCCAAACAGGAGCCATGCACATTTCTTTTTGAGGATCAGCATTTGGGGGCAACCTCAGAGCAATGTCACCAAGTGGCAAGCATCCAGATCTCAGGATGAAAGCTGAGGATCTGAATAAGGTGAATAAGAGAATATCTAGGGGCAGGGGGAGGGGACTCTTTTTTTTAACCTGTGGTCAACAAGTTAACATGGAACAATTGTCAAGTCTGGAGACCAGTTCAGGCTGGAGAGAGGCAGGAGTCTCACAGAGTGACAGCTGTGGATCCTGATAGAATGAGACCCAGGTTTCCCAGTGTGCCCGTTGGTGCACCGGGGAAACCGGGAAAGCCTTATGGCAGTGCCACACAAAACCAGCTCAGGACAGCTGCCCAAAAAGTGGCCCATAAAGCAGCTTGTACTGTCAGCAACCCTGAAACAAACACTGCTCACAAATGCACTGCCAATTGGGCAGCTTCACCAGGAGCAACGTGATCTTTCTTTCGATTAGTTCAGAAACTTGCCTTCCAGAGATCAAAGAAAATCAGCTCTGGAGAGATTGGATGCAGTTGTAGAAAGAAAAATGTCCAAGCTTTGGAGAGAAAGTTTTGTATGTTTCTGACCCAGCGACTGTCTTTACTCTTTTTTTCCCTGCCTGCTCAGGAAACTCTTAATGTAATTACTTGAGAGTTTTTTTGGTGCGTTTTTCTTTTTCCTTTGCAAGAGGATTTGCAACTTAGGGTTAGATTACATTCATTTTAATTTTCTTTTCTCCTGTAATTTTTTCTTTAAAAGATTTCTATGGAAATAAATTAAAAGTTGCCCATCATATACAGAAAAAAAAATACACAAGAAAATTAAAATAATACCTAATCCCACCACCTAGATTACCACTGTTAGTCTTTTTCTTTAATAATTTCAAGTCTTAATTTTTCTGTGTTTGTATGCATGTATATACACATATTATACATATGTTTGTACATCTCTTCCGTTATTTTACAAAATTGGGATCATTCCATAATATGGTTTTGTGATCTGCTCTTTTCCACTCATAAGAATGGCAGCATATCTCAAGCCATTAAATACTCTCTGAAAACACATTTTTTTAAATGGCTACATAATTACTATTCTTTTTCAGGCTTTGACATTCTGAGTGCAGTACATTAAATGGAATAATATATGGATTTTCCCCCTTTTTAATGTAACTTTGAGCCATTTGTATTTGATTACACTCATCTTAATACACTTCCCTATTGTTTTTCAAGATCAGACACTTTAAGTGCAGCCAATTAAGTTGAAAACACTAAGACTCAGAACATCAGGGAAGATTTATTGCTGGTATCAACTACTGAGGAAACTTAAGCCAGCTTATTTCTCAAAACAGCCACATCTACAATCAAATAAAGTTCACCTTCTATGAATTAGAGATAGCTTGTTTCTAAATGATTGTAGTTGTAACAACAGGCTGGCTTAGCTGTGTCCTCAACTATTGGCTGTTCACTCCCAAACGTCTGAACCTTTTATCTCATTAGATGGTATTTGTTAGCATCACACCATCTGGTCATTAGAAAAAGCTGGATAATTGACGGCATTATTGGTAGGACTTAACTTTTGAACAGCTATTATTCCTAACATTTGGTTCCCAGTGTTTGGTGTCAACCTGGTTGTTTGGAGCTCTCAGAAAACGTTCTCTCAAAGAGATAAGCTCTAAGTGGTAGCCAGCTGACAAGGAACCAGAGGCATAACATGCCACACTAGGAGTACCACATAACATGGTAGCAATCATACTGGGAAAACATGAATTGAAAGTACTCTTGTGGGATTGGTGACTTTTTTTTTCCTCACCTTTCACCTCAACTACCCAGCAGCAGGGATAAGGATTCCAGAGAGCCATGTCCGGACACTCAAAGAAGTAAAGTCATGAAAAGAAGGCTCAAGGACTCCAGGGAAATGTGTCTCCTTCTCAGAGCCTTCTCAGTGTGGGTCACCTTCCAGACTCTGCTCTGAGCACCTCAGGATGGGCTTACCTGCTTTAACTTTCGGCCATCACCATCTTTTGACAACCCTCAAGCTTTGCTCCCTACCCTGGCCCTCTCCCCACATTCTTTTAAGCCTTCCTCTTCCTATAGCAAGTTCAAAATCATTTTTAAGGTTGTCTAGGAGTTTGTGTGGCTAAGAATACTAAGAGACAGTTAAAAGGTCCCTCCTAAGTCCAACCATAATTATAACATCGAGTGAAGGACAAGGATGGTGGTAAGGGCATAAGGTGGTCTTTAGAGAACACAGAGGTCTAAAGAAAAACAGGCATCTATATTTCAGAGGAACATTCCATTCCAGTGACTCCCCTGAACATCAGGACCCCTGGAGAGCAAGAAGGGAGAGTGAAAGGATAAGGTAGAGACTAGGATTCTTCCGTGAGGAACCTCCGGAATACTAAAGGATAAAACCTAGTGAAGAATCAGCTTCCTGTCTTATTTTCCTCCACTTTGCTATTATCATATCACCACTTATGTGGATAGGAAATAGGGTACTTTAAGAAGGGGATGAATGTTTTCTAAGTTCTCACCATGGTCCAGATACTGGGCTTTTACAGATGAGGAAACTGAGACTCAAGGAGGTTAAGTGAGAAGCAAGGACAAAGGGAAGCCAGAAGAGGGTGCAGTTCTTAGCAGGAGCAAAGCTGAAAAAAGCGAGTTGGAGGACAGAAGGAAGCACCAGAGAGTGTCAACTAGGAAGAGGGAATAATGCACCGTCCCCTGACTGCCACTCCCTGATTCCTGCTTAACACGGGGCTGCCATTCCAAAGACTGTTCCTACATATAGAATGAAAGTGAGACATGCACCTGTAGATTGGGGCTGTCTTCTCATTTTCACTCAGATGTTTGGGCATCATGTTTTGGCACCATGGCATGTTTTGATTGAAAACAAGAGACTCAGAAGAAACTATTTACAGTTAAGTGTTTTCAACCAAACAGCCATTCCTCTCTCTCCATCCTGCACTGTGAAGCTCTGAATTTGGTCCCAAAATCCCACTTAAGTCTACAGTTTTCAACGCTGGAAAGAACTTGCAATTTAGACATGAATTCAATTATTTTCAAAATGGATGGTGCATGTCTTACTTTCAGTTGTTCTTATATAAACTTAAAAGGATTTTCTTTTGGGCATCATTCAAGTCTAAATTTCATTTCTTTCCCCTTTAGCTGGTTATAGCAGTTTCTTTTTTTTAAAGATGTTTTAAGCTTATTTGTTCTAAATCTAAGCTGTAGAGTCTCTCCCAATGAGGTCTAGAAAAGTTACTTCTCCTAGAATAATATAGAACTTTCTCATCCTATTTTTAATAAACCTCTTAGCATTATTCTCAGTGATGGCTAATATTAACAACAACAACAAAACACTCCTAAGCAAAGAAGATGGACTAGAAAGTTCCAGCAAGAACTGATATCCTAATAAATATTCTCCCATACTTAGTAAATTTCATGTTTCTGCTCAGTTCATAAGTTGGCATTACAACTGTAGAAACCAAAATATGAGCATTCCTGGGACAGTCTTATTAGAAAAGAGTAGGGAAACGATAATCATGCAGAAAAGGTCTAGACCTTTCAGCAGTGAATCAAGAGGAGGGTGTAGTTCTCACCACCAGCAACATCAACACAAAAGGGACATTTGAGAAGAGTCTTTGGACTGTCTCTCATAAAGTAAAAATTATTTGGGCTTCTTCCTGTGCCCAACTGTCCCCTCAGCTTGGAAAGTAAACAGCGGCCTCATTAGCACCACCATCAATGAAAATGTCTTCGCCATCTAAGCATATTAGACAACTTTATGGCTGAAGAAAAGCAGGATCTAGCTGCTCAAGCTACAGCTGTGCCAAATCTGAGACGCAAAACAAGATTTTCTTCATTGTTATGATGGGACACAGGATACTTCTAAGGTTTAGAGTTCAACTTTTACAGGCACTTCCCTTTGCCTTCAGAATTATATTATACTTACAAGATATGGTACCTGAATTTCCACAGGCAAATTTATTCCCCAAAAAAGAAGTCAAGAAGTCAAAGAAGACTAAGAGGCTCAAAGACTTCAAGTCCAGAGACTTTGGATTTGATTTATATTTTGTGCCTTGGGTTTACTATTTATGTGGGTTAGGCTATTATGAATGAAGAGAACTTGCTTTCTTTAAAAAAAAGACCTGTTCTTTAAATGAATGTAAAATCATGACAAGTCAATGCATTTATAGCATATTGGTCTGGCCTAAAATGCCTCATTGCTCTACTTTCACTATTTAATCACTAATAGTTATATTTTTAAAACTGAAATCTACAGTGTTGTGTTAGTTTCTGGTGTATACCATAGTGATTCAGTTATACACATTTATATATTCTTTTTCATATCTTTTTTGTTATAGGTCATTATATGCTATTGAATATCATTCCCTATGCTATACATTGTTTATCTATTTTGTATATATAGTAGTTTGTATCTGCAAATCCCAAACTCCTGATTTATCCCTTCACCTTCCCCTTAAAAATTATATCTGAAAATAATAAACTCCATCTTTCACCATGAGTATTTATTTACAAAGCACAGTTAATTTCAATCACTGTAGTTTTCCTGTCTGAAGTTTTATGATATACTTCACATAAGCCTGCTCTCTTTTTAGTATGCTATATTCATTATTATGATTTCCCCTTATTTTATTTTAAACATACTTATTTTATAGTATCCTAATTTTTGTATTGCCTTATTAAGTTCCTGGGGTATAAATTTTCCTAATTTTTCTCTTATTTAACTTTGTGGCATGTGGAGTGTGTGTATGTGTGTATTCTGTAGGCTGTGAACTGTAGAAATGTACTTAAAGAATGATTTTCGTTTTTTTCTATAAAGGAAACCCCAGGAGTTTTTCATTCATCTACAGTAAGTTCCTACATTAATTTTTCAGCTTGGGATTCCCCAAGATTCAGATAGGGGAAATTTAGATTTCACACTTATGCACAGCACACATAGAGTTTCAGTTTGTCAAGGGAAGTATTTTTTCCACCAGGACCCAGAGCACTCATGAGCTTCCTTGGAGCTTCCCTGGGCCTGAAGAGAGTTTTTAAGTTAACCTTTTATTGAAAAAGCAGGCATCCATGGCCCTGGCTTTGTGCTAGGATCTTAGCAGCCTGCAGTAGATCTTTGGGCATTGAAACCCTACCATCTTCCCAGGCACTCAGGGCATATACCAAAGCCCGATTCTCTCTTGGGCCACGATGACAGCTGCTCATGAGCTTGTCATTCTGATTTTGATTCCCTCTTTGTTTCTGGGACCTGGATATCTCCCGTTCTTCCTTTTGGGTGCAACTTTCTATTTTTAACATTTTATGTGTTTTTAACAAATTCATTATTGCTCTGTGGTTTTTTTGTACAGGGCTTCCACCATAATCTGTCATGATGGTGGGACCAATAATCCAAAGAACTTTTATGTAATTTTCTCATTTACTTATCAGGACAGGAGAGTAAACACATTTTCCCAGTTTTAGAGATGAGGGAACAGAAATTCAGACAGATTAAGTTACAGAGCTAATGCATGATAAAGCAAGGCCAATGACATCTAGACCTGTATTTTGCCCATTTTGGAATTGAGGCTCAGTCCACTCTGCTACAGATTCCTAAGCAGGGGATGCTTCAAACCTTTTGACACTTGGCATTGTCTTCAGGCTGAATAAACAATGCATTAACACACTCTATTATGTTTCAAATACATCTAGATTTTGTGAGTAATAAAATGTAATTTCATTTAAAAGTAAAACTCAAGAGATTGTCATCTAAGTAAAGTAAGCCAGAAAGAGAAAGGAAAATACCATATGATATCACTTATATGTGGAATCTAAAAAAAGACAAACAAATGTATTTACAAAACAAAAACAGACTCACAGATGTAGAAAACACACTTCTGGTTACCAGAGGGGAAATGGGGGTGGGAAGGGATAAATTGGGAGTTTGAGATTTGCAGATACCAATTAATACATATAAAATAGATAAACAACAAGTTCACACTGTATAGCACAGGGAACTATATTCAATGTCTTATAGTAAGTTACGGTGAAAAAGAATACGAAAACAAATATATGTATGTTCATGTATGCCTGAAGCATTATGCTGTACACCAGAAACTGACACATTGTAAACTGACATAATTAAAATTTAGAAATTAAAAAAATATATGGTACTGAATTCACAATAGCTTTTTTTTTTTATGTTGTGCAATTTCTCAGTCAACAGATACTAAAAAGGCATATGTTAATCCATGAAAATTGTTGAGGCACAATGGGCCTCCTAATCACATTACTAGTGACCTCTGTCCTTAGCCGCATGCCTCTTTGTGTAATTAATGGCTATGCTGGTGAGGCTAGAAAAGCAATCTGGCATTATTGTGAATCTGTAAATCCTGGGTATGCAAAGTCCCTAACTAAGGCTGGCAGATGACACCGAGGTGTACATTAAAGAAAAAAGTGTCACAGGGACCTGCTGCCATAGAAGTTAATGTAAGAAAGATGATATATCACCGACTCTCACTGTGAAAGCTGCCTTTACTTGCACATCAAACTGTAAAATGGACCAAACACAAAGACCAAACAATGAAAAAACTTCCTATCCTTTTTGTGTTTGTCACGTATTATTTCCTATCTCTGGAGAGTCTTGCTACGTGGTGTGGGACATGTGTGGAACACTACTGTTTCAATTACTATGGGAGAAACAGCATTTTTTTCCCCTTATGTTCATTCTCTTAGTTTTTGTTTAAAAAAAAAAAGGTAGCCCATACCTATTGAGACCCTCTTTTGCTAGGAATTTCCACAAATACAGATTGAAGGACCTTTAGATTCAAATCACTTTTAGCTACTAAAGACCCTGCGATATTTCAGGAAGACTCACGGCAAAGAGGCGAAGGGAAGATGACAGAGGAAATGAGCAGCCATCATGACACTGACTGTGAGGCAGCCATGCATGAGCCTAGACACACACACGGCTGATAACTGGGTTCCACCTCCAACAGTCCAGCCAGTTCCTTCCGGCCAGCATGAATGCACCTTTGCCAGAAGTGAAAGAGGAACACCAGCCAACATGTACCTTAAAATAGGAAATATCTTTAAAATGGGGAGGTCAAATTCTTCCGTAAATACAAATCAATGTACAGATCTGGAATTTTCCAGTAGGAAGGAGTTCTGCAATGCAGAGCCACAGCAGTCAGGGACAACTTGACTCTTAGATATGCAAGCTCTTCTGCAGAGTCCTGAGCCTCAGGGCATGCAAGAGCCTGGCCCATCTGACAAGCCTCAGGGAGAACCACTTCTCATTCTAGATCAAACCATCAGAAAAACAAAACAAAATAGATGAACAACAAAGATTTACCATATAGCACAGGGAACTACATTCAATATCTTGTAATAACCTATAATGGAAAAGAATCTGAAAAAAAAAGTAAACATATAGCTGAATCACTTTGCTGTACACCTGAAACTAACACAATTTTAAAATCAACTATACTTCAATTTTAAAAAGATCTAGTATAACATCAATGAAGAAGTCAAAACACTCATGGATATCTGTGCATGTCAGTGAGGTTTAGATCCATGTCACTGACCAAAATCCTAACACAGGGTTTAGAGAAGGCAGTTCTTACTCAAAAGAAAGAAACACATTCAGAAGTCATGGGAGGAATTCTCCAAATGCTTACTTCAGAAGACAATTTCCCATCACTTTTTTAAAAAACACATTTCCGGATAAAAGAATGTTTTCAACAGATTTAAGCACTTTATACAACTTTCAAATGCAGCAAAAGTCATGTCTCAGATATTGGTTGGAAAACATGAAGACTCCAGAATCTTGTGGAACCACGGCAATGTGGAAGCTCTGGTTTTTTAAGATGTGTTAACTTTAGAAATACCAACCAGGCAAAGCCCTTAGCTTTTTTTTTTTTCCTAGTTTCTTCATAATAAGCACCATTGTATACATTGTCTACTCAAAATTTAATGCGTTTTAGTATTATACCTTCAAGCAAGGGTGTGTCTTGTATCCACAGAAACATCCTTATGAAGCTGAACAGAAGTACCTCATTTACTTTCCCCACTAGATAGAATCTTGGTTGCAGTGAAAGTTTGTATTGCATAGGAAATTAAACCTTGAGTTCTCACCCTTCCTATATGGCTTAGTTGTTCTCAGGGGTGCATTCAGATCTCCACCTGGTGTCAAATAGGTTGGTAGTTTGGGCAGATATGCTAAGCATAAACAGGGAGTGAGAATTAGGTCCAAAATTCCATCAAGAGCATGTCTCATCACACAAATCAAAAACCAAGCATCACAGCAGAGTTATTGCTGCAAAGTCCTTACAAACCTACTCAATTTTTCCATTTGACAGAGGAGGAAATGAATGATAATAACTATGGCTGCCATCAGTAGAGCACTTTGCTTTAATGAGTTCTCTAATTCTCAGGGCTACCTCGTGAGGGAGGTAGTATCATTATCCCATTTAGAGGTGAGAAAATTGAGACTTTTTTAGATCTCCTCTCAAATGTCACTTTTTCTGTGATGTATTCCCTTCATAAAATAGCACCCCCTCCTTGGCACTCCCTTCTCTCCTCACCTTGCTTTATTTTTCTCCCTGCTACTCATTTCCAATCTCATACATCATATACTTACATTTTTTGTTGTCTACCTCACCCTTCTAGCTTATAAGCTTCATGGGAAAGGAACTTTGCTTCGTTCACTGCTATATCCCCAGCACAGAGAATACTGGGCACATAGTTGGTGCTTAATAAATATTTGCTGAATAATGAATTTTTTTTTAAACTGCCTAAGGCCACTGAGCTAGTATTTGGTGGACCCAGTTTTTGGATCCAGGACTATTGTTCTCTGGAACACACTTTTAGCCATTTTGCTTTTACTTGAAGTCTCTCTCTTCCATTTTCCTTAAGGAACTGAGTTCTTTCGCATCAGCTTCTTTTGCAGGAATTCCTGGGCATCCTTAATGTTCTCTGGCTGCCTCCCTTGCTGTGACCATACTATAAGTATCCTTATTTGAAGGACTCCCAGGTGGGCTCTACATGCAGCTAACTGGTTATCAAATCTCTCTGCATCTCCCTTCATCAACAACAAATATTCTTTCTGTTCCAGCTCTAACTCTATTATTCTAAATTTTTTTAAGAGTAGTTTTTTTTCTTTTAAGGGGTGAGGTAATTACATTTATTTAGTTATTCTTAGAGGAGGTACTGGAGATTGAACCCAGGATCTCATGCATGCTAAGCATGTGCTCTAGCGCTTGAGCTATATTCTCCCCCCTATTATTCTAAATTCTTAGAACCGATATTTACAATGTGTCAGACTCCCCAGTGACTCCAAATGATGGTGCAAGCCTCCAAACCAAATTAATTTTAACTGAGTTAAATTAAAAAATAACTGTCTATCCCACATTCCCCCTGCCCAACTCCCATCACCAAAGACACAAACCAAAAAAAAAAAAAAAAACTTCTTGATAGAAAAGTCTGCAAGAAAATACACAAAAATATTGGCAGAGGTGGTCTGTGAGACTAGGGATAACTTTTTTCATTCTATATTTACTGTATTACTTTTATAATGAAAAAATACACTTACTTTAAAAATAAATCTAAAAATAAAGATACCTTCAATATAACTCTTAGGGCAAATAGAGTTTTTTTTTCCCTGTGCTATACAGTGTAATCTTGTTTATCTATTCTACAATTTTGAAATCCCAGTCTATCCTTTCCCACCCTCTACCCCCCTGGTAACCACAAGTCTGTATTCTCTGTCCATGAGTCTATTTCTGTCCTGTATTTATGTTTTGTTTTTGTTTGTTTGTTTTTGTTTTTGTTTTTTAGATTCCACATATGAGCGATCTCATATGGTATTTTTTCTTTCTCTTTCTGGCTTACTTCACTTAGAATGACATTCTCTAGGAGCATCCATGTTGCTGCAAATGGCATTATGTTGTTGGTTTTTATGGCTGGGTAGTATTCCATTGTATAAATATACCACACCTTCTTTATCCAGTCACCTGTTGATGGACATTTAGGCTGTTTCCATGTTTTGGCTATTGTAAATAGTGCTGCTATGAACATTGGGGTGCAGGTGTCATCCTGAAGTAGATTTCCTTCTGGATACAAGCCCAGGAGTGGGATTCCTGGGTCATACGGTAAGTCTATTCCTAGTCTTTTAAGGAATCTCCACAGTTTTCCACAGTGGCTGCACCAAGCTGCATTCCCCCTAGCAGTGTAGGAGGGTTCCCCTTTCTCCACAGCCTCTCCAGTATTTGTCATTTGTGGATTTTTGAATGACAGCCATTCTGACTGGTGTGAGGTGATACCTCATTGTAGTTTTGATTTGCATTTCTCTGATAATTAGTGATATTGAGCATTTTTTCATGCGCTTTTTGATCATTTGTATGTCTTCCTTGGAGAATTGCTTGTTTAGGTCTTCTGCCCATTTTTGGATTGGGTTGTTTATTTTTTTCTTATTGAGTCATATGAGCTGCTTATATATTTTGGAGATCAAGCCTTTGTCGGTTTCACTTGCAAAAATTTTCTCCCATTCCATAGGTTTTCTTCTTGTTTTACTTCTGGTTTCCTTTGCTCTGCAGAAGCTTGTAAGTTTCATTAGGTCCCATTTGTTTATTCTTCCTTTTATTTCTTCTAGGAGAAAACTTTTGAAATGTATGTCAGATAATGTTTTGCCTATGTTTTCCTCTAGGAGGTTTATTGTATCTTGTCTTATGTTTAAGTCTTTAATCCATTTTGAGTTGATTTTTGTATATGGTGTAAGGGTGTGTTCTAGCTTCATTGTTTTACATGCTGCTGTCCAGTTTTCCCAACACCATTTGCTGAAGAGACTGTCTTTATTCCATTGTATATTCTTGCCTCCTTTGTCGAAGATGAGTTGACCAAAAGTTTGTGGGTTCATTTCTGGGCTCTCTATTCTGTTCCATTGGTCCATATGTCTGTTTTGGTACCAATACCATGCTGTCTTGATGACTGTAGCTCTATAGTATTGTCTGAAGTCTGGGAGAGTTATTCCTCCAGCCTCTTTCTTTTTCTTCAGTAATGCTTTGGCAATTCTAGGTCTTTGATGGTTCCATATAAATTTTATTATGATTTGTTCTAGTTCTGTGAAATATGTCCTGGGTAATTTGATAGGGATTGCATTAAATCTGTAGATTGCCTTGGGCAGTGTGACCATTTTAACAATATTGATTCTTCCAATCCAGGAGCATGGAATATCTTTCCATTTTTTAAAGTCTTCTTTAATTTCCTTCATCAATGGTTCAAATAGAGTATTATCAAGAAAACAACAATTATTTTGTTCACTTCTTTTTAAGCGCCATTACGTGAATAGGCACTATATTATTCCTCAAAAAAAGGATGATCAGTCTTTATTTTATAAAGTTTAAAAACAGCAAGGATAAAAAGTTTTGCTACATTTTATTTCACTTTAAGAATGGTTTAGATGTAATGATAAGATCAGAAGAAGAGAGACCTACTCTGACCCCTTAACATTTCACTTTTCATAGACACCATATAACTGCTGGGTTTCATTCTCATTCAGGTGTGTGTATTTATATGAGTCAACTTAACATTGGCTCAATCCTAGGTAAGCCATGGGTCTTGATCAGAGGGTGGACACTTTTCTAATGAATATAGGGTAGAATTCTCACTTTGGAATTCCCCCCTTTCCCTTCCCCCATTATGGTGATCTTCTTGACTCTTGTACTGTCCTGGTCTCTGGAGTTTCTGCCCACTCTGATATTTTCTCTATCTACCAGTGCTCCCAGCCATATCAACAGCCAACTTCATGGTGCCCATCTGCACAGATTTGCCACAGCAGAACAACGTGCCTAACAAGAGACAGGGCAAGAGGAAAGCAGCCAGGCTCTTCTGGAGCCTGTTTATTGACTCATTAATAGCCTTGGTGTCACCTAGTCATCCAAAAACAATAGGGCAGTAATTAGCTCAGCTTGGCCAGTCGGCCAGCCCACAAGAGAAGGCAATAAAGTGGAAATAAATGGAAAGACAAAAAATAAAATAGACTTATAAGCTACATACCTTTAAACATTTTATTATCTTTTAAAATGAGAAGGTTTAGGCTTTTTAATTCCGTAATTAATAGTCCATGAAGCTACTTGTCTGGGCAGAAGGCATCCCAACTTCAAGCACCAGAACGAGAGTGCCTAGGAGCACAGCAAGGTACAAATTATAAAGTCTTTTATAGACAGCAGCAATGTCTCAAATCCTCTGATCTTTCTCATGAATTTCCTTCCAGAGAGCAGTAAGTGTTCTGCCGTCCCTGAAGGAGCCACCAGGACTGGCAGCCTAGGAACCTCACTGGGTGATTAGCAGGCAGTCCTTTACCTTTCAGTGGAAGCAATAATGTTTATTTCTGGACTTGGAGCCTATTTCACAAACACCTGTGACACATTTTCAGTGTGTGTGTGTGTGTGTGTGTGTATTTATTATTTCAGTATATATGTTTTTATAAATATATTTATATTTATATGTACATATGTATAATGAACCAATCACAAACCCAAACATAAATGACAGGAAGAAGGAACAGAGTTATTAATACCTTCCAAGCCTTGACCAAGATTGGCTCCAGACTGGAAGCTGATGGAAGATCCTTGATATCATGGCAGAGCTGTAGAGGGAGGTGGGGAGCAGCGAATTAAGGGAAATTGGGCTGACTTGAAATTCACTAGTGAAGCACTCTGGCGTCAAGAAACTGAAAGGCCCCAATGGGAAAGAAAAGGTATTGAGATAACCATGATAGTTATTAAAATTTGACATCTACCCTAGCCTGAGGATTGGTGGAAAACTGCTGCTTTTGAATGTCTGTGTGTTTTCTGAAAGTGAGCATTTGTGTGGAAAAAACTCAATACTCTGAATTCCTCAGCGTGTTTCTGCTGTCAATAGGTAGTAACACGGCTCCTCAGGGCACGGGCCTGGGAGCCATCTCCTTAGATTTCAAGACTAGGGTCAAGGGCAACCGCCATCCAGGTTCTCCGTGGAGCCACCCTCCAAAGCCAGAAGAGAATACCCAAGACTAGGAATTTAAACAAGCTCCTGTCATGACACTTTCAAGTGAGCCCAGTGGTTGCATCTATTCTTGGCCAGGACTTTCCTAACAGGCTTCTGGATAGAGCCTAATTAGCATTATTTTCACTCTGTCTGGATCTATGACTAAAAGGTTAGTGGTGCTTTGTTTTACAACACGAGGGGAATTTGGTGCCTTGGAAACAGAGTGATTAACTCAGGCCAGTGGTTTTCAACTCAGGCTGCTCATGGAATCATCTGGAAACTTTAAAAAAAAAAAAAAAAAACCAGGGCCAAGACTCTATCTCTAGAGTTTTGGACTTAATCTGTCTGGGCTAGGCAACATGCCAGTGGATGTTTTAAAAGCTTCACAGGTGACCCTTAGCTCCTCTCAAACCCTGTTAGGTGCATCTGAATCCTTCTTGCAAAATTCTCAGATCCTGATCTAATAGGTCTAGGGTGGAGCTTTAGATTCTGTATTTTTAACTAACTCCCAGGTGATACTCAAGCTGTTTGTCTGCAGGCCACACATTGGAGTGTCAGAAAATGGGGGAAAATGTATCAGGAAAGAGGGTTCCACACTCATTTCTTCCCAGGGGTGTTAGTAGTGAGCCCTCCCTGACCAGGGCAAACTCCACCCCCACCCCAGATATGTGGCTTTCTTAACCGTGTGTCAAGCTGAGCAAATGCTCCCAGAGCCCAAAGATGACCATCTGAGTTAGCTACGAAATAAGCAATTGTCCAAATGTCCAGGAAGCCCTCAAATCAATTAGGGCCACATTAATGGGAATCTAAGAATGAATGAGAAAGAGTCAAGCAGTGAACTTTAAAAAAAAATGAATCTGCCTTTGTTTCGCTTTGGCTCTGGGCTTGTGGGGAAACTCTGTAAGCAGAAGCTTATATGGCCCTTGCCCAGTCAGATGGTGAGCAGGGACCACAAGGGAGGAAGGAGGGCTCCACTTATGCAAGCAGCTTAGGAGGAGTCACCACACAGTCCACAAATGTCTGCAGACTGAGCCTTGGCCACGCTGAGACTGGGCCCGCCGAGGTCCTCCCGCAGTGACTGCCACTCTCTCCTCTGCCTTCACCTTCCTGACATACTGCTGTCCTCAGCTACCTACCTGGTCAGAAAGGGCCAGCAAGATGAGCTGCAAACTCCCTGAGACCCTTCAGCCTTACCTCCCTGGACCTTCTTTTCTCTCCTCCCAAGCTCAGGGGCCGTCTCCTCCAGCAGGGCTCTCAGCACAGAATCCCCCCACCTGGAAAGTCTCCCTTTCACATTTCTAGTTACTGAAATGCTCCTACTCTCCAAGGCCCCACTTCAGTCCCACCTTTCTCATCAATCCTTCCCTCACCCACCAGCCCCCACACCTTCCTGGGCACTTCTAGAACCTTCCCTCTTTATCCATGACTTTTACATGCCTTGCTGTTTCCAATTTATTATCCTTTCACAAAAATATGGTGCACATGATAAACTTCTGCCTGAAAGTACTGGCCCAGTACAGTTCTTTGTAAATAGATGCTCAGAAAGGTTTGCCAAAGAGCTCACAATTGATGAAGCAGAGATTCCTGGAGGCAAGAGCTTAGGAGTGTCCACTCACAGACAAGACTTCCCACCTCTAACAAAAGTATCAGTTGCCTCAATGCCTCAGATCTCTCTCTAATCCCTGTGGGTTTGTCACTATGTGGCACCACAGTCCCCATTCTGGATTCCCTCAAAGTCCTGTGCTTTATACTCCAACAGCCCTCAGGTCCAGGCCAAGCCTTGTGCTGGGTGTGCAGCCAGTTCAATAACCTAAGCTCAGGCCTGTGTAACTTTCACTCCTTATAAGGGAAGTCAAAGGTCTTTGCAGGATCAGGCCCTCAGTCTGTTCCTCTGAAGAGAAAAACAATAGGGTGTGGTTGGGAGAAAAGTAGAGACCCGGCCAAATAAATGTCTCCTGGAAAAACCACTTCTATAGCTGGAACAAACAGGTATGGCCACTCCACGAGCTCTGAGCAGAACTTGGCACCAAGACAAGGGTGCAGATATATACAGAGCAATGCCATTCAATGCCATCTCTTCACCACTAAACTTTTCAATGGGGGGAAGTTTTCCGAAAAAAAACAAGAACAATGGCAATTATGGATATGATCATTGGAATTTACCATGAGAATACTTGGAAAGCAGAATCTTGCTGAGGGTCTCAGGAATGACCTAGTGAACTGGCAGCCCTTGACAGATCGCAAAAGAGAAATGAGAGGGCTCAGTGCACAGAGGCCCTGCTCCTTTCTCCCCCAGGGCACGTGGCCCAAAATGCTGCCCTTGGTTGCACACATGACTTGCCTTAGCCAGGTTCTTTGTTGGCCGTGGGCACTGAAGTCTGTTCTGAATCCTCCTCCACTGCCTTCAGGCTATCTGACTTTACCCAGGTCCCAGTCCTCACAATTGCAGTGGTGGAAGAGGGTTAGATGCAGTCAAAGTGGAGGGGGAGAAGACTTTGCAATTAAATTGCTAATTAAGAAAGTACCAACCTGAAGAAGCTAATTTGCACTGACCTATTTAAAATACCTAGCTACAGATCAGGCATGAATTGAGGTACAGCCTTTTTACGTGTCAGCCAACTAGCTTTCTTTCAGGGCAGCGGCTATCAATAATTCCATGCTAAGGACCATCTGATAGGAAATCAACCGCTGGCCCCTGGAATGCCAGCATTCCCCACTGCTCTGTTTTCCCAGTTGTCAGCTCTGTTTATAAATTGTCCATTTATAGCAAATCCAGCACCTGCTATGAACACCTCATCCTGCCAAGTGTCGGAGTGTATCTCAGAAAGAGCCACTATAGACATTTTCAGTTCCTTTTAACCTTTTCCCAGCCCAGGAGTTTGAATATTTGCATAGGAATTCTGAGGGAGGACATATTATGTACAGAAAAGGCTAGATCATCTATTAAAAGTTAGCATTTTGCTCCACTAAGAAAAAAAAAAGAAAGAGCAAATCATCATTCTCTTGGGAGACACAATGCTCTCTTTCTGAACAAGGCTGACATGGGGACACATTTAAAATAACCCCTAAAATATTCCCCAGGGTAAAAATGCTCTGGAGGAAAGTTAAGGGAGGCACCCAATATGTGACCTAGATTTGGAGGGTTTTCCCGTGTCAATTATCCATTTGCAAAGTGCCTAGGATAAATTCTTAAAATTCACCCCCCATCCTAATACACCTCTGTTCATTTTTGCTTTTTGCAAAACAAAATAAAATCAATGGCACAAGTAGAATATTCATGGAGGGTGGGCTTGTGGTTTCCAAATGGTTGTGAGGGTCAGCCAGATGCGTGTGGATATCTTTGGGAAGGTGGGGCCACTGGCTGGATGCTTCAGTTTACAACTTGCCACAATAATCCTCCCCAAGTGTAAGACTGTCACCCTTTTAAAGCCCTGAGGGAGACCCTGATTAAGACCACGTGGACAGAGGCAGCTGGGCTTAAAGGGCAGCATTCCTGAGCCCCAGCTCTGCCTTCAGCCAAGTGGGCGGCCCCATATTTTTATAGGAGGACTCGAGGGCTTAGCACTTAAAAAAAAAAGTTATCTGGATATAAAAGACAACCTAATCCACCCAAGGTTATTATTATTCGTGGGCCAGCAAAGGCAGGTGATTGGAAAACCAGAAAAAACTGAAGTCACTCAAGAAATAGGATTGGAGGGAATGAAATTAAACATCCATGAAATTAGAGATGTTGCTCTGGCACAATGTGTTTTCTTTTGCACAAGTCAGGGTCCTCAGCATTCCAGAGCATTCCAAAAACTTGTAGCTTTTTCCTGCAGTCCATGCAGATTAAACTAATCTTAGATTATAGACATCAGATATTTATTTTCAAAATGGGATTGTGCTTAGTCAGTTACATGTTCCTCCAATGCAAATCATCTTTGCTTACATTTTGGTCATTCAATGGCCATCTGTTTCACCAACCTGGATTCTCTCACTCATCACAGAAGTCAAGACCCGGTTACTGGAGATGATCTCTGAGATGCCCCTGCTGGCGAAAGGAATGTGCACATTAGGAGACTACAAATCAGTTTGAAAACTCAATGACTCCTTCCCATAAATCTGTGTCCTTAATATTAAAAATCATTTGGAGGTGCTGAAAAGGAAGAGAACTGATCCCTAACAGAAAACAGCAGCCTGACTCTTTTCGGGGCATGGATTAGGCATGGAGAGGGGTAATGCAGATCTAAATCCATATTCTGCTCCCAAAAATAGAAAAGAGGAAACCTTTGAAGCCAAGAAGGCCTAAGAATAACCGTCAGCAAAGAGCTAGAGAGCCATGGGCAGGAAGCAGCGCTCAAGTGGCAGTTCTGTGCTGCCTTTTGTTTTTTTTTCCCTCCCAGTGGCTTTCACATTCATCCTGTTAAAAAGATAGCTTTCAAAGACTTCTCTTCAACACAGACACGCAGGGCATCACAGCCTGCCTTTCCGCAGCAGCTCAGAGACCTGGTGCTCAAGTGCATGTCCATGCAGCCCTCGGCTCTGATGCCGTTTCTCCCCACGGATCACTCCAATCTGTTGAAGGCTGAACAGTGAACCCTTCATAGACCACGGTTCACAGGCAGCCCTCAGTAGGAAATGGTTGGCTGAGCAAACACTTGTTTCCTGTTTTGCTTTTGATAATTTTACATTTCAACTCAACCCAGCTTTCATCATCTAAATATTTTTTATAGTCATGAAAATCAACACACTGAACCAGTGGTTTGTTTTATCTCATGCACTCTGAATGATGCTATAAAAATGCATTTGAATATGTCTTATAAAAGGTATTCAAGTTAGAAGAGGTTCTTTGGAAACAAGAGGGTGAGGGAGCTTTGGGATGGCCTGTGGGACAGCAGGAGAGGCAGAGAGGGGAAGAGGCTCTCTAGAGGGAGATCGAGTTGATGGATGGCAGTGAGGCAGCTTAAAGGCCGAGAAGGGAAAATAGGGTATGCGGGAGAATGTGGATAAGAAAGACATTGAGGAAGACGGCAGAGCTTCTGCTAGCCATAGTACTTGATGCAAATTAGGAAAAGGCCCCCTTTTTCAGAGTGCATGCAACCCTGTGTGGGTGCATGGCTAAATTCCAGCCTTCACTCTTCCCTTTGGTCAGATGCCCCTCGGCAAGGCACAGCTGGCACATATCACATGTAGGGCTTGGGGAAAATGCATGCAAGAGATTGAAAGGCCCAAATGGGGACATTTAAAAGAACTGGTTAAAAAAAAAAAAAAAAAGAAGCCACAGATGCTTCTGGTAGCATACAGGAAATCCTGTTTTGAATCATAGATCTTTGCTGGCTGGTGTGAGTAGGGGAGGATGGTTGGCAAAATTGATTTCTCCAAACTGACTTCTCCAAACACCCCATGTTTTGTCATGATTTCTCCTTTGTCGTGTTTCATGTGATATCTGTACTGTTCATTTTCAGAGAGCTCTGTGTTTGTCACATCTAATGAATAACTTCCAGGGTTAGTAAAATTTGTATCTATTTGTCAGGACCACAATCGCCGCCTAGGCACAGATTGCTGTGACTGTAACCAAACAGGACCCTCTGGGGCCTTTCACAGTCAGGCCCCTCTGCTATATCCTCTGCTGTAGCTCCTCTCTGAAGTAGCCAGATAATACTATCTCATGTATATCTCCTGAGTTTTTCGGATGCTTAAAACCACCACCAAAGGGAAGATGTGAACTTGATGATCAAGATCATGTGGTCCCCTGATCTTCTGGTGCCCAGAGGTTGACAGTGCTAACCGCCCTGTTACCTCAACATCAACCAATCAGAGAATTGTACATGAGCAGATCATGTACCTGGGACCTTCCTCCCTTACCTGGCCTTATAATATGCTTTGCTGAAACCCTTCGGGGAGTTCGGGGTTTCCTTGGGCATGAGCCCCCCCATTCTCCTTGCTCAGCCCTGTAATGAACATTTCTCCACTCCAAACTCATGTTTCAGTTTATTTGGCCTCATGGTGTAGCAGGCACATGAACTTGCCTTTGGTAACATGATGAGTTATAATCTGAGCTCAGCCCTCGGCCAAAATCTGAGAACATTTAAATTTCATAGGATGAACAGTTGGTGATCCTTAACTGCTTTTATCTCAAAACTCTTGAATGTTTTATTGAAACTACTGGTTAAACTTCAGCCAAGCAAAAAAGTAAAATAACCTCCACTCCTCAGACAGATTGTTTTTCCAAGGCTTTGGCCCCAATTTGAATTTAATCCCTTATCGATCTGTTTGGGTTAGGTTCATGAATTGCATCATGGTTAGCAAAATTGAAGCAGGCAAAAATCCAAAACTTATAGAAAAGAGAAAAACAAGAGAACAGTAGAACATGATATTTCATACCTATAACAGAATCAATATGTAACACATGTGCTACTCTTGCTCAGGACCTGGGCATGCAGTGACTACAAGCGGACCATTAATGTTTAAGTGATGATTTGCAGATCTTACAGTCCTTCAACAATTGTTCCATGCACCATCTCATCGAATCCTCAGAACAGTCCTCTGAAGTAAGTATGGTTTTGTTATCACCTTTTAGTAGATAAGAACACTGAGAACTGGACAAGCTGAGACTCACCCAAGACCATCCAAATCGTAAACAACAGAACCAGGATTCGACCCTAGCTGTGGCCTTTTGACTCAAACCAGTGATCTCTAGTTCTAATGGAGACATCTCCTGATGGCCTTCTGCATCATGGATAGGTCTACTTCCTTCTCAGATAAAAAATATTCAACTTGATGGGGGATAGGATCAGCAATGATGTATTCTAGCAACTTCAATGACTTAGATTTTGAATATCTATTTCACTTTCTTTTTTTAAAAACATTTTTATTGATTTGTAATCATTTTACAATGTTGTGTCAAATTCTAGTGTTCAGCACAATTTTTCAGTCATGCATGGACATATACACACCCATTGTCACATTTTTTTCTCTGTGAGCTACCATAACATTTTGCGTATATTTGCCTGTGCTATACAGTATAATCTTGTTTATCTATTCTACAATTTTGAAATCCCAGTCTATCCCTTCCCACCCTCTGCCCCCCTGGCAACCAAAACAAAAACAAAAACAAACAAACAAACAAAAACAAAGCGTAAATACAGGACAGAAATAGACTCATAGACAGAGAATCTATTTTACTTTCTAAAGATTTTGGTCTGATTTTTATATATAAAAACTGTATTCTCTGTTGCAATTGACCTAGGGGTGGAACAATAAAAAGATTCAGTCAAATCTATAGAATTATAAAAGCCAATAGCAATATTATTAAAAATCATAATTTAAACAGGATAAATCTTTTTGTTTTTTTAATTTTTAAATTTATCTATTTAAAACAAATAACAATTGTATATATTTAAGATATACAGAGTAATGTTTTATATATGTTTATGTTATGAAATGATTATTACAGTCAAACTAATTAACATATCCATCACCTCCCATAGTTACCTCTTCTGGTGTGTATGTGTGTGCACACACACACAGTAACATTTGAGATTTACTTTTAGCAAATTTCAAGTATATAACAGTATTATTAACTACAGTCACCATGCTATACATTAGGTTTCCACAACTTATTCATCTTATAACTGAAAGTCTGTACCCTTTGATCCATATCTTCCATTCCCCCCACTTCCCAGCCTCTGGTGACTACCATCCTACTCTCTACACAGGACAGGTTTTATCTGGTTTTATTTTAGTTGTCTTTGGCTGGTTTGGAATGTTAGGGAATGTGATGTTTATTGTAACATAAAATCACTTAATGAAGTCTAAAGAATGCCTTGCAAAGAACTCATGGTGGAGGCCAATCCTAAAAGTGGATTGATAGTTGATCAGTTCCCACCATTTGACCACCAACCATCCAGGTGAGAGGACAGTTTTGTGTGCTGGCTCAGCATCTGGATCAGTAACTTCCGGCTAAAGGTGAAGAATAAGGTCCTTCATGTAGTCCCTCTACCAAAGACACTTTTGGAGAAGTAAAATGTTAACTGATTTCAGCCTCTGAGTTCTCTGCTTCTATAATCACCTCTCTCTCTCTCAATCCTAATTCATATGCCTGACTTAAAAACTACTTTTAAAAATTGAGGAGACCTTTGTATTTACCATTTCAGAGGTCTGAAACCAGTTTGACTGGATTTAGAATATCATTGTCTCAAATTGTCTAACAAGGGACAAGACTCTTTGGGAAGTTGTAAGGCCTGGCTTGGCAGTGGTCCACCGGAAGGCCTGCTTCCCAGAAGATTCATTCACGTGATCAAACGATGACAACAGACGGTCAGACCCATCCATCATCACATCTTTACAAAAAAACAGCAACAGCCCTTAGAATAAATCTAGCAGAAATTATACACATAATCTCATCAAGTCACCAGTAATCGTTCCAATAAATAGTCCCTTACTGCCTACATCCACCTCAGTCTTGCATGTCCAGGGTACAGTGTTAAAAGGTACCATTTCCCAACCTATTCTATGATACCAATAGTTCCACTACTAGCTTTCAAACTTAGAAAAAATTCTGTTTGTATGAGACACGTGCAAAAACTTTTGTGGCGGTGCTGTTTGCTATTTTTTTAATGTTAGAAACAACTTGACTAGCCCTTATTGGAGAAATGGATTTAAATATTTTGACTCAACGTGACCACAACAGAATGACATACAGTGAATAAAATGAATGAATTAGATGTACACATTTCAGGATGGATAAGTCTCAATATACTGTTGAATGAGGAAAAGCAAACTGGAAAAGGTTATCTTTAGTGTGCAAGTTGTTTTAATCCTTTCAGACTGCTACAACAGAATACCACAGACTGAGTGGCTTATAAACAGAAAAGTATTTCTCACAGTTCTGGAGGCTGGAAAGTCCAAGGTCGCAGTGCCCGCATGGTCGGGTTCTGGTAAAGGCCTTCTTCCAGACTGCGCGTTGCCAAATGCTCGCTGTGTTCCCACACAGAAGGGGTGAGGGACCTTTCTGGACCCTCTGTGATCCCATTCACAAGGGCTCTGCCCTCAGGACCTAATCACTTCCTAAAGGCTCCACTTCGGTATACCATCATCCGGGGGGTTAGGATTTTCACGTGAATTTGAGGGAGGTGGGTCACCAATACTCAGACCAGAGCACTAGTATCTAAGTAAAAACTTAAAACATACAAAATAAGTTATAAATGCATAAATATAAATGGAAACATTCATGGAAATTATGCACATCAACTTCACAAATGGTTATTTCTTGGGGGAGAGAGAGAGAGAGAAAGAGATAAAGAGAGCTCTGCTCTACCTGTAATTCTTTTCATCTTTAGATAGATAAAAAAATGTTTTGTACAGTAATCAAAACAGTATGTTGTTGGAATAAAGACAGGCATATAGAACAGTAGAATAGATTAGGGAGCCCAGAAATAAACACTCCTTTATATATGATCAAATAATTTTTGACAAGGGTGTCAAAACCACTCAAGGGAAGAAAGGATAATCTTTTCAATGAACAGTGCTGGGAAAATTGGATCTCCACTTGCAAGGAATGATGTCAGACTCATACTTTATACTATATATAAAAATTAACTCAAAATTGATCAAAGATCTAAACATGAAAATGAAAACTACAAAATTCTCTAAAGAAAATACAGGGAAAATGCTTCATGGCATTGAATTTGGCAACAATTTCTTGGTTATGATGCCAAAAGCATAGCAACAAAAGAAAAAATAGCATATAATGACACTTTTACCTCTTTTTTTCCAATTTGGATCCCTTTTATTTCTCTCTCTTGCCTGATTGCTGTGGCTAGGACTTCCAGGACTATGTTGAAAAGGAGTGGTGATAGTGGGCAATTAGACTTCATCAAATTTTAAAATTTTGTCAAACTATACTACCAACAGAGTGAAAGGTTGTCCAAAGAATGGAAGAAAATATTTAAAATCAGTACCTGATAAGAGATTAATATCTAGCAAATATAAAGAACTCTTACAACAAACAACAACAAATCCAGTTTAAAAGTGGGCAAAAGACTTGAATATTTCTCCAAAAAAGGTATATTAATGGGCAACAAGCACATAAAAAGATGTTCAGCATCACTAATCATTAGGGAAATGCAAATCAAAACCCCAATGAGGTGCCACTTCATGTCCATCAGGATGATGATTATTAAAAAACAACAAGAAGTGTTGGTGAGGATTGGAGAAACTGAAACACTTGTGCATTGCTGGTAGGAGTATAAAATGGTACAGCCTCTGTGAAAGACTATATGCTGGTTCCTCGAAAAATTAAAAAAAATTATCATATGATCCAACAATTTCACTTCTCAGTATATGGTTAAACAGAAGTGAAAGCAAGGATGAAAAAGTATTTGTACACCAACACTCATAACAGCATTATTCACAATACCAAGAGGTGGAAACAACCTAAATGTCAATTGACAGATGAATGGATAAACAAAATGTGGTATATACATGGAATGGAATATTATTCAGATGTAAAAATGAATGAAATTCTGATGCCTGCTACAGCATGGGTGGTTCTTGAAAATACTATGTTAAGTGAAATAAACCAGTCACAAAAGGACAAACACTGTATGATCCCAATTATGAGTTACTTAGAATAGCCAAATTATAAAGTATTTGGTAACCAAAGGTTACCAAAAGCTGGGAGAGTTACTGTTTAATGGGTAAAGAATTTCAGTTTGGGATGATGAAAAAATTCTTCAGATGAAAAGTGATACACAACAATGTGAATATACTTAATGTCACTAATTATACACTCAAAAGGGTTAAAATGGTAATTTTTGTGTTATGTATATTTTATCACAATAATTTTTGGGGGGGAAGGGAGATGAATCAAATATGGCAAAAATTCTCAAATTAAAATCTTTTAAAACTAAATAGTAGGTTTACAGATGGTCTACTACTTTAGTTTCTGTACTTTTCTGTGTCTGTGAAATGTCTTTGGTAAATTTGTTTTAAATTTTGAAGGAATGGTTCTCTTAAACTTATTCTGACCCTCACTGTTGGTAGCATGGGGAGAGTATAGAATCAGGCATTGAGGGCTGAAGGCCGGCTCTCCAATTATTCGATTAGTTTCCTGTGATCTAACACAGTGCTTCTCAAATATAGGCAAAACATTATCTTACATACATCTCAAAAATGTTCTCCTAGGGCAGTCTACCCAAGCAATAGAAATAAAAGCAAGAATAAACAAATGGGACCTAATTAAACTTACAAGCTTCTGCACAGCAAAGGAAACCATAAGTAAAACAAAATGACAACCTACAGAATGGGAGAAAATTTTTGCAAATGAAACCAACAAAGGCTTGATCTCCAGAATATATAAGCAGCTCATACGACTCAATAAGAAAAAAACAAACAACCCAATTAAAAAATGAGCAAAAGACCTAAACAAGCAATTCTCCAAGGAAGAAATACAAATGATCAACAGGTACATGAAAAAATGCTCAATATCACTAATTATCAGAGAAATGCAAATCAAAACTACAACGAGGTATCACCTCACACCAGTCAGAATGGCCATCATTCAAAAGTCCACAAATGACAAATGCTGGAGAGGCTGTGGAGAAAAGAGAACCCTCCTACACTGCTGGTGGGAATGCAGCTTGGTGCAGCCACTGTGGAAAACGGTATGGAGATACCTCAAAAGACTAGGAATAGACTTACCATATGACCCAGGAATCCCACTTCTGGGCATATATCCAGAAGGAACCCTACTTCAAAAAGACACCTGAACCCCAATGTTCACAGCAGCAGTATTTACAATAGCCAAGACATGGAAACAGCCTAAATGTCCATCAACAGAAGACTGGATAAAGAAGATGTGGTATATTTATACAATGGAATACTATTCAGCCATAAAAACTGACAACATAATGCCATTTGTAGCAACATGGATGTTCCTGGAGAATGTCATTCTAAGTGAAGTAAGCCAGAAAGAGAGAGGAAAATACCATATGAGATTGCTTATATGTGGAATCTAAAAAAAAAAAAAAAAGAACATAAATACGAAACAGAAACAGACTCATAGTCATAGAATACAAACTTGTGGTTGCCAAGGGGGTGGGGGATGGGAAGGGACAGACTGGGATTTCAAAATGTAGAATAGATAAACAAGATTAGACTGTATAGCACAGGGAAATATATACAAGATCTTGTGGTAGATCACAGTGAAAAAAAATGTGACAATGAATATATGTATGTTCATGTATAACTGAAAAACTGTGCTCTACACTGGAATTTGACACAACATTGTAAAATGACTATAACTCAATTAAAAAAAAGAAAGAAAAAAAGACAATGTTTCTCTCTGAGATTTGCAAATGATAGCCACTATGTTTAAAAAAACAAATTTATTCTGTATAGCACAGGAAATTATGTTCAGTATCTTGTAATAACCTTTAATGAAAAAGAATATGAAAATGAATATATGTATATATATGTATGACTGGGACATATGCTGTACACCAGAAATTGATACATTATAACTGACTATACTTCAATTTAAAAAAACAAATTAATTCAATAAACAGTGCTTCTCAAGTTTAGTGTGCATACAAATTACTGAGATTTTTTATTAAAATGCAAGTTTTGATTCAGTTGGTCTGGGGTGATTCTCCATTTCTAACAAGTTCCCAGGGGATGCCAGTGCTGATGGTCCAGACACACTCTGAGTAGCAAGATCGAAAGAATGATCACATTCTACATATATTTTCATCTGAAAGTTTTCTTCATTGTGTGCTTCTAGATAAAAAACGACTGAAGCCAGCCTTGATTATTCTTAAATGAAAAATTCATCATCTTATTATTTGTTTGATAGATTACTATAAAGCAGAGTTACCAACAATTAAACCCTAACCATTATTGAAGATATTTCACAAAGACTACATCTTCTTTAAAACTCCTGAACTGGAAATTCTGACTCAGCTGTCAAAGTCCATAATAAATGCATAGTTTAGGACATACGAATCCCTCTTTCCCAAATGAGCTGTGAAATAGGAATTACTATAGCACAAATTTCCACTGACGGCAAGTTACTTCACCTAATTATACAGTCCTTAAACAGTCTCTTTTTATTTTGTAAATTCCAGGATAATCCTAGGTTGGGAGCTAATAATTTCACCTATCATAAAATGACTGATTAATTGCCTAAAATTGAAAAAGCCCCAGGAGAAGAGAAATCTTTTCTGCCAGAATTGTTTAGAAATTGTTCTGTCTGATGGGTCCCAAGATGCCAATCTAGTTAACTGAATTAAAACTTCAAGAGATACAATGCTCCCAGAGTTGGCACAAATGTGATCCACCCCATTGCCAAAAAGAGAGAAATCCTCTAAATCCCCCAGTTAACCACCAGCCCACTAGACTCCTCTTCAGAATCAAACAAATGGTAAGGCCTCTAAATGAGTGCAGTTGATTAAGAGTAAGCAGATTTCAGGCATAATTATCCCACTGCTAAGCTTGTTTTTTTAAATCCAGCAAAGTTTTAAATAACACAAGTCTACATGTAGCACTTGTTAACCTTTCATCAGCCTGTGATTTCAGAGGCATGAATTGTCTTTAGTCCAAACTGAAAATTTTGATACACATCCTAGATCAATGATTCTTTGGACTCTGTACCCTGCCCTTCAAAACAGAATATTATAATAACACATACATACAGCTAACCTTTATGGTGCCCTAACTCTGTGCCAAGCCCTGTTCTACATGCTTCACATGGGTTCTCTCATTAAATCCTTACAACAACCCTGTGGAAGGTATTACCATTATCAACCCACAGTTAAGAAAACACAGACTCAAACCACTGTTATACACCTGAAACTTATATAATATTGTACACCAGCTGTACCTCAATTAAAAAAACAGATTCTGAAAATTAAATAAACGTGTCCAAAGCCACAAAGAAAGTAGCAATTTGACGCGAGAATCCTGTTCACCATGATGCTCAATTGCTGATTTTCATTGTAATTGCTAATCTCAACCACAAATGGCATCAAACAGGGCTGCTCCAATGCAGCGCTTGATAGAACAACAGTAGGTTGGAAGCACACCCCTTTCTTACAGTAAGCATTCTCCTTCTGTCTGTATTCATGCTCATTTGCAGCAGGCATTAGAAACATATGGGCCTGCTACCTATTTGCTGTCAAGAAAAAAATTGTGATATTTGGCAGAGAATCTGCAATATTTAAGTGGAAGTTCACTAATGCCTCTATGGAATCACTCAGTTCTGTTTAGCCACTCAGGGTAGTTACATCAGGAGGGCTAAAATCTAGGGGTGTGCTGAGGTTTCTTTTGGTAGAATGGCTGGTTGTAACGCAGGCCTGAAAATAAAAAGCTGGGGTTTGGATAGTATCAGCATATTTTTGTTTCTAAGGCAACTGAATTCCCTTCCAAATGACTTACCTCCCTCCACAAAGCTAGGTTCTTCCTTTCTGAGCTTGATACTTCATCAGCGAGTAGAAGGGCTCTATCTACATGCAAAATATCAATAGCTCAAAAGGAGGTCACACTGATTCAAGAATTATCTATCCATTTGCTGTGCCAATGTCGGAGAGCTCATATGCTGGGTGATTCTAAGGAGGGAGGGTTGAGAAATATTGAGTGTCAAGTCAGAAAACGGAAAGTCCAATATATTTCAATCCCATTTGCAGTCTTAAATTACAACTTTGACTGATAAAGTCACTATTTCAAAGAGACATCCCTCAATAAAGTGCAATTCAGAGACAGTTTGCTTGCCAAAGGCCAAATGGCTGACTCTTCTGGACTCACATAGTGCATATTTCTCAGAATCTAAAGGCACTAAAGATTTAAGATAGGGGACTTTTTTGTTCAGCATCCTTCTAGATCCCTTTCAATAAACACCACCATGTTCCAGTCCCATATTTATAATGAAGTTTCAAGAGAGGAGCTAAGTAACTCCTCACTTCCACACGTCCCCAAATTGGGCCACAGAATGTGGACAAACATCTTATGGATTGTATCCAAGAATCTATGTTTATAGTATAACTTTGCACTTTTTATTTTCAGTCTAAATCACTTCTTTTGCAATGCTGTATTTTAAAAACTCTTTATTCTTATTATTCAGAAATGGCATGTCTCTTTCCATTGATTCTTGAGATCTTTGTTGCTGTTTGGGTAGCAAGAAGGAGCAACTGAGGGAAAGGGTACACAAGGTCTTTTGTGTTGTGCACAGAAAACACTTAAGAGGCACTGTGAGGGGAGGGAAGGTATAGCTCAGTGGTAGAATGTATGCTTAGCATGCACGAGGTCCTAGGTTCAATCCCCAGGACTGCCATCAAAATAAATAACTAAATCTAATTATCTCCCCCCACCAAAAAAAATGTTCTAAATATGCACTTTAAAAATATAATAAAAGGATTTCTTACTCTGTGGTTTTAGCCAATGTGGTTAAAAAATTTTCAACTTATTATTTTTAAGTTTAGTTGATGTACAATGTTATATAAGTTACAGATGTACAATACAGTGATTCCTAATTTTTAAAGGTTATACTCTATTTATAGCTATTCTAAAGTCCTAAATATGTACTTAAAAAAATAAATATTGAGTATTGATTCACTAGTTTATTTTACCTTACCTACCAGCCTGCAGATAACACCTTTACTTAAGGCCTGGGAAGCAGAACTCTTAACTTCTTTCAATTTGATTGTTGGATCTATATTTGTACTATAGAAAGTGCTCTATAATTTAGTACTTATTTTTAAAACGGGCTACTCTGAATTGATCTGTGAACCCAGTTGCCTTGTTTCTCCTATCTTTGTTCTGTAAGAAAAGCTTCTGTTAGATTTTGATTTGTGGTACTAAATATACTCTGACAGAACCAAGCCGAAGCCTCAGTGTTCTCAAGGCTTCATTCAATTAAAGGTAGAAATGAAATTAAGAAGCTTTCGGCAGTGCAGAGAACATTCACACTCGGTGAAATGTTTTGTTGGAACTGTGATGGTTTATCCAGTCACTTATTTCTACCTTCATCCTTGGACCTCCATCTCTCACCCAGGAGCTTAGCTCATTATGGATACTTGAATTATCAATAATAACTAATCAGCCCTTAATTAGGGCATTGTGATAATGAGGCCACATTGCAGCTGCATGTCTGGTAACAGTGTTTTCTCTCCATTTGCTCCATCCCCAGGCTGCCATCTTGCATCCTGCTTTTCACAGGTTCACAAGGGGTAGTTGGCAAGCAGTCATAGTTCACTCAATTAAAAAGGAAAAAAACCAATACTCCTGTCAAACAGCTTCCAAAATGCTTAGTCTACTGATAGGGAATCAAAAGCATGCCCCAAGAAGAGTATATAATTCTCATTATGTCTTGAATTTGTACAGGGCATTTCTAACAGAAAAATCAAAGCACTACTGAGGTTATCTTAAATTATCTTAACAAATATTTATTCAGTGCCTACAGTGTTCATGACATTATGCTAGCCACCGTGGGGGATATAAAAATCAATAAGGCCTGGCCCCTGCCTTATTGAAGCCTAAAATATAGTGTGTATGTCATTGTCAAGCCTTTTGTTGAAGATACTGTTCTAAGTACTTTAGGTACATTACCGTATTTTCTCCCCAAATATTTGGGTAGGTATTATCCCCATTTTACCAAAGAAACAGAGGCTCAGGAAGAGTGAATGATTTACCAGAAAATATTAAGTGTTTGAGCTATGATTCAAACTCATGTTTCTTTGATTCCAAAATTAACCACAATGCTACAAAGTATCAAGATTTATTATAAATAACCCCCCAAAAGATTTAAATTAACATAGCTCAAATGCTCCTACAATTTCCCAGTCCATGGATATAAAAAGAAGTCACAGTAATATCAATAACACACAAATCCTGTTTTTGCTTCACTTGTACCCACAGACTATCAGGTATCCGGATAGATAGTCCTTTCTGAAACATACACTTCTCCCCAGTTATTTTTGGGAATCTGCAAAAGAAGACTCTGTCTCGTTGTGCTCACAAACCACCTTATCATCTACAGTCATCAAGAGGCATGTAACTGAAGATTTATGGAACTTGAAGAGTTAGAAGTAGACTCTGAATGACAAAGAGCCATCAAAATAGATGACAGACAAGGGTACTACTCAATTTGCACTGGCAGAAAAAGTTAAGGGCAAGTAACTGGGAGACTGAGGGCACTCATCCCAGTAAAAGGTCACAATCCTTGCCTAGTTCTGGGACCTAAGCCAGTTTTCAGAACCTATAGATTGAAAATGTGGACAAGTCCCCTGGAGGAAGGACCCTGCTGTATCATTAGGAAGGGAGCACATCCCCTGGTGAGCCTTTTGAGGTCTGGAGACAGCATCTCCCCCATCTAGGGATTCTTTGCCAGCCCATATACAGGGTGACACAAAAGGCTGCCAGATTTCTGCGTGGCCTAGAACAGAAAAGGGCTCTACAGTAGGTCCAAGCTATGGAAAAATTAGCCCTACCACTAGGGCCATATGATCTACAGAAACTATGGTGTTGGAAGTGTGCATAATAGGAAAAGATGCCACGTGGAATTGACAGCAAGTCTCAGAGGAAGAATTATACCACAGAGAGCTGCAGGTGTTAATCCCTGGCTCAGTGTCTGCTGCCAGGTAACTCAACCTATGACTGCGATAAGTAGGATACTTCCAATGTGATTAAGATGCAGTACAGAAAAAGAAATCAGGCAAAAAACACAAACTTTATAGGAAGCATATATTAGGTATATTTATATGATATTTCTGTATTTAAAGAGAAATTACTCCTCTAAACAGACAACTCATTATTTCCCCCATGAAAAATGTTCGGAAGGGTACTGCCCAGGCTCACTCCATGTACCTTTCATAGGCAGAGGCCACTGTTCTTCATCTTTCCAGAGACTCGCAAGACCCAACACTCAAGCAACAGCACCAAAGCCTGATCCTTGTATTCACTGAAGACAATTGTCAAAGAACCAAAGAGTCACAGAGTATTGGGAATGGAAAGTATTTTGCAGGGCTTTTCCCCATCTTCCTTTGAAACTATGGCATGGAACCTAAGCAGAAGCCTGCTGGCGTCTCCTAGAAAAGATTTCTTCCCTAATGAAAAGTCTCCCAAGGAAGTAATCTTGACTTCTCTTCTTTGATCTGATGGACTTTTGACACCTGGAACCATGGCAGTCACCTAGAGCAATCAGAAGAGACCTCATGCTGAAGATGAGCGTGCAAAAGACAAAGTGCCAACATCTTTGGATAACTCACTGAGAGTTGAGCCAATCCATGAAATAACCCTAAGTCCAGAATTTTGAACTTGACATAATATGTCCCTTATTTTTAAAGTCATTTTTATACTTGGATATTCTGATTCATAGCCAGAACACCCTGATTATGGATTATCTAATCCAATGGTTTGGTTTCAGAGATGAAGAAACTGAGACCCTGAGTAAATAACTCACTTAACACCCACAGCAATTAAATGACGGAACTACAACTCAAACACTAGAATCCTGATTCTTGGACTAAAGCGCTTTGCCCCAAATCTTAGAGAACATTCTAGCTGGAATCAAAAGGAAATAAGAAGACCAGAAGGAAGCCTGGAAGCTCTGAAGGGAAGCAATCTCTTAGGAGAGGGCTTCTGCTCACGAGTGAGGATTCCATCAGGACAGGATCCCAGCCAATTGCAACTCTCTTGCCTTGTTCCCGACCTCTCAGCCCATCCTTGCGTCCCCAGAAAGCCAATTAAAAATAAGCATTGACCATGTCACTGTCCTAGATACATAAAAATAACATTACTGTACATGACCAAAAGTGAACCAGATTCTCTGAATTTTTTTCCAACTTCCAAAAATAGTTAGGACTTTCTGCCAAAGAGAATGGAGCTTGAATTCCCATGAAAAAACATCAGTCCATGGCATCTGCTCCAGTGTAGAAATAATTAAATACACTCTGAAGAATGGAATTCTCAGTGTTCTCTCACCCCACCAGCTTTTTTTTATTTTTTAAAGTAAACGGGGATAAAATGTGGTAACCATGGTGTAGTGAAGAAAGTACTAGACTTAGGATCAGGAAAACTGGGTTCCAGCCTGAAGGAAACTTTTGTCACTCTCCTTATTAACCCAGGATCTGACCTTCCTTGACACTTATTTTCCCAGCCTCCTTTGCAGCTAAGCTCCACTGTGATAGTTAATTTGACGTGTCAACTTCCAGGAACATGGGGTGCCCAGGTATTTGGTTAAACAACGCTCTGGGTATGTCTGTGAGTGTCTGGGAGTGTGTTTCTGAATAAGATTAACATTTGAGTCAGAAGACTGAGCAAAGCAGATTGTTTTTCCCAATTTGGGTGTGTCTTGTCTAATCTATGAAAGGCCTGAATAGAGCAAGAAGGCAGGTAAGAGAGAATTCATTCTTTCTGCCTGACCTTCCTCAAGCTGAGCACTGCTCTTTTCCTGCCTTCAAACTCAGACTGGAACTTACACCACTCACTTCCCTGGTTCTTAGGATTTTGGACTCAGACTGAAACTATACCATCAGCCTTCTGGGTCTCCAGGCTTGCCAACTGCAGCTCCTAGGACTTCTCAGCCTTCATAACCACGTGAGCCAATTCCTTATAATAAACAATATATGTATCAGAGATTTTATATATATATATATTTTTTTCTGTTTCTCTGGAGCATCCGTATTAATACATCCACCAATCAAAAGCACCATCCCCACATTTTGAATGGGAAGCCAGCATGGCAAAGGAGGATCTGGAAAGAGGAGTAGTCAAGAGAAGGGGAGGGATAAGAAAGTTTATTAGACATTCCTAGTTGAGATTTGACCTGGAATCACAGGAAAAAATCCTGGATCTTTACAAAAAGACAAAAGGTGGGGGGTGGGGGGAGGGTATAGTTCAGTGGTAGAGTGTGTGTTTAGCATGCACAAGCTCCTGTGTTCAATCCCCAGTACCTCCATTAAAATTAATTAGCTAAAAGCCCTAATTACCTACCCTCTAAAAGTTAATAATAAAATAAAAAAAAATTATTTTAAGTGCGGGGCTTTTGTTTCCTCTCTTGTGTTGAGGCATAGGACATTGCTGATTCACAAGTCAGCTTTTGACTCTTGACCAGACTGGAACTTCCATGAGGAGAGAAATTTCACTGACCTGTTGACCACTATACCCTCAGCACTTACCTCAGTGCCTGGAGCCCAGTATTTGCTCAAAAATGTTTGAGAATGAAGTCTCCTTCGTGTAAGACACATCATCCAGTTCTTGCAAATAGGATAATTCTGCTGAGACTTTTACACTGACCAAATCAAACCTTGCTCAGTGTAGGAACTTTCAGGGAACCTCAGGCTAACAAAAGTATAATAATAACCCAAGAGGTTTGGATTTGGACTTAACTTCAGCTTTGACTTTGATTGGAAGAAGTCACAACATTGAACATGTCTCTAATGATAAAGGGTCTAGAGATGAGTGCCTTGGCTGGGAGGGTGATATCCTCCTATACATTCTCATTCCTTTTGCCAAGATGCTAGGGGATGTGGGGTGACAAGACCTGCCTGGACCACCTCCAACAAGACACTCTCAGCAGTGGCTCAATTCGCATTCCAATCTTACTTGTTACATTTTGCTGTTGCAATTACAGGGTGAAAAAGCAGGATCCAGGGAGCAAGCAGGCTCCCCCCTAACAATTTAGCATGCAACCAATCTAAGTTTTTAATTATTTTCTTGACATGTTTATTATACTACAAGAGAGCTTTTGTTCAAAAGGTGGCAGAAGCCTACAGTTAGGCTTGTACTAAGATTGAAATGTAGCTCCTTTTGTCAGAGTTGTACTTCAGGCCAGTGTGTGGGTGTGGCAGTACAAAAGGCAGGGCATACGCAGACCCTCAACAGTGCTGAATTGGAACAGAAACTTCTAGGCTGGTCCTGGGTGTCCTACAAAGCTTTCATGCATGACAGAAACATGAGCTAACACTTAAGAGTATGTAATACGTGCCAGTCATTGTCTAAGCACTTTATGTGCATTAACTCAGGGAATCCTCACAAATTTGAGTATGTTATCGTTATCAGACCCACTTCACAAATGAAGCAAGGCAAGCACAGAGGAGTAAGTAACTTGCTCAAGTTCACACAGCAAGGAAGGCCCAAACCAGGATTTGGACCCACGCATCTGGCTCCAGAGTCTGTGCCCTTTATGACCCAAGTGAACACTAACGGGAAAACTCAGTGCCTCCCACCACAGATAACATGGCGCTTACTTCCAAAAGATGAGCCAGGGCTAAAAATCAATGAGTAGAGAAGGGGAAGGAACAGAGAACAAGTTGTATGTTTGTTTTTAAGCCACATACAGACACAGATGCACAAAACCCACCTTTGGTGCTGTTTATTTCTGACTAAAATACAGGATGTTCATAGAAAACATGAAACATACTGAAGTATGTAAAAGAAAACACGTATCTAATGTCAATTTGAGTCCTTTCAACCTATCCTCAGGTGTCATTCGTCCATCTGCCCATTACCCAATTATTCTGTATACCTGGGCAAGTAAAATTGTACAAGTCAAGTAAACCAACTCAGTTTTGGTTAGTTTGGAAGAGGAAACAAAGCATACCTAAGCAATGTCCTAAAATCTACTATTTGAGGCAAGCTGCGATTAAAAGTGATACAAATGGAGCACAAAGGATTTTAAGGCAGTGAAACTAAGCTGTCAGATACTATATTATACATCTGGTAAAACCCACAGAATGTACAACTCCAGGCTTGAACCCTAACATAAACTATGGACTCTGGGCTATTATCACTTGTAGGTTCTTTGATAGCAACAAATGTACAACACTCTGATGGGAGGTGGTAACAATGAAGGAGGGAGACTGTGTGTATTTGGGGGCAGGGGATGTAAAAGAAATTTTTGTACCTCCTGCCCAATCTTGCTGTGAACCTAAAACTGCTCTAAAGAATAAAAGTTAAAACTCAATTAAAAATTAGAAGAATATGAAAAAAAAGTGGTACAAAGTTACAATAACTAATGCTTTGTGTGTTTTGTGTACCATACAAAGTTCTGAGAACCTACAGGAAGGAGTTAACTCATTCCTCCCTCACTACAACCAAATGAGAAGAAATTAACTTTAAATCCCCTTTTCACAGATGAGGGAGCCCCAGTGCGGAGAAGCTGCACAAGTATCAAAGTCCCAGCTCATAAGTCATGGAGCCAGACTCTGAACCTGAGCAGTGAACCCCAGAAGCCACGCTCCTAACCTTTATGGTCCCCCACCTGCTTCCGTGGAGGTCTGCGACAGCAGAGGATGAAGGGATTGCTTCCGGTGAAGGGCAGGGGTGGGTGGGGGAGGAGGGAAGCTCAAGAGTGACATGAGGCGGGCAGAGGAGCAACTGAGGCAGGTGAAGGATGAGTCCTTGTTCTTCCTGTTCCTGAAGTATTTGAGAACCTCACAATACCATGTGGCGGAGTTTCCACTAGGGCAGAACGTTAGATTTCAGTTGCTGGGTGGAGGGTTCACACCAAGCAAAATGACAACCCTTCCCAGAAAGACAACACAGGCAGACAAATGCCTGGCACAGTCAAGCACTGCGGATATATTGTATCTTCAGGCCAGAGCTGAAGCTCTGTCTCAGCTAGTCATCTTGTCCTGTGGCCCCTGCTTCCTTCTCCTCACAGCTCTATCTCCAATCCTTCCCCAGGAAGGGCTGCCCCAGGGCCCCGGCCAGCCAGCATTCCCCACCCGTTCTCCCCCGGCACCTCTGCCCAGGCTGCCGTTTGGCCCTGGAGGCCTGGACTGGCCAGGGACAGCCTGAGCTGAACCTCAGAGGACAGGAAGTTTCAGTGTTTGCCTGAGGCACAGCAAGTCACCCAACAATGACTGTCACTCTGTCCACACAGTGCCCTCTGAGCCATCTTAGCCCCGCTTCCCTCACTCACCCTCTCCTTCAAGGGGCATTAGTGTGATTTCTTTCTGATACAGATTCCTTTCTGTAGAATTTTGTAACATTCAGCCACTTCACAAGTTTGTTTAAAACTGTACCAAACTAAAATACATTTTCAAAAGTGATTGGTGGTAACTTGGCTCCAAAGATGGCGGCCATGGATTCCTCCCCTCCCTGTAGGCGTGTTGGAGGTGGAGTCCAGTCCTCCATCCCTGGAAGCCAGGCTGGTCTGTGGCCGCTCTGAACAATTGAGTGTGGTAGAAGTGACATTGTGCCAGTGCCAGGCCCTGGCTTTGAAGGGATTGACAGCTTCCCTTCCTGCCTTTTGGACCCTGAGAGCCATGGAGCAAATCCAGGCCACTTCACTGGACAGCACTGAGGCATCACATGTGCCTGAGGAAGCCCAGCTGAATGTCCAGCCCGATGACCATCTAATGACTCCAGCCCCAGCCTCCCCTTGACTGTATGAGACCCCAGAAAAAACTGCCAAGTTCAGACCATTTAATTCCTAGAACTGTAGAAAATAAATTGTCAGTTTTAGATCAGTTTATTATATAATTAACAGATAACTGAATTAGGATCATTCGCTTTAACCCAGTAATTCTAGGAATCTAGAAAATATTCTGAAATATGGACCAAGATTCATTTAATATATCACTGGTAATCGCTACAAAAGCATAGAAAAAGCATGACAGTAAAGTAAATTGTATAGATGATCTATGATGTAGCCATTTAAATAATGCCTGAGAAGTGTATTTAATATCATAAAATGCATATATTAACCCAAAAAAAGGGAAAGAAAGGAAATGGAGTCCCCCAAGTTGTAAAAAATAATTTATGATCACATAATATGCATATGTATAGAGATAACTGGAAGTAAATTTGCCAAAATGTTAGCATTTTTAACTGAGTGTCAGGAATGGGATGATTGTTATTTTCTTCCTTATACTTCTTTGGATTTTTCCAAGTTTTCTACAGTGGGCATGTATTTTCATTTTTTGGATTATAAGAGTCATACATGCCCTTCATAAGAAAAAATATTCAGATAAGACTAAAGGTCATAAAGGTAAAGCAATAGTCAACCCAAGTCCACATTATAGAGATAACCACTGTCAACATTTTGGTGTTAACAGTTAGGCTTTCTTTTCCTCTGTAAATTTCCATATGTAAAAGCCCATTTTGAAATAGGCTGGGATACTGTACATGCTATTTTGTATTCTGATTTATTTTTATCTGTTTTATAATCAGAAGAAAAATAAATCTTAAAAATAATTAAGTTGATATAATTTTTCCGAGAACATTTCATTGCCCTTTAACCCTTCTCTTACATGCAAGTTTGCAGAGATACGTGGATATACACAAATCATGTAAACAAAGGAGCATACAAACCATGCTCCAAAATAACAGTGTAAAAATTGTGTCACTGAAAGCAATCTATGTATGAGGAAAGTTGCTATTGCAACTCAGAGGAAAAGGCTTTTGAGTGCTCCCATTTCCCTTGTAGTAGCAGGCCTGCCTTGGAGGACCTTGAACCTGACACCCACAGCAAGTGAGGCCTGTTAAGCATAGAGGTTACCAACAGAACTATGCCCAGCCAGCCCGCCTGACTTAGAATTCTTTCTCTCCCGCTTCACACTGGCTCTCTGACCTTGGACAAGTGACTTAATTTCTGTAGACTTCTATTTTCTTATCAAAAAAAGAGGCAATTCTATCAATGACCTCAAAGCGATACTGTATTGAGTTGGGCAGTCCATGTGATGTGCTTAATACATTCAGTTCATATCTAGGTGGTGGTGATGTCATTATTTCTTTCTACAAAGGGCTGTCACATTTAATCTGACTTGAATCCTACCCAGACAGCCAGCATTTAGTCCTTGTATACATTCTACCCACAGTATGATGAAAGATTTGAATTTAGGAGAAAGGAAAAAAATCAACAAGCAGCAGGAATTATACATTACACAGTAGGTATGTTATAATAAAATAACATTTTACGTTCTGTTAGTATCCCATGATGGGCATTAACAAAGAGTTTGGAAGTGGGAAGAAAGGTTAACTTTAGGTTTTTACACATTTTGTTAGGTGTTAAAAGTAACAAGAAGAGGAGGAGGGGAGAATAAAGGGGCAGCAAAATTTTTGCATCCTTTCCATATGCCAAGCAGCATGCTCAGGGCAGCTACAGAACTAAATCCTCCATACACATATTATTACAAACAGATGGGGAACCTGAAAATAAGCAACTTCCCTACAGTAAATGGGTGACCCAGAATTTGAACCCAGCATGTTTGATTCCAAACCTCTGAGCTCAACCACAAGGATAACCTTCCCAATAAATTCCATGAAGTAGGCATTACCTGCCGAGGTTACCAGCTAAGAGGGTTTCCATGCTGGAAGTCACAGATCTTGTCTGAAACAGTCACTCGCTCACAGCCCACATATATTATTTCCCTGTTCAGAAACTGATTTCATGGCTGCACATTAAACTTACCTAGAGAGGATTTTAAATAGTCTCCCATTTCCTGTGGTTTCCCCCATTCAACCGTGGTCCTAAAACATTACATGGAAAATTCTGGAAATAAACAATTCATAAGTTTTAAATTGTGTGCCACTCTGAGTAGCATGATGAAAGCTCATGCTATCCCCCTGGGGACATGAATCATGCCTGGTCCAGTTTATCCCGCCCATTAGTCACTTACTAGCCATCTTGGTTATCAGATCAGCTGTTGTAGGATTGCAGTGCTTGTGTTCGAGTAACCCTTTTACTAATAATGGTCCCAAAGCCTGAGAGTAGTGATGCTGGTAACTCAGATATTCTCTTACTGTGACTAACTTATAAATTAAACTATACCATAGGAAAGTACATATAGGGAAAATGTAGGACATATGGACAAGTACTATCCACAGTTTCAGGCATCCACTGGGGGTCTTGGAAGGCATCCCTCATATAGATTGCTATAAAGCAATCCTTTCTATGGAGATTCTAATGTACCACATCTGAGTGGCCCCATGTCCAACTTGGCCCAATCAAGCCAGCACAGAGCATTGCCCTCAGTTGTGCCAGGGGCACCCACTGCTTCCAAAGGGACTCTCAAATGGTTTTGCCATCTCTTCGGCACCCCAGTGATTTTCACTCCATCCAGCAGACCTACAGCTCTTTCCTACAGCTCTTGTCCTACATTTGCTCTGTTCTCTCTCTGTCATTGAATCTCTGCTCTGTCACCAGTGAACTTCAGTCATTTTCTTGAATGATCCACCTCCCCCCTCCACCCCCACTCTCTCAAAGTTTCCTAGAACATGCTTTCACCAAAGCTTTCTATTTCTTTGTTTCAGTGTGCCTGGGAAACTACTCTTTCTGTGGTTTCAGTAATAAAAAGGAAAAAAGAAAACAAACAAAGAAAAAGGATGCTCAAAATCACCATTCATCATTCCTAGGAACCCACCGTATCAGTGATTTTCAAGAAGAAAGAAAAGAAGACTTCTTAGACTCCTTCTGCCCCCAAACTGCCTGGCAGGAATTTTGCTGGCTTCTTCTAAGTGTGTCCTTCTGAGTAGAGGCTCATTCTGTACCTTGGGACTGACTGGCTCAGAAGAGCTATAGCTTCTGTTTTCTAAAAGCTACATAGTCTGTGGGAAGATTCTAATTACATGGATCTTACTGCTCAAAGAGTGTTCAGTTCTTAAAAACTGCAGACCTTTTAACAGTTAGAAGGGAAAATCCACACTGATTTGTTCATCAGTAAAACCATATTAGAATATGTTCCCAAACTAATACATCTAGGTTTCTCTGCTTTAAATGATATACCACTATGGTTTCTACTGACTACTCCCTTCGGCATGTTCTATATTCACATATGGAATACAATTCCAAAAATATTTCTTTTGGCCTATTAATTCTTTATCTTCCTGCTTTAGTTGTTTGTCTTCACCTCCAATAGCTCACAGAGACATCAGTCAATGTAAAACTTTTACTACTTTTCACTGATAAACCCACAGAAAGGAGCTTTTATCTGAGATGAATTAACTTCTTTCGCCCATCTCTGACAGTTTAACATCTATGTGGCCACAAGAAAAGCTTTAAATAGCTCAACCTTCAGCTCTGCCTCTGGTGGGAACCAGGAGAAAAGAATGATGAGCTTGTCTGAACAACCTGAAACTGATTCCAGCCTCTGCAGAAGGTTTTGCAGTTTTGTATCCCAGAAGAAGCTGAGACTTTAGGCAAAATGTAAGCACTGAAACCATGATACTGGTGTACAGGCTCCCCTTGAAAGAGCTTTGGCTTGATTCATCTGTACCTCATTATTAATTTACCTTTTGCTGCAGCAGAGACAAAAAGAAAAATGCCCCAGGACCAAATCTCAAAGAGGCCTTACTGAGCATAATGAATAGGTTTTAACTTGCTGTTTCTGGAAAGCAGTCCCAGATTAGTACCGAATTAAGAACAAGTTGTTCCAGCAACACAAGGCTGCTTCTTTTCCAAATATACATAGAACAATAAGGGTTAAACAATCCTTCCCCAAAAGTTACTAAATCCAGCAAAAGCATTTAAATTTGGTAAGTAGTCACTCAGGGATAACTTACCGTTTGGAAAGTTACATAAGTTCTCATTTGCTATTAAGAGTCACTCATAAAATCCCATTTATTGTAACCATTATTATCTTCTGGAGAAAGCACAATAAAACAAGATGTGCTTAGTTTTACAGATGATGTGGAATAAATTAAAATCAGAATCAGTCAACCAAGAGATGAACCAAGTTGTTGCAGAATTTAAATATATTTATTTAAAACTCTTCAATGGACACAGCTATAGATACGTATAGGCACATTCTTTTTTCTGGACTGATAATCGTGAACAATGGTTATGTTTAGTTTTTTGTTTTATCTTCAGGGTAAAGCTACTCAATTGAGCTTTCTAACATATACTTGTGACAGTTTCTTTTCAATACAAGAAAATATTTATATTTATATTAAAAACCAAATACATGCTATTTTCAAGTTAAATATCATTACCCATCCCATTATTCAAAAAAATAGAGGAAGAAGGGAAGCCATCACATTAAAGTTATAGCTAGTAGGAAAACATTATGCAAGACATTCTCTAGGAATTCAAACAGATTTTTTTTCCTGATAGCATAATTCACTGACTATTCATGACCAGTAGATTTTAGTTTTGTGTTATGCTCTAGTTTTTTTAATTTCTGAAATAAAAAAGCACCCCAAGAGCCAGCAGAGTAGGAAGTTTTTTGAATGCTAACGAGTTATCATATGGTCATACTTTAAGTAGAGCCATGGGAGGGGGAAAGAAGTCTATAGTTTGATGAACTCTTGTGCAGATTTGGAGTGTTGTATGCTGTCCCTCAAAGCTACGGGTGCTTTTGTACTTCTTTACTTCTTTGTTCCTCACAAAGTATTATTGTTTCATGTTTTCCATTGTCTAGCCCCCAAGAACCTTGACTGAAGAACCAGCAGTCTGTGCGGGTTTGAATTCACCATTAGCACCCAGGGTAACCTCAGTCCACAGAATGTTAAGAAGACAAGTGAGGCAATGTTTGTGGAGTCCAGCGGCTGAACCCGCTCCGCTACAGAAGAAATACCCCAATTGTCCTTCCTAAGCAAAAATTGCCACGATTCCCCATAAACAAGCAGTTGTTCGTTGACTGTTATAAATAGACTTTAATACACAACCAGCTGTCTGAGAGAGTTTATAACTGTTGACCAAAGACACAGTGGGGAAGGGAAATGGGAGATTTCCACATAGCAGGAGAATGGCTTGTCTGCAGTGAGTGAGCCTGTACACAGATCCTCCATTTAAAATATGTCAGCATGCCTGGATTCACGATAAAATTAGGGGATGGCACAATGGGCTTCATGTGAGATTCTTTTCAATAGATACTGTATTCTTCTCTCATGGGCGCCCTTGAATTCAGGATTGTGAAATAAGTGGCAGTTACCAGCAGATATCCTGTAACATGCTGGTCAAAGGAGATATTTTAGATGATACAGAGCAAGATGCATTAGTCCGGCTGTGATAAGAACTTAAACCTCTGCCCCCATCTCTTCCCCCATTTCCTGTACTGTTTTCCTTTCTCTTTGCCGAGATGACTCTTTTTCTTCTTTCCAAACCTCCCCAGATAACCATTCTCTAGGAGTGTTCTGAACAGTTTATTTTAACCAGACCTAATCCCTAGGGCAAGATGGTGTCTCAAAAATCTGATAAAAAAAAAAAAGGATAAAATAATGCCATTTGCAGTAAAATGGATGGAACTGGAGATCATCATTCTAAGTGAACTAAGCCAGAAAGAGAAAGGAAAATAACATATGATATCACTTATATGTGGAATCTTAAACACACACATACAAACGAACTTATTTTCAGAACAGAAACAGACTCACAGATATAGAAAAAAACTATGGTTACCAGGGGGAAAGGAGGTGGGAAGGGATATACCGGGAGTTCGAGATTTACAGATGCTAACTACTACATGTAAAATAAACAACAAGTTTCTACTGTACAGCACAGGGAACTATATTCAATATCTTATAGTTACCTATAATGAAAAAGAATATGAAAAGGAATATATGTATGTATATAGATGACTGAAACATGATGCTGTGCACCAGAAATTGATGCAACATTGTAAACTGACTATACTTCAATAAAAGAGAATGCCAAAAACTAATCTTCTGGGGTGTGGCAGAACAGGGCACAGAGCAGCCAGCCAGGGGCACATGCCTCTCAGTCCTGCCATAGGATCCCACCCACGGCTGCTCCGAGTTCTGACCAGCCAGCCGGAGATAACTGGACATGCTGTAACTGGACACAGTGTGGTGGAAGGTGGATGGGCTATTGTTGCAAAGCTCAATAAAACAAAGCAGGGAAGGACAAACGCCTTGGGGAACCAATATGAAAATAAAGGGGTGGACACAGAAGACACACACACAGGAGAGTAGAACCCAGAAGGAAAGACTATTCCTTCTCCCTGTAAAATAAGTAGGGATGACAAATGAAGACCGTATTTTAATAGAAAATTGTACATCATATGCATTTTTGATGTACTTTTCCCCAAAGGTCTGTGCAAAATCTTCTTTGAGACACTGAAATTTCTCTTTAGAGTCCTAGTCTGATCCCCATCTCCCTAAAATTTTTAAGAGGTATTATGAATTTTTTTAATTGAAGTATAATGGACTTACATTAGATTTGGTATTTTCATATGATACAAAAATGATCACCATGATAAATCTAATTCCCATCTGTCACCAAAGATAGTATATAATTTTTAACTATTTTCCCCACACTTTACATTTTATACCCATGACTCATTTATTTTGCAACTGGAAGTTTGTACCTCTTAATCTCCCTCACATATTTCACTCATTCCTGCCCATCCCTCTTTCTGACAACCACCAGTTTGTTCCCTGTATCTGTATCTCCATTTCTGTTGTTTGTTCATTTGTTTTGTTTTTTAGATTCTTCATATAAGTGAAATCCTATGTTATTTCTCTTTCTCTTATGATTTATTTCACTTAGCATGATGCCCTGTAGGTCTATCCACAGCGTCACAAATGGCAAGATTTCATTTCTTATGGCTGAGTAATATTTCATTGTGTGTATATGTATATATGTCCCACATCTTTTGACCATCCATCTGTTGGATAATTAGGTTGCTTCTATATTAAAAGGTGTTACAAATTCTCTTTACAAAATTCATTTAAAGAGATAAAAATAACCCTGTCATGACTGAACTATCCAGAGCTAGCACTCATCCTAAAATCCCAGCTTATGCTGAAATTAGCGTGAATGAGAAAATTTGGGATGAGTTTAAATTAGAAAATTTTTTTCCTTCTAGTTGCGAAACATGCAATGTAACTCCAGGTCTTATTTATGAATTAGAAATTCTAATTTAAAGACTGAAAAACTTTAAATTGAGTAGGCCAGGGATATACCTCCAGAGATGTGTGCCTGGAAGCTCTGAGATATTTGCTACCCGTACTACACGCCTATATACATACTACCTACCCTCTCTTCAGTAAACCACCATTCCGCAGTTTCCTCCCTTATAAAACAGCACCTACATTAGAGTGTTGTAAGAGGCTTAAAGGAGTAAAAGAAGGGCCTTGCACTTGGTGCTCGATAGTGTAACTATTACAAATACATTCATTTAAAAATTTCCCAGGGGGAGGGTGTAGCTCAGTGGTAGAGTGCACTAGTATTTAATACCTCCACCTAATTCAAACATAGAAGCTATTCAGTAGAACTTTCCAAAGGACCAGAAATTGTTGAACTCTGAGTTGGTCTTTAGTGTTAGATAAAAAACAATGCTCCAGGTCTACATGGTTTCAGTTACTGAGCAGGAAGAGTAATAGGACTGATCCTATACCAATCAGCATAGAAGTGAGCCCAATTAATAGTCCTGTTCACATTTACAACAGTAACAACCTGGACTCTGGGAGCAAACCTAAGTAGAAATAGGCATAGCCTAAATGAGGACAGGGGAGGAGGAAAAAGGAAACTTACTCAGGTCTTTTTGTTCTTCATTAAATGTAAAGTTACATCATGTTTGTGGGTGGGACTTACCACAATGTCTTTTCTCCACATGGTACTCTATAAACTCAGTGTAAGCCCAAATCAAAGTTTATGACACTCACCCTTATTCTAACATACACTGGGGAAAATAAAGACGTAAGAACTGATGAGAAAGACAATTTAGTATATAGAGCAAACCCTTCCAGAATCTTAAGTATAATTAAAACTATAGAATTAAGTTGATAATGGTTATGTGAAAATGGACAATAATCAGTGGATTGGAATGGAATGTAGGAAAAGGACTCATTCAAAAAGTGATTAAAACAGTATTTCAAATCAAGGGGGCAAAATTTGAATAGCCAATAAAAAGGTCAGAACAGTTGGCTATTTGGAAAATAGATCCTTATCAGGGTAAGCATGCATTTGACTGCTAGTAATCAGAAAAAACTAACAGTGGCCTAAACAAATCAGGACACATTTTCTCACGTAAGTCAGGAGAGAGATTTGCTAGCAATGGTATGATATCGTAGGGCAGAGGCCGGCAAACTACGGCCCATGGGCCAGTTACTACTGGCTTTTGTACAGCTCACAGTCTAAGAATGTTTTTTTTTTTAATGATAAAAAAGAAAACAAAAGAATGTTTTGTGACAAGTGAAAATTTTAAGAAATTCAAACTTTAGTGTCTGTGAATAAGGTTGTGTGGGGAACACAGCTATGCTCATTTGCTGACATTTCCTCTACGGCTGCGTTCACATTGCAATGTCAGGCTTGAGTAGTTGCACAAGGTAGGGCCCACAGAGTGTAAGATAGTAACTATCTGGCCATTCGCAGAAATGTCTTGCTGACCTCTGCCCTACGGGACCCAAGGTCATTCCAGCTTTCTTCTTTCCATTCTTTGCTACATCGCCCCAGCAGTTTGCTAGGCCCCCAGCTGTAAAGCCCAAGCTTTCCTGGAAACCCTGCGGGCTTCCACTCATACCTCATTGCCCATAATACCCCCCAGCCCTAGATGCATTCACCTCCCCGTACTCAGAAACAAACTTCAGAAGGAAGAAACATGTAAATAAAACTACCAACACAAAAACTAGCAAGTACAGAATGTGTACGACCTTTTTATAGGGAAAAATTAAGTAAACGTGAAACCTAGAGTCCGTAAAGGCAGGGCTGAACTTGTCTACATAAAACTTCCATGCAGAAAAAAAATAAACTTTAAAAAAGATAAACTGCAGAAGATTTGCCACATATTAAGAGTTTCTATGAGAAAACAGAAGAATGATTGATAAAGAAATGAGAAAAGAGAAAACATGATAAAGAAATTCAAAGAATGAGTGCCCTACAAGAGATATTCAAATCCTTATTTTTAAAGATGCAACTTAAAAGAACGAAATAATCAGATTAACAAAAATCAGCTTGCCCAGTGTGTGTGGGAGCAGGGAGAGAATGGAAACTCACAGTTGATGAGTATCAACTGATAAAGTCCTTTTTAGAAGGAAGTTCAGCTGTGCAGCAAGACCGAGTCACATCTGACTAGCAGTTCTACGTCTAGCACTTTCTCCTAGAGAAATTCTCCCAGGACATGAAGAAATGTACTCAAAGATCATCATAGCACTGGAACAGCATGTAACTTTAAAGATCCTTTGATACCAATAATGAATCAGTTAACTGGATTATTGAACTATTTAGCTACTACTTAAAAACCAGTGTTTATCAATTGAGTACTGTATTTTTGAAATGTCTCTTAACGCTTTGTAACAAGGAGCTACAGGATTTTTTTTTAAAACTATGTTCACATGCAAATAAGCAGTCTAGAAGGGCACACACCCAGCCTAATGGTAGTGACTTCAGGATAAGATCAGTAGTGGAAGGTGGGTCTTTCAATTATATACTTTGCTAATCTTTACATTTAAAGCACAAACTACTTCCATAAACATGTTAGAACTTCAGTTGCAGAAGTACTAAAAATCCAGTAAACTACAAGTTTGTACATCCACTTTACAAAACACCACAAAACTGAGAGCTTGGAAAAGACCAGAACCAGGGACTGTTTTGTCTTCTAATTCAGCCCCTTATCCCTACCACCGTTCTCCTGGACCGTCAACTACATAAATTATGTTGCAAGACTCAGGCAAACCCGAAGAACTATGAACATCTGCTGAGAACAAAAAACACAGCGATCTTAAGATTATTTCCTAAAGTGACTGATATATTCCTCCCTTTGCTAGGATTCTCGAGTGTCATCTTGAACTTTCAGTTTCTCTTCTGCACCAACATCTAACAAGTTATTTTTGCATTAATAGCTATAGTGGAGTACTTCCTTATATTTTTGTTAGCTAGATCTTAGAACCTAAAACCAGAAGTCATTTGAGCCAACACTATATTGGACAAACATTTTGAAGAGCATTTGAATTGCTTCTCTTTTCTCTGATCCTTGAGACTAAAACTTAAGACCCAATATATTCACTCATTCTGATTCAGATATTCCACGACATTAAGAGGTATCTAATGTAAGACTCACAACATTAGTAGTCAGAAGATTTTTATTAAAGATTGTGAAAAAGCGAATATAACTGAACAGTCTTTAGGGAGAAAGTTTCTTAAATGATAATGAGACTTAATCCTTCTGTGAGGCCAAAGCTCCCACCCTGGTCAGTCTCCAACAGTGCCCAGCAGTTCCTAGACTCTCAGCTGACTCTCACCAGTAGCCAGGGCCTTGGTGTCCTACACCCTTGGACAGGTCACCCACAATGCTCCCTTGGACAGAGTCCTCACTTACTCCAGAGAGTCCAGGAATGTTAGGTGGGGAGGAATTGACCATCTAAGGCCTAAGTCAGCTTTGGCCCAGTCACAGGCCTATGGTACAGAGACCAACAGGAAGAGAGGAATAGCCTTAAAGGGTCCCAAGCAGAGCCTTGTTTAACTCCAGTAACAGTTCTACCCCGAACCCAAGAGCAGACACATACCCCTTCCAGCTCCTCCTTCCCCTCCTAACTGACCAAGGTGACACTGAGCCTGGCCAACTCACCCAATCCAGGACAGACTAATATTCAGACACCCTGACACAAGGCCCCCCCCCGGGATAGGGATGATGAGAATGGCACTGGAGGGGCCTCTGCACACATCAAAGACAAGTGTCCAAGGAGGGGCTACCCCATAACGCCATCCTTCTTACTGTGTTTTGAGAACTAGAAATCAAATTTTACCTCCCTTAAAGAACTCTTGTCACTACGAGAACTAACCCCAGCCCCTCACTAAAGTCCTAGGCCTTCCTTTCTTTCCTTCCCTTCTTCTCCTTCACATTCCCTGAAGTCCTTTATGTGTTCATTGAAACATAGTTCCTGAGAACTAGCTGCTGAGTGATATGCCTGGCTGTGGGGCCAGAGGGAGGCTCCAGGGGACACTAAAGGCAGCCCCATTTTTCTATCAGGGATATGTTCACACTCATATTGTGTCCATCCTCCTGGACCATCAAGGAGAAAAGCCTGACCTTGATGGGACCACAGATCTGGAAGAGCCAGAAGCAGGTAGGAGCCTCCCTCTGCAGGAAGGACAGGAGGGTGGATGCTGTGACAGTCACAGCCCCATACTTACGGGCACCAGTAGACTAGGAGAGAAGATGTGCTTGAGGAGAAGAAGGGCATAGGGGAAAAGCTCCTGGATCAGGGCTGCTTCAGGAACGTGACGTTTCTTTTGGACAAAAGTAATAAGTCACAATGGGGGGAGATGTGACATACTACATTAGCACTAGATTACATTAGTGCCACCTTCAATGGCATCTTTGGCTAAAAAGGAGATGTGCCTGGATAGTTGAGCACTTAGTGTCATCCCAATACTACCCCAGAAAACAACAAGCTTCCATGTCTCATCTTAACTCAAAGTTGGCCTGACGGAGATGAATATTCAGGGTCAGGCATGTCCTGACAGTAAGGGAAGTTGAAAGTCTTGGGGGCAACAATACACTCTCCCCACGTATCTCTGTGAAGGTTTGCCCTGTGATCCTGCAGATGACAGAACTTCTCTGCTGGACACTTCGCCTGGCTAGGCCCTGTCTACCAGTGACAATGGCCTGGGGACCCCAGGACCAGATGTTCCACATCAGGGAGCAAGAGCTCGGGCAGGTGAGGCAGATAGAACAGAAAGGGCTGTGCGAGGGGCAAGGACACAGCCAGCAGCTCTATATCCCACTTGCTGTTGGTGTGGACACACTCTTTTAGGCCGACATCAGCCACATCAGTGATGGGACCTTTTCCTCTGCCATCAGGGTGGGCACCAGCTCTACCTAATACCTTAGGCAACAACAGATCTCCAATAGTGATCTCTCTCTGACTGACAGGGTAGAAAGAAAATGGGGAAAGAACCCAGGAGGGATGTTTTTGTGCCCCTTCAACGATCCTCGAACTCTAGAACTAGCTCAGCAGTGGGGCGGGCAGGAGGCACCCAGGCCCACAGCTGTACCAAGGAAACCCCCAAGAAGGGGGCTGCTTCAAAATGGAGAAGCCAGTAACCATATAGGATCTGGGGGCCTGGAAGGAAGAACCGAGGGCGCTCTAGGAGGCTGCTATCACAGAACGTCCCGTGGAGGAAGCTTACTAGACCACCTCCCTTTCAGCCTCTTTCTCCCACCCATAGCCTCGCAAAGCAGGGCCAGGACTTTGCAGACCCAGCGCATACACACCCAGCCACAAAGCCAGCTCCTGACTCCACAGCAGCCAGGGACGGACAGAGCTTCCTCTACTCCCAACACCTACCACTCCTATTAAAGCCAAGAAGAACAGCCCTGGAGCGGACAATTATCCCGGTTACCATTGACCTGGGACCAGCCACATGCCCTATCTTGTCTCTTAACACACTGTAGTTGTCCAGGCTACCAGACATACACTGAACACTTTAGAGCATCCTCACACTCAGGATATTAAGTACATCAGCCACAAAGCCTAAGAACACCTCACCCATCGGGCCTGCAGAGCTGAGACCAGGAAACATACTCCTTTCCTGCTAGACCAGCTGAGGAGTATTTCCCTCCTTCCTCACTCAACCTCCAAGAGGCCCAAACATCCATGGTCACTTACGTCCCAGTCCCACACTGGCCCTGCGAAATGCTACCAGGCAGCTTCTGGAAGGAACCAGAGCACCAGCTACTTACTTTTGAACGTGAGGGGAAAACCACTTTGCCTGGAGGAAAGGATCTCATTCCCCGGGAAAGGCAGAATCTGCTGGGACAGTCCAGTGGCTCTGCCCAGCTAAACCACAAGAACCACAATCCCAGAGCCCAAAGCACAGGGACAAACAAGAGCTGTGCCTCCTACCACTGCTACCCACCTTGCGTCTACTCTCAGATGCTGGGCTCACCCCTCCACCACCTTTAAATATCCTTCTGCACAGGTGTGGGCCCTTGCCTAGCCCCTGTAACGTGGGGTTCATGAATCCAAGAAGAACTGAATTCAGGTGAGAGAACTTCCCTTTCCTAGCACAACTTCAACACCTACCCCTGCTTAGAGAGTGGATGTGCAAGAAGTGATAATACAGGGTATTTCTTACACTAAGCCCAAGAGCGCAGGCACATAATCAGTAGATAGATGCGCTTATGTGGACAGTGTGCCCTGCAGCCTATGGCAGCCCACATGCTGGCAACAAGGACAGATGAGGACAATCTACAAGTCACAAAACTCTGCCTCAACTTGTATCCGCCAGAGAGTGGACTTCAGCAAACAGCAGAATCACCTAGAGAGTTTGTTAAAACACAGATTGCTGGGCCCCAGTCCCAGGGGCCCTGATTTGGAGGTCTCGAATGAGATCCGAGAATTTCTCTAACAAGTTTACGGGTGATGCTAGTCCTGAGGCAGCACTCGGAGAATAACTGACCCACATCTTCTATAGCAGGACTAGAGGACAGGCGATGCTCACTAGGTGTATGCTGCTTCACTGATAACAAGCCATGCCTGGGGGGTTTTGCAGCTCTAGAGTTCTTTGGAGAAGGGGGAACCCTTAAGGTTAAAAAGAGAAAATTCACTAAATCTGGAAATTATTGAAGGAAGTATCTATGTAAGGAAAGTAACTAGCATTTGGGATTCATATTCTCAACATTCTTTTATTCTAGAGAGAAAATTAGTGGATCCTCAAAATTTTTTAAGTAACAAACACTTAAGAAGCCAATACAGCCCTCCTCACACTTCCCACCACTTACAGATTATTATGAATATCCCAGGAATAGTCTGTCAAACATGCAAAGTAATGCATACTTCATTAACAAATTAACCAGCAGTTCACAATATTTGCTTTTCTTAAAAGGCCAAATCTCACACACACACACAATCAAAAGACGAGAAACTAAAGGTTTCATTCTCACTGGAAAATTTAGAGTGTATGTCCTAAATTACACAAGTATATCAGAAGGAGCAATAATCAGGACACTCCATCTTTAGAGATGTTTTACCAACATTAGCTAATGGATGGCAAGCTTGTGAGGTAGGCATTATACCCTTGTTCTGTGGATGGAGAAACTGAGGAAGGAGGAGGTGAGGGCTTGCCCAAGGCAGGCATGAATCAGCACCAAATGCAGAGTAGACCCTGTGTTAAGACAATTGCTTTGGATTTTCATCTCTTAAAAATCAAGAAATACAAAATGGAACCAAAGGAGAAAATAATTCAATTTAGAAAAACAAGCTTTGGTGAAAGCAATAGGTATTTTTTTTTAAAGCTAGGAACAAAATTTCACAAGCTAATAATTTGTATGCCCCCCAAGTTTCCTGCTAATTACCACCACATCCTCTGTTATCTTTCTAATCAGTGAGAAGTTGATGATAACTCTCTCTTTCCACCTGATATGCTTTGTTTTTTAATGAGTGGGTTTTTAATGCAACCCCAATTAAATATGTAGTGAGCTTATGGAATTTCTAGCCAACATGGGTGGAACTTCTAGCAAACATGGCTTTCCTTTTTTGTTTATGTAAATTAATCTTCAAGCTCTCAGCAAGGGAAAAAAGGGTTGCTCCTGTATAATCCCCAGACCTTTCCTAAATGGCTTCAAAAGCTATATCAAGTATGAATGTGTTAAATAAAATCCTTCATGAACTTGTAAATTGCACTAAATAAAGCCTTTCAATAATAATCTTGAATGAGAGACTTGTTTTAGTAATTTATAGCTAAGCAGCTGTTGTTTTGGTAGCCTTTTCAGTTTCTTTTACACAAGAAAATCTGAAAATGAGTCATGTAGACAGGAAGACCAGATTGCATTCCACAGTAAACGTTTCTGTGTGCCTGTCTCATAGAACTTCTAAAATTTCAGAAAACCAAATGCCAAAAAAGATCATTCATTACCCATCACACTGGAGAAAACGCTGGTCAAAGATATGTTCAATTTATATTCCAATGGATTTTATATTTCATGTGTCATTGTCATGTGATTGTTGAGTGTGTGTAATTAGCACATAGGCTAGCAAAATACAAGCCAACTTCTTTAAGGCCCTGCAACGCCTAGCAAATGCCTCTTCAAGGGCATAAGGTAGGACTGACTTCTCAATTCATTTCCTCTGGTATGCCTATCTGCACCATTCAGCTCTGTCCATGTGGATTTGGCAAGAATCAGGAGCTGCTGAAAAGTACATAATATGCTCAGGATCTTCTTGGCACTTGATGTAATGTATGTAAAGCATATATTATAAATTATAAATTGCAATCCTCTTCTGTAGACAGGAATGTCATATGCTTCAATGATACAGTTATTTCTAAGCTTTGGACTGAATACCAGCGAAAAGAAATTAACATTTACCCCAATATCTGTATGTGTGTTGATTCATTCATTAATAAACTATATATGTATATTCTCTAATACTTTATGCATTATAAGACAAAAAGTAGAAATTGAAAAGGCATAAGAAAACAATTAGGAATAGATGTTCTAGTATTTTCTTCCTACTTTCAACAGATGATCTTTGGAGACTACTGCTCCAATGGAGTGTTAAATCTATCTTGAAAATAAGGGGCGATAACTATAATCAGCATTTACATTGCATAAGTAAATACTGCTAAACATCATTAATTCTAGCACATTACTTATATTAACTTGTTTTATCTTGGTATCAGCCTTATGCAAGAGGTATAATTATTATCTCCACTTCACAAATGATGAAACTGAACACAGACTGGTCACCTAACTTGTCTGTGGCCAAATAATTACAAAGTAAGAGGAACACAATTTAAACTAGACTCCAGTTAATCTGAAACTCTGAAGGCCTGGCAAGTTATTATTGTTCTAACCAGAAAGTGATAGGGGCACCAATGCATTACTTTCCCTAATACCTGCATAATGGCATGTATCCTACCATATTAAAATTATTTCTTTGAGTGTTTCTCTCTCCCACTAGAACGGAAACTCCTTGAGTTTGGGGACTGAAGTATTTTTACGTTTGTATCACAGCACTGAGCACAGTGCCTGGCATCTAAAAGGCACTTGGTATATACACTTGTTGAATGGATGGCTGAATGAAAGAAAAAAAGATTTTTAAAATGGGTGGATGGATGGGTGGATTTACCCAACATTACTAGATATCCACTGAAATTAGAATGTCCTTGAGATAGAGACAGAAAGCTATTCTGTCAACAAAGATACTCTCAGACTTTCTTCTTAATGGGCTATTGCTCCATTGTTAAACCAACACATGGAAAAAAAAATAACCTGCTGATGTTATCCAAGCCCTTTCAGGTAGGGACTGTCCTACCCATGAGCCTTCTAATTCTTCACCCTAGAGAAACTGAAAAGATGAAAGAACAAAAGATGGGAATGTTTGTTATGGAAATAATATGTTTCTCAGGAGCCATATTCACATTTTCTTTCATTAAAAAAAAAACAGAAAGAAAATCTGCCCTCATGCTCTGGCATCAACAGAAAACTGTATCATTACAAATTTAGCTTAGATATCAATTGGAGGGGGGAGGGTCATGGTGAATAAATGAATGAAGGACTTGCCTTCTAAGAAGTGGAATCCAGATCCACAGGCCTCAGTCCAGTCTTAGTCCAACACATGTGGTTTCACTTCCATCAGCTATATGCTTTGTCACAACACACACGACTCAGGCTGCAGATTGACATTTATCTTCAAACCATAAGAGTTAGTATATTTCCTTTCCTTCATTTTGAGTAGCACAAATCAGCACCAGAATGTTAGCCAAGCCTTGAAACGATCCTTCTTATATTTGAAGCTGGAAACACTCCAAAGCACTTTGACCCAAATGCACGTTCTAATCAAATGTGTTTCTTTCACACCAGTTACTCTGTACATAGCTTAAAGTACAAAAGCCTATGAATCAAAACAATGGCTGTGGAACTGCTTTAACAAATCAAATAATGTACTTAATGTAATGTGATGGGTTCCATCTAAGTTCTGTATAGTTTTCTCTGTTCACCATTGCTTTACATTCTTTCAAACGAAAGTTTTATGGAAGTTGGATTCTGGGCTTTCTTTGTTACAATTATATACATATTAATTATATAACATAGTTTATACATAATATATATTTTAGTTAGGTTCATTGGCGTTGCTGTTTGGAGCAATCAGATATGACTGTCACTGTTCTAAAACACTGCCCACCGAACTTACTTCACTTTGAGAGCTGCTCCTGCCTATCTTTATTTTTCCCTCCTCAAGACAGTGTCCATAGGGTTGATAAATTTTTACTGAATTGAGTAATTGTTGAACTGATTAGCAAAGGTAGAATTTTTCAAAGGTGTTCATTTTAATGACAGGGAGGGAGTAGAGTCCTGCTAAAGTGTGGTTAAGTGGACCAGCAAAGAGCATCTTAGGAATGTGGAATCTCAAAAGCTGTCACTTTCACGCACATTGAACCAACCGGGGCTTGTGCTACAAAGCAGATTCTGACCAGAAGGTTGGAGTGGGGCCCACGGTCCTGCAGTTCAGTGCGTTCCCAGGTGATGCCTACTCAGCTGGACCTCAGAACACACTCTGAATAGGGGGCCTAGGTAAGAAGCTCAGGAAGATACTGCACCTGCCAGGTCTTCGATTGAAACAAAAAAATTTAATGGGATTTAGTTGATAAGCAAGGATTTATTTAGTATCTAGTCTGTGACTAGAACTTTTATGACTGAGTTGCTCTTTGACCCCATGTAGACATAAGACTTCTCCACCAATTATTCCTGTCTAGTTAATGAAAGTAGTACTTCAGTTTGTTTCCTGATATTTACACTTGACCCTAGGATTCTTTTTATGAATTTCGTTGATATTATCAAGACCAGCCAACTTTCACTTATAGAATAAATAATATAAAAATATAATTTGGGTAGTGGGTATAGCTCAGTGGTAGAGTATGTGCTTAGCATGAATGAGGTCTGGGGTTCAATCCCCAGTGCCTCCAATAAGATAAAATAAGTAAATAAATAAACTTAATTGTTTCCCCCCAGAAAATAATTAAAAAGAGATATAATCTTCAAGTAAAAAAGAGGAGTAGTCCATTAAAAATATTTTTATGATTTAATCTTAGTTTTAAATTGTTGCAACAAAAGCCAGGTAAAGAAATCCCAGGGGTTTCCAGTGCTTGTTTATTAGTAAAAACCTTGGAAAATCACCTAACTGATTTTTTCATTAAATTCCTCATCTATAAAATAGTTTTAAAGTGAAGTTCTCTGAAAGCATTAATGCCAAAAGATGCTAAGAAAATATATTGGTTCCTCTACACAGGTGATTCTCAAAGAGTGGCCCCGGTGATGCTTATACAGCTAGTATGAATTCAGTGTCAGCAGCTTCAGCATCACCTGAGAATCTATTTGAGAAACAAATTCTGAGACCTCACCCAAGACCTACTGAATCAAAAACTCTGGGGATGTGGCCTAGGAAGCTATGATTTTAACAAGCCCTTGGGTGAATCTGATTTATGCTTCAACTGTTAGGACCACTGCTCTCTCTATAAAATGCAATAATAATAATTCTTAATCAGATCTTCCCAATTTTTAAAGGGCTTTTATATTAAGTTATATAAGCTCCATAGGGTTGTGTGGTACAAAGTTTTTTTTGTTTTTTGTTTTTTGTTTTTTGTTTTTTTAACCAATATGAAAGCAACATAAACTGGTTCCAAGAACATGGAGGACAGTGGTCCTGGGGAATAGCTCCTATCACAGCACATAGAAATGCATAATACAAAACTAAGCTCCAAAGAAATAACAGAAAATCTCAAAATACCAGTACATATTCAAGCTGGTTAGTGAGTATCTAACTCTTTGTTATTGCCATCAATTTTTGTAATTTTATATGGTTTAATAATTTAAGAAGCAAAATATTATAAGCTTCATTTACTTCTGTGCTCCTCAAGTGAAGTCATCAGCTACATTTACATCTCCTTAACCATATATGAAAAAGCATTCTTTGATAAGTAATAATAAAATTCTTCTCATTGTCACTATGATATCAAATATGTATAAAATTATGAAGAAAAATATATATACAAATAAAACCATTTTAGTTGGTTTTAGAAAAGGGTAAATGTCAAAGAAGAGAATTTTGTGGAGCAGGGAAAGAGGCCTATAATTGATCCCTATGAATCCATCTAGAACGCACTGTTTGAATGAAGCCAGAGTGGCTGTCCAGTGCTTGGGGGCTTTTTCAGAGTGACTGACTTTGATACTTAGATATTCGAAACAGGATAACCAGCTTTCAGGCATGCCTGGGTCTTAATTCCAATTGATTTCTTTCCGGTAGTACAGAGTTTCCATATGCCCAGGTTCTAAAATGTTATCTTAATTTCACCTGCAAAAAATTAGATTATCCAACTGTGTATGTGGAGTTAGAGAATTCTCACTTGACTTTATACACATACTATGTAACTTCTTGCAATAGGGCCCTTTGGAGACCACAAACACTGAAAAGATTGTGGGGTCCTCTCACCCTACTGGTAATTCAAATTTTTATTTCGATACAAAACTTCCATGCATGCTGAAATTAAAAGAGTTCCTTTCTACATTTTTGAGTGCGAACATTATGAAAAAATATGTCAAAGTTTACTTGTTTATGTTTAGTGGGAGGATGTCCTCGGCTTTGCTGGTGTCCTGAACACATCATAATCTATGGGGTAGTCCTGCACTGTCTCAGTAAAGCTAAAGGACTCTTTAAGGCAACTCATTATTTAAACCCTCTAAGTGACTAGAAAAAGCTACTAGAGGTTCTAAGCTTTCTTACTGGTTTAAGGACTCATATTCTAGCCTGAAAAAGCAAACACTCAAGTAATTGAATGAGTAAGTACCACAGGGCTGAAGCCTAACATTGAGATGTTCATTTACACTTTCCCATCCTCTGCCACAAAACGAGAACGAAAGATAGTGGAATTTGGACCTACGACCTTCTGAATATGAAACATGAACTGTTTTTGAAAAGGCTATACTCTCCAGCTTCAGGATTGCTTTTGTGTCTGATAGGGCACAATTACTGAAATGATTGCCAAGATGCCTTTCCCAGCCAATGCTACAGACTTCTGCAAATAAAGGTCATGTAGAAATATATACACGTTTAGTTTTCAAAAATAAGGTTAATTGTAACAATGATTACAGCTTTAAACCAATTAATTTTAAGCCCATACGATCTTACCAAAGGGCTTTGTATTTTTATAAACTTGTTTTAGCAAACTTACTGAAAGCAGGGACTAGCTGGGACATTCTGTGTAGTACCCAATGAAGTGATGGGTGAAATGTCCAGTTGTCACATTACAAATTGTAAGTCACTTGTTTTCAAGTTATGTGAAGACAATAGTATATGCAAAGACAAAATGTATATGAGATAAAATTCACAGTAATCTAAAAATCTGATCTTTTAAAACACATATGTGGAGCTACAGTAGGAAATACCACCTGAGACTGTTTTGTGAGTCCCCAAATCAGTTTAGTAAAGCCAAGAATACTGTCAAACAGTCTGTCAATCAATGTTATTGATTCCCTGTTTTATGAAAAGAATCATAACAGTTACTGTGTGGAATGAAAAAAAATAAAGGTTTTGCCCTTAAGAGATTTATAATTTGATCAGGAAGAAAAGGACTAAGTACATTAAAGCATAAATTGCAACAGAAGGAAACAACACAAAAGCAGACAGAAGCAATGTGTGATCAGTGGTCCAATCTAAATAAATGTAATGCCTTCATAAAAGGAAGAAATCATTCCAGAACAAAATTTGGCATGTGAAAATTTTATTATTTAACCAAGAAGGACTGAAGAACCTGCAAGTCACAGACCAGCTGAGTAAGAGGGTTCCCTCGTTTCAATGTTAAGACTAAACTAGGTCAGAACCATTTGGATATTTACGTGTGTTTAAAGTAGTGAACTGAGATTGTAAACAGGGAAAAGATGGGGGTAAAGATGAGGCTGAAGAACCAAAATGCTGAGACTGCCTTGCTCACCTCCTGGGAACCCTCATACTCAGCCATTGTGACACATCTGATGTGTTTAATGTGCATGGTTACTTTACATACATTCTTACAAAATGGGTAGTATTGTTTTAACTGCAGGTATTTTTTGTGAAGTCTTAGTGAGATATAGCTCACATAACATACACTTCACCCATTTAAAGTGGACAGTCTGTTGGTTTTTAGTACATTCACAAGAGTTGTGCAACCATCACAATAGAGTCTTCTATATTTTTATCTTCCCCAGAAGAAAATCTGTACCGTCAAGGAGTCACTTGCTATCCTCCCTCTGTCCAACCCTTGGCAACCACGAATCTGCTTTCTGTCTCTATAGATTTGCCTGTTCTGGACATTTTACATAAGTGGAATCACAACATTTGTGGCCTTTTGTGTCTCACTTCTTTCACGCAACATAGCCAAGTTTATCCATGTTGCATCACAAATCAGTACATACTTCATTCCTTCTTACGTCTATATATTTCATTGTATGGATTTATATTTTTTATTCCACTCTCCAGTGGATGAATATTTGGGCTATTATGAATAATGCTGCTATGAACAATCTCATATAAGTTTTTGTGTGAACATATGCTTTCAGTTCTCTTAGGTACAGACCCAGGAATGGAACTGCTGCATCATATGGTAACTCTATGGTTAGCATTTTCAGGAATGACCAGATATTTTCAAAGTAGCTGCACAATTCTACATTCCCATCAGTGATTTCTCCACAGTCTCACCAATGCTTGTTATTATCTGTCTTTTTTGTTATAACAATAGTACTGGGTGTAAAGTAGTATTTTAGTGTGCTTTTGATTTGCATTTTCCCCCGTAGCTAACAATGTTCAGCATCTTTTCATGTGCTCACTGACCACTTGTATATCCTCCTTGGAGAAATACCTATGTCAACCCTTTGCCCTCTTTTTATTTATTTGTTTGTTTGTTTTTTCTACCAATTCGTATTTTTTATTTCAAATTTTTTATTTTTGTTTTTATTTTTAAAGGTTACTTTCCATTTACAGTTATTACGAAATATTGGCTATATTCCCCATGCTGAACAATACAACCTTGAACCTCTCTCACACCCAGGAGTTTGTGCCTCCCACTTTCTTACTCCCTTTATTACCCCTCCCCTTTCCCCACCAGTAACCACTAGTTTGTTTTCCGTATCTGTGAGTCTGCTTCTTTTTTGTTACAGTCACCAGTTTGTTGTCTTTTTTGGATTCCACATAAAAGTAATATCATACAATATTTATCTTTCTCTGTCTGACTCACTTCATTTAGCATAATGCCCTCCAAGTCTATTCATGTTGCTGCAAATGCTTTGCCCCTTTTAAAATCAGATTATTTATCTTTTTATTATTGAGTTGGAAGAATTCTTCGTATATATTCTAGATACAAGTTCCTTATCAGGGCTGTCTTTTCAGTTTCTTGATAGTATCCTATGAAACACAAAGTTTTCCATTTTGATGATGAAATCCAATTTGTCTTTTTTTTTTCTTCTGTTGCTTGTGCTTTTGGTGTCATATCTAAGAAATGATTATGAAGCATAAGGTCACAAAGATTTATCCCTACATTTTCTTCCAAAAGTTTTATAATTTAAAATTTATGAAGCTCTCACATTTAGGTTTTTGATCCATATTTAGTTAATTTTTGTATATGCTATGAGGTAGGGATTCCATTTCATTCTTTTGCATGTGGCTATCTGGTTGTCCCAGAATCATTTGTTGAAAATACTACTATTTCTCCATTTAATTTTCTTAGCACTCTTGTCAAAAATCATCTAATTCTAAATGTGAGGGTTTATTTCTAGATTCTCCCTTCAGTCTATTGATCTAAATGCTGGTACCATAATATCTCGATTACTTTTGCTTTTTAATCTGTTTTGAAATGTGTGACTCTTCCAACTTTGCTCCTCCTCAAGATTGCATATATTTTTTGACTTACAACATACTTCTTTTTTAAATCCACATATCCTTTTTACAGTTGGTTTTGAAACAAAGTCCTAGTGATTATTTTACATAAAAGCTGTCTTTTCCTCTTTGTGGAAGTGTCTTGTCATTCTCTTCATTGGGTTGATGTAAACGTCAAGGCTCCTCTTGCTGGGACTGAGGCAATGCTCCCAAACAAAGCCCTTCTGTGAATGTGGCAGCTTTCCTTCTTCCTCAAAGTTCCTTCTTCAACCAGATCTCAGCTCTTGGCATTATTTTTTTAAACTCTTGAGACCTTTAGGACAATTGCTCTATCTCTGATAATTTCAGCTGAACTGCTCAAACTGAAGCTGAGCAAATGCCTTAATAATAGGCTTTTGGAGTGTATTTTAAAATTATGTGTATATAAAATATGCACAGAGAGACAAGCTCAAATCATAGTGATACAGCTGTGTACATATATGTTTAATTTATACAAATGATATTGTGATATCTACCTACCTATCATCTATGTAGCCATATTGAACTTGGTTTCACTCCCCCACTAGGGTGTCAATTCTAATTTAAAAATGAATGAACAAACCAAAAAAAATCTCTCCTTTGCAAGGCATTAGTCTGTCTTCATTGACTATTTTTATATCTTCAGGAGCAGTTTTCGTGGTGCTACCACAATGGTTGTGTCACCAATCCTGGGACAAGTGGCCACTTGTTGCCTGACACCATCTATGACTGTCAGCTAATATTCTGAAAGCAAGTAACGCATGGTGAGTAGGTTTACCTGGAATGAGAAAATGGTTTATTTTCTTATATCAAGAAACTATCCTTTTTGAAAAATAGCACCCCCCCTCAAAAAAGGCTTTCCAAAAAGCTGATGAAAGTCTGAAAAAAGTGGGTTTAGCATTCTGCTAATATAAAAACCACAGTGTGTGAATGAGACATCTATGACTTTGTAATGACATCCATGTATCCTTAGCAAATGTAAGGGACCAAGGCTACTCAACTATTCATTTTTAGACAGAAAACTGACATGACAGGAATGTCCAGATAAGATAATATGTTATGTATGCATGTAATAAAGACTTTGTTTTGCACCGCTTTTGAATACCTTCTTGGTATTTTGAAAATAAATGGAGGTATTTGGTTTTTGTTAGTAGAACATTGATTTTTCCACATTCTCACCAGATGCATATTCAAATAATAGCTGTTAGAAAGGTGCTGAATTACTAGCCTTCTTAGGGATCCCACAAATCTCAGTCCAGGACAACCTTCAACAAAACAAATTTTTTAACTCCCACCAGAGGAATTGACAAAGGATCTGGAGAAGAGTTTGACAGGGAGCCAGTGCACACATGAGCAGACATTTTCAGAAGGTGGCCACCGTGACATGTCTGGGGTAGCAGTTGTCACCAGCACAAGTATCAGGTTTATGGAAAAAACTGACAAGAGAACATTCGATGGGGTTCTCTGATGGCAAGGTCATTGTGAGGCCTGAATTAAAAAGCACCCCATGGATTTCACCTATGGACAAAAGAGGACATTTGCAGACACAAGGCCACCTGGGAATTCTGAGCATGCAAATACATAAGTGAACTTTCTTCCTTACTTGACCCTTCCAAAGAGTGCAAGGCGCCAGACATCAACATTTGAAAGGAAATGTTATACTACAGGGATCATCTTGATGAATGCACATTCCTGGGAAAAAAACTCTGTGTATGTAGGGGTTGGGAGGCGATCCTGAGCTTCTGAAAGATGAATTAATAACCACCCTAGAGGAGCAGAACTGGATGAAGACATTTACAAATCTAAAACATAACAACAATAATAACAGCAGCTTACATTAACTTCAGGGAAAACAACAATTGTTTTTCATGGATTAACTGAATGGTAAATAGTGGTCATAATAATGAAAACACTGAATTCAATAGATAACTCAAATTACAATTTAACACTGCTGGGAGGATGGGCCAATGCATGATGAGGAGGAGAAAAGAGACTAAATTCTCTTCTATTCTGATGGGAAGACAACAGAGAATGCCTGATATGAAATAATCGAGAAGCAGCAATACTGCATGCTCAAAAACACATGAAGAGAAGCGTGAAAATAAGCAGCTGAAATAAAGAAATAAAACAGGTGCCAGTGGCTGCCTTTGAGAAGGGGGAATAGTGGGAAGAGAGGCAGGGAAATACTGTTTCTCATAACAAAACTTGTGAACTATTTGAGTCCTTAAACTATTTATATTGGTAAAACAACAACAAAAAAAGAACTAGATAGGGGGAGGCAGAAGAGAAGGGAGGAGGAGGAATGGGGAAAATAAATTAATAAACAACTGCAGTAATCCAGGAACAACTGGACTCTGGCAGAGAGGATGGGAATGGGGGGAAAATGGGAGAGAACTTAAAGGAGTTTCCTAGGAAAGTTGGAAAAGGCTTAGTGCCTGAATGTGGAGGAGAGATAGATACTAAGATGGCTGAAATCTTGAGCCAGTTTATTATGAGAATAGTCTGTGCTTAGAGAAAAATGAACTAACATTATATTGTCCATCTTATACGATTAGCACAATCTCATATGCTGTGCTGTTTCATAATAACGATTAAGGGTAGGATTCAGCACTTTATTTGCACAGGGCTGTCACTTTCACATGCTGTTTCTTGTCCGTATCATCATTTTTACTACACTATCAACTCCTTTGCTTTATACCTCTTTCAAATGCCCTCTTGGTTCCACATAGCTAAGGATATAATAGATTCTCCATAAACAAGCCATGGTAAATGGATGACGTTAGGTTACAAAAAGCCATCTTTCAATGTTGATAGCAGTTAGGTGAAAAGAAACTCAAATCTATCATTTCTAAAGTTACTTTACCTATGAGTACCTTATATATGTTATTTTATATAGAAGTGTAATAACTAATACTTATGTAGTACTTACTGTGTTTCAGACACTATTTTAAGTGCTTTTCCTGTTTTAACTCATTCACTCCTCTCACTGACACCTAAGGTAGGCACTACAATTATTCCCATTTTACAGACAAGGAAACCAATGCACATGGAGGTTAAGTAATTTGTTCAAAGATACATAAGCACTAAGTTGCAGAATCAAGTTCAAACCCAAGAAGTCTTGCTCAAAAGTTAGTATGTGTGTGTGAGAGAGACCTGTTCATACCAACATGGTATGATACAATTAAGTGATAAAGGTAATTAGAGAATAGCATAGCAGATCATAACGTACAGTGTGGTTCAAAGAGAGAGTGTGAAAGGGATCAGAGAAAAGAGAGGTCCTTATGAATAGAAATGATTGGAAAAGAATTTCCTGAGTAGAGAAGATATAAGTAGGACATAGGTTAATTTACCAACTGATCTATTTGCCAAATGACAAATTTGCTAAACTTTGTCAGAAAATTCATTGCAGCTGTGTTACCACAAGAGCTAGCTGCATGGCCAAGGGCAGAAAGGGACAGAGGTATCTAAATTGTGAGACTGGTAGCCAAACTGACATTTAACAAGTCTAACAGATCTCTAGTTAAAGGATTATAGCAAAGCTTTAAGGAAACTGTAATGCAGGAAAGTCCCCAGTAAGGCAATGAATTAATAATTCTGTGAATCAATTATTTGTGGAATTGATTTTTGGTGAACTGCTTGTGGCAAAATTCACTGTCAATGAATTGATTTTTGCTGATGTGCCTGATTCAGCAACTAGAACTGGAATGTATAAAGGCTGGTTTGGTCCTACAATCCCCAATCCAATGACCTTGAATCCTTTTTTACTTAACCTACAATAAGGGATACACTTTTACCCTTTACAGTGTGATTACACACACACACAAGATTCACATTGCCCTAACTTCAGGCAGTGCACTCTGGTATTTTCTATTCTACTTTCTTTTTTTTTTTTTTTCTTTTTTCTTTTCTTTTTTTCTTTTTTTTCTTTCTTTTTTTCTTTTTTATCAATACTGATTGCAAACCAATAATGCAATTTCCTAATCATCCAATTGGTTATGACCTGCAGTTTAGAAAATCTTATAACAGAAAACCTGTTGTAACTTTGAATATTCAGTAAAAGGCTATAACACCGAGGTCCTATAGCACCAAACTAACGTGTAATATCATTTTGGAGAAAATAATGCATACAATTCCAAATCAGTGTTCCAGAATACCTTTCCCCACTGCAGTGGAACGGGGAACATTCTCTCCACTCTAAATCCTGCTGCGGGGCTGTAGGGAGATTTTGCAACTCCAAATTGCTGATTTGGCTGCCATGGCTTGATGGGTGGCTGAGGAGCTACTTAAGGGGCTGGGGGGAGATGCCTTGATCACCAGATGCTGCACTCATGGGGCCCTTTGTTTTCCTCTACTAGACCTACCTACTTCACTTTCCATTGCTAGAACTTGCCATCTGATGCCCACAGGAATTGCTCTTTCCCTTGTTCCACTAATAAACCGAACACCATCTTTCACTTCCTCTCCCGATCTGGAATCAAGTCACCAACCCTTTGAGATTTTCTAAGGGGGTATATTTCTGGTGATAAGAAGGTGCAGATGGAATGGAAGCTTTCTGCTGTATTTGCCTTGTCTTTGTCTTTCCCCCTTGGGCCACGGAGGAGAGACAGACTTGCACATAGGTTCTTGCAGTGGGTTGTCAAGTACAGTAACGTTCGTTCATCATCATTTTGAGAAAAACTAGACTTGGGCTGTTCTGATTGGACTTTCAGGTCATCTGGCTAAAACCACTATTTTATAATATTATTTCTAATCAGCGACATATAAATATTAAAGGGGAAAACGGTTAAAACAAGTATACGCCATGTGTTGTTGGATAATGTCCCTTCATTTAGCCATGCATTTAGACAAATTAGATACTGATTATACTTCAAGTGTAAAATGCTGAGGGCCTATTCTGCCCTTTTGAATTCAATTAAATTTTTAATTACTTGGTAAAGGGAAGCACTTCAGGAAGGCGAGGTGACATTTCACCCAAAGACTCTTCTGAAGTTAAGAGTTGAAAAACAATGATATTTTTTATGGGCTATTGTTCACTGATGACCAACCAACGCTTTTTTTATGAGCTCATTCTGTTCGGTTTTAACCATCTCCATTTGTTCATCTCCAACGGATTTCTATCAGCCCTACTGAATGCCAATAGAAAAGATGAGCGTCAAAGACAAAGAATAAGTAAAATTTCTGGGATTTGCAAATTTCTGGGATTATATCCTTTGCAGCTGGCCTTTTCCATATTGGAGTCAACCCAAAACTTAATTTAGAGAGAAAGTTTGATTAGCATTCCTTCAGTTATGAGGGCTTTATAAAGCAAAGTGTTTTATTGGCACCTTTATTAGATTTTTTTTCTTCCTTATCCATGTGAGTTATCTTTAGAAGAAGAAGAAAGAGCTGAACTTTGAAACAGACTTACTGAGAAGGTGAATGTGAAGAACTCAAATACAAAACTGAGAAAATACAAAACTGTGATTGTTATGAAGCATTTGACTAGCCTGAATGCCTGCTGTACATGCTGGGTATTTCCAGTGAAATGCATAAGAATCTGTTGTGAAACTCCAGTCCCGCGTTCTCTGCTGTGGGCCAGCTACCTCAGTGAGTTACAGCTAATGAGGTGGTGTGGTCCCAGTCGGAGTTACTCAGCATCATTCGAAGAAATTATATTGCCTTTATCACCAATTACACATCTAACTCCAGTGAATTACTGGGAAATTTGTACTGCTGCCCACAGTAGCGCTGGTTGAGTGATTACACTATTACCTGTGAGTGATTACACTATCGCTACTCAAAAAACCTTTAAGTGCCTGGTAACTAATAGGCACTTGATAAATATTTGTTGACTGATTAAGCAATGCCTAACTGTTATACAAAGAATACTCTTATTCTTCCTGGAAGGCGTGATATGTAGTGTGAAGAATACCAAATGCAGGGTTAGCAGCCTCTCCTGCCAATTTGACAGCTAAGTAATTTGGGGCAGGATTTTGAAATCTCCCTGAGGTTCCATTTCCAAGTGTGTAAAATGGGAAGAAGAACTAGGTCCATTGGGAGAAAGCGCTGTGGAAGAATTAAATGGGGTGACAGAATGCAAAAACCCCTGACACACAGGGGGCCCTTAGCAAACACCGAATGAATCAAATTCAAAATTACTGTTTTATTTTTTAAGTTAAGAGACAAGATGAAATCTTCCCTGGAGTGAGTGGATTTAAAAGAAAAGAGACCTAAGGACTGAGGAGAAAATCAGCAAGAGACTGAGAAAGGGCAATCAGAGAGACACATGGCAAACCACGTGAACGCATTTTCATCAAAGTCAAATGAAGAAAGAAAAAATTACTGATTCTTGTAAATGAGTTTTCCCCAATTTTAGTCTTCCTACCAATAATTTTAATTTATTTTATTCTCTGGATTATATGGTATTCCTCCTCCCTTAAAAATAATCAACTCATTTTTGGCAAAGTACAGGTGCAAGCAAAAATAATAGGAATATTAAATAATCCAATGTCAATAAACAAGGATTAAGACCTTCTCTGAGCTATTGGTAAGCTCACAGGACAGCCCCAGGCTCCTGTCTGTACATTTTTGAGGGAGGCAATGAATCCAACAGCAAATTCCTCGGGTAAAAACAACGGCAGCTTTTCACAGGAGAACCCAACTTGTAATTTTATGCCATCCTCTCATCAGTTACCTAAGCTGACATTATTATCATTGATTAGATTATTATGAAAAGTTATGACAGATGCTGAGATACTTCCCTTTGAAGAAAAAGAAAATAGCCTCTAAGGAAAAAGAAAGATACAAGTGAAGAGGCCAAAACTCAGCTGACTTAGGAGGGGCCACTCTGAACATATGCTCAGCCTCTCCGGAGACTGACAGCTCCAGTATGTGACAGGCCAGACTGTTTGGGAGCTGCCTCTTCTCTTCTGCCAGACCAGATGATAATCAGTAACTGCCACATGAATAGGCAGAGCTGGGCCTGGGCCTGAAACTGCAGTGAGGAACACCGGGCCTAGCCAACAGGCCTGCAGAGCAGTTGGAAAATAGAAAAATGCAAATGTCCTGGGTCTCCTCAGCCCTCAGTGCAGAATTGAAGTACCAACATATGGTCAGCTGCTTCAGGAAGATAAAGAATTGCTTTTCAGTAAAGATGGCAATTTAAAAATCAGCTTAGAAACGTTCTTGTATTTCAGAAGCTTTTGATTTCCAATGGTATGCCCATATAATTGTCATCCCTGAACATTGTAGTATTTGAAAAATAAAAAACCTAAGTCTTCTTGGAATGAGTTCCCCTACTTAGTATCTATTTCTAAAGGAGATAAATCTTTAAAACAAAATTTTGAGACCCTCTGAGATATTAAAAGTGATTAAAATAAGATGAGGTATTTATTTCCATGGTCTTCTGCCTCATCCACTGTTACCTCAAAAAGAATTGGCATTCCAGTGTTTTCATATGTACTAATGAGCTATAACAACAATGCCCACCCATTTACACAAATCTATTTAGTAGTAAAGAAGATAGTCTTGTGACTTCCCCACCATCTGGTGCACTTCTTAAAGAAAAGCCATACTGAGTTTTCCTCTGCCTGTCTCAGACTGTAACCTACAAAACTGAGGAGGGTAAATGCCTCTGTTCAAGCTTCTGCATCTTACCGCACTCTCCTCCAGCTTGGCCCTGCAGACTCTCTGCCCATTAAATCATCTGAAGCAACAGATGCATCCTGCAACTGCCAGTAAATACGTGTGAAGGGGAGGGCCCTCTGCAGAAATTTCCTGCATTTTAGAGCCACTACTACATTGACACTTTTACTTTTTCATTTTAGAAATCATTTTTCTCTGTAACTTAATTAGAGATGGAAGTCAATGATAGATGTCCTCTTAGGAAGTACAGGGTGGTACTAAACTAAGCCCCCAAATCAAGACTGTTTCCCCCACCTCATGAGCTGTATTTCTTTTTTAGTTTTTGGGTTTTTTTTTTGACTTGGCAAAAACACTTTATTTAATTACCTAACGTACTAAAAAGCACACTGGGTCCACAGCGTACATTGAATATATTGCAAGGATCAGTCTCTTCTGTGTTGTAATTTTAAAGTGAAGTGCAGAAGTCTTCATAACCAACTCAAATGTTCACCACCAAAGTTGGGGGAAAATAAGCAAATAAAATCAGTTATAAAGTGTTATATTTCCAAAAGAGAACCTGGCATTGTAGCATTTAATGTCATCCTGACTTCCCAAAATGTAAACTTAGCAATATATGGAAATTAGTGGATTTGTTATAGAAATACTTATTTTCAAAAATTAGATAAGTTATCTCAGTCTAACTAAAACTTAGCCAAAACAAAATCACTAATAATAAGGCACACTTTTTGCAAATATTTATCATTTTACATTTTTATGTATTATTTAAATTGATTATTATTATTTATTTGTTATTGAAAAACAGATACAAGTCTGTTTTAGAATGTACAAAGATTATAGAAATAAAAAGTGAAGTTTCCTCCATCCAACTCCCAAGAGTGCTATTAACCATTGTATATGTATTTGAAATATATTTTTAAAAATTGTATCATATCATATTAGTATTATATAATACAAATATATATAAAATAATATATGCATAGATTTTTCAAAATTGGAATCATATAATGTTCTGCTACTTCTTTTCCACTTAACTACATTTCAGACAAATTTCTCTGTGTCAATACAATATATAGGCAGAACGAGATATTTTACTCTTTTTTTCACTCTTCTTCATTACTGAATATTAATTTGGTTAGCATAATTTTCTTAATCTAACTGCTACAAATTGACATTTGGTTTATTGTTACTATTGAATAGAATGAATAGAAACACTGCTCTAAAGGACATTCTTGGTTCTCTATAGAATAAAAATAGTTCTCTGCAGAGTAGAGACGCTGTTTCAGAGCACAGGATTATTTAAACTTTTGAACAACATTTTACATTGCCCTCTAACTGTGGTATTGTATTGAATGCCCTGTGCCCACCTCACATCTTGGCCCACTGTTTACCTCCATTATTGCTGCAGCTTCATGCAGCTGTCCGTGGCCTGACGGCACCTCACTCCAGCCTCACCTCGCTATCTCTCACTTCTGCCCCAGGGTTTCTCAGACTGTGTGCCTGTGGGGCCCTGATCAGCTTTGGCACATGCGCAAACCTCGGAATGTGAAAGACTTAACACCTCTTGGCTCAGCCTTCTCCATTCTTTGAGTGGGCAATTGGGAGGCGCATCTACATAGCTCCTCAGAAAGTCCTGGAGGGATCCAGTCTTGACTGCCCACAGGGGTGGTCACTAATGGAAAGGGGTCCCCTGGACTGGCTTTTCTCTCTCTTTTCACTCCCCAACTCCTGTCCCCGTGTCTCTGGCTCTGCTTTCTGGGGGGGACCTCAGCTAACAGGTACAGATTAAATCCTGCCAATGGTGAGTGTTTCTTCTTGTCCTCAACCACACCAGGCACCTTTTTAAATATTGTCAGTCTGATAGAAAATAAATAACTCTTACTGTTTTAATTTGCATGTATGATTAACAATAAGTTAACCTAAAACACACTTAAAAATCAGCAGGTGAACCACAATCAAGAATCATTCATTTCTTCTAACATTAAAACTTTAAGGAAAAACACTTTATTGCCTCCTTCTCCACACCCCCTTCCCCCATAAAGGTACTATTTTCTGATTTTCACATAGTAATTGACATAACAAATTCAATAGCAAAAACCCAACATGACCAGAAGCCTTTTCCTATTGCCTTACAGCCTATGAAATGTTAAGACAGGACTAGTAAATGATAACCACAGAATCTGAACTGGGGCCTTTGTTCGTATGTGTTAGAATTTTATAAAATAGTAAAGCTGAAATAGATGTTAAATGTCCTCTAGTTCAGGATCCTTACTTTGAAAATGGAAGCACTAAGACCCAGGGAAGGGAAGTGACTGAATGACTCACCCAGTGTAACACAGACAGAAGTAGTAACAATCTGAGACTCCCGGCTCTTGGTTTGGTGCTTTTTCTACTAAATCATCATGCCCTTTCTTCAGAAACTGATCAGTTTGGCTTTTCTAAAACATTCTCAGTTCTTAGTCTTTTAAGACCCCATTTACCTTGAAATAAAATAAGGTAAGAAATGTTCATCATAATTTCACCATAAAGACATCAAAAAGGACCTCTTTAAAAGAAAAATATCCAGAACGGTTATATCTTTGTAAGCAACTTTAAAAGAGCTTTCCAGTGTGATTTATTTCTAGAATACTGGGATCCTGGCATCTATCACTATTCCAAGGTGACATAAAATAAGAGGTCAGCACGAGTATCTAAAATAAAAAACAAAACTTTAAAAACCTGACAACTGCTAAAGAAACATCAAGACAATTAAGAGGTCAGAGACCTTAAATTTATTAGAAGTCTATAGCTACCAGCAATGTAAAGGAAACCTGGAGATCTGTATCTCACAAGAGTAGATTTAAATTAATTTTGTCTCTATGTATATGTTAGGGATTTATCTTGAGTTTTAATATATACAGTTTTTACTTATCATGATAAAACTCTATTTAAAATAATGAAAGTTTTAAAGCCATTGGAAGTGATTCATGTATTTAGACAAACGAGTTTTATTTTATTTTTTATGGCTGAGTAGTATTCCATTGTATAAATATACCACAGCTCCTTTACCCAGTCCTCTGTCAATGGATACTTAGGTTGTTTCCATGTTTTGGCTATTGTACACAGTGCTGCTGTGAACACTGGGGTGCATGTAGAGTTCCCTCTGGATGTATGCCCAGGAGTGGGATTGTTGGATCATATGGTAAGTCAATTTTTAGTTTTTTGAGGAATCTCTAAACTATTTTCCCAAACCACATTCCCACCAGCAGTGTAGGAGGGTTCCTTTTTCTCCACACCCTCTCCAGCATTTATTGTTTGTGGACTTTTAATGACTTTTTAATGGCCATTCTGACTGGTGTGAGGTGATAACTCATTGTAGTTTTTGATTTGCATTTCTCTGATAATTAGCAATATTGAGAATTTTTTCATGTGCCTATTGGCCATTTAGACAATTGAGTTTTAAATGCATACATTCAATTCCTATCATGATTAATTAGCCTGTAATAACTGCTGAGTTTGCTTTAGACATGTACTATTTCAGCGCAGGGAAGAGCGAATATTTGTGATGCACCTATTAAGTGCTATGTACTTGACATAATTTCAACTTTATTTATTGCTAGCCCCTATCCTAGTTTGAGTTCCCATAAAAGCAGAACTTGGACAGGATTCTAATGCAAATAGTTGTTTGGGAGGTGATGGCAGAGTAGTGAAGAAGTTACACTGGGAAGGCAGCTAATAAAGATTGTATTTCCAAGCTGGCTACCACTATGAGTAGCTGGAGCTTAATCCTGCTGGGAAAAAAATCCAGAAATCACTGTAGAACACATTCCTGAATTATCCTACATCAAGGGTAAAAAAGTTGGTCAATGTTTAACAAACAGCTCTTGGGAGAGGGTAGGAGAGTTCGGATTTGCAGTGTTTGCTAATTCCAGTGGTATAAACACTACCATTGGTCAATTTTAAGCTGCCAGTGTGACATCACTGAACTTGGAGTTGGGAAGAGATGCTTTCTGGGTTCTTATAAGTTGGTGCAAACCACCTGCAATACACCACTGCAACTTCCATCACTGGTTAAGGACTGCTCAGGACTGGGAAGGGGAGCCCACTTCCAGCTCGCCACGTGGAAGGCCAGAGAGATGCAGTTGCTAGCATGGAAATCTGGCTGGTGCATCACAAAGTAGTGGTAAGGGTGAGAGGAAAAGGGTGAGCTTCTAACAGTATATCCCCTCATTAATAATGACTAAAGTGTGTACAGCTTGCCAAGGTCATGTAGCTAATAATGGAAGAACTGAGATTCAAACACAGACTCGACGGACACCATACTGTCTTGTCTCTATGTCATGCTGCTTCTCCTATAGAAAGCTATAAGGATTACAATGCATTAGAGAACAAAGAAAATTATACTGTATTATTTAGGGTATATTAAACAGCTATAACAAAAAGATTAAACAAGTAATGGTACAAGACACTAGAATTTTATTCCTTAGTCAAAAAAATTGAATTTTTTTCCTGGGAAGGAATTCAGGAAGTTGTCTAGAGGGGTTGTCCTCCACCTAGTCATTCAGGGACCCTTTTGTTCTGCTGCTCTGCCATCCCACAGGGCATTGTAGTCATCTGTCTTCAGTCAGTGCCATTTATTTGAAACCACGGTGCATATTCTGTTGATGAGAACCAGTCACATGGCCATACCTAGCTGCAAGGCAGGCTGGGAAATGGAGTCCCCACAATGGCTAAGCAGCTGCTTCCCAACCATAACTGTATGGCAATGGATGGAGAGAGGGAATTTGGTGGGCAGCCACCTCTACCACACCTTTTCAGAGACTATTTAGATTAGCTATTAATTTCCATTTCTTTGTGTAATGAATTTAAAGATTCATAGTAATTCAAAGGTCATTTTTTATGTTTGGTATACGAAGATTTTTTTTAAATATAAGATTTAAAACAGCTTGGAACCTTGGGTTAAAAAAATAACACAGAGTATACTATCCTTTTCCCCATTCAACGAGTATGTTAGTGAAGATACCCATGGTAAAGTTTTCACTTGAGATGCTTAAAGCATTAGGGAATAAAAATTTCACTGAAGCAAAAACTCTGAAAGATCTTATGAATATTTTTATGTTCACTAAGAAAATAATATCTAACCATTGAAAATCAACAAAGAAATTTTATATGTTATGTTAGTAATAATGGATATCTACTGCAGCTTTAAGGTTAGAAGAATGGGCTGTACAGCCAGAGTATCTAACTTCAAATATCACCTTCACTACTTCCTGGCTGAGTAACCTTGGTTAAGTTACTTAACCTCTCTGTGCTTCAGTTTCTTCATCTGTAAAGTAGAGATGCTGTTGGTGCCTACTTCATAGGGTTGTGTAGATTAAATAAGTTAATATACATGAAGCACTTATCACCATACTGGCATATAGTAAGTGCTCAATAAATTGTTTATAATTATCAATAATTTCTAACATCCTACACTCCCTGGAAACTTTCCAGGATCCTCTTCCTACAAATTCTCGGATTTGTTTCCTATGTTACAAATACAGCTCCTTTTCTGCCATTCTCTTCTTCTTTAAAATTATTTTTAATTTAATTTTTTTAAAATTTTGTTTTGAAGTGTAGTTGATTTACAACGTTAGTTTCAGGTGTACAACAAAGAGATTCAGTTATACATATACACACATATGTATGTACATATATTTTCAAATTCTGCCATTGTCTTCTGCATTTTAGATTCCCTCTCCCCAGTCCTTTCCCGTTCTCTCTTTCCTTCTCCTCTCCCTTCCCTTCTCCTCTCCCTTCCCTCCCTTTTTCTCGATCTCCCTTCCTCTTTCCCAATTATCCCCAATAAGAGACAATTAGAGTACATGTAGAAATAAATTCTCACTTTCTTCTAAAGAAAGTGCACAATTATATTTGCAAATAAAATAGTACTATTTGAAAGAAGGAGAACCCTTCCCCTGTTAGGAAGAGAATGGTTGGAATTAAGGATCAAATCTTGAGGAGTCTTAGATAGTTGGTACTTTTCTTCTTGGAAGGGCTGGGGATTGAACCCAGGACCTTGTGCATGCTAAACATGCACTCTACTGCTGAACTATACCTTCCTTCCCCCAACAGTGAGTGTTTTGTAACAACTTTCACCAACTTCTCTTAATTGAGCATCTACTACTTGCAAGGCACTGAGCTAGGGACTCTAGGGAGGCAGGAATGATAAAGAGGAGATGGTCTCTTTCTCCAGGGTCTCATAAGGTGGTGGATAACATGGACATGGACAAAAGTAGCTCTTGCACAAGGCAGTTTCTGGAAGTCCTCTGAGGGAAAGGGCATTGTCTCACTCCCTCTACTTCTGTGCCCCGTGGAACGGGGCATACCCATAGCAGGTGCCTAGCAGTACCTCCCTCAGACCTGGGTAGGAGGATACAACACACCATCCATGACACACTTGGAAAAACAAATTTACTAAAGAATGCACAGCTACCGTGGTCACTCAGGTCTGGTGTGCTGTGCTGACTCATCATGACCCATAACCCTAAACATTTGCTCTCAAGACCAACACCTTCACATGACTTGTCCCATGGCCCTGACATGTCAAGAAGGTCTGTGGCTATGCTGCAGCCGACATTGGAGATCAATGTTAACTTGCAGTCAGGGAGAATCTCACTAGTAGAAGTGTTTAGTAAGAGAAGAGACAAGCTAACTTGCCAAATCTGCCCCTCTGCTAACAGGAATGTGATGGATTCCTGAATACCAACGTGTCATATCCTATTTATCTGAGTGTCCACATTCTTGCTTCTCTTTTCGTCCTGTTTCATTGGTATTGCGCTACCTACCCATTAGGGCAGTACTCACAACAGCTGCACATAAACACTGAGAAAAATATTGCAATATTCAGCAGTAGTATGACTTAGATATGTATTTATGGAGGTATAGACAAAACGTGTGAAGGGTGTCACTATTCCTTACGTTGGCAACCATATGGCTATTGAATGCTGGAATTTCAAATGATTTTATTCTAATAAAATATTTAAAGACATTTAATTAAATGTTCAAAAAGTTAAAAATTCAGCTTTATTTATATAATTTTATTTAAAATTTTGATATTCATCAAATTCATGTCTTAAAATAAATTTTGTCTTTTAATAATAATGGGTAATTAGATTGTCTCAAGTGAGCAAATGCAAATTGTGTGAAAAATCCCAATTATAACAATATAATTAGAAATTTTGTGTAAATAAAAATAGGAATTTAATATATGTCTTTATTTTATTCCTTATATATTATCAGCCCATCAATGGAGCACACAGATATAAATACAATTGTCTTTAATATTTTGTTGTCAGTCATATAAAAATCATAATTTTACATATAGCATTCAATTTTGTCCTTACAAAGGTATAGTTATCAAGGTAGAAGCCTAAAACATATTTTACCTGCTGTTGGTTTACATGTGGACATTTAAATAATTTTAAGTGTTGTATGGGGCCTTCATTTGTACTCACCCTGAGACTCCAAATGTTAGGAATGGGACTGGCCCAGGGGTGGTGGTGGCCAGAGTCTGGGGGTGAGGTGGATTTAAGGAAGTGTCTTCGGGAGAAGAGGGCTCATGGGTGAAAGCATGGAAGAAAGAGAGTGTGACCTGTTCCCGAACTGGGGAATGGCTATTTGTGGCTGGAGCCCAGGCGCAGGACAGGGTGAACCCTGCTGAGCACTGAACAGCCAGTGGTGGAAAGCAGAGGGCTGTGATAGACTGGGAGCTCCATCAGGGTAGATGGCATGTCTACTTTGATCCCTGTGGAATTCCTGGGTTTTGCATGGTATGCAGTACATGGGAATGAATATACTTAATATTTGCTGAATGAATGAAAGAAGGAATTTGGATTCTACTGTCTATGTAAGGTGGAACAACTAAAGAGTTTGAGGAGAGGGGACAAAATCAGAATTATAGTTTAAAAGATAACTGACAATGGTACCTAAAATTTATTTGAAGTAGAGACTAATTTGCTTAGTTATATGTTACTAATTTATATTTATTGTGATTCTTTATCTCCTGAACATATAAATGTGGATTTTTTTAAAAAAATGTGGGTATTTAGGTATACACTAATCTGGCCTAACTAGCCATTTAATAGACCATGAAACTCCTAACTCTTAGCTACAATGGCTCTAGGGCTGTGATGTCTGATACACTCATCACTATCTATATGTGCCTTTTGAGCACTTGAATTTCAAAAATCTAGTACAAAAATAAATAGTAAAAGATCTCATTAGTAATATTTTAATATTGATTACATATTGAAATAGTAACATTTTGCATATAGTATGGAACATAAAATTTATTATTGAAATTAACTTCATTTGTTGCTTTTTAGTTGTTTTTTTTTAATGTGGCTACTAGAAAATCTTAAATTGCGTATGTGACTTGCATTTCTGGTTTGCATTATATTTTATCAGATGGCATGGCACTGCTCTAGTGGATACCAATTTTGTATACCTCTTTAGCAGCTTTGACCCCAAAACAACACGAATCCATTGCAAAGTGAAGGTGCAAATATTGTAAAAGATGCAGAAATTGACTAAGCAACTGGAAGTGGTACAAAACTTCTTACATCACATATAAAGTCTTGTCAGTGTAGGATTTAGCAGAGCTGGACCAGTGGACCACAAAGGAAGAGAAAACCAACAAGGATACAGATTCAAAGAAAGCAACTGAATATTGTAGGAGTACCTTGGGGAAATGTATGAAATCTTTGAATATTTTTTGCAAAAATGATAGTTATTATCAAGCCACAAAAATAAATTGGAAAAAGAATATCACAACATACATCAAAAAACAGCAACCAACATGGCTCATTCAAATAATTCAAAGAATCAGTGCAGAGTTGCAAAGGCAAGCAGAATTTTGCTAACTGAGATTGATCAAATGTCATAAGTTGCAGTTTTATTTTTTAAATATAAAATCCCAATTCAACCGGTTTTCATTACTTACTACAAAATTGAGTTTCTGATTTGAAGTACATACAACTACATGTAAAATGTTTAGGTGGCTGGTTAATTAAAAGGAATCATAAATAAAAATAAAAATAAAAAAATAAATGAATAAATAAATAAATAAAATATATATGGCATAAAATATTTTCTTTTAGCTTAAAACATAAATAGCAGGGTTTTGTTTTGTATAGTTTGGGGTTTTTTGACCAGTATTTGGCTGTTAGGGTCTTGGTCCTTTGAGTATGGGTCCACTATTCAAAGCCCCATGTATCGTTCTCATATATGTAATTGTTTACAATTTTCACTTTGAGTTTCTTTCAATTTAAGTGAGAAGTGATAGTACATGCAAAGTTCTTACAGATTTTTTTTTTTAATGCTTTTTGCCCCATCTTTCACAATCATCATACAACTAATCTGGCAGAGACTTTTTTTCAGTGTCTCACCTTCATTCATTCTTTCAAAGCATTTAACTTAGTTATCATTGGAACAGCTTTCGTTTTGTACATACATACTTACATTTTATTAATTTAATAATCAGTTTAATAGTACTTAATTAAATTCCATAAGGAAAGTTACAATAGGTGTAATTAGGTTTGGACCAAATATAATGGATTCTCTTGGGGTCCATAACTCACCCAGTGGCAGCAGAAGTGTGCAGGTGTCATGGGCAATCATCATGCTGTGGCATCCCTCTGTATGCTACACACCACGCTGGGAATGACAGGTATCTGTTATTGGAGAAGTCAGCGAAACGGAGGTAGGTTAAGAAACTTTATACTATAATATCACCTACAGTGTTCTTGTAGAGGGCCAATTATCCCATGAATGACAAATTTCCTGACTTAGAACATCTGGAAACACCTGGGAAGTATGATGTCTGAAAAGAAGATGGGAAACCTACTTCTAGCCCCAACTCTCCTGCAAGTATTCCATAATAAATATTTACAAGTCTGACAGAACACCAGCTTTTACTCTATTCTCAAGGTTACCTTCTGACTCTCTATGTCTACCTAAGACATAGATCTCACAAACAGAGGCATGAAAACACACACACATTGATGGATCTGAAATTCTACCAGAGTTAGCCTGATAAATATCCACTAATAAAAATATTTGCAAATGGGAACATTTTATTTAATTTTGTAAATATGGAAGAAAAAAACCCAGTATGTCGAGAGAAGAAAACTCTTTGTATGTGCTTAGTAGGCATTTAATAAATATATGATGAAAGATGGACAGGCTGAAATATTGCTGCCAGTGCATATTAAATCCGTTCATTCTAATAGCAGTGATATTCATGCATGATGAGGAATATTAAATTGGATCCTCCAAATGAGTGTGATGTAGAAACTGAAGTGTGGCTTAGGCAGTTCCCAGGAGCACTACGTAGAAGCAGTGATCTGTAAAGCACTGGTGTAAAGGTTACCAAAGTTGTCCTGGTATAAATGAAATCACTGCAACATTTGTATCTGAGAGGATAGAAATAAAGAGCTTAGAAATAGTAACTAGAATTTTCAGTGTACAAGCAACCTTTGAAGATACGCAAGTCTCGTTTCTGTCATTAAAGAAATCAAATTTAGGCAATTTGACATATGTCTTTATGCAACATTATAAAGCAGAATGCAAAAGCACAGAAACCAGAGCTAGAGTCTTAAAATGCAAAAACTATGGTAGCAATCCCATGGGTTAAATTATCTTCAATGAAGACTTCGTACTGACATATGGCAGAGGAAGAACACTCTTCAGTCAAGCATGTCCTTTGATTATTTTTCTCTCTTCAAAAAAAAAAATCGGTTTGTCAGTGTCTAGATGCACAGTGACAACCCGGATATTTACATAAAAGGTTAAGGAACAGATGACTCAAAGCACCAAAAACTAGGTGAAAGACCAGCACTTAGATTTCTCCATGGTGGTGTGATGGATGGAGAAGGTCAGAGAACTGTGGCTAGTTGATAGTGTTTGAATTTGGTACACCCCTCACTTGGTCCCATTTTCATCGCTGTGTACAAATGAAGAGGCAAAAGTAAATGTTTTGCTGGAATCCCATTCTACTTTGCTACTCTGGCCAAACATCAAAATTGGAATAATTTTGAAAGGCTGAAGGTGGCATCTACTTACTCTTCTCATTTACAGGTACCTAAGTATGTGTGTGCCAACTCAAAGGTTTTCTGATCTGACTAGGAAAGAGGAAGATTTATTCTTTCCAATGTAGGGTTTGGTGGGTGTGGCCATACGGGAAGACCTGGGAAATAACTACTGTTTGCTTTGGATGATACACTTGGCTACCCTTAAAAGACTGTATAATTGTAGCCTAAATGAGACTTAACATTTTAACAGATTTATCTAAAGTTTCAAAATTTGTACCATTGATTGTAACTAAAAGTATCTTATGGTAGATGTTGCAGCAGTATTCAAAACACTAAGCTAATACGAAACCTGAACCCGTTTTAAAAGTCCCTCGGATATCACCACCCTCCTCAGTTAACATCTATACCGGGAAGGGGGCTTTCATTTTACTTCCAAGAAGTCAAAGGAATTATTTCGTAGACAGTTTAGACTTGTCTAAATATATGAATACTGACAAGACAGAGCTCTCCTTCCTCTTCCTGAGGAACCTTCCCCCTCCGCCCCCTACTCTCTGGCCTTAATTCATGTTTCACAAAATAAATCTAGGGACTCGGTTCCCGGGTTATGGGAGATTTCCCATCACAGACAAACCGGGTGGAGGAAAAGAAGGGAACGGGAGAAATAAACGCCACACTGAATCCTGAAGAAAAGTCTAAATAAATCATTAACATGTAAATAGTGCTTTTTCCATTCCAAAGCACGTTATCGCCACACGCCCCCAGGGACTGGAAGGGTTCGCATCGACACATAGGCAACTCGGGCACAGCAGGGGTGGGGGCGGAGGGAACCCAGACGGTGGCCCAGCCCTGCCGGGAAGACGGACGTGCAGCTAGAGGCATAGGATTCGGGGAGGGTCAGAACCTGGCAGAGGATGACAATATCGAGCACTTCCTGGTTCCTTCCCCAAACGTGCGCTATGTAGTCCTGAATATCGCTGCTTTCCCCAAAGACAGCGAAATTAAAAATAAAGATCTTCAGAGATTCCCCGAGCCCTCGCTTCTATCTCGAGCCGGGGGCGGGGTACGGGGTGAGAGAGGGGTCCCAAATCTGTGACTTCAGGTTATGAACAAGATAATGCAGGAAACTTTTGTTTTATTTGTAGCACGAGTTGAGAGTACGGGGGCAAAAGAGGAGGAAGGCTTTTTTTTAAAAAAACTATCTTTTGGTCCGCGGCAGCACGCCTGCTGAACCTTGGGTTCCTTTCGCTTTGCAGCAGGCGACAGCCCAGGGCGCCACCTGCGCGTCCCGCGCGGAGGGGGAACCGGAGGGGTTGGTCCGCGCCCGGGTTCCCCGACGCCCACTGCAAAGGGCTGTGCGAATGACAGACTGCAAACCCTCTCGCCTGCTGTCCCTTCAACCCACCACACACCTAAGTTCGAACTGCAACTCCCGTTGGGTGAGCTCCGGCCGAGCCGGGCCGAGATTGCAGCGGAGAGGAAGCGGCGCGGCCACCGCCAAGGCTCCTCCTCCCGCCGGTGCAGCCCGGGACTACCTGGCGGCGCGGCGGGTGCGGTGCACTAAGCCCGAGGCGCCCCCGCGTCGGCCACGTCCGAGCCCACCTCGCCGGCGGACGCGCGGCTCCGCCCCCTCCACCTGCCGCTCGCGATACCCTGCGGCGGAACCCCGCGCGCCCGCCCGTCAGTCCAGGCCAGGCGCCCGAAGGGCCGCGCTCACGCAGTTGGCGCAGGCGGCCCTACGCTGGAGGCGCAGCGCCCGCCCGTCCGCCCGCCCCCTGCACTCTCCCCGCCCCCTCCCTCCCTCGCAGGGGCCGAGCGAATGTAGCCCGCGAGAGAAAATGGCGGCGGCGGCGGGGAATCGCGCCTCGTCGTCGGGATTCCCGGGCGCCGGGGCGGCGAGCCCCGAAAAGGGCGGTGGCGGAGGGGCCCTCAAGGCGAGCAGCGCGCCCGCGGCAGCAGCCGGACTGCTGCGGGAGGCGGGCAGCGGGGGCCGCGAGCGGGCGGACTGGCGGCGGCGGCAGCTGCGCAAAGTGCGGAGTGTGGAGCTGGACCAGCTGCCGGAGCCGCCGCTTTTCCTCGCTGCCTCGCCGCCGTCCTCCTCCACTTCCCCGTCGCCGGAGCCCGCGGACGCGGTGGCGGGCGGGAGCGGTTTCCAGCCAGCGGCGGTGCCGCCGTCCCACGGAGCCGCGAACCGCGGCGGCGCCCACCCTGCCGAACCGGCGGCCGCAGTGGACAGCGGCGCCCCGAGCCCCGCGGGGGCCGAGCCCGGGGAGAAGCGGACGCCCGCCGCCGAGCCGCCTCCTGCGGTGGCCCTCGCCGGGTGAGCAGCGCGGCTGGGGGCGCGGTGGAGACTTCAGAGGCGGGCGGGTGAGGGCAATGAATGAACCCTGGGCACCGCGCACGTAGTCCCGGGGATCTGCGCAGCGAGGCTGCGCGCTGCTCGCCTGGACCCAAGTCCTTGGGCACCCCCTTCAACCCCATGGGCGTCGGGCGGCGCCCCGGACCTGGCCTGGGGGACGGGACGGGGGCCCGCGGCGGGGACGTGCCGGAGAGTTTGTTATTGTTTGCAGACATGTGACAGGCGTGCAAGCCGCGCTGCGAGGACCAGTTGAGATAAGGTGTGGGGGCCCGGGCTGGCTTTGTGGGGCTCCCAGAATCGGGGCTCTCTGAGGAGCCCCGGCGCGGAACCTTGGTGCTGCCTCCAGGCCGGGATAGGGGGCGGGGAGCAGTGCGGCGGCGGCGACCGCAGACGAGAGTCCCGGGGGGCACCGGAGGTGAGGCCAGAGCCTGCAGGCGGGCGGTGGTCAAAAAAGGGGCGGGGTAGGTGGAGAGCCGAGCCCGAGGCCGAGCGGGGGCCCGGAGGGCAGCGGAGAAAGCAGCGCGGTCCCCGCGGCCGTGACAGGCAGAGCCGCTCGGCAGGTACTGGGATCCCGGCCGGGACGAAGGCGGCGCTCCCGGAGCTTGGCCGCAGGGAGCTCCTGGTGGATGTCTCCGTAACGTCTGTCAAAAGCTTTGCGGGCTGACGGGCTGCAAACCCGCTGGGCTTGCGGTCTTTTAGGACATGAGGTTTTCTGATTGCGTCCCCCAGTGGGGCTTCAAGTGTTCTTGGGAGTGCGGACTGCACCACTGAGACTTGAGTGACTTCTGTTTGGAGTTTGAATTTGGCCTTTGAAGTTTGCATTTGGCGGAGTGGTGTAAGAGCCAGGACCGGATGTGTCAGCCATTCAGTTTCAAAGCGGTGGGGACTGCTCCCCGCAGCCTCTCCGGCGTGGTTGGGGACGGCGGCGCGGGTGCGGTGCTTCCTGCTCCGTGCAGCTGCGCGGGCGGGCGGCCGACTGCCGGATTCCAGGGGACTCAGTGCCGTGGGCTCCGGCTCAGACAGTCCTGTGCTGCATCATGCATTACGGTATTTGTAAGGTAGCTCAGACCAACAGTTCCTGGCCTGACCCTTTTGTGGCAATTGGAAATTTTTATGTTTAAGGAAATTCTTTTAAGTGTGACATCCGTAATCCTTGTTTTGAAAAAAATCTGACTAGTGTATGCAAAGCACAGGCTTAATGGGTATTTTGAGTTGGAAATGTTTTTGTGATAGTCACCCGTTGCTCTCTAGAGTTTCCTGACTTATTCTGAGAACTTTAAGGACTGCTTTATGTATGTTTCCCTTGTGAGACGAATTTGACAGTAGGAATCATTGGTTTTGGCTAATTATCTAAAGAGATTCGGCACCTTTGGGGGAACTTGATTACTTATTTGTTTAAAACTATAGTTCGTTGATTACTTGGAAGTTGCCCCTTTCCCTCCTCCCACAAACAAAAATCCTAAAAATATGGTCAGCACTGTGCCATGGCAATATTGAGAGGCAAGGAGATTTGTGACTGTTACAGTTTTCTGTGTGCACCTGTATATGTAACTTAGTCTTACAAGAGTTAGTTCCGCTACACTTTACTGCTTCTGTGCACATTGTATTAAAATTTGACTAGAGTAAATTTTGCACGCAGTTGTTGCTACAAATGAGCTCCAGATAAAAATATTAAACCCCAAATTTGAAAAATCAATTTCATCTATTCTCATGAGACCAGTTTTTTTGGATACGGTAAATAATTTAGCAAGTGTCAGCATTCTAGTCATCTTAATGAGCAGACTACAGTAAAAGAAGGATCCCTGTAAATTTAATGTATAGACATTCAGTGTTGTCTCCACTCAAAATAAGAGGACGAAGATGGAAGCAGATAGAATTCAGGGACTGAGTAATACATGCTTAAGTTTTGCATTTTATAATTTAGACTCCCCTCCTCTTTGTTTAAGAGGTGGATTATAATTGCACAATGTATGAAATAATGGGTTAATCAGCATAATTTTTTTAATGAATTTCACTAGCCAGAATGCTGTTTTTTCACCCCAAATGTCATAACCTTTTATAGAATGTAAAATACTGTAAATAATATTTTGTTTTACTATAATAAAATATAGTAAAATGTATAGTAAAATGTTGACTCCCTATCCTTTTGAAATAGTGATTTTTTTCAATTTTCTTGTCAGTGGGGTTGAAATTCATTTGAATTTATTGGTATAAACACTGATTATAAGCAGTTTAATAAAATCTCAATTGAACTTTACGTTTTACTTTTTTGACAGTAGTTACATTCCTACTTTTCAGGAGGAAAATCTAACATTGAGGTTTTGAAATTTTTTTTTATTTTCACTGGTATGAGTCTGGAGTTCCATATTTAAAGACCTGTTGTATTTTTGAAAGAGAAATGGATGATTTTTAAAATTTCATAATTTCCTTCAGTTTTTGATCTTTGGATGTAGAAATTGGAATTGTTGAAAATACATTTTTTGTAGCATAAATTATATATATAATACTCATATTAAAAACAGAAGATTTTAAGTCCATCCATCTTTTTCAGGGTAATAACTGAAATCAGTGAAAGTCTTTTGCCTGTAAGTGGCGCCCAAGGGCTTGGAATTTTTCCTTATATTACAGAATTAGGGGCTTTTTCTTCCTATTTACTGTCTTTGAAGAGAAATTACAGTGTTACTCTCCATTGAACAGGCTATTGTGAGTTTGGTAGATATAATTACTCCATCCTATTTTTGTAACTTAAAAAAACCTAACTATCAATTTGCTGGCCCCATGAAAGAACAAGATATGCTGTACTTGTTAATGTTAGTTTTTGTTTAAAACTAAAGCTATTTCATAGGCTGCTTTTATAACCTCATATAGCCCTCAGCTTTCACTTCCTTTTTGAAGCTACTAGATTGAAAATATAATTTAATGACTATTTACTAGAGGAGGTATAGGAACATTATTATCCCAAAATAAGATTAAAAAAAATTAAGTTGGGGATTTTATAAAACAATAGACGTAGTTACATAAGTTAGTTTTACATGAATGTGTAAGTTTTGTTGTTATGAATTGTCTCTAAGTTCTATTTTAAAACAGGTAAGAAAATTAATGCATTCTTCAAAGATTAACCTTATTAAATATAATTCTGAAAGAGAAATATCAGAGCTAGAATTGTTGCCAACATTTGTTTTCTTTTCATATCTGGTTCTGGCAAGAGTGACTGGTTAACCAACATTCCTTAATATATTATTTCCAATACACTATAATAACTCCATTTTGTTAGATACAAAAAACAGGAAGTAGCCCTGTTCATTGGTATTCTTTTACATCTTCTGTAGCACCTCAAGCATATGTTGCATGTTTTAGAAATGGTCACCGGACTTATCAACTTAAAGATTTCAAAATGTGGAATGAAAGGAGTGTTCTTTGCTTTCAACAAGAGCAGAAGAACCAGCTACAGCTTGCCTAGGTTGTCTGCTGATCAGCCTTGACAGTTGCTGTGAGCATTCCAGAAGAAATGATGGGGCGGCAAGGCTGTTAGTGGGGAGTGGATTCCCCTAAGGAAAAATATAGGGCATTTAGGTGTGCTCTGAGTTAGAAGGCACAACTTTTGCATTTCGTATTCCATTTTCTTGGCTTGAGGATTATTTCTCTATGAAGGCAACAGGAGAACGTGGCATGGAAAAGTAATAGTCTCCAGAGGCTGCCTAAGAGCTGTGCTGTATTGCCCTCATAACCTTAGATGCTTTGCTGTATCAAACATACCAGGTATATTCCTTAGACTTGGTTGTTTTCCTCAGTCCTGGCCTCTTTTCATATCCTAAGTCTAAAATTACACCTACTTAAAACTGTAAATGGGTAGAAGACTAGTGTGAGGAAATGTGCAGTATTAGGAATCAACCCAAGATGTCTTTAAGAAATAATTTAAGAACATTTTTAAATGTGAAAGAAATCATCAGGAACAGAATTAAAGTAAATGGTTCATTGCAAAGCAGTGAGACGAGTTGAGTGTTCTTATTGCAAGAATCTAAGAGAATGTTAACTGTGGCTAAAACATGTTCATTGAGCATATAGATATGTTTAAATACCTTTTATATCGTCACTTTTCTTGCTTTCTGTGTGTCAGACAAGTTGTATATGTATTATTTCATTTCATCATCACTGCAGCCTTCCAGTGCATTGTAATTTCTGTTTTCAAGAGGTAGAAACTCTTGTGTGATGCTAAAGCCCCATGATCACACAACCAGAAGACTTGCTAGGATTCAAACCCAAGTCGGTCTCCCTTTCTTTCCACCATTCTCTGCTGCTTCCATTTTCTTTTTCAAATTAATAATCAGATTAATTGATGATTTTGAAGGAGGAGGTTGTTCCGCAGGAGTCAATAAGAGATTGAGAGATCTCAAAACCTCTCAAATGCTGTTGCCAGTGTTTGTCCCCTAATGGGTATATAGCTTTCTGTGTGTGTGTGCGTATCTTTCTGTATGTGTATCTGATGTGTACATAGCTTTCTGTAACCTGGCCTTGTACATGTAATACAGGTAAACTGCTTGGATCATCTCATCATGTTAAACAAAGAGAATAAATGACTTGTACTTAGATCACCTTATTATGTTAGGCAAGAAGAACAATTGATTAGTGCTGGGTGTTTCTTAGATTTCCTGATTTATGCTGTTTACATCATAAGTGGAAGGAGATAGAGAAGCTGAAATCAGCATCACTTATTCATCTTAATTATCACACATGGAGAGAAACTATTCCAGTATAGCTGGGCCCTGCCCCTTTGTTACTGTCTCAGATTTCAGTCATTCAACATTTATGAACCTCTGCAAGGTGATGGTCTGGGTGATAGAGAAAAATATTACCAGGGCACAGCCTCTGTTTCTGTTGGCAGATTGTAGTACGAACATGTTTCACAATACCATGTTAAGTGCTGTAAGAGAGATGGGAATATGGAAGGGCACCCAGATTAAAAATCAGTGCTCTGAATCTCACCCACAACATTCCACACTGTATTCCTGCAGTGAGTAGTCATGCCTCCCTAACTTCCTGAGGGATTAATGGACTTTCCAGGTTAGCAGTTAAGGGTGGTGGCTTTGTTCTGTTTTCTGCTTATACATTTGGTCTCCTAGTTTTTGCTCCTTTCCTTTGGTCTCTTTCACTTTTCTTAGGACAGATATATGCTGTAGCTTTTCCATTTCCACAGCAATGGAAAAAGGAATTTAGATACAGATTAGTTTCAGACTATTTCTGCCTGTACTCTTTAAGAGAAATAATGTAGAATTGCAGGTTCAGATGTGATTTTTTTTCTTTTTTGAAAGAAAACATTAAAATGAGGGTATGGGAGCAAGAAACTCAGTGTCTGCCAAGGCTGATTTTAAAATTTAGTCTTTTATTATTAGTAACAGCAACTCAGCTAGTTAAGAAAACAACATTGGGAGATGTAAAATATGCTCTAGGGTGTAAGATAATCAAGAAGATATCCTGGTCTTCATTTACTCTATGGCATATCCTGGTTGGTTTAGGTATGTTTGGTATGGAAAGAAGTTCTGTACTGTTAGTGATTGAGGCCTTTGAAATACTGGTCTGGTTAGTTTGGTTTAAAACATTGAGTGGTTGTAGACTGCCAAGAATTGTTACGTTCTTAAGACCCACCAAGCGTGTATTTCTGAAAGTACAGTCTGTCACTTGGGAATTATTAATGAAACCCTCGGACCTCTTGAAGACTGGAGGAAGTGCCTGGAGCTTACACGGGGCTGTAGTTAGTGCGCTAACTAAGTTTATCACATGTAAGCATGATGATAAGTGTATGTGGAGTGAGGAGAGGGCAGATACTGGGTGGTGGGTGGAGGTTATACTCTTGACAGACAGACATGACCATTATGTTTCTTTATTGCCTGAACGAACAATCATTTAACTGATAATAGAATCAACCAATCCTATAACTGGTCTTACAGCATTCTGAGTACTAAATATCAATTGCTAACAAAGAACTGTTTATTCTTTATGTCATTGTCTAGCACCTAGACTAATGTCACGCACCCATGAATATTGGGTGCCCATGAGTGTTGGGATGAATTAATTTTCCCAAAATGGTTATTGTTAAATAAATGTATTGGAAGATACACTAACTCATAATTTACCACTTACTGTGATGGGATTTTAATCATAGTCTAACTTAAGGCAAGTTTTGAAGGCAGGAACTGCTAAGAGTTTTTGTGCATTGCTTGATGTTTAGTAGCAGTAGTTGGTATTTAGCAAGTAGTGGTTAATTTTGATCAATTTTATATAATGTAAACTTTACAATAATTAGTTTAATAACTGTGTAGTTACAAAGTAATTGGAGTCATGTGTACACTGTCAAATACTGAGAAAATTGAGTTTCTGGCATTTGAGTGTCTAGTTATCTGGGCTGATAGGTGAGCCGTCCTGATTTTCTTCTTCACCCTGGTGACCCTTCCTTGATGGCTCCTCATCATCCTCTTGAATGTTAATTATTAGAATATCCTCAGGCCTAGGCCTTCTGTCATTCTGTCTCCTCCACCCCCGCCCCCATCATTAATGCCTTTAGATCAATCGTTGGCCATTCACAAATTATTGCAGAGTTTATTTTCTTAGCCATGACCTTTCCTAAACACCACACCTAACTGTCTACATGACACATCCATACTCAGATATCTAAAACCAAACAGGATTTTCCCTACACCTTGTCTTACTAACAAGTTCCCTGCTCATGAAATGGCAGAAGCAGAACCTAGGACTTACTCAGTTCATCATCAGAGGCTGGTGATTTGACCTGCTATCACATCCCTAGTCCAGGCTTCCATGATCTCTCATTTGGACTAATGTAGTAGCCTTCTAACTTGCTCCCTGTCTCCTAGTTTCTTTGTTCCAATCTGTTCTCCATATTATGTGGCCAGAGTGATCATTTTTAAATGTGAATCTGATTATAACAATTTTCCTTCAAAAAAGTAAATTGATTTTTTAAATTTTCAAATGCTTTCCATTTGGATCAAGACCACAGAATCCTTAGCATGTCCTTTGGAGCCCCTCCCTGGCCTGGCCCCTGCCTGCCTCTCCAGGCCCATCTCAGATCACATTCGCCCTTGTTCTGCAGGATTGCCTTCTTTCATTTCCTCAGACTCAGCATACCACCTCCTGCCCTAGGGCCTTGGCGGGCATGGCATGCTCCCTCTGCTGGGAGCACTTTCCCCAGTCCTGAGTCACTCCTCAGTGTTGAGATCTTTGCTCACTGATGCTTCTTCCTCAGGGAAGCCTTCTTTCTCTGATTTCCTAGACCGGCTTTGTAGCACCGTGCTCCTACTGTCAGTGTTGAGATTTTACATTTATCTTATTTGGTGACTAGCTGCCTTCCCCAGGAAACTATAAGACCTGAGTGGGCAGAGCCTGTGATAGGGTAGGGACCCAGCACCTAGCAAGTAGACACTCTGGAAATGTTTGTTGAATAAATAGGTGAGGGTAATAATGACATGGCAAGTTCAACCTAGTGGGTCATCTTTTTTTTGCCTGGTCAGATGTAGTTAGTCTAGGACCTAGCTGTGATGGGGTTAGATGGCAAAAGCCTAGATGGTTGATGTTTCCACATTGTCAGTTTGCGATAGATTCACTGGGAGGTATCTGGACTATTAGACACACCAGGTACCTCAGGTGAAGGAGGACAGCTTAATGTGGTACAGAAGAAATAGCTCTATTGCGTGATGATCTACCACAGGGAGAAGTGTCTGCTGTGTGTGTGTATTTCTTCGGCTGTTACTAGGAAGTTGAGTGTGCGTGTGCGCTTCTGTGTGAGTAAATATACAGATGAAGGTGTTATGCATTAATTTAATGATTCCTTTTTTCAAGTTCTCAGAATGTGATCCAAACTTAGGATACCATTTTTAGGGTATCCAAAATATATTAATTTGTGTTATTGATAATAATTCAACTTGGGATAAATAGTTCACATTTGCATTAAAGAAAAGATTTGCTAGGCACGTACTATATGAGATTTCAGGAGCCAGGAACCCTGGTAACAGAAAACGTTTTAAAGTTTACTGGCGGTAACTATACCTGGCAGCCTCCCTTATCTAGAACATGGTTTAGCACTAAGAAGTAAGAGAAAAAGGCTCTTAGCTGCCAAAGGGCCTGTAACAAAATCTGCGCTTTGAAGTTCTTTGATTTTACACTTAAGAGGAGTTCCAAGGGTACTCATTCAGGATTCGCTGACATTTATTTAAATTATTATTCTTGCAGTCTTTTCCATTCGGTGTCCCTAATACTCAGCAGTTGAAAGCAGCCAATTAGAAGGGCTACCAGTGTGAGCAAGAGAATAGTTCCCTGAAGGCAGAATATAGGTAGAGACCTGACAGAGAAGGGAGGAGAGAGGAAGAGAGAAGAGGACATTAAATATTGCAACTGGGGGCCACCTGGTGTTGGAACGTTCAGTTCCACATACCTGGATAGCCTCTAAGATGATAAATTTATTAAATCACAGCACTTTCCAACATTGCTTTTTGAGCATCAGTTTCCTTATCTGTAAAATGAGAGTGATCAAGTTTATATGACTGGTTTTGTTCTTTATGTGGTGACGACTGTGGCTTGTTACTGCAAGGTTATCGTGTTTCCATCTACTCAGTGAACTAAGTTAGAAAGCTTCTAATGTGTTAAGGAAGATTTCTATCCATGATAGTTGTAGAAAGTATTTCAATCCTCAGAGGGGTAAACATCTAAATTATCTGGAAGAGGTGGTCCTGTAGCTTTGATGATGCTGAATAAATGAAGCATTCTTTAGAATTACATAAAATCACATGCTGCTCATTAGAAATGTCTTGTGGACTGGCTGTGTGGGAAAATCTTTCTTCTTTATTTGTTGGCCTGAGTTGTTTTATACCTTGCATTTTAAAAAAAACGCTTAATAGTTAATCACCACCACCACCACCACCACCACCATGTACCACCCTTTTCCTGGCTAGACTGAGGAGTCAGACAGTAATCTCCAGCTTTGTACCATTGACCAAATTATTTAATTACTGCAGGGTTTTCAGTTTAATAAAATGGCTACTTGTGAAAGTATTTTTAATGTTTACATGCTCTAAGATGTTGAGTGTTTTGACACAGATGTTTCACATTTCTTCTTTTTTCTCTTTCAAAATAATTAATTGGATTTTCTGGATTTCAGTTGGTATTCTTAAATTCTTCATGGGTAATTGTTTTTCACTGAACCTTGGATTGTAAAAAAGATGTGACATATTAATATAGATATTAATATTCTTGAAAAAAGTTTTAGTGTTTTAATCTAAATTTATTTTGAACTTTGAAAATGTTTCAGTTATTGTGGTACACTGGCACCTATACAAGTCCTTATGATTTTTCTGGGATTCAGAATTTATAGAATTAAACTTCATTAATAAAATAATTAGACAATCCTTTTGAAAGAAACAACAATTTTTTAAATATTTATGTATTTATCATTTAACAAAGGACCGTATTACATAGACTGCTGTACAGTTTGCTTTTTTCTTAATAGTAGTTTCTAAGTTTTTTTGTTTTTTTTTTTTGGAGGAAAGTAATTAAGTTTTACTTGTTCACCTTTTTAAGGGAGGTACTGGGGATTGAACCCAGGACCTCATGCATGCTAAGCACACACTCTACCACTGAGCTATACCCTCCCCAATAGTATTTTATTAGTTACCTTAATGATGAACGTAGAGCTGCCATTTTTAATAACTGCATCCTATCCCATTATTCGGCCGTCTCATTAACCAGTTTCCTGTTTCTAGACATTTATATTGTTTGCTTTTTGGTTGTTACATTAAGCTGCAGTTACTACCATTGTATATACATTTTCATACGTTTGTGCATTTGGCTTTGTTAAGTAAATATTCAGAAGTGAAACTGCCGAGTCAAAGGATATGCATATTTTTAAATTTTATCATATAGCCAAATTGCTTTGTAAAACATTGTGCCAGTGTACATTTACCTCACAGTACATGCTAGTGTGCATTGCCCCACATTCTTGCCAACGCTGGATGTTATCAGACTTACATTTTTGCTAATGTGGTGGATGAAAGATGATTTATTATTTTAACTTGCATTTCTTAGCTTTTTAGCATCATATTACAGTTGTGTTTATTAAAAATTCCAAGCTCCTTTTGTGCATTTCCTTTCACACATGAGAGAGAATTGTTTTTCTTACTGATTTTTAAGCATCCTTTGTATATTAGAATATTAGCTCTCACATTATTGGAATTGTTTTCCTCCACTTTTGTGTTATGACTTATGAATTTCAGTTATAGTATTTTTCATAAAGAAGCTTTAAATATGTCTTCAAATTTCAGTTCTTTGTTTTATTATTCCTGTGTTCAGGTCTTACAGACTGGCCCTCTAGGGAGGGAGTGCTGTGTAGTGCAGATGCCCGAGTACTAGTCAGAGTTTCACTACTATCAAGCAGGGTACCTGGGATGCTACTTAACTTCTTTGCACTTGAGTTTCTTCAACTGTAAAATAAAGGTACTACTTCAGAGTTGTTGTGAGGACAGTGTTTGAGCAGTTCTTAAAACAGTGCATGGTGAACACTGTATAGGTAATAGCTATTATTCTTCCCTACTGCAAGATTATCCAGCCTTTTCTAATTATATTTTTATAGGTTTAAAAAAAATACTTTAGTCTCTGATCCATCAGAAGTTTAAGGGTGACATAGGGCCCTAACTTTATTTTCTCCAAATGATTGACTAGGTGTCCCAGCACTGTTTATTGATGAAAAGTATCTGCTTTATCACATACTAAATTTTCAAATATTTGAAAGTTCCCGAATTCATTTATTTCAGATCTTATTCTTGCAACAAGGGTCTAAATTCCTAAATAACTACATTTCAAGTTTTGTACAAAGATTCTTAAAGAAAGTCATTTACTAAAGAAAATAAGATATACTGGAAGATTATTAGCTGTATCTTTGCTGAATTATTCTTATTAATATTTTGGTGCCTAAATGTCTCGGCTTCAATGACAGAACCCTGCATCCAACTGTCTCTGGGATAGTTTCTCCAGGAGGTACAGCTCTGCCAGGTACTGCAGACATCACGTGTCCAAACTGAATCCCTGACTTTCTCAGCTTCTCCATCCTCCCCTTCACATCTCCTGGTCCTTTGAGGTGCCATTGGTAATCCCTGCCACCATCTCCCTAATTGGTATGCTCTTCCTCCTCTGGCTTTCTCATCCTCAGCATCCAATCAGTCTCCAGTTCTCTTGTTGCCAGTTGTCCGCTAGCCTTGGAATCCACCCCCACAACTGCTAACCCAGGGTCACACCTGTCACCTCATCCCAGTTCTTGCAGGTCTTCTTCCTAACCAGCCTCCCGCCTTCGGACGTGTCCTCTTGGTCTTTTCTCTACACCGCAGTTAGAGCGAGTCTTCTACAATGCAGGGCCGATCTTGACATTTCTGTCCATGAAACCTTTTCTTCATCCTCACAATAAAGTCCAGACTCCTTACTGTAGCTCAGAAGCTCCTGATAATGGGCTCTGCTCCCCTCTCAGCTCCCCTTCCAGAACACCCTGCTCCAGCCATTCAGTGCCAAGGTCTCGTTTTTGTTTCCCCAGTTTGCCCTTTTTTCTCAATGTGCTAAATGTTGTTTCTTATGTCTGGAATAATCATTTTGTCTCTTCTGTGAGATTTTTAAAAAATATGTTTTAGTCCCTTTGCAATGAAGAATTATTGATATTCTACTAAACATAAATGTGGCTATTTCTAGAAGTCAGTACTATATTGTAAATTCTGCTGAACTCTTTGATTTAAAGTTCCTAAGTTAGATTTGCCACTTTTAAACCTCTTTAGTTTTTCCTTTGTAATCGCATATGCAGTCATGCCTTACTGAACAAGTGTTTATGAAAAGTTATACATTATTGCAAAGTGAGTCAGATTTCTCTGTTGATATGTGTTAAAATTTCAGAGGTGCAGTTTCAGGATGACATTTTGGTGCCAGGCAGCTTGCAGTCTGCCCTCAGTGTCTGTGGTTGCAGAGCTCTTGGGAACCCAGAGGAACCATACCGCACAGTTTTACAGTATAAGGGCTTGAGCAGCTGCAGATTTTGTTATCTTCAAGGGGTCCTGGAATCAGTGTCCTGTGGCTATGGCTGGGTTGGGGGGTGGTGACTGTATTGCTGTCATCCAGAATAATCCAAGACCATCTCAAGTCAGAGAACAAACATGCTCAAGTGCTTTAAGCACAGAGCTGGTCACGGCCTAGACACGTCCATCACAAGGTTTGTATCAGCTGCCTGGCCTCCACAGGAGCTGATGGGTTGTAGGAAAACAAGCACATCTGATGTGGGGTCATTCCAAATCTTTTTGTCTGGTCTGTGGGTGTTCTTTCTAGAAAATGAAAGGGCAGGGTAGTAAACATGCCAGGGTGAGTGCCCACTGTCAGTGCTGTCATTACTCCTGACAAGGGCAGAGTCATGCCTTCAAGAACACTCTTGGAGTGACTGCTGTGAGCCAGGCACCAAGGTGCTGGGGGACCAGCAGGAATGAAGCCCATGAAAGAGCTGAACAAGGTAACAGTCTACTTGATGACAAGGGTGGTACTGGCCTCATTCAGCTGGGAATAGAGGTGGGTAAGGAGGGTTTTCTGGGAAATGGGAGGTCCACCAGGTCCTGAAGACCACAGAAGGGTTAAACAGGTGAAAGAGACTTGCAGGGAGGTTTTGTGGCCTCGGGATAGGGGCAGGGGTGTGTGGAGAACACACACAGGCCCAGAAGTCTGCGGGAGGCTTGTGTGCTGATGTGGAGGACTGTGAGTAGTTCAGGTAGCTCTGTCTGGACCAAGAGCAGGGTGTAGACAGGGCTCAGCAGCCAAGCCAGGGGACAAAATTCCTGGCTCTGGCCAGAGAACCATGCAGAGCCCTCTCCTCCTTGTTGCTCCCCTTGGCAATCCTTAGATCACCCTGCTCAGGGCAAAATAAAAAGCCTTTGTAGTTTGACAGGTAACTGTACTGCTCTAGGAAGTGGGTCAGGAGGCCCAAGGAGGAGTCACATGGGAGCTGGTGCAGGACAGTCAGGCCACAGTCTGGGAGCTGTGGCTCTTGCACTCTCAACAGTTCCCCAGGGTTTCAGAGGCTCACAGATTGGGAAATGTTCTCAGGCAAATGAATCCCAGCCATTCTGTTCCTGAATGTGGTTTTGGAACTACGCGATTACATTTCAGAGGCAGTGCAAGGTAGTGATAAGGAGCTGGGTTCAGGAAGTCAGACCTTTTAGTCACTTACCACCATTGGACTCTGAGGGAGTCACTTAACTTCTCTGAACTTCAACTTTCTCATCTTGAAAATGGGGTGAGTGGTGGGGATTAGACAAGTTAATGAAGCACTCAGTAAACATTAACTGTCAATAACATCACTGCAAGTAACTGTGAAGATTTGCTCCTTAACCCTTGGACTGTACAGATGAGGATGAAGTAAAGAGACTCACAGTTACCTTACTAGTTACCATTGGTTCAGCAGACGCAGTTTGTATAGATTATACATCATCTTGAGAGCCATATATTTTTCCTTATTATTTTGAAATTATTTTTGAGAATAATGGAAAATGCAGCATTCAGAATTACCTGATGTGGGAGAAAGCATGTCATCAATAGAAGATCAGGGTTCTCATGACTTTGTGAGGACCTAAGACTGGTCTCCTAGGTCTCATCTATGAAAAGAAGAGGTTGGCTTACATAATCTTTTGGTTCCTTGCAAGCTCTGGCAGATTAAATTCCAAAAATTTCATTTGAAAACTATTTCTTATGGCTAAATTTAGTTCTAATTATTGAAACAATTATTTTTTTGAACTTATAAACTCCTGGAATTTTAAACATGGGTACCAGCTATAAAGAGAAATACAAATGAAAAGGAATGAAGGCTCAGAAAAGAGAAATCATATTTGTTAACTGACATTAAATGATGAGAAAATATTTAATCTTTTAAAAGCATGTTGCTATGCTGGGAGAACAGTATTTTGCAAAGTGGAGAAAATAGGGCAAGGTCATTTGCATGTTTGTGTTTAGCAGATATACTTAGAGCACAGTTTTGAAAATAACTTTAAGTCTAATTTTTGGTAACTTTACTGCTGTTAAGAACTGTCTTTTTCTCCCTCAACTTTAATTGTATAAGGAAGGGACATTCCCTAGGGATAACCTCTAATGAGCAAAACAATCCTTTGACTTTTTCCTATGTTTATAAAGACCTTTTTATAAATATACATATGTATACATACTTTTTTTTTACTGAAACTTTTTAAAATGCATTTTTCAGTGACACTTAGTTGTATTGTTTCCTAGTTGTGAAAATTTAGACTTGATTCTATTTAGGGGGTTCTTTTCACATAATTTGTACAGAGTTGGCAATTACTGAAAAGTATGAATCTCACTATGAATCTTTTGTTTCTTTTTAATCCAATCACTTGGGGCTCAAATTCTAGAAAATCTGACTTTCAAGTCATTTTGGAATAGAACTTTTAAACTGATTTAATCATTGTGGTTATACCAGTTGGAAGCATACTCACAGAGAACTCTCTTGCCCTCACTATTTGCATACATAGAACTGAGCTGCTCATAATTCATTGCTGAGCACATGGACATCTAGCAGTAATTACTGTTTGTCTTAGATTCCTAGTAGTGAAGGATATTTGACCCTTCCTGCTTCCGTCAAAACCCATGCAGTTCTCCATTTCTGATTGTTGGGATCAGTTACTCAGGTATTGTGAGCACTTACTGCATGCTAACAACACATGATTTCCAGACAAGGCTGTGATAAGAAAGCAAAGTCCTTCTGAGTCTTGGTTGTCTTAGCACCATTCTTCCAGCCTATTGTGACTGATTATGATAACTGGCTACAGGTTTGGTCATGAATAAATAAGGTAGCTAGACCATCATTTGCACAATGAAAACTGAAATCATCCTGCAGTTTCATAGGTGGATAGTCATTCCCTCCACTGCAAGAGGATTTGCTAGGAGAGTTTTAAATAGTGCCCAAAACATATGAGAACAAAGCCTTCCCTTATTGGGCTTACATTCAAAAGGCAGTTTTTGCATCAAAGAGAAAGGTTTATACTCAAGAACTTCTTGATTTCTCTTCTCCCTCTTATTTCCTGGGCCAAGTTTTGGTGATAATATAGAAAACCAGTAGAGTATGAAGTCAGCTTATCTCTAAATACAACACCTTGCAAAAGAAATGTGTTCAGAATTACATTATGTAATATAATGCTTTATTCTTGTTAAAGGTTCCCCAAAATACTGAATGTATTTTAATTACTAAAGACAAATTAGTAGAAATTTCTTATCTAAGAAGAGAATATGGTTGGCCATACACTGAGCCAAGATGAAATTGTTTTTTCTGAGTTCTGTCTCTGTTTCTTATGCCCCCAGCCCCCTACACATACACATGCTACCTCCCCAAATGCCTACACACACACACACACACACACACAAGTCTTGCTTAGTACTGACTTTTCATTCCATACTGGCAGGTTGTGCTGGAACCTGTCTTTACAGGATCTTTGGTGAGCAACTTACACAGAATTCTGTGCTATAGTAATGTTCCTATAGAGCCAGTGCATTCACACTTTTTCCTGTATTTCTGTGTTCTTTATTAAAAATAAACTTCATTTTATAAATTATTTCTTGAACACTGATAGTGTTTGTATTTGTGATCAAGTCTTCTTTACATGTCAGATTACCTGCATATTTTTTACTCCAGGCTGACTTCCTGTCTTCATACTATTGGGTGACTCCTGACCCCGTACTATTGGGTGACCCTTGTACTATCCTTGTGACATAAGTGCAGTTTTTATTCCCATTTTACAGATGAGAAAACAGAGACCCTGAGAGGTCAGGTTAACTTGGCAACTACTAGGAGGTGAAGCCTGGGTGTGAACCCTGGCAGTTCGATGCCAAGATTGTACTCTTTTATGCATACTTTTGTATTTTTTTTAAATCAGGAGATAGGTTTGAGTTACATCAGAGCACAGATTTCATCATCTTATTCGTTTCCTTCTTTTGGCTTTTATTGAAGTAAAAATCATACCTGGTGATGATTTTTAAAATTATGTTTAGATCTTCCAAAATATGCAGGAAACAGAAGTGAAACATTTTCACATTTTTCATTGTTATGTGAAGTTCCTATAAAATAAGACCAGTTGTAAACACAAAATTAGGCTTCAGTGTGTTTACTCTGTCAGAAAAGAACAGAGGTTCAGGGTGCAGATTCGGTTGAATTTCTTCAATGCGCAGACCTTTGCCCACAATGGGAGATGTGCTTTGAGTGCATGTGCAATAGAGGTGGTCATTGCTAACACTTGGGGAGCTTTCGCCCTGTGGCATAGGCATCATTCTCATTTTACAGTTGGTGGGAATACCTCAGAAAAGTTAGGGGGCCTCTCCAGCCAAGTGAAGTAGTAAGAGGCGGTCAGGGGGAGAGGAGGGATAAATTGGGAGTTTGGAATTTGCAGATACTAACTACTGTGTATAAAGTAGATAACAAGATCCTACTGTACAGCACAGGGAACTATAGTCAACATCTTGTAGTAACTTACAGTGAAAAATACAAAAAAGAACATACACATATGTGTATAACTGAATCACTATGCTGTATACCAGAGACTAACACAACACTTGTAAATCGACTGTGCTTCAATTAAAACAAAACAGAACTCCTGATGCTCTCTGCTCTATGTCTACACATACTCCCTCCTCTTCCCCTTTTCCTGGGCTCACACCTGAGCATCCTAGTGCCTGCTCTGAGGTAGCTGCCTCAGGTACCTCAGGCATTTTGAAACTTCTTACATCTAAACATAGCTATTAGAGCTGTTTATAAATAGGTCATGAAAAAAATAGCTAGTGATTTTCATTTCATTCAGTGGTTTTAAATTAAAGCTAAATTCAGACTTCAGCATTCTTTCAGTTGGTGTGTTTTGATTGTTGGTTGTGCCTATTTACTAACTTGAGTAAAGATACTAATTTCTAGGGCCAGCATCCAATATGAAGTTATGCCTAAATGAACTTCAGTTTGTTTGTTCTCTTACTGATGTTTGTTCTCTGCTAGTAATATAAGTTAATGAATGCCCGCTTATCAAGTATGGGATCTCTATTTGTGTTCAGCAGGCATCTTCTTTAATAATTACAAGAGCTTACTGGCTCTGACAGAATTCAGTAATCTCCCTGACTCTATGCCTTTCCAACAAAGGAGATTATCTTTGAGTTTAACTATAGAAAGGTCACTCAGGTAAAACTGAAATCTCCTTTAAGACAAGATAAATATCTGTGCCCTTAACTATGTCTCTAATATTCCATTATTTTGTTTTCTTAAATAATAATAGTAATGTGTTTGCTGTCCCAGAAATCTTATATATGTACTGCTTATGGAAACTTATACTGTCTCTTCAAACTCAGTAATGTTTACTGACATACTGTGTGTACACTACTGTGCTAGGAGCTGATCCCCAGATAAGAGCTGGGGGAGTAACAAGATAATTCAGTTGTGTTCTCTAGTGAGTTATTGATTACTGGTAACTAGTTTCAAGAGACGCTCTTGGAGAAAACTGAGGGATAACCTGTAGGTTCTACCTGGATTTGACAGCATTCTTGTATATACTGGATATGAGGACATCTTCATAAATGCTGCCTGCTGATTGTCCTTTTAGGGTAGGCAATGAAGGAAAAAGATGAAGAAAGAAACACTGTTGTACTTGTAAGAAAGACCTCTTAATAAAAATGTTGAGTTGACTCCCCTCAAAAAAAAAATCCAGAATGATTCAGTGTCAGACTCCCGAAAATGATTTTATTATATGTATTATAATTATATACAGCTTTTAATTAAACAACTTGCAGAAAGTAAACTATGTTTAGTTTTATGTCTTACTGATAGTGATTCCACCTCTGGGATTCAGGTTTCATGGTTCCTTACAGTGTTTCTCTCTAATGACAGCTTTGCTCAGTTGAATCTTGAGTTGCTCAGAGTCAATTGCCAAGGATGAGGAATGAATAGGCAATTTTAATTCCTTGATAGGTAGGCCCAGGCTCATATCCATACCTCTGAAAGCAGGGTGGGGAATTCTAGCTCAGATTTCTCCCTCTGAGGAGTGCCAGGATTTCCTGGAAGAGAGCAGAGAGGAACCTACAGGACAGATGACACCTGAGAGGTAAAGGAGAGAATTTTACCCAAGAAGAAAATGGTCAGCAGTAGCTATCCCACTGGGCAGGACCAAGAGCAGCAGGGACTGTCTCAAGACCAACAGTTTCAGTGGAATGATGGACGTTGGAGCCACTGTGCTTCCTTAAGGGATGACAGGGTGGTGAGGAAGCATGACTCCTCTTGAGAAGCTGGAGGAGGATGGAGGGGAAGAGAGGCAGGAAGCCCAAGGATTTGCAAAGGTAAAGAAGTGTTTGGGGGTTAGGTTGGTTGGGTTTTGTTTTAAGGCAAGAAGATAGAAGAATATTCATTAGGCTGAAGAGATGGAGCAAAGAGAGGAGGCAAGGTCGGTTTTTAAAACCTGAGTTTTACTGGGTGTGGTTTTCAGAAATACTGACATTTCTCGAGGGAGCTTGGAAGGTACTTGACCACATAGTGACTAGGAAGCCAGCCTGTGATTGAAAGTTTGCCATGGTTATAGAAGATGTTGGTAGGAGTTTTCTGTGTTTAAATTATTATTGCTCATGGTATAACAAAATAGTCACACACTCAAGAAATTTATAAAGAATTGGCTACATGCCAGGCACTAGGAATACAGCAGTGATGAAACAGACAGAAATCCCTGTTCTCATAGGCATTATGGTTTCACAAAAATGTGGTTGTAAGTGTTCTTGGAACCCATTTCATGGTTTCTACTTGCACGTTTTTTTTCATGTTTTGTGGCCTTCCCTTAGGATGACCTGAACACTAAAGTGACCTTCCTGGTCCATGTGTTCAGAAGATTGCTTTCTGTCGAAGCCTTCTGGTGGCTGTTGCATCTCTCTACCCTCTTCCTAATTGTCAGTTGTCGTTACTGCACAGAAATACTGTCCAGGTTCCGTGTTAACTTGGGTGTGAGCATACCTGACTGGTAGCCAGTCAGATTTTGATGTTGAAGGCGTGGTGTGGTGATAAACCAGGGGAGGTGATCCAAGAATACTTTCTTGGTAATAATAAAACATCAGTATTTTTAAATGATTTCTTTTTAGAAAAATAATTTAGGGCATATTTAGAAAATAGCCCTATAAATATTGTTCATTATCTTGCATAACTGATAGACTTTCTTGGTAGAGATATTGCTGATACTTGGCAGTTAATGCAGTTTATCTCTGCTTCAAGTAGAGGGTGACTTATTACTTATGTGTGGCTAGTGGTTGTGCCATAGATAAATTATGTTCTGGTCATCCATTCAGCAAACTTCTGCTGAAGAGAAAGTACCCAGGAGCCTGCTCTGCAGCCTGCCCTCCGGGGAACACTGAACAAAATTGATTCAAGTCCCTAGTTTTCAGAGTTTACCTTAATTATTTGAATTTTACCTTTTAGTCATACTTGTATTTTTAACACAGAACTATCACTGCACCCCTCTCCCAAATCTTGAAACAAAATTTACATTCTAAAAGTAGATGCTCTATTTTTCATACTTATGATGTGGTTTCAGATGCATCCTGCCAGCTGTTTCCCCCAAACTAGGAGAATCCAGGTGTGAGGAGTTTGGATTTGGGGTTTTAGCGCTGTCCCTTCCCTGGAGGCACCCTAATCACGGACCCCCTCAGCTAGTTCCCTTTCTCCCACTCAGGTTGCTTCCTAGTGGGATGTAGTCTTGTGGCTTCTGCCTTTCCCCTCCCAGACACGAAATCTTTTGGGGTTTTCTCCAGGATGTTTTCTTTCTATTAGCTACAGAAAAATCAATAGGCATTAACAAAATTAAAGACACGGACAAATTCCAAAGTTATGGGATAGTGTTTTTTTCACTGAAATACATGTGTCTAGGCTCATAGTTTGGGGCTTCTCTTATTGACCATCTCTTAATGTTTTACTGGGGATGAAATCTGTCACTTTTACTGGTATTCCCAGCTCCTCTCTCTTTCTGCAGTGCCCCTAGAATTAATGGTGGGGACTTGGTTTATATAAGGGCCTTAGTGAAGCTTATTTATATCTTAGAGATCTTTCTGGTCTGGAGACTCATATTGGAAGGATGTTGCTTCCTCACAACCTGCCATGTACAAGTACCAAGCATTAAGAGTCACTGCTGTAAAGTGGTGGATGAGTAAGACACAGGCCTTGTTCTCAAGTAAAACACAGCCCGAGGGGAAAGATCAGTCTGTTCCTTTTTTCAGTGCATGTTTATTTAGTATCTGCCATGTGCCAGATTTTCTGCTAGGGCGGGAACATAAAGTTAAGACCCACTTTTGCCCTCAAGGACCTTAGTCAAATGTGGGAGACAGATAAGTAAGAAGCCATTATAACAGAGTGCTGTTTGCTGAGTTAGGGCAGAGGAAGACCTTTCCTCACGCCTGACTGAGTTAGAGGGGCCGTGAGCAATGCGGAAGGCCAAGGCTGCATCTGGGATAGTTTCTCCAAGGAAAGGGTGACCCTGGAACTTGAGTGAAGAGGTAGGAACTACAGGGTATTGAGACCAAGAGATATATCTAAGGAAAACCAGGCAAGTTTTATTTTTATGTTTTGCTCCCTTTGTGTACTGATAAACTCACATTTTATTAATTGCCTGCTTTGTTTCTGTTTTTCAACTTAAAAGTTTGAGGTTAAGTATCAGCCAGAATGACAATGAAGTCAAAGTTGAGTCAAAGTTTTTCTGGTTACAAAGAATATTCACATGCATGCTTTTGAAAAAAAGAGTTGCTGTTATGTCTTAAAACGAGAATAAAACAATAACATAATTTACATATTATAGGTACAGTCCTTTGTCCCATTTCCATTCAGATTATTTTATAACTCATTAAAATTGGAAAATAGTTAGGATGAATATCTTTTGAAGCATATATACCAGGCTAAATTATAAGTCAAAACCTGCCAGTTTAAAATAAATGCAATTGGTTCTACTAAATTGTACCTTTTGCTACAGTGAAAAGAAATTGGCATATTTATGAACACCTCCAGAATTCCATTGAAATGAGAAGACCTTTAGGTAGACAGAAAATAATGATTCAGACGATATTTGGGACAGGGTATCAGAATTCCTGTGGCTTCTCTTTCAAGTGATTAGAGGGCAGATGACATCTTTGATATTAGTAGTTGCCTAAGTTGCATTTTTAAGGAAAGAGTGCCACCTACTGAATGAAGATATTTTTTCTTCCCTCCCATTCCATTCCTAGAGTGTTGTCTCACTTTGAATTCTTAGTTTCTCCAACTGTGTGCTATAGTTAACTCCAATAGGTAGTTTATGACAGACAGTAAACAAAGAAGTTAGATTCACTCCTGGTCCCATCTTTCAGTGGATTAACTAGGGTGGCTAATATTCTTAGAGGGAGCTTGTGCCTCCAAAACCAGTTAAAATAAAACCAAAATAAAACTGAAACGAAAACATGATTCAGCACTTTGGAAGCTTCAAAACCTTTCCATTATTTTAATGTATTCACTGGCCCAAAGGTTTATTGTTTGTTTTAAGATGGATATATGGAATATATAGGAATAGGAATGGGTGAGCAAATGGTTAGGAAGAAATGATTCCAAGGAATAACTGAAGGGGATTGAGGATCTACTGGGGATATTAGTACAGAGATTGTTTGGTCACAGCTTGGCCATAGGTCACTTGGGGAGATTCCTAAGGTTATCCTGCAGATCCAGATACCTACTTCACAGTAAACCATGTGATACTTTTTGGTAGTTCCTCTCTATGAAAGGTTGAAAACGAGAACACTAGCAAATACACCAGTATCAGAAGTAAAATATTTCATTTGAGAATTTCACATAGCCATTATCTGCAGTTAATTGGCACATTTGTGGTGTTTTGGCTTAATATGTTGCTAGGCGTCAATTGTCTCCAGCTTTTCCACTTGTTTAGCAGACTGTGTAAGAGTAATTTCTGTAAGAGGAGGTGAAGTGTATGCTAGGTTGGTTTATACTTGCTGATTAGACAGATTAATTGTACAGCCCACTGAAGGATAATGCTGTGTATTAAAATCCTGAAGTAAGTAACAAACAAAATACATAGTGTACGGTGTTACAATTCATTCCATATAAAATGTTTATGTTGTCTAACCCAAATATGTCAGGCTTATAGCCTGAACACCAGATGTAATTCACCAAAGTTGAGTCACTGGGTTTTTTGTTTTTGTTTCTGTTTTTCAGTTTAAAGAGTAAATTGTGTCTAAGAGAGTAGATCTTAAAAGTAAAATGAAAAAAGTAAGTAAATAAGTTGCAGTGACATTGACTCATGTTACTTAAATAAGGAGTATTAATTGGCTAAATTGCAAGCATTCTCTGAGAACATTATGATTTTTAACAATACAAAAGCAAAAATATTTTAACAGTAATTGTGTTTTCAGATTAGCACTCAGAATGACTCATTAAATGTTTACACTATCCCAGCTTTTCTCCTTTTAAAAAAAAAAGTAAACCATCGCCTTTGTGATTTGACACAGATTAAGCGTCTCTGAAATTATGAAAGCAGATTATGGGAAAAGCATGCTGTGTGGCTGCAGAGAGCCCTGGGCTGGGGAAGTTAGAATTCAGATTGGAAACTTGTCACGACTGGAGCTGAGACTTGGCCAGAGCACCACCAGCCTTCATTTCTCATTTCTGGCATACTTCAGATCTTTTTGACTCATCACACTTAAATATGCCGAATGGTTATGTGTCTTTTAAGGAAGAGAAATTTGTAGTTCTTTCATGAAAAACAAAAAGAAGGCTAGAAAAGTTAATGTTTACAGTGTAAAAAAAAATAAAAAAACAACAACCTTAAACTCTATGTTTTGTGGTCTCTCCTTCCTTGAATGTTCCTCCTGGGAGTTGTAAGTTCTTGTACTCCAGAAATGTTGTGAATTATTTAAGACTATGTAGCTGGTTAATGGCCTAGTTAGGATTTGACTCTGAATCTCCGGACTCCCCAGTCCTCTATTATTTTACTTTGGTTCCATGAAGCCTCCCACAATGTAGAGAGTAATAATTCAGTACCACATGTTTATTTTTAAGGAAATATTTCAACCATACAGAAAAATACAGAGGGAAAGTATTATAGAATAATATAAAACCTTCACCTGTGGCTAATAAATGGTAATATTTTATTATATTTGCTGCAGTTAGGTCTGTGAAGAATCGATTATTGAAGCAGCAGTTAGAACCTCCTTGGTCTCCCTCCCTCCCTGCACCCGTAGCAGCCTTGTACAGCCAGGTGTCTCACTCCAGATGAGTCAACACTGTTACCTCCCGAAACTAGAAACATAGTTGTATTTTGCTGTTTTCATCTGTTTTTTGACTTTCATGTTACAGGAAATTACCAAGCAACAGAGACTAGCAGGAAGAGCACAAGGCTTTGAAGCCAGAGAGACCTGGTTTTGAAACTCAGAATCCCCACTCACCGTGGATTCTTAGTCAAGTCCCTTAATCTCGCTGTAAGAGTTCCTTTATCTGCGCAGTGGAGACTATGTGTCTTGCCGTGTGGGAGACTTCGGGCCATGTGTTGGCGGCACCTGGCGCAGTACCTAGCACAGGGGAGGTGCTCCGTGAAGAGGAGCGGCAGCAGCAGAAACAGTGATGACTGTGGTGGTCATGGAGGTTCCATTATTGTGTGCTTATCGCACACTTGGCACTGTTTGAAGTGCTTCATCCATGTTTATTCATTTTAAAACTCTATGAGGTGAGAACTGTAAGTAAAGGGCGTAAAATGAAAGGCACGTAGGAAGTGCATCATAAATATTAGCTATTGCCTCCATTTTACAGAAGAAATTAATGGGAGGAAATTAGGGAGGTGAACTTCCTTTTAAGCACTTTACATACTGACTTATTTAATCCTAATAGCCACTTCATGTGGTGGGTGTTATTATCCTTTTCTTAGTGAGGGAATTGAGGTACAGAGGGGTTAAATAACTTGGGCCAGAGCCATATGGCTAGTAGGTGTCAAACCTTGGATTTGAACCCAGGCATTCTAGCTCCAGAACTCATGCCACTGATCTCCATGCCATACATCTTGATTATGTTTGTGGTATGACTTCTTTATCTACCCTATCCTAGGAACGTGTCCTTCAAGTTATGTCATCTTTGTTGAACAAGAAGCCCTTTTGATTTTGTTGTGGATACAACCCAGATTTTACTGGTTTGGCCGTTACCCTCAATACCCCTAAGAGACAACCCTCCTCTTCCTAAACTCTCCAGTGTGGGCTGCCCATGCACCGGTGTATGAATTTGGTCAGTTCCCTATTGCCGCCCCTGAACAACACTGCCTCCTCGGCCCTTGCCCTCACCTCCTTCAGCCACATTGGTCTCACTGCCTCTGCTGGGCATTGATGCTGCTTCCCGCCTGACCTGCTTCCCAGCAGACACCGCCAGGAGTGCTGCTGTCAGTGGGGGAGACCATGGGTGCTCCTGCTGCACCAGCGCTCCAGGGCTTTGCAGTGGAGTGAGGACTGTGCCCCAGGCCCCTTTTTTATTTCATATTCTGGGGCTTTCCTCTAGACATTTAAAGATTTTTAAAGAAAATAGCTTGTCAGGCGGTTTTTGGTTTTTTTGGCTAATGTCTTCTTTGTCTTCACCCCAGACCTAAGTCTTTGGCAGAGAGTAAGTGGACTGGGCCAGGAGCAAATCTTAGTGACAGACTCTGGCCTCTGCTAGTGGTTAGACTGGGCCAAGTTTGAATGTCTGACACCCACTTCTCTTAGGATGGGGTTTGTACCAGGTGAATATACCCGTCTCTAGCTGGCTGTCAAATAATCTTTTTCCCCATATTTCAAATTCTTGGAGTGTCAGTTGCTCTAAAGACAATCGCTGAATTTTATGATAGCTTGGGAAGTCATATATTAAGACATTAAAACAGCTGGTGTTAGTTTCTTCTCTGGACTTTTCTTCTTAAACCTACTGACTAATTTGAATCAGAAAGGACTCTAGAGATGAACCAGTAGAGCTTTCTCACAGTTTAATTCAAGGACTACTACTCTGTCAGAGGTGTTCTGCTAAAAAGGACTTCCGTGCCATATAAGTAAATAAGTGTGAAGAATGCTGTGTACCTTCTTTTTTTTTCCTTTTCTTTTTCTCACTTGGAGAAGTATGATGCACAGAGGTCTTTAAATAAATGCATTTAACTATTTTACCTAGTGTTTCCTAAACAGCAGAATTATAAGCTGTTTAGTATTTTATAGAACATTATTTTCACTAAAGCTGTTTCTTTTGTTAAGAAAATATTTCAGCCTTCATCAGATCCATGCCTGCCAGTCCTGTTCTTTTCTTTAAAATTATTCAGGCATTACAGTAGGTTGTTACGGAAGTGATTACTTTGATGAGTAGAGAAAAGTATTTTTGAAAAATACTTAAAGTAGTAAACATTCCAGTAACAGCTGGTAACTTGTTCAGTCCATTTGTTTTGTCTGTCACTGGTAACAGAACTGCACCTGTACCTATAGATCTTTCCAGGATTCCCCTAGATAAAATTAAGGATGGAGATCCACTCCATCCTTGCAACTATTTATGATGTATTAAAATACTTCTATTATATCAGAGCTGGCATCTGTTTTCTCTGTTCTGCTAGACTAAGCACCTAGAGGGATAGAGGGCTGTCCTATTTATCTTTTGTTTCTTTATCCCACTTTGTATTTGTATCTCTGTTGCCTAGCCCAGGGCTTACGTGTAGTAGGCATGCCAGCATTCGTTGAGCAGAGAGGTTTTCTAGCAAAAAGCATAGAGAAGGAAAGTTACATTTGTCAGGAAGTCGTTTTTCCTTATTCTGAGCATCCCAGTTAACGTGCCTTTCCACCAGCTAGAGGGAAGTACTGTTGAAATGGTGCTAGCTGTTCCACAGGATTTGGAAGAAATCATTCTCCTAGCAAAGGCTGTAGAAGACTTTGTGCTCTAATTCAGAACTATATGCCTTTTCCTCCATTAATCTGGGAACATTAAAAATAATCCAAAGAGGGCGGAGGGTGGGAAGGGATAGATGGGATTTCAAAATTGTAGAACAGATAAACAAGATTATACTGTATAGCACAGGGAAATATACACAAGATCTTATGGTAGCTCACAGAGAAAAAATGTGACAATGAATATATATATGTTCATGTACAACTAAAAAATTGTGCTCTATACTGGAATTTGACACAACATTGTAAAATGATTATAAATCAATAAAAATGTTTAAAAAATTAAATAAACATAATTAAATGATATATAACTAAAAAAAATAATAATCCAAAGGTGTTTATTAACATAAAAGGTACTCAAAATGTGACATTTTAAACTCTAAACCTCTTTTCTTAAACTATGGAGGAAGGGAACATGTACAGTAACAGATCAATTTCCCAATTATTAGCTTTGTTCATTTGATCGCTTAGAATACTTAAACTGAGCTGCCACATTTCTTTCAAAATAATTGACTTGTAAAAATGTAGCTGCACTCCCATTGGAGGAGGTTCCAAAGGAAAACATATCAGACCCCCCTACCCCTACCCTGCCCAACACTGACTTGGGATCTTTCTGATGAAACCCCAAATGGTGAAGGAGCAGCCATCTTCTTCCCCTTGGAATACCTGCTTTGTGCCATGAATTATGTACCAGTGCCCTTAGATGGAGGACAGGACAGGACACTGCTTTGCTGAAAACTGCCCCAGTATTGGTGTAGGGAGTTGTGATCTACTTCTCTATGTAGTGAAAAAGCTCACTTACATTTATGTATCAATTGTCTTTTACACATTCCCAACCCTAGGTTTGTCAAGTAGCATGAAAGGGGAATTCTTGAAAGGAAATACACATTTAGCCAAATACTATGAAAAAAAGTAGCATCCTTTTCCTTGCTTACTGATCTATATTCAACAGTTAAGGAAGAGGATGCTCATACGTCCCTTTTTTTTTTCCAATGGTTGCTAAAGGTTCTTCGTCAGTTATCAAGGACACAACAAAGGAAGGAATAAACAGTGGAATTTTTAGCATTGAATATCAAAAGAATACAGGCCTACAGGATTAAAAGTATTTGAAGCTTTCATGGGTTTATATTGGAAAGAAATAATGAGAAATGGGACCATTTTGGTCTTAAACTGTCCCCTGTAAACACTGGCTCTCAGAAAGTGGTTTACATTAGACCTATAGATCTTCTGAATTTGTGAGTGAGAATAGTGTGAATTTTTCCCATGGAAAGATGGGTGGAAGAATAGTAATATTTAGAAATTTTGTTACAGAAGTGATTACTTTGAGGAGTAAGAGAAGTATTTTTGAAAAATACTTAAAGTAGTAAATGTTCCAGTAACAGCTGGTAACTTGTTAGTCCATTTGTTTTGTCTGTCACCGATAACAGAAGTGCACTTACTGTTTTTCTGTCACTAAGATTTTCATGTATTTTGTGAGGTGGTGAATCTTACAAAATCACAAAACTCATTTCTGTCCAATTCTGGCCATTTTTACAATTTTTACTTGTCTACATAAATACTGCCATCAAATTTTTAGTTCATAATTTGTGACAAGTCAGTGAATTTCATTGAACTTGAGTCTTAAGACATTACAGAACTGACAACATGTTGGTTTCACTTAAGTCTGATTTGTTTTCTTTTATGCGCACACATAAGGGGTGTTAACTTGAAGAGATGCCTGCCTTCAACTCTGGTTCTCCTTGACTGCTTTTTTTAAAAACAGTATTTTCTGATTTCAAATTACCAATCTTCTAGAATTTTCATGTCCTTCCTAACCTAACTTGATACATCTTATTTCCTTTAGTTTTCTTTAAAATTCTTACCAATTTTAATAGTCTAGCTAATCTCTGCATAGCTACTTCCCCTTGAATTTTGCTGTGTATTTGAGCTGTCTGAATTATCTTTTCCTCCTGGTGAGTTTTAACTTCTATTGCAGTTTGACATTTTCTTGACTGGTCAGTTACACACTTGTCAGTACATATATTTGATTGTTATGTATCCCCCAGCTTGATAAAGTACACATAATTAGTTTCATACTTATATTAATTTGATGATTTTTATGTTCATGTCTTAGCATATTTAGAAGGAAGAATTATTCTTTTTTCCAGATTTGGATGGACTATTTGATGTCATCAGTGATTAAATTACATGATATTCAGTGTTACTCCACAGAGCCAAAGTAACACTGAATATCATGTAATTACAGAATTAAACAAAAATGTGATTCTTGAAACCTAGAGTCTTTTTTTCTTCATTTAATATATCCTGTTAATCATACAATATGTCCTAATTGGTAGTTATCAGTATCTTATGTACATTTAAAAAATGTATTTTAATGGTATCCGAATTTGTAGCACACTATTGTAATTACAAGAAATAATTTACTAATCAATTCCTTAGAGTTTATTCAGTATTCTGTAGCATATCAATTGCTTTAAGTATATTCATACATTTCTAGCATATACATATAAAAAATACAGAAACATTATACAGCTAAAATACAGTTTTCTTTTTGATTCACTTGTGTTCTTTAAAGGGAGGCTTTGAGATAGGTAGTTTATTGCATAGACTTGGTCAGAGGTAACTGACTCCCAAAAAAATCCTTCTATATTGTTGTTACCTGTAAGAATGGTTTGATACTGTCTAGTAGCTCTCTGTGTTTTGTAAATTCTTTGTTACTATATTTGTATGGTGATATTAAACCAATCTTTTTTGATTACTAATTTAGAAGTAGAAAGCCTTTTGATTCTTCCTATTCTTTTTGAAATTGTTTATGTGTCCAAAAGGCACTCATTTGTGGTAGAAGTTATGGGTTAAACAGGCTGTGTGTGTGTCCGTTACATGTGCTGGGCACAACATCTGCAGTGTTACTTCCCAGATCTCTGTTGACTGGAAGTGATAACCAGCTACTCCAACTCCAAATCATCAATTGCTTATCAAGCTCATGGCATCTGTTGCTCTGGGTGCTTTGTTTGTGGCTGCCAGACATGCCAGGGGAAAGGTCCTACCCTCAAAGAACTTCCACTTTCCTTGTCTAGGTTGACCTAGGTCAGCTAGTATTTACAGTATGATTAGCCACTAATCCTTATGGTTTAATTTTGGTTAATTTCATACATACTTAAGCTTTTATACCATGTTCTACTTTTCAGAATCCTGTAATTTTTGCTGGAGAATAATTATTATCTTAAAATTCAAATGCACTGATATTTTAATAGAAACTAATTCATGATATCAGACAAATTGATTTTTAGTATGTACAAATCAGTTTAGAACAATTTATAAATGTGAATCAATCAAAATCAGTAAGGCAGAATTAAACTGCTTATAATAATTGTTGATAATAAGCTATATTGTTGTCTTTGTTATTTGATCTCCATATTAGCTAACTTTTGATGTAACTAACCAGAACATAACAATGAGCTTTTTGGGGGATGAAATTCTTTGCCTGTATCCTTCAAATGACTGAATAGGAAGGTTTGCACACAATACTAGAAATAGTTTTCTCCCTCTGATAAAGACTCTGGTAGAGATTCAATATAAAACTGACTATACCATGGCTATATTCATATTAAGAAAACGAGAGTCCTTTGTTGTGCTAAAGAGAAGATGTCTACTCTGTACTGGGGTGGGGGAGCCTGTTTCTCAGTATAAATAAATAGGTATTGTGCCATCCTTAGTTCTCAGGGCTAAACATTACTGAGCATAACCTGGAATGAAATCCCTTAGAGATAATTTTCATAATATGAGCCACTTCTACATATTATTCTTATGTAAAATTGGATATGTTATAAATGTTGCATTACATAAAGATGGAAGGGTTGCCCTTACCAATGATTTTATTTAATCCGTGCTTAGAAGAGGGAAAAGGCCAACAGTTGCCAATGACAGTATATCTCTGGAGAAATTATCTTAAGGGAAAATAGTGTTCCAGGACTGAGATACAGATTTTTTGGCCTCAGATCTAGGTCAGCAAATTTTAAGCACTTGTAAATATTAATTTTCCTTCTGCCCTGGAAATCATTCATCTGAGTTTAAATCCTGTATTTTTCACCTATACTTTATCACCTTGGACATAAACCTCCCTGCTTTTCTTCTTATCTGTGGATGGGATAGCAAGAGTCCCACTCTCATGAGAAGAGTCCTATTTTCATGGGAACTGACTGAGATGACCCACATGGCACTGTTAGCACAGTGCCCTGCCCATGGTAAAGGACTGTTAGCCTCTATTGTTAGCCTTTATGATTCATCACACTCTCCTCATCCTTACCAAAGTCATTCCTTCTCTTGCCTTTCACCTGGAAATTTAAATTTTAAGGGTCCCACCATAGTCTAGTTTTGTTTTGGGAGAGAGTTCCTCCCTTGCTGTCGCTCCTCTGAGTAACAAAGCTTATGGGTTTTAGTATATGAATTCCTGCTGCTAAGAGCTTCACAAGTAGACCTCAGTTGAGTGGCTCTGAATTTTGCCTGTCCCAAATAATTCAGTGTATTTTCCAGTGTTGTTTGACATTACCCAGACACTGAGAGAATTGAGATTCTCTTATATAAAGTTATCCATAATCTAAACTGTTCCAGATATCTTTATGTACTCTAGGGTTAAACCCCCTTAATTTCCAGAAAAGTTTCGTATGATCATTATAGTCTTTGTTACTCCTATTATAGCAAAGTGCTCTACTAATGAATAGAATTAATGTGCTTCTTTAATTCTTATAGTAAAACTCACCATTTAAAAGTCATGTTTAATGATGAATCAACAGAAAAAGAAAGTAAAGAGACAATCCCCTTTAAAATAGCACCCAAAGTAATAAAATACCTAGGAATAAAGGAGGTGAAAGAATTACACAAGGAGTACTATAAACCATTGATGAAGGAAATTAAAAAAGACTTTAAAAAAGGGAAAGATATCCCATGCTCCTGGATTGGAAGAATCAATATTGTTAAAATGGTCATACTGCCCAAGGCAATCTACAGATTTAATGCAATCCCTATCAAATTACCCAGGACATATTTCACAGAACTAGAACAGATCATAATAAAATTTATATGGAATCACAAAAGACCTAGAATTGCCAAAGCATTAAGAAAAAAGAAGGGCTGGAGGAATAACTCTCCCAGACTTCAGACAATACTATAGAGCTACAGTCATCAAGACAGCATGGTATTGGTACAAAAACAGACATATGGACCAATGGAACATAATAAGAGAGCCCAGGAATGAACCCACAAACTTTTGGTCAACTAATCTTCGACAAAGGAGGCAAGAATACACAACAAAATACAGACAGTCTCTTCAGCAAGTGGTTTTGGGAAAACTGGACAGCAGCATGTAAATCAATGAACCTAGAACACTCCTTTACACCATACACAAAAATAAACTCAAAATGGATCAAAGACTTAAGCATAAGACAAGATACAATAAACCTCCTAGAAGAAAACATAGGCAAAACATTATCTGACATACATCTCAAAAATGTTCTCCTAGGACAGTCTACCCAAGCAATAGAAATAAAAGCAAGAATAAACAAATGGGACCTAATTAAACTTACAAGCTTCTGTACAGCAAAGGAAACAATAAGTAAAACAAAATGACAACCTAAGGAATGGGAGAAAATTTTTGCAAATGATGAAACTGACAAAGGCTTGATCTCCAGAATATATAAGCAGCTCATACGACTTGATAAGAAAAAAACAAACAGCCCAATCCAAAAATTTTGCTTGTTTAGGCAGAAGACCTAAACAAGCAATTCTCCAAGGAAGAAATACAAATGATCAATAGGCGCATGAAAAAAGGCTCAATATCACTAATCATCAGAAAAAGGCAAATCAAAACTATGATGAGATATCACCTCACACCAGTCAGAATGGCCATCATTCAAAAGTCCACAAATGACAAATGCTGGAGAGGCTGTGGAGAAAAGGGAACCCTCCTACACTGCTGGTGGGAATGCAGTTTGGTGCAGCCACTGGAAAACAGTATGGAGATTCCTCAAAAGAGTAGGAATAGACTTACCATATGACGCAGGAATCCTGCTCCTAGGCATATATCCAGATGGAACCCTACTTCACAATGTTCATAGCAGCATCATTTACAATAGACAAGACATGGAAGCAGCCTAAATGTCCATCAACAGCTGACTGGATAAAGAAGCTGTGGTATATTTATACAGTGGAATACTATTCAGCCATAAAAAGACAACATAATGCCATTTTGCAGCAACATGGATGTCCCTAGAGAATGTCATTCTAAGTGAAGTAAGCCAGAAAGAGAAAGAAAAATACCATATGAGATCGCTTATATGTGGAATCAAAAATAAATAAATAAATAAATACAAAACAGAAACAGACTCATAGACATAGAATACAAACTTGTGGTTGCCAAGGGGGCAGGGGATGGGAAGGGACAGAGTAGGATTTCAAAATTTGTAAATGCTGATAGGCATATGTAGAATAGATAAACAAGATTATACTGTATAGCACAGGGAAATATATACAAGATCTTGTGGTAGCTCACAGTGACAAAAAAATGTGACAATGAATGTGTGTTCATGTATAAGTGAAAAATTGTGCTCTATGCTGGAATTTGACACAACATTGTAAAATGACTATAACTCAATAAAATGTTAAAAAAAATTAAAGCAACTAAAACAAATAAATAAATAAATAACATGTTTAAACTTCTTGGTATTCTCATCAATAGATATCAACATAGATATCCGATGCCAATTTGTTGTACAAAATCAGATTTGACAGTGGCCAGTTAAGGGCACAGGCTTCAGAGGCTGATCCACTGGAGTTTGAATCCTGTCCCTGCTGCTTACCAACTGTGTGACCCTGGGCATGTAACCCAGCCTCTCCAAGCCTTAGGTGGTAATGACTTGATAGGGTTGTTGGGAGGGTACAGTTTATACTCATAAAACACCTAACACCTTGCCTGACACGTAACATTTACTTTTTTGGTTATGATATGTCTGGCAGTTACTTCTCCAATCACTAGTTGTTGGCTAACATATTTTCATGCTAAAGATGAACCATTTAAGAAATACTTTAAAGAAATTATGGTAAACTTGGTAGGAGTATGTTTTTCAGTGTTTATTGAATGTCCTCTGGGTCAGGGAGTGTGCTGAGTTAATGTTTTAGTCAGGCTCTTTGGGGTTGCAGGGACAAAAGACACATGAGAGTTTACTTCCCTCCACTGCCCTGCCGCGCATACATGCGGCCTCCAGGGAACGGGAACATAGGGCTTCACCACCCAGGGAGGTAGGAAAGTAGCACCAGTTGTCTAACAGCATAGCAGGGGCCCAGGTACAATACAACTCTTATGTTTACTTTTATTGCTTCTTCCCTTCTTCCCGTCTCTAACCACATCTTCCTTCTGACTAACTTCCCTCTCTTCTCCCTTATTTCTCTCTTATTGCTGCTAGTTACTACTTTTCTCTTTTCCTCAGTTTTGGTGGCCATTTTTCCTGCAGTGACCCACTATCCATGGATCTTGTGTTTAAACCCCCATAGAGAAAGAGTCTAGTTAAGAGGTACAGCACCATCCAGTGTAGAAGGTCTTTAGATCAGGGCACATTCTTGCACCAACCAACTGTGGACTGCAGGCTGGGTTCAAATGTGTAAAGAATGGTGCCCCAAGCATCAGACACTGCCCTCATCCGGGAGGCGGCTGTGGCTGGATAGGCCCTCTGACCTCGTGTAGGGTGCCTTTTGTGGCTAGACCAGGACATTTGGCACTGATGATAGAAGAATGAATAAGATGGGGTAACCTGTCCCAGAAGAGCTCCTGATGTGGTGAGGGAAGCAGATACTTCAGCAGATACTTGAGTTTCTGCTGTGTGATAATTAATATAAGCATACTGGGAGGGAGTGGCTAACTGCTGTAGAATGGTGGTAGGAAATTCTTTACTGAAGGCATATGATATGACAAAAAGTGTATTCCTGTTCAGGAAACAAATCATCTGCAAAGGCAGAGGGGTATGAAATATCTTAGTACGCTTATAAATGGAATATTTTAGTGCTGTAAGAAGAGGACAGTGGCTGACATTTAAGGGGCTCCAGGAAGAGGGTCTAGTATATGATACTAATGAGGTTAGTCAGAGTGTTAGAAGCAAAAGTAGGGAAAAACCATCTCCTACAAAACAAGGGAAGGGAGATCTGCAAGAGTGACAGTCCAGTCAACAATGCCTGGTGCCACAGTGGGTCATATAAAGGGAGGGTCAAGTGGCATCATTGAGGAGGGGCCATTGAACCATCTCATTTTTTAGCAGGCAAACTGTATAGGTCTAGAAAGAGACAGCCTAATCTCAGGCGGAAAAGCTTTGAAGTTTAGGTCAATCACAGATTCATTCTGAGGAATGTTTAGAAACCAAAAAAAGCAAGAAACCTCATGTTTTCTAAATAAACAGGAAAGGAGGATAAAGCTTAATCTGTAGCAATGTTTAAGTTTCTTATAATTATCTGGCTAAAATTTTATTGTTTATTTTTAAGTCTTCAAAGTATTTCCCAAAATATGTATGTTTGCTTTGCTAAAAAGACAGAAATATACAAGCTATTATTTTAGTTGAAATAACAAGTGTGGTTCTAGGTAATAGATGGGGCAAAAATAACTCTCCTAAACACTCATGCAGCTATCTGTTTAGATTAGTTTGTGTTTTAAAAAAAAGTTTCCTACTATAGCTATGATATTAATTAGATAAGATGACAAATCACTGCTGTATACATGCACCCACACATACATATATCTGGTAAAAAGAAAAAAACCTGTATATGTCTGATCCATAAAGACTATATGTTAGGACTGTAACAAAACATAAAAGTATCTAAGAAAAACTTGTTTTTCTTCCCCATTTGGTTTCAGTTTCAGAGATAAATGAAACTCAGTACTCAGGTATGGTTTTTTTCCTGACAAGCAGAAAGGATTCACTGTATATTTCATTTAATCGAAGACCCCATTGGCTATAAATTGTATCACTATTTTGTATACCATGAAGAAAGGAAATAAAATCCTGCCAATTAAATTACAACAACATTTGATTATAAGAGGCATTCAGATTTCAGAGATATTAAGTGTGAAAAATGCACATTTTAGAATTAATAATATACAATTATTATGAAGACATTAGAAAAAACACTTAGGTTTATATTTGCAGATCAATTTAGGAACGACAAAAATTGTTCTACAGAATAACATCTAAACTGCGAACCTAGTCTTAATTAAATACAGAACTAGAGAAAGATTAAATAACATGAATACTCATTAAGTTTTAAAACTGGGAAGGCCCTTAGGGCTGGCAAAGATGTTAATAAATGATCATTCATTTGATAATTGTTTTAATACCTGTTGTAAGCCAGACATGGTTAGATACTGGTTATACAGCCTCAGATGAAGCAGTTGTCCCTGCCCTCGTGGAGTGTCTGTGTGTAGGGGGGGGAGGGGGCGGTTGTTACAGGTTTGCAAATTGCAATGAGCACTTTAAAGAACAGAGCTAAGAAAAAAAATGGAACTAGGGGTTCCTAACTGAGACTGGGAATGTCTCTAGGAGTTGAAGAAAAGCTAAATTAATGAGGTGAAAAGTAGAGAAGAAACAGCCTGTGCAAAAGACCTGAGCCAGGAAAGATGTTGGAGTTTTTTAGGCAATGAAAAAAACAGAAGGGTGAGCAGAGGTGGGTTCTGGGTGACTTCAGCTGAGGTAAGACCAGTTGGTGCAGGGTTTCATAGGCCATAACATTTTGGATTTTAGTCTAACCCCAGGGGGAAAACCCCAGGGGGAGACTTTTAATGGGGAAGTGACCTTGGCTGCTCTGAAGTCTGGATTGGAGTAAAATTCAAAGTGAAGGAGCCCCTTAGGAGTCTATCACTAATTCAGACCAGCTAAATTGGCAACTTGACCTGGGTGTTGTGAATGGAAGATGTATTTTCTTGAAGATAATTTGTCAGTATTACCAGAAGTCTTAATTTGTGTACATTTTGACCCAGTAATTCCATTTCAGGGCATTTATTCTAAAGAAATAATCTTAGATGTGTGCAATAGTTAAAAGTTAAGCTACTACTATGTTCATCCTCTGTTCTTTATAATAAGAAATAGGCTTGAAAGATTATAGTATTTTTCAAACAAGTGGAAAGAAGAGGCAAATCATGCTAACATTAAGGAGGCCACATCATTCAGGAAGATTTGTTTAGATAGGCGAGTCCTCTGTGTGTTAGAGTGGGTACCAGGGAAGGAGACTGAAAATACAGAACTTAGAAGAGATACTCATAAAGCAAATTTAGGGGAGGAGAGACTTTTAGGATCAATGGGAAGCACAAGCACCTTTGTCAGGGAGTACAGGAGTTTCTCCTGTACAAATGCACTGCAGTTCTACAGGGTGACTTATTTTGAGAACTAGCCTGGGAACCTAGCCCCACCTTATAACATTGTTACTGGGGGGAGGGGGTCAGGGGGAGTGCTTTTCAAACCAGAGTTGGGAGTAAATTTTTAGTATGCAGTCAGCCCATAAATTTGGTTGCCTATATAAATCTGAGCGTCCCTGGATAAGTATTGACTAAGCAGGATAAACTGAGAAAACATTTCTCTCTCTCTCTCTGTCCTCTCTACTCCCTCCACCTCTCCCTCCTCCCTCCTCCCTCCACCCTTCCCAACCTCTTCTCCCTTCTTTTCTGCTTCCTTCCTTTCCCTCACCCTCTCGGCCACCTCTCCCTTCTCTCTCTCCTGTCTCTTCTTCCCCTCTTCCTTTCTTCTCCCCTTCCCTCCCTCCTGATCCACCCCTAACATTTACACTTTATGATATATTCAGAACAGGAAAAATAGCCAAACACTTCTAAGTAAATAAGAAAATCAAATTCCCTTCCTTCCTTCTCATATTGCCTCTTTCTTTGTGACAATTTTTATATGTGTGGTAGAAATCATTTTAATGCCCATTTGCAAGTTTCAAATGTTATGTGTTCTTTGCATTCTTTAAAAATATCTAGGCTAGTCTCTGGCACAGAGGTATTTAACATACTGGTTTCCTCTCCCCTTACAGTACTGATGCTTCTGTAGAACTAGTTAACTATTTCCTTTCTAGTGCATATTTCGTTTTAAGTAGATTTTTTTTTTTTTTTTTGCTGGTTCTCTGAAAATACTCATGCTTTATAGTTAGGATTAGTGGAAAATTCCTACAGGATTTTGAATTTGACTTTTTGGTGAGCTGGTGGTTATCGTCTCTGGTATTTCCTTGACTATTTCCTTTTCCTATCAGTGTTATAAAAAAAAAATTTTCTGTAGCCTTATAGAATTTCCAAAATAGTTACTGAAGTTAGCTTAGTATTTTAAAAATTGTTACTTCCCCCAGAATGCAGTGCTTTAACTGTTTCTTATAAACCAAGTTTTAAAATCCATACCTATATATATTGTGTTGCATATAGATCTGCATATGGATATGAGTGTATTCTGAAATTTGTGGATGTTTTACCCATTAGGTAAAATTAGTTTGTAGAATTAGTTCTCAGAAGTTACCAGCTTGTAGGTTATTTCATTCTGATAATGCCACATTATATATGGAATAAAGATCAAAATTTTTGTATCAGATAATTTTTACTCTCTACATATAGAGTACCCCAAGTGCTTTATCATGTTCTGAGAAAATAAATTAAATCATTTAGGCTTTGAAAAAACATCGTGAGGTCATAGAAGGTGTAGTTAGGTTTCACCTAGCTTATTAAATACTTATTTAGCTTATTTCAGAAAATGAGCATATTCACCAGATTTTATCTGTATTAACTTAAATTATTGGGAATCTGGGGTAAAGAGTAGAAAATACTCTTCTAAACATTTGTCTCTAATATGAGCATGCTAGAGTGGTATAATTAGAAACAATGCAGTTTTCATGAATGTATTAATGCAGTGCTTTAATGTCTTAGGATGCATTTTATTAACTACCTAGAAACAAAGGTCTGCATTAATACTATTAGTAAGCATGCACTTTCTAAATAGAACCTTTCTTTTTATAGGCATTAAACTCACGTTATCAGGCAACACTCAACACTATCCACATTGTAAATGCAACAGTAGAGTAGTATATGTTTCACAATGATATTTTCATATCTTGCTTAAATCATTGGAGTTTTTAGCAGTTATCTTTTTAGCTTTACATGTCCACTGAAAGTATGAATAGAACCGTGCTGTTCTATTTGTTCTCAGAACTATTTTTCATATATACATCTCATGCTCCTTGTTTCTCCCTCCATTTTAGTCGCGAGATGGAGAATAAAGAAACTCTCAAGGGGTTGCACAAGATGGATGATCGCCCAGAAGAACGAATGATCAGGGAGAAACTGAAGGCAACCTGTATGCCAGCCTGGAAGCATGAATGGCTGGAAAGGAGAAATAGGAGAGGCCCTGTGGTGAGTGGCTATGGGTTACCTGCTATAAGAAAGAAAGCGTAGGAGGAAATGGAAAATTAAGCATAAAAAGATCCTCTTATAAGCCTTTTTTCCCTTCTTTATTTTAAATGCAGTAGTTTTATTTGCTTTGAGATCCTGGCCACTTGAACAGAACATTGCTAAACTATGCTCATTAAGCAAACCATTCTAGGAACTAAACCCTTTGGTTGGGTGGGAGAGGTAATGCTTAAAGCAACACTGCCCTCTAATGTCAGCATCTAAAATCCTTTTATTAGAGATTTATCTTGTACTTAGAACGCAAAAAAGAAAAGCAATTTTTCTAGTTTTATTTTGATGTTTTATTTTTAAGGTAAGGTCTAAGGATCTTAATTCCAAATCTTCTAAAGTAATGTATGACAACATTTTAACTAGTTCATAAAGCGTAAATGAATTAAATCTGTGTGGGTAAAAACAGTCTTACATTTATGGTTTATAAAGTAATAGTAAATAAAAGCTGATATATTATCTGTTGTATTTGTATAATATTGCATAATAAAAAACTCACTGAGTTCATTTCTTGTCTTATGTTCAAATTTACTTATTTTTTAAATATTTTAAGTGATAAAAATACTGGAATTTTAATTTAGGTGGTAAAACCAATCCCTGTTAAAGGAGATGGATCTGAAATTAATAACTTGGCAGCTGAGTCTCAAGGAGAGTGCCAGGCGAGCACTGCTTCCCCAGCGCCCAAAGGCCGACGCAGTCCTTCCCCCGGCAGCTCCCCATCAGGGCGCACGGTGAAATCAGAATCTCCAGGAGTAAGGAGAAAAAGAGTTTCCCCGGTGCCTGTAAGTTAATGTTTCAGCAAATATGTTAAGTTCCTACAGTTTTTAAACTTGTTTATAACACAGAAAAGATTGGCTAGCCATCTGTTAGAGCATCAGTTCTCAAAGTGTGATGTACAGGCTCTTGGTGGGGGGGGCCTGCCCTGAGATGCTTTCTATAGATCCATTAGGTCAAAATTAATTTTGTAATAAAATTGACATGTTATTTGCCCCTTTCACTGCATTGACAATTAAATGGTGGGTAAAGCTGCTGGTGCATTTGCCTGAATTAAAGCTATACCAGTAGACATTGTACTCTTCACTTGAGTATTTGGCAGACACTTTACTTAAGAATTAATATTCACTTCAAGGAAAACAACCATTAGGTTTTTTCACTAGTGGTAAAATTTGAGATTTTAAGCAAAAATTAGAATTTTGGAAAACTCGTATCTACCACTGTGAGCTTGATAGCCTCCCAATACTTAGACTTTTCTAGTAGGTCAATGATATCAAATTTGTATATTGCTCAATGAAATGTGTGAATGTTTGGAAGATCTGCATAACTCAGTAAACCAGAGTTTTCCGTATAACCAGTGCATGAAATAGGATCATTCTTGAGTAAAGTATGTAAGATCATTCAAAGTATGTAAGATATACCATCTAGATTTTATTGTAATAGTAGAAGAAATTTTTCTGTGGTTTCAGATTCCACATTACAGCCTCCTTTAAGAAAACACTCCTTTAATATTAGTATCAAAGAAGAATTTTCATTATTATTTGGGAAGGCTTACTTTTTCCAACTATTTATCTGTGTGAGGCCAGATTTTCTTCATGTTCTTTAACCAAAATATCATATCATAGCAGATTGAATGCAGAAGCATCAATGAGAATCCAGCTGTCTTCTGTATTAAGCCAGGCATCAAAGAGATTTGCAAAAAGATAGGTGCTAACTTCCTGAGACAGACAGACAGACAGACTTCTACTGGGAGAAATACAAGTTAAAACTTACTTTCTAACCTTGAAGAGCAAATGAGTAAATGGAGAAAATGACTGAAATATAGTGACCCCAGGGGGGAGATTTGGGTTTCCTTGGATTTGAGGTTGTTAGAGCATATTAATGCTTCAATAAGTAAATTTTAAGTAAAAATTTTACAGTAAAGCCCAAGATACTCAACAGTATTTATTGGCTTTATGTGGACACATAAATTACCTACTTTTTAAAAACTCAAAACAGGAACAATCATATATTAGCTTATGAATCTACATATTGGTCAGGAGTGTCTTATGTCTGCTCCTGTGGCATCTGCAGAAGCTACAGTATCCATGACTGCTTTTTCACTTGCATGTCTGGTCCTTCAGCTGGAACAGTTGGGGCTGTTGGCATCTCTTATAGCATGGAAATTGGGTAGCAATAAGTATTTCAAGGTAGGAAAGCACATGGAACAGATTATCTCGTACAGCCCTTAGAAGAAACCAACCCTGCCAGCACCTTGATCTTGGACTTAAGTCTCTGGAACTGTGAGACAATAAATTTCTGTTGCAGAAAAAAAAAGTCTCTCAAGAGGGCAAATTCCAATGTGGAAGCTCTTTTGCCACCCCCTTGCATCTTGTTTGCTAGTCACTCATTGCCCAAAGCTAGTTACGTGCCCAAATCCAGAATTAAAATGATAGGAGACTACAGAAGGGTGTAAATATTGGGAGCTGTAGTTCACAGGGGCCATCAAAGTAAAAGACTACCACAAGTATATACAGAAGTGTGTCTCCCCCTGTGGGATATATGCTAGATAAAGTTACTCCCTTATTCTTTTTAACAGCCACCTAGCATTTCATTATTTGGATAAATCATGGCTTATTGGATGAACTACATACTAATGAGCATTTATGCTCCTCCTTAACTTTCATTACTAAAAAAATAATGCTGCAAAAATATTTTTATGCAATGTGTCATTTTGTACATCTGTGAGCATATCCGTAGTCTGAATACTTAGCAAGTCCAATAGTGCATACATGTATGCCTGGTTTTGTTTTACTTTTTAGTAACTGCCTATTAAAGAATAATGGTTTTATTAAGATACAATTCATACACTATACAATTCATCTGTTTCAGTTGTACCATTCATTGGGTTTTGGTATATTCACAGAGTTGTAGCCATCCCTACAGTCAATTTTAAAACATTTTCATCACCCCAACAAGAAACCCCAGACCAGTCTCTCCCCAGGCCTAGACAACCACTAATCCACTTTCTGAGTCTATATTAAATTTTCCTATCTTGGACATTTTATATAAATGGAATCATATAATATGTATAATCTTCTGTGATTAGCTTCTTGCACTTAGCATCATGTTTTCAAAGTTCATCCATGGTATAATTTGTAATCAGTACTCTACCAATTTTAAATTGTAGAATAATATCCTATTGTATGGGTATACATACTTTGTTTTTCCACTCATCAGTTGATGGACATTTGGTTTACACTTTTAGCTATTGTGAATAATGCTACTGTGAACATTCCTGTACACGTTTTTATGTGGACATATCTTTTCATTTCTCTTGGGTTTGTACCTAGGAGTGGAATTGCTGGATCGTGTTTTCCAAAGCAGTTGCACCATTTTACATTCTCACCAGCACTGTATGCGGCTTCTAGTTGCTTCCTGCTCTCACCGATATTTTTTATCTTTTAACTAGTTAGGCATCAAACTAGAATTTCCACTGGGCATTGATGAAAAGACCAAGTTCTAGAGGAATCAGTGGAGTAGAGTGAGAGTGCTATATCACCCTCACTATAGGAGAGTTTTCATCAGCCTCCAGTAAGATGTCTTAATTTGGGAAGAGTCACTTGCCATTAGTTCTCCACAGGGTGTACCATGGGAGGAATTTCTTGGTGCTGTTTGTAAATTACCAGTCACAGAACAGCATTTGGTAAATGCATTAAGTGGAAGGCAGGGAATTGGATGCTTAATTTTTTTCACTAAAAAACAAGGCATTTTGCCTGCTTATGAGACAAATTTCTTACGCTTTTTATTTTGGTTTACAAAATACTTTAAAAAGAAGTCAGATATTTATAATTTGTAAAATTACCACATAGTTGGCTCTCTTGGCCAAAGATTTATTATTAGGTGTGTGAGATTTTAGAAGTTTACTCATGATAACTATGTCAGACAAAAGCATTTGCAAATGCATTTTGTCGCATCTTGGGCCATTTTTTCAGAATATAAAATGCTACATGGCTTTTTTGGGGTCATTGTTTCTTATCGAGAAATGAGCAAGTAACCTAACTTTAAAAATGTTGTGAAGTTTCAGAGCGGGAGAATCACACCACCTCGAAGAGCGCCTTCACCAGATGGCTTCTCACCATATAGCCCTGAGGAAACAAACCGCCGTGTAAACAAAGTGATGCGGGCCAGGCTGTACTTACTGCAGCAAATAGGACCCAACTCTTTCTTAATTGGAGGAGACAGCCCAGACAATAAATACCGCGTGTTTATCGGGCCTCAGGTAGGATTCATCACCATTTTATATTTTATTGGTATCTGGTCCTAATTCAGATTTATACACTATAACATTCTTAAATTTAGATCAATTATGTAATTCTTGTAAAGGGAGTTTAAAATATATTTTGGAAACTAATAAACATATTTATTTAATGTATTTATGAAGGGTTTTACTAGGATTTAATACACGTCAGAATAAAATTAGGTCTATTTAATAAACCAAAAATAAGAGATTAATTAATGGAGATAGCTGTGGGCTTTTCTTGCATATCCTTATATATATTATTCTATTAAGGATAAGAAGCAAATTAATAGAAAGTTTAGTATAATAAACTTGGAAATACTTTAAAAAGGATCAAGTTAGGAGTTTTCATAGAACCAAATTAGGAATTCTAATAGAATCGCAGAGTTATTAAACCCTAAGTTGGTTTGTTTGTTTTAAACTCTTTAGAACTGCAGCTGTGGGCGTGGAACATTTTGCATTCATCTGCTATTTGTTATGCTCCGGGTATTTCAGCTAGAACCTTCAGATCCAATGTTATGGAGAAAAACGTTAAAGAATTTTGAGGTAATTTTTAATAAATGCTTTAGAATAAAATTGTCAACAAATTTTTATGGTATATTCCTGAAATTTTTCCATGAGCTCTGAATTTAAATAAACAGTGGTCATTTCAAAGGTGTGAAAGTATGTAAGATTTACTTGATATTTGTAAATACTTCTCTTATCATCTATTGACTAATTAGGTTTTTCTTATAGACTGAAAAAAAGTAAACACTGACCTGCTGTAAAAATACTGTCCTTAGTAAGCTGTATGTATTCTTACTTTTGAAGCTCTTGAATTGGCTTTATGAAAAACTTATTAAATAAAAGGCAAATAATTCAACTCTTCATATGTGTATCATGGCACAAATATCATTGTTACTGTCTTTTTTCAATGTTAGGTTGAGAGTTTGTTCCAGAAATATCACAGTAGGCGTAGCTCAAGGATCAAAGCTCCATCTCGTAACACCATCCAGAAGTTTGTTTCACGCATGTCAAATTCTCATACATTGTCATCATCTAGTACTTCTACATCTAGTTCAGAAAACAGGTTAGTACTTTTTAAGGAATTAAAAACATTAATCCAGTGTTACTTTTTAATTTTAGGGATAATTTCTATAAGTATATACTTGTTAAGTTGCTCTAAAATGATTTAACTATTGAATCTTGGCTTTCAAGTTAAAATCAAGGGTAAAAAATATTAAAGGTCATCTGAGATATATATATATATATATATATACTTTATGTGTTGAAAACTACAGTGTTGAAAATAGTACCTTAAATATCAGAATCTAATAAATGTCCATGTCATAAGAAAAATAACGTGGTAGGTAAAAAAATAAGTGGCTACTGTTTATCAGTCATTACTTTGTGCTAAGCACTTAGTATGTTGTCTCATTAGGTAGTTTTTATCACTTTTGCAGATAATGAAGCTGAGGCATTATGTAAATGTTTTTCAAGGCAAAGTGATTATCCAAAATCATTTCCAAATACAAGATTTTTAAGTTTCATGACATCCTAATTTCTTTCATAGATACTCTCAGGGAATCCTCATTACAGTCTATTTCATCTGTGAGAACATAAGCAGACTCTTCTAAACAAAGAGAATAATAAGTTGTCATTAAGAGATATGGTAGCTGTTAATCATAGTTATTACTTAAAATCTGCAGTGCTTCTCAAACTTTTCCATTGCCTAGTTACTGAAAAGAATAAACTCATAACCCTGAAGGATCTGAAATGCAACCCAGTATGACAGGTATGAAAAAATTAGAGTACTATCATAAAAATTCACATGAGTTTTCTTTCTTTTCCAAGATTTCCTTATTGGTTTTAATGTAAAAATGAGTTTCTTAAAAATTACTCCAGAAAGGACTGCTACTTCTCTTAGGAGGGCACCTCCCATGTGTTCCCAGGCACCCCAGTCTGAGAAGCAGTGGTCTAAGTGATTAAGTCCCATTTTCATCCCATCAATCTTTTAAGTATTGTAAGTACTTCAAAATTCATGAAGAATAGAAAGTGGTGGTATCAGGACAAGGGTGTGATAAAGAATTGAGAGATTTTTTTCATCTGTGGAAAAGTAAATGTTTGAATTTTCTTAGTTTTTATAAAGTGAATTGATTTTAGAATGGGGGTTTTGTGAGTTTTGGGAGACATTAGAGATTTTCTACTTTACATGGTTCAAATGATAAATGAAGCCAAAAGAGTCATTTGAACGAACCTGAGTATCTTGACTTCTAGTTCAGGACTCTTTTCTCTTACTCCTCATCTCTTTCAAATAGAATGAAAAGGTTAGCTTTATTTCTCAAGCTTCCTGACCCAAAACTACTCTAGAGCATTTCTCCTTTTGATATTTCTGTAGCTTTTTATTTTGGAAAAAATTAATAAATGCTTAAAACCAGGTAGCAAAAGTTAAAATAGAAAGTTTCTCTCCAAGATGAAAAAAAGTACCCTCTAAATAGCGCTGGCCATAATTTGGGAGTTTGATTCATGTGCATTGGCAGTATCCCAGGGGGAAACCACAGAAATTGTAATCTTATTACTGTTTCATGTAATCACAAATTTTTATATCTGAAATAAATATTTTAAGACTAAAATCAGTAAAAAAGAGAACAAATTAATCTGGAGGTCTTACTGCTGCATTAATTTTAAATGGTATATAAGAAACAATAAAAAAGATAATTGGGACAAATTGAATATGCTTATAAAAAATAACTAATAAAACCTTACCAACAAAATAAAAGCTGCAAACAGAAACCTGGCATCCAGTACATAAATGGGTAAAGGGCATGAAGAGAATTTTCACAAAAGAAGAATTTCAAGGGGCTAAGAAACATGTGAAAATTGTCCAGACAACTTAATAACTAAGGAAATACTCATTTAAAAAATATATATGGATGTCAGATTTATTTACAGAATTAAATCCTTTGTAATGAGACAGTTCAGTTCTTCTAAGGATATGCTTTACTGTATAAAAAAGTGGTATAGCCTCTCTGGAAAAAAGTAATGTGACTTTTTAAAACATTTATATTCATTGATCCAGTAAATGTACTCTTACTGGTGGTGGGAATCGGATTAAAAATTGCTGTATGTTAATAGGAGAAATACTTCTTAAATGGTTTAATTAGATGGTCCTAAGTAAGAATTTCTAATTAATTTTTTCATATTCTAAAGAAGCCAAAATTGTTTTTAGCATACGGCATTATAAATTCGGTGTTATGTTCTTACATGTTTAATGCTTTCATTTCCCCTTCCTTACAGTATAAAAGATGAAGAGGAACAGATGTGTCCTATTTGCTTATTGGGCATGCTTGATGAAGAAAGTCTGACAGTATGTGAAGACGGCTGCAGGAACAAGCTGCACCACCACTGCATGTCAATTTGTATGTGGCTCTTTTTCTCCCTGTGTTTACCCAACACAGTTACCGTATAAGCTATATTATTTAGGATTTTAACATGGCCTTTGGGGAGACTGGTGAGAGAAGAAGAGAAGCATGTCTAGGTCCTATGTGAAGTTTTCAACAAACTGGTGTTTAAGATCTCTTAGGAGGTGAGCGGTGTGAGTGAAGAAATGTTATAAACTATGATTCGTGTGGTAATGGAAGGCGTGCACAGAATTAGAAACAACTCTGATCTGGAAGGTGCACGTGGAGGAAAGGGAGTAAAAGAAGACCTAGGCAGGCATTACAGAGAGGGCGACATCAAAGCAACTTTTGGAATAGCACTACCAGGTTATCAAGTGGGCAGAATGTTTTGTAAAACAGTAAACAGAGTACATGTTGTATAACTAACAAAACAGCATTTGCAAAAATTACAAGCATCAGAATAATTTAACATGCTGTGCCTGCCTGCTTTTAGGTAAACATATATCAGATGATTTTTCTGAGGTTCCTTCCATATAAATCCTGTACTAGCTATTATGAACAATTATTACAAAAATATTTAATGTTAAACATTTATATTTTTGTAAGTTTTTTTCCTTTAATTTTTCAGGGGCAGAAGAATGTAGAAGAAATAGAGAGCCTTTAATATGTCCCCTTTGTAGGTCTAAGTGGCGATCCCATGATTTCTACAGGTAACCGTCTTGAATTAATGATTTGAGTTATGTTCAATAAGAAATAAAATTGTTCTCAAAGTGTTATTTAAACCTGGTAATTATTTTTAGCAAGCTTTGTTAATTTTTTATTTAGCCACGAGTTGTCAAGCCCTGTGGATTCCCCTTCTTTGCGAGCTGCACAGCAGCAGACCACACAGCAGCATCCCTTGGCTGGATCACAACGAAGGAATCAGGAGAGCAATTTTAACCTTACTCATTATGGAACTCAGCAGATCCCTCCTGCTTATAAAGATTTAGCTGAGCCATGGATTCAGGTAACTCGTTCTTATTCTTCATTTCTCAAAGAAGCATTTATAGACTAATTAATGTAGTTGTCTCCTAGTTGTTTATAATATGAGAATGTACTTTTGCTTGCCTCCATCATGACTCTTATTCCATTGAAAAACTTTAATTTTACCTTTGGTGTTAATACTATGCCACTTATTATAGAGCTTAAACTGCAAAAATTCTTTGTAGTCTCACCTCCCACCTTTAGAAACATCTCTTTCTGAACAGACATAAAAAGTTATCCAAGGATAGACACTAGAACCACTTGTTCCAGTGTTTAATCCCATTCCTGTGAATAATTGCTGTCATTTTTCTTGTTTGTTGCCATTTAAACTCAGTTTCTCCTTTCTGTATTCTCATGGCATATGTTAGGTACTTAATAATTGCTAAGTGGATGAATAAGAAAAAATATGTGGTATTTACCTTATATTAGTCATTTTTATTTGTAAGGACAGTTTCCATTCCTTGACTGTCTCTTCTGCTTAAATGCTTTTTCATTCCCAGGAAATCAGATTATCTGTTGGTTGGATTCTGATGATTTTGTTGTTGTCTGCTTAGTCCATTACTTTTTTTTAATGTAGAGTTCAAAACCAGATAATCTCTCCAGTAGACAGTAGTAAAGTAAAATATTTTTGATAATCTGGTAAATTCTGTTTAAAAATATTAAATTTGTAAACAGACACAATAACTCATTAAGTTTGTATATCAGTAAAATTTATTTCCATTTCTTTTTTATGATCATTAGAGTCCTGCAGCTTTTGAATTCTCTTTTCTCAGCATGTTAAAAACCTAATATGAATCTAATAAAATTTGTCAACTTAATAAATATACCCTATTTATCTCATTCATTAATGGTATTTAACATAGGCTCTCACCTGCCCCTTGAGTCCTCAGGAAAACTCTCAAGTTGGTAACTGAGCTGTTGGATGCCATTTTTTTGAGGCAGTGGTCTAGTTTGTTCTGCTAAAGCTTAGGTTGGACTAGGCTATATATTCCTAGTTTTTAAAATTAGAATATCATATAAGACATAATTAAGACTTAGATAGGGTATGCTATTTAACACTGCCAGGCATATAATAAATTCAAATATTCTAATTGATTTATTCTCCTTTACTTATCACTTTAAAACAGAACACATGAAAAATATGTTGTGATTTGTTTTCCCCAAAATTGTGTTTATTCAACTCTAATGTTCAGAAATTTTTCCTATAATATCTTATCTTAGGTATTAAGTTTACTTTTAGCTAACTGGTCCATAATGTCAAGACATGAACCCTTTCTTTCCTTTAGGGACTCTCTGGCTTTGCAGACATGGTGATAATAACTGTAATAATATGTACTTTAATTATATCCTTATCTTTTGCTGATTTCATCATAGAATGCTTTTCTTTAGTCATTTGATTTTTTTCCACTCCATTCATTGTAGTTTTTTTACAGTTTTTTTTTAACCTTTTTGTACAAGACAAAAAATTAGGTAAGCACCATTATCATTGGTAGGAGAAATCCTCTTATCTCTTGAATACCCGCCCAGGTGCCTTTCTTGATTTGGCTTTTTTTTTAAATCTTGCTTCAGTTTTTTCTCTGTAAACTACCTTAATATGAATACAAATTTGGGGTTCTTCACAGATTTGTTTGTTTTGTGGTAAGCATAGGAGTACAGAAATGCATATATATCCATCTACTTAATGTTCATTCTCTTCATTTTACTTGAACTAATAAATGTTAAGGACTTTTGATAATTACCAGCTAAACTTGAATATAAAATTCCTCCTTATTTATGTATTTGGAAATTGTATAGTATGGTGAAGATTTAAGAAATGTCCGGTTTCCCTCTGGTAATTAAAAATCATGCTTAATTCAAAATACTTTAGGTTCATTAGTTTTTCTTCACATTGAATTCATTTTGTTTGTTTTTGATAGGTATTTGGAATGGAACTCGTTGGCTGCTTATTTTCTAGAAACTGGAATGTAAGAGAGATGGCTCTCAGGCGTCTTTCCCACGATGTTAGTGGGGCTCTGCTATTGGCAAATGGGGAGAGCACTGGAAATTCTGGGAGCAACGGCGGAAGCAGCACGAGTGCTGGAGCTGCTAGTGGGTCTTCCCAGACCAGTATCTCAGGAGACGTGGTAGAGGCATGCTGCAACGTTTTGTCAATGGTCTGTGCTGACCCTGTCTACAAAGTTTACGTTGCTGCTTTAGTAAGTAGCTTTATTCTGTAACCATAGTATTGTGGGTTTGTTTGGGTTTTGGGGTTTTTTTTTTTTGATGGTTGTAGATATCATTTTTACAATTCAGTAAAATGACTTTATCTGATTTCAGAAAATCCAAATTTTGTTTTTATTTCATAATGCCAGGAAACTGCAATTTTCCATTTAATCTCTTCCTTTGGATTTTACTGTTTTAATCTGTTGAGGTTTTCTTATATGCTGTTTACTTTTCTCCCCTTAAGTAGCAATATTTTGCTGTTCATATCTTTACATTTGCCTTACCTTACACATGAGCAAGTTAAAAATTCTTTATGGGTAGGATAGCAAAGCAATCAAAGTTACTTTGATGTTTTTAAATTTGATATTAGCAGACATTAAGAAGAACTGATTTTTAATAAACATTGTTGTATGGAAATTCAGAAGCCTTTTGGCAAGAGAGGATTCCATGACATAGATTACTGAGTTGTTTTTCTAGTTCAACCTGTTAGAAGTTGTCTTTTATGAGTGGGACGGAATGACGAGGAGGCTGTTTTGTTTGTAATTTCAGAAGCTAATTTGACTTTCCCCATTTTGTGTATATATATCTTTAGAACAGGGTTTCTCAACCTCAGCACTTATTGGCACTGACACAGATAATTATTTTCTGGGGGTTAGGGGTGCTGTATTACACATTGTAGGATGTTCAGCAGCATCTCTGGCCTCTACCCACTAGATACCAGTGGCAACCCTCTCCTCTCCCCAGTTATGACAACCAATGTCTCCAGGCATTGCTGAGTGTCCTCTGAGGGTCAAAATTGCTCCCAGTTCAGAAACACCGCTTTAGAATAATTCTTATCTCATTGTTTTTTTTTTTTTTAACTCAGTCATCTCTCTGCTTCTCAATCTTTTTCTAATCCATGCTATAATAGCTGTACCGGATGAATCTTTTTGAGAGGTAGAGGTAGTATAGCATGGCAGTTATGAGCATTAGTTTGGAATCAGAATTAAGTCACCTTACAATTAATCATCCCAACTGGGATACTTGAATAATCTACTTGTTAATCTGGATGTGTGGTCAAGATCATAGAGACCTTGATTCAAATTCTGGTCCTCTGGTTTGCTAGCAGTGTGATTTTAGCACTCTTAAACTTTAGCTCTCTCACGTATAAAATAATGAGAATATTTATCACTTAGGTTTGAAATGAGATTGTGTAGAACTCTCTAGCCATAATATCTAGTACACTGTAAGAATGTTGAATATACAGTAGCCATCATTATTCCTTAACTGCTACTTTGATTATTCCCCATCTCAGAAACCTAAGGTTTCTGCTTCTTCAGCAGCATTTCCTAAAGCATATTCTCTGGAAGTTTGGCAGGATTATGAAAAGTTCCCTGAAGAAGGAGTTCTGTGTTCAGTTAAAATGGATGAACACTGAATTACATGAGGTGAAATGGGTCTGTTCACTGAAAGGCTTCTAGGAACCTTCAATAAGTTAGCATACATTGAGAATCTATAAAATCATGGGGTAAGATGCATTAATTCCCAATTTTATCTTACCATGGTCTGTTTTTTTATGTAGCATCTGGAGGGACCAGCATACTACAGAATACTATAGAAGAAGACCAGTTGTTTTGGTTCAACTTTTTACCCCTTCTTACTATTTTCCAACACAAACCTTCAGACATACTTAACTGCTCAATATCCTGCCTTTCTGTCTGGTTATTTCTTACTAAGTTCAGATAGTTTCCCACTGAGTTTGTGAGCTCCTGGAGTTCAGGGACTCTGTGAATAATACTGTATTCTGATTCCCCTACAATTATTTAGTGTGCCAGGCACAATGGAGGCAGAAATATTCTTGCCCTTAGAGCTCTCTCTTCCCTTTCTCCCCTCCTTGCCCTTCTTTTTTTCCCTCTTCCCCTTCCTCCCCACATGTCATTTTTTGATGAACCATTCGAAAGCTATGTGCAGGCATCATGACATTTCAAATACTTTAGCATGTATGTCTTAAGAACAAATACATTATTCTGTATAGCCACAATGCAGTCAAGAGACTCGGGAAATTTAACATTAATAACAATACTATTATGTACTATAAAGTCTATATTCAAATATACCCAGTTGTCCCAACAGTATCCTTTACAGCTTAACTGTAGACTTTATTCAGATTTCACGTTTTTCCATTCATGTCTTTTTTCTCTTTTTAGGATCCAATCCTGGATCTCACTTTGCATTTAGTTGTCATGCCCCCTTAATCTTCTCCCATCTGTGACAATCTCTCAATCTTTCCTTGTCTTTCATAGACCTTGTCACTTTTGAAGTGAATTGGCCAGTTAGTTTGAGAATGGTTCTCAATTTGGGTATATCTGATTTTCTCATGATTAGATTGTTTATGCATTTTTTTGCAAGAATTCCAGAGGTGATGTGCCCTTCTCAGTACATTGTATCAGGGGGTACATGGTGTCATTGTGTCTTATTATTGGTGATGCTAGCCTTCATCACTTGGTTAAGGTGCTGTCTACTGGGCACTGTAAAATTACTATTAAAAATTGTCTTGGGGGAGATACTTGGAGAGTATACACATATATCTTGTTTGTCTTCAACATTTGACCACAGATTTTAGCATGTCAGTGGATCTATTGGTGATTTTCTATTTTTCTTATTCCTTCTGTATCTTCTGTAAAAAGCTGTCTCTTCTCCCCCGTTTATGTATTTATTCACTTTTTTACTTATATCACCAAAACTCATGGGTTTTTATTTTATACTGTGAGTTATAATTTAGTACTATCATCTTTTATTTTGTTGCTCAAATTACTCCTGCTTTGGCCATTGGGAGCTCTTTCAAGTTGGCTTCTGTTCTCATTTTCTTTTTAAAATAACTTGTCATCTTGAAGTTAATTCAGACTTTTAAAAATTACAGAAATAGTTCCTTTCTACCTTATCTATTTCTTTATTCAGTTTTTTTATTTGTATCAGTATCAACTTGTGGATTCTTATTTTACTTATGGGTTATAATCTGTTTCTATCATTATTTATTTTGTTTCTCAGATTGTCTCAGATTATGCCATTGTCTCTGATGCTTTTTAAATGTAGTTAAACTGACCTTCAGTTTTCTCCTCCCAGAAAACATTGAGAGCCATGCTAGTATATACTCCTTGCCATAGTTTGGCAGAAAGAATCAAACTGCAAAGGCTTCTCCGGCCAGTTGTGGACACCATCCTAGTCAAGTGTGCAGACGTCAATAGGTAAGGCTCTGTTAATGAACTGCTTCAAATACTCTTTTATTAAAAGCTAGCAGGGACTATCATCAAGAAGTCTACAAATAATAAATGCTGGAGAGGGTGTGGAGAAAAGGGAACCCTCCTACATTCTTGGTGGGAATGTAAATTGGTGCAGCCACTACGGAAAAGTGTGGAGATTCTTTAAAAAAATAAAAATAGACTTACCATATGATCCATCAGTCCCACTCCTGGGCATATATCTGGAGAAAACTCTACTTTCAAAAGATACATTCATCCCAATGTTCATAGCAGCATGACATACAATAGGCAAGACATGGAAGCAACATGAATATCCATTGACAGATAAATGGATAGAGAAGTTGGGGGGGGGTGTACACAATGGAATATTACTCAGCCATAAAAAGAATGAAATCATGCCATTTGCAGTAACATGGAAGGACCTAGAAATTATCATACTAAGTGAAGTAAGTCAGACAGATAAAGATAAATATCATATGCTATAACTTACATGTGGAATCTAAAAAAAAAAAAGATGTAAATGAACTTATTTACATACCAGAAACAGACTTACAAACATAAAAAACAAACTATGGTTACCAAAGGAGAAAGGCAGGGGTAGGAATAAATTACAAGTTTGGGGTTAACATATACACATTACTATATATAAAGTAGATAAACAACAAGGACCTACTATATAGCACAAGGAACTATATTCAATATCTTGTAATAACTTATAATGGAAAAGAATCTAAATAGAAAATATATATACATATGTATAACTGAATCACTTTGCTGAACACTTGAAACTAACACAACATTGTAAATCAACTATACTTCAATAAAAAAAATAGCATGGAGCCTCACATCTAGTATTTAATATCTACTTATTAGATGAGGCTTCAAATATTGTTTTCTAATATGAGATTTGAAATTAATATGTAATACTTAAAGCTCTTTAAGGAGAAGAATTAGTGGCAAGTAAAACCAGGCTAACAAACTGCATGGACCTTCTCATTATTGTATTATGACTGATTCTCTTTTATTTTAAAGTAGTATCTTAAACTAAAATCCAATTGATAAGAAAAACAGCTGACATATGTATAACGTACAGTCTCATTGTAGAGAATGAGTTACACAAGATGGGAACCAATAAAATCATTATACCTACTTTGCATTATCAGAAACAAAAAAACAAACCCTTCCATTACTTTCTTTGCAATGGACTTTTACTCTGATTGTGACAATTTATGTCAAATAACAATACAACAAAAATTCCATAGATCCCTGCAATATCCTTAAAAATCAGCAAGGAACAGGAGTAACCCTAATTGGAGGTATGAAGAAATGAGGTAGGGAAATGAGGTATGGTGATAGTAAAAATGAGCACAAGCTATGCTTTTATTAGACCAATGATTATCTTACCTCCACCCCCTTTCCAAAAAGTGGGAGGGAAAGACCACTTTTCCTATAATAAACATAGCTACAGTACACACTTTTTTGGCAATTCATATCCCTGCAGATCAAATCTCTCTTGTTTTACCTCTGCCATTACACCCTTTTGGAGCTCTCTCAGTCCAACCTTGTCTTCCTCCCTAAGTCACATGTTGTAGTCTGTACAGGGTCTCAAAAATTAAGCACTTAACTTTGACTTGTTTCTCATCTCATGAAGTCCATCTTTTGCCTCCATTATTTATTCTCTACACAAGCCTACAGATTGTATTAGAAGTTTTCTTGTTGCTTAGAATACCGTAATATCTGAAAAACATTAAGCAAACTAATAAGTAATTTGCAGAATGCATAGACAAATCATTTCATTTTTTAATATTACAATAGATTTTTCTTTCTGAGAACTTCAGTGGTTTTGTAGCAGTTGTTGTGCTGCCCACTTTCTGAAATTTTAAAGTTAGGCTGTCTGCATAGTCACTTGAATGACTGAACATCATAAGAAATATGGTAAAGAGATTTTATGGTATTTGGAACTCACTCTGGCTATATAAGAGAATATAAAGGTTTTGGATGGGAAGATTTTGTTTTTAATTCAAGTGATCTTAGTGAAAATTCAGAAATCAAAATGTCTGAGTCTTCTTTATTTTAACAAGATATGATAATGAAAATAAACCTTTTATCTGGTTTGACATTTAAATAACACTTGCTGTCAAGAGCCAGTAGTGAATATTCTGTGTTTAACATAGAAGATAAGATAAAATTTATGAAATTAGATCTAATAATAAATATTATTCATGCTGACATCATTAATGTGATTTTAGTGGTGGAAAAGCAAACACTTCTGAAAACATTTTGTTCCCACCTTTTCACAAGGCATTACATCACTACATTACTACTCTCCTTTTAATGCATATTTATCCAAGATCCAAATCTGATATTGCTTCCTTTCATTTTTAGTCGCACAAGTCAGCTGTCTATATCGACACTACTGGAATTGTGCAAAGGCCAAGCAGGAGAGTTGGCAGTTGGCAGAGAAATACTTAAAGCTGGTAATAACTTTTTACTTAAAATTACTATAGCATGTTTTATCATTTTCCTGAGCAGACTGTCTAATCCCATGATTTCTGATAGGGCAGCTTCAGGATTTTGAAGTAATTTTGTAAATTGGCTCAGCTAACATTAGAAATAGGAATCTAAGAGAAGTTCTTTAAATTAATATAATTCAGAGTAGTTTTGTTGACCCTATACCATTTGATCATGTTTTGTTTTAGATTTTAATGTCACTATTTTTCAGTTATTTATTTTTACTTTACTTTTTGTAGGATCCATTGGTATTGGCGGTGTTGATTACGTCTTAAACTGTATTCTTGGAAACCAAACTGAATCAAACAACTGGCAAGAACTCCTGGGCCGCCTTTGTCTCATAGATAGGCTGCTGTTGGAATTTCCTGCTGAATTTTATCCTCATATTGTCAGTACTGATGTTTCACAAGCTGAACCTATTGAAGTCAGGTAATTTTTCTTCTGAAAATGTATTACTTTTCCTCTTCTTACCTACTTCATCCCACCCCCAGAGGAGGACACATTTGATTCATGAAAGACTCAGAAATTACAGAGCATATATAGGTTACTAATACCTTAATATCTGATTGACATAAACACCTGAAGTCTAGACTATCTAATTTAAAAGGTATGGATTCTTTGTACTGAAATGATTTTTTAATGTACAAGATATAAATTAGTACCATCTTTTTATTTGTATATATTTTACATTAATTTTAACTTGTTTCATAATTGAATGTGTTTTTTCTTTCAGGTATAAGAAGCTGCTGTCCCTCTTAACCTTTGCTCTACAGTCCATTGATAATTCCCACTCAATGGTTGGTAAACTCTCCCGAAGGATATATTTGAGTTCTGCAAGAATGGTTACTTCAGTACCCCATGTTTTTTCAAAACTGTTAGAAATGCTGAATGTTTCCAGTTCCACTCATTTTACCAGAATGCGTCGTCGTTTGATGAATATTGCAGATGAGGTGGAAATTGCTGAGGCCATCCACCTGGGCATAGAAGACACTTTGGATGGTCGACGTGACAGCCTTTTGCAGGCATCTGTCCCTAACAGCTATCCAGAAGCCACAGAGAACAGTTCCCTTGAGCACACAGACTATTTAGAGAAAACTGGAAAAGGATTATGTGCTACAAAGTTGAGTGCCAGTTCAGAGGACATTTCTGACCGACTGGCCAGTGTTTCAGTAGGACTTCCTAGTTCAACAACAATGGAGCAACCAAAGCCAATGGTTCAAACAAAAGGCAGACCCCACAGTCAGTGTTTGAACTCCTCTCCTTTATCGCATCATTCCCAATTCATGTTCCCAGCCCTGTCAACCCCTTCTTCATCTTCCCCATCTGTACCAGCTGGCACCATAACAGATGTCTCTAAGCATAGACCTCAGGGATTTGCTCCCTGCAAAATACCTTCTGCATCTCCTCAAACACAGCGCAAGTTTTCTTTACAGTTCCAGAGAAACTCTTCCGAAAACAAAGACTCAGATAAACTTTCCCCAATCTTTACTCAGTCAAGACCCCTGCCCTCCAGTAATATACACAGGCCAAAGCCATCTCGACCTACCCCAAGTAACACAAGTAAACAGGGAGATGCCTCAAAAAATAGCATGACACTTGATTTAAGCAGTAGTTCCAAATGTGATGACAGCATTGGCAGTAGCAGCAGTAGTAGTAATGCTGTTATACCCAGTGATGAGACAGTGTTCACCCCAGTAGAGGAGAAATGCAGATTAGATGTCAATACAGAGCTCAACTCCAGTATTGAGGACCTTCTTGAAGCATCTATGCCTTCAAGTGACACAACAGTAACTTTTAAATCAGAAGTTGCTGTGCTGTCTCCTGAAAAGGATGAAAATGATGATACCTACAAAGATGATGTGAATCATAATCAAAAGTGCAAAGAAAAGATGGAGGCTGAAGAAGAAGAAGCTTTAGCAATTGCCATGGCAATGTCAGCGTCTCAGGATGCCCTCCCCATAGTTCCTCAACTACAGGTTGAAAATGGAGAAGATATCATCATTATTCAACAGGATGTAAGTATAGCTCTTTAAGAGGTTGGAGCATTTCCTTGGATTGTGCAGAAATAAGTCTAATTCAGAAATACGGCTTTTAACGAGTTAACCATCAGAAGCAGGTTTTTCACATAAAATTAATTATACAACAGTGTTTGTATCATTATTTGAATAGAAATACTTGTTGCCCATTTCAAAGGCATTTCTGGTTGATTCTACAATGGTGATCACTTATGCATTTGACATTGGTCACCAACACTGTCCATTCAGAGGTCAAGTTTATAGGTGGTTTGGGAAGCAAGACTGAATAAGAGTAATATCTTGCCAGGCTAATCTCATGAACTCTTACTCTATTAACTTAACAGTAAAAAGATTGCTTTCATTTAATATGTAGACACCAGAGACTCTACCAGGACATACCAAAGCAAAACAGCCTTACAGAGAAGACACTGAATGGCTGAAAGGTCAGCAGATAGGCCTTGGAGCATTTTCTTCTTGTTATCAGGCTCAAGATGTGGGAACTGGAACTTTAATGGCTGTTAAACAGGTAAATATCTAGTGAGCATATAAATGATTAAAATTATAAAAATGAAACATGAGCAAATAAAAAAATAAAGGACATATCCCAACATGTAAATATTTTAGTTCTTTTAAATTTTCAGAAGCCTAAATTTCAAAGTAGATGTTGCCAAAGCACCAAAAGCATCATGAGTTCTATTTGAAAGTAGAAACATTACTGTTGTAGTAAGATGCACCATCAAGATGGTCCTTATAGAGGTTGTGTTTTTTTGTTTGTGCTTTTTTATGGTTAATAGAGGTGTGGTTTCATACTCCTTTCAGCAATGTTACTGGTACAGCATCATCTTGGGATTTCTGTGATTTACTTTTTATAGTAAGCATGCTTATCAAGATACGAAAATGATAAACCTTTCATTTTTAAGTCATGTTAGTCCTTCTCCTGTGATTGGGCATTTCTCATTTTTTACTGTCTTTGGATAGTTTTGAAGGATTGGCCATGTCCCACTATTTTTTTTTTAAATATTTCCTCATATTTCACTGCTTTTCAAGTTGGATTCTTACTATCTAAAAGAACTTGATTTGGTTTTTTATAAATTATCTATATTGTATCCATAAGCATAAATGCCAACTGCTATTAATATATAAACTAGTTTGGATTTGTCCACTTTAGATCAGATTGCTAGTGAAAATTATAAATTAAAAACTCATCAGAATTCAAAACTTTGTAAACATATTTATTGAAACAGGTAACATATGTCAGAAATACATCGTCTGAGCAAGAAGAGGTAGTAGAAGCATTAAGAGAAGAAATAAGAATGATGAGCCATCTGAATCATCCAAACATCATTAGGATGTTGGGAGCCACATGTGAGAAGAGCAATTATAATCTCTTCATTGAATGGATGGCAGGTATGTTCGTATTTTAAATTATAAATAGTAGTGCATAGATTCAGCTTTTCCCTTGATAGTAAACTTAGGAAAACCATTTAATGAACACTTATTTTTATTAAACAGTTTAGATTTCTAAAAGCAAATTGCCCCAACATAGTAGTATAAACTGTAAATATTTAGTCCTTCTTTAAATATAAATAAAATATTACCTTTACCTTTGAAGCTTATTCAGTGTTTCTTTTAAATGATTGTGTACCATTGTTTTATAGGAATAACTGTTTTAAGCCTGATATGATAAGATCCATATCTTTCCATCATTAATTGGACAGATTTAGGAGACATTTTAATATGACTGTAAAAATAAAATTGATTAAGATATAATTTGGAAAGGTAAACTAGCACTGAAGCATAATGTTGAACCTTGTCATCTACTTAAATAAAGACTGAGTTTTATTTTGTATTATACAGTATATACAGTAAAATAAATGACTCGGGACGTAATGAATACTTAAGTGCTCGATTTAACTTCTTAGATTTTTCAGATTGGAAGAATGTATTTCTATTTACAAATCAGTTCTTTAGTATATTCTCTGATGTTGGTTGTAGGTGGGTTGATGGTTATATATAGGTTGACTCTTATAAACACTTTTAAATGAGGCTTATTGAGTTTGTGACTTATTCCAGGTCAGAACTGGTAAACAGTAGGACATGAAGCCTGACTCTGAGTTTTCTAGTTCCTCCCATTCTTTTTACCTTCTGTTAAATGACATGTTACCACTGTTTACTTAAGTCATTAAGAAAGGCATTTTGGATACCTTGGTCAAAAAGACAGAGAGGTGAATTGTACATATGAGAAACAGTTCCATCCAAAATTGTTAACTTTTAAAGCTTTTTGAAATCTTGACCTTCCAGAAAACTAGTTTATGAGTGTTCTGTGAAAATGTCTCCTGACTGATTGGGTTCTGAGATTACTGGACTGTGTTAGGTTTTAAATTATTTTCCCTTCTGATGCAGATTATAAACTTAACATTTCAAACGTGAATGTGAGCTCATGCTGTGCAAGCTTATGTAACCAAAGTGTTATAAACAATTTTAATTTTGGCTTACATTTATGATAAATTATTGTTATTACATGTTTGTCTTTAGGGGGATCGGTGGCTCATTTGCTCAGTAAATATGGAGCTTTCAAGGAATCAGTAGTTATTAACTATACTGAACAATTACTTCGTGGCCTTTCATATCTCCATGAAAACCAGATCATTCACAGAGATGTCAAAGGTAGGAATTCTTTTAATTATTATCTGCTTGTTATCAATAAGCAGAAAACAAATGTAATTTTAAAACTTGGACTTTTGTTGATAGTTTCTGACTTGAGATCAACTATGGGATTGTTTCTCCTGAGTAATTCAAATCACTAGAATTATTAGAAGTGAAAAGAACCTTCAGAGTCATATAATCTGCCTTCCTAGAGAAACTGTGAATTTTCCACAGCCGTAGTGCTGATTGATGGCAAACCAGATACAGAATCCAGGTCTCTGATTCCCTGTCTTACTGCCTCCCCAGAAGTTCCTGTTCCTGGGTTTATTTAGAATAACTGGGATATTATAATCTTTTAAGAAAAATCCTTTCACATCTTTTGCAGTTTGGTTTATTAAGAGCAACTTTGGTTTTCTGACATGAATGCCTTTAGCTAGTATTAGACAAAACACATTCAACTAATCTTATAACATTAATTTTTTATTAAGCTGTAATTATGAAATTACAGTGTAAAATTTGAATTGGTCTAGGTCAGTATTTTTCAACAGAACTGTGTCTTAAATTGTAAACTACACTAAAATTTTAACTTTGAGGAAAGATTTTTGTTAGGAATCTTTATATTAAAGGTTTAACACTTACTATAAAGTTTTACCAAATCTCTGCCTTTGTTCCTTATGCCTTGATGCATTGTCAGATTTCCCCTCTGAGGCTTTGGATTTCATTTAGCTTATACTGTGGAGACCCGTGTGCCATTTAGTAATGAAGTGAAGTGAGGAAAGTAGATTTCTCTGAATCTCTGACATGCAGTTCACTTCTTTCGTTGTTGTCCTATTTCAGTAGTAGTAGTTTACTGAGTTTTTAATCTGTTCTTTTGTTTTTAAGACATAAGGGCATTTGCTGTTTCTGTTGACAGGTGCCAATTTGCTAATTGATAGCACAGGTCAGAGACTAAGAATTGCTGATTTCGGAGCTGCAGCCAGACTGGCATCAAAAGGAACTGGTGCAGGAGAGTTTCAGGGACAATTATTGGGGACAATTGCATTTATGGCACCTGAGGTGAGAAGCAGCTTTGAGTGTGATGAAAGAAAATATTTTAGAGTTCTGTGTCCACATTATGCCAAATAATTTTGCTGTGTTATCCACTGTATGCTTACCAATTAGAAGTTCATGGCCCTAAAGATAAGGTTTCAATGATATCCTTGATTTCAGACCCTTAATCCCTGCCTTTCCATAGCCTTTAAGCAAATCTTTTAAAACCTATTTCTAACAAAGAATATTGGGTAATTTATAGTGGTTGTTTTGTAGTAAACCCAAAGTATACATAATAGAAATTTTAAAAATTGTTCACTCTATGCCAAAGGGAGATGAGCACACAAAAGCAAATCTTGTAGTAGCTGAAGTTGTTTAAGCATTGCTCTTCTAAATTCAGCCTCCTCTGTTGTGTTCATAGTGATTATTGATTGTCATCTTGTCCTGTAGTTTGTTTACTAGGCGCACTGAGGCTGCTTTGAAATTCTGATATGACTCTTCAGAATCTCACAATCCTTCAAAATATTTTTGTGCCACATAGGAGATTAAGCCTATTAATGAAATAAATGAGATATCAGGTAGTCTGTGAAATTGTTGTTTGTACCATTGTTTGCCTCTGAAGTTAAAGAACTACACTCCATAACAGCAGAATGGCTTTCTCTTTTTTTAATGAGTCATTTCCAGATTAACTCTCTGCTTTATTTTAGGTACTAAGAGGTCAGCAGTATGGTAGGAGCTGTGATGTATGGAGTGTTGGCTGTGCTATAATAGAAATGGCTTGTGCTAAACCACCTTGGAATGCAGAGAAACACTCCAATCATCTTGCTTTGATATTTAAGGTAACTGTGAGATTAAAATTACTTCTTTCTGCTAAAATTGGCAGGAGGCAAATTTTCATGGGTTCTCCTTAACTGTCAATCTAAATAACATGAAGGCATATCCTCCTTGAAATAGATATATATTTATTTATGTCCAGGAATTTCTGTGGTGCGGTGGATGTTGGCAGCATGTACAGTTAGTTCTCATTATCCACAGTAGCCACATGCTATCAAGTCACTGAATTGGCAGATACTAAATCACTGCTCCCGGGTGAAATATGTACCTATGTATACACAAATCAAACTTTCAAATTAAAACTTGAAGCTCTTCAAGTATGGTACAATCACAGATTTTTTTCATCTGATTTATTATTTCCAATATTTAAAAACTTCACACGTAAGTCAGACACCAGCTCTTGTGTGTTCTACCTTTCTGACATCTCTCAAATCCATTCTCCCCATTTCCACCAGTGAATAGGGTAGTGATTGAGATTTTTAACTTTTGAGTTAGACATGTGCTGATTAAAACCTTGGGCTTCGGAGTCATACAGATCTGGTTTCAAACCCTGGCTGCATCCTTTAATAGCCATGTGACTAGGAAAATTACTTATTCTGTCTACCCTGTTTTCTGTTTATAAAGTGGGTGTGATAAAGCACCTACTTCATGAGTTATTCATATTATTATTCATATTATTATTATTATGAGGCTGGGCCTGAGTAAAGCACTTAGCATACACAGTCTCCTCTGTGCAAAGTGGCCAGTACTAGTCCTCCAAGCCAGCCCCCAGCACCTTTCACCTGCCCTATCCTCCTCCAGTCCTCCCCATGCTTATATAACTTCCTCAATCCTCTGAAAAAATTAAGTGCACTTGTGTTACTGATGTACCTAATTGACTGGCAGTTTTAGTCTTTCTTACTCTGAATAGCTGTCTGTGCTGAAAAAAAAACAAAATGCAATGAACCAAAAAGGACAAACCTTGGGAGAGTGAATATGAGGAAAGCAGAATTGATTTGAGTGAATATTTAACCTGTCTAATGATTTCAGCATACTTAGCCTTGTTCATTTGAGACAATAAAGAGAACTGTAGCTCCCTCTGATCAGGATGTATTTGAAGAAATTTAAAATCCTAAAATTTGAAAGATTCTTAGAGAAAACCTCCCATCCAGTGGGTATGTTTTTCCATAGACTCCTTGTTAGCAGAAAGTCCACCCACTTGTGTTTTAGTCCTCTGTATATAGGATGCACATATAGAAGCTAGGAGATGTATGCACATGTACTTCTATATCAAAAGTTCCAGTTGTGGAGAGCTTTAACACCAGTGTTTTCCCTTATAGATTGCTAGTGCAACTACTGCTCCATCAATCCCTCCACATTTGTCTCCTGGTTTACGAGATGTGGCTCTTCGTTGTTTAGAACTTCAACCTCAGGACAGACCTCCGTCAAGAGAGCTACTGAAGCATCCAGTCTTCCGTACTACATGGTAGCCAATTATACAAATAAACTATAATGGAGACAGGATGCTCAACAAGAGAAAAAAACTTGTGGGGAACCACGCTGATAATCTGCTGTCCTTCATGCTATGAACAAGACCAGTGGGGAACCTTTACCTAAGTATGTGATTGACAAATCATGACCTGTACCTAAGCTTAGTATGCAAAAGTCCACAATTTGTGCAGAAACTGTAAACCGTGCCTTTCAGAGAACTGGCCCTAGGTGAACAGGAAAGCAATGAAGTTTGCATGATGAATTAACAGAAGCATAATTTTTTTTTTGGAGCACTTTTTCAGCAATATTAGCAGCTGAGGGGCTCAGGATCTATTTTAATGTTTCTATTATTCTTCCATTTCACATTGTGATCACAAGCAGGGGGTTCTGCAATTCCGTTCAGTTTTTGTTGTTGTTGTTGTTGTTTTTTTTGTCACTGGCTATAAAAATCAGTATCTGCCTCTTTTAGGTCAGAATATGCTATGAGTAGCAGTAAATAAATATATTTTTTAAAGTTGGTAACTTCTTTCTGACCCACAATTGACCTTTATATTTTTCAATGCCTGGGCAATTGTGGTTCATTGTGCATTTTACTGTTGGCCCATTCATTTCGTTTTTGGAAATTATGGTTTTGTATTTTCATTTCACCTTCATTTTTGTTTAATATTCAGGGAAAGGTGATCTTTTCAAACCAGAAAAAAAAAGGAACTAGGTGTGAACTAGAGTTTATTAAATATCTTGCTATTGCAAGAGTTTTTTAAAACAGATTTTATTTGTTTTTAAAATTGGAATATAATAAAATACTACCTTCATTGAGTCAGTCACTGCTCTTCTTGTGCAGATTAAATTAAGTGAAAACCAACTATTCTCTGTGATGCAGCTCACAACCAAGATCAAGATTACCTTGAAACTTATTTGACTTTTTTTTAATGTATCGATTCCTTTTGTAGGAAACCTCACATCATTTAAGTCTTACTCTGTATGTAACAATCCATCATTCATCATCACCACTGATCACAACATGTTAACTGCTATTTTCCTTCTACCATGCATCAGCTCTTTACAGTAGGCCTGGTTGATAAAAGAAAAACTGACTTAATTACTCAACTAATGAGTAATAGTGTTTTTAAACAGTAAATTTCCTTTGAACTTGGAGAATGTGTTCAGAAAGAAAAGTGAAATTGAATTTCATTTACACACAAATTCCTTGGATTTTGCAGAATCAGATAATGGTTTTTGTCTGAGCTGAATTCAGATGCATGGAATCCTGATGGAAAATGGCAGCTTTTTTATCCTTTTTTTTTTCTTTGTAAGTCTTTTAAATCAAGTACTGATTAAGTATTTAATACAACTTTTTTGAGATAAGTTTTAACTCTTCAGAAGCCAGTTGAATTGTTGCAGAGTTAAATAGAATTGGTTATTCTCAAAGACTCAGGATAAACTAAATAAGCTATATAGAGTACATTTTAAATGTACAACACAAATTGGAAGTAAAATAAGTTACAAGATAAGTTTACAGGGCTATATTGCATATAATTTTTAAAAGGCAGTTTTTTTTTTATATGAATGTGTTTCTTAGTGAAATTTTACATTCCTTTGGTTGGAAGATTGGCAATATTTGAAGAGTTAAAAATAGAACTGAAATGTGAAGTTTGGTAGCTCTTAATGTGTTGTTTTTTTGGTTTTTGGTTTTTTGTTTTTCTTTTTTTCTTTTTTTTTTTTTTTTGTCTACTTAGAATTTTTCACAATTCTAATAAGATTGTTTCCAAGTCTCTTATGTGCAAGCTTTAAAGGATGCACTCTTGCCATTTCATGTACTGGAAGATCATTAGTCAGATTAATACTGTGTCTGACAGAAATGTAAACTGTATAAACTGAGGAACCTCAGCTAATCAGTATTACTTTGTAGATCACCATGCCCACCACATTTCAAACTCAAACTGCCTCTAGATGTCAAAATCCATTGTTTGAGTTTGTTTGCAGTTCCCTCAGCTTGCTGGTAATTGTGGTGTTTGTTTTTTGTTTTGTTTTGTTCTGTTTTGTTTTCAATGCAAATGTGATGTAATATTCTTATTTTCTTTGGATCAAAGCTGGACTGAAAATTGTGTAATTGTTTTGTGTTCTTAATGTTATTTGGTACTCAAGTTGTAAATAACATCTACTGCTGTTTATTCCAGTTTCTACTACCTCAGGTGTCCTATAGATTTTTCTTCTACCAAAGTTCACTTTCACAATGAAATTATATTTGCTGTGTGACTATGATTCCTAAGACTTCCAGGGCTTAAGGGCTAACTTCTATTAGCACCTTACTGTGTAAGCAAATGTTACAAAAAAATCTCTGGGTTAAGAAAATTTGGCTTAAATGTATCCTTTGTTATTTTAAATATATCGAGATATTTTAATTAAAATTTTTACCCCATTGAACCAATTTTATAGTATTTGTACCTATTTTGGTGTTTTGTCTTTATAGTAAATAAAAGTTTTTGAACAAATGTTGTTACTTTTATTTATTTTTAAATAATTTCATACTTACAAAAAAGTATGAACACCACAAAGAACTCCCATATACCATTCACCCAAAAGCCCCACTCAGGTTTTGCCAGCAGCCCAGTTATGTCCTTTATAGCAAAAGAATCTAAACCAAGATGAGGTGTTGCTCTTAGTTAATGTGTTTCTTCTTCCCATTCAATCCAGAACCATTTCTTAGTTCTTCCTTGACCTTCACAATCTTAGTATTTTTTAAGATTACAGTTTATTGTTTTATAGAAGTCCTACATTTTGAGTTTGGTGCTTCCTCAGGATTCAATTCAGAGGATGCATTTGTGGCAGGAGTATCTCAGAAATGATGCAGTGTTTTTCGGTGACTCACATCAGGAGGCATACAAGGTCAGTTTGTTCCATTGCTGGTGATACTCAACTGTGATCATCTGAGTAGGCTTTGCTGCTATAAAGTTACTCTTTCCCTTTATAATTAACATCTACCTTTATAGTAAGTACTTTATGGAGGTGATACTTTGAGATTACATAAGTACCTTGTTATTCAACCAACTTTAGCTCTGTGCTTAGTTTTCTTGCTGATGGTTGCCAAATAGTGGTTTTCCAGTTCCTACATTCCTTCTATATTTTATTAATGGGCATTTTGCTGTAAGGAAGAGCTTTCTCTTCTTTCATTTATTATTTATTATTCAAAGTGGATTCCTATTCAGTGAGATAAAATCCATTACTGTCATCACATATTTGCTCAAATTGTCAGATTTAGCCATTGGGAGCTAGCTTCTCTATTGACTGACAAGCCACCATTATTCTCTGAATACTTCCATACTTTCAGACCCATCTTGTGTGTTTGCTTCATCCCTGGGATCAGCCATTTTTCCAAAGAGCCCTGACTTCTTTGACGTATTAAAAAACTGGGTGCTAGATATGCTCAGTGCTCCTGAGTGTCACTGCTCCCAGGCCCTCTTGGTAAACAAAGCTAGAATATGTGTGTGTGTGTGTGTGTGTGTGTGTGTGTGTGTGTTTACAGGGTTTTTCTACACATATGCAAAATACACATACATACTTATACATAACACACACAAACCATGAGTTCATAACAATCTTCCAATTTCAGTCTACCACCACCCAGGTTCATTCAAGCTTTCCCTCTGTTCATATTTGTAACTCCTTTTCTGGACAGTAGGAAACCTGGCTCCCATTTGCCTCAATATATTGACTTATTTACTCAAGATCTCCACCCACCCATATAACCATCTCCTGACACTCATCAGGCTGCCATCTCACTCAACTGTCTTCTCTGCATGGGCCCCAACCCCTGCTAGACTGCCCTTGCCTAAACGCATATATGTATAAATATATTTTTTAAAAAATTTTAGAGCAGTTTTAGGTTCACAGCAAAAATGAGCAGAAGATTCAGGGATTTCTCAGCGAAAGGTATAGTTCAAGTGGAAGAGCACATGCTTAGCATACACAAGGTCCTGGGTTCAATCCCCAGTACCTCCTCTAGAAATAAATAAGTAAACCTAATTACCTAACCCTAAAAAAAAAAAAATATAGAAATAGAAATTTAAAAAATAAGAGTATGTAATTTAAAACAAACAAAAAAGGGCTTTTTGACAAGAAAAGCTTTTTTTAAAAAGTATTCTTTTTAAAAAACATTGACAATTATACCTCTTTTAAAAATCTACTTTATGTAGTTTGACATGTTATATACATGCACATAAATACTATTAGTGTTCCCAGATAGCACAGATTAAACCTAATTGATATTGTTCATAAAACTTTCTATATCATATGACATTTCTAAAAAAGCATTAAAAAAAACTTCTTATATTAAACTGTTGAGAATGAGAATAAAGATTTATTCACCAGATACTATTTGTCAGGCATACTTTGCAACACAGTGATTATACTCTATTTCATAAATAAGGAATTGAGACAATTTCAATCTTTTTGCAATCCAGGCTGCACCAGGAAACTCACTTGCCCTGCCCCACAGTTTTAGTCTTAGATTGTATGTACCTTGTGGTTGTTAGCTGCTGGATTCCACTTCTATCCTTCATATTTCTGCTCAGTAGTCGTTTCACAAATGATCAAGCTGAATCAGAAACTAGATGATCCAACCCTGCAAGACAGGTAACTGTCATTGAATAACTGTGAGTTCAGAAGCCATTCTGTGTCTCTACATTTGTTTTAAACTTTCTGTATGTGATTTTAAATGCACATTTTTAAAATAGGCACTGGATATTTTTCTAAAGGACACACTTCAGTCATTTCAGGAAAGTATTAACTTTGAGGTTAATACTTTCTGCTTCACAGGAATTTATAAATTAATTCTATTATTCCTTGATTCTATTTAAATGATATTAATAGTTTTATAAAATGACCAAATCTGCAGGTTAGGTGGAATCTAGAAAAATATTGGGTATCATGCTCATATAAAAATGCCAATGAATGCATTTGTGAACTGATACAGTAATTCACTTGTTATAAAACAAAATGCATGAAATACTGCTGTCATTGGGAACATGGTGACAAACAGAAATGTATGCAAACTGCCATGCCATTACAATTTTTAGGTTTGTCATTTTTTTAATTTGTGCTGTATGCAAAAATCTCATGTTGAATTGGCATAAAGGAGGAAAGGATGGGCCTTTTAAATTAGGTGATGAAGGTGGACCTGGTGACCACAGAGCCTGAGCCATCACATGGGTCTAATCTAGGTCTGCCTCTGCCAGTTGTGTAACCCCTGTTTTGACTTTCTGAACCTCCATTTCTACATCTATAAAATGAAAGCAACAGTGTTGTGAGAAGCAAGAGAACCCATGTAAACGGTTCAGAAACAGTGCCAGGCACACTGGATGCAAAATATATATTTGTATGAGTGAATGAGTGACCTAAAAATCACAGATGCCTGTGGGGCTAGAAGTGTCCTTAGCAGAGCTTTTGGCTGACCTGAGAGTTAATGCCAAGTTCATGTTAAAAGGAGGGCCATATTCGAAATGGAAAAAAAAAAAAAAACCCAGTGTTGCCAAAGCCTCTAAATTTTCAAAAGAAGCTGGAGATCTGGATTTTACATGTAATTTCTTGATGGTTACACATTGGAAACACACAGGTGGTCCAGGATGACAATGTAGAAAGATCCTGAACTCACCTCTTTCTACAGCCACATCAAATCTACAGCTATATATGGAACAATTGCCCCCTGTAAAAGGCCTGAAAACTAACTGAACAGCTCCTTCACAATAAATAATAAAAGGGCCACACTGATACAGGCAGGAGAGGCTGAGACAAAAACCCTACCCTCAGTGCTGTGACCCACAAATCAGGAGGGATCTCAAAAATCTAGAACTTCTCCCTGAGGAGTGGGGGTTTGTGCCCCATAACAGTCCCCGCCAACCCTTGGGACATACAGTGAAGAGATGAGCCCCCAGTGTGTCTGGCTTGGAAAATCCCATGAGGCTCATGCCCAGGGGACCGAAAGGGCTGTGTGGAACTGGGATACCTCTCTTAAAGGGCTCGTGTGCACCTAGGGACTAGTGCAAAAGCAGCAGTTTGAAAAATGCCTATGTGAAAGAGATTCATTTGCCAATCATAAGGCATCAACTTAGAAGGGGAGAGGCCTCTGGGGACTCCTGCTGCCCCACTAAAGATGAGGGGTGTGCCCCAGGCCTGCATGCTCCCACTGATAGGAGGCTTGTGTCCCTGGGAACTACCGGACTGTTACAATTGGAGAGACAGCTCTTAGCAGTCTACCACCCACACAGACAACAGACTGAAGCACACTTCCATTCTTTCTATGGAAAACGCCTATTTACTTGTTCTTAAATTTCAGCCAGAGGGACAGACTTTAGGTTTGCCACACATCTAGAAGCTACGGAGGTGCTTTCAGGGAACCTAGGGTAGGGGACTCCATATTTGAGCTTTCCCTCAGCCTCTCTACAGCTCATGGGAATCTCCCAGAAGGGAGCTTATACACTCATTTGAAGCTCCAATTTTTGTAGCTGTTGTCCAGAGGGACACTTCATCTCATCTGCAGGCAAGCAGGGTTTACAGTGATGGTCCTATAGGACAGCATATATTTGCAAACTTTAAAAGTGAATGCCTGAGTGTCTGGTTCCAATCAGCCTGAAACTAGGGGCTAACTGAGATCCCTCCGTATGAAACACTGAGTTTCTTGGCACACCTCAACAACTCGAACTTATGAAAAATAAACCAGGCTGTTTAGAAAATAATAAAGGTTTGAGAGACAACCAAGAGCTAGAAAAAGGTTGAAACATAAGATTCATAACCAACACAAGACCATGCCTTCAAGTCTGAGAAAGGTATATGTTTCACCTATTTAAAAAAAAAACAAAAACCCACAGAGTAATGCAAAATGAGGAAATGGAAGTATGTTCCAAATAAAAGAACAAGATAAAACCTCAGAAAAACATCTTAATAAAATGGAGATAAGTAATTTACCTGATAAAGAGTTAAAAGTGATGATCATAAAGATGCTCACTGAACTTGGGAGATTGTATGGCTGTTAGCATAAATGATGCCATCTTGGACCCTTACAGTTTCTCCTGTCCTTTCACTGACCTTACCCAAGACTGTACTGTGTAAATGAATCACTTCTCTGTGTTCAAGGGCCTCGTAGTTAGTACATATTGTTTAATAATCACTAGGACCAGGTAGCCTCTATGCTGTTAATCCCCAGACAATGATGAAAACCATCCCTGATGTATTCCTGGTGCCCACAAGACTAGTGACCCAATCATAAATCTTAACTTAGGAATGCACATCCTGTTACCAAGCACCTACAGCCATACCCTAGGTTAACTACAAATTGTCCCAATGGCCCCTTGGTAGTGCAGAGTGCAGCTGCGAATGCTTCCAGATCCTTGTCCATCTGATCCAGACCTTACCCTGTGAGTAAGTCACCCAATAATAAACTGATCCACTGATGATACAGAGCTGCCTGGCTTGTTTTTCAGCCTCAAGATGTCTTCTCAGTTCAGTGGGCACTCTTCATTCCCTCCATTCTCCAACAGAGACGAATGGATGAATACAATGAAAATTTCAACAAAGACAGAAAATATAAGAAAGTATGAAATAGATGTCACAGAGCTGAACAATACAATAAAACTGAAAACTACACTAGATGGGTTCACAGCAGACTAGATGAAGCAGAAGAAAGGATCAATGACTAGAATACAGGGCAGTGGAACTCACTCAGAAAAAAATTATTTTTAAAAAGTGAAATAGCTTAAGGGACCTACGGGATAACATCAAGTAGAATAACATTCACATTATAGGGGTGTCAGAAGGAGAAGAGACGAAGAAAGGGATAGAAAATTTATTTAAAGAAAAAATGGCTGAAAACTTCCCTAACCAGAAGGAGAAAAGCCATCTAGATCCAGGAAGTCCAGAGAGTTCCAAAGAAGATGAATCCACAACAAAATTCACAAAAAGGACAAAAAAATTCACAACAAAAAACATTAAAATTAAAATGTCAAAAGTTAAAGAAAGAATTTTAAAAGCTGCAAGAGAAAAACAACTTGTCATATATGAAGAAATCCCCATAAGGCTATGAGCAGATTTTTCAGCAGAAAATTGGCAGGGCAGAAGTGAGTGGCTTAATATATTCAAAGCGATGAAAGGGAAAAAAACCTCTAATCAAGAATACTCTACCCAGCAAGGTTATCATTTAGAATTGAAGGAGACAGATAGAGTTTTCCATACAAGAAAAAGCTAAAGGAATCCATCACCACTAACCTAGCCTTATAAGAAACGTTAAAAGGGCTTCTTTAAGCTGAAAAGAAAGGGTGTTGATTAGTAACAAGAAAACATTTGAAAGCATAAATCTCGCTGGTAAAAGTAAATACAGTAAAGGTAGTGGGTTAATTACTTATAAAGCCAGTATGAAAATTAAAAGACAGAAGTAGTGAAAATAACTACAACTACCATAATCAGTTAAGGGAGACACAAAATAAAAAGATATAAAATCTGACATTAAAAACAAAATGTGCAGACTAAAAATGCAGTTTTCAAATGCATTCAAACTTAAGTTGCTATTAACTCAAAATAGACTGTTGTGGGGGAGGGTATAGCTCAAAGTGGTAGAGCACATGCTTAGCATGCACGAGGTCCTGGGTTCCATTCCCAATACCTCCATTTGAAAAACCAAATAAATAAATACATAAACCTAATTACCTACCCCCTGAAAAAAATAAATAAATAACTTTTTAAAAAATTAAAATAAAATAAAAGACTGTTATATATGTAAGCTGTTATGTAAGAGCCTCAAAGTAACCATAAAGCAAAAACATATAGTAGATATACAAAGGATAATAAAAAAAAAAAGTCTAAGCATAATACTAAAGGATATTATACAACCAAAGGGGAGAGAGCAAGAGAAGAAAAAAAGAACAGAGAGGAACTGCAAAACAACCAGAAAACCAGGCAATAAGTATATACCTGTCAGTAATTACTTTAAAAGTAAATGGAATAAATTCTCTAATCAAAAGACACAGAGTGGCTGAATGGATTTAAAAAAACAAAACAAAACAAAACACAAGGCCCAGCTATATGCTGCCTCTAAGAGACTAATTTCACATGTAACGGCACAATACATATGGAAAGTGAAGGGATGGAAAAAGATATTCCACACAAACAGAAACCAAAAGAAATCTGGGATAGATACATTTATAACAGACAAAATAAACTTTAAAACAAAGACTGTAATAAAAGACAAAGAAGGTCTTTGCATAATGATAAAGGGGCCAATCCAACAAGAAGATATAACATTTATAAATACTTATGTACCCAACGTGGGAGCACCTAAATATACAAAGCAAATGTTAACAGACCTAAAGGAAGAAACTGACAACAATATGATAACAGTAGGAGACTTTAATACCCCACTTAGGTCATGGATAGATTATTAAGACAAAAGAGTAAGGAATACACAATGGGGAAATGATAGTCTGCTCAACAAACAGTGTTGGGAAAAATGGACAGCTGCATGCAAAAGAGTGAAACTGGACTATCTTACACCATACACAAAAATTATCTCAAGGTGGATTAAAGACTTGAATGTAAGACCTGAAACCATAAAACTCCTCAAAGAAAACACAGGCAGTAGTGTCCTTAACATCAGCCTTGTCAATGATTTTTTGGATCTGACACCAAAAGCAAAGGCAACAACAGCAAAAATAAACAAGTAGGACTACATCAAACTAAAAAGCTTCTGCACAGGAGAGGAAACCATCAACAAAATGAGAAGACTAGCTGCTGAATGGGAGAAAATATCTGCAAATCATATGTCCAGTAAGGGGTTAATGCCCAAGATATACAAGGGCCCCATAAAAATGAATAGCAAAAAACAATCTAATTTTTTAAATGAGCAGAAAATCTGAACAGAGATCTTTCCAAAGACATCCAAATAGTCAACAGGTAAATGCAAAGGTCCTCAACATCACTAATCACCAGGGAAATGCAAATCAAAACCAGAATGAGATATTACCACATACCCTACCCTGTCAGAATGGCTAATCTAAGAGACAAGAAATAACAGGTGTTGGAAAGGATGTGGAGAAAAGGAAACCCTTGTGCACTGTTGGTGGGAATGTAAATTGGTGCAGCCACTATGGAAAACAGTATGGAGGTTCCTCAAAAAAATTAAAAATAGTACTACCATATGATCCAGCAATTCCACTTCTGGATATGTAACCAAAGGAAACCAAATTACTATCTCAAAAAGATATTTGAACTCCTGCATTTGTTACAGCATTATTTACAACAGCCAAGACATAGAAACAATCCAAGTGTCCATGGGTGGGTAAATGGATAAAGAAAATGTGGTATAAATGTACAATGAAATATTATTCAGCTATAAAAAAGACTAAAACCCTGCCATTTGCTACAACATGGATGAACCTTGAGGGCATTATGTTAAGTGAAATAAATCAGACAGAGAATGACAAATACTGTATGATCTCAGTTATATGTGAAATTGAGAAAAAAGAAAACCTCACATACACAGACAACAGATTGGTGGTTGCCACCAGTGGAGGTTAGGTAGGTCGCACAAGTAGATGACGGTAGTTAAAAGTTACAAACTTCCAGTGACAACGTAAGTCCTGGGGATGTAATGTACATTATGGTGACTACAGTTAACAGTACTGTATTGTATATTTGAAAGCTGCTAAGAGAGTAAATCTTAAAAGCTGTCATCCCCCCCCCAAAAAAAATTGTAACTATGTGGTGACAGATGTTTACTAAACTTATTTTGGTAATCATTTTGCCATATATACATATATCAAATCATTATGTTGCACACCCAAAACATAATGTAATATTGTTATATGTAAAATAAACAAAACAACCAACCAACAAACAAAAAAACCTTGTCTAGGAGTAAGAACGAAAAGAAGTAGTCTAGAAAGAGGGGGCATACGCTCAGAGAAGGAAACACAAATGCTTAGCATAGTTTAAAAGGTTCTTTCTATGGTTCTCAACTCTCTCACCTCCTGAACTATCACCTTCTCATGACCAAGACACCTTACCAGCTACCAGCTATTGCTGTTTCCCAGCACAGGGCATGGTCTCTCTTGCTATTACACTCCTCTACCAGAACTATGTCCCTCTCTTCACTAGATTCACTCCTACTTGTTCCTCAAGACTTACTCTTAATCTCTCTAGGAAGTCACCCCTACCCATGCTGTGTTAGATGATTTTCTCCTGTAATGCTTTAGCACTCGTAAGTCAACTTCTTTTGGTCCTTCCCTTGCTGTACTATAATGTTTGGGTTACTGGTCATTTTTATTCTGTGAGACTGAGTTTTGCAGCTATAGGAACAGTATCTGATTTATTTCTGTTACCTCTGTGACTAATGTAAGAGCTAATATAGTCAACTTAGATCTGTTGAACAAAATGGCAAAGACTAAAAAAATATAGTTGATTTCTGACTAATACAGTTTTCTGACTATACATTTAGTGGGATATATTCAAAGAACAAAAAGAAAGCAATGAAATATTTGGTTTTGGTAATGGTATTGTAATTCTGAAAGTATTTTGTGTATTATGGGATAGAGTAAGTAAGTAAATACGTTGATGTCATTAGGAAATAGGGTTTTCACTGCGGGAGAAGGAAGCCAGATATGAATGGGAGAAGGAAGAGAAAATCAAATGATACCAAAGACATCAAATTGCAACTGGATATGAATTCATGGTTTTTCAAATACAGTTTTAGTAACAATGATCACACCTAGCTCCTAGATCTTGGCTTCTAAGGCTGACTCCCTAAATAAAAAAACAGGGCTCCTTATATAAATGGCTGGTTCCAGATCTTGAACAATAAAATAGAAAGTGAGCCTAGTACATAAGACTAATGGGGACATATCAAAAGGACACAGCTTGATAGGATTCCTACAGAACAAGTCTGGGACAATTTGATTATCAAATGGAATAATGATATTAATACACTAAATTAAAAAAAAAATCATGAGCCCATGGTGATTATTTGAGGGCAGAGAATGAGAAAGGGAAAGCTGTTCTTCACAGAAGAATGTCAGCTAATAAACTATCTAACAAATATAGAAAGGGGGACAGGACTAGAAATACATCACTTTGTGAACTCCAGTATAACTGACTTAGGCAAAAATCCTGGCTGATCAGTGAGTGAAATGTTGTTGGGAAAAGGGACATTCACAAGGCCACAGAGCATTTTGAGATTACTGGAAGTTTATTAGTTGTCACTTTAAAAAAGTGCTACATTTAGAATCAACAATGGTGGGACAGAAACAGACTCATAGACATAGAATACAAATTTGTGGTTGCCAAGGGGGAGGAGGGTGGGAAGGGATAGACTGAGAGTTCAAAATTTGTAGATACTGACAGGCATATGTAGAATAGATAAACAAGATTATACTGTATAGCACAGGGAAATATATATAAGATCTTGTGGTAGCTCACAGCGAAAAAAAAATGTGACAATGAATATATGTATGTTCATGTATAACTGAAAAATTGTGCTCTACACTGGAATTTGACACAACATTGTAAAATGACTATAACTAAATAAAAAATGTTGAAAAAAAATGGTGGGACAGCCTGAAATGATATGACTCATGATGTGATACAGTAAGAAGTACATTTTATATATGATATATATCATAAACATCTAATATCATAGATATCATAAATATACATATATATTGCCAAAAATGAATTGAATTGAATTATGAGGAAACAATCAGAAAATGCTGAACACAGAAATTATACAAGACACCAGGCCTGATCCCCTTATAAGTTTTTTTTTATAAGTTTTTTTAAAAACATTTTTATTGAGTTATAGTCATTTTACAATGTTGTGTCTCCTTATAAGTTTTATGTCATGAAAAACAAATAAAAGCAGGGGGTAGATTAAATTAGACTTTGATCCAATTTTAAAAGCAAATAACAAAAGAACAAACAGCTATAAAAGGTATTTTTGAAATTAGGGAAATTTAAATATAAACTACATATTCATAATAATGAATCACAGTTCTTTTTTAAAGATATAATGGTACTGTTATTATGTAGAAAATGTCATATATGTGTACATAAACACACATATAAACATATGTACATACACATATACATACATATACATATATAGAGAAAGGGAAGGGAAGGGGAAATGTTGCAAAACATTAACAACTGATGAAACTATGTAACAGATATATGGTTGTTCACTGCACTTTTCTGTAGGTTAGAAATTTTCAAAATAAAAAGTTGGGAAAATATTTCTGTATGAATAGTCCTTGGTTTGGTTTTATTTCTTTTTGCATTTTATCTTGATATCCATTTTCTCTATTTCTTTTTCTTGCAGCTGAGTTCCTGTATTTCAGTGGCAATTCAGCGGAATTATTTAGAGAATTACACAACATCCAGAAGAGGGCAGCAGAGTAAAACTTTTCTTTAATTAAAGAATGATCTGAACAGTATGTTAACTTTGCCAAATATCTGAAAATCAGACTTTACCTCACCTCTCTTTCAGAAACAAAGCAGTTATCTCAGTGTTCCTCTCAGAAAACTGAAAAACTCAAGGCAATTATTTCATTTTTTCTAATCAAAAACCTAGACTCAGCGTTCATCTATAACAGGACATCCCTATTCTCCCATGCCCGTTTATGGCAAGAGTAACAGCTACAACTAAGGAGAGGCTGTATCAAGACACTTGAGCCTTCTTTCCTAGTCTCCCGTTCTCAAGACCACCCTGCTCTTGGATGGCTGTCCAGCTACCTACCTATCCATCCACCATCCGTACACCATCCATCTACCTACCCACCCATCCATCTATCCTGCCAGCCACTGTTCCTCTGAGCTTCCCAAACTATTCCTACATTCTAGCACTCCATTTAAGAACCTTCAATGGCTACCTACTGCATATCTCAAGATTTCTGATGGTCTGACCTTACTCTGCCTAAAAAATTTATTTCCTAACTCTCTGGGACATCATTCACACTAGTCTTAAATATTTGTATATTTATTATAATTATTTTCCACTAGATGGCAGTAAAGAGGCCAGAGGAAGAGGTGGCTTTTGCTAATTCACAGACTAGCAGAGACTGTTTTTTTTTCTTCTTTTAATGCAGTATTTTGTATCCTGAAGCACAAAATAACCTCAAAATACTTTGTGTCTGATTTTATCAATATGCAATATACTACTGTAATTCATAGAATTGACATTAACTTCAATATCTGAAGTTAGTGAAATGCCTTGTTGCATACTTTCCTTCTCAAAATTTTGCATCACAGGGGAGGGAATAGCTCACTGGTAGAGCACATGCTTAGCATGCATTAGGCCCTGGGTTCAATCCCCAGTACCTCTGTTAAATAAATAAGCAAATAAATAAGTGAATAAACAAACCTAACTACCCCCCAAAAAAAAAACAAACCAAAAAAATTTTTTTGCATCACAATATGTAGTTCTAACAGTTGATTCAATTCTCAAATTTTTTGTCTTCAGATCCCATTAAACCTTTAAAAATTACTGAGAATCCACAAAGAGCTTTTGTTTATGTCGGTTATATCTATTGATATATACTATATTATATTAAAACTGATCAATTTTTAAATATTTATTTATTAATTCATTAAGAATAACAATTTAAAAACTATTACATGTTAATATGGGTAATGTCTTTAAGAAAAACAGCTAAATCCCCCACCAAATAGTGAAAAGAATGGCATTTTTAATATTTTTGCAAATCTGTTTTATTTCTGGCTTAATAAAAGACAGCTGGATTCTAGTTTCTGCTTCTGCATTCGATCTGTCCTATCACATATCATGTAACCCCTAGAAAACTCCACTGTACCCTTGTGAGAGAATGGGAATAAATAAAGACAAATAACATCTTAGTACTATTATGAAAATAATTTTGTCCTTGAAGATGTCTAAAAAGGTCGTAGGGACCCCCAGTGTCCCTAGACCACACTTTGAGAACTGCTGGTTTATGCTATCCCTCCCCTTCCAACTTTTTTCTGCCTATTTCTCTTTGAAGCACTCCTTAACTCCAGGAACTCACACTGAAATTCTGTGGTAATTAATATTTAATTTTTCTTAATTATGTGTTTTTCCAACTAGACTGTAATCTTTTGAAGCTGTACCTAGGCTCCCAGTTATCACTGAATAAATATTTGCCAGTTATTAAAATACCCTCCAGAATACTCACCAACTTTAAATATCATCTCTCTTCCAGCAGAGAACTGTGAAATCATGATTCATACAAAGTAAGCCTGTCCTCCAGCTTATAGTTTGAAAAACACTTCTTTCTTAGACAATGTCAAGGCTCTAAGCTATTTACTGATTCTGCCCATAAAAAAATATTAAAAGTGGATAAATATTGCCAGGATTTAATAAAATGTTTGAATATCTGCTAGTTTGTCAACATAAACTCTGTCTTTTCATCACTTTCCATAGACAGAAAACCTTAACTCCCTCCTCTGAAGAGGGAAAAGGACCCCTCCTTGCTTGCCCAGGAGCAGATAAACATTGGTAAGTTCACTCAAAATAGCAGAGCGATTCCCTCCTGCATTTTCCTACAAGGTTGACTTTCCAATTCTGGGCTGTTTTACATCTTATCTTCTCATCTCAAACCTCTAATATTCCCCCTTATCTATTCTCAGTTGAAGATCTTGCCTCATAGATTACTCATAGATTTGCCCTCAACTTTCTCCATCCAAATTCACTAATATACTTTCTCCTAAGCCCACATTCTCTTCCTTCCCTCTTGCTACAGTTGAGGATGCATCCCTGCTCCTGTCAGAGGACAACCTCTCCATTTATGCTCTGAATCAGCTCCCACCTTCTCAAGGACTTTATTCTGGAAATTACTCATACATCTACCTCAGTATCTTTCTTTCTGTTGGATCATTCTCATCAGCACATAAATCTGCTTAGAGGATCTTTCAATTTACAAAATTTCTCTTCACCTTTGGCCCTATTTCTCTGCCCCTCTTTCAGTAGAACTTACTGAAAGAGTTATGTACATTTGTTTCTCCTTCTTCCCCTCACTTTTTCTCAATACATTCACACTCAAACTTTTCACCAAAACTGCTTTTGAGCAAGTCATCATGGACCTGCATCTTGCAAAACTTATGTTCACTGCTCAATCTATGTTCTTTGCCATCTCCTCTTTCTTTCTAGGTGGTCTCATCCAGTCCTCTAGCTGATGATTCAATTTTATCGCCAGCTATGGCTTCACTTCAAAGCACCAAGTGTGGATATTCAACTAGTTACTTGACATTCCTCTCATAGGCATTTCAAAACTTCACCCTCCCACATCCAATCCATCAGCACATTCTGTCAACTCCTCCAAAATATAATCTAATCACCCTCTCCATCTCCACAGCTACCACTCTAGTCCAAGCTATCATTATTTCTCACCTGAACTACTGTATTAGTCTCCTAATTAACCTTCCTTGTGTGGTGACTGCCCATCTATTACATATAAAATGCTCAGTGATCTTTTAAAAACAAGAAATAGATATCTCTCTTCTGCTTACAATCCTCCAAGGGCTTCCCACTACACTAAGAAAAATCCTCACCCAAGCCTGCAAGGCCCTACATGATTTCACCTCTTCCCTGACTTTATCTTTCCCTTCTCTGCTGGCACCATGTTCCAGCCACATGGACTTCTTTTCCTTCCTTAACACATCAAGCTTCTCCCCACCTCAGTGCCTTTGCATTTTCTATCCAGAGACTCTCCCCACAGACCTTCCCAAGTTTGATGCCTTCTCAATCATATATGGCACCACCCTATCCAATCTTGCTATCCCTATTCTGACCCCAAGTGACCCTTATAAAGAGAATGAAATCCCAGGAGGAAACAGATCACACACACACACACACTCACAAGTTATCTGTGCCCCTCTCTTCTCAGTACCCTACTTCATTTTCCTGAGAGCACTAACCACTGTCTAATATTATTTATGTGTTTAGTATCTTGTCTCCTACATTACAGCCTGAGATACAGTAGGGGCTCAATATATTATTTGTTGAACTCTCATTGTGAACTCTGGAAGTTACAATCCATCTACGACACATGCTCTATTTGTGGATTTTTAGGATATTAATAATAAAGTTTATGTTTCCTACATGCATTTTTATAATTAATAGTATAAATGGACTTTAAAAATACAGTGCACATATCTTATCCTCAACTGGATAGAGTATTTGGAGAGACTGGAAACAATAGTAGGTAAGGATAAAGAATCAGACAGAAGAGGGCAACTTGGACAGCAGCACATATCCATTCCTACCAATGCCAACCTTTTGCTTGTTATATGTGATATATTATAAAACTGACTCTCAGTATGTTGTTTCTCATTTATCTGTATTTAAAATTTTATGTAAATCATTAAAGACACAGATGATCTAAAGGACACTACCAATCACCACTATGACCTAAATGATACTTATAGGACTTTAACCCCAACAACTACAGAATATACACTCTTTTCAACTGCACATCATATGTTCACCAAGATAGAGCATATCCTGGGGCATAAGCAAGTCAATAAATTTAAAATAATTGAAATCATACATGTTCTCTAACCAAAACAAAATTAAGAATCAATTACTATAATATATCTAAGAAAACACTAAGTATTTGGAAATTAAAAACATACTTTTAAATAATCCATAGATCAAAAAAGAAATCACAAGGGAAATTTTAAACATATTTTATACTAAATGCTAATGAAAATACAATATATCAAAATTTCCAGGATTCAGCTAAAATAATTATTGGAAGGAAATTTTTAACCTTAGATGCTTATATTAGAAAAGAAGAAAGGTCTAAAATCAGTGATTCAAGGTTCTACTTTAAGAAACTAGAAAAAGAAGGACAAAATAAACCCAAGGTAGGACATATAAAATAATAAAAACCAGAAATCAATGAAATGGAAAACAAACAACAGAGAAAATTAATAAAGCCTAAAGCTGTTTCTTTAAAAGAAAACTTCCAGTTATAATAATGAAGAAAAAAAGAAACACAAATCATCAAAATCAGAAATCAATTATCACTATAGATCATACAGATATTAAAAGAACAGTAAGATTGTATTTATGAACAACTTTATGCCACCAAATTTGACAACTTAGCTGAAATGAACAAATTCCATGAAAATTATAACTTACAAACTTGAAACAAGATGAAACACAAATTTTGAATAGCCCTACATCTTTAAAAGAAATTTAGTTCATTATCAAAACCAGAAGCCTATGGTTTCACCAGTGAATTCTATCAACATTTAAAAAAGAAGTAATGTCAATCTTGTATTTAAAAAAAAATTTAGGACGTAGAAGAGAAGGGAACACTTCTTAACTCATTTTAGGAGGTCAGCATAAGCCTAATACTAAAACTGAAATAAAACTACAAACAACTCATGAGACTGAAGATTTTAAAACATACATTGGGAGGAGGGTATAGCTCAATTGGTAGAGTGTGTGCTTAGCATGCATGAGGTCCTGGGCTTAATCCCCAGTACCTCCATTAATTAATTAATTAACAAACCTAATTACTTCCTCCCTAAAAAATTTAAAAAATAAAATAAAATAAAAATATATATCAAAATAAACATGGGATAACAACAAAAGCATATAAAAACTAATAGGATATGACCAAAGTGTTTCTCAAAACTGAGTAGGATTACCTCAGGAAGCAAAAGATGGTGCAGTATTTAACTGTGTCATTACGATTTACTACATTAAAAGGAGAACATAGAGAAATTATGTGACCATCTCAAAAAGTAGCAAAGAAAAGCATTTGATATTCATCATTCATTTAAGACAAAAATTCTTCACAAACCAAAAGTAAAAGAGAACTTTTTGAACTCTATAGAGTATACCTGCCAGAAAATTACCAAAAATACTGAACTTGAAGGTGAAACTTTAGAAATAGATGAAGCAGATTTATACAAACTAATATGGGGAGACTCCAAAATACATTTTTAATAAATAAAAGAAGTTGCAGATACTTACGGGTTTTTTTTTTTTTAGAACATTCACACACAATTCTGTGATTTCCTATTGGTACATACACAAGTGTGTCCATACATAGAAATAAGGCTGGCAGAAAACACATTAGACTGATAACATCTGAGGAGAGGAGGTAAGGACCAGGATTGATGGAAACAGGTTACAGGGTGTGGTTAAGGAAGCCTTTAGCCTTATCTACCACGTTTCTATTTGTTTTAAGGAGGATGTTCATTTCATGAATCACTTAGGTAACTAAAAAGTAATTTTAAAATCACAAATTTAAAGTCAACATAATATTAGAAGTACTAGCCAGAGCAATTAGGAAAGAAAAAGAAATTTTTTTAAAAAATACCCAAATTAGAAAGGAAGAAGTATAACTTCACTATTTTCAGACAACATGATTTTATAAAAAGAAAAACCTAAAGATGCCACAAAAATACTGTTAGAATAAACTGATGAAATCTGTGGGGTACAATTTCACTATACAAATCTATTGCATTTATATACACTAATAAAGAACCATCAGAATAAGAAATTAAGAAAATAATCCCATTTACAATTGCATCAAAAAAGAAATAAAAATACCTAGAAATAAATTTAATCAAGTAGATGAAAAATCTGTACACTGAAAACTGTAAAACATTAATGAAAGAAACTGAAGAAGATGCAATGGAAAGACACTCCATGCTCATGGATTAGAAGAATTAATATTGTTAAAATGTCCGCATCACCCAAAACAATCTATAGATTCACTGCAATCCCTATCAAAATCTCAATGGCATTTTTCACAGAAATAGAACAAATAATCCTAAAATTTGTATAGAACCATAAAAGATCCCAAATAGCCAAAGAAATATTGAGAAAGAAGAACAAAGCAGGAGGCAACATAATCCTTGATATCAAACTACATTACAAACCTATAGTAAGCAAAACAGAATGGTACTGGCATTAAAATAGACATATATAATACGTGTCATACTAAGTGAAATAAGCCAGAAAGAGAACGAAAAATACCATATGCTATCACTTATATGTGAAATCTTAAAAAAAAAAAGACAGAAATGAATTTATTTACAAAACAGAAACAGACTCACAGATAAAAAACAAACTTATGGTTACCAAGGGGGTAGAAGGTGGGAAGAGATAAATTGAGAATTTGATATTTTCAGATACTAAGTACTATATATAAAATAGATAAACAGCAAGATCCTACTGTATAGGATAGGGAGCTATATTCAACAACTTGTAATAGTCTATAATGAAAAAGAACATAAAAACATATGTATAACTGAATCACTTTGCTGTACACCAGAAATTAACACAACATAGTAAACCAAATATACTTCAATTAAAAAAAAAAGACACACACATAGATAAATGGAACAGAATAGAGAGCCCAGAAATAAACTCATGCATATATGGTCAATAAATTTACAACAAAGGAGTGAAGAATATACAATGGGGAAAAGACAGTCTGCTCGATAAACAGTGTTGGGGAAACTGGACAGCCACATGCAAAAAAATGAAACTGGACTACTATCTTACACTATGCACAAAAATTATCTCAAAGTGGATTAAAGACTTGAATGTAAGACCTGAAACCATAAAAGTCCTCAAAGAAAACACAGGCATTAGGCCCCTCAACATCATTCTTACCAGTGATTTTTTGGATCTGACACCAAAAGCAAAGGCAACAAAAGCAAAAATAAACAAGTGGGTCTACATCAAACTGAAAAGCTTCTGCAAAGCAGAGGAACCATCAACAAAATGAAAAGACTAGCTACTGAATGGAAGAAAAATACCTGCAAATCATGTCAAATAAGGGGTTAATGTCCAAAATATATCAAGAGCCCATACAAACTGATAGCAAAAAACAAACAACCCAACTTTTTAAATGGGCAGAAGATCTGAATAGACATTTTTCCAAAGAAGATGTCCAAATAGCCAACAAGTACATGCAAAGATGCTCAACTTCACTAATCACCAGGGAAATGCAAATCAAAATCAGAATAAGATATCACCACATACCCTATAAGAATAACTATTATCTAAGAGACAACAGGCTGCAATCCTTGGCATTCTCTAAGTATTTGGCATGTTGTGCCTTGGGCAAACAAACTTGGCTCAGTAACTGTAGGAGAAGTCCTTTCTTTCCTCTCATGAGCTTTGCAGATTGGAAGAGTTGGCATGAGACCCCAAGAGAGGTTCTGCATGGCTCAGCAGAGGTGGGATGGGATGACTCAAGGCACTCTACTAGGCCTGCCTACACCCTTGGCCCACCTTGAAATTCCAAAGGGAGTAAGTTGCTCCAAGGAAACCAAGCAAAACCGGCTGCTGGCCTAGATGGCAGAGTAGAAAAAGCCAGAGCTCACCTCCTTTCATGAAGACACCAAAATCACAACTGCAGAACAACCATCTATAAAAAAGACTAGAACCTCACACTCCTGAGCATATATCCGGAGAAAAATAAAATTAAAAAAGACACATGCATCCCAATGTTCATAGCAGCACTATTTATGATAGTCAAGACATAGAAGCGACCCCAATGTCCATCAACAGATGCTGGATAAAGAAGATGTGGTACATAATACAATGAAATACTACTCAGCCATAAAAAAGAATAAAATAATGCCATTTGCAGCAATATGGATGGATCTGAAGATTGTCATTCTAAGTGAAGTGGGCCAGAAAGAGAAAGAAAAGTGCCATATGACATGATTTATATGAGGAATCTAAAAAAATAACAACAACAATAATAAAGACACAAATGAACTAATTATTATTTTGATTTCTTGAATATGTGTAAGCACATTTGACTGTCCTTTATGATTGGATTAACACATTCTGTTGATTCTTATTTTGTAGTTGGCTTTATTCTTTTGATGACTATGTAAGCTTAATAAGCTAAAGATCTAATCTATTCTTAGAAGCAATAATCAGTACATATATGTAAACTAAAAAAAATGTGCAGTATACCATATATATGTATTGACATGCAATATAATGTGTATGTGCAGTCAAACTGTAATAATTCTACCTAATAAAACTGGAAAAAAAAAAAGACTGGAACCTACCAGAGATCTTCCATAACTAAAGACATGTAGTACGAACCACAATGAGACAGGTAGGAGGGGCAGTCTTGCAATATAATCAAATCCCATACCCTCCAGGTGGGTGACCCACAAACTGGAGAATAATTGCATTGCAGAGGTTCTCCCACAGGAGTAAGTTCTGTTCACCACGTCAGGCTCTCCAGCCCAGGGCTCTGGCACTGGGAAGAGGAGCCCCAAGAGTATTTGGCTTTGAAGGCCAGCAGAGCTTAACTGCTGGAAAGCCACAGGATTGGGGAAATAGAGATTTCACTCTTAAAGGATGCACACAAAACCTCATGCTCACTGGGACCAAGGGTAAAAGCAGTAATTTCATAGGAGCCTGGGCCAGACCTACTTACTGGTCTTGGAGGGTCTCCTGGGGAGGAGGGGAGGTAGTGGCTCACCCTGGGGACAGAGACACAGTGGCAGATATGTCAGGAAGTAATCATCTGCATGAACTCCTCTAGAGGCTTACATCTTGCTTGAGTCATTAACACTAAGACCTGGCCCCAGCCAACAGCCTATAGGATCCAGCGTTAGGACACCTCAGGCCAAACAACTAACTGGGTGGGGACATATCCCCAGCCATTAAGAGAAGGCTGCCTAAACATTTCCTGAGTGTACAGCCACCTCTAGACATGCTCCTAGACATGCCCCTGCCCCCACCACCAGAGGGCCAAGACCCAGCTCCACCCACCAGTGGGTAGTTACTGGCCCCTCCCACCAGGAAGCCTGCAAAATCTTCTAAACCAGCCTTACTCACCAGAGGCAGACACCAGAAGCAAGAAAATTACAATCCTGAAGCCTGTGGAACAAGTATGCAACACAGACCAGATCCTACCTCAGGACTAGCTGTCCCCAGGCCCTTGGGTGACAAGAGGGGGAGTGCACTGCCAGGATGCATAGGACATCTCCTACAGAGGGTCACCTCTCCAAGGTCAAGAAACATAACTAACCAACCACATACATAAAAATACAAATAGAAATTTAGACAAAATGAGGTGGCAGAGGAATACGTTGCAGACAAAAGAACAATACAAAATCTGATAAGAACTAAGTAATGAAGAGACAGGCAATCTACCTGAGAAAGAGTTCAGAGTAATGATTGCAAAGATGATCAAAGAATTTGGGAGGAGAATGGATGCACAGAGTAAGAAGTTAGAGGTTTTTAACAAAGAGTTAGAAAATATAAGGAACAACCAGAGTTGAAGAATACAATAGCTGAATGAAAAATATATTAGAAGGAATCAATAGTAAACAAATGAAGCAAAAGAAAAGATCAGGAAGCTGTAAGACAGAGTAATGGAATCACTACTGCAGAAGAGAAAATAAAAGAATGAGAAGAAATGAGGACAATTTAAGAGACCTCTGGGACAACATCAAGAGCATTAATACTCACCTTATAGGGGTCCAAAAAGAAGAGGAGAGAGAGAAAGGGCCTGAGAAGAAGTATTTGAAGAGACAGTAGCTGAAAACTTCCCTAACCTGGGAAAGGAAACAGTCACCCAAGTCCAGGAAGTACAAAGGGTCTCAAACAGGATTAAGCCACAGAGGGACACATCATGACACATTATAATTAAAATCACAAAAACACAACAATAAAGAGAGAATATTAAAAGCAACAAGGGAAAAGTAACAAAAAGCATGCAAGAGAACTCCCATAAGACTATCAGCTGATTTTTCAGCAGAAACTCTGCTGGCCAGAAGGGAGTGGCATGATACATTAAAAGTGATGAAAGGGGAAAACCTACAACAAAGAATAGTCTACCCAGCAAGGCTCTCATTCAAATCTGATGGAGAAACCAAAAGCTTTACAGACAAACAAAAGCTAAAACAATTCAGCACTACCAACCCAGCTTTACAACAAATGCTAAAGGAACTTCTCTCGGTGCAGAAGAAAAAGCCACACTAGAAACATGAAAACTATGAAATGGAAAAGCTCACCAGTAAAGGCAAACATACAGTAAAAGTAGGAAATCAACCAAACAAACTAGCAGGAAGGTTAAAAGACAAAAATAGTAAACTCATCTGTATCCACAATAAGCAATTAAGGGATACACAATACAATTAGATGTAAAATATGATATAAAAAACAGTACCTGTGAGAGGAGGAGAATACAAATACAAGGTATTTAAGATAAAATTTAATTTAATTAAAAAATCATCAACTTAAAGCATCAACAGACTGCTATATCAAAATAAATACAGACTGCTATATCAAAACCTCTTGGTAACTGCATGCCAAAAATCTATAATAAAGACACATACAAAAAAGAAAAAGGAAGACAAACATAACACTAAAGAGAGTCAGCAACTCACAAGAGAACAAAAGAAGAAAAGGGGAGAAAAGGCCTACAAAAACAAATCCAAAAGAATAAACAAAATGTCAATAAGAACATATATATTGATAATTACCTTAAATGTAAACAGACTAAATGCTCCAACCAAAAGACACAGACTGACTGAATGGATGCAGAAATAAGACCCATAAATCTGCTGCTTACAACAGACTCAATTCAGATTTAGAGACACATTCAGACTGAAATTGAAGGGATGGAAAAAGGTCTTCCATGCAAATGGAAATCAAAAGAAAGCTAAAGTACCAATACTTACATTAGACAAAACAGACTTTAAAACAAAGACTGTTACAAGAGACAAAGGACATTGTACAATGATCAAGGGATCAAGCCAAGAAGATACAACACTTGTCAATATATATACACTGAACATAGAAGCACCTCAATATATAAGGCAAATGTTAACAGACAAAGGGAGAAACTGACAGTAACCATAATAGTGGGGGACTCTAACACCTCACTCACATCAATGGACAGATCATCCAGATAAAAAATTAAAAAGGAAAAACAGGCCTGAAAGGGAACATTAATTAACCAGATAAACTTAATTGATATTTATAGAGCATCCAAAAGCAGCAGAATACATACACATACTTTTCAAGTGCACATGGAACATTCTCCAGGATAGATCACATATTGGGCAACAAAGCAAGTCTCAGGAAATTTCAGAAAAATTAAAGTCATATCAAGCATTTTTTGTGATCACAATGCTATGAGATTAGAAATCAACTACAAGAAAAAATATTGCAAAAAAACACAAACATACCAAGGTTAAACAATATGCTACGAAGCAACCAATAGATCACTAAAGAAGTCAAAAAATACTTAGAGACAAATGAAAACAAAAATACGATGATCAAAATACGCTGGGACATATCAAAAGTAGTTCTAAGAAGTAATTTTATAGTGATAACAAGCTTGTCTCAGAAAACAAGAAAAATCTCAAATAAATAATCTAAACTTACACCTAAAGCAACTAGAGAAAGGAAAACAAAACCCAAACATAGTAGAAGAAATAAAGATTAGACCAGCAATAAATGAAAGAGACTGAAAAAAAAAATAGAAAAGATCAATGAAACTAAAAGCTGGCTCTTTAAAAAGACAAACAGAATTGATAAACCTTTAGCTAGATTCACCAAGAAAAAGAGGGAGAGGGCCCAAATTAATAAAATCAGAAATGAAAAAGAGGAAGTTACAACCAACACCACAGAAACACAAGGGATCATAAGAGGCTACTATGAACAACTATATATCAATAAAATGGACAACCTCAAGGAAATGGACAATCTCTCAGAAAGGTACAGTCTCCGAAGACTGAATCAGGAAAAAAACAAAAAATATAAACAGACTAATTACCAGTACTGAAATTGCGTTAGTAATTTAGAAACCCCCAACAAACAAAAGTCCAGAACCAGATGGCTTCACAGGTGAATTCTACCAAACATTTAGAGAAGAGTTAACACCTATCCTTTCTTAAGTATTTTTTTTAATTGCAAAGAAAAGAACACTTCTGAACTCATTCTGAGGCTACCATCACCCTGATACCAAAACCAGACAAAGATATCACAAAAAAAGAAAATTACAGGCTAATATCACTGAAGAACAAAGACACAAAAATCCTCAAAAAAAATACTAGCAAACCAACTCCAGCAATATATTAAAAGGATCATACACCATGATCAAGTGGGATTTATTAAACTAATATAAGGATTTTCCAATATCCACAAATCAATCAATGTGATACACATTAACAAACTGAAGAATAAAAACCAAATGGTCATCTCAATAGATGCAGAAAAACACTTTTGAAAAAATTCCGCATCTATTTATGATAAAAACTCTTCAGAAAGTGGGCATAGAGAGAACTTACCTCAACATAATAAAAGCCATTATATGACAAACCCACAGCTACCATCATACTCAACAGTGAACAGCTGAAAGCATTTCCTCTAAGAGCAAGAACACTTTTTTTTGCTGTTGTTCTGTTTTTGGTGCCGAAACTCAGGACCCAACCACTTTCACTAAACATAGTTTTGGAAGTCCTAGTCACAGCAATCAGAGAAGAAAAACAACAACAACAAAAAGAGAATCCAAATTGGAAAAAAAGAGGTAAAACTGTCACTGTTTGCAGATGACACAATACTATAGAAAATCCTGGCCTCTCAACTTCTGAGATGGCCTGCACTCTGTCTGTGGAGTCAGAATAAATCTACCTTCACTTTACTATGGCTTGTTCTTAAATTCTTTCCTGGACTAAGCCAAGGACTCTTATTTGGCAGGGTGTGTTCCAGGGACTCACCCAAGACCTGGGACAGGACCATCCTCTTGTGCCCCATTTTCCCGCAACAGAAGTACTGTGGGTAGTGCTGAAGAAACCAGTCAGGACCCTCTGGGACCTTCCTGGGTATGAATCCTTTTCATGTCTCCCATTTCTTATTTGTAGGAAATAGGCTTCATTCAGCCTCCTTGGCCTTCCCTTAGTTCCAAGGAATCCAAAGATTCAAACAGTTGCTTATCAAGGAAGGGAAGGAACGCAGAAACAAAGGAGGAGCAGTCAAGAAAAAATGCTGCAATCAACTATACTTCAAAAAAGAAAAGTTAATTAAAAGTTAAACTAATTTTTTTAAAAAAGAATCCTAAAGATGCTATTAGAAAATTACTAGAGCTCATTAATGAATTCAGTAAAGTTGCAGGATACAAAATTAATATATAGAAATCTGTTGCATTTCTATACAGTAACAACAAAATATCAGAAAAACAAATTAAGAAAACAACCTCATTTACCATCCATTAAAAGGAATAAAATACCTAGGAATAAATTCTACTTAAGTAGGCAAAAGACCTGTACTCTGATAACTATAAGATGCTGACAAAAGAAACTGAAGATGACACAGATGGGAAAGATCTGCCATGCTCTTGGTTTGGAAGAATCTATACTGTTAAAATAACTGTTAAAATACTACCGAAGTCAATATACAGATTCAATGCAATCTCTAGCAAGTTACCAAAAGTAGTTTTCAAAGAACTAGACCAAAAATTTTTTAACTTATATGGAAACACAAAAGACCTCAAATAGCTAAAGTAATCTTAAGAAAGAAGAACAGAGCTGGAGAAATGGCACTCCCTGACTTCAGACTATACTACAAAGCTACAGTAATCAAAACAGTATGGTACTGGCACAAAAACAGATAGATCAATGGAACAGGATAGAAAGCCCAGAAATACATCCACGCACTTATGGTCAATTAATCTATGACAATGGCAGCAAAAATATACAATGGATAATAGACAGTCTCTTCAATAAATGGTGCTGGGAAAACTGGACAGTTACATGTAAAAGAATGAAATTAGAACATTCTCTAACACCATATACAAAAATAAACTCAAAAAGGATTAAAGACCTAAATGTAACATCAGATACTCGAAAACTCTTAAAGGAAAACAGCCAAAACACTGTTTGACATAAATCACAGCAATATTTTTCTGGATCTGTCTCTTACAGTAATGGAAACAAAAGCAAAAATAAACAAATGAGACCTAATTGAACTTAAAAGCTTTTGCACAGCAAAGGAAACCATAAACAAAACAAAAAGACAACCTAAAGAACGGGAGAAATATTTACAATGTGGCCTATAAGGATTAATTTCCAAAATATATGAACAGCTCATACAGCTTACTATCAAAACAAACAAATCAAAAAATGGGCAGAAGTTCTAAATAGACATTTCTCCAAAGAAGACATACAGATGGCCAACAGGCACATGAAAAAATGCTCAACATTGCTTATTATTAGAGAAATGCAAATCAAAACTACGAGGTATCACCTCCCACCAGTGAGAATAGCCATCATTAAAAAGCCTACAAATAAGAAACACTGGAGAGAATGCGGAGAAAAGGGAACTCTCTCTACATGGTTGGTGGGAATGTAAATTAGTCCAGCCATTATGGAGAACAGTATGGCAGTTCCCTAAAAAACTAAAAATAGAGTTACCATATGATCCAGCAATTCCACTCCTGGGCATATATCTGGAGAAAACTTCAATTTGAAAAGATACATACACCCCAATGTTCACAGCAGCACTATTTACAATAGCCAAGACACAGAAGCAACCTAAATGTCCATCAATAGATGACTGGATAAAAAAGATGTGATACATATATACAATGAAATACTACTCAGCCATTAAAAAAGAATGAAATAATACCATTTGCAGCAACATGGATGGACCTAGAGATTATCATATTAAGTGAAGTAAGTCACACAGCGAAAGACAAATTTCATATGACATCACTTACATGTGGAATCTAAAAAAATGACACAAACGAACTTATTTACAAAATAGAAAGAGACTCACAGACATAGAAAACAAACTTATGGTTACCAAAGAGGAAAGGGGGAGGTAGGGATAAATTGGGGGTTTGGGATTAGCAGATACAAACTATCATATACAGAATAGATAAACAGCAAGATCATACTGTATAGCACAGGGAACTATATTCAATAACTTGTAATAATCTATAATGAAAAAATACGAAAAAGAATATATACATATAACTGAGTCACTATGCTGTTCACCAGAAATTTACACAACATTGTAAATTAACTATACTTCAATTTTTTTTAATTTTTTAAAACAACAAATTACAAGTGTTGGCACAGATGTGGAAAAAAGGGAACTCTTATGTGTTGTTGGTGGGAATGTACATTGGTGCAGCCACTATGGAAAACAGTATGGAACTTCCTCAGAAAATTAAATACAGAACTACCATATCATCCAGCAATTCCACTCCTGGGTAAATATCCAGAAGAAACCAAATCACTATTTATAAACAATATCTGGGGGGGAGGGGGAGTAGCTCAGTGGTAGAGCATATGTGTAGCAGGAGGAGGTCCTGGGTTCAATCCCCAGTACCTCCATTAAAAAAATCCTCAGTACCGCCATTAAAAAAAAAAAAAGCAATAAAAAAAATAAATTAAAAAAGGCAAGATATCTCCAGCCCTACATTCACTGCAGCACTATTTACAATAGCCAAGACATGGAAACAACCTAAGTGGCCATCAACAGATGACTAGATAAAGAAGTGATAGATAAATATATATAATACATATCCACACATACACACAAAATGCATACTACTCAGCCACAAAAAACCTTTCCACTTGGGACAACAGGGATATAACCTGAAAGCACTGCTAAGTGACATAAGTCAGATACAGACAAATAGTGTATGATCTCACTATATGTGGAATCAAAAAAAAGTGAAAAAAAATTAAAAAATAAAAAACCCAAGCTCATAGATACATAGAATAAATTGGTGGTTGCCAAGGGTAACTGAAATGGGTGAAGGGGGTCAAAAGGTACAAACTTCCTTTTAAAAAACAGTAAGTCATGGGAATGTAATATATAGCATGGTGACTATAGTTTAGTAATACCATAGTGTATATTTGGAAGTTGATAAGAGTATACATCCTAAAAGTTCTCATGAAAAAAAAAATGTATGTATTGTGACAGACATTAACTAGACTTACTGTGGTGATCATTTTGCAATATATACAAATTTTGTATCATTTTGTACACCTGAAACTAATATAATGTTATATGTCAATTAAGCCTCAAAAAGTAAATAAGTAAGGTCTGGGAAAAACAGTCCTTTGTACTGGATGTACACTGTAGATGATTAAACCATAAGATAACAAATTTAAAATTTTTTAAAAAGCGCTTGAAGAAAAATATACAAAAACTATTTTTTTTGTTTTTAAAGATAAGTATATTATTACAGGTAAGAAGTCAACTAGTTATTTTTGGTTCCTTGTAAGTTTGGAGACCTTAAAGTTACTCTTTGAATGCCATTTGTTATACATCCTGGAACTGAACTCTCTGTTAGGTAGTTTAGATAGAAATGAGCACGGGGCAGGGAGTGAGGAAGGGGAAAGGAACAATTCAGAACACAAGGAAACTGAGCTGTCAATCAACCAGAGCATAGGGAACCTGAGTTGTCAATCAATCAATCATTCATTGGGAACCTGAGTTGTCAATCAATCAATCACCAAACCAGGATATAAAAAGAGGAAAATCAGGGAATGGTGCCATTTTTCCTCTCTTGGATTGGCCCACTCCCAATTCTCGAGAGTGGACTATCTTTCATTATTTTTTTACTTCACTAATAAAAATCTTGCTTATATTATGCTTTTTGTCTCTCATCAAAAATTCTTTTTTTTCGGGTGTCTAAGAACTGAGGTAATTCTTATTTCCCTTTTCCAGTAACATTAATCTTGGTGCCATGACTTAGATTGCGTGCTTAAACCTAATCTTTCCTCCTTCATTTCTCTCTCCCTCCCCAAGGCCAGCCAGCACAGCATAAGCTCCTGGGGCCGGTTGTGGCAGATGGACTGAGAATACAAGACATGGTAGGGTGACCAGCCACTGACTAAAGTAAAAGAGATCATTCCAATCAGACCACGGAGAAACCCAGCACACGGTAAGACTGTGGCCGTTTCCCCTTTTCTGGAGAGGTGGCTGAGACGTCAGCTTCCATTCCCAAATCAGGACCCTAGGACGCTAGGCGTTGCTGATTCATGGCTACCCTCTAGGAAGCATTTGGTTGTGGACAGAGGCTGAAACGTCAGCCTAGTCCATGGGCTTTTCACCTTAGGATGCTAAGCTCTGAAAACCACCTGGTATCCTACCCTTGTTTCAGATGGGAAACCAAAAGTCTATCCCTGCTGGGACTCCTTTGGGCTACATGTTGGCCAACTGGGACTGTTTTAATCTACAAACTCTCCAAAGAAAAACACATATATTCCTTAAAATTGAGTTGCTGGAGTTCTAGCACAAGTTCTCCTCTCCTGCTGCCTTCCCCATTCAGGAGTTTCCATATGGACCCTCCAACTGTAACACACTCCTCTATTTTTGTTCCCCCTTTCTCTGGCTATCCCAGTTGAGCAGCTCTCCTGCTCCTGGATCACCGACCACCTGCGGGGTTAAAACTATTTTCTTGGACTGCGGAGACTCCTAGCTCATGGTAAGACTGTGGCCGCTTTCCCCATCCAGAGAAGAGGCCGAGACGCCAGGTCCTCCTTCTGCAGGCCAATGACCCTGGGATGTCAGGCTCTCTTCGGTCCATGGCTTCAGCGTACTCTTGGCTACAGGCAGAAGACTGAGACATCAGACTATAGCTTGTGGGCTTCACCTCAAGACGCTGAGCTCTGAAGACCCTCCTTCCCCCAGTATCCTGCCCTTCAGATGGAAAGCCAACAGTTGATCCCTGCTGGGACTCCCCTGGGTTACATCTTAGCCAAAAGCATGGCCCATAAATAGGAGCAAAAATTCAAACACCTTGCTCCAGCTTAATCTCTTCTACAATACACAAGGTAAATGGTCTAAAATACCATATATCCAGATCTTTTATTTGCTGAGGGACAGCAATGATCTCCTAAAGAAATGCAAAATAACCACCTTGGCTGTGGTTACTATCAGCAATCTGCTGTCCCCAACACCTCCTTGAGAGGGGGACTCCCTTAAACGTATGTCCTCCCCTGCTCTCCCTACCATTTAAAGGATAAATTTCTTACCCAATCTGCCCCTGATATTAGACAAAAACTCCAAAAGGCAATCCAGGAACCCAGAGTAACTCTTGATAAATGCTAACCATTGCTGCCACAAGTTTTTGTTTAATTGAGATCAGGTACAAGAAGCCAAGGCTCAGGAGAAGGAAAGAAGAGGCAAGGCATGCCCGAATAATTACTGCCCTTCAAGGGCAGCCACCATCCCTAAATCCTTAGCCCCCAGCATCCTGAGACAAGCCTGATGATAAATACAGTATCTTCCGCTGACCTGGTCAATGAGCCAAGAAATGTCCCCATAAGGACAAACCTCCAAAACCTGCCTACTTTTGGTGTAACAAGCAAGGTAATTGGGTGGCCCTCTGTCCCTCGAGCCAAACAGCCCATTGGGGAGCACTGGCCTGTGACCTGCAGATGGTTGTCTGGGACTAAAGAAGCCCCCTCCAGCCAGCCCCAACACAAGAGATCTTCATCATTGGGCTGGAGCTACCAGGACAAATGGATGTGGCAAGTAGGACAATAACTTTCCTTTTGGATACTGGAGTCACCTACTCTGTCCTAACTTCCTTCTCTGGATCTTTCTCTAGATCCTACAACACACCTATCCTTCTGGTCATTAAGAAGGATGGGGCCTATAGACAAGTCCAAAATTTAAAAATCATAATCGAGGCTGTAATGCCTCTTCATCCAGTGGTTCCAAACCCCTATGTATTACTAATAACAAACCTCCAGGAACCCAGTGGTACCCACTACCTTAGACCTAAAAGATGCTTTCTCCTGTATACCCCTTAGTCCCCAGTCCCAATATTGATTTACCTTTCAGTGGAACTCACCCAGTGGGTACCAATGTCAGTTAACCTGGACAGTACTACCACAGGAATTTAAAGATAGTCCTCACCTCTTTGGGCAATACTTGGCCCAAGATTTACAGGACTTACAGCTTAAAAAAGGAACTCTTCTCCAATATGTAGATGACCTACTTATCTCCTCCCTTACTCGAAAACATGCCATCCAACGTGCAATCCAAACTCTTAACTTCTTGGCCAAGAAGGGATATAAAATTTCCAGGTCCAAAGCCAAAATGGTCAAACAAGAGGTAACTTAGCTAGGAGCTGTTCTGACTCCTGGAAACCATAGCCTTTCCCCTGAATGAATTCAGGGAATCTTACAGCTCCCTAATCCCACTACTCGAAAACAGCTCAGGGCATTTCTCGGATTAACAGGTTACTGTAGGCTTTGGATCCCTAACTAGCCCAACCTCTACATGACAGCTTAAAGGATAAGGATGACTCAGTACCTCTGCAGTGGGGTCCTTTTCAACAGGAAGCAATGGAAGAACTAAAAAATCTCCTAGTAAGATCCCCGACCTTGGGGCTTCCAGATCCCACAACGCCATTCCAGTTATATGTTCATGAGAGAGGAGGAATAGCCTTGGGGTCCTCACCCAACGGCTGGGTCCTACCCAACAGCCCATGGGATACTTCTCCAAGCGGCTAGATCACACTGCTCGAGGCTGGCCTTTCTGCCTAAGAGTGTTGGGAGCCCTCTCCACTCCATTTAAGTAGGTATGACCCTTGTTTGCCCCCTTCATCCCTTTGCTAGGATTAGCTCTATGTATTAGACCTCTTAACTTTTCAACCTTCTTATAAAATGTGTTTCTTTTTGTCTACAGGCAAACTTCAAATGGCTATACAAGAAGGTAATCAACCAATCACCCAAGACAGCTTTTATACAAGCCCCTTGATGGACAATGACCCTTCGCTCACCACCTGCCCAGTGACAGCCAGCTAGTCTGGGACTCCAGCAAGCTCCATTGTTGCCCCAGATCAGCAGGAAGTAGCTTAAGTGGTTGTCGCCCTCTACTTCCCAAAGACTGGGGGTCCTATGACTAGACAGGAGAATGTTAGGTAGTTTAGACAGAAATGAGTACTGGGCAGGGGGAGAGGAAGGGGAAAGGAACAATCCAGAACACAAGGTGCCTGAGCTGTCAATTAACCAGAGCACAAGGAACCTAAGCTGTCAGTGAACCAGAGTGCAGGAAACCTGAGTTGTCAATCAATCAATCATGAAACTAGGATATAAAAACAGGAAAAACCAGGGAATGGTGCCATTTTTTCTCTCTTGGATTGGCCCACTCCCAGTTCTCGGGAGTGGACTATCTTTCATCATTTTTTTACTTCACTAATGAAAAGCTTGCTTATATCACGCTTTTTGTCTCTCATCAAGAATTCTTTTTTTTCGAGTGACTAAGAACTGAGGTAATTCTTATTTTCCTTTTCCGGTAACACCTCCATTTAGCAAATTAGGTAAATCTGGAGGACTCCAATTTACCAAACGCAATACCTGATGGCAGAGTTTGCCAACAACTTATATGATATTACAGTGAAATAGAAACTTTAACAGATACTTTTTTCTTTCCCTTTTTGGACTTGAACAAATTAGTCCTAAAGCTACTTGAATCCGCCCAAATTTTAACTACATCCGACTTGTTCAATTCAGGCTTTAGGTTAGAATTTACCCTTACTCTTAAGCAAAGAACAGGAAAATGGACTTTCCAGCCTAAAGAAATGGCATCAGTAAATTTAGTTCTTAATAAACACCTGCTGATTTGGAGATGGTAGTTTGCCCCTACTGGAACTATGCGTTGTGTAAACTGGTCTTAAACGTGCGTGTGTGTATATGTGCATGTGTGTGTATGAAAATACACGAGCCTGAACGGAGGAGAAAGAAAAAGGGAGGAAGGGGGCCTCCTACAGCTCTACGCACCTGTTTCAGTGAGCTGGGGTCGCAAGAGCGGAGTCACCGAAACACAGGCGACAGGAGCCGTGGGTACAGGGCCACGGAGCGCGGCGCTGAGGGCGGAGACCGCGGAGGGGCGGGACAGCACGGCCTCCGCTCCTCCTCGGGTCGGGGCGGGGCGGGGCGGGGCGGGGCGGGCCCGAGACCGCGACCCACCTCTCCCGCGCTGTCCTCGTCGCGGCGCCACGGGACAGCCATGCCGGGCCGCCTGCTGCGGGGCCTCTGGCAGCGGTGGCGCCGTTACAGGTACCGCTTCGTACCCTGGATCGCGCTGAACCTAAGCCACAACCCGAGGTGAGAGGACGCGACGACCAGAACAGGACGGCTTTCCTTCAGTCCGGCGACGCCACTGCGGCCCCTGGGACTGAGGCGAGCCGACCCGAGGCGGGCGGAGCCTCAAGCAGGTGGAGCCTAGGACGGCCCAGCGGCCTGAGGCTGGCTGGACCTGAGGGGCGGGGCCGAGGTGGAGGCCGCTGGAGTCTGAGGCGGGCTGGGGGCCTGAAGAGGGCGCGGGGCTCTAGGTGGGCGGGGCCTAGGGCCTGTTTCCCGTCGTCCCCGGCGCTGCGAGGTCCGGCAGGCCCGGGTTACCGGCCGATGGCTCGTGTTTTCTCTTTTGCTGTCCACTGGCACTGGGGTCCCTGTGTTTGGGCAAGAAATGGAAACTTTTTAAAAAGAAAAGAATTTGTGCGGCCTGAGAGTGCGTGACCTTCTCTCCACTAAGGCATAGTTAGGAGCTTGAAACTTCTTAGAAAAGCCAGACCGTTGTTTGTTTTCACAGCTCCGTAGTTGATATGGTGAAAGCAAACCAGCTCTCCTGTGAGGATAACAGCATGGAGGAGCTGACGCATAAAATCAAGCAAAAAAGCCCTTCGGAGTATTGGGTTTAAATTACGGATTCAGTGCTTGAAGAAGGGGATCTAGCTTAGAGGGTGGCCGTAGGATCACTGTCATTGCTGGCTTTAGTAAGTGGCGTGCTGGTGACCTGGAGGAGGTCAACATGATGCTCACTTGAGTAGACAAGCTAGTTCCGTTGAAGGCTGGTTGATAACCACAGACGTCCCCAGAGTTTCATACTACCGGAACATGAATTCGGATGCATCATTACTACCGAATTGTGAGGGAGAAATTGGTTCCTTTTTCGTTCAGAAGTAAAACTTAAAGTAGTACTTAAAAATTATGGAAGTAAAAGTAATGTCATTAAAGCAGTAAACACTCCTGGGAGAGAATGTGACACAAAGTATTTAATGTTAACTCAAATTTGTCTTTGAAACTACACACCTGTAAAAAGAGCCATTACAATATAAGGGTTCTCATTATGTGATAACATTCACATGATGGCTGTGGGTGTCGTGGGGAACTAGCTCTGTTTCTGCTTCTGACTCTCCCAATTACCACCTTTAGAATCTTAGGCAAGTTCCCTAACATCTCCAAGCTTTAGTTTCCTTGTGTGCAGAAATGAGATTAAAAAAAAATGCAAGGATGCAACAGCATTTGGTAGGGAATGGGCCTTTCATAAATACTGGTTGTTGTTGACTTGCATAGGTATTGTCAGTAGTCAGGTGACTAGAACCATACACAAACTTTTTTTTTTGACACCTTTATTGTGGTATGGCTCCTGTATAGTAAACTATGCATATTTCAAATGTACAATTTGATGAATTTTGATAGATGTGGACAATACCCAAACTCTTTTCTGAACTTAGTGTTATGCCCTGAAAACACATGAGAATCATCTTCACAAAGGCCAGTAACCCAGAGGACGTCGACAGTCTGGCTTTTATCAGTTGAAGGATAGTGAATAGAAACTTTTCCCATTTTCAGGACCCTCCGATATGTTCCAGAGGAATCCAAAGACAAAGTTATCTCAGATGAAGATGTCCTAGGAACATTACTGAAAGTTTTCCAGGCTCTATTCATAAATGATTTCAATAAACAATCAGATATCTTGACTGTGCTTCCAGAACCTGTTAAATCAAAATATCAAGACCTACTGTCAGTTCAGCATCAGAGGGTGAAACATCTTGAATACAGTCATGAAGAGCAAAATACCTTTAAACCAGAAGAAATTCTTTACAAGACATTGGGTTTCAGTGTTGCCCGAGCAACTAGCTCATTGATTTCTGCTGGGAAAGGTGTCTTCGTTACTAAAGGACTGGTACCAAAAGGCGCGGTTGTATCTATGTATCCTGGTAATGACACAATTAGTACTTTGCCAAGAATTTCTTATACACAGATAAATATAAGTTCAACAAAATACCTAACCCCGTAATCCTTAGAGTAAGGGGTTGAGTTGGAAACTCCGATTTCCACAGATTTTTAAATCCTGATTTGGAAATTAACTGCTTGTAAATTGTCTTATGTGTTAGAAAGTATCCTGGAGTATTTGTTGGGATAAATGTATTTTTCTTTTAAGGACATTTTTCTAATCAATGTTTTAAATTAGGAGACTATAGTATGGTCTACTTTGGTAAGACTGATCACTTAAAAAGCACTAGGGAATAAGTCAGTTTGGCTTAGATAATAATTAAAGGTAAAAAATGATATGGGTTAAAACATGAAAGATAAAATTTAAACCTATAGATTACTGAATAAAGACCTTCCTGCCACTTCTAAACTTATAAAGTAAAGCAGCTTCTTTGCAAAACATCATTGACTAGAATGCTCAGTAGAATATGTAATTTGTTAAACGTATTATGTAGTATAGTGGAAAGTATGTGTGAATGTTTAAGTCAGACCTATGTTTTTAAAAAGTCATTCTACTATTTTCTGATTTCATGTCCCTAAGCAAAAGAGTCTCAGTTTCTTCCTACACAACTAATGTAACTCTGTAAAGACTAAACAGGACAAACCAGCAACAAATAAATTAATACTAAAATAAATTTAATAAATAGATTAACCTTCCAGGAATGTAGGAAGCACCCTGTAAATATTAATTTTCTCCTTTCCTCCATTGCCAATGGAAGGAGAAACAACTTGAATGTCAGACTCATGTATTCCCATGTATGTCTACATTATTTAATTGACTATTACTAAAATACATTTCTTAAAAAGCTAGTTGTTGTTGTTGTTGTTGTTGTTGTTTGGAGGAGGGTAAGTAATTAGATTTATCTCTTTATTTTTAGAGAAGGTACTGGGGATTGAACCCAGGAGGACTTCATGCATGCCAAGCATGCTCTCTACCACTTGAGCTATATACCCTCCCCACAAGGCTCTTTAATAAATGTCAACTCTCATTCTACTTTAAAAAATAAAAACACAGCTTTGTAAAACTTAGCCTAAAATGTGGTGTTCACGTTTTTGTTAACCAAATTGGTCATATTTTACTTGGCTCAGTGGGCAAGTTGGTTCTGTGCTCTACCTGCTATTCGGCATTCTTTAATGAGGGAAAGTAGCCACAGAGAATGGGATGGTCAAGATTGAAGGTGAAATATTAGACGAAGGTAGAGAAATTAAAACAAGTTTTCCCATGTTATGTTTATGTTCCAGAGAAGGCTTCTTATCATGATGTTTCTGATCTTTATATGTTACTGTGTCTTTGTCCTATTGTACACCAGGTACAGTATATCAGAAGTATGAGCCAATCTTTTTCCAGTCCATTGGAAATCCATTTATTTTTAGATGCCTGGATGGAGTACTCATTGATGGAAATGACAAAGGAATATCCAAAGTCGTGTACAGGTAAGTTGGTGCCATGTTCAAATATAATTATAGGAGACAGAACCACACCACAATGATAACTAGCATTTGTACTCTAAATAAAATTTTATTTAGGTAGCTACTATGTAGCAACTCAGTTGCCCTATTGATTAGACAAAAGTTTTCTAAGAAAAATTGCCCTGTTCAATTCTAGGGTTAACTTTGAAAGTTAAGATACAGAGGAACAATCTCTTAGGTAATGCTTTCACCTGTTTCAGATCTTGCAATGGGAGGGATCGACTTGGCCCTTTAAAAATGAGTGATAGTACGTGGCTAACGTCAGAAATTCATAATCCATTGGCTGTAGGACAGTATGTCAACAATTGTTCAAATGGTAAGTTGGCACCGTGGGGCTGTGAGATATAAATACAGCAGTGGTAATGCTCCTCCTTTGCCACATGACTGAGTGCCAGCGGCAGTAGAGTTTAACATCTCAACTGTTCAGAACCCTTGAGTAAACTCGAACTTTGTACGGGCAGATTTTGAAGAGAGAATTTGAGGAGATAATGATATACATTAATTGGAATCCTTTAGTTTACTATGTTTATTCTGATTTTGCAGTAAATATAGGCAACTGCTAACTAACTGCTCTTTTTTGATCATTATTATTTTAATATTTTTTAATAGTTAACTTGGAGATTATTTTGTCAGTGTTTCAACATAGCCTTATAGGTTAATCACTAGACTGGTATTTCCATTCTGTTGCTAAGTTTATGAAGCACCTACTTTCTCCAGGGTTTGGCTTTCCCATAAGTATAAGTTTGATCATCTGGCTACATTTAGCGTAGACTTTAGCGTTAGGGAGACATGAACTTGAAGCCTGACTTCTCCCTAGCCTTTAACTTCTCTGAGCCCCTGTTTCTTGATCTTCAAGAAGTAAATAATAAAACATACAAACATATGTGTGTGTGTATAAATAAAATCTAGCAGTACATGGAATGTAACAGTAATTATTAATTTGAGCATTTTCTAATAATTTAGACAAACCACATATCAAGTGCCATAATTCAGGACTGTTTTCCTTGGCCTTGTAAAATCGCCGTTTCTAAAAATTTTATGTGTGTTCCTAGACAGAGCAGCCAATGTCTGTTATCAGGAATTTGATGTGCCTGCAGTTTTCCCTATAGAACTGAAGCAGTATCTTCCAAACATCGACTACAGCAATGACAAACAAAGGTGAGTCTCCTGGAAGAGATTTTCCTATCTTCTGTCTTATGCTATACCTAAAAATATATGTTTTCTAAGAAAAATCTATATAGAGTTTGGGGTGAGTTGTTTTATTTTATACTGAAAAATTGTAAGTTGGATTTTAATGTTCATCACACCTTAAAGTGTTAATGTAGGCTTATTCAAAATCTAAAATTTTCCATTAGCTTAACTTATTCTAAGCTTATTATTACCCACTTTTATTCTATGTAGTCCTTTTTAAGTATCAACTTTGAATTTTTTTTCAGGTGTTTCTGTTGTTTTTCCTACCTACAAATCTTCAAATAAAATTAAATCATTTTAAGGATCCTGTTCTCCACCTTACATGAGAGCACCCAGTTGAAGAAATGGGCCAAATTACACTATTATTTCTTTTGCCCATTTCACTATTAAGGCTCAAAAACTTAATAGTGAAAAAAAGGGAAATACTCAGAAGATATGAATTTTTAATGTAACATTTATTCTCTGTTCATTAAGTGGAAAGTTTACTGAGAATGCTCAAGCAGCAATTTTTAAATATAAGTAATTCTGTAGAGCTAAGAAGTCTTTATTAAGAATGCTATAGGAAGATTTTATCTTTATGTGATTTCACTGGGCTGCCAGTTGCTGGCAAACTTTGTTTTGTATGGCTCCTATTAAGTTGTCCTTTGATGATGAATGATATTTAAAACTTAAACTATTCCCTGTACTAAAAACTGGATAACTTTTATGTCTCTCTCTGTGTTTGTATATTTGACAGTGAACAATTTTTTCAGCCTTATACTCTGGGGCATATTATTATTACTATTTAAAAGTACAGAAAAAATTAAATGAGTAGGAACATTGAAGGTGCGTATCTCTTGCTGTGTCCATAAAATGTATTTTTAAAAATTCCAGTTAATTTTAAGTAATGCTTCCAGCTTTGCAGAATACAGAGATACAAATTAATTTTTTTAAGTGTTAAACTATATAATGAGTGTCATTTTGAAATGTTTTTTGTGATACCAGTTTTGAGGGCCTGAACATAGAAACATTTTCAGAGGTAGTCAGTTGTTTAAATGTATTGATTTGTGGTCTTTTTTAGATGTAGAATAAACATACTCTAAAATACCTCCGTCAGGGATAAGACCTATTTTCTTATAGAAATCAAATAATAAGATAGCAGTAAGGAATTTGAATAAAATTATATCTGTAAAACCCATATTGGTTATATTAAAACTATGAGCTTGTATCTGTTAATACTCTAACTTTTGTCTCTTTTTGTTTTCAGTCCACTTCGATGTGTCGTTCTTGTCGCACTCAGGGACATCAAACAAGGAGAAGAACTTTTTTCAAACTACTATACAATTGTCAGCTAACTCTTTGAATTAGAAATTAGGTCTTCTTCTCAGCTATTGAATTAATTCCAAATGTTTTTTGGTTTCTCTGCGTTCTACCTGCAGAACAAATATTTTGAAACCTAATTGAAGTGGGATTTTTTTTTGTTTTTATTGATATTATATTTATGTTTCAATTCCAAGATAAAAGCTATCTGCTTCATTACAAATTTAAATTTGTAATGCAGTTCCAATGTTAATTGGTTTGCTTAAGTACACAGTAGCTTACTAAATTAAAACCTACTGTCTAAATTTAAAATTTCAATTTTTCTTTTATTTTGCATACCCCTGGGGTGTTTTATCAGAGTTTAGCCAAGTCATCAGAAATTCTTGTATCGTTGATGTGTACAAACTTCTGTAAAAACTTTATTTTTACAAAATAATCTAAAGCCAAAATTGTTCATTGTGTTGCCATGAGTTAATAGGGGGGCGGGGGTGGAATGTGATTTAAAGATTGTTTTAGCCGTGTAAGGGGAAAATGGAAGGTCATTATACTATTTTCTCTACTTTATTTGAACATTTACACACACACACAAATTTTTTAAGAGCATGAGAGACATTGTTTCAGCATGGAAATTGAGTTAAAAGCTGGTGGTGGGAAGAACACCTGTTCTCCATTTCTCATGTTTCATGGGCTTTCATTAGTAATACTCCTGCCTCTCTCTCTCCCCATTGGACGAAGAGTGGTTTTCTGAGGTTATTTTGGGAAAAGAACTAGGCACTCATGGCCTGAACCCCTCTAGTTCCTTCTCTGTGGACTCTCCCAGCAGAGTGTCTTCTGGGATGCTCTCTGCCCTGTTAATGAGTTACTTTGATTTCCATCGACCTGACTCCTGCATCCAGATGTCAGTTTCAAACTTGGATAGGGAGGAGGGTGTTATCCATTGGGTCCCTCAAATCCTAAAATGGAACCTGTATAACCAGATTCAGACCAACTTCACTGCTGCACCAACAGTTTTTCTTACATAGTTTATTTCAATTTCAAAAGGCTCCTAATTGCCTTCCCTGTTTCCATGCTGCCCCCTTTACAGAATAGATCATTAAGAATGATTCTTTTAAACATAAATCAGATTCTGACCCAACTCTGCTCAGAACCCTTCTGTAACTCCTACCTTGGAGTAAAGTCCTTCACTACTTCTGATTGCATGTCCAGCTCACCCCAATCTGCCACACCTGCCTCCTTGCCACTTCTTGAACATGCCAGGCACACTCTCAGCTCAGGCCTTTTGCACTAGTTCTGCTTCCAAAAACTTTCCCCCAGATAGCCATTATAGCTCAGTCTGTCACCTCGCCTAACCACTCTATTGAAATTTGATCCCCAACTGCCACCCCTGAGAATCCGCCTTCTACTTCTCTATAGCATTCACCTGGTATGTGCACATAAATCCATGACAGCATCTTATTCTCAGCCTCATTTGTCTTTTATTCGTGCCACCAAGATTTTGAGAGATGAGGGGGACTCATCTTGTAAAAAAGCCAAGCTATTTGAGCAAGATCCTGTTACCCAGAACTTTATGTAAAATACAGGAACTTTTAACTCCTATGGACATACTAGGTGGAGTATTTAGAAGTGAAATGTTGCAATGTCAAAGACTTTTTTAAAATAATTCAGAAAAAAATCCATGTTATATAGAAAGAGGTCAAATCGGGGAAAATGTTAATTGTTTAATCTAGGTTGTTCTTTATACTGTTATCTTAACTTTTGTCTTTAAAGGTTTTTAAAATTTTTTTAAGTTGGGGGAAAAGTCATCATCAGCTTAAGAGTAATATAGGTCAACAAACATTTAGTGAATACCTGCTATGTGAAGAGTCCTAGGAGATTAAAAAAATAACATAGTTCCTGCTAACAAAATGCTCACAGTGGGAGTTTAAAACTTGCCCAGTACCATGACTTGGTCTGGACTGCAGGGGTGAAGATATTTTTAAAAAATAAAACATTAACATTTAAAAAACTAGAATTTTTTTCCTTATTAGAATAACTTTTAAATATTTGTAAATGACTTATTTCTGACATACTTATTAAATGCTTTTATTAATTCTACACAGAAAACAAATTTGTGGCAGTATTGGCTTTACCTCTGTAAAAACAATCTCATCAAAATCAAGGTACACAATAGAGCATGTGTGTCTCTAAAATGAATGCCAGCTACAGTATATTAAATCTCTAAAAATGTGAGCATTTCTTGTCTAGGACCATGGATTGAGTGCCCCTGTCCACTATTTTGTCAGAGAACCCACAAAGACACGTTGAAGAGGATAAGGACTAGAGATCACTTACCTAGGTGGGAAATGATAAAACAGTGCTATGTCCCAGAGACTAATTTAAATTAAAAACTGGGGGGAGGATATAGCTCAGTGGTAGAGTGCATGCTTAGCATGCATGAGGTCCTGGGTTCAATCCCCAGTACTTCCACTAAATAAATAAAATAAATAAATAAACCTAATTACCTCTCCCCACCAAAAAAAAAAAAAAAGACAAAAAATGAAAGCGCATATAACAAAAAAATCCAGTTGACGGATGGCATGAAGATTTTGAGAAGTCAGAGAAGCAGCAGGCCAAAATAGATAAGGACTACGAGTGACTGGAGATTATTCTGCTCCCACAAGGCTCTCCTCCCTCCCCTGAAAGCCTCAAACACCATGCTTTTATGTGCACTTGGCTGCACTCTTGGCTGTATTCATAACACCAGCCTGGTGCTTGTCCCTCTTTGAAGGCGCTTCTGTGTATGTGTCCACCAGAGAGCCCTGCACATTAAGGCTCTTTGGTGTCTGTGAATGAAGAAATGTGATTTTCAACAAGCAACTGAAGCAGAGGAGTCAAGGTTTTTATCCTTGTATCAAATCTGCCATTATGTGCAATCTTATCACTTATATTAAGAATGGAACTAGATAAAGCTCTGGTCAGAGCAAGTAAAATATGAGGACAAACTCGTGCAATTAGGTTGAGATATTTAGCTTGAAAAGATGAAGGCTTAGGGAAGATATTTCTAGATAAGGAAATTAGTTTACTATAAATATATTGTCAAATAATAACATCTGATCAAATTTTAGATTTCATGTCTTTCTAAATGACGTAATTGCCAAGAACAATGTTTCAAACATGAGAGACATTCAATAAATACTTCCTGAATTAAACTGAATGTATGCAGAATCCTCACTTTGGGATGGCTAAAATGTTATAGGTGGAAATTTATTTTAGAGGATTTAAAGAAAGCTTATTTTTCTACCAACTTTATTACTTACCTAGCAAATATCTTATTTACTATATCTAAAACCAACTTAACAGAGGTTAATATCTACCCATGTGTTATAGCTTAAGAGTCATTAAATAAAAATCTATTTGTGGCAAATACTCACACAAACCAAGGAAAAAAAAAAGATTTCCAGATTTTTATTTCTGGAACTGTACACCAGGTATTAAAGTACAACAAATACAAAATAATGCTCAAAAAAATCAGTGTTTATGTACAAATATTAAAATCAATGCAACAATAGCAACTTCCTCTTGAACATCTGATACTAAAACTTGTTCTGATTGTCACTAATTAATCTCATACTCACAGGGTACTTATTTCAAACTGGGACAATTGGAATCACTGGTCATCTAAGAGGAATTTTAATATCTACCATATTTAACAATAAAACTAATAGTTTCCTCCTTTTAGTGAAAAAATTAAGAACTTTTTAAAAAACATAGTAATGTCAATATTTTTATAAATTATTTCAATTTCCATCTGTAGACAATGTGCTTTGAAACTCTGGGCAATCTCCTTGGTGGTCAGGTTTATTTGTTAGTTTACATTCAAAGTTGAAATATTCACTAGAGACTTTGGTTAAATTAAACAGTATCACTATGCTCTATTAGATCTGATGTTCTCAAATATTATGACCGACAATTGTAAAAATTAAAAAGGAAACAAATGCACAATTCTTTGACCTAATTGTATACAATTTAGTATTTTTTAAGCAGTATTCTACATCCTTCAAGTAAATTCAGCAGTTGACCATGACAAGAGGAAAATTAAACACTGAAAAAGCTAGCATGAAAAAGTGGAGTACGACTAACAAAAGTAAAGTATTGCTATAATCACAGCACCAGTTTCACTTCTAAATGAATCCGCTGTCCTCTTCAAACCCCCTGTACATGAAAGACACATCAGCCAACACTGCAACTGCTCACCGTGGATTTTTGGTTTGTTCATACGAAAATAATGTGACAAAGGAAAAAAGAAAAAAGAATTTATCACAGTTTGTTATAAGAATTGTGCTTAACACTTGATAATAAAGGCATTATTGTTTCTCCATATGATTGCAAATCAGTTATTTTCATGCTTTCAAACGCAATTCTTCTAATAAACAGCAACAAATTCTCTGTTAAGATGCTCAAACGGAAAGAAAAAAAAAAAGACCAGTAAGTCCAGATTTAAAAGGAAATTCAATAAATAGCTATTTTACATGAATAAAGTCATAGTGGTACAATTTATGAATGTCACATCAAGCATGCACAAAAATGGTATTATACATGGAGGAAGCAGTCAGAAAATATTGAATTAGATCTAAAAAGATATGAAGAATTTACATATATATACAAAAATCTTGCAAATTATTGCCTCATTTTAACAAGGAATTGAAAGTAAACGTTACCAGCTAGTTAGAGCTCTCTAAGAGGCTAAAATCAGACTGGTGTTTAAAAATCTATTAAACTAGCTGGAATTTCTTTTTCTCTCATATCATTTCTGGATTTTGGTCAAAAATCTTTATTTAAATAACTAAAGTGTCCATTCAACTTGCTGATAATCAAAACTTTAGATAAGAAACACTGTTTCCATCTTATATCAAGATCCCAGCAATGCATAGATAAACTGAATATATTACTGCATCAGCTACTGAGAATGGGCATGTTCATTTAAGTGCAACTGGTATTAGCATTCAGTCATCTTTGTGTAAATTATTTTATACAGACCAGCCACTGTAAACCCAGAGTAAAAATTAAAGTTATAACAATGGAAGATAATGGCCAGTATCTTACTAAATTATAGGTGTACTCATTTTTAACAAAAGAAATCAGGTTCAAAGTTTAGCACGACACCACAGCAATAAGAAGCTGACAACTTGGATAAAAATATCTGAAAGCAACACAGAGCCCAGGCTACCCATTATTTACTGTGTGCATACAGGAATGCTAGACTTCAGATGTATAAATTAGAGATGGACTATAAGTTATTAATTTAACTACTTTTGTCCACTGTGCTAAACTAACTTTTATAGTAAATGTGCTAATGCGTAAACACTTCAAAGCAATCTTCATTAAAATGCTGCAAAGAAAAACAAGAATACACATCATCCAAAACTAAGGATGTCATTGCAGTTCACAGTTTGTGTAATAAATACCCTCCCTTTCCATCACTACTAAGGTCACTACATTCTATCTACTCATCAGCACAACCTTGAAGCGATTTATACTTAAAAATATCAGCAATGCAGCCAAACACTTAAGTTTTTTGCAAAGCAAGACAACTAATAGAAATTGAAAATTTTAATTAAGACGGTGCAAAAAAAAGTAAAATTCTGTATTTTAACTGAACTATAAAAGCAAAGCTTATCATATCCTAATACTGCATTACATATTGTTTGAATTCACCTTATAACTTAAAGATGCATTTCTACAGAGCAAAAATGGCCAAAGTTTATGACAATGGCTTCTCATTCACAATGTTTGGAATAAAAATAAAACTGAGTTTGAGATGCATCTGAACGTCAAACACTTTTTAAAACTTAAAGTGGTAGCGTACCATTCTATTTCAGCTAGGAACTCACATTTTTCTTGCCAACTGTTCAAGCTAAACAGTTAAGTTTAAATATACTTCAAGGTTCTACTGCCTTATGTGTAAAATCGAGAAATCCCTCCTAACTATTAACACTCTGAACTGCAGTGCTACAAAACAACTTAAGAGGTGTCCCAAAATGTAAACCAATGAGTGGCAACATCCTAGGCTTTGTAGACTGTGCCCTGCAAGTCAACTGCCTCAGGATAAACTAAAATATCAATGACCAGTATGATTTTTATGATTACAATCTTGATAACGGTGGACAAAACCCCATGTGAATACCACATCTTCAAATGCCAAATTTTTAGCCAATAAATGAAGTTACACAGAAATCTTCTGGCAGTAAAATGACCAATTCTGTGTAAGGTAGACCTGGTCTAAAATTCTGAAACAGGATCCAAGCAAGCGTCTTCATAATTTGCACACAGTTCCTCGTGCTGGCTTCCATAAAGATGGACTTGCTGTTTTGTAAACTGAAGTGCTCTAGTTGAATAACATGAGAGAAGTTTCCATTTTAAAAAAATCCTTGCATGTTTGTGCAGTTTAAAGAAACCTACCCCTGCTTTTATTTAATTAAGAAAATAAAACCAAAAATGCTACATTAAGCAGGGATCGGGATCGGTACCTGTAAACATTGTTATTCCACTGCATCCATTACGGCAAAAGGAATTTACACGAAAAGAAGCCACTCCATTCAGTTCAGAACATCTGTGCTGGTTTTGAGCTGGTGGCCTCTGTCTACAGGTTTTAAAATTGGGAGTGAGGGCAGTGGGAAACAGAAAAGAATAGAAAAAGAAGGGAGTAGGGAAGAGGTACTGGGGATGAGGAAGAGATAAGCAGAGCTTAAAGCTGCACCAGAGTTCAATCTTAGTTCCCAACTCTGCTGATCATAGTTCATTTCCACATTTATGGATTGAAAATGAAAATACTCTTGATAAATCAAGATATAGTTCTATACATACTGACATCACTGATGTCATAGTGAAAAAGGTTCAAACTTCCAGTGAAAGACTAAGCAAACCTGATACTTTCCTCAAGTTTACTGGTACTGCACACCCACTGTTTCCGGGCCCCTCACTTGAGTCACTCAGAATGAAGGGCGGCATGCTGATGCAGGGCGTGGGCACTGATGAAACCATTGGTCTCGTTGGCAGACAGACTGCCAAAGTCAGCCACAGACACGGCCATCTTGGCACTGGTGATATGATGTGTGTGATTTTCAAAGTCCACACCCAAATTATTTACAGAAACCTCATTCATGAAGGATTCAGGAACAGCAATGCCCATTTTCAATCTCTTTGCCGGTCTTTCTGATTCTTCACTGCACATGTTCATGGGGTTTAGCTCTGAGTGGTAAAATCCAGTCTCAAATAAATTAAAACAATCACTTTCCCCATTGCTGGGCAGGGTGAGTAACTCCTCCGTTACAACAGGCACATGATTTACTTGTCCACGGGGTGTGTTTCCCAGTGGAGGAAAGCTATCATCCAAACAATTCACATCCGTTGGACTGCAGACGGTCGCTACACTGTTGGTCAAAGCTAAAAAGAAATGGAAAATGATTTCAGTAAGTGGTCCTTTGTCATGCAACAAAAGGGATATAATTTTGCCCCAAGCTATACTAAAAAATGCAAAAAGATGTTCATTTTACCTGTCAAGTCACTGGCAGTGAAAGAGTTGAGAATGTTCAGCTGTTGATCAGGAATAGGCTCAGGTCGGTTAGCAGTTAAGGCTGAAGAATTTACTGTCCCACCCAGAGCTTCTGTTTCATCTACCAAACGATCCATATAGTCCCTAAAAAACACACCCCAGTAATTTTATGACTGCATATCACAGTTAAAAACAAAAGTCCCTGATGTCAAGCCCATAGTACTTACGTAACTCCAGGGTGATGGTTATATCGCTTCTTTCCAAATCTTGTCTGTTGGGCAAAGTAATCATAACGTTCAGATTTCTTCCACATATAGTAGAATGCTACACATTCGGCAACTGTTCTAGTTCTCACCTAAAAAAAAAGTTGGATTTTTAAAAATCAACAAATTCTATGCATTTTTTAATGCAAAAGTTTTTTTAACACTGTAATTTCAACCCATTGGTCTTGCTTTCTACCCCCTCAATTATGAAATTCTGGACATTGAATTAGTGAACTGTCTCTACGTTTACACTATTTAGTAATAAAAGCCCAAGGCTTTTTATTTAAATTATAATGTAATAATAATAATAAATGTGTACAGAGAAATTATCTTAAATCTTTACTGAAACTCCTAAAACACTGGCATCCTTTAGTTTTCTTCACGGAACTTTCACTGTGATTCTGACTTTAGCAGGAGTCCTTCCTAATCCTAAGGGATCTATGAATGGGCTTCACTGGGATCTACTCATTCCCAAACTGCATGCAGGTACACTTCACTGGGGAGAAGGGTGCAGCTTTATTACATTATTCAAAGGGTTCTATGACCCAAAAGAAACTAAGAACGCTTGACAAACAGATCAGCACTTTACCTCATCTGGAATTTAAGATGATTGCCAGCTAAAGGCAAGATTTTTTCCTCCATCATGCATTTGGCTCTTAGCTCCAAAAGAGTTTGGTAAAAACAACAACAGTAACAAAATTTGAGCCTCATTCAACTTGGCTCCATATCAAGACTAGGACTCTTCTAACAATATATAGCTCTAGGTATGAGTTCAGACATACAGACAAAATTCTGTATCTTTACCCAATAAGCTTTTCCTCCTGTTTAATCAGTACCCAACAAGGAAGTTTCAGTATCTCTATCGTAGTTAGTGAGCACACTGTGAGATAAAGATCGTAACATGGGAATAAGCTTTTTAAACCAAGAAATAAAGTGTACCTTTCAATAAACGTATTAACTCTTTAAGTCTTCCAAAAGAATGTAGGCTTCTTGGGAAGAGAGGCCTTTCCTGTCTTATTCATTGATGTATCTCTAGTGCTTAAAACAATGTCTGGTAAATGATAGAGCTTAATTTGTGAAATAAATGGGTACATTTCCTAAGTCATTGCAAAACTGAAGTTTTATTTCCATTTAAAAAGTTAACGCAGACTTCTTTAAAAATGTTTTATCTATTCGCTAAATTAAACACTTCATCTCATCTTTGGGAAAACAACAGGTTTTCATAAATACTAAAAAGCATGAAAGTATTCAACATTATACTGGAAGATCTAGCTAATGCAGTAAGAAAAAGAAATAAAAGGTACACAGTTTGAGAAGAAAGAAAACTCTGCAGATGACATGACTGTCTATACAGAAAATCCTAAAAACTAATGAATGGAATTAATAAATGATTATACCAAGGTTGTAGGATATAGGGTTAATATGCAAAAGTCAACCGCTTTCCTAGATAACAGCAATGAACAATTGATTCTTGAAACTAAAAACACAGTATCATCTACATTAGCACCCCAAGAAATGTAATACTTAGGTATAAATCTTAACAAAATACATGTCAGATCTACATAAGGAAAACTACAAAATTCCAATTAAAAAAATGAAATATTTAAATAAATGGAGAGATAGTCTATGTCCATAGATAGGAAGACTGATTACTGTTAAGGTATGAGTTCTTCCCAACTTGATTTATAGGTTCAGTGCAATCCCAATTAAAATTCCAGCAAGTTATTTTGTAAATATTGGCAGACTCATTCTGAAGTTTATATGGAAAAGCAAAAGATCCAGAATAGCCAACACAATATTGAAGCAGAAGAACAAAAGTTGGAGGACAGACACTACCCAACTTTAAGACTTACTAATAAAGCTGCAGTAATCAAGATAGTATAGTATTGATAAACAAATATATTAATGGAACACAACAGAGAACCCAGAAACAGACTCACACAAATACAGTCAACTAACCTTTGACAAAGGATTAAAGGCAACTCAATGAAAGAAAGATCATCTTTTGAATAAACGGTACTAGAACAACTGGACATCTACATCCACCTTTCACAAAAAAAACTCAAAACAGATTACAGACCTACATGTAAACTGCAAAACTATAAAAGCTCCTAGAGGATAACATGGAAGAAAACCTGGATGACACTGGGGATAGTAATGACTTTTCAGAAACAACAACAAAAGCACAATCTATGAAAGAAAAACTGGTAAGTTGGACTTCATTAAAGTTAAAAACTTTTACTCTGCAAAAGACACTGTTAAGAGAATGAAAAGATAAGCCAAAGACTGGGAGAAAATATCTGCAAAACACCTATCTGATAAAGAACTGTTATCCAAAATGTATAAAGAACTCTTGCAAAAACAAACTACCCATTTAAAAAAATGTGCTAAAGACCCTAACAGACACCTCACCAAAGATGTATAGGTGGCGAATAAACAGATGAAAAGATGACCCACATATGTCATCAGGGAAATGCAAATTAAAACAAGATACACTATACACTTTCTAGAATAGCCAAAATCCAAAACAATGACAACACCAGATGCTTGCAAGGATGTGGAGCAACAGGAACTCTCATTCATTGCTGGTGGGAATGCAAAATGGCACACTCTGGAAGACAGTCTGGTAATTTATTATAAAACTATTCCATACCATCCAACAATCACACTCATTGGTATTTATCCAATGGAGCTGAACACGTCTAAAAAAATACCTGCACACTGATGCTTATAGTTGCTTTATTCGTAATTGCCAAAACTTGAAAGCAACCAAGACGGCCTCCAAATGGTGAATGGGTAAACATATTGGTACACTCATACAATGGTATATTATTCAATAATAAAAAGAAATGAGCCACAAAAAGGACAAACCTTAAATGCATATGGGAACTCTCTATACTTTCTTCTCAATTCTGCCATGAACCTGCAACTGCTGCAAAAACTAGTCTTTTTTTTTAAAAGTGTGTGTGTGTGTGTGTGTGTGTGTATTCTAATAGGTTGGGATAATTAAATAAAATATACTTTGCTTATTCTCTTTGTCCTAAGAACACAGGATTCTAAAGTATTTTGCTGAGTAGGTCAGTATTTTATGCCTATTGCTTTCTTTTTTGGGGCAGGGGGAATTAGGTTTTTATTTATGTTTTTAGAGGGAGTACTGGGGATTGAACCCATGACCTTGTGCATGCTAAGCATACACTCTACCACTTGAGCTATACCCTCCCCCCATGCCTATTGCTTTTTAAACTAGATTTTATATTTTAGAGTAGTTTTGGGCTTACAGAAACTGATCAGAAAATAACAGAAATGTTAATGGCAGGGGAGCATTAACAAGTTATAACTTTTTTCCCCTACTCAAATGACTTATAAATTGGTTGCTTATATTCATCGTAATTACTAAGCAATTTCTCTGTACTAATTTGCCTAACTTACCTTATTCTTCTGTATAAGATGAAAATCTTTTCCAAAAAGCATCAGCGCATGTTCAAAGCTCCGGCATTCTTCTTCTGTCCATGCAGTCATTCCTTCTAAAGAAATTTTAAAACAAAATACAATGGCCTCAAAACTCTTTTATATGAATCATCAATTTACTTTCAGTATGTTTTCCCTATAAAAGGCTAAAAACTTATACACACACACACACAAGTTCTGTATGTATAGATTTTAGTTAGGATTACCAAAAGTATGCCTATTATATATCTTATCAAAAAAATCTAGAATACTAATATAAATACCAGTTTTGTTCCTCTGCATGTTGGGATAAAAATTTAACGATTTTTTCTATAACTTATGCTCACAGTTTTTCAGATTTTTTTTAAACAATGAGCATTTTTTTTAATTAGGGGGAAAAAAACTTACATCAAAACAGTAAGTTTTTACATTGTAACTGACTGTACTTCAATTTAAAAAATAAATTTTTAAAAACCCCGTAAGTTCTTTAGAGACCATAAATAATCAACACATATTTATTTAAAGTCGATTTTCAGAGTGCTATACTATAGAAATATAAAGGGAATAAGAAACAGCCATGTTCCCAAAAGACTAAATCCAATTCAACTTCCCACAGATGTTAATGTTGATGAATCAAATCTACTTGGGGCAGAGGAGACCTGAAGTACCTCATTCACAGTGGAGACCAGATCCCCAAAATCAATACAAAATGTATTTAGTTTTCAGAGTTTGAGAGCTTCAAATATTTTTTTTCAAAGAAGCAGATTTTACAAGGAAGTATTTCAAAATACTATCTCAATCTACAAGTTTTAAATGTACTATTTTCAGCTTTTATATTTTTCCAAGCCATTTATATAATATTACTAAGTATTATTTCATTCTGTGTATACTTAATGAAAGCTATGATGCATGCAATTTATATAATGACAAAAATACTTAAAGTTAACCATTTTCCCTGACACAAGACAAAACCTAAGCACTGCAAAAATGTTATTACATGATTACTAAAAATACACTTCTTACAATAAGTTCAGTGGGATATATTATACATTTTTTTTTCATCTTTAATCTCTTTTTCATTTCCTGACAACATTTTTTTCCAGTGAAATCATAAAATCATTCTTATTCATTACTTTGGATATATTGTCATCTCTGGGGTCTGCTTTGCTCGTTACCAACTATTTCTTAAAGAAAATGGAGGTGACCCGGGGGTAACTAATTTGTATTTGAACAATTTCCGCTATGTCTAAAATTAGAGGGCAAGAAAAGGAAAAAATTATTTGCTATGAAGATGAACACAGATCTTACACAAGTGTTACAGGATTGCTCCATCCTCTATGATACTTTTCTTATTCTGATCCCCAAATGACCATCCCCTGTCACCTCCCTCTCTTGATCCCAAGTGTTTCTTACCTTGAGATGCCTTTCCATTGCAGCAGTACCTTTCAATTGCTTCCTTTATATTATGGTTGCACTTGAGAAGTTCATATAATGCCTAGGGGAGAGGGAAAAAAACTATTCAATAAAAATTACTGAAAGTTCATCCTTAACAGCATTTAAGAAAACCAACAAAAAAACGGTAAATTGTTGAGAGTCCTACCAAATACCAGCTGAAATGCTCTCTAATTTCAGGACATTTGAGAATATGTTTGCCCATACATTTACTCTACATAACTATCCTGTAGACTGACTCTAGTATCCATAGTGTTTGTTCACTCTCATACCACCTCTCAGAAGTCATCCACCAGTATCATTCTTGACTTTTTTTTCAGGCCTTCTCAGCTAGAGGAGTTCCCCTATTTTAGATGATTATTTCTAGTTGGGAAAAATTAGAATTATGATCCTGTCTCTTGATATCACCTACTCCCTGCCCTATAAAGTTTTAATAAAAGAGAACAATAGCATACCTAGAATATAGAAGGACCAATACCTTAGTGACTGGAGTATAATGGTCTTAGTTATTTCCATCTACTATGGAAGATACTGTATTTTTAGAATTAGAATTTCTTCCTATTAAATCTGTTTGGAATTATAAATATACTAAATAATCACTAACAGAACTCAACTGAAAGTTAAATAATAATCCATGTCCCCAAGTAAGTTTCAAGAAAGGGAAGGACGGCTCAATATTAGTAAACCTATTAAATACATCCACAGGTTAATAATCAATACATTTATAATCGATCATTAAAGACAATCTGAACAGCTGCTAAAAAAGCTTCAGATAAATCAGTATTCATTTCTATTTTCAAAAAGACAAAAACCACAACAGTTATAAGTAGACAGATACTACCTTACTATGATAAAGGTGGCCTATGTCAAACCAAGGCTGGTTTTATTCTTAATGTAAAAACCTTAAATGTATTCTCTTCCATCAAAAGCAGGCCTCAAATCACTGTTACTATCAAGTATCTCTGAGGATTATGGCTAATGCAGTAAGACATACAATGGGAATAAGAGATGTAACAATGGCAAAGAAGCAGCAAAAGTATAATGATGACTTTAAGACTAGAAAACCTAAGCGAAACAACTGAAAAATCATTATAGTAAATAGTTTCAAAAGCTTGAGAAAACATTTTAAAATTGGTATTTCTCTAAATCAACAATACACAAATATAGATACAATAGAGATCCCACTTACAACAGTGCTAAATACACACACACATATTTAAAGGATAATGCATGTGATATTTAAACAAAAACATTTGAGTGATTAAAAAGTCAAATGAAGAGACTCAGACCATGTTTTTGAAGTAGATTTAATGTTCTAAAGGTACTACTTCTTCCAAAATTAATTTATAGTTTTAATGGAGTGTCAGTATAAAAATCCAATGGAATTTCTTTTTTTTAAATTGATATAGATGCTTCTTTTTTTTTTAAAGTATACTTGATTTATGTTATGTCAGTTTCTGGTGTACAGCATAGTGATTCAGTCATATACATATATATATTATTTTTCATTACAGGTTAGTGCAAGATACTAAATATAGTTCCCTGTGCTATACCTTAGGTCCTTGTTGTTGGACCTTGTTGTTGGGATTTCTTTTCGACAACTGACAAAACTTTGAAGTTCAGTTAATGTGACCTCTCTATGTTACTTGGGAATTCAAGTTTCAGTCCACCTATCTCTGGGTATTCATTAGTCAAGATTAGCCAGACTGGTGATACAGAGTGAAAGGTATATGAGAGGGGTAAAATAATGTCAGAGAGCAAAACTAGGGCATTAAAAAACCTGAAAAGCAATACTCTCATCCTTATCCCACACACCGTCAGAAGAGTGTTCTGTACCTACAAGTATATAGTACTTAAAAAATGCTCCTAAAGCTAACTTACACAATCTTAACAGACATTAACTTTAATCACTTCCTGAATAAAGTTCTACAACAATCCAAAAAATAACTTTATCATAAAATCTGAAAGTCCAACCACAGAAAACGTTTAAATATACCATGGAATATACAGTCATCAAGAATGAAGTAGTATTACCCAATCAAAAAATGGGTAGAAGACCTAAATAGACACTTCCCCAAAGAAGACATACAGATGGCCAATAGTCACATGAAAAGATGTTCAACATTGCTAATTATTAGAGAAATGCAAATCAAAACTACAATGAGATATCACCTCACACCAGTGAGAACAGCTATCATTAAAAAACCTACAAATAATAAATACTCAAGAGGATGTGGAGAAAAAAGAACCCTTCTACACTGTTGGTGGGAATGTCAATTGGTGCAGCCAACAATGGAGTATAGTATGAAGGTTCCTTAAAAAACTAAAAACAGAGTTACCATATGATCCAACAATCCCACTTCTGGGCATATATCCAGATAAAATTATAACTCAAAAAGATACATGCACCTCAATGTTCATAGCAGCATTATTCACAATAGCCAAGACATGGAAGCAACCTAAGTGTCCATCAAAAGATGAATGGATAAAGAAGATGTAGTATGGATATACAATGGACTACTACTCAGACTTAAAAAAGAATGTAATGCTAATTGCAACAACATGGATGGACCTAGAGATCATATTAAGACAGAAAAAGACAAATATCATATGCTATCACTTATATGTGGAATCGTTAAAAAAAAATGACACAAATGAACTTATTTACAAACCAGAAATAGACTCACAGACATAGAAAACAAACTATGGTTACCAAATGGGAAAGGGGGAGGAAGGGATAAATTAGGAGTTTGGAGTTAACATATACACACTACTATATATAAAATAGATAAACAACAAGAACCTACTGTATAGCACAGAGAACTATATTCAATATCTTGTAATAACCTGTAATGGAAAAGAATATATATATATGTATAATTGAATCACTTTGCTGTACACCTAAAACTAAGACAATGTAAATCAACTATATTTCAATTAAAAAAAGAAGTATGACAGAAATCTCAATGACAAAGAAAATAACATTAAGTGATTAAAAGGATATAAAATGGTATCTAAGATAAGATATATGTATACGTATATACATGGTATACAAATATACAAGTATTTTCCAAGTTTTAAAAATCAGAGATAGCCAATTCATATATAAGAAATATTTGAATCAAATATAAGAAAATAAAGAAGATATTATATTAGTTAGCTACTGTTTCAACAGAAATTGATGTATACCTGTTCATTGTCCCTTGTGTGTGTTCCTGCAGAAATCCTATCCATTATTTTCTCACTTCCAGTTCTTAATGAGGTCTCAACAAGGTACTCCTTAACTTTGCTCTCCAAAACCACACCAGGACGCCAAAGTAACTGGTCTTCATTTTCATACACTGATAGAGAAAATCCCATTAACACATTAAAAATAGTGAACACACTCAAAGATGCATACAGACTGCTCTTCCTCTTCCCATACACTGGGACAAGTAATTAACTTCAGGACACCAATAAATTGATTGTCTGGCAAGCTGAGTCTTTCACTAGCAAATGTTTAAAAGAATTTTTTTTTAAACTTTATTAAGGGCCAAGTATTCCAGCGACTAGAGCAAGTAATTTTTTTGGTGGTTGGATTTACTAACAAGTGAGAAGGTTTTCTATGCCTTGTAGTCTAATGTAAAACTGGTAGTGGCCTCTTACACTCTTGTAATGAGGGGTTAAAAATAACCTGTGTAAATTCTTTAATAACTTCACTGGAATTTTCTCTTAACTGCCTAAATTGCTCTATGAAATGTCTAGAGGTTAAAAATTGAAAACAAATAAAATAAACAAAAATAAATAAAAATCAAAATAACTGCCAGTAATGAAATATCTAAGAAAGATATACTTTTCCTTTACTAATTTCTTCCCCAAAAGGTAAATTTTTATTTAAAAAAGGAAGCAGACTAATCAAAAAAGAAAAAGAATGACAAACAGTAAGAAAAGTAAACTTTCCACTTAAGAGGCTAATACGTTAATAAGTGAAATGTCACTAAAACAAACTGTATATTTTATTAATGCAAATACTGCTGCCATCCTCAAAGCTTCTACCTCACACAATAAACTGTGAAATAAAATCCTATTGCTTCAAATGCAATCCATTCTTCAAGTGTACAGTAACCACTAAATACAGCTAATAAAAGAAGTTTACTGAGAATTCACTATGTAGCAGAGACCATGGTAAGTGCTTTATAGTCACAACTGTATAAGGCAGGCATTACCATCCCGATGAGCAGGAAAGTTAAAAGTAAAGTGTGCCTGTTATGCAACAAAACTGACTTTTGAGGTAAGTTTCTGGAACCAGTTTCTTTACTCTTCGGTCAAAACTGAAGTAGTTTTGTTCAAGTTTATTCCCTCAAAAGATAAAGTTTACTTTCCCTCCTGAAAGCACAAAACTGAGAGATATTACCTCCATTTTGTTTAGCCTAAGGACCGAGAGCTGCTGAGTATGTACTTGGCTCCAAGGGTGTGTGTGTGGCATGTGGGTGGGAAGGTGGAGAGACAGGGGCATCTGAGGATGATCAGCTCCTATTTACTTCCCTGGGACAACTGTCTTCTATCACTTGGAAAGCAATTTAGGAAATCATTGTTGCTAGGGGCTGCCAAGGTTACCTAGGTAACCAGTCCTCCCTCCCATTCAATGGGGGATGAACTGATACAGAGAAAAGGAAGAAATAAGAATTCAGGAAGAGTTGTGTCACTGTGCTGCTTTCGACCTCATAACTTCAAAGGATGAATCAACTCATTAAAGAAAAGGTCAAATGCCCCTGGCCAAATCTGCTTGGTTCCCAAGTTCAGCAAGGAAGGTGTACCTGGATTTTCACTTCCCATCACCTCACCTCTCCATTTTTTCAGAATCAGCTATAGTTGGAATCTATCAAAAACTTGAGAAAAACTGATTACACTTAAGTGGGGGTGTGTAACAAAAGAAACAGAATCCTTACATTCCACCACCTTCTCTTCCAGGGCTGGGGCAGAAGAATTTCTTCTAACTTCTTTTTTCCTCAAGAGTTTCTTTCCAAGAGGATCATATCCCTAACATTCTCATTATCTCAGATGATAAGATGCTACCCACTTCTACTGGAGAAGGATATGGGCCAAACAGTTGCACTTGAAGAGCAGCTCCACTAATTTCACAGTTGCTGAGCATACTGGCTAAGAAGCATTGTATGAGGCAGAAGGTGGTTCCCTGAGTCTCCTGGTTAATTTTAATACATTATTCCTAAGTCAGGCCTAATGTTCCCTGACTCCAAATCTCCCTTTACACTGACAAGATGAGTATATAATCAGGTATTTAAATAAACATGCTGAGATGTAACTTGGCCTACCAAGTATTATCAAAATCAAAAGTCTTCTTTACCTTTCTCATTACCAGCATACTCTCCGAGATAAGGCGGAATCTCTGCCTGGTACTGTAAACCAATCATTATTTCCTACAGGAAAATTTAGAAGTAAAAACAACTTACTATAAATGCTGAAAAACAAAGTTTCAACCCATTAATCAGTTACTACAAGTCAAAAGTTACCTTGCAAAACAAAGTTATTTTAAATTATTTCAGAAATGTTTTTAAAAATGACTTTAATCCAAATGGTCTACTAAGTTATGATGGTAACTTAACATACCTTCCTCAGATCTTCAGGTGAGTTACCACTGTCTGTTTCAACATCTTCAACCTCTGATTCTTTATCCCCATCACATGTAGTATTTGCTTAAAAGAAGAAATTTAAATTAAAAAAAAGGTTTTTGTTGCCTATTTTTGCAGTACTTAAAAGAGTGCCTAGTATTTTATTTATGATAATTTATAAAAACTTATTGAATAAATGAGATCAGCACAAATACACTAAAACTCTTGCACTGGTCTCACATTTTGAAACTAGTCAAAACAAGACACTGAAAATACTAAGAAAATGCATAGTATCTTTATAATTATTTGGTATACGGTCAAATAGTTTGGAGAGGCAAGAGGAAAACCACTATGGTCACCTTAAAAAAGAAGGTAAAGCACTGGATTACACTAATCCAGAGTGAGACATACACAAAGAGCTACACACTGAGTCCATCAAAATTATCTTTTTGCACACATATGTGTGTCTTAGATCTTGTTAACTTAACTGTCCTTCCACCATAAAAATACTTGAGAAATATGCAAGACTTATAAAAATTTATTTTTATATAAATTATTATTTGAGTTCATATAAAAAATTATCTCAATTCAAAAACCTTTCAAATACTACCAATATACATTAAGGGATTACACCAAACACTAAAAGGAAAGTATTAAATAAATCACTAAAAGTAAAAAATATTTTTTGAGCAACTCATAGTAGTTTTCAAAACCAGAAAAGTAAGAGCTTTTTAACAGAAGTCCAAAAAGTGTCTATAGAATCTCACAGCTGAACTAAGATTGGTTGCCATAGCAAGAGATGAGTCTTAGGAAAGAATAGGCCTGAGAAACTAAGCAAATGTTTTTATTTTTAAACAGTATATTAGTTTACATGTATCCCAATTTTAAAAAAGGTTATAATCTTATTCAGATTATAATAGTATTTTATTTTAGTTAAGTAAAACACTTAGAATATTCTCATATAACTACTGAATGCGATAAAATGTACTCAAGCCAGAATGTCAACACTACTATTAAACAGTAATGATTGGGTTTCTTACATCGTAAAGGTCTAGGGAAGAAATCGGAAGTTTCATGGGAAGTCACAGATGGTGTCAGATCATCTGCAGAAGACTGAGTTTCCTCGTCATCACCTGACAATAGGTCTTTTGCTATTTCCTCCTATAAGAATAGGAATGCAATGCTAGAGTTAGAAATGATTATATCTCATCAATTCCAGGAAAAAAGTTGTCATAACATTATTCATAAACATTATGGTATTATGATACAATTAAGAACTAGCTGAAACCTCAGTTTTGGGAAAAGTAAACTTGAAATTCTCCTATAATTTACTTCATGTACATAATTACTTAATAACATTTACTATTTAATTATATACAATATTTAACAACTATACTATTATGTACTTACGATATAACAAAAAAATTGCCAAATTTGTGGGTATGCTGAGCACTTATCTGAAGATGCAGACTAATTTTTAGTGAATTTACAATAATAATCTTACTTCTAAGTGGTTAAAAGTTAAACTCATTTTCTGCCAACTAAAATAACTAAAATAAGAAAGTCTCCAAATTCCACTCTTCCAATAATTTTTTAAAGCCCAACTAATGAACCACTGACTAGTGATATAATTTTAAAAGAAACAGTTCTGAATTGATTTTTATGTAAATGTACAGTCAACCTTGTGCCTGGCACATAGTAGGAGCTCACTCTTTGCTGAATGACTATGGTCATCAATATCTGTCGTACATTATTATCACATTTGATTGAAAAGTGGGACCAATGTAACTCACAGGAGGAGGTTCCAAAATGTGGATTCCTCCTCTCCCTGCCTGAGATACGAAAGGCGAGGAAAGCTCCCCAGGGATCCGTCAGCAGAGACCATGACTGTGAACTTCCGTTGGCAGAGACTAGGCCTCCTCTACAACCAGCCTGTGTTAAATACTTATCACTGAGGGCTTGGCTGCTATGGTCGCTGTCATTCCCAGAGCCCAAGAAAATAGAATTTCTCTCCAACCACTCCACACCTAAGCTAGTTTGGTTTGAAAAGTTCTGGGAGATTTATTAACCAATGCATTCAAGGTCCATAGGCTCAAAAGAAGTTAGGGTAAAATCTAAGTTTAAATACAGTATATCTATACAAGAAAAATAAAAAGTTATGGAAGAATACTCAAATATGCAAAGTAATATTAAGCTATTACTACTTTAAAAATAGTGTGATCAAGGCTAAACAATATTCAAGCCAGTCACCAAAATGATAAGAGCAGTGGGTCCATAAGAAGTTTACAATTCAGAATTATGAAATGTGTAAGTAAAAGAAACTAATAAAAAACAGTTAATGGTAACAGAGCTGGATTTTTTCTTCTAAATGCTTGTACTTACTTTGTCTAGTGTCATATCTGGTAGTTCATCTGCAAGTTCACTTGGGGAGCTATTTGCACTGGAATTTGCAACTGCTGAAATTGTAGGTTCATAGCCATAGAATGCCAATAAATCTTCTAAAGGCATGTTTCCTTCCTATTCAAGCCAGAACACAAACATGAACTCAGTAGATGCCACAATTCTGAACCACAGATAAACTGTGACACCATTAATGTTCATAAAGCACATTACCAGAACAGCACTACCAAATCAAAACCAAATTTTAGTTTTGCTTTTTGTACTATGGCCATAAAACAGGATCAAACACCTAGAGCTATAATTAATATATGAACAAAAGCCTAACAATTAACTTCTTGAAGTTTTCATTTGCTAGCATCATTTCACTTTTTAAAAACCTCCCAAATACCTGCTTTAGTGCAGTTTTTTTTTAGCTTTTACACTACTACAAAGATTTGCCTTGAAAACATTTCCAATTAATCAATCAATAACTTCATGTAATTTTTAGCTTGTTTCTTTGCAATTAACAGTTGGCCCCTAGGTTTATTCTCCATGTTAATTAGAAGACACCTAATGGGAAACATCTGCTAAACATTTACTAACACTAGTAATGTTTATATATTAATGTTCAAAACACTTATCCTTTGATATTCCTACTACTGTATCTATATTGTATACCAGCTGTTTTTTTTCCCACAACTGTCTGATGAAATTTGCATTACCACCATCTTACAGATGAGGAAACTGAGTTCTGAGTTTGAATCCCAGGTCACCCAATTCACTTACCGGCTGTGCTGCTTTCATAAAATTACATACTCTGGCTGGAGTGCTGTCTGTGTTATGAACACTTAAGCCATGCCATATAGTGGCACCCATTGTTTCTTCCCTCCATTAATCTGAAAATAAGTGCTATATTTCCTTTTTTTAAATATTTTAATTCAACCACTAAAATACATAGAAATATTTATAACTATCATTTAAAATAACTTCAAGACCAGATAACCACAAACTAATTTCTTAACTATTTTAAAGATGTTTATGTCCACCTACTATTAAGAGATTCACTTTTAAAGCTTGCTTATGGCTTAGTTTTCCCTCTAAGAATCTAAGTCATGAAGCAAACAGCATGAAAACGTGAAGACAGAGCATGCAAAGCATGCCCACAACAGATCACAAAGTGAGCTAAGGATAGCCAGTGATGACTCCCAGACAGCCAACTGGCTATCCACCAGGGCCCACAAGGGACACAAGTTCTGGGGGTCCCAAGAATTGGCCTTTGCCTTTGCAGTACAGAGTTTACATTTTTCACTATACCTGAATGAAATAGTTCATGTTATGAGCTTAGGTATACGACAAAAATCCTCATTTGTAAATTTGCAGTAGGAGATAAGCACCTTTCCAATGACGGTACCCATCATGCTATGAAATCTTTTCAACTTGGGACTGAAATCAGTAAAAAGCTGCTTTGGGAGAACAATAAATTTAGCACAAATTTAGTTGGATAGTCAGGATGAACAGAAGCTCACCCATGTCATGGGAAAACCTCAGGAGTTAGTCTTCTCCCAAATCAAAGATCCCTTCAAAGGTGCTAGAACCACACTGAGAGTTTCTGCAGTCCTGCTCCTTGCAGAGTCCATGCAGTCCATCCCCTCCGGCTCACACTAGGTCTAAGAGGAAACAGGGTTGCAGCCTTTGCCAACCAAAATCTTAGAGTTTCAGATTCCCTCCATGAACTGGGGGAGATAGGAATTTTCACTCATCATGCACTGATAGTCCACTCTCCCATCAACAGAGCACTTACTGGGCTCTAGGAACTATGTGGAGGACAACCGGCTATGGATATAGAAATAAAACTAACGAAAAAAAGAAATCCTTGCTCTCAAGGAATTCAATCTTGATGGAATGAAGTGGTAAGTCAAAAATTATAATACACTGTGATAGCTGCAATAATCAGTTCTGGAATTGGTGCTATGAATTGGTGGGTAGAGAAGGGAAGACCTACACCCCAGGAATAACAGTATGTGGAAGGAAGTATCATACAGAGGGCAAAGATTGAGCTAAGTCCTGAAAGATGAAGAGGCTTCTAACAGAAGAGGGTTGTAGACTAGGGACATGTGGTTCGTCATCAGAAACACTGAGCAGTGACTGTGCCAAGAGGCCACTGTGCCTGGTGCTGGTACGAAACACAGGTCTTGCCTTTCTACAACTTACAGACTAGGGGAGAAAACGGACAATTCACGAACACATTACTGCCAATTATGAAGAGTGCAAAAGAAATAAATAGGGTCCTGAGACACAGAACAATATGGAGGGCCTACTTTCATAGTGTCAGAGGGGAAGACAATGAGTGACTCTCAGCTGAGGCCGGAAGTCTGCGAAGTGACGAATCAATCCTGTGAAGAGCATTCCAGGTAAAGGAAGCAACTCACTTGAGGCCTGAGGGTGGTTTTCCACTAAGCCAATGGCCAGAGCACAGAGAGTAGAATCAAAAAAAAAAAAAACAAACAAACAAACAAAAAAAAAAAGAGGAGAAGAGAAAAACAAGCAGAGGAAGATCACAAAAGGCCTCATGGGAAACAAACTTGGGCTTTATTCCCAGGGCAACGGGAAGCCACTGGAGAACTATAAAAATGGAGTGACATAACTCTTTCTTCTTAAATGCTGGGCAACTGCATGAGGAAAAGTCTGAGAAGGTGGAGAGATAAGAGAAAAGCAGGAAGACCACTTAGGAGCCTCATGCTGGTTTAGAGTAGCAATACAGACATGAAGAGACGTGAATAAATTAGACATACTCTGAGATGGAATCAAATGGGCTCCTGGATGTGTACGTAAAAGAGAGAGAGGAGGACAACTCCCCAGATTTCTATTTGATCAACTGCCTAGGTGGTGGTAACTTTTACTGAGACAGAAAAAAACTAAAGGAAGGAAAGGTTCATGAAGGGAAAAATTACAGAGTTCTGCAGAGGACACAAGTTAAGTTTGAGAGGACTATGAAACATCCAAGTGGGAAAGTCATGTTGGCCAAGAGCCTGGAGCTCAGAGGATCAGGCTGGGCTGAAGATACAAATCTGGCATTCATTAGCATCTAGATGGTATTTAAAGCCACAGGAGTCGATAAGCTCACTCAGGATGAGAGTAAAGAGAAGGGGATCCATGCTTTATTGGAAGAACTTACAGATATATTACCCTATAGGCAACAGGATATGTCTGTAAGCTTTGAGGCATGATTTTGGAAGTAACGTTCTAGGAGTAGTGGAAGAATGAGAGCCTGAACTAAAGAAGGGATTTATCCAAGGGAAGTTAAGAAAAAATAATATGTTTCTTGACTCACTTGATAGAGGGAATGCAAGTGACACAGGAATCTAAGTAAATTGCCTATTTCTGGCCTGAGAAGGTTAAATAGTTATAACATCATTATGAGACCGAAACATAAGATAAGCTTAAGGGTGGGGGGTGGGATGGTAGATGATGATTTAAGGTAAAGTTGAAGCAATGGGCTTCAATGAGTCAACCAGAAAAGGCATATAGAGTGAGAAGACAAAAGCTAGAACCCTGGGGAATTACCATCAATTAAAATGGGGGTAAATAAAGAAAAGGCCATAAATCTGACAGAGGGATACACCAGAGAATAGAAGTAGAATTAGGAGAAAACACAGGATTACACAAGTTAAGGAAGAAGCAAGGGTGGAGAAACTACAATGATCACTGGTCAGATATCAGAGAGAGATCAAGCAAGATAAAGACAGACATGAAGTCTTTGTATCTGTCAATCAGGAATTATTGGTGACCTTAACAACCTGTTGCGAGAAAAGCTAAGGACTCAACAGGAGAGCAGAGAGTACAAACATTATAAAAGGAGAATGACTAAGGGCAAAACAGGGTCAAAAGAGAATTTCCAAATGTGGGAAATGTATGAGTAAGATTCTATATTGAAATAAAAAGATACATGGAAGACTAAGCTGAGGGCTGAAGGAATGGAATCTAGGGATTAGCCTGGGACGTGGCAGATACTTTTGGGATGGGAGAAAAGGAAGAAAGAATGAGTATAAAAGTTATGTTTACATGTGTGGTGCAAATAGGAGGTTCTGGGTAGTCATTCATGAAAATCCTATTTTTTCTATAAAGATACAAGTATGATCATCTGTTGAGGGAAAAGGTGACCATCTTAGTGGAAATCTCATTAATATATTCAAGGGAAGACACTGTAGGGTCCACTAGAAGAGGCTGGTGCTAAACACAGAAATTATCTGTACTAAAACTTTAAAGCAAAACTGGGAAAGGTTAATCTAGTCTTTGAAGCACTTTACAGTAAGCTTTCTATTGGAGCCTATTAATAAAGCACTTAGCTCTGTGAAGCACAGAAGAAATATTTTCAAAACTGAACCAGCAGATCTCAAAGCCTCTGAGATCTGTGGTGCCTAGATCAGCTTAGAAGTTTGCTCTAGCTCCTTGTCCCAGGGATGAGGATTTTTCTCTTCTGTCTGTTCCTCAGGTATTTTGTTGAACCTATCTAAATTTCAAGAAACACACTCGAGTCTAGGCACACTTATGAATGAACTATTTTATAAGTCAAAGGATTTATAACAAGAAGAGTACAAGATTTAGAGGCAGAGGACTCACTAACTGCTAACGTGGGCAAATCATCTAACCCTTCTCACCTCTATTTCCTCAACTGTAAATAGAAAAATATATTTCCTTAACCCTATGATGCATAGCCTCACATATCATAAATTAGGACGCATCCCATTACCAATGTACAGATTTCTCACAGCAGTGTTCCTCTATGTTCCCATTTATGCTATTTCTAAATCTATGGTAAATCTTACAACCAACAGGGCCTCTGAGCCAAGGAAATAATGCTAATACTTTTCTGACACACCTGGTGGTGTTGCTGGATGGGTCAAATGACACTGTCTAAGTGAGGTACAGATCAATTTTAATATAACACCACTCTGATATCTTAAAATACAGGCTGCAAAACAATCTACACGTAACTTTTAATGCTTTAAAAAAAAAAAAAAAAAAAAGGACCTATACCAAAGCCTAAGTGCTAGAAAAGGTGATTTCTACTTTTCTCATTTCACAATGAATATAAGAGGAGAAACTCATATATTAATGAAGGCAAAGATGTAAATTTTTTTTTAAACTTATAGGTCTAACTCTAGGACTATTAAATAAAACCCCTCAGGAAACAATAACATGAATAGATTAAATTACAGAATGATATAACATAAACCTTATTTTAGTACGTTTAATAACTAAAATCTTGCCACAGTCTGTTGTCTGTATTTACCAAAGGGCTACTGTAAGAAAACTGATTTTGTACCTCTCTTATTTTCCATAATATATAGTGTACTAAAAATGTGTAAGTACCAAAATAAAGGCCAATATGTATAGACTACAAACTATCATGTTTATTTACTGTGGGTATAAAAACTAAAAAATTTTAAAAACAAACATTAACATCAAGCTCCTAAGACTATTACCATGTAACAACTAAATCACTGTTCCAACAATACAAGATTAACAGAATACATTATTTTAAATTGTACAGAAACAATTTTAAATTTCTTTAAAAATTAAATGATCCTTACTTTTTATTTGTGCCTCTATCTACTGTTTCTTTTATTCATTTTTATGTTTCATTAAACATCAATAAAGAACAGAGACCAAATCTACACAGTTATGTTTTACTACGGACAAGAATCACAGTTCAGAGGAAGTGAGCAGTCACTCACTCTTAGAAACAGCTCCTCTTGTCCTCTGCTCAGTGAGAAAATGACTAGCCTTCCGAGCGGGCACACAGCTCTTAGGTCTTCATTAGAATTTGTGTAAAAAAATTTTATTTTTCTGTCTCAATTTCCAAGAATGTGACAAAATGCCAAGAAGCAAAACTACCCAAGTACAAAGAAGATGAAATATTTAAAGGGCTATAATTTTTCTGAATCTACAAATTCAGTAATAGGTATCATTACAAAGCAAAGATTTACTAAACAAAATGAAAATCACAGGAATAGAAATTAGGTATTTCTGTGAAAAGCTAAGTGAGTAACTCTTTGCTGTTGTATATTTCTCTTTATCTTTCCTGATTTTCTTTAAAAATTCACTAAACACAGATCAAAGCAGCTATTACTATAATCTCTGCAAGAATAAAACCCACAAATCTGAAAAATAAAATTTTACCAGGCCATAACAATCCCTACCAGATTACCCAAGTAATAACAAAATGTGTTAACACATTAAATGAAATTTTTAATTCTTACTAGTTTACTGACAGCACATCTATTTGCATAGCTAAAGTGCAGTGTAGCCCATTTATATTATTTTCTTATGTCATGCTACAACTAGACTGCTGTTTCCCTGTCTTTAACAGGAAACACATAATCAAGGAAGGTGCATTATGAGACCACCTGGGACTTCTGCCCATGCCCACAGCTGTGTCTTGACTGAAACAATTACAGGAGAGAAGTATCTAAGAAGCCTTCCATGAACTTCCACATGAGGCTAAACATCTTCTACTATACATAAACCCTTTCTCTCCCATAGCTCTCACTGCTTATAGCTTTCATAGCTCTTAGCAGAGCACATCAAAAAATCACTGTTCCCATTTGTCACTCTACCCCACACTAGACTGCAAGCTCCTAGAGTCCAGGGACATTGTTAAATTGTTCATTTCTGCAATCCCAGGACCTACCACAGTCTTTGGTTTAGTGATATGTGAGCTGGATTCTAATTCTTAGTTATTCTAGGCTACTCACTCATAGGAGGTAGAAAAGAACAGCCTGAATAAAGTTAAGGCAGAGCTTGAGACTCTTGAGCATCTTTTGTCAACAACAGGCAACATCTTATCATCATCCCTGAAAGAAGTGATAGGCAAGGCTTTTCTTCTTGAGAATTTCCTAATCATTTTATCTCTATATTCCCAAATCTGTTAGGCTTTTATAGGAGATAAGTGTATTTTTTTAATGATTGAATATAACTGCAACTGTGTTGGATTAATTTGCCAAAGGAATGAATGTCTTTAGAAAATTTCAGGTCTACAAAGCCTGGGGTCTAGGCCCTAAAGACTCTCCTTCTGTTTCCCTGTGTATTAATATGAATAAAGAAAGGCAATAATAGCCCAGTCCTGCCTCACAAAGATAGCAGAAGAGATTAGAAAAGAATATGCTTTGTCTTCTTCAAGAAAAAGAGGTATGAAACTTCAGTGTTATTCCTGAAAACTTTTATTACTCTGGGCTGATTAGAAATTTGCAAATAAGGTTAATTTATAGATAAGTATAATCTTTTCAAGGGACCCCTATGGAGCTCTCTCTCTGTAGTCCAGGTATAAACATGTGTTTAAAATCCAGTTCATTTGAATTTATACTGATTTGGGTTTTAGAAAGCCATAAACTACATTTACTCTGCCAACTTTTTAAAAGTCTGGTGGGTAGGAAATAGGTTATTACTGATTCACATTTAAAAACAGAGTAAAACTTTTTCAATTTTCTTACAGTAGCCTACCAGATTACAAGTCTCTCGAAGGAGAAGATTTCTCATTATATCTACTCAGTGCTTAGTTAAACTCAAGTTTGCCCTTCAGTAGAACAGTGTGGTATAATACAAAGAAGCAGGGCTAGGATTCTGAATTAAGTTTAGGGCTAGGATTCTAGAACTAAGTTCTCTGCATCTCAGTATTCCCATCTGTAAATGTACCTATTTCAAAGTGCTGGTATTAACTTAAAAATTAGGTTAACAGATGTAAGTTAATTTCTTAAAAGTAAATGAAAATGTACTCATTAGGCTGTCCTTCAAAATAATGAGAAAAATCAGCAACATTCTGTATAAGTTAGGTCAAAAACAACTATACTGATACTATTCTTTTTTAATTGAAGTACAGTTGATTTACAATATTGGTTAGTTTCAAGTGTACACAAAGTGATTCAGTTTTTATGTGTGTGTGTGTGTGTGTGTGTGTATTCTTTTTCAGATTCTTTTCCATTATAGGTTATTACAAGATATTTAATATAGTTCCCTGTACTATACAGTAGGTTCCTCTGATACTATTTTCATTTCAGGTAGGTTGTAAAATAATTTACAACAGAATTTTAAAATTTTATATACTGTAAGTTTGTATTCAATCTTTAAGTTTGTATTAAAATACTAAAGTAAAATTCTTTACCTTTTCTAAGTCTTCAATTTCAGAACTGAAGTTTTTACCCTCATCCATCATTTCTTCTTCTTCAAGAGTTCGTTCATCATCATAATCATGGACCAACATCTCAGCAGTGGGGTCAAAATCATGATCCTCAGATGACAAAGACCCAACTGGAAGGAAACAATCAATCACTTAACAGGTTCATAAGGCTATTTACAAAAGAAAATAATTTGTGTTCTACTGCCAGTTCCTTTTAATATTTATATCTAAGCTTTATTAAATGTATAACCTGTAAAGTATATTTTCTATGTAGTTTATAAAGTTAAGACCACAAATTCCTGAAAAGATATCTAAACCAGCAAAAGAACAAGGCTGCTTTATAACCACTTTTATAAGGTGTCCAGTCCATGAGAACATGACCTATAATAGCAGCAAAGTGGAGTGGTCCCTAAAAAAATGTTCTACTAGAAAAGTCAAAAGTCGAATCAGTTAGTTTAATACATTTGTCTAAAAGCAGTAGAAAAATGTCAGAAGGATTATGAATAGAAGATTTCACAAGAATCTGTTATACATTAAGGCAAAACACTTCCAGAAAAAGGGAATATAAATTTTACTCAAATCTAACCCTCAAATAAAGGTTCGAAACAAAACAGAGATCTGGTTTCTAGAACAAATGCAAGTTTTGTGAAGCAGCTACATAGCCATTAATCTTCAAAAGCACTACCTCACTTACCATTTCTGTAACAGTATTTCAAGCATCTCAGCATTAAACCATAAGAGCATGTTTTCTTTGGACTACTAATAAAATTCTTAAAATTACATGAAGGGAACACAGAATCTCATATCTGAAATTTTGGGAGATATATCCCACTGCAAGTTGTTTTGGTCAATTCAAACTTGTTTATAAAGTGGTAATGCTTTTTAATGGCAAATCTGAAGTCAACAGGATACCCTGAAAACCAAATGGAAAGATGAATGCTATCCATAATCCCAAGAGAATGAAATTAAATTTATGAAAAACAGTATTTTCTCCATTTGTTTTACTCTAGTACGTAATTCAATTAGACCAGCGACTCTCAGAGCAGGGAAGGAAAGAAGTATCAGAATTGTGGAGTGGAGGAAGGGAGAAGTGGAAGGAAGCATACTGGACACAAAAAGTTTGATCTGTTTTTAGTCAAGCAATTTATTATTTTAAAATTTCAAACATTTAAGGACAGTGTGAGATCATTTCCAAAACACTGAACTAGACCAAAGATTTTTCACTACGACCAAAAAAACAGACACAATTCAGTGTTTTTGATTCTGAGTCTGGAGAACTCTAATCATTAGTCCTAAAATTAATAAAATTCCTATGAGACTTTATTCTTTAGAAGGTTTACATTATGCTATTTTTTAAATGTTTGAATATTAACCTGCTCATTTTAAAATCTGTTGTGGTATAGGTGGTTTAAGTTAATTTTAGAGAAAGATGAATATTTTTTAAATAGCTCAAAAGCAGAACATCCACCAGTGCAAATTTTCATTTTTTGAGAAATTCCTGGAAACCCTTGAGGTATGCCAAAGCATAAAGTATGAAATACACAGTAACTCTTCCACTTTTTTGAGGACAGAGCTCTACCCTCTTGTGTAAGAACCGTATCACTTGGTACACTTTAAGGCTTCCCTTAAAGTGGAAGGTATTCATTCAATAAGGGCCAGAAATGCAAGGGCCTGAGGGTCTACTCTTGGCTTTGTCCCTGGCTTTCTGGGACCTGAGACAACTCATTCAAACTTTGTGGGCCTGGGTCCAATTTTGGATTTGTACGTACAGTGTTGGCTTGGATGACCTCTAGTCTCTTCCAGCTCTAAAATCCTCTTTAAAAATGGCTAATTGATTAAAAACAAGTTACAAGTTTGTTTAAACGCCAAAACCACACTGTCTTTTTGCTTTTTATTCAGAATGCAACTTCTGAAAAGCAGACAGTGATGCAAAATGGAAAAATTCCACTATCATCCAGATGTTTGGCATCATGTACATAAATTTTCTTTCCCTAAATTCAGTTATAACAAAGAAATGTTTGTCTCAAAGTTAGAGAAACTTTTAAAAATAATTTTTAAATGTAAAGACATAGCTATTTTTAAAATAACCACAAATTTCTTCTACTTGGTATTATTTTATAATATCTTAAATGATAATCAAGAGAGACCTTAAAGGTTGACTAATACATAAAGTAATATGCAAGGAAATGGACTGTTCACTCTAAGGCAACATGTGGTAACAGACTTGGGAGCCCATCCAGGCTCTGCTATTAACTAGGTGACTCTCAGTAGAGTTATTTAAATGTCTCCTCAAGTGTAAAAAATAAAGGAGTTGAACTAGTTCAGAGACACTTTTCCTGAAGACTATGAGAGGGAAAAGGGGCAGCCAAGAGGGGGCTGGAAAGGGGATGATAAAGTGAAACAAAGCTGTCCTTCCATTTTAGCACACGAGGAAAGGTCTTTCCCATAGACAGGTTTCAAAGGTTCCAAAAACCCCAAATTATATGAATTATGCATTATATGCAGAGTTCTGGAGACAGAGTCCTTTGCTTTCATCAGATCCTGATAGTTGGTTCTGACACCAAAACAGTTAAGAAACACAGTCCTAGATGATCTAGTGTTGTCTCACCTCAAAAATTCTATTATTACCACTTTTCTGTGCCAAACTCAGAAAATCTGTGCTTCTTTTGATTAGGGCAGCTTTAATTTTCAAGCTTCTTTTGATTAGGGCAGCTTTACCTAACTCTCAGTTTTCAAGTTAACACGATCTACAGACATTTCTCATATATGAAGGAAAAAAAAGACAGACAACGTAAGTGGAAATGAGGAATCATGATTAATAATCAACATAAGCAACCCCAAAATTCTGACAAATCAAAAAGTCAATTTCTCAAAAAAATTAAAATCTAAACTAAATTGCTAAAGTTGGTGGAAAGTTTGAGAAAGATCTGGGATTAACTGTTTCAGGCTTAGAGAAAAAAATGAGATATGGGAGAATTAAAGATATACTACTTAAAAAGAACATTTGTCAGTTAGCAGCTTTGTAACAAAGTATTTTTTTCAACATGCAAGAAAAAAGAGAGAACAGTATAACCCGTTCCTTCCTCAAACAACTTAATTACCAAAATGTACACTGAAACTCTTAAAAACAAATGATGAAAAACTCCCAAGACAAATTTTTGTGGGAAAAATTTATCAACAGGTCTTTTAGCCCCCATTACCCTTTGGGACCCACTGAAGAGGTAAGAAAATAGTACAAACCTGGGCTCGAACTTCCAAAAGAAGCCTAGGAGAGAGAAGAAAACGTGCGGTTACATCGCGCAGCTAGGGGAAGAGGCAGCACCGGCAACAGGGCGCAGAGGAGGCGGAGCCCAGCGCTCCTCCGCAGCTGCCAAAAGTACAAGACGTAGCTTCGCTCCAATCGCTCCCGGCCCCTTTCGGGCCCCTCTTGGCTGCCTCGCTTTCCTCTTCGAGTCCCTAGTGTACAAACTCGCAGACCCGGGACGGAGCCCGGAGTCTAACAGGCAACTCTAAGCCGCCCCTTGGAGCTCAGCAAGTTACAAAGCCGAGAAGCTGAACCCAGAGTAGTCGGCTCGCAGCATCGGTCCCCAATACCCCGACATCTCAGGAGTCCCCCAAATCCCACCTGGCTCTCCACGGCCCCGAACAACACCTCGCAATGCAACACCCTTTCCTGAAAGGGACTCGCCCTCTGGGCACCTAGTCCACCCACCTGGGGCCGGGAGCCCCAACTCCAGGGCTGTCCTCTGCCCCCGAGCATAGGCCAGCTCGCAACCGGACACTCGCCCCCAAACCAAAGCGCAATCCTCCCGTGCTCTTCCCCGCGTCCGGAGACCCGGACCCGCAGTCCTGTTGATGCTAGTTCCTTCCAGGATGTTTAGTCCTCGGGCCCGCCAGCGAGCCCCTCGCCCCAGCAGACTCCTGCCCAGGGGCTTCTGCTGCGCCACCCCCTCCCCCCAGCTCACTAGTCCCTGGGGACACGGCCAGGGCAGCTTCGCTCGCCCTGCCTCCCTCCTTCAGCCCAGAGAAAAGTGGGGCTACCCAGAGCCCCTGGAGAAAGCGTCGAGAATCTTGGTCCTCTCTCTTTACCCCGAAAGGACCCCGGCACCTCCCGGGCTGCGGGGCGGGGAGTCCCGCTCGCCTCTCACGAAGCCCAGCGGCAGCGCATCCCGCTCGCCTCGGCGCCTGGAGCAAAGTGGAGCTTGTGGCGCCTTCGCGCCGCAGTCCAGACACGGTGGGCCGGGGGCACACAACACTCCTGCAGGGCAGTGGCGCAGCCCGCTCCCCGCTCTGCAATCCGGGCGCGGAGTGGGGGGAGGCTCGGCCAGTTTCCACCCACCCCAGCCCCGGGAGGCGGTGCAGAGGCTCCGGCGGCCCGCGTCAGCTGCCGGGGGGCACGCCACGGCGCCGTCCCCGGGTCGGGACTCGCTGCCGCCGGCCGCCGCCTCCCGTCCGGCCCCATCGTCCGGCCGGCTCGGGGCCGGAGCTGCCGCGGCCTAGTCCCGGAGGGAGACCGCTCCCGCGCCCGCTCCCGCCCCCCGACCGGCCCCGCTGCCGTCCGTCGCAGCCCCGAGGCCCCAAGCCGCCGCGCCGCCCCCCGTGAGACCGCGGAAAGGGCCCCGGACACCACAGGCCGGCTTGGGGAGCGCGGGAGGCCGCCAGCCGCTCGCTCCAGCCCGGCCGCTCCTGCCCGGTTTCCCTGCTCACCTCCGCCATATTGGTACCTTTAGGGCGAACGAGCAGCGCCGAGCCCAGTCCCCGGATGGGGCGCCTGAGCCAATCGCAGCCGCCGCCGCCGCCGCCGCCGCGGTCCGCCCGGCACCCGCCCGGCGGCGGAGGCGGCTCGGCCCCTTATAGGGCAGGGCGGCCCGCGACACCCCCGGGCTGCTCGCAAGCCCACCCCGCCCGGCGCCCCTCGCCGCGCCCCGCGCCCGCTGCGGGTGGCTCGACCAGCACTCCCGCTCACTCGCCCTTACGCTTTCGACTGGAGTAAAGTTCCTGCCGAATTGGAAGCAAACGGAGATGGATGGAAACATCGGCTCGGGACAGACCCACGCCCAGCCCAGTCGAGGCCCAAGAGCTGGCCGGGGCGGCTCGGACCGACAGACACTCCGGTGCGGGAGGGCGTGGGGGAGATGCGCAAGAGACTTGGAGGGACAATGCGACAGACTTCCCTAAGTAAGAAGAGAAGAGGTGGTCGATGGAGTAGACTGATGGACCAGAGGAAGCTCGGACAAATGAGAGAAGTGGCTGATCGATGGCAGAGTCAGTCCAGAATGAGAGGACAGCGACCAGGCATTTTGAGGTACCCGCTAAGAGACCTGCAGGAATGAGGGATGCTCATCAGCTTACACTGGCTTATGGAGTGAACAATGGAAGTGGTCATTTGCCAAACAGGCTCTTGAAGATAGAGACAGTGCAGAAGAAAAGGCAAAAGATCAACAGGGCAAAATGATGGTGAATAGACTTGCACAATTCAAAGATGATGCTTATAAAATATAAACTGTGCACGTGCGAAAAAAAATTAGAACGGTTAATCAGCAAATAGTCCAAGGGATGACCCAGAGGTACATATTTGATAGCCTGTGGAAAGACAGGAGCAGTATTATCAGAGGCCCTGAACTGAATCTCAAAAACTCGACCACCCACCTCTGTCCCAAAAGGTCAAACATCTGCTTAGGGTCAAATGGAAACTAGACCTGTGGCAAGTGGATGCGTTGAGGAGGGAGGACAAGGCTTAAAAGGTGTACCTGTTCCTAGGAATGCCTTGCAGTCATTTGGTCTTCATTGGCAGATGTAAGTCTAACTCCTGGTAGGTCCATTTTCACACTAAATAACTTTGAGCAAAGTACACAAAAATATTCACCAACAACTCGTTGGTAGCCCACAGAGGTAAATCCTGCAAGAAGTTCAAGTCTGCAGGCCGAGTTGCCTTGGCACAAGGTTGTCTTTGCAAGAGGCCAGGAATAATAATATGAATGGAAAAGAAAATTTTAAAGATATGGAAAAGAGAAGTCTGCTGTAAGGTCTTGGATAAGTGAGATGCAAACACAATCAGAAAAGTATAGCAGGGCTCTACAGAGACTTGGAGAAGAGGGTGATTTCGGGCACCAGAGGTCTTCTCCCAACTATTGCTGAAACAAGTAATATTAAATAATAGAGTTGAGTCTTTTTTCTGTAATCTCACAAACTGAGAGACTTTTGAGAAGCTAAAACTTTCCATAGTTTTGGTCCAAACATGAAAGTTCTGAATTTTAATCTGAGGTTGCCTTCAGTTCTCCCCTCCAAGGGCACATACAGAGGATGAGGCTGGAGATTGGATAATGGACAGGAGGGGAGAGGGTTACTTTCAACTTTTTTTAAGTAAGGCATCTCAAAATTAAAGCTGCTCCACTGGTAAAAGTTATTTATTGGTGGAAATTTTAGGGGAAAAAGTCACTTCAACCACTTCAAAACATCATGAAGACATGGAAAATTACACTGTCCCTGCTTTCGACCTTTTGTCCAGTCAAATAACTCAAAAACAGCTGAACTTCGAAACCAGAGGCTTGGCACACACTGTATGTATTGTCCTCAATGAGGCGTTTAGAGTTTTCAAAGTAAAAAATGGCTTGAAATTAAATGCAAGTGATTAACTTTAGAGATGTGGCAGTGAGCACGCCCAGTGGACAGAACCATTACACAATGCCCTGAGCTTGACCACAGGCTGAGCCACCACACACCAGGGCTGAGTCCGAGTCATGAAAAAAGTTTCTCTAGCAGCCTACCTTGTCATACTTAACACTAAGGAGAAATGTTTTCTTCATAGCAAAATGTGGCTAATCCAAACTATAAATTGTGGCCTTAGGTTCCATTTTGCCATGTCTGAGAAATATGCACACCCATGCACTTGCATAAACCCTGCTTTTTATTAAACTGTAAAGATTTTGTATAGGCACTTGTAATTTTGACTGCTTTTATTCTCTCCGTCCTACTACATAGTTTATGTAGTCTGTATCCACGGTATTTAAATAAGGATTCATAGAAAAAGAAGGGAAGCTAAACTAATTTGCAGTTTAAGGAAACAGAGCTACTTTCCCACTCCTAATCCCTAGAGAAAAAGTTTACCACCCAGTCTACCATAACACACTCCTTTATGATCCAGTGTATAAAGCCTACCATCTGTATATGGATCTTTCATTATTTTTGATGGCAAGACTTCCAGAAGTTCATACAAATAAAAAAAAACCCTTGTTCTAGGGAGTTTATATAAAAAATTACTTTTTACTGTTGTTATTATTCTACTGTCACTACACAACAGATGGCATTATATAGAAAATAAGTCCTGTGCTGGACACTGGGCACTATGGGATCACCATAAAAGTCCTTGTCCAAAGCTTACAATGTAACTGAGTAATTTTTATATGTGGTGGATGGGAACCAGAGCAAGGAAAACCCAAAACTGAAACCATGGTAACCCTTAAGTAGAACCAAAATGTTGTAGATCCTCTAGCCATCTTCAGAAATGAAATAAATCAAGAAAATGTTATAAATCTCTGGTATGAGATGTCTGACAATAAATATATACAAGAAAATGTGAATATGAAAAATAAGGACCAGTGAAGCTAATTAGCCTAGGAGATTAACACCAGAAAGTTAGAACAAAAATATGCAGGTAATGAGGTGTAACGCACAAGAGTTAAATCATAAATTTGGCCTAGAAATTTCTGGTGCCAAAGCAAAAAATAAAAAATAAATACAATTAGTTACTTGATTTTCTTTGTCCTCGAAGAGAAATGTATGAACTCTTCCATGAAAACAAAGCTTTTCAGGACTCTTTAAAGAAATGTCTTGCCTGAGCTACATAGTAACGTAGTAATGTAGAGGGAAATAGTCTCTAATAGATCCTCAGAGGGCAGTAGCAGGGTTTACAACACTGTTTCTTTTAGAGACCATCCCCGAAAGTTGAGAGGACCCTACAAACGTATGACCCACTGAAAGCAGTTTTAATAGGGCCACAGTAATGCAATACATATATTTAGCTTTCTACAGATTCCATCTAAACCGAGAGAAAATAATAGACTATCCAAAGTTATGTCTCCAAGTTAAGTGCTCGTGGTGGTCAGGCAGGTGCAATGAACGAATGAAGCAGACCAGTGTGAAGGCTAAAGTGGGAGGAAAAGCAAATCAGTAGACAGTAACCCTGCCTGAGTGGAGCCGCCACTAACTCAGTCTCAGCAAACTGGCTCTTGCCTTATGAGAATGTGGGCCCAGTGCTTCTAGACGTTCTCAATTTCTAAAAACAGCTGGAAAGCTGGATTTTTATGTGACATCTCCAGGTTTCTTAAATTTGTCAACCCTACTTCAGGATGACACCTGCACCCCAATGTTCATAGCAGCACTATTTACAATAGCCAAGACATGGAGACAGCCTAAATGTCCATCAACAGATGACTGGATAAAGAAGATGTGGTATATTTATACAATGGAATACTATTCAGCCACAAAAACTGACAACATAACGCCATTTGTAGCAACATGGATGTTCCTAGAGAATGTCATTTAAATGAAGTAAGCCAGAAAGAGAAAGAAAAATACCATATGAGATCGCTCATATGTGGAATCTAAAAAAACAAAACAAAACAAAACAAAACATAAATACAAATCAGAAACAGACTCATAGACACAGAATACAAACTTGTGGTTGCCAGTGGGGCAGGGTGTGGGAAGGGACAGATTGGGATTTCAAAATGTAGAATAGATAAACAAGATTATAATGTATAGCACAGGGAAATATATACAAGATCTTATGGCAGCTCACAGAGAAAAAAGTGTGTGACAATGAATATATATATGTTCATGTATAACTGAAAAATTATGCTCTTCACTGGAATTTGACACAAAATTGTAAAATGATTATAACTCAATAAAAAATGTTTAAAAAAGTTCAATGCTGAATACACCAAATAAATCACATTAAATAAATCATGTTAACTGTGAGCTTCCAATCTGCAGACTTTGAGAGGACCATCCTCTTAACATTACCTCTCACTATGAATTTGGGTAAGATTGTCATACCAACAATTCAGCTCTCCATTGCATTTTTCTAAATATATCCACTTCTCTTGTGTGAAACTCAAATATTTTTTGATAGAATGAATGGATGACTGCTCTCTGAAAAGGTTAATTCATTGTGGTAAGCTTTGCCTAAACAAAACAAAGATTGTTAACAGAAGGGAGATAGCCTATGCAGTAACTAAAAGAAGAAGACGGAGAAGAAGAAAAGAAAAGAGTTTTCACAGAGATAAAAAGAAAGAGTGAACCCTCAGTTCATTACAAAGGAAAAATGAACCTGGACCACAGACATAAGAATCTACCAGACCTATGAGTTAAGGCTGTCCTTATAAGACAAACGTATCAGGCTAACATACCTTTGTAAGGCACCCCAACCGTAAGATCTTACAACTTAGTAATGCCCCTTAAATTTCAGGGATGTTCTCAAAAGAATTTTGAGTAACTGTATCCCTTTCTACATATCCAAGCTGCCATCTGATTTTTTCATTATAAACTTAAATAGTTGCAAAGGATATACTTTCCAACGTATTGTAATGGTGGTCATTTAATAATAAATCTATTATATAACACTATAAAATGTATGCAATGGAATCTAAATACCATAGCAATTTGGTATGTCCATCATTCTATTAAAAAGGAATTAATTAATTAATTAATAGGAAATTTTACATGATTTCTTTTTCTCCTTGAACTCATATTCCCATTCTATTTCCTTCAAAGAATTTTATCCCTGTGTAATATGCTTTATGCCTATAAGTCTTTTGTTGATACCCTACTATCTTTCTCTGCCACAAAAATATCTCTATAAATTGACTCTCAAAATTTAATAATTTTCCTCTAGATTATCAGTACAATTATTATTAATTCACAATTGATAAAAACAACATACATAGATTACAACATAGATTAAATCTTGTTGAACAGAAATACAAATTACATTGGAAATCAATCTCCTTAATAAGATGAATGAGACCTTAAAAAAAATTAGTTCATGTACCTGTGGATGAATTTACCTTAATAGTAGAATAAGAATAAGTTTAACATCAATTATATTTTTATTGTTTATTTGTATAGCTCTGAGAAACCATATTCATACAATACGAAGATGAGAATAGAAGGGTTTTATTATTCAGTCATCACTCAATTCTTTGAACTCTTTAGTAATTTATCTTGTTTTGATCTTCTATTAAACATTTTTAATGATCTTATACTGATATTTTGATTATCTTCAATTTTACTGAAAGTAAAAAATCAAGTTACCTGACCTGCGAAAGGATTTGCTACCCAGCCCTTACAGTCCTGCACTATAATCACTTTAATTTTGATGAATAATACCAGAAAAGACTTTCCCAAAACTTATCAAATGACTACTAACTGTAACCATTATTTTTTTCATTTAGAAGCACCTGTTTAACCCAACACACTTAGAAAGAGGGGAGGCAAATGGAAATATTCTTAATTTCAATACTTTCTTCCCAATACAGTATTTTAAATAAGATGTACTTATTTTTATTGTGTCACAAATTTTAAATATATTTTTGTTAAAATCTTGGAGCTATGAATTTACCCCTTTTAGCTTGTGGAAAATGACTGCCATATAACCCAACTAGCAAAGACTGTCTTCTTTGTCAGATCAAAGTGCCAGGTCAGACTTGCTTTCTTTCAGAAAAAGTCTGACTTCATTTTTTCAATCCTAATGATCATGTTAAATCTTATTTTGAAACATGTTAAAGAAAACATTCAGAAATAAATTACAAGCCATGTGCTATTGTAAGATACATTACTGAAAGCAGGCAATTCAACAGTAAAATGATAAAAGATCTAATACAGCTAATTTATTCATTTCATAATAAATTATAAACACAAGACAAATCAATATGCAGTTCCTCATTACTTAGTTTGATGTCATTCAATGTAATGTGTAGTTAAAATTGTTAAGTTATTTATATTACAAGGAATATGATAAAAAGTCACTGTATTTCTTTGTAAAAATAGGTACATGTATGGATTAAACTTTGGTATTTGCTTTGGGAATAAAAAGGAATTATCAGTTAAAAATAAATATTCCATTAATTTCATTTGTATTCAACTTTTATTATGTATTTGATAACAGGGAAAGGTATATGCTGCTAGAAACAATCAATCTAGCAGTTAGCCTTTCATTTTAAATAGGAAGTGAAAAAACATTATAAGATAAAAATCATACAAGGATTTTTACCTGTGGCTTTATCTAGTGTTCATAAAAATGTGGAAGTCTCTGAAAACATTTCAATTTCCTCTCAAAGACATGGCCTACAAATGCGTATTGAGATTAGCTGAAAATGCTTGCTTAAATTTAAATAGCTTTTAGTATTTCTTACCAATTCTTTATTTTGCTCTTTCCAGAATCCTCCTTCAAGAGCAATGCATTCTATGGCATTGGTCAAGAGAGAGAAGAAAGAAGTTATTAAATAAAAACTGTTCTCCCTCTCACTACCTACACTCCGGAGTATGTCTGATATGGGAAAATCTCAACAAGGACAAAAATACTTCATTCCTCACACCATGCTTAACCTTAAACTAAAATGTATATATATGACAGGTCATTCTAGCATTAAGTAATATTTTTTTTCCAGGGGGAACCACAAGCTTTATTGGCTGAACAAGACATGTACTAAAAATAGCATAAAAGCTTATTGTACTTCCTTTATTTCAATGTGTATGTCTAAAAATATATTGTGAAGATTCCTTCTTATATCTTCTTAACTCTAGTTATTTTTTTAAAAACTCATTCTCTAAGATTGACCAAAACAGGTTGAACAAAACAACCATAAGTACTGACAATTCCTTTGTAGTTGTATGTTGTACTGTATTGGAATGGAAGCTAGAGAAAATTCTGAAAAATCTTAACTCAGCAATTTCAGAATTTTAGCAAAAAGTAACTGGGGGCAACCAGTTGGAGAACTGGGTTTGAGATGGAACACACAGGGCAAGGATAAACAGGTATTTCTCTTGATGGAGGAACATTAGCACTTCCCAAGGCAAGAATTAGCAAAACTAAACTTATTTAATGGATTTATGAATTATCTTGAAGAAAGAATACACAGCTCAAGGAATGCCGGTGACATTGCTCTCCATTCCCTTCAGTGAATAAACTCTGGGTTTACCCTGAAATGGGAGACTGGAAACTTCTGTACTCTTGGTTGGCTTTTTTAAAGTGTGAACATCTTGCTACCCTGATTATAATTTTGATGTTTATACATATTCTTTCCCTTTTTCTTTCTTTTTTTTGGTACAGCATGGCCTATAAATACAAGGAGTATTTACTCCTTCATCTGATGTTAACTTAAGAATCATCCAATACTGAAGAAAAATTGGCTCCATTAGACTTTTGAGAGCTATATGTCCGCTCTCAATATGGTACTTTCCTAAGTCTTTTTTTTCCAGTTCTACTTCTTTTTAAATTATTATTATGAAATGTTTCAGGAATATCAAAAAGTATACTATTTAAATAGTTTTCCCTCCTTTTTCTTCATTCAGTTTGCACAACTAAATGTAAATACAATGTGATTCCATATTATAAGCATTTACTGAGTACCTACTAAGTATATATTTTTTCATATAACCCCCTCCATCACCTTGGAGGTGGCTATTGTCTCTTTATAGATAAAGAAACTAAGGCTCACAGAAATTCAAACTTACTCAGCTTTTAAGTAATAGGGCTGAATTTGGACCCAAGTCTGCTTGAATTTAAAGCCTGAGCTCTTTTCTTCCTATTAAGATGTTAATGAGTAAACCAAGAGCCACCAAAAAAACCCCAAAAAGATAGCATTTAAGTGAAATCTTGATAATTATAAATGAGACTAAGCAATCTCTTTTGGGGGGAAAAAGTGCTAAATTAAGGGACCAAGTTTTAGAATAATCTGTGAAATTGGATAAAAGAAAAATATGTATCAGATCAACTTATTGTAACAATAAATAATACATTAAGGAAAATAATCTGAGTTATGCAATACTTAAAAGATGGTAAGCCAAGAGAGCAGAGACCATGTCCAACTCAGTCCCGTCTTGCATACATTTAGCCTATGACACTGCTTGGCATGTTCACTCAGGAATTATTTTTGAATGAATGCGTTAGGATCTAGTTCAACAGTAGCTACTTCCTAGGAGAGAAATGACCTAAGGTATACAATAATGATGATAACAGGTAATTTATCCTAATGCATTGTTAGGAAGGGTACTACAGAGGCAACAGTCACTCACTTATTAATCCATTTACAAGCCATTTCCATCCCTGGCCTTTGGCTGGATTGGGCCTGCCCATGCGATACAGGTACCAGGAAGCCCAGTCACAGCCACCAGCCCTCTGACTTCACTGTGCAGTCAGGCAGCCCTCCTGCTCGCCTGTTCTGCCTGTTGTGGCCCCTTCTCCCTCCTCTGCCCCAGATACCTGACTCTCCTTAATGTCACACCAGAGTAACGTCCCTCAGGGCCCCTTGTATGACTCACTAGGACATGCTTCTTAGGCTTTTACTCAGCATTTTCATTGAGACCTCCACTCAACCATAACGGCAAGTTTTTCCTAGTCCACACAAGCCCCATACTGGCCACATCAGTTCTGCCTGGCCTTCTATCTGGGACAGGCAGGGACATATGATCTCACTGTGCTGGGATCTGTAAGGAGATTCATTATAAATCTACATTGCAAAATAGCTCTCCTCACTCAATAACTTGTATTTCAACTTTTGAAATACTTATACCACAACGTTTATATTTACACACAAATGAAATCACCCCACCACTGGGTGGATTTCTCTCCAAAGCTACCATGTCAAAGTTGTACAAGAACAAGCTTATACTTTGGGAGAACTTCTTTCAATAGAAAGAAGGAATTTTAGGAATTGATTGTATCAGAAACATCTTTTGTGCCATGTCAATTTGCTATGGCCGCAATAACATAGTATCACAGGCTGGGTGCCTTGAACAGAAATTTATTTTCTCAGTTTGTCACAACTTACATCACAACAGCGATATAAGAAAACACTTATTTTGCCATGCCCTCTTCAATATTTTGTATAATATTTTATAAATGGCTGCTTTACTTTAGAAAAACTGTTATTTCTATTTTTCATGTGTTTAATTTCTAGTACAAACATAGAATTTGCTGAATTTTCTAACTTTTTGTATTTTATGTTTTTTAAATTGTTTGATTTCCCTTCTCCTTTATATGTTATTGATAAATTAGCATAATTTTCTTATGGTAAAATATTGAATACGTATCTTTAATACTTTCTTTTAGCTATTATTAATAATGTTTGCTAATTTATATTTGCTTTTTTTTAGTTTGCTGTAATAAAATTTCTCCAAGGATCATGTAAAAAAAAAATTTATTTTCTCACAGTTCTAGAGCTAGAAATCCAAGACCAAGGTGGCAGCAGGTTTGGTTTCTCTCTCCTTGGTTTGCAGGTAGTTTGCCGTCTCATTGTACATGGCCTTTCCTCTGTGCACATGTATCCCAGGTGTCTCTTTCTCTGGCCAAATTTCCTCTTATTATAAGGACATCAGTCAGATTGGATTAGGCCCACCCAATAGCTTCATTTTAACTTAATCATGTCTTTAGAGGCCCTATCTCCAAATAGAGTCATAACCTGAGGTACTGGGGAATTGGGACTTCAACACACAAATTTGGGGGAGCAATGATTCAGTCCATAATATGTGCCTCCTCAGGTTCTTTCCACCCAATCTGCCTCTCAAGCTTACAGCCTCCACCATAGATGGCCAATTCTGTGCAGGCAGCTCCTGCTGGTGTCTGGCTTCTTCAGCCCCTTCTGCACTCAGGCGATAAACCAGCTGCAGAGCACGGATTCTGGCTTCCCCTTGAGTGACTGCTGGGGGGTCAGATGTTGTAAGCTAGATATGTGGAGGTTTTAATTCCATAAGAGGCAAACTTGGACAAACGGGGACATGGGAAACTGAAGGTGCCAGGCAATTAAATTTCCCTTCCTCCTTCCATTGGATGAATGACTCTGGGGCATTCTTTCTTCATATCAGCTTGTCCTGAGACATCCAGTGGCTGAGCCAATGTACCTGTTAAGTGACCTGCTAGGTCTTCTGCGGCTTTGTCAAGAAACAGTGACTTTCGAGGGAGAGTACAGCTCAGTGGTAGAGTGCATGCTTAGCATGTACGAGGTCCTGGGTTCAATCCCCAGGACCTCCATTAAAAATAGATTAATAAAAATAAATAAATAAACCTAATTACCTCCCCCTCTCAAAAGAAAGAAAGGAAGAAACAAACAAAGACAGACTTTGCATTGCTTCCCATCCTTCCCTGTTTAACTTCCCTTTTTCCTCACTCTTGCTGCCTTAGCTTTGCACTTTCCAAAAGCATCATCTCTTAATCCTTGCCTCAGAGTCTATTTTCTAAGGAATCCAGGCTAGAATACTGGCATACTTGCTATCTGGAAACTGAGACTGGAGAGGAAAAAAAAGGACCCTGTTAATAACAGACAAACTCAGACAAGAAATCTCGGGGCTGATTCTGAGCTGAATATCATTTAATCAATTAACATGCTCCTCTGTGATGTATGTTGCTCATCAGAGGACACATCATCAGTCTGTGAAATGTAAGATTAGGAAGTGTATCAGTTGGTTCCAACTGGGAAAGCAGAAACCATGTCTAAGATTTAAAACAAAGGAAATCAATCCAGGAATTGGTTTCACAGGTCATGAAAATGCTGAGATGCCAAACAGAAGACTGTGAAAAAATCCAGAGGTTGAAAAAAGCAGAAAGAGCTGCCACTTCTAGCACAGAGAAGGAAGAATCAGCATTACCACAGCCCAGAGGTCAGTCAATGGGGGAAGATGGAGATATTGGATGCTTGAGTAGCTACAGGTAAAGGTATAGCTTTGCTGGAGCTGCAACCCAGGATGGAGAGAGAGGGACAAAAACCCTGGCTTTTCTCTCCCCCTCTCCACTTGCCTGCCAGTGCCTCCCATTACCTGAACTCAGGATGAGGCCAGCTGACACGGGAACCAGGGAAATGCAGCCTGCAGGAGTTGGTGCCTCTCATATAGAGCAGTTCAAGGGAAGGATATAAAGTGAAATGAATGGCATGGGGTAAGGACTGGCCCAGAAAACAAGACAGGGTAACTTGGAGGAATTGTTAGAAGGTCAATAATTGTCAGGGGGCTGTACCCTGGGGAAAATATATCTATAACACAGTTACAGCATAGTGGACATTGGAATAAAATGTCCCTGACTTCAAATGTTATTAGCACATGTGAACTTGGAGACGTCATTTAATTCATCTGAACCTCAGTTTCCTCTTTCCAGTCTGTGTTCTAACCCTCTTAGAAACAATGAACAATACTTTAGAGTTGTCCCACTGAAAAATGAGGAAGCTGGAATTTCATCCACCAGTTCCCATCCCCACTGAAGTTCACTCCTGACATTCACTCCTGAGCACTTTTGGCCTGCCCTTCCTTAAGTAGGGCCAAGCCCACTGTCTCAGCCAGAGAACATCCTGAGGCAGAGAGATGCAAGAACCAAGTGTGTACAGGTACTGTCCAAAGGTGACTCCAGGGCAGACTGAGGAATATGGGTCAAACACTGGCAGTATCTGCTGCTGATGTGTAACTAAAAAAGATCCAGGAATCATAATGGGCCACGATCCCGCCTGGAATCAGTACAGCTGTGCTTTCAGGTTTCCCAAGATCACTGCTTTACAAACTTTTCTGACCAATATTCACAGTTAGAAATACATTTTTACATTGTGACCTAGTATACATATGTGTTTGTATACTTACACATATATAACTGAAACAAAGCTTTCATTGAACAATACTTATTCTAAGTACCGTGTACTCTGATACCTTTCTATTTTATTAGATTTTTTTAACAAAGGTTCCAAGTCCCCAAAATTGATTTCCTGACCCTCTAAAGACCCTTAGTTCATTTTCCTAGCTACTCTAAGTGTGGGCTGCTGCCGTGACAAGTTAAGGAACTGGAGCCAGAATGTAAGTAAACTTTGTCACTATGCACTAAAGTCATTAAGCACTAAATTCAGCTGACATTTTTTCATAGCAAGATACTCTCAATGAAGGAAGCAGTGTGTTGATTCGTATCTTGGCACAGACCCCTTCTCTAGTTAGAGACCAGTAACAAACTATTCATTGATCTGCACCTCGAGCAGTACTGCCCTAAACCACACTTGAATGGGGTTTAAAACAGTATAAGAGTAAAAAATTAAAAAAAGAATTTTTCTAACATTTGCCCTTCTCTGTTGTTAAAAGATCCCTAGCTTTCCAAAATTTTACTCAGCTATTTCTTGGGGTCTCTAAGCAGTGTCTCCAATGATGTCATCAGACCACATTTATAGATGGTTCACACTCTCTCCCTAGTGCTGAAGGCTAGAAGCAAGGGTGATAACCACTGCCCACCCCCTCTGCTCACCCCTGCAAGAAGGACCACTTGGTCCATGCTCCTCGGCTCCCTGCTCCTGCTGTCATCCAGATTATTGAGAAATGAGATTCCAGTTTCACTTCTGCAGACCAAAAAAGGAAGAAAACTGGTTCTCGCACTGCAACCATGGGACCCTTGTATAGATTGTAGGTAAGTTCTGTGAAGCTACTGTCTCCCAGGACAGCAGTCCTCAAACTGAAGTAACGCCAGGGCATTGGGTTTCAACCAGCAGCAATTTTGCCCCCCAGGGAACACTCAGCAATGTCTGGAGATATTTTTGGATGTCACAACTGAGGTAAGGGGGTTGCTACTGGCATTTAGTAAGCAGAGGTCAAGGATGTTGATAAATATCCTACAATGCACAAGACAGCCCCCCCCAAACAAAGAATAAAAGGACCCAAAATGTCAACAGTGCCACGATTGAGAAACTGCACCCTAAAGGGACTTCCCAGTGGTGAGCAGGCACCGACTGTTCTAAGCTGAGTGGTTAATTACTTTCAATTTCATTTGTACTCTTTCCTAAATTTGGTCTTCCATGGTCTGACAGTTCTCCTTTCCCATCTCCCTTTCACATGACCCTTTTCCCAAATCCCAAATATACATTCCCAGGTATAAAAACTTCCAAGGCACCCAACAATGGACAATTGGAGTGTACGTCTCTCTCCTGAGAGAAGCATCTATGAGACCTTTCCCTGGGTGCAAAGCAAAAGAGCATCGTAAAGCAGCAGTGCCTTGTTTCACACAGGTGACAAACTGCTGGCGAGTCTCTGTACCTTATGTACCTATCTGTATGTCTTAGGATTAGAAATCAAAAGCAAGATAAATTGATCACAGGGATACATATGAACACGTTTATATGAAGTGACAAATGAAGTCAGACTTTTTCTGACTGAAAATTCAATCTGGCTAATGGGTTTGACAATGAGGACGGACTTTGCCACTTCAGTTATACAGCAGACATTTTCATAAGCTAAATTGGCTAAATCTGCAGGCCAAGGTACAATATATGACATACCAGAAAAGACATCCTTGGCAATTATTTAGACTTACAATAGAAAAATTTACGTGTTAACTTAAAAATGTGAGAGGAGGGTGATAGAAGCCAGAATAGAGGTTACCTATGGGCAAGAGAGGGCAGGTATCATCAAAAAGGGAGCATAAGCGAGCCTGCTAAAGTGTGGAAATCTTCTACATCTTGACCTTAGTGGTGTTAACATAAGTGTATAATTATGGAAAAATTCACTGAGCCATACACTTAAAATGTGTGTATGTTTTAAATAAAAGAAAAAAAAAGTAAAGGGCTTTTTCAAAATTATTTTGTGTATTCAACCAAAAAAGTTTGAAGGCGACTGCTCTAGGAGTATGAGAGGACTAAATTTTCCTGGCCTTTAGTCCTTGTTTTCCTACAGCTGTGGTCTAAAACATGTCTCTTCTGCCCTCTGTTCCTCAATACTTCTTCCTACCCGGTCTCACTTTCTTCCCAAACCCTCCTACTAAGTCCCCAGAAGTTATATTTTGTGATCCACACATCCCTACAGCCTTAATCACTTCCTGGGCATTTCCATCCACCACCTGCCTTAACTGGGATCTACCTCCTCTCCTTGATTCCCTGTCCCACCCCAGGACATCATCTTTTCAGGCTGTACAAGCCTCAGAGTCAGCAGGTGAGGTCTATGTTCTTGCTCTTCTGATAGGAAGTAGGTGCTCCACCCTCTGAGAATCCTAGCACTCAGTCATACAACCTTCACCCCGTCACTGTCATTTCCTGACTGCCTGGCCACTGCACTTCACCCACCGAGGATTTGGTGTACACACAGCCTTCTCCACCCTGATCCCTGCTATTCTCTTGGTTACGTTTATACTTAAAGAACAGAGGATTTTAATTTTAATGAAGTCCAACATATCCATTTTTTTATGGTTGGTACTTCTTGTAGCCTATGTAATTTTCACCTACTCCAAGTTTTCAAAGATTTTCTCCAATATCTTTATTCAAAATATGTTATAGCTTTAACATTAACATTTAGATCTATGTTTTATTTTGAATTAGTTTTTATGTACAGTGTGAGGTAAAGGTCAAGATTAATTTTTTCCTTATACATATATGGTTGTCCCAGCACCATTTGCTGAAAAGCTTTCCTCATTAAAATCATTTGGCGCTTTTGTCAAGAATCAACTGACTATACAGTGGTCCTTTGGTCCACTGGGAGTTGGTTCCAGAACCCCATCTCAGAAACCAAAATCCACAGATGTTCAAGGCCTTTATATAAAATAGTATAGTATTTGCATATAAACTAAATCTTCCCATATACTTTAAATCACCTCTAGATTATTTATAATACCTAATACAATGTAAATGCTATGTAAATTGTTGTAAATGCTATGTAAATTGTTACCAAATTGAAGCATATTTAAGTTTTGCTTTTTGGAACCTTCTGGAATTTTTAAAAAATATTTTCAATCCGTGGATTTTGGTATCCGTGGGTGGTCTTGGAACCAATCCCGCAAATACCCAGGGATGACTGACTATATATATACTCAATTGAATCTGCTGAGATATACATATTACGTACATACATATATATATATATATATATATATATATACATACACATTTTATATATATATAGATAAAATGCCTATTTCTGGGCTTTACATTTTGTTTCGTTGTTCTGTATGTCCATCCCAAGACAATTCTACATCATCTTGATGACTTATAATAACAAAATGTATAATAAGTCTTGAAATCAGGTAGTGCAAATCCTTCAACTTCGTTCTTTTTCCAAATTATTTTAGTTATCCAACATCCTTTGTTATTTCCATATGAATTTTGTAGTCTGTTAATTGATTTCTACAAAATGCCTATCAGTATTTTCACTGAAATTGCATTGAATCTATCGACCAATTTAGAAAGAAATGACACCTGAATAACAGTGAGTCTTCCAATCCAGGAACATGACATATCTCTCCATTTATTTAGGTCTTACTTTCTCTCAGCAATGTTTCATAGTTTTTAGTGTACATCTTTTATTAAGCTTATCTCTAAGTATTTTACGTATTTTTCAATACTATTTAAAGGATATTTTAAAATTTATTTGCACATCTTTTATTAAGCTTATCTCTAACTATTTTACGTATTTTTCAATACTATTTAAAGGACATTTTAAAATTTTCATTTCATCATTGATTGTTGCCAGTATATAAAAATTTAATTACATTTTACATATTGACTTTGTATCCTACAACTTTGCTGAACTTATTTATTATTTTAGTGGCTTTTTTGTAGAATCTGTAGGATCTTTTTTGTTCAAAAACATGCCATCTATAATTAAGACAGTTTTACTTCTGTCTTTCTGATTCAAATACAGTTTTCTTTTTTTGCTGTAGTGCAACAGCTAGGACTTCCAGGACAATACTGAATAAACGCATTGAACTTATCCTTCCTTGTTCCTGATATTCCTAAGGGAAGGTATCTTGTCTTTTACTATATTCACAATTTCTCTGATACTTCTCCCTTAAAAAGTGGAGTCTAATACCCTTCCCCTTGAACATGGGCCATAGTTATCTACCGTTTCTAATGGATAGGCTCTGGTGGAAATGATGGTATGTGACTTCCAAAAAACCAGGTCATAAAAGGCACTGTGACTTCCTCCTTGCCATCTCTTCCTCTTGAATCACTCACTCTGGGGTAAGCTATCTGCCAAGCCATGAGAACACTCAAAAAGCCGTATGAAGAGATCCATACAGTAAGGACCTGAGGCTTTCAACAAACAGTGAGTAAGAACCTGAGGCCTTATCCCAACAGCTTCATGAATGAACCATCTTGGAAGCAAATCCTCCAGCTGTAGTCAAGTCTTCAGATGACTGTGGCCCCAACTGATATCTTGAATGCAACCTCATGAGAAAATCTCAAGCAGAACCACCCTGGTAAACTGCTGTCAAATTCCAAACCCTCAAAATTATGAGATGATAAATATTTATTGTTTAAGTTGCTCAGTGTTGGGGTAATTTTTTTATACAATAGATAACTAATGTAACCATTAAGGCTCATGCTTCCTGTATATCCCTTTATCATGGTTAGACATTCCCTTCTGTTACTAGTTTGCTGAGAGTATTTACCATGAGTGTTGAATTTTGTTAAGTATCTTTTCTTTTCATACATTGAGATGGTCAATTGGTTTTTACCTTTATTCCAGTAATATGGTGATTTTCAATGTTTAGCCAAACTTTTATTCCTGGTATAAATTTTATCATTCCCATTGTAAGGGATATCCATATTATTGAGCAATTATTGAGCAAAAAGGTATGAACAAACTGATACATATAACAACATGGATGAATTTCAAAAGCACTCGGGTTCTATATATATTAAATTCACACAATGGAAAAACGAATCTACTGACGGAAAGTAAATTAGTGCTTGCCTGGTGGCAGAAAGTGGGTGGGGATTGACAGCAAAGGGTAGGAGGAAAGGTTTACGGAAATATTCTATATCTTTGATTATGGTAGTGGTTACACAAATGTATAACTCATTAATCAATGCCCTTAAAACGGGTGCCTTAAATGCAAGTGAATTTCACTTCAAGAGAGTTGATGTTTAAAAGTTTATACTTAAATTCTTTGAAACTAAATAGGTTGAGAACGTACTTCCTTGTCATGCCTGTTAAAATAAAAAATGCTAAAACAGTAGGTCTCAGTTATCTTTAAACATGGTTATCTGTGTTACAACTAAAGGTAGCAATTTGGCTAATGACCACACTAAGGGAGAAAACACTGGCCTAGTTAATGGATTTAATCTATTTCCAAGTCTAAATGGTTGTTAAGTAAAGACTTCTGCTGTGTATAGAATCATTACTGCAGGTAAGTGTACTCACTGGGCCTATTTTCCTAGGGTGAAATTCAAATATGTTTGAGAAATCCAAACCCAAGTCAGTCCTCCAAGGGAGAAACATCTACTTAAGTGATCCTAGCTTCAGAAAGGGTTAAACAAAAACACAACCCATGACTTTTCTGATGGTTTTCCTCTTTGTGCTGACAGCATTTCTTCTTTAGCTGTGATAATCCTGAAATCTCTCTCACCCTGAACTAGGACTCTTCAGCCTGGAACACATAGAAATGGGACAAATGCCAACACTTGTTTCTAAATAAACCAGTCATAAAAGAGAAGTTGTTGATAAGAGGAATGATTAACATTATCAATTATAAGTTACTGTCAGTAAAAACTGTGATTTATTATAACCATGCCTAATGCTGTCCCTCCTCTCCCTTATCTTTTCATTTGCAGAAAATAAATCTCTGAAGGAAATGAGAGTCTGCCTCTAAACTGGTCATTGCACTGGTCATGCTGTCATCCTCGTCACTCTCAGGTTGGAATTCCAGAATAGCCACTGTCCCCGAGTCAGCCCCTCCTGGACCCCTCAGCTTGTCATTCCAGCAACTGGAGCACAAGAGAAAGAAAAGGGCTAAGACAACTGTCAGTCACATTCAACTTTCCTCTTTCTCTACACTTTTATTGTGGGGGTAGAATCTGAAAATCTCACTAACTGCAACCCCTTTTCCTTAGTTGGGGAAGCCAAGAGCTAGTTATGCCTCTGTGATGGAAGATGTCTTTTGTAGGAAAACTTGAAGAGCCCTGAAATCAAGGATGTGCAGGACAACTAAGGTCAGAGAGCCTAAGGGGAGCGAGGAGCCAGCAGCAAGAACTAGGGGACCATAATGAAAAAGGCAGATAACTGTGGAAGAGGATATGGAAAAACTGGAAGCTTCATACACTGCTGGTGGGAATGTAAAATGGTGCAGTTGCTTTGAATGGCATTCTGACAGCTCTCAATAGATTAAATATAGAGTTACTAGATGATCCAGCAATTCCATTCCTAGGTGTACTTCCAAGAGAAAGGAAAATATGTGTCCACGTTATAACTTATACACAAGTATCAGACAAGAATTATTCATAACCATTGAAAAGTGGAGATAACCCAAACGTTCACTGACTGAAGAAATGATAAACAAAATCTAGTATATCCATACAATGGAATATTATTTGGCAATAAAAAGGAATGAAGCACTGATAGAACATGGATGAATCTTGAAAACATTATGCCACATGAAAGAAGCCAGTCAACAGAGGACTACATATTGTGTAATTCCATTTATATGAAATTCCCAGAATAGGCAAATCTATTGAGACAGAAAGTAGACTAGTGATCGCCTAGAGTGGTGGAGGGAGAGGTGGCACAAGGAAGGACTAGGGGTTGTTGGCTAGGGAGTGCAGTGTTTCTTTTTGGGGTGATGAAAATATTCTAAAATTGATTGTGCTGCACAACTCTAAATTTACTAAGAGGTATTGAATTGTATACTTTAAATAGGCGAATTGTATGGCATGTGAATTATATTTCAATAAAGCTATTACAAGAAAAACAAAACAAAACAGGGGACCAGAACAAGAATGGAAAACCCAGAAATTAGCCAGCAAGAAAGAGGAATCAGGCAGGTGCCCTGAGGCAACTCCTAGCCCAGGTGCTGTGTGCTGCTGCTGCTGCTGGTCTGTATTTGCCACATGAGGCACAGGGGGGATGAGCTGAATTTAAAAGGCCAGGGATGAGCTAGACACTACTGTACAGCAAGCTGCTGTTTTTATAACAGAAGACTGCTTCTATAGTTGCTCTTAAAAAGTTCTAAGAGCCTGCTTCTATGTTCAGGTCTTTTTAGGGAGCAGATGGTAAACCCCATATTGGTTTGCTTATTTAGGTCCACAGGGTCAGGAAGTTGAATTACTCATACACAGTTCAAAACACTTCATCCTCATTGATCCCATGTAAGGCCATTGGGGGAGTGGATATTCCTTTATATCTCCTCTTCACTCCTATAGTCCACCCAAGCACCCATCTTTTGGTTTGTATGTGTATATTTGCATATTGTTTTATATGTATATATTTTTTAACTTAGTAAATATTATTGCATTGAACATCTCAATTCTGGATCTTTTTTTTTCACTCTACACATTGTTTTTAAGACATATTCATGCTGTTAGGTGTACATCTTTGCTTCTAACGGCTCACTTGTGCGTATCCACTACGTATTACCTATCCACTCTCCCCATGATTGACATACAGCCTGCCTTCCTCTTGCTGCTACTCCTGGTAATGTATGGCATCCGTGAGAACGATCCTCCCAGACCTGTAGCCACAGGAAGGGTAACTGACCAAAGGCCCCAGCTGGTGTACTCTGAAATCCAGCTCTGTGTTTCACCCGAGGTCACCCTTCCCACGGGCTGCTTCCAGACAGTGACTAAGTGCAGCAAGGATGTTAAGACAGGCCCATTCCTGGGATACATGAGATTCCTTTCAAAGCTGATTTTTGGCTTGAGGACTTCCTGGTGAACTCAGAGAACCTTCCTTAGATTATACGGCAGTGTAGGACACTTCCAACAATGGTCCTTCCTCCCTCCTTCACTTGGGATCAGACTTGCATTGTGGTATGATGGTCCTCCCAACCTGCCCCATTTTCTCTCAAAGGCATATCCCCTCATAAAATCTTTGTACATTTAATTGATTTAATCTACACCTTGGCATCTGTGTTTTGAAAGACCCAGGCTACTCCATAATGCTTTACCACACATCTTCATATGTGTCCCCTAATAAAGCTGTGTAAAGATTTCTTGGGGATGCACATCAGGAGGGAAATTGGTGGGTCCTAAGGTGGGGCCAGATTGCTTCCCGGAGAATGCCAACTGCATTCTCAACAGCAACACTTGGGGTTCCTGTATCTTCCCATCTCTGCCTCTCTGTGGCATTATCCATTCATTTCTGTCCATCTAACAGGCATAGAATGGTATCTCTTTGTTGTTTCAAATTTCTTTTCTCTGATTACTAAAATTATCAATCATTTCTCATATGCTTTTTAGTCTTAGGGACTCCTCTTCTGTAAATTCCCTGCTACATTTTTTGTCCATTTTCACATTGTGATTGCTTTAATGTTTCTTTTTAGTTTCAAGAAATTCTTTGTATATTCTAGAAGAAGTCCAATGTGCTATCCATTGCACAACGGAGCCACCTCCTTGAATATTCTAGATACTGAACCCTTGTTGATTTTAGACTTTGCAAGTACCTCCCAGTTTACCATCTAGTAACTTTCTCCATGATATCCTCGATTGAACAGAAATCATTCATTATAATATTGAGAGCATATTCGGGGAAGGGGAGAGTTGTTAATATATTGCATCATGGTCAAGAGCTTGAACCATGGCCAGAAACACTCTGACTTCATTTTAGGCTCACCATCTCCTAGATGTGTACATCTAGGCAAGTTACCTCTCTTTTAATTTTTTGTCTCTAAAATGGGGGTAATATAAGAGAATCCCACTCATCTGAAGCAACTGGGAAAAGTAGCTGATCATCTTAAGATGGAGAATCATAAAATGCTATACATATGTTAAATATTTTCTTTCAACTTAAAACTTACAATTATGTATTTATTTATACATCTTTATATAGAGCATAGGCTTTTTGTTTGGCTAACCATACTTCACATCTTTTTTCTTACCTAATCTGATCCATAATGCATTGGCAATAATTTCCAGTTTGGAGTTCTTCAAGGTATATCAAGAATTTATATATTCCAGTTTTTCACAATTTTTCCTATCTGTTACAATTGTTCTTAGCCATATTTAATTGACAGAAAGTTTTTTTAATCATATCTTTCCAGAGCACTTCACTTAATTTTCTTAAGAAGAACTCTTCACTCTCATACTTAATGTTTATGTACTATTTAATCAAATTGCACAATTGTAACAATTACAATAGGGGCAAACAGGTTTGAGAACAAAGACCATTTCTCTTCATTAGCATATGACTCAACGTGTGGGAGCAGAAGTACACGCACAGGCACACCAGAGTCTTTGGCTGTAAGGATTCCATGTGGCCTTGGAGTTCATCCTTGTTGGTCATGGAGGAAATGGAGAGCCTTGGAGAATCTGATGAGTTGTTTTAGTGAAGTCTGCTTAGGAGTTTCCATGGTTATCTGCCTTTTTGCTGGTTGTGCGGAACATTGCGCTTGGCGCCTAGTAAGTGTTCAGTAATTGTTAATCATTATTGATTTTAGACTAGTGGTTCTTTATCCTGGGTGACTATGATTTTCATGTCCCACATAATGCAGTGAGCTATAATGCCCAGGACATTCCTCACAACAAAATGTCACTAGTGTCCAGGTGGAGAACCCTGCAATAAACTATGTGCTTCAGGAAAACAGTAACCACACGTTTATTCACAGTTGTCTCTAGCACTTAACATCTCATGGTCCACAGTAAATAGTAAATATGTGTTGATGCATGCACTGACTAAATGAGCGAAAAGCCTCTGAGATAAATGAGGGCACAACCTCAGAGTCAGGCCCCAAGATTTCAAAGGGGCACAAACAGACCCCTTCCCAGAAAATTAATCTAGACCACTCTGCTCCTGATCTGACTCCTGTATACGACAGCTGGTCAACTGCAGTCAGTTTGATCCTCATCTGCTTATACTGTTTTGCCTGTCGTATTCACCCACTACGAAGTTTATTACTATTCTTCTGGTAGTTGATCTCTGGCTAGATACCTGAACTTTACTTCCACCCTGCAATTCAACTTTGGTCCACTTCTCTGGAGAGCCCAGCCCTGCCCTTCCACTAGTGTTCATCATCTCCGCCTCCTGCCTGGCCCCTGAGTACCTGCTTCAGCTCTGGCCCTGGCCCAGAGATTAGATGAAGGGAGAACACAGTTGTTATAGCTGGTTAAAGAAAGTCCTGAATGAAGAGAATAAAAGAGGTCTGGCCCAGGGAAGTAGGAGAACTAGGTTCTTACCCTGGTCCTACTGCTCATCAACAATATCTTGGGTAAAAGCTCATATTTACTCTTTCTTAATCTGTTTTTTAATCCATAAATGGAGACAATAATGCTTTTCAACCTGTTACACAAAGAAGTCTGTAATAAAATGATAACATAAAGGTGATTTTCAGAAAGATTTGAAAATAACCTAAAAGTAACTGTCAAAGAAACTAACTTTTTTCAAAATGTATATAAATGTAAATGTAAATATAAGTATATATATATATTCATAGGCCACCCACCCCCACCCACCCCTGGCATTTTCCCAGGCAGGCAGAGAAATGCTACTCCCATTTCACAGATGGGAAAATTGAGCCCCTCACAGGTTAATGCTTTGCATGGTTCAAATAGCTGGAATGGACCAGGACACAGACCAATGTTCTTTCAACTAGGATACTGGGCTACTAATCAGTTACTTTGAAGAAACATGAAAATGACTTTGATAAAGTAATGCAAAATCACATTATAAGAGAATTTGGCATGACAGGAAGCTGCACAGCATACACTCTAAGGATAAGTTTATAGTCACGTTCCAGGACACAAAATTGGGAAACAGAAAAATTATGAAGTTAGTCGTCTTTTTTTTTTGCTTTGAAACATTTTGCTCAGAGAGAATTTACATGTGGCCCTGAAATTTCTCTGTTCATTCACGTTTTGGCCATTCTTTTTGTGGCATGGATCTACAGAACAGCAAGTGCCGTAACCTTTAATTCACGCATGACTGTCTCCTGTGTCACTCTGTGGGATTCAGCCAAGCCTGGCAATACTCACGGATGGATGGAAGGGAAGGAGGCAGCAGGACTTGGACACATCTCTGTCCTGAGGGGTCAAACACAAGGCAGGGAGAGGGAACCAGCAGCTGCAGCTGCAGTGAATTCTGGGTTTGTGCTCGATGTGGGGCGGATGCAACCGGAGAAGGCTGAGCAGGCTGTTGAGAAGGAGGAGGAGCCCAGGAAGCACCCGAGGCATGGGAGTTGGGCATTCAAGGTGGGTCACCCTTAGAGTCCAGGACACCCAGCCAGGAGTCTGTCAGCACTGGGGATATTTGTGATTCTGATCCCTGGGATCTGAACTGGCAAAGTCAAGGGAGGCTCCTATTCTAAGAGGAGATGCAGACACGGCCCGGTTATTGAGAACAGGCTTAAATACAGAAGCCCAGACTCAAGACAACGGGGCTTGTGAAAGAAGATGGACAATTTAGGAACAAATTAGGCACTGTTTAAAAACCTCTGTTAGGGTTGGTTGTAGCTGAGTTGGAGTAGAAAGACTGCTCTCTGTGGAGAGAAAAAGGAAGAAGCCAGGCTCCAGACTGGACAAAAGAGGCAGTGGGCTTTCAACTGTCAGTGGTCTGTGGGACCCTTGATTGCTTCTGTTGCCCCTTTGTGAGCACAGCACCCCGCATACAAGAGTCTCTGGCCTGCAGAACAGTCCCATCCCATGTGCTGCCCCTGGAGTAGCCTCACAGTTCGTACCACAGAGCTAGTACTAAAGAGATAAACAGAAGCTTGGGAAACTCTCTAGGTTGAAATTTTTCATATTAACAGTTTTCTATGTAATGGACTGTAGTCAACTCCTTTGCTCCCTGGTGCCACCCTGCACCTGCCACCAGAGCTCTTTCTAGTCAGCCAACCCCGGCCTTCTAACTCTATGCACATTCTCTTTGAAAAAAGCCCATCAGAGATGCCTAAATGGGAGAGAGGATTGAGCAAAAGGAACAGGGGAGGGAGAAGGACCAGCTCTAATTGAAGTCAAACTTGGAAGGACACTGAAAAGGAAATGGTATAAAGAGAGACTATAGGTGGCTCACAGCAAAAGAGAATGTGACAATGAATGTATGTATGTTCATGTATAACTGAGAAATCGTGCTCTACACTGGAATTTGACACAACATTGTAAAATGACTGTAACAATAAAAAAAATGTTTAAAAACAAAAAGAGAGAGAGACTGCAGGTTGCTCTCCAAAGCATTCTGTGCTAGGACTGAGCCATCCTTGGGTATAAATCGTTTTGATGCTGATCTACCAAGGAATGAATGGACAGGTGAACAAATCAGTGAATGACTCAAAGAATCAATGGACTGATAAACAAATGAATGATGGGGATAGGAAAATGGCAATGTGCAACCATCATTATATAGATGTGTGTGTGTGAAGAAGGAAAAGTTCAAAGGGTTGATGAGTGTAACAGGTACTCAGGGAGCTACTCTGGCTCTTAGAGAGGGACTGGTGACAAAGCAAAGGGGAGTAATGAGCCCCAAATTGCCTCAGAAACCTCCACCCCTAGAAAGGCAACAGATATGTGTGGCAGCTGCATCCTCATAGCCAACAGCTGTCACGTTCAACTCTCTTTCCCCCATGGGATGTGGAGCAAAGAAGGGCCTAAGTCAAAGAACGCTCCACTCAACCAGTCCTTCTTCTGACAAGTCCCTTATGTTTAATTCCTGACACTACAAAAGAAACAGAATCACTCACAGAGTTTATAACTAATGCTTTAATGCAAATACAATCCTGTGTCTCTGAAAGACTAGCTACTCAGCATTGGCTAAAACAGTACTTCACACATGTACAGTACAGTGGAGTGGTGAAACTGGCTATGCAGAGTGGGGTGACCTCCAGCTTGACTTTATCTAGCCAATATATAAGGGGATAGTGTATTCTAATGGCCTGTTGTGGCTTACCTTTTCAGAATGAACATCAAGTTCTCAACTGATAGAGGGATTGTACCAGGATCACCTGGGGAGCTCTGTCAAACATCACAGGCCCCAGGCATCCTAGCCCTGATTCTGGTATTTCCTGCCTGAGACATAAGCTACTAGAGGGCAAGGAATTAGATCTGAATTTGTTTGTACCCAACAGAACATCTGCTGCACAGGGTGGGCTCAATGTGTATTTTTATAATCATAGAATTTGATTATCATCATAGAATTTGGAACTTGAAGAAAACTTAGAGCTCAAGCAGTCATCTTATTTAATGGCAGAAATTAGGTCCAGACTGGTGAAGTGACTTGTCCAACATCACACATCTAACTAATGGCTCAGCATGGCAATTTAAATTGCAGGAGACTTCAGAGTGGTTAGTATAAAAATGTAAATTAATCAGTAAACATAGCTGTTTTCTGCAAAGGGCAAAGCACCAGTTTTAGGAAATTGGTCAGACGATCTGATTGAGGGGATGAAAAGACATGGTAGGATCACACATCAAATGTGGGGTGTATGGGCTAGGGGTCTGTCTTATCTTTAGGTTCCTGCCCTCTCCATCCTACTGCCAACCAAGCCTTGTCAATCCTAAGCCTACAAAATAGGGTAAATGGGCATGGTTTATTGGGAAGTTATCTTCTGCAGCAGGAGAAAAGGAGCCAGTATCAAATGCCAATTCAGTGCTTCAAAAAAGATTCTGAGAAAAATGTCTTATTAATCAGGAACAATGTAGGTGAGCTTCCATTTCAAGACATATGATTTCTATTATGAAAACACTCACCACCATTAAGTATCTTTTCTTGAAGCAACAGCAAAGTGTCATGAAAATGGCTATAAATTTCAGGCAGAAGGCTACTTATTACTACTGTCAAGAGACAAGAACTCATGCAGCATTGAAACAGTTACTTCTTTTTCACTGGGCAAAGCCCAGCATAAAAACCACAGACTCTGCTTCTAGATTAAGTTCTTTTCAATACTTCACACTCCAAAGATCTAAACAGCAATGTGTTTGGCTTGAGTTGTTGTTATTTTAAACAAATACACCATCAAGTGACACTTTTTATGTAGCCACTAAGACACCACCTGGAGAAGATATTGAGGCTCAATCATCTTCTTAGACTGTGCTTTGGTGATAGAGCAGATGGCAGGGAACACTGATGTGGAGGGGGTGCAACTTTATCAAGCAAATGGTCCAGTCCTTTTGTTACCCTTTTGATAGTAAGGTCCAGTCCTTTTGTTACCCTTTTTATGAAACTGGGCTCCCTGAAGCACTTACATCTTGTGTTTCCGGATTCTATCCATCTATCCAAACAACTTAAACCAAAATCGTTGTGCCATATGAAATATTTTAAAAATATATCTGTAATCCTGATAAAAAATGTTTAGGGAGGCATGTTCTTGGCCACAATGTTTCCAAAAATATCTCTTGCACATGCCAACAATTGAGCACACAATCTGTGTTATCTGTGCCTTCAACCACTCGCACTACTCCTCATCTTTGAAGCCAGCTGTTGAAGGGCATTCATCACAAGGTCACTCAGCCTCCAAAGAGGATCATTTGACAGTGGCACACAAAGTCATCTGATGGAAGATAAGAGTCTTTGCAACTGTGTGTGGCCTGTGTGGTTGCCCAATGTCAGTGGGAGGAGAGGTGTTACCAGGAGAGAGCAGGGACTCCTTTCTGAAATTTAAAAAATACACACTACTGCCTTTTTTGCCCTGAGATAATTGATTTGTGAAATCCATCAGAGATTTAAAACTCTCAGACGGCAAGACTTGCAGTATATACAACATCCTATGAGTTTACCCTAAGAAAAATAAAATTATACCTGACCCCTTGTATTTTCATCCAATTCTGGCATTAATAGTTAAAATAATCAAATTTTTAAGGAATTTTTTTCTAACCAAGCAATTTCTCAAACAAATTTGAGAATAAAAAGCTTCTTTAATTTGAGGATGATTTTTATAGAATGTTAAGTGCAGCACTTAGGTTAATATGTATCTCAGTATTTAACTGCATTCTTCCATGCAGACCTCAGACAGAGGAAAGTGTGGAAGAATGGCAAAGAGCCTATTTACCCCAGGAGAGGCTTACAGCTCACCATCCAAGGAATTTCAGTTGTAACAAACTTTCTCAAAAATTATTTCATGGTGAAAGATTATAATTCCAAGTAATGTGGCTCAATATTTTCTTCTTCTATTGCCCATGGTATAACAATTAAAGTTGGTAAGCCCTCCCCTGGTCACACTTAAAATCTATGAAATTAAAATATGGCTGTGGTTTTGGGCAAGGCCAATGAAATCAGGCAACCCTGCCCTGGTTATAAGAATGAAATGTTAAATGAGCAACTCCACTTCAATTCATTTATCTTAAGAAAATAAAGCTATGAGAAAAGATGAATGTATAAGGATATTCATAGCAGAATTTATATAGGGAAAAACTGAGAATAATTTTAATGCTCAATAATAGAACACTAAGTATATGATACAGCCATTAAAATGATGATCAAAATGTCATAGTATTTGCTTTAAATGTTAAATAATAGGAAAAGTTATAAAATACTACAGGCAGATAAGCTAATTTTTATGGGAAAATGTAACAATACATACATAAAAAATAGTCCAGAAGAACATGTTGTATAATTATGGGTTATTTTAACTTTCTTCCTTCTTCCTAGAATAAGTATACAAGACTTGTATACCTTTATTTTTAAAAACACATTTTATAAAAAAGAATAAAAGTATCAGAGATCAAAAATGCTAATTGCCAAATGTTTGTCATAGACACCTGCAGCCCCTCCTTTCTACTTGAAAAGGCAGGATAGGTTAACCCATGAAACAAATAAACCCTACATCTTGGTAACTAAACCCAATGAGAAGTTAGTTTCCACAAATGCAATGGTCCAGTGCAGCTGTTCCTAGGCCTAAGGTCAGCAGATGAGGAAAAGAGAATTTTTGAAGTTACACAGGTTTTCTTAGACAAGCCCAGATGTAACTTACAATATCACCCAATCTCACTGGCTAGAACTCAGACATACTGCAGAGAAGTCTGAGAAACATCTAGTTATATGATTAGAAGGAAGAAGGAAATAATTGGGTTATCAACCAGTCAATTGCAACCACACTAGTATAACCAATATGGGTACGACTTCCACATGGTAACTCCACATGGTAACATGGATGTAGGAGTGAGGCATCCTTCTAAGATCTAGAAAATGAGGAAATGAAAGTTAACGGAGCTAAAGCCAACCCAATATATAAAATATATCCAATTCCTACCTATCTGAGCAATGAACAGGAGAGAATCAAATGGACACTGCAAAAGAGGCCATTCTCACCTATACTCCAGAATTTTTTGTTTCAACCACCAACTCATGATCATATTGCCACAATGGAACAGCTTCATGCTATCCATAACTGCAACCCAACAGGTTGCAGATAGACTAACAATAGCACCCAGAATGAGTTGGGCTGACTAGGGTCCAGTCTTCAGAAACATGATTGTACCAACAGATGTGAAATTATAGCAAAATCAAACATTAATGTAGTCAAATATTTTAACCTGAAATCTAACAGTATGAAGCATTCTATCTGAAGAAAGAAGTATATTAATAGAAAGAGATGATCTTCAGAGAGTTTAGTAAAAGAAAGAGCTAAGAGTAAGAATTTGGCAGTTTATTCATCACTGTTCAGGGAGACATTAGATCATAATTTTAGCTAATATTCATTGAACTCTAAGGTTCTCAGGAGTCTAAATACTTCACACACATCATATCACCTAATTCTGTAACGACTCTATGAAATAGCTTCTATTGTTATATCTTTTCAACAGATGAAGAAACAGATGGTCAGAGAGTATAAGTGACCTGCTTAAGTTTTCAGTTTGTGTCAGAGTCAGGAGTGAACCAAAGCTTTCTGACACCAAGAGCTAAAAGTCAGTATGCTCACTGCATCACACAGGACATGAAAATCATGGTCACCCAAGAGGAGTACCACATGGCAGAGCAGGAATAATTCATCATGTTCCACCTTGGCCTGGAAGAAATATTTCCCCAAGTTCCTAGACTTGGCTGGTGTCACCTGGGAGCTTATAATCATATGGTTCCCAACCCGTATTCCAGCCATTACTAAATGAAAATCTCTACAAGTGGGACTCAAGGATCCATATTCTTATAAAGGTCCTATGGTGATGTTGATATGCAATGACATTTGAGAATTAATTCTCCAGAATTTCCCTCCCTTGACTCTGATTCGCACAGTTGAAAGATTCTATTTAAAAATTCAGCCATGTTGACAATGGGAAAGATATTCTAGATGGCGTGCATAAAATTCCACTCATAGGAAAATTTGTACGCTTTTGTAAAGTAAGAGGTTAGCTTTCAGTTTTGTGGATTAGTCTTTTAGAAGCTTCATCAACAGAAGTAGATTGCCCCTACCCGATCTGTTCATTCCACTTTGTGGTCTTGTTGGGTGAACAAGAGTCCTTGTTTGCCAGAGTTTTTCTAGTTTTCACACTAAAAGTCCCACTTTCCAGGAGATTCCTTTGATTAAGCTGGTATGATTGGGAGGATGACCAACATATCTCAGTTTGCCCGAGATTGCCCCATGTTTTGAAATTGAAGGTCCCATGTCCTGGGAACCCCTTGAGTCCAATGCAAACTGCATTGGCCAGTCACCCCAACTTGATCACAAATCACTGCCTCCTGATGAAACTCTCTCTGCTTAGTCTGATAACCTCAAATTCTCTGTTTTATCTTTTACAAAATATCTTTTTTTTACAAGACTAATGATATCCAGAGTATTCAGGAAATAAGGATTTTGTTCCTGTGGAGGCCTTGTATATATTAAAACATACATACCACTTATAGGCCACAATGAGGACTCATTTAGAGAAAAGAAAATCAACATTTAGGATTTCTCAAAAATTGAATGCTCTGTAATTTCCTTTCATGCTTTCATAAGTAGGACTGAAAAAGCAAAGCAAAGGTATGTTACTATCTAGTTTCAGATATTGATGGGAAGGGACCCAAGTGCCACACCAACCATGTGATCAGAGAAACTCCAAGGTGTTTGGAGTCTGCAGAAAAAACCTCTGATGTCACCAAATCTTCACAAAGAGGCCCCCAGTGCCTCCCTCCTTGACCGAATGCCTCTCTGACTTGGGGTTCAATTTCATTCCCCAACTGTCACACTAGTTACGTTTCAAGCAAGTGAGTGACCCAGTGAGTTTGCTTAATAGATTTCTGCTTTGTTTGTGAGAGCCTCTCTTCATGCAAGAATTGGTGAGTACTGGGTCAGTCATTCATACATTAATGTATCTGAATATTCATAAACAGGGTCTGCTTTAGTGTTCCCAAACTCTGCTTCATGAATAATTCACATGTTTGACAGCAACCTATGTTATTCAATTTATTTAAAGACTACCATCAATATAGCACGCTGCTCTAAAACACAGCAACCAGTCTTTTAACTGGAGTGTGCTTTACAATTTTTTTCCAGTTATTTCTCCATCGCACTGAACCACAAATATAGGGTAATTACTAATAATTCTGTCTCTATTTGCATGTCACCACAATCAACATATTGATTGCTTTTTGATTATAATAAATGGTTGGTTAAATTGAAGGTTTGTGATTAAGAATGTTAAGCTCTGATATTTATTTAATTCAGCTGCACCAATTTAGGTTCTACATGGTAATTTCATAAAAAGCTATTGAGAATCAAAGTAGTTATTTGAATCAAGTTATAAAGAGAGCCCAGTTTCCCCAGGAGAATCTGGCGTTTGAGTAAATTACAGAGAGTAGGAGTTTGGTTTTGCCTCTTGGAGCCTACAAATCCTTCCAGCATTATGTTCATTTTGATATGTAAATAAAATGGAGGAAAACTTAGGAAATTTCTTAGGTTAATTTTCTATTTTAAGATTTGAAGAGGTAAGACTCAGAAAAAGAGTAAATGAAACCTTATTTACGCACAACTTTGCCCTAGGCATAAACAAGGTTGTAAACCAGCTGGGTAAAGACAAAAACAAGAATTACAGGAGAAATATGACAGAGCAGTCACTTTGGCAGAAAATTTGAGGGAGTATCAAGACTTTGGCTTACAGCCAGGAAACTCATTTCAAAGGAATGAAAATCCACTATGTTTTAGAGTCCCTTAGGAAGAGACACCAAATTTTTGTATAAGTCCAGTTTTGTGATTAACAAAGATTAGCCCAAACTAGAATGATCACTGTTAGGAAATTCTTACTGATATCATCAAGATTGCACTTTCACTTCATTTCCTCTTGTTTTCTTTGAATGGCCATCTTTCAACACCTTCCTCATTTATTCATTTAAGAAACATGTAAGTTCTGATGAGGACTGTGTCTCTCCCTCCACCAACCAGGGACATGATGTAGTTATACAGACCAGCTTTCATATTTTCCTATTCTAAGGCATACATATAATGTTTCTGAAATCAAGATGTATGGTTAAAATATGCTTTCTTACCCTCTCCCTAAAAAATCTGGTATTAATTGCATAATCTCACAATTCAGATTGCCTTAGAATGAAACCATGATATTATCATGGCTCATGGACTCTTCTAGACTAAAGTTCCCCTGGAAGTGTAATCAACCTGGGCCATGCCTGACTTACTAGAGAAACCCAAGTCTTCCCTATTCATAAAACCACTCTGGGGAATAAGGCTTCCTGATACCCTACTTATTGTGCATCATAGTTTACTTCCATGTAACCACTGGACACCACACAAGATGAAACTTGTCATCTTTTCTCTCTTAGACTCTCTTCCCCAGCCTATTTTGTTTTTCCTTTCTCCTGCCTCACACACTGCTTTTCCTCTCCCTCCTAAATCTGCCCATCGTGCTCTCAGGAAACTCTATTTCCTACATAACGAACTCCACTGGATTTTCAATATCACGAAGTGTTTCCTATATCTCCTTGCCTAAGGTGAAACCCAGACCTTCCCAAAGGAAACTGCCTGCCCTGCTACCCTCTGAATAGTTGCTTCTCACTACTCCATGCCTGATGTAACCTGAGGTCGAGAGACTGTCTTGACAGCATCTTCCCTAAATAATGATGCTTTCAGAACATTATTTTTCCATCCTTGAGTAAAATCCTCTTTTCCTTTAAGGTTCATAACCTGGTTTTACTGTCCTGCCTTCCTTACTCTCTTACTTGTTGACCTTCTCATCATGTTCCATCATTCACTATGAACCCTGACTTCTCATTCTCTTTTTCTCTAATTTATCATCATTCTTGATTGCTTTTGTCCATATGAAAGACCCACCTAGCACTTCAGTATCTTATTTCTTTACCTATTCAACTCCCAAATACCATCACCTTCACCTGCTTCAATTGATACATCTTGGACATCACCACCTTTTAAAATGATTCCACCTCTAAAATTTTCAAACGTTCCACTAACCGGATCATAATCTCCTATCCTACATTTCTCTGAAATTCCCATTGTCCTTGTCTTTCTTGTTTTTTCATCCTCTCTGCATTTCCTTTTCAATCTAATCTAAACTTCATAGTCTACCACTTCCACCACTCTCTATACAGTTCCCTCCACTGCCTCCCTCTTTGGTCCTTCCATCACACACGCCCAGCAAAATCCCAAGCCTGGAGAACACAACTACCTGTCTTCTATGACCTACACCTAGTCTGTGGGCACTGGTGGAAAAAAACCCAGCTATACAAACACATATAGTCAGATCACTCTGAACTCTCGGATGCCAACCAGATTCTCAGTAACTACCTTACAATCCTTCTATTGTCAAGGTAGCTTTATCTCCACTCTCTCCAGAAGTCATTTCAAACTTCTCTGTCACTTTCTTAACCTATATCTTATCACTCTTCACTCTTTATCCCCCAAGGAAAATAAAAGCCTAATTTGGGATTGTCCTTCCTAATACACACATTTACTAGTGTCTACCCCTTCTTCCTTCTTTTCCTCATTGCCAAAATGGGAAAGATGTCCTGCCTCTTATCTAAGTCTATTCTCTCTACCTGTAATCTGATCTCACTTGGTTCTACCATTTCTCAATAGTGTATCTTAACTCTTGTCCTCACACTATCTCCTTCCTAGAAGAATTTAAAAAGGACCTAGTATTTCCCATCTTAAAAAAAATAAACCCACTCTGAACTCTGTATTTTCTTCCTTTCATAGACAAGCCTCTTCAAAGAGCTATCAGCACTCAATACTTCCCCTCTCTTACCTCTCATTTATTCCTTGGCTCCTGCAATCCTGGCTTCTCACTCCACTGAAGTGACTCTCACTACGATTTCCGATCTTTGTTGTTAAATATTTGACCTCTGTAGTATTTGATCATATTAACCATATCATCTTTTTTTAAGTTTTCTTTTCTTGGCTTCTGTGAAGCCATGCCTTCTTGGTTTCCAACCTGTTTCTTCATACCACAGCCAGGTTGTCCTCCATGTCACTCTGTCTCTTGAGACAAAGTCAAGGCTCTACACATTTGGACCCCTGTTTACCTGTCCTGTCCTATCTATTGCTGTCATCCTAACTCCTGCAGAGCTACCTGCAGTTCTGGGGGATCTCTAGACCTTTGTGCCAGCTGAACCTTTTCCTGGAATATACTGCCCACTTCTCTCCTTGCTAACCCCTCGTCTCTCAAGGCTCCATTTGAACTCACTTCCTTTGTAAGCCTTCCTCGAGATCAACGTCTCTTTCCACCACCACGACTGGGTTAGAAGCCCTTGATCTCCCCCCATAGCATCCTATCATTGTGTGTTTCACAATGTCAAATGTAAACCTTGAAGCTATGGATGTGCCTTCTTCACGATAATATTCCCAGCAATTAGCACAGTGCTTAGTGAAATGTATGTATTCAATAAATATTTATGTATAAATAAATAAATGAATGAATGAGTGGTGTTTGGCCTCTGTACTAGACATCAAAGCTCTAAGCTATGTCCCGTGAAGGCTATGAGCAGTAGAAAGAGCACGGGCTTTGAATCCCAGCATGGCCCCTTTCTGGATAATGGGAAAATACTTAACCTCTTTGACCTTCAGTTTTCTCATCTGTAAACTAAAATTTTTCCTTCTAGATTGCTGTAATGATTAAATAAACAGTTATTTAAAACATGGTGCACCCTAAAATTCTAGATTCTTGATTCTCCTCACTTTTATAATAGCTCAGTTTAACTCTTCATCCAGTCGAATCCAATATGCTTTTTTCATTCTTTTCCCCTTAGAGCTATTTCCTTCCTGTATATTAGGCCATCTTCCCACAACTCATCTACATAGCCACCTTCCTCTTTTCTTTGATTTCTTCCAAGAGCTGATTCCTGTACCTCATTGCTGAGGCAGACACCACTAATGGTTTTTGCAGAAACTGTGGCGTCAGACACAGCAGCAGATCCATAAGTTACTGTACATCCATGTGAGCAAAAGATAGGGCTTGAATTCCCAGGTGGGAAATGATAAATCTAATTGCTGAAGTGGATACCATTAATGGTTTTTGCAGAAATTATACTGTCAGATCCTTCATCATGTGACACTTGAACTCCCAAGAGCAATCAGGAAAATAAATTCTGGTGTATCAGAAGTTCTTAGCCAGATCTTGCATTAAAATTTAACTTCATAAGTATTTGATGGGGACAAAGCAAAAGCTATACAATTAATCCTTCTCACCCAGTTGTTCTTAAAAAAACTGACTTAGGACTCCCATCCTATATAGATTAATTAACTAATTAAATTTCCTAGTATATACTAAGTGTCTTGTGTGTACTAGGCATTGTGACTCGTCTAGGAGTAAGTACAGTTTGGAACTGGAATCAGTTTAGCACAGTAGTTAACAACTTGGCTCCAGCTCACTTCCTGTCTGCTCAAACTCATATGTAAGCTTCATTACTCACTACTTGCATGACCTTGAGCAGTTCACTGCTTTGTGCCTCAGTTTTCTTGTCTGTAAAATGGAAATAATGGTACATTCCTGATTAGGTTATAAGGAATAAATGAGTGAACACATGTTAGGGGTTACTTAGGACAGTGCCTGCCACTGTATACACTTAAATTTGTTAACCACAATTGTTGTGGGAACCCTGAGGAGGGGCATCCATCCCAGGCTTGGGGACCAAGAAGGGACTGCTGGAGGAAATGATATCTAAACTGAGACAAGAAGGATGAGTGCAGGTGAAAGGAAGAGTGTTTTAGACAGCAGGAACAGCATGTCCAAAGCCCAGTGACTATGATCCAAAGTGGAAAACTGTTAGCTGAGAGTTGCTGGATTATAGTGTGTGTGTGTGCGTGTGTGTGCATGTGTGTGTGTGTGCTGGAAATAGGAGGGTTAGAGAGAAAGATGATAAAAGTAAGCAAGGGTTCTACATGTCTTCCATTTGTCCCTTCCCATTATAATCTTCTCCACCCAGCTCTTTGTCCCAAGGCTGACTTCTATGGACCATTTCTGTGGTTCCTTTGCTTACAGGCTTCCAGTGTATTTAGCCAAAGAGAAGCCCTGAAAGGTCATCAGAGGGAGGGAGAGGGTTGAGGGTGGGATATTACTTCCGTATAAACCTTCCTGGAGGGTCCCAGTGAGCCACAGCTCCTTTCAATCACTCCTTCTCACCTAACAATCATTCCCAACCATGAAGAAAGAGCCTCAGCCCAGGAAAACACCTGGGGAAGGAGGTTACCAAGCCTGATAGTCTTTGGATCCCCAAATATTTCTAACACCCACTGGATGTCTCCTACCCAACCCCAAGAGTCAGCCCTGAGAAGCAAAGAGAAGAAAGGTCTCTTTCTCCTTGTATACTCTTTCCCTTAAAATCTCCTAGGATCAAAAGGTGTGGATTTCAAAATTTCTTTTTTTGATTGAGGTAAAATTGGTACATAACATTATATTAGTGTGAGGTGTTCAACATAATAATTTGGTATTTGCATATACTACAAAGTGACTGTAAGTCTAGTTACCATCCATCACCATACAGTTGACTCCCTTCACCCTCTTCATTGCCCCCCAACCCCCTTCCCCTCTGATAATCTCCAATCTGTTCTCTGTATCTATGAGTTTTATTTTGTTTTGTTTGTTCATTTGTTTTGTTTTTTAAATTCCATATATAAGTGAAATCGCAAGGTATTGGCCTTTCTCTGACTAACTTATTTCACTCAGCATAATACCCTTAAGGTCTATCCATGTTGTCCCAAATGACAAGATTTCTTTCTTTTTTATGGTTGAGTAGGATTCTGTTATGTATGTAAACACATCTTGTTTATCCATTCATCCATCAGTGGACACTTAGGTTGTTTACATGTCTTGGCTATTGTAAATAATTTTCCAATGAACATAGAGGTGCATATATCTTCGCAAATTAGTGTTTTTATTTTCTTCAGGTAAATGCCCAGAAATGGAATAGCTGGATCATATGGTAGTTCAATTTTTAATTTTCTGAGGAATCTCCATACTGTTTTTCACAATGGCTACACTAATTTACATTCCTACCAACAGTGTAGAAGGATTCCCCTCCCTTCACATCCTCAACACTTGTTATTTCTTGTCCTTTTGATAATAGCCATTCTGACAGGAGTGAGATAATATCTCATTGTGGTTCAATTTTTCATTTTCTTTATGTTATGTCCTCCTTAGTTATTGGGCAGATGGCTTCATGGCTTGACCATTTAATGGAAGTGGTATCTACTTTATGCCATGATATAAACTTCTATATTCTGAATGCCTCAGGAATGGCTCTAGAAATGAGCTCCATAAGATGTCTTGGCCCCACAGATTACCAAGGGCAAAATTATATTAGTTTAATATGCTCACAATATTTCACCTGTTACACGAAGATTTGCAGTTTTATATATATCACACACAATTCCTGGGCATAATAAGCACTTATCAAATAGTACCAATTCTTATTATTAGAGATGATGCGGTGATATGATTATTATTAACTCTTAGGCAGTGACTCTGAAGGGCTCTCTACTGAACCCAGATGACCACAGATCCACACGCATAACCTTCCTTCCTTTGGACAATTTTTTTTCATTTTATGGTTTTTAACCCTGCATCTGGGTTCTTCTCTGTGGAGCTGTGGTAGAGTTGTCTCAAATCCATTATCACTTGCCAGTGTAATCTGTTGGCTGTTCTGCTTCCCTACACCCCTCTGCTCTGCTTTGGGAAGCACATCTTCAAGTAGGAAGGGGCAGCCACCATGGCAGTCCCTGATTCCAGCCCTACAAAGCTCTCATCTGATTGATACACTTTCTCAGGGCCACAGCAATATTTGCCAGGAGTGAGAACTGCTGGCACTACCAGTCCTCGCCTCTAGGGGCACTCTGGTCTCTCTAGTCATCAGAGCTGAAGTGGTCAGCTAGAGATCATAGGAATGGGCTCTTCTGCACAAAACAAGTTCTTGACCCTAATATAACTAGTTCCAGCCTGGTTTTATTTGCACAGTTCCCAGGGTTTATAGGAACCTGATCTTCCTCTTTGGTGCTATCTCACTTGGATGGTAGACCAAGATGCATGGACTTTGAGCTTTGGACAGTTTGGGAAATTTGTTGATATGTGTGGTAGCTATGAAAATGCATTGCTCAGACCTCCTTCAAGACAGTTTGTGGGTGCTACTGTGGTAAGACAGGGTGGTTTTGTAAATCTTTTCTAGAATCCTCCAATATGCTCTCTCTGTGTGGACCTCCATCCCATCCTGTCTAGCCCTGAGGTGCACTGCACACTTCCTGTGTAGCATCCTTGTTCTCTGGAGGAGGAATATATTCTACTTGGTCTCTTAGCTTTTCAGTTTCATCCTCCAGACATTATGTGGACTTCTAAACACTAGAAATCCTACTATTTCATGATGTAGTTCTCTTAATTCTGTTTGTTTTGTCAGACCTATATCATTAGCTAGTTTGTTAGAGCTGGTTCCGTCTCTAATTTAATTCAGTTATTTCTCTTAAGTGTGAGAAAGATGTTTGGAGACCACAAACATCAGGGCCATTTGGGATGTTTGTTAAGAAAGGTCATGTCCCTCACCTAACACACACACACACACACACACACACACACACACACACCCTTAGATCTTTGGTACAAAAACTCAGCAAATTAAATTCAACAATGTATTAAAAGAATAATACACCAAGACCAAGTGGGATTCATTCCAGGAATGCAAATTAGGTTCAAAATTCAAAAGTCAATCAATGTAATCCACAATACCAACATGCTAAAGAGAAAAAAAATATGATCATATCAGTTGACAGGAAAAAAGTTTGATGAAATTCAATATTCTATCATGATAAAAACTCTCAGTACATTAGGAATAAAGGGCACTTCCTCAACCTCATGAAAAGCAATTGCAAAGACATTTATAGCTAACATCACACTTAATAGTGAAAGACTCAGTGCATTCACACTAAGATTCAAAACAAGGCAAAGATGTTGGCTCTCACCCCTCTTATTCAACATAGTACTGGAAGTTTTAGCCAGTGCAGCAAGGCAAGGCAAGAGAATAAAAAGCATCCAAATTGGGAAGGAATAAATAAAACTTGTCTCAATTTACATGATTATCTACACAGAAAATCCCAAGGAATTTTTTTTAAAACCTCCTAGAATTAGTAAGTGAGGTCATCAAGATCTCAGGATAGAAGAAAATCATTTTAAAAAATCAATATTATTTCTATACACTAGCAACAAACACATGGACACAGAAATTAAAAATACAGTATCATTTACAATTTTTCAAAAACCATTGAAATACTTAGACATAAATCTAATGAAACATGTACGAGCCTCCTATGCTGAAAACTACAAAATGCTGATGAAATCATTTAAAAAAGATCTAAATTAATGGAGAGACATACTATGTTCATGGGTTGAAAGACTCAACATATGTAAACATGTCAACTGTCCCTAAATTGACATACACATTTAATGCAATTCCATTCAAAATCCCAGCAACATTTTTGTAAATATAGAAAATATTATTCTAAAATTCAGATGGAAAGGCAAAGGAACTAGTATAGCTAAAACGTTTTTTAAAAAGAATAGTGGAAGAATCTGCCCACCCAATTATTATATGGCAACAATAATCAAAACCACGTGGTATTAGTGGAAGAATAGACACTTATATCAATGTGTGATCAGAACAGAGAATGCAGAAAGAAATCCACACAAGCATGCTCAACAAATTTTTGACAGTGGTGCAAGAGCAATTCAATGGAGGAAAGACAGCCTTTTCAACAAATAGTGCTGCAGCAATTGACATCCATAGGCAAAGAAAATCGACCTTCAATGTCATATTTTATATAAAAAAATTACCCCAAATTGGATTACAGACTTAAATGTGAAATATAAAACCTTTAGAAAAAAAAAAAAGGAGACAATCTTCACAATCTAGGGCTAGGCAAAGAATTCTTAGACTTGACACCATTCTTAGACAGGATCCATCAAAGGAAAAATTGATAAATTAAACCTCATCAAAATTAAAAACTTTTGCTTTGTAAAAGATCCTGTTAAGGTGATGGAAAGATAAACAACAGCTCAGGAGTAGAATACAGGTCCAAGGAATTACGACTCTTGCTGTTTCATAGGATACGCTTCCTACTGGAATAGACCATAGCCTCTTAATTCCTGTGTAACACCATCCTTGCTCACCTCTCCATCCTATACCTGACAACCCATTTATTTTCAACTGGAGGAAAAAACATAACATTCAGAGTCTTAAGGTCAAAATGAAGATCTTTTCAGAAGTATAAATGACCTGATTTTAAAATAAAATGTATATTCTTACAGTTCCTGATCCTGCAAATGGTAAAGAAGGAGAAGAAAGTCCCCTTTCCAAAACAAAAGCTCTGGACTCCACGTACTCACATCACACATTCTTGTCTTGGGCTGAAGGTTCACAGCTAAGCTAAGGGTTTCCATTTCCTCCTAAAATCTATTTAAGGAAAATAAGGATTTAAAAAAAGACACAAGTTACCTTTGATAACAAATAGAATTAAAACCTGTAGTAGACAGCTGCTTGCTTCCCAAAATGTCTTGGCAGCCTCACAGCTGCAACTTTCCTGAAACCTGAGGAATCAAATTTAAGAGAAGTTGGAAGCTAAAGAATCAAGACTTTAGCAGGGAGGGTACTGCTCAGTGGTAGAGTGTGTCCTTAGCATGCACGAGGTTCTGGGTTCAATCCCCAGCACCTCCATTAAAAATGAATAAATAAATAAACCTAATTACCGTCCCCCTTCCCCCACAAAAAGAGGGGGGGAAAAAACTTAAGAATCCAGACATTAGAATACCAAAGCACTAGATGGTTGAAAGGAATTTTGATTGACTAGGCAAGTAATTCACACCAAATAAATCTATGTCAAGGTAGAGGAATGCAGTGAGGCTGGGGAAGGGGAATGGGTATGCTTGCTGTAAATCTCACTTTCACGTCTAAGCACTTGAAGACATTTTCCAGTGTATTTCATGGCCAGGGGTAAACTCTACTACCAGGCAGTTAGGCTTTCTTCCAGAGGACAAAGGGATCATCTGTATGTTTTCTTCTTTCTGTTAGAGGGAGATGGGGGAGGAGGGGTGGTGATGAGCAGAGACCAGACATTCCCCAAAACACCTGGTTTTCGTACTGACCAGAGAACTTGGCTGCAAATAACAAAGACTTTGGGTAACTAAGCAGAATACAAATTTATCATCAGGAAATCTGAAGAACCTAGCTCAAAAATGAAGTATGAACCAATGGAGTCCAAACACGTAGGCCCGCTGCCAGGATCATGCCAGCCTGGCTGGGGGCCATTGCTGCAGCTGTCACCACTGCTATAAACTGAACATGGCCAATGGCTCTGCTACCACTGGACCCTGGGGGTCACCACTGTTATCACCATCACTAGGGGACTTGAATCCCCTGCGAATAGGATGAATCAGAATGAAAAGTCAGGATCTCCAGGAGGTTTTAATGAATCAGGACTCCAAAAGTATGGCCTACAAATTTGTATTTTAAAATAAACTCACCAAGATGACTTTAAAGATCCACCTTGAGGGGAGGGTATAGCTCAGTGGTAGAGCACATGCTTAGCATGCACAAGGTCCTGGGTTCAAACCCCAGTACCTCCACTAAAAAATAACAAATAAATAAATAAACCTAATTACCCCCCCAAAAAAAGAATTGGGTGGCCACTTAAATGATAGGCCAGTGGCCTCCCATTAAAAAAAAAAAGCAAAAAAAAAAATCAAAAATAAAAAACAAAACAAAAACAGCTTATCTCCAAGTAAAGATCCACCTGATTTGGAAAGTAGTAACTTAAATGTAGAATATTAATCATGTTATTGCCCTAATCAAAGCCTTCCTGTTTGTTTTCTGTTCAGAATTATTCAATGACTTATTATTACCTATGGGAAATCAAGTTCAGATTCCTTAGCCTGGCATTCAATACTCGATATTTTCTGGCCCCATCCCATTTTTCCAGGCGTATATCCTCTTCTCCTCTCTGTGGACCTACCACAGCAGTCCCAGTGAACCGCCGTGACCTTTCTGAGGCTGTGCTGCTGCTCCCTTGGCTTCACTCCCATCTTTATCTGCTGAAATACTCTTCATTTTTCAGATCACCTTCACCACAAGCTCTCTTTAATTATTTCTCAGCTGTCTCTAAACTCTCTTTAGTACTTTACTTCTCTTTTGACACATCATATTATGACTTATGCTATAGATTTTGTGCATATATATTATTTATTGTAATACAGAAGAATCTCTGCATCACATATTGTATACAGAATAGTACCTGACACATAGTAGATATTCAATAAATGCATAAACAAAAGCCATCTTGGGAATTTCTCCAGTCAGAGTTACAAAGTACACTAACCCTGATAAATGTTCCCAATTAGGGGCACAGCTGGCCACAAATTCTAGTATTCTAAACAACAGTCTGTTTATCAAATTTACCAACTGGAATTCTTTAAAAGGAACGGATGGTCGTACTAAGTCTCCTTAAATACAAATATTATTTACCCTATCACTTAATTGAATACCAATAAAACTGTGTTTTACAGATTTAGATCACACCCTGGCCCTCAAAAGTCAAAATTAAGAATGTCTATCAACTTAGAGCAAACATTACTTACACAAAAATGATTTTTGTTAATGGTGACCAGGAGAGAAATACTTCATTGTAAATATGTTGCAGTGAATTTTTAGATAGAACATTCCAAAACCCAGCTATCTCAGTACTTATTTTTTAAGAGGTTAACCACAAAGAAAAGGTTGCCCATTGACCACTTGGGTCAAAGTTTAAAGGCCTAAAGTGATTGACTGGCACAACGTTATGTGGTTAAAAAGGAAGAAAGACCAAGTTTTGGATTTCTTTTCTCTGGTTACCTTGTGTCAGAGATAATACTATAAAGCTATCAATACAATGGTGTTTGCTTTCATTTTTCTCTATATCTGGGATGTTTTTCACTACCTTTGCTTGAAAATTACAAAACTAAGCCAAACCAAAATGAAAACAGAAAAACAAAATGAAATGGAATGAAACAAAGATCTTCACTCCTTTGCTTTGACAGTGCAGCTGATTACAGCTGGATAAATAGGCAGGTGAAATGGGGGACAGGAGGTGGGTAGTGGGCTTATTAATGCAACTGTGGAGTGGTCAGTGAGTTTGGAGGTTCCACACAAAGTTCAATCCAGATTCAGGAAAGGATTGGGGGAAAAAAGGCCCAGCTGAGGATGATGTCATGACTCTATTCATTTATTCAGCAAATATTTACCCAGTGTTTGGCATCATAGGTCTTGGGATGAGTAAGACAGATATACTTGAAGGAGATAATGAATAAATGATTGTGCAAATGATTATTCTGCTGTGTTGACAACAATTACTATGATAGAGATGTATACAGGGTAGTCTAAGATTATATAACATAAGTCCCAACCCCAACTCACTTTCTGTGTAAATGAGCAGGGTCCTATAGTCATCATTGGTGACCATCTGATATCTGTAATGGTGTTTGTAACTGCCTAACTGTATAATGGTTTAAAGGGTTTTTTTTCCTCATGCTTTTGCTGACCAGGGTTGGGCTGCAGAGGAGGAAGGCTTGGGGGGTCTGCCCAACTCCCTCATGGTGCTGTGGGCAGGAATCACACTCATGCCCTGCTCTTGCCCCAGTGCCCTGTTCTTGATCCTAGTGCCCTCCTCTTGACCCCTTGTGGCTTCCTTGTATCCTGTTGTTTGAGCTGAAGACATCAGTCTGCAGCAGGAGATCCTAGACCTCAGTCTTAGAAGGCTAAAAGCATTTATCAACCTGACTTTCTTTTGTTCATCCCTTCTACATACCTGGTCCAGGTTCCATGCTAAAGAGGACTCAAGATGAGAAAGATATAGTTCCAATTTCTAGCCAATAGGTTTTATAGAACTCATATAATAGGATAACCTTTAAGCATCAATATTGCTGGTGAAAAAAAAAAAACAACTCTAACAAAAAACTTAATACATGCTAATCTTGAAAGCAAATAAAGGAAATCCCCAGGTGCCAGACATGCAAAACAGGAGTTGGAGCCAAATCTCTCAAGAGAAGTTTAATAAATCAATAAAAGTTTCAGAGGCCAACAACTGGGGTACTGGTGGTTTACATAGGGATGAGAGGTGAGGATTTGGGCTTCCCACAAAAGCCATGGCTCACAAGGCTGCTCTGTCCATGATAATGAAATGGAAAGACCCTGACTACTGTCCAGGGAAGTGTCAATAAAGCTCTTCTTCTACCAAGGGAAAGTGGCATCCATCGTAAATCAGAACCCCAAATCTGTGTCACAAGAGTGAGAGGGTACAAATTCATCCTAGGTTCAGTGATCTGCTAGAAGGACTCACAGGTTGTCCTCATGGCTAGGATTTATTACACTGAAAGGATACAAAGCATAAACAGCAAAGAGAAGAAGCATGTGGGCAAAGTTCAGAGAAAATCAGTTAAAACTTTCCAAGACTTCCTTCCCGGTAGAGTCACACAGGACACACTTAATCCCCCCAGCTAGAATTTGTTACAACACAGGTGATATGTTGTCTATTAGAGAATCTCATCAGAGACTCAATGCCTAGGATGTTAATTGGGGGCTTGGTCATGTAGTCCTCCTCTGCCTAGCTTACACCCAAATCCCAGGCTCCCAGTAGGAAAGTATGTGTTCATCCTAAACCATGTTGTTTGTAAAATTTAAGCAGTGTGAGTCACTTTGATCAGTTCTGAGAATCGTGGGACCATGCTTGAAATCTAAGTATGTGGAATGGAAACACAAAAAACCTTAAGCCTTGTCACCACACACACACAAAAAGGTAGCTACGTGATGTGATGGATGTGTTAAATAACTTGTTTGTGGGACTCATTTCACAATGTATACATATATCAAAACATCATGTTGTACCTTAAATATGGTACAATTTTGCTTGTCAATTATACCTCAATAAAGCTAGAGAGGGAAGCAAAATCAAACAAAACCAAAATCTATTTTTTTTACAACCAAGATTCTTGACTTGTATAAGAACAATCTGAAAGAGACTTTAAAATAATACATGGTCTCTGTCACCTCAAAATATTAGCACCTGGTGGGGGAAACAGACATGTAGGCACCTTACCATATATAAGGTGAAAAGCGCTGTAACAGACACACCTACAAAGCACTCTGAGAACCGCATGGAGGGAAACTTTTTCTTTGTGGGTGGAGCAGGGGAAGGGGCCAGGTCACGCTTTACAAGGAAGTAACATGAACTGAGTCGTTAAGGGTCCATGGGATTTCATCATTCAGAGAGGTGAGAAAAAAAGACTTGTATTTAAAGGGCAAAACATGATCAAATGTAAGCCAGGAGGGAGGTGAGCCTGAGGATAAAGTAATTTAGGGTATGAGCACAATTAGATAGAAGGCTGAAGAGAAAATAAGGAGTGTCTAAAGAAGGATATGGGAAATTAAGGTGAATACCTGGGTAGAACCAAGTTCTATAAAACCTACAAATGACACTCTAAAATGTTTGAATATTATCCTTGTCCGATTTCTGTCAGTTTTAGAGATAAAGCATATTAGACCATCAGCTGCATGAGCTGGTGAAAGAAGAGAAGCCACTAAGGTGAAGAATGGACTGGGGCAAAAATCCAGCCTCACACCTAGTCACCGAAAGCAGACAAAAACCAGTGAATTCTTTAAGGCTTAAAGAAGGCTTATTCAAAAAAAAGGTCTTAATTCGGATAAAAGAAGTCTTATTCATATGAAACAAAGGACCCATGGGAAAAATACAAAACAAATAGCAAGATGATAAATTTAAATCTAACTATACCAATAATCACAACTTAAACACCCTGATTAAAAGACAAAGATGGTAGATTATCCATATTGGCTCATAGTTTTGTTATGGACTGGATTTTGACACCCCAAAATTCATAAGTTGCAGCCCTAACCCCCAGTCTGACTATATCTGGCAAGAAGGTCTTTTAGAGGTAATTAAGATTAAATGAGGTCCTAAGGGAGAGGCTCTAATCCAATAGAATGGTGGCCTTGTAAGAAGAGGAAGAGGAGATTCATTCTCTTTCTCTCATTCTCTTTCATTCCCTCTCTCCTGCTTTCGCTCTCTCTTGCTCCCTTTCCGATTGCACCAGGAAAAGCCACGTCAGCACACAGCAAACAGGCAACATTTGCAAGCCAGGAAGAGTGTCCTCACCAGAGACTGAATAGACTCGCACCTTGATCTTGGACTTCTCAGCTTCCAGAACTGTGAGAAATAAATTTCTGTTGTTTAAGCAAGCCACCCAGACCATGGCATTTTGTTATGGCAGCTGGAGCAGAGTAAGACAAATTGTAACAAATGTACTACGCTAATGGTAGATGTTAATAATAGGGAAAGTCGGGTGACAGGAGTGAAGGGATATATAGGAACCCTCTGTACTTCCTGCTCAATTTTTCTGTAAACACAAAACTGCTCAAAAAAGAAATTCTATTAGTTTTTTTGAAGGCAGAAATTATCCAAGTTGTTATAAGAGCAAGATTCACTACACAGTGCCTACGAGAAATGCATGTTATAAAGACACGAGGTAAGCAGTAAAAGGAAAGAAAAAGATATATACTAGGCTGATGCTAATCAAAATAAAAGCTAGAGCACCTATATTAATATCAAACAAAGAAGGTTTCAGAGCAAAGAATCTTGCCAGGGATATATAAATTCAATTCATTAATGGTAAATGGTCAATCTACCCATAAGGACATAACAGTCTTAAACAGATATGTACCTAATAGCAGAGTTTCAAATAAACATGAAGCAAAAACTAACAGAATTGCAAAGAACAGTAGATACCCCATAATTACAGTCAGAGATTTCAATAGCTCTTTCTCAATAATTAATAGAAAAAAATAGAGAAAAAGACTTGAACAGGGCTGTCAATCAACATGACCTAATAGATGTTTATAAAATCCTCCATCCCAAAACAGTCAAAAACATAGTCTTTTCAAATGCATACATAACATTAAGTTAAGAATCTTGAGATGGGCAGATTATCCTGAATATTCAAGTAGACCAGTGCGATCACAGTAATTCTTATAAGAGGAACCAACAAGGAGTCAGAGAAGACGTCAGTGTAATGACCTAAGCAGAGGTTGGGGTTATGTACTTTGAAGTGGAAGGAAGGGCTCACAAGCCAAGGAATACAAGCATCACTAGAAGATGACAAAGGCAAGGAAACAGATTCTCTCCTCAGAGATTCCAGAAGGAACCAGCCCTGCCAACACCTTGACATTAGTTCAAAAAAACCTGAATTTGTACTCTTAACCTCCAAAATTTTAAAAGAACAATTTCATGGAATTTTTTTTCATTTCATGTTATTTAAAGCTATTAATTTTCTTGCAATTTGTTACCAAAGCAATGGAAATCTAACACAGCCCTTAGAATAGTACTTAGAAGGAAGTTCATGGTAATAAATGCCTCAGTTTTTGCCTTATGAAACTAGGAAAAAAGAAATGAATGAAATCTAAAGTAGCAGAAGAGACAAAATGATAAAAATCAAGAAGAAATCAATGAAATAGAAAACAGAAAAACAATAGAAAGAAATCATTAAAACTAAAAGCTGGTTCTTTAAAATCAATAAAATTAATAAACCTCTAGCTAGATAGGTCAGGAAAAGAAAAAGAAGACAAAAATTACCAATATGAAGAATGAGAGAAGTGATCACTAGAGATTCTACAGATACTAAAAGAATAATAAGAAAATACTATGAATAGTTTTGTGCCAATAAATTCAAAAACTTAGATAATAAAATGAAAAAATTCTACAAACTACCAAAGGTAACTCAAGAAGTAAGTAACTTGAATTGCCCTATATCTATTAAACAAATTGAGTTTATAGTTAAATACACTCCCCACAGAAAAGTCCAGAGCCAGATGTCTTTACCAATTTCTACCATATATTTAAGGAATAATACTAATTCTATACAAACTTCCCCAGAAAATTGAAGAGGACAGGCTACTTCTTAACTCATTCTATGTGGCCAACATAATCCTAATACCAAAACCAGAGAGACATTACAAGAAAAGAAAACTACAGACCAATATCCCTCATGAACACAAGTACAAAAATTCCAAATAAATTTTAAGTATGAATTGTATCCAACTATATTTTAAAATGATAATACACTGTAATTACATGGAATTTATCCCAATGTATCCCCCATTACATGGGGCTTATGCCAAGAATGCAAAACTGGTCTAACATTCAATTATCAATCAAGTTAATTCACCATACAGGGTTTTTTTTTTAGCTAAAAATAAAAAGAAAAACAACAACCCTATTTGATCATCTCAATAGATGCAGAAAAAGCATTTAACAGAATTCATCAATTCTTGAATAAACAAAAGAAAAAACTCTCAGCAAACTGGGAATAGAAGAAAACTTCAATCCGATAAAGTGTAATTACAAAAAACCTATGGCTAACATCACATATAATAGTGACTGTTGAATGTTTACCCTCATAAATTCAAGAATAAGACAAAGATACGCACTTTGACATTTCTATTCAACATTATACTGGAGGGTCTAATCAGTGCAATAAGACTAAAATAAATAAATAGCTGCTGTAATAGAAAGAAAGTAGTAAAACTATTTACAGAAGACATGATTGCCTATGTAGAAAATCAGATGGAATTTATTTAAAAGGTACTCGAATTAATAAATGAGTTCAGCATCCAGCAATTCCACTCCTGGGTATATATTCAAAAAACAAAAGCACTAATTCGAAAAGATACGTGCAACTCAATGTTATAGCAGCATTATTTACAATTGGCAAGATATGGAAGCAACCTAGGTGTCCAAAACAGATGAATGGATAAAGAATATGTGGTATATATATTCAATGGAATACTACTCAGCCATAAAAAGATGAAAATTTTGCAATTTGCAGCAACATGGATGGACTTGGAGAGCATTATTCTAAGTGAAATTAAGTCCAAGAAAAAAACAAATACTGTATGCTATCATACGTGGGATCTAAAAAATACAACAAACTGGTGTCCATAACAAAAAAGAAGCAGATGCACAAATATAGAGAACAAACTAGTGGTTACCATTGGGGGTGGGGGGAGCAGCAATATAGGGATGAGGGAGTGGGAGGTACAAACTACAGGGTGTAAGATAGGCTCAAGGGTATATTTTACAACACAGGGAATATAGTCAATATTTTATAATAACTGTAAATGGAAAGTAACCTTTAAAATTATATAAATAAATTAAATAAATACATAAGTTTAGCAAGTTGCAGGATTTAAGGTCAATATGTAAAAATCATTTGTATTTCTATACACTAACAATGAACAACTGGAAACTGAATTAAAGTGTACACTTAAAATAGCATCAAAAATATGAAATTCTTAGGGATAACTCTGACAAAAAATGTGCAAAATATGTACACTGAAAACTATAAAACATTGCTGAGAAAAATTAAGGAAGACTTTAATAAATGGAAGAGATATGGTATTCATGAAAAACTCAGCATTGTTGAGATGTCAGTTCTCCCCAAATTGATCTATAGTTTCAACACATCCCAATCAAAATGCAGCAGGCTTTTTTGTAGAAATAGACATGCTGATTCTAAAATTCATATGGTAATGCAAAGGATCTAGAATAGCCAAAATGTCTTTGAAAAAGCAAAACAAAATTGGAGGACAAATGCTACCTCATTTCAAGACATTATAAAGCTACAGTCCTCAAGAAAGACAAATAGATCACTGAAACAGACTAACGGGTCCAGAAAGAGACCTACACATATATGAACTGATTTTTTACAAAGAAACAAAAGCAATGCAGCGAAGACAAGTCTCTTCCACAAATGCTGCCTGCTGGAGCTGTTGGATATTCCTATACACAAAAATGAATTCTTTTTTTTTCCATCCACACTTTGTATCATTTAAAAAATTAATTCAAAATGGATTAAATTCTCAATTTGTAAACCCTAAAACTAGAAAACGTCTCTTAAAGGACAGGAAACATTCAGCAATGCAATCCACAGTCCCGCGGATCTGTTTCTTTCTTCAACGGTGTTTGGACAGAACAGACGCAAGGACACTGCTTCCTCCAGCCGCCCACCACCTGGTTGCAACATTTGGAACCAACCACTCAGCTATTTTCAGCCTCAAGAACCAGCCAACACCATTTTTTGAGCTTACCTCCTCACTGCCAATCAACCATTAGCTCCAACTTTCGTCAGTTATTCCGCCGAGGTGGAGGCCAATGTCAGCCACCTGGTCAACATGTAACTGCGGGCCTCCTACACCTGCCTCTCTCTTGTGCTTCTATTTCCACATGGAGGACGTGTCTCTGGAGGGCACGGGCCACATTTTCCTCAAACTGGCCAAGGAGAAGTGCGAAGGCACTGTACTCTTGAAAAGGCAAAATCAGCGAGGCACCCGCGCCCTCTTCCAGGATGTGCAGTTGCTGCCGCAAGATGTGCGGGGTAAAACCCCGGATGCTACGGAAACCACCGTGGTCCTGAAGAAGAACCCGAAGCAGGCTCTTTGGGATCTGAACGCTCTGGGTTCTGCCCCGCTGACTACCACCCCTGTGAGTACCTGGAAAGCCACTGCCTAGATGAGGAGGTGAAAGTCATCAAGACGATGGGTGACCGTCTGACTAACTTAGCAGCCTGGCGGCCACCCGGCTAGACTAAATGAATACCTCTTGAAAGGCTAACCCTCAAGTACAACCAGGAGCCTCTGAAGCCCAGCCACCTTTGAGGAACCCCTCTGGTATCAGGGCTTTTGTGGAACCCCTCTGGTATCAGGGCTTTTGCCTGAAGTCTGTCTCTGCAGCTGCTGGGCAGCATTTTAACCACCCGGGAGCCCTCTCCCAAGCTTTGCACCAAATGGAAACAATAAAACTTTTTGCAGCAAAAAAAAAAAAAAAAAAGGAAAGAAAGAAAGGAAACACACACAAACGCGCACACACACGCACACAAAACTAGAGAAGTTACCAAATCATTGTGAACCTCAAGTTAGGCAAAAATTTCTTAAATATAAAGCCAACAAATATAAATTGGACTAAATCAAAATTAAAAACTTCTGCTCCTTGAAAGACATTGTTAAGAAATAAAAAGAAAAGCCACAGACAAGGAGAAAATGTTTGTGAATCATATTTCTGATATAGGTCTTGTATTCAGAATGCATAAATAATTCTCAAAACTCAATAATTAAAAGCAGGGACTCAAAAAAGATTTATACACTCATGTTCACATAGCAGTGTTATTCACAGTAAGCTAAAAGGTGAAAGCAACACAAATGTCCATCAACAAAGGAATGGATAAACAAAATACGGTATATACATACAATGAAATATTACTCAACTTAAAAAGAAAGGAAATCTTGGGGCAGGGTATAGCTCAGTGGTAGAGCACATGCTTAGCATGCTGGAGGTCCTGGGTTCAATCCCCAGTACCTCCAATTTAAAAAAAAGGGAAATCGTGACATATGTTACAATGTGAATCAATCTTGAGACAATTATGCCAAGTGAAATAAGCCAGTCACAAAAGTATGAATACCACATGATTTCATTCATATGAGATACTTAAGAGTAGGCAAATGTATAGAGGAAAAGAAAGTAGAATGGGGATTTCCAGAGCTGGAGTTGGGGAGAAGGGCAATTATTGTTTAATAGCTACAGAGTCACTGTTTTTCAAGATGAAAGAGTTCTGGAGATGGATAGTGGTGATAGTAGCACAACAATGTGAAACTACCTGACGCCATTGAATTGTACACATAAACATAGTATAGATGGCAAATTTTATGGTATGTGTATTTTACCACAATTTAAGAAAACTCAGTAAATAGAAAACAACCCAATTTTTAAAGTTGGGCAAAGTATTTGAACAGACATTCCCTAAAGAAGATACACAGATGGAAAATAATCACATGAAAAGATGCTCAACATTGTTGGTCATTGGAGAAATACAAATTGAAACCACAATAAGAGATCGCTACATACCTATTAGAATAGCAAAAATTAAAAATAGTGACCGTACTAAGTTTTGGCAAGGATACAGAAGAACTGGAATTTTCATAGTGTGGATAGGAATGTAAAATGGTATAACAATTTTGGAAAACAGTTGAGTGGTTTCTAAAAAAAGTTAAATATACACTTGCCATATGTGACCCAGCCATTTGACTCTTAAGTGTTTACCCAAGAGAAATGAAAACATATGTCCATACAAAGACTTGTTGAAAAATATTTATAGCAGCTTTATTTGTAATGGTTAAAACCTGATAACAACCCAAATGTCCATCAACAGGTGGGTGGATAAACAAATTGTGATCTATCCATATGATAGACTATTACCTAGCTGCTTTTTATTACTCCTTTTTATTACCAAAAGGGACATAGATGGATCTCAAAATAGTTACACTGAATGAAAGAAGTCAGACAAAACAACAGTACATACTGATGATTCCATTTATATAACATTCTATAGAAAATATGCATTAGTCTATAACGACAGAAAGCAGACCGATGGTTGCCTGGGCATGGGGAGGAAGGAGGATAAAGAGAAAGGAGGGAGAGTTTACAAGGGACTCAAGGAAATCTTTGAGGGTGTTGGATATATTCATTATCTTGATGGTAGTGATAGTTTCATGGCTGCATGCATATGTCAAAACATATCAAACTGAATTCTTTAAATATGTACAGCTTATTGTATGTCAATTTTACTTCAATAAAGCTGTTAACAAAATAAATAAAGGAGCTTTATGAGCTCAAATTTGATCTGCCTCAGTAAATTTCCATCTGTTGGTGGAGACAGAGCTTGAGGGTAATAACAATTTGGAATTTTCCCTTTGGGAAATGACCAAGGAAGGCAACCTGGGATGAGAAAAAATATTGCTGAACCACGTGGAGAGTTTTGAAGAAGTTGAAAAGTGTCCATTTTCTCTGCATTTAATCAACATAGAAGGCCTCAACATGATATTGGAGCCAGGAGGGATCTTTGAGAGATGAAATACAGTTCAGTTGCTTTATTTCACAGATGAGGAAATGTATCAAAGAGAAATAAAGGGACTTGCCTTAGGCCACACAGCTTGCAGAGCTAAGGATAAAATGTGAGTCCTCTGAAGCTTACGCTAATGCTGTCTGTTTTTCTATATAGCTGACCTAAACCCTTTAGTAATTGTTAATCTAGGTTAGTCTGAAAATATAGAGTAAGATAACACCTATGAGATGCTGAGTTCCTTCATGGCCATGGAGATGGCCCAGAAGCTAGAAGGGAACACCACTACCTTTACCTTCATATTTCTAGTCCCCAAACCCCTATAGACAGACAATACTCCTGGTAGGGCCATAAAGCTCCCCTGGCTACCCTGAGTCTAGGCAACCTGAAACCATTATTTCTGATGTAAATTTCTCACAGGTACAGTTAGTTCTGCTATAATGCTTGTTTTGAAAACACACAAATTTGTTCCAATGTGATTGATATATTAGGAAACAACATGAATATAATGGAAATTTGTCTTAGCCTTTGAGTGATCTTATGAGTGAGAAACACTAGGTGAAAGTAGAAAGCCATTTACCTGAACCGAGCTGCCTGGGAATACATAAAATACAGACACACACTACCCTCAGATATCTGCCAGCTACCTCAGTTTACTGTGTGCGTTTTGAGTCGTGCCCATCCACATCTGATGTTACAAATTTTCCACTGATTTTAGATTACTTACCTTCCTACCACTGTACAGTGAATTACAAGCTGCAGCCCTTCCAATGCCTACTTCCTCAAAACAAATGTCAAATCTTTTTTAGGTATATATTTCCCTTTGCTATACAGTATAATCTTGTTTATCTATTCTACATATATGCCTGTCAGTTTCTACAAATTGCAAACTCCCAGTCTGTCCCTTCTTGTGGTATCTCACAGTGAAAAAAAATGCAACAATGAATATATGTATGTTCATGTATAACTGAAAAATTGTGCTCTACACTGGAAATTGACACAACATTGTAAAGTGACTATAACCCAATAAAAAACTGTTAAAAAATTTTTAAAAATTTAAGGTAAAGTGCCGTTTTTATCATATTATTTGTGAAATTTCCTTTTTTTTTTCAGCTTGAAAGTGGTCATTGTTTATTAACTGACCAGATTATAAAAACAATCTTGGGAGGCACTATAGTTTATCTTTCTAAGAAGCCTGTTGATCTGGTCTTCCTTGTTGCCAGCATCTCCTCCTACACAATGCATGGGCTTCCTCTTCATTCCACTTTGTGAAGATCATTTGAAAGCCACAGGAAGTTTTTGCTCCTTGACGCATTTTCCAACAGTATAGTTCTCATGATCCCCCATGCAGATGATGCCTTATTTACAAGTGATCAAGCAGTCAAAGTGTTACCTGTCACGACAATTAGCTTCTTGTTGATCTTGCTAATACCATGCCTGTGGATCAATTCTTCTACTGATGTCAATTTGAAGTACCCCATGCAGTATATGGCTCCACAACCCTCAGCATGTTAACTGAGCCTTTTTGAGCTTAACAAAGCTTCCACTGAAGGGCTTACGAAGGTGAAAGATGCAACACTTTTCAGATCTTTGGGCTCACACCCTTGATACCTCTGATCCTAAAGGCAAATGCTTATTTGGGTTCTATAGTTACATGGAAGTTGCCCGATTTTCTTGCCATCTTTGCCAGTCAAATCTCACTTCTGTACATCTGCCTATTTTCCTTATTGTGTTACTTAGCTTTTTTTAATAGATAAGCTTCCTCCTTGCCATTTGAAGCATCTTTTGGGCAACCTTCTTTCTCAGGTGCTTTGTCTTAAGCTCTAGAAAATTCCATTGCTTTTTTTTTTAGTGGCTTCTGGCATAGAGGGAACCTTCTTTTTCTTCTATTCTATACCCTCCATGGTTCCAGCCAGAAAAGAAGTTACTTACGAATTTCTTAACCATTTAACATGTGTAAAACTATGCTACCATTTTTATTAGGTTCTTGTATCCTTTTTTTTAATGTGTCGCTGGTGAAGCTTTGGAGTGTTGTCTCCCTAAGCTCATCTTTTCCCAAAAGCCCTGTGGTTTTTATTGCAGTATTGTGCATAGCATGGTGATTTTTATGAAGGTATTTGTCACATTATAGCAGAACTGTATCAAGAGTGTGGTGTAAACCCGTGAAAGACTAATCTTGGGTCCAATAGCTGTGGGTGCATGCGTGCGTGTGCGCACACACACACACACACACACACACACACACACACACACAGCAGTTGACCCCTGAACAATGAGGGGGTTAGTGGCACCAACCTTCTGCACAGTCAAAAATCCAAGTATAATTTATAGTTGGCCCTCTTTATTGGTGGTTCCTCTGCATCCACCGTTCCATACCCATGGATTCAACCAATCACGGATCATGTAGTACTGTAGTATTCACTATTGAAAAAAATCCGCATGTAAGTGGACCCGTGCGGTTCAAATCCATGTTGTTCAAGAATCAACTGTTCTGTTAGGCAGGTGTCCTGTCATGTAAGTTTGTTTCAAGGCTGACAGGAGAAAGTATCCATTTCAGAGTCAGCCCACACAGTGATTCTTAGTTGCAGGATATGGGTCCCTTGTTCCTTCTTACCAGTGACTGACCTTGGATGGAATGGAGACCATTATCACTGATCCACCAGCAAACATAAGCATTAAATCAGTTCACACATAATGGATCAGACTTAGCAATGACCCACCATCTTGGCATCTTAGGCGCTGGAAACTGTATAGGTCAAAAGCACGTTCCATGGTAGCCTGCAACAGAATCACCCAGGGAACCAAATAGAAAGAAGATTCCTGGGCCTCATTCCAGATCTGCCAAGTCAAATTCTCTAGGATTAGGACTAAGGAATCAGGAATCAGCATGTTGACAGGCACTCAGTAATCCTCAGACACCCTAAACTTTGAGAACCCCTGGACTAGAATGTCTGGCTCAACAAGACATACAAGGCAGAGCCAAGTTCCCACTTGCCAAACTAGTTTTTACCTGAAACAGCTAGTTTTACTCTGTTTCATACATCATTATTGTCCAACTACAATGGCTGGTATCCAGTTTTAGACCATTATTGTTGAGGATTTGTCATGGGTGCCACATGTTGACCTGTTGGGAAGAATTAGAGGTTGATAGAAAGAAAAGAAAGTGCCAGAGAGGGGTTGGACACATTAGAGAGTGTTGTTCTGTAGCTGGTTCATTAAGTTCATGTCCCATCTGTCTGTCAAGTTTTTTTTTTTTTTAGAACATGGAATTAAATTCTCTGGTGTGTTCTGAAACAAAGATAGGACATCTGTAGCTTCCTAATGAATAATTTCTCTCTTCGGTATTCTAGCCACTGATAAACTGGCACTGAGTTCTGTATTTGTGTACAAGATGGTTTGGGAACAAAATAGCAGTTAAAAATTGTGAAGATATTATGAGTGCATTAAAGGAATATAGTTATTTTTCTGGAGATAGCCATTATTATAATGTGCTATAGTAATGCCTTGTAATCATCAGTAAGTGTTAATGTGGTGTTTAACATCTTCCACCTTGGAAAGTGAGCATTTTATTATGATTCAAGTCACAGGTAAAATAATGAAAGATCTTAACTCTCTCCTTAATAGCCCCAAATACATGTTGCAAAATAACTCTAGCGCTTATTATGTTGGGAGGAAGAAAGCAAGTTCTATCTTCTTCTATTGTGTGCAAGAGGACATTGTAATAAAGATAGGTTTTTGAAGTAAACAATGAATAAAATGGACATGAAAGTGCAGAATTAAAATGGATTTGCTTTGTCTCTTTTGAAATTGGTGAAATAGGAACTACCAAGATTGAAATTTATATGCCTGCTCTGTAAAATGACACCAAGTATTAGAGAATTAGTGTGAGAATTAGCTAAGTACTGGAAACCTCCATTCCCGGAAGTTACGCTGGCCATTCATATTGCCCACCCTTTTCTAAGTAAGACTTGACTTGACCAAGAATTCTTACTTTCTGATGGCATGACAGGTGTCAAGCTTGTATTTAGGAGTAAAATGTCATGATAGCTACATCTTACTTTCAATTATTTACATATAATGACCAGAGAAAGAAAAGGCAAATATGGCAAAATATTAACCATTGTTGAATCTAAGAGGATGGTATATGGGTGTTCACTGAACTGTTCTATCAACTTTTCTGAATGGGGGCAATTTCCATGGTATACATTTGGAAAGCAAAAAAAGGAATGTACAATTTGTCCACTTAAGGTCAATAAAAATATTTACAGTCACTCCAAAACCCCCTGAAATCATACCCAAGCCTATGGGTACAATTTAGTGTGTAATTCTGGTTTTATGGCTTAGCGTGGCACTCCTCTAAAATTATGACTGAAGAAGAAGGAAGTGAAACTCGATACTGCCCTGCCCACTATAATTCTTTTGATACCGAGTGTATTCTCCTCCAAAAGTATGACTTGTATATTAAATAGTATAGTGGCTTTCTACCTTCAAGCCTATTCTCATAAGATTATTTCTCTTTCTACAGTTGACTAGAAACTGAGTTGTCATAGTGTGATGATCAAAATGAGTTTCTGCAGAGAACAGGTTTTACGTAAGTCTTCAAACCAGTTAGACTGTAAACTAGGAAAGAGTGTAGAAATAGACTTGGAGCCATGAGTAAAATTTCATTTATCAAAATAAATGACAAGCTGGATTTATTCATGGAGTGACATCATGGAATCAAGGTTTTCTGCTAGAGTCATAGATGTTTTTATGCCATATATGTTTATATTTGTTTTTACATGTTATATATGTTTCCATTTCAGGAACTTGAAGCAACTTCTCTTTTCCTCTCTCCCTGTCATTATTTTTCTCTCCAGTCCCCATGACTTCAGTCTCAGACTCTCAAACTTGAAATGTGGCTCTGGGCAAAGGACCATATCTTATCTGCAGAATGAGGAGGAGGGCTAATGAACCTCACAATCCTCCTGGATCCCATATCAGTTCAGCCTCATTTTCATTTGCCAGTGAACTGTGTTGTTTAATCCCCTCACTTTCTGGGAACCCACCAGCCTCGTGATCTCTACCATCAAGAGTTTAAATCCCCCCTTCTCTGAAACAGGAACAATGAAATTATTCTCATCTCCTTCTCTCTCTCTCTCAATCTCATTCTCTCTCCCTCTCTTCTGTCTCCCCTATCAGCTTCCTTTTTTATAGGTCCAACAAATCACCACTTTCTGAGTTTCTAAACTTAGCCTTCAGGCTACCTGACCTATGAACCCTTTCACAGCTGGCTCCCCTCTGCACCTGCTGGAACCATTATAGTTCTACATTCCATGGAAACCAAAAGATTCTTAAAATATGCTTAATAAATGATGGTTTCCATTCTCTTAGGCATGGCAGGTGATGTGCCTAATGGGGTCAGCTGGACTGAGTTATATTCTCTACTAAACCTCTTAGATATAGCCCCAAGACTTTCAGATTACCAAATATTTCCATCTATCTCAACATGAGCATCTGGTTCCAGATGCATAGTTAAAGTTATGACCAGATAGACACAGAAACACCTGTGCATAGTTTCCTAAAGCACCTTCATGATGACAGGTATTGTGTTGCTCATCTGCAGCTGCTATTATTAGAAGCTCTTCATACCAACTAAGCTGTTATTGAAGATGAAGTGGATTAGGACTTACGGAGTCTGAGTGATAAACATATGACACAGGGCTTTGAGGGCAGGCTGGGTGGCGTGCAGTTTTATTCAGCACCACACCTCAAATGCTCAGCATGGCAGCCTGTGTTAAGGGCACTTTCTAAGCAGTAGTGAAGCAATTCAAATGTTTGAATGGCTCATCCAAGCTGACCTTCCACCACAGCCCAACTAACTGGAGGGGGAGCAAGGGAACCACAGATGCCTACCAACTGGGCAGATGAATCACTGAGTCCCTCTGTGCCTCTGTTTCCCTGTGAAGTTCACAGACAACATCTGCCTTCTACTTGCCTTGAGAGGTTGTATTGAGGACTGCAGGCAATGCTGGCCAAGTGCTTAGAACTCTGAAAGATATGAGACTGCAAATGAACAGAATGTCATATCACAGTGGGTACTTTGAACCCTAGGTCCTTCTCTACATAAACATAGGTGTGTCATTTATGTCTTTTTTATGCAAATGCCTTTACATTTTGATCAAATTAGTAACTAGAGAGCCATTAAACACAAAGCAATCTACTAAGTTGTGACGTGACTGCCCCTCAAGGAGAGATCTAAGGTGGGGACAGAGAGCAAGGGCCCTTGAGATGTGTATGCTGCAGAGTGTAATCTTTTACGAACTATGTCCGTTCAGAGTGTGAGGGTGCCAAAAGGTACAGCAGATCCTGTCCCATTCCAGCAGAGACATCTGATGGAAGCCTGTTGAATTGGGCCAGGAGCAGTGGGCATCCACCAGTCATTCTCTGACTTGTGGATCCTACCAGCACTCAAATGGAGAGAGAGCAGCACTGAGGGAAAAAAGCACACCTAAGTGAGATCTCTGATAGATCTCCATTCTCCAGGGGATACGCAGAATAAACTACAAATAATAAAATAGGACCTTGGGAAAATACCAAGAACAAGAGAAGGGGCATCATCCTCAGACTCAGATTACTCATAGGCCCCTGAAAAGATTTCCTACAAGAATCAGAAAAAAAAAAATTGGAAAGTTTTACCTCCTCAGAAGAACGCAGAATAACTGACCTCTTTAAAACAGATTCAAAAGAGTGCAGGATGGATTGAGACAGAAAGAGAATAGGATGACAGGAAAATGGAGGTGGGTGCGATGAACTCTTGAGTTGGAAAATTTAAAATCCATCGTGGAGACAATAAAGAACAGAATTGGCAATGGGGCATCACCTTTCTGGAGGGCAGTTTAGCAACGTGTGTTAATATTCTTAACATGGCCTTTTACCCAACAATTCTATTTCTAAAAAATTTAATCCAAGTAAATAATAGTATGAATTTACAAAGATGTAAATACAAGACATTATTAAGGGCTTTTATAGTAGAAAAATGTGTCCACCAATGGGAGAATTACTTAAATAAATTACAGTACTGATATATCACTGTTTTAAGGCGAACATAGCATTAACAATGTTAAGCAACTATTAAACATTATGATATCAATATTTATTAAGACCAGAAGGAAAGATATGTGTTTAACACATGCTATATTGTTAGGTAAAGAAAAATGAAACAGTTTACAAAATAATACATAGAGTGAAATCTTAGTTTGGTTTTTTTTTTAAAGTATGTGTGTGTGAAACAGAAAAGAAGCCTGGAAAGATTATGGTGTTAACTATTGCTGCTTAACAACCTGCCTTAAAACTCACTGGCTTAAAACAATTACCATTTCTTTAGTTTATGATTTTGCAAAGTGACAATTTGGACTGGGTTCAATCAGGAATTTCTTCTGGTCTTATGCTCCCTCATGCATCTGTGATCAGCAGCTGGTTGGCTGGAAGCTGGCTGGTCTCGGATGGCTTCAGCTGAGACAGCTCACCTCTGCTCTTCCTGATCCCTCATTCCCAAAGAAACTGATCTGGGTTTGATCACATGTATACCTAGTGTTCTGAGAGTAAGGCTGAATCTCGAGCTGAGACCTGGCATGTTACTTCTGCCACGTTCTGCTGACCAACGTAAATCACGAAGCAAGCTCAGATTCAAGAGGAGGGAAAATAGACTCTACCTCTTCATATAAGGGACTTCCAAGTCACACTGAAAAGAGGTGTAGATACAGAGAAGGGACTAATTGTAGCAACTTTTGCATACAGCACTGCCACACTTAGAACATTGATTTTAGCTCAGTACTTATTTAGGACATGGAATTACAATGAGTTTCACCATATTCTTTATATGTTTCTATACTAGCAACATATTTTACAATAACCACGTATTACTTTTGTTACCAAAATCAAGTTATTTCCATCTTAAAATGTTACTAAAAGTTTTTAATGGCATTGCAAAATAATCATGATATAATCTTGAGTAGAAAAAGCATGATGGAAAATTATAAAGTGTACGCATAACATATCTTAAAACATAATATGCACAAAGAAGGGGCTAGAAGGAATTATCAAAATGTTAACAATGGTACCATTTGGGTGTGGGGTTATGAGTATTCTTATATTTTACTAAACTTCCTAAATCTTCTCTAATTAAAAGATATTACTTTAATAATTAAAAAAACAGGGGGAGGGTATAGCTCAGTGGGTGCTTAACATGCCTGAGGTCCTGGGTTCAATCCCCAGTACCTCCATTAAAAAATAATAAATAAATAAACCTAATTATCTCTCCCCCCAAAATTTTTAAAAATTAGAAAAAACACTGAAAAATGAAAAAAGTTTTTTTAAATGACACTTAAAAGAAGGATAAAACATTAATGTCTGAAAGACATCCTGGAACCAATAGTAATAGTGTCTACCACACACACTGAGAATGATTAACTCTGTTCTCTGCACCTGAAATTCAATGGTAAGAAAATCATTTTTGTTGAAAAAAATGACAGACTTGTCTACTTAGGAAAAAGCATTCAGAAAAATGTCAATAATGTGGATCTGAAGAAAATTACAGTGCAAGTTCTACATCCTCTGATACAATTTAGCAGAAACGCTATAATCTGGAATCGTTGGGTGCTGCCCAGCTAATAGTAAAGCTTCTGCTTTCTTACATCTACACCCAATTGATTAGTACTCCAAGTGCAGAAGTGATTGAGTCTCTCTAACCTCCGGCAGCGAGGCCAGACCAGTGTGAGGAAGAGAGGCTCCCAGGGCACAACACTGAAGGCAGGGCCCCTGGCCCAGGCCAGGCCAGCCCATGCTTGCACTGGGTGGTGAAGGCCTCCTTAAATGTTATACCTAGGCACCTCTCCTGCCTCACCCTAGTCCTGGCCATGCCTCAGAGAACTAGTCTCACTCTTCTTAACCACAATGGAAATACCCTCCAATTATGGCTTTTATGCTAGGCGTACCGACAAGTATGTTAGCCTAAGTTCCCAGAGAAAAGAGCCTGAAGCTGAGGGCCTGTGTGTGGGTGACTTAGCAGGGAACGAGGTGCCAGGAAGCAGAAGTGAGATTCCAGGGCAGTTAAGTAGAGAAGGAAAGAGAACCAATATGAAGAGGATTTATCAAGCTGGCTAGCAGTGGGTACAACTGATAACTCAAACCATGAGATTACATGCTAAGAAACCACAGAAATGGTGTCTCATTATCATCTCGGGAAAGGAAAGGAGGAAAAAGGGAAGAACGGATCCATAGGCTCCCACATTTCATTGTTCAAAACTTTTTCCCCAGAAGCATGAGCTCCCCACAGTGCCAGGGCACACTGGAGCAAGACCTTTGCCCTCAGCTTCATGCTTTAGCTTTGCCTGGAACACCACAAACCCTGCATATCATAAACACAGACGCACACAAATATCACAGAGCATACCTGCCACTTGGGATCCGACCATTCGCACTGGCCCTGCACAACCTCTAACCCTAAACATCTGCTCCTGCTCAGACCCCAGGGGAATACTTCTTCACCTGGATTGTCCTGTATCTTCAGAACAAAAGTCAACTGCGTCAAAATTCCATGAAGATTTGTGGGCTACTCCACTGCCGACATTGGAGGCCAATATCTTTTGGGAGTTTGGGGCAGATTTGAGCAGCAGAAGTTCTTAGGTTAGAAAAAAAGACAAATTTGTTAACTTGTCAAATCCGTCTCTGAGAACTTGAAGGCAGTAAATTCTTTCATAGTGAAATATTTCCCTAATACTGCCAAGTCTTCTTGTTTTCCTTTGTGTTCCAACTCATGGTTCTGGAGGAACTGACAAATTAATGTATTCACAATGGTCATGTATTGTGGCTGAGGAACATTTCATAGCATTTAACAAGTTGTTTTACCCTTTAATTTGTTTTGTCTCTCAGACCCCAAGTCGCCTTCTATATTTTGCTGTGTGAGGAGGTTACGGGGACTCCGCAAACTACATGTCTACTTTCTGCCAATAGGGGAGACTGCAGGGAGGCCAGAGGAGGAAGGGACTTGGTCTTCTTTCTGTCTGTTGGGTGTTCCTGGCAGCATCACCCGCACAACAGCCCTTCCATGTGGCAGCGATACCTGGTTCATGTCCTGCTTTTTGTGGCGGTTCCACAACCAGCATCCTGGCATCTACTAGTCAGGTCACCTTCCCTGTTCTGTCTCCACCCCAGTTCTGCAGTGCCCTCCTCCAAACTTCTAGCATCTTCTTTGTTCTCCCAGCCGCAGGGATGGTAGCTTCTGCAGACACTATCTTCATGTTACTTCCATGACTCCTTTTCAGTTTTTTAGTCCTCTGATACCTGTTTACCAATTCCTTATGTTTTTGCTATTGGAATGACTGGTGTGAATTTTGGCCTTTACTGATACAATGGATCTGAATGTTATAAGTGAGAAGTGTAACAATAATTCTTCACAGTGCAATTAGATAGACATTGAGTGCTGGAATTGTGATTGGCTTTATTTTGATAAATGTCTAATAAGATGTAATTAAATTTTCAACAAGTTAAAGTATAATTTTATTTAAATACTTTGAGTTTAAATTTTTTATATTTATGAATTATGATTTGTATTTTGGCTTTTACTTTTAATAATTTTTTTACTTCTTTATAATTTTTTTCTTTTTTGTTTGTTTGTTTTGGTGGAGGGAGGTAATTAAGTTTATTTATTTGTTTTAATGGAGGTACTGGGGATTGAACCCAGGACCTTGTGCATGTTAAACACCTGCTCTACCACTGAGCTACACCCTCCCTTCCAAAAAATACCTTATTTTTAAAACATGCTATATTAGTCAGGGTGGGAAAGAGAGAGAGAGAAAAGAGAGAGACATTTCAAGGAATGTGCTCATATGATTGTGTGATTGTGGGGGCTGGCAAGTCTATAGGATAGGCCAGCAAGTCTGGAACTGTTAGGCGGGAACTGATGCTGCTGTCCTGAGGTAGAATTTCTTCTTACCTGTGAAACTTCAGTTTTTGCTCTTCAGGCGTTCCAACTAATTGAATGACACCCACTCATATTACTGAGGGTCATCTTTACTTAAACCAATTGATTATAGATGTTAACCCCACCTACAAAGTACCTCAACAGCTACACCTAGATTACTGTGACTTAATAACTGGCTAGTATAGATTATCTCAGTTGACACATTAAAAACTAGCCATCATTTTTATATATGAAATATATAAAATAGTAAATAAATATAATATAGTAATATAAAATATAATATAAAATAACACAAAATACAATAAGTAAAATAATATAATACATAAATATATTTTATTTACATTTTTATAAATATACTTAACATTTGTGTTAACTATCAAACATACCCTGAATACAGTTATGTTTGATGTAAAAATGAAAAAGACAAAGGTAGAGCTCAGAAAAAGAAAAAATGCTCCTCCACTAAAATGTTGACCTGCTGGTTAACAGTTGCCCCTTCAAACCCCTCCTTTTCTGCTCCCACAGGCCTGTTCCTAACATTTGCAGGACCTGGAGCAAGAGTAAAAATAAAGCTTACCCATATTTCCATTTTTTACCAATAATTAAAATATCCATTTGCTACAAAATTTGAAGTTGCAGAAATTTCATCTATTTGTTTAAATTGTGTACTTGATGAGAATAATTTTCTTGCTCCTTCATTGTTTTTGATGAGTAACTAAATCTTCGTTAAACCTAGAATTTGTGATACAATGTCCTGTTTGCTAACATAATAATCATACCTAGCTGGAGGCTGCTTGTTTGCATTGTTTTCAAGTTTGGAACATTTAAGCAGATCACCTCTTTCCATAATGGAAAATCTTAAATACCTTTGCTAAGGAAGCTTGGATTTGGCAATGTCCTTGAAATACGTTGCAACCAGGACAGAAAAATGTTTATGGTCATTGATATTTTCTACCAAATTGCTTCATAAGAAACTTCATAACAACTTACTATTGTAAGTATCCTCTCTCTTTTTTTTTTTTTTTTGGCTAATTTGGTAAGCAAAATGGATGGTAGGCCAAAAGATACTTTGTTTTTAATTACTGGCGAAGTGAAATCATCTCTCAAGGTTGTACTTGAATTTACATTAAATAGTATAAGGCATGAAATTATTTATAGTTCTTGACCAGCAATTCTACTTGTTAATTTATACTGAAGAAACAGTCCACAGTGTGAAAATATTTTTTCTGGCATTATTATAACATTGGAAAATTGAAGTCAATGTTCAATGAGTGGGGACTTATTGTCTAATTATAATAAATTTATTTATCAACTTTATGCAGTTCCCCAAAATGGCTACAATATTAAGTCTATATACCATCAAGGGTGGCAGGGCAGGGGAAATGGGTGAGACTCATAAGCATAAAAAATGTTTAAAAACATTCAAGATACTAGTTATTCATACACTTTGAGTATATTAAGATTTTTTTAATGCATTAAAAAGACCAGAAAGAAATTCATCAAAATGTTGATGGTGGTTATATTAGGGTCACAAGACCACAAATACTATTTTTCTGCATTAATTGCCTTAAAATTTTTCTATAAAGAAGTTATAGTACATTTTCATTGGAAAGAAAAGTGAAAAAAAAAAGAATTCCATGTATTTCATTAAAACTTTTGAACTCATTAAAAATCTTTATTATTCAGAGCAAAATGAAATATTCAGCTTTTCACTTTCTTTGAATCACTTTACTTCCCGATTTACTGTGAAGGTTGAAACCATCTGATGATTCCATCAAGTTTTCTTTTATCATCTCTCAGTGTCCTTGTGTATTGGACTGTCCTTTCTTATTGTCTTAAAGAAATATCTTGCCTATTTTCCAAAAGTAAGTCTTCCAATTGTGTTCTTGGTTTGAATTCTTTCTTCCTCTCAAAACTTTGTCCCATCCATTTTGGCCTCTTTCTCGTGGATTTGCCTCTTCTTCCATTGGATCCTTCCCTGAAGGCTAAGGATGTTGGATATCATTTCATATGCTCCCTGGCCATTTGTATATCTTTAGAGAAATGCCTGTTTAAGTCTTTTGCCCATTTTCTAAATTGAGTTGTCTTCTAATATTTGAATTCTAAGAATTCTTTATATATTCTGGATCCAAGCCTCTTATCAAATATATGATTTGCAAATATTTTTTCCCATTCTGTTGGTTGTCTTTTCACTTTCTTGATGGTACTGTTTGCAGCACAAAAGTTTTTAATTTGAATGAAATCCAGTTTAGTCCAGTGAAATCTATTTTCTCTTCTGTTGCATATGTTTGGTATTACATCACAGAAGACTTTGCCTAATCCAAATTCATGAAGATTTAATCCTGTGTTTTATTCTAAGAGTTGTATAGTTTTACTTCTTACCTTTGGGCCTGTGATACACTTTGAATTAATTTTGTGTGTGTTACGATAGCAACTTCATTCTTTTGGAAATAGCTATCCAGTTGTTTCACCATTTGTTGAAAAGACTATCCTTTCCCCACTAAATTGTTTCAGCACCCTGTCAAAAATCAATTGATCATAAATGTAAAGGGTGTATTTTTGGACTCTCAAATCTGTTCCATTGATCTATATGTTTATCCCTTAGGCCAGTACCACACTGTCTTGATTACTTGTGCCTTGCAGCAAGCTTTAAAAACTGTAAATGTGATCCTCTCCCTGACACTTTTGATCTTGGGCAAATTACTTAATCTTTCCTTTTCAGTTTTCTTATTCTGTTCGATCGTGGTAAAAAGAACATCTCCTTGAGAGTATAAAAATAAGTTCCCACACTCCACCCCTCCCCCCAAAAAAACCCTGATTTTTCTGTAGCCACGGAAATAAGTAGCCACCATCATCAGATTTCAACCATTTAATCAATCAAGGACAACTTGCTTTAGGGAACATACTTCTTCAAGCCAATCAGTCAGTACCAGACCCTCACTTCTGAAAGCTGGCCCATCAGAAACATTCTCACCCCACATGATGCTACAGAAAAAGGAGTCCATCATCAAATAAGTTTGGGAAAGGCTACATACTTTATATCCTTTTTAGAGGTTTATGGTGCCTCTATATAGGTCCAGTTCCCTAGGAAATAAACTGAAATAGAGATTTGTGTGCAGGTGGTTTGTGGGGTGTGTCTTTGGAAACAGCACCTGTAAGGGAGTGAGAGAAGCAAGACTGGGCAGAAGGAGGTTTCACTGCAATACACTGACTGTGGGACCCTCCACTGATTTCACAAGGAGCTCTGGAGCTGGACTAGCCATTCAGAGTCATTATGCATTGAGGCAAGATGGGTCAGGCTTCTCTGGTCATTGGATACAAGCTGTGCAAGGGATGAGGGGGAGCAACCATGGGCAGTTTGGCTCCCTCCTGCCAAGGCATCTTTCAGAGAGGGACGAAACTGAGAGCTGTCAGCAACCGGCTCCTCTGATCCTTCGGCTTGGGGAATGGGCTGCTAGCTCAGTGAAGCGGGATCCTGGGCCACCCAAGTATCTTCTACAGCCCAACAGTTCTGACACTGATATTCTGACACCGATACTCTGACACCCAGTAGGTATCCTCCAATTACACTCAATTCCAATATAAATGAACCAGAGTTTGCGAAGATCCCATAAGTCAAAGGGAAAGCCCTTCTCAAATTGCCCTCCCTTCAGAAACCAGCTGCAAATCTCAGGGACTATCAGCATTTCCAACTGTCCAGCTATAAATGTGAGGGTTCCCACAGTCCTTTCAGTTTCAATAATTCACTAGAATGACTCACAGAACTCACTGAAAACCCTATGCTTATGATGACAGTTGTATTATGAAGGGTACAACTCTGGAGCAGCCAAGTGGAAGGCACACATAAGGCAAGGTGAAGGGAACCACAGAACTTCCATGCCCTCTCCTCATGGAATCCGGGCGCGTCACCCTTCCAGCACATCAGTGTGTTCACTGACCAGGAAGCTCCACAGAGCCTCCCAGTCCAGAGGTTTTTGTTTGTTGGGATTTCATTCCATAAGCCTAATGGCCAAGTGACTGAACTCAATCTCCAGTCCTTCTCCCCTACTTAGAGGTCGAGTGGCTGAAATTTACAGCCCTCAAACTACAGGTTTAGTCTTTCTGATGATCAGCCCCCATCCAGATCTAGGCACACACCCGCCCCCACCGCCATATTATGTCAATAGCATAACAAAGACACTCCTATCACTCACTTAGGATATTCCAAGGTTGTTTTTTCTTAAAGCTTTTTTCTTTTTTGAAGTTTTTTGTTTGTTTGTTTGTTGGGTGTAGGGGAGGTAGATTTATTTTTTATTCTTTTTTTTAAATTTTTTTAATGGAGGTACTGGGGGCTGAACCCAGGACCTCGTGCATGCTAAGCACACACTCTATCACTGAGCTATACCCTCCCCGCCCAGGAAATTCTAAAGGTTTATGAAGCTCTGTACCAGGAAACAGGGACAAAGACCAGATATTCTTTATTATGTCACAGCTTATTAGTATATTAATTCTGGGATATTCTGCAGTTTAAGAAATAATTTAACTTTGCTTAACCTGCTATTTCCTCACTTTACTTGATCATGAAGCCCCATTTTATGGACCCTCCATTTTCCCCCAACACAAGACCTATTAGCATCCATGGGAAACACAGTTTGGAGAACAACACTCAAACCCTTATTCCTCCAAGCTCTGAAGCTGCTTTCCCAAATGCCTGATGGCGGGACTAACTACATAACTTGTGGGGCTTAGTGCAAAATCAAAGCATAGAGTTCCCTGTTCAATATTACTAACAGCAGCAGCAGCAGCAGCAGAGCATAAGTCAATCATGGGGCACTTCTGAGCACAGGGCCTCCTGTGACTGCACAGTTCACATGCCCATGAGGCCAGCCCTACCTGACATTCTTTTATCTACTCCATTTTTTTAATCTCAGTGAATGGCATCATTATCTACCCAGTTTCCCTGGTTATCATTCTTGGCTTTTCCTCTCCCTTGTCCCTCACATCTAAAAAATCACCAAGTCTTGAAATCTCCCTCTTAAATATCTTTCAAACTGTCCCACCCCTCTTTATCCCCACTGCCAATCTCTCTAATTCAGTCTCTCATCACCCCTCACCTAGAAGATGGCTTCAGCCTGCAACACTCCTGCTGCCTCCTACCTGACTCCTCACAAAGGAGCCAGGAGAATCCTGCTAAAAATGCAAATCTCATCATGATTCTTTCTCCTCCATCCTTGCAAGTTAAAAGACTCAACCCTCAGGCATCCAGCTAGACTTCATAAAACCTCAAGACAGGTCACATAGGCTGGCATCACTGGGGGCAATAAAACAGAAAGAGCTGTAGAGCTGGCCTGAATTCTCTGTGGCACAGTGCACGGGTTGTCTCTGCAGCAAAACCCCTGTCCCAGAGGGCCACGTGGTGGGGCAGTGCAGGGTGGTGACTCAAAGCAGGGCCCCCTGGGACCAGACTGCCAAGATACTTAATGCTTTTCTGCCTCAGTTTCCTCATCTGTGAAAATGAGAATATTAAAAGCATCTACCTTAAATTAAGGATTAAATGAGCTGAGGTATGTTATACACTTCAGATGTTCCCTGGCAAGCAGTGAGCATTATATGAGCATTACTGACGTGGCTCAAATCTGTTTCTGTTTCTTCTCTCTCTGGTCAACCAAGACCCACTATCCTTTCTCATAGTCATGGCTTCTCCTAATTGATGGCTTTGGTCTAACCCTGGATTGTTATTCTCCAGCTCATGCCATTGGAGATTTGATGCCTCCTCTCTATACTTTCTCCAAAACCCAACCCCAGTCCATTTATGTCTTATTAATACTTGTAACAACTACACCTCATGCAGAAGGTGTTTGCATTTCACAGAATACACACAGAAGAGGCATATCAAGGAAGTGATTTGAACAACTAATCAACCACAAAGGGTAGTTAAGAGTGGAAAAAGGAAGATTGAGGTAGAGAAAGAGTAAGACTTTAGGTTGTACTTACAGGAATATACAGGAGGGAGCAGTTTTTAAGAGATATAGAGTAAAGAATTATTTTAATATCTATGGAACATAGGACTCTGACTACATATACTTAGTGAGATATATCAGAGTGGAAAAAAAAAAGCAAAGAAATCTTGCACTTAGACTGTGATGATCAGAGAAGAGAGGCAAAAGCTGGGAAATTTGATCCTTGTTTGAGGAGTAAGGACCTCTTTGAAGCCCTGTGGCCCCTTCCCACTGATGTTAATAAAGCACAATTATCTGACTCCAATTTACCTTTACACTATTGCCCTTGACATATTCAGCCCAACATACCTACTTTCTGTACCATTTCTGCACTTGGGACTTCCAATTAGTTTCCTTTGCTCTGACACTTCAAATTGGTCCTCCGTGCGCCAAATATCTGCCGACCACAAACACCTACCCCCATAAGATTCATACACAACACAAAAGATCTGACCGTGTTCTCTCCTCCAGCTGTGTATACCTTCTGCTCAATGAGCATTTCTTGATCTCTACTCCTAAAAATAATCTGTCTTCTCTGAATTTACACACAACTTTACCTATACCTCTCTTAGGATACCTTGAGTCCTACCTTCTGCTGTGGCTATTAAAGTACAGACTTACCTCTGAATTGACTGAAAGCTTCCTGAAGTAACTCAGACTGATCCATTCTTGGATTCCTATAATTCTAGAATGATAGCCTGAACCATAGTAATAAGTAATCATGAATGACTATGATCTGATCATTACAGAAAACAGTAGCCCCATTCTTCTTTTGTTATAATTTTATTAATACAACCTAAGATTGCCCCTGCTTTTTTTCAGTGGCAAACTATTACATAACATAAGCTTAAAATCAACAAAGCCCTTTTCTTTTTTAAAGAAGTTTTTTCTCGTTCTAGGATATTTGTGAGGCTGATTTTTAAAATTGTCTTTTGAGTCTATCGCGTAGTCTATGGAGATCTTGATTCTATCACCCAGCCTGTAATCTATTCCTCCAGCTTTTAGTCATCTGCCTGTTAGGCAGTTTAGATAGAAATGAGCACTGGGCAGGGGGAGAGGAAGGAGAAAGGAACAATCTAGAACACAAGGAACCTGAGCTGTCAATTAACCAGACACAAGGAACCTGAGCTGTCAATCAACCAGAGAGCAGGGAACCTGAGTTGTCAATCAATCAATCAATTAATCAATCACAAAACCAGGATATAAAAACAGGAATCCTCTCTTGGATTGGCCTGCTCCCAATTCTCGGGAGTGTACTATTTTTCACTATTTTTTTTTACTTCACTAATAAAAATCTTGCTTATCATGCTTTCTGTCTCTCATCAAAAATTCTTTTTTTCAGGTGACTAAGAATCAAGGTAATTCTTATTTTCCTTTTCCCAGTAGCATGCCCATTTGGGAAGTGTCTCTTCTAGATCTTCAGTGAGGTAGTTTATAAAAATACAAATAACTCATAAATCCAGCATAAAACTACATACACTGAGGGAAAAAAAAGCCCTTCAAGCCAATATAGACTGATTAATCAGAGAAGTTTGGCTACTGTTATTAAAAAATTAACTAAAAATCTAATCCACATAATCCATTGTATTATTTGGCACACTACATTTCCTGAATTCATCCGTAAGGATGCCAGGTGTCTCACTAAACCAAGAAATTACTATCAATAGCTTTTCTTTCTTCTATCAATCTCTTGTAAAGAAGAAAATGAAGTTACTTTGGCATGCGTCGCTCCTGGTGAACCCAAGCTAGTGCCTACCGCCTTATAAAAGGATTCTGATTTGTTTAACAAAGCCTAGCACTCAGGCTCACCTGGCTCTCCCCACATGGAAGGGAACGTGTTACTCCTCCCAAAATCAAACAACTTGGTGGCTTACTCACAAGAGAGTGGTTACTCCTCTTGACAGCTGATCATAACCTGGCAGCACGCAGGCAAAGTAAATCAAGCTGCATTACTCATCCTCCTAGACTGCCCGTTGATGAGAAATGTGGGAAGAGGAGTAGGGCCTCACCCCTGTGATTTCCCAGCACCTACACACGGTCCACAGAGCATCCCAGCACAAGAATAGCCTTTAAATAACCCACTGATCCCCTCTCCTCGCTACCTTTTCTGCCCACTTTCTTATTCAGAACATATCCACTATCAATTGTATAACATTCATTCCTAAGGATGGTCCTAAAATACAGGCCTTTCTGACAAGAAAGGTCTTTTGATAATTTTTTCCTCTGCCAGAAATTACTTTGGTAGATGGTGTCCAATACATATTTGAATTGAAGCTTGTTTCTTGCTAAATCCATTGGAGGGGGATGTGTGTTAAAATTTCAATTTGGATATAGGTTTTATCCATTCAGGTTAAAAAGTAGTTCTTGAAAATACACTTTAATATATGAGTATTCCCTGGCTCTCAGCTTTCTTTCTAGGCAGAGTTCATAATTCTGTTAATTCATGCATATTGGAGGAATCTTTTTATTCAGGGTACCATGGTATATTCCAAGAAATTCCTAGAAACTCAGAGTTGAATTAGATCCTGTCAATGCAGAATAATTCTATTTAGTAACAACTTTAGTGGGGACATGAAAAGAGGTAGAACAAAAATGAAGTTTGTAAGCAAAATTGACTTTCTCTTAGGATGATTTCCAATATAAAATGTATTCAGCTAGCAGATCCTGACATAGACTTTTTCAACTACCAATCAAAATACTTAAGAAGAAGAAAGAAGTGGGGAGGGTATAGCTCAGTGGCAGAGCACATGTTTAGTGGTAGAGTGCATTCTCAGCATGCACAAGGTCCTGGGTTCAATCCCCAGTACCTCCATTAAAATAGATAAATAAATAGATACATAAACCGAATTACTCCCCCCTCCCGCCAAAAAGAAGAAGAAGAAGAAAGATGAATACCAAGATCAAAATAAAAACTATTAAAAGAAAACTGACAATTAACCTATGGGGAGAATTCCACTAAGTATAAGTTAGATGGAATCATCTAGAAAAGTTTAATCAATTGCTCTTCCTTTCTATGCCACTGGGGAAAACTGCAAACTAGCAAGAAGTCAGGTAGGAAAGCCCATCTTTTTGCCCCTGAATGAAGAAATAAAGGGCTGCAGAAATGAGTGAACTTAGACAGCCAGCCTTCCTTCATATGGGAGATGTGTTTTGAGGGAGTTGGCGTGTTCTCTTCTAGTCCTCCTTCCTTCTCTTTCTAAAAACATTTAAATTCCATAATAAAAACTAGGCAGAAGCTGGGATAATACTGGAGGCGTTGTAGCTCCTTAAGTGAACACTGTAGAAACATCAAGACAGAAAGAGCTGTGAAAATAGAAGGATCTGGCAATTGTAATTATAGGGAAAATGGAGTCAGTCAGGCTCCCTCACCTAACAGCTGGTGCCCAGTGACTCAGCAGTATTATCCTGCATGCACAGTACCTATATGTATTGTTATGTAATGATGACTTGCACTGCGCAAGCGCTACGGTTGCCCACATAGTTCATGTCGTTGGCTAGATGCCGGCTTTGTTTGCCTTCCTATATAAGGCGGTCGGTATTTTCTGCCTCTGCTGCCATTGAAGCCTGTGTAATCTGCCATGTCAGAGATACCCATGGCTCCGCGAGTGGTCTTTGGTCTGCCCAAATCTGTGAACCTATCAGGCCTCAAGCACCTTGAACACCTGCAATACAGTAATGTTTCACGGAGCCCACCAATCAGAGGGTGATGGAGGCAGGGGGCGAGAGAAGGGTCTCACTAAATAGAAACCTGCAAGAGGCTGGGAACCAGGTGATGAGCTGCACATCAGCTACAGAGCTGACAGGGAAACTCTCAAGCAGAAGTCAAGGGCAGGCATGTGCTGGTAAAACAACTCTGACCTACCAAAAGCCCTATTTTGTTGTATCTGCCAATTTCCATGGTGTAAATAACCCCACCGTTGTAGACCTCAGCTATGAACGTCACCAAACCACAAGCTGGGAAGAGAAGCAAACAACTCAGAGTTGGTATAAGCTGAATCCATCACATTCCCTGACAAACAGGATGAATTTCTCTTCATTCTGGAATGAGGAAAGAGGATTACATGAGAAAACTGCCTCAGGAACAAGGAAGAAGGATAATAATACCTAGCAGGGATTGAGCCCTTCCTCTTCCAAATAGTTTACTAGGAACATCTCATTTGACCCTCGTGGCAACTCTGTGAAGTAGGCAGTATTACCATAATTTTAAGACAACAACCTGAGGTTTCGAGAGGTAAGGTAATTTGCTCTGCTCATGCAGCTATTAAGCTGACGAAGCCCTTACACTTGAACTCTAAGCTAAGCACAAAGTAAAGCTGCAATAAATGTTCTGATTTCTTGACTCGTAACAATATGATAAACCATTCATCTTCCTCATAAATTGTTGTCATCTTCACTTTTTTCTCTTCTGAATTAATGGGACATTTATGTTTAGGACCTGTCCATTGCTCTTTGCTAATTTAGGATGAGAGAGGCCTCTGGGGTGTGCGTGTTTGTGTGTATGTAGTAAGGGGAAGGTGGGTGTGGTGTGGTAGGGAATATTCAGAGAGTAGGGGACCAGGGTCCTTGCATTCCTCTCCAGGATTCCAGAATGCAATGGCTAGAGATCAGAGGCTGGGAGTGGTAGTCCCCAAAAAAAGCAGCCTGTCATCTCTCAGTCTCTTGGTACTCTCCTAAATTCCTGCCAAAGAGCCTTTCTCTTTGCCAGTTGTCATCAGTGTTAACACCCATATGGCTAAGACATCCAACACTCTAGCTTCATGGTGGGTTAATGTATACAGTGACCTTTATTCCATAACAACTACCTCCTCCCATGGGCACACCTGGGGACCTTTGTACATCTATGTGCTCCACCTCTGATATATTGAATTACAGTAAATTGCTCACTGACCACAACCTTCCAGCTCTTCCACTTGGCCTTTGATCTAGTCAAGCCACTTCCTCCTCCACCATGGATTGCCTCCTATGTTTCCTCCCAACTTTAACACCCTTCTGTCTCCTTTCTTTTCTTCACTCAGCCTAGACCCCAGGTTCTATCAGTTCAATCACTGTCTTATCAATGAGTTCACCATCTTTGTCCCTTTGCCTCCCATCATATCCAAGTTTTTATTCATCCATCCTCTCAGCCCCTGAACTCAGGTTGCTTAGAGCTGCTGAGAAAATCAATCAATAAGGTTCTCCAACCTCAACTTACTCTTCCTCACAGCTCCAAAGCCCTTCAGTGGATGCTTTATCAGAATTTTCTCCCATTCCTCATGGCAACTATTTCAAATTTCTCCCACTTTCCTTGACTCCCCTACTCTACAGACTTAGGAGAGGACACTGACTACACTTCACAAGTGTATTCAGTTGGAGGTGCTCCACATACTTGGGGTGTCAGGGCACTGCAGTCCATAAGCCTTTTTAGCAGGAACTTTAGTATCTCCTTGGAGTCTCCACATTTCCTCTGAATTGTCTAAAGTCCCTCGGGGTTTTCACAGCCAAAAGAGAGTCAATCTACCTTCAGCACCCAAGTAGAGATGGCTCTGGAGTCTGATTAGGATCCACTTACATGACTTCTTGCTGGCACACATATTGTTGATACTTAACCATGCATGATCCACCTTGTTGGTTTATGACCCACTGATGCTAGCTCCCTTGATCATTTTGCAGGAGCAGTCTGGAATCTTCAAGAAAGAATAGTCTCTCTCACCTAATATTAATCTCTTCTGAGCCTCCCTCGCTCTTAAAGTTCTCATGGTTACAGATCTAGAGCAGAGGAAAAACTACACACACACACACACACACACATATATATATATATATATCCAAATATGTTCGATTCCACCTTGATTAAATTGAATTCCACATTGTAGTAGAGGTGCCATATGTTTCAATAACAGGAACCTTGGGCAGATGAGATGTTGACACAGATATTTTAGGGTTACAAAATACTGAGCTGGTCACTGCAGCTTATATTAGAGAGCCAAGATAAACCCTATTAACCAATCAGATGTTTTGAGGAAAACTATAAACATTAGCCAGGTTGGGGTGAAGTTCCCTTCTTGACAGATTTATGTTTCTTATCATGATGAAATTGATTCCTGGCTAGTATGCCTTTAAGAAACTCACCAATTACATCTTGATTTTTAATTACAATAGTACATTATTATATTATCCTTAATTTTGAGGCCATAATACTTGTATTACTTGTTCGTTTTGAGAACTTTCATTTCCTCATGGTTAACAAGAAATTCGGTTTGAATTAACTCATCAAATTGTAACTGATCTTATTGTAATTAATATAATGAGTATGAAGGAATTGTCAGATTCTCTTGGTGTTAGGAAGAATACATCTATTTTCTTCCTTTCAAGGGCTGTGATCATAAACTATATTGTATTTTTATCAGAATCTTTGTTTCTTGCTATTTATCTTGAAAAAATATCAACCGACGCAAAAGTAGAGTGAAAAATACAATGAAACCCTATGCACCTATCAACCAGATTCAATAATCATCAAGAAACTGCCACAGTTGTAGACACACTTTAAAATGGAATGCATAAATCTAGCCATACATTTAACAGTGCAAACTAGTCCCTTGAAGCAGCTACCTCTCAGGTCCAAGGGCACTGACAGCTTCAGTCATCTACCACTGTGCAGACAGAGCTAATCTCTCCCCAGGGCACACCTCAGGGTGAGTATTTCTACTTCTAATTTTAATTTTTCTTTATTTTTATGCTTCATTGGTTATATGGGTCTTTAAAAAGTATTATTATATAAATAGTACTTATACGTTGTAATCCATCAAACACTATGTGGGAGTTTTTCTTTTTTTAAAGTTCCCAGTCTCTTCTTACCTCTGAGGTAGCTGCCGTTTGTATGAACAGGTTGTATCATTCAGCGATTTTCTGTATATCCACATAATTACGTGCAAACACCTGGTATCAGTTATTACGCCATGACTCTCAGCTCCAACCTTCCCTTGTGTTTTGTAATTCTGGGATTGTGACTCTGCAAACCATATTTCTCCTTTGCTCCCTGGCTTCCTGTTAGGATTCTTGTTTCCTTCTGGTTTGCTAACAGATCCATGACAATCATGACCAATTCTCCTTCAGTCCTGCAGCCACAGCCATTGCCCCAGAGGGTAGCTAAACCCAGCTTACAGTTTTTCCAACAACTGCAGAACCAGAGTCATCACACCTCCTAACCTAGGGTTCTTCAAGTTCTCTTTTAGCTATCTAATTAGCAAATTGATACCTAATTCACCATTATCTTATCTTTAATTTCTCCACTTCATAAAACTGATTTGATTTCTCTTTTCTGATAACCAGACACTGACTAACACAGAAATAAATACACATATGTTGGAATTTTCTCTCCTTATTTACATATGATTTACAATAAATGAGATAATATCATGCCCATTACATTTTTCACTTAATGTTTTATGCACATCTTTCCAGATCAATATATATAACTCTAAGTAAGTCTTTTCAATAGCTGCATAATATTCCATCATATGGACAGAATGTGATCTATTCAACCATTTAGCTGTTGATGAGTGTACAAGTGATAATTTTTGCTATTACCAAAAAATGCTACAATAAACATCCTTGTTCATATATTCTTCTATGCTAATACATTTGTTTCTATTTTAAAAATTACTGAAAATGGGATTGCTGTCAAAGGATAAGATATTTGTATGTTGTGATATCACATGTACCGAATTGAATTGGTTACACTCCTCAGTTTGTCACACACTATCATTCTCAGTTCATTCAAGGCCGTTCTTTTGTTTCATATTTTCCTTGGTTACTGCTTGCTATTCCCATTCCCTTTTCTCTTTTCTATAAGCCTCCATTCTAGTGTCCTTTCTATCCTTTTTCCATATGAGCATTATTTTATCTGTTTACTTGAGGATCTGTGTGAAAATTTTTCAGTTATGTTCCCAGAAGTGGAACTGCTGTCTATAGAATATGTCTATACATACTTAATTAGCTGAGAAGGGCTGTGCCAGTTTACACAGCAATATTTGAGATTCCCCATGGCCCTCAATCCACTCCTACACATGCTTTTATGTTGCATTCCTTCTTGCCCATGAGAAAGGATTACTAGTGAAATCAAGCATCTCTTTACCTACCTTTTAACAACTCAGATTTTCCCTCATTTGTCCATATTCTGCTGGATTTCCTGATTATTACTTTGTAATTTTTCTTACCAATTTGCAAAGTTCCTTGTATATGCTAAACAGTAATTTCCTTGGAAGAGAACATAGGCAAACATTTTGACATAAATTGTAGCAGTATTTTTTTGGATCTGTCACCTAAAGCAAAAGAAATAAAAGCTAAAATAAACAAAGGGGACCCTATTAAATTTAAATGCTTTTGCACAGCAAAGGAAATACTAACAAAATGAAAAGACAGCCTACTGAATGGGATAAAATATTGCAAGTGATATGACTGATAAGGGGTTAATATTCAAAATATATAAACAATTCATACAACTCAACATCAAAAAACTGAATAACCTGATTTTTGCAATGTGCAGAAAACCTGAATAAACATTTTCCCAAAGAAGACACACAGATGGCCAACAAGTACCTGAAAAGATGTTCAACATCGCTAAGTATTAGAAAAATGCAAATCGAAACCACAATGAGATACCACTTCACACCTGTCAGAACTGCTGTCATCAAAGTCTACAAATAACAAATGCTGGCGAGGATGTGGAGAAAAGGGAACACTTGTACACTCTTGGTAGGAATGTAAATTTGGTGCAGCCATGATGGAAAACAGTATGGAGGTTCCTAAAAAAACTAAAAATGGAACTATCATATGATCTAGCAACTCCACCCCTGGTATTTATTTGAAGAAAACTAAACACTAATTTGAAAAGATACATGCACTGGATCTTTCACCTAAGGCATTATTTTGCAGTATTTACAAACAGCCAAGATGTGGATGCAACCTAAGTGCCCACCAACAGATGGATGGAAAGAAGATGTGGTGTATATATATATACAATGTGCCACCATGCCAATTATTTGTTGAAATAAATGAGTGTTTGTCCTATAGATTCGGGACTTGGTTGACTGTTTCCCTTTAGTGTTGCTTAACTTGTTCCTCTTTTTTTTTTTTTTTTGTAGACTGAAAGTTAGGCTTGATTATATTTAAGTTCAATGATTTTTTGTGTGGAGCAGTCTTCCCACACTGGACTTGCCTAGATGTCCAATGGGCACCACAGAGGCAAATTTTCCAAATCTAAACTCACAATTTTTCCTCAAAACTTGTTTTTTCTCTCATCCTTCCCTCCTGATGAATGGTAGTGTTATCTATCCACTGACCCATGCCAAACATCTGGTATGACAGTATGAGACACTGTGGTTACAAAATAGAAAAGCCACTTGATATTGCAAATAAAAAGATTTATTATATGCTTAAGGATAATCACATGGAAGTCTTTTATAAGAATTATAATCTGTTCGCAAGGGAATCTGTTTCCTCAAACTATCTCTCAAGTTAACTTGAATTGTTTTTCTTGGCTTTTATCTCTTTCCTCCCTCTGTAAACTAGGTTTTTCTGCTAATATATGGCTCACTAAAGACTCCTATAATTCTGACCCAGTGTGACCTTTCAGGCCAAGCTCACAACAGCATTTCTCTGATGTCACTGAATATCCCAATTTATACCAGGAGAGAATCAGATTGCCCCAACTTATCAGAGTCAAGTGGTGAAAATACATCTGCTATGTCCTCTGTCTTAGCTGGATCTGTAGACGGGAACAGATGCTTTTTGAAGGGGTTGTGGGAAAGCTAGACTATACGTCGAGAGTTAGTCCTTCATCAAGTTCTGTCAAAATTTCACCAATGTAACCACCTCTCTTCCGTATTCTCTCTCACTTCTCTAGTTCAGGCTGTCTTTTCCTAGATCCTTCCAAAGCATCCCTATATTCAGTCTTCTTTGCATCCATCCTCTACACTGCAGCCAGATGGCCTTTTTTTAGAGTTTGACATCATTTCCTAATACTTTTATAGGACATCAAGGCTGACACCTGACATGTAGGTACCTGTACATCAATTCAAACTCCTTATTACAACTGGATTAGTTTCCCAAGCCTGCTGTAACAGATGACCACAAATTTCACAACTTAAAACCACAGAAATTTATTCTTTCACAGTTCTGGAGGCTAGAAGTCCAAAATCAAGATGTTGGCAGGGCCATGCTCCCTCTGAAGTCTCTAGGGAAGAGTCCTTCCTTATCTTTTCCTAGATTCCAGTGACTCCTGTCAATCTTTGGCATTCCTTGGCTCGAGCTGCATCATTCCAAACTCTGCCTTCATCTTCACATGGACTTCTTTTCTGTGTGTCCGAGTACTTTCTTCTTCTCATAAGGACATCAGTCATTCTTCTTGAGAATTCATCTTGAGATCTCATCTTGAGATCCTTAACTAATTGCATTAGCAAAAACTCTATTTCCAAATAACCTCACATTCTCAGGTTCCAAGTAGATATTAACTGGGGCAGAGGACACTACTTAACCCACTACCATGGCCTAGTGGGTCACTGTGGAGATGTAGGTGGTGTCTACTCACCTCTCCAGCCTCATTTCTTATTCCTCTCCACCTCATCTAATTTCTAGTCATACTAAGCCCCTTGCAATTCTGGGACCACAGGAGACTCCTTTTTACTTATGGATTTTTACATTTCCTGCCCACCTCTCTCTGGAATGTCCTTGCTGTCTCCCTTTGCCTGGCTCTTACTATTTTTCAGATTCAGCTACTCTAGGAAGTTTCCCCAAATTACACCCATCATTGCCACATGCTCCCCTTACTCCAAACTCCCATTGCACCTTCCACTGACCTCAGTTATAGCATGTATTCCACTTTTTAGTAATTTTAATTACTGTCTCATTTCTTCTCTAGGTCTCTTTTCCCTATTCTTTGTCACCCAAATAATCAGTAAGGGACCAATCATTTCTTGTTTAGTTTTAATTTACTTTTGTATTCTCAGTGCCTAACACAGTGCCTAGTAAGCAGTCTACAAATGATTACAGAATGGATGAATGTCTTTGAAAAGTAGTTCACATATGTTAAGAATTTCCAGGTGTTAAAACTGATATGCAATAGCATCTGTGGTGGTTTCTTTATTCAGATTTGTCCTTTAAAGAGAATAATAAATTCGACCGAGGAAATTGAGGGAAGCACTCTATGAATATTGAATATTATATTAGGCAGTATTAAATTATCCCATTTAGTTTTGGGTTGCATGTGTTGAAAACCCACTTTGATCTGACCATAGCTGTATTCATTTTTATTATCCTTAGATCAAATAATATAAGATCCTCAATTACAGCCATAACTGTGAATGATGGAATTCATAATATGAATGGGCTTGAGTTTCATATTAATATTAACTTTAAAGAAAATTATGTGGGTTTTCCAAAATTGGAAAATGTGTACACCTACAGGTGAAAGAACTAGAAACAGAGCCTTAAAGAAAGGGAAAAGTTAACATAGATAGTATTGATTATTTTCAAGTAACTCACCACCTCATCACCAGTAGAATTTAAATTATACAGGCACTTTGAATAAAATGAGGACAGAGAAACATTATTAAGAAGATCACATTCTTTTTAGTTAACCATTTTTGGAATAAAAGACTTCCAAGATTCTTGAATGTTTTCCTTTTTGGTTGCTATAACATCAAGGATTATATAGATGTTCAACAGGCATCATAGTTCTGCGGGGGTTGTCTGAACTAAAAGAGCCTACAAACCAATTGTGGTTAAAGAACATCAACAAGCAGGACATCGACAGCAGGGACAGTTTCTGGAGGTCCTCAGCCTCCTGAGGAACCCTAGACCCAGTCCTTGTAGCTGGGTTTAAGGGAGTCATGAGGACCTTCCAAAGGGCAGCTGGGGAGACCAATGGGGTGTGGCGAGGTTCTCAAGGCTAACACAGACCCAAGCTCCCAAGGAGCATCAAGAACAAAATAACTCAAAGGTGAAGAAACTGTGCTGTGATGAGACCAAGAAAGTTTCTTGTGGCTATCTGGTTTTCAGATTATGCTCTGAGAACTTACTCAGTAAAATGGGATGATTTGTAGAGAAAAAAATCTACACTTTTCCTCCACTTCCTCCCCCCTTCCTCTCTTCTCTTTCTGTATCTCTGTCTCTCCCCTCTTCCTCTCTCTTCTCTCTCACTTGCACTGATTCTCTCTGTCCCTCTCTGGGTTACTGGAAAATAAGAATAAAAGCAAGACAAATCCCTGCTCTTCACATAACCTTTCCCTGCAGCCTATCTCCCTGTGGAAAAAGGCCATAGATGGAAAGAACTAGATATTCTTTTATAACCCTTATATCTGAAAATCTATTCATTCATTTTTTTATTCATTCGTTTGTCATTCAACATTCGACATTTATTGAGCCTATAATGTTTTAGGTATATAATTTGTCTTCCAGATCAATTATTTTCAATCCCTTTCTTTTTAAGCCATCCAAACTTTTTTTTCTAGTAAAAAATTGCTGATGCTTAATATGAAAAACATGAAAGCTGCACTGAGTGAATTGGTGTGGGGACATAGAAGTTGGCCAACTCCTACCCTGCCCACTTCTGCAGCTCCTGAATGATGCTGTGTGGAGCATAGCATGCACACCACCGTTCTAAAATGAGCACTCTCATATGTTACAATGGAAATGTGAATTGTCACAACTTTGAAAAACAGTCTGACATAAAGTGAAAAATAGACCCACCCAGTTCTACACTTAGGTATACACCCAAGACTGAAACTCATACATATGAGAACCATGGGACATGTCAAGAGGAAGCATAGTTCCTAAAAGCCTCAAAATGGAAACAATTTTACTTTCCATCAGCAGAAGAATGGATAAATAAATTGTGGTATACAGCAATCAAAATGGATAATCCAACTACATGGAACAACCTGGATGAATCTTACAATGTTGAGTGGCAAAAACAAGAAAAAAATAATATGGGCAGTATGATTACATTTATATGAAGTTCAAAAGCAAGCAAAACTAAACTATATTATTTAGGGGAGGCATACCAAGAATGTTAAAAAAAAAAACTAGAAAGAAGAACAAAGAAGTGATTAATATAAAATCAGGAGAAAAGTTACCTCTGGGGAAGATGAAAAGAAATATTACTGGGAAGGGTCACAGGGAATGGGAGGTGCTTCAGGGATGCTAGCATTGTCTTATCCTCTGCTTTGAGAGGTGATTACACTACTGTTGGCATTATTTCTTGACCTCGTGGGGTGATTATAACTGTGCTTGCTTTCTAATTATTCACTAAACATACTTTTATGTTTTACATCTTTTTCCATAATATTTCACACTTGTCTAAATGGCTAAGCAAACAAAATACCATTGCTCTATCCAGGAGGATGGGAGCAAGAGGGAAAGGGATGGATTTTCTGAACTTGGAGTCTCTAGCTCTTGGCATAATACTTAGCCCCAGGCAAAAGATCTATAAATGATGGCTAAACTAAACTGGTCTAGGCAATGTGACATGATTTGAAAGAATAAACATCATGCAGAGCCCACAGGCTGCATCTAAAATTCTCATCTTCATTCCATGTCAAAGATGAAATGCTGCCATGGTTCTGTGATTCTATTTATCTCACTATGCATCATTTCATTAATTTATACTGAGTAACAAATAATTATTTTCTTTGGGGACATCAAGTGTTTTTACTCGATTTTTGTTTGTTTAACTCAGTGTTGACCTTTAATTTTGAACTTCATAAAAAATTTTCTAAATCTAGACAAAACAACTGATCTCAATCTCTACCAGAGCCAAACACATACTGAAAGTTTGGGGATATTGACACAAAGTATACACATGTTCTTGATTTTTTTCCTGTTTCTCCTTAAAAGATTGACCAAAAGAAGCTCTGATGATTTGCGGGTTTATTTTGTTTTGATTGAGAATTCACTGTATTCCATGTTATGCAGCTAAATTAAAATACTTTATCATTTACTTTAGATAATAGCTATAGCTTTCTATTAGTCAATTATTAACAACCAATCAGACTCTTTACCTGGTTTAATCCTGTCTATGATAACAACCAACCTTCTGAAAATTATTAGCCTTAGATGTAATTACAAAAATGTTGAGACATTTTAATAATTTTCAATTCTTTCAAGTATAGAATTAATTTTTAAAATTTAGTTTATATATGCCTTATGTATGTGTTTTTTCAATACTTTAATTTTATTTATCATACATGATAGCTGTAATAGCCTATTACAGCTATTACCTGTAATAGCCTAAACATAAGTTGAAATAAAACGAAGAAAATTTCACTCATAATCCCAATACCACTACAAATCAAACTGTTTTCAGTTTTAATTATACCATTCAATTCCCTATTTTTTAAATTAATGTTATCACTTTAAAAGATACATTAGTCTTTGCTTTCCTATAAACTAGAAAGAAAAATACTTCATATGTTTTGTCTCCTACTTAGATCAAAATTATATGAAGGATTCATAACAAATGTTTAAAATTCTATGTGTGCTCTTATATCCCGTATATAAATTGTTCTATGAACATTCACCTATATGACAAAGAAAAAAAATAAAATACATCAAATGCAAACTAAAATAAATAAGTGGTCATGTTTATTTCATATAAATTATAGAAGCAATATATGTGTCCTAAGTGATATTATGTTCTCATAACTTATCTTTGCATTTTCTATCCAATTATTAAATATAAATGACATATATTTAAAGTTACAGAATGTAATAGATGCTCCTCTGCAAATACTTATGGGCTTTTTTTTTTAAGATGGATAAATTTATTCAGCCCTACATCTCTGTGGTTGTTGTTTGTTCTTACATAAAATAAAGCCAGTAAGAATTTGCAGGCTACCTCACAGCATTAAGGAACGGCTTATTGAAACAGTTTTGTAAACTTTGAAGTATTAAACCATTGGGGAGATTTGTTGTGCAGATAGAATGTTTCAATTCACTGACTAAAGATAAATGTGATAAACCAGAAAAATAAGATGAGATGAAGACAAAGCCCAGGAAAGGTGGTCTTTGATGTAGAACACAAAGATTGAAAATGTGATGCTGTTGCCTAGTGGGAAACTTTAATCTAGATTAGGATTCAAGAGTTCCTAGAAAGAGTCAACAAAGGAAAAAACAAAAACAAAAACAAAAACAAAAAACCTTAGTCCAGTATCTTAAAACAAAACAGGAACCTGACAAGCTAAGAAAAGGCGAGCAAGTAAGACTTATCTTGGATTTAGCAGCAGAGCCATCTGAAGCACTGAGTGCCGTTTTATTGTGGGGGGGTGTTGGGATGGGGGTACATGTGAAATCCGCTGCTACGAATGCACTCAGCTACTGAAAGAAAATTGCCCTAGTGTTGGGGAAAAATCTTTCATTTAAAACAAGTTAAAATTAACCATCACATTAATTTTTAAAATCCTTCTTTGTACCACAGTAAGGGATAAAAAAAATTATATATTGTTCACTAATTTTTCCTGGTACTGTATTAATGTTATCTAAACATTGCTGACTTATGCATTTGAACCTTAATACATAAAATGATCTCAAATATTTTTATCATTTAGACATCACGTGATGTCTAAAAACACACACAAATGTTTCATAATTGAAGCCCTAATTCACCATACCTTTCCTTTTCTTCTTGCACCAGATCCTGGGACACAGGCTGCTTTCTTGTTCATCCTTCATCCCTGCCCCCCTGGTCATAATCATGTTTGTTTTGAGGAATTTTACCCACGATCACTCTAGAAAACCTATTTCATCTCTGTTCTCTCCTCAGGCTCCCAAGTAAGCTCCTTCAGTGTTCCCCATGTTCACTGTCCCCATTTCTTTTTTTCTCTTCAATTTCCAATCTGACCTAGAACCTCACCATCCACTGAAATGACTTTCTTATGGCCAAAGCCAGTGGATTTGAAAGAGGCAAGACTGCAGGCAGGTAGCTGAATAACTTAGGAGGCTATTACCTGAAACCCAGGTAGAGAAAATGGCATCTGGAAACAGTGATGTCTGAGAGGGCCAACAAGAAAGGCTGGATTCCAGGTGAATGAGAAAGAAGTCACGGGTGACTGAGTGGGGTGATGCTGCCACTTCCTGATGTTAGGAATGGCAAGTTTGTGTTGGCGAGGGGAGGAGAAAGAAAGGGTCTTATTAAACTGGTTCTGTACAGGGAAGGTCATACTAAAGAGGAATGAGGACTCTCCCAAGCCTGGTGTCAGACTGATGGATTCCTCCTTCACAATAGGCAGGACAGTTTGGCCCCTTAAAGATTTCTGAAAAGTAAAACAAGCAACCAAACCTTCTTTTCTCTAATCAAAGATGTTATTTCAAACCAAAGAATAAAATGCAATATCAAAGCAATACGCGTGAGTGGCAATGACTGAGGCTGGAATTTTCTCAGTCCAGACGTGCTGAACTGCTTCTGCTTCAGAAGACTATTTTGCCCTATGAATAACAGATATCATTTTTGAACTTTTTATATACTAGAACTTAAAAGAGCATACTAAGAATTTTTCATACATTGGCTCATTCTTCATAGCAGTTGTACAAGATACAAAATTAATGTAATCTCCATTTTAGAGATGAGGATACTAAAACACACACACACAAAAATAAGTTAAATACTTGGCTGAGGTCACTCAGCTGGCAAGTGATGGAGCTAAAAGTTGAATCCAGGCAATCTAAAGCCAGAACCCACCCTCCTAATTGCCCAGGTGTCTGAGTGTCAGTCACCAATTTCTGGGACTTGGTTTCTTGGAGGCGGTCTAAAATGATCACAAGCTCCTCTAATGAGATAGCTCTGCAGATAAGGAGGAAGGATCTGAAATCTGGGGAGCCTGACTATGGGTCAAACCTAAGAAAGTGAAGTGAACAAGATTACTAAAAAGCTTCCTATTGCATCCTGGACAATGGGATCCTCTCCGGTTTTAAGGGGGGCTCCACTGGTTTCCCTGCTTAGTGAGAAGAACAAAAGAGCTATCCAATCAGAGAATATTGGGAGGGGGCAGTGTCTCAGTGTATCAGAGCAGGGGTGAAGGGGCAGTTCCCAAATGCAAGGTCTCACTGATCAAGGAAGATAAAATCAGACCTTTCACAGCAAGAGAGAGTAAATGGTTATACTGAGAGAGAGCTGAGGTCTCAACAAAATGATGACTCCTTAAGGTTTACAGGACTGTGACTCCATTCAAATGCATGTTTCAGCTTCTTTTTAAAGCAGCATTTTTTTTACATTTATTAATATGATTATAAATAAGGCCCACTTTCTCCTTCCCTGATGAATATCACAAAATTTTCTCTCTCCTTCCTAAGTGTTAAGAGACTCTCTTCTCCTTACTTAAGAGTCCCAAGGCTACAACTTCCCTACTGACCAGAGGATCTCAGGTTGTCCTTTTGAGGATAAAAGAAACCTTATAATCTTGGTGTGTTAATGAATTGGGGTGTGGTGGTCCTCTGACTACTGGTTAGTGAGCATTTCTCCTCCCTTACTGCCATGCAGTTGTCGGAAATAACAAAGATTTATTTTTAAGTTTTGTGTCTGTGGTCTTTTTATCATACCAATTGGACATCAGCTTGGCAGAATCTGGAGCAACGCAGAACCTGATAGTGGCGGACGTAGGCTATGGAATGTCCTCTTTACATTGTTTCTACCACCCAGGATGCCATAGTTAAGTTCTGCCCCTAAGCTGTTTTCAGATCAGAAAGACTTGATTTTTCTGGCAGGGATCATAAACTGGAGGTGTCTGTCCAGAATCTATGTCAGCTCTCTCTGCTTCTTGTCTCTTTCCTAACTCTTAAAAATGTGGCAACTGTTTTTGTCTGTAGGGTAAAGTGACTTTCTGTAGAAACTCTTCAATCCAAGAGTCAAGAAGGAAGGTCTACTCTGAGCTCATTTTGTTTTAAAGCAACATGGAGCAAGGAGAACCCTAGTGGCCAGAATGTATTTTCTACACATCTTTCTTCGTTAAAAGGAACTCTGGCTCCTTGGAGGAGTGGCTGATTCCGGAGACTACCAGGTTCATATCAAAAGAATTCGGAAGCCTTCTAGAACAAGCTTTCATGGCCAAGAATGGTCAATTTGAGCATCACTAAGAATAATAATTTCAACATTAAAACATACCAAATGTATTTAAGCCTTGTATTTAAAATGATACTTTTAAAACATCCAACTAATTGGTCACTTTTGGTAGGTGCTAGTGAACTGATTCATTAAGTTTGAAAACTGGTAAATAGGGCAAAGAATTAATCATTACTCCTGTATTTCCTATCTACACTGTACTGCAGGGTAACCAATACTTGATAAGCCAAGTTTCTTTTTACAGAATTACACATAGAAAGAAGGAACAATATGATTAGAATATCACCATCTTGCAATCTCTAATGAATTAACAGGTTTAGTCAATGATCATCAGTGGCTGCTAACATCACAAAAAACACAATTGGACTTTATGTACCACCTGATAGAAGTACACACAGCACCACTCATAAAATTGTCTTAGAAATTAAAAAGCCCGTGTAAATCCGGTTAATCACTAGATCTAATTTTTTGTCCAATTTAAAGGACAGAAGAACATGTTAAATGACAAGACTGGGATGCAAAATCCAGTGGACAGTGGAAACCATGGGAAATACAACCCAGTTTCTTCAACAACAACAACAACACACACACACACACAAAACTACAAGGGAAAAAAAGAGAGAGAGATACGTGGGTGTGTTAATCAATGTTCTCCAGAGAAACAGAACCAACAGGATTGATAGAGAGACAGAAAGATAGATAGATAGATCGATTGATCTAGAGAAGAGTGAATTATTATAAAGAATTGGCTTACATGAATATGGTGACTGACAAGTCCTCAGATCTGCCGTCAGCAAACTGGAGACCCAGGAGAGCTGATGGTACAGTTCTAGTCCAGAGGCCAGCAGGCTCTAGACCCAGGAGAAGCTGAAGCTTCAATTCGAATCCAAAGGCAGGGAGAAAAAATGATGTTTCAGCTTGAAGGCAGTCAGGCAGAAGGAATTCCTCCTTATTTAGCAGAGGGTCAGCCTTTTGTATTCAGACCTTCAACTGATTGGATGAGGCCCACTCCCATTAAGGAAAGCAATCTGCTCTATCCAGTCTATTGATTTAAATATTAAACTCATCCAAAAAAAATTAAAAACCTAACTGTCACAGAAACAACCAAAATAATATTTGACCAAATGTCTGGGAACCCATTAAAAAAATAAATTAAAAGAAAAATCAGTGGATGTTAAAAAAAAATGGGTAATGGTTGATAGGGAGCTTTATAATGAAGGGATCAAGCTTTCAGTGTGCTGGAAGCCACTTACCAATGTTGTCCATCAAAATGGAATAATGGGACATAATGCACATCCTGATATGATGGATTACGAAGTACATACTACCACCTATGATGTATTCTTGCCAAAAGGACCCTATCAAGTAGTTAGTTCTAATTTCCATCATACAGAACACTTAGAAGCTAGAGAAACAAGTTAAACCACTCATTGAGGAAGCAACTATCCAAATCTTTTTGTTGAACATCCCACAGCACACCTAACAATTTCTTCATCAAATCAATGGTGTAAACGAGTTGGGGAGAGAGGGGAGGAGCATTGTTCTGGATTAAAAATGCTGGAGAGACATAATACCCAAATGTAATATAGTGACCATTGTTTGGGAACAAACTATAAAAAAATATTTGGTAGACAATCAGAGAAATATGAATAAGGAATGGGTATTAGATAACGTTAAGGAATAATTTTTTATTTTGTTAGCTATTAAAGAAAAATCATTATTTTATAAGATGGATTTTGAATTATTTAGGGGTGAAATGATACGATGCCTGAGTTTTGTTTTAAAATATTCTAGACAGAAAAAAAAATGCTTGTTGATAAAAGGTTGTTGAAACTGAGTGAAGAGTACATTCTAATATCCCTCATTTTTTCTATTTCTGCATAATCTTGGAAATTTCCAAAATGAAAACAAACTGAAACATTATGTGCCCATTCTCCATAATTTGGAATTGATTTGGAAAGTTTGAGCCCAAATTGTATTTTCTCTTAATAGATCCAGGGGTCATACTGGACTTCTGTCCTCTGCTTTTCTTGAAGCTGACCCTCTATTAGACTTTAGGTTTTATGATTACTCCTCCTGGCACTAGCCCAGAGATCTAGACACAACAACTGATGTTTATTAAGTGGACATTTTCTTTTTCTTTGAACTTCCAGAGAGAATTCTCTCTCCTCATCTTCAATTTCTCCCTCTCTAATGGATTCTTCTCACCAGCATTTAAGTCTATTAACAGCTTAAAAACTATCCTCTAAAATTAATTAATTAATTAAATAAGAACAATCCTCCTGGGACCAGAGCTTCTTCAGCTTTCATGTACATAAGAGTCACCTGGGCATCTTGTGAAGCAGCAGATTCAAGTTCAGTATATTTGAAATAGGCCCAAGATTCTGTGTTTCTAAGAAGGAGATGAGATGCTGATGTTGCAAATCCTTGAACCAAACTTTGAGGAGAAGAAGCCTAGATCTCATTTCTAACTCTACCTACTGCTTTATTTTCTTCCTTCCCTTTGGAGCCAAACACTCATCTCTATTTCCTTATTTTCCATTCCTGCTTCAGTCCACTCCCCATCACCTGAACAAAACAGTTCCCGCTGAGTGCCACACTACAAATCAGATGTGTATTGTCTGTCAATCTTCATCGTACTGGACCTCTCAGGAGCATCTGTTGTGGATACTCTGAAGTCATTCTCTTCCCCTGATACTGCCACTCTCCTGACTGTCTTCCACTCTCTCAATCAGGGTTTATTCTTCTTTGCCAAATCATCTTTACATATTGGAAATAAATTATTAACACTCAGTCCTGGTTTCCTTTTCTTCTCATTTTGCTGTTTTTTGTCTCTGTCTCTCTCTCTTTTCTTCCCATCTCATAATACCTTATCTTCAATTATTCACATTTCTTTAATGATTTATATGCTGACATCCCAAATTTATATTTCTAGCTCAGACCTCTCTGGTAGTTTTAAAACATGTCTGTCAGTTCTTTGACATGCCTTCTATCAAAGTTGGAGTCTAATTCCCCTTGGCTTAAGTATCGCCTGGCCTTACGACTTTTACCAAAGAGAAAGTGTGTAATAGAATATGTTGGCCGTGACACTGCATAACTTCTGAATTTAAGTTAGAGTAGGTGATATAACTTCCTAAAGGCTGCATGCTTTAGAGTCCTGAACCACTGCACGAGAATTCTGGTACCCTGAAGCTTCCTGGGAAGATGATGAAAAGAAACTCTGGTCACTTCTTTGGACCTTCATTTTCTTGGGAAGATTCTCATGTACGTGTAAAATTCTACTAAAACGTATATGCTTTTCTCTTAGTAAACTGTCTTATATCAGTTTAATTCTTAGGCCAAGCTGGAGATTCTAAGAGACTAGAGGAGAAATTTTTTCTCCCCTCTCTCAGGGGTAATTAGGTTTATGTATTTTATTTTTAATGAAGGTACTGGGGATTGAACCCAGGACCTTGTGCATGCTGAGCACTCACTCTACCACTGAGCTATACCCACCCTCCCAGAACCAAGTGTTAAAATAATTATCTCTGATGAAAGTGGAAGAACCATTAAACTCTGACATGAGTTGTTAGTGAAAGTAATTTTTATTTTCCTTTAAAGGACATTTAAAGAATTAGGTTCACAAACATTTATGAATCTAAGTAGTAAAGACAGTCACTTCTAAAGCTAGGATGATGTTATGGTAGCTCACAGAGAAAAAAGTGACAATGAGTGTGTATATGTCCATGTATGACTGAAAAATTGTGCTGAACACTGGAATTTGACACAACATTGTAAAATGATTATAAATCAATAAAAATGTTAAAAAAATAAAGCTAGGATGAAGGTCTGAATGGCCCATTGTCTGTGAAGAATCTAATTTTAAGGACAGATATAGGCCTGAATTAGAAATATTTGCACCCAAAGCAATGTTTCTGTATATACTCCTCACCTGCTCATTCCTACCAAGAAATAAATGGATACATTTTCTTTGGACTTTATATCTCTTGGCCTTGACTGGCACTAAGGATGGAAAGAGTGAGAGGAATTAAGAGAATCTTTGTCAGAGTAAAGGAAAGAGGGAAGAGCAGAGAGGGGAAAGAAGGACTAGAAATGCCCCAAATCTGCTCCCCAAGACAGGAGGAAACAGAGAGGAAATGACAGACATGTTAAGAGAGGTTATATCTGGGATGAGGTCGTACGGAATCTTCTTTGGGAGTCTTCCATCAGCACACTTCTATCTCAGAAAAAAGAGCTGTTTGCCTTGTCTTGAGAAGAACATTGGTCACAAATGTAAATAAATTTTAAAATGCCATCACAGTGTAACATCTAAATATATAGTTTTATACAGCTCCATGTTAGGATGTGCTAAACCAAAGAATAAATTTCTGAGAAGGAAATACAATAATTAGTGTTTGTGAGAGAGGTGGGGGTGGGCAGAGAGAGAGAAAGTAATCCTTCAGAAATTCTTCTAGAATAAAAGCAAAGAAAGAAAGAAAAGAAAAACCATGTTCAATGTCATCTATACTGCAACATATTGGAACATAAAATAAATCAGTATCTCTGTCTCTAGATATTTTAACACAATAAATAACTCACCTAAGGCAATGCATTTTTAGTAAAAAAAAAAAAAAGGCCCAAACTGAAGCACCAAAGTAATTCAGAATGAACATAAACAGCTTCTGATATTAGGATCATTGAGTGTGATGTGTTTTGAGAAAACAGCTCTCTCTGCTTTTGACAAATACCACATCTGAGATGACATCTGAATAATTAATACATTTAGCCCTGATAATACATTTTCAGAAGGAATGTGTTACCCTGGATACAAATTTTCAAATAGCAAACAGCACTTCTTGTTGTCAGTTCCCATTATGTGTCTTTTATCACCAATTTAGCCAACTGCCGCTATGCAGGCAAAAGCAAACATGTAACAGATGTTCCTAGAACTTAAAGCATGAGGCATTTTCAAACATGGCTAGCTGCACTGCTTAAGGAGGAGAGGTGTCTGTGCTGGAAGATGAGTTTACCTATTAAGAGTAGTTGATAAAGGAATAAAATCTACCACCTGCTAGTTATGTGATGTTAGGCTAAGTTACTTAACTTTCCAAGCCTCAGTATTGTCATCTATAAAATGAGAAATCATCTGTATTAGATAGTTGTTACAATTAAACAAGCTAATCCATGTAAACCCTTAACAACAAACATACTTGGCACCAGGTAAATGTTCAATAGATGTTAGCTATTTATTATTTCATTTTTATTGAAGAGATTTAGAAAGCAAGGAAATGATTTGAAGTAAGCAAGTTGGTTTGGTGCAGTGATTTTCACACTGTGTTCTACAGAGCTTCTGCTTGGTGGCAAAAACAAACAAACAAAAAACCACTGTGTGAGTGTAGCTATAAAACTCTCATCTCAGCTTGAAGCAGAGAAGTTCAACTTTTATCCTTTGTATATTGAAGTTCTGTGTAAAATTTCAATAAAAAATAAATACTACTATTTTACAGTAATTTAAAATAACTGATAATGGGTAGCGCCTCTGACTGCAAATCACTTGGACATGTGGAAATGTGGCTGGAGGCCACCCTCTCTGTGTGGTGAGAAGCAGCTCAGTCTCACAAACGCTACTGAAAAGGAAGCTGCAGGTACAGGTTGAAGGTAGCACAGGAGAGCAAGAACAACCAGCGGACTAAGAAAATCACTTCTCTTCAGGGAAACCATGTTCTCACAGTCTCCCTCTCAGGTATTATGTAAGAAACCACCTCCAGTAGATAAATAATCAACTCCTTTACATTAACGTGTTTAAGTCCTGTCACTCTAGGGTTGGATGTACGCTTAGAGGTCGTATGTTCTAACTGCTCATCCAGGTACATGGAAAGATTGATAGCAGTTTAACTATTAGCATTTCAGACCTTTCAACTGGACTATAGAGTACATCTACTATGTAAGTTAAGCACCTGTTTGTTAGTCTGGGGCAGAGATCTCAGTCCCCTGAAACCTCACCTCTGGGTTTGGGTTATGGGTTCTGCCTGAATTGTTTCACATTGATGGAGATATTTTGCCAGGAGCTTTGGGCCATGTCAAAATGGAGGATCTCAAATCCTCCAAAGTTGTTCCAAGGAAGGAGGGTCAAGTAGAGTAGGGTGACCAACTGCCTTGGTTTGCCTGGGACTGAGAGGGCATCAGGACTGTCTCTCTAGGTGGGACTGAAATCATCTAAAAGCGTACTCATGATATGTCTGGTGGTTGGTGCTGACTATTGGCTGGGAATTTAGCTGAAGTCATCAGCTGGAATACCTTCACATGAACTCTCCATGTGGCTGCCAGAGCATCCTCGCAGCATGACAACTAGGTTCCAAGAACAAGCGTCCTGAGAGAACCAGGTAGAGTTGTGTCACCTTTTATGGCCTAGCCTCAGAAGTCACATCGCATCATCCAGTCACTCAGATTCAGTGGGAAGAAAGGAAAATTATTCTCTCAGATCCTTCTCGCAATCTTTTGCATCTAATAAGTACATTTCTATCCTGTGGGTTTTAGGGTTTTCCCCCTCTTTGGTTTTTGGAATTTTATGGGCTGAAATTCCTAAATGGTGGCAAAGACCGAGAGCAATGTGGCTGGAAGTTCATCTATTCATACAATTCAGGTGAACTTTATAACTTTGGATGACTTTGTATGAATGCATAGTGGGAGCTGGCTACTGATGTGGTAAAGAGACAATCATCTTAGGAGTCAGAAATTCTGTCTCCTTCTGCTGGCATCTCCACTGACTCATCTTGTGACGTCTTGTGACATTGTGTCTCAAGTGCCTCATTTTTTTAAATTATTTTTATTGAGTTACAGTCATTTTATAATGTTGTGTCAAATTCCAGTATAGAGCACAATTTTTCAGTTATACATGAACATACATATTCATTGTCACATTTTTTTGTCACTGTGAGCTACCACAAGATCTTGTATATATTTCCCTGTGCTATACAGTATAATCTTGTGTATCTATTCTACATATGCCTGTCAGTGTCTACAAATTTTGAACTCCCAGTTTATCCCTTCCCATCCCCCACCTTGGCAACTACAAGTTTATATTCTATGTCTATAAGTCTGTTTCTGTTTTGTATTTATGTTCTTTTTTTTTTTTTTAGATTCCACATATGAGCAATCTCATATGGTATTTTTCTTTCTCTTTCTGGCTCACTTCACTTAGAATGACATTCTCCAGGAACATCCATGTTGTTGCAAATGGCATTATGTTGTCTTTTTATGGCTGAATAGTATTCTATTCTATAAATACACCACCTCTTCTTTATCCAGTCATCTGTTGATGGACATTTAGGCTATTTCCATGTCTTGGCTATTGCAAATAGTGCTGCTATGAACATTGGGGTGCAGGTGTCTTTTTGAAGTAGGGTTCCTTCTGGATATATGCCCAGGAGCAGATGACTGGGTCATATGGTAAGTCTATTCCTAGTCTTTTGAGGAATCTCCATACTGTTTTCCACAGTGGCTGCACCAAACTGCATTCCCACCAGCAGTGTAGGAGGGTTCCCTTTTCTCCACAGCCTCTCCAGCATTTGTCATTTGTGGACTTTTGAATGATGGCCATTCTGACTGGTGTGAGGTGATACCTCACTGTAGTTTTCATTTGCATTTCTCTGATAATTAGTGATATGGAGCATTTTTTCATGTGCCTATTGATCATTTGTATGTCTTCCTTGGAGAATTGCTTGTTTAGGTCTTCTGCCCATTTTTGGATTGGGCTTTTTTTTTTTCTTATTAAGTTGTATGGGCTGCTTATATATTCTGGAGATCAAGCCTTTGTCTGTTTCATTAGCAAAAATTTTCTCCCATTCTGTAGGTTGTCGTTTTGTTTTACTTATGGTTTCCTTTGCTGTGCAGAAGCTTGTACGTTTAACTAGGTCCAATTTGTTTATTCTTGCTTTTATTTCTATTGCTTGGGTAGACTGCCCTAGGAGAACATTTTTGAGATGTATGTGAGATAATGTTTTGCCTATGTTTCCTTCTAGGAGCTTTATTGTATCTTGTCTTATGTTCAAGCCTTTGATCCATATTGAGTTTATTTTTGTGTATGGTGTAAGGGAGTGTTCTAGCTTCATTGATTTACATACTGCTGTCCAGTTTTCCCAACACCATTTGCTGAAGAGACTGTCTTTATTCTATTGTATATTCTTGCCTCCTTTGTCAAAGATTAGTTGACCAAAATTTTGTGGGTTCATTTCTGGGCTCTCTATTCTGTTCCATTGGTCCATATGTCTGTTTTGGTACCAATACCATGCTGTCTTGATTACTGTAGCTCTGTAATATTATCTGAAGTCTGGGAGAGTTATTCCTCCAGCCTCTCTTTCTTCAGTAATGCTTTGGCAATTCTAGGTCTTTTATAGCTCCATACAAATTTTATTATGATCTGTTCTAGTTCTGTGAAATATGTCCTGGGTAATTTGATAGGGATTGCATTTAATCTGTAGATTGCCTTGGGCAGTGTGACCATTTTAACAATATTGATTCTTCCAGTCCGGGAGCATGGGATATCTTTCCATTTTTTTAAGTCTTCTTTAATTTCCTTCATCAGTGTTTTATAGTTTTTCATGTATAAGTCTTTCACCTCCTTGGTTAGATTTATTCCTAGGTATTTTATTACCTTGGGTGCTATTTTAAAGGGGATTGTTTCTTTACTTTCTTTCTCTGTTGATTCATCGTTAGTGTAAAGAAATGCAAGTGATTTTTGAATGTTAATCTTGTAACCTGCTACCTTACTGAATTCTTTGATTATTTCTAGTAGTTTTTGTGTGGACCTTTTAGGGTTTTCTATATATAGTATCATGTCATCTGCATATGATGACATTTTTACCTTTTCTATTCCAATTTGGATCCCTTTTATTTTTCTCTCTTGCCTGATTGCTGTGGCTAGGACTTCCAAGACTATGTTGAATAGAAGTGGTGATAGGGGGCAGCCTTGTCTTGTCCCAGATTTTAGTGGGAAGCTTTTGAGTTTTTCACCGTTGAGTACTATGCTGGCTGTAGGTTTGTCATATATAGCTTTTATTACGTTGAGATATGCTCTCTCTATACCCACTTTGGTGAGAGTTTTTATCATAAATGGGTGTTGAATTTTATCAGATGCTTTTTCTGCATCAATTGAGATGATTATGTGGTTTTTGTCCTTTCTCTTGTTGATGTGATGTATTACACTGATTGATTTGCGTTTGTTGAACCACCCTTATGTCCCTGGGATGAACCCCACTTGATCATGATGTATAATCTTTCTTATGTGCTGTTGGATTCTATTTGCTAATATTTTGGTAAGGATTTTTGCATCTATGTTCATCAGTGATATTGGTCTGTAATTCTCTTTTTTGGTGGTGTCTTTGCCTGGTTTTGGTATCAGGGTGATCAAGTGCCTCATTTCTGAAATAAAAGTGATAGCAACACTTGACCCAGTCACTTGAAAACTGTAGGAATCAAATACGGGAAGCATGAGAAACTGCCATGGAAACATAAGGCTTTGCCATACTCTATGAATGTGTCAAGTTTAGCATCTGCTGTCTTCAGGAGGACTAAGTATAGAAGGAAAGGCAGGAACAGTCTTGTATGGGAATGCAATACAGAAGATTTTTGAAGCCCTGTCAGATCTGTAATTAAGACCTTGAACCAACCAATTGCTTATGCCTGACTTATTGAATTAAAAGATTTTTATCAAAATGAGGGCCAACTAACAATTAGATGACAAAGCTGTGTTTAATATATTAATACAGCAAAACTATAGGTACACAGAGGCCCAACTATACTTATTCTTTTTTGAACATAACACAGAAAAAGCATACTTCCTATGTTTTTATACAGTGCAAAGCTTAGCAAACTTTTAAATTTATTCTCATCTTATTTAACCAAAGTTCCACTCTGCTGAAATTCATGATGCAGAATATGGGCCGTATTGTAGAAAAGGCTATACTGAGAAACTCAGACTTGAAAGGTAATGATCACAAGATGCTGTGGAAAATGACTGTAAAGAACTGAATGAAAAATCAGTAACACTAAAAAAGAAGTTAAATCTCCCAAATTAATAATGAGTCTGGTGCCAGAAAGCAAAAGAAAAATACCATACAGTATCACTTGTATGTGGAATCTTAGAAAAAAAAGGACACTATGAACTCATCTACAAAACAGAAACAGACTCACAGACATAGTAATCTTATGGTTACCAGGGAAAGGGGGTGAGAAGGGATAAATTTGGAAGTTTGAGATTTGCAAATGTTAGCCACTATATATATATATATAAATAGATGGAAAAAAACAAGTTTCTTCTGTGTAGCATAGGGAACTATATTCAGTATCTTGTAATTACCTGTAATGAAAAAGAATATGAAAACGAATATATGTATATATATGCAAGACTGGGACACTGTACTGTACACCAGAAATTGACACATTATAACTGACTCTACTTCAATTAAGAAAAAAATGAGTCTGGTAAAGAAGTCACAGATTGAAGGGGTAATGATAACCACATTGATGGATAATGAATTTGACTTCATTTCTGTTCCTACGACAGCAAGTTTATGAACAGCTCGCAGAGGTATGAAAAGCAATTTGAAATATAGCTATCCCTTGGGTTTGGAAAGTTTGCTTTATGCCACTTTGTACCGGTTTTTGCTAACTGAGAGAAATCCGGATAATTTCTGCTTTTACCAAAAAAAAAAAAAGGCAAAAAGTGAAAATAGCATTCAGCGTTTGCCTTGAAGCAAGCAGTTATGGAGGCAGCATGCACCTCAAGCAGCGACAGTAGCACCACCAAGCTCCTTCCTGGGAGTTTACACTCAGCATCTCAGCATCAATCTGCCATAGCTTTGACCTGTGTCTGTGAGCATCCTTGCTTTCCCTCAATTTATTTTGTGCACCCGTTAGCAAGAGAGATGAACTAAGGTAACTGTTTCTTCACCATTTCAATTTAGGAAAGGCTTCATAGCAATGCTCTACTTTTGGATAGTGGGGAAGACCTGTTCAGGGTAAATCAATGCTTGTTTTGTGATTGCTGTGCTAAGGAAATTGCCTACCCAGGAAGAGAGATGCTCTGGGTCTCAGCTTCCAGGATGGGCTTTGAGACCTTCTCATCTGGCTTTTCTCCCAGAATTGCCTCAATCCCCCCGAGGTTTCATTATCACTTTTTTTTTTAATTACATTTTTGTTTGTCTTTCTTTGGAGGGGGGGAGATAATCGGGTTACTTACTTATTTATTTGTTTGTTTAATGGAGGTACTGGGGATTGAACCCAGGACCTCGTGAATGCTAAGCATGCACTCTACCATTGAGCTATACCCTCCCCCTGCCAAGGTTTCAGATTATCACCTTCTCATGGATGTGCCTCTCTTTATCACTAACTTCATCCACTCTGCGAGCTCCAGATTCATGTCACAGATGGCTTACTGATTACAGGGTGACAATCTGTCCCATTTTGCCCAGGAATGAGGGTATCTCCAGGATGTGGACTTTTAGTGCTAAAATTAGGCAAGACCCAAGCAAACTGGGACAAGTTGGTGACCTTAATAATAGATAACTCTACCTGGTCACCTGTGAGGCACCTTATACTCAACATATCCAAAATTCATTGAGCATCTTCCTTTTCAATGTGATTCCTCCCACTATTCCTTCTGGCAGTGGGCAGCACCATTGTCCACACTGACTACCATGTTAGAAACCTTGGAGTTATCACAAATCTCTCTCATTTATCTCCCACACCAAATCAGTTGAGTCCTCTCTATGGCTCTTTTATTGGTTTAACTTCATCATCTTTTGCATGGATTATTGCACAGAATGGAATAGAATAAAAAAAAAGATATCTTAAGTATGTTTAAGTACTTGGCAACATTGGTGAAACATTAACTAATCACAAACTACTCAGTGCCCAAATGTTTTGTGTTGGGCAGTGTGTTCAAAGATCCCATTCATGGCAAATGCAATGAGATCTGAGGTCTAGTGCCAGGTCAACATAAGCTATAAAGTCAAAGACATTCCAGAAGGCCCTTTCTGGCCTAAATGAGGATGTTGGGGGTCCCATGAGCCAAAGTTCTATGGAGGAACAAAAGGATTTGTCAAGCAGGTGCTTATCAAAGTAAAGCTCAGAGCAAATCTAATAAAGACAGAAGTACTAGATGTTGTCTATTGCAACCCAGCCCCCTATTTTCTGAATTTTTTGCATCTCTGACATAAAGAAGTGAAGTCTTGGGTAAATCTATAATAACAGGGTCAACTGAATTTATTTCTTAAAGAAATCAGAACAGACCTGACCTTGCTAACAAGGTCACCCCCAAGTCATTGAAGCGGTGACTAGAGACCAGATAACAGTTAGGCAACAGGGTTGACTCATGAGAAAAGCATCTGTTTTGTGATTTTGAGGCCTCTAACAACTTCCTGCATGGAGATTCACTTCCCAAGGTGTGGGACTGGAATGACAATATGTTGTCCTGATACTACATTTAAGTTTCTATAAAGTCCAAGATCTCAGCCTAAATATACTGCTGCCGCATCCAGACTCTGAACAACCTGACCCTGAATTCTGTCCCATGACCAACCTCAATGCCTACTATTCCTGCAAGCATAGAGGAATGTTCAGCTATGTCTAAATCACCTGCCCAGCACTTAACCCATACTGCCTTTTTATGCCTCCATATTTTTTGCTCATATATTGCTCATATATTGCTTCTACTCGGATCCCCCTTACCGACCGGGCATGCAGGAAACCTCACCTTGCTTGAAATTTATCACAAATGTCTTCTGCTCTCTGAAATCTTTAGTAAATTCTTTTCTAATTCCTCCAGGCAGATTGGCTTTCTCACACAGAACTTGATACAGATTCTTATGACAATTGTTGTTTTTAATTTTGTCTTATTGTTAGTTTTCATGTCTGTCTCCTTTGGTAACTCCTTCAAGGCCAAAGCTTGGTCATATCCATTGTTTGGGTCATTTCATTCCTTTCCTGTAGGCGCCCTTAACCCCTCATAGCTTTGTCCTTCTGCAATACCAGCCTTCCTGTGTCTTGTCCTGCCTGCTCCCAACACCCACACCAGAACTTTTCAAGGAATTTGTTCCCTTCTTATCCAGGTCTTATGCTTTACTAGCTACTACCCTCCATACACTTAGAGTGAGGGAAGAGTAAGGGTAACTCCATCACTCCAGGGCAGAATGCTGGCATGAAGGCAGGAGCCTCCTCGGCACAGTGCACTTTCCTTTAGCACCGCTCAGCTACATGGCTCTTCCAGTTCACTGACGACTGGACCAGGTGTCTGTGGTGCTTAACACTCAGGCTTGTCTGAAACATACACTCATTTCCCTGCTTATTATAACAGACTGGATAGTTTGGGTGTGTGATGGACTCCCTCTGTTAGATGAGGCTATAAACAAGGGCAGGGATGCAACTAGAAGTGGTGGTTGGGGGTAAAAGGCCATTGTGTTACTCAGTGTGATTGCTGGGAATGGACAAAACAGTGAATGACTGGAAGAGACAAGAGCCACACCAGGCCCCACCTGCTGCATGATGCTCATTGGACTAGCCTTGTCCCTCTCTCTCTGGCAGTCTTGCAGGGTGGTCCATGAACTTTATCAAGCAGCTTGAGTTTTCTCCAGGAATAGGATAAAGGGTGGAGCCCTATGGAATGAAAATACTGTGATCTATGCCATGGCTACAGTTAAAGGAGTGTCTGGGTTGTGTAGTAAACTATAGGGCAATTCTGCCAGGGGAATCTGGATAGCCAGTTCTCCCGGCAATGGATGGAGGGAAAGCATAATCAGTTCCTACAATATACCAACCTTTTGCTTTCATTATCTTATTGAATCCTCAAAAGAGTCCAATGAACCAGTTATTACTGCTATTTCATAGATGTGGAAAGTAAAGTCGATTTATTAATTACTGTAACAGCAAATTAGTGACGGAGCCAACACTGAAATTCAGATTCGTCTAACTCCAAAATCACCATGACATAATGACACTCAATGACACCATGACACCCAAACACATATCCAAAACACAGTTCATTCATTTATTCAAAAGGTATTTATTGTGCTCCCACAGGAGGCAGGCACTTGCTGGGGATATATTAATAAGGTAAAACAAAACAAAAACATGCTTGCCTTGTGAAGTGTACAGCCTAATGGAAGAATACACAGTCATCATACAAATAAATGTAAAATTGCAGTTGTGAGTAGTACCATGAGGGAAAAGTCCATGGTGCTACAAGAGTGTGTACTAAGGATCTAACCTAACAGAGTAGACATCTATCTTCCCCTGTCCAACATTTTCCTCTTCTCCTAGAAACTGCCCTTCAATTTCTCTCTGGCAAACCACGCCTTCCCCATCCTCTGACAATGCAGTTCAGGCTGGACTCACCCCGCCACTGACTTCGTTGACAGTCACATGGCCTAGTCCTGATTAGTGAAAGTACAGGCCTTTCTCACTATTGTGCTTCACTTTATAGCATTTCCAGATATGGCATTTTTTTTTTTGTAAATTGAAGGTTTGTAGCAACCCTGCACTGTCAGATGATCAGCCTTTTCCAGGATTATTTTTAATTAGGGCACATTGTTTTTTAAGACTAATGCTATTGCACACTTAATAGACTTCAGTATGGTGTAAACATAACTTTTCCATGCACTAAGAAACCAACAAATTTATCACTTGTTTTATTGCAATATTCACTTTATTGTGGTGGTCTGGAACCAAACCCACAATATCTCTGAGGTATGCCTGGACTGCACCCCCATACCCACAGCGACTGGTTCAAGAATGCTTCATGTGACTCAGGCCAGGCCAACCAGAGTGCTACAAGGGCTTTTCCTGGAACCATTAAGAATAAGATGCACTTCTTCAATTGACCAGAGAAGCTCAAACTATGTACTTGAGGCTGCCGGTGGCCACGACATGAGGAGAACAACCTGAGACAGCAGATACAACCTAAGAATGAAGCTAACGGAGGAGGGTGGAACCAAGAAAGAGAGTCCAAGGATATTAGTTAAACACATGGACCCAGCCTTGTATCAATAAACATTTTAGGGGTGTGAGCCAGCTCAGTCCCCTCTTCCTACTTAAGCTAGTTTGATGAAGTGATTGATTTTTTTCCTTTTTTTCTTCCTTCCTTCCTCTTTCTTTCTTTCTTTCTTTCTTTCTTTCTTTCTTTCTTTCTTTCTTTCTTTCTTTCCTTCCTTCTTTCTTTCTTTCTTTCTTTCTTTTTCTTTCTTTCTTTCTTTCTTTCTTTCTTTCTTTCTTTCTTTCTTTCTTTCTTTCTTTCTTTCTTTCTTTCTTTCTTTCTTTCTTTCCTTCTTTCTTTCTTTCTTTCTTTTCTTTCTTACTTTCTTTCCCTTCTTGTCACTTGGAACTGAAAGAGTAAAGAATCCTATCTGGGCAGTCAGGGATGGCTTCCTTAAGGAACGAAGGTGATCTGAGATCTGAAGGAGAAGCAGAAGTTACTTAGGCAAGGAGAGGAGGGAAGAATGTCCCAGTCAGAGGAAATACTGAACTCTAGAGCGCTGAGTAAGGAAGGAGCATGTGATTGAAAGAGATGGTGAGAAGGCCAGGGTGGGTGGAATATGGTAAAAGTAATGCAATGAAAATGGATAAGCAGTTTCCTGTATACTATGATGAGGATTTTGATCTTTGGATTTAGAACCACAGGACACAACTGAGGGTTTTTAAGCATGGGAGGGGAGGGAAGGGTAGTGGTGATATTATCAGATATAAGTTTTTTTTTAATCACTTGGCTGTCATCCAGAGAATAGATTGAAGGATGTCAAGAGTAGACTGAAGAGTGAAGGATATCATTTCATTTTTATTCCTTCCCTCAATCCTCCTGCCACCCCTTCCCAAAAAAGAACAGATACAGTAAAACAAATTAGAATGCTACTAGTCACCTAGTGAAGGGGCAGCCTGGACTGGGGAAATAGCAGCAGAGAAGGAAAATGTATGGATTTCTTTTAAAAGGTATGAGATAGAATTTACATTTTATGGCAAGGTGAGAAAAATGTAAACATAAAATTTTTCTGTGCCTGTTTGTGTGTGTTGTGCTTCTGTATTAACCAGAACTCCTTAGGAGATAACATTCCTTCTTAATCTTGTAAGGGGCCCCGATGACCCATGACCCACTACCTGCTTTGTATCTGTAGATCTGGATTGTGTAAACTGTCTCTAATACGTCATTTAATGTACAGCCCTCTGACTCAAAAACTTATATAACTATGCTTTGACCTCTAACATAGCTTCCTGAGAGGCTGTTCCTAGAGTTATAATCTTCAGTTTGGCTCAGATAAAGTTTTCCATTTCTTTCATAGACTGATTAATTTTGTCATTGACGAACTGTTAACAAATGTGTGGGTATGGGGAAACCCATGAGGGATAGTGCAGTGATCTATCTACTGCTGGTGGCAGCCTGGATGTAGTTTCCTCAAGTGTAGAGATTTGAGGGGAAGGAGTATTAACTAGAACCAAGAGGAGAGAATCATGTGAAGTTGGCCTCCTTTAGAAAAGATGTGGCCTTCAGTGAGGAACACAACCAGTTCAAGGTCAGCTCACCGGGAGGGAGTCAGGGGAGTCAGTGCCCTGACCTTGGCTCATCCCTGTGTCCTCTTCTGGGATAACCAATGGCTGAAGCCCAGTGGAAGACAGGAACACAGTCCTTGTTCTAGGCCTCCCAGGTCTACCTGCTGGGCCATGAGAGGGGCAGAGCAGGGTGAAGAGTGGACTGAGAAGGACAATCACAGTGCCCAGCACAGGCTTCAAACCTTTTGCATGACCTCTGCTTTGAGGTTCAGTGCAATCTGAATACCATCTACCTGTCTTGCCTCTTCTCTAGTCTCTCACCTGTAAAATGGGAGTACTAGGGGATAACAGTGATCAATTCACAACTATGTAAAAATCCAACGAGTTAAGCTGTGTAGAGCGTTCAACTTGCCATAGCTCTTAGCAACAGTAAGCACTCTAAAATATTATCAGCAAGCCTTTCTGGACATATTCTCTTTTTCTTTTTTTCCTTCCCAAGTACACTAAAAACAAGATCTTTTTCCTTTTTGTTTTGTTATGCTTTGTTTTGGTTGACATCTCCACCATCCTGCACCTGAAAGAAGAGGTTCTCAATAAATGCTTGTTCAGTGAATTAACACTCACTGAGTATCTGTGCAGGCATTTACTCTGCATCATCTCAATTATTACAACAATCTATAAGGTAAGTATCATCCCCGTTTTACAGATGAAGCTAGTTGAGGCTCAGCAATGCTCAAACTTGCCCAAAGCAGATCAGAGATTCAAAGTCAGGCCTGTCTTACTCTAATACCTGTGCTGTCTACCCTATACCACTAGCCTTATGCAAGGAGAGCTTTCTACATAGAATGACCACTGGCCTGTGGCATGCCACCTCGCCACTCACTCCACTGTGAATCACAAAGGATAAGTCTCCACTTACCATAAGCCAGGTGACCACGTGTTCCTCACCTGCCAATAGGCTTTTGAGGCATAAGGTCTCTCTGAATTATCTTTGTGTCCCCACAGGTCACCCCATTGATTGGGTGCTAATTAATGTCTGTTGAATTAAATATATAATAAAAGATACGCTGTCTTCTCCCGCTCTTGCTAATGCCATTTCCAATGCACTTGGTCATTCCTGGGGGTCTGAGGAGTTCAGCCCCCAACACCCAGTCTAGAAAGGCCAGGCTTAACATTCATTAAGCAATTTCATGGCCAGGCATTGCTCTAGGTGCTTTACAGGTAATAACTCAGTTACTCATCTTGACAAGTCTGTGGGGTAAGAATTATCCTTCCCCCTATTTTTAGTTTCAGGAAACAGAAGTTCAGAAGAGTTTAGTGACTTTGTTCAAGGTCACACAGCTTGAGAGAGAGCCAGGATTTTGAATCCAAGCAGTCTGATCCAGAACCGGTACCCTTAAATGTTAATAATGAAGAGCTTACAATTTTCCAGTTGACACCCTAGCCTTTTCTGTCCCCTCCACCTCTTGTCGCTGCGAGCCCTTCCTTCCCTGGTCTTCAGCACTTCCCTGCTCACCATTAGCCTATGGGGCTGCTTTCATGTTATCTCTGCTTACTTATGGCTCACAGTTGAGAGCAAAACAAGGTGAAAGGATCTTGCCAGCATCTTTGTTGCCCACTTGCTTGACAGAGATGAGTCCTTCCCTATCTTTGTCAAGCACATTAGAGATGAAGCAACTGAAAGGGAATTCACTTAAGCTTACCTCCTCCCTGCGCCCAAAGATGTTTGTTCTAGATGCACCTGGTAACAAACCTAAACCCATACCTTTAAAGCAAAGAGCTGTTTACTGAAGACAATGGAAGAAGAGACGTAAAGCAAGCAGCACAAAAGCTAGAATGCTCTGTAAATCTTTGCTGGGCACAATGTTAATTTTATTAAAATGATCACTAACCCAAGTTATTTCATGGAACCAAAACAGTCATAAACTCAATTTTAAATTCATGATACTAATTTATGTTCTTTCACAGTTCAATAATTACTACCTATTTTCCTATCCTACTCCTACATCTTTCCTCCCTTTTATTCTTTCACTTAATTTATATTACAAAATAAACATAATTAATGTGAATTTGACATTTACACTGTCTGTACAAACAGCAGTAAATTTACAGGAAAATAGTAGCTAATTGATATGAAACCTTTTTTAGGTTGGGTTTCCCAGATAGAGACTCTGTGACAGAAATGAGCTAATTTCCTTGTTAGGGCGTGCTCTCAGGATCAACCCCTAAGGAAGGAAAGGCAGAAAGCAGAATTAGGAAATCTAGCTGAGATGCTGGCCCAACAAAGGCCTCAGCTGGCCCATGAGGTTGTTCTGCAGACTGATGGCCCTTCAGAGTTGTCCAGACTTGAGGAGAGAGAGCCTCTATGCTTCACATTTATTAGTTACTGGCTGCAGGCCAGCCCTGAAAGGACAGGTGATCTTAGGCGAGGCAGTTTTCTCAAACCCAGGCAATCACCAGAGAGGGCTGGCAGCTGAGCGCTGACTGCTCACAACACCCGTGGCAGCTGGGGGAATAAGTCCTTCGTTTCTGAAAGGGGCTCTAGGTGGTGCAAGACAGTATCCACCACAGAAACAATATAACCCATTGTCTGGTTTCCAAACTCTAAGAAAAGTCACATTGCTTCATCTCCTAAGTCATTCAAGTCCAATAAGCCTTCCTTTTTCAGCCCTATTCTGAGACCACGGCGGAAGGAACGATCATAAGACAAGACTCCTTTTAAAGCTGAATAATATATTTTGCATATATAGTACATTTTGCTTATCCATTCACCTGTCACACTTGGGTTGCTTCCATCTTTTGGCTGTTGTGAATAATGCTGCTATGTACATAGATGCACAAATATCTTTTGAGTCCCTGCTTTCAATTATTTTGGGCATTAGAAGTGGAATTGCTGAATCATATGGTAATTCTATTTTGAATTTTTTGATGAACCACCATATTGTTTTCAATAATGACTACACTTTACATTTCCACCAACAGCGATTCCAATTTCTCCACGTCCTTGTCAGCATTGGATATTTTCTGATTTTTAGATAACAGCCATTCTCATAGATGTGAAAACCTATCTCAGTGTGGTTTTGATTTACATTTTTGTAATGACTCATGATGTTGAGCATCTTTTCATGTGCTTGTTGGCCATGTAAAGATCTTTTTTGAAGAAATGACTAATCAAGTTCTTTACCCATTTTTAAATCAGATTATTTGTTTTTTCAATTATTGTTGAGTTGTAGAAGTTTTTTAAAAAATATATTCTGGAGATTATTCCCTTATAGGATCTATGATTGGCAAATATTTTATTCCAGTCCATAGGTTGCTATTTTTTTTTTTTAAAAAAGCTAAGTTTGATATATCTATTTCTATTACCTGCCTGGTCCCTTTGGGCATTTGAATTTGAATTTCTGACCCCTAGCTGATATTTTCTTGGTTGCAACATTGAACATGCCTCCCTGAAATTAACACAAGCCTCCTTTTGGATATTTTCCAAATTCTTCAGTTAATAGTTGAACAATTTCTTTGTTATATCATTTATACAAGTGGATGAACTCATCCATTACATTTTGAATCTACCTCATTTCATTTCTCATTAAGTTTAATTTGGAAAGTGTACCTTGCTATAATTCCCATGCAAATGTGATTTTAGCCTTATTGATCGTATTGTATCAGTTCTTTCTATCTTGTTCTAGTTTTCACCCACAATACTTCCATTTTAATCTTTCTCCCCAAAAAAGAAAGAGAGAATTTTCAAACCTGCAATTTCAGTGACACCTGATAAATGCTTGGTTAAATGTATTATAAAATGCATTATAAATATATTTCCATATTTTTAAATTATAAGCCACTAATTCTTTTGGAAGCAAAGTTAAGTGCATGATGGGAAACTGAGGCCATGAGCTAACAGACATGTGATATACTTTTGATGCTATCATTTCTTCTTTAAAAAAATGTTCCTGTGTTCTGTTCTGTTCCATGGAAGGCAAAGGCACAAACAACTCACAAAGCACCTAGCCAAAATAGGTCATAAGGCCAGTACAAATTCAAGGGGAGAGGAAATAAGACTCCACCTCTTGATAGGAGGAGTGGTAAGCACCTCCAGGGATGGGAGGAATTTTGGCTGTCTTTGCAGGCAATCTACCACAAAGATTATATGAGATAATGTTTATATAGTGCTGAGGACAGGGCCTGGCAGACAGTAGGCTCTTCATAATGCATTGGATAAAAGCAGATTTCTGAAAAACAAAACAAATTTCTGGTATTATATAGCTTGTGTTCAAATCCTGACTCTGCCACATACTAGTGGTTTGATGAGGAATAGTTTTTAAATTTTTGTCTCAGTTTTTCATCTATAAAATGATTATGATGATTATACCCACCTTACAGTTATTGTAAAGAGTAAATGAAATACTACATGTAAAATGTTTAGCAGAGTTGATTTAAAAAGGAAAATATCCTTCAGACTTATTGTGGTACATATATAAGGTATGGTTCTAGGTTAATTTTCTCTAGGTTATCATCTAGTTGTCTTATGAAATCATCCTTTCCTCTGCCTTTGTTTCATTTTTATTCTATATTAAATTATGGTATGTAATAATGTTTTATTTCTAAGTTTCTATTCAGTTACATGATCTATTTTGTGCCATTAAATAAATTACTGTTGTATCATTATGTGCTTTAGCATCTTGAAAATTACTTGTCTCCTCTTTGCTCTTCTTTTTGAAGCTAGACGTGCACCTGGGGCTGGCTGATCCAAAATCACTCACAGCTGGGATAGCCAAAATGCCTAGGGGCTGGTTGGGCCTTGAAGCTATTCTTTGATACTTTGACCTGTTTAGTACACTCTAGTGAACTTTCCATCAGCTTTATCTAGTGCTAAGAAAAATCCTATTGATGTTTTGACTGGAATGATGTTAAGTTATAAATTCACTTGGACAGAATAACATTCTTGTGCTATTCGTTTTGTTTTCTTTTTTCCCCTTCCAAAACCCTCTAATTCATATCATCGTTAAATATGCAGTAATGCGGTTGTTTCTAAATGTGTTTGTATTTTAATTATCTATTACTTTAATCATAATATTTGCAAGGTGATTAATGCTGGATAAGCATAAACTGTTTTCATTTATTCGTTTTTTTCCTTTCATATTAGACCTCAGCTACAGAAAATTTAGTTAATCATTCCTCTCAATTCATTGTTTAACATCAAGTCCAGCTATGCAATGCCTATTACTGGTTTATTTTAGTTTCTTTTAACCTCAGTTCAAATCCAGTTTTCCTTTCCTTATTCTAATGTGTTTGATACAGGTTATAAAATATATATGTTCTTGTAAAATACATACTTTTGTATTGCATGTCTCTGTGTTTTAATTTACATCAATGATATGTGTTATGTATTCTGTTCTATTTCTTCTTTCCTCCTCAGTATTAAGTTTTTATGTTTTTATGATCTATCCATATTGCTGTGGGTGTGTGTGTGTGTGGGTGTGTGTGTGTATATAGCTTCTACATGCAGAGCATTTCACATCCACCACGTTTATGTACCCATTCGCTAGCATTCCTCTGGCTCACCACTAACATAAACACTGCAGTGAATATCCTTGTGTAACTCTCCTTCAGATCCCTGCAAGAATTTCTCTGGTATTTGTATACCCTGAGATAACTGAGGCTGAAGCATGCACTAATTTATGTTCACTGAGTTCTGCCAGATGCTTTCCAGAATACCTGTACCAGTTTGCACTTCTTCCTCATAACCTTGCCAAACTGATATGTATCATCCTTTCCAGTTTTTGCCAATTTGATGAGTGTAAAATGGTGTATCATTTTTGCTTTAAATTTTTTTAACCTGCTTACTAGTGAGGTTGAGTATCTTTTCATTATTTGTTAGCCCTTTGGGCTTCCCTTGCTTCAACTTGCCTATTCATATCTTTTATCTCTTTTTCTATTCAGTTTCCAATTTTATTCCTGCTGATTTTCAGGAAATCTTTGTATAGTCTAGTTTTAATGCCCTGTAGATTTTAGTCATTGCTAATATCTTCTCCTAGTCAGTCATCTATCTCCTAAGTTTGTACTTCATTAAATAGGAATCCTTAAATTTTTTGAGGTTATAATAGTTTTTTTTTGGTCTCATGTTTGTATTTTTCGGTCTTGCTTAAATATTTTCCCCTGGTTCATAAAGATAGTCCCTGAATCTTCTATTCCCTTAGTAGGTTGTAAAACCCATTTTGAGTCCCCTTAGCATGTAGTAAAAAAATTCAGGATCAAGCTCGATTTTTCTCTGTATAGTGATCTGGTTTTCTCATGCTACCTAAGAAACAATCTATCCTTTCCACGTTGTTTTGTGATGCCACCTTTGTCAAATATCAAATTTCCCTATATTTCTAAGACCCCTATTCTGTTACATTGGTCCGTTTGTCTTCCTACATGAGCTCTATACTATCGTTATCAGACATTTTCAGTGAAATTATATTACCATTACATTTTCTTTATCCTTGTTGTAATAGGTATAATTTATTTTGTGGAAGGGGAAGTACATAGTGATTAGCACAACTTCTTTAAGAGTGATAGCAGTAAGTTTTATTTAATCACAGTTGTTTCCCTAAAAGGAAAAAATACTACTTATACCATAGGTGTCAGAGCATCTTCAGATCCATATCAAGCAGCTAGGATGTTTACTTAAGTCCTTTTCATGTGGATTTTTCAAGTTTGGGGTTTCTTCCATACGTTTTCTTCAGGCCCCACAACACAGGTGCCAGGAATATGGGCAAGTTTTATCAGGTCCTCTCGTATAATCTGCAGATACTGAAGGCCAACTGTAGTACACCATTTTATATAATGGACTTGAGCATGACCAGATTTTAATATCCACAGGGGGTCCTGGAACCAATACCCCTTGAATACCAAGAGAAGACTATAACTGTGTGGAGTTGGTTGACTATCTTAGCCATTAGCCCCGTTTGGAGGGGGTCTTGTCTCTACTCTTCCTCTCCTTTGATTTGTTTTGGATAGAATTCTTAGTATGCCTCAATTCCCTACAAATGGAATTCCTCTAAGTTTGGAGTTTCCAGACTGAAATTGCCATGTTACTATGGATACTTATTCTCCAAATGTTAATCTCTTCCCTAGGATGCTCCACTTCTATCCCAGTTTGTCTTTCTCCCAGTACCTTCCTACTAAATCTCCCTCACTCTACCTGCCTTGTGCAAAGAAGAGGTAGAAAATGAAATTTACAATCACCAATGTCCTGAGAAGGAGAATAGAGCATGGTAAATAAAAGCCTTTTCATTCTGCTGAATATTTGGATGGGTTTGAATATGCAAAAGTGGGTCTGGACCTTAGCTTGGAAGTAGACACCAGCCAGAACTATGTACTCTGCATAAGAATTTGCATATGGGGCTGCAATCAGGAAGGAGAGTGTGCTAAAGAGAAAGGACCCAGGAGAAAGGAAGAGAAACAAGTCAGCCAGAGTGTTGCTGAGCTTCTATATGGATGGGAAGCCAATAGAACAGCTCCTGGGGAAAGGGCTTTTAAGAAGTGCCTAGTTTTCAAGTGGAAGGAGTTCATTGCTGAGCTGGAAGTATTCATATCACATTTGTCACCCCAAATTTTCACTAAATTCTGATAAAAGGAAAAAGATTTCAAGTTAACAGATATACACACCCATGTGTGTTGGGGGGAGACGGGCGTTGTGGGGTTTTGAGTGTGCATCAACTGAGAAAGGGAATGGAACTCACCAATGGATCCAAGTGGTGCAGAATGTGAAACCCTGAGTAAGAAATGATGAGACAGTGCATTGACTGGCCAGTGTCCAGTGGAAGCAGGAACTCAGAGTCAGAGGTCATCACAGTAATAAAGAGGAGGAGGATGCAAAAGAGAAGGAGAAAGAAGATGAAGAGGGGGAAATAATGATCACCTGTAAAGCGTGCCAAGATTTGTTCCAAATGCTTTGCTTTACATACATAAGGGTGACCACAAGACTGTAATACCCAACACCTGCCTCCTCGCTCCCAGAGATTCACAGAAGTCTCAGAAGGGGCTTTGGACTTCCCACAGTAAGCAGTGAGCATTCAGGCCAATCCTGTCTAGGTTTTGTAACATAGGAGACTCTAGCTACCATCTAGATGGCTTTTAATTGAGCATTAGCCCTTACTCTCAAAAGTACTTCAAGAGAGACTAAAGGCCTGGTACAATGGTATATCACAACTTTCTTCTGGCTTCCATCCCTAAAAGTGCCCCCAAACTCATCATCAGAATGAACCTTTCTTATAATTTCCAGGGTATCATAATGATTGTGAATATTTTAAAGGGAAAATATTTTTTAAAAAATAGAAAGAGCAGCAGGGATAGGAGTGTGTAGAGCTCAGCATATTTAGTGTGCTTAGCATGCACGAGGACCTGGCTTCAATCCCCACAGTACCTCCATTAAAATAATAAAAATAATAGAGAAACTTGTGAGTCAATCTGTTCTTTTCGTGGATCTTGATCTATCATCTCTCTCTTGCCCCTGACTTTGACACATGCCAGCAACTTTCTGCTTTTTCTTACTCTCATTCTGGGATGCTCGGGCTGGTTCTTAGCTTCCTCTGCTAACTTTAATTCCTAGTCTAGTCAAGTTGGAGTTCATTATGCCCCAAATTGGTCTTATATCTCCCCGGGAATTTCCACAATGGACAAGAATGGCTTTCATAGTCACCCTGGGTCTCAGCCCAGTCTCTCCTAAGCTCTTGGCTGCCCTCTTCTGGGATCAGGTCCCTCAGCCACTTATTGTTGACCAGCAACCCCTAATGTCCCAGCTTCCCTTTAAACTGGACAGGTCAGGTAATCACAGCTGTATATTAGGGCTATCTTCTATCTTTGACATAGGATCTTAGCAATGTTATTTTAAATATATATATAGTATACATATCTGTATCTGTTTTTTCATATCTTAAATGTTGTAGCTATTTTACAAACAAGGAAGATTTTGTTGAAGAAAATATAAAGGAAATGCTAAGGCCTCTTAAATAATAAACTATTCAGTGAATTCAATAAAAACAGATAATATTATCCGGTACTATCTGTTAAGTTATCTCTTCTACAAATGTCACATGTAGGCTGCACATCATAACCATCTGTAAATATCTCAGATTTTTTAAATAAAATAATGACTCCCATTATTCTGGGATGGCTAATTTTTTAAGATTACATTGAAATATAAAGAGCAGGGGAATAAGTTCAATGTTCCTAAAGTTCCCAGTTCCTGGTTGGTCCCATAAATTATCTAAGAATACGTGAAGAATACACATTTCCTCTACACACACACACACTCTTTTTCTTTGCGATAGTACTAAGATACTACTAAATTGCTGAGGACCTTCTCAGACTTTCAGTTCCTTCTCTTCTTTAGCTATAACCATAGTTTGTTCCTAAATTAACAGCTCTCTTCTCAATTATATGGGAACAATTATGAGGCTGGGTAAGCAAGGAGGCAAAACAGAAAAAGGAAGAAGCAAAAGAAAAGAGAGTTCTCATACATTGCTGGTGAGAGTGTAAAATTATATAACTACTTCGGCAAACTCTGTGGCAGTTTCTACTCAAGTAAAATATCTGCCACTGTATGACTCAGCATTTTCACTCTTAAGTATTTACCCAAGAGAAAAGAAAACAAATGTTCACATAAAGACTTAACATGAATGTTTAGAGCAGCTTAATTGATAATAGCCCCAACCTAGAAATAACTCAAATGTTCATTAACACTGGAATAGATAAATTCTACCTGCAACAGCCTGGATGAATCTCAAAAAACATTATGCAGAGCAGACACAAAAGAATATACACTGTTTGATTCCTTTTTTTTTTTTAAATAAAGTTATCGAAAAGACAAGGAGGCAGAACTATTCTAGAGTACTAGAAATCAGAAGAGTGGCAAACTTTGGTGAGTGATTGGTGGTTACTGACTGAGAATGGGCATAAGAGAACTATCTGGGGTGATGTAAATATTCCATATCATGCCCAGGCAGTGGTTACATAGGTGTATACATAGGTAAAAAGTCAGTGAGCTGGACACTTAAGACCTGTGCATTTTACTAAATGGTAATTATAATTGTAAACTAGAGACAGAACAGATAAAGAAGAGAAAATTAGAAAATCAAACAATGATAGATAGGGCCATAGAAGAGACCTGCCAGTTAGAAAACGTCTAAGTTCCCCACCCATAATGCTATTGCATAATCCATGCCATTTAGAAATTAAATAATTAAGAAAATTGATTTTAATTCCAAATGATGTCCCCAAATATCGCAGTACTTTCCCAGGCTCTGCCTTTTGCTCAGCACATGATAAACACCCTGAGAAGCTGCATTTGGGCCCTGGAACCAGAATGGGCTTCATAGACTTACAACATACCCAATAGCACAAGACCCTGAGCTCAGAAATGCTCCACACTAGGTTTAATGCTCTGCTGTGCAGTCTTCAAATTCTTAATAATTCTATCTTTGAACTTGTGTTTTGCAAGTGAAGTTTGTTGGCACAAAGAAGCCGCACAGCAACAGAGGAGACATGCACAATATATGTGTCTGCTCTTTACTGCTGTTCCAGTCGCACATACTATTCATGACGCCCACAGGCACAGAATTTCTGTGGATTCACAAGGGGTGGGGGGACAGCTCTATAGACTCCAAGCAAGTGCAAGGCAGCATATCGCATCTATGGCCGAGTAACGAGGAAGGCCATCGCAGCCCCCAGAGGCCATGTTATCTGCTTGAACCAGAATTTGTCTCCAAAACAAAGAAGAAAAAAAAAACAGGCAGTGGTGTTCTAACAAATAAGAATCACCAAGGAACCTTATCATACCCTTTCTTACCTATGTTAATCCTTGTATTAGCCAAGTGAGAATGATGACATGAAAGGGAAATATAGGTAACTCATTTTTTGCTTTTTGCTTTCCTTTTTAGTCATTCCTTAGCCATTGGAAAGCTGAAGGTAGACCATGTTGGTAGAATGTATGTATATGAAAAAGTGAAATAGTTGTGCAGCCATCACCCCTATCTAGTTCTAAGACATTTCTTTCACTCCAAAAGAACCCCTGTACCCAGAGAAGCAGTCATTTGAAACTCTTATCTACATTTGTTCTCTAATTTCTTTAATTTTGGCGGTGGACTGGGCGGTAATTAGGTTTACTTACTTATTTTTAGAGGAGGTACTGGGGATTGAACCCAGGACCTTGTGTATGCTAAACATACACTCTACCACTTGAGCTATACCCTACCCACCTCTAATTTCTGTTTGGAAATGAATAAAAGAATCTGGTGGTTTTTTTTTTTTAATTAATTAATTAATTTTTTATTTTTCATTTAAAAATATGGAATGCTTCACGAATTTGTGCATCATCCTTGTGCAAGGGCCACGCTAATCTCTATATTATTCCAGTTTCAGTATATGTGCTGCCGAGGCGAGCACAAGAATCTGGATTTTAATTACATATTTTTAAAAAAAGAAGTAAAATAAAAACAGTTGAGTTAGTTTTGTTCAGTGTTTCACTGTCTGGTAAGAAAAAAAAACATATGCAAATACAGACCATGAAATATGAATTGTGTAATTTTGGTGATTCTGCATGCAAGTAAATGCTCTTATATTTGCATTTAAAACTAACATTGCATCTACATAAATGAATGGTAAAATTCATGCCAATAATTTATTTTAATTTTTCTTTATTTACAACAATAAAACACCATGATGAGTCAGGAGAGACTGAAGAAAAGAAAATCTTTATATTTTGGTACATTGAAGGGCACTTATTTTTGCTTTTTGATCAAGGGGTCCCACCATTTCTTTTTGCACTGGGCCTCTCAAATTATGTAGTCTGTGTTGCCTGGAGCTGAGGCTCTCAAACAAGATGTGTATTGGGTAAAGATGGCAACAATGAGAAAAATGGGGAGATGGGGTGGGGTGGCACCTAGGGGCCCCTCTTAACCTCACAGACTCAGTGCCTCAACTGCAGGAGGAATTCATCCTGACGCAAGAGGGTTAGAGAACACAAGCAGGGGTGGGGAAGACTGGTAATAGTCAGAGAACAGTTTGATTTTGAGAGTAGTATTGTGTGTTCTTTCTTCCTGTGTCATCTTCTAAGATGATGGCGTTGACCGGATATTGTGAGAAACTAACAGAACACTTCAGAGAAGTCTACAAGAGGACTGTTGTGAGTGGCAGGAGGCACGGTCTAAGGCTTGAGCTCTAACACCACTGTCAATACTGGTGGAGCATGGGGCTGGTGGATCTTTTTCCTTCCCAGAGTGGGATGCTGCTTATGAGGTCTCCAGGGTGTGGATGAGAGGAATAACTTTAGTATGGAGGCAACAACAGAGTCCGAGATCAGCTCATTTAACTGGGAGCCAAAGGGTCAACAAAAGCTGAGGGATCCCAGCTATACAAACCTGGAGATGAACTCTAATAGGTACTGAGGAGGTTTTAAAACATGGTCCCAAATGCTTAGGCACTTTTCCTATTGAGAGGTATGGTTCACGTCCCCACCCCTGAATCTGGGCTCTGGGTTGCTCAACCAATGGGATATGGCAGAGATGATGCTATAACAGTTTCCAGCCCCTGGCAGACTCCACTTCCTGTCTCTTTGAGATGCTGGCCCTTGGAACCTGTCAACTGAAATAAATGTGCGGCCTAAAAGTTGAGAGTTATGTTTTATTTGGCGAGAGAACTCGAGCCAGGATGATAGCCTCTCAGATGGCTCTGAGGGACTGCCCTGAAGAGGCAGGGGAGAAGCTAGGATATATAGGAGCTTTACAACAAATACCAGGTAGCTGGAACAATAAAAGATTATTATCTAAAGAAAACCAGGCATCTCAATTAAAGAATTTAGTGCTTTTCTACATATGGGAGGAAGCAAACATTTGGGCTCATTGAATTCATTCCTTTGACAAGCATCTAGCTATCTAGGGCCAGTATCTTGCCCTTTATTATTCTGAGTTCCCCTCAGAGTGCACCATTGTGAATGGCTGCAGAAGCTGGGCTGCAGGCTTGGCTTCTGGCGGGGCAGCGGCAGGCAGCCGCTGATGACTTGATGGTTTCAGCATTCTTTGTTTACTGATATGGTTTGCAGTATTTTTCATTCACAAACCCATCCATTATGCTATAAGAAAGTTGAAGCAGCTTGTGGAGAGGCATACGTGGAAAGGAACCATGTCCCCCATTTGTCATCCCTAGCTGAATCTTAGCATCAGTCAGCACCAACCAACCAGCCATTAGGATGAGCCATCTTGGAAGTGAATCTTTTAGCTTCTAGATGACCTGTTCTAGTTGGCACTGCATGGAGCAGAGATGAGCCTTTGTTGAACCCTACTCAAACTACAGGCTTGTGAGCCAAATAGAGGACTGTCGTTGCTTATAACCACTGAGTTTTGGCATGGTTTTTAATGAGTCAGTAGATAACTGGTACATTCCTTGGGTTATACTGGGAGAAAGGTGGACATGATTTAGGACTGGGATTCTAACATTTTCACCTATGAGAGGTCTGTAGAGAATAGAGGTTAAGCATATAGACCCTGGAATTAGATTCTCTTGGTTAATATTCCCAGTTCCACTATCTACCAGTCGTGTGACTATAGGCAAGCCATTTATACCTTCTATACCTCAGTTTCTTCATCCATAAAATAGGACAATAATGACAATGATAACCCTACCACATTGTTGTCGAGGTTAAATGAGCACTCGAACAATATCTAGCACATAGTAAGCTGTATACCATTATTTTCAGGAAAAAGGCATCTTCATCATCTTTAAAAATTATTCCTTACTGGTGATTTTACTCTCTGGAGTATCTGGGCTTGAGAAAATACTGTTTTACTTTTTACACATTTAGTACACTTCTGTCTTCAGATTTCACTATCAGTCTGCCTCTTTACATAATGTAATACAAGATAATGTTTTATTTTGTTTATAATTAGAAAAAAATGAGGAAAAAAGTCAGCAGCGCCACGGTTATAGGGCTGGAGCTCACGCTGAAAGCCCACCCAGTGGATTTGAAGCTCTCAGGTAAGCACATCATCTCATGCCTCCATTCCGTAACTGCTACTAATTTAGTATTACTTTGTTAATGATAAATGTTATAAATGAGCTCTGGATTATGGGAACACAGGTATTAGTTATGTTTTTCTTTGCACTTTTCTGTACTTAACATCTTTCAAAAAAGAAAAAAATACATATTTATTACTTAAAACCTGGAAAATACAGAATAGTAAAATAACTTACTCATAATTTGACCACCTAGAGGTTGCTTATCCATTTCTTAGTGAAGGGAAAATGGGTTAACCATCTAAGGGTTTTATGAAGATTAAAGAGGTGCCACCTGCAAGCAGAGGAAAGTACTGCACTTGAAAATAAATGATATCAGATCCTTCAGAATAAATCAGGAGCTATACAGGGGTACTTGACACAGATGCAGAAGGGTAAAATTTTAAGACAATCAGAGTATTACAACACAATGGTAACAATTTATACAACACTTTTAATTCTATATGAACATGTTTCAGAACTTTGACATTCTAATTAGCAGAGCCATTTACTTCAGAAAATATCCACTCTCATAAAACAATTTTACTTTTCTTTTGGGTCTGTAAGTAGCAAAATGCTTTTTGCAAATTTACTTCACCCAATTTATGAGTAATAAAGTTATCTCTACGGAAATTTCTGCAGGTTTGTCTACCTCCTCTGACCCAAGTGGACCTCTCGGGTGACCAAAATTATACTCCTGGTTCTTTCTAGATGGAGGCAAAAGCATGGCGTTTTCACCAGAAGGAAGGGGGTTTCGAATCGTGGTTTGGCCACGTAGCTTGAAGCAAAGGCAGCTGGAAATTTTGCTTCTGCAACAGAAACCCCCAAAATGCAGAGGATGAGGAAAGAGGGTAATAGCTCAGTGGCAGAGCGCACGCTTAGCATGCAAGAGGGTCATGGGTTCAATCCCCAGTATCTGCATTAAACAGACAAACAAACAAAAAACACAGAGGATGCCTGCCCTCCAGCCCCACTCAGTGCTAGCTCACAGCAACACTGTCCTGATAAGGGATCCTCTTGCCTGGCAGTAAAAACTTCCATTCAGCACTCCATCTTGGGTCTCTGTTATTTTCCTCCATGACGAGGTGCCAGGATGCACGCTGCTGTACAGACTTTCGGCAAGTGAGAGAAGCAAGAAAATGGAAGGATCATGTAACTTTACCTCACTGAGGTAGGAACTGAGTTTTTCAGCTAGAGTAATAGACGGGTTAGAAGGCTTCAAGAAAGAAGTAAGGGTTGGGGATCATTCTGAGAGAAACAGGAGAAGCTGACCTGAGAAAAGACATAGATCGAGAACTGAAATTGGAAACTTGTAAATTTGTAATAGGGTCACTCAGCATGTTTCTGGGATTTTTCTACTGGAGAGTCCCTATAGAAAATATAGAGAATCCTCTGAAAATAAAATCACTACAAAGGAATGGTTAAGAACCTGCGAGACTTGGGGAGTTTAAGAGCATTTAAAATACAGTCAAGATTTGGCTTTATTAGACAATCAGATCTAGCAATCTCCTCAATTCATTAGCATTTCTAAGGGAAAAAAATACTACAAAGAAGTCTCTCTTTAGTCCAGGAATTCCCCTTAAGCTAGAAAGGTAGGAGGGAGGGGTAGGCAGGAACTGAGAAGGCCTGAGGGAGGAGAGGATAACCTTCACAGACCTCCCAGGGCAACAATACCCCAGGGCAGGATCATTCCCTGAGGGTGAGCTGGAAATTTCTGAGGGTATTTTTTTTGATTGTTACAAAGATAGTATTTAACAAAAAGTTTCTTCTGTATAGCACAGAGAACTGTATTTAATATCTTGTAACTTCTCATAAAAAATATGAAAAGGAATATATGTATGTATATGTATGAGTGAGACACTATGCTGTACACCAGAAATCGACACATTGTAAACTGACTATATTTCACTTTAAAAAACCAAAAAACAAAAAAAAGAAGAAAAAAATAATAAAGCGTTTAGTAAAGATAGATTTAATCAATGTAACTTCCTTTAAAAGATAAACACTAAATATTTCTTCCTTGGCTTTAATGTACATTGAATTTTCTAAGAATGAAACTAATGAATAAACTGAAGGGAAAATGTACCTCTTTTTATGGAGAACTTTACCAAGAAACATTCAGAACTTTCTAAATAATACCAGTAGTAATATGTCACCTAATGTCATTTAAATCAATATAATACACTTGTTTTCCTCTGCACTTGTACCTTTTGCAGTCAATAATAATACATATGGGAACAGTTAAGAGATAAACTGAAGCATATTAAAAGTTTTTAAGAGTTTGAGCAAAAATTGGTAAGAACTAGGCAGCGTCCAATCTAGCAGACAGAAAGGAGCTCTGAGAAGCTGGACAACGTGGAAGACTTTTAGCAGCAGAAGGGTATGGGAACCAGGAAATTATAAAAGGCAAAAAAGTTGTTTATTGTTGCAAGGTTACTTTCCTTCTATGGATGGCAGTGGTCTACGAGGCAGATTACCTAACTAGTGCTGATCAGGTGATTCCTGACTGACTGGTTTAAGATTCCACTTCTGGGAAAGCAGAAACCATACGTAAGTCTTGGTTTGGCAAGGTGGGCCTTGGCATCAGTGATTCCATTTTGGGCCTGTTTTATTTTTTATCAGTACAGATATATGACTATTTCTTTATGCATTCCATTGAAACTCTGACTAAGCATTTACACATTGAACCATGCTTCATTATAAATTACTTCCAGTTTATCAAAGGTGCAACACAAAATATTTATTATTTTTAAAAGGGAGGAAAAAGATTAAGAAGAATACAGCACCCCAGAAAATACCCTGATTATTGTCACCTTTCTGTTCCATACAGTTTTTCTATAAAACCTCAGGACCCCAACCCCAAGATGGATTCAGGCCCTAAGGCGTTAGCCTGCTGTGACTCCCCTTTGCCAGGCAAAGCAATAAAGCTGTTCTTTCCTAATTCTTAAAAAAAAAAAAAGGAGGAGGGTGTAGGTATGTAGAGCTGAGACCTACTGCCCAAGTGTAAGATCTTTTCACTTTGGGATCAATAGACCCTTTCAGAACATCATGAAAACCAGGAGACTTCATTTAAGTCTACATATAATCATAAACATTTACACAGGCACCCTATGCTTTAATATATGCAAATAGAATCTTTCTTAAGGGGAATTTGGAGGGCGTGTACATAGTTTAATAAATAAGCTAGGCTTGTTAGGGTATAAACAGAAAACAACTTTATTCCTTTGCAGTCTTGTGTATTTAAACCCTCTCTCTAGAATGGTTCTTGCTTGTCTTAGGACAAAATCTTGGGTATGTTCCAGAGTATTTTTACTGTCAATTTCAGATAATAAAAAGGCTAGTGCAGTCCAATGATCTATATTTCAAGCTCTCACCTATTCAAGTTCTCTCCTTCCTCAAGCTCTAATCTTTTCAGGTTTTAAACCTTTGATGGGGGGAGGAGTATAGTTAGTTTCTTCACTACCTTCTACTTCTCTTATCCTTGATGTCAAGGTTGCATTGCCCCTTGTTTTTTTGAGAGGGGTGTTGGGGAGAAGAAACAGGGACAAGGGGCAGGAAGGTCTCATAGTTCTAATCTGGTGTTGTTGCCCTCTGGATTGGACAGATTCCAAATGCTGATTCTCTCCCACAGAATGCTTTTCTAGATACGTAGTAAATCCTTCCCACTTTGAGACACGTTAAAAACCTTATTTGTAGGCTCCAGCTGGCTCCTCTAGCTGGCCATGTGCCATCCTCCCTTGACCCCTGGTTTTGACAAGGATTCTCTCCTTGACCACACTCTAGCCAAGCACCTCTGAACTCTCTCTCAAGTAGGCCTCAACCTTGGCCTATAAAGACTTGAACAAATACATAGTTTCTAAGAGCTCAAGGCCATATCTCTAGGATGAGCCTCGGCCCCTTAAAGTGCCTCCCTAGAAAACTCAGTGCTGCCAAAGAATTAACTGTTCCAGCCAACACCTGAAGATAAAGCCCTGTCTCCCAGTTTCTGCGGAAGGGTAGACATCTAACTGATAAGGGCCAGTTAACAAATACAGATGGGTTTCACAGGAACCAACCCACCCTTCCAGTTCTTTATAATTTTTCATTTCCCTAACTCCACTAAGCCCCTTGCTCTCCCCTCTCCCTATTCCCTCATTCTCCCTTTAAAATGCCCAGTCAATGCACCTTTGTACAAACTCAAAGCTGAGTTCAGTTCACACTGGACTCTTTTCCCTATTGCATTAGGATAGTACTGATTAAAATTTGTCCTTACAAATTTAGTGTCCAATTTTGCTTTTCTTTGGTAGTTTCAGGGATTTCCAGTGACCCATCTCTCTGCTGAAGTCACCACACTCTTCCAGGTGGTCATCTTGGGTCATTCTTTGCACATGGCACAAATTGTGCCAAGCAGATTACAAATTCTCGCCCCTCTTGGGTGGGAATGTTAGCATGGTAATGAAGCAAAGGTAACTCTCAGACACCTACAGGTCTCCTCTGCTCAGGCACATTCCCGTGGTCAAGTCAGAGCTGGCTGGTTCAGAGCAGTTGACCATGGCATAGCTCTTAAAGCACAGCTGCAAAATACCTATGTCAAATACCAGGTGCTTTGGAAACAAGCACAGGGATAAGGTAAGGATCCTTTAGCTCTCATAGGCTGGTATCGATGACAATACAGCAGTGTTAATTATATTTATCATGTTGTACATTACATTCCTAGGACTTACTTATCTTATAACTATAAGTTTTTACCTTTTGACTACCTTCATCCAATTCCCCCTCCCCCTACCTCTCCCACCTCCCACCCCTGGTAACCACAAATCTGATCTTTTTCTATAAGTCTGTTTGTTTTTGAAATACAACTCCTGGTACACAACATGGTGATTCTATATTTCTATACATTTCAAAATGATCACCATGGCCCTTCCAACATGTAAGAAAACAGTGAACCAGGAAGCAGGCTCTCACAAGACACTGAATCTGCTGGTGACTTGATCTTGGACTTCTCAGTCTCTAGGACTTAAGAAATGAATTTCTGTTGTTTATAAGCCACGCAGTCCATGGTATTTTGTTATAATGACCCAAACAAACTAAGACTGGGATTTCAGTTTTTTAATAATTTGTTGAAAATTTCCTTATGGCCTAATATTTGATGATTTTCAGTGATGTTCAAAATATGCTTGAAAGTATGTGTAATACTGCCTTTTTGGGTACAAAGTTATATATAAAGACACATATACATATAATCTATTATATATAATCATATACATATAATCTATATATATATAGATCACATAATCAGGTATCATGATACTAGATTATATTAGTATACAATGTAATATATGTTATATATACATTATGTAAAATACGTAAAAAAATCACTACGGTAAACCTAGTTACCATCTATTAACATACACAGACATTACATAATTACTGACTATACTTTCCACACTGTACTTTTCTTACTCACGACTTATTTTGTAACTGGAAGTTTGTATCTCTTAATTTCCCTCACCTATTTCTGTCCTCTCCTCAACCGTGCCTACAATCAAATTTTGACTTTTATAAATATATATGGAGCCATGGGTATCTTATTCCTTCTTGCATCCTCAGCATTTAGCCCTGTGCCTAGGTCAGAGTAGGCTTTATATGACTTTTTTTTTAAATGAATGAATGAATATGCCATTGGCAAATTTTCTGCATGCAAGTTAAAGCAAAGAATAAAGAAAATTTTAAATAAGGTTATCTTTCTGTTTGTTTTCTTTCTCTCTTACCAATTTTATTTTCTTATTCCAATTCTTCTTTTCTCTCACTCTTTGAGTCACTAACTTTTTGCCTCAAAGCGATTGCCCTCCTTCACCTATTTATTTTACTTCTAGAAGTTTGGCTGAATTCATTCTTTGCAGTAGAAAAGAATGCTAACTGTAGGGAGACTTCCAGAGTCTTTCACAGATTTCCTTTTCATTCTGATGAAGTGAAAAGAGCTTCTGCCCTGGATGATAGAGAAAAATTGGATAGAATAAATTGCTTCCTTTTCAATTTATTTTCCACAAAAGAAATCCTGCTTTAAAGGGAAACTTATTTATAGATAGAATAAGTGACTGTGATTCTTCTTTGGGCCAGCCACAGTGTTGACACAAAAAGAGAGGAAAACACCAGAACTGTTACATTTACCCTATTGGTTGTTTCAGATGGTCAGTTCCTTTACCAGAAACTGAAGCTCTTCCACAATTGACTTTGGCTATCACGAATGAAAGAAAACATTGCATAGTATCAGTCAGCCTAAGGACAAAGACCCTGAATTCATAGCTACTCCTTAGACTGAAAGTGACATAAAAGTAGCACAAACTAGTAAAGTAATATAGGAAATTTATTTGCTTGCCTTACTGTGAAGTCCAGAGATGGTCATTGCTTCAGGAAGGACTCAATCCAAGGACTAAAGGATGTTAGGGCTCTCATTATGACTGCCTTGAGAGTTGGTTGGCAGGATGGAAATTCCAGAGTTTTTCCACTGGAAATTCCAAATTTACACTCTCTCTGGGTTCTAGTAACCCCAATAGAAAGAGTGCTTTTCTGACAGCATCTGTAGAAATGTCTCAGAGAAGATTCTGATGGATCTAGCTTGAGTCAGGTGCTCCAAATCAACACTGAGACCATTGAGATAGTATTCCAATTAGTCAGGTCAAGGCCCCAGATCCACACTTGGAACTGAGGGGTGGGGAGGGGCATGGCTAATGAGGTGGGGCTCACAGAGTGGGTTCCTTCAAGAAACTGACATTCTGTTTTCAAGTGAAACAAGTACTGGTCAGGCCCCTCTCCCAATATTTTTTTTAAAGGTCTCTATTTGAAACATCTTTCAAGTTTGATAACTTTAAAAATGGCAATTCCTCAAACTACTCTCATATCCATTCCAATATTTACTAAATTCCTATCAGAAATCATCTCTTTATTTCCAATCATAATCACTCATGCTCTAATTTATAAGCACATTTACTTTTGTTGGAATCTTGATAGAGATGTCAAACAGCTGTGACGAACTTTGCTTTAAAGACTTTATGGCTTCAAAGAGAATTAGAAAGAAAAAGCAAGAAGAAAAATGGATAAAAAGACACAAATAAAATAGATGTAGAGTTAACTCCAACAGTGAAGAAGCATAGCTATGACTGAGACAATCAATAGCCTTAGTTATCACTGGAGTCAGTGCTGGAAATGACTGAAATTAACACTGGGATTTTAGGGCTTATTATGGAAACTTAGCTGAGTTTTATTTCTTGCCCACTTGAATTTATGTTATGAAATTCATACTCACTTCATGTCCCAAATTGATTCTGCAATTTCCATCTTCCACCTAATTTGTTTCTCTGCCTTGATTTCCTAACTCAGGGAATGCCACCAGCATCAACACAGGTGACCAAATTAGAAACCAGTTTTTTCTTGCCTTATTTTCACAAACATTTAAACATAACATTCTCTGTATCCACTCTTGAATCTGTTCATATCTTTCCCTGTCCATTCACCTATTCACTCACTCAGTTCCTCATGAAATCTAGAGTTCAGTGAGTGAGGCATATATGAAACAAATAGCCATAAAAATAACTGTTTAATTTATAATTATGATCACTGCTATAAGGGAGAATATGGAGGAACTAGGGGATCAGGGAAGACTGCCTAAGGAAGTGACATTTAGGCCGAAATTTGAAAGCTTGTAAGAATTGGTGGCAGAAAGTAGGAGATAAACGTGTTCCTGCCAAAAGGAACTGTTTGTGTGATGATCCTTCACACAACCACGGGGAGTTAAAAGAATCATGGAGAATTACGGTGTACAGGTGAAACTGAAAGATGGCCAGGGCAGTTTCAGGGCATCATCTTTCACCTGGATTACTGCAATAGCATTTTAGCTTTTGTCTTCCTGGAGTTTCATTTTCCTAATCTCTTCTCCAGAGGATCACAAGGAGGCTCTTTGTAAAGTATAAATCCAAACATGTCTCTTTCTTGCTTAAGATAAAGACTCTCCAAAGCCTTCAGTATAAAAGCCTAATCTCCCTAGGTCAAGGCCCATGGGATGTGGTCTCTGCGTTGTTCTCTGGCCCTCCCTCTTGGTTCTCAGCAGTCTATGTGATGGCAGTTGCTTCTTTTGCATATTTGGAAATGCCTTGCTCTAGCTTATTTTCATCCTTGCACCTCTGGCCGTGATGCAGCTTCTAACTGGAAGGCCCTCCCCTCCTGGAATTCTGTTCAACTCATCAGACTCAGCTTTTTAAAAGCCTTCTTCTTGGAAAGCTACCTCACAGCCCTCTGTGCATGCCTCCAACATAGCACTTGGCACAAAGTCTTGAAATCCACTCACCTGACAAATATTGAGTGGTTACTATTGTTAGGCACTGTTCTAGGCACTGGAGGATACAGCAGTGAACAAAAAAGTTATTATGTCATTTTTATCCCTCAGGCTGTAAGAATCTAGAGGACAGATTGTGTCTCAGTCATTTCTGTATCTCCAACAGATAGCATAGCAACAGTACCTAGTACAGTTAAATCAGAATTGAATTAAGCTAGTATTTAAGACCAGGTCTGCCTGATTCCAAAGCCCATGATCTTTCCACTACTATGTGTAATCTAGATAAATCTGAGTCTATTAAAGTAAAAATAGTAATACTATTAAAGAAAAATGGCAGCGTGTATCACATCTAACTAGGACCTGGTTCATTGTAAGTACCCAATAAATAATATTATTTTGCCAAATCTTCCTTTTAAACTACCATTCTCGGCTCAATAGGTCACCCACTGCCATATTACCATAATTTTTCTATCACTTTCCTTTCCTTCCTCTCCAAACACACTTGCTAAATTCAGAAACATTCATTGCTATACAGTTTATAGTAGGAGAAATTAGATATACTCTAAATGTTCTTCCATAAGGCACTGGTTAAATAAGAAATTCTTTCAATGGATTATTACACAAGTCTTAAAAATAAGTTAGCACCAAATGTACTGACTAAGAAGGATGTCCACATATTACTAAGTTGAAAAAAGAAATTGCAGAACAGTATGTATAGACCAATTTTTAAAAAATACATGTGTATGACACATGTATACAGAGGAAAACATCTGCAAGGATCACAGCAAACTTCACAAAAGTTTTAACTCTGAAGGTGTATTAAGGTTTTACTTCTAATTTACAGGCTTTTGTATTGTTTGATTTTATAACAAACTTGCATTAATTTCATAATTAAAATAGGAAGAAAAAAGTGAAAATACAAAGATACCCTAATAACATAAACTATTACTATATTAATTCCTATGAATTTTAAGAAAAGCCAGCGGTTAGTGTGAACACAGCTTCTAGTCTTAGTGAAGTTGAAGTAATCTATGATTACTCTAATTCTGAAAATTAAAGGCTGAATAACAGGTATCAAAAGGAGAAATCTTTAGTTTTACTTCCATATCTGATATACTTTGATTGGCTTTTGATCATGACATTTAACCTCCAGTCTGTAACCCTATATGCTCATTAGGCAATTAGACTCAGTATTACAAGAGGCATTGATGCACTTAAGTAGAATGATTTGGCAGGACTGCCACTCAGTTGCACTAGGAAGCTGTTGATTCACTGAAGTTTCTAAAGTACATGATGGATTTCCTATCATAAAATGGGTATTCAGAGCCCAAAGTGGAGAGTGCTCCCCAAAAATGAACTTAGAAATCTAAGAGGATAATACTAGGGAAATTCCATCACAGAGACTATTCCTAAGCAGTGTCCCACATATTTATTGTACCTAGAGTCAGGAGGTAGCAAAAGTAGCCCAGCTCTTGACTCAAGTTTCTCTCATCTCACCCAGTCATTAACAAGGTGCAGGGGGTGGTGGAAATTACATCTCTAGGGTTCCTTGTATTCCATTTCCAACGATGACAGGGGAAACAATATGTTGAAATAGATCACAATTTTTTAAAAAACACTGCAAAACGTTTTCTTCACTTTATCTACTACAATTTACATACATTATATTCCTACTGTAGCTTTAAAATTATAGATGTCACAAGAAGAGGCTGTGTTTTAAATGTCACATATTGAAGAGAATATTTAAAAATTTTGTTGATAGTTGTGCTCATGCTAATGGTGTTCCTCCATACCTCCTAGTAAAGAGGGAGAAACACAGATGTGGAAGTGCCAATTAGGGAAACTGGGCCCCCTATAACTGGAGCCAGGAGGAATATTTGTCAACCCACACATCGACTTTGATTATGAAGTAAGTGGTCAATTCTCCAGAAATGAGTTCTACACACAATTGAAAAAATCATCAAAAGGAGAAAATGCTTGGTAAATTTAAATTTATAATCATGGTTAAATTGAGTGGAGCTTAAGAGGATCAGAAACCTTTTCTAGTGGAAGGCAGGTTAGAAAAGTAGCTCAAAAATAATAAAGATCAGAGAGGAATTAAATACAATAGAGATTAACAAGACCATAGAAAAAATCAACCAAACCAAAAGCTGGTTTTTTGAAAAAGTAAATAAAATCGACAAACCTCTGGCCAAACTCACAAAGAAGAAAAAAGAGAGAGCACAAATTAGCAAAATAAGAAAGGAAAATGGAGAAATTACAACAAACAAAATAGAAATACAGAATATCATACGAGAATATTATGAAAAACTCTATGGAACCAAACTGGATAACCTAGAGGAGATGGACAAGTTTCTGGAAACATACTGTCCACCAAAATTGAATCAAGAAGAAACTGAACACTTGAACAATCCGATCACTAGAAAGGAAATAGAAATAGCAATTAAAAACCTCCCTACAAATAAAAGTCCAGGACCGGATGGCTTCACCGGGGAATTCTACCAAACATACAAAGAAGAACTCATACCAGTCCTTCTCAAACTCTTCCAGACGATTGAAAAGGAGGGAACACTCCCAAACTCATTCTATGAAGCCACCATCACCCTGATACCAAAACCAGGCAAAGACACTACAAAAAAAGAGAATTATAGGCCAATATCACTGATGAACATAGACGCCAAAATCCTCACCAAAATTTTAGCAAATAGAATCCAACAACACATAAAAAAGATTATACATCATGACCAAGTGGGGTTCATCCCAGGGACACAAGGCTGGTTCAACATATGCAAATCAATCAATGTAATACATCACATCAACAAGAGAAAGGACAAAAACCACATGATCATCTCAATCGATGCAGAAAAAGCATTTGATAAAATTCAACACCCATTTATGATAAAAACTCTCGCCAAAGTGGGTATAGAGGGAACATATCTCAACATAATAAAAGCTATATATGACAAACCTATAGCCAGCATAGTTCTCAACGGTGAAAAACTCAAAAGCTTCCCACTAAAATCTGGGACAAGACAAGGATGCCCACTATCACCACTCCTATTCAATATAGTCCTGGAAGTCCTAGCCACAGCAATCAGGCAAGAGAAAGAAATAAAAGGGATCCAAATTGGAAAAGAAGAGGTAAAAGTGTCATTATATGCTGACGACATGTTACTATATATAGAAAACCCTAAAAGGTCCACAAAAAAGCTACTAGAGCTGATCGCAGAATTCAGCAAGGTAGCAGGTTACAAAATTAATGTTCAAAAATCAGTTGCCTTTCTTTACACTAACGATAAATCAACAGAAAAAGAAAGTAAAGAAACAATCCCCTTTAAAATAGCACCCAAAGTAATAAAATATCTGGGAATAAATCTAACCAAGGAGGCGAAAGAATTATACACAGAAAACTATAAACCATTGATGAAGGAAATTAAAGAAGACTTTAAAAAAATGGAAAGATATTCCATGCTCTTGGATTGGAAGAATCAATATTGTTAAAATGGTCACACTGCCCAAGGCAATCTACAGATTTAATGCAATCCCTATCCAATTACCCAGGACATATTTCACAGAACTAGAACAAATCATAATAAAATTTATATGGAACCATCAAAGACCTAGAATTGCTAAAGCATTACTGAAGAGAAAGAAAGAGGCTGGAGGAATAACTCTCCCAGACTTCAGATAATACTACAGAGCTACAGTCATCAAGACAACATGGTATTGGTACCAAAACAGACATATAGACCAATGGAACAGAATAGAGAGCCCAGAAATGAACCCACAAACTTTTGGTCAACTCATCTTCGACAAAGGAGGCAAGAATATACAATGGAATAAAGACAGTCTCTTCAGCAAATGGTGTTGGGAAAACTGGACAGCAGCATGTAAAACAATGAAGCTAGAACACATCCTTACACCATATACAAAAATCAACTCAAAATGGATTAAAGACTTAAACATAAGACAAGATACAATAAACCTCCTAGAGGAAAACATAGGCAAAACATTATCTGACATACATTTCAAAAATTTTCTCCTAGAAGAAATAAAAGCAAGAATAAACAAATGGGACCTAATGAAACTTACAAGCTTCTGCAGAGCAAAGGAAACCAGAAATAAAACAAGAAGAAAACCTACGGAATGGGAGAAAATTTTTGCAAGTGAAACCGACAAAGGCTTGATCTCCAAAATATATAAGCAGCTTATACGACTCAATAAGAAAAAAAATAAACAACCCAATCCAAAAATGGGCAGAAGACCTAAACAAGCAACTCTCCAAGGAAGACATACAAATGATCAAAAAGCACATGAAAAAATGTTCAATATCACTAATTATCAGAGAAATGCAAATCAAAACTACAATGAGGTATCACCTCACACCAGTCAGAATGGCCGTCATTCAAAAATCCACAAATGACAAATGCTGGAGAGGCTGTGGAGAAAGGGGAACCCTCCTACACTGCTGGTGGGAATGCAGTTTGGTGCAGCCACTATGGAAAACAGTGTGGAGATTCCTCAAAAGACTAGGAATAGACTTACCATATGACCCAGGAATCCCACTCCTGGGCTTGTACCCAGAAGGAAATCTACTTCAGGATGACACCTGCACCCCAATGTTCATAGCAGCACTATTTACAATAGCCAAAACATGGAAACAACCTAAATGTCCATCAACAGGTGACTGGATAAAGAAGATGTGGTATATTTATACAATGGAATACTACTCAGCCATAAAAACCGACAACATAATGCCATTTGCAGCAACATGGATGCTCCTAGAGAATGTCATTCTAAGTGAAGTAAGCCAGAAAGAGAAAGAAAAATACCATATGAGATCGCTCATATGTGGAATCTAAAAAACAAAAACAAAGCATAAATACAGGACAGAAATAGACTCATGGACAGAGAATATAGACTTGTGGTTACCGGGGGGGGGGGGGTAGAGGGTGGGAAGGAATAGAATGGGATTTCAAAATTGTAGAATAGATAAACAAGATTACACTGTATAGCACAGGGAAATATACACAAAATGTTATAATAAATCACAGAGAAAAAAATGTGACAATGAGTGTGTATATGTCCATGAATGAGTGAAAAATTGTGCTGAACACTGGAATTTGACACAACACTGTAAAATGATTATGAATCAATAAAAAATGTAAAAAAAAAAAGAAAAGTAGCTCAATATAGTAACCATTTTTATTGTGTTAAAGAGATCATTTGAAAATGAATATACATATATATATATGTAAGACTGAAACATTATGCTGTACACCAGAAATTGACAACATTGTAAACTGACTATACTTCAATACATTTTTTTAAAAGAGATCATACAGACTAGTATAAAATGTTTTAAATTAATAAGTCAAATGTTATGTTAATCCTTACATAGACAGAAGAATTTTTAAACTATGGGAAATTTTGAATATACAGAATAAAAAGTGGATATAAAGCTGTATATACACTATGATACAAAGATACAACATGGAAAGAACAAATACTTAAAAGGAATATTTGAAAATTTAAGAGCCATTATTTCTGGGTGGTAGGTTATAGTTAATTTTGATTGTTTATATACTCCTGAGTCTGTCAAGCTTTCTTGTACAACTTACATACTTAAAAAATTGGAATTAATGAACACCAAATTCATCAATCAAATGTATCCTTAAATGTCATCATGATTAAAGATGATACAGATCTTTTGAAAGTTAAAATTATACTCTATCATTTTCATTTGTTACATAACTTGAAAAAACCTTTTATTTCTTGTAGAGCAGAGTTGTTTCTGAAACATTTCTCTTCAAAATGTTTTTATTTTCATTAACCAGCCCTTCATTCACCCAGGAAATATTTATGGAGTGCCTAATCTGTGCCCAGCATCGTGCCAGGTGCTGGGGACACAGCAGTGAACAAAAGGGGTAGGGATTTCCACTTCTGAAACCCACTGAGGAGAGGGACCCTTTAAATGAATCAAGACAAAGTTGCGAAACTTCTCAGGAAGAAAGAGAAGTATGCAAATATTTTTGATTACACCAAGGAGAGTCTGTGTGAGTTTGATTTTCTTGGAGTGATATATTTGAGCCTCAGCTTGGTCTGTCTGTGCACTTGGTCCACCGGAGCAACAGCAGCACCACAACCATTAGTAATAGAGAATATAAGAGGACCACTATACCTTGGCAGTGACCTCAGAGGCTGGTCAGGCTGAGCTGGTGCACAGGAACAGGAGCTGAGTGGGTTTTGGATGCTTCATTCATCCATCCATGCAGTCATATTCATTGAGGACCTCCTATGGGCTGAGCACTGATTTAGGGGCAGGAGATGAATACAACACTGTCCCCAGCCAGGGTCTTACCATCTAGAAAGGAGGACACAAAGGAGAACAAACAATGATAAAAGTGAGTGTAAATCCACATGAGAGTCCAGAGAACAACGTTCCAAGCTTTATCTGATTGTTGTTTACCTGAGTGCCATTTGAACAGAATCTCTAGGGATAAGAAATAAGAATTTTCAAAGTAGAGAGTGGAGAGGAGAAGGGCAATTAATAAAAGGGAATCATATCTGCAAAGAGTATTCAGGAACAAAGGAAATTCTGAAAACTGTGAATAGTATGTGGCTAAAACAAAGACTAAAGGTGGAGAAGTTATGCATTTAACAAGTATTTATACTGTGGCTGAAAACGTATTGGTTGCTATGAATAAATAGGAGTAAGACATAGTTGCTGCTTTCAGGGATCTTTGAGTTCCACAGCAGAGACAGGTAAGAAAATTGGCAACTACAGTCTAGTATAATAACTATAGGGGAATGATAAGGAAGGTCCTGGACACCTTTCCAGGATCAAGGTTGAGGTAGAAATGGGTAGATAATCACAGAGGTAAGCACAGAGTTGCACAATGGGAACACAGAAGAGGAACACTGGATACACACAGTTTGGAAAGATTCAAGATTTCCTATACAAATATTTTATTTTGCTCCTGAATTGTAGATTTGGGGGCAATTAAGTTTTAAACATTAAATTATTATAAAATAGTATATTCAAATAGTACAGTAGTGGATAAGATTAAAAAATCCTGATTTGATGAGTATAAGTTATTCTTTAATTACTTCTATATAAATATACACACTGAAAAAAATAGATGCTGATAGCATTGTTTTGCCACATACTTTTATCTCTTAACATATTGAACATCTTTGCATGTCAGTATATATTGGCCAACCTTATTCTTAATAGCTGTATAGTATTCTACTATATGGATGTCCTTAATTTTTAACTCAGTACTCAGTTGGTAGACATTAAGGTTTTCTGGTTTTCACCATTATAAATAAGTTGGAAAAGAAGACCTTCATTTATACATCACTGTATACTTGGGCTAACATTATTTTGGAGCAAGTTACTTAATCTCTTTGTGACTAACGTTTATAAAATCATTGAAAGAGTTCTCAAACTTACTTAAAATTCCTTACATAGGGCTTGGCTAAAAAAGTTCTCTCAAACTACTATAATGTTATGATCATTAGTAAACTAAAATAATCTACTGTGTGAGAAATTCTTTGGATTTCACAAAATGAATAAAATAATGGAACACATGTCACTGGTTGGAGACAGGTTCTTATATTTTTTAATTAGCTTTTTCTTAATGATTAGAAAAGTATCATAGGCCCTTAACAGGTATAAAGAATAAAATTAAGATCTGCTATTATTCTGCCACCTAGAAGTAAGCATTGTTAACATTTTGGCATTTAGTCAGTCAGACTTTATCCTTTGCGATATACTTTTTTTAGACGACAAAATATGGACAGTTTTGTAACCTACCGCTTAAATTTCTTAATGGTAAGCTGTGAACATCTTTTCATGTGACTGTTTTTTTCACACAGAAATATAACATTTTTAATGGCTTCATACTCGATGCATGTACCATAATCGATTTACTCATTGTCTTTATAGTCATTTAGGTTGTTTACAATTTTTTGTAATTATATGCAATTTATCAATGGATATTTTTATAAATTGTTGGACACCTTTCCTATTACTTTACTCAACAAATTCTATTATTTTACTATACAATTTCTAAATTGTAGAATAGCAGTTGATATGGTTAATGCAAATGTCTATTCTTTCTACCTTCATCTAGGTTTTATTTCTTAAATCTTTGCCAATCTGCTAGGTGAAAAGTAGTATGTCACTGTTAGTTTTATCTTCATTTTTTCTGATTTCTAGTGAGGTAGAGCATCTTTTCATTTAATTACTGACATATATATGACTAGTTTGTTCATGTCCTTTGAGTTTCTAAAAGAGCTGGTATGGTTATCTTTTAATGATTTGTAAGAGCTCTTGATGTATTTATTATGTAAATTAAACATTATTAGATATTAAGGATAGCAGCCAAGGGTATATAATTAACTATTAACCTTTTTGTCTTGCATGTTACAATTGTTTCTCTATCTCACTATTTTGGTTTTCAGCTTTATTATATCTTTTACTATATGAACGGCACAATATATGTGTTCAAATTATCAGTATTTTCCTTTGTTCCTTGAATTGACTTTATGTTTAGAAATAGAAGCAGAAGCAGGTCCTGTTCCAATACAAAAGCTACTTCTGTGGAAGCAATGTGTGGTGTGGGAGAAAGAAATGTGAATTAAGACCCAGGCCGACTCGAGTTAAAGTCTGGTACAGCCAAGTTATGGTACCCAAATTTCAGGTTGTCTAACCTGAATCCGTTTCCTCATTTGCAAAATGAGAAAAATAACGCCCACTTCAGAGATTTATTTAAAGTGCTTGGCACAGACAAGGCATCCGGCAAGTGTTAATTCTACTCTCCTTTCACTTAGCAAGGCATTGTTAACTGCCAAGTGTCCATCTCCCCTACCAAGACTAAAAGATTGGGAGGTGTAATTTTTGGTGACTTTACATTCAAATATTTTTTCAGGGAGCTTTTAGAAGCAGTTCGTTAAACTACAAACCCCATAATGCGCATAAAAGAACCATAAAGCTCCCGTGTATGAAGCCTTTGTGGCTTGGAGGAAGGCGAAGAGCCAACTACTTTCTATTTTCTGGATTTTCCCTCATTAAGACACCCTCCCTCAACGTACTCCCCAAACAAATATGGTTACTCTTCTTCCCGTTGGAAGGCTAATTTCACATGTTTCCAAGTGAGCCTTCAGTTAGAAGGCGAAAAGGTATCGCAATTAGAAAACAGTGACGCGCACAAAATTCATCACACAAAACCGTATGAACTGTGTGGGATAGAGACACTGCTGAAATATTCTTCCCTACTGTAGGTTTAACAGAGAAAACCGCTAATTAGCACGATTATGTCCAGAAGCCATTTTTATCCCTTGAGAATCTGGGATAAAATCCCAGAATCCCAACGAGTCTCGTCTCCTCAGTCACCGGCCTCCCCTATAGATACTACCTAGGTCCAAGACACTCGCGTATTCGCACACGACGGTGAACCCCCAGCTTCGCGGCGCCCAATAAGCACCGCGCCAACACTGCCGGCGCTCCGCCCGCCCAAAACTGCGTACAGGCGAGCATGTGATCTCCCAGCCGCCCAGGCCCGAGTGCGGTACCCCGCGGCTCCTCCGAGCATCGAGCCGGGAAGACGCCACGGCGCGCGCCACTCGAGCCCGTGCGGCCGCCTTCCACTCTCGCCCTTCCAGCGGCCCCACCATCCTAGGTTCCCCGGCGGCCCCGGACTAGGGGGGAAGGGCAGGAGGAGGGGCTCCTCAGGGAGCAGCGGGGAATTCCCCCTTCCACCGAACGTTCCCGATTGTTCACCGTCCTCACGTCAGCAGCAGGGGGTAATCCCCGACTCCAGCTGCTCCTGACGTCACCGCGCGGAGTCACCGCCCCCCGCGCACCCCTGCCTCCGGGGCCTACTCGAAGCCCCGCCCCCAGGCGTAACCACGCCCTCTTCCCCTCCCGCAGCCGCTCGACGTAGAGGGCGGAGCTTCTTTGGCCGGGGCGTGAGCGGTGGCTTCGGCCAGAAGGTTCTCTGGTGGAGGCGCTCCTCCTGCTGCCCCGCCCAGTAGGTTCGTTCGCATCACTTCTTTCACACCCTATCTCCCTCCTCCTTCTCCTCGCTCCGCCTTTCCCCTCCCTTCTCCTCAGCCCATCTAGTTCCTTCCCCGCCTCGCCACCTTCCACGATCTCGCGAGACTTGGCCCAGAACATTGCGGATCGGGTCGGCGCCATTTTGGGACTGAGACTGGTTGTGGGGGAGGGAAAAGCGGCAAAAGGGGATTATTCAAAGTACCGAAAACCTCCTCCCGGGATCGAGCGCAGCGGCACCCCCAGACCAGGGGCACCTCTGGTGTGGCAGAAGGTAACACCGTCCTCTGTGCTCCGCGCCAGGGTCTGGGGGAGGTGGGGAGGGGGTGCCCATGTCGGCGTTGAGGTTTGAGGGGTCGGGAGCGGCGTTGGCGGCGTGAGGTGTTAGGCTACCCCACGGCTAGGGGGTGGCGCGAGAGCAAGGAGAGAGAGGGAAGGACCGCTCCGGCAGGCCCCTCTAGATATTGACTCGGTCCGGTTGGAGCGGAGGTGGTAGTTGAGAGGAGGGGGTGGGTGGCTTATCCTTGGCGTCTGGCGTTGTTGAGGGGGATTGTTTGGCTGAGGCTGGGAACAGGTCGGACGCCTTCCGCGCTCCGTCTTCTCACCGGCCTCTCGCACGCGCCCGCTTGCTTTTGCACCGCTGCCGCTCTCGGAGGGCTGAGGCCGAGTTGTGGCCTTCGGTTGTTTCTCAGCAGCGCGCCCGCTCTGCCCGCCTCTCCGGGTCCGTGGCACTAGCTGTGGACTGAGTCGAGCGCTACCCTGCCCCTTTGCGTCCTGTGGGGTCCGAGGGGACCTGGTTTGTTTGAGGGGAGAACCACTCTTAACGTGGTTTACGAGAAGGGCTCGGTACTTCCCGCCCCCTCAGTGTTGGGAGAAACCTGTTTTCTTAATTCAGGAAAATGGGAGCCCTCACATCTCGCTGATGCCCTTTGAAGCCGGGTAAGTCTACCCCTTGGGCGAATTTGAGGAATTAATGTTTTTAACCCACTTCTCAGTCTTTCTACTCCGAGTGGGGAAAACGTACTGCTTTTTAGGCATTCTCATTTGAGGGGAGCGTCTTTCTTTTTATATCCCTCATTCTCGAAGTTGCTTTTAGTAATGCTCGGTGGCAGCACACCTGTCTATTCGTTGTCCTTTGATATTAAAAAGAAGATTCAGAGGGTCTTTTAAAAGACTGTGTGCTATTTTCATAGTTTGAGTTATATTTACTCAAAATATAAAAAGGTTTGCTTATATAATCCCTTTCCCAGTTGAAACCAGCATTTGCCCTCCGTAATACCATCTCCCACCGACCCCCCTCTATATATCTTGAAGTATTTTTCTTACAGTATACTTTTTTGGGGTGCTTGTTGGGTATAGAAGTGCATTTCTCCCCAGAGGTTGACTGTTTTAGATGGGGATTAATTTTTGGCTCAAAATGAAAACTCAGTGTGTAATTAAATTTTTTTTGTAACTTTTACAGGTGATTGAATTACTCAGATATGAAGATCATCTTCTAGGTTTTGTGTAAAAGGCCCCGGATATTTCAAGTGGCCATTTTGGAATTACAGTGTTTTTGGATAATTTTGCCCCAGAAGTTTATTAAAATTGGCAAGAATCATCTCTGAAGTGAATTGATAGTAGTGAACAATTCTACAAGCTACTTAAAAAGAGACCCAGACATTTCTTCAGTATTTTGGTTCAAACGGATTATATAACTGGTTGAATTATTTCAGCTGGTTGTATTTTTGCCTCCCCCCCAACCCCTCCCCTATTGTTGGTGTTCTTCAGCCAGAACTGTAAGATATGTTTGATTTGTGTACTGAGTAGTTTCGGCAGTTTCAAATTACTATTTAAATATTGCTGAAGTTTCGTGGCAGTTTATTTTTACCTTTATTAAAAGTTTTAGGAATTTTCGACCTCAACCCTTTTCATGTCACAATGGGCCAGCTTTTCTAAATGAAGACATTGAACGAATACAGAATTTTTTTCCTTTTGTCTTTTATTTACGTGGAAGTTTAAGATGTTGTGGTTTCCCAGCCCCATGGTAGTATTGAGATAGCTTTGTATCTCGGTTTATGCTGATGTTTGGGAATGCTCTTCAGATGTGAAATTTTCTTTTTGTTTTTGCTTTTTGGCTCATAAATTGGATATTTCAACTGGAGTGGATAAGTACAACAGTGACAAGTACATGGAATAATAAAGAAGACTTTAACATTTTAAATCCAAGGAACTTGGCTGATTCTGGAAATAGCCATATGAAAACTTTAAAACAGAAGTATGGGTAGCTGACTGAAGTAACTCTATGTCAAATAGTCATAGGTTGAGTATCTTCAAAGAACTTGGATATTATTTCAGAGGATACAAAATAAAAAAACAAACTGGAAAACATAAAGATTACAGAGAAAAATCCAACACCTTCTTGTGCAGTCCTGTTGGAATTTGTAAGTACTATCTGGTGAGCAAATCAAATGTCCATTTGTAAATTGTAATGAGAGTCAAGTATATCCTATGTTATTCTCGGAAGCCTTTCAGTTTCTTGCAGTAAGGTTGCTTGGCTTCAGTTTACTGGGCAGTCTGAGAAAAGCTAAGTAAATTGAAGTGGAGAAAGTTTAAGATTTAAGAATTTCAGGTCAAACAGTCCAAATTTGAAGTTTTTATGCTTCTAAAGTAAAAAAACAAAATCCATATGGTCAGTATGGCTTTATGGATCGATAGAAAGGTAGGAAAAAAACTCAAATAGCCGGTTTACTTTCTAAATGTGAGTCTAGACTGCATTCTAAATGCAGTTTTAGTGTTCCAGTTTAGAGTTAGGTAGTTGTTGAAAACAAATTATAGGGCTTGGTTTTTAATATGATTTTTCATGAAGTAGATTGTTTTAAGGTATAACAGTTCCTTTTAATACCTTATAGACATTTTTTGAGATATTTTGTATTTCATACTGTTCCTTGAGACCTGAGATCGAATAAGTCATATCATTACTAGGAACAGAAACTGAGAGGAACTGAGCAATTTACACTAAGAACCTTTAAAATAACTTAAAAAATGAGTATTTTTTTTTCCCTTAGGTAGGCTATACTGCCTCAAGTTTATAAACAAAGCTTGTTTAAAAAAAAGAAATCGTGAATATTAGTTGCTGTAATAGAAATCTTTTGGCAAATGAGAATATCATATTTTAATATTTGTATTTTTGAGAATTGTTTTTTATAGTTAATTTGTTAGTACATTTGGTTTTTCAGTTAATCATAGACATTCAGTAGAAGTGTTTAAAAATTAAAATTTATTTTTAAAGCAGTGAATATTAATAGATCAGTGTAGCCAGAATTAAAATTTATTTCATTTAATTATCTTTTTGAGATTAAAAAATTGTAGTTTTTGAACACTTTGCCAAGATTGCCTAATAATTGGTCAATTGCTCATTTATTTTGAAACAACTTTTTTTTGTTACACTGTTGAATCGTGTTAGCTCACTTAGAGCAGAAGTAGAAGAGTCCGAAGGAATGCAGGTATTTAGATATGCATAGATAGCATTTATTTTCTGGTGTAAAACTGAGATTAGAGTTGAATAAATCGCTTATAATAGGTTGTATTTTCTGTCAGCTGTGTGTAGTACTTCTAATTGAGTTTCCACCTTGATTTATATAAAATTGTGGTGAGAACCTTCCTTCCCTCCCTCCCTCCCTTGCTTTGGAGAGCCTGTAGTTTCTGTATTCTTCAGCTTAATGGATTTTCAAGTTTCTTGTCTAAGAACATGTATTTTTAAATGAAATTAAGAAGTTGAACTAGAAATGAATGACCTTTATTCATAGAAAAGACCCACATAACATTTACTATTTGTGATTATTTTTCTTTACATTTCTCCTTTTGATGTTACCCCAAGCAGTATTATCTTTGATAAAGATTACTCCGGAGACCAGGGTTTTTAACAATTAGTTTTAATCCTCAAATAGACAAACGTTTATGTACTTTGCTTACAGCAGTTGTTCGAGGAAACAGATTTCCGTAACTTGAATGTCTTAATAAATATTTTATTATTTTCTTGACATTGAAATACATAGTACCAGTAGGAATTGCTGGGTTCCTTCTTTTCCCCCATAAGTACCTCTGTCTCCCCAACTCCCATTTGTTTTCCCTCCTATGCTTGAATGGTAGATCTAAAATAATAATCTTAATTACTAGCATTAATAGATGATAATTGTGTGTATGTTTTGCTGTGTACTTTGGGTTGTACATCTTAATTCTTAAAATAATCTTATGAGGAAAGTACTGTTGTGGTTACAGTGCTATGGGTGATAAATTGAAGTTTTTAGGGAGACTGAGATGGAGAAAGTTACTTGGTTAGGATCAAGGTTAGGTTGTTTTGACCAAAACTCCAAATCTGACTCAGGAGCCCCATACTCTTGATGACTAGCCATACTTAATACTGCCTTCATGTGGATTTTAAGTTCTCTATGAGCGATATCACAGGTATTTTTGTTCTTCTCATATACAGCTTCTCTTTGGTTAATATTGATTGCTAATGGAGCTTTGAGACAAGCTGAAAGAAGAAAAACTTATTTTTGCTGTTTGTTAGAAGCTATTTGAACAATGGCTTTGGTTAGCTAAACGTTAAAATGGGATTTCAGGTTATGGAGTGAGCAGACGAGAGAAGAAAAATTTAGAGTTACAGGAGAAGGGAATAAGGATGGGAACCTCTAATCTGAAAGTAAAATTACCGGTGAGGATAGAACCTAAACCCAGGTCAGATTTACTCAATCACCTTTTCCTGTATAAGTTTTGATAAAAATGTTTAGATAACATTTTAGATCCGGGTAAGGGTAGTGATGTAGAAAAAGTAATTTCTGGGAGTTAGAAAGGAGATTTTTGGTCTAGGATTTGGAATACCTAGAAGAGTCTGTGACCTTGTATATTCATTCACTTAACCTCCTTTGGCCTTAGTTCCTTCATAAAACTGATGGAAATAATGTATATGAAAACCGTTTTGTTAATTTTGAAGTATAATATAGATGTGAAATTTTATTCTAATTGTAATATTGTAAGATTCTGTTTAATATATTTTACATGTCAAACCAGTGTTTATCATCATTTTGAAAATTACTTGTTTCTTTTGTTTCTGTTAATGGCATTAGCTGCATCCAGGTCATATCCTGCCTCCCCTTTCCAGTTTCATTTATTGTTCTTGCTTGGTCCTTGACTAAGGAAGTAACCTACCAACTGATCTCTTTGCCATTAGTTACATTCTCTTCTCTTAGTTTCTCCTGTGGCCAGAGAAATCTACTTAAATTATAGCTATTGGTTTTGTTATTTTAGCAGCCTGTAGGTTCATGTATTTGGAATATTTAGGGTAGAGCAGGTTGGAACGAGATGTATTTCCTAACCTCCCCATCCTTTAACATGTTATATGTCAGGGGCTTCTACCATGAGTTCTTTTGGCTACGTGAATGGGAGATGGTGGTTTGAGAATTCTCTGAAATTGATAATTTTGGGGGGTGCTGTGTATTTTTATAGACAGCCAAGTTCATTACTTTTTAACAGGAGCCTCACAAGAAACAAAATGTTAGAATTACTGGTAGACCTTTTGTGGTTGTCTCAATTTTACCTGCTTGCTTTTTCCCTTTTTGTCAGCTGTCCCACCCAGTAGGATAGTTAGAGGCTTCTGCTCTGTATTTCTTCAAGTAATTGCTAGTTTCTGTATCTTTTTATTCAAGGTAACCCACCAAGTTTCTTGTTCTTGAGTCATCTTTCTCTTCACAGCTTGGGGAGTGCAGTGTTTTTGGTCTTCATTTTCTGTACCCTTTAATTCAGTTTTTAGGTTACATTTTTTAAAAACCATATTTAAGTTTTTCCATACTTAAAAATTTTTAGCAAGAATAAGAGTTTAGAAAATCCTTCGTAAATAGGCTCTTTCCTTTGAAACTCAGAACTTGTAGATACATTTTAAAAAATTGTTAAACTGAAAAATTGTCATCTTTGTCTTTACATATGTATACTAGTAAAAACAAGTTAGTTTGCCTTTCAGAGAACATAAATACGCAGTTGAGTCTTGAATAACAGAGAGGTTATGGGCACTGACCCTTATTGAAGTGAAAAAATCTGCACATAATTATTATAGTCAGCCTTCTGTATGTGAGGTTTCTCAATATCAGCAGTTCTGCATCCACAAATTCAGTCAGCCGTGGATAGTGTAGCAGTGTAGTATTTACTGTTGAAAACAGTCTATGATAAGTGAACCTGTGCAGTTCCAACCTGTGTTGTTCAAGGGTTAACTGTATAGTTTAATATAAGTTAAAAATTTAAAAAACAGTATTATCCCACATGGATTTTCTCTGGGTCAGAAATTTGGGAGCAGTTTAGCTGAATGGTCCTGGCTCCCTCCATGTCTTTCATAAAATCTCAAGGGTTGTAGTCATTTGAAGACTTGACTGGGGCCAGATAAACTCCTTCCAAGGTGTACTCATTGGGCTGCCAGGTTGATGGTAGCTATTGTCTGGAGGACTCAGTTTCCTTACCATATGTGGACTTCTCCATCTAGTTGCTTGAGTTTCTTTACAACATGGCAGCTGCATCTGCCAGAGGAATTGATCTGAGAAGAGAGGTAGGTACAAATGCAGTGCCTTTTATGACCTACTCCCAGAAGTTACTTCTGCCACATTGTTTTCATTGGAAGCAAGTCATTAAGTCTAGCCCACAATCAAGGGGAGGGGATTTAGGCTCCACCTTTTGTCAAAAGAATTTGTGGTCAAAGTTAAAAACCATATTAAGAAGTAATCCTTTACAACCAGTAGTTGTCAATATAATTACTTAAGTCTTTGGCCCACAAATAGGAGATTGAGTTGTTTTAAGTTGAGAGAAGAAAGTATATTCTGGGGGGAGGGTATATCTCAATGGTAGAGTGCCCAGGAATGGGATTGCTGGTATATGGTAACTCTAGTTTTAGTTTTTTGAGGAATCTCCAAACTTTTCCATAATGGCTGCACCAAATTACATTCCCATTAACAGTGTAGGAGGGTTCACTTTTCTCCACCCCTTCTCCAGCATTTATTATTTGTGGACTTTTTAATGATGGCTGATGATAACCTCATTGTAGTTTTGATTTTTTTTTCTTTCCACTTTTAAAGCAGATTATTTTTGTTGTTGAGTTGTAGTTCTTTATATATTTTGGAAATCATCTATCATAATGAGTAGATTTTGATAACTAATATATGTCAATGCTTACCATGTTCTGGGCAGCGTTCTAAACTTTTTAACTGTCTTAACTAATTTAATCCTTATACACACTGTGTGTGGCAAGGTTCTATTATTGTCCTCATTTTGTAGATGAGAAAATTAAGTCATAGAGATTTTAAATTGCTTGCTAAAGTTACACAGCCATTGGGCGGTATTTCTAACTTTATACATTCAGTATCCAGATCCTAGACTCCCAACTATTATGTCTTAAGAGTTTTAGGGTAACAGTATGAGGAAAGCCAAATTCTGTTTCAGGAACTTAGAAGATACTTATTTTATTCTTAGGCAGCAACTGAATTTTATTTTCCTTAAACAAATCACTACTGTATCACATTAATAAACTGTTCACGTGAGTTTGTTCTCATTCAGGAATATTTTCCTTTTGGATCACTTCATAGCTAATGTTTATATAGCATTTTAATTTAGAAAGTGTTTTCCCAGTTATGTAAAATAAGTGCTATTTCCATATAATGGTTTAAGAAACTCAGTCTGAAATTAAATAGTTTATCTAAACTTCTCAGTAAGGGATGGAACCATAATTTGAATTGTTAATCTGCATTATTCTGTTACAGTTAACTTCCTTAGTGTTCTAAGTAGTAGGTCTTATTTTAAGAGCAATGCTGTCCGATAGATCTTTGTGAAATTATGGAAGCATTCTGTCTATACTGTTCAATATGGTAATCTCTAGCCACATGTCATTATGGAGCATTTGGAATGTGTCTAGTGCAGATGTGGATCTGAATTTTAAGTTTTATTTAATTTTAGTTCAAATTTGAATTACAGCAGATGGCTACTAGCTGCCATATTGGACTGCACAGCTCTAGAGCAGTGGTACAGAATCCAGTCAGATCGACATACTTTTTATAACAAGTACTTTTTAAAGTGCCTTATACTATTCCTGAAATAAAATATCATCTGATGCACCCTTTTTGGGTGATTTGTCCTTAGAAGAAAAGATGATCTAGTGTTCTTCAGTACTTCTGTCATTTAAGGAAGAAAAATGCCTCAGGCTGATTAATAATATAATGATTAATTGGAGTACATTTTCTTTATTTTTATAGTATTTACTGCCAGTGTAGTTGAATGGGCAGTTATCCAACATTAAAGCTATTCTGTGTTGTAGTGACATGGTATTTTTAGAAATGACCAAAAGAAAAGCAATTACCATTTTACCTTTACCATAAACTGAAGATAAAAATAAACATTCAGTTTGGGTTAGTGGACTTGGTCCTTGATGCAGAGGAAAAAAAATTATTGGATTAATTTATAAATCCTCAGACTGTAGAAAATTCAGGGTCAAGATAATTTAGGAGAAACACTACTAATCTTATGTTTTTACAATAAAAATATTTTAATAATTGGTCTTTGTAAATGAAAGAATGCCTGCTAAGTTTTTTTCTGGGGTATGAACATTTTTTTTTTCTGGAATACATCTTTTAATTTGAACCGTTTTGGAGGTGTATAGTTTGAATTTGCATTGTGGTTTTAATTTATATTACCCTAACGATGTTGAGCATCTTTTTATGTGCTTTGGTGAAATGTCTATTCAAGTCTTTTGTCCATTAAAAATAAATGAGACTTATTTTAAGATTTTTTTTGATACAAGTCTATCAGGTAAATGTTTTGCAAATAATTTCTCCCAGTCTATGGTTTGTCTTCATTTTCTTAACATGTTTTGAAGAACAGACGTTTAAGAATTTGTAGTAAAATTGGTTACTTTTTCATTCATGATTTGTTTTTTTTGTGTCACAGGAAATCTTTGCCTAACCCCAAGTCACAGGATTTCCTCCTGCTTTCTTGCTTTCTTCTAAAAGTTTTGTAGTTTGGCTCATATTTTTAGGTCTGCAATCTGTTTTGAATGATTTTTTTGCATGTGATGTGAGGAAATGGTTGAGGTTCATTTCTTTCTTTCTTGTTTAATATAGGTGTTCTGTTGTCCAGTTCCATTTGTTGAAAAGAGTTTGACTTTTTTTTTTTTATTGATACCTATGTGTTTATTAATATTCAGTTGTACATAGTGAATACATGCCTTCTATATACATATTTGGATTCAGCAAAACTCAGTACAGAATGTGAAGGAAAATTATGGTTGAATATATCTATCACTGGGGAAATTGCAGTCTCCAAACAAAACCTGTCTAAGTCTTATTAAGTAAGATTGACCTGACTTTGTCAATGCATAGTTTTGCTTTTTTTTTTTACATTTTTTATTGATTCATAATCATTTTACAGTGTTGTGTCAAATGAGTTTGACTCTTTATCCAGCTGAATCACATTGCAATACCTCTGTTGAATATCAATTGAACTTACATGTGTGGGACTATTTGTGACCTTTTCCTTGATAAGTTATGTATCATGTCAAATCTGTAGAACAGTAGCTGATAAACAGAAATGGTAGCATTTGGCTTTTTCTTTTTACTTTATTTTAAAACCTGGTGGACATCTTTTCTTTCCTAAATTCTTTTATAGGAAATTTGGATTGAAAGGGGAGAATTGTTTTTATGGGTATGTGAAATAAGACCTGTTGCAAAATAATGCCATCTTTAATTTGTAGAACAATCTTCTTTTGAGTGGCTTGAAATGTTAGATATTACCTAATTTTATACTTAAACATACTTGGAAAATAAATGGCATTTCTATACTGGAAAGGAGAAAGTAGTATTAATATGTTAAATGTAAAACATTGACTCTAGTGAATCTGAGATTTTTATTTCTTGAGTACTAATTCGTGCTAGAGAAGATGTTCATTGCCTCAGTAGATGTTTGAGTGCCTATAATGTGCCTGCACTTTCGTTGGTGCTGAGCATTTAATAGCAAACAAGGCAAAAATGTAAAATTCCTGAGCTCTTGTAGTTTGTTAGCTCTGAAGTTCTGTGAATACAGAGTAAACAGTTCCTGAATTTGAATCCTGGTTTCATCCCATCTAGGAAATAATAGCTATTTGATGTTGGCTAGGCCAACCTTTATAAGATTATTATTTCCTTCTCTAATAAAGCTGCTACTGCTTCACAAAGTTTTCATTAGAATCAAGTGAAATAATGAATGCTGAATGCTTTGAAATTGTAAATTGATAAACATTGCTAGTAATGTTGTTATGGCTGGGTTACATAGATACTAGTGGTTGGGGACCATATGATCTACCAGAAGGGAGACTAGATGGGAGAAATAGGTAAGTGTAAGTTGAAGGGACAACACTGAGCAGAAACCAGCTGTATTTAGATTGCATTTTATAACATGTTTAAAATTGTTGAACCATGATGCATTAGTCTTCTAACGTAATTTTTGTTTAACCTGTGATATGGTACCATAGTTTTAAATGGCATCACTATGCAAATTATCTTAAATTTAAATCTCCAGACCTCTACCCCATTTTCTATTCTTGTAATTTGACTAACCTTGACTTCTCCATTTAGTTTACAAATTTAATATACCCCAAAGTGCACTTGGGGTTTCTTGGCCCCATACTACCTCCTTTCTTCCCTAGTTCAATAAATGGATACACTGTCCACCTATTCGAGCTAAATTACCAAGGAATCACCTGTGATTTGTTCTTTTCCTCCCATCTAACCAATTAGCAAATCTATTTGCTCTATTCTATTTCAAATCTCCCAAATACATCCATTTCTATTCCATTGCCGCTGGGCTTATCCAAGCCACTAATCTTCTCTTACCTGAAATTACTAGTAACTTCGTTAATGTGCCATTCTTGCACTTCTATAGTTCATTATTCACACAGCAGAGTGTCTTTCCATTAGACTTGATAACATGCAGCTTACGAGCATCCACATTGTCCTCTTCCTTTCTCTGCAACCTTGCTTGCCGTCTTCCTAGACCTTTGGCCTTTCTCTTCCTTGAACACACCAGGCATTTTCCTTCCTGTTTTTGGACCTTTGTGTTTTTTTTTTTAACAAATATTAATTAATTAATTAATTAATTTGGGCCTTTATGTTTGTTCCATCTTCCTCTGTTTTTTTCCATGTTAGCTCAGTTTTTGCTCATGTGTTACATTCTGAGCGACTCTCTATAACCATTCTGTGTAAAGGGAGCAACCCCCTTACTGTATCCTTTGATTTCTCGTTACTCTATATTATCCTATGTATTTTATTCAAAGCAGTCTTTTAATTATCTTACTTACTCTCACTCATCTTTGTTGCATAAACTTCTAAGGCATTTACCTTGTCTCACTTGTTAATGCGCTCAGTGCAGTTACTTGCAGAGCAAAAGAATTGTTAACATCTTAGGTAATGTAGCCTTCCCCCAGAATTGAGTATATGCAGTTGGTATTTTTATTATATAACTGCTGTTTAACTGCTTGGGGCCTAGGTGAAATTTGTTAGAGGATTCTTTACAGCCAGGTTTCTTTGTTTTCTGATCATAAAGAAGCTGTTTTATTTTCCTAGACTTAAATAATTGTTACATGAGCTTCTAGTCTGTTTACTAGATTCAAGGCTGACTTTGGATTTGCTATAACCTTTCTGAAGGGACTGCCTGATAAAGACTTTTTTATTATGACCCTTGCCTTTTAAAAAACTTCCCCAGTTTTGAAGTGTTCAATCAGAGGGATTAAAATCTAGTGAAATTGCCCTCTCATGTTTAAAAAGGTAAAACAGGCTTTGAATTTCAAGGAGTGTCTTTGAAATATGTGGGTGGCCAATTTAGGCTTCTCATTTTCAGAAATCAGAAACGCCATGACAATTCATTTATATTAATTGGTGTCTTTATTTGAGAAGGAAACATCCTTTTACATTTCCTCTGCAAAGATGCAAATGCAGGTTTATGCTCACAGAGCTTTATTTTTAGTATTACAGATTCTCTGTTTGGTCTTGCTTTGGACCTTACAGATTCCTTGCAAGGAGGCTTTTTACTAAAGCTCTAGCAGGATGTTAAACTTTAAATCATTAGGTGAGTGATGAAATCATTGCTTTATGCACACTAGCCAGGTTGAAAACTACTTGAGAAATGGATTCCCCTGATAGTCAAGGTGTCTTAAGGACTTTCCTATGCAAACCTAGTTGCCTCATTTTTTTTTCTTCTTTAACTCAACTAGTAGTTTTCAGATTTTTCACAAGAAATACTCTTTGGTCTCTCTTCATTTAAAATGAATTTCTTTTATAGGCATATTGTGGAAATGAGGACAAGTGAGTAAAAATGTTTTCACCTTAGTCCTTTAAATTAGTACCTCCCAAGAACTGAATTTGATGAGAGGACAGCAGTCTGTATGGAGACAAAGTTGACTGGGTTGGTGAAAAGCAAGTTGCAAATGCTGTAGTAGCTCAAACTACTTGTCCTCTCCATCCTAGAAGACTTGTCTAGGAGATTGAGATCTGTATTTTGTATGGTTTGATATAAAGCTGTAGCTCAGGACAGTGCCTGACAGGTAAGAGTAAAGCTTAAATTCAAAATTTAGAGACATACTTGTTAAAGCTAGTGTTTTATATAATGCAAGATCTCTACCTAATGTATCTTAGGTTATTTACAGTATGTGTAGGGTGCGTATAGTGGTTAAGAATTTGAGCTACCACTGACGAGTAGTACTGTGGCTCTGGCAACTTTAGAGGAAAATGTGCTTTACATCTATGTGAAACCTGTTTTTCTTGTTTTGAAGAAAAGGTAGTATCAACCTCCTAGGGATGTAGTGCGGACTAAATGAGATAATGCTTATAAAGCCCTAAGCAAATTGTCTAGCAAGTAGTGTGTGCGTGCACACGCATGCGTGCATGTGTGTATGTATTTATTCATATGTATGTTCAGTATATATTTTTATCTTCATAGCCATTTATGTCCTTAAAGTAAGGTACCTGAATTTCCAAATCTTTCATACCATATCAATCATGATTTCATATCAAGGATCCTGTATCTGTTACCACTTTGTGAACTGGCTTTTTCATAGGATTAGGCTTACTTTAAAAATTCATTTGTTGAAACTTGTCTTCTCCCTTGGGATCCTGCTCTTCAGCCTAACTTGGCTTCAGAAAAAGATGGATTATGTTAGAATTTGAGGATTCAAGAAGTGGTAAAGTTGAGTCAGACTAAGAATTTAAAATTACTTTGAATACATGCACACAGTGCAAATGACAAATAGTACAAGAGTTTTTAGAGAAAAGTCACCCTCTTTCCTATTGCTCAGCAGTACTTGTTTGAAGAAACTACTCTTAGTTTTCTATGGGTTTTTCTGGAGAGACCTCATGTATATATAAGCACGTAATATTTTTTCTTTCTGAGTAAGTAGCATGATCCACCTTGCTCTATGATCTTTTTACTTAAGGAGATACCTTGAAAGTTACTCCATATTAATATACGTAAAGCTAACCCGTTCTTTTATTGGCCGCATAATACTTAACTGATTGCTACTGGTAGTATACATTAAGTTGTTTCATCTTTCTTTTCTATACTATTATAAACAATGCTAGTGAATATCTTGTAAATGTGGAGTACATTTTGATAAGTGGAATTTTTGAGTGTAATTTGAGTGCTGTGCCAAATTGTTCTCCATAGCAGTCTTAAATTTCCAGTGCTAATGGGGAATCAAACTTTTTCCTCAGGTGTTGGCTCTTTTCTTTCAAATAAGAATGAAAAATTTTTGTGTATAAGATCTTTTCTTGTGGCCTCTATATTTCTCCATTTTTTAATTGAGTTCTTTTTCTGTTGATTTGTAGGAGCATCTTATGTATGAAGGAAAATATATGCTTTATGGTATTCTTTGTGTCCCATCCTCCCTCCTTTGTTGCTGTGTCTTTCCTTTGACCTTGGTTGTGAATTTTGTCATATAAAATGTTCTTTTAGTTTATATGTAAATATATTTTTATCACTTCTGTGTCTTACTTTGAAAGGTTTCCCTTCCCCTTTCTGATACCGTAAAAATTTCCCCTACTTTTTCTATAATGACTTTGCTTTTTTTCCTTTTCAATCTTTTATCCGTTTGATGATTATTTTGGGTAAGCTTTGAACTAGGAAAGTTTTCCCAATTTTTCTCACATACTGAATTTCCATATGTGTTGGGTGTATGAACTTTTGTTCTCTCCAGCTGATACTTCTTTCTATTCACATATTAATGCTATGGTGTCTTAATCACTGGCTTTTAAAGTGGAAACATATGTGGGAGAAACCTAAATGTCCGTCGATGAATGGATAAAGGTGTGTACGTACACACACACACACACACACACACACACAGACACACAGGAATATTACTCAGCCATAAAAAAGAATGAAATAATGCCATTTGCAGCAACATGGATGGACCTAGAAATGATCATATTAAGTGAAGGAAATCAGACAGAAAGATAAATATACATCACTTATATGTGGAATTTAAAAAATGATACAAAAGAACTTACTTACAAAAATGGAAATAGACTCACAGACATATAAGAAATTTATAGCTTGCCAAAGGGGAAACGGTGGGGGAGGAAAGGGATAAATTTAGAGTTTAAGATTAACAGATACACACTACTATATATAAAATAGGTAATAAGACCTTCTGTATAGCATAAGGAGTTATATTCAGTACTTTGTAATAACCTGGGGGGAGGGTACAGCTCAGTGGTAGAGTGCATGCTTAGCATGCATGAGGTCCTGGGTTCAATCCCTAGTACCTACATTCAAAAAATAAGGAAATAAACCTAATCACCATCCCACCCCCAAATGAAAACGAACAAAATATCTTCTAATAACCTATAATGGAAGAGAATCTGGAAAGGAATATATATATACATAAATATACACATATATAGAAAACAATCACTTCACTGTATACCTGAAATGAACACATTGTAAATCAACTATTCTTCAACTAAAAAAAATGGAAAACTCTATTATTAGGTTCATATACCAAAAAAAAGGAGTTATGCTAAATAAAAAGGTGTTTAGGCCTTTAATCTGGCATTAAGGAGACTATTCTTAGTGTTTACGATTCCCTAATTCTGGAAAGTTTGACATGCAAGTTACTGAGCCCATTCTGTAAATAGGAAAGTTATATATATATAGACATAGGTATATATTCCCCCCCACCCCCCAACCACACAGCATTCAATGTCTTAAAGCTGCAAAAAAAACCAGCTAAAAGAATAGCCCACAATGCTGGCAGGTGTGCAACAGGCACTCTTGAAAATACTGAGGAAATTGCATCAGTGGGACATAAATGTGCATCAGTGGGTCGTTGTGGGATGCTCATGCTGACATGATGCAGAGGGGCTGGCTCTGAGCTCCAGGAGGGCTGCTAGCCACCTGAGTCCAAGGACATCGAAGACAGAGGGGGTACACTGAGGTCTCAGCAAATCAGACAGGAAAGTTAAATTTTAAAAGATTCTCTGCCATAATTTAGATGAAAAGACTGGAGCAAGGCATTTTTATTTGAAACTCATTAGGAACTAGCTGTGTCACCTTGGGTACAACCTCTTTAAGCTAAAGTTTTTTTTTTTTTAATTTGTAAAATGGGAATTAAAATACCTTTTGTTACTAAGAGGAGTAATTGTGATGTAAAGTTTTTTCTGTCTCTACCTCTTTCAGTCCTGAAAGTCAAAAAGATCTACTATTCATTGCTGATGAATCTACTGATGCGAAGTTTCAGCACAAAGTAACCAATTAGGAATTAAATTGATAGCATATTCATTGTAGTTTAATCTGATGGCTTTCACATTTTTGTAGTTTGAGGATAATTATTACCGTTATTGCACCCTTGTTTTTTAACGTGTAATGGCCACTCCTGGTACCAGGGAAGAATGAGCTCATTTCACACCCTCACTCCCTCCTGTTCTTCCTTCAGTCCTTCATTCCCTACTGGTATGTGTTCTTGTGGAGAGTATTGTTTAAAGCACTGGTTTGGAGTATCTGCCCTGTAAATAACATTTTTGTTGATGAATTATGTCATTCAGAAAACAGATATATCAGATTTTTTTTATGGGAAGCTTAATTGCATTTAGTGGAATAGCATACACAGATAGTGAATCTTTTGGTAAGAAACTTGTGGTGAAATTGGTTAAGCTTTAAACATTGGATGACAGGAGGTTGTGAATCTTACAAATGCCCCAGCTCATTGCTTAAAGAAAATTAATAGGTCAAAGCCTAGAGATGGTGAATTCAAACATAGCCTGGTGGTCTTATTAAAAGTTGTGGAAACAGCTGAAAATTTGAAAACGTCGAAGTAGGTTGAATGTGAGGAGCAAAATAGGAAATTCGCATAGAGAACTTAGAAGAGTCGACTCAAGGGTTTGACTTAGGACTGACCTACGCAAGTATATCTGGAAGCTACTTAAACCAGGGAATAGAACCATCAGAAAGGAGTAGGCGAAACAATTCCAAAGATTTACATTGGACCAGGAAAAGTTTATGTTCCCATCAGCCCAGGTGGAAAGACCACCTAATAGATGGAGTATGGGCACATTCTTCAGAAGGATTACTTCCAGTCAGTGGGGCAAAATTAACTCTAGACTACAAGCTTTTTTGGATTCACCCTAACAAAGATTTTTGCCAGTCTGGTAGGTGAGTAGTTCCAGTATTTTAATTTGTATTTCTGTGTTATGAGCATAGATGGGCATCTTCTGTTTAATAGTCATTTAATTTTTTAAAGGAACTGTCTGTGTATTTAGCTGGCAAAAAAATGTTGATCACTGGTCTTTTTCTTTCTGGCTGTTAGGAACTGCTTGATTGAGAATGTATTTATCTGCCTCATGTTTTTGTTCATTTTTTAGGTGTCTCATTTTTGATATTTTGGGTATAACTTTCATGATCCAAAATATTTTTTCCTTCAGCACTTTGATTGCTATTTTGTGTTGTCTTGTAGTATGAGATGTTTTAAGAAGTTTGATGCAATCTGCTTTTTTTTCATTGGTGGGAGAAAGTTCTCTTTTTTTCTCTCTGGAAGTTGCTCTTTATCTTTGGGGTTCTGAAAATTCCATTTGGCTGGTTATTTCTTGAATTATTTGTTTCCTTTGTGGTCATGGTTTTTAGTGATCTCTTTCCTATTGCCATCTTCCTTAAAATGTTTGGACTTCATATTTAAGAATGAGGTGAAAAAAAGCTGCCTAGGAGTTTTTTGTATATGAGCAGTGCTTATTGAATGTCTGTTATGTTGAAGGACCCGGAAAAACCAAATATATTTGTGGTGTCAGTGCCCATGTTATTAGCTCTTTATTTAGAGCATATACCCCCACTCCCTTTTTTTTTTTGAGTGATTGTTAGATACTCTGTGTTCATATACCAAACAGTTCTCCAGTTTTTTGTGGGCATATGACTGGATGTTCTACAATTTAATTCAACTAGAATTTTGTGACACTAATTACCTGGATTAGTTTAGACTGCAGGTTAAGAGCTCTGTCCCATAGGACTGCCTCTCTACCCCCACTTTCAGATACCAGTCTTAAGTAGTAGATTCTCATGTCACCCTCACTTCTGTCCCATTTGGGTGCAGATTGGAGAGTCCCACAGACACATTCCTCCTCTCCCCTCCCCACCCCTCCTTTGATATTTTGCTGTAATGGCTCACAGAATTCAGGGAAATGCTGTTACCAGTTTATTGTAAAGGTTATTATAAAGGACGTCAGACAGGTGAAGAGGTACGTAGGGTGAGATCTGGAAGGGTCCCTGTGGAGTTTTGTGTGTGCTGCTGCCTCAGCATGTAGGCATGTTCACCAGCCTAGAAGCTCTCCGTATCCTGTATCCCTTCTTTTAAGGTTTTTATGGGGGCCCATCAACTAGGCACAGATGATTAAATCATTGGACCCAAGTGATTAGCTCATTGTTACTAAATAGTTCTTGGGAACTTTTTTCCCGGTTTTCTGTTCAAAAAAAGTTTTCATTTGAATGTTTTATTAATAGCAACACACACGCACTAACATGCACAAGTTCTAAGTGTACAGCTTCGATACATCCTCAAAAAGAACACACTGTGTTAACACCATTTATTAGCATCCCCAAGTCTCTTACTTGTGCCTGCCTCATTTGTTTATCTGTTGGTGTACATTGAGATATTTCCACCTCTTGGCTAGGGTGAGTAGATGTGCTGTGAACATTGGTGTACAAGTATCTGAGTACTCATTTTCAATTCTTTATGTTGTACATACATGGTAGTGGTACTGCTATGTTATATGTTACATGTTTACCTTTCTGAGGAATCATCAAACTGTTTTCTGCAGTGCTTGTACCAGTTTACCTTCCCGTTAATAATGTACAAGGGTACCAGTTTCTCCACATATTTGCCAGCACTTGTTATTTACCTTTTTTTTAGGGGGGGCACAAATGTCTAAGTCCTTTGCCTGTTTTTAAATTGGGTTGTTTGTCTTTTTGTTGAGTTATAAAAATTCTTTATATAGTCTGGATATTAGACTCTTGTCAGATATGATTTGCAAATATTTTCTCCCATTCTGTCAGTTATCTTTTTACTTTCTAGATAATATCCTTTGTGTAGAAGTTTTAAAGTTTCATAAAGTCCAGTTTCTGTTTTCTATTGCTAGTTATGCTTTGGTTGCCGTATCAAAAAATCTGTCGCCAAAGCCAAGGTCAAGAAGCTTTACCTCCATGTTTTCGTCTGCTAGTTTTATAGTTTTAACTTTTATAGGTCTTTGATCCATCTTGAGTTTATTTTTGTAATAGGTATGAATAGATTTATTTATGTAATAAGTATGAATTTTGTAATAGGTATGAATAGGGGTCCATTGGATTGTTGTCACAGCCCATTTGTTGAAAAGACTATTCTTCCCCTCATTGAATGATCTTAACACTTTTGTTGGAAAAAAAAAATCAGCGATACATGTATGACTTTTTCAGGATTCTGAGTTCTATTCCATTGGTTTATATATCTATCCCTATGCCAGTTAAGACATTGTTTTGATCACTGTAGCTTTGTAGTAAGTTTTGAAATAGGGATATATGAATCCTGTAACTGTATTCTCCTTTTTCAGTATTGTTATGGATGTTTGGGACTTCTTGCAGTTCGAGATGAATTTGAAAATTCATTTCTGTTTCTGCAAAAAAGTGGAATTTAAATAGTGATTATGTTGAATCTATCGATCACTTTGGGTAGTTTTTCTATCTTAATATTTAAGTTTCCCAGTCCTTGAACTTAGCTTGTCTTTATATTAATTTAGGTCTTTCAAATTTTCCTGTAGCAACATTTTGTATATTTTAGTGAACAAATCTTATACCTCCTTGGTTAGATTTATTTCTGGATGTTTTGGATGCTGTTGTGAATAGGCTTTTTTTTTTTCATTTCCTTTTTAAATTGTTACTGCTAATGTATAGAAATACAACTGAGTGTTCTGTGTTGATCTTGTGTCCTGTGATGTTGTTGAGTTTATTAGCTAGTTTTTTCATTAGGTTCTTTTAGAATTTCCCATATATAAGATCATGTTATCTGTGAATAAGTATAGTTTTATTTCTTTGTTTTCAGTCTGGATGCCTTTTATTTCTTTTCTAATTGTGCTGGCTAGAACTTCCAATACAGTGTTGAATAGAGTAGAATAGAATAGAGTATAGTGGTGAAAGCAAAGTATCTTTGTCTTGTTCCTGATTTTGGGATTAATGCTTTTAGTCTTTCACCATTGAATATGATATTAGCTGTGGTTTTCTTATACATGTTCTTTGTCAGTTTGAGTGTTTTTGTCATGAAAGGGTGTTAGATTCTGTCCAGTGCCTTTCTGCACCAGCTGAGATGATCATATGGTATTTTCCCTTCATTTTGTTAATGTGGCGCATTGATTTGAGGATCCTTTTTATACGAGTTGCCTTTGGAGATTCTCTTGTATTTGTCTTTTGATGGTTTGATTATAATGTGTCTTAGTGTGAATCTTTTTGTGTTATCTTTCTTGGAGTTTGGTTAGCTTATTGGATATATATAGTCTGTGTCTTTAGCTAATTTCATAAGTGTTTCACCATTGTTTCTTCAAATACTCTTTCTCCCCTCCTTTCCTCCTGATACTTTCATTATGTGTATGTTGGTATGCTGAATGGTGTCCCACGGGTCTTTTCAGCTTTGTTCAGTTTTCTTTTTTTCTTCCTGTTTCTCAGACTGATAATTTTAATTGACCTTTTCAAGTTCTCTGATTGTCTTTTCTACTGGCTCAGATCTGCTGTTGAAGCTGTCTAGTGAAATTTTTATTTCAGTTATTGTACTTTTTGGCTGCAGAATTTGTTTGATTCCGTTCTGTAATTCTAGTCTGTTTATTGGTATTCTATTTGTTGGGACATTGTTCTCCTGGTTTCCTTTAGCTCTTTGTATTTAAGACAATTGATGTCTGTGCTTCCTCAGGCACAGTTTCTGCTAATACCACAAGCCCCACCCCCCCACCCCCAACCCCGAGTGGATTATATTTTATTGTCTCTTTGCATGCTTTATAATTTTTGTTAGAAAATTGAACATTTTGAATATTGTAATTTGGAGACTCTAGGAATCAAATATTTTTACTCCCATCCTTGGAATTGCTTGCTGTGGGTTGTGGTTGTGTATTTGATCTAGTGATTTTTCTAAACTGTTTCTGTAAAGTGTATTCTTTGTCTTGGGTAGTTTCTGAAGATTGTGATCCCCTAGTGTTTTTAGTTATTGTTGAGATAAGTAATATTTTAATGAAATGTAAATTAATGTGAAAAACCCACGATGAAAAAGTGTAAAATTACTAGGATTATTATATTATCTTGTCTGAAGTTTGTAAATCCTTCACACATGGGCCAAGCAAGAAACTAGCTTATTGCTCCCAGCACAGTTGAGACAGGTTGCAGTCTTTAATAAGATTTTACTAAAGTTCAGTGGTTACAGAAAGTAGTTTTCAGTGCAGTACTATAGCAGTTTTATTCTGTTTGTCCATGGATACTGCTGTTCTTAGAGCTCTTCAAACAAGAGCCATCTTTACCTTATTCTAGTGTTTTGTTGCAGATGCATGTCTGGAGCCAAAAGGGAATAAAAAAAGAGAAAGGGAAAAAATAAGAACTATCCCAGTCTTTGCTTCTTGGGATCTGTGTTAGGGCATTTTTTTAATGTTCAGCCACACCGTTTGTAATTCTGTCTTAGCCTTCACTTACTACTGCTTTTGCTGAATCTTGAGTATCAGGCAGGGGTGAAAGCGTAGGGTTTTCTCAGGTTTTTTTTTGTTTTGTTTTGTTTTTTACCTGAGCATGCATCTTGCTCTGGGCAATTGTGTGGTTTTCTAATTTTCCTGATCAAAGGGATTTTTTTTGCAATGCTATAATTCCCCCCCAAAATTCCCTCCCAGGCTTTGGGTATGCTGTTGTTTACTGAATTGTAAACCTTTGTCCCTGGCAGCGTTGGGGGTGAAGGTTGTTCATTTGCCTTACAATGTTTTGGAGGATTGCTCTCTGCTTGGCTACTTCTCCTTCCCTGTTAGACAAAACAAAGGCAAGTTCCTCTCTTCAGTCCTTAAGTAGCCCCTACACAGGTTTATACAAACATTCTGTGAGAATAAGGTTTACTCTGCTCACTGTGGAACCAGAGACCAGAGTCCTCCACTGGGTCTTCAAAATCTCCTGGAGAGATGTGCCTGGGAGAGATGTAGATCAAGAGCAAGTGAAAAATGCCACAGAGCTTTACTATCATTTAAAAAGTTTCCGTTTTCTTGATTCAGTATTTGCTTAATTGCTGAATACCTTTGATTTTTTTCAGAGTTGTGATAAAGTTGATTCTGACAGACTTCGCTTGATTTTTTTTTTTGTGTCTGTGTGTATATGGAGGGGTAAGCTCTTGGATTTCTGTATTTCGCCATCTGTATCCTTCCTGTATTTTTTCTCATTTAAATGCTCAAATTGTCCCTGATTTGGCCAATGTGAACCCATTCAAGCTGTTTTCTGTGTCCTTTTGATATTTCCCAATCATTATTTAGACATTTCCTTGGTTTTTGCCACAACAAAATGTTCCAGACTTTTACTAGCCGTAGAATCAGCTGTTTATTTCTCAGCTGGCTTCTTTTAGTGGAAACTGATTTTTAGAAGACAAGACCTGGATGTTAAGTGTGCTCGTTGCTATTGGAATGTCACTGTTCTCAGACCTGGCCCTCTCGGTGCACAGAGTTGGGGGAGAAAAGAGGGAAATATACACGCACACACACGCACATATAGATACATACACACATAAACAGAAGTATTTATCTTTATAGTATATAGGAACATCAGTATCCTAATATTAATGTGACTTGAATTAATCATTAATCATACTGACACAGTGCAGCACAGCATTCAAATTTTCACCCTTTCCATTATTAGTTACTGCCTTCTTTAGCAGTATGAAACTTACTAGTTTTCATTATTCTAAATGTATTTACTTATTTGATCATTTCCCCTGTATATAACCAATTGTAGCCGCTGCCACCACCTTCACGTGGATACCCTTCTCTCTGTGTTTAATCTTTTGACTCACTGTTTAGCAGCTTCCTTCCTACCACATGATGCCTGCCTCTTTTTGGGCTCAGTGCCGCATTCCTGGATATCCCTCTGTATGGACATCCTTTCTCACCCTGCTTTGATGCTGACACCCTGTGCTGGGCCATGTGTTGATACCTTCTCATCTCTCCTCTGGCTCTAAACTTAATTTTGACCCTTCCTTGGCTCCTGTGCTTTGCCGCATGTAATGGCTTTAGGCCTAAGTTGGGAAGAAGACTCACTTTTTAAGTGAAATCTGTTAATACTTTAAGCTTACACTAAAGGAATATTTCCCAGGTTTACTGTTAAGAGAATTAAGGATGAATATGAATAGTGGTTGTCTGGTTCTTGTCTTTCTAATGAAGGAATATTAGCAGTTTGGCTTATGTTTGAAACCCTGACCTTATTCAGGGTTGTTATGTAGATAGTCTGGTGGTGAAGTTTACTAGTGTTTTAATAACTTAATGGTTTTCAGGATGAATTTTTTAAGGTAAGTAGTAGTTATCTTAATTTTAGAAGTAACTGAGACTCTGATGTTATTAAATAGCCGAGGTCATCCAGCCTAGTAATTGGTTGAGCTGATTTGAATAACAGGCCTCTTAGATTCTGAAGCCCTTGTTCTTTTTTTAAATAATCTGTACTATCCCTCTAGTTAGAATGCCTTAGCTGTTGGTTGATTGGGGGTGTTTTTACAGACTTCATGACTTTTAAAGCTTATTTATTTGAAATATAAACCATTGTAAAGATAGTAAGTTTGATCATTCTGATGAAGTCAATCTAAGTTGTTTTTTTTAAAAATTTTTTTGGTGGGGGGACTGAGTAAGTTTTTTATTGAGAAAATATTTGGCACAAATTGGTGGATTTAGAAGTAAGACAACCAGAAATAGGAAAATCCCATCTATTTGTGTATTTTTTGCCAAAGTATATTGTTTTTTTAATTCAAAGAGCCATATTTGGGACTTGTAAGTAATTTTTTTTAAATTAGACATGGACACTTAAAAATACACAGAGTTTACATTTGGATTATTTCAGAACCAGTTTTCCCCTGGTGAATTTCTACTGTCGGTGCTGAACAAGTTGTAAATTGGATGCAAGATGGGAAATTAGGATTTTCATTAAAATTTTAAATGGCAGCATTTAAAAAATAGTAACTCTTTATATATCCACACATATGGCTTTCAGGCCTTATAATGGAATCTGGTAGAAGATTCCTAATAAGCTGGAATCCGTGGGGTGTTACTGGGGTTGCTGACTTTCCCACCTCCTCATCCTCTCCATCCCTATCCCCTTTGGTAGTCATCTCTGTGTGTGCTGGTTGATATGTGTAAAGGAAATCCATAAACATATTTAGTATATTTCTGTTATTGCTGTTTGTATTAGCTTACTAGGACTGCCTTAACAAAATAGCTTAAACTGGATAGCTTATACAGAAATTTATTTTCTCATAGTTCTGGAGGCTAGAAGTCCAAGATCAAGATGCCAGCAGGATTGATTTCCTTTGAGGCCTCTCTCCTTGGCTTGCCAACTTCTTGCTACTTCTTCATGTGATATTTTCTCTGTGTATGTGCCACCCTGGTGTCTCTCCTGTATCCAGGTTCCTTCCTCTTAAAAGGACACAAGATTGGAATAGGAGCCCACTGTAACAGCCCCATTTAAGTTAATCATCTATTTTAAAGATCTTATTTCCAAACTAAGGTATACTAGATTTCAGCATGATGAGATTTTGGGGCAAGGGAATGGACACAATTCAGCATGTAACATACAGAGAAAGGAAGGTTAAATGAAGTCAGATGTCACAAAGCACTGTTAAAAGAAAATAGGGTGGAGCTTTTAAACTTTAACTTGCCTTTGCACATGTAGGGGAGTAGTTTCTTTTTCCTTCTACCCTCCTAAATTCTCTGGCTGGAGCCCTGTATTCGACTGACAAAAGACACTAACAACAACAACAACAAAAAGATTATTAGCATGTACTCACATCTGGCAATATCTAGAGATGACTAACTCAAAGAGATGATTAGACTTTGGAATCTCTGTACCTCTGTTTTCGTAGGGGGAAAAGGGCATTTATTTAAATGGAAAAGCAAAGGAGTTCTAGGAAAGGTAGATAAATGGGCCTTTAGGAGTGTGACAATGTCTGGGTGTGGTGCTGAAGTTTTTGGGTGGGGGAGGGGAGTCTCCCAGAAGAGAAGGTTAGAGTTGCTTCAGAGAAGGGGATTGATAAATTTTGGGGAGAGGTTCTGCTTTTAGGTAGACAAGGGATTTCAGGTACTCACATGCTTTCAGCTTAATTTTTCTTACATCAAAGTGGCGTATTTTGGGGATGGCATATCCTGATACCTTTACACACTTGTTGTGTAAATGTCCTAATATTAACTAGTATTTTTTACGTTTTTCCTGAGCAGGAAAACTTATGCCATGAGCTATCCGTGCTTTTTTCTTTAAGATAGATTTAAATTAGAATTCATAAAGACATTGCAGAAATGAAGAGCTAATAGTGGTGGTTTGCCTCCCAGAGATAGATTTTAGTATTTAACTTCTCATTTAACCATCATCTTGAATGAGACCCTGTTTAAAATGATAAACTTTAAATTATTGGTTATTTTATTTAGGTTCTTTGGAGTTTTTTGTGAATTGTTACTTGGAACAAGATGTAAAAACAATTTTTCGTTCTCATTGAGTTATTGGACTTAAGGTTTTAAAGAGTTTCCAGAGAAAAGTTGTTGGAAAAGTAACATCCTATTACAAACACCACAAAGCAGTTAGTATTTAGCTTCACGTCAAAGTAGATAATAAAAGTCTTTTATAAATCCTACAACACTTTTATTCTCATTTTTATTTCACAAGACTTCCAAATATAATGTAAAGTGATGGTAGAATTAGAGCTCAAAATGTCTGAATTTTTGCATAGTTCATTTTGATTTAGAGACACTCTTAAAATGTTGCGTTTGTTTCATAAGTGGTTTTTTGCTTTTCTGTTTTTTTTTAAATATTTATTTATTTATTTATTTGGTGAGGGAGGGTAGTTAGATTTACTTACTTATTTTTAGAGGAAGTACTGGAGATTGAACCCAGGACCTTGTGTATGCTAAGTGGGTGCTCTACTACTTGAGCTATACCCTCCCCCCGTTTCATAAGTGTTTTATTGGAATTCATAAATTGTATCAAGGTTTCTTTCTGTTTTTTTTAATCCCTGACACATGAACATGTAATTGAACATTTAAACATTTTCATTACCATAGTGAGTTAACCATCTGTATCTCTTTCTTGTATCTGGCCTTTTTTTTTTTTATTAATAGACTTTAATTTTAGAGCAGTTTCAGATTCACAGCAGAACTGAGCAGAAAATACAGAGTTTGCACGTAGCCCTCCCCACCCACACAGACACACTCCCCTACCCTCAACATCCCTTATCAGTGTGGCATACATGGTACAATCGATGAACCAACATGGGCACATTATTATCATCCAAAGTCCACAGTTTACATTAGGGTTCACTCTTGATTTTGTTCATTCTGTGGGTTTTGAAAAATGCATAATGACATGTAGCCACTACTATAGTATCATATAGAATAATTTCATTGCCCTAAAAATCCCTTGTGCTCCATCTATTTGTTCCTCCCTCCCTTCCTCTCCGTAAACCCCTGGAAATCACGATCTTTTTATTGTTTCTGTAGCTTTGCCTTTTGGCCATTCTTAACCTTTATAAACCAGTACAGTTTGGGATAGAAGAAGTAGAATGTTTCTGTAATATATTGAGAGTTTTAAGAAATTGATAAGACTTTAAAAAAATTCTGCCATAGCACTTATATTTGAAAGAATTTTGAGAAAGGAAGACTTACGATGGTATTGATCATTTTGCTTTTTAAAATTTCACTTTTGAGATTATTATGCAATTGTAAATATAAAACATTTATTAGTAAACTGAGACATTTTAATGTTGAGAAAATAAGAGTTTTTTCATTGACTACTAGTCTAAGCACTATGTTGAAATGAGTACAGTTGCCCAGTTGGCTTCTGCCTCATTTAAAAAAATTAGAAATTTACTATGTTTAGATTGGGTTGGCAACTTGAAACTTTTATTGATGTTATTGAGAGAAGCTCCCCAAAAGTTAAATTTAGAATGCAGAAGAGCAGTGAACGCTCATTGTGATGATTGTAATATTTTGTGGGGGTAATTAGGTTTATTATTTACTTACTTACTTAACTTACTTATTGATGGAGGTACTGGGGTTGAACCCAGGACTTCATGCATGCTAGGCATGCACTCTACCACTGAGCTGTACCCTCCCCACTGTGATGATTATAATTAAAAAATACTTTTTAATTATGGAAATTTTCAAACATGTAAGTAGAATATTTATACACCTCCTTGTACTAATGCTTATTAACATATGGACAATCTTGTTTCAACTATATCTTTATTCAGCATTCCCTGGTTAATTTTAAAAGCAAATTCCAGATGTATCCATTTAATTGTAAAGATTGTAAATTAGTGTACGTCCTTTTATATACAGTTGGTTCTTGAACAGTGGGGGGGTTGGGGTACTGTCCATCCATGCAGTTGAAAGTCTGACTATAACCTTACAGTTGGCCCTCTACACCTGCTGCTCATTCTTGGATCCGACCTACATCGGGTTGCTTATTGCTGTAGTATGTGTTGAGTGGAAAAAATCTATGTGAAGTGAAGCCTCACAGCTCAAGCTCAAACCCATGTTGTTCAAGGGTCCACTGTACCACTATCCTGCTGTTACCACATCTAAAATGATCAATAATTTCTTAATGTCATTTAATAGTTCATGTTCAAATTTTTGACCGTTGCTTAATTTTCACTTCTTAAAAGTTGGTTGGTTTGAGTAAGGATCTGCGTAAGGTCCACGTGTTGTATTTGATTGATCTGCTTATGAAAGTCATTTATTTGTTGAAGAAACCAGATCATTTGACCTGTAGAATATCTTGTGATCTGCATTTGGTGGATTACTTCCCTCAGGTGTTCTTTAACTTGTTCTTCTATGTTGAATTTCCAACTAATTGGTAGTTACATCAGATTTCAGATTCCATAGGAGATGGGAGAAAGAATGCATCATAGATAATGCGGCCTGCATGTTCTTGTGTCACATCAGGAGACATTTGCTAGTTAGTCTGTTTGTGATAAAGTCATTGTAATTTTAAAAAATAAGATTCTTTGAACTATGTTTATAATAAAATTATTCAGTTTTAAGTGCACAATTTGATGAGTTTTGACAAGTGTGTACATTTGTAAAACCATCACCACAATTAGGGTAGATACCCCATAGTTTGAAAATTGCCTCCTTCTCTTTGCAGTCGTTTCCCTTCTCCCTAGACCCTTTACCCCGAATCCAGTGATCTAGTTTTTATCACTATATTTTTGTCTTCTCTAGAATTTCATTATAGTTGAAATTTTGTAGTAGTTGACTCATTGTAATTTAAAGGGGGTGATAAGAAGGTAATTTTGTCCAGGAGCTATACAGATCTAATGTCTTCCATTTTTATATGACAGGGACTTGCCATGAGGTGTTGAAGCCTTGTTTCGCTGAGTTGGAGAGACTGGACCTAAATGGCGCAGCATGACTTTGCTCCAGCCTGGCTTAATTTTCCTACCCCACCATCATCAACAAAGGTATTCTTTCTTGCATCTCTTTTCTTTCTGTCTGCATCTAGTTCATCTTCTGTACAGACGTAGTTAAACTGAAAGCTTAATGTTTTTGCAGAGAAATACTTTTTAGATTCTAAGTTATTTCATATTTAATCTATTGCTTTTTATTTAAAAAATCAGTTTTCAATATACCATCAACAACTAAACTATTTACTTCAAAAGTTGTCTCTTGTGTTAATCAGATTGCTGCATTTTAAAATTCAAGCCAGTTAAATAATTGAACATTACTTTTGCATTTTGTTTTCCTATACTATTCTTCTGATAACTTCCTTTACTTACTTTCCTATAGATAATATGTTTTTTAAAAAAAGCCAGGTTTTTGAAGTCTTTCCTTATAACTGGAAAGACTTCTTTTTCAAATAAATAAGACTTTGAAAGGCATATTAGTGAAATTTCAGGAGTGATGAGAACTTTGCAGTATTGTTACATATCAGGACTCACTAATTTTAAAATGTTCGTTTTATTTTTTTATTTTTTATTGAGTTATAGTCAGTTTACAATGTGTCAATTTCTGGTGTACAGTACAATTTTTCAGTCATACGTGAATATACACATACCCATTTTCACATTGTTTTTCACAGTGAGCAACCACAAGATTTTGTATATAGTTCCCTGTGCTATACAGTATGTTCTATTCTATATATGCCTGTCAGTATCTACAAATTTCAAACTCCCAGTCTGTCCCTTCCCACCCCCCTCCCCCCTGGCAACCACAAGTTTGTATTCTATATCTATGAGTCTGTTTGTGTTTTATATAAAAATGTTCATTTTAAGTAACTAAAACAGAATATGATTTGTATAAGACCTGGTGGGCATTGAAATTGTCATTTACTTATTAGATGTGTTAAGAGGGACCTTGGAATTGATGAGACTTGATCTCTCTAGCTTAATAGCTGTCTTCCACTTTGTTTTTTCCATAGTGCAGAGAAATCAAGAGAGGGTCTTGATCAGCTTGCCTGTTAATTAAGTTTTGCCATGCATGCTAAGGCATTCTTTTAGGACCTTTTAGGGGTATACACAGTTCTTATGAAAAGTTCATTAAAACAGTTCATGGGAACAATTTTATAATTTGGAAAGTTACTCCCCAGTAAAGACTTGTCAGATTATAATAAATTTGGCCCATAATATGTTGAAAAAGCTGCACTGGAGTAATAAAATTCTCCTAGACAAGGGAATTTTAATGTTTGAAAATGGCTCTTAATGATCATGTGACCTGACTTTATTTTACTATTGTGATGAATTCTCTGGAAGGTTAATTGACTTGCTTTTTTCATGTAATTAGTGTGAACCTAGACTGGAATTTAGGATGCATTTTCTGTTCTGTATTCTTTTCATAGGATTAATTTTGGAATTTTGTAAAATGTTTAAACATTTTATTTCACAGACTAAAATGGAATCAGAATCGTTAGAAAATGTAGACTACCACTGTTAAGCAACTGAAATCACTTCTTAGACTCTTTGCCTCCTTTCCTCTTATGTTTAGGTCTCTGGAATATGCTTCTTTGTTGTTTGTTCCCCCGTGCTTTTCCTGGGTTCATTTCACTGCACCCCCAGCCTACTTCAGAACCTGCATACGTAGGAATTTTCTGCTCCTCCCTTTGTTTCCTTTTTCTCTTTAATTCATTTTCTCTGACTTGTTTTCATTTTTAAGCATATCAATAAAAAATTACCAGCACCTAGAGAGTTAGCTACGAACATAAAAAAGCTTGAAAATAATTTTTGTCTTCATTCAGATGTTAATCTGAGGTTGATGAAGATTGACTGCTGCTGTTAAGTGTGGTGAAAATCCTTACTGCTCTCTAGAACCAGACTCTTGATCTGGATACAGGCCCTCAGGAATGAAGATGATGATTTTGAGATTTGGGATTGCCTATTCTAAATTCTCAGTTATTCTGCTTTATTCTAAATTACCTCCAGAAAATGCTGTCAGTTGAATTGTTAAATAACAATATTTGAAACTATATCTTTAAACCTTGCTCCGAGAGGTTTTGACAAACAAATACAAATACACACCTTTAGTTTAGTTCTGTCTTGTCCTTTCATCACTCAAAATCACTATTGATGGATTCTCATTTATAATTAACCTCTTGTTTTCTGCCAGCGCTCTTAATCTTATCCTTACTAAATGGGGCAGAGATTAATTATTATTGTGTTCTCTATTTCAACTTAGTGGAAGTCTTTTTTATTTGTTTGAAGGAATTATATGAGGATTTGAGTTAAGGGTAACTTTTTAGTACTGCACCTGAGTAGATTTCCTAGGTGTGCAGAATTTTAGCCCCATCATGTGGTAATATTTTAAACTGCATGTGGTTGATTATGTCTGTGAAATAGAGCATTAGCTTTTGATTGGGACCCAGTAAAGAAGCAAATTTTACATAATGCTTTTATATACACATACGTATAACTAAAACAAAAGTCATATACCTGTGGTTTTCTTTCTCTTGTGATCTTCTGTTCTTTTTTAATTCCAATAAAAAATGCAAATTGCTACTGATTTCTTTACCCTCTGTAAGGGGTCCTGACCTGCAGTTTGAAAAGTAACATTGTATTTACTTCCCTTTAGTAATATAAGCAATGTCAGCATTGAAAATGCTTGCTATTTAAACTTTAGTCTAAGAGGGTCAGAAAATTCAGTCAGATTGGTAGCTGAGTTCATTAAAACTACTTGTTTACTGTGTAGTTTTTGTTAACTAGTAATTCAGATATTCTGGGAATCAGAAAAAAATTGCTAAACTTTTTAAAAGGAATTCAGAAAAAGATTTAAAATGTAATAACTAATGCACCTTGAATTACTACTACATGCCAGTCACTATGTAAAACAGTTTATAAAGGCTAACAAAAATTGTAAGATATAAAATACTGTTTATTCCCCCACTTACATATGAGGGAACTGAAGTTGAGAGAGATAAGTAACCTGTCCCCAAAGTGCTAGAGTTAGGACAGGAACCCATGTGTGCCTGACTATAAAAATTTTACCAGTTTAATAACTTTTCTTGATTATCAGGTAGTAGACTAATTTTTAGAAGTGAAATACCAGGGTGTTTTTATGCTTACACCAGAGTATATTTTTATCCTGGTTTGTATAAACAAATGAAATTGCTTTTTTCTTCTTCAAATATAGCATTTTCAATATCTAACTTCAGTGGTTACATACAGTTGACCCTTGAACAATATGGGTTCCAACTGTTCATGTCTACTTAAGTGGATTTTTTTCAATAAATATGTCCTATAGTACTACACAATCTGTAGATACGGAGGGTTCAACTGTACAGTCAGTTATACATGGATGTTTGTGCAGAGGGTTGGCACCTGTAACCCCGTGTGTTGTTCAGCTGTAAACTGTAATATTTTATTGAGGAAATCTACATAGATTACTTAATTAGTTGCCTATTAATGGACTAAGTTGCAAGAATGCCTAGGCATCTCTTGAATATATTTGTAGGGTAAATTCCTAGCAGCAGAATCAATGGATTAGAAGGCTTATACATTTTGGTAGATAATGCTAATTGCTCTCCAAAAAGGTTGTACCAATTTATAATCTTTGCAGAATTTTATGAGGGGGGCCATGTTTTTCAGTTTTGGCAACACTGGCGGGTTTTACATGTTTTAATCTTTGTGAAATTGGATAAAAAATGGTGCTTGATTGTTTTGATTTGCATTGTTTAATTGTAGCTGAGCATATTTGTGTTACGAACTTTCTAAGAACTAAGAATAATGTAATTTATTTCTTAGTGATTTATTTGCAATAACTCTTTGTATTGAGGGATTTGTTTGTCATATATATTGCAGATATCTTCCTAGAGCTTGTCTGTCTGGGTAAGTTAGAATAAAAGCATGTAGATGGTTCTAATGAAATAGTTAAACATACAAAGAAGCATAGAGAATAATTAAATGAACTTAACCACCCAAGAGTACTTATCCTTAACATTTTGCCCTATTAGCTTTGTGTCTCTTCTAGAAATAAAACAGTTGAAGTTTACTGTTTACTTCTTCATATTCTTTTTTCTGTCTTCATTTTTCCCCCAGCGGAAATGTATGTTCAGTGTATGTTCTTATATTATTACTAGATATGTGATATCAATAAATAGCATTGTTCTGTATGTTTATAAAATTTATATAAATAATTATCATTTGTATGTCTGCATCTTGCTTTTACATATCTTTGGGATTTTTCCCCGCATGCTGATATCTGCTGATTTGGTATAATTATCTTAAAACTCCTGTAGTATTCTATTTTGTGCCTCTGTATCACATTTCACTTGACTCATTGAGATTGTTTATATCTTTAGGCTACTAAAGAGAGTACTGCATTGAATATTCTTGTAATATCTTCTTGTACACATGAATAAGAATTCTTTAGACTCTTGCCTCTCAAACTTTTATGAATATGAAAATAACGTGGGGATTTTGTTAAAATGCAGATTCTAATTCCAGTAGATTTCAGAAAAGGTGCTAGTTTTAACAGTCTTCGAAGCACTGTTGATTCTGCCTGAATATGGACCACACTTTGAGTAGCAAGGCTCTTTTAACCCATAGTTAGGAGAAAAATTGCTGGAATTTAGTTCGCTATTGCCAAACGGCTTTTCCACGTGGTGTATGGATTTTTTACTCCTGCATGCTATGCATAACTATTGTCTTCACTTTATACTCTTGCCAAAACTTTGTCAGATTATCAGTTAAATTTTTTGCCAGTCTTTGTTATGAAATTTATTTTCACTGTTTCTTGGACATTGGCTTATATTTCTGTGAATTGCCTGTTCACATTCTTTGTTTATTATTTCTTTTGGGTTGCCTTTTTTTTTTTGGTGTTGGTTCAGGAAGTGTGTGTGTGTCTGTGTGTGAAATCTTTAATGTTTTAAAGTTACATTATTATTTTTCAGTCTCCCATGTATTTCACTGGATATATTCAAGTGCCTTATAGTACCTGTTGCTATTTTAAATGCTGATTTTGAAAAGTTTTCTTATAAAATCTTTGTTGCAGATATATTGTATCATGTGTTATGTTGTATCTAGCAGCCCTGATTAATTTTTACTCTGGAATGTCTTGGATTTTTTTTTTTAAGTGTGGACAGTTATTCATTCACAAGTAATACCAGTTTTCTATCTGCATTTTCAGTCCTGTTCCTTGTATTTCTTATTCATATTTTACTGTGCTGGCTGTATGTCAGAATCTGTCTACTGGGATTTTATCCTACTTTCAAGGTAATAGTAACAAGCTAGCCTGTTACTGTTCATGGATGCTGGCAGAAGACAGCAGGGTCAGAGACAGCTTTACTATTCATAATACAGCAGGTAGCATATGCATGATTCTGGCACTTGTTCTTCATGTCCCTTAAACCCTTTGAGAGTTGACATGGAGGGCCCGGGTTGTTGATAACCTTACATGGGGTGGGAAATCTACCACATTTATAATATTGCTCTTTGTCTCAAAGAAGGATATCACTTATTCCTCAATGTTGTTCTCTGCGAACATAACCCTGAGAAATGGGCAATAGAAAGAGTTGTCAAGACTTTTGGCATACAAGTAAGAACATGCAGGGATGCTTAGGGCCCATGGTGGATTGCTTAATCCCAACAGTCTACCCATCAAACATGCATGTTTTTGGCCGAACTTGAATTTTCACATGATTGTACCACTCTGTCAGCTATTTTGATTAATGTGATGAACAAATTAAATGGATTTAATTTGTCTTATAACAGTTTAATGAAGGCTACTATCAATGTCCCAAAGTAGCATGGTAAGACCAGGATTTAAGCAATTGTGAATAATGTATGGGGGGAACAGTAGATTTTTTTTTTTTTTTTAAGCCAACCAGTATATGGTTAATGCCACTCTATTGTCCATTGAAATCCACCCAAGGGAGTATAAATTGACTTGAGTTTTGATATATTACTTACAGTTTTAAGGGCAATAAGATGAACCAAAAAGCAACCCTCATCCTCAATAGAAGACAGACATTCCATGACATATTTTCCCCCACATACGAGCATACTACCTGAAGGGACACAGATCACTCCAGTTTGAGATTTGTTGTTAAACTTGATTTGGATTGCTGTTACATTTGCTTGGTTACACATGCACAATGTCATCATTAGTTGCAACCTCAGTTGCTGTACAAGGCATAACCTAAGACCACTCAGGTGTTAGGAGAATCATGTGAGTTTTTATTAGAACGAAACAAAGTTGTGCAGGTAGGGAATATGAAATGTCTGTTGACTACTTTGAATATTGGCCCATTGCAGGGTGATCATTTGATGAAAGATGTACTATTAATTGGACTGTTAGTGGTCTGGAATGCCAGAAACATGACATAGATTAAATTGAAGGGTGTTTTTTACACATTCGTGTTCAGGAGCTGCTGTTGACATCTGGCACAGCAGAATTGTAAGGGCTGTACATGGCCACATCAATTTTTTTTTTTAATTTCAAAAAATGTGGGTGGGGATACAAATCTAGCCGTTTATCCTGAGCTGCTGTTGGATTCACAATGGTGCTGATTTTAGGGGACAAGAGAGAACGTTAATTGTTCTCCTTTCTCCCTGCACCTTCTGGGGTCAAAGATACTCCTTCTGCAAGTGCTAGGGTTTTTGCTCCCCCTTAACAGCCTTGAAATCGGTATGTCCCCATTCCCATAGCTCTAACTTCACTTTAAAAAAAAAATCCCCTTCCTGCACCCAGATTTTTTTATCCAGAGGAGCCAGACATGAGTGGGGAAGGAGCATTTGTAAATAATTTGCAGAGACTTATTATAAAGGTCTCTCACCCTCACCTTAGTCCACATTGGGTATTTTAGGGGGGACTCGGTAAGAAGTGTGCACAAGCAGATTTAGTCAAGAGAATCCAGGTGACCAGACCAGATTGTTTGAATTCCTTTTTGGTTGGCCATTACCCTGAGGGGTGGCCTGGCCTGCATTTGCTCTTAGGAGAAAGAAAGAAACATCATGTTCAGGGATAATCAGGGCAGAGTCTTGAATTTTTAATGTAGGTCTATATACTCTCATAACTCTTCACAAAGAAAGAACATCCCGATTACTACCCAGGAAGTGGCTAAGAGGATATAATCTCTTTTTGGCTACGCTGTGTTCATGGACCAAACTGTCTTACTAAGATTTGTGAAGAGATGAGGGACACAGAGTTGTAGGTTGTTGAATTTTGAGGAGATTGTTAAAATGCTTTTGAAAGCAGATGCCTGTGGTTGATAGTATGGAATGTCCACTGAGCACTTTGAAAAATGGACCAAAGCAGGGTGACCCCTTTGACAAAAGATGTACTATTAGTGGTCTGTTAGTTGTCTGGAATGCCAAAAACATGATAGAATGTGGATTAATTTCAAGAATCACAATAGTGTGACCAGAGTTAGCCTGTCAGACTGCAGCAGTAACACTATAATCTGAAAAAGTTTCAACAGTGATGAGACTTCATGGATAGCTCCATGAATTAGTCAGAGGTTTGAATGTAGTTCTCCTTGTGTAATGTGTTCTTGTTCACAGTTGAGACAAATGGATCACCTTTTGGCAGGGGTCACAAGTTGGCATGTAGTGGTGGCTTCTGCATCAGAAAGATAGGCCTTTATTTTGTAATCAGTCTGTGATAGTGGGTGTGTTCCATGTCTCGTGTGATGATGGATCTAGGTAGTGTGCCAAAGACTTGATCTGTATTCTTTCTTCAGTTGTTCTCAATTACATTCACTCTTCGTCAGACAGCAAGCCTTACTGTATCAACATGAGTGACTCAGATTGTCTGAGCAGTAGCTGCAATTTCCCGCAGTGTGTGACCCCAGAGAAGTGTTTTTATCTGCTAGTCTATAGTTTTTCGGATGACGGACAAGATGACTAGGCCATTGACAACAGACCAAGACTCAGAAAAATATAAAATGTCCTTAAGGATATTATCCAAGGCAAGAGTCACAGCTTTTATTTTATTCCATTGAGCTGATTGGTACTTACCCATTTTGTTTTCCAGAGTTGTTGGGCTGGATGGCAGCAGTGGACACCATCATCTTTTAACTTATTTGAACCATTAGTTCAGCTAACCAGGCTTAATCTCTGTGATTTGAGAGTCTTATTGAACCAGTGGCTTGTTATAGGTGGTAGAGGGGAATAAAGTTTATTCCAAAGGGTAGTTGCCACTTCTGCATGCAAAACTAAAATTATAGGGCCAGGCTAGCTGCACCCTTGAACACATAATTTCCATTTGATCAAGAGAGCCCTATTGGGCTCTTTTATTGGGTAGCCCTTAGTTTGAATTGTTCGTTTTTTAATAAGGGGTCAGCAGTAGGGCAAGAGCCACATTCCATTTTAAAAAGGAGCATACTTGGTGTGTGTGTTAGGCAGGTGGCTCTGTTGTACTGGGAAATAGCCTCTGAATATTCCAGTATCTATCAAGTCTTCAACCTCATCTCTGATTTTCTTTTCTTTTCTGGTAGCTTATACAGTTTTTGCTAGACCACTTGGAAGGGAATGGGAATCACCTGTCAACCTGTGACATTCCCTGAATGGAAGAATCTTGAGCATTTTCAATACAAGCATATAACATTTGCATCAACTGTAAAACAAAGCGACAGTACATTAAATTAGCCTAGGGGCCCCACCTGTAAGATCACTTTAATTTCCCTATCCTACTGCTGAATTTTTCTGAACTCTTATCAGTCATTTTGGTGCACTGGGATACCTCTTCCCACTGTGGGGACACAGACTAAGAAGTTTAGTACATGCATATTAGGGCCACAGTCTAAGCTTTCAAGAGATTACATGATTTCTTTAGCTGGGAATATGGGAAAGTAGAGAGTGAAGGTGAATAGTTGTGAATTTTTGTTTTCATACATTCCTCATTCTTTAAATGAAGTCTAATTCTTTAAATGAGGTATTCTGTGCCCTTTGTACTAATTTGTTTTTACTTTTTTTTTTTGATAAATTTGTTAAAACATTTGCTTTGGAGAAAGAGGAGTTTGGAAATGTAGAGAACTTAAAACTGTAGCTTCCTTTGTCATAATTTTCTGAGTTGAAAACCGTAAGCTGTTTAAATCAAATAGTGTGTGATACACAATATTACATTTTCTTATAAAAGAAATGCATATTTTGCCTTGTTTTCCTTACAGGCATTTTACCTTTAAAGTTTTTGTGTAAATAGATGCAGTTGTTGAACTTTTTCAGAATGGTGCTCTTGGGGGAGGGTATGGCTCAGGTGGTAGAGTGCACATGCATGAGGTCCTGGGTTCAATCCCCAGTAACTCCTCTAAAAAGATAAATAAATAAACTTAATTACCTCTCCCCCAAAGTAAAAAATAAAAATAAACACACACACAGAGTGGTGCTCTTGTTTACATTAGAGAAGAAATGTAAGAAGAAAATAGACAAACAGTGGCATCCATCTTATGTTACCAATTACCAAACACATTGAAAATAACTACAAAGTCTTAGCCATTTAAAATTCTTAGAAATAAAGTCAGTATTAGCTAGTTTTTAAAGTTATTGTCAGGTGTGTGTGTATATGTATATATATATGTATATATGTATACACACCCACACACACATATTTACCGTATGCTTATGATTTGTTTCAGTCGTCACTGAATTTTGAGAAGCATTCTGAAAACTTTTCATGGACAGAAAATCGTTATGATGTGAATCGTCGACGACACAACTCTTCCGATGGCTTTGATTCTGGTATTGGACGTCCTAATGGAGGTGAAATTTGCTAAGGAACAGTAGAGTTTAAGAATAATTTTCTTCATGTTCTTTTAAGAATTGTTTTGATTATGATTGAATCTTTAGGTGTAAGCATCTTCTCTGAATTTACAATACTTTACCATTATCAAATAAGGTAACTTTGGAAGGAAAGAAAAAAATGGATGGCGTACACATGGAAGAAATGGTACTGAAAACATAAATCATCGAGGGGGATACCATGGTGGAAGTTCCCGTTCTCGTAGCAGTATTTTCCATTCTGGGAAAAGCCAAGGACTACATGAAAACAACATACCTGACAATGAAACGGGGAGGAAAGACGACAAGAGAGAACGCAAACAGTTTGAGGCTGAGGATTTTGTAAGTTTCTTGTAATTTTAATACAAGCGAGGTTTCTGTAAGTGCCATTTAAGCATCAAGTTCTTTCTCAGGAGATTTTTATCAGTACAGCTCATCTTCTACAGACATCACACTTGATAGGTTCAGTGATTTTTAACCCTTAGATTTTGTGAGGCTTTTTGTTCATAAACTACCACCCCCTACCCCCATTTATTCCTGTGTCCCACCATGTGGTCTTTTAAAACTTTAGATAAATTTGTCATTTTATTCCTCATTAAATTTAAATAATTTCCCTTTTCTAGACAGTATCTATACTAAGGTTAGCTTTAGAGTACACATTCAGTGCTCAGCTCAGTTTTCTTTTTAATACCCTGAGCGTCACTTTTTGAAATACAAATTTGTGCTTTGCATTGAGAATTGAGTGATAACTAAAGCATCCAGCAGTGAACACCTAACAGAAGAGCTGAGAAACAGTCTGATTTTCCTCTTCCCTGCTCTTGACCTTATGCTAAGAAAGGATGAATGATTTTTCATATTGATGCAAAAACTACATTCTTTTGCATTTGCTCTGTTTTTAAAAACATTATTATTTTGGGGGATGAGTTAGGTTTATTTATTTATTTTTTAACAGAGGTACTGGAGATTGAACCCAGGACCCAGTGCATACCTCGTGCATGCTAAGGATGCACTCTACCACTGAGCTACATCTTTTCCCCTGCTCTGTTTTTTTTTTAATTCACAATTTTTTCTTCAGGTAAATGGGGGTGAGGAGAATATTTTAAGACAATTCCCTTGTTTTTTCCTAACTCTGAGGGTAGATAGAACCATTTTAATTGTTGGCTAAGCAGAAAGTAAGGTTTATGAATAATTAGTCTTTAAAATAGTTAGGGGTTCATTATATAATGTCATTTTGTTCAGTATTGAGATTACTTTTAAAAGGATTTTTTTTTGTTAAATGTGAGCAGTTTAAGCATTTGTTGTTTTCTTTTTATTCTAATTTTTTTTAGCCATCTTTAAATCCTGAATATGAGAGAGAACCAAATCAGAATAAATCTTTAGCTGCAGGTGTTTGGGGTAAGTAATTTTTGATCTATCTTTGAGGGATATAAAATGTTATTTTTAGGTTTCACTTTTTTTTAATAAATAGTAGATGAGAATTAAACTTTATTTTAAATACCAGATTTTGATGTGCTAAGCTACAAAAAAGGTAGCACTTATCTTTTAAAAAAGATACTGGGGATAGAAAAGAGCTTGATTTGAGTAGTTGATCTGCACATGTTAGTACCATTGTGTACACTCAAATATGAGGTTTTTTTATTTTAAAAAGGTCGTATAAGTTAATTTAATGAATTCATGTCATTTTGAGAGCAGCCTGATAAACAACAAACTTAGTTTAATTTGTAGTTTTTCAAAGTTGAAAACTTAACTGGAAAGATAAGTGCTTTTACTTATAATTGATATAAACTTAATTTTTTTACCTATGAAAATGATTATACGTGGAGAGTATTCAAAATAATTGCCTGTCGAACTAGTTATGTTTGAGATTATTTGCCTTTTTAATTGTCAAATATAATGGTATTTTTTCTGGTAATAACTCCCTTTTCTTTAAAACTGCTGAGAGTTTAATTTGATGGTATCTTACAGAAGATTAAACTGCACTCATATATTGCAACTTAGTTAGCTTTTTAGAGATTCAAGTGAAGTTTAAAATAATGGAAAAATTTAAATTATGAAGATTTGATATCTGTCTGAAAAATAAATTTAATTATTTGATACCAAATTCAGAGGTGATGTATCCACTTTGGAACTTGTACACATGTTTATTTGTATTTTTCTATTGAAAATTAATAACTTACCAAAACAAAAGGATTGTGGCTTATGATAGCATACTAGTCCTAACAATAAAGGCATTATTTTAAACTTTGCCACTTCCTGTGCTGTTCTTTACTGTATTTATGGGGTGATACGCTGGGGAATTATTTTGTTTTGATCTCCCAATTTATTTAAGGGCTTCTTGGGGGTGGGGGTGGGGGTGGTCAGACACTTGTTAGAACCATGTAAATGGCATTGTTTTTTCTGTATTGCAAATTAGTATTTCTACCACTCTCCCCAGGCCTACACGCCCAGACACACACATACCCAACCAAAAAAATCTCCCAAGCTCCTCTCTTAGGTATGTTTCCTTATTATTCAGTTTTTCTGGGAACAGCTGATTGCAATAAGAATATAGAACCACCTGAAAGGTGTTAAATAAAATCTCTAAGAAATTAGGAGTAATTTGGATTTGATTAAAATGAAAGTAAATTAAAAAATCAAGAATGTTAGTGAGCATTTGTCATATAAAACTACCTATAGATACTATTGGTAATGATCCTTGGTTAATTTAATAGTTTTAGAAGTGATTTACAGGCAAATACATCTTTGAAAATATTGAGAATAAAATGTATTAATATAAAGATTTTGATTCTACTGTTTCAGGGTTGGTCTAAGGATTTTGAGCACTAGTTGAAAAGATGTTTAAAAGGAAGATGTACTCTTTACTGTGTCTTAGGTAAACTTAAAAATGTGTTTGCATTAGAAAGAAATGGTTAATTGTGGCTTCGTTAACTGTTAAATTCCCAGTACTTCCCATAGGAATACAATGAAACTTTCATTGTATTACACTCCACGGTTCCTTTCTCAGTTTACGCCCTGGGTTCCCAAATACTGTTTTCCCCATTGCAATATTTAAAATAGCTATGTTCCTGAGGAAGACATGAGAATTTTAGGAAGGACTTCAGTAGAACTTTTCTAGTGCTACTTCTTTCCAGGTAAGTCAAAATTTAATAATGGAAATATAATATGTATTAAAAAGGAAACACCACTAGTTTGTCCCTGAAACTGTCCTTTTGTAGATCAAAAACTGCAAGTCTAAACATAATATCCCAATTAAAAAATACTTTGCATGAGGGTAGTTCAGCTATTAAAAATTTAGTTAAATATAAATTAATGCTACGTAGAATCTTAATTAGCTTTATTGAAACACCCTGCAGCTTATATCTGTGACTTCTGTAGTGTTTTGATCTTAATCAGATTAAGTTGTTACGCATAAAGTTAGTACTTACTGAATTAATTTTTCTCATATCCCTAATAATTTAAACTAAGACAAATTCAGGTCACTTCATTGTGCCTGTGAGAATTTTAAAATAACTTAGTTGTGTGATTTATTTGGCGGTGAGAAAGAGAAAATGATTTGTATTGACGTGTTTGTATGCAATTTGAGACATTAGTAACTATTGATTAGTGTGTTTCAGATATCCTACTGGTTATTTTGTGTTGACATAATATGCCAGCAACATATTATTAGCGGAGCCTGACATTTGGTGCTTAAGATACTAAATGATGGAAAACTTCAGTCACTAGTAATTAACTTGAAGCATAGTCTTTCAGCTCATTTCAGCATTTATATTTGTGTTTATTCCTTGATAATTTGGCGAACTTTTCTGCTTTTTTGCTCATATTTGATAAACTACTTAAGAGCATCAAGGCTTATTCTAAATAATTTTTTTCATTTGTTTAACATTCTAAATCATAGGAAATTGGTGACCAGTTCTTAGGTTGTTTTCTAGAAAATTCTAATGATATTAGCCACAGGTCAAGTGACATGATTACATTAAATGAGGTTAGGTCATGAAAACAAGTGGTTTTGAAAGTGACTTTGTAAATGGAATTAAGAGAAGGGAATAATCTTTATCAAATTACTTTGTAAAGAAGCATTCTGTTGGTGGATTGTTTATGTACTGAAATGACTCCTTTAATGTCTTATCCTAAATAACTGTTAAATTTATAACAATAAGAAGAAAAAGGTTATGCAACACGTGTTCAAGATAGAGAGGGAAAAATTAATAGTTTGATTAGACAACTTGACACAAATAACTTTTATTTGGCCAGAGTTAGAAGTATTACTTGTTCATCATTTAAGTCGTTTTTAGTTTAGAAGTGTATTTATTTAAGCTTGCTCTTCTTGATATGAGTAATGTGGGGACCTTATTAAAGGAAAGAATAATATACCATTGCTTTGACATAAATAGTGAAACACATGTGATTAAAACTGTCATGCTGCTGTAAAACAAAAAGATTTGTACATTAAATAAAAAATTCAAAGCCAGCAAAATTCAAGCAGCATCTGTCTATATAAAAATAATCTTAAAAAGTTTCTTTATTAAAATTAGTGTTCATTTGGAATTTGTTTTGATTGCTGTGGTATAGATTCTTTGAGTTTGATATTTGTATATGATTATGTTTAATGTGACTAAGTTTCTTCAAATTAGTGTGAAAACTTAATTCAAATACTATTTACCCTTCATCTGGCAGTATGCTTTGGTTCACATATTAAAGTTGCCTCTTACGTCAAGATGATGAGGAATTAGTAACTGGTATCAATGTGATAGTGAAGGAAAGGGTGAACCTTGACTTGGTAGTGCACGCTTATAAGCCTCTTGTTTTGACCCTTCAGTATAGGCTTATTATTAATATTTTTAGTTGGGGATGGTACACATTTTGAAGTATCTGACTAGCAATACTTTAATTTCCATTTTCTCCAGTAGTATAAAATAGTGGTCAAGTGCATTGGTTTTAGAATCAGATAGGGTTGGGCCCTAACGTTTGGTCTATTGAGGAATTAAGATGTCAGCTCTGACTGATGCATGTGACTGATTTACTTTGTATTATGTGTGGCAGTATTTTAATCTTCCAAAGAACTGAACCACTCCCCTCCACCACTGGCTTTGTATTTAAGGAACAAAACTATCATATTCAAAGATACTGGGAGAGCATGAAATAACAAGATAATAAAGGGATATTTAAAGTTAGTTATTATCATATTACAATTGTTTGTGAGGTTAGAAGAAAATAATGATTTGAAAATCCAAAGCTCATATTTGCCTTCAGGTATTTTTAAAGCAATTTGAATGAGAATAACTGCTTATGAGCTTGAGATAATAAACACATAACTTACAGAAGGAAGTCACTGAAGTCACTTTTTAATTCTTTTATGTAAGTGTTAAAGTCTTTCATCAGTACATAAATTTTCTCTTTAAGAGAATGAGCAATTAGGGTCTTTTTCGTGTAGCTGACCAGTTGATAAAGTAAATGGAGAAAGTGTAGAAGGAGACAATGGATACTGTTTAAATCCATCAGCTTCAAACACTTAATTCAGAAGGTTTGTTTCAGGAGAAATTTATGGAGATAATCTATGAACAGATGAATCAGTTTATAAGTAGTATAAAATAGATACAAATGATGTAAATTTAAGTTACCAGTGCTGCCCTCCCCTTTTCTATTACTTATATTACATTAAGAATACTTTCTTTCAGCTCATATGTTCTAGTATTGACATCTGACACATTCTTATAAATTTAAGCTCTTAGCTGGGAGGGGATCAATCAAAAGCAGGGGATTTTGGAGTCCAAGTACTCAATTTTGGTCAGTCAGTGTCATGGTAGCAGCAGTTCAGCAACCAGCAGCTGGTGGTCTTGGAGAGTATCCCTGGGGTGTGGCAGCTCACCCTGGGAACATAGACACTGGTAGCAGACACATTTGGGAACACTCCACCATGTGAACACCAGTGCTGGGGGCCACCATCCTGGCTCATTAGGCTAAGAACACGTTCTTAAATGGGCAGGTTTATGTAGTATTTTCAGCATAGTTATGTAGGACGTTGGTTAGTCTTTGTTGTGTTTATTTCTGTTATATCTTCCATACTTTTATGGATTTTAGGTTTAAATTTTAGGTTTAAAATTCTTGAAAGGGGACACTTTCAATTTGAAATATGATTGGAACCCTGTTATTTGAAGATGATACGTGACATTTCTGGACTTTTTTTTTTCTAGTACTTGTTTCAAAGTAAACATTTCACAGTAACTCTAAGACAGGAGATGCTGTTTTTCATTTTACAGATGAGAGATTAACTGGTGAGGTGGGAGCATGTATTAAAATTCTGTAGATCTGGTACAAAAGGACATGGTCTTAGTCTTTGTACTAAAATGTTTGAAAATGAATGCTTAGTAAGTATATCAGCACTATGCCTGCTTCTCTTTCCTCCCACGCCCTATATACTCCGTTTAGGTACCTTTACCATTTTTTACTTTACCACCTCTCTTCTATGACTGATTTTTCTGAAGCTTCATCTTTCTTCTTTGTAGGATATTCTCATTTTTTGCACCGAAGACCTCTTTGAGGAAACTGTCAGACTCTTTCTCTTAAGTGTGTAGAAGTCACTTTTAGGAAAGGTGAAGTTTATAGTCAGGAGCTACATTGGTTGAGGCTTAAACCTAATGTGCCTACTTTACTATCTGTTCTCTTCTGTCTTCTAGTTTTGATCAGTGATGACTTTATCAGTCATGTTTGAACTTAGTTGTGGTGTACTGATAGAGCTGCCCCTGCTTCAGCACTTGGATTCCTCTGAGACCTGACCTTGCAAAACTCTTAACTGCCTTTAGCATTTCCCAGCATCAGCCAGTTATTCCTCAGATTCCTGAGTTTCATTTAATTTAGATTTTGAATACCAGACTGTTAAGATTTTCTCTTATATTTTAAGTATTGTTAATAATCAGGAATCTTTTTTGTTTTATTTATGCCTGTCACCATCTGTTTACTAGAAGTAACTGTGAAATTTAAATTGTTTAACACTATTTCTAGTATTCTTCATTGGCCTCAGTTTGAGATCATTATTCTTTATTTTCATTTTGACTTTATTATGTTCTTGAGAAAAACTGTGTATTGGTGATAAATGTCTGTGTCCTTGTGTGCCTGAAAATATTTTTCTTAGCCTTCATATCTTGGGCCTATGTAAGCAGCCAAGAAGTTGGAATGTTTACTCTAGTAGATTAACGTGTGTTTAACGTTTGGAAAGATGAACCCTATCTCACTTTGTTTATTTAGGTCATTATTCTTTGTTCTTTTATCCTTTTTAGCATTACAGTAAATGAAGCACCATAACAACACTGTATTCTGAAGAGTTTGAAGTCTCAGATGAACTTTGAGAGTCCCTGCAATGTCCCTACGAGTCCTTATTTTGTTTAGTTTTTGAGATAATCCAGTAGGAAGTTTGGTTTGAGGCAGGGCATCATTACACACATCTGTGCCTACTCACCATCTCACAGGATCATATCTTAAGCTAATTTTAATTTAGATTTTCTGTGATTTCTCGCTTTGAATTAATTCTTTTCTTCTAAACTCTTCAACTGTGAACCTGATGTTTTCAGTTTTTGTCTGGGAAGAAAGATGTACATCATTGCAATAATTGTGAAGGTGTTCACTGTAACACCTGTTTGATTACACATTAACTGATCAAACTCTAGGAGTAGTTTTTTCATATTTTAGCAACTGTAGTTGTCTTGAGAATAACTTTCAGTTAGCAACTGTTATTTCTAGTACTATCTTCAGAGGCTGGTATTGAGTTGAGTGCCCTGTAACTTGCATAGTGCTGTCAATGTAATTGAATGGCCATTAAATATTTAAATGAATTGATATTGTGAAAACAATCCATCTTTTCATTAGTCATAACTTAAGTAGAAATTTAGAAATAGAGGGACTGTAGTTCCTTTCTTACTGGTAATAACTTTGAGTGACATAAAAAGAATGAAAAGGAAAAGAAAAATTCTCTTTTCAAGCTGGAGATGAGGAAAATACACTGTATTTATATATTAAGTCTTAAGAGCCATTAGGATGAATTTGTAGTAAAAAATACCTAATGAAAAGTATACTAGAATGTTATTTTTGGCTTGGTCATAGTTACCATTCTAGGCCACAGTCTAGCTGAATTCATCTTTGTTACTTGACATTGATCAATTCTTGCTGTGATCAGTCTTTTTGAGCTTTATTTCTTGAACAGGAATATAGTTCATACTTACTTAGCTTAATTATTTTACCTGGGAAGCCACTGTGTTATTTTTAAATATCAAGTTTGGAATATACTATGCTTTTGGTGGTTTAATTTTAGAATCAAAATTCTGATGGTTGAATTTTATGCTAAAATTTAAACTCTATAACTATTGCTCGTGCTTTATTTATGCAGAATATCCCCCGAATCCTAAATCTAGAACTCAAAGGATGCTGGTCATTAAGAAAGGTAATACAAAAGATTTACAGCTATCTGGATTCCCAGTAGTAGGAAATCTTCCATCACAGCCAGTTAAGAATGGGACTGGTCCAAGTGTTTATAAAGGCTTAGTCCCTAAACCTGCTGCTCCACCTACAAAAGTAAGTTCTAAATCGTTAAACATGCAAATTTTAAGTTGATATCAGTTGGACTACTTTGGGGGGAAAATGTTAAAAATTTCACATCAAAGTGTGGGCATATTGGTGGGCTGCCGATTTCTAAGTGGAAAGTGCTGGCCCCCTGTGTGTCATTAATTTTATCTCTACTTGTTATGTGTGTGTTTATCCATGAATGTTATCTTGTTTTAGTACTAGTAAATGAAATCTATAAAATACTTCTTTTGTTAGATTCATGTGTGATAGATTTGCTCAGTAGTAATACATAAAATGTTCCTTCCTTGTTGTTCAGTTTTAGGTTTTTGAAACTCTCACACTGTGTTTTCTTGGTATTAGGCAAAAGAAACCTAACTTTATTTAGGCTTATAAAACTGAAAATAAAAAAGCAGTGTAGGTAGATGTTTTATCTGCATACCAAGTTTTGATTTTATTTGTAAAAAAGAAAGGAGAACCATGTAGGAATGATTAAGATATAATACAAAAATAATTGGTTTTATGAGCCACATGTAGTCATCTTTATTTTATAGTGTTCACTTTGTTTTCTCTCTCTTCTGTATAATCTCTGTTAGGTACACATTAATGTTTGTGCGTTTTTCTTTAGCCTACACAGTGGAAAAGCCAAACTAAAGAAAATAAAGTTGGGACTTCTTTCCCTCATGAGTCTACATATGGTGTTGGCAACTTCAATACTTTTAAGTCAACTGCCAAGAATTTTAGTCCATCAACAACTTCAGTGAAAGAGGTGTGTGTATGGCATTTAAAATTACTTCCAAGAAATGAAACATTGAACAAAAGGCACAGTTTCATCAAATTCATTAAAATGAGATACCTTAGTCTTTTCAGAAAACTTGACATAAATTCTACCCTTGATTTGCACTTTAAGTTGGGGTAATTTTAAAAATTTCTAACAAAATTTCCAAATATCCACAAATGTAGAAAAATCAGTACAGTGAAATACTTATATACCTAACCATCAGAAAGTAATTCTTGAGAAAAGAATTACGAAAATGGCTATTTTGACATTTGTCATAGAGTTATGCTATGCTGTAGGATTGAACCTTGACTAAAAATGAGAATTTGTAGTATTTAATCTTTTGGAAATGATGGACATTTTATTAGTGTTAACACTTAGAGGGGGCAGAGAGGAGGAAGAAGAGGGAAAGATGCATATTATTATTTTACTGACTTTGAATACCTGATGGCTTACATATTTCTTTCTCATTTGACCAGGTTTTTGAAACCTCTAGACCAGGGAGTTCCCTGACTAGTTTAGGGTCAGAAGGCATTTGTGACTATGTTTTTATACCTGAGATTGCTCTGGGTACTATGTTAACTCCTCATATGCTAGTTCTTAATCAGAATGTTAAAGCTGTGATGTAAGGGCCAGCATTCTCAGTTGGGTAATTGTAGCTTAAGTTCATTATAGTCTTCAGACATTATTGCCAATAGTTAGGCATTTTGATTTATTTTCATGGCTTAAAATCCCTGTGACACAAAATTCTAACATTCTGTTTTCTTTTGTACTCCCCAAGAAACAAAAGGACTCCAGTACATGTTCATTTGCTGCCCCCTCCTGGCCTCCCAAAAAATTTTCCCTCGTGAAATCCTGCCTGATAAACCTTATGTGTACCTGCTACGTGTAAATAATTATAAAATACTAGATCATATTGGAAGCTGTTAGTAGAACTCTGTGGAACACAATCCCCAAAACTGCTCTTTTTTTGTATTATAGAAATGTTTAAGCAGTTTCGGGATCCATTTTATATAATAGTATTTAAACTCCTAATTTAGAATCATAGTTCTTAGTGTTATCAGACCTTAATTGTTTATGGGATAAGAAAGTTCTTATGTTTACTTATTCAGTGGGATAGATTAAATATGGCAGGGTTAGAGGAAAATAGAATTTGAAATCAATTTTGTATTGTGAAAAAGGTGAAATAGAAAGTTGTGGTAGTTGTGAACTTTATACTGATTAGTTCTCTGTCTACATATTTATCGACATTTCTGATTTTTTCTTAGTGTAATCGCTCAAATTCCTCTTCACCTGTTGACAAACTTAATCAGCAGCCTCGCCTAACCAAACTGACACGCATGCGCACTGATAAGAAGAGTGAATTTTTGAAAGCATTGAAAAGGGACAGAGTAGAAGAGGAACATGAAGATGAAAGCCATGCTGGCTCAGAAAAGGTAATTGAACTTGCCATGTAATTCTTAGTTTGATGTTACCATGTCATTAGAATATTTTGGCAGATATAATTTAGGATTTTTAAATAAACTTCAAGCAGATTTTCATATCTCTGAAAGCAAGGCTAGCTAACTATTTGCATAAATAATGATTCCTTTCTGAAGTAGATTTTTCTTACTCTGTAGTTCCTGTTCAGAAATGAAATTTAAAAATTCATATTTGTTTTCTTCAGTTTGCCCTATCTTGCCTTCACTGCTTATTAGTTGTTTTTTTAATCTTTTTTAAAACATTTTTTTTCCTTTTGGTGGTGGGAGATAATTAGATTTATTTATTTGTGTTGTGTGGTGTTCTTTTGTTTTTTTTTTTGAGGTACTGGTGATTAAACTCAGGATCTTGTGCATGCTAAGCATATGCTCTACAATTTTAGTTACACTTTCCCCCCCTTTTTTTTTTAAATAAAAAAATTTGTTGTTTTTTGTTTGTTTTGTTTCCATTGGGGGGGGTTAGATTTATTTATTTATTTAAATGGAGGTATTGGGGATTGAACCCAGGCCCTTGTGCATGTTAAGCACATACTACCATTGAGCTATACCCTTCCCCCACAGCTTAGTTTTACATTTTATAAGAATGTCTCCTAAATGATTATATAAATATTACAGTTATATATTACCAATGAAAATTAACCAAGATCTATTAAAGTTTTTTTTTTAAACAACTCTTTTCTCTCTTTTTTTAAACTCCCTAAATATCAGGATGAGGACTCATTTAATTTGCATAACAGCAATAGTACTCACCAAGAAAGGGATATAAACCGAAACTTTGATGAAAATGAAATTCCGCAAGAGAATGGCAATGCCTCGGTAATTTCTCAGCAGATTATTCGGTCTTCAACCTTCCCACAAACTGATGTTCTTTCTAGTTCACTTGAAGCAGAACACAGGTTAGTGTGTTTACTTTTTTCTCTGTATTTTTTATATCCAGAATTTTGATATTATTATAGAAAGTATTTTTTAACAGATTCATTGAGATGTAATTTATTATACCATAGTTTTCTTTACTCAATTTGCTGATTTTTTTGGGAGTGGGTTATATTTGAGGTTGTATAACTGTCACCACAATCTAATTTTAGAACATTTCCATCACTCTAGAAAGACTGTGTGCTCATTTAGAATTTCTCCTCATTGTGACTCTGTCCTAGGCCACCACCAGTCTACTTTTCAGTACTTTCAAGCTTCATCCATGTTGTAGTATGTGTTTCTTTCTAATTCTTAAGTTATATACATATCTAAGAACTCATATTGCTTGATTAAACAAATTAGATATCAGTGATACAGTTCTCAAGGATGACAATTTTTATTCAAATGTATAAACTAAAATACAAAGTATGAAATAATCAAGCATATATATTACTAGTTTTATTATCAAGTTTCAGTGTATCATCAAGATGTTGAGAGACAGCTGCAGCATCATAGGGGTAGTTTTCTTGTCTAAGCACCAAATCAATTAGCAAAAATGAGTGCCACAGAAATTCAAGGGAGTCTGGGAGTAGATAACATTATGGCTTGAGCACTAGTCAGAAAGTTTTAATTGGGACCAAAATTAAGTCTTAAAGGATAAGACATTAATTTGGACATGGGTAGTAGGTTGTGCTTTTGGAATAAAAAGGGGTACGGCAGGGAGGGTATAGCTCAGTAGTAGAGCTCATGCTTAACATGCTCAAGGTCCTGGGTTCAATTCCCAGTACCTCCATTAAAAATAAAGAAAGAAATCCCCCCCACCCAAAAAAAAGCAGGTATGAAGGGATGTTGAATACATACCTAGTTTGTTTTAGAGGCAATGAATGGAATATCTTGACATGGGTATGGAGTCCTTAATGGAATTAGAGATATATTGAAGAGGCAGGGCCTTAGCTATTCAAGCTCTTTAAATGCTTCAGATGAAGAAATAGCTCAGGGAAGTGAAGGAGTTAGCCTGTGTTTTATACCTGGTTTGTGATAGAGTAGGAATTATGACCCAGGTCTTCTACTTCTAATTCTGTGCTTTTTCTAATGTAAGGAATTTGCATTTGTGGTCATGGTGTTAAGGTTAAGGAGTTTGTTCTTTAGAAAGTGGGAAGCCACTGAAAATATTTAGCAGAGGGTGGCAAAAGTGGTATCAGGGTGATTTGGTAGTAGTTTGAAAGAAAATGGGAAGAAATGCTAATGAGAAGGCAAAGTGCAAATTAGTGTCTTGGTGTATTCCTAATTGTGGGGAAAAGGGACTATATGGAGTATTTTGAAAGCTATTCTAGAAACAGTTAACAGTTTATAGCCCCTGGAGGGAAGGGGAAAGAGGAGAGAAAGACAGAAATATTTGTCTTTCATAACATTTGAAATAATTTGTTCTATCTGCATTATTATTTAGTCATAATTCAGTTTTTTTTTTTTTGAGGGGGTAAGTAATTAGGTTTATTTATTTTGAAAAAAAATTTTTTTAACGGAGGTACTGGGGAATGAACCCAGACCCTCATGAATGCTTAGCACACACTGTACCACTGAGCTATACCCTTCGCTAATTCAGTTTTTAAAAGTGAAACAAGTAAAAGTAAGGATTTAGCAAAAGCAGTTACGTTGTTTTTACCAACCCAGATCTGTAGGTTCTGGACTAGATGGTATTGAGAATGGAAATGCCATTCCACAGGGAGGTCATCTAGGTTGCAGTGAAGACAGTGCACTGGAAAAGAAACAGTAAAAGATGAAAAGGAATGTGAGCAATAGTAATTAATGATAATGGTGACATTTTAGTCCAGAGGCAGCAGAGTTTGAAGCAGTGTGTAATAACTTAGGAGGCAGAAACCCAGAATTTCATTTCTTTCTTTCATTTCTTTGCCATCAAGTAGGCAAGTTATTTTTACTTATGTGATTCTTGTTCTTCATGTGTAAAGTGTGGGTATAGTGTTAAATTTTATTTTGAGTCTCTGAGCACTGATAATTTTATGAGCTTATTTGAGAAAGGTATAAAAATTAAACAGGGTAGCCAATTTGTGACAGGCATGAAGATAAGTTAGGTGTAAATAGGAGTAACAAATGCTTGAAGACTGTAATTATTAAAACAACAACAACAAAACCCCCAGTGCAATCAGACCAGTACAAGATATATAGCCATGTAAGAAGCAGAAGCTTTGAAGTTACTAAGTCAAATGCAGCAGTTTTGGCTACAGTGTTTTTGCTTGCCCAACTGGAGATAGTGGTTGGTTCCCCATTAATCTTTTTTTGAACTTTGTTTGCCTGAGATAGAGATACTCTTTTTAAAAATAGAAAGGAAAAGGGAATAACCGTAATAGTTATTTTACTTACTTAAGTCCTGGTTGTGAGCTTTTAAAAAAAAATTGTCATTATGTTACTGTAGAATATACTGCCTCTTTCCAATTGAACTGTGTTGAGGGTGATGACTGGTATGACATAAGAGGTTATGGTGATATTGATAAATAAATAAATTATAAAATAAAGGTAGGGTAATGTAGCCCAACTTTTTTTTTTTTTATAAAGTAGAAAACCAAATGAGTAGCTGAGAACATGTTGGATTGTGGTAGTCCTAAAGAAAATGGGGAGGAGTATTGCTTTTACTTTTAGTACAAGAGTTGAACAAATTTGCTACAGTTTCTAGCTTAAAGAACCTTTTTCAGGTTTCCAGCCTTATAAAATCTCTGACACCAAAGGTAAAGCAATTAGGCAGTTCGTTTTGATCTTATTATTTAAGATAGTTTATTGGGCATAATGTTAACTATTTATTCATTTTCAGAAAGATGTTTGAAGCTTAAACTCAAATTTTATTTTGTATATCATACAGACTTTGCATAGTGAATAATGGATCATACTTTCTTGCATGTCATATAAATGGAATTATCTTACTTGGGTGAAGTTCTAAATTAAATGTATTCATTTCCTCCCTTTCCAGATTGTTAAAGGAGATGGGCTGGCAAGAAGACAGTGAAAATGATGAAACATGTGCTCCCTTAACTGAGGATGAAATGAGAGAATTCCAAGTTATTAGTGAACAGGTAAGACTTGAATCTTAAAAGTTCACTTTAAATTTCCCTTCCTTAATCAGAACAACATGTAACTAAGCATTTGAGGCGGGGCAGGGAAGTTTTATATTCTTACGTAGGAATTTATTAGACATCACACTTAAGGCGTGATTTCCCTTTGTTTTAAACAGGTCTGCTGTGATGACGATTTTAAATCTATGGGTATACAGTGCTTAGGAATTAGTGTAAAGACTATGTCTGATGTATAAAGAATATGTCTGATTTGTCATTTTCCAGACATTTAAAAAGTTTTTTAAACGTCTTGGGCATAAGTAGAATGCAACAGTAGCTTTCCCAAATACAGCTTCACCTTTTATCCTTTTCCTTGCACAAGAATATTTTGTATTCTAAAACATCTCGTTATATGTCTCCATAGTTGCGTTTTTGAAAGAGTATTCCTTTGAAAATGTTAGGAAGTGTGTCAGAGTTTTTATTTATTTTTAAAAATTCATTATAGTTTAAAAAAATAGTTCTGATCATGCAGAAATGTTTTTCTGTTTGGAGATGTTATAATTGCTAATCTTCAAAACACTAAAATGTTTTGAATGAAGTCTTTGAGGAAGTTAGTTATATAGACTTCATTGTCCTAATTAAAAATTTGTGGCAAAATACACATAACAAAGTTTGCCATTTCAGCCATTTTTCAGTACACAGTTCTGTGGCATTAAGTACATTCACATTGTTATACATTACCACCATTCACCTCCAGAGCTCTTTTCTTTTTGTGAAACTGAAATTCCGTACCTGTTAAACCATGGCTCTTCATTCCTTGCTCCCTCTACAATCCTTGGAAACCACCAGGTCTACTTTCTGTCTCTCAGTTTGACTACTTTAGGTACCTCATGTAAGTGGAATCATACAGTATTTGTCCTTTTGTGACTGGCTTATTTCACTTAGCATAATGTCCTTAAGGTTCATCTGTGTAGCATATATCAGTATTTCCTTTCTTTTAAAAGCTAAGTAGTATTCTCTTGTATGCATATCACACTTGATTCATCCATTCATCCATTGGTAGTCACTTGGGTTGCTTCCACCTTTTGACTGTTGTGAATAATGCTGCTATGAATGTGGGTGTATAGATATATCTAAAAAGTCCTTGTTTTCAGTTCTTTTAGACATACGCCCAGAAATAGAAATGCTGGATTATATATATATGGTCATCTATTTTTAACTTTCTGAGGTCCTGCCATACTGATTTTCCATAGCAGCCACACCATTTTACATTCTCACCAAAGGGGTTCTCCTTCCTTCCCTTCCCCACTCTCATTTCTCATATTTCTTTCTCCTAACACCATTTGTTGAAAAGACTGTCCTTTCTCCATTGAATGGTTGACTGGCATCTTTGTCAAAAATCATTGTGTATGCAAGGGTTTGTTTTTGGGCTTTCTACTTCATTGGTCTTTAGGTGTGTTTTTTATTCCAGTGTCATATTGTTTGGCTTACTACAGTTATAGAATATGTTTTGAAATCAGCAGGTGTGAAACCTCCATCTTTGTTCTTCAGAGATTGTTTTGGCTGTTTGGAATCCCTTTAGATTCCATATGAATGTTAGGACAGATTTTTCTGTTTCCACAAAAATTACCTATAGGATTTTGATAGGGATTGCATTGAATCTATAGACTGTTAAGATGCAAATACTACCCAAAACAATATTAAGTCTTCTAATCCATGTCTTTCTACTTATTGGTGTTTTCTTTAATTTCTTCCAGCAATATTTTATAGTTGTCAGTGTAGAAGTCTTTTGCCTCCTTGGTTAAGTTTATTCCTTATACTCATTCCTAAGTATTTTGTTCTTTTTAATGCTATTATACATAGAATAATTTTTTTTAAGAATTGTTTTCTTAATTTTCTTTTTGGATTGTTCATTGTTATTTTTGTGTATTGGTTTTGTATCTTGCAACTTTGCTATGTATGTTCTCACAGATTTTTTTGTGTGTGTGAAATCTAGGCTTTCTACATATAAGATCATGTTGTCTGTGAGAAGAGATAATTTTACTTGTTTTCCAATTTTGTAATTCTTCCTTCCCAGTTAATGTCAATTTTTTATTCAGAATTTAGTGTGAATCATGTTATTTTTTTACCAGCTGATGATGATAATACTGATGATAATAAATCGAAGGATTTTTTTGGTCATGTTTATTATATTGTATGATTTATAAACAAAAATTCACTTTAAGTGTATGTACAGTTGGGTGAGTTTTGACAAATGTGTATAGTTGTATGACTGTCATTCTGAAAAGTTCCTCATTGTTTCTCTTTGCATTTCAGTTCTCTCACTACCAGCTCTAGCCCCTGGCAGACACTGATTTATTTTCTGTTCCTATAGTTCTGCCTTTCCAGAATGTTTTACTAATTGAACCATACACTGTGTAGTCTCAGATCTGGCTGCTTTCATCCTTTTGAAACTCACCCAGGTTTGATGAGTAGCAGTCCATTGTATGGATTTATGGATTTACTAGTTTGTGTATCTCTTTGAAGGATTTGTTTTGAATCTGAGGAAAGGCATCAAGAAAAACCCATTTGTTACCATTATAATAAGGTAGTAGTCCAAGGAAAGCATGATATTGTCTGACCAAGATAATTGGCTTTAAAACCTTGTTATGATGAGGGCAGGTAGATACTGATAATTTTTAAATAATTAACTGATGTAAAAAATTTTTGCATACTGTGGGTTGGAGAGCAATGGCATGTAGGTATAATGTTCATTTTTTTAAACAAATGACAAAGGCATGGATATATTTATATTAATACTGACATGTTATTTGACATTTAGATGCCTGAAAAATCACTAGGCCTGACGCTGTTTATAAGAATATTTATATTGATAACAGATAAGAATCTGAATTCAAACTCTATTCAAATTCAGCAAACATTTATTGAGTGTTCACTGTGCCCAAGATACACTGGAGTTCACAGAGATGAGTTCCTTCATAGTGCTGTGGTTTAATGAAGAATTCATGGAGATAGACTCCCATGTAAAGCAGAATGTGATGGCAGTTTTCAAAACGTTCAAGATGAGGACGAGAGTGTGTCATGTAGATTCATCAGATGTTTCCTGAGTGTCTACCACATGCCAGGTCATATTCTAGAATTTTGGGAAAACACAGAAATTTTTGCCCACATAGAATTTATATTCTAGTGATTTAATCTAGAGGTTAATTCCAGTGCAGTGATCTGGAAAAGCAAAATTGAGTTGGAATTCATTTGGCCTTTACCAGGTAAAATGGGGGGAAATGACACCCCTGATACAAGGAGTAAACAAAGGCAAAAAGAGTTCAGGACATACTGGGGTTCAAAGTGGCTGGATCATGGGGTAGAAAGTTTTTATCCCATGCAAGATCATGATTACAATGATAGGTAGGGTGAATCTAAGTCCTAGTTTACCCTCGAGAGTCCCAGTTTATGCATGTTAATCCCACTGTAGTTATTAATGACAGATGTTTACTTTGATTCTCAAAAGTGTCCTAGTTTGAATGATAAATTACATGGCCACCCTAATTGTAAGTAACGTTGTATGTCTTAATACCCTTAGGTGTTGTGCTAAGGGATTTTGTAGTATTTGTATGAAGTAGGTAATATTAGTCCTGCTGTATAGATGACAGAACTAAGGCTTGTAGTGGTTGTGTTAACTTGCTCTAGGTCATACAGTTTATCAGTAATGGAGCTAGATGTTGAGCCCAAGTCTGGCTGAGTTTAATAGCCTGTGCCTTTAGAGTTTAATAGCCTGTGCCCTTAACCATGATATAAGGTTGAAAAAAACCATATGGTTATATTATGAAGGTCTTAGTATGCCATGTCAGGAGTATGATAGGAAACTTTTCAAGGTGTTTTTAGGCACATGAAACAGTTTGTACATGTGGAAGTACAGGTATAGTGTAAGGTGTATATTGGGATTGTAATTTGGAAGACTAGAGTCAGGGAGATAAGTTGGGAATATATTGTAATAATTGGGGGGGGGGGGATAAATGAGGGCCTGAAGTAGAGAAATGACAGTAAAAAAACATGGTCTCTATGAGACTTAACCTGGAAAAGAATCAGTAACCTATGAGCTGATAATTATCCTATCATCATTTTAGACAGGAATGCAAGAGAGGGAGCTGATTTTAGGAGACCTAATAGATGTATTTTCCCCCTTGGGAACAATACAGTTATTTAGAAAATATCAGAGATAAAGATCAGATTTGATTTCTATACAAATTCTTCACAGCTAATTTCAAGCCTCCCATATGTGATCTTTGGCCTTAATTCTTATTACCATACTAGTCCTTTAGTTCTGATTTCTCATTTTCAGAAATACATTTAATATATTTTTTAATATCTTAATCTCTGTGGCTAGTTAAAGACTTCCCTTTGTAAAATACCTTACTTGAATACTACTTACTGGAATACTTTGTATTATAGGTGTTCTACAAAGTATGAATAAAGCATATTGTGGGGTGTATTAATTGCCCAGTTGGGATAAAAAGAGCTGTTCAGCTTAATGGTTGTTGACTATTATAGGCAGCATCTGAAGGTATTTATTACAATTTTCATTAAGGAAATGAAAGTTTGGAAAGGTTAATCCCTTAAAAAGTGACAGAATTAGTTCACACCTATCCTGTCTGAATCCAGAATCTGCAGTTTTCACTAGACTGGTACTGCACACTGATTTTTTTTAATTGTGGCTTGGTAGATGGTAAACTCAGTTCTCTCCTAAAGGTAATGATTTATTCCTATGAAATACTTTGAATCAATTACTTTTATCTAACTAGTTTTTCAGAGATAATACCATAATCTGTGGAGTTTTTGGAGTAAGATACAGTTTTATTTCTTTTATTGTATTCATGATTACATTTAATTATTAGAGCATTCTTAATTTGAAAGTAACTCTTGGAGGATAGTTTGTTTATTCAATTTATTTTTGTTGACATTTTAGTTACAGAAGAATGGTCTGAGGAAAAATGGTATTTTGAAAAATGGCCTGATCTGTGACTTCAAGTTTGGACCCTGGAAAAACAGCACTTTCAAACCCACTATTGAGAATGATGACACAGAGACAAGTAGCAGTGACACATCAGATGACGACGATGTGTGAAGGATTTCCTAACAGCTTTAGAAATTTTAGTGTGATACATCTCTCATACAGTTTGGGGTGAATTGTAAAAATGAAGAACTATAATTTATGTAGTAAAATACCCCATTAGAAGATTTTTTGGGGGGACTTCAATATGAAGAAAACCAAGAATGTTGTGTTGGGCTGTGTTGAACATTATTTCTTTGTAAATGAATGTTGTAGAAATGAGGACTTTGGTTGATCCAACATTGACTTTCTTCATCACTGCAGCATTTCTCTGACTAGCAATGTGACGATGTAACAAATGAGATTTTCTCATTTAATAATAAAAAATTGTGTAATGTTTTGCAAAGCTTCTGTCTTAAAATGTCCAGGTCTTAAGAAAAAAAGGCAGCTTACACTGTTTTGCTTGCAGTCCTATCTTTTTCGTACAATGGAAATCCTCAAGTCCACTTTGTGCCGCCGCCCCCGCCCCCCCCCCCCAAAGGACAATGTAGCATGTTGGCTAAAACTGGAGCAAAGTGCACTAAAACATTAATCTCCTGAACTCAACTGTTGTGCTAGTCACCTTTTAAAACATAAATTGCTCTTTAGCCATTTGTAGTTAAGTAAATGTTACAGGAAAGACTTGCCACACTTTATTCCAAATTTTAAGAGGTGATTTTCAAGAGCTTTATTTGGGTATGTTGTCAGACCAGGATTTTCAGAGTTGATGGAAGAGTCTTGTGGGAAAACTTATTTTGATAAATTATTACACATGCAGAAAAACTGATCACACTGACTGGATCTGTCCACAACATGGAAAATAAACTGGATTTTCAGAATATTGTCGTTCTCTGTAGTGTTCAAGGTACTGGTCTCTAAACACAATGTGCTTTATTCACTTATTAAAATTATACTTTATCACAAATGTTGATTACCTTTTGAGTTTAGAAAAAGCTATGGAAAATCCTTTTCATTATCAACTACTTAATAAGTTTATTAAATGAGTGAATGTTAACCACTTTATTTTTCATTTGCACATTAATTTTAGAATCATTTCTGTTTACCCTTGATTGGAAGAGTAATTTGGCTTTGTGTATTTTGTTTTTTGATTTTTCTGGTTTTGTTTACTCATATTTGCTTTTAGCTTCCCCCATCCCACTCCCATGTTTAAATACATGCTTATTGTAAAGAGCATGATCTTAGAGCAAAATGTTTTAGGTTTTATATCAGATTGAGGTAATCCTCAATCTGTTTCCTCAGAAGGCTGCAGTGTTTTTGCTATTTCTTACTTCAGTAATCCTTCTCAGGCTCCCCAGCGTTATCCAGAAGCCAGATTTTTTTGTTCACACTGAGACTGGTGGTTATGGGAAAATTAAAACACAATTTCACCCGCCACAAAACTTATGAGGATGAGTTAGAGTGGTAACAAAGTATTTACCTTAAAGTTATCTTTTAAAATAGGCTTTTATTTTACAATATGCTACAAAGTCAGTCCAGTCACTTAAAACAAGAGACCCTAAAAGTACACTTTGACAAAGCTCTGTCAGTGTCACATTGACTGTCTTTGTGACTCTTAGATTGTACTCTTTGGTTAATAGATTAATGAAATCTGTCAGATGCAAGTTGTATTTGCTAACTCAAGCCAGAAGGGACCTGAGAAATATGGTTTACGTTTGAAATCTACCTTACTGAGTTTTCTAAACAGCTTTCAGAAAAGATTCTGTAATTTTCTGGCATTCTCCGCTTTCCATTCAATTTTTTTTTTGCCTTAAATCCCATTTATCAGTATTTGTTGTTTATTGTACATCTACGCATTGTGATATGGAATGTGTTAAGCATGGTAAGGAACAGTGGTATGTTTATTCTGTGTTAAAAGGTAGCATTAACCAATTTGGTTACTGAGTGGGTGAAGCCATACAAATTATTTTGATAGAATGGTGTGGATAAAACTTAGCGTAATTTCAAGTTGCTATCTAAATAATGGGCAGCTGGTTAAGAGTTTGGACTGTAATTGTTTGAAAGGGAGCCCACATACATTGTAGAAACTAGTTAAATTTTATGTCCAGTGTAAAACTGCCAAACCCAGGCCATGGGGGCTTGAAAAAAAGTACTACTTTTGACTGCTTCAAACTTGGTTTCTCTGCAGCAAGTTTTTTTTTTTTTTTTTACACCCACTCTATTGTGATATAAAAGGGCACAAACTACGTATTTATAGCATGTAATTTGATAATCTTTGACCTGTAAAGTCATCACTGCAATCAAGGTAGTGAACATAACTGTCACTCCACAAAGTATTTTGGTGTCTTTTTTGTAATTGCTCCCTTTTACTACTGCTCTCCACTCCCCCCACCTTTTTTGTCGGGGAGGGTGCTGAAATGTAATGAACAAAGTTCTTAATGAATTTAAAGTAGCATTTCAAAAATTGTATCTTGTTTTATATTAAGGATTAGAATAAGTTATTTCCTTAAGTATATTTTTATTAAAGTTGAAATGAATATAAAAGTGTTAACCTAGAAATAATCAGGTTGATTTGATAGTGTCAGGTTTACATTAACACTTTGATTGCTAAGTCACCCAAAGGTGAGTGACAGTTGTGTTTCCTCAGGGACCCCATCACCCAGATATGAGTGACGCTTTCCTTCATCCATTTATGCAGGATTTTACAAGCAGTTTGCAGCAGTATTCATTGTAATACAAGTGTTTAAAACAATTCAAATTATACTGAAAAGACAGACGTTAATTACAAGCACATGTATTGTAAGTGCGTCACATTGCATTGAAGTATGAATTTGGGCTCCACAGGAAACACCCAATTCACAGTGGATGATCATGTGTTAGTTAAAATTCAGTATGTTGAAGGGCTTGGTATCCAAACATATGCTAAGTTCCTTTTGCTAGTGTTTATAAGAGCTGTAGTTAGATTATGGGTATGTAAACCTTTTAAACTTACTTAGGAATGTGTCATAAATGATTTGTCAGCCCCCCAAAAAATAACCTTAATCTGATGTTAGATTCTATTTGGATGATCCATAATCCTACAAACTTTATAAAATTAATGTTTTATTAAAATACACTTCATTAGAATTTAGATATCTGGACTAGAAAAGGCTGTTGAGAAATTTTTCTTTAAAGTGAGATTTTTTAATTTTTTACTTTGGCTTATAAACTTAGGGATACATTTCTAGGGCTTTTAAATGATAGATATCACTAATTGAGAAGTGGAAATTGTTACTCTTTCTTTTGAACAATATGTTTCTGAAGGTTGTATTGGTTACTTGGCTGTTCGGGATGGGATGAGCAGGGCATTTCAAGCAATAGCAAAAATCCCTAAAAACCTCCCAAGTGCTGCAGAGAAGTTTTGATTATTCTATTTTGCTACTTGATTTCCTTGCCTTAGGCAGTGCTGAATGGTAGAACTTAGAAAATTGATGGGGCTCCCAAGAGAACTGGTTATTTTAATATATAATTTGAGGCACTATGGGGCACATGGACCTGGAAAGTTTGTAGTTAAGGGTTTGAGAATGTGCTATTCAGTAATTACCTACTTTAAAAGGTTTTTTAATTGAAATACTCTTGTTTTACTTATGAGACATAACTTGTGCAGTTAATTGCATGCATTTAATTTATTCTTCAGATTATATTTGTTTTGTAGAAACCTAGTCTGAAACAATGAAGTTTATAACGTGTTAAGTCATTAGGTGTATTGAAAGAACACTACTGTGGCATGTTTAATGCAGCAGCTTTCTGACTCTTGATATATGTAAGAGCCCATGTTGTAGTGGTTCCCAAACTTGTCTGCCCATTGGTGTCACTGGAGAGCTTAAAAAGAAAAAATGGTGATTCTAATGTATTGACATGCAGAATGGTGGAAATAACCATACCTGGATTTGAAACCTGGCCTTGCCCTTTATGTGAGCTGCAATCTTAATCCAGGTAAGTTAGCTTCTTGAGATGGTAATATCTAATCCGTAGAGTTATTGTAAGGATGAAGAGAATCATGTAGAACATCTGGTATAAATCCTGGCCACACAGTAGGTGTTCCATAAATTTTAGCTATTATTCACTACTGTTAATACCATGTTACTCAACAGGAACTCCAGTAGCATGTAGTACATTTTTTTTAATTACGTTTAAACAGCAGATATTACTCTAAATGATTATATATGGTGTGAAACATCTGGTTGAGTTCTCACGGTGAACTAAAACTGACTTGTTTTCATCTCTGCTTCATTTATTTGCCATGCTCAGTTATGAACTAAGCTTGATAGTCTGATTTTCCTTAATCTTTAAAGTGAGATTTACCAGTTTCCTGAAATGGAGCCATCAACTAATGGTAAACCATATTCTTGTGAACTAATTACAAAGATGGGCTTCAGTGCTTTCAAATCTTTAAAAATAGAACTGCCTTGGGCAGTCACATCATTTTATGTGATTTGTGGAAATAATTCTAAACTGGAGTTTGACTTGCTACCTCTACTCCATTTCTCTCAAGGTTTCCTGTTTTCTGGGATGCTAAGAATAAACAACTAATGGGCTGGAAAATTGTGGTGAGAGGAAAATGACTTTAAAGCTGCTTACCCTTAAGTGGACACTAGATCATGGAACAAGCTCACTAGGTCTAGGTTACTGACAACGTGAGAAAATTAGATTACAGGTATCAGCTTTTGTGACTCTAATGATATACTAGAGGGTCTTTTTAGTAGTGAATTTGTGTTGTCATAGCCTTAATGCAGCTTTAATGTGCGTGTGTGTTTAATGACTAGAGAAATGAGCAAACAAGCAATTGATTAACCCATATTTCTCTTCAATTAGTCTGGGTACTTTATAGTAGTTGCTTTCTAGGAAGTTGATTTGGTGAGGTGAAAGTATTAATTTTATTTGGAGTTAGTATTTTCCACTCCAATTTGGACTTTTGTCCTGACACAGCATTTTTTATTATTTTGGTGAAATGAGTTGTATAGTGAGCCATTTGGCAGAATGAATAAAATCTGGATACTGAGAAGTAAGGCATACAGCGATCATCTTTATGCCCAAATAGAGGCATAGAAGCTCTGTGCCACTTATCAACTTGCCTGTAATTTCCTTATGGGAAATTTTTTCTAAATTGGGTGTTAGCCAACTTTCTGTAAAGGGCAGATGGAAGATATTTCAGGCAATGTAATTTGTTGGAGCTACTCAACTCTGCCATTACAGCATGAAAGCAGTGATAGACAATATGTAAGTGAATGGATGTGTTCTGTGTTCCAGTAAAATTGGCCATCTCAGAGCAGTAATTTGCTGATCTGTCTTCTAAATCTTGAGGACCAGACCTTTGAAAATTTATCTAAAGTGAAAGTGGGTTGTATTATTCAATCTTCGCACCATTACCTGGATGATTTTTCGGTCTTGCAAACTACTTACAAGAAAATATTTTCCCCCTTTTGTAAAGGTGATTGTAGTTTTGTATCCATCCAGGATAAAATATATTGCATCCTGAATCACATTGAAAGAAATGCAGATTTATCATTGCAATACAAATAGAGACTTTTTCTGAGAAAATGGGAAAACCTTAGTAAAAACACGCAGTTTTAGAAGGACAAACTTTTTCTCTATTCTCCCCTAAAAGTGGAGTAATTTCTTTTCTGACTTGCTCCATCAGCATTCTCTACTTTCATGTTCATAAACATAAAAATGTCTTTTTTATGCTCAATTGGATTGTGCCAACAATAATATAGGCCGTTTATTTTTAAAGGAAGAGCCTTTAGGCAAAGCCTTTGGTGGAAATTAGAGCTTTTCCCTGAAGTGACGGAGTTTTTGATGGAGTATGTTATGTTTGTTCTGAACATGAATTAAGAACCAGAAGAAACTTTACCAGCAATAGGAAATAAAATAGGTCAAGAGCTTTGAAACAAATGAGGGTCCAATGTTTGGTATTAGAAGTTTCTATTACAAGACATCAGGTTCCCATCAGAATTTGGGGGCCTGCATTTGAAGTCTGGTGGATGCTTGTAGGACAAGGCCCAGATAATAACTCAGATAATTGCTCAGTATTGGGTGTTCAGGCCAACAATTTGACACAGAGAAGAGGACAATACAGAAATTCTTCCTGAGGTTGGAGTGAGGGAAAGATCTCGTGTCTCTGATGGGGGAAAAAAGGAAAATCAGTGTTTTTTGTTGCTGTTTTTTTATTGAATACCTTCAGTTATAACGTGTCAGTTTCTAGTGTACAGCACAATGTCCTAGTCATGCATATACATACATATATTCATTGTCATTAAAATCAGTATATTGAGTCAACTCGAACCAGCTATAAGGGAACACCTTCCTCAGCTAGTGAAGCTGCAAAATGATACAGTTAAGCCACTCTATAGGTGCCACATGGGCTCTAAATCCATAGGAAAGGATAAGGGACAAGTTGCAGCAAGGACTGAGAACCCCTACTATATCTTGCTAGAGACAGGGCTAAACAGTCTAACTGGCTCCAGAGTTCAAATAACCTGCTCTGTCATCTAACCTTAGGTTAGAAGGGGTCTGATCCAGAATGCAGAGTAAAAAAGTATGGAGATATACATCCTCTGCTGGTTTACATTTATATTTGGTCAGTGTCTTCTTTAGTAGTAAATACTGCTTGTATCTGCAGCCTTACCAAGTTAAATAATGAAGTCAGTAAATGAGGGCCTGCTTGGCCAGACCCTGTGCTGGAAATACAAAGAATAAAGATAACCCTTGTGCTGAAAGTGATGGAAACTTTGTAGGAGAAACATGTTGCAAATGAGTATTGTGGTTTTTTGTGGTGTGTAGGGTTAGTTAAGGGCAGGTTTAGAGGGTTCAGGGAAGATTTTCCGGGGAACATTATAGCTTGTTTTTACTGAATAACAATTTATTAAGAGTCACAGATGGCAGAAGGGAATCTGAGGCAAATTTTAGGGACTATGAGTTCGGGAAAACTTAAGGCTTTCAGTACAAGTATAGGAAGAGGAGATAAAGCTGATGAGGCAGCAGGAGGTCGATGACAAAGGATCTTGATTCTGTGTTGACCCAATGGGGAGCCATCAAAGACAAATGAAACTGGACCATCAAGACTAAATGCTCTGTTGAGCTTTAAAAACACTTAAACATCAAAGTTCATATGTATGATTTTTTTAAACAGCAGGGACAGGTAGGAGGGAAAGCTTGCAAATGCCTCATTCAGAAGTGAGTAGGTGAAGAGTTGTCTAGGTTGAGGGGTACACATTAGTAATGAAAGAGGCAAACTATAAGAGGCATGTTGGGCGTAAGGTTGAACAAGGATCTGGCTTTCACAGAAGTTCCCTAAGACACTCCATGAATAATACCTTATTATGTAATGATGTTAAAAAATTAGGTTCTAATAAGTAATTTTTCTCTTCTGATACATATATATTTTCTTTCTTCCATGTCCAAAGTAACTCATACTAAAAAGCAAATAATTGAATAATTACTGGACAATTACTATAAGCAAAATGTAGTGTTAGTGAATGAGGAGACTCAGAGATAAGAAGACATGGCCTTCCCCAAGAGACATGATCATTTTATCTAAATATCTATATTTACATCTATATTTAACTAAGTCCAGGAGAGGTAAGTACTGGATTCTTTATATAAATAGATACTTAGGTACATTCTCAGTACCTGAAAATTTGTTTTAAAAAATTCTCTTTGAATAGGTGCTTTAGGTATTTCTAAAAATACATTGAATTTACTTTTAAAGCATGTTCAAACTCTTCATAATGTATATGCACTTTTCTGTGGTTTATTTCACCATTGAGAAGAAGGAAGTATTTCATAACTTGTAGTGTTCTCTAAGACCAAGAAATGCTACTATTAAAGATACTTTGAAATAAATACATCTTGACTTTGGAGGACATAAACAAAAGAATTCAGAAAATGTTCTAAGCACTGTCAGCATCACCAGAATCATTCACACATTTTGCACCAGCCCAGCAGTTTCCCGAGTCTTACAAAGAGCAGAGCCTACCAGTGTGGCTATTCTGAAACCATAGTCGTTTGTGTGGTTGTTTCAATGTGTCAAAACTAAAAATCACATGTCTTTGTTTTATAAGATACGACTTTAACAAGAGAGTTCTAGACTAGACTAATACTGGTTGTTTGCCTTGAGTTTTAGCTATTGATTTTGTAGGCAAAGTTTCTGCAGAAATTGCCGTTGCTAACCTTGGCAAATTTTTAAGCTGTTCTTTTTCAGTTGGAGATAATTATGAAGAGAAGTTAGATTTTCCAAGCATGTGTCTCACTGTAGGCTGGGTGGCTCTTCATGGGTATTTGTCTTTTTGAACCTGATTAGCACAGGCGTTCTTGGGTCTCAGAAGTCCATTGATCAATTGCTTTGGTGCCAGGCTATTCTGAGCAAAACACAGACACGTGTGCAAGGGGCCCCAAAAGATAAGGCAATTAGAGAGCAGGTAGGAAAGCTGGCTTTAAGTATTTGCAGGACTATTAGGAAAACGGATTAATTAGGTGGTTTTTTTGTGATGTTAGTTAAGTTACCTACATATGTGTGTTTTAGTTTCTTTAGGTGTAAAATGGGATACTATTTGGAGCTGTCTCATAAAATTTTGGGGAAGACCAATAAAAATCCCAAAACACGTAAAGCCCTTCTGAGACGTGGCATGTAGTCAACAGTCAGCAAATGTGTTGCGTGAATAAACATTATCTTCTGTTTACCACGTCGTTTTAAACATGTTTTCACTGAACCCTGCACCAGTTGCTGGTGTGTGGTGGGAAGGATTAGTGCTCTTCATTTTCACAAGCTGAAATCCAAGGAAGTTAGTAATTTGCCCAAAGTCATCTGGCTAGCATGTGGGTACACTGGAATTTATGAATGGGGTCTTCTAATTTCCTAATTTAGTGTAATTTCCACTATGTCAGCATAGCTCTCTGAAGGGCCAATCCAAGGATGTTGGAGGAGGGATGCAGATTTCAGCTCACTGAATGAAAAATCTTTCTACTAGCGTTCTTACACGGTGGTTTGCTTGAGAAGGAGTGAGCATTGGCAGTAGTCAAGCAGGACCTCAGTGACCAATTTCGATAGGTATTACGGAGGACTCCTTGTATTTGGGAAAATCTTAACCTAGATATCTAATGGCCCTTTTGACTTAGATTGTATGGTCTTACATAGATGAAATTTGTTATTTCATTCTTTTAAAATTGTCATTATTTTTCATTGTGACTCATTACAAGGTCATAAATAACTTAAACTGCTTCTCTTTTAGATGTTCTGTGTAATTTCTTTGTCTCATGCTTTCTGATAGCACAATATGAGTAACATGACCTGGGATATTTAGTCTTCGGTATATGTCCCATTGCATCACACAGAATATTAAAAAGACATCTACTCAAGAGTTGAAATCTAGTAAAAATAATTTTTACTGTTTTATACAGAACATTCTTAAATGAAGCTGGTGTTTTTTCCTTTTATTATTAGTCCCTGGTAGTGGAAAGATACAATGATTACTAATATTGTTTGGTGCCTTCACCTAAATTCATGCTAAAGTACCAACACTTTTACCCATTTCTTTTGTACTGTTGGTGCAAATGTTCAAAACAGTTTTTCCAGTATAAACTATGTGATTTAAAGAAGATATTCAGTGCTTTGACTGTTTCAGCGCCACTTGTGTTTGTTGGCCAGCATTCACATAAAGAAAATATGCTTCGATAATTAGTCGATACTGATACCAGACGACTATCAGCAAAACAGCAAGTTCAGCAGCATCGATAGATTTAGCCATTTGTAAATGGCTTCAGTCTTCATGTTTGCAGCTAAAATTTTAATTCAACAAATTACCATATCGTTGGAAAATGGCACTCGTGTGATTTCTTTACTGAATTTTCAGGCATTCAATAGCGTCAGTTGTATCAGGGCTTTAAATTAAATGCCTCTCAGCTAAGGTGTGGGTTTCTCCAGTCAATACAATACTAAAACCTGTGAGATGCTTCTCATTTCCAGTTTAGAAAAGCTGAAACAATTTTGGCTTTTAAAGAGCTCAGTACATCTACGTTAAAAATATTTGTATTAGTTTCATAGGGCTGCTATAACGAAGTACCACAAACTGGGTGGCCTTCAACAACAGAAATTTGTTATCTCTCAGTTCTGGAGGCTGGAAGTCTGAAATCAAGGTGTTGGTAGGGCCATTCCCTCCCTGAAGTCTCTAGGAGAGGATCCTTCCTTGCGTCTTCCTAGCTTCAGGTGGTTTCTGAAAATCCTTGGCATTCCTTGATTTGTGGCAGAATAACTCTAATCTCTGCTTCCATTTTTACATGGCTGTTTTCCCTCTGTGTGTCTGTATGTCTCTGTTTTCTTATAAGGACGTCAGTCATTGGATTAGGGCCTAATCTATTATGACTCATCTTATTCAATTACGTCTGCAAAGATCTTGTCTCCAGAACGTGACATTCTCAGGTTCATGGTAGACATTAATTTGGGGGCATACTATTAACTCAGTACGGTACTCAATTCTTTTTTCTTTAAACTCTTTTTTAAAATTCTCATCTCAAAATGATGCTGCAATTTAAGTCTCCCTACAAAACTTTTTGAAAATGTTTTGCTGCATAAGGCACAGTAAGGCAGGTTATAAACAAGTATAAAGCCAAAGGGAAGATAGTACTTTTGTTTTGTTTGTTTATATTTTCCCGTATCTTTGGAATAGATTCCCCTCTTCCGTGAGTTAGAAAACATTTGGGTGTCAGTTTCATCTCTCAACATCTTCAGATGTACATGGCACAGCTGTGCATGGAAAAAAAAAACCCAGTGTTTTAAGCTCCTTATTTTTAAGTCACTATTCTTAAGCATAAGAAAAATATATAGTTAGTTAATTTTCATATAAAAATATTAAGTTATGAAATTATTTTAGGTAAAAAAATCTAGAATAGTTTTCAGGAATTTAAAAATACTGTGAAACAAGATACCAAAATACCCTTGGTGGTGTTGTTCCCATAGAGGTACAAGAAAAACTTGTGGGCTTCAAAATCATATATAATGAGTTTGCAGAGATCATAGCAAGTATAACTGAAAATAGCTAGCAGGAGCCCAGTAGGAGCATGGAGAACAAACTGAGTTAATCTCTGAAAATGCATACATTTTTACCCTAAACCAAATGCATTAGAAATTTCTAAAAACCCCCCAAAAACAAAAAAACACTATACAAACATATTCCATTTGTCAGCAAAGCAATAACATTATCACATGTCACGTAAGTCTCTGGAAAACTCTAGTGTGCATACATGAGAAAATGAGCGTGACAAAAGCAAAAACATGTTAGTATTATAATGAAAATAGTTTTCACCTCAACCAACCCCGAAAGAGTCTCAGAGACTGTCAGCGTTCTGACCCTACTTAGAGAAAGACTGTCAAGAATAGATTAGATATGCTTGTATCTAATGCCAGTAATTAATTTAAAAAATGACATTCTCCTTTGCAGCGCTGAGCCCCCCCCCCCCCGCGAACCAGAACTTGAGCTCACTCACCAAGGTGAGTGGTCGTGTTTCGTTTATCTTTGTATCCTTATTCATAAGGATACATAAGCTCCTTGTCTATAAAACATATTAATAGTGTTCAACAAATGTTTATTGAAAAAATTTGAGGAACTTCAGAAACCATGGTGAAAATATTTTTAAATCTTTGGTGCCCTCAGGTGGCATAATACTGCAAAGCAATTTAGGAAAAAATATTGCATGCATTATTTTTCAATCTTGTGACCAATTTGGGTTTAGGTTGCTACTTCTGTGTATTAATAAGACTTCCACTCTGAATTATCTTGCAAATATCAGTCTTCACATACATTCCATTTCTACCTCCCATATTATGTTGATACATGTTGAAATAATATTCATTACTGAGTAGTTTCTCACTAGAGTTATGGAGCTGACCAATTTACATACCCCAGTTTCTCACTCTCCTGTTGCCAAGGAAAGTTGAGTGGTTCCCATTGTTGTAGTTAGTTTCCTCTGATGAGAGAGGTGAGTTGTATACTTGGTAGAGTTCCTAAGCCACCTCTTGCCTATGGTTCAAATCTTTATTATTTCACCCCCTTATGGGTCTGCATTTCTTTTGAGAGAAGGCATTTATTTCATATTAGGGATTTCCAGCATATTTTAAATTTTCCTTTAATTTAGTTTAATTTTTTCTTGTTATGCCTCTTCCAAAATATGAGTTTTTTGTTTTTTTTTTTTACTTTATGAACTTGTAGGCTTACATACTCCAAATCAAAAGAGCGAGGGTGACCATATTCACAGTAAGTGGAAAATGTAGACATTCATCCCAGGTATTATTAAGAAATTTGGCAAATTTGATGACATGCCTTAGATGTATTGAGTTCCTTTTACTACCTAAATTATTAAAAAGACAGAAGATCATTCAATCACTTTGATGGTCAATGTAGTGGAAAGAACTAAGAGTGAGATTCTTGGTTTTGGGATGGCCAGTTCAGGTTCAATGCAGTGTGAGGAAATGGGAGAGAGGTTTTTTTGGTTTTGGTTCTGATTGTTGGTTTTTGTTTTGTGGCAGTTCCTCAAAGTGATTAAAAGGAAAGACTGGAAGAACTAAAACAACCACTGGGTGGGGAGCCAGAAGGTATGGGGGCCCTATGTGCTCGATCATCAAGTAATTAACTTCTTCCCTTTTGTGGTGGTTTTAAGTATCTGAAAATCTCAGGAAATATGCATGATATCCTATTATCTGGGTGCTTCAGAGAGGAGCTGCAGCAGAGGTAACAGGGGAGGGGTTTGACCCTGGAAGGCCCTACAGGTTCCTGCTCTGTTACAGTTCACACCATGGAGCCTTAACTTACTCACTTTCAGAATGCAAAAGCTAATATTTTGCAGGGTGCTTATGAGGATCAAAAAACCCCAAGTGCATGTAAAATGTTTCCCAGTGCTTGCCATATAGTAGAAATGACTGTACTATTAATCATGATTCTGCTGGTGGCAAGTGACAGAAACTAAACTCAAGTTTATGCAAGCAGAATAGGAACGAACTTGATTGATGAATGGCAAGGAAGAACAGGGGACAGAGTCAGGGACTCAGTGTTACCAAGACTATGAGTACTCCCTCTCTACCTCTCTCCCTGTCTCCTCTCTGTTTCTCCCTCTCCAATACACAGCTTGCCCTATCTCCTGAGGTTTACCCTTCTGTTGGTAGCTTTGTTCTTTGGGACTGGGTGTGGGTGTGGAGAAGCCTGCACAGCGGAGGTGCACAGGGTCCAGGCTTACATCTTCTGTGATAGGCAGAATAATTCCCAAAGATGTCCTTGTCATAATCCCAGGAACCTGTGGGATTTACACAGCAAAAGGGAATTAAGACTGTGGATGGAGTTAACTTGTTAATCAACTGACCTTGAAATAGGGAGATTATCCTGGATTATACACGTTTGCCCGGTGTGGTCACAAAGGTCCTTAAAAGTAGAAGAGGAAGCCAGGAGAGTAAGTCAGGGAGATGTGACTACTGAAGGTCAGAGTGATGGGATATGAGAAGGAGCTGACCGTCGTTACTGGCTTTGAAGACAGAGGAAGGGATCACAGGCCAAGAACTGCGGACAGCCTTCAGAAGCTGGAAAAGGCAAGGATCCTCCCCTAGAGCCTCCAGAAAGAATACAGCCCTGCTACTGATTTTAGCCCAGTGAGACCCATGTAGGACTTCTGACCTACACAACTGTAAGGTAATAAATTTGTGTTGTTTAAGCCTCTAAGTGTGTGGTAATTTGTTAAAGCAGCTATATAAAACTAACACACCATCCCACCTTAGTTGGGGTGATTAAGATTTTGTGGAGCCTAAAATTTATGCAGTTTGGGTGCTTTCTTTAAGAAAAATTCAAAATTACAAAAGAAAGAGGCTTCTTTTTAGAATGAGAACAAATTGCAACAGATTATAAATTAAAAAAATGATAAATGCTACAAACTCACAAAATTCAGAAAAATAACATTTTAAAATTAGTTCACAGACATACCTTTATGATACTCTTTCTAGTACAGTTTTTGGCTGCATTTTCTCATTCTCTTATTTTTCAAAGTGGCATAGAAAGATGATCCACTCTTCGTTCTAGTGTTTTGACTGAGATTTATCTTTCATTATTGACGGTTTAGAAATGCTTCTTTTACTTTCACAACTTGTAAGTTTTTAGAATTGTTAAACTGAGAAAAACTCTATGAAATGTGTTTCACGTATGAATTAAATGTTAGATCTCAGGCATTTCAATTTTTCGTGTTCAGTGGCTAATCTTAAATACTTTTTGAAATGATGACACTTATTAACCAGGTTGTTGTCACTTTTCTTGTCATAAAGACACGTCGCAAATTATATACTTTAAGTTAGTATTTCATTTAAAATCAGGCAGAAGTTAATTAACAAGGACCTGCGTGGACAGGACTGGGTTGGGAGAGGAGCATATGGAGAGGTGTGGCCCAGCAAACGAAGGCAAGGTGCAGGGGACTCAAAGGGCAGGGAACAGGCGGGGCAGCGGTCAGCAAGAAGACTAGAGAAGTATACTGGAGCCAGGGAGGTAGGTGGAGGATGGTGTCAAATGCTGGCAAGTGGCTGAAGAGAGAAGACCCCATTTTAAGTTAAAGTGTCCAAGGCCTGAGACAGTCACTAACCACCTGAGGAACATTATGGGAAAAGGTAAGGTCATTAACACTAGTGTTGGAAAGCTTCGGTTTGAATCCTAACTCTGCCTGCCCCAGTCCATCTCCTCACACTGTACAGTGCTGCCTCCGCCGGCCAACACATATGATCCGCACAACCAAATCGAATTCCTGCAGCTGCCAACCTCCCTCTCCTTGAGGCCAGATGGGCATGTTCTACTTTGCACGGATTCCATCATTTGGCCACTTTGTTGGTCTAGAGGGCATGATACATACGTAGAAGCCCTTACTAAATTCACCCAGCGAGCAGTACACGATGGCTGGTAAAGCCGGTCCCTACTGAACTCTGAAGTGTCTAATGTGGGAAGCTGCCCTTCCAAATAGGATGGCCTTGGACACTATGACTCCCTCCAAGGAGGCACCTGTGCCATTACCTAAAAGAAGCGTTATGTGTTCATACCTGATGGGTCTGCAAACGTATCATGTTTATTAAATCGCATGAGGACACACGTGAACGCCCTGGCTGATCTGCCCCCCAGCCCAGTGGACTTAGTGGTCAGTGGTTCAGATCACGGAGGTCAGGGTGGGAAAAATTACTTATTTTGAGAATCATCATCTCGGTCTGTGTTTTCTCTTGCGTGTGCTGCTGTGGGATCCAGTGTAGCCAGAAAGCCTCCAACCGAGCCGGCTCCATGCGAATGGGCCCCTCTACTGAGGGATCGTGGGGAAGAGCCAGGCATGTAAGGCTGTGAGAGCCGGCCCGAGGGGCGGGGTGAGGGAGGAGGTCGTGGAGGAGACGTGACCCCGCGCTGGCCCCGCAGCCGGAGGCCCCGCCCCTCGGAACGTGCATCTCGTTGCCTTCCCTGCGTCAGGAGCCGCCCGGAGGCCTCGGCCTTGAGCGGGCGATGTGTTGTTGCTGAGACCATCTGGACAGCCTATGTATGTGACTGAACCTCATTAAAGACTTTATACAAATGTTAAGATTATGACGGCCAGTGCGGAGATCTGCTCGTCTTGCGGCGCCCAAGACAAGCCTCCTATGTAAGTCCTGTTTCTTAAACCCGCCACCTGCCCGTCTGCAGTGAGTGGCCTGCCTCTTCCTTCGGGTTCTCTGTACTCCATGTTTAGGGCCAGTTTTCGAAGCAACACTCTTTCTTTCTTCCTTTTGGTCTCCTTTTCTCTCCGCTGTGCCTACAAGCCTTTTAGTACTTCTTTATCCTAGAACAAACTCTTCCTTGATCCTGTCTCTGCCTTCTTCCCTTTGCTCTTTGTATGTTAGCAACACGAAGAATCCTTCACAAGTGAGTCTCAGATGTTTTAAGAGATTCTTCCCTTGTGCAGTTGCTGAGCTTCAGACCTCCACATTACTCTGACAAAATCGTTATTTTTCGAGCTCACAGCCTAATTCCCTGAAGCCATGCTCTGAGCCACGCTGTTCATTCTTGCTGCGTTGCTTCAGCGCCTAACCCAGTGATTCACCTCGGACCTCTCCAGCTAGGGCTAAGTGGCTCTCAACAAATTATAATAAAAATTGCTAAAACTTAAGAGCTACCATCTATTAATTGCTTACTGTGTATTAGACATGGTGCCAAGCATTCTTTATATATTGTTTTGTTTAAATGCATCCCTCAAATCCATGCTGTGCTCTGGTTGCTTCTATATCTGTGTGTCCCAGTAGATAGGAAGCTCGGAGAGGTCAGGGTCGGGATGCTCTTCATCTTTATGTCCCCAGCACCTAGCACGGTGCCTGCACCTAGCACAATGGCTGCACGTAACAGGCACTCTGGCATTCGGGAGAGTTTGGTTTGATGGGAAGTCTAACTCTCCTTTTAGACTAGTCTAACCATACTTCTGCTTTTTCTGTTTTGTTATATTCATTAATTTGGTTTCATTTTTAGGTTCCATGTATAAGTGATAACAGAGTATTTGTCTTTCTGACTGACTTATTCACTTAGCATAATACCCTTCAGGTCCATCCATGTTGTTGCAAATAGCAAAATTTCATTAATTTTTATGCCCAAGTAATATTCATTGTACACATACAGCACAGCTTCTTTCTTCATTCATCTGTTGATGGACGCCTAGGCTGCTTCCATACTTTTAACTGTAACTCTGATGGAGCCATTATTTCCCAGCCTGACCTGGAGTAAGGCATCCCTCTAGTTGAAAGGTTGGCAAAAATTTTCTCTAAAGGTCCAGATAGTAAACATTTTTGGCTTGTGGGCTATTTGCTTTCTCCTGCAGCTACTCACCTCTACTTTTGTAGTGGGAAAGCAGCCATAGACAATATGTAAACAAGTGAGTGTAGATATTTTCCAATAAAACTTTATTTACAAAACCAAGTGGCTACCTTTGGTCTAGGCTTGTATCTGTCGTCAATAGGCTGGTTTACAACATGAACTTTCTTTCTAAGGGTCAGAGCGAAAAGCTAGAGGTACTCACTATTCTTCCTGATATTTGTCCCCAAGTGGATTGCATATTCTTAAAGATTTCTGGAAAAGACTGTAATTTGAGAATATGTTTATATCTTACAACCTATGAAGTCTGTAAGGTCTTTTTTTCCCTGTGAAACTTACGTTCATTCTGCTTTTAACTGAAATATGATTCTCCTTATTGTACTTAATCATATAAGTATTAATGCTTTATCAAATAATTATTAATCTTGTGCTTTTAGATAGTACTATGGTTTTGTATAGTTTTATAGTGTATCAGTTATCTTAAGAAATAACTTAAAATTATCTTCAGAAAGAACTGTCACTTTACAAGCATATGACTCAGAACTTGGTGAATTAGGCAGATATTTTTTAGGCTACAAATGATGAAACTGAAGTTTTCTTCAGACTTAGGTTGATCAAGTGTGTAAACAACACTGGGGAGGAAGCTGTTTCTGTCCATCTCCAAACTCTGTCCATTTCTGTGTGGTTCTGTTCTCAAGCAGGCTTTCCCCTCACAGCTGCCCTGGGAAGTTCCAAGCTTATATGCTTTCAGGCAAAATCTAGTGAAAAATAGAAATTCTGTTTAACAAACAGTTCCAATACAAGTTTTGGGTCTGACACGTGTAGGCCAGTGTTGGTGGCCTGCCAATCCATGAGTCACATAGGCCTGGGGCATGGCACATGCTGATTACCCAAGCCTGGGTCATATGCCCTTGGCTGTGTCTTCTGTATTCCCCATCCTAACTGCAGGGTAGGAAGCTGGTGCTGTCCTCATTTTAGTTTCTTTTGCTGCTGTAACAGATTAGCATGAACTAAATGGCTTAAAACAACACCAAAATATTATCTTGCCGTTCTGGAGGTCAGAATTCTGAGATAGGTTTCACTGAGCTAAGGTTAAGGTATCAGCAGGGCTGCATTCCTTCGGGAGGTTCTAGGGGAGAATCCATTTTCTTGCCTGTTCCAGCTTCCAGAGGCTGCCCGCGTTCTGAGGGCCCAGGGCCCTCTTCTCCCTTCAAAGCCAGCAGTCACATCACTCCGAAGTTTGCTGCTGTTTTCATATCTCCTCTTCTCCTCTCCTGCATCTATCCCTCTTTCACTTACTAGGACCCTTGGGACTACACTGGGACCACCCAGATAAACCCAGGATCATCTCCCATCTCAAAATCCTTAACTTAATCCACCAGAAAAGTCCCTTTACCATGTAAGGTGACACACACACAGTTCTGGGGGCGAGGACATGGACATCATTGCTGGGGGCATTTTTCTGCCCACTATCGTCCCCTAAATCAGGGAGCTGTTATCTAGATGAAGAGGGGAGTGGATGCCGGGCAAGTGACTTGGGTTCTGTTTTCCAGTTCATTTATTTAGGTGCTGTGTGATTTGGGTAAATAATTTAATGTCTTTAGGTATTAGCTTCTGCACTGGTAAAGCAAGGAGGCTGTGGTGGATGATCTTGCTTAGATCCCCATGCACATCTTGTATCTGGTGATAGATTGAGAGTATCTGAACACACATGTGAGTGTGTGTGTGGGGGAATGGGAAGCATCTGGTATTGCTGGTGGGAGTGTGACTCTTTGGGGAAAATAGCTTTCATTATCTAATAAACCATAAATTTTATGCCCTTTGATCCAGCACTCCTAGGAAAAAGTGCCAGGATGCAGAGATAAATAGTTTTGGTTCTTTCTTTTTGCTATTTCGTATGATTTTATATTTCTATGTATATATATCAGTATTTTTGCCACCATATTATATGTAAGTGATATCTGTGTATATATCACATATTTATGGAATATGGTAGCAAAAAATCACTAGAAACAGCTGAAATGTTCATAAATAAGGGAATTTTGAATAAATTATGATTTGAATTTTGAATAAATTATGATCCATTCATACTATGGATTATAGTGAAACTATAAACAAAGAATGAAATATATCTATATATTACCTGAAAAGTTGTCTTTAAAATATTATGGAGTGAAAAAAGAAAATTGTAGAATATTATCTATAGTCTGATCCTATTTTAGGAAATTAAAAAAAGAAAACAGTGTATTGCATGTATATTTGTATATCTTTGTATGAAAGTAGAGAAAGTTACGGAAGGACTCAAGGTTGATTACTTCCAGGGAGGTGGGATTGGATGGTGATAGAAACATGATTATCTTTACATTAATTTTTAGTTACTTAAATTTTTTTAAAGTTTATCTTTTAATTTTTAATTTTTTTGATGGAGGTACTGGGGATTGATCGCGTGCATGCTAAGCATGTGCTCTACCACTGAACTATACCCTCCCCTTTAATTACTTAAGTAATTAGTGGACTCATATTTTGTAGGTTGGCTCCTTTGAGTATCACTCCTGGCCCTCCTCCCTTTCCTCTCCCTTGTTATGTGTTTAGTTTGTGAGCTTCCTGATATTTTCCGTGTATTTGCATGGTTACATATGTACATGGGCAGAATTTGTAGTATTAAAAAGTACATGACACCATGCTGTGTGGATCTTTCTACAATACACTTCTTCATTCCACAGTATTTTTAAAAAATATATGCCTGATGGTACATGTAAACTACTTATTCTTCTAAATTCCTGAGTAGGATGCCTTAGCATAAATCCTCAGCCATCTATTTAGCTATTCCCCTGCTGATGGGGAGTTAGATTGTTCCCATTTTTCAGCTATTACAAACAGTGCCACAATGGCCACTCCTGTGGCCTTGAACATATGTTCCTGTTTCTATAGAAGAGTCATCAAGTAGTAAAATCGCTGGACCGTAGAGTATAAAAATTTTTTTTAAAGTTTAAAAATATCTGTGCCAATTTAAAAGTGTCTGTGCCAATTTAAAAAATAAAGCTATTTTTCTAATTTCTAAAGCAAGCATGTATTACTTAGGTATTCAAAAATAAAGAAAATCTGTAAAGGTGTTCTTTAACTCTCTCTATCTGCAGATATGCGGGTGAGACTAGGTGAATTTTCAGCTGTCTGGGCTCTCTCCTGGGAGCCCTCCCACCTGCTCAGGAGATGGAGAAAGTTGCCTCAAACAGCAAAGTCTAAGTTGCCTCAAACAGCAAAGTCTAACAAGTCTTCAGAGAGCTTATTTCTGTCCACTGATTTTTTCCATGCACATCACCCTTACTTGACAAGGGTGAAAATTTCATAAATTTACTATTTGGTGTTCTCTTCACCATTCTAGCACGAGAGAAAAGCATCTCTGAGTACCAGAAAATAAGACTTGAAGTAAGTGAAAATATTGACTAAGGGGGAAAAAGGTCTCTGAAATTCACAGAAAAGTATAAAATGGAAATGTTTCCTTATGTGACATCACCAGTGAACGCAGAACATACTCAGAGAGGTTAATGGGATTTTACATAGACATGAAACTACTCAGATAATGAATTTGTTAGCTTACCTGAGGGTCTTAGCACTAAGACTGTAATTCTTTTACAGTGTATTGTAAGTGTATCTCTTACCAGCAGAGGGGGCCAAAGAGCTCTCCATGATTTAGAAACCCCTGGGCTACAGAAAGAGCAGGTCAGAACCATCTTTGCTGGACTAATGGTGCAGAATATACAATGTTTACCTTTGGTGTCCAAAAAGCAATACCATAGCTTTCATTTTTTAAAATTAATTTTAATTTACATGTAGGATAACATGTACATTGTTTAAAATAAACCAAAAAATTAATACAAAGAAGCTTTTTGTATATAAAAATAGAAAATGATAGTAAAAAAGACTCCTACCCTCTCCAACCCTTCATTCTCTCCAGTCTTACTCCCCAGAAGCCTGTGGAAAAATATGTATCTATTTAATAATACAATAAAAAGTACAGATTTAAAAAGTACAGATCCTTCACTAATGGCAACTATAAGTAGTTCATGGAATATCCTGCCAGAGAGATTCCATGTGTTGAGTCTTTTAACCAATGTAGTAATTCCAGAGAAGTTATTATTCACATGGTTCAAAATTCAAAAGCTCCCAATAGGAATTCAGAGAAAAGGCTCCTTCCCATCTGTGTCTCTCGGAGTTCACATATTAAGCTCTATTTCTTATTTCTCCACTTAATAACCTGAGACATTAGCTGCTGGCTTTACAACATGGTAGATGAACGTTTGCTCTCATTCTCCCAACCCAAACCCTTCCCCCATCTCCTGATATAAACATAATAATCACATTTTTTGATAGACAGTATTCTTTACTGCTGAGCTAAATACTGAAGTAATTTTTTCACTTTTTTTAAAATTAAAAAATTTGTTTTCTGGGAGTTAATTGCTTCACTTTTTCATTGACGTAGCTTTTCTACGCACTTGTCACTGATTTTTCCATGCACATCATCAGATTTGTCAAATGCCAGTGACGTTTTCCAAATTACCAGATGTACTGCATATCTTTTTCCAAGTCTTCTCGCTGGAAACGGAACTGCTTGTGCTGTGAGCTTGCAGGGCTCTCATCCTCCAACCTGCCTTTGCTGCCCACCCCACTGAATCTCCTCGTGTCCGAGTTCCATGTGTTAAATGAAGAACCAAGGAGGCCACTAGTAGGACGGGGCTCTAGTGCCTTGGGGCCTACAAAAGCAAACTGAAACCTATGCCTGTAAATGCTTCAAGGTTAAGAAATTGAAACCTAGGGACTGCCAATCACAGGGCTTTCTGCTGCAGCCAGTCAGTAATCTCCTTGCTTTTCTTCTGGTTTGGTGCTGCCTGATCCGAATAGGTTTTTTCTGAAATCAGCTCTTAAAATTTTTCATAGGCCTCAGTTTATCTTCTAACGCACGTTTTGCTCGTCTTGGTTTAGTCCCTTTTGAGTTCCTTGCAAGTCTGAACATGTCTTAATTCTTGATATATACTTTGGTGGGATATGTATTTCCAGGTTGGTACCCTTTTTCCTGCAGAATTCCTCCCTTGCCTTTCAGTCCTTCTGGTTGCAGTTGAGAAGCTTGCTGGTATTCTGATCTTGATCCTCTGTACGTGACCTGCTTTCTTCTTTCCAGGAGCTTTGTTTATCCCTAGGCCTGTGGAATTTTGTGAAGATCTTTGTGTAGATTACTTGCATTTACCTTGCTGGGCAGTGAAGCGTTCTTGGAAATTGTTTGTGTTTCTTTACTTTCTCCCCTCTAGCAGGACTTCTGCTGTCACGTCCTCTCCTGTAACTTTGTCCCTGGGGGTTTATACCTCTCCTATGCCTTTCCTGTTCCCATAGCAAAGTTGCCAAAGGATCTAGGAGATAATATGGGTGCTTGGTTGGCTGTTGGTAAACCAGGTGTCTACGTGTCATCACTTTTTGAAGGTTTATGTGAATCTGTGGAAAGTATCTTTTGAAACACCCAAATAGAACCAGCAGAATGTCTTTAAATAAATGGTTCTGTAAGGGCAATGTTTTAGAATAGGCCCTTCTCTTTGACCTTGCCCCTGCCTTGATACCAGAATTAAAGTGGCAACTGTAGACACGGAAGGGTCACATTTCAGAGAGGCTGACGAGGAAGAACTAACAGGACTTGGTGACTGCCAGGCTGTGGAAGAGAAGACCAAAGAGCAAACAGGACTGATTGTGACCGCTATGAGCCCGGACCAGGTTGGGGTAGACAAGTGGCCATCTTTCTCCAGTGCCCACGCCACCCCTACAATGGCATTCCTTTCACCTGGGTGCCGTCTCCCAAATCTGAGTGTTACCCTAGGTGGCCCCTTCATGGGCCCAAAGTCCCAGACTCCAGTAGGCTTCCTTACCCTTCTCTGCCACCAAAACTTGACTTACATTTTTATATCCTCTCCCTTAGACCTGTTCAGCACACATCAGTTCTCTCTTCTGTTCAGTGGTTCTCAAACCAGAAAGTGTAGCGGAATTAGTTAGGGAGCTTTAAAAAATACAACTGTCCCAGCCCTACTGTTACTGAGTCCGAACTTGTTCTGCTTGCCGCACTGCAGGCCAGTAAATCGGGGGATGAGGTGCTGGGGTCAAGAATAACGACTTTATTTGGAAAGCCAGCAGACTAACGTTCTGGAGAACCATCTTCCCTAAGTCACAATTCAGGCTCCTTTTATACTAAAAAGGGTAGGGGGTGTGGTTGGTTGTTGCAAACTTCTTGGTGTTGAAATCCTTTTGATACAGGAAAAAGAATGTGGGACGAGAGGATGGCCATGTCCCAGGTCTTGGTTGAGTCCCTAGGATGCGCCCCACCAAGTGTGGTCCTTGGCTTTGCGCAGGAAAGAATTCAAGAGCCAGCTACAGTTGAGTAAAGGTAGATTTATTCAGACAGAGACATACTCCATAGTCAGAGTGTAGGCTGTTTCAGAAGGCAAGAGAAAGGCCACGAAGTGTGGGGGTTGGGTGCTCAGTTTAAAGTAAGAGTAGATACACACTCCATACACAGAGTGCGGGCCGTCTCAGAAGGGAGAGCGGCAGCGAGGCTCGGTGTTGTTAGTTTTGATGGACTTGGTGACTTCATATGCTAACAAGTAGGAGGATTATTCCAGCTACTTCAGGGAAGGGGCTGGGATTCCCAGGAATTGGGCAGTCACTCACCCTTGACCTTTTATGGTCAGCCTTGAAACTGTCCTGGCACCTGTGGGAGTACCATTTAGCAGCTATTGTATTTCAATGAGCGTACATTGAAGCTCAAGGTCTACTGGGAGTTGAATCTTCCACATCTTGGTGCTGACTGCTGTGTCATTCTTTCAGTGGTTGTGTCCTGCCCCTTCCCTCCTGTTTCACTTTGTTCTTACAGTTGTCCATGTAGTTCAGGTCATGATGTTCCTGTAAACCTCCAACAAGACAAACATTTTTCTCTGTTCTGCTACTTTTCATCTCTATGTGAATGGAAAGGTGTTATACCCTGAAAGTCTAGAGCCGTGCGAATGGGCTGACCTGCCTATTTCAGGCTCTAGGCAACATTCTTTCACAAAAGGTGCAGAACCAGTGTGACTAAGCACAAGAAACAGAGCACAGGCTTAGCTAAAGAAACAGATCTAATCTGGAGTCAGATTTGTCCTTCCCTATTACACTACTTACTCCGAAGTCCTGAGGCAAAGGCCCAGGACTCGGTATTTAAACTCTGCTCCCCAGATGCCCAGCTCGGTTTGGAAACCACTGGGGTCACTGATGGCTTCCCTCAGGAAGAGAATTACCCTCTCCTTAACAGAGACCCAGTGACACAAATGGGGACTCTAGTTCTGGCTTTGTCTTGTGGGTCTTTGGATTCCTTCCCGCCTGTGACAGCTCAGGTTGGTGAGCGACAGCAAAAGGAGAGGCAAAAAGAGCAGGTTTTTGTGCTGAGCAGCTGTCGTGCATGTGATAAGAAGGCCCTCGTCTTTAATTTAACTTTTTCACAATTTAATTTGGCTATTGCAGTGACAGGCAAGGGATGATTTTCTTTGAAGAGACTGGGAGGGAAAGGAAAGACTAATGGTTTGTGAAACTTTCAGTAAAAGGAAACAAACACAAGAGGGCACCAAATCACCTTTCAGAGGACGGTGTACACAAAATTCAGTAGGGCAAAAGAAGATGGTTTTCTTTCTTTCTTCCTTTTCTTCCTTCCTTCCTTCCTTCCTTCCTTCCTTCCTTCCTTCCTTCCTTCCTTCCTTCCTTCCTTCCTTTCCTTTCTTTCTTTCCTTTCTTTCTTTCTTTTTTAATTGAAGTACAGTCAGTTACAATATGTCAGTTTCTGGTGTATAGCGTAAGTCCCAGTCATCCATATACATACATATATTCGAGATTGTTTTCTTGAAAAATGTGATGTGTTTGTTAAATGTCTTCTAAAAAGGGCAGCCCTAATGTCAGAGCTGCTGTCACCTGAAATGACAGTTTCAGTCTTTTCAGCGTTTCCCCTCACATTGTCCCGATATCCCCATGTCTTCTCATGAAGACATACACATGCTACACTCAGTGTTTCCTTACTGGGAACCATCCGAGTTCCTCTCCCAAGGATTCCTAGCGCTGATCCTCCAAGGACAGACTGCCTCTTCTAGAAAGAGTCAGCTTGACTAGGACAATTCCTGCATCTTGACTGATAAGGAGCCGGTCTCTACCTGCGGGTCTTCTGGTCTGGAGTCTGCTGAGACCTCCTCACAGCCCTAGGACTGCAGAAGACCACGTCAGCCGTGTGTTCACAGGGGTGGCCCTGAGGTGCTGCACTGTCCTAGTCAAAGGCTAAAGTGTGTTTGGTGAGATATTTTGTTCTGAATCACGTAAGTCTGTTTCCTCTGCTAACTCTGGAAAATAATTCCCCAAGATATCTTATGAACTAGAACTTTTCCATAGTCCACCCACGCTGGAGGTGAAAAAGGCAATGTGTTGCATTTTAATTGTTCAAGTGGCAAAATATAGTTGTTTTTGGCAAGAGACTGGAGGTATTCATCTGGGGCCCATAGGAGCCTTGGTACCATGTGATGGTCCCTGGTAAATGCGTCTGGTGGAGGTTCTACCATAACCTGGAGCACTGGGCAATGGTGTTGGATTCCCATGAGCTGTGTGATGTTCAGCAGGTTACGTAACCTTGATCTCCTCATTTGTAAAGTGAAGGAGTTGGCCTCGATCGTGGCCCGTTAGCAGAAGCATACCTCTGAGTCTGATTTAAGGCATGTAGATCTTAGACCCTGTCCTCTCCCACAGAATCACAGTCCCTGAGGCTAGATCCCTGGAAGGTGTATTGGGTGGTGGGGGTGAGGGAGAAGGGGAACTCAGCCCACTCCAGGTGATTCTGCTCAGCTCCCCAGGATAAGAACATCCAGGCTGGAACATCGCAAGTATTCCTGCTAACTGACATTCATTCATTCATTCACTCATGCATTTATTCACCGAAAATTTAAAAAAAATATGCTGATGTAAAGGCCTATCCATTTGGAATTCAGATCCAGGAAAAGTTTTCCAGGAAGATTATGTTGACTGTGCCAAACACACACACTCACGCATACACACACACACACACACACACACACACAGTTCCAATTGCATAGTAATAGGCACGTGGTTAGGTCACATTAATATCACTATTCGTTTATTTTCTATTTTCATTTATTTGTCAGTGACCTGACAAAATGTAACCTCCTAGGACACATGAAGCAGGGAACGAGTGACATTGAATCACGTAGCTGATGCATGGAGAGCTCTAGGGAGAGAATCTCCAGTTCTGGTGCCAGAAGCTACTATACCACTGGCTCTCCGTGTGGTCTTGGCAAAATGTCTTCAGTTTCTTCATCTTTACTAAATTATTACTTTCCAGAGGGGATTGTAAAATCTCTACTGATGAAGATTAGGATCAAATGAGATAATGTGACTTTGAAAATTATAAAAATCCATAAAACCTAAATAGGAACACTGGTATTATTGCCATCACGAGTCCTATGAAGCAGAAGTGTTGGGAGTTTTCCTCTCAGGCTGCAGCTCTTAAAGGTAGCAACAGACGAGGCTGGATTTGAGTGTGTACCTGGTGAGTGCTCTCTCTGGGTTTTCTCTTTCACTTTCCATGAACCACAACAACCTACGTCTTCATATGCTCGGCCTTGGCTGATTCCTCTCCAAATTTCCCTTCATACGCACTCATCTCATCTACCAAAAAATGTACCCTGTGGGCCAAAGTACCTCAGCTGAAGCCTTTCCCATTATAGTTGTTTACTGTCTCTGTGAATGTTTAAGGTTTTATGATGAACTGTGACTTTGGACATACAAAAGCTCCATCTTGGTTTATTTGGGATAGGCTTTCCAAGAAAACAAAGGCTGTGAGCCTGAGAGACACTGACCCCAGTGTGTCCTGGGTGGGGATATCTTCATATCTTCATCCTGGGCTTCCAGTTAAGCCTCTCTCGCTCCAGGTATGGAGGGTCCTTTTCCACCCTCCTTTCTTCCTTTCTAGACTGAGGAGAGGGGTTGGTGCATTTGTGTCCTGTTTTCCAAGGAGGAGGGAACACAAACACTGTATTTATTGGGAAAGGCATTTCCAGATCAGATGGACCAATGAAATGGGCTTGGAGGTGCCGCAGGGACTGCTGCTGTTCCCGGGGAACATGGTGCCCTGTCCCCTCATAGTTTTATTCCACAAGAGGGAGGAGAGGCATTTGATGACCTTATTCAGGGTCACTCACAGTGCTAACATTCTTAGGGCTCTCTGTAAGATGCTGGAACACAATTTCTTCTTAAAATTTTTTTTGGGGGGTAGGTGATTAGGTTTATCTATTTACTTATTTTAGCAGAGGTACTGGGGATTGAACCCAGGACCTTGTGCATGCTAAGCACGCTCTCTACCACTGAGCTATACCCTCCCTGACAATTTCTTCCTAAAATTCCATACCTCTTGCGGTGGGAGACTTCTGGGATCACCAAAGAGAACTTCGGAGATGGCCAGCCTTGGACCCGGTACACCCCAGTTCCCCTGGCTCCCATGTCTTCTTAGTGGTCACCCTCAGAGGGCAGGTGGCCCCTTCACGGGACACGAGCTCTGCCATTAACAGCGATTCCTGCCAGAGACCCTCAGAAGCCAGCGTCCTGCTTATCGGCGCTGAACTGGAGGGATCTGTGAGTTTTGGGGCCAGTCTTCCTCACTCTCTGTGTGGTGGAGAACCTGCTTTTTAAAAACTCTCAATCCCTCACAGACTGATACGTGTGTAAAAAGGATTTTTTTTTTGTCTTTGTGAAAAGTGAAATAAAAAAACCAGTACAAGCCTCATTTAAAACAATGATTCGATGTTAAACAGTGATCCCATTACTCTGTGGCACATTGCTGTAAAGTTTCAGAAGACTTACTTTCAACAGCTACCTGAAACGAAACCATAACAAGCAGTTCCCCACCTGGGCCAGGTGTGTGGACAGTGCCCTGGGAAGCACAGTTGGAGGGCTCGGCTGGCAGCCTGCAGTCCCGGCAGACCATGGAGTGACTGGGCAGGAGCCCACTCTGCCTCGCTGTCCTCACCTGCAGTAGGGGGAATGGGGCGGGGGTGACGTGGTGTGTTGTGGAGTTGCTGTGAAGATGAAGTGGGCTTAGTATACACGGAGACCTCTTAGAAAAGGAAGTCACTGTTACTATTAAAGTGTGAGCCCCTTGGGTCAGTCCCACTGACAACCAGCTCCTTACGTTGGGGGCTGTTTGTGGCCCTGGGAGAGTAGCCAAGCTGGGAATAAGGGCGGAGCTGTGAGCCACCTGCCTGTGTTCTCCTCACTAGCCAGCAAGACGTTCCTTTCCTCACAAATACTCAGGTGAGTTGGAACTGTTGGAACAGCAATATTTCAGGCCTTTGCTTTTTCTGCCTTTTTGCTTTTTCTTTTTTTAACAGTTTGCCTGTAGTTTTGCTTGGAAAATGAGAATCTATTGAGCCAATGTGTTTATCTTCTTTATTTCCCAGTTAGTTTCTCTTTCCAGTTAAAATATACAACAATTTTTAGGCTCTCAGTACAGCAGGGGGATGTTTAGATCTAAAATAAACTGTTTTGTCAAACTGTTAAAAAACAGCAAGAACTCATTTTGTCCTTGTACCTTTCCCTTTATGATGCCAAATTTTCTCTTAGACTGAGAACACTCTTCCTTTTAATTAGTATAGATCATCTCATTTCTGGTGACATTTGAGGTTTGGACATGTCCTAAAGGTGGAATATATTAGTGAGAAGATTTAAATAACTGAGTCATCCTTTTTTATTTTAATTTTTTCTTATTTTTATTTTTTATTGAAGTATAGTCAATTTATAATATTGTGACTCTTTCTGGTGTACAGCTTAATTATATATATATGTAGAATATATATTCCTTTTCATATTCTTTTTCACTATAGGCTGTTACAAGGTATTGAATATAGTTCCCTGTGCTGTACAATAGGACCTTGTTTATCTGTTGTATATATAGTAGTATCTGCAAATCCCAAACTCCCAATTCATCTCTCCCTTCCCCCCTGTAACCATAAGTGTGTTTTCTATGTCTGTGAATCTGTTTCTGTTTTGTAAATAAGTTCATTTGTGTCATTTTTTTAGATTTTACATATGAGTGATATTATATGGTATTTTTCTTTCACTTTCTGGCTTACTTCACTTAGAATGACCATCTCCAGGTCCATCCATGTTGCTGCCAGTGGCATTATTTTATTCTTTCTTTATGGCTGAGTAGTATTCCATTGCATAAATATACCACAACTTCTTTATCCTGTCATCAGTTGCTGGACATTTAGGTTGCTTCCATGTCCTGGCTATTGTATATAGTGCTGCTATGAACATCGAGGTGAATGTATCTTTCCGAATTAGAGTTTTCTCCAGATATACGCCCAGGAGTGGGATTGCTGGATCGTAGGGTAAATCTGCTTATCAAGTCATTAGCCTAAAGCTGAAACTTAGAGCGTAAACACTCTAAACATGACCATTTTACTGTATTACATCAAAACTTGGCCTCATGTTTGCATTGGATTTTTCCTAAAATACAACAAAAAGACTAGGTGAGAAATTTCTGCTTACAATGTGAATTCTGTTTCTCCACTGGCTTCTGTTTTGTTTACAAGTTGCCTTTTCACAGGAAGTGTTTTGACTTGAGCACAAAATAAAGGCTGTGCAGTATTTCTGTGTTTAAATGTCCCATTCAGTCCTTGGGGAGAAAGTTGGTCAGATGAACAATTATTGGGCTGTCTGTACACCAGGACCTAAACCAGTAAATAAACCAGAGTAAATGAACCCCAGCAAGCTAATTCACCAGGATTTCCTTCTCCTGTGGTGATTCCTGAGCATCTCACCTGCGTGTGGCTAGCCTCACCAGCTCTCGAGTTAGAAAGGAGCCATGTGAGTGGTACTGATTCACAGTTCTCAGGGCTGCATGTCCACTGCAAGTGCAGGGGGCACTTGCTTTACAATGTCCACTGCCCCAGCTGGAAGCCGCCTCTAGAAGGGTGTGTCCACAGCTCTCTGTTTGCTCTTTCTGAGTTGCTGACTGACCTCTCCATTCCTTGAAGTCCTGCCTGAGGAAATGCCAAGCCGTGTTCCTTGACAATCTGCGGACTGCCACCCTGCCAACTCTGAGCTGTCTGCCATCCATGCGTACAGAGCAGTCTGCTGGGCCCTTCCTGAAAGTAGTCACTTCAGCTTCTGCCAAAAGGCCTTCTGTGACTGGAGTCCAGCCCTGAGTGCTGGGTGTGTGACTCAGGGGACAGTGGACACACTGTGCTGTTGGCCCCTCTTCTGTCTTTCTCTTCAGACATAGCCTCCTGAAATGCCTTCGATGGAGTCATTCATCTGCTAACCCACATTTCAAGTCAACTCCTTCAGAACCTTTCTTCCAGTTAGAGTTGTGTCCTTTTTGGATAATGTGATAACCAACCACTGGTATTGAATTTCTTGTTTAAGCATGAGGGAATGATTTAAATAGTTGAAAAAGTATTTATTTGAAATGGATAAATGAGGTTGGTTCCACTATTCCCTGCCCCCAGCCCCTTCCCAGGCACGATGCCTGTCACTCAGTGGTAGAGTGTAGGGTCAGCTCCAAGAGCATGAGTGGGACCACTCCACCTGACAGAGTGTCTGCTTCCAGCCCTTCTCTCTCTTTTTCTGTGTCTCTGATTAAACATATGTTTGATCTTCTCACTGTGTTTTTCTGGCTCTTCTCCCTTCTTTTTATATTTCCATTCCTTTCACTATTTATATTTCATTCTGTTTCTTCTGATGTATCTTCCAGTCCCCTCATGCTTTATTCAATTTTCTCTAATCTGCTGGTAGACCAGTACATTGTTTTTAACTTTGGTTATTGTATTTTTAAGTTCCTGGGTTTCAGTTTGTTTCTGTTTTAAATCTGCTGTATCATTTTTTTCTTTTTTCCAGTTCTGTGCTGAAACTGTTTTAGTCTTGTTTTTCTCTCTTTGCACATGTTCAGCATAGTAGTTTTACAGTCTGTGTCTGGTGATTTCGTTATCTGGGCTGCCTGTCGTGGTCATTTCTGTTTGCTTGTGCTGGTGGTGGTTCATATCCTCCTGCATCTTTGAGACCTCCTTATATTTGATTATGTGTTGGACATTGTATTTGAAAACATTTGTAGAAATAATCTGAGGCCTAGAATGATATCTTTCTCCAGAGAGGATTGTCTTTTGCTTCTGCTAGGTGCCTGGAGGTCCTTGGAGGTGCAACCCAGGATCCTGTTAATTTAATTGTAGGACTCTGTGGGCACCCAAACGCCTTGCAGTCTGGCTGCAGATGAGAGCAGGTTTATTTGCAGTTCGCACTTACTTCTAGAGGGCAGTTCCTGAGAACCAACCCCAAACACTGGGTGGATCACTGGAGCCACCTTTTGACACTCTACTTTTTGCCCAGCTGTCCTCCTGAGCTGTCAGAAGTGCTGACAAGGAGAGCTGGTTATAATACAGATTGCTGCTATCATCCCTGACCCCTCTCCCCCCAAAGTTTTGGTTCAATGGGTCTGGGCTGGAGCCTGAGAATTTGCATTTCTCAGAGGTTCCATCTGATGCTGCTGGTTTGGGGACCACACTTTGAGAATCCCTAGTTTATGGGATTCTGTAACTAGATTATAAATCTCGACGGTGGAGACTATAACTTATCCTCCTTGGTCTCTCTCCCCAACTAGCTCAGTGCCATGACCTACATAGAGCCTGTGGATGTAACACTCACACAGTGAATCAGTTCAGGTGTTGCTTTCGTGTGTCGGGCATTTCTTAAAGTGCCAAGTATCTCTAGCCACTGGTAGTAAAGAAGGAAAGAAACAGTCTCTGTCTTTTCATTCTGATGGGAGCTGCAGGCCGTGTGGCAGGGCAGGCAGGGGACAAGAATGAAGAGGTTGACCGTGCACTTCTTCATCTGAATTGCGACTGTGAGAGGGGACACTAGGAAAATCACAGTGGAAACGTGTGAAGGAGGATGCGTGATCAGCCAGGGGCCATGCAAGCGAGGGGAAGGGGCTGTTCAGCTGAATTTAGCCAGTGGGTTGTGGGATAAGGGGTTGGAGTAGAATTCTGAAAGATCACTTCAGGGAGATTGTGCTTGAGTTGTGTCTTTTTTTTTTTTTTTTTTACATTTTTATTGATTCATAATCATTTTACAGTGTTGTGTCAAATTCCAGTGTTCAGTACAATTTTTCAGTCATACATGGACATATACACACTCATTGTCACATTTTTTTCTCTGTGATTTATCATAACATTTTGTGTATATTTCCCTGTGCTATACAGTGTAATCTTGTTTATCTGTTCTACAATTTTGAAATCCCAGTCTATCCCTGCTTGAGTTGTGTTTTGAAGCCTGAACTTTTGTGTTTTAAAGCAGGACTCCAGGTAAAGGTGCAGCTCCTTCCCCCAAATGCTCTACTGAGAGAATGTAGGCCCCCTGAGAGTGCACAGGGAGACAGCTTCCCAATTATACGACGTTGGGGGACTGACTTTGGGAGACTAGCCCTTCTTTACCTAGGTGTTTATTGTTGGTCAGGGCAGCAAAAGTCACTTGGTAGTTCACTGTTCCTCATTTCAGAAAGATAAAAGGTCAGCTGATTCACTCAGAGCTCTTAAAAACAAGCAGAAGCAACGGGCCCTCCCTTCCTTTCCTCACCCTTCCCATGCTTCTTTCTCTCTCTTAGTAAAGGGTCAGTAAAGCTGACCTTTGAACCAAGGTTGTAACAAGGGCAGTCTCAGCTCGGAGGCAATGAATCTCATCATATAGCTCCATATTTAGACAAAGGTACGTTCTTTGCATTAGAGCAAAATGATGTCTACTCAGAGTCTGCAGTCCCTCACCTCGTGTCTCCCGAGTGCTCCCTTCGTTGCTAGATTCCTTCCTGATGACCTGGCCTGGGCTCACTTTCTCACCTGCTGAGAGCTCATTCTCACAGTAGCATAATTGTATAACTGTGGCTTATATTTTGCTACTACTTTGGGTACAGTTTGCTGCAAGTAAGGACATTTACAATCCCTGGGAGATGTTGAAACAGTCCCAAAATAGCAGACATGCAAACACTATGCCTGATTAGCTCCTACTTATTAAAACATATGGTTTAAGGACTGAGTTACCAATTTTATGTTTCCATAAAGTGCTGTGTAGTCTTGTATAATGAGGAAAATTGCAGAATACTGATGTTTATGGAGCAGTCAAATCTGTGGACTTTGCAGGCACAGACCGTGAATTCTAACTTGGAGTTTCATGTTAATGCAAGCTTTCTGCATTATTTTCAACATTTTTCGCTCTTGTAAGGACTGAACTGCTTCCCTTGTAGGATTATACCTCAGTTTGCTGTCCTTGACCTTGTGCCAAGAGATGTTTTTGGGTGCACCCAAAGTAGAAAAGGCTTAAGGTTTTCCTTTTGGAGTTTTTGTCCTGAAAGTCCAGTGTCTGGTTAGTAGATGGTGGTTATGGGTTGAATTGTGTTTTCCTCCCAAAAGATATGTTGAAGTCTTGACCTCTAGTAACTCAGAATGTGACCGTATTTGACAGTAGGTTCATTGCAGATATAATTAGTTAAGATGAGGTCATACTGGAGTAGGCGGGGCTCCTAATCCAACATGAGTGGTGTCCTTATAAGAAGACCATGTGAAGACACATGGCATGTGAAGATGGAGAGTTGGAGTGATGGGCCTGCAAGCCCAGGGGTGCTGAAGACTGCTGGCAAACCACCAGAATCTAGAAGAAGCAAGGCCCTGCAGATTTCAGAAGCAGCCCAGCCCTGCTAACACCTTGATCTTGGACTTCTAGCCCCCAGAACTGTTGAGACCACAAATTTCCATTGTTTAAAGCCATCCAGTTTGTGGTACTTTGTTATTGTAGCCTTAACAAAACCAAGGCTGATGATGTCTGTGCCTGTGGTCTCCTCCTTTGTATTTGTCACTCCCGGAAATGGCTCAAGGTGACCCGGATGGTATAAAATGGTGTGGCAGAATGAGGGCTGGGCAGGAGGGTAGGACATAGATGTGGGATCCTCTGCCTGGACTGTTTTGTCTCCTGTAGTGCTGACTGCTCCGCTCAGAGGCTTTCCCACCCCTCTTTGTCTTGGTTTAACCCCTTTGACGATGGGTGGGGGGATAGGCAAGGTATTTGTGATCCTGACACAGCCAATCATTGCGCTGCAACCCCCAGCACAGTGGCACATCACTTAGAGGACAAAGGGTCCTTCCTTGGAGTGGGTAGAGAAGGGCTGGGTGGAAGTGTAGGGGTGGGGTGCTTTCTCCCCTCTGGTAGCGCTGAGCTGGGACAGCAGGCAGCTATACAGACGGGTTCCCCATCTGCGGAGGGATACAGAGGGAGCGCTGACTGTAAGGGAATTGAGCATCTGTGGTTTTTGGTGTCCCCAGGAGTCCTGGAACCAATCCCCCGGGGGGGAACAGAGGAGTGACTGTATTTTTTTTTTTTTCTGAAGGACAGAGGGCCTGCTTTCAGCGGGTGAACCCTGGAAGCCCCGTGTTTCTGAGTCCCCAGAGCTCATGCTCAGGCCTCGCTTCCTGCAGTTCTGATCTCCATCTTGTGAGCTCTCGAATTCTTCCCAGCTACACGATTCGCTACATCCCATTTCTGCTCGAGCTGGGTAGAATTCCTTCTAGTTTTTAACAATCTAGCCCCACCTGCAAATCTTTCCTGACTCCTCCTCTCCCTCCTCCCAGGGAAAGACTTCTTTCCTTTTGCTTCCATTTCGACTTATAAATCCCTTTATGAGAGTACTGGACAGTGATTTTTTGTTGTTGTTGTTATGTATGTTTGTTGGATCCCATTAGATGGTGAATTTCTTGAGAACAGAGGCTATGTCTTACTTGTTTTTATTTCTTGGTGCTGTGCTTGGATTATATCTGGGACCCCGATTTTTTTTTTTTTGATTAACCAGTTAAATGATCGAATGAATAATGAACGGCCTCTAATGGGATTGCAGAATATTTAAGCAGGAAAGGAACCTAGAGTTATTCTAGTGCTTTTCACATTTTAGAAGCTGACTCCTTTCTTCAAGTGAACTTTTAGGGGAAGGCCCATATGTAAAGCACATGGGCTTCGAGTTGCTCTAGAAGTGCAGGTGGCCTTCCAGGAATGCTGTCCCCTTCTCCTTTCCTCTGATCCTCCTCACTCCACCTGAGGTGGCCCCTGTGCAACTTGTAGGGTTTGGGGATCACTGTTTAGTCACCATCTTTCTTAGACTCGTGGAGCTTCAGTTTCCCCATTTGGCTTCCCTTCCTTATAAAGTGGATGTAAGAAATCATAAGTTGATGCTACTGTCCTCCAGCTGCTTCCCTCCCGTGTGTGCATGTGCACACATGTGCCCCTCTCTGAAGTCCTAGTGAAAATACTGAAGAGGATGATTTATGCAGCTCGGAATCTCACAGGATGATCTGTGGGGTTCACAATAGCTGTTGGCCTTCTGAGAGTAGGACCAGCTCAAAGAATTCAAGTTTGACCAAAGTTTATACGGGAGAATCTCCTTTCCAAATTGTAACACTTTTCCAAACCCTCCTCGGTGTACTCTCCGACCTACCACCCAAAATCATCAGAGGACTTCATGTCCTGTCCTAAATCACTGACCTGCTATGAAATATTGAAAGGCAATATGGTAATATGATCTTCCTCCTGTATTAAAAAAATTGTTTTTGTTAGGGCTTCAATTTACCTTCCGTTCTTAGGATTCTTGGTATATAGTGTCATAAAGCTAGTAGTTGTTTGCAACAGGTAAGTCCTCAAGTAGATGTGGATACTCCTAACATCTTGCCAGCAAGATGACCCTTACTATGCCCGATGTTAGCAAGAACTATAGATACTGAGGCTGCCTTTTCTATTAACAGGAGGCTGTGGAGTTCATATTAAGGTGGGGTTTCTGAACTCATTTGACTCAAGGATACTTTCCAAATTACAATGAATTGAAAAAGTACCAAAATGAACTTATTAAATAAAATTTGCATGTGAATTATAGAAGACAACAAATATGGAATCCATATGAATAAATTGCTGCAAGAAATAATCAAATTTTATTTAAAAATTTTTAAACAATATGATATGACAAAATTAGATAAGTGAAAATTTTGTTAAGAATGAAAAAATAGTCTATGTTAAGATTAAGCAAAATTTAAGAAGGGATAGATTATGGGTTGGGGATTAAGATACACACATAAAATACATACAAGGACCTACTGTATAGCACAGGGAACTATATTCAATTTCTTGTAAGAACATATAATGGAAAAGAATCTGAAAAGAAAAGATATATATGTATGTGTATGTATAATTAAATCACTTTGCTGTACACCTGAAACTAACATTGTAAATCAACTATACTTCAATAAAATAGTTTAAAAAAGATTAAGCAAAATTTTATTATGCATTCTTTACTGAGAGCAGCATTTTTTGAGGTGTAATCGATGTAACATTATATTAGTTTCACATGTACAATGAAATGATTCAATATTTGTACATATTGCAAAATATATATAGAAGTCCAGTTAACATCCATCACGATACACAGTTATAAATCTTTTTTCTTGTGATGTGAACTTTCAAGATCCATTCTCCTAGCTACTTTCAAATGTGCAATACAGTGTAATAAACTATAGTGATCATGCTGTACATTACACCTCCATGATTTATTCCTTTTATAACTGGCAATTTGTACTTTTTGGCTTCCTTTATCCATTTTGTTCATCTCCCACCCCCCACCTCAGGCAACCACCAATTTCCTCCCTATCTCCATGAGCTCTGGGTTTGTTTTTTTTTTTTTAAATTCTACATGTAAGAGATCATATTGTACTTGTCTTTCTCTATCTGACTTATTTCACTTAGCATAATGCCTTCAAGGTCCATCCATGTTGTCACAAATGCCAAGATTTCATTCTCTTTATGATTGAATAATGTTCCATTGTGTGTGTGTGTGTGTGTGTGTGTGTGTGTGTGTATCTTCTTTATCCAGTGATCCATTGATGGACATTTAGGTCGTTTCTATGTCTTGGCTATTGTAAGTAATGCTGCTACAAACACAGGGATGCATAGATCTTTTTGAATTCGTGTCTTTGAATAAATACCCAGAAGTGGAACTGCTGGATGATATGGTAGTTATATTTTTATTTTTCAAGAACCCTCCATACTATTTTCCTTAGTGGCTGCACTAATTTACATTCCCACCAACAGTGCACAAGGGTTCCCTTTTCTTGCCAGAACTTGTTATTTCTTGCTAACACTTATTTCTTGTCTTTTTGACAATAGCCATTCTAATAAGTGTGAGATATTTCATTGTGTTTTTGGTTTGCGTTTCCCTGATGATTAGTGGTATTAAGCATGCTTGTTGGCCATCTATATGTCTTCTTTGGAAAATATCCATTCATACCTTCTGTCCATTTAATTGGATTGCTTGTTTGTTTTGCTTTTGAGTTGTACGAGTTCTTTGTATATTTATCAGATATATGATCTGCACATATTTCCCCCCATTTAGTAGGTTGCCTTTTCATTTTGTTGCTGGTTTCCTCTGCTGTGCAGAAGCTTTTTACTTTGATGTAGTCCCACTTGTTTATTTTTGCTTTTGTTGCCTTTGCTTTTGTTGTTAAATCCAAAGACCATCACCATCAATCATGTCAAGTTGCTTATACTTATGTTCTCTTCTAGAATTTTTATGGTTTCAGGTCTTACATTCAAGTCTTTATTCCATTTTAACTTAATTTTTTTATTCTTGGCTTCTTTATAATAAATTTATTGACCATATATACATGGGTTTATTTTTTGGCTCCCTTTTCTGTTCTGTTAGTCTGTGTCTGTTTTTATTGCCAATATCATACTGTTTCTATTATTATAGCTTTGTAATATAGTTTGAAATTGGGATGCATGATGCCTCTTGTTTTTTCTTTCTCAAGATTGCTTTGGCTGTTTGAGATCTTTTGTGGTTCCACACAAATTTTAGAATTATTTGTTCTATCTGTGTAAAAAATGCATCAGAATTTTGAGTCTGTATGAGAGCAGTGTTATGACCATTTTTCCATATCTGCTAAATTTTATAATGATATTGCTGAGTTAGATTCTCATATTAAAAGCAGTACAAGGTCCATTCTTATATATTTTTAAATTACAGTCTAATTTGGAAACTCCATTTGCATTAGGAATGTTGTAGAAAAAGGAACATGAACATAATCCAAATATATTACAATATTCAGGTCAATATGAATTAGACTGCTTTAAAATCCATGAATTATTTTGTCTTAGACAACCTATTTCTCAGTTTCTTATAAATCAAAGTCAGAAAATTTTCACTTGTATGTACCTTGGAGAATTTTGAACTTTTACATGTTTGATTTAGATACAATCTGAGAGCCACAAACCTCTACATTTTATGTGAAATATCTTTGTTTCAGAAATAGCACCATGGGCAGTGAGTGTGTAAGATATACACATTCAGTATTCAATAAAATAAAAATATCTGTTGATATTTTATGACCTAATCCACACTCCAAACCAGTCACCATTTAAAAGACAACTGTTGGTAGGACAGCTTGCCCTGGAGATAATGATTTTTCCTGCCCAGGATCACCAAGAAATGCCCTGTGAACTCACAATTTTCATCAGTGCCTGGTGCCTGGTGTCCAAGCTGCCTGTAGGTCAGGTCCTGTGATGTCTCATATGGTTACATGATACAGTATTTCATTGCTTTGAGATACTTGTGGTCCCCCTATTGATTTAATAATAGCTTTTCAGGAAAAAAATTAAGTGCCACACATTAATTACTAAGTACATTTTGATTTCAGAAACATTAGAATGTGAGAAAAAATTCTTCATCTTAGAACCAGAGAACTAAGATAAAGCTATACACATGTGTTTAGCATTTTCTAATTTTAATATATTTAAAAGAAAAATACTGCCTTTATATATCTCTGTATCTACCTACTTACCTATTTATTTAGATATATTTTATTTATTGCTTATTTATTTGGAACATAGTTGGGAAGCACTGCTGTAGGTTAAAAGGGGACACAGCATGTGACTGAGCTGCAGAATAACCCTGATAAAAGTCGTCCTGGCCAACCCAAGTGGGGTAAGGAAAGCGGGTTTGAAATATTAAGGGATGCAAACGCAGCACGCTCAGCTCCCATGGAATGTTCCCACAAAAGGAAATTAGTGTAAAACTAATTGGTTTTGGTTTGGATAGTTGGTTGGATACCACAAAAGAGCATCTGAATCTTGTGTTGTTTTCCATGTTTGTTTCTGCTTATGTGAGAACAGGGAGCTGCAGGTGGCCATCAGTCACATGAATTTTGAGGTATGGGAGCCCTTTCTTGGCCAGTAGGGCAATTTTTGGGAAGGGCAAGGGTCTCGTGGCCCTCAGTTCCGTCACTGGACTCTCTCCTCCCTGGCCTCCTCCCTCTCAAGCCGAGGTGCCCTTACTGCTCTGCTCCTCTGCTGGAGTGTGCCTTTTGGGGGGTTTCTTAATATACCACCATACTCTTCAATCACAGGTTCTTTGGGGCCTGATTAGCAATTTGGAAAAGTATTGATTCCCAGCTCCTCAACCACTGAGGCTTTCAGGTGTTCCAAGTTTCTTTAGAACTTCCTACGGAAATTTGGCCCACGGATGGATAGGACATGATTTTAAATGTCCATATTTTAAAGTATCCTAAATTTATTGGAAAGGCAAGTTAAAATTGATGAAGAGAAGTTTTCATCAATTGTATGTTAGGATGTTTGCCGACTTCAGGTGATGATCAGGATTCAGATTGGGATTCAGGATTTAGACACGTGTGAGGATGCTGTGCTGGGTATCTACAGGGTTCTGGTGCCTCTGTTCTGGCCCTGTTAGAAGACAAGGATACTTAGTGACATTCTTTCCCCCTGTTTATATTTTACATTATTATTATTATTATTATTATTATTATTATTATTATTAATTGTGGTAAAAACTACATAATATAAAATTTACCATCTTAACCATTTCTCAACGTATGTTTCAGCAGGGTTAAGTGCCTTCACATGGTTGTGCAACCAATCTTCAGAACTCTTTCCATCTTGCACAACTGAAACTCTGTATCTGTTAAATCACTCCCCATCTCTCCCTCCCCTCCGCCCCTGGTAACCACCATTCTATTATCTGTCTTGTGTAACTGACTACTTTAGATATGTCATGTGAGTGGAATCATACGGCATTTTTCCTTTTGTGTCTGGCTGACTTCACTTAGCATAGTGTCCTCAAGGGTCACCCATGTTGTAACATGTGTCAGAATTCCCTTCCTTTTTAATGCTGATGGGACAGATGTTTTTAAAGATCTAAAGAGCAGATTGCATTGGCTGGGCCCATAGAGGGCTCTGAATGCTCATCAGACGATTCTTATTTTTCTGGTAATATTTCGTGAAGTCTTTCAAGAATTTGTGTTTCTGAGTTCCAGTAAGCAGGGCCTGTCAGAATCCTCTGTGGGCGTGGCTGGTGGTGAAGGAGGAGACTGGCAGAGGCTGCTCTGAGGTTCCTAAGTGGTCCACAGATGGTCTCTCCCCTTGCTGGCCTTTATAAGAAGAAATTTTCTTTTTAACTTTGAGTGGTGGTCTCAGCTCAGGTGGGGCATGATTCTGCCCTCCTCCAGGGCACATTTGGTGTTATCTGTAGGCATTTTCGGGTGCCAGAACTCAGGGGAGGTGTGCTACTGGCTTCTAGCAGGTAGAGGCCAGGGCACTGCCACACTTCCTATGACCTGTCCCGTGCAGAGAATGATCTGGTCCAAATGTTAATAGTGCTGAGGTTGAGAAACCCTGACACAGAGGCAGAAGCTCAAGAAGGTCAAAGAGTGTACGAAAGTTTAATCAACAGAGAACTTCCAATCATTACACACCCTGATGGCTCCCCTCTCCAAGAAGGTCTGGTGTACACTGAAATAGAACCATGTCCATCTACGTCAGACGCTCAAAGTGGATACAAAAGATCACATCAACAGCAGCTTTCTTACCTAAACACCATTTGTCCAAACACAAAGCCTACGAACAGCTGACATTCAGGGAGCATAGCCTCTGCCCTGCTCTGGGAGCCCCCGCCCAGACGCTGTCACGCTAATGTAAACAGGATAAGCTTTTCAGCTGCAGCACTGTTTACCAGGAACCTGCTGGAATAAACTAGGTTGTTGAGTTTCATTTAGTCAGCAGCAGTAATCATGGGGTTCTTCCACTGTGGAGAAGCAACAGATGTGTGGGCACATGTGACAGATGCTATAGTCTGGATTTGCCAAGTGCTGGGGAGCACTTTGGGGGCCTTTCCCCAAGAGAATGATGACCTTATCCATGACAGACTCCCTCCCTGACAGGAAGCAGCTAACTTAAAAGTGAAGGAAGGCAGTCTAAAGGCTTTCCCTCTCTGAGGGCGGGGATGGAGACTGCCACTGGAGGGCCCTGTTCCAGCTGGAAGTCAGCGAGTCGGTGACTGAGTTGAAAAGGAAACATGGATGGTTTGGGTATTATTTTTCTCCTTGTAGGTGGATAAAATACCATTCCATAGAAATTTTACATGACTTATTCGTGCTTACCACATAGAACTCCCACCTAGAGAAGGGCAGGGAGAGAGCTCTCAGGGGTAAGAGGACACAGTGTGGCCCAGCACCCCTGGGGGCCCAGTACTGTCCTACTGAAGAGCAGAGGCGTTTCCTTTTGATAGTTGTTGCTATACTTCATGGACCACATCTTGTTCAGTCTCCGGCCAGCCTGGTTGAGCTAGGGAAAGGTTGTGTTCCAGTGCAGTAAATGCCTCACAGGGAAGTCCAAGGGAGTTCATGTCCACAGGGCTCCATTTCAACTACACCTTTTCAATGATTTCCTCCTGTCTTTTGCTCCATTTGACATATTAAGGTTATAGTTGATCCTCAATGTGGTAGTGAAGAGTCTGGACCCAGATTACATTGTGTAGGTTTGAATCCTGGCTCTGCTAACTTACTAGCTGAATGCCCTTTTCCTCATCTGTAAAATAAAGATTGAAACACATTGACCTCATGTGGTTATGCTGATATAAATGGCTTAAAGTACACAAATGGTATAAAGTACACAAAATGGTTCCAGATGAGTGGTGAATACTGTATTTGCTAAATAAATAAACTGACATTTTGTTACTGAACCAAACTTGGGTCCAGTGGCCCATGTGCAGTTAAGCCAATCTGCTGACACCGGGTTGCGGTGAAGGAAGGTGCAGCGTTTATTGCAGGGCGCCGAGCAAGAGATACAGGAGGTAATGCGCAGAAGACCTGAACTCCTCAATGGCTTTCAGGGAAAGAATTTTAAAGACAAGGTGAGAGAAAGTGTCTTAGGTTGCCTGATCAGCTCATGGACATTCTTCTAATTGATTGGTGGCGAGGTAATTGGGAGTCAACATCATCAACCTGCTGATTTCAGCTGGTCTGGAGTCTACACGCTTGTGGTCAGCATGCAGATAATTTCTTCCACCTGTCGAGGGTTTTAGTCTCTGCAAAACCGCCCAAGGATATGGCTCAGGATATTATCTACAGCTCTTGATGAGGAACTAATGGTCTTTGACTTCATTTTATGGCTAAACTGTTATTATTTTGTCTTTTGTGGTGATTTTCATTTGTTTCTGCATTTTCTCACGTCTCTGATTAAATTTGCTCTTTGGAACTTCAGGAAGGCCTAGGAGGCTAAAACTTTTCTACAAACAAGAGGCAAGAGACGTGGGGATCTGTCCCAGAAAGCCCTCATAGGGTCCTGTTAGGTTTCCATTTGACATACTGGAGGCTCTAAATTCATGGATTAGACTGTAACTTAATAGACTTTGGAGTCTAGAGCTAAATTATTACAGGGAGCAAGTACACTAAAAGTTAACATGCATTGACCGAATAGCCCCCAACTTCCCCACGGCTGATTTTAATTGGTGCAAAGGCCTGCTGAGGCTACAAGTTCTCCTGAAAAGTGTCAGATGGTTTCCATCTGCTGATTGTCTGCCTTTCCACCCACTGGGTGGGTGTGATGTTGGACTCACTGCAAATTGGGTGAAGTAGAAGTTTTGCTGGAGCAGGGAGCTGGGAGGTCAGAGGACAAAACCTGCAGTGCCTCTGACATGGAGGCATTTGCAGCAATTCAGGCAGAAGGTGACAGGGCCTGGGTCAAGGTGTGGTTAAGATCCACAGGAGGGGCAGAATCAGGAGCTGGCCCAAGCCGCAGAACAGGCCTGTCCTCGTGGTCAGCTGCGATGGGAGAGACCAGACAACTGACCTATTCAGTGGAGAAAGGGGGGTCATGAGAAGGGGTATTTGCTGCCTCTGTGGAGTGTTTTAATGCCCACTTCTCCTGTCACAACCTCCTGGACAGTGAGGGCTTTACCCTCTTCCTCCTCTGGAAATCTTCCGTCCTAGGCTTACCTCCCCCAGGAGGAGGGGAGGCATCCTCTCTGGGAAAGCCTGGCAATAAAACAGTAAGGTGCTGCCTGATGACCCTACAGCGAAGACTGCCGGTTGACAAGCTGTGCTGGTGCCCCAGAACTTCCATCCATATTTTAGTGCTTTCTCTTTAGATGTGAAGGCAGGTCAGGGACCAGTTGGGTCATGGCTCAGCCAGCACAGGCATGGCCACAGTAAGGAGGAGGCTGGCATCTCCATCCTGCCCCTGGCTCTCTTGCACCTTCTTCTGCTAGAGTACTTCTCTTCCACTGCATAACAGAGGGAGGAACAGATGCTTTGATGGAAACAAACAAACGACTCGAAAAATGATTCTCCACAAAGAGCTTGCCTACTCCTTTGAGTCCTGAGGAAGTTCAATCAAAATAGAGAAGGAAAGGGAGAGTATAGCTCAGTGTTAGAGTGCGTGCTTAATATGCACGAGGTCCTGGGTTCAATCCCCAGGACCTCCATTAAACACACACACACACAGAAGGAAAAAAATCCATGGGTCCCTAGTGCCTGTGTACTGGCCAGCATGGACAGGGCTCCACGGCTGTGGAATCCTAATGAGAGGGGCCTCGGAAACATCAAACAGGTTGCTGTCTGCAAAATGTTGACTTTCTCACTTTACTGTTTTCCTTTGAATTTCTTATGGTCGATAATCTTAGTATTCAGGGTTGAAGAGAGCGGAGGAGAAGGAATCAGTAAGGAATTATTTGGAGGGAAAGCAGAATGGAATCAATACTGGCAACAAAAGCTGGTGATTAGTCTCCATCTCCACCTTCTGTCCTGCCTTGCATCCCCAAGGAGAAGCAGCGGAAAATGTTGGTTCTTAGTAGGGGAAGTCAAACACCCAGCAGGCCTGCTGCTCTCAGATTTAGCCTCATTTTTGGCCATCTGCTTGCAGAGAGAAGGGACTGGTACTCTGAGAACCAGAGAGTGCAGGCATCACTGCTCATCTTGAATTGTCCACCTCCTCATTCTTAAAGAGAACCTTCCAGAGGTTAGCTCTTTCTGGAGGATGGCTCAGAAATCTGCTCTCCACAGTCCAGGAAGGCCAGAGTGTTTTTTTGAAAGGCTAACACCCAATCATTTCACTTGCTGTTCCCTGGGCAGAGTTTTCAGCTTTGTGGTCAGATGCTTTACATCTGAATTTTGCCCTCGAACCTGTGAAATTCATGTGTTGGAGTCCTAACGCCCAATACCTGTGAATGTGATCTTGCTTGGAACTAAATAAGATATTTGCAGATCAAAGTAGTTAAGATTAGGTAATTAGGGTGGGTCCTAATTCAATATGACTTGATGTCCTTATCAAAAGGGGAAATTTGGAGACAGACACGCGCACAGGGAGTGTTCACCACGTGAATACTGAGGCAGAGATCAGGGCGATGCTTCCACAAGGCAAGGAAAACTAAAGATGGCCAGCAAACCACTTGAAGCGAGGGGAGAGGCCTGGAACAGATCCTCCCTCACGGCTCACAGAAGGAACCAGCCCAGCCCACACCTCGATCTGGACCTCCAGGCTCCAGAACTGTGAGACAAGAAATTTCGGTTGTTTAAGCCATTCCATCTGTGGTACTTTGTTGCAGCAGCCCTGGACAGCAAATCTAGGCACCTACTTGAAGGTTTGGGCTTCCTGGAAGAAAACAAAGTCATCACTGCAGGGTTAATCAGCCCCACGTCTGTACAACCTTAGATTTGGCTTTTGCCCGTAACGTTTTGTGCAGTGACCCTTGGTTTCGTTTTGCTCTGGATCCCCCTATATCCCTCCGGTGGAAAATTTCCTCGCTGCTCGAGGGTGTGTGGGGGGGCCAAGAATGGAAGTCTTTGTTTAGAATTTGCGTGGTATACATAAATAACAAGCATATGGGAGACTTTCAAGCCGGAGGCATTTCAGAATTAGGCAAGGGAAGAGAGACTTCATTTGTTAAAGACATTTCCTTTTCAAATTTATCAAGAGCTTCCCTGCATCTTCCCTTCCCCGTGTCCTGCTCCCCCTACAAACCCCAAATATGTAAGAGGCTTTCTTAGAGACGTAAGCCAACAGGATGTTGAGAGAAAGGGGTAAGAAAAAAATCGCACATAAAACCAGATGAATGGAAAAAGCCCTGTTTCTTTTTATGCTGGTGACTTCAGAATTGTAAAAAAGAAATGAGTAAGAAAATTTTCTTCTAATTGAACATGCCGTTAAGTGTGTCTAAATTGTTTATACAAAGGCTGGCCCTTAGAAATTAGCCCTGGTTGCTTCCTTTTAGATACAGGGATGTGCACTGAAATTCTACCTTCAGGGTTTAAATGGAGACTTCTCATACTCTTGGCTATGTGCCGTCTGATCCAGGCTATAACGTAGGTTGAGTGGGTCAAGTTTAAGGTGCAAAAGTTGGACTACCCCAGCTCAGCCACTCTAGAAAAGGAGGAGTTGGGCTTGGCCCTGGGCGAGGGGTGGGCTGGGGGAGGTGGCTGAGTTTGAGCTCCTTATTCCCCGAATGCAGGATGCCCCACTTAGTTAATGCTATTTCCTATTGTCATGTGAATGCTTTGTGGCAACTTAATCTGTTTGCTCTTTGAAAAGCCCTTTCGAATCCAAGTATTTCATTAGCTGCCAGGGAATTAGTGAGGCAAGCTGTGAAGAAGGCAGTTCCATTTACTGGTGTCTGGGAAGGCGCGTGCCTCCTGCTTAGCGCAAGCATCCCAGTTTCACACCCCATTAGCAGGGTGTTTGTCTGATTTCTTCCTTTAAACCCAAACCACAGCCCTGGGGAAGCCAGCCAGCCTTCCAGTTGTTTCTGGTGCAGATCTTCATGGCTTCATGGTAGTTCGACTTAGTAGAAGAGATTTCTTGCAGCAGTTTCAGAAGAAGCACAGATGTAACACCAGAAATACATTTCAGTGACATGTAGAAATTATATGATTTCTTTGTATTTTGAATTCTGGTGCCTTCTGGACTAATCTGAGTATCAGTGTGTATGATTAGTAAATTGGTGGTGATATTAGAAACACAGAAGTAAAAAAAAAGTCATGATTTATATTAATATAAATATTTATTACATGGTATGTACAAGAGATAGAATACATAAAATAAAGCATAAAACTGAGGAAGTCAGATTTGGGGAAAATTTATTGAAGACTTACAGTATGACAGGAAATGCACTTAGTTCTTTACCATGTGTGCTTTGGGGGTGTGTGTGTGTGTGTGTTTGAGAAAGAGAGAGAGAGAGAGAGAGGGAGAGAGAGATATTAGATCCCTTTGGAGAACTTATCCCCTATCATTGAAAGCAGGGTAATTTATATGAGTGTCATGAAAGTCCTTTAAGAGTTTGAGAGGAAGCATAAGAGAGGTAATTATGTATCAAAGTCATTTTTGCCCCTGATTTTCAGAAGGGTCTAATCCTTGAGTAATATTTTCAAGGTCAAGACCCAAACTTGGCTTTGAAATAATTGGCCTATTGCCTGGAGTGAGTTTTGCTTTTAGAGACAAATACACTTATCAAAAACAGCTTTCAGGAAGACTGTATTCTGTCCAAGCCTACCACAGTGACTTGCACATAGTATGCCCTCATATAAGAGTATCAGTAGAGGATTTTACATAATAAAATTGTTTGTAGCAGGCAGTCCCTGCACTTCTTTTTCTATTAAAGATGAAGAAGGACTTGTCTGAGTTGGAGTAAGAGAAATATAGGTTAGTATTGCTATTGCAAGTGGCAAGAAATATTGATAAGAGCTTCAGGAAGGTTGGTGAAGTTCTTTCTGGAGGTATCTATGGCAACAAAAAGGTTAAGCACAGCCCTTGTAGAAGAAAGGGGTAGAACCTTGATGCTCCAATCCATACTCCTCCCTCCCCTGCTCCATTTAGTACCTGCTGGTAGACACAGCCAAGTCCAAAAATGGTACTAAATCCCCCTGAGTAATGATGATGGGATTTTTTTTCTTATAGTCAAGATATCTGCCTTTTTGAGGACACAGGGGTCACTCAGCTCATGTTGCCTGAACCATGTTATAGTATAAAGGGGGTACAAATCAGTTAGGAATGGCTTAGCTGACATGAAAGAAAACCCCAAATAAAATGACACAAATAACACAGAAATTTAAATCCAGAGGTAGACACCCATTTCATGATGTTGTCAGGAACCACCATTCTCATCATGTAGCTTCTACCTCATGGTTCAAGATGGCTGCTTGAGCTCCAGCCATCATGTCTACATTCCAGCCAGGAGCAAAGAAGGGAAGAAGGGCATGCCCCATTCTTATAAGGATACTTCCCAGAAGTTGCAAAAGACATTTTTGCTTACATCTCACTGGCTAGAATTTCCATGCACATACCCTCAGCTTCAGGGTGGCTGAGTAATGCAGTTTCTATCTTGGGCAGCCAAGTACCAGCTAAATACCAGGGTTCTATTAAAAGAAAGCAGAGGAGAGTGATTAGTCCAGGACAACTTGTAGTGTCTGCCATCGGGGTAAAATGAGTATGTGGGATCTTTAATGGCCAGGCTTGTCACCCAGGTCATAAAAACATTATCTTTCTCTCTGTCTACACTCCCTGTGGTTCTTTTCTGTGTTGTTATGAGTAGCTTAATTTGATTTTGAAATCTTGACAGCGGGATCTCCTAGGTGGATCATGAAGTGTTCGCAAGGCTTGGGGTCAGCCTGGGCTCCCTGGAGCAGAGTGCTGTTTCCAAATGCTAATGGACAAATGCACTCTGAGGCAGTGGTTCTGCCTGGGGCCTGAGATTCTGCATTTCCTACAAAATCCCAAGTGGTGTGATGCTGCTGGAGCACAGACCACGTTTCCAGTGTGAGAGTTTGTTGAAGGTTCTTTGCGGCCTTCCATGTCCCGTTTGTAGCAGAGCATTCAGGTAAAGATGGGCTGGTGGTGGTCAGATCGTGTCTGTCAGTGGTTCTCTTGTGTCACTGACCTGGGAGCTTATTCAAATGCAGACTTCTAGGCTCCCAACTATCGGTTTTGATAAAACAGGGGCAGAGCTCTATCTGATTTTTATAACAGACACTCTGGGTAGTTTCTGATAAAGGTGATGTAGGAGCCGTGCTTTGAGAAATATTGGCACCAGGTTCCCCAGCAGTCTATGCTGGTGAGGGTCGTAAGCTCTCAGATCATAAGCCTATGAGATCCCACCATTCTGGGATTTCTGGTTTTAAACTGTCTAGTTTAATCCTCTAAAGAAGAGACGTTTTAGTGATCTTTATGGCCCAGGAGTTCGTCAAAGGCACATTCATCTCTCTTTCCTGTCTTGAAACTAAGGGTTTTATTCTTCCAGGAGGTTTGAGGGCATCTTTATCAGCCAGGAGTGCTGTAACAGAACACCACAGACGGGTGGCTTTAACAGCAGACATTTTTTCTCACAGTTGTGGCGGCCCGGTGTCTGAGATGGGGGCTAGCACGATCGGATTCTGCTGAGAGCTCTCTTCCAGGCTTGCAGACTGCCACCTTCTTCCGCTCCTTTACGGCTGCTGTGTCCCCACGTGTTTGAGAGAGAGGGAGCTCTGGTCTTGGCCTCTTCTTCTAAGAGGACCCACCACTCTCATGACTTCATCTAAACCTAAATACTTCCCGGAAGCCCCACTCCAGACACCATCACACTGAGGGTTAGGCTTGAACATGTGAATTTTGGGGGAAACACAAACATGCATTTCATAACAAAGGAGGATTCTGCACCACTGAGAATGGTGCTGGCAGGGTACCCAGAGGTTTGGTGAGGCAGTCAGAGAAGGGAGGGCAGAGGAGGGGAGGGATGAAGCTGACTTCTCCTAATACCTTCTGTATGCGGGCACGGTGCTGGCCATGGTATGGGTATTGTTTCATGTAATCCTCCCTACTGCCCTGTGAGGTGGTGGGGCAATCCCCGCTGACCAGACACAGGTTTCAATATTCTTTTGCACATATTCAGGGCTTAATTTAAACAAGAGTCAGAGAAAAGGAATGGCTTTTGTGATCACAGGATACTAGGGGTCTCTCTGCATCTTTACCTTCATATCATTTTCACTGCCTGGAAGGTGTTCTTCCCTCCCTCCTTCTGTTGCCTCCTTCCTACCCCAGCATCTCTATACCACTTTCATCTGCTAATCATCTCTACTTGTAAAGGCCTGGTTCAAGCTCTAGGTAGATTTCTCTGTCACCCTTTCCAAAAGTCCTAGGACTCAGTCCTCCATTTGCATTCTACAGTCATTATATTAAGTACATCTTTTAATTTTCTGTATTTTTGATGCTTTGACATCTGGGGCCTCTCTCAGGGTTGGCCAGTTCCTAGAGATAGCAGAAGACAGGCCTACTAGGATGCCTTTTGTATGCAAACCAGCCAGTCCAGAGCCCACACCCCTACCACCTCCTTTATGGAGCGTTTGTGTCCCAGGCCACTATCTGCCTGCCCTTGTCACCTTACGGCCAGGTACTAGGCAGGTAAGGACAGTCCCTATGCCACACAACTCACTGAAATCATTCAAAGTAGCCAGTCCAAAGCCTGCTTACCCTGCTTCTCCCATTCCTTTCCGTAGAAACCACAATGAAGGCTCTTTTATTTCCCCACCTATATCTACCTCCTGATTGACCCTGGTTCTCCCCACTGTGGCCCCCCCTCCCATGGCCAGGCATGCCTGTCCTATTGGATTCTGAGTATACCAAACTATTTTTTCAATGGCAGTTGTCTCCTGATCAGTTGGTCTAATCTTACCTGAAAAAAATAATAAAATCTACATTTTATTTATTTTTTATTAAGATACAATTAACAGGGCATTAAATTAGTTTCAGGTGTACAACATAGTGATTTGATATTTGTATATATTGTGAAATGATCACCATAGTAAGTTGACTTAGTATCTGTCACCATATATAGTTACAGAATTTTTTCCCCTTGTGATGAGAACTTTTAAGATCCATGCTCTTAGCAACTTTCAGGTATGTGATACAGTATTATTAACTATGGTCACCATGCTGTACATTACCTTCCTGTGATTTATTTATTTCATAACTAGAAGTTTGTACCTTTTGACCCCTTTCACCTATTTGGCCCACCCCGAACCCCCTGCCTCTGGCAACCACCAGTCTGCTCCCTGTATCTGTGAACTTGATGAAGCTTATGTTTTAAAACACTCATGTCAGTGAGTCTGCTTCTGTTTTGTAAATAAGTTCATTTGTGTCATAAGTTCATTTTCTAGATTCCACATATGCATGATATCATATGATATTCATCTTTCTCTGTCTGACTTTTGGCACTGTAGTATGATAATCTCTAGGTACACCAATGTTGCTGCAGATGGCGTTATTCAATAGCTTGTAATAATCTATAATGAAAAATATGAAAAAGAACATATATATATATCTATAACTGAATCACTGTGCTGTACACGAGAAACTAACACAACACTGAAACCAACTATACTTCAATTAAAAAAAAGAAATTTAAAACACTCATGTCGAAGTCCATATACCATGAACCCCAAACTGTGTGGCTGCTGTGCTGTCCTGAGACTGAAGAACTGAAGAATGAAGCAGCCCTTATCCTCTCCCGTGGGCTCAATATCTCCAGACTCTGTTTACTGCAAAATTAACCATTTCCAGAAATCAACCCATTGCTCTCTAGGGAGAGAAAGACCTAGAAGCCTATTTTTTTTCTTTCCACCTTTTAGGAACTTAGCAGAGAGCTGGCTCAGCTGGTCTATGTTAGGTGGATTGAAGAACAGGCTGATTCTGGCCCCCTGAGCTTCACAGCTTCCATTTCTAAAAGGGCCATTTCCTTGGCAAGAGCGCATCCTATGTTATGCCTGCATTGAGATTCCCTGCTCTTTGTCCCTGCTAATGATGGTGCTGGATTCTGCTCTACTGAAAGGATGATGTAGTGAATATGTTTAAAATTTTTCTGTATATAACGATGTTTTGACATCTTCAAAAACCTTTCTGGGTGGGGAGAGATTGCAAATTCTTAGGCAAGGGCTCAGCTGGGAGCCGCCTTTGATATCCAGAGCCACATGTCCTCTGTCTGGTCCTAACACCCTAGGAGGTGGTATTCCTCTGTCTTAATCATTCCAGGGCCAGGTTCCAGGCACCTAGGGACCCCACTGATAGCCCAAAGCCCACAGCAGATTTTCAAACCAGTTGATCTTAAGCTGTCTCCCCCTGCCTTGCCTCACTTTTCCCAAGGTCACCTCAGTACCAGCCATAGCCTAAATGCCCCCTCTCTCCCGTCTTCTGCCTCCTAATTAGGCTAATGTTTTTCTTTGTGGCCCTGCGTGGTGTGGCATGCCTCCTGTCTCTTGGGCCTGTGAGTATAACATTTTATTTTCCTGAGCCTCTCCTGTGTCTCCTCTAGTGGCTGCATCTGACTGATAGCTCATAAAAGAATATAGAACAGCTGACCATGTGGCTCCAGGTTCATATATGCCTGCTGCAATGTCTCGGTTTGATGAGCGCTCAGGGCGCTGTGTGCCCTCTGCTGCTTCTCCGCTTCACATCTCCTGCCCCACCCCGAGCCCTATTTTCTGTTTGTACCACACAGCATAAGGGATGTGTGTCATGACCTCTTTGTAAAAAAGTTTCCAATCTTTGTTCATTAGCCACTCCTGCATTTGAGGATACAGTGACTCCCATGGTGAGAAGAAGTTAATTTACTCCTCTCATAGATTGTGGACTAATAATGGTGGAACCACTGCTCTCTTCCCACCTAATAAATAGTCCATGAATAATTGAAGCTTATTGAATTAGTTGGGCCACAAAAGCTTCTTCCTCCTTGGCTGGGAATGCAGCCAGCGTTGTGCTTTAAAAGACATGTGCACACGTGCTCACATTGAATAAATCCTCTGGCAGAAAGAAAGTAGAGGAGGAGCTGGAAAGGCAGAGAGAAGCAAAAAACTGCAGCAGAGGAAGGAAATAGATAAAGCCTCGGTAGATTATACAAAAGGAGTGGTGATAGATTCCTCAGGAGAGATGATGCTGTTGGTGGCTTTGTACATCCTGTTTCTTCTGTGATTCACCTGAAAGAATGAACAGTGTGGGAAGGGAAGGAGGGAAAGCTGATGCAAGTCCAGAGCCTGATACCTTGGTCCCCTGATGCTGCCTTTGTCCCTGTCTTTTGGATGCCAATGGGAGCAGCTTCTCCTGCCTAGTGAGAAAATAGAACTACTTTCTATGCAGCGTGCAGTGGCTGGGATCAGAGATCAGGTGCAGAGTTTTCCTTTTTTGGCCCAGTGGCATGCACCTTTTCAAACAGTTCAGCCAACCATAGTGGGGACACCCGAGATACAAGTGTGAATGTCTGCTCTCTCCCCATCCCCAGAGGCAGACTGCGCACGACGTTTGTGTTCAACGTCCCCCTCCCCCTCACGGGGAGGGGAGGCAATCCTGTGGGGGGAAGGGGGGAGAAGAGGAAGGCTCTGGGTGCAGGTCCTGCCCATTCAGTGACCTCAAGTCCTTGGACAAATTCCACCATCAACTTGTGAAATAGAGTTTTGGGTGCCAAGGACAGAGTGCTGAAAAGAGGAGCTTTGGTTCTAGTGGGGAAGACAGTCTAAGAACAGGTAAAGAGAAAACAAAGGAATGGAAAATTATAGTACAGATTACAGAGGAAACACAGGGGCTGAGAGAGTGATGGTAGGGGAGGCGGAGAAGAGGACCAAGTCACATATGGTTCCTGTAGTCTGGGGACTTATGTCCTGCTGGGAGGGAGACACACACAGACACACACACACCATGAAAAGCTATGAAAGAAATAAAATAAGGGCTTGAGAGAGGGAAAGAAAGGCAGAGGTGCATTGGTGGATAAATCTACCTTACATGGGTGTAGGTGAGGTCAAGGTGGTCTCTAAGGAGTGACAGGTGAACTGATAAAAGGTGGGAAGGCACTTGCCCTACAGCAGCAGGAGAACATTCTACTTCTAAGCAGCAAGAACAGCACATACAAAGGCCTTAAGGAGAGAGAGCTCGGAACACTAGAGAAAGTGAAGGAAGCCCAGTACGGCTAGAATGTGTGAGACAGGATGTCTGAGCCTGGCCCAGAGCTGGGCGCCAGGTGGAGGTCTCATCATACACGGAGATTTGGAATTCTCTTCTAAGTGCAGAAGAAGGCATTTTAGGCAGAGAAGTGATAAATTCAGTTTATTTTTTAAGAAGTTTTTGTCAGTTTTTAAGTTTTTAACCTCTGTAAAATGGGAATATTAACAATACTGACTTCAGACGGTTGTGAGAGGAGTAAATGAGATCTAAATATAAAGCATTAGCTCAGTGTCTAGCACACAGCGGTTCAAGCATATTGTCTATCATTATTACTCTATGTGAAAAGCTGGCTTTTTAAAACATGCACCCCAATGTTCATAGCAGCACTATTTACAATAGCCAAGATATGGAAGCTACCTAAATGTCCATCCACAGATGACTGGATAAAGAAGATGTGGTATATATACACAATGGAATACTGCTCAGCCATAAAAAAGAATGAAATCATGCCATTTGCAGCAACATGAATGGACCAAGAGATTACTATGTTAAGTGAAGTAAGTCAGACAGAGAAAGACAAGTATCATATGATATCACTTACATGTGGGATATAAAAAATGGTGCAAGTGAACTTGTTTACAAACCAGAAATAGACTCACAGACATAGAAAACAAATTTATGGCTACCAAAGGGGAAAGGGTGGGGGAGGGAGGAATAAATTAGGGGTGTAGGATTAACAGATACACACTACTATATATAAAATAGATAAGCAACAAGGACCTACTATAGAGCACAGGGAATTATATTCAATATCTCATAATAACCTATAATGGAAAAGAATCTGAAAAAGAATATATCTGTAGATGTATAACGGAATCACTTTGCTGTATACCTGAAACTAACACAACATTGTAAATACTATACTTCAGTATAAAACAGACTGGCTTTTGGAGCCACCAAACTCATTCTAACTGTGATTGTTTTCATCCAAGCCACTTGGAGCTGCCTGATGGGTTCAAGGCGAGGTTAGCCTATGTTTGTCTAGATCTGTCTACCTACCTATCCATCTGCTTATCTCAATCATATATAGATGGAGCAGCTAGAGGTAAAGATTTTTTTCAGAACATAAATTTAGATCTGATCTGACACTCAGACAAAGGGACAGTCAAGTGCAAATTCTTAGGTCCTTCCTGTTGGTAATAATTTTCATCTAGGAGCTGTGAAATGTCTACCTTGGTCATCAAAGTTTCATAAGGCAACCACAAAATCCCTAACTTTAGGCTAAAACTTTTTGGCTTTCTGGTGAAACTTCAGTGTTGGATATTCTCTTTCACCCTATTCCATTGTCTACCCTGCCATCTGTCCTGGGGTGCTGGCTCTATGGGCCACCCTCCCACCCCCGACATGGCATGGGAAAAGGCAGGAGGTTGAAGGGCAGGGGGGCCAGCACATTTATTCCTTCTGCTCCCTTCCTGTCCAGCTCCCTAGAAGAACTGCCTTCCTCTACCAAGAGCCCCAGCTCCTGTTGGGATGGCCCCTTTCTACACTGTGGGTTTCTCTGGGTTCAGGTAACACCTTTTTCCTCTTGAATCTTCATGCCCAAAAGTTGTAACAGTCTCCTGGTTTTGCTAGCTAGAGGTGCCTGCTGGTTTTCCTTAACTGTACTCACACCTTGCTAAATTGTATTTCATTGAATTCTCTTTAATCACTCCTTTTGCATATGCTGTCTATTTCCTGCTGGGACCCCACACATGTACCCTCTAAGATCAACCGTTCTCAAAATGTACCCTACTAGCTGCTACAACGTAGTTATATTTAAATATATATCATAATTCAATGCTTCTAAGATGTGCCCCCTCCCCCACGTATGTTTCAGCATCTCCAAAATTAGGGTGATTTGCAGGATTAGGGTGGTGGTTTTTACTCCTGCTACCAGCAAGGCAGTTATTGGTATTTCTTGTGGATGTGTGGTCATTGCTGGCCACAGGATCCTCATTTTAATTGAGTTATGTTCATTGTTGGTACTACTTAGTACTGTTTAAAATATTTTCAGAAAGTTTATATTATGATTCAGCTCTGGAATGAAGTTATTGTGTACACAAAGGCACGAAACAGAGCAGTAAGGCATAATTTTGATTTTGGTGAAGCAAATATCCATCTTGGCAGAAGGGATACAGTTCCATACTTTTAAACAGTTTTCTGGGATTTGAGAAAGAAAGATTCCCACAAGTAACTGGAGCTGTGTTACATGTTTTACAGGTGTGCAAAAGGATTGTCTAAACAGGACAAGTGACGCTGTTAAGGGCAGGAAGAATCCCAAATCCATCAGAATAAATAAAAAAAATGTAAAGAAGCAGGAAGTTGGTGTCACTGATTGGCAGTGCTTTTTCTTTCTTAGTGGTACATAAAATAATTGTGAGTCCTACAAATTGTTGACATCCTAGAGTCAGTGAAGTATGGTGTTTCCTAGAATGCCATATCCTGACCTCTAGTCCGTTCATTGACTCCAGTCCTACCTCTCTGGCAAATTTACAGAGAAACAAATAAAGACATCGTTCATTCCCAGGCTGGTGGAGGATGTGTTCCTCAACCTTTCCCCTCCCAGTCCCTGGTCCCACATACTATAAAGGTTTTGATGTTGAGGCTTGATGAGTTATGGCAACTCTAGAGGGATCCAGAGGCTCCCCAAGTGGCCTGGAGTAGAGTGGAGAGGAGACTGCAGCCTTGCGGACAGTTGTCCTTAGCTCAGGGAATTGGACATTTTATCTCCAAGTCTTGGTGGAATGACTGACACCAAGCCTTAAAATATGGTTCCAGGAAGAAATCAGGGTGCAGTCAAATAAGAGTTTAATGAAGGAGGAACACATAACCCATGGCATTGTCACTGTTTTCCATCAAGCTCCCAAAGGCTAAGACCACAGTGTCTTGTGGTCCTGCTGGGCAAGCCAGGGAGGGAATTCCCAATTAGGCGGCTCCTCAGACATGAGCTACGAATTCATCGCACTTTATTTAAGAAGAACCGAAGGTACTTAAACATGCCTTTACTCCAAATAAAAATAAATATGATCTTTGTATATATGTATTTAAAAGGTAATAAATACCCTTTTCAAATATGATCCTCCCAGGGGCTGTGTGCTAATGGATAAATGGCTTGAGTGTGGATTGCATTTGTGAAGACGACTTTAGATCTCTGTCCTCAAAACTGAAAAAGAAATCAACAAGTAAAATCTCAAGGTCTGTTAATGGGCCATATGCTCAAGGGTGAAAAAGAGAGTGAGAGACAGAGGGAGACACTACTAAGGTGCATTTATTCTAAAGATAGTTCACGTGCTGTGCCAGACATCCTCCTTTTGTCACCTGGTTCCTACCACCCCCTTTCCCCTCCTCCTGCTCATTCTCTCCTCCCCATACTCCCCAACCTGGCTCTGCTCTGAAAAGTTGATCTGTGCAGATCACACAAAGGATTTCCCTGTCTTCTGGCTTCCAGTTGTGCCTGTTCAATGAGGAGTCCCAGCAGTTCAGAGGAGAGGGATGAATGAGGCCCAGAGTTCATTCCCCTGGCTCCCTACTGCTAGGATGCCTGGATTGCTGTATCCGTCCATGAGTCACAGCTTTTCTCAGGATGTGGCCTCTATACATTCTCTCCCTCTGGATTCAGATATCTTCTCTTTCTCTCTTTGGCTTAGTTGGTAACAGTTTGACTACTAATGAGCCTCGGGTTATTGCTTTGTCCCTGTGGTTCTCCATACACCCATAGCTTTGTAGGTAACTAAATCCTCCTTACAGTATCTTATTTCAACTGTGGCATCTGCTTCCCCACAGAACCCTGACAGATACAGATCCAGATACTTCCTGTAATCTCCGTGGGAGATGTCATCCTCTACAACACTTGAAAGTGAGACATCAAAATTTTGGAATTATTCTTGTTTAGTTCCTCAACCCAGAATTTCAGGAGCTAAATGCAAAGACCTGACAATAATGATCTAATTCCCTGACCTGGGTGTCCCATGGTTTGGATGAGTTCAGAGCATTGATTTCAGGGAGTTTGGAGCTCTAAGACTGGGACAAGGAGATGATTTATTTGGAAAGTGATATGTTGACTTTAGTGTTCATATGAATAAAATAGTTTAGTGATGATAATTTCCACATCTCTTACTCTTAGCTCCTCCAACCTTTCTCAGAGCAAAATTACAGGTAATTTCCAGGCTGAAAATTAGCATTAAAAGCTATTTTTTTTCCCACCGTGTACCTTTGAATAATAACACAAACTTGCTGGATATGGAGTTTGGGGAGTTTATCTTTACAAACAGGATTACACTTTAATATTTTGTAGTCACAACTGCAAGTGATATCCAAGAGGGAGTAGGACTGCTGTGGACAGTTGTTGAGGATGTATACTGACACCTGTATGGGGCAACATCCATACATACTAGTACACAGTACACAACCTGCACAATTGTGTGCAGTGGCCCAGGGAGGGGCCACAATCACCTTCAGGACTGATGTGGCAGAATTCAGATAGGGTTTTACCATTGCCCACATTGCCTCTGGCCTCTCTGTATTTTAAGCTTATGCCTTAACTTCAGTAATCTGAATTAGGGCTTGAATTTTGCTTTAACTTTTAGCTCTCTTTCAAAATTTTTTTCTGGTGTTTTTTTGAGGGGGGGAAGGTTTTTGAAAATTATTTATTTATTTAATGGAGGTACAAGGGGTTGAAACCAGGTTGTGGCACATGCTAAGCACGCACTTTACCACTGAGCTATACCCGACTCCCAACTTTTAGCTCTTTATATAGTATAGCCAAACATTTCAGTTACAGTGTTTCAGTGTTTGAGAGTACTGCATGGTAAATTTAATTTGGGGAGCACCAGATGAGGAGCAGGAGCACTGGAGCTAGTATTTGGGGACCTGGATTCAGACCTTGGCTGGACATTTATGTATAGGTTCCTTTTCTCAGAACCTCAGGTTCATTACCTGTAAAACAGGGTTAACAAAAGGTTTTTGTAGGATTTAATAGATAAATACTATTATGTGTTTGAAAGATCCTGACACACAATGAATGCTTAGTAAATATTGGTTTACTTTTACAAGGCAAAGCTCATAAATGTGAAATAGCTTTTTATGATGCTGTTTTATGTGAATTTTTAGAAAGGTGAGCCTCTCAGATGCCAGTTTAGAAGTGTCTTCACTCAACAAGAATTGTTTGAGAGGCTTAAGAGGGCTGTTTGGTTGGAATTGAGGCTGGCTGCACATGGCATTCAGCTCCATGGGTAGAGGTCTGAAGTCCTTAGACTGTTTGAAAGCTGGTTTATGCTTTTCTCGCAGACATCTTGAGTTGTCCTATCTATTGTCAGGGCCATCTGGTGAAGAGGCATTCCCCCTTTGCTGATGAGAGAGGTCAGATAGAGCTGAGTCTTTCACCCTTCTGATTGGCACATGGCACATGTCTACATTTAGAATTCATCTCATCTATTGATGCTGGGTATTGGGGAGGTGATATTTAGACCAAAGTGTTGTCTTTAATGCCAAGATGCTGGCACATCCCCAGTAGATAGATGCTCTCAAACCCTAGAGGTGTGAGGTCCGAAACAAGGTAAAACTGTTGGGTGAGACCCTTATGGATGGTCACCTCTGCAGTGGACTCTCGTTTGCTGGCTTGCTGCTTTCAGCTCCTCTGGTCACATCTCTTGGATATTGTTGTCTACGGTTGATGAAATTGAGTGGGAAATGAAGGGTGTTATAGAGATGGGTTTGACTTGAAGAGGACCACTGTCTACTCAGCTATTAGATGACTCCTGATTCTTGCAGGTAAACTTTTCCGTTTTCTGTGTTTTGAGGAGCCAAAACAACCAAAGAGGACAGGTTCCAATAACAATAAGGATATCTTTTATTTGGATAATGCTTTGTACTCTGGAAAGCAGCTTTGCCTGTATAATCTTATTTGACCCTCATGTAAACCCAGTGAGGTGATTTGGGAGGCATTATTTTCTGTATTTTACAACTGTGAAATCTAAGAAGATATTAAGTGTCTCGCCATGATCTCATAGCATGTAAGTGATAGAGTCTAGGTCTCCCGGGTCCTAGCCTAGTGTTTTTTACACCAAATCATCTTGAGCATTCGCATGTTTATTTTTTAATTAAATTAATTTTTAATTATTATGTAATGTGTCTTTGGTTTAAAATTCAAAAGGATTCAAAGGGATATAAAGTGAAAAATAAGTCTTCCTCCGTCTTTCCAACTCCCTCAGCAATGTCTTGATCTTTACTCCATGCAATCACCATTCCCTGTTTCTGATGTGTTCTTTTGATAATATTCTATTCATTTATAAGTATAAACATATAACTTCCCCCTTCCTCCATGAACTCAAAAAATAGGCAGTAAGAAACACCCTACAGAAGTGGGCTTGAAGAAGTTAGTAAATGATCTCACTTGGGGTTTTATGAGAAACATAGGTGATCTGTGTAGGTTAGCTTTTGGGGGCTTAAATGATACATTTTAGCTTTTCAAATACAAAAGACAGTTGCTTTGCACTATAGATCTTGAAAGTCATTGAGACAGGCATTTTAAAGAAGTTCTTACTGTGAAACATTTTTTCTTACATGATCGTAGTAATAATGGTAAGTAATAATAAAAGATCTACTAAATGCGAGTTACTCTTCTAATAACTTTTTGTGTAGTATTTACTTTAATCTTCACAATAATACTAAGGTAAAGGCATTATTACTATCCATTTTTATAGCTGAGAAAACTGTCTCAGCAGGGTTAAGTAATTTGCTCAAGGGCACACATGTAGTAAATGTTGGAGCTGGGATTCAAAGCCTGACCCCATGCTTCACATTCTTAACCCTTTTATCAACGTGAAGAAAAGAATTTTCACAAGCTGAATAGCTCTTGGAAATAACTCCATCAGGGAAGCAGGCATGTTTGGATAGCTTGCCCTTTTCACTTCTGGCTTGCTTCTGGTGTTAAAGTTGTCACTTAATCTTAGTCTGCTTTTGCTTTCTCTCTGGAGTCATTCCCTCCTCCTGCCCAAGATTATGCTTGAGGATCAGGAATTTGCTTTCTGGTTCATAAGATCATTTCCTGTCTTCCCCGTGGTCCCCCAACCAGGGTTGTAAGAGCTTTCTTGCAAGTATTTGACAAACTGCTTTCTAGAACATAAAACCATCTAGGTGTGACTTGAGAAATGTCAGCTGGAGAAGGCTGCCTAATGTAACCAAAATTTGGGCCCTTACATTCTGAGTCTTAGAGTTAGGTCCCCTAACAAAGCCTCACTGTTCTGCAGTGTCACACGCATCAGCTCTCCTGATAGGGTGTATTGTTTATAGTCGTGCTCTCAGACCCTCTGAGGCTTAGGACCAGGTTGGTTTTTCCCAATCCATTGCACACTGATGCTAATACTCAGTTCATCCCGCTTGAAATTCACTGGGTGAGCTCCATGCCCAAATTGGTTCATGGCTTGTTCAAAGAGATGAGTCCATTGATTGTACCCCTGGATGGCATGTCATTGTCAAATTGCTATAGAGGTTTCTAGGTGCTGACTCTCTTTTCAGATCCACAGTTTGGGGATCACACTTTGAGTAGCCCTGTGTATAAGACCTTCTTGTTCTTACTAGCCAAGTCAGTGAGTGCTAGCACTGGTTGCTTCATTGGGAGAATTAAAGCCAGTGCTTTCATCTTCTTATTTCTTTACAGCTTTTGATGCTCTCATATGTGTGGTCTCTTCTTGTACCTTTCCTCTTTTTTGGGGGTGGACTGGTGGACATAACTTGTATCTGAACCTCCCAGAACAGGTATTCATGTTATGAAGATGAAATAAAGTTGCCTATGTGTTCGAGCACACAGTTTTCATCCTTATGTGATGATATGCCAGAAAAAAAAAATCAGTATATGGCAGCTGGGGAAAAACAAACGGACAAATAGCAAAAGAGAGGCTTGGGTGTCAACATACTACAGAGAGATGCCCAGCCATCTGTTCACCTGAGAGCTGGGGAAGGCTCAGCCTACCATGCACTTGTCATCTGATTGCCTCATTACCACCCACCAGGAAGAGAGCCTGTCATTGAGTTGACATTCTGAATTCCAGTTTCTGAGCACTTAGTCCTGGATTCAGAGAATTGGTTATTCCAGTGAAAAACTGAAATCCTCAATTGAAATTTCTTTCTCTTGAGTCAATGAAAAAATTTCCCCAAATGCTGTTGATCATTTCTGAGTATTTTTAACCCATCAGTGGATTCCAGAGACCTTTTTTGCTCCATAGAGAAGAAAGCCCTTGTGATATTTTATTGTAAGCCGGGACCACAGAGGTAGTGTGAAAGAGTCTGAGACCCAGCTATCTGCTCCTGTAAGTGTTGCTGCACGTCAGTGCGAACTTCCCTCCTCCCCACAGATGGGTAAGACTAAGCTGAAACTTCATGAGAACTAGCAGGGAAGCTGGAACTGCTTTTGATGAAAGGCCAAGAAGAGAAAGCTCTTTTGGGAGAGTTTTCAAGGTTTGATCTGAGTACCATCCAGACCAGATCACCTGGAGCTTATTAACATGCAGACTTCAGAGGTACTAAAGCTGAATCTCTACGAGGTGAGATTGTAGCATCTAAACTTTAACAACTATAGAGTCTTAAGGATATAAAAATTTAATAACCACTGGTTTAGGGAGGACACTCATTTTAGCTTAATCATCAGGCTCTGCCCACATATCTCCAGGTTTTTCTCCAGACTACGTTACCCCAAGTGTGTTAAAATGAAGGAATTTATGTCAAAATAATAGTAGCAGAGATGAAAAGGCCTTAATCATCCCAAATGTCCCAGTCATCTCCCCTGAGGCTGTCACTGTTGCTAGGTTCCTGGTTCTGGCGTCCCCTCACCGTCAGCCCCCTCACTCATATGGTGCAGCTCCCCCTGTGCAGGGCTGCATTCTGCCCTTGCCTAGACCACCAGCATGTCCTGTGAGTTTATCACTAGCAGGTTGCTATCAGTACATAAAGGCTCAGCTCTGGAGGTTTAGTTGGGTCCTGGCTCTGTTGCTTACCATCTGTGACCTTGGGCTGGTTAAATTCTCAGACTCAGGCTCCTCATTTGTAAAATGGAGAGAATAATAGTTCATACCTTATAGGATTTTGGCAGGACTAAAAGATAATCCATGTGCCTGACACATAATGGATACTTGGTATTTTAGCTGTCACAATACTAACACTAAATATGGAACCACAGCATTTATCACCATCGTTACCAACATCCCTGGATACAGGGCCATATTCTTGGATTTGAGCCTCATTGCAGGTGGGGATCACTCAGTCCAGTCCCAGGGCAGGGCAATTCTTGCCTTTTAGACATTGCCTCCCTTGGCCAGAGTACTGTTCATGGACACATGACTCCACCTGTTATCCAACTGCCTACTCAGCATCTTTGTCTAGATCTCCCAAAGGGCCCCCGTCCTCACTTGCCCAAAGGTAAGCTTGCCACCTTCCCCTCCCAGGCTGTCCTTTTCCAGGATCCTTTTCTCAGTAAAGGACACTGTCATCTCTCCAGCTGCACAAAACCAGAAAGCTGACAGTCATCCTTCATCTTGATACTCCCTTATTCTTTAACCCTCGTACTGAATCTATCACCAAGGCCAGTAAATTGTGCTTAGTACATTTCTCTTTAACTCATCTATTTCTCTCTTGTGCACTGTCACCACCCTAATTCAAGCTATTTAAAATTTTTTTTAATAATGTGGGCCACCTCAATACTCTCCTAACTGGTTTCCTGATCCCATAATTGCCCTCTCCAGTATATTATCTCCAAGTTGAACAAAATAATTAGAACACTGATTATAGCACCATCCATCACTTCCTAGTCATTTATTCTAATATATTCCACTTGACATTCTTGACAAGTGTATTACTTGGCATTATATTGCATATTTTTTGTTTGCTGTTTGGCTTCCCCATGGCATGTAGGCCCCCTGAAGGCGAGAACTTTGTTCTCTTCACTGTGGATGAGTGCCTGACTCATGGTAGGCATTTGGTGAGTATTTGTTCATTAGTGACTTCTCTCCCTTTCAGTGCCTTCCTGTAGCTTTCTGGATAAGGAGCAAATCCATAGCATGGCCCACCAGGCCCTGGACACTCTGGCCCTTATGGTATCTCTGGCTTTAGCTCACCCCTCATCTCATCCTTGAGCCTTTTTTGTGTGTGTTAAATTTTCTACAATGAATATATATATACATACATATATATATAACTTTTATAAGATAAAACAAAAATTTTTAAATTGAAGTTTAATTGATTTACAATGTGTTAGTTTCTGATGTATAGCATAATGATTCAGTTATATATATATATATATATATTCTTTTTCATGAAAAGTTATTACAAGATATTGAATGTAGTTCCCTGTGCTATACAGTAGGTCCTTGTTGTTTATCTGTTTTGTGTATAGTAGTTTGTATCTGCTAATCCCATTCTCGTAATTTATCCCTCCCCCACCTTTCTGTTTGGTAACTGTTAGTTTGGTAACTGTTAGTTTGTTTTCTACGTCTGTGAGTCTCTTTCTGTTAGTTTGTTTTCTATGTCTGTGAGTCTCTTTCTGTTTTGTAACTGTTAGTTTGTTTTCTACGTCTGTGAGTCTCTTTCTGTTTTGTAAATAAGTTCATGTGTATCATTTTTTTAGATTCCACATATAAGTGATATCATGTGATATTTGTCTTTCTCTGTCTGACTTACTTCCCTTAGTATAATAATCTCTAGGTCCATCCATGTTGTTGCAAATGGCATTACTTCATTCTTTTTCATGGCTTAATAGTATTCTACTCTCTCTCTATACCACATCTTCTTTATTCGTTTATCTGTTGATGGACATCTAGGTGGCTTCCATGTTTTGGCCATTGTAAATAGTGCTGCTATGAATATTGGGGTGCATGTATCTTTTTGAATTAGAGTTTCCTCCAGATATATGCCCAGGAGTGGGATTGCTGGGTCATATAGTAGTTTTATTTTTAATTTTTGAGGACCCTTCATACTGTTTTCCACAGTGGCTGTGCCAATTTACATTCCTACCAACAGTGTAGGAGGGTTCCCTTTTCTCCACACCCTCTCCAGCATTTATGGTTTGTGGACATTTTAATGATGGCCATTTTGACCAATGTGAGGAATTACCTCATTGTAGTTTTGATTTTCATTTCTCTGATAATTAGAAAGCTATTTTAAATTTGAAAATGTATAGTGATTTGTCAACAATTGAAAGTAATGGCATGAATCCTGGTTCTTCATATTAAAATTTCCATGACACAGAAATAATTCAGAAATAACATCACTTAGCTGTGATTAGGAGAGAGAATACTTTTTAGGCTCTCTGAAGGAGGTAAATCTTATTTTTATCATTTGGCCTTGTTTTATTTTCATTGCCATATGTGCAACTCCAAGGAAAAGTTATGTTGGATGTTTGAACTTCCTGAACACATCCTAGTTAGAATAAATAGGCTTGGTTGTTAGAGGGACCTACCTTAGGGGCTTGGTGTTACTGAGAATTTGGATACACCCCCAATTTTGGAAGACAGGTCTATAATAAGGACATGCCTATTGTTGTCTTGGAACCCCGTTTGCAGTACTTTCCTGTTATGCCTGCAGTTTGGGTGGGGTTCATGTGCCAAGGTGTGCAATGAAAGATAATCAGACCCAAAATAAACCAGGCAGTAGGACAAGTTTTGAATTTTAACGCATATTAAAAATGTTACCCCATCCTGGGGCTACATTTCAAAGAGAGGTTGAAAGATAAAGGTAGGTATTTGAAGATCTGTTTTACTAGGTGACATTGTTACAATGCAATAAAGGTTGATAACAGCTGCGTTGGACAGCTGCCACTTAGGGACTCGATCACCATTAGTTTGTTTTTGAATTTATCGAGTATTGGGGTTAAGAGCATGAAGCCAAATTGTGTGAGTTTGACCCTGTCACTTGCTAGTTGAGTGACTTTGGGTAAGCTGTTTACCCTATCTGTGCCTCAGTTTCTTCATCTATAAAATAGGGATAATAGAATTACACAGAGTTGTGAGGATTAAATAAACTCATAGGTGTGAAGCGTTTAGAATATGCTATATAAGGGTGTGCAGCTATTTTTATTACTGTTGTTGCTATTCTTTAGAGAGTAGGTAGATGAGGAATTGCTGGGGATCACAACATGGTAGATGTTGTTTGGCTGAACCACAGTCAAATTCCCAATCCTTTATCTCTTACACTTATCACTAGAGAGGCAAGAAGAGCTGATGTTTGCTCTACCAGTTGCCCTAGCTGGTAGAGCTGGCTCTATATACAGTTCTAGCTAATGGGACATATGTGAGAGTCTGTGGGACAACTTCTTGGAATGCTTTTGCTTTCCCTATAAAAGGAACAGCATCGAGTGGTACTGCTCACCCTGTTTTATTCTTGCCTTGAACACAGATGTGATGTCTGCAACTCCAGCAGGCATTTATCAACCATGAGGTGGCAGACAAGTGGGATACTCTAATACCCTTAAGCTTGATGTACATTCAGTTTGAAAAATCCTGTCCTCATGTGTTGACTTACTGAATTCATTTTTGTTAGACAATCATTAAGCATTTACCAAGTGCTAGTCTCTATATTAGTCACAATTTAAATAGTGTTATCCCCACTTTGGTAAAATTTTATGACAGTATATTTTATGGAGCTAATTTCACAAAAACAATTCAATGCCTTAATCAACTTTATCTTCAGAAGCGTTAAAATAATCCAGTGTTTTCCATTTTCATTATTGTTTTACCAAAATTACTTTCCTTTGGAGCAATTCTTTTTCATGGGAAATTCACAAAGACAGTTTACCAGTGTATAGTTGTTGCATTGTTTTATTTTGTGGTCATTATGTCAACCAAGCCCAATATGCCCAATTAAAATATTATGGATCCAAATTTAGTCAAGAATTGTTGATTTGTCTGTCAAATTTAATCCCTAAAATTTTACCATGTGAAATTTTAGTTGTGGCTAGTTTCATATGCTTTTGATTCTTTTTCACAGGACAATTTTTAGTTTTCAACAAAATAGTAATTCTTCAATCAAGCTTATTAAAAAATTCTTTAAAAGTTTTCCATGTTGATTTTTCACTTTGTCACTTATTTTTAGTTGATTATATCTGCCAGTAATATTTATTATAAGATTAATCAAAATTGAGTTTATATATATATTTTTTGTAAGCTAGTTTATGAGAAAATTAGAACAGTATTTCTCAGCTATTCTACTCCAGGCTGAACCTTCAAGCAGGATTAGTGAATTATTTTGAGACTCCAGTTATTGTTTTTGATTTGCATCACTTGACATGCTGTGTACCAAGGGTCCAGCCTTGGCAGAGAGGTGATGTGTGGCATTGGGAACCCCAGGACAGGCTTGTGGAGATCAGCATGGGGCCTGCAGCTGGAGCTCCCACAGGATGGGCCAGGAAGCCAGGGGCCACGGCTGACTCTGCTATCTGAGAGTGACTTGGAGTGAATTAACCAAAGTTTGGTTCACCTCTCCATCCCCCAGTGCCATGTTAATACCCAAGGAATTAAAATAATTTTATATGTTAAGAAAAATTGGAAGATCTCAGTTGGGAGGAAAAGACCAAAATGCAGGGAAAGTTGCTTATCAATAGAACAACACCAAGAAGGAAAGGTGAAGGAACAGGACCAAGGGAACAAGTGCAGAGCTATCTTTGAACTGGAGGAAAGGAGATGAAGATTAGTGCAGGTGGAGGGAAAATTAATACCTTAATTTTCTCAGTAAGAGTGAAAGTCCTCTGCTGCGTGGCAAGGGTGGTTGAGGGCTGGGTTACACAGTAAGCTGTGGGAACAGTTGCTTTGCCTTGTCCAGCAGGCTTTCCCACCTCTCTTCTGCAGTAACACTCTCTTCACTGGAGAACTCTTCCTCTATGGGTCATGGGATTTGGCATGTGACCCACACTGGGTCATTAACTGAAATGAGGGAAGCTTGGTTTAAGAGTAAGTAGACAGTCAGAAGGTCAGTTAGGATCACATCACATTCAAGACTTTTATCACACATCCAAAAGGAGATGTTAAGTAGAGAGCTGGATATATAAGTAGGCAGTTGGATGTACAGATTCAGAGCTGAGAGGAGAGGTTTGAAGCCATCTGAGTAGATGACATGTAATGACCTAGGACTGGGTGAGCTCTCCTAGGCAGTGAGTCTCCATTAGTTGGAGAGAGAACCAAGCAAGGAGTCCTGGGGCATCATCTAGCACTACAATGTAAAGGGAGAGGAGAAAGAAGGTCTGAGCCAGGAAGAAACCTTGAAAGCATGATTTTTATGGACCGAAGGTGGAGAAAGTGAAGAAAGAGGGAAGGATTAGCTGCATAAATATTGCTGGAGGTTGTGTAAACTGAGGACTGCACTGATGTTGGATTTGGCAAGGTGAAGGTCACGGCTTTGACCGGAGTAGTTTTAGTGGGGAGGTGGGGATTAAAAGCCGCATTAGAGTGGGCTGAAAGAGAGAGTGGGCTGAAGAAGAGGAGAGAGGAAAAGCATCAGTAATCTTTTGGGGGAACAAATAAATGGAGGAATAGTTGGAGGAGGCATGTAGGGTTCAGGGAAGGTTTTTGAATGTTTTGCTTTTTATAAAGGAAATATTACAGCATACATATATGTTGGTGGGAATGATCCTATAGAAAAGGAATGGGATGAGTGTCAAGTGGAGGGTTTGGATTTGGGCAGGATCAGGGACAGATGGTCTTCTGTCCTTGAGATAAGGCAGAGTATACCTCACAAATGAAGCCAGGTTGGGAAAGTTACTGATAGAAAAATGAGGCAGGTTTCTACTGACGGCTTTTAGTTTCTTAGTGAAGTAAGAAGCAAGCTCATTAGCTGTGGGGTTGGTTGTGGTACTTGCCTAGGGTAAGTCGGACAGTCAATTTGGATAATGTAAGGCACGTAAATAAGAAGACCCCTGGATTTGAACAAGTTGAGATCATTGGTGACCTTGACCAGAGCCTTTCTCTGAGACAGTTTGTAGGGGAAAGGCGGGTGGTGTTGATGCTGGGGAGGGAGCAGGCTCACCAGGAGCTGGAACTCTGTTTCGGACTGGAGGAGGGGCGGCTGGCTGCAGTGACAGTGGTGGTTGACGATACTACCAACAAAAGAAGCTGGGATTGAAAGTTCTTTTACTGCTCTGGTTCCTGAGCTGTACCACGTAAGCCGGGTACTTTGCCTGCTTGTGTGGAAGAAGGCCAACTCCAGAAGGGGAGAAGTGTGTTGGCACCCAGAGGAAGGCTAAGGCAGGCAACAGAGGAAGAAGGAGTTAGGGGCACATCATCTGAGCTGCCCGATGCAGCCATGCCCTCCATGCGCCCTCCCATGGATTTAAGCTGCGAGACAAAGACCACCCAAGTGAGAACAAGAGAAGGCGATTTGTTCGATTTATTCGGAGCTTGCTGTGGCGAAGGAGTCAGCTACCACCACTTTGTGTCTGGCAGAGGGTCAAAGGTAGGCAGAGGAGTGGGAAGGCTTTATAGTGGAAAATGGAAAGGGTTAGGTGTGCCCTAATTGGAGGTTGTTGGCCTGGAGAAACTGCAGGCAGGCGAACTAGAAGCAGGGCGTCCTACGTGATTGGCTAGGGGAACATATTTGCTTTTCTCTGGTTGGTCCTAAGTTGAAAGCACAAACAAAAAATTGAAAAAATGCTCAATGCCACTAATTATCAGAGAAATGCAAATCAAAACTACAATAAGGTATTACCTCACACCAGTCAGTATGGTCATCATTAAAAAGTCCACAAACAATAAATGCTGGAGAGGGTATGGAGAAAAGGGACCCCTCCTACACTGTTGGTAGGAATGTAGTTTGGTGCAGCCACTATGGAAAAGAGTATGAAATTTCCTTAAAAAACTAAAAATAGACTTACCATATGATCCAGCAATCATAGACTCCTATCTATCTATCTATCTATCTGTCTATCTATCTATCTATCTATCTATCTCCCAGAGAAAAATGTAATTCAAAAAGATACATGCACCCCAATGTTCAGAGCAGCACTATTTACAATAGCCAAGACATGGAAACAACCCAAATGTCCATCAACAGATGACTGGATAAAGAAGTTGTGGTATATTTATACAATGGAATACTACTCCACCATAAAAGGAATAAAATAATGCCATTTGCAGCAACATGGATGGACCTGGAATTGTCATTCTAAGTGAAGTAAGCCAGAAAGAGAAAGAAAAATACCATATAATATCACTTATATGTGGAAACTAAAAAAAAAAACAACAATTGGACTTATTTACAAAACAGAAATAGACTCACAGACATAGAAAACAAATATATGGTTACTAGTGGGGAAAGGAAGTGGGAAAGGATAATTGGGAGTTTGAGATTTGCAGGTCCTAACTACTATATATAAAATAGATAAACAACAAGGTCCTACTGTACAGCACAGGGAGCTAGCTATATTCAGTATCTTGTAGTAACCCATAATGAAAAAGAATATGAAAATGAATATATGTATGTATATGTATGACTGAAACATTATGCTGTACACCAGAAATTGACACAATGATGTAAACTGACTGTACTTCAATTTTAAAAAATTAGGGAAGTTGGAAGTTACTGACCTTGTCTTGAATGTTTTGGGCTGATTGCTGCAGTGGCTTTGGTTTGATTTCCTGGGTTGGTTGTTATAGAGGTGTGGATCTGAGTTCCCTTTTTACATATGGTCTGGCCATTAGTCCATTATATATTCTGTTTCTTAATGCCTATACATACATTCTCTTTTCGCTTAAGCTAGGTTGCATTGGGTATCTGTTGTTTGTGATTGCAAGAGTCCTGACTAGTACAGGTGGGTTTGGGAGCAGTTTGAAAATGAGCTTGGAGTTTGAAGGGCTGGGAGAGTAAGCCAAACAAATCCCAGAGACGATAGTCAACACTATCATCTACTGAACATCCACTTCCAACCAGGGCCCTGCATGTATCATCTCATTTAATCTCCAACAACCCTGTCATATAGGGTTATTTTCTCCATGTTTCACATGGGGAAATGGACTCACAGCAGGCAAGTAAGTTGCCTCAAGTCATACAGCAGCAGAGCCAAGGATTCAATCTTGAGTCTTCTGTTGTGAGGTCCAATGTTTCTGCTCTCAGATTCTGCTATTTTGGATCAAATAGGAAATGGATTTTCCTCCTTCTAGGTACCGTGAGGGTCAGAAAAACACCTACAGATTTTCTGCATGTTTGCTGCATCATATTTACAGGATTCCTATGAACACGTGTTAATACATCCCTCTTGGCTGATTCATTGGGTAGACACCTATTTTGTGATCATGCCTTTATAAAGGGCCATTGTGATGCAGATGAAAAGTTAATTTTGAATTTTTGACAGAGTTTTTTCTTATCCATATATCATTTTGAAACTCAGTGTTCAAAAATGAGTTCTTGATGTTATCAATGATTATGACAGATAATTCTTCCATGAAAATTGATCTCTAAAGCTCACATCTTAGAATCCAAAAGACATCATGTCTTGATGTTAGTAGGTATGTGTTGATATAAATACAAACAATAATAAAAGTTATTAGGGTAATAATTTTATTATTTTACTGTATTATTGAGGGAACACTTGATGGGAAAGTTATTTCCAAATGTGAAGAAGGAAGTCTGTCCCTTGGGAGGGCTGTGGGGCAAGGAGAGAAACAATCTTTCTCAGGGTGGAAGAGTTTGTCAATCAGAAATTGGACTGCTTTGAGGGCCCCTCTCTCCAGTAGGATCAGATTGCATTGCTTTAGCCAAGACAGAATCTGTTTTGTTTTGTTTTTCTTTTTTCTGCATGGATGATTAAGAAAGTCCACTGCTTTCTAGATCTGGATGGAATAATGAAAACCAATTCATCTTTCCTCTTATGTAAGATTCTTGGTCAGAACTCTCGATTTTCTCTGATTCCTCTCCCACCCCCAATTTAAAAAAGTATCATTCTCCCTTAGAAATTTGTGGTAAAGCTAGTAACAATCATTATGTGCAGGTGACAAAATTATTGATGTCTGTAATGAAGCACTCTTACTCTCCAACAGGTAGAGAATATTTCCTTTAGTATTTGCATGTGTGATAGATTTAATGTAACTTGGCGCGTCAGTATACTCTAGGAGGGGTAGGAAACATGCACCTGGAGGGGTTACAATGATTGGCAGAAAACAATCCCTAAACTCAGGGGCCATGAAGAGCTGCGGGGATGTGGGGGGAAAGATTGGCAGGGCTGGTCCAGATCCTCAGACCTTGTGAATTCATTGTAGTCTATCATGTGTAAATTTGATTAACACCTCATTAATTTATTAAAACCAGAGAACAAAAAATGGAATAAAATAATGGCTGTGTTCCCAGAACAATCTGCTACAGATTGCTGAGTGAGTCTAGTAAACAAACTAAAACAAATCAAAAATCAAGGGTATCATTTGGCCTGTCTGTTAATGGTAGCCTCTAAAATTTCATATTCTCCTTTTAATGCCTTGGAATTGGGGCGAATAACCAGCCAGTCTTCCTGCAGTAGTGATCTCAGCAGTTGTCAAAGCAGCTGTGTTGTGATAAGAGCCTTCACTCTTGTCTGCTCAAAGTCTCAGTGGCTTCTTTTGGGGAGATTTTATCTGGTGTCTATATGGGTAGAAATGACTTTAAGATAATAGCACGTAGGCTTTAATGTATAAACATCCTTTGATGTAAAGGGTGAATATTGATACTCTTTTTCTTAAAGTGGGCATCTTATTGGCTTGCTCGACAAATTATGAATTTTTTCATATACATAAGTTAATGTTGATAATGTAAAGAATAACAAAATATCACTGCTGTACTCATCATTCAGCTTAAAAACTGGAACATTACTGATGAATGTTAATGCTTCCCAGGTAAATCTCTCTCCCCAAACCTTCTTTCCATCCCACATACTCTTCCTTCTCCCATAAAACCATTATCTTGAATTGTGTGTATATCAGTCCATTGATTTTTTAAAAAATATGTTTCTACATCTATATTATCTATAAACAATATATAATTTAGTGTTGCACTGAAAAAGTTTTACATAACAATATTGATTCTTACATAATTTGCTTTTCCATCCTTTAATATGTTGGGGAGTCTGTATTTGTTTGTTTGTTAATGATTCTGGGATGTGCACATCAAGTCCTGTGAATCCAATGAAGGAGCAGAAGCAGATATACAAGGTGATTGATGTCTTGGGAAATAGAATCTGTGAGAAAAGAATTAAGTTACCGGGCTAATTTATATGCAAATGAAAAGGTGGCTGGGATGTTATAAAAACAACGCTTTTATAATGGATTTTGATGGAAAACTCAAGATTCAAACAGAGCTGGATTCAAATCCTACTTTCACCAGTGTGTGTAGGGGAAGTTCCTAAAGAATGTTGTTATTATTTTGCCTTTGGAAAAAGTAGGGTGAGAATCATTCTGAAAAAATTTAGGTTAAGAGATTGACTACGTTTTGGATTTGAAAGTTTTGTTCTGAATAAATAAAACATGACCGACCTCCTAGATATCTGTTCTGGAAAAGGCGTTCAGACTGAAAATATTCTGGGCCCCTGGTGAGGTGCAGGGAATGAGATGATACGGGAAGGGATGGTGGTGATGAGGCATTTTATATATTTCCTTTCCTATTCTCCTTGACCTTCTTCCTTTTTAAAAGTGTGTAGTAATGAGAGGTCAATTCACTTGGTCTTGGTGGACGAGTTAGGGAAAATCTGAATGTGCCCCAACTCTTGTTTCTCTGGCTCATTCATTGAAATTGTTTGTAACAACCACTTGCTTGCTACGTAATCTTGCCCTTTGTAAGACTTAGTTTCTTCGTCTGTAATGTAGAGAGCCTGTCTGGAAGAACTAGATGATGCATGCAGAGGTTCTAGGTGCAAGGCTGGGCGCACAGTTGTGCTGTTGTTACTATTACATTGTGATGACCTGTTTCTAAAGCTCAACTCAGGAGTCACTGACCTATGGAAGTCTTCCTTGACCTTTCTCTGTCCTCCATTCCTCTTCTCAAATCTTCTGTGGGATTTAAATTTTTTTTTTTAGAGGACTTAGTGGGTTTTTTTTAGGATTTACAGCTTATGCCAATGATAGCTTTTATCATTATAGTACAAAGCTTGCTTGCTTGTCTGTCTTTCTCACTAGCCTGTGGGGTACTGTATCCAACCCCAGGCCCAGAACATAGAGCTAGTCAATACATTTTGTGCCTGATTGGATTAAAATAAATATCCTTAAGATATTAATATTATATTTACTAAATATGAATTCAGCCAAGTGAACCTCATTTTCATTTAATTTATTAGCAGCATATATTAATGTTAATTTAGTGTCTATGACTGTTAATTCTTTTAAACACTTGAACCAGAGAGCATCATGGGAAACAGTGGCCTTGCATCAATGTGAATGGGGAGTGAAAGTAAGACTTGGGACACAGCACTTGCAAAATACACACTGCCCTTAAGCAATGACTCAAAACAGAACAATGAAAACAAATTAGAGCTCAAAACCCACCTCTTAAATGAAAATGTCTCTTTCAAATTTTCAAAAGTCTCCAAGTTTTAAAATTTGTATTACTAGTTTAGTTGAAAACCCATTAAATAAATCTGAGGAAAATCATTTTCATCTCTGATAGAACTGCTTTCATTATAATAATAATTTCAATAAATTTCATTATATTACCAATCCAAAATCTATAGCTATATGTAGATGGGAAGAAAATTTCTTAAATTTCTGAAGAAAAGGAGGCCTCTAAAAGACCATTTCTGGTCATCACTTTCATGAGAGGTTGGACTCTTCATTTTTTTAAAGAACAAAGAAGTGAAGTTCAGGGTAATTGACAAGAAAATTTTCAGGGGAGTGATTACAGTTTCAGGTTTTACATTACCTTTCCTGATTCACTTGAAAAGTTCCGGTCTGTTCTAATGTGCACAGGCCTTCAGACACTGCAACACTTGGAGTGTTTTTGGGGTCCACATCTGGCACCTTCAGTAGGCACGATGCTTCAGGTCATGAATTAAAGTTAAAATAGCCTCTACAATAAGCAACTGCCTTTGTATGAGCTTTTTAGGGTGTAACATCACAGTCCTTTCATAGAGGCCTACCCTCCCTTTTGTAGCTAGTTTTCTCTGCTCATTTCTGAGAACTGCCTTTAGCAGGAAGAAGAGGGTGAACCAGTAGTATCTAAAAGTGAGTTTAGGTCCTATTTGCATCTCGGTTGAGGCCATGGAGTTCACTGTGAGCTCCAGAAGGGTCCATGAGTTACATGGAGACCCAAAGCTGTCTGTCTCTTTTCCCCCAAAACATGCCAGGAGTGAGACAAGCATCCGCTGAAGAATGAGACTAATAAGTGACACCTGTCATCTGAGGAGCTGAAAGCTTTCACGACCACTTACGAAGCTGTGGGCCACCCCTTTTCTGTATCTAGGGCTTGTTAAATTTAAGGACCTCATTAGAGATTAAGAAACCAAATTTTAGCAGGTTTGACCTTGTGACTCAAAGGGGAGCGGGCGAATGGAGAGAACACATCCTAGGAGCCAAGTCTTCTCACGCAGGATAATCCTGGCATGGAACAGGCTGTCAGGACGTGACAATGGGCACCGCTGTTACCTGTATGATTTTGGTTGGCCATTGTTTTCAACAATGGGAATTATGGAGAGTGGCGCGGCAGTTTCTGTCCTAGAGGAGCTTCTAAAACCGTTTCAGAGCTTTGCCTCACGTGCAAAAACAAAGAAGTAGACAAAACTAGCTTATTCTAAGTGCCAAATAAAGAATTCAGATAGGAAGTTCAGAGGAGGGAACTGTTGCTCAGGCTGAGGCAGTCAGGGGAGAGTTTATGCGGAAGGACCTTGAATTGGGGCTTTGAGGAAAGGACTTGGGTGTGGGGAGAGGTGTGAACAGGCCATTTCTAGGCAGAAGGACGTGAGGGGCATTGCGGGGTGGGGGTGTGCCCCTGTGGGGTATAACCACAGAGAGGGAGGTACCACTTTTACTGAACCAGATTAGTCTAAGTCACAACAAACCTCACATCCATGTCCTGGAAGGCAAGGAACCCAGGATATTTATGAAATAAAGCCAAGGTGTTGGGGAAGGTAATTGGAGATGAGAAAAAAGGTAAGAGAATTTTTCTGCGCAGGCGCAACTAAGCTCCAGGCGTCGTCTTGGGAAGCCTGTGCAGAAAATGGAGGCATTAGCGCCCTCTGAGGCGTTTTTGACCCTTGGACATCAAAAGGTCACTGAGGGGACACTCCCGCAGGCCCAGTTGGAGGGTCGGTTAACCAGTCTTAACCAGCTGGAACTCGAGCTGAACACAGCTGACTCCAAGTTCCTGAAAAAACTCAGGCAAACGTCTTATGATTTATGCTACATGAGGCTTGGAGGATATGCAAGTTTTTATAAACAACTTAATCAGTGAAGGCAGGTTTCAGGTGTAATGGATCTAACTGGAAAATATCACCTTAGGTGAATTTTAAAAGTCCCTAGAATCTCTGATCAGGGAAGAAGCTCTTCTCTCTGAATTCCTTGAAGTGTAATTTTTTTTGGTCCAAGGTAAGTGCCTGACCCTTCCCGAGGGTCCCTTCAGTGATGGTTGTGGTGACCCCCAGTCCGAGGCTCTGCTTCACTGGCAGGATTCTTACTGGGCGGAATTCTGATTCGAGAAGCAGTTTCCCTCACTGCTTCCTGGTCCTGAGCAGTGGCCTCGTCCATGCCGTCAAGAAGTGGCCTGAAGCAAACTAGGATAGTATTGTTCTGTGAAAACCAAAAGAAGGATTTTTAAGTAGGGAGAATGGTCAGTAGTTTGGCAGATGTCAAGAAGTCAAGGAGAATGTTGATGAATCTGATTTTCTATGGTCAATAAAGTAGGACAATGTATTAGTTTCTTTGTGGATTAAGGGGATGCAGATAAGCTGAGTCAGACATTGCCAGGTCTCCTGCGCAAGCTTGAATAAACTTTCCTCTGATTCCTGTATGTGTTATTAAAAAAATTCCACCATTCTCCACATCTTAAAAAAATTAAACTCAGCTTTAATTTACTCTCCTGAAAGATGCATATGTCTGGTGCATGTGTTCTGTAGGCTTTTATTATGTTCAAGAGTTGCTGTAGCCTGTTATTAAAATTAAGTGGTTTATTTCGACATTAGGCAGAGGGGTTTGACTGATGTTAACGTTCTGGGAGTAATTTATGGAAAACAGTTTTTAAGTTGAAACACTGATGCAGCTGATGCTAATTGCTGCTCTCCTAGTAAAGCTTATACATCTTTTTGGTAGGGAAGATAGGATCTGTTTGATTTGGAGTTTAGGAAAGTCCAGTAATAAACCAATGGGGAAGAGGTATGCTTTGAATAGGGAAGTAGAAAAGAGTGAAATGAATGGGTTTTTTTGGGGGGGGATGGTGGATATTTGTCTGTAACAGAAAAACTATTAAAGAAAAAAATGGTAAATAAATCCTACTATACTATCGTAGCAATTATTTTTGCTTTTTGAAAATATCTTGCTCCTGCCTTGATAAGTTTCTGTCCATAATCATGCATTTTAAAAAACGTGGTTGTAATATAGGGTAAAATGAAATATTCTGCTTTTCAGCTTATGATGCACCTGACATGTGTTGATATTTCTATTTAGTCTCCATAATTAAGTTTTAAAATTGCTCAGTAATATTCCAGGAGGATTTCCTCTCAGTTCATGCATCTGGCCAGTGACTTCCGTTTTTCTCTCTCTAGTTATCATCTCATAGCCCAGGGGCAGAGTCAGTGTGAAGTTTGGGCTTGGGATCTTGAAAATATTTGCTAGTAGTTGATTTTGCCAGGGATATGCTGTCATTGGGCATCTCATGCCCCCCTCAGGCTGGGGAAGACCATGAAGGAGGAGAAACCAGGCTGGAGAGTGGGAGAGAGGAGCTCACAGGAAGAGGAAGAGCTGTCAGGGTCGGGGACCATCCTTCGTTTCTCATCCTCACCCTGCATCTTTCTTCTCTTGGCTTTGTCTTTCCATCCACGTTCCAGCTGTCTGCACCCATCATTGCTTATCCTCTTTTTGTTCTGGTTCCTTCTTCAGCAGTCTCTCCACAGCCCTCTCCTCGAGCTTGGTGTAGTTCAGAGTCTCAGCCCCATCAATGCCTGTCTTTTGAATATGTGTTTTGTAATGTCCTTTACCATCTTGAAATGAAATTTTATAGGTCAGAGAAGCTCACCACACATAATTAAAAAATCAATATGATTTTCTAACTGTAATGTAAAGAAAAAATAAAGGTATCAGTTTGAAATAAAATGATGCACACACACAAATGCTCAGGCACAGCTGAACTCGAAGTCTTTATGAAGGAGGCAGATGCTCGTACCCACTGATAATGAATATGGTTGATATTATGAGAAATAGCATTCAGCTGCATATTGTTGGCCCTCAACATATTTGACAGTGTGCCTGAGGACTGGAGAAATACATCTTCCTCTCTGGTATCTCTGGCTCTCACCCTTTAAATGTCAATACACTCCCTAATCATTGTGATGATCAAAACTGCCCCAATGAAGTTTAAAACCCCCTTAAATGTAGTGGTACCGTTTCCATTGAAAAGCACTCCTGTAGTGAAAGGGAGGCTGAAATTTGAACTTCAAAACCTGGACTCAAGTCCTGTCTTTTCTCTAGCTGTCCCTGGGTGGACAGGACTAGTGAGGGTTTCGGAGCTGCTGGAACTTCCTGATTGGTCTCTGGAAAGGGCTGGTCGAGTGAAAGCCAGTCCTGTAGAAAGAACCTTCTCCCTGATTTCTATGATAGAGCCACAGTGTGCTTGGTCTGATATGCGTGCATCACCAGTTCTTTTGGAAAGCGACCCTCCACTCCCTTCCAGCCAGAGGGTTCTGGAATCTGCACCAGAATCTCAGGTGTATAGTACAGTGGAGGATTCCAAACATAGTACCCTGCCCTTGGAGCCACATGAGTGGACATGGTACTCAGCCGGGGTCAATTAGAGAGCTTCTCTGGGATTTTCACTTTGAAATTGATTGAAAGAATTCTCTCTGCTCTGGGCATGATGCTGAATGATGTAAGTCCAGAAGCTTCTAGAAGCTGTAGGTCAAGTTTGTGGAGAAAGCTGGCATGTGGAAGCGGAGTCATTGATATCTGATAGTGATCTCTGAGGCCGACCAGTATCCCTGCCCTACCCACTCCTTGCCCACAGTAGTTTGAACTGTATTTCTGAGATGGGCAACCCAAAGAATCCTGGCTAACCCAGCTGCATTTATGAGCAATCCTACCTTTATCCAGGGTGACAGGATGAAACAGTTCTTCTAGAACTGTCCCATTGGATAGCCATTAGCTTATGTAATGGTTTTAAAAAATACACTTTGATGCTTTATTTTTTAGAGCAGTTTTAGGTTCACAGCAAAAGTGAGCAGAAGGTTTAGAGATTTCCCATCTGTCCCCTGCTCCCACATATGCATAGCCTCCCCCATTATCAACGTCCCCCACCACAGTGGTTCCTCTGTTACAGTTGATGAACCTACACCGACACATCATCATCCGGAGTCCGTGGCTTCCTTTAGGGCTTACTCTTGGTGTTGCGGATTCTGTGAGTTTAGACAAATGTGTAAGGGCATATATCCACCATTTAGTATCATACGGAGTATGTTCCACCTATTCCTCCTTCCTTCTTCACTAACTCCAGGCAACCACTGATCTTTATACTGTCTCCATACACTCCATGCAACTTTTGAACACTTGAAATATAACTGGTCCCAACTGAGATGAAAGTGTAAAATACACATTGGATTTCAAAGCCTTACTGTGAAAAAAAATGTAAAAAATCTCAATGATTTTTATATTGATTATATGTTACAGTGACACTTTTGGATCTATTGGGTTAAATAAAATATATTGTTAAAGTTAATTTTGCTTGTTTCTCTCACCCTTTTAAATGTGAGCAGCAGAAAATTAAAAATTACATCTGTGGCTCACGTCCATGGCTTGCATGTAGTTCTTTTGGACAGTTGTGGTCTAGAATACCTACCCCCCAAATCCTTTCCATCCCTAGAGATTCAATCGACAAGTCAATTTTGTTGACTCATATGCAGAAAGGTTGTAGATGCAGGTTCCAGTGTGTGAGTTTTGTTCTGCTACGCGTGTGTGTGAACTTTGGTCTTGAGACTGGATGGATTTTGAAGAACACACAGAGGCTCAGCTTCTCTCCTCACCAACACCTCTGCTCCCAGTGATCAGGGGGCCACGGCTTAACAAGCCCAGCTAATGACATACTGCTGGTTTCCAGCCAGTAGATAGTGGTGTTTTTCTACGAGAATAAAGAAGCCTATAATCTCTGCCCTTCATGCCATTGACATTTATTAGTGCTTTTCGAAAAGGCAGTGACACAGATTAAGGAATTCAAGTTGCAGGTGCAGTTTCCAGCATATTTTAGAGAGATGTTGATGGAACAAGAGATTTTATGTGGCTGTCAGCACCTCCAGTTTAGCCATTGAAAGTAATTGCAGGGTTTGTGAGCATCAGAGATCCCTAAATTATAGTTTGACACCTCACATGAATTAGGTCTTGATTGGCTCCTGAGAGGTTTGGTGGTAATTGATTGAGAAAGGTGAACAGACACACACACACACTCACTCACTCACTCTTACACACACAGATACACAAATGTACATATACTCCAAAATGTTCCTTATTCCTAGAAAGTTATCAAGGCTCTATGAGTGAGTGTGTGGTCTAGGAATTCACTTGTTTAGAGAATAGTTACTGAGATTACAAGCCTTTAGTGAGGGTCTTACGGGTAGGCAGAGTGAACTGACTAGCACATTCTAGGCTGTTCCGGGGCCACTGAGGAAATTAGTCACTACAGAGACCTTAGCGGCAGGACTCCACGGGACCACAAACCTAGCAGAACATGGGAAGTTGCTGGGAGATTCTGCTGAAGAATTATAGTGCAGTGAGAAGAACATGGAGTACTGAGTTATCAGACCTGAATCTGAGTCCTGGAAACCATCATTAACTGGCTGCTATGACTTCAGGGAAGTTGACAAGCTTAGTTTCCAAACCTATAAAATAATGATGATGGTAATAATAATAAAAATAATAACCCCCAACTTGCATGGCTGTTTTGAGGATTTGAGATGCTTACCTAAAAGCAATTTCATTAATAGAAAAATAACTTTATAAATACTACTTAACTTCCTGGTTAATAAATACTTTGGCTATAATGAATTGTTAGTTGTAACATATTATATAGATGTAGGGTGGCAGTTTTCCAAAAAATGAACACAATAAAATATATTAATAGTAAAATTCCACTAAACATTTAATATTTTTGGATTATTCTGAAGGCATGTGAGGGTTTTGGCATGGCTTGTAATTCTGAATTGCCAGACCAGTTACCCCAGAAGAAAAGGGAGCATAGGATAATTGGTTAACCTTGGGATAAACCAAAAAAACTTTTCCATACAGTGTTTTAAAATGGACTTCTGTTCTTCCTATGATCTTCGTAGATACTCTAATGATAATCTGTACCTATAACCTAATATCTATTAAAATTTGCTTACTGGACTCTAGTAACTGCTGTGCTAGCCTAGGTCATAAAGGCTGATCTGTGTTGAGGATGGGTGAGATTTGGTTCAAGTTCTGCTGGGATTTGGTTCAAGGTTGCTTTTACTAGATTTTTCTCCTCTGGTGGCTTCTCAGCAGTATAAAGGATGCACATAATCTGGGACCTGAGTGGATATGGGTTCCATTACTTCCTTTGTATCTCAAGGAGGTGCCCCCACAGTTTGTTGGCCTTAGCCAGTCTTGAAAAGTAGGAAGTCTGCCAGCTTGAAAGAGAACAGAATCAATTTCCTTTTGTACTCTGGTATCCAGAAATATCTTATTTGGGCATATAATGCAAAAATTTGCCTCCTCAGCAAGCAGAGTCTCTGAGGTTCAGCTTCTGAACCTTGAAATTCTTGCTAGGCCAGCACTGTGACAAATATTCCAGGCCAGGCCACGGCCTGCCTCTTCTTTATAAGAGTAGTCCTTTCAATGGCTGCCTCTGTGGACTTACTGTATATAAAATACATGTGTGGGTTCATGGTCTGCTTTCAACTCTGTTGTCCAGATGAGACAGATAGAGAGAAGCAGCACTAAACATGCCAGAATCAGGGAGTCAGTTCTTTGGATCTTTACTGTCCTTTTCCAGTGATTCTGTTTTAGAATGTAATTCTCCTTGTGGAAATTTGCAGCTCTTGGGAGTGATGGAAATGGTAGCTATCTTGATTGTGGTGGTGGTTTCACTGGTTTATACGTCTATCAAAATTCATCAAATTGTACACCTGAAATATGTGTAGTGTATTGTACAGGACTCAGACCACAATAAAGTTGTTAAAAAAAAAGAACAAAAAATTCCCCGTGAGAGGGCACCAGCATGTTACTGTGAATTAGTTTTTAGCTGCTCTATTAGATTTCTTCTGTAATGGGAACAAGACAGAATAAACACTGTGGATCCCTGTGGGATGAAATGAGGTTTAGAAAGGAGGACATTCCCTCCCAGAAAACTTGTCTGCCTTCCAGGATGGAGGATTGGGGTTATATGTGTGCCCAGTTTGTCAAAACTAGATCAGGAACTCCTTCTATGGCCCATTTTTCATCAGTGGCTACCACTGAGTATTGCTTCTTTCAAACTGAGTTGGCATCTGGGCCAATGACTAGAAGAGCTATTAGCCAAAAAACTTTGGAGGAATGTATAAATCCTCCCCATGATGTATCCATCTATCCATCCATCCATCCATTTATCTTCATCTTTTCACCCATCTGTCTATTCCTTCACCCATTTGTTCGATCTACCACCTTATTTATTTTGCAAATGTTTGTTGAGTACTTTCTACTGTGCAGGACACTGGTTAACTGCTATGGAGGATACAGCCATAAATTAGGTATGGTCCCTGCCATCAACAGACTTAATAGGGGAGATAAAACATAGGCATATTAAACTTAAATAATCAGTGAACATTTCTTTATGATCCACTGCACATGCAACACATTATGTGTATGTTAAAAAGGTGAGGAAGACACTCTGCCTTCAACAAGCTTACACTGTGTGACTGCATTAGTCAAATGCCAAAATAATTATAGTAAAAGGCATATTATGATATATGACATAGAAGAGAGAGACACACACACAAAAGAGACACAAAAAAAGATGCCTTGGGAATGAGAGAGGGAAGGTCATACGTTTAGTGGAGTGGGCTAAGGGGAAGAGGAAAGTAAAACTCATGAAGGAGGTATCTTTGAGCTGGGGGCATGAAAGATGAAGTGGATTAGAAGAGATGGAGATCATGGGGGAACAAAGACATGGAAACGTGAGGCATGTGTAAGGAAGGGTGAGATGTCCAGTTTCAATGAAGTGTAACATGTGGAGGGGAGTAGTGGGAGAGGGGCAACTCTGGAGTCAGTGGGGAGCCATTGAAGGTTGTTGAGTAGGGGAGTGACATGAGAGGAGCTGTGGACTGAGAAGATTAACCTGCAGCAGTTCACAAAAATGGGCTAGAAGAGGGAGACACAGTAGGTGGGGAGATCCACTTAGGAAGCAATTAAAATGGTCTCCAGGGGGAGTTGATGAATGTTTAAACTAAAGTGCAGAAGAAGGCAGTTTTAGATTTAGAGATCTTGCACCGGTAGAATCTATTATTTAGCAACTAATTAGGCAATGCATTTCAATAACAATATTTAAAAAGAAGAATAACAAGTATTTATTGAGCCCATTTTATATGCCAGACACTGTGCTAAGAGTGTCTTGTTTAATTTTCATAGCAACTCTTTATGATAGGGACTTTTATTGTCTGTACATTACTGAAGACGAAACAATATTTTCTAGAGGTTAAGCTTAGGTCGCTGGCTTTAAATAAGAAGAGTCTTGGTTGAAATCACTATCAGCCAGCCTGCAGAGCTCCAAGCAAGCAGGCCCCAAAAAGTCTTTTTTTTTTTAATTCAAGTATAGTCAGTTTACAATGTGTCAGTTATTTCTGGTGTACAGCATAATGTTTCAGTCTTATACATACATATATTCTTTTTCGTTATAGGTTACTACAAGATATTGAATATAGTTCCCTGTGCTATACAGGAAAAACTTGTTGTTTATCTGTTTTGTGTATAGTAGTTAGTATTCACAAATCTCAAACTCCCAATTTTTCCCTTCCCACTGACTCTCTGCCAGTTACCATAAGATGTTTATTTTACTGTCATTCTGTTTCTACTTTGTAAATAAGTTCATTTGTATCATTTTTTAGTTATATCACATGGTATTTTTTTCTTTCTGACTTACTTCACATCTCCAGGTTCATTCATGTTACACCAAATAGCATTATTTCACTCTTTTTTATGACTGAGTAGTATTCCATTGCATATATATATTACACAATTTCTTTTTGCAGTCATCTGTTGATGGACATTTAGTTTGCTTCCGTATCTTGACTATTGTAAATAGTGCTTCTAAGAACACTGGGGTGCATGTATCTTTTTGAATTAGAGTTTCCTCTGGATATATGCCCAGGAGTGGGATGGCCAGATCATACGGTAAATCCATTTTTAGATTTTGAGGAATCTCCATACTGTTTTCGATAATGGCTGCACCAGATTACATTCCCACCAGCAGTGCAGGAGGGTTTCCCTTTCTCCATAACTTCTCCAGAATTTATTGTTTGTGAACTCTTTAATGATGGCCATTCTGGCTGGTGTGAGCTGATATCTCATTGTAGTTTTGACTTGCGTTTCTCTGATAACTTATAAAGTCTTTGCAGGGCCTTTATGCATATGATTCTACTCCTTAAACTGGAATAATAGTGACCTGATACTAAATAAAGGTAATGGCATATTTCATATGTAAATGAATAGTAAAATAATGGATGTTGTATAACTAATTTCCTTTTCTGTCCCTTGCTTGTAAAGCTTGTCAAGTTCATCTTTCTTTGCAGTTTCAAGACACTTGTAACTTTAAACTGTTGTGGATAATAAGAATGCTAAGAGACTCTTCCATGTGCTTGGTCCTTGTCCAAGGGTTCAATGCTTTTATCCTTCTAGAGAATCCCTGTAGCACAGCGACTCTGGTGCCCAGCTTCCCTGGGCTTGATTTCTGGCTCTGTCAGTGACTCGCTGTGTGCATGTGGGCAAGTCTCTCAACTCCTGTGTGCCTCAGGTTCCTCATTACAGCGGGGGTAGTAGCAGTACCCTTGACAGGGTAGCTGAAAGGATTTTATGTGATATAAGTGAGGGCTATGCATGTTATCACATTACTCGGCAGTTACTAATTTCTGCCTCCTCAGATTTTTCTTTTAGGCCCTGCCTCTGATTTCCTATCCCTGCCTCTCCAATCTACCTCCTCCATCAACTCTTACACGAATCCCTGTACCTTTTCTCTTGTTAAATGTCACGAGAGCCCAGTTCTAAGGCATCGTCCTTCACCTTTCCCGAAGTTTTACAATTAGTGTAGGAGGAGATCTGTTTTAACTGGCAATTGTCTGGACACTGGAGTCAGACAAATCCTGGTTTTATCATTGACTCACTATATAACCTTGGACAATTTATGCATCTTCCCTTTATTAAGGGCATACTAGTTGCTGTAACTGATAAACCCTCAAAGCACAGGCTTGATCCAGTAGAAGCTTACTTTTAATAAAGTAAAGAATCAGGTACTCCTGAGCAGTGAGGTGATGCGTGCACCCAGGTTTTCCCTCTTTAGGTTGTGGTTTCCAAAGCTGCCATGGAGAAGGGATGAGCATGGAGAGGTCTACATGGATGTCTTCAGGGCCAGAACTTGGAGTTGTCTGTATTACTTGGGCTCACATTTCATTGTCTAGGATTTAGTCAGATGGCCTTGCTCAGCTTCACAGGAGCCTTGGAAACCTTATCTGTTAGCTATAGACAGAGCAATGCTATTCAGTGGCTTGTAAAACTGTCAGCATGAATTGTTGCACTCATGGGTCTGCAGGTTGGCTGCAGCCTGGCTGACCTGGGAAGGCTTGTCTGAGTGGCTTGGGCTCAGGTCCACGCCCCATGTGTTGATGCTGGGGCTCGGGCTCTGAGGGCAGCCACTACCTGGAGGATGCCCTTCTCAAGGTGGTATCGGAAACATGGGCGGTGTATTCATTTTTTAGGGCTGCCATAGCAAAATACTGCAGACTGGGTGGCTTAAAATAACAAAAATATATTCACTCACAGTTCTGGAGACTAGAAGTCCAAAAACAAGGTGTCTACAGGGCCATGCTCCCTCTGAAGTCTTCAGAGAAGAATCCTTCCTTGCTTCTTCCAGCTTCTGATGGCTGCAGGTGTTCCTTGATTTGTAGCAGTGCGACTCCAATCTGTGCTTTTATTTTCTATGGCCTTCTTTGTATGGCTGTGTCCTTTTCTGGCTCTTATAAGGGCCCTCTCATTGGATTTGGGGTCCACCATACTTTAGTATGATCTCATCTCAATCCTTATCTTAATTACATTTGCAAAGATCCTATTTCCAAATAAGGTCAAATTCTGAGGTTCTGGGTGGACATGAATTTGAGGGGGCGGGCTCACTGTAGGAGGGCAAGACCAGCCAGGCAAGGACATCACATCTGCTCACTATGGCCAAAGCAAGCCATGTGGCTGAGCCCAACCCCGCCTCTAGTGGGAACAATCGCAGAGTCACTTGACAAAGGGTATGGACATAGCGGGAGGTAAAGAAATGGGCCAATAGTTCAACACACCATAAAACCATAGTTTGCTGTAGGTCCAGAGGTAGAGGAGATTGGTTAGTGATTCTGTAATACTTCTTGTCCTCAGCTATGTAAATGAGTTTCTTAAGAAGTACATAACTCGTGTGTGTTGTGATAATTAAAGACATGTCAGCTGCTTAGCACAGTATGTGGCATGTAACAAGCACTAAATTGATGTTAACCATCATTGTCCTTATAGAACTTCTATTCCTTTTCTCCCACCTGTTTTAATTCCTTTTATTATTCCTTGTATTTCCCTCTTTTGCTAATTCCCATCAGCCCAAATAATATCCATTTTGCATAATTCACATAAACCAGAAAAGAAATGCTCCTGGTGATGAATCCTGTTATATTAGAATTTGGAATGAAAGAGTCTCAATTATAGGGAGAGAGAACACCTTAGCACATTCAGTGTTAAGACAGTGTATACCAGTGGGCAGTACACAAGGCAGACAAGTGCCTTGACCTCCGGAAGGGAGGTTGCTATGGCGGGGAGAATTCAGTTAGGCTCTCACAAAAGCAGCGGGAGTGGAGCGGGACAATTACCTTTGCAGAGCAGAAACAATCTGGCTCAATTCTGAAACAAAAGCTGCTCAGATCAAGACAACACAGCAAAGGAGGCTGCGTCATCCCCCAGCCTGGCCTCTTGGCCGAGAGATAAGACTGGGTTCCCTGGGAGCAATTGCACTCTGTTTGGAATATGAGTTGTTCTATGCTAATGAGTCATATTTCATCATTTCCGGGAGCTGATGCCAGAGAAGGACTGTTGTCATGTGAAGGCTTTTTATAAAAACTGTTTATTTGGTGGAGTCTTTATGTTTAACTTCTGTACCAAAATAATTTCTGAATCATGACTCACTTCCAACCTACATGCACAGACGTAGCTAATGTAACATGATGTTGTTGCTGTTTTCCTTTTAAAGAGCCAGTGTGTAGCTTTTGCTAAGGTCTCAGGGTTTCCTGAGATTTCTGTGAATGCAGTGTTGCAAGCTGCACCCTAGGCAGGGTGTGATGGGAAAGGGTGTGACCTTTTAAGGACTGCGTGGACAACCAGAGTGCACAGGAAGCCTGAACGCTGCAGATGGACTTACGGACTCTCTGTGTCTGTGGATGATCTCTGTAATCTTGAAAACTTTAGGGAAGAAAGCAGTAGTTTCCATTGGTTGTGTGGTTACAAATTTTGATGGTTTAAGTGTAAACTTTTGTGTGAAAATAGATGTGATTAGTCAAATGGGTTCCCCTGCAAAGCCTGGGGCAGGCTTTACTTTGTGTGCAAAACAACACATTCTCCTAAAGAGAAACGGGTGTGGGTCAGGAAACATGAGTCCCAGGCTGGAGATGCAGAGGGGGCTCTTGGAGTTGGAGGGGAAAGTGGTCCCACCTAGCCCAGGGCAGTCCTCTAAGGGTCCTTCCAGGAAGTTTTGCACATGGGTCCCCTGGAGAGCGCGGGATTGCCCCTCTCGCATTGATGTCTGGGTCCCGAGGATGACCACATGCTTCTTGGGCCCTTCTTTACCATCCGTGTGTGTGTGTGTGTGTGTGTGTGTGTGTGTGTGTGTGTGTGTGTGTGTGTGTGTGTGTGTGTGTGGCACGGAGTAGGGAGGAGCATGGAATACCAAGACAAAGGTGTCAGTGATCCACTCACCCCTGTGCCCTGCCACTGTGCCAATAGCATCCAAATACACACATTTGGGTTCTCCACTCAGACATAGCTATGCAGGCTCCTGTGGTCCACGGGCTTCATGAGAGTAGGCCATTTCCTTTTTCCACCCTTTTCTTTCCTAATAACAGAACCCTCATTTATTCAGGGAACAGGTGGAATAGCAGATTGATCTTGAGGAACATAGGGTCTTTGTCAGCCATATAGGATAAAGCTTTGAAATCAGTTAAGGGAATTTTATTCCTTTTGGTTAGTGATTGGTCTAAGTATTTCCATATAACCCAGTTTTGATGAACTAGATGTAAGCAGTAGTCTGCAGGGGATGGCCTTCTTTGGTGGGGTCAGGGCAGGGAAGCTTCATGAAATGGGGTCTTTCAACCTTTTTTTTCCTACCTGGAATATGGATGTGACATCTGGAGGTTTAATAGCCATTTTGCAACCATGAGGTTAAAAAAAAAATACAGTACACTAAAGAAATTACTATAAAAAGACAAAAAGAACCTGCCTTGGTTTGCTTATCTCCAGACTGCTTCATTTTTTACTATGTAAGAGAAGTGTCTCCCAGCCCCAGTAAATGAAATCTGCTCTTACAGTGTTTTTTTTGATACTTGTAACCAAACACCTGAGCTTAGTTTCACTATTAGTTATTTTCCTAAGCTCTGCAAAATGTGAGACTTCCCCGGTACAGGGAAGAGGAACACTGTTGGGGAAGAGAGGGAGGTGGTCCAATCAAGTGGTGCTCTTTTCTAACCTACCAAAGCTTGAGGTGCTGCTCTCCAATTACAGCACATCTGTGACACTGTGACACTAAATATGTGTAAGTGCACTGTACTGAATGGGGCTTTAGATTGGTGACAAGTAAAGGCGTCTAAGGGAGACTGGAAGGGACTCCCTTATTGGAAAAATGGGATGGGGAAAAGAATTAGAGGAAGCAGAAGAGAAGATGGGGTTGTAAAGGAGAAAAAAAATGTCTTCATATTCTCAGCCATGTTTCACCATTCTGTGGGTTTTGGATTAAATGGGGTCAGCAGCTGAGCGGGTAGTGAGCTTGAGAAGCCAGGGGCAACCCAGAGTAGAGAGCCTTTGGTCCCTACGGCTGGATGTGAATGTCAGGAGAGATGGTTTGGCAGAGTTTGGCAGGACTCCCCACCCTTTGTGACAGAATGTGGAAGATCTGGAACATGGTGGCATGGGAGAAGGCTAGTCTTCTATACCACCCACAGAATTAGTGTTGTTACGTATTATCTTATATATGTGTGAATCTACATAATACTAGCAATGATGTTCTTATTCAGGGATTGGACCCAGACACCTCGAGTGACCAGAGAGTTTATGTAAATGAGAGAAACACATGCCTCATTTAAGGGGAGCATTATTACACACCTCTAACCCAGTGTTGCCAGAATTTCTAAGTTTTCTAGAGGACCTGAAGAAAATATTGATTTTTACATGAATTCCTCTAATTTTAAAAGTTGGCAGTGAAGTCCAACTTTTAAAAATGCTGTGTGGCCACAGCAGCTAGTAGCATCCTTGACTGGTGGGTCACCAGGTTAAAACATTGGCACCATACAGCAACTCTCCAAGGTCCTATTGATGGGGAGAGGGCCACAGGTACTGGAAAGAATGGGATATAGACCCAGAGAGGACAGGTGAGGGAGGGGATTCTGATAACAAAGCTATTTTCATTACAAAATCAAAACCAGAATCCAGCAATTTACATATTGAGAACAAACAAAGCATTCTTTAAATATTCATTAATGGAGGACTTGGTGCTGAAAGACAGTACATGGGCAAGTACATAAAAGAATCATAAAATACCTGTGATTACAAAAATAAATAAATGGGATCTAATTAAACTTATAAGCTTTTGCACAGCAAAGGATACCATCAACAAAACAAAAAGACAACGTACAGAATGGGAGAAAATATTTGCAAATGATGTGACCGACAAGGGATTGATTTCTAAAATATATAAACAGTTTACAGGCTCAATATCAAAGAAACAAGCAACCCAATAAAAAAATTGGCAGAAGACCTAAAAAGACATTTCTCCAAAGAAGACATACAGATAGCCAACAAGCACATGAAAAGATGTTCAACATTACCAATTAGTAGAGAAATGCAAATCAAAATTACCATGAGGTATCACCTCATACCAGTCAGAATTAACATCATTAAAAAGTCCACAAACAGCTGGAGAGGGTGTGCAAAAAGTCAGCCCTCCTACACTGTTGGTGGTAATGTAGTTTGGTGCAGCCACTATGGAAAACAGTCTGGAAATTCCTTAAAAAACTAAAAATAGATTTACCCTATGATCCAGCAATCTCACTCCTGGTCATATATCTGGAGGAAACAATAATTCAAAAAAATACATGCACCCCAATGTTCACAGCAGTACTATTTGCAATAGCCAAGACATGGAAGTAACCTAAATGTCCACTGACAGATGACTGGATAAAGAAGCTGTGGTATATTTATATGATGGAATACTACACAACCATAAAAAATGAAATAACATCATTTGCAGCAACATCAGTGGATCTGGAAATTGACATAATAAGTGAAATAAGCCAGAAAGAGAAAGAAAAATACCATATGATATCACTTATATGTGGAGTCTAAAAAAAAATGACACAAATGAACTTATCTACAGAACAGAAACAGACTCACCGACTAGAAAACAAACTTGTGCTTCCTAGGGGAAAAAGGTGGGGGGGTGGTGAAGGGATAAATTGGGAGTTTGGGATTTGCAGATACTAGCTACTGTATATAAAGCAGATAAACAACAAGGTTCTACTCTATAGCACAGGGAACTATATTTAATACCTTGTAATAGCCTATAATAAAAAATATGAAAAGGAATATATATATAACTGAATCACTATGCTGTACACCAGAAATTAACACAACATTGTAAACTGACTATACTTCAATTAAAAAAAAATCTGTGATTATGCGGTGACAAGAAGCCTTATATAAAAAATGGAAATCTCAGTGTAGATGAAGTGAGATAAGAAAAATATAAACAGATGAAAGAAGACTAGACGGGATGGGGAGTGTCCTGTTATCCACAATATTTAAGAGTTATCGCCAATTTTTTAGGCAGAGGACTAAATGTTGGCATCAAAATTCCTTTAGATGTACTCATAAAGTCCTTCATGTGTCCACTTAAGAGAGCATCCTCTGTCTTAGGCTTTTCTGGGAACAAATGAAGAAGGTAGGTGGAAGGGAACTTACTAGAGGTTTGCAGAAGTTTCTTAGGGTATTTTAAGGAGAGCCGATTTGGTGTGTGAGAGAAATGGGTAAGAAAATGAATGGGGGGATTTTAAATATTGCTGTAGTCTCTGGATACATCCCACCCCATCACCCTGCCCATAGTGTTAGAGAATTTCAACAACCTTTTTCAGTTGTTGTAATAAAATCTTTTAAATATTGTCTTGACCCAGTTTTTTTTAATATGTCTTTTATTTTATATGCATTTCTTCCATCTCTGTTTTGGTGTTTTTTTATTTTTGTTTGAGGGGAGGTAATTAGGTTTATTTATTTAATGGAGGTACTGGGGGTTGAACACAGGACCTTGTGCATGCTAGGCATGTGCTCTACCACAGAGCTATACCCTCCCCCCGACCCAGTTTTGAGGCCCTGGCTGGAGGCTACTCAGTTCCCTTTCTTAGACAGGAGATTAAGTCCACACTCTATCCACTGCCCTCATCAGGCTCACACTCTGGGCCCTAATCACCTCATGGCCAGGTACCGGACAACCAGGGACAGTCCCTATGCCCCAGAGCCCACTGAAATTACTAAAACTAGCTAATCCTATTTATCCTGCCTTGTCTGTTCCTTCCTGCAGAAACTATCATGAAGGTGCTTGCCTGCCCTTCCCCCTCTTCCTCTGCCTAGTGACTGACGGTGGTGCTTTCCCACGTGGCCCCCTGGGGTGATGTGTCCTTCCTCTCTTGGGATCTATGAGTGTAATAAGCTATCTTTTTAATGGCGGTCATCTCGTAATCTGTTGGCCTTACTATACCTAAATAATAAAACCTATCAAAACAGGTATGTGGACCCTCTGACTGCATCCTGCCTCTGGGATAATACCTTTATGAGTTTTAGGCTGAAGGGTAGCAAAAAAAAGACAAGATCACCTTGACTTTGGGTATCATGTGCTTTGCTCTCCTTTGCCTCTCTGGCTGGCCCCTAGGGTACCCGAGAGGATGTATGGATTGGGTGCTTTGGGTTGGAGTGGAAGAGCTTTGTCATTTAGAACCTATTTTCAGTTCTTATGTTGGAGATCAAATAGTTGGTTTCAAGATCTTTTTTATTAAAGTGTGCTTTTTTTCTCCCTCAGTGGGCTTTGTTAAAGATACGTCAGTATAAGAAGTAGTATCAACCGTTGCTATTATTTTAATGTATTTACTCCTTGTCCTTCCTATTAAGTCTTTAAATTACATTTTTTTCTTTACATATATAAGATTTATTATATATGTGTGTTTATATATACACATGTGTATGTTTACACTATCATTTCATATAACATGAGAACCTAAATATGTCATAACAAATCTACATTGCAATTTATCCATACTAATAATTTTAACTACTTTATAATATTTTATTTTATGGATATACCATAATTTACTCAATTATTGTTCTGTTATGGTCATTTTGAGGCTCCCTCCCCAACAAAATAATGTATTAATGAACATCTTTTGTGCAAAAGTCCATCTACCCTTGGGATTTTGTTTTGTTTTGTTTTGTATTTTCATTTATTTATTTTTTACACCTTTATTGTGGTATAGTTCCTGTATAGTAAACTACATATATTTCAGATGTACAATTTGATGAATTTTGATAGCTGTATACACCCGTGAAACCACTACCACAATCAGATAGCTAACATTTCCATCACTCCCCAAGAGGTGCAATTTTCCAATTCCCAATTTATCCCTTCCCATCCCTTGTTATCCCCTGATAACCATACGTTTGCTTTCTATGTCTGTGAGTCTGTTTTGTAGATTAAGTTCATTTGTGTACTTTTTCTTAGATTCCACATATGAGTGATATCATATGGCATTTTTCTTTCTCTTTCTGGCCTACTTCACTTAGAATGACGATCTCTAGGTCCATCCATGTTGCTATAAATGGCATTTTCTTTTTAATGGTTGAATAGTATTCCATTGTATAAATATACTACAACTTCTTTATCCAGTCATCTGTTGATGGACATTTAGGTTGTTCCCATGTCTTGGCTATTGTAAATAGTGCTGCTCTGAACATTGAGGTACATGTAACTTTTTGAATTACGTTTTTCTCTGGATGTATATATAGGAGTGGGATTGCTGGATCATATGGTAAGTCTATTTTTAGTCTTTTAAGGAGCCTCCATACTGTCCTCCATAGTAGCTGCACCAATTTACATTCTCACCAACGGTGTAGGAAGGGCCCCTTTTCTCCACACCCTCTCCAGCATTTATCATTTGTAGACTTTTTGAATGTTGGCCGTTCTGACTGGTGCGAGGTGATATCTCATTGTAGTTTTAATTTGCATGTCTCTAACAAGTAGTGATGTTGAGCATCTTTTCAAGTGCTTATTGGCCATCTATATGTCTTCTTTGGAGAGATGTCTATTTAGGTCTTCTGCCCATTTTTTGATTGGGTTGCTTGTTTCTTTGATATTAAGGTGTATGAGTTGTTTGTATATTTTGGAAAGTAGTCCCTTGCTGGTCACACCATTTGCAAATATTTTCTCCCATTCTATAGGTTGGCTTTTCATTTTGTTGATGGTATCCTTTGCTGTGCAAAAGCTTTTAAGTTTAATTAGATCCCATTTGTTTATTTTTGCTTCTATTTCCATTACTCTAGGAGCTGGTTCAAAAAATATATTGCTGTGATTTATGTCCAAGAAAGTTCTGCCTATGTTTTACTCTAGGAGTTTTATAGTATCTGGTCTAACATTTAAGTATTTAATCCATTTCGAGTTTATTTTTATATGGTGATAGAGAATGTTCTAATTTCAGTCTTTTAATGACAGCTGGATTTGGGCCTGATGCTCCAGCACCATCCATTTTCAGGGTGAGTTGATTCGGCAGGTGAATTGATACACACTCCTTAGCAGATTCTGACTTCCACAGACACAGTCCTGCTGAGATTATTTTCTTAGAATAGATTCATAGAATTAAAATTATTGAATTAAGAGATACTGTTTTTCTCTTTTTAGGTACATTGCCCAAATCTGTATCTCTTTTATACTTTGTCAACAGAAGATATATATTCCACATTCCATAATATTTAAAAATTAAAGAAAAATTAGGTAGAATTTTAAAAAAGAAAAACAAAACCACATGCACATGTTATGTTGTGGAATGAAATTTGAGGACTATATGTCTAGAAAATAAGATTCCTGAAACAGACCCACTAAAATAAAAATCTCTCGGTACAAGACATGCTAACTTGCAGTTGAAACAAACTCCCCAAGTTATTCGTATGTGCACTGAAGTTCATTTTATTTTACAGATGATGATTAGAGACTCAGAGAAATTGTATGTCTTGCCTAGGGACACAAGCCCCTGGGTTATAATGTGGATGGTTTTGAGTTCACCGTGAAAAGGTTAAGCCAGAAGCCAACTGAGAGAGTCATTAATTCCTGCAGTCTTCTGCTCATTAGAGCTGTCTCCTGATCTAACCTGCTATAATTAAGGGTCAGGAGATAGTTCCATTGCAGTCTCTTTTTAACTTAGGATAGTCAGTCAACTTATTTTTGTCTCACTCAATAGAGGAAGCCTATTTATTAAGCCATTAGTCAATTTGCTCTTTTAAAAGACCACTCATGTCCTTTGTCTTTTTCTAGTGCTTAAGTCTCCATTTTCCCATTTGGAAACTTATTGTCATGACCTGGCATTTGGTCCAGTAATTCGGAGGAAATTGAAAAGGAGTTGGTGAGAGGGAAGAGAGACATCAGGTCTCAGAGTGAAGGTTATGTTGAGTCCTGTTGGAAGGGGGGGTGTCATCATCTTAGCTATCTTGTGAGGGAGGCAGAAGACCTCAATTAGCAAGCATATTTGAGAACATGACTTTCCAACTCTATTTCTGAGGTCCCATCTCTGGGCCCTAATCAGAAAAATTTCAGGGAAATTCATGACATAATTCTTAGATGTTAATTTGCAGAAATGTCAAATTTTAAAAGAAATTTTAGCAGTGGAAAATCTAGGAAACAACCTCCATCCATTATGATGACATTTTCTTCTAAAATACAGACACATCTATATCCTCCATTGCCTCTCATTTTATTTTGGTGATGGTGGGGCAGGGGGGAGGCTGCAGGGAGAAGCTACCAAACACTCACAGGACAGCAATGAGAAGTCCTTGCTAAGAATGCAGAGGGCTGGATGGCCAGATGTCAGGTGATCTGCTTCTCCGCCTCATCTCTGCCCTTTGTTAGATCTGTGTTCCAAATCTGCTGAAGCATAAGAAACTTGATTGCATCATATTGCCATGAAATTGGCCCCTGGATTTTTTTTCCTTAGTTCTACTTTCAATCCTTTGGGCCCTTCACCCACTTGCTGTACATCTGATTTTTGCCTTTTACTCCTGAACTTCCACCACATTATGGAAGAAAAAGAAATAATGAAGATGAATATCAGTTCCATGAATCTCCTCTAATAACTAAAGTTCTTTTTAAAAAATTCCTATTCGTTATTGAAGTATAGTCAATTTACAAGGTTTAACTAAAGTTCTTAATGTGAATGCAGATATTTAGATCTTACAATGATTATTTTCAGAAGGGCAATTCCTACTTTTAATACAGTTGCAATATTAATGGATAAAGTTTTAATCTCTCTGCCTGCAAACATACAAGCAAACAAGAAATGAGCATTTGTGTAAGCATCTCTGGAAAAATTTTTTAAAAAGATACATGGAATATACATATCATGCATAATGAGTTCTTCTAAATTCTGAAAAAGGTAAGCAAAATGATTGTCAATAACTGTTTCATTACTGTTTGTAACTTCTGAGTGAAGTGATTAGTTTGGACCAAATTAATGATTCTACAAGTCTTCATTTTTTCCCATAATCTGTATACCCATTAGTACATAGGGATCACTTTTTGTGTTATTTAAACCATATGTATACCAAGTCTTGTAGTGGAGGACACAATCTCAAATTATGATGTTGCTCCAGTGGGAACATGCAAGCTGCTTTACAAAGATGTGCTTTGAAATGATGTACCTTATACTAATTCCCTTTATCATGATCTACTTTGCTACACTCTTTTAAGGCATTCACTAGTGAGCAGAACAATAAAAAAACTCATAGGCTTTGAAAAATTTCATCTGTCACTCATAGCAAGCCCTACCTTTGGTATCTTCATCTTTCCACATCAGTTGCTATAACTTCTTTCAGGGTGTAATTATATATCCATGTTATTTCACTTTCATTTTCTTTACTCATTTCAGGACAAGATTTTTTTAAAACAAAATGATATTTGAAACAACTGAAGGATATTAATTTGGAGGAAAGACATTATGAAACTGCACAGTAAGAGAATATAATCTTTTCAGCTTAATTAAGTCCATGTGTGTTTTCAAAAGATAAAAGAATTTCATATCATAAAGGAAAACAAATGTAACTCTAAGAATAGTGTATTTTCCCCCACCAGACAATTCATTCACTCACTATTCTTAGTATGTATTTGATCTTGGGTGTTTTTCTAAAGTCTGAGTCAAAGTGAATATTGTCAAAGACCATCCTCTTAAATGAGTAGATGGCTTCCTGCAGGTCTTCAATTTAGGTCAACAGCGTTTGTTAATCACTTCTGCAGGCAGGGTGGGGATGCAGAGGAGAGAGATGTAATCAGTGCTTTCTTTCTGAGAGAAAAGGACACAATAAGAACATAAGTAATAGGACAATACAAATTTGTTGCTGGGTCCAATAACAAGTGCTATTTTTTATAATGTGGAAAGCACTGAGCCAGTTGCTGTGGCACAAGCACTGAGAATAAGAAGACATGGTCTCTTTTCTCTCAAGGGTCTTACAGTCTATTGGGGGAGTTGGGAGGAGGAGGAAGAAAACAAGAGAGCGTGAAAGAAATTAAATACAGAAATCAATACAACTATAAACCATGGCAGGTGCTATAAGTTAATAGGGTGCCGTGTTATACAGGGCACATGCAAATGATAATGTTTGAGGAGAGCTTAACACTCTTCACAAAGGCGAGGGTGAGTGTAGAAAACCATAAGGGGTACAGCAGCATCTCAAGGATAGTAGTGGACTACTCCTTTTGGGCGTCCTGTTGGCTGGGCCGAGGGGGAAGCCAATGGGCAAGGGGGATGGCCCAGACAGGCCCACTTCTGGCCCAGAGAGCAGAGTGGAGAAGGGTGGAGAGCAGATCTGGAGGGGAAAGAGAAACTGTCTAACAGATGCGTAGGAATCTATTAATTTCTAGGGAAAGAGGTAGAGTGGGGTTTTGGGAGTGTGAGGTGCAGGCAGGCAGAGGGAAAGCATGCCCAAAGGCCAGGTGGTGAAGGAAGAGGGTAGTGAAGTCTAGGAGCAGGAAGGAGGTCAGCGGTGAGCCGACCATTGATGGATTCTGGTCTGTATCTGTAGAGCAGTGGGAAGAGACTCAGAGAGTTTTTCATGGGGTCGGGCAGGGGAGGCGGGGGAGGGGGGAGAAGATGGGCCTGATGAAATACAGGCTTTGACAAGGTCTTGATGGTTGTGCTGTTCAGGAGGGACAGAAGGAGGCCAGAATTCAAAGGCTGTTACAGTTGCTTTGCTATGTTCGTATATTTTATATTTCAATATGCTATATATATGGCTCTGTAAAAAGCTCTTGTTAAATTAATATATAGTAAATCTCTTCCCAGGCTATACCTTTGGTTTAACAGTGACATAATATTTTGTTACATATGCAGCTGTCTTCTTTAATCTTACTGAAGGACATTTAGGTGTGGCAATTGCCCTCTTCCGTGCAGTGGTGCAGTGAATATTCTCACATCTGAAGAACAGATTCCTAGAGAGGGGATTGCCTTGTGTGTGCATGTGACCTTTTTGTAGGCACTGCCAAAGTGACCTTGAAAAAGGCTGTATTGATTTTCACTTGGGAGGTGTGTTTCTAATGGAAGGAAATTGTATTTCTTTCATAAACCAGAAAACTCTACCTTACTTATAAAAAGGTATTTTAATTTTTTTTCAAAAACAAATCCTCACTATTCACTCAACATTACTTTAGATGTGAGTCCCTCTACCTGGATATGTGAAGTTAATATCTGTGTCCATTTATAGACATCACTTTGGGGGTATATTCCTTCCTTTCTTTTCCTTCCCTTTCTTTCCCTTTCCTTTCTTTTCTTTCTCCTCTTTTTAAATAAAATAACTTGAAAAGTAAAAAAAAAATTAAAATATTTAATTTTTGTTACAATCCCTATAGATCCAATTTTGGAATTTAAATGTGATGATATTAATTAAGAATTTAAAATGTTATTGGAAAATATTAAAACAAAAACATTTAGACCATACCATAGACTGGAGTAAATTCTAATGGAGAGTTTTTAGCTTTTTCTTTCTAATGGACCGTATAATTTTTCAATTGGATAAGTTAATATATTTTAGTAGCCAATAAAAATTTGGGCAGAGTAACACAAAACAACCAGAAAACAACAAGCAACCAAATAAAGAAACCTGTGAAACTTACAGAAACACCCCAGAACTGATTTATTTATGTGGATAATTTTGAATTATTAACTAAAAACACAATGTGCTTATATTATTTCATTAATCATAGTTGCATGAACACCAAAATGAAGAGGAAAACAAATAAAAAAAACAGCAGTGATTTCTTGAACGGGGGGGATATGTTAGTCATTTGGTTGCAAGTGACAGAATGGAATTCACCTGGGACTAAGAACAAAAAGTAATTTGCTCATCACATCAGCAGAAAATACAGAAGAGAAGTGGTTACAGGCCCCTGGTCTAAACCCAGTGATGTTGACAAATTGTGCTCCCCCTTCCCCACTCTGTCCCCTACCTCTTTCCCCTCCCTCATATTTCAGCTCCCAACGTTTCATTCTCTCTCATTGCACGTGTCAGGCAAGCTGGCCGCCAGCCGCCCAGGATGGGAGCATCTGAGTGCCCCCGAGGGAAAGGAACAGCTTCTTTATAGAGGAGACAGGATGATTCTGAGCAAGGCAGTCAGCGGATTTGGTACTAATATTAAGAAGCAGCTTAGCCTCTCCGAAATGCACTTTCTACTCTCCTGAAAGATTTGTGAATTTAGGTGAATGTTGTATGTTAAGTGTGGAGCACAGTGCCAGGCAGAAGGCTGGTGACCAACAAATGGCTGTTCAAAACAAAGGGGAAAGGTGGGAGATGGTGCGCTTTGGAGAGGAAGGTGATGGATCCAGTCCTGTTCTAGTAATGTCTGAGGTGCCAGTGGGGGACTTAGAAAGAGATGTCTAACAGGCAACCAGTGATGAAGGTCTGGAACTCGGAGATAACCTTTAGGAAAGGTGCTGGTTACAGTCATAGTTTGTTACAGATTTTAAGGCCTTTGTTCTAGCCGAAGAAACCCCAGTTCCTCATGGTTACAGAAGTGGATTCTGCTCTGGGCAGAGCTTACTGGGGTGGTGGTGCCCTGGAGGTGGGTTGGAATAATTCCTTGCTGGGGACTCTTGTGCCAAAACTGAATTGTATTCTTCAGTTGTTCTCTCAGGAGATTCTTGCCTAGAGCTTGGGTCGTTCCTTTTTCCTAGTGCTATTTTTATCCATTGGATGGTGTGGGATTTTCTAAGCTTATTTTTTTGTTTTAAAAAAATCCATTCCATTCTTATTTCCGACTACTATGTGAGGTCACAAGGGTGAACATTACAAAAATAGCAACGTGGCAGATCGGGACAGTTCCTTCTGAGATCAGATTCAGGATCGTTCTGCAGGGCAGAGGTTCCTGGAAGAAGAATCTGTGACCTTCAGAAGGTACAGTCAGCCCCTAATAGTCATGGGTAGAATCCAAGGCAGAGATGCAACCATGGATATATATGAGCATGATGTCATGTTTAGGAGATAAGTTGTCAATTCTAGGGAGTCATTTACAGACTTGGCATAAATTTTACTTTAATATCATTGCTACATTGGTGGGAAAAGTAATACCTACCACTCAGAATGATGTGAGCTTAGGTGATGTGAGAAAAAAGTCATTCCTAAAAGGGACCAATGGGGAAATTACATTTAATGAGAGGATAGGTTTAGTAGTTTTTATTGCCACCATAATGAATGACCATATACTTCGTGGTTTCAGACAACACAAATTTATTATCTCATAGTTCTGAAGGTCAGAATTCAGTTTCATGCATTTAAAGGACGGAGGTCCCCATTTTCTTGCTGGACTTTTGCCAGGGGTCTGTGTCAGCTCCTAGTGGCCACATACATTCCTTGGCTCATGACCCTCTGTCCTCCATCTTCAAAGCCAGCAAAAGCAGATTCAGACTTTGAATCCCTCTATCTCCTCTTCCACCTCATCTGTCCTTCTGGATCTCCCTGAGAGACTCCTCTGCCTTTCTCTTCTACTTTGAAAGATTTATATGATGATATTGGGCCCACCAGGATAGTCCAGGATAATCTCCCTATTTTAAAGTCAGCTCATCGGCAACCTTAATTCCATAGTGGTACCCATATTAGTGTTGGATTGAATATCCAGGGCATGAAAGTCTTGAGGGGCCATCTCAGGACTCTGCCTACCACAGTGGGTGACAATGGGAGCTGCTGCCCCGGGGGACCTCTCTCTATAGGGCTCTTTGGAAGTTCTCGTGGTTCTTTCAGAGCTTCAGAAATACTCTTACGTTTATAGAATTGGAGCCTCTGGTCTATGGCAGATCTGCAAGAGTGGAGAAAATACTCGTGTGTGGGTGATAGAAAGGAAGCAAAAGTGTGCTTTTCCTGGGGTTGGATGGAAGGAGTTACTTGGCCGATGGGTCAGTTTCCTGAATTTAGAGTAAGATCAGGCAGGCAGGGTCAGCATCAGCACAAATTTGCATCTGATGAATTTAGTAGAGGCAAGAGACGCAGCAAAGAAGACAGGCCACTGGATTTTGGGGGTTGGTTCCTGGATATGTTCAGGAGGTGTTAACAGGCTGACTCAGATCTCCCCAGATTCCTGTGGTATGGTCCTAAACCCAGTATCTCAGAAGGTGGTTATATTTGGAGATGGGGTCTTTAAAGAGGAAGTTAAGTTAAAATGAAGTTATTTGGGTGGGCCCTAATCGAATCTGACTAGTGTTCTTATAAGAAGAGGAGATTAGGGCACAGAGATGGCCAGAGGGAAGATTGTGTGAAGGCTCAGGGTGAAGGTGGTCATCTACAAGCCGAGAAGAGAGAAACCAGCCGTGCTGACACCTGGATACAGGACTTCCAGCTTCAGAATTGTGGGAAATCCCATGTGTTTTAAGCCACACAGTCTGTGATATTTTGTTATACAGCCCGAGCAGACTAATACAGGGGACTTTGTCCCCACAAAGGAGGCGGGAAGAAAGCCTGTCACTCCAGCATGCAGCCGATGCTCTTCCCCCACTGCTGGCAGCTGACGTTTCCCCTGCTGGCCTGGCCCTAGCAAGAGCCCCTGCTCACATCTATTCTGGTTTCCTAGTGGTGGGCTCTGGCCATTCCCAACCCAGACATCCCTCACGAGTGTTTGGGTGATGGCACACGCTGACAGCAGGAGTGGGAAGGATGTGGGCTCTCTCCTGCTGATTTCAGGGCCTGCCCAGGGGAGGAGCCCGAGCAACTAGCCTTGTGTGCGGGCTCCCTTCTTGTCTCCCCTGCCAGGATCTGGCAACTTGTAGTGTGGTGATTCTGGCAGGAGGGCTGTGGCACCTCTAGTTTTGGAATAGCAAGAACACTGGGGTAGAGGTCAGGTGAACACTGGCGTAGAGGTCAGGTGATTCGGGTTCTTGTCCCAGTGTAGCAAATAATTAGAAATTTTACCTCAGACAAGGTACTACTTTTTTCATCTTTAAAGTGAAATGGATTCCACAGTTCTGCAGTTCTGTGAATCCTTAGTAGGTGTGGATGACCTAGAATCATATGGAATCCCAGAAGCATCACCAGAAGATGAAGTTCAGACTCTATTTTCCCTTCCCGGGAAGTGCAAAGAAATTCACGGCTCCCACGGCGCTGGCACTTCTGTTACTGCATTCCATGTAGCTATTCATTTGTTCAGCTAAAAGAAAGATTTCACAATAACCCTCTTTTTGGAAAGGATCAAAGTTCAACTCAGGAAATCCCAGAGATTGACTATTAATTTGCTTTCTATTTTAAACTACACTTCATTCCAGAGAATAATGTTTTCCTCTGTGTTTGAGAGGGGCTGTTGAAACAGAATTTAGCTGCGAAAACATGCCTCTTAAAAGCCCTGCACTGCCCTAATGAGCACCTGCCCTGCAGGGCATGCCCAAGTGCAAAATGTGGAACTCTGAGAATGTACAGTTTTCCTCTGTTGTTAATTATTGCTGTATGCATTCAAATTCCTGAACTCAGATGGTTTGTGTTAGGACGCTGAATTTTCATGTCCAGTAAATATTTGTATGTACCTCCCCCAAATGTGTGGGGTAAACAGAATGATTTTCAACTTCCTGTAAAGTCAGCTTATTTTGAATTTGAAAATGCTTGTGGAGGAAAGAAAGCGTCTAGGTACAAAGACAAGGTTCGGTTTGTGTTCACCTTGCTTAGGATTTACTGGAGCAAAACGGAGAGCCTGAAGTGCAGGGTCTGGGGATGGAACTAGAGGGTCTTTGCTTGGGCAGAATTTTCATTAGCTTCAGTCTGTTCTCTAAGTGAAATATGAAAATATCTTTTGAGCAAAGTCCAGTCCAACTTTATTAGTTTGGCAGACCATTTTACCCTAAGGAAAGAGGAACAAAAGGTGCACTTTTTGACATCCAAAATATTTTACCTCTAGATCATGAATTTCTTTGGAAAATGTGTTTTTCTTGGAAGAGATACACCTTACGAATTTGGGGCTCTCACAGACCCAAATGCATAATTTGCAGTTGCTCATCTTATATTTATTGATATTATTCCGGCTCTTCTCATATCCTTTTTTTGGGGGGGGGGAGGGGTCACCATTAAATGATTCTCAGAGATTTTAAGGAAAAGTTTAAGAGAAAGCTATGATTTTTAAGGAATTAAAAAAGTAAACATTTAAAAACATTTTAAAAAGTGAAGGAGGAGTTTAGTGTAATTAGGAGCAAATTTGAAGAGCAGGGAAATGAAGGAGAACTAGCCATTTTACTATAGCAACAGGAGACAGAAAAATAGAAAATGAAAAGCTTTTCTGTGGCCTCAAATACTACTGAGAGCCACACTGCAGGGGGGTGGCTCAGGTCTGAAAAACAAAGTTTTGCTCATTCATAAGGTACTAAATAGGAACTTTTAGATGGAGTCCCAAATGGCCCTAAATTAACAGAAGTTTGCCACCCTTTCTACGTGTGTGTGTGTGTGTGTGTGTCTGTGTGTGTGTGTGTATGTGTGTGGCAGCGGTGGGGTGGAGAGGTTTGAGAAGATGGGCATACAAGGAACTAATTAGAATGCAAAACAGAGCAAAAATATGCTAACTTGAATAACAAACTTATTGGCGAGAGGCAGAGAGAGGGGTTAATGATGGTTGTTTTGGCTAAGGCAATTGAGGAAGTTTCCATGGGGAAATGCCATTTCATCAGGGGTTTGAAGAATGAGTAATTTTTGATTAATAAAGGTAAATGAACAACAATGACAAAAACTAAAATTTGAACATGTTAGGCATTATGCTAAGCTCTTTCAACATATCATCTCTTAAAGCCTTCAAAAGCTCTAAGAGGTACACATAATTATTGTCCCTATTTATAGGTGAAGAAATTGAGGTAGACATAACTTGACCAATATCACACTTGAGTTCAAGTGCACTTGAATTCAGATGTATTGCTTCAAGCAACTGTGCTTTTCTAGGAAAGAAGGGCAGTCTAAAAGGAGGAGAACTGTGCTTTTCTAGGAGGGAAGGGCAGTCTAAAAGAGGAGAAGCTTGTCCAAAGAACTACATGAGCCATTTTGGAGAAGTTGCAAGGTTTTGTGTGGCCAAAGTATGGGATGTTTGGGGCAATGAAGTGGAAGAAGGAGATAGAAATGAGGTTGGGCTAGATGGCAGGGCATTGAATAGTATTTCGAGGTTTTCATCCGTCTAGGCAGTGGAGACACATTATGGGTTTTTGTGTAGAGGGGGGATGTGATTTGACTAATGATTGTAGGTAAGTCTGGAGTGGCCTGAGGCATGGGTTTAAGAAGGGAGAGACTGGAGCTCAGGGAACAGTTACAAAGCAACTGTGGCATACAGGTGCGATGACAAGTAAAGACCCACGGTGAGGTTATTGGGAACGGGCAAAGGCAGGTGTGGAGACATGGTAGGGCATGGGACTGGCTGGATAGTGTGACTGCTTGTGTCTAGGAGAGAGAGCTTTAGTTTCCACTGTTTGGAATACAGTGATGCCATTGATCTAAGGAGTACAGGAGCAAGAAGCTGGGAGGAAGACTGTGTGTGAGGTTGGAAGCACCGTTGAATTTGAGGGGCTACATACAACCAGATAGAGGTGTCCAGTGAGAATTTGCAAAGTCTTTGCCTCCAGAAGGGTAAGAAAATTTAGCAGACACAACATAGAGGTAAGAGTTGAAACTTTGAAACAGAAATAGGACAAAAGCGAGGAAGACCAAGGCTAAATTTCTGAAGAATACCCGGTTTTAAAGAAGTAGGTGGATGAATACAAGTCAGTAGGAAAGGGGAGTGCATATAGCTAAAGTGGTAGAGGGCATGCATGTACCAGGTGCTGGGGTCAAACCCCAGTGCCTCCTCTAAAAATAAATAAATAAATAAACCTGATTACCTCCCCCCTCAAAAAAAAAACTTAATAAATAAGTAAATCACTCTTCAAAAAGAAAAAGAAAAAGAAATCAGTAGGAGAAGGCTTAAAAGGCATGATCAGGAAAGTCCTTCAGACTCTCCTGGATTCCAAAGGGGAGAGTGTCAGAAGGGAAAAATCGTCAAAAATGAAGGCCAGGTATATAACATAAATTCTGAAAAAAGATTATTGAATCAGACTAGTGTTTCTGAAATCTTTTGATGTCAGGACTCTTTTCCTCTTAAAAATTATTAAGGACCTCGTCTTAGTCAGCTTGGGCTATTATAACAAAATTCCATAGACTTGGTGGCTTACCCTACAAACATTTATTTCTCACAGTTCTGGAGGCTGAAATCCTAGACCAAGGTGCCAGCACATTTGACTCCTGGTGAGGGCCCATGTGCTGTCTTGTGGGTGGCCACCTTCTCTCTGGGTCCTTAGGTGGCAGAGAAAGAGAGAGGGAGAGGAAAGAACTCGGCACACTCTTCTTTTCCTTATAAGATACTAATCCCATCATAGGGACCCCACTCTCATGACCTCATTTAAACCTAATTATCTCTCACAGGCCCCACCTCCAATACCATCACACCAGGGGTTAGAGCTTCAATATATGAATTTTGGGGGAAACAAACATTCAGTCCATAACAGTCCCCAAAGAGTTTTCTTTTATGTGAGTTTTATCTATTGATCTTTACTATATGAGAAATGAGAACTGAGAAAAAAAGTAAAGTAATTGCTTAAAAATAACAAAAACCCATTACGTTTTGACATAAAATAAATTTTGTGAAAGCAGCTATATTTTACAAAGCAAAATTAGTGAGAAAAAATGGTATCCTTTTACATATTTTGCAAAGCTCTTTCATTTCTGGCTTAATAAAAGACAGATGGCTTTTCATAGCTGCTTCTGCATTCAGTCTGTTGCCATGTTACACATCATGGAACCTGTGGAAAATGCAAACTCTGTGTTCAAGAGAGAATGAGAGTGGAAAAGTGTCCCTCTTCTTGTCTAGTGAGCCTTCTGCATCTTCAACTGATGGTTCTATTTCAGGTACTCGTTGGCTTCCCTCATTGGATTGCATACGATTTGTAATTGTTTCATTTAGGTTTTTGGGGGTTGGTTTGTTTTTGGTCAGACCTCTTCGACTGTAAATCCCACAAGGGGAGGGACTGCATCTTACATCTGCCTTGTCCATCACCGTTTCACAGGAGCTTGCACTCAGTAGATGCTCAATATAAAGTTAGTGAGTGAAGGAAGCAAATGGACTAAGGCGAATATACCTAAGGGAGAGCTGAGTGTACCAGTTGGTTAGTGTCACTGAGATTAGGAGTAGCAGTGGGGATGTTGAGAGAGAATTTTCCTGATGCTCTGGAATTGGCAACAAGAATCCATCGCTGAAAACAAAGCCCTAGTGCCATGCCCTTCATGCCACTCCCAGGTCGGCATAAGGAGAACACCGGAAGGTGGGGCGGAGTCGTGGAGAGAGTCAGCAGCGTGACAGAGCATTTATGGTGAGAGGTCCTTTCTCTCCCCTCCTTGTGGTGGTGGGTGAACTGGGAATGTTCCAGCCACCCACCCTCCTAGATCCAAGGGAATCACTAAGACTGAGTGTGCCTTAAGAAAGGTAGATTGGCATCCTCTTTCCTGAACAGATGCTTGCTAAGAAACAACTTGCAGCTGCCACTGGCACAGAGGAGAGTGTGCTGAGGGGAGTTGGGGGGAGGATGACAAATGTCCCCAAAGGAAGGGAAGGGGTGTTTTTGAACATGAGACTAATGCTGCTTCTCATCCGGAGACTTCTGAATCAGAATCCTGTGGAAGGAGTCTGTATAGCCAGGGTGAGAAGAAACTGGGGCATAATTTCTTGGGGGAATGGGAGGAAAGGGTGAAGAATGCATCTCACTGCTCCAAGACCTTCAGAGGGTCCCAGAGGGATATCAGTGATTCCTGTAACTGCACTGGAAGGAGCACTGAGGTTCCAGAGTCAGGATGTAGGGTTACCCCACTGTCCACCGGACCAGGTGAGGTGATACTCCCTCTGCACAGATGTGAGGAAGGGCTGAGGTGAAGCTAGACAGCACCTGAGAGAAATGCACATACTACTTTTGTGAAAACGACCATATCAGTAGATGGAACCACACTAAACCAGAGCCAAATGGGGCACTTGTTGCCACCATAGGCCGTTAACGAAGATGAACTTTCCTCCCTGTATCTCCCAGCCCCTAATTGCGAAGGGACTAGCCCCAGAAGAAAAAGGTGGGGATGGGGAAATGTATGCCCCAGAGTTAGATGACTCCCCACCTCCCCTTCTAGGGAGCCAGAGTGAGAGAAGGAGCAAAGGGGCAGATCACACCCTCTTCCTGACCAAGTCCCTGCGTCCCAACATGGAGAACGTTTTGAATCAGATGTGGATTTGGAGTTTTACACAGAGTTGGACTTTTAATAATTTCCAGTGACTAAGACATATGAAATGTGGGAAGTGTGAAGTATGACTGAAAGCAGGAATTAGAGAAAAATAAAGCCATTTCGTGTTGGTGCCTCCTGAATTAAGATGTCTTAAGGAGCCAGTTATAATTTGTTCACTGTGGGCAGTGACAGTCAGTGTTTTAGTACTTTTGCTCCTCAGTATTGGTTCATGGTGCTTTACCTATAATGGGAACCCTGTAGGTTCTTGTTCAGTTGAGTTGCTTGTTTCTGTTCTGGGAAACTGAGAACACGGTAGACACGGTGGAAGGGGTTGTATGTATTCCTTTAGCCTTGACCTCCCTTAGTAGCAGACCCAGGAGTGACACAGAGAAGGGCAAACAGCCTTGATGACCAGTTACCAATTAATTTCATTCTTTATGCTTTTGAATATTTCCTTCTTCTGGAAACAATGTGCAAAAATACAACAATAAGAATAACCAGGACAAAGAGTGTAAGCAAATGATGTCAAGATGGGAAGTGTACAGATACGTGGTCACACAGTCTGATTTTAAGAAAAGAAGCTCACAGGGGGATGGAAAGGCCAGTGGGGAGAAGACGGTGATAGGTGTGGAGTGGACTGTTGACTGAGAATGAGATATGTCAGTGCTTGTTCAGTTCCTTTAGGTATGAAGTGGAGACTATCTTGTCCTTTTTATGAAGTTTTCTTGAGAATTGTATGACGTGTTTAATGACCCAGGGGATGTATTTACAGAAAAACTTGGCAATGAGAGTTTTAAAATGACCTTCCTGTTGCTGGAAATCATCACAGACATGTTTAGATAATGAGAGCTAGATATGATGCAGTAAACAGCTTTTCAATGTGGTATTTCCAAATCTAATGACCGATTAGGGAGGACTGATGCAATCCACCAGCCTCCTCTAAGCTCCAGACCCCGTGGAGAACTAAGCTTATGGTCAGATGGAATAGCACTTAACCCTGGGGCTGAGGACAAGGGCTGAAGTGTCGGATTTCGGAGATACATTGACTGCTGCATAATGCGGGGACAATGACTGTGACCAGATCTGTGCTTCACTTTCTGCTCTCTGCGCTGGAAGGATTGATAACAGCTTGGCTCACGCCGGAGTGCAGCAGACCCAGACAGTGGTGGCCTTTAAACTGAGCCAGTGTTTAAAAGCAAGAGGCAATATCATTGAAGCTATTTCATTTAGGACTAGAATTGTCAGATAGAATAAAGATGCTTAGTAAAATTTGAACTTCAGGGAAACAACAAAAAGTGTTTAGTATAAACGTGTCCCATGCAACATTTAGGGCATACTTGTACTAAAAAAATGGATGTTTATCTGAAATTTAAATTTAACTGGATATTCTGTGTTTTTATTTGATAAATCTGGCAACTCTATTTGGGAGTGAGTCTTATTACTGAGAAGTTGCTTTTCTCTTTTCCTATTTCAAACCGGGATCTGGTCAAGAGTGACAGAACAACTAACTTAACTTCAAATGTTTGGGTTAGTTCTGGAGAACTTTTGTGTGTACCAAGCTGAGAACAGGCAAGTTGGCAGGCACATAGGGTGCCTCTGATTTTGCTTTTATACGTGTAATTTTCTTATTGTTGTAAAATATACATAACATAAAATTTACCATTTCGCCCATTTATAAGTGTACAACTCAGTGATATTAAGTGCATTTACATTGTTGTGCAACCATCACCACTATCCATCTCCAGAACTTTTCTTTCTTCCCAATCTGAACCTCTGTATTCACCAAACAATAACTCTCCATCCCTGCCCCCTGTCCTCTCCCCTGTCTCTGGCAGCCACCATTCTACTTTCATCTCTATCCGTTTGACTATTCCAGGTACCTCATGGAAGTGGGATCTTATAATATTTGTCCTTTTGTGTCTGCCCTATTTTACTTAGCATATGGTTTTCCAGGTTCATCCATGTTGTAGCATGCGTCCTTAAAAAAATTTTTTTTTAAATGAAGGTACCGGGGATTGAACCCAGTACCTTGTGCATGCTAAGCATGTGCTCTACTACTGAGCTATCTTCCTCCCCTTGTAGCATGCATCCTTTTTAAGGCTGAATAATATTCCATTGTGTGTCTATATCACATTTTGTTGATCCAGTCATTTGTCAATGGACACTTGTGTTATTTCAATGTTTTAGGTATTGTGAGTAACACTGCTCTGAATTTTGGTGTAGAACTATCTGTTCAAGCCCCTGCTTTTAATTTTTTGAGTATCTACCTAGAAGTGAAATTGCTGGATCATACGGTAATTCTGTGTTTAATTTTTGGAGGCATCATCATGCTGTCTTCTATAGCAGATAGACCATCTTACATGAGCATCTGCAGTGCATTAGGGTTTGAATTTCCCCACATTCTTGCCAATACACTTTTTCTTCTTTTTCTCTTCTTCCTCCTCTGTCTCCTCCTTCTTCTGCTCCCCCACCTACCCCTCTTCCTTCTTTTCTCTCCCTCCTCCCTCCTTCCCTCCTTCCCCCCTCCTCCTCCCCTGTTCTTCTTTCCCATCTTTCTCCTCCTCCTTTTGCTAATACCCATCTTAATGGGTGCGTGTAGATACAATTTTTTTCCTTTTTTTTCTCCACTGTGCAACCCACTTCAGTGCCCACAGCCTACAAACACAAAGGTCAATAATTTGGGGTCACAGTGTGCTCTGGCTTAGGGCATTATGAGATAGGCATAATTTTTAAGGATGATTCATTACTTCTGCTATTTAGTTTAAACAAGAATAGTTCATTCTTTCTCACTCTGGAATCATAGTGACTTTTCATCACTGACATAAAATTATGTATTTGTTGCACAAGATATATCTAAAACATTTTGATATAGATTTCCCAGTAGGGCTTTTAAACTGGCTCTGAATGTACTATCAAAGGAGGAGTTCTGAAAAGGTTTAGAACAATGATAGCAGGACATGGCATGAATTTCTTTATGCAAGTTCTGCTTTGTTTGCTGAAACCCACACTTATACTCAAACATGTACCATGATTTTGTATTCATACCTCATAGACTCATACTAAGGGGTCTGGATAGATTCTGGGCATCTAGACCTTGAATCTTTTCCTGGATATTAATTCCCAAGACATTCTGAATTTTCAATAATAACACCCAAAATGGCAGTATCAGAGAAAGGAGTGAGCTGAATTCAAGGTTGAAATAGAATTTCCCTTCTCCTAAATCTAATTATTAACCACCTTTCAGAAAATGGAGGATGACTGTTCCTATGGCAACAGAAGCCTTAAAGCAAGAAAGCATTCAGCGGCCTGACATTTTTAGCTGGCTCTGCCCTTATCCAGCTTGCTGCTGGAGAGTGCTAAGGGCCAGGACTGAATATATCCTACATGACAGGGACTTTCACTTCACAGCTCTCCTTTCCCCATAGTTCTTCAGAAAACATAGATCTGGGACTGGCTGTCTTGTTTGTCTTTCAGCCTCCCCAGACTATTTTCCCAACATCCCGGTGTGTGTATGTTTTTCTGTATCTATTCATATTCTATCTGTCTTACTCATCTCTCTGCAAATCTAGATTCCTTTTTTTCATAGTTGTCAATGAATCATTCAAGGTGTACTTTTAGCTCAGGATTGAATAATGCCTTAGAAATAAAAAAGATTCTATTATTAAATGTCTCTTGAGCAGGGCTTTTTTGGATTGTTTGTTAAGTGCAGGTCACATTCTTTTAGCCATCCTTTCTTTTCTTTGAAAAATGTTTCTCATGGGTGCACTCTTCTGAATCTGTTAGTTTTATCTTCTTTGGTACTAATAGCACTTCTAATTGTTGTTTTTTTACTTCTAAGTGAACAATCTGAGCGGCCTGCTTGCAAATTCCCCAGTTAAATGCCATGTTAAAGTACCTCTAGCCCTGCTAAATAAATTCAATCTTAAATTATACATGGGGTTGGACTCTATTTGCTTTATATGTTGAATGTCATAAGCAGACAATGATACGAATAATTGAATACTCAGCATACATGGACACAGTTTCCTTGTTGAATCAAACAGACTATATCAGAATTGATCTGATATGTTAGGGCTATGCCTAGCAGGCACTCGGGAAATACCCATAAGTGGTACAGGGCCATCATAAATGGTCGTCAGTGGCATTATATTTATCCAGAAATGTTAATTCTCCGACATCTACAGTTAATCATGAGTTATTCCTAAAATCATATTCACATTAAAGTTGATACATGCAAAATGAAATGCATGCAACATCTTTCTCTCCTTCCCTTTCTCCCTGCCCTCAACGACACATACATGCTCCAGAAGCACATCTGTCTGGTCAAGACAAAGATCTTGAATTCAGCTTTTCAGGTATCAGGTTTTTCTTGACCACAGAGGTAGGAAAGAGAGCCTGATGCCACGATTTTGAGTCCAGTTGAGGAAAACACCATGCCCCTTCACTCTAAACTCTCGTGGTTTGTGTCAAAGACAAGACTGAAATTTTGAAGTGAATTGGATGGAGTCTTAAAGAATGGAAATAAATCCATTTTCATGCCTGTATGCAACTGAGAAGTTGTGAATCAGTCTGAAGTATCATTTCAGAGCCAGCAGGAGATCCATCAGGACTTGACAGTGTTGTTGGTAGCAGTTACTGGAAACAGTATTGTTTCACGTTTACATCTGGAATGTTGAGACGCTTTGCTAACCTCTTTGTATTCCTTTTTCTGGGGTCACCATCCCTCACCTGAAATATTTCTTAGGGGCACATCTAGTTATTATCTGGTCTTGGCCAGCCGGCCCTGGAGGACTAGCCCAGTGCTCAAGGAACTCCGGGCCATGGAAACACTGGGATAAAGCATTGTTGATGGGATAACAGCCCCCAATTCTGAGAAACAAACCTCAATTTGTTAAGCTTGTCAGGCAAGCGAGCCCTGCCTTCAGGAACACAGTATCCCCAAGCAGTGCTTGAACAGAGCTTATGTATGTTACTAGGAAAGCACAGATGATTCTGATTAACAGAAGTGGTGACAAGAATACTGACCGACTCCTAGACCAAAGCAGGATTGCTTTAACACACTCAGCTCTCCATCTGTCTTAGGTTAAAGCTAGTTTATTTTGGCCTTGCAGTTCCTGATATGATTTCAAACAGCAAGGCTTCTCAAAGCTATATCCTTGATGCTCATGTGATTTAGAGAACAAGATTCTTAAGGTTATGTCCTCAATGCTTGCTAGCAGAGCTGTTTTATAGTTTTATTTAGTGGGGATTGTGCAGGGGAGGCAGAGGGAGCCAGCCGTGGGTGGTGGTAGAGAGCAAAGGGAAGCATGTTGAAAATAGGTCCTGGATCGTGGCCACATTAAAGTGCTTGTGCTGAGGAACAGAGGGGCAGATGCATGTGCTGCCTGAACACAGGGACTGTCGGTTGGACCTCTCCTACACCCCCCAGCTTAGCATGGCCCCCAGCACTTAGCAAGTGCTCTCTAAATAGTTGGTGAATGAATTCTGGTGGAGGAAGATGAAGAAAACAGTCTTATAGGAGAACAATTTCGGACAGTCAGGGGTTTAGGCGCTGTGGCTGTGGCTGGGAGCAGATGAGAACTCAGGTCCTCTGGTCCTCAGTAATTTCTGAGGAAAGTCTGGCCCCTGGCCTCAAGCACAGTCACACCAAGTGGTGACTGAGAGCAGGTCCAACTTTTTTCTCATGGTGGAGTTGGGGTGAGGAATGGAGAGAGAGGCAAAATCACAAGAGAGTTGTTAGAAAATGAGTGAAAATAACCCCTTCCTCTCTCCCTCTTTTTCTTTTTTTACCCTACCATACTTCAGACACAGTGTTAGACACTTCACAAGTGTGATCTATAGCTCTTATTATAATACCCTTACAGCAAGGGTAATAATCTTACTGTCAGTGAGGAGCCTGTGGGTGGCTTGGAGCGGTCACCTGACTCCCTCGGGCTTGCAGGGACAGCGAGGGCAGGCCAGGTGATGGCGGGCTGATCTGTCTGCCCAGAGCCTCTTCCCCTCCCTGTGCAGTGTGGCTGCCCCAGGCCTGCCCTCTGGTGCCCTGACTCTCTCTGAGATGAGCTGTCCTGGTACTCTCGCTGCTCCCCGAAACCCTCGAGGTACCCACTGCTTAAAGTAGGAAGCTGACCGGGAGATGGGACCCAGAGAGGTGCCTGCCGGGTTTCCCTCAGCCTGACAGTGGGCAAGGAGGACAAGGTTGGCCCTCCGATGTCCTGTGTTTCCAGAGCCCTGGCCACTTCTCCCACAGGGAGGGACACAGATCTGCGGAAACCTGAGGAACGAAACTCATCATATCCTCATTCTTCTCTTGTCTCCCAAAAAATTTAATAGAACTTGAAAACCTGATTTTAAAGTTGGCCTGAATGAGAACGACACTAAGGATCCATGAGGGATGTCTTGGCCTACCAGGTATAAAAGATTACCATAGAGCTAGAAAATTAAACAATAAGGAGCATCTTTCAGTGGCAGTTTGGTAATAGTTATCCCAAAATTGACAATAAGCAGGACTTTTATTTTGAAGAACTATTCCATGGAAATACTTAATGGGCAGGAAAATAGTGTGCTAGGCTGTTCAGCGTTATTTGTAATAGTTTAAAAGTAGAAATGTCCTGAATTTCCAACCATACAGTAGTGTTATATTACTTTAGCTTATTTTATTGCTTCTTAGTGTAGTATTAATTTGATAGTAGTATCCTAAGTTAATTAGGATGCGTCACACTATGGAATACCATGGAGCCACTTAAAGTAATTAGGCAGACCCGAATATGTTGACATAAAAAGATGTGAAATATACTGGGAATGAAGGAATGAAAAACACAAATCACAGAGCAATACTGTGTGCTTCGGTTATAAATGTATCGGAAAATATTTGGAAAGATACACACAAATGGATTCCAGGGGTTAACTCCACAATCAGAGAAAAAGTCAAGGAGGAGTCTTTCGTTTTTTACTTGATACACTTCTTTGTGATTCTGTACTTCTATAATGAGCATATTCATACGTTATTCATGTGTTTGAAAAACAGTTAATGGGGGAAAACAGAACCTGGTGATTTGGGAAGTAAGGGGGACAGATGAGTTCAAGATTATTTCAGGATTTCACCTACAGGTAAATTGGCCCAAAACTTCACGGACTAGAGAGAACCCATTGTTCTCACTGGTGCAGGCCACCCATTTGAAGGCAGAAGTTCCCTCAGTCTGGCGTGAGTGAAGTTTTTGTGGTCAAAGTGACCATAGTGCCCTAAAGTGTTTTGGGAGCTATTAAGAAATACTGTTTTATTGTGATCAGATTGAATATGATCTTAGTGGCTATTTCTATTTTCAAAGAAGTATTAGTACACTGAGGAAAGGAAAGGAAAAAGGGTTGAGACTGCATTAAGCTCCAGCAGAAATAAGCAAGGCAGTATCTACTGGGAAAGTATCAGGAGGCCATGCTGGCCTCTGAGATGGGTGAGAAGAAAGCTGCCTTTCAGAGCTGCAGTGAAACAATTCTCTTTTCAAGCAGAAAATGGGCCTGATGACTTATGACCTAATGGCTTGTTGTAACATGCTAAAGCATTATAGAAGTATGCAGCCTAGAAAGGAATCTTTCCTTTTCATCCCTGCTTCTAATTCTTCTCCCCTTCCTATTAATCACTACTCTTACAATTTGATGTAAATGCCTCTAGACAGTCTCCTGAGTATGCAGGCTCACACATTTGACATATACACATGGGGAAGCACATATATGCACAATGACACAGATGCAGAATTAAAATGTATGTATAAGTGGGACTTCACTATCATATTGTCATTGATAGGAGGTTGCAACATGCTGCCTGGTTCCCCTCTCTCGTGGAGCCTTGTCTCCATTTCTTAATAGGACTCCCTGTGGCTTCTCAGGAGAGAAGGACTTACATATGTCTTTTTGTTGTTTTTTGGGGGGGAGGTAATTAGGTTTATTTATTTGTTTGTTTGTTTGCTTATTCTTTAATGGAGGTACTGGGGATTAAAGCCTGAACCTTGTGTATGCTAAGCAGGCATTCTATCACTGAGCTATACCGCCCCCTCCTCCTAAGTCTTTAATATTTTCACCAAAACACTTGGGAGAGTTGTGTGGGGCATTGGAAATGTCACTGAAGGGAGAGATGCTGATGTAGATTTAGCTGGAATGAAGTGCAGAGTTTTCGGTTAAGGTAGTTTGTAGAATAGTGAGTTTAAGAGTTTGGGTTCCAAAAACTTAAGTTTGAGTATGGGTTTCACACTAATTAACTGTATGACCTTGGGAAAATTACTTAACCATTTAAAACCTTGGCTACCTCATTTGTAAAATGAAAATTTAACAGTGCCTACCTTGTAAGATGGTTTGGAGGACTTGACTTGCCTGCAGAAATGCTTATCACGTTGCACGCATGTGACTGCTCAGTCCAGTCAGACTTTATCATATTCCCGTTTCAGGGTCACTTTTGATTACTGGTACTTCTAGTCTATCTGAAAACTGCTTTTCCAAAGACTTGACTTGCTTGCCTTTATTTTTGATTCAGGACTTATGCACATTTTCTCTTTTGAATCTATCGTCTCTGCTTCAACATGCCAAGCCTCCTACTTGGCATTTTGGAAATGAACCAAGAACAAACCCAAGTGTTTGACGCACAGCTTCTTGGCCTTTCCTTAAATTGAGTTATGACTGATCATTTGTTGCCTTTAAAAAAAAAACAACCTTCTCTTTGTGGCTTTAATGGCATAACTTTCTGAATTGACAATTGATTTTGATGTCCAGGAATTGAGTTCCCTTGTGTTTGGACCTGTGAAGATTTGACTCCTTTTGTGCCTGTTGTCACTAGCTGACTCATGACTCGATCAGCCCATGGAGGGTTGTTATGTATTAATTTGGTACTAACTTGTATTATGCTTTAGTTGTACATCTGTTTCATTAATTTATCTGTTTATTCAATAAGTGCTTAATTCCTGTGTACCAGGAATTGTACTATGTTCCAGATGGTGGCAGTTACAGTAGAGATGGTCCCTCCTTCCATGAAGCATGGGGCCCAGCAGGAATTATCCATGTTAAGTGATGAATCACTAATGCAGCAGTGCCCTGTGGGGGCTGCAAAGGGCTCTGGGGGCTCCTAAACTAGCCTGTGAGAGGGGCTTGGGATGGCCTTCCCTGAAGGAAATGAGACCAATGTAAGATCCGATCAAGTGAGTCAAGTGAGGAATGGGTGATTCTTCCAGGAGAAACAACAGCATATTCAAAGACCTGGACATGGGAAAAATCTTGGAGCATTTGAAGAACTGAAATAAAATGAATAATTGGAGTGGAGAGAGTGAGGGTGTTGAGTGCTGAGGTGGGATTGAAGCCATATGAAAGATTCATTGTTTTCAGGAGTTTCTTTGACGGGTTTCTGATGAGAAGTGGTTACATAGTCTAGACTGTTGCTAAGCTCAGTGATGATGACAGTATGTTTGGACCTCACTGAACACAGCAATTCTTTATTGCTCTTTGGTGATTAATGAAATCTTGTCTCTGGCCAAGTAAACAGATTCTTAACATGATATATTTGAATTGAAGTCAAGACGACAAAAGTACAAGTGCTAGTGAATAGCTCAAGTTAATATGCAGATAGAAAGAACTTGAAACTAGAGAATCTCTCCTTTATTTGAAGTCTTTCTCTGCCTTCCTTTATTAGTTTTCCTTTCTTTTCTATTTTTTGACTTTTTAAACTTGGTCTAAATGTTGTCAAACAGAGCGAACAAAACGATAGATACTGTTCCAAAGCTATGAAACCCATGGCGACCTCAATGCTTCAGTGGTTAAACTTTTCCTTTCAGTATCTGCACTTATTTATACCTATATTCTATATCTTCAGCAAGGGGTATTGAAAAGTCATGATTTCCAAGGCCCAATTTTCAAGGCATAAGGGAATGGGATACTGTGTAAAAAGGAATTCTAGTCTTATATCTTATGCAGAATTTAAAAATATATTTTTATTATCTAACCCCTCGAAATTCTTAGAATAAAATGGTGTAGAAAAATCAATAAATGTAAAATACATTTATAAAAACATAACACTATATAGAATATCTGATATGAAGTTTTAATCTAAATTGATCTCTGTGTCATCCATAAAGAGTTTCACGTCTGGTTTTTGGGGGTTTTTGGGTCTTAATTTAAAAAGCAGAACAGTCTTTTTTCCTTAGCAAGAATACAACTAGTTGCCAGATGCCTAGTCCCATTCTTCTGAGGGGATCAAAATTCTCTTTCCAGTCCAGATTTTTCAGTGAATTCTCCAGTATGTGGGTAGCCCTCACTCTAGATATTTCAGAATGGTGAAATCACAGTCATGCATCTTTAGGGGCACTGAGAAAGCCCACATGAGCTCCAGGAAGCACTCTCTTGGCCCCTCACCTGGAAAGAATTAAGCTCCCATCCCATGGAAATAGAAACAGCCCTGATTTAGAAGCCGCATGTTCCACAGGAGCCATACCTCTTATAACAACGTCCATCACGTGTTCGTTCACAGTTCCACCCAGTCCAGATGCAGTTTACCAACCAGGAGTCATTTTTATCTACTGTGTCCTGGCCACAAAGTAGACCCCATTTTTATCAGGTTAACCAGGGAACAGAGAAAGACGATTAACTGAAGTTCATATTCCCAGGTAGAAAGAAAAATGTTTTGTTAACAGTGATTAGTGAGTCATGTGGGGAGGTTTTGGAGTTTACTGATCCAGCCCAGCTATGATAAATAAATGTTGATGTAGGGGTTTATCACTATAAGAGAGATTACCCTTTCTTGCTTTCGCTTTCTCCCTGGAACTTTCATCTTCCCCTTGTCACCAGGCTGACCTGATTAACTTAACACATTAGCTTGGATGTTACTTCTTCCATGTGGGGAGTGTAGAAGTGGGCATGCTGAGCCCTGGAGTCCTGCCCAGTACTGCCTCTAACAACCTGTGTGACTGCAGGCATGTCCTCCAAGCTCTCAGCTCCTCACCTGGGCCATGATGGACCCATAAGGGCTCTGGCTCTGGCCAAGCACCCACCTTCAGAAGCTTTGGTTTGGGGGCAGAATCTGTGGCTGGTTGTACCACTGCTACATCCCACGATTTAAAGGGCTTATGCGAAGAGTGTCTGTTCCCTCCCATGTTTCCCACGTGGAGTTCTCAGCTCTTTGCCAAATTTCTCCCAGCTCCTTGGTATGGAGGCTGCCGCAGCCTGGTCCCAGATGGGCTGTGCTTTAGAGTATGGCTTTTGAGGTGCCTTCTCCAACTCAAGCCTGTGATGTGTTTTTGCTCAGGTGGTCAGCACCTGTGGAGATGTGGCTGGCAGACCCCCAGCCCAGACTATGGGTAGAAGACAATGGGAGTCCCTCACAGGGCTGCCCCGGAGTATGGAAGGACCATGCTGTCAGTGTCTGGGGTCTCAGATGTGGTCCTTAATGCATGATTTGGTACCAAAAGTAGGCTTTTGGTGTTTGAGAGTCACACAACTTTCAAGTGTAACATCAGAGGATGTACCTTTCACCTACATGATTACCCTTTCCACTGAATTGTTACTTAGTGAAGGTTAATGCTTACGAGGTTGGATAATTTAGTTTAGAGGGAGGATGTTAATATACTTGCTTCTCTACCAGAGAGGACTAAGATAGCAAAATGAGTTTCTATGGAAATTAGTTGGTCAGATGACTGTGTTAAGCCCAACAGAAGTCATCTGGTTTTTCCGTCACAGCTGGCCATTCGCAAGGAAGCCACTTGCTCTCCTCAGATCATTTCTCTCTCTAATCATTTATGTCCATCATATTGTAGAGAAAGAGTCAAAAAACCATCAGTTAGGGCTTAGTCACCACTTACAATTAGGTTCAGTTAAAGTAGTAGTAAAATAAAAATAACAATAGCTTAAATAAGACAGGAGTTTGCTCTTTCATCTCACTCTCATATTTCTTTCTCATATGTATGTCAGGATATAGGCTGTCCAGGGTAGTATGGATGCTTTATGACACAAAGACTGTAGGCACCTGGGCTGCTTCTGTATTGTGGCTCTGCCATGCAGGACCTCCATGTCCAAGTTTACCTCATGGTCCAAGATGGCTGCCTCCACTCCTGCCATCATGTCCATAATCTAGCTAGTAGTGCAAAGAAAGGTGTAAAAGACTGCATGGTACCTCTCACAGGTTCTTCCTGGAGCTGCATATGCCTTTTTTTCTTAAATGCCATTGGACAAAATTCAATGGATTGGTCCACCTAGCTATAGGGGAGTCTGGGAAATATCTTTTTTCCTAGGTGGCCATATGCCTAGCCAGAATTTGAGAGTTCTATTACTCAATGATGAAAAAGAGTGACTATAGTAGGGGACAACTGGCAGTTTCTATCAATAACTAGATTGGGACTCTTTACAATGGTGTGTGAACTTGGACATAGAACTACAATCCTTTGAGCCTCAGTTTTCTTATGGAAAATTACCATAATGATATTTGCCTCACTGAGTTTTTGCAAGGATAATGCAAAGTTAAATAAAGTAATGTTTCTGAAAATGCTCTGTCAGTTAGAACACAACATGAAAGACATTACTAGACACTAATTTGTTTCTAACATTTAAAAAATCAATTTCTCATATGAAAATGGACAAAGGGAGGAGCATGGCAAGTACATCTTGAATCAAACAGAAATGACTTTGGAGACAAAGGCTGATCTAGGGGCAGATGTGGAGTTTCATCTTATGAAATCAGGTAGAAAAATCTCAAAGGCAAATGTTCAAATGTGAATTTTCCAATTGCAATTGAAAGGATGATGTACTCCACTCGAAGGGATTTTTCTTTGGTATTTCAGCATCATTAGCCTTAGCTCAAATCTGTAACAGGAGAGGCACTCATAACTAACAAGGAGTAATGAAATCTTCAAAGAGTTTTTACAACAGAAAGGCTTTATTTGAATTAGAGGAAAGGGTCTTAAAAAAAAAAACAGCTCAAATCCATTTGCCTATTTTACCTAATAAGGAAATACTTTATAGCACATGATGCAGTGCTCTGGGAAAAGAATCAGCTTTTTTTTTTCCTTTTTATTTTAATGGGATCTGATGTAATAGGAATGGACTGCAGTTAATATTGCATATGATTATTTATTAGAGTTGTAAAAACCTCCTAATGCCTAGGCCCCTGGGCATATGGACAAAGCTGAAATACTAGGTAGTAAATACAAGCAGACTCAGCAAACACGGTTGCAAGGTCTTTCTATTAATGGACTCAGTGGAAACGTTGGCTCTCTTAGGGCCAGAGGTAGACAAACTCTCTGGGGAGAAAAGTGACCAGGTTAGAAAGCGATGGCCTCTTCTTTGGGCTGTACTGTTGTTGGGAACCACACTTTGCTGGAGGGAAGAGGCCTCCACAGTTCTCTGTGCCAATTGTGTTTGGGCCTCTGCCATACTGGTCACTGAGACCACAGTGAAGCTCACAGAAGGGCTGACTCTGTGACCCATGGACCCAGGAAATCACTTGAAGTACAGTTTTCTCCTTTACACAGAAGGAACTGGAGGTGCTGAGAGTAAACTATCCTCTGATTTTCTTATATGGAAATATCCACAATGACAAAGAGGTGCTTAAAATAAACCTTGACTCAGGCATATATATAAATTTTTTTAAATTGAAGTACAGTCTGTTACAAAGTGTCAAATTTCTGGTGTACAGGATGTCCCAGTCATGCATATACATACATATATTCCTTTTCATATTCCTTTTCATTAAAGGTATTACAAAATATTAAATATAGTTCTCTGTGCTATATAGAAGAAACTTGGCTTTTTAAAAATCTATTTTTATATACAGTGGCTAACATTTGCAAATCTCAAACTCCCAAATTTATCCCTTCCTACCCTCTTTCCCCGGTAATCGTAAGATTGTTTACTATGTCTGTGAGTTGAATCAGGCATATTTGGGTATAAATCCAGATTCTGCCAATTAATACCTACATGTTATGAAATAAATTACCTGTATTTCTGAATTCTGCCCTTGAGGATAATATGAAAACAAAAAATAGTAGACACTCAATAAATGCATCTGAGAGCTAGCTAAGGGATATCATAAGGAAGAAAATCAAATACAGATGACTTATAGTCCTTTCTCTGTCCAGTGAAGCAATTGAGGCCTTAAACTAAGTATGGTGATGTTCTTAAAATTTGTGTTTTGAATGCACCATATCTACTATTTTCCAAAACTTTCTAACTCAGTGGAAGAGGTAGGTTTATAAACCAAAGCATTATTTATGGGAAAAAAATCTTTCTGGCCCCTAATTACTTTCCTTAATCTACTTCACCTTTAATTTTGGATATTTAATGGAATCCCAGTAAGAAATGGACTTGGTAGATTGTCTAGAAATGTTTTGGTTTTAGATAGAATTGCAAGCAAACCATGTGAAAGAGTGAGGAATCCAACCTTATATTTGACTTCCCAGTGAGGTGCTTGGACACCATCATGTATCTGGATAATTCATTCCACCATGTGGTGGCTGTGTCATGCCACTGGGAATTATTCTTCAACTCCTTATGGTGTAATTTAGATCCATTTAAAAAATGTTCTCCTTGACATATATTCATTGAAAACCTACTATGTTCTTGACACTGCCAAAATGCTGGGATATATATTTGATCCTTAATGGAACCAAAATACCACTGGTATTCCATTTTAAATAAGGCCCTTCTTTAAAAAAATTTTTTTTAATTGAAGTACAGTCAATTACAGTGTGTCAGTTTCTGGTGTACAGCACAGTGTCCCAGTCGTGCATATACATACATATATTCATTTTCATATAAAATAAGGCCCTGCTTATAGTTGAAGAAAATTATTTCTTTTAAATTTTAACTACTCACCAATTTAAATTTTTTGAATCAATTATTTCAGTCTTCACATCTAGGCATTTACTCATACCCTGAACCTTATCTAATTTCTCCATCTTTCTCCCTCTCTCTCTCTCTATTTATTTATTTATTTTTTTGGAGGAACAAAAACTGCCAATTCTTTGAACTTAAAAAAACAAAAAAAGATTGATTTTTCTAACTTTGGTCCCCAATGCCCCCATAAAGAGACCAGGTATTTTCTACGGAAATGTCTTTTATAACACTAAAATTTAAATGGAAAAAAAGCTGAATTAAGGAGCTATAATTCAGTCAGGAAATTCAAATAAACTCATAAAATACAATAGCTTGACTGAATCAGTCTCTTGGTAGTCAAATCTCTACCCACATAAAATATGAAATGAAAAATCCTTTTGTGAAACAGTTTGAAACAAAAGTTCAAAAATTTTAAAGTCCCATGATCAATGGGAAGAATCCTGATTTGTTTTACTTTCTCCTTCACTGATATCATTGAAAGTAAGTCTTTGAGAGACGTGCTTATAAAAATGTTTCATCTAAAAGTGTTCACATCATTAGTCTGAAGAGTAGAGAGAAAAGCAGACCATCAACTTACCTCCATGTGAATAATTTTTTCTCTGGAAATTTCAGGCAATAGACTTCAGTGCAGTTTTGATGCAATTTTATCATGATACACAAGGCTTAAAATTTATGCTTCAAATTTCTGAGACCATTAAGAACACAGTTTCGTTGGTCTCAATGATACAATAAAAGAATTACAAAAGATACATTTGTAGAGACCTCTGTAGTCTATAAAGCATCTTCAGTTCCCAACACCCTGTATAATAGGTCAGGGAGATCCAATGAAAAAATGGAAGCTGAGAGGCTGAGGAGCTTCTCTTGGGTCACCCAAAGGGAATGGCCCTGCCGTTGCCCTAGTTAGGCTTCCTGTGCCCCAAATTCATATTGTTAGCTTATTGTACTCAAGTCTCTGAAAGCCCCATTTCAATAGATCCTTGGGGACATTTGAGTCATTTCCTATAAAGATCAACCTTTACCTTTGGAATTGCTCTGGCCAACTTTTGCTTCATATGCGTGTGTTGTTTATCAGTGTCTTGTGTTGCTGCTGCTCATTTCCCTGAGAAAATCCAGGCATCTTCCAGCCCCTCAAGTCTGATCAGCTCCAATAGCAGGGAAGCAGGACTGGACAACCACAGGGGTTATTTGGCACGTGCCCAGAGGCTGTAGGGTAACCTGTTCCTTTCCGGCATTCCTGCAGCAAGAATGGGCCTCAGTTACCTGCCCCCTCGAGTGTGCTGGGTACTTGACTGGTTTTCCCTTCTCCTTAAAATCATACTCACGTGCCCCTGCCGCTGACCTCTTGGCTGTCATCCCTTTTGTGGCAGACTTGTCAAAAGAGGAGTGCACACCTGCAGATTCTAATTCCTCTGCTGTTATCTTCAACCTGTCGACCCGACCTTAGCTCTGCCCTTCCCTCTAACTTATTCTATCCCCAGGTCACCTCCGATGTGAGGATCTTTCTATGTTTCCTCAGGTTTCTTTCTCCTTAACTTCAGCTTGGCTGCACTCCTCTTTCTGAGACTCTCTCTCTTAAATCTGCTCTGGTTCTCTTTCTAGCTCTCCAGACACCATTTTCTTTCCTCCCCTCCTCTCCTCTTGCAAATCTTCCTCACTTCTTCCTTCTTTCTTTCCCCCATCCAGCATCATTTTCTTCTTCTATTCCAAACAATGGGTTTAACCCATAGTGCTTTAAGCTTTATTCACTTTTCCCTCTCAGCATACAGTTGCTTTTATGATTCCATCTCTGATTACAATTTTGAATGACTCCCAAATCCAGGGCTCAAACTCTGTGTTCTTTCCTTGGCTTCCACCTCTGCTCTCCAGATGGTGATGGCACAGCTCTACCTGTGCATCCAGCCACCACCCCAAACTTATGTCTAAACATAGACTCTTCCTGATCCCTCCCAGACATCTTTATTTCTGTTGGCAGTGTTATTCCTCCAATCTCCCAAGATCAATGTTTTGTATAATTTGGGGCTACTCAATTTTTCCCCCACAAATGCAACATCAAAACCCTTTCTTCCTAACATCTTTCAAACCCCAACCCCACTCTTCAGTTTCCAATGCCATTGTCCTGGTTCAGACTGCCTGTATGGCAGTGAGTAATTAGTCTTTCGTTCCTACAGACTGCTATCCTGCATGTTGCTGCCCCTGACTAGTTCTCTTTATTTCATTTGATGTGATTTATCTGTATACTTTGAGCCTCCACTTCCCTACCATACATTGTTCTGTGTACTTCTTCATCCAATTAAAAAAGTGAGTTATAATATAGCTCATGTAGAAACCGTTTTTTTTCTCTCGAGAAAGTCATAGACTCCTGTAAATTTTCACAGGGTCTTAGCTTCCTGATGCCCTCCCCTCTTTGGGGTGAACACAGGTGGGAAGGAAAACGAAGTCATCTGGTAGTCTTCTCTTCCTTTGTTGTGGTTTCTCTGGGCCAATTCCCTGGTTGGAAGAACTGGCTCACACAGCAAGGTTGCTGTGCTGTCTCCGGGCTGTGGTTGTTCTGGTTAGGCTTGAATGTATGTGCTGCTCAGCCTCCCAGACATGGTTTGCAAAATTCTTTATTGTTTTTCCCTTCTGGGGAGCGATAAGGTATAACATTTCTTATTGATTTTGGAACTGTTTCTACCATGCAAACACACTTATCTGAAAAACCGTGTACTAATCACAGAAAAATGTGGTCACGTGGGTCCCGGAGTGCAAGAATTTCCATGGCTATAGGTCTGCGGAGAGTTTTCTTCTTACTATTCAGGGTTCTGTTAAAAATAGTTGTCTCAATAGAAAGTGAACAATGCAGAAGCAGGATATTGGAACTCTTTCTGCATGAATTCTCGTGGTAGCTTGACATTAGAAAAACTTTGCCTGCTATATCTCCCTGTTGGTGAATCAAGCCTCGATTTCTTTAGTTGCTGAGTGTTGAAACTTAATGGAACTTCTAGCCCAATATTCTTAAGAGGAATCTGAATACCAGAGAGTGGACATTTCTGGCTGTAGGGCACAAAGATTGTTGGTGACATCCCTGACAGACCCTCTCTGTCCACCCCCCTCCCCAACCCCCCGCCACTGCCTTCCCCATGTCATCCTGCCCTTGGTTCTAGTGTTTTCCTCCTACTTGAATGAAGAAGTTTGTGTGAAATCCAGTGGGCCTACCCTCAAACCTGTGGGGCCCAGGAGGAGAGTACAGTGGAAGCCCATATGTCTAAATAGTGAACGTTATAAGTCATGCTGCCAGATATTAAATAAAATATGTCCTATCTTTCTACTGTGGCAGACACATCTTAGTAATGAACTAGAAGGCCAGGTTTAAATTTTGACTTGTTGAAGTCTTAAAAACCTGGTTCCTAGACATCACCCATCCTTTTCCCTCCCCAGCATCAATTCCAGCCAGCACTCAGAGGGGCCTGATGTGCCCACATCCAAGTTCTCTGTCCACTCTGCCCCGCCATTAGCGGCCCCTGGGACTTTGTGGTACTCACCAACTATAGCCCATTCTCAGTAGAACAGACCTAGGAGGAGGCCCTCACAGGCCCATCGACCAGGCTTGGGGATGTTTGGGCAAGAAATTCCAGGATTCTCAGCACCCAGAGAGGGTCTAGAAGGGGGATGTCATCCTCCAACCCCGGCAATACAGACTCCTTTCCCCATGGAAACTGGTCATAGCCGCAGCTGAGTGTCCAAGGCAGGACTCCCTTACTCCAGGAGCAGCACTGAAATACATCAGAGATCTTGGAAACACCATTTGGAGGCTCTTTGCACTCTTGACTTCATGTCATCTGTCCAGGATGGCTCCCACCTGGTATAGAGAACACACAAACCCCACAGATGAGCCTTCAATGTGGCTGGAAAAATTCCAGGCAGTCTTCTTTCCCTATATTTTTGGCCTTAAATGCCCCCATCCTGTATTTCCTTGTATTAAGTTTTGTTCTTCAGCATCACAGCTAGGAGTCTGTGTAACTCCTGGTACAAATTCAACTTTTGAAAATCTCTGTTACGATTCGGTGCCAGTTCTAGGGGATGCTGTGCAGTAGAAAGATGGAGGGCCCAAGGCTTCCCTTCAGTTTTCTTCTGCTCCCCAGAAGTTCTCCCCCAGCCCCAATTCGACTGTCAGATGCTGCTCCTCTCATGCCTCTTGTCTCCTTCACCCTACCCCCTCCTCAGGCTCTGTACTTTGAAAATAGCACTCCCTTCTCAGCCTTTTTTTTTTTGCCTCTTTTTCAGTCATCAAAACTCTCTTTCCTTCAGAAAAGCTGCACCAAGTGTATGAGAAACTTTCAGCTAGATTAAGGCAAGAGAAAACCTGGGCAGGTGAAGAAGTTCATTTTTAAGCCACCAGGCTGTCTTTGTCCACATTTGTGTTGTCCGAATTCTCTCTTGTCAAAGTCAGCTCTCAGGAAGGAATCCTAAGAGGTCCTACAGGGTATCTCTAAAGGGGGATAAAAGACCTGAATTCTCCCAAAGGACAGGTAGCGGGGGTGGGGGGATGGGGGGTTGTGGGGGGTGGTATCCTCAGGCATTTGAAAAGGCTTTTGTGTCTTTTGAGGTGTTGGATGCCTGCAAAGCAGCCTCTCTATCTGCAGCATGGAGGGTCCCACCAAGCCAGGTCCCACCTTCAGGTGTGAGTCTACATGTCCTGAGGGACACTTTGTAGGAAGAGACTGTAATGGCAACAGTTTATGCCCAGTTTGTGCATATCAGGATTGTCTTCTACTTGTGCAGGAAAGCAAAATGCATGGAAGTTTCTACTAAGACTGAGTGCACAGTGTTGAAGGGCCTCTTTCCAGCTGTTCGGACACTGCTTCTTCATTTCTGCATTGCACCTCCTCACTCTTCCAACACCCCAACTTCTGGAAGGGACCCAGCATGCACATGTAGCCACAGGGCTCCAGTGCGGTGCTTCTGTGTACTCTGTCATTCCTCCTTTCAGAACTGATCAAAAGGATGGAAAACATAAAGATCATCTTTTCTTTCTAATATAAACCATCTGTGGCTGCAGTAAAGGGGGCTGGACCTTGAGGCCTATGTATTAATCACATTGATAGTTTGCTTTTGGCACGAATGACCTTTTCTGTCTATTCTGACTGGTGAGAGAGGCCAGGAAGTGCTTCTAAAGTGTGAATACATCAGTAACTGGGACACACGTGTGTGTGTGTTCACGTGTGTTTCTCCGCCACCAGTTGAAATGGTCTGTAGCTCTGGTTCTGCAGTTCTGACAAAGTAATTGAAGTTACTCCTTCACATTCTCCTGGGAAGAAACAGATAATTTGAAATATTAATGCAACAGAAGTCTTGAAGATGTGTATGGTGCTTGAACTTTGGCAAAACATTTTTCCTGGGAGGAATCTTTGAAGGCTGAAGGGTTGTGGATAGAGTTCAAGTTTTGAAGTTAGATCTAGTTTAAATATTTCCCCATGTGAGGAGCTGGGTTGCTTATTCTCTCTGATCCCATTACTTGTCTGTAAATGTAATGATAGTTTTCAAATCTTTTTGGGTTATTATGAGGATTAAATGAGAAAATTTATGTGGTGTTTCTGACAGGAATGCTAAATAAAATTTAGAGCCCTTTTATGGCCAGAGACTGCTTGTTGCCTAACCAATTTCCATATCCCCTTTTCATTTAGAATCAGAACTTTGATTTCCTTCAAATGGCTGTGTGCTCAGTATTGATGCCATATTTCCCAGCTTCCTTTGCTGCTAGATGTGGTCATGTGACTAAGTTCTAACTAATGTAGTGTAAGAAGTTGCTGGGTAGAATTCTGGGAAAATGGCTTAAAAGGGAGACAATCAACTAAGCAGTCTTTTAAAAATCTTTAAATCCCTACTGCCCCTGGAAATTGGTCATGATGTCTGGAGTTGCAGCAACCATCTTGGATCATTAGGCAACCTTGAGGGTAGTGCAAAGGATTGTAGAGAAATATAGGTATCTGGATCCCTAATGATCATAGCTATTGTACCAGCCTAGGATTGCCTACCTCTACCTTTTTTTTAATGTGTGAGCTAAATAAATTTTTATCTTGTTGAAGCATCTGTTCTCCTTGGCCTCTCTTATTAAGTAATGGAGTGTAATTCCTAAAACACCTTTCTGTCATACCCATATTCTCTTATTTAATTCTCACATTTATCCTGGAGTTAATATAGTTTTTCCTATTTTACAGATAAGGAACTTAAGTGGAGGGAATTAAGTATTTTTCCCTGTGTCACATGGCTATTCTGTTCCACTCTTGACTTCTACTCTATTTATTGCACTTTCTACTATGAAGGGTGATCTTGGGTTTTCCCCAGATGCTTCTTTTCCAGGTTTTATGGGAAGTATGACATAATGGCTAAGAGTGCAAACTCAGGGGGCAGATTGTCCAACAGCAGGCAGACAAATTCATTTTCTGGATACAAAGCCTCTGCTAGGATCACAGTCGATACTTGAATGAGTTACTTTATTTCTATCAGTGTTACAGGCTGTGGGCGTCCTTCCTGAGAGCACAGGGGGTGCACAAATGGAGGCTCTGTTGATTGGTACCACGGAACGCCTTGGGGGCCAGGGATCCCTGGTAGTGGGAAGGGAGGTCTGTGATGCAGGAAATGGGAAGTGGGACTCTGGGTGGAGAATACCAGAGCATGGGATACTAGAAGCTAAGTATAGAGCAGAGGCTTGAAAAATTACATTGATACCTTGGGGAAGAAAAAGATAATGTTCTAGACTAGAGGTAGCAGATGGTGGGGAGGAAGAGATGAGAGGATTAGAGGGAAGGAAATAAAATCAAGAAACTGTAAGTCAACTATACTTCAATATAAATAAAGAAATAAAAATGACAACATAAAAAGAAAAGGAAAAAAAAGGGCAGGAAAATTCTCCAGCCTAAATTATGGAGATGTTAAATCCTTGTGGTTTCAAATTATACCAACCTGACATGTAAAGGGGGAAGAATAAATGGAACAATAGTTTCTTATGGGAACATTATGAAAAAAGAGAAATATATACATATATGTATATATTTTGCATCTTGACAGTGGAGACCATGATGAAGCTTCAGAGCAAGTATGCTGGAAGCTCAGCCGTGACACAGCAGAGCAGAGAAGGTAGTCAGAGGATGATCCACTGCTCAGCTGGTTCCTCTGTGAGTCCAGGGGGAGGACTCCGCCAAGCCATCCCACACAGCCCTGCCCAAGGTCCGCCCTCTCCCGAGACATCAAAACTCGGTAAGATTTCTAGACATCTGTTACTCCATTCTGTTGACTATTTTTGAGCCCTCTGTCAGTTTCCTTATAGCATTTGCTATAAAACCCTTACATTAAAACAGGTCTCTGCACTTGTCCTCATGGTCAGTCGGGGGAAAGGTGGCGAAGAGCCTGGGTCAGCAGGCTGAGGGGGTATGGAGAGTGCCAGTGAGGGAGCAGGCTTAGTCCTGGGGTTTCCCTAAAGGGCAGCAGGCCCAGCGGAGGCACGATCCTGGGGCATGAGAGGGGAAAGGCTGGTGAGGGGCTCCCCACCCCACCCCACTTTGTTTGCGGAGCAACCTGGGTTATTCCTTGTTTCTCTTCCATCTTGGTTTTACGTTCCACTGAAGGTCCGTGTCTGCTGTAAAGGGGACATTTCTCTGTTTTCAGTGGACTGGGTGTGGCCATTCAGTGGGCTGGAATAAATTTAGTATACTTAGCCACTACGCATTGAACCCCTTGTTTTTGTTTTTAAAAAGTTGGGTGCTTTTCTTTTCCCCGCCCCCAGCTCCCCAGTCACACGGCAGTATGGTGTGTCTTACACAGCTGCTCTTACTCTCCCAGGGGGAACACGGAGGGATGAGTCACCCCTATGGGACGGGGGCGGGGGATGGAGCTGCCCAGAAGGGTTTTTTTTACCAGCTCCTAGGAGCTGCCCCAGGTCCTGTTGGTGGACATGGCCCAAAGCAGGTAGGGAATCACTGTCCACAGGAACCAGCAAAGGAGGACTTTGGAAACTACAAGGAAGGAGGCATCAGTTGCCAAGAAAATTCAGATCCCCAGGTGCTAGACGTTGCCCTTTTCTTCCCTCAAGATCTCGTGAGAGTTATAGTTTGCCACAGTTCAAAGCTGGGTTAGAAATGCTGTAGGACGACCCTTTTTGTTTACCCCATCTAAGTGGCTCCTGGATTGGTTGGAAAAGAACTCTCCAAGTTGAGCTGTAAATATTGAAGGATGTCTTTGTTAGTCACGTAAATAACTTTGCAGTGTAGGGTGTGTACGTGCATAGAAAACTTGTCCAAAAGATATTTCAACCCCTATAATATTGCCAGGGAATCTCTTAGATAACCATGCAGGCATTTGGGAGAGATGCTCTGGAGATGTAGTGTCCTCAGGGCCCAGAACATCTCAGTGGCAGCCTCTTCCATGATAGGGCTGGGGAAGGACTTGAACTGAATCCCCAGATGAAGCCTCTGCTCCCCCACATCTCTCAGTTCTGAGGCAGCCACAGTGAGTCACTATATAGGAGCCACTGCTTAGTATTTGTTCTACTTCCTTTCAGTCGGGAAGCTTTTGGTTGATTTAAGTTATCAATTGTTGTGTGATAACCCCCCTAAAAAGAGTGGCTTAAAAGAGCAATCACTGTTGAGTTTGCTCATGAACTTGCAGCTTGGCGGGGGCTTGGCAGGGACTGCTTATCTTGCTGCACACGGTGTCCTTTGGGGCATTTGAAAGCTGGAGGTGACCTGCTGGCTGGGGGTTGGAACCACCTGCCAGCTCGCCCACATGTCTGGCATTTGCCACTGCCTGTGGTTAGGCTGTTAAATTGGAGCCATCAGCCAGAACACCGACACGTGGCCTCTCCACATGTCTGCCTGCCTTTCTCACCACGTGGTGGCTGGGTTCCAAGAGTGAGTGTCTCAGTGAATCAGGCAGAAGACACGTGGCATTTTTATGACCTGGCTTTGGATGTCAGTTACCCCATCCTCTTTTGACCGAGGTAATCCTTATTTAATTCCTGGAAACCTTTTTCTTTAACATTCTTTTAATAATATTCCTTCTAACTTACTTGTTGGTCTCTTCTGAAAGAGCACTAATCATTCATATATTGGGGTGCTTTTGTCATCCATACAAATTCTTTCCCCTTTCAGTATTTTTCCTCTCTTTTTCATTACACTCTGCTTCTGGGTGAAGTTCTTGTGTTTATCTTATCTTTTACATATGATTTAATTTTCTGCATTCTCAATTCTGCTCTTTTAAAGATTGCTTTAAATTCTGCCATAGCATTTTTATTAAATCCTTTTCTTAATTCTGCAGGCTTCTTTTAAACTTATTTTTATGTCTAATCCTTTCATCTTTGGTTTCTTAAAATCAAGGTTTTGTATTAATTTTGTTAACAAAGAAAGTAACAGCTGTCTAATTTTTTAAAATAGTAAATCATTCTCCCAAATTGCTTTTGTCTGCCTCTTTTGTGCCATGTCTGCCTCTTTCTTTCATGCTGCAGAATGTTTTCACGGTCCCTGTATTTTTTGGTTTTGTTTTCTGTTTACTCATCCTTGAATGAAAAGAGAATCATTCCAGCATAGTACTGACTCTAAAAAGGATGGCCATGTTTGGGTCCTGTCACATCCTCCTGATGCAGTTAGAGTTATCTTTCCATATGTTCAGCTCCAGGGCTGGTGATTTTAGATGATGTTTATACGAATCTGGTGGACTGGGGAGACGCTGGGAGGGACCTGGCATCCTGAAGCACCACAATGAGGAAAATTCATCTTTGTGATTTTTATTTTCTGTGCTGCAGAAATTGCTACACCCATTGCCAGCTTTCTGCAAACAGAATTTGCCTATGGGCATGGAGGCACCCATGGGTGTCACTTCTGTCTCGGAGCAACTGGCCAGTAGGTTGAAGAAGGTCCTGACAAAAGGAGAATGTAGAGACCAAGTCCAGCTGGATCACAAAGAATCCTCATGCAGAGAACTCTCTCCTGTTCCTACTCGCAGGCTTTCAGTTTGGTGTGTCTGTGTTTGCTCTTGGGCCTCAGGCTTAGCTAACTGGAACACTGTCCAGAAGCTGGGGCAAAATGGACACTGAGTGGAGGCAGGCTGTCCTGATTGCCCCTTAGCCTGCCCTGCCTCCAGCTCTCAGCACTTCACATGAGGAACTATAGAGTGTTCCAACAGGTTTTCCTTTGCTTACACGAGGTGAGGTCACATCACTTCCTAGGGAAGGAAAATTGGGATCCAGGAGTCAGTGCTTTCCCTCAGTCTGGAGCCATCCACCCTTGAGCAGAAACTCCTTGAATTTTATGTATGTAAATGATGCCCTTCTCCTCTTTGAAGCACAAGGTTTTGTCCCTCTGCCCACCTCCAGGTTGGTACCTTTATAGTAAGTTCAGCTCATTTCAGGGTAGAAGGATTTTGGCACTTTTGCACTCACTTCACCATCTTTCCCCCAAATCCTAGTTGATTGATTTAGGTCTCAGCCTCAGCACTATTGACATTTTGGGCCAGATGATTCTTTGTTGAGGGGCTGTCCTGGGCACTATCCATTATTTAGCAGCATCCTCTATCCACTGGATAGCAGTAGCACTCTGTCCATCCATGTGCCATTGTGGCCACCAAAATACCCGCCCCCTGCTGCCCCCAGTTAAGGACCATCGCTTTAGAGCCTCTGTAACATGCCCTTGTTCCTGCTCTTCCCGAGTCGTAGTACAGACCCCAGAGCGGGAAGGCAGCTCAAGAGATCACCTGGTCCAGCCCCTCCTATCAGACAAGGAAGATGTTGCTTTTTGCACTCAGTAAGTTATGTAAGATGATAAAGATAAGGAGCGAGAAGCAACTGGGACTTGCCTGAGTTTGCCCTCCACGTTTATTTATATGGGCAGGACTTGGGTTGCTTGCCTTCTGGGATTTTCCCAACATGCTTCTTAGTCTCAGCTCTTTTGTAGATAAAATCTGTCCCCCAGGTTTGCAGGACTCCTCTAATCCTACTTATTTGAGAAAGGAGAAAATGCTGAGAATGACTTAATTGACTTCCAATGTATACACGTGTGCGTTGTTGCCTGTGGAGCTTATGTTGTCTGAAAGCTCTCAGTTCCTTGTTCATTCTGCTCCATGGGAGGGAATGAAGATGAGTGATGGTGGGGAGGGATGTAGAATTAGAGTTTACCAGCCTGACCCTAACCTGGTTCTCATCAATGTCGAGGAAGAGCTGGTTCTGAAGAAGTGGGAGATGGGGGAGTGTTGCTTAATTTAAATCCAGGGTGCTTGGGAGAGAGGCCACACCTCCCAGACAAGAAAGTTCTGGCTGGCTAGTTGAGTAGGGAGTGAGCAAAAATTGTACTGAGTGAGTGTAAAAATAGTGCGAGGGAGATAGCTCAACTCTGTGTGACCGCTGACACGACAGCTCTTTGGGAACTGCGCAGTTACCGTCCTGAGAGTTTGAGTCCCTGGGGCGTCGTTAAAGGCCTCGTTTGGCTTTGGAGCCCGGGGCAGCCCTCAAGGAGATGTACTCACTTAAAACAAGATGCAGCTCTTCAGTATCAGGACCTGCATCTCCTCCAGCATCTTCCTTTTCCAGGGAAGAAGAAATGGTTTATCATGCACTTTGGAATGTACTGAAGGGAGAGCAGAGCAGTAAGCAGATTCTTCCCTTATTGCTTCTGCTGATCTCATTTCTCAGCAGTATCTGGCAAAGTGGCTCCTGCTTCACGGGTGAGAAGGAAAAGCAGTCTCCCACAGGTCATCGGGCCTCGGAGATAGAAGGACTGGTAGCCAGAGCTGGTGCCACTGGAGTCCTCTCCTGCCCCCGTCCCCATCCCCTATCCCCATCCCCGTCCCCATCCCTGTCCCTGGCAGCAGTGGCCACCCTGGGCAATAATGATTGAGTCCCTTCTGTGCGGTAGGCTCTAGGGAAATTGAGCGGCTAGAAGACATAATTCCTGGCTCAGGGGCTTGTGGTCAGATGAGAAAGGTGAGAGTGGATGACAAAGCCAAAACAAACCCCAGCACAGCTACAGCCCCAAATCTCAAGACAGTCTGTGCTAAATTCCTGTGAGGTGGCCAAGGCAGCAGGCGTGGCCGCAGACGGAGGCACTTGGGGAAGGTATCCGGGTGAGGGCTCCTGTGAGTCAGGCCGGGAAGATGGTCACAACATCCCACCTGATGACCATGAAATCCTTCAAGCAGGATGTTATTTGTATCCGCATCTTACCGGTAAAGATGCAGAGGCTCAAAGAAAGAGAATGAGATGAACAACTTGTGTATCCTTGAGTGGCAGGCCCTATAATCAGAATTTACAGCAATGCTTTGTTTAATCCCCATGACAATCCTGTGGTATATTATCATGATTTTTACTCTTCTAATTTTACAGCCAAGGAAACCAATGCACAGCTGAGTAACCTTCCGAAGACCACACAGCTAATGTATGACTTCAAATCCTAAACCTTCTCCAATTTCACCACATAAATGTGACATCAGCCAGTAAAGAGAAAGTGAAGGGACAGTCAGGGTGGTGGTAGGGAGCCGTGCAGCCATGTAGCATAGGCCAAAATGTTCCTAGTATGTTTGGGGACACCCCAAAGTCTATGATGACCACAGCAGGCTCTCTTCATGCGAAGCGTCAGGAGATTAAGTTTGAAAGGTAATGGGGCTCAGATTGTCTTTTTTGAGCATAAATTCAGCAGGGACGCGTTAGATGGGTGGAAGGGGTGAGTCTGGAGAGCAGCCAGATCAGGTAGATGAGTATCACAGATGTGGGGATGAATGAAAGGTGATACAAAGGAAAGACCAGCCAGTGGGTCAATTGCATTTGGCCTCAGAAGAAACAATGGCATTAATGTGGGCGCTAATATTTTAAGCACCAGTGACTGGGGAATGATGAAGGGCAGAAACAGGTACATTCAAAGAGGCTACTTATTCTTTTTTTAATTGCTGGGCTGCTCTAGAAGTATCGGCAGTCAATACTACTTGGAATATTTTGATGGAACAAGATTCTATCAGTTTGTTGTATCAAAAATCAAATAATACCCTTAGAACGATGGAGACACTTTCTGGCTAGGAAATTTGGTTCCCTGGTGGTTGAGCGTTTTGTGCTTCATGTTGAGTTGGTAGTCTCAAAGCTTTTCAGGGAAGTTGCATTTTATGAATCAAATTATCCTTTTGAAGTTCCTCTCAGCCATTATCTGTATGGGATCCTAAACTGGCTCTCGGATTATTGGGAAACGGGGAGGGGGGGGAGAAGGGCATAGGGACACGAGGTGAGTTTGCTGATCTCCTTGTTCACCTACTCGTTCACTGTTTATTTATTGGGCACCAGCAATCTGCCATGAGCTCGCTGAGTCCTGGGCACACTGCAGTAAACAAAACACTCGTGGAATGTCCAGTCTAGAAACCCACTTCCTCAGCCAGCTGGGCCAGGAGGAGGCTTACAGTGGGGTGTTCTGGGTGTGCACACACGTCCTGTGATAATCCCATAGACGTGGTAGAGACCACACTGAAGAAAATGCCTGCCCTTCTTTTGAGTTGTGCATTTTGGCCTGAAATTTAAATTCAGGCACACAGCCTCTGCTTAACACACCCCTTGGCTTTTCCAGAGGGGAGTTTACAAGAGACTGGGTTGCCCTCAACTCTCGGCTCCGACCTGAGGCTGAGAAGCCCTTTTTCTCCCCCTCTTCCATCTGGCACTTCTGGGACCACAGTCTTGTCTCTCTGTCTACAAGAGCAGAGTATCAATCAGACTTGGGAAATGATTTTCTTGGAGAAGCTTAAACCACAAGAGTTTATATAAAGGGCTCTTTATACCCTACCACACTGAGTTTAATTTGGAGGAAGCTTGCAGTCTCCAGATAAAGCATTTTATTCTTTATATATTTATTATCTTTGCCATATTCTATTTTAGTGAACATGGAAAACAAGCCTTTAGCCTGAATGGAGAGCCAAAAACATTTTTTTTAACTTATAAAAGACCCAGCCCACAGTCTTTATTGTTTTTTCTTTTCTTTTCCCTTAAGCTTCTTTGCTCAGCTGGGTTCTGGGCCTGTTCTGGCTTGTCTAGTTTACACTTTGGAGGAGATAGATGACCCCGAGGCTGGTCCTATAAAGAGGGAAAAGCTTCTCTCCTCATTTTCCTCCCACATGCACAGCAGGTTTTCTGTGGCTGAGCTTCTGTCTGTCTCTCTCCTTGAATGCCTGCTTGTCCCGGGCAGACAGGCACACTTACTGTTCCGGGAGGAGGAGGGGTTGAGTTACTGCTTTCCCCCCGTAAGAGTTCTGCCATCTCTGAAACCTCCAGTGGTCTGTTCAAGCCCAAGGGCGGCGTCAGACTTCAAGGCGCTCCATATGCTTGTTTCCCCCCGGCCCCTTCCTTCTCCGCGCGTGGTGGAGAGAAACTAGTCCTGGACTAAGGCATAAACACCCTGGTTTCAGTCCTGGATGCTCCATTTATTAGCATCACTGGACAGGCCACTTCACTTTTCAAGTCTTAGGTTTTTCTTCTGTAACAAAAGAATGATATCACTTCCTCTGAGAATTACTGTGAAGACCAAATGTGATAATGAATGTGAAAGGCATGTCAGTTGCACACACTGTATAAACATTTGGGTTCATTCCAGTTTGCTCTGGTCCAGGGTTCAGATGATCCACATGTCTCAGTGTTTTCTTCTGCTAGGGTGGCTCTGGCAACCTATCGGCAGGGAATTGGGTCAGTTGATGGATACAGGAAGGTAAGGATCTTGAAGACCGGGCAGGAGAGAGTGGTAAGGAGTGTGATAAGCAAATGAAAGGGACTTTTATATAAAGAGGGCTGCAGTCAGATGATGAGCTTGTTTTGGGAGGGACTTTGTGAGACACAGAGGTTTGAGTGGTGTTTCTTTGGGGCCCAACACACAAGACAGGGAAAAAGCTCTTCTCCGAGCTGCTGCTCAGAACTCAGCGTGGTTTCGGCTTGGTGAGGGCTGCTGGGAAGACAGAGGCAGCCATGCCTCAGGCATGCTGTCAGAGGGCCTTGGCATGGGCAAATGCATCAAACCCACATCACTGTCTTCCCAAGGTCTTCCAGGAGTGGCTGTGATGGGGTTTAGAGGAGAAGATGGTGCAGGTTATTTGTGAGTGCTCGAGACATCCCCTGAGTTCTATCAGAAATAACTGGGGAGACTGACAGGAGGCTGGAGGGCTTGTGCCATTCAGGTGGGAGCAAAAGTTAGTGAAATTGAGTTCCTACTCATCTGTTACACAAGATGGTGAAACCTGAGGAACTGGAATGACGCAAGCATGGGGGATTGTCATCTTAGGCACCTCCGAAACACTATTCAGAAAAGAACAGAATTTAGAATCAGATAAACTAGGGCTCAAATCTGTACAACTTTCGGCAACTCATATTGTCTCTTCAATGCCTATCTTCTTTGTTTTTAAAATGGAAATATTACCACTCATGCTGTAGAGTAGCGGGGAAAATTTGAGATCGTATATATGATGGGCATAGCAGAATATGCACCATGTGACAGATAGTCAATCAAGTACAGCTTTCTGGGTTATTAATGTACTTTAGGCCAGGCCATATGTTTTCCATGGTGGCACTGCAGAGATTGGAACAAATACTGACTGGTGTGAATGGGTAACAGGGACCTTGTCTCACGTCTCAGACATGCTCTCTATGATGGCTCTGAGGCAGAATCCTTTCTTGCCTCTTCTAGCTTCCGGTGTTTTCTGGCAATCCTTGGTGTGCCTTGGCTGATGGACGGATCTCTTCATTTGCAGGGCTATCTTTTACTGTGTTTCTTTACATCATCTTCCCTCTGTTCTGTCTTTAGGTCCAAATTTTGCCTTTTTCTAAGGACATCAGTCATATTGGATTAAGACCCACCCTAATGACCTTATTTTAACTTGATTACCCTTGTAAAGATCCTATTTCCAAATAAGATTGCATTCTGAGGTACTGGAGATTAGGACTTCAATATATCTTTTTGTAGGGGAGACACAGCCTAACTTGTGACAACCTATTAGATCCAAGATGGCAGCTCAAAGATTAGATTGGGGAGCAGAATTGTCAAAGGCAGATGAACAAACAAGCAACCACATAGGAAGAATGGGTTGTCAGGGTGATTTTAAAGAAAAGAATGGGCCAGAGTGAAGGTCCAATGGAATACAGCATTTCTTAGGTCATATCTAGCTTTTATTGATTTGGCATGATTTGAGATGGGACTCTGGACAAATGAGTAGTCACAAAAGCATACTCACAGACGCTGTGTTAAGAAACTGTGAGTAGTCCACATTGGCTGGAGGTAGCTTTAGGAGGCAGAAGGAGATGGGAACGGAGGGGTGGACTGGGGTCAGGTCATGTGGGGCCTTGAATGGCTGTTGAGGAATCCATAGTTCAGTTCAGTAGGGGTGAGTCCATGGAGGGTTCTTTGCAGTACAGTTGACCCAATCAGAGCTGAGTTTAAAACGTTTAATCAAAAACTGGTGAAGGTTAGATTGCATTAGGGAGAAATGAGATGTGGGGCTTCCAAATAGGAGGCTAGTGCAAGAGACTAGGTGAGAGATGAGGAGGGCTTGAACTTACATGATGGCAGTGGGCTGGTGCAGGAGGGGGACCATGTCAGAATATCATTTTTACCTAAGGCTTGGCTTGCAGCTAAGGGGAAAGGGTCTGAGTCTTCTTCAGTTTGTGAGCATCACTGGAGGGGATGGCTAGAGCATCCAGCATCATTAGATATTTGAGGCACTCCAGCTAAGAAAATTCCTTTCTGATCATGTCACTGGGAGAGAGTCTAGTAAACCGCTCTATCGATTTTTAGGCAGTTAAAAGATATTAACCCAAGGAATGAGGAGAACTGGGGAGAAGGAATGAATAATCTACATATTTGAAGTAAGCCAAGAAGCTAGATAACATTCCTTGATAGGTTTCCCTGTATATGGTTCTGTCACACCAAATTAGAAGATTTCACAGTGTAAGAGAGCCTTCCTGTGGAATGTAAAGACTTCAGACCTTGGATCCAAAGTAATCAAAATCTCTAGAAACACTCATTCCTATTGTGATACCATGTTATTTATTTTTCACAGAAGACCAGATTTAAAAAAAAATCTCATTGTACTGAATTTCTGCTTTATTTTCTTTGGAATCCATGCAGGGTACAATGAATGAAGTGATAATGGCTAACCCTCATCTCTAGTCAAAATAAGTAAAACTTTGAATCAGAGTTGAGAGTTCTCCAAGATACATTACCAAAGGACTACTCATTCTGTGGTTTGAATTCCATTGTCTTTCCTGTGACTAGTCGAATACTCTTCTTGCTGTGTTTTCAAAGAAGATGAGCCTGATTCACAAGGACTTCAACCTACTGCAGAAGGCAACATACATGTTGTTAATATCCAATCTTAGAGCCTGGGAAATCCCTCTGTGTTTATTGATTTCACAAGCTTGGCCAGAGAAAACCAGCACCAGGACATATGCTGAGAACACAGGGCTTGGAAGCACCTGATTTGGGCTTAGACGCTTTTGATGTAATGGATTATCTTTGAAGCCTCTTTGTCTTCTGTTATTAGTCACTAGTCTAGAGAAAGGCAGGAAGCGGTATGCTTCCATCGAAGAAGGCAGGGTGTGGTTGGTTGCTGGCTTCTGGTTTCAGGCATGGAACAGCCACAATAACTTTGCATTTGGCAGTTTCCTGTCAAATTCAATTGTGGAGCCTCAAGATGTGCCAGCCATACTAATTGTTGTGCTGTGCTTGAGAGCGTTGCCCCTTCAGAAGCTGAGCTCACCCTGCCCACCCTGACTGAGGCTGGCCTGATGCTCACACATTTCACGGCATGAGGATCGTGGGGATGCTGATGGGGATGGGATGGATGCACAGAGAGAGGACCAATCTTTAGGTGATTTTTCTTATTTAGAAAACACTTTTCTTCTAGGTTACCACCAGCATCTACTGTCTGTGCACATCTACCATCATCAAGGGTCCAGAGGAGAGAAAAGACAGTGATTCTAGAGGTAAATCATGAGCAGTGGTCCCAGCCCCAGATGAGTAAGGACTATTTTGGTTCTAGCTCACGGCTCCAGATTTCCTGTGAGTATTCATGCCACAGCTCTGTTTGGGGCTCCCAGGAGTTCCTAAATGGGACCATCTTCCAATTTTGATCTCTTTTCTCCTAAATGGCACGTCTTTTGGTCTCCAGAATTTCTCATAAGGTCAAGAAGGAAAGAAGAAGAAAGAACTAATATTTGATGAGCACATACTATTTAGCAAGACTTCTTCGAGGTGCTTTCGTTATCTCCTTTAATCTTAAGTGTATCCCTATCAAGTGTATAAAACTGAGATTTAGAGAGGCTAAGCCACTTGTCCACATTCATAGAAGTTTTCAGAAGAGGAGCCCAGATTAGAATCCAGGTTCAGCTTTGCTCTGTGTCACTGTGCTGACTGTGTCACTCTGCTCCTTGGGCTGGCAGGCAGAATCTGCAGTTAGCAGTCTTTTGCCACCAGACTATGCAGCTTTGAAGGAGTCTCCCCACCTCTTTGTGCTTGGTTTCCTGATTTGAATATGAGGACGGTACTTCTGATCCACCTCCTGAAGCTCTGCCAAATGGCTGGAGTTTGTTGCAAAGAATAGAAGCTTTAGAAAATATTAAATTAATATTTACTGTCAGTCCACAAACATTAGACAGTGTTAATGGAGTAGTTTTCTTTTCATTGCTCTGTCCTGGGCACCATGCAAACCACGTGGAACAAGTCTGGTCTCAGCCCTGCAGGCACATGTGATAGCCACCTCATTTAGATTTGTTTTAGGGGATAAATAAACAGGAAAAATAAACACATCAGTGATTGTGTAAATACAGATACAGAGCATAAACAAACTGGTTAGGAACAAAATGTTCTCATAGTGAAAGGGGTAAAATTATTTTACAAAATCCTGAAAGAGAAAGGGGATGTTTTGGTTAGAGTGTGTCCCAGTGGGGAAAGCTACTCTTTCTTTTTTGAATAGGTGGTAAATTTTCCTGATGGTCTCAGGCAACTTTGAATAAAGGTTATTGGTGGATGAGGAGCAGATGGAAGCATCTTAGATACAAGGAATGCTTTGAGAGAACAAGTTTAGAGACAAGAATGAGACATGATAGAAAGAAAGATAGGAAAGACACAACCAGAAGAGAAGAGCTGAGTGATCCCAGAGAAGTGCTATAGTCTGGGGGTGTCTTGTGTGTTTTGAGATATGTGTGTGTGTGTGTGTGTGTGCTTATTGAAATATAGTTGATTTACAATACTGTATTAGTTTCAGGTATATAGCAAAGTGATTCAAAAAAATATATATATGTATATATTTCAGGTTATTACAAGATATTGAATATAGGTCTTTGTGCTATGCAGAAAATCCCTGTTGTTTATCTATTTAATGTATAGTAGTGTGTATCTGTTAATCCCATACTCCTAATTTATCCCTCCCCTTTTTTCCCCTTTGGTGACCATAAGTTTGTTTTCTATGTCTGTTTCTGTTTTGTATATGGTTCATTTGTATTGTTTTTTAGATTCCACATATGATGTCATATAATATTTGTCTTTGTCTGACTTACTTCACTTAGCGTGATGCTCTCCATGTTGCTGCAGATGGCAAAATTTCATTTTTTAAACATTTTTTTATTGATTTATAATCATTCTACAATTTTGTGTCAAATTCTAGTGTAGAGCACAATTTTTCAATTATACATGAACATATATGTATTCATTGTCACACTTTTTTCTCTGTGAGCTACCATAAGAGCTTGTATATATTTCCCTGTGCTATACAGTATAATCTTGTTTATCTATTCTACAGTTTTGAAATCCTAGTCTGTCTCTTCCCACCCCCGCCCCCTTGACAACCACAAGTTTGTATTCTATGTCTGTGAGTCTATTTCTGTTTTGTATTTAGGCTTTGTTTGTTTTGTTTTTGTTTTTTTTTTTAGATTCCACATATGAGCTATCTCATATGGTATTTTTCTTTCTCTTTCTGGCTTACTTCACTTAGAATGACATTCTCCAGGAGCATCCATGTTGCTGCAAATGGCGTTATGTTATCAGTTTTTATGGCTGAGTAGTATTCCATTGTATAAATATACCACATCTTCTTTATCCATTCATCTGTTGATGGACACTTAGGTTGCTTCCATGTCTTGGCTATTGCAAATAGTGCTGCTCTGAACACTGGGATTTATGTATCTTTTTGAATTAGAGTTTTCATCTTTTCTGGAGTGGGATTTCTGTACCATATAGAAGCTCTATTTTTAGTTTCCATAGTGGCTGTACCAATTTACATTCCCACCAACAGCGTAGGAGGGCTCCCTTTTCTCCACACCCTCTCCAGCATTTATTATTTGTAGACTTTTTGATGATGGCCATCGAGCTGTGTAGTTTGTGCTCTGCTTCTGATCTGTAGGTGATAAGAAAACAGAAACAGAGCTAAGGTTCTGAGGTGAGAGGTGCACAAGAATCCAATAAAACCTGAGAGGCCTGCCTGGGCCCTGGCTGGCAGAGGAGGGCTGGTGTTAAAATTGGATCATGATGTGTTAGAATGTTCTCTCTACTCCCAAATCTGCATATCAAAATTGTACCCAGCCCCAACGTCCATCTTAAATGCCATCTCCTCCATGGAGCCTTTCTTGATTCCACCAAACTGGTGTCTTGTCTCATTTTTCTGGACACCCACTGTCCCCTTTACCCTTTCTTTGCACATTCAGCTAGACTGCCTAGTTATTTTTGTACATACTATGTCCATCCACCTCATAATCTCCTTCAGGGCAAAGGAATACTTTATTCATCTGGGGGGTTCCCATAACACCCAGGGAAGAGGTATTAAACAGTGTTTGTGGAACCGAATAGAAGAAATAGTGGGTTGAGTAATAGGGATGTGGCAGCCATGGGAACAGCAGGGATCAAGCCTGCTTGCTGAGAAAGGGCCCGTGTTGGCTCTAGCCATGACTTCAAATATCTGATGTGATTTCTGGTCTCAAGTCTTCCTTTCCATCCCTCTTGTAGCTCTTCTCAGCCTTGTGGGATAAAATCACTCACTCTCCTGCTGTATCTACAGGGGAAATGGAGGAGAAGATGGAGAGAAAAATATCACATATGAGGTACCTCTATGAACCAGAAACTACTTTTTTTTTTTTTGGAGGAGGAGCTAATTAGGTTTCTTTTTTTATTTAAAAAAAATCCTTTTTAATGGAGGTGCTAGGGATAGAATCCAGGACCTTGTGCATGCTAAGCACACATTCTACCACTGAGCTATACCCTCCCCGGCCAGAAACTTCTTAATTATTGGATTTTCTTGATTATAAGATGACATTGATTTTGGAACAATGTTTTTGGGAAAAAAATTAAAAACTACTGCAGGTTATATAAATATATCAACTGTAAGATCCATTTTGATTTTGGTAAAGGAATTCTGGGTTGTGAAGCTCAGGGGCCCTCTCCTCTGGCTTCTCTCAAGACCACCTAGCGGTAGGACCAAACCCCTCTTCAAGTCCCCTAGGAATCCACTTGGGTCAGCAGCGTAGATGTTACTGAGGATTTCAAAGGAGAGATGGGAAAGGGGGTTTATATTGCACACTTACAACAGACAGCTTACTGATGCTCTTTGATGTGTTCATTCTTCCCCAAGAATGAAGTTTCTCAAGCACTTTGCCATGAGGGGTCCTTTGAATTCTGTTTCCCCAGTTGCATCCATCCACGCATGCTTCTCTCCCTCCCAGTTCTCCTCTCCAGCCCCCAAATGTAAGCTCCTCTTCTTTTCTTGTATGCAGAGAGAGTCGTTCAACTCCATCTTGTTGACTACGAAGGTCTCTCCTCATTGGCATTCACCCTCTTTTTATTGCTTTCCTGTGTCCTTTGGCATCTTATTCTAATCCCTGATTTTCTTAATATGGTAAATTATTTCTTAAAAAATACTGAAATCTCTCCAGGATATCTAGTGAATGATTTTTTTCCCCTCCATCCAGTTAAGTATATCATTTAATTCACTCCTGTGGTAGCTATGTTACAAAGTAAGTATTATTATTCCTATTTTTCCAGACAGAGAAACAAGCACCGACAGATAAAGCAACTTCCGAAGTTTCAAGGAGTGGCAGAGTCAGGATCTGAATTTAGGTTGGCAGACTCTGGAACCTGTGTTTTTCAGTACGTGGCGCTGCTTTGAAGCACACATCTCTGCTCAGTACAGTACCCGAAAACGCCCCATTTGCCAGGAGGGAGTAAGCTGTCAGCCGTTCTGTCAGGTGGTAAATGCTAATTCAGAAGCTCCTGGACCCTGGAAAGCTCTGGGCCAAGGGATATGTGGGGGTAGGGGTGGGTGGGACAGGGAGGAGTAGTTTTTACTCTGAACAAGCTTTCAGTCTGGTCAGGGAAGTGGGAAGGGTTCTGAGACAACTGTGAAACTTCCCATTTACAATCCAAGGCGGTAGAAGTAGGGTTTGGGAGGGAGGGGCGCCCCCGAGAGACCTCGTGGAGGAGGAAAGCCCTGCCTTCTGCTAAAGAAGAGCTGGGTGTTGGAGGAAAGCACTCCTTTTGTTCTGAAAATGTACCCTTGAATGAAAAAAGGAGCCTGTGGCTGGGAGCTTTACTGCACTCTTGAAGTCTTGTTTTGGGAGGAACAGGATTTTACAGAACACTTCAGAAACCTAGTATTAGGTTTATAAAGACTGCATTGTTTAGGAAAGGAAAGGACTTTATACTACCTGGTTTGTATTCTTCTGACCTTTCAGAAGAGCCTGGGGGCTCTGAGGGGGAAGTATGGAATGTTGGATGCTGATTGTTCTGAAACCATTTCCTGTATGCAGAGAGTGACTTTTTTTTTTTTTAAAGCTCTGGACTTTGGCTTTCTTTCCTTGTTCCTGGGATATATTCGTTTCCTGTGATATGCCCTGTGCATCATGTGGACATTTAGCAGAAATGTTCATATGTTTGCATTGTAGGTAGGGGATGAAGCTGGAGATGGAAAAAAAACCCAAAACAGATAGAGTTGGGCATCAGGCCACAGAAGTTGAGGAAGGGGAGAGTGTGTCCTGGGTCTCCACTGTGGCTGAGGAGGGGGACGAGACCCTGCGCTGTCCCCTGGCCACAGCTGCCACTTGAATCTGCACCCAGCTCTGTCTAGAGTGACTGCCCTCTTTGCTTCCCTCCCTTCTCCTCTCCACCACATGGGTTCACTTATTTTCTTGGCTGAAGGACTGGGATTTTCTTGCTAACATGATTCTTTCTGATTGGCTTTGCTATCCTTGTTTTCCCTTCTTGGAGTATTTCCCTAGAAAGACATTTTATTATATTTTGTGCAGTGCTTTTTCCTAACTGAGAATCTGTACCAGAAATGTTGAAGAGAATGGCTGGGGACAATGGACCGTGGGTGGTCAGCCTCCCTGCTGAAGGGTGGATCTCGCACAGAAATTGGCAGTGGTTCGAGACAGCCGCAGATAAAAATTTCCAAGCTGCTGGCCTCCTAGGACTTTATCAGATATGCTTCTCCTGAAATACCTTCTGAAATGACCAGACCACCACATCCTTTTTGAGATAAAGACCATGAGACATGAAAGAGGATTGAATTTAAAAAGTTTTATGGACATTATGTTAATGTAAATCCAATTTCCTTTCCCATAAAGGTTGTGGTTGGAACTCTGTATCTTTTTTTCTCTTCCCTTCAGATAGAATTCCTTTAATTGATATACAGAGAAACTACATTTTATATTTCTAGGACTGAAGGCACCTTAATTTATTTGAAAGATGTTTATTTTTTAGCAGAGTTTTCTCTGCTCAGTTCTTCTGTTCTTTTTGCCTCCCTGGCTAGGTGTGTGCCTGTAGCTTGGAGGAGATGGTTACCTTCCACCTAACTGGTTCATTAACATCCCTCTAATGATGGATTTAGTGATGACAGGAGGAAACACTGCCTTCAGTCTGCCCCTAACATTTAAAGCACTCAGGGCAAGAGTACAACTGGAGGTGTGCATATACCATACGTCTAAATATTTTAAAACTATAAACCAAACTGTGCCCAAAGCCTGGCCAGCTTCCCGTGTCGGAGCCCTGCAGCCTGTTCCTGGAAGCTACAGGAGGATGCCTCACTGGAGACCTGCCCTGCTTCCCATGAACCGGCTGTGCTGTGGTTCTGCTGTGGTTCTGCTGGGGTCCGTAGAAGTTGGGTCCATGCTTAGCACTCCTGGCAGGTCACTAGAACTATCTGGACTCAGGATGGAACTGTGGATCGAGTCAAGCTCCTGGAGAGCTGGGAAGGGCACGTTCTCCTCCACTACACCTCATTTTTTTCCCTTGGGCTTTTCAAGTCAATCTAAGCAACTCTGAAAATGATACTGCTGGAGCAGAAGAGAAGAGAGGGAGGGGGTGTGCGGTTATTTTGGGAAATCAGTCTGCCCAGACATGTCTAATCGGTAATTTATTGTTTCAGCTTAAACAAAAGGAAAGGCAGAAGTTGTTATTCCTTCCTCCTCCCCTGCCATCTGACACAACCTCACCACGGGGCTCTTGGTCCACTGGCCTTGGGGGGCTTATGTGGCCCATTCCTCCTTCTCCTTTAGTTGTCCTTCACTCAATCAAACTTCCAAAAATTTTCTTATAAGACTAAAAAGAGAAAGACAATCTCTGTGTTTTGGGGGGTCTTCTAAAGCACAAGGCACTGACCCAACAGTCCACTTGCTACCCTTCGTCACTCAGGTAGGGGTGGAAGGTAGGACCAATAACATGTCCTGCCCTTCATGCTTGTGTTTCTGTCTATGCACAGTTCTCACTGTGTCTGAGGCTTATCCATGAAATTCCAAATGGAAGAAACAACACCCCATGGTGGGCAGAATAATGCCCCACCCCTGCACAATATCCACGTCCTCATCCCCAGAACAAATGAATATCTTAATTTAAGTGGCAAAGGAGTTTTTCAGATGTGCTGTTGAGATGGGGATTATCATGGATTTTCCAGTTATAATTTCAGAGTTTTTAAAAGTGAGAGAGGGATGCAGGAGAGGCGGAGGAGGAGATGTGAGGACGGCAGCAAAGGTCAGAGTGATACAACCTCTGGCTGTGAAGGGAGAAGAGGGCCCTGGGCCATGGAAGCTAGAACAGGCAAAGAATAGATTCTTCCCAAGAGTCTCTAGAAGGAACCATTTTAGATCCCTGCCAACTAGTTTAGATTCCTGACCTCCAGAATTGCAAGATGATAAACGTGTGTTGGTTTGTCACTAAATTGTGGTAATTTGTTATGACAGCAGCAGGAAACAGATATCCCCTACCCCTTCCAATCCATTATAATCACCTCTTGCCTCCTTCAAATCATAGCCTCAACCCACTGCCTTTGGGATGCTTCCTTTTTTTTATGATTAACCCAAACCATTTTCCAATTCCCACTAACACACTGTGGCTTCATTTTTTTGGACTTGGATTTTGGGAAGTCCCAAAGTGCTGTTCAGTGTTTTAAGGGAAAAGAGAGCCTCTGTCCAACGGATGTCTCAGTGAGCCATGCAGACAGGCAGCTGTGCAGGGGACCCAGTGTGATAGACCAGCTGTTGGCTTCTGAGGAACTTGCCTTAAATGGGAAACCTGATTATTTAACTGTATGCACCTCTGTGCTGAGACACTTCTTGCCTCTTCCCTCCCAGCCTTTTTTTTTTTTTTTACAATTACAGTTTAATTTTTTTATTTTTCCGTGTTCATATTCTTTTTCATTGTAGGTTACTACAAGATACTGAATATAGTTCCCTGTGCTATACAGAAGGAATTTTTTAAATCTATCTTATATATAGTAGTTAATATTCACGAATCTTGAACTCCCAGTTTATCCCTCCCCATCCCCTTGCCCCACCCTCCCCACACTGGTAAGTTTGTTTACTATGTCTGTAAGTCTCCTTCCATTTTGTAGGTAAGTTCATTAGTGTTTTCTTTTTTCTTTCTTTTTTTTTTTGTTTTAGATTCCACAAATGGGTGATATCATATGGTATTTTTCTTTCTCTTCCTTTGCCCCCCAAGCCTTAAATAAAGCCTCTATAAGCATTTCATGTGTGCCATAGTTTAGCTGTGCTGCAGACTTGCCAGAGGAGTTAAATGACTATATTTGGGTCAAGGTGGTAAAGGGGAAATGGCCCCTTTGAAGCCAGAGTAGGGGAGGCATCAGCGATAATTAATTTTCCCATGGGATGCTCACCTGCAGGGAAGAATCCAAAATGCTTTTCCTGAGAGAAGCATGTCATGGACATGAGGATTTTAGAATGAAATTCCTTTATGATGTGAATGTGTTTCACTGTGCCAGTTAATCCTTTTCACCCCTAGGATCTGGGGACATGCAGTAGAAGAAGTGGAACCTAGGAGCTTGGTGACACTGGAGACTGTCAACCCTAGGATTAAGCAGAGGCAGCCTAGGTGAAATTAGCTTCCTGGCAGGTGGGTTATTGCTTCCATTATACCCGGCCAAGGGCTCAGTTACCTTCAGCTCAGGTGCTGTAACAGGTAAATCGCACATGTACCATTTCACTGTAATGATCAGGTGTTCAACAGCTGCTGGATACCCGAGTGCCGCAGAATGTGTAGCCCTCTGATCTGTAGTAAAACAGAAGCAGTTTTACAAATTGCATTTCTCATATTGAGTTTGAAGTTCTTTTGAAATATCATGACCCTCTTCGTAGTGTGACACTTGCCCTCTTTCAAGATAAAAAGAACCGATAATGACAGGTGAGAGTAGAGCAGCTCTGGTAATTAATTACATGCTACATATCCAAATCTCAGCAGTTCTGTCTGTAAGCACAAAGAAGAACCAGGGTTTTTTGTTTGCTTGTTTTTGTTGTTTCTTTAGATACAGTTACAAAGCAGGCTTAAGTCTTGGAAAGATTTTGGTTATTTAAGTAATATTGGAATTCAAACTCTTATGTCAAAACCAAGTTGGTTTCTGTGGGTAGTCCAGTAGGTAGGACTTTGTAATTCATGAACTGCCTTCATCTCCTAAAGGAGGGACTGGAAAAGATAGTAAATGATGGTGGAAGTTACGGGAGTGAGTGTTGCTTTGGAATTGGTGGTGGTTGTGAGAATGTGATGACAGACTGAAGGTAATATTTGAGGTAGGAGGAGGTGTCTGACAGGAGAGAACAGAGTTGGGAAAAGAAGGTAGGAAATGGATAGACCATCCAGCAGGCCATGCTCTCCCTCGGACCTGTGTTTCAGGAGTGCCAACGTCCTGGGACAGTATGGCAAGAAGGGAGAAGCAACATTTTCTCCCATTCACCCTCCTCTTCCCCTCCCTCTGTAACCCCTTACCACATTAGCTGGTTGGAAAATACAAAGCGATTAAAAAAGAATTAGGTCAGAACGTGTTTTTTCTTTCAAGAAGTAGGTTATATAAATAAATAGTCAAATCAAATTTGTGAAGGCACTGTTAGAGTTATGTCCATAATCTCACAGATGTTCAATGTGTGTCCTTCATGTCACAGCACATAGTCCCGTTGTCTGATTTATCGCAGACCCTTTGACAGAGTCGCTACTAATGGCAGCCCTGGTGTGTTCCTTCATTTCCTGAAAGCATGGGGAAGGGTTGGCTCCAATGTGACTTTTTTTTTTTTATTGAAGTCTGGTTGGTTTAGAATGTTGTATCAATTTCTGGTGTACAGCATAGTGATTCATACACACACACACATACACATATCCCTTTTCATATTCTTTTTCATTATAGCCCATTACAACGTATTGAATATAGTTCTCTGTGCTATACAGTAGGGTCTTATTGTTCATCTCTTTTATATATAGTAGTTAGTATCTACAAATTCCAAACTCCCAATTTATCCCTCTATCCCCCTCTCCCCCAAGTAACCATAAATTTGTTTTCTGTTAACATGACTTCTTAATCATAGTTAATCTGTAACTTAGTAACTGAATAATATATTTTTAAAAGTGTGAAGTCTTTTAAAAATAACCCTGAAGAGCTTCTTTGGATTTACACCTGTTTGCAGCCTACTCTGCATTGACCATGTCTCTCCTAGTAGCGTTCTGGTTTTGAAACCAAAAAACAAAGAGCTAAACTTAGATGTTTTAATAACAAGCAGTCATTCTAAAAGGTATGGGAGTGCTTGTGAAAAAGAAGTCATTAAATTCTAGAAACATACATGGTACATGTAATTAAAGGGAGATGCCCTGTTGTTTATAACTTACATTGTGATTTGGAGCAAACTGAAAGGCTTCAGAAACAAGTCTTTTTAATTCTCTGAAATGTATGTTTTGTATTATTGTGGATTTTTTGAAATTCTAAGGAGCTGTTAGAAATTTCATGCTAGCCAGATGGTGTCAGAGCACTTTTGCATGCACTCCATATAAGAGTTTGGAGAAGCTACCAGAAGTCAATTTCATCATCCTCTTTTCTAGTTCTTATTTTATTATTCCGGCCAAGGACATGGGATGTCTTGGTAGACTGAACAGATGTGTATATTGACTCAGAACTGAAAGACACAATGTGTCCTGTCTGAGATTTCTGAGAAAGCATTGTGATGAGAGATTTATTCAAATCATTTAGCAAATATGAGAAGTGGGAAGTTCCATCATCAGTCCAGGAGCAATCATTTTTGAAATTGTCTGGACTTAGAGAATTAAAATGATAATCTTGACCTGGTTTGAGCACTTTTATTGAAAACTCAAAAATTTGATACAGTGTCAACCTACTTTATATAATTTCCTTAGATTTAATTTTTCCATTCAGTTCAAAGTACTCAATCTGTTCTGTCATTTAAATTAAAGCCTAGTGATGAGAGTTGAATTATTTCTTAGTTTTATTGGACTTAGATTTTTTATGGATAGTCTTATTAGTCTTTCTAGAATGATTCTGCAGAAGAGTTGCTTCTTTTTACCATTTTTTATTTCCTAAAATAAATCAAGTATAACTAAATATGTTATCTCTCATTATATTAATCTTGGTGGTGTATAATGGGTCAATATTAAATGAATTAAAAAATTAGTGGAAATGCTACAGTTTTTTGGGGACGAGAGAGGATGAATTATTCAGATTATCTATTCCCTTAAGACTTGTTAAAATCATATTAAATTACTTAAGCATATTCCCTAGAGTGGCCTGATATTTCATCACATTTGGAAGCATGTGTTTCCTTTCTAAAGCTGTAAGCCTTAATATTGCTGGGGCTGGAAATAAAAATTTCAAATGTCAAAAATTTTCTCACATTGTATTTCCAAAGAGAACAGACTTCACTGATGTGAGTGGTTGATGCTTTAAAAGTTCTAAGCACATGTTCACTTTCAACTGAAATTCTATTCCATCTGCCTAGAGAATCCACGTGAAGCACATCACCCTCAAGTTACAGTCATCTTCTCACGGTGTGGGTCCTCATCTAAAAACCTGGGAAACGTGCCGCACTGAACAGCACACCAAATAAAAATCATTTAATAACGCTGCAGGTTCCAACCAATGTCTTTCCTAAGGTCTTGGGGAAGGGTATACACTGTAGGTTTCCTAGGAAAACATGATTAGGGAGGGTGGGAGAGGGAGCATATGAGCAATCTAGTCTGTCATTTCTATCTTGCAAAATCTTTGGATTCCTTCCTCAGTATTATAGTACGGAATTTCCAGCATCTAACTTCACCTAATGGAGCCCAGCACTTAGTCCACGTTTCCATCAATTATTGCAGCACACAGTTAGAACCGCGAGCAGTTATTGAAGCTGTCATGTTAAATGCAGTACCCTTACTAAGAAAACTCAGAAGTGTAACTTCAGCCTAATGTAAAATTATGCTTTCCCCTCTTTGGTAGAGCACCTTTTTTTTTTTAAATCAAGTTTTTCTCTTTACAAACAGCAGAGCCCTCCTTGTACACAGATTTTCAAGATTTTTATCTAAAGAGATCAGCAAAGTCCTACAATATCTTTTGTGCATGTGAGCCCTTTCCTCCAGATTTTTGACTTCAGAAGTGGGTACCCTTAGGTGTGCTGGGATGTGACTTTGGGTCTAGAAATAGCAGAGGTGACTGTGGAGTAGGGCATGAGAAGAAACTGTGTACTGCTCTTTATGTGTTTGCTCCTTCCCGTTGGTTCTTTGTCTTCTCTGTCTTGCTAGGTGCTTTCTCAGGCTGACCTCCAGGACTATGTCACCTGGCCTCTTTTGACTTCTGGCTCCCTATTGGTTTAGGTCAGTGGGAAACAGAGGATTTTAGGCAGTGAAGGGGAAGAGAGTTCAGAGTATTTATTTTCCCCTTTTCTTTCCTCTTTTGCCAGGGTCCTGGCTGGGACTGTATTCCTCTATAACCATAGCTCCTATTGGGTGGCCTTCTTCCCAGGGTTTTGGTCACACGGCTCCCTTTTGTTGCTCCTTTGGGCTTAGTGATGATAATGACTTCCTGCTGTTGTTAGCACAGAGTGCCTCATCATCCCTTCTTGGTTCCTTAATCCTGCCTAGACCTCTGTAATTAGTTGTAAATTGAATTCTCTTTAGTTAAAACCCTTTGGGTATTCTATATGTTATCTCCAAGGACCCTAACTGATAAAAGTAGCCTTTCCTTTCCAGGTACCTCCATCAACTAAGGCTGTTTCATTCATATTTGTGCAACAAAATGGTAAAGGCCTCATTAGATGAGGAAAAGAGGTTGCTTTGGCTATAAAGGGTGTGGCTGGATGTTTGGAGTCTCCTAATTCTCAAATTTTCCTAAAATAGCTCCACTCCATTTCTTGGAACCCATCCTTTTCCACCACTGCTCTACGTGTAACATGAAAATCCTGATGGATCTGTGAATTCGATCAGTGGAGTTTGTTTTTTAGGTACTTCAACTTTATGCCTCTAAGAGATAAAAGATTCTTTTAGCTCAGTCTGTGTTTTGAGATATATTTAGTGATTCTGACTGTTATTTTCTCTTTTAAACTGGTCAGAGCCAATAGAAGAAGCCATCCACCCCTCTCCACAGAATTACTCATATCCTTTATATTGTTTCATGGCAGTGAAAGCTTAGTCCCCCATAGCCTGGCCCTCATAAAGCACTTCATTTCAAGTTATCCCAGGAGATATTTTAATGAACTATTTCTCCACTGTTTGCCATGAGCTGCGAGATTCCCTTTATGAATTCTAGAGGTATTTTTACTGCCTTCAGCCTGAATTGGGCCAGGTGATCAATCCTAGATTAGCCCATTTCTCTAAGGGTCTATTACTTGCAATTTCATTCCGTGGTATCAAAATTTGTTTCAATCAGCATACTTGATTTTAAGTAACAGAAATTGCCTTTAGATAGTTCAAGCCAGAAAGGAAATTTCTGGAAGAATGATGAGTAGCTCACAAATTCCATCTTTGGAAAAATAGAAACTAAGTGAAGAGTCTAGAAAGTAAGAAAATTAGCTAAAGTCATGCCAGTAGTCTGTTAGGATTCTACCATGGGACCATGCCATAGCCATTGGTGGCCCCCCTGTGTCACTGAGGCTGTGAATAATTTCTCAATAGTTCTTGTATATTTGGGCCACTTTCTCAGATTCCAAGTGTCAAAATCTCAGATTGGAGCACTTGATAGACTGAGTCCAGGCTCTTCCTGCTAGTGAATGAGTATGAGACTGGGCCTTGCCTCCTGTTCGCATTCACACAAAAGGGAATAGTTGCTAAATTAAAGAAGTGCTCAGTTGCTGGTTAGCTAAAAGTCAAGCAAAAACCAAATGAGGTAATCAGTGTCTAACATAACCATCCAGCCTTCCTGACTCTGTGGATGGTCAGTCCTGTTATGGGGCCAATGTTGGAAGAGCAGTCAAAGAGGCAGGCTATAATTCTTGGCCACAGTGACTCAAATATGAAAGTAATAACTACTCAAATTGGTGATAGTTTAAACATACTGATAGGCACCATTTATAGTCTAAAATCCTTCTTTCTCTTTTCTCCTTCTCCCTGATATTCCAACTGGTCACAAAGTTTTGTTGATTTATATTTCACACTGCTGTAGAGATTTGATAATTTTATTTTTTGTTATTTGTAGTTTTGGCTGATTAGTCAAATCATTAACTGCCACACCTAGTGTCAAACATTAATAAAGTAGTTCTGAGACCGAGTAAATGGGAAGAATGTTCTTGTTATTTTTATAGTCTCTTGTTTTTTATTGATATGCTTTCTTTTTCTCTGTTTCAACTTTTGTTTCTCTGAGTCCATCAAAATTTAAAAGTTGTATATTTTGTATTTATTTGGCTGCAGATAATTTCTTCCATTTTGATAAAATTGACTATTTAGCCAAGGATGTAATGTTTTCATTCTCATCATTAATATCATTTTTTATAATAAATAGAGACACATTTATTATTTCTTCTGGCATTTTATCAACACATTATCTAGAAGTTATAGATTTCAGATACAGTAGTCTCTTATTAGTTAGGTAATTGAAGATTTATAAAAAGCTTGTGTTTCTGTGGAAACCTTCCATATCTGAACTATAAACACTGTGGATTGTCCTAGAGGGTCCCAGAATTCTCGCTGGTGAACATAACTTTGTCTTCATTATTGGGGTCAGCTTTTCCCTCATGATCTAGATATGGAAAAAATAAACAATGTTGAATAGCTACTAATTCTCACTGAAAAGAATAGGGGATGATATTTGGGGCTGTTCTCAGTGGGTCATAGAGAATATACAGGAGTCATGACCATGTTGGTGTCTGGCTTTCTCTGTTCACCCCCAACTGGTAAAGTAGCTAGGAAAAACCTCTCTTACTGCAATACCCCCATGAAGGAGGTATGAGTGAAACTTGAATCCTTCTTGCTGTGTCTGTGTATCATATCTTCTCCCTTCTTCACTAGACACTGTGACATATGGCATGTATATGGTTATAAATGCCTCAGTCCCAATTCCGGAGAGAGCAACTTGGCTTTTGACTTACATGTTGTCAGATAGCCAATTAAATAAGATTTTCCATTTTTCAAGTGGTGTTAGGGTGTTGTCTAGATAAAATATCTGCCATCATATCATACTGGCATGTCTGTTGACTAGATTTAACTGAATCTAAAATTTTAAGGTAGTTGAAACAGCAGATTTGGAATGGGATGAAAAACAAGGCCGGCAGCTCCAGGAGCCTCTATAGTTTTGATTACTTATGGTGTTAGCTTTTAAAAAAAAATGATAGCTATAGTTCAGACAGATCCTTTCATATTTAAAAAGGAAGTCTTAAAGTATCAATTAATTTTAATGAGCAGTCTCTCTCTTGATACATATATATGTCCCTAAAGACATTCCAACTATACTTCTCAACATCTGGAAGCACTATTGGGCAAACCACATGCTTAGTTCCTAACTTCAAACAACAGTTTTTGAAAAGAATCCTTTGTAAATTCTGGAAGGAGGCTGTGAATACTTAACAGAAAAGTGGACTTTTCAATATATTATAATGTTTGAGTTATTAGGGACTCAGATGCCTGAAACACACCTCTAGAGCAATTTGGAGTTTAGAAAAAGAGAGAAAAATACCAGAAAGAATGTGAGTAGATTAGAAGAGCTGAATATACTATTGTGCTCACTGAAGGGCCCTCTTTTCTTTCTCATTCTTTCCCTCTCTCCCTCTCTCCCTCTCTCTCTTTCTTTCTCTCTTTGTTCCTCTTTCTTTCTTTCTTTCTTTCTTTCTTTCTTTCTTTCTTTCTTTCTTTCTTTCTTTCTTTCTCTTTCTTTCTTTCTCTTTCTCTCTTTCTTTCTCTCTTTCTCTCTTTCCTCTTCCTTTCTTCTTCTCTCTTTCTTTTTGAACTAAAATTTCAGCAGTAGCATGGCTATCTCACCCTCCACAACATGATCAGAAGAGTGGGAAGCTTTTATTGACAAGCAAAAACTTTAAAAATCCAGCTCTGTAGGTTGAGAGGCATAGGAGAAGTGAATGGGAAAGGAAAGAGACAAAAAAAAATGAAAAAGAAAAAAACATGCCTCAGAGGGAAAAGAACACAACAAAAGTGACAGACACTAACAGACAGGAGCTGAGAATACAGTGGTAAGAAGTAGCACAGTAAGAATAATGCAGAACAGTGGTGTTCATGATGTAAATCAGACTCTATGAATTCACTCGTTTATTCATTCAAACTATGCTTACTGAGTTAATCCTACGTGCCTGACATTAAGAAAATCCTGGAAGGTTCAAAGGTGGATAAATACTGTCCCTGTCTTTGTCCTCCAGGTGCTCACTGATGGGTGAGGGTGGGAGAGTGTGGACATGTGTTATGGGTGCGATACTGTATGCATGCAAATGATAGAGTGGGAGCACCAAGGAGGAACTTATCACTTTTCCTTGGAAAAGGGGGAAGGAAGGCTAGAAAAGGCTCTGTAGAAGAGGTCATAATTGAACTGAGCCTTAAAGTTTACGCACTTCTTTTACAGTTTCTGGCATATTTTAATGGAGACATTCAAAATACGAATTAACTGCCTTACCAACCCAATAAATAGTGATCATAATGGCGCCTAAACCATCTAAGGAAAGATATTATGTTCAGAAGTACAACTTGTGTGTGCTTTAAAACTTAACTCAGGGACTTCATCTACTCTCTGAACCCTCCTTCAATCACCCTGGCTTGAACTGTCCTTATGAGAATTATCATAGTACCGAGGACCATGTTTGGTCCATGAACCACCCTTAGATCACACTGTTTTCCACTGCATGTGACTTCCCTCATTACTGGGTTGTAAATTCCCCAACATCCCTGAATTTTACTCCACTTCTCTAGTAAATTCTAGCATAGGGCATTGAATATAGCTGCAAAATGAGTGAATAAATATTGGTAAGGCCCTGTCACCTCAAAAGATTATTCTTTGATTATCTGGAAAATGTGCTCATTTCTAGACTCTTCTCTATTACAGAGTGTGAGGCTCAACCTGTGTCCATATGGCTTTATCTCACGATTGAAAAATAAGCACATCTGAAAGTTAGGGAAGAAGTGTAGGTATTGGCTTTGGATATGTGCATTTCAGAAAAATGTTACCTGCGATTAGGAAGTAATCATTTTGAGGGGACTGTGATGCAGCCCCAGCCCTACATTGCTACTCAGGGTGGATCATTGAGGGAGGGTGGGAGTCACTTACAGTGGCGTTAGTTTCATCTGTGAAGGCTGTCTCAGTACTGTGCCATCTGGTGAACCACTGGTGAATACCAAGATAATTATATTAATTAGAAAGATGGCATGGAGTCTAAAATAGAAAATTGCGAGATAGAGTGTTTCCTCATAAAATCTATCCATCAGTCAGTCAATGTTGATGAACAGAAGACTATCCAAAGACCCTAGGTTTAAATTTGTTTGTGTTATGGAATTTCTATTTTCCGTTAATGATCCAGGGCTCAATAGTTCTCTCTCTTGGATGTTCATTTTACCTGTCCCAGAAATTTTCTGTGGATGGGGAGATATGTTTTTTTCTGGTAGTTGAGAATGTAGGTCATAGTGTTTGTGAGAACTACTCTACGAACAGAAAATATTGCCACATATAAATCCAAGATATTATTATTATTGCTATTATCTCTGCCTACTAATTACCTGAAGACCAGTTCATCCACTAAAACCTAACAAGGAATTTATAATCTTATCTACTAGCCATCTTTCCGTTTTTAAATGTTTACATGGTCAAAGGTACGAGGTGTAGAATAACATACGGATGAATAGGTCACACATATAAAAAGTGATCGTCTCTGGATCATTCTACATTTCTTTGGGAATAATTGAGGGGAAATAATAGAAAAAGCAAGAATGAAGAAATTTTAATTTATTAAACATTAATTAAAGGAGAAAGGAAACTCTAAGTCTTATAAAATAAAGTGCCTTTGGAGATTAATTTTGGTTAAATGCATTGAAAATTGTGTTGTTATATATATATATTTTAAACTTTTTTTATTAATTTATAATCATTTTACAAGGTTGTGTCAAATTCCAGTGTAGAGCACAATTTTTCAAATTTGTGTTGTTATATTAAAGAAAATAAGAAACAATCAAATTCTTTGATATGTTTTAAAAATGCAAAAAAAGTGCTTAAAAACTCCAATTTAGAGATTAAAACACAAGTTTAAGCTTCCTAACTAAAAGGGAAAGAGAAGAAGAGACTATGATAATGCTTTACTAAGCAACCCCCCAAAATTCTAAAATTTCAGGAAAAAAACCCTGAAAAATACAAATATCGTGGATATTCATATAATGAGAAGTCACAGAATAGACTGAAATAAATGTGCTTGTACTTAAAACTGGTTGAAAATCATCATTGGATTCATTAAAAAAATTTTAACATTGGAAGATACACTGATATTTTCTAAGATGTTGGTATATCAGAGTCACTTTGCTTAAAGAAGTATTGCTAGTTACTGGACATAATAAAACAGAATTATTCCAAAATATTTCCAGTAATAAAATTGGAATTACTGTACTGATACTAGAATTTATCATTTCCAAAATGTTGCAACTGTATTTTCCCACAGTGAAATCCTTGATGAGAGAAATATCTAAAATCATAGCTTACAGAAATTATTCAAGACATGTATTATTATGCTAAACAATAGAAATAAAATTATCCTTGTCAAACTGTGGCATAATGACATTAATTAATTTGAAATTACAATCTCTTTCTCCATTTTAGAAGTTAGGCCTTATCTGTAGTAGTTTTGCTGTTTTACAAGTATAATGAAGTTCGACCAGGTAAACATTAAAATATGTGTTTGATCAGCAGAACTCTATTCTGAGCTGAAAATTCAGTTGATTTATAAGCAATATTAATGGAATGCTGCTGTTTCATTATGCTTATTTAATGAGGGAAACAAAATATGGAGTTACTAAAACGTTGACTATTGGGTAGTTAAGAAATTCGCATTGGCTGTTCTGATTGCCAGATTTGTCAGTATATTTTAGGATAGAGTATTTTATTTCCCTATTGCTTAATGTATTTATGGATATTTTTGACCCATATAATTCATTATTTCTATACAAAGACGTAAAACAAAACCAAAATTCTAACTAATAAGACATGTTTGCAAAACACATACGCATTTTTTACAAGGTGGTACAGACTGCCATTGTTAAATATTTTAAGCAAGAACTAGTGTTTAAAACTTGGAAATTCTAGTTTTCCATTCTGAAAGGACATTTCTTTCTTTTTTATTTTTTAGTGATTATTTTTGAAAAGACATTTCTTATTTTACTCCTTGTCACTTATTTTCATTTAAGCAAGTCTACATTTCTTTGAACCCTAGAGGTAAAGAACATAGAATACGATCAGAATCCTGCTTAAGTTGATAGAGGTCAAGATACGGTTAGCTGGACAGGAGCCCACAGTACTTGGATGGAAATGAGTTTGCTGGTTTACGCACTAGCAAGAGTGGATGATTTACCTTGACTCAGTTGGAAGTGGATAGCATCACTATGACCTAGAAATTGGAGAAACTGTAAATGCATTAGTGTGGAACCCATTCAGAAACATTTCCTGTGAACAATGGGAGGACCAGCCTCATCATATTCCTGCTTACTGATCCACATCTGTTGGAATGTGGACAGGCTGGCCAGAATGGAGCCCCCAATCCAAACGGAATACTTCCGCTCTGGGGGAGCTATGATCTTGATTTTCATGGTGCTGGGTGCCAGAGCTACAATTTCCTTCTGCATCCGGTCAGCAATGCCAGGATACATAGTGCTGCCTCCGGACAGCACGGTGTTGGCATACAGATCCTTGCGAATATCCACATCACACTTCATGACAGAGTTGAAGGTTGTCTCGTGGATTCCACTGGACTCAATGCCCAGAAGGGAAGGCTGGAAAATGGCTTCTGGGCATCGAAAGCGCTCATTCCCAATGGTGATCACCTGTCCATCGGGAAGCTCGTAGCTCCTTTCCAGTGAGGAGGATGCAGTGGCACTGACCATCTCCTGCTCAAAGTCCAGTGCCACGTAGCACAGCTTCTCTTTGACATCGCGAACAATCTCCCGCTCAGCTGTGGTGGTGAAGTTGTAGCCTCGTTCTGTCAGGATCTTCATGAGATAATCAGTCAGGTCTCTGCCCGCCAGGTCCAGACGCAGAATAGCATGGGGCAGGGCATAACCCTCGTAGATGGGCACCGTGTGAGTGACCCCATCCCCAGAGTCCATCACGATGCCTGTGGTCCGGCCCGAGGCATAGAGGGACAGCACAGCCTGGATAGCCACATACATGGCAGGTGTGTTGAAAGCCTCAAACATGATCTGAGTCATCTTTTCCCGATTAATCTTGGGGTTGAGGGGTGCCTCGGTGAGTAGGATCGGGTGCTCATCCGGTGCCACACGGAGCTCGTTGTAGAAAGTGTGGTGCCAGATCTTCTCCATATCATCCCAGTTGGTGACCACTCCATGCTCAATGGGATACTTCAGGGTCAGGATGCCTCTCTTGCTTTGGGCCTCATCTCCCACATAGCAATCCTTCTGGCCCATTCCCACCATGACCCCCTGGTGCCGGGGACGACCTACCATGGACGGGAACACAGCCCGCGGGGCATCGTCACCCCCAAAGCCTGCCTTGCACATCCCTGACCCATTATCCACCACCAAGGCAGACAGCTCGTCCTCAGTCATGGTGATGGCCAGAATCTTCCAGATGGGGGAGCAGAGGTTAAATCGAGAGTAAATACCAGACTCTGGTGTGCAAGAGAGAGAATGAACAGGCTGAAAACACTTCAGAACTGCCTTCAGAGAGGGGAGCCTGTGCTGTGACAACAGGTATTTAAAGGTACACACTGGCACCACCCACGTCCCATCCCACCAGTTCCCGGCATTCTGGGTGGGGTTGTCTCTGAGGTATTAATAATGAAGATGCTGATTATACAAATCATTAGTAGACCTTCCTTCATAAGGAGAAAATTGGCTACCAAGTGGCCAAATCTCAGGTTACTGTAATTACCTGCAACCCACACCTGGCTGTCAGCCTGCTTTGGCGCAGTGTCTAGGTAACTATGATGATGCAATGGGGGATGTAAAAGCAAGATGAAAGAAAGCTAGTGCGAGGGATGGGTGACACTGCCAGAAGGGCCACTCTCTCCCCAGGTCACCCTCTGCATCCATTTTCTCCACACTGGCTTTAACTTTTCATTCTTAATACATTGTTCTTTTGACTTTGACTCTGCAAACTTAACTTTTTCAAGATTCTTGCCCCCCCCATTAGATTCCTAATCCCACAGGATATCATCATGATAGAGATTGTTTTAATGAATGAAAATGACGAATGGCCAAGAGTGGCCTGACACTTGTAAGTACAATGTATGGGTGTCATGTAAAATTTAGGAATATTTAACAGATTTCTAACACATTAGAGATCAAGTAAAATCAATAAAGTAAACCACTACAGGTTTTCTTCCTTGATGTAAATTTCTAATAACCAAATTTCATTAAGCACTACTATGGGTAGACATTGTTCATAGAATTGGGTTTATGTTGATTGCATAGAGGCAATGTGTTTTAATTGTGTTCAAATGTACACAATTAAAATATAGTAAGAATTAGCTTTCCTTCAATTTTAGGGCATATTACACTCTGATCATTTTATTGGAGCAGTTTGTCTGATAATATGTGTATCTTGATAAAACAGAGGATGTTAGTAATGTCTTACAGAGAAACAATTAAGGGAGTTTGTCACTTTGTTCCTATACGTATTAGGGTATGTAAGATATAATCTTCCCTGTCACCTCTTCTAAAGCAAGTTGATTTTTTATGCCCACATCTGTGTTCTCCAAAATCTTCATTTTGGGTAATTAATTAATCAGCCCAACAGTGGTCACTTTGTAAGAGGTAGCAGCAGCCCTGCGGTACTGGACAGATGTATGTCTTCTAGTTGAAGGCCAGAACTAGGTAGTGTCTTTGCCCATGAGCTTCTTGGGGAGTCATGGTAACACCAAGTTGTGAGTGTCCAACTTTCTCCTTTGTCTACAACTTGATATAGAATCATCTTTCTCTGGGTTTTCCCAGTGCTTTACCCTATAGTGTGCCTTCAAAACCTACCTTCTGACAACCAGTCTTGAAAAAATGTGTGTTTCATTACAAAATCCATAGTTCTGCTTTTTCTCCGCCACTAGGACTATCTGTCCCTTTAATTTTTTCTGTTACTACAAAATCAGTTCCTTCTTCAATAGAATTAAAGAATTCACCCTAAAACTTCACACTGAACGGTTTGTGTACTTCCCTTTTATGTAGCACAACCAAACTTTTGATTAAAACAGTATTTTATTGCTGAAGGATGATGCTTCTGGAAATTCCTTTTTCTTTTTTAGACCTGTAACGGACTATATGCACATCCTACAAAATTGAAAACCAAAAACCAAAAACCAAAAAAAAAAAAAAAGCCAGAAAACCCTCAAAAGCACATTGCACTTAGCACCTATTCCTATTTAGGAATCTTTAGTCTGGCATAGAAAACAAAGCCAAGTCAGTGCAGAAGCCCATACGACACCAGGAGCAACCTTTGGAGTCTCCATTTACTGTAGCACTCTCCTTAGAACTGCCTTTGAGCTGAGAGCTGGCTGGTGATGAATCCGCACGGTGTAACTGATCCCTTGAGAGAGAGGCTGATGTGTGATTTTGCCTGAAGACCTTCTAACCTCTTTTAATTTGGTGTCCCAAGAGAAATTTTCAGCAATTATAGATTCTTAAAATAAGCTTATGTTCTTTTAATTAACCCCCAATAGTACAAGAGGGACACATCATAATTCAACAGCCATTTAAAAATATCATCTGTGGGACTGGTTACATTTTTTAAAAGTAGTAATACTTGTGTAAGCGAAACATAGGAAGATGGGTTTACAAATACTGGACCCTGGGGAGCTGTTCTTGAAGGTAATGGATCCTACAGCTGACTGGATTTGACAAATGTTTAGTTACCTAAACCTAAAACCAACGGGGGCCTTTGTGATTAGCTTTTGGAAGCTCAGGATATCATTTTCTTTTACATTTGCCTAGTTTGACTCTCATGCAGCTACACAAAACCCCAGAAAGGTGTAGGTGTGAGCATTATGTGTAAGCCCATTATGTGTAATGGGCTGAGATGACTTGGAGCAGTGCCCCACACCCCATTCCAAGTTCCAGCCCACAAACATTGATTAAACATCTACCATGCGCTGGGCACTGGTGATACACTGGTGAATAAAACACAGCCCTTATTTTTAAAGGGTTAACTCTGGTGGGTGAAAGCCACCTCTCCCCAGGCTGACAGGTGGTCACTCTGCCCCGACACGGGAGCAGCCAGGTTGCGTTCCGATGGTGCACTGCTGGTGCTGCCCCAGCCCTTGTAACACGTTTTGAATATCATTCCCAAATACACAGATAATCATTACCTATGTAGAGGGAGAAGCAGCATGGTGTGATATGAAGGTGGAGGGAAACGCCCTTGAACCTGAGGAGAAGAGGAAGGGAGAAGCCAGGGAAGAGGACCCCTGGGCCGAGTCTCAGAGGATGAACAGGAAGCTGTTGGCAGCCAGGAGGGAATATCCCAGGTGTGAACGCCACCAACTGGAAAAAAAATCAGAGAATCAAGAATGTACTTGGACCTGGGTATCTACACAAGTGTCAGCAAGGATTTAGAGCAGGAGTCTGCATCCTAGCAGGCGTGAGAAACGGAGGGGAGCTCCAGAATTGGATGTAGCTTTCCCTCTGGGAACTGAAGATTTGACTACGGGCCTCCCACCATGTGCCCACAGAGGCCACATCTCAGTGATTATCTCCCATCCCCAGATGCTCATCTCTTAACCAAACTGCTGAGACTCAGAATTTTAATGAGGTCCCTTTGTGCTACCACCCAAGGGATCCAATTTAGAACATTGAGGTCAGCTACCTTCCTCCTTGGTCTCTGCTTGTTTCTTTCCTACTGGCCCCCCACTCTCTTTTGTCCTTTGTAGGTTTTACACATGTATCTGCCTTTCCCACTGTGTAGACTGCTCTGAGAATCTCCTTCATTGTACTCTGCTCTTAGTGGAAATTTGATACATGTTTAATTAACAAATATAGGGATGGGTAGGTAATGAGATTTTTCATTACATACTCTGATCTAGTCATTGGTAGATAAGTATAGCCGACCCCTTTTTTAAAGTTAAAAATTCACTTATTTTATGGTTAAATACTGTCTAATACTTATATTTTGCATTGATAAAATGGCTTAATCATATCTTGGGGACTATAATTGTTCACTCAGGAGAAGTCTCTAACATACGGGTTTGGTAATTTCTTAGAATAAATCTACCAAAAACAATTACTGATGAAAGTTTATAGTGATTTACTATTTATTTGTTTTAATATATAAAATTTTATAAAAACATACGAAAAATTTAGAAGTACAGTGACCACTCCCCCACATCAAACCTGACTCACCTGTTTTTTAAGGCAGGTGTGGGCAAGAGGGAGGAAGAGGTGGCGTGATGAGGTGCCACTTGGCCAGTCCAGAAGCACTAGGAAGGATAATTGGAGTGCAAGAATTGTTTTAGGGGTGCAGAGACCAGAGCTCCCAGCCCCCAGCCTGTGCTGGCCTCCTTTCTGTGAGCAAGATCAACGTTCACTCCACAGGGTGATAGGGCCCCCTGATGTTTAAAGGGACCAGAAATGGATTTTATGGCAGTTCTTCCTAACTCTTAATTTTAAAGTATGCCATCAACTTTTAGCTAGTTCGATAGACTTGTAAACGAAGTTGTTAGGAGGAGGAATGGATTCCTGGGAGCAGTAGATGAACCTTTGAAGATATCTTGACTCTAAGCAAAGAGGAGGTAAAACAGGGGAGGAAGGGTGTACAAATGAAAATGTCAATATTCACAGCAGCTTGGCCACTGCGATGTGCAGCCCATACCCTCCAAGATGGAGGCAAGCTCCAAGTTGTGTTCTGATTCTGAAAGGTGGAGAGAGGAACAATAAAAATTGTGATCATTGATCACTTAGTGTGTTCCAGTCTCTCTGCTAAATGTTTCTCTGACACGCACTTGTTCTTTAACCATCATGACAATTATCCCAAGGTACCGAGGATTTTCATCCCCATTTTAGAAGGATTAAACTGAAGCTTAACGAGTAAACTGACCTAAGCAACCCGGAGTGATGGAGGCAATGTCAGGATTGGAACCCAACCAGATCCATTCCAGAGCTCAAGCTCTGCCTGAAGAATGGCTCAAAAAAAGGATGCAGGGCATTGGGCTGGCCCCCGGTGAGAGAGGCTGCCAACTAGGGCTGTGCCAGGGAGAGCTTTGCATTCCCTGTTGGGAAACAGCATCATAAAGTGTCCAAACACCATCTTAGAGTGGAGACCAGGTTGAACATTAAAGTCATAAGAAAACCAAAAAGAATTCTAGAAAACTTTAGCAGGTTCTTCATGTTATTAATATGAATATCAAGATGTCTTACTTCCTAAGTGGAGAAAAATGAATGGTGATTTAATGCCTGGATGGAGAAAGACATTTACAAGTGAAGAGTCAAATCTATTACCTGGATGGAGAAAGACATTTACAAGTGAAGAGTCAAATCTATTACCTCAAATAAGAAAGTAGCATAAGAGTAGGATGGGCCACTGAAAAGCAAAAACTTGAATCATTTAGGAAAATGCATGCTTTGGATTGCAGCCATGTGGGAAGTGAAGCCCCTTACATCTTCAGACCCCAGATGGCATTGTCTCCAAACGTCCAGGTTTGACCATGGCATGCCAAGTGTGAGAGTAGAAGGTGGGGCAAGGACTGTGGTGTAGGAAGTGTGGTGCGCCTGGGAGAGCCTAGGGGGATTGAATCCACCTGATGTTCTCTAAAGTCGGCCAAGAGTAGAAGCCAACCAAAATGGACAAGAACTACAGATTATAGAGGTGAAGGAGGCAAAACTTGAGAAGAATAAAATATTAGGTCGAAATAAAGGCCCTAGTGATCAGATCACCTTAGAGAGTATGAGTTAGAGTTAGGGATAGTTCACTTGGAAGCTGAGATAATTCGGTGAGTGGGGGTACTCAGGGCCTGAAAGGGCTTGAAGGGACGATCTTACAGACAGAGAGGAAACAACTCTGAGTGGAGGTGTGATCTGTACAAACTGGGGCTGGAGAGATCACGGGTCCTTAAGGCTAATTTAATGAGTCCCATCTTTCATTAAAAAAAAACGTGAAAACTGCCCTGTAGCCACCGAGTTGTGTTTGTTTCTTCTTCTTCATTCTGCGTAACCTGGCTTCGTGCCTGCTTAAGTATCAGACCTGATTTCTTGCAGTTTCGTTAAGGTCTCTGTAGGTCCCTGTCTACACAAAGGGATTGTGGATTATCAGATGCTGGAACGCAACAGGTTCTCTCCCCTGAGACAGTGCTTGCTGTTCAGGGAATGCGCTACCCTTTCTAGGTAAGGCACGTAGGAGGTGGAGGGCACTGGATGAGAAAGCTAACCCAGGGTTTGGAAGCTGTGTAATTTACCTTCCGGGGAAAATTTTGGTTGGTAGGAGATGACTCAATGTAGCTTATTTTCTTAAGTCAATGGAAGCTATCTCTCTGGGGATCTCAGGAGACACAGTTGGGAAATTATTTCCAGTATCTGGAACTAGTAAGACCCCCTGAGGGTTTTAGTTATCTTTTTGCTGATGTCAAGGTGGCATGTTTTCTGTTGACAGGAATAGGAAGGAGGATCCTTTGGGGTGGACTTCAGGAGATGGAGGGACTTACAGAGAAGATAGGAAATCTAGCAAAAAATGGGGGAAGTGGACTATCAGAACTTGAACCTGTCTGTTGATGTTGAGGGTTTCTCTTCCTTTAGTTATCCTGTCATGAACTCCAGGAAAAATAATACCAAATAAGCCACAGAGAAGATGGTCCTAGTATTTGGTGCAGGTTCTAGATTGCTCATCGGGCCAGCCCTTGATGTAATACAGAGCGTGCAGACTGGGCACAACTTCTTTGGTCCATACAGTGTTGCTACTAAGGTTTTTAAATTTTTACATATTTGTAAAACAGACCCCTGAATTCCCGCTTTTCTTGAAAAATATACAAAGAAAGATCAAGCGACATTGGATCTCATTCCCAAACTACAGCTGAATAGCTGTTACCCCCTTTAGCAGGGATGCAAGTTCTGCTTTCCCCCTTGGTCCCCCTCATTCCTGTAGTGTTGCTTCCACCCAACTTCATTCATGCTTCTTGTAGGAATGTGAGTTTAATGTGTTCTGAGAAATTGGAGAGGAGCATGCATTTTGGAGGGGCAGGGGAGGGAAAAGGACAGATGGACTCTGTTCTATGGTCCTTTGTTGCTTTGGGGATGGGTTGGTATTTACAAGAGAGGAAAAATACTGTATGGCTGAGTTTCTTTAACTACATGACAACTGTCCAATGTAATACTTAGTCTTTAGGAATTTGGAAAGAAATTCAATGAGAAGGGAGGTTCTGTCCTTCATTGTTCTGTTGAGGTTGGGATATAGTGGAATGGATTTGTGGTACATAAGGAAGGATTTTAACTAACAAATTAGAAGAAAATTGTGAATATAATGCACTACAACTCTGTTTTTTGGTGAAATGTCTCTGTTGCTATTTTGAAGAGAAAATTCAAGGTGCCAGATTCCTGTTCTGTTTCTCCTGTTCTGGTTTGCCAGGTTGGAAAAGACTGGACTGGGTTTTTAAATGATGTTATCACATTCTGGATTTTTTTTCCCTCTTCTTTAAAGCAGGAAGTCTGTCCTTATGAGGGAAATGAATGCATTTTGACTTCTTCAGGTCCCTTTCCTCTGAAATACGATTTTTTTGGAAAAGGATACCCAAAGATGCTCAATACAAGAATTTGCTTAAGGAAAGCATTAGTTGAAGCAGTCACAGCAAGTCCTCCTTTTGTTACATTCAGCTACAAATGGAATCTGGGCCAAACTAGTGGAGTATCAGAAATGGACTTTGGGATTAAAATAAAAAAGGAAAAATTCTTTTGTTGATATCTCTGGGTAACATTGGTGGTATTTTCAGTTCTAACCAAAAAGGAATGATAAAAGGTTATATAAAAGGTTAATTGGAAGTACTGTATGTAACATAAAAAATGCAAAAGAATTCAGGAATATTAACCCAAGGGCAAGCTTTGCCAAAGAAAGTAGAGTGACTGGGAAGCGATACAAAGCAGAATTTTATTTGTTTCATGCAAATCAAACATTCATTTATGGAAATGAAAGATTAGCATGTGACTCACATATGAACCTGTCACTCTTTGCTCTAAAGCTTCTGATGACTCCCATTTGCTATAGAACAAAGTCCAAACTGCTTAGTATAGACTTCAAGACCCTCTATTATCTGGCTCTGACCTACTTCCATAGCCTGATATTTACATCCTCGCCTTCCCCATCCAGGAACCTCATGTTCCTGAACTAATTGCTGCCCCTGTTCCCTTGGACCTGATGCTGTTGCTTATTCCACCGGGAATGTCTTTCCACCTTCTCTGTCCTTTGACCTTCCATCAATCTCAGATGCTCACCAGTTTCCCCATAAAGCCTTCTCCAGTTTACCCAGAAGGGGTTAATCTCTTGCATCTCTCCAATCCCACAGCACTTAGCTGATACTGCGGTTGTGGTTCTCATCCCTTTCTGTCCTGTATTATTTATGTACATGGTTGTCTCTCTCACTACACTCTCTAGATCTTGTCCACGTTTTATTTCTAACAGTGCCTACGGCGGGGTCTTTCAACTTCCGTTGTTCAATCGTTGACTGTTGACCTGTATTTCCAGTGTTTATTTTTAAACAAATACTTCATTGATCGGGCTGTGCTAACATTCCAACATTTCTGTGTGTAAGTTCTAGCCTCTCATATCCAATACCAAGTTAATCAGCTTCTCCAAAGTGCTCCGTTTATACCAGTGGCCTCAACATTTTCAAAATCTTTCAGTTTTCTATATGATGATCATTTTTGACTCAACCACTTTATTCTTTTTCTTTTTTAAACATAATGTGGTATGTCATCAGTTTCTCTTGGATATTCTTTGAGATAATTTCCGTTTTCTCATTTTTGCTCCTATTTGCTCTTAGTTCAGGCCTGGGTCACTTCACACTCAGCTAAGTTCCAGAGTACTTTGCTGAATAATTCTTCCAACACCAAACCTTTCTGAAAACCATTGCCAGCTAACTTTAATCATGTATACTAAAATCTCCCAGGCTCCAAATTTGCTGTCACATAAAATCTCAACTTCTCTGTCATGCTCAGGTTCTACAATAACTGTCAAAACCTAGTAGTTAAGAACATAGCTCTAAAACCTGGCAGAGCTTGGTTTGTCCCCAAACTTGCTAGGTCTATAAACTGAGGCATTTCAGAACTTCCCCCAAAGTCTCAGTTTCCTCCTCTCTAAGCTGAAGATACATGTCTCTACCTCATAAAGTTGTCTTGGGTTTGGCATGAGATGATGCCTATAAAGAGTTCAGCAGAGTGTGTGGTAAGAGCCAAGTGCAGTACATATTAGCAACAATCATGGCATCTCCCATGACTCTGCAGGATGGCTGCTCATTTGCGCCTCCTTATGGTGAAGGCTGTGAAGAGCAGGTAGCAGAAGAGCTCTGACAAGGATCCTAATGGGGACTGAGCAAACCCTACGTATGGGGCAGGAGTCTATGTTTAACACTAAGAAAAGGAAAGTTAGGGATGGCTAAAGGGAGGTGGACAGTTGGTGAAACACCCTGAAGCCAATACAGAGAGGTTTGAACTACATAAGCCAGGCAGGGATTGGTCATCCTATGTCAGGGGTGGCTACATTCTGAGTAGAGATGGAAACTAAACTGTTTCTCGGGATTCATTGGTTTAGACAGCGTACAGCTCTTACTGATCTAGATGCAGTGCTTTTGTACTCCTTGGGTTTGGAGGCTTGGTGGGCAGTCTGTTTGCACTTTTGACCCCATGTTGAATTGGGGCTTAGTGGAGTCACATCTACCGGTAGAGCTGAGGCGAGGGCAGGGGAACTCCAGCAGCCCATGTATGCGTCTCATAAGTGACCCCTACATGCGAACCGTGCTCTCTGCATAATCAGTGGTGATTATTGGCAGAAACTAGAGAACCTGTAGCAGGTCTGAGGGCCATTAGACATCAGAAAGCATTGTTGGCATTGTTCTGAAGCACCAAGTTCTAGCCACTTCTTACTGTCTGAGGAGTCACTTATCTGTCTAGTAAGGCTGCTATATATACTTTGTAATTTTGTTTCGGTTTAGAACATAAGCATTTGTTTCTATCATTAGACTTTTAAACCCTTCTTGAGTATTTTCTAATTTGTGTCTGAAATTTCCACATAATTTGTAAGAAAACAAAAATTCACAATTCTGTATTAATGATGGTTTAGACATCAGCAGAGATCACATATTTGTACATTATAAGGTATATTGCTGTTTACTGCAGAATGCATGTTCAGTTGGCTAATCATACTATTGGTCAAGTCTGGAACAGACAGTGGCACTGCAGAATCTCGTGTGCTGTACCAAAGAAACTGGAAGTTTTATCTGTTCTATTCCTGTTCCATGGGCTTCCTGACATAATCGTGGAGGGAGCATGGGAGAGAGGAAAGAACACTGGCTGCTCTCAGGGCTCTGGATGGTTCCATATGTTTCACTAGCCACCCAGGTGGCTTTGGGCAAGCCACTTAGCTGCTGTGACTTCAGTGTCCTCACGTATAAAATGAAGTGAGGAGATTTCTTCTTATCTAGTAGATTAAACATATGTATTTGTCTCCACTTTCTCTGAAAATACCACTAAACTTTGCAGTCAGGAAGTAAAAAGGCACTAAAGTCAAGGACAAAGTGAGCAGGAAAGGACATAGAACAGTAATATTTTGAAAGTAGGAAAGACGTGAGTGAGTGGTAACTACGCTGACTTGGGGAAGGGGAAACCTCAGCTGGGAGAAGGGGAGGCCCTGAGCAGTAGGGTTCCTATTTGAGACAGCAAGGCTCAGTGGGAGCCCAGGTACTTCTGATATTGGGGAAGCTTTGGGGTCAGAAACATAAAAATTGGCTAAAGATACATATCAAAAGCAGATATATCAAAAATACTCTTCCTGCCCCTGCACCGTATCTCTGGGGCTTTAGCTGGGAAAGCTGGGCTGACCCATTTCTGATTCGTAGGGTCTTTCCTGCCCCAGCAGCCTAAGCTCCGGCTTTTCACCTTGGCTGGACAGGCTTCCGAGAGAGCAAGTCGAAGCCTGCAAGGACTCCGGAGGCCTAGACTGGGACATGCTAGTGTCTCCTCCATGCATTCACCTGGGCAAAGCAAGTGGCAAGGTCAGCTCAGATTCAAGGGGAGGAGAGAGAGATTCTGCCTCTTGATGGACAGAGCTCCAAAGTCACATTAGCTGCAAAGGGGTGTGGATACAAAAAGAGGAAAATTTGTTTCCAGTTTTGCAAACAATCTACCATAAGACACAATACGAATGGCATTCATGAAAAAACCCAGTTTTCAAAATTGCACCCTAAAAATAAAAGGCCATATGGGAAAAAGAAAAAAGGATTGGGGCAGAGAATTAAAAACTTATGCAAAGCATTAACAAAAATAATAACTGATACTCAGGGAAATAACTTGGACTCTGAAGGTAGGCAGCTGATTGTGGCTGGGGCCTGTTACGGCTGGTACGTAACAAGAATAATTGAGTGGGAAGGTTGGCAACATTTGCAGGAGAGCAGGGCTGCTAGTAACTCACACAGGGTAGACAGAAGTGGCGTTTTAAGTCAGTGTGGCTGCTCTTAAGGTACTGAAAGGCAGTACAACCTGCCAGAAGTCAAAAGCCACAGGGCTGGGGAATAGCCTCTTCGGGGTGGAAGCCCAGGTAGAGGTGCTTGTTTTAATTTTCAAAATACAGGCAGAACAGTTCCTGTTCCCAATGCAGCAACTGATTTAAAAGCTTTTTCCTTTTCTGCTGAAAGTTGAAATTCCACTCCACATTCTGTTCTCTGGTGCTTAGGAAATATTGCACATGAATTAGTGTGACTTACGCGTTATACCAACAATTTTTCTTTGTGCCAACTGCGTCTTAGCTAATTTGTATTATTAAGTAAACATTTGTGTAGTGCAGGGAAAGATTCTCAGCCTCTTTTCCCGACTTCCTTCCAAAGCAGGCCTCGAGCCAGTTCTGAATCACCTGGGTAGGAGGGTGGAGGGCGAATGAGCCCAAGATACTATCAGTGAGGGAGGGTCTCTCAAATCATCTCATGGTGAAGGCTATTACTTTAAACACGAGGAGCTTCCAGTCACCTCTTTATTGCCTCCCTCTTACAATGTGAGTGATGGCCAAGAATACCAGCCATTTGGTTATAGCTTCCAATATGAAAGACAGACCCCAAAGAGACAATGGGAACAAGAGGACCACAAAAGAAGCCAAGAAAATGCAAGAAACAGAAGAAAGAAAGGTCTAAAAAAAGTAAAACTATAATATCTTCAGAGAGATAAAAGATGATATTGATATTGCATCTATAAAGCAAGAACAGAATGGCATAAAAATAGAGAACCAAAAAAGAGCTCTTAGAATTTAAAAACAAGATTGCACAAATAAAAATTTCAGTAGCAAAATTGGAAGATAAAGTTGAGGAAGTCTCCCAGAAAGTATAGCAAAATTGATAAAGAGGCAGAAAAATAGGAGAAAAGAAATTTTTTAAAAATGAAAGGATTAATCTGCAAAATCCAACTTTTTTCCCCCAGCAAGGAAAAAAAATGTGTTTTCAGAACTGAAAGATACAAACTTTTAGACTGAAATCTTAAAGTTACAAATAGATGAGAGAACCCACATCACAGCTCCTATCATTGTCAGATTTTAAAATACTGGTATAGAGAAAATGTCGTAAAAGTTTTAAGTAGGAAAAAACCCCAATAGATCACCAAGAAATGAAAATTGGAGTGTCATTGGTCTTCTCAATAGGAAAATGAGGACTTCTGAGGGAAAACAATGTCCAAGCTGGAGTTTCATACCCAGCCAATCTCATAATTAATCTGACAAAATAATAAAGCTTTTCAGACATGTAAGTTCTCAAAATTTTATCTCCCACTCACCTCTTCTTAGTTAATACTAGCATATGTGCTCATGGAAAACTAGAGGATATTTCAGGAGAGAGGAAAATATGGGACACAGATAATAAGGAACTCGGATCTCGAAATAAGCCAAAGAAATTTCCAGGATGATGTGAAGGGAGATTCAGATACAGCAGCTGTAAAACAAACCCAGAGAGGATGGAAGACTCCAGAAAGGTGTTACAAAGGAAATGATGAAACTCACAGAATTCCTAATGTTCTTGAATGCATTAAGAAAAGATTTATGGCTTTGGTAGGGATTTTGGGGATAGGGACATAGAATAGTAACTAAACAAAGAAAAGAGGTTAGTAACTCTAAAATTGCATGTATGTGAAAATGTAGATGATACTGAGATGGTACTGTAAATGTTGAATAATGATTCTATGATAGTTAATGATATAATTATACTGGATTTTGGGAAACAGGGAATTTGTGAGTGGGTAGAGGCATCAAGAGCGCTAAATCTTCCTCTTCCATAATAGGAAGACACAGATACCATCTACATCTGAAACACCAGGAAATAGCTATATAAATATGTTATTTAAAAATAAGGAGATGAAAACCAAAACAAACATAGAAAAGAATGATTAGTTGCCTCTGAGGAGAAGAAATTGGTGGTAGAAAGTGGTGGGACAGGGGAATTCAGTTTTTTATTATAAGCCTTTTATAACTAAATATCTCTAAAGTATGCATATATAATTTTGATAAGAACCAACAAGTTACAAAGTATTGGACCTTCACCAGAAAAAAATCTCTAATCTCATCATCCAGAGATAATCACTATTGTGCTTTTCACATATTTTTCCTACACAGTTGAGACCTTGTAATATACAGTTTTGTATCTTGCTTTCTTTACATATCAGTGTATCGCAGAAATTTCCCCCATATCATATAAGACACAGATAATAAATAAATTGATGAAGAGTTCCAGTAGATGTTCTTTAAGGGTCCTTTCCCTCTGTAAGATAAAATAATGAGTTAGGCTAGATACAAGAACCATATTTCCTGGAACTGGATGGGGGATGTTTCGATTTCAGATTATGCTGTCTACTTACTAAATCATGTTTCCTTTTTTTGGAGGGGAGGGATAGTTCTATACATGTGATCTTTGAGAGAATAAGCGTCTATGTCCATGGAGACATGCTGTCACCTTTGGGAAAATTGACTCTGTGACATATAAGTTGTTTCAGTTCAGTTTTACTGTATTTGACAATAACAATGACATCTTATATATACATCCTGCCTTTTAAGAGCTGTCTTTGCCTTATCTCACTTGATTTTCACAATAACTGTGAGATAAATAGATGATTTTTTGTACAACCCAAACACACTAATTTTTAATATAATATGAATACTAATAATGGTATCTACCCTAAAGAACACTGCATTTGTCTATGAAAGGACTTTTTCATGTTAAATTACATGAGATTCTTTGTTTGGGAGAATTGGGCTGTAGAAAATTCATGGACATGCTGGAACTCTAGTGGAAATTCTGTGCCTTGCTCACCTCTGTTCATCCATCCATCCATCCATTCATTCATCCATCTACCCAACCATGTGTGTTCTGTGGGCTGTAAAAGAGATCACGCAGATCTCAGATAATTCTTCCTTTTGGCCAATTATGGAATCATGTCCAAGTTATAACATGAGTTTCTCTTCTCTTCCTCTAATGGTAGTTTCCCTCAAAGCTTTTCCCCTTGAATAGAATAAGCTCAAGATTGTCGTATTTGTAGGACCTCAGCAAACTCAGAGATGGAAGAGGGTAGGGCTGCTCCATTAAAACAATGAGGAGAAAGAACCGTCTCATTTTATGCAACCACTCTGAACTATGACCTGGTCTGGGCAGTAAAGGACTGTGTGGGTTGGGACAAAATGTCCTAATCTTAAAAAAACCAACCAACCAAGTGACCAACTGATCAACCATCATCTCTTCATCTGAAACACAGAAACAGAGTTCAGAACTCATTCAAAAGGCATGTTGTGAAGATCACAGTAAGTTTCCTCATTGTTTTAAGATGTTTAGGAATCTCTATGGTGAAGGAGTTGAAAGCTTTCTACCTTTGGCACAAGAAAAATAGTCAAGGTTCAGCTCATCCTGCCATGATAAAACTTGAGAAAGACCATTGGAAATAATGAAGACAGAGCCTATAATTCTGGGTAAACTGCACTCCTCCAACTTGAGGTCTGGTTTCTCTGGAAATTACAGGGAAGGTGGTGAAAATTCCTCTTTCTATTCTTTTCAGAGTTCTTAGAGAAGTTCTTTCAGCTATTATTTTTATGGACTGTGTGTGTGTAGGAGTAACAATGTGTGTTTGGCTGGAGAAAGATTTCTGTCTACACTCTGGTTCTTTTTAATTTTCATTTCAATAGAGTGAATTTAATTTTTAAATTTCATAATTTTTTTAAAGCAAAGGAATTCCCTTGATTTTTAATTTGCTGAGAACTTACCATTGTTTGGCAATGATCCAAAGAAAAGGGAGAATAAAGAATGGCTTAATGAATGCAAATCAATCAATGTGATATTCCCAGCAACAAAAGAAAAGACAAAAAGCTCATGATCATCTCAATAGTGGCAGAAAAAGCATTTGATAAAATTCAACATCCATTCATGGTAAAAACTCTTGCCATGAGTATAGAGGGAACATATCGCAACATAATAAAAGCCATTTACAACAAACCCACAGCCAATATAATATGCAAATGAAAAGCTGAACATCTTCCCACTAAATTCTGGAACAAGACAAGGATGCCCACTCTCACCACGTCTATTCAACAAAGTATTGGAAGTCCTAGTCACAGCAATCAGACAAAAAAAAAAAAACCGAAATAAAAAAAATCCAAATTGGATGGTAAGAGGTAAAATTGTCATTGTATGCAGATAACAGGATACGCTGTATAGAAAATTCTAAAAACTTCACACAAAAACTGTTATAACTAATAAATGAATTCAGCAAGGTAGCAGGATACAAGATCAATATACAGAAATCTGTTGGATTTTTTTACGCTAACAGTGAAATATGAGAAAGAGAAAGTTAAAAAAATCCTGTTTAAAATTGCATCAAAAATAAATAATCTAAGAATAAACCTAACCAAGGAGGTGAAAAACCTATACACTGAGAACTATAAACCATTGATAAAGGAAACTGAAGTTAATACAAAGCAGTGGAAACATATCCCATGCTCTTGGATTGGAAGATTAATATTGTTAAAGTAGCCATACTACCTAAAGCAATCTACAGATATAATGTTATCCCTATCAAATTATGTATGACATTTTTTACAGACCAAATAATCCTAAAATTTATATGGAATCACAAAAGACCCAGAATTGCCAAAGCAATTCTGAGGCAAAATAACAAACCTGGAGGTATAACCCTCCCAGACTTCAGACAGTAATACAAAGCTACAGTAATCAGTACAGTGTGGTACTGGCAGAAAAACAGGCATATTGATCAATGGGACAGAGTAGAGAGTCCAGAAATAAACCCACACACCTATGATCAATTAATCTTCAACAAAGGAGGAAAAATATCCAGTGGAGAAAAGACAATCTCTTCAGCAAGTAGTGTCAGGAAAGCTGGACAGCTGCATGTTAACTAATGAAGTTAGAACACTCCCTCACAGCATACACAAAAATAAACTCAAAATGGCTTAAAGACTTACATATAAGACATCACACCATAAAACTAGAAGAAACCATAGACAAAACATTCTTGGACATAAATCACAGTAAGGACATAAATCATAGTAATATTTTCTTAATCTCCCAAGGCAATAGAAATAAAAGCAAAAATAAATAAATGTGACCTAATTAAACTTAAAAGCTTTTGCACAGAAAAAGAAACCATAAACAAAATGAAAAGACAAACTATGGATGGGAGAAAATATTTGCAAATGATGCAGCTGACAGGGGCTTACTATCCATAATATACAGACAGCTCATACAACTCAATATCAAAAAAACTAAGCAACTCAATCACAAAATGGGTAGATGACCTAAACAGACATTTCTCCAAAGAAGACACACAGATGGCCCACAGTCACATGAAAAGATATTGCTGATTACCAGAGAAATACAAATAAAAACTACAGTTAAGTATCACCTCACACCAGTCAGAATGACCATCATTAAAAAGTCCACAAACAATAAATGCTGGAGAGGATGTAGAGGAAAGGGAACCCACCTACATTATTGGTCGGAATGTAAATTGGTGCAGCCACCATAGATAATAGTCTGTAGATTCCTTAGAAAACTAAAAATAGAGCTACCATATGATCCAGTAATCCTGCTCCTGGGTATATATCCAGAAAAGATAAAAACTCTAATTCAGAAAGATACATGCACCCCAGTGTCCATAGCAGCACTATTCACAATAGTCAAGATATGGAAGCAACCTAAGTGTCCATCAAAAGATGAACAGATAAAGAAGATGTGGTATGTATATACAATGGAATATTACTCAGCCATAAAAAGAATGAAATAATGCCATTTGCAACAACATGGATGGGCCTAGATATTGTCATACTAAGTGAAGTAACTCAAACAGAGAAAGATAAATATTATATCACTGTATGTGGACTATAAATATGATACAAATGAGCTTATTTACAAAACAGAAATAGACTCACAGACATCGAGAAAAAACTTATAGTTACCAAAGAGGAAAGGGGAGGGAGGGATAAATTAAGAGAATAGAATTAACAGATATATACCACTATATATATAATAGATAAACAATAAGGATTTATTCTGTAGCAGGGGGAACTGTATTCAATATCTTGCAATAACCTATCATGGAAAAGAATCTGAGGCTCTACACCTGAAACTAACACAATATTGTAAATCAACTATAGTTAAGTGAATAAAATATATATATACACTTTATTCATTTAACTATAGTGTATATTTATAAGTATATTCTATATATATATATATAAAACAAAAATAGAGGAAAGGGTGAGTAGAAGGACAAGTCCTATCAGAGAGTTCTGGGGTCACTGACTGCCTCACCCCTTTCTACCCCAATGAGCTATGAGAATAAAAAACCACCAAACACCTGTTACTCTTATCAGAAACCTGGACTTTCCATTTCATACCACACAAATGAAAATGGAGGAAAATTAATTGAAGGCACTGTAGACCCTGAGTCATATATAATTTTAAAAAGTTGTAAACAATTGCTTGGCATAAAATCCAAAGTTATTATTATTATTACTTTTCTTTTCGGTGTTCTGAATGTGGGAATTATGTGTGTTGTATGCCTGCAGACCTCGTGGCTCCTGTCTGGAGCTCAGAATGGGGTGCTTTGGAGGATGCTCCTTTCATCCCCTAGGTGGCAGCAACATTCTTTACTGGCTAACTGGGAAGTTGCTCTGTAGCACAGCACACCTCTTTAAAGGGAGAAGCTTGCAAGTCCTACCTCTTAAGTCTTTACTCTCAAATTTATGTAGTTCCTTCAGATCTACAGATTGCTGTCTCTGAGGCTACCTGACTTAGTGAGTCTACTACTTATTAATGAGAATAAATGATTTTCTCTTTTGTATGGAAAATTAATGGCTTTGTATTTCCAGGAACATTCATAAATCTAGACCAGGGTTTTTCAACATTGGCATTGGCATTTTGGGGCTGGATAATTCTTTGTTGTGGGGGCTGTCCTGTGCATTATAGGATGTTTAGCAATGTCTCTGGCCTTTACCCACTAGATGCCAAAAGCACCTTTACCTACCTTCCCCATTTGTGATATCCAAAAAGGTCCCCAGACATTGCCAAATGTCCCCTGAACCTGGGGAATTGCCCCTAGGTGAGAATCACTGACTTAGGTAGTTTTAGGTCTCTCCTAAGATAGGACCCTGCATTCCTACCCATTTAATTTTATATGGATGGGTAATTTAAATCATGCCTACTTATAATTTAAATATATTCTACTTTTTGGTTTATTTGCTTGGAGGATACTTTTTCTGGAGAAGAAAAATAAAGTGGAAAAGAATTAGAAGTACAAGTATAGATGTTATACATCTCACCCTGCAAATGAGAAGACTGAGGTTTTCAAATTAAAGTTTCCTATTAATAATAATAACCACAGGCCTGTGAGTCTGTTACTTTTTATTCCTTTTGATTTTAACTAGCCTAGCTGAAAGTGAATCATGAAAAGGAGAAACACCATAACAGGCTATGCTTGCAAACAATTTTTCAGTAGGTGAAACATTTTCCAAGAATGACAGAATTTCAAGTTGGAAAGGACCTTAGGGGTAGCTTGGTCCAACTTCTGAGTCTCTTAAGTCGGGTGCAGGGGTTGGGGTGTGGACTGAATGGAAGGGAGGGCAGTATCATCACAGATTCCCAGGCCCATGGCCTCTTCTAGCTGAGCAAGGGGAAAGCAGTTTATCAGTAAAGAGAGAGATATGGTTCTTTGCAAAACAAAACGAAACAAAACAAAACAAAACAAAACAGAACAAAACAAAACAAAACACCAGAGCAAAGCAAAACATGCAAAAAGTCCTTCCCCCACCCAGTCTTGCATTGTAAGTTCCCAGAAAAAGATGGCACTCGGAGGGGAGGGCACTATTAGGACAGGACCCCCGAATCCGCTCACCTGAGAGGGTGATAGTTCCTAGGTATAACAAGAACTCCATCTATATTAAGTAGGAACTTCTTTTTACTATTCGATCTGCACATTCCTTACATTATCAGAGCATTCCAGTGAGTGAATGGAAGGAAGAAATGGATGTGAGACCAGAACCCAAATATGAATAAATTCTAAAGGTGTGTTCCCCACTCTCTCCTTCTGTGGGTTGCCTCCCGCGTTAGAGAAGGGAGAGAATTCTCTGGGCAGCCAACACAATCAGACTTGGACATGTATTCAGAGAACCCTGTCAGCTGGGAGCAGGGGGCCATGTTCCCAACTTTAGAATAGATATGATTTCCATAACAGAAGGGGTGCTTTCACTGGTAAAGAAAGGGACAAAGGCCAGACAATGAGGTCTATTTGGAATCACTTGGATCACAGTTGTGATGGAATCATGGGACAAAACACATGGGTATCAAAGGGTTTAATATTGAGTGAGGCATGGAGGAGGGATAGTGTGGGAGAGCAGAGAGAAAGCCAGTGCAAATGTACAGGACATATCTGTTCTTTAAAGGCACAGCCACATTTTACTTGAATTTTTCTACACTGTTGGGTTAAGCTCTGTCAAGAATGCCTGTCAGGTTGGGGCATGAGATGTTTCTTACCACCCATTTCTCCTCCCATGAATCCCATCAGTCAAGGGCTGGCATCCAAACAGTAGCTGCACAGCCCTAGAGAGAGCTGGACCCCAGGGAGAGACACACCTGAGGAGGTCTCCCAGCAGTGACTTGCCTCTGTGACCTTTGTCCGAGATGTTCAGACTCCTTCAAGTAGCATCTCGGTGATCTTTGCTCTACAGTACGGGTCACAAAGCACTGTGGTGCTCTGGGAGGCTGGGGATGGGAGAGCAAGTGAGGGTCAGCAGTGAGCTGGGGCCAGGGCCAGGGGTAGACCTTGATTCCCTAATTCTTGTTCCAGAACTCCTGCAGCTTGGCTTTGCTGGGGCCAGCCTGATTCTGTTCATAGAGCTGGTGTTTGATTTTTGGTCTTATACACCATTTGCTAACTGTTCATAATTCCTGGGCAATTTTGTTCATGACATGGGAAACAAAGACAGCAAAACAAGGGGCCCTTATGCTTTTCTCTGCTGTCGTCAGTGGGTAAAATTGGCTGGGGAGAGAACAAGCTTTCCCTTGCTACACCAGATGGATTTTTTTTTTTAGTTGCACAAGCATTTTGTAGGAAGAAAATGTTTGTGAGCAAAGTTAAGTGCAGAAGCCTTGTGGGGGAGATGGAGTAGGGTCAGTATATTAATTACTCAGTCAGCAAATATATGAATAGATACAAATCAGTCACCATTGTCAGAGCTGCTGCTAGCCTACACTGAGTTGTGCAAATTAGAGAAAGGGGGTTCTCTGGGCAGAAAGAGCCCTGCACCAGGCTGCATGACTTTAGTTTCCATCTCCTCACAGTTGGGTGCCTTTGTGCAGTGTACAAACTGTACAACTGTACATGACTATACATTGAGGCAAGAGAATGGGCCATAAGTTATGCTGTTTGATTAGAAAACTTCCTGAAGAATTAGGTCTCAAGCAGAATTTAAAGGAAACAGCCCTCTCTTTGGGGGCATGGCAGACAGGAGGAAGTAGGCTCTTCATTTTGAGGAAAAAACTATAAAGACCTGCTGAGTTCTTGCTCTTAGAGTCTTTGCTCCTGCCTCTGGGTTAATGGAGTCTCCTTGCAGCTGTAGGAACCCTCCTGCCTGTAAGGAGAAGGAAAAGAAGGAGCTGAGAACTTAGCATTGAATGAACTTCCTCACCTTTCAGCTTCGTGGTGCTACCTCATGTCTGTCAAGCACAGAGCCTTGTTTTTTTGATTCTTGCCATGGCTTCAGGGTTTTCTTAGTGGTGGAATTTTGTGCCTGGTTTCTAGCCTTTTTTCCATCAGCCGTCACTGCTGTCCCTTCTCATCCCCTTACCCCTGAACCCCTGACTGGTTCCTGTGACGCACAGGGCTGATGTCCCAGGCCTTCTTGACTTTCTTGCAGCCTGCACGCTTCCAGACACCCACCACGGGGACTTCTGACCACTGGCCTCACCTGTTTGGGTGACACCCTACATCAAGGACTCATTTTGGACTTTCAAATACAATTTATGCTATTGAATCTCTCTCCTGGTTTTGGACTAATCTTTAGAACAATAGTTCTCAATAGGGATGGCTCAATAGAATTGCCTAGGGAACTTTGTAGTATTTGAATGCCCAGGATGCACTCTGGATCAGTGAAATTAGAATTTCTGGGAATGCATAGGCACCAGGATTTTTAAACCTCTATGGGTTATTCCAGCAAAGAGGCATGGTCGAAAATCACTGTTTTTGGCTATATTCCCATCTGTCCATCCTTAGATTAGTCAGCCTTTGCTGTGCCTCCATGTTCAGGCCTGTGGCTTTCATCCAGCCTCTTGAGTAGAATTGTTTCCCTGGTTCCAGTTCTCTCTAGGATGGCCTGGCTCACCACCAGACAACTTTGGATTATGATTATGTTTTGGAGCCAGAAGGCTCTCAGCCTTCTGGAGATCCAAAGACAGCCTTTTGTGGTTTCCTTAGCCTGTAATTCTAATAAATGCGATTCATCAGCCTTGACTTGCCTAGGAAAGAACATCCTTTGTAGACAGTCCTCAGTTTATGACTGGGTTGTGTTCCAAAATTTGTTTGTTGTCAGTTGTTAGGAATGTAGAACCCAATTGTCGTAGTAACAATGTTACGAAGCAAAGTGGCAGGTCACGGTAGTCTTCCAAGTCCTTAAAAAGCTGAGCTTTAGAACTAATCTATTCAAAGAATCAAGTCACCCTTTATTATTAGGTTGAACCGTATGAAATTGACATTTTTGTATGTGTCAAAAATGGTTGAATATTGGCAATTTTATATGGGCTCAACCTATAATGTTTTACTTTAGGCAGGGGAAGAAGGTTTTAAGCACTAGATTGGAAAATTCAGAGCACGTTCACCTTATAAGGATTCCAAGAGGATCAGTAACCCATTTCTCCCTACCCTCCCCCCTCCTTCAGTCTCTCCCCTTCTAGCCAAGCAGGCAAGGAGCACAGGCCTTCCGAGGGAGCAGGTACACAAAAGAGGAGGGCTTTCCCAAGCACAGACTTGTCTTGATCCTGCTGGTGGCTAGGGGTGGGGCAGGGCAGGTAAGTGAGAAGGGGAAGGTGGGGCTCTGATGTTAGCACTCACCAGGAAAGCAGACATTCCCCCAGAAGCTGTGGAGGTACTGCATGAAAATCTCTGCCTTTCTTAGAGCTGTTTTCTGGGAGTGGGAGCAGCAGTTGCTGGGGTTTTGTCAGGAACAGGGCAGACTGGAGGCATGGGCAAAGAGTAGCTTCACTTGTACACACTGGGCCATGCGTCAGCTGAGAGTGTGTAGGTGAGGCCAGTGAAAGTTACCTGCCTTGATGAGTGATGAGCATGTTCCACAGATGACTAAAACCATTTGAGCCTCGCTTTGTGTGCATTGTCTTACAATAGAAGCTGTACATTTTAGACAATGGGTTGCTTTATGAGTCACAAAGTGGCAGTGTGTCCTTTTTCTTACTAATGCAGGAAAGGCCATTCTGTTGTCAGAGCTAAGGATACACATTTGACACACAGTAGGTGTGTGGTAAGAGTTGCCTGGGAAACCAGTAGTGTTGATTATTTTTCCTCTCTGTTTTCTATGAAAAGTTTGAAGATCACGGACGTGAATCCTCTGAAAGGCAATGTAACAGTTCTTAGTGTATTCGTATTACCTAAGAAACTGATGACTTTAGGAGAAGCTGTATGCTTGTTTACAAAATAGCTGTTTTCTTTATTTCAATGTTAATTGTGTGGTTTTTAAAGGAAAACACCGTTTTCACTGATGCTTGTCCTTTCTTCAATAATCCAAGTTCCTATCTTCACTCTACATGAATTAAAATCCAATTTGTATCCAACTTCATTCAATAAAGTGGCTTGAGATTTGTGCTGCTCCAAATGAATTCCAGGTCAAGAAGGGGAAATATCAGAGTCCTCCTGGAGTTGCCTGTTTGAGGACAACTGAAGATTTACATGCAGAACAGATAAGAATGGAAATGGGATATAAAAAATGAAAAAGATTTGATTGCATGGACTACAAAGATTATGGAAGCTCTTTTTTTCTCCTTAGCCAAGCATAAGTGAATAAAAAAAAATTGGAGGCCATATATTGGAGCCTTCACAATAGTCTGGGTCACATCTTTCAAAAAGAATGAATGTAGCAGCAAACGAATAATTATAAATTCTATGGGCTCTGAAAAATAGGCTGATCTCTTAGCTTTTGCAAGTGATTTCCATAATGCATTTTCCTTCACTATCACGCGTGAGGTCAATTCTGAATCACTTTATGCAATTATGTAAATGTGATTTCTATGAAGTACAGGAAAGTAATATTGCTTTCAGCCATTTTTGAAAGCCTTCCAGTGATAGAGTCTCACCCTAGATTAGTAAAACTGCGTTGTTCTTTCAACTGTTTAATGTATTTTCGTAGTAAAAGTTTATAAATAACTTTTTGAAATGGTTTCTAATATACCTCTCTCAAAGATTTGTTTATTTTTAAGATGGCCTGGAATGGGCTTTAATTTTTTTAGTTTGTGAGCTTTGCTTATTGGCTACTTCCAGACCAGGGCCAATCCAACTATAATTCTATTTCTGCACACTAGTCCCAGCAAAACACAGGCATATCCTCTTATACATGCAGTGATAACCTTCTACCCCAGCCCCAGTCAAGGGGAAGGATCCTGTGGCGTTTTCTCATTACCTCTCATCTGTGATTGTGCAGTTCACACAGGAGTAGACGTGGACTGACCCACAGCACAGTACAGGAAGTGATGTCATCCCAGGACTGCTGTCTAGTATTTGTGTGTGTCTACGGCTGAGGTGGGGGCTGGGAGAAGACAGAGATAAGGAGAGAAAATGTTTTCTTTCTAGAGCCTGATCAGAAGATTGTACTTGTTGCCAGAGGAACATAATAAAAATACTCTTACCATTGTGAGTACATAGGCTGTGTTTGGACTACTCAGAGATCAGAGTGTTTGGGTAAAAAAGGCAGAGATGCAACATCTAAAAAATATCAAAAGAAGTGTGTCTTTCCGTAGTTAGTAAAGTGGGTAGCCAGTATTGAAGGGATAAAAATTCTGTAGATAAGAACTGTAAAGAAAATGAACGTCTGGCAAGTTTATAGCCAGATACCAAAGATAAAGGCTATATTCCAAAGAGTAACAGAGTATCACAGAATGGCATAGGACACCCAGAAAATTAAGTTATTCAATTAATGCATTTATTGAGCACCTGCTGAGTTTTAAGCACTTATGGTAAGCACTGGAAAACAGCAGTGAAAAAAGGACAAGATCCCTTGGAGATTATATTCTAATGGGGAGGCAGAGAATAAACAACTAAATGGGTAAATTAATCCATGTATAGATAAATGTATATGGACCAATGATAATATAATTATTGTTAGTAATAATTAAAATAATATAATTCCAGATAATACAAAGGGCTTTGAAGAAGTTAAAGCAAGATAAAGGAGTAGAGCCAGGGGTGGTCATGTTTAACAGTATGAATTTAGCTAGGACAATCAGGAAAGTGTTCTCTGAGGGGATTACATTTGAGTAGAGAGACCTGAGTTATGTGAAGGAGTAGGCTGTGTGAACCTATGGGGGAATAATGTCCCAGTAGGAGAAAGAGTTAGTATTAAAATCCAGAGGCAGGAACAAGCTTGAAGCTTGAGAAGTATTAGAAGAAGCAAGAAGGCCTGGGTGGATGGATCGAGTGAGTGAGGGAAGAGGGATAGCTGATGAGGCCTAAGAGGTAGGTAGGTCAGGCTTGTATAAACCATTGAAGGTCATTGGATTTTTATCATAAATGGAAATCCAATGAAGAATTTGAGCAAAGGTAGATGGCATAATTTGAATCATCTTTTAAGAGTTTTGATTGGCTGCTACATCAAGACTAAACTGAAGGCAGAGAAGAGCCGAAGTTGGGAGACCCAGTAAGCTTTAGCAGCTGTGCAAAGGGGAGATGATGGGGGCTTGGACCACAGTGGTATCGATGGAGATGTTAAGAAAGTTTGGACTTGAGACATATTTTGAAGATAGAATCAACAGGATTTGATGACTTGGATAAGGAGTTAGAGGATTTGATTTGATGGCTTGGATAAGGAATTAGAGGGAAAAGAGGACTCAGAATGACTCCTGGGTTTCTGGACTGACAAATTACGTGAAAAGGAATTCAGTTTATTGGGAGTGATGTTTTAGACATGTTGAGTTTGAAATGCCTGATGGAGGCCAACTGGTGAAGGTGACTGAATATATATAAGTTGGGTTTTAGGGGAGAAGTTGAACTAGAGATATACAATTTGGGTCCGTAAGTATATAAATGTCATTTAAAGTCATGAATCTGGATGAGATAAGTTTGGGGATGATGTAAAGAGAAGACTAGGTCCTGGAGCATTCTGACATTTAGAACTGAGGAGCAGGAGCAAAGGAGACTGAGAAGTAGTTGCCAGTATCCAAAGTGCAGAGCCTTTGCAAATGGGTGGAGACAGTGTTTCTAGATTGAGGGTGGTATTAACTCTGTCAAATGCTGCAGAGAGGAAAGGCAAGATGGTGGTAGAGATGTATTTAGACTTGGTCAGATGGATGGAGATCTTTCTCTACGTCTCTTTGTGTCTGTATATACACACACACAGAAAAATTAAGATTCTAGAGTACCTCCTTTAAATATACTTTTTGCAGACAAAAAAACCAATAATGAATTCTGGATTGACAATGTATTAGTTGTTTCAGAATAATTTAGATATTTATATATTCATGGGGCACCTTGTACTTCCCGTTTCTTGAAATGTCAAAGGTATTAGGGGGAAAGTAAACATTTTTATTAAAATTTTATTGCAATATTTGATGAGTTGAATATGCTTTCATTTATTTGATCTCCTTTGGTAACAGTTCATAAGGCATGTGGATGCAATTTTTTTTCCTATTAGAACTTGACAATTTTTGCAACATATATACATATGAAACCATTATGTTTTATATGTGAAGCTAATTTAATGTTATGTGTCAATTATATCTCAGTAAAAAATAAAATAAAATAATAAATCACAGAAAGAACTCAACTCTCATGACTCTATCTAGAATCAGAATAATATTATTTTATTTATTTGGTTAGTTTTTTAGAGCTAACAGGGGTGAAAAACATAGAGAGGGGTCTTAATATTTGAAACAGAAAAGCAATTTGAAAAAAGAACATTGGTTTTGAAGTTAGAAAAACTTGGATGTGAATCCTAGCTCGACAATTTACTGTTTAATCTTCTGTGAGTTTGCAGAGTCTCAATTTTCTAATCTATAAAGTGGGGATAAACAGCATGTACATGCTTGTGGAGAGGATTAAATAAATAATGTGTGTAAAGCACGAAGTGCATGCTTGATATGGGTGAGGAATTCACACCATGTTGGTTGCTCTCCTTTACCAGACCTGAAGTCACAAAGGTAGAGCAGTAGAGTGCCCGGGTCCTGACTTGATTTTCAAACTTGCTCCTTTTCCAACAGTTACTGACATTGCTCACATCTTGAAAACTGAGAATTTCTCCAGCGAGTCATCATGGTCATGTGTGGAGTTGAAGGTGAAGAGGCATCTAGCTGCCTACATCTTGGCTCTGCAATCAGCATCCTTAGGACCCTCACGTGGGAGTGGTGTGTAACATGGGAACATTCTAAAAGGAATCAGAAAGAAGGTACCCTGGCCTTCAAGGATTTCTCATCAAATATGGGCATCAGTGCTTACATCAGTAGGGACATTTAAGTGAGAATCAGTGTGTAACATTCACTCTGTTCCAAAATTACTGGTCTTCCAAGGCACTGAGGGGCCTGGGCTAGCTTTCTGGGACTCATTCCCAAAGGAAAAGGATGTTTTCTCAACAGATACAAGAACTGATCAAGTTCAAGCTTTCATCATTCCCTTCTTCCAGCCAGGGCAGGCTACTTACGCATATGCTCAAGTCATGCACTTTGTATATCCTATCTCTACATTTTCTGTTGTATCTTTCCCATTCCACACACCACTCCATCCACTGGAGACCATCTTGCACTTTCTTTGATACTATGTTATGCACCCAGCCTTAGAAGCTAGCTGTATTTTGAAGTTTTTCTGGAAATTCCAACATGGAGGAGAGCTCTCCCTCCTCAGAACAATGGGCTGCTGTTCAATGTATAGGATAAAACTATGCAAATTTGACAGAAAAAGCACCACTGCCCACAATTTCCCTGTGGCTGGCCATCTTTCTATAATTTATACTGATCACACACAGCCTCTTCATAAGTCATCTTAGGTCCAGTAATGGCAGAAATAAAACTTATAGGCCTGGATAATTTCTATTCACAAAATATATCTAGCATCATAAATGGCATGAAACAGCACGGACACAGAATGGCCCTGAGACATTCTACCCCACAAGTAGGGTGATGGCACAGGGAGTTGCTGATGGCCAGCAGCCCATTGTGTGAGAAATCTGTGAGGTCCAGGGTGCCCCCTAGATAAAGAATTTTAACCTCTTCCTACTGGTAAGAACATGTCATTCCAGAAACAACTCCTGCTCCCATGTAAATCAACATATCAGGTGTTCAGTAAACCTAGAGGCAAATGATAAAATGAAAGCTTAATTATGACACCACACTGGAGAGTCCTACTGAGTGCCTGGGCTCACAGGTTGACTAAGCCTAGAAGAGCCATTGTGAATGCAGATATAGTGGGTTTCTGTACAAAGAGCATGAGCAGCAGGAGCAGAAAGATTCAAGTTTATAACCTGGCTCTTGACTCAGCAACTCATTATGTGTTCTTGGGTGAGAGAGTCAGTATCTGCAAGTCTCAGTCTCATCTGGCAAATCCAGCCTCTGCTTGGTTTCACTTGGGTGCACTCTTAACACTGCTCTCAGCTAGCTCATTAGGTGAGGGCTGGTTTATATTTTCAAATTCGCCTCTTTTTATTCAACTTTTAGCTGAGACCAAAACTAGCGATGGAGAGACCGAAAGCAGAAATGGACTGAACTCTGCCTATATCCATTTCTTTGTATGCAAAGAACTAGAGGTTCTTAGTACCCATTGAAGTTGGAGGAAGGTGCATTGCTAGTAATTGAGTTGGAATCAAACTGACCTGGGTCTACAAGATGGAGATGACCCCTGTGGTGTCACCACGTTGAGCAGCTGTGAAGTTATTTCTCCCAGGGCAAACTGATGATTACAGAACTATTAGAAACATTTCGTCCTTAGATATCTAGTATTGATTTAAAAAATGAAATATTTTTGAAACTTAGTGTCATCATTTATAGAATAATGGATAATAATACCTCTCAAGATGGCGTGAGGATTCACAAAAATAAAACTGACATGCCTCACACTTATTAGGTGTTCAGTAAATAATGGTTACTCTATTTTATCTAAAGGGACAAGGTTGAGTATGAGAAAATATGCATGCCAGGAAGATATCAGAGTTCAAAGTTTGTTTTTTTTTCCTGTTTATACAACAACTGTTTTCTTGTTGCAGTGTTCATTAGCCCAAGGCAGTTTTTCCAACAGTGAAGAGTGGCATGACTTTGACTGTTTTATTACATTCATTCTGGTGTCTGACATGGTTTCTGACAATGCGAGTCACAACATTGCATCTGGTCACTGCTGTCCTTAGCACTCTTTTCTGAGTGGGTGAGGATGGGAGTAGCTTGGTACTGCTGTTGCTACTCCTGTTTCCTTGCCCCCAAACCAGAGCTTTGGATGTGGTCTCTGATAAAGTGGAGGCAGAGGGGGGTTGGGGTGGGCTTGCCTGCTGTGGGTCAGCGGTTCCCCATGTGCTTCTGACTTTCCCTTTGAGATAAGTGGAGCCACATTTCTTTCCTGGCAGCTGCAGAGCCCAAGTGTCAGCAGAGAGCTTTGAAGTTTCCCGGGGAGAAAAAGCATTCTATAAAGAGAAGGAATTATTATTGCTTCCTGACTTTGGTGAGTTAGCAACGGTCTGGTGAATTTGGAAAGCAGCAGTTGGCTTCACATTCAATTGTTTTGACTTATTTTTAATCAGAAATAAAAACTCCTCTTATTTAGATATGATTAGCAAAAACAAACAAAATAATATAGACAAACAAAACCCTGACTTTTTATTCTCTAGAATAGTATAAATATATAATTGTGAATCAGAAAGTAAATAAAAGCAAATGAAAAATGGATGTGATTTTATAACTCTCTCAGAACATGCAGCAGGAATTTAAATAATATTAAATTTACTAGTGTATTTTTTCAGTGCATCCTCAGATTTTTTTTTTTTAGTAGTTTTTACCAATCAACACGTTTATTCATAAGATCTACCTGATAAACATTACCATAGATAAACATTCTCAACTTTGGCTTCAAAGCAGATATTAATGGGAGATTTTTAAAAGTCCAAAGCCCAGGGCACACCCCAAACCAACTAAGTAAGGAAATCTAGGGTAGGACCCAGGCATCAGTATTTTTACAGATTTTCGGGGGTTTCCAATGTTGCAGCCATGGCGGAGATCCATGATTTTAGAGAGTACCATAAAACTTGATTTTGGTCTGAATGAAATGTATGATAAATACTTCTATTTTTATCTCATAGCACTTACTTTCTCGGAGTGTGTTTTTAAACCTTTCTTCTCTTTTTGAATAGTCCTTGGGGTGAGGAATGTTTGTTTAAGATTCCGCCCTCCAACTTGCCGCCTTACTGTTGCAGCGTTGCAGTGTGGCTACCCTCCCTCTTTGGGGTAGCCTCCTTCTTCTCCTCCTAGTTCTGCATATTTCCTTCTCTTCAGTCTCTGTGTGAGCAATAGCTCTCTTGCCCAACTGCATGCGCAATGTAGTTGTATTGATTTTTGCTGGCAGCAAGAATGATCATATATAGATACAGGTTTATGGATGTTAATTTTATAGTGAGCCTTTAATCGACCCACAGGAGACACAGTGGATATGGTTGGGTCAGCTGACATGCTTGATTTGAACACCACTGTTGGCCACAGCTTACCAGGTGTTGGTGGTATACAAGGCATTGTGTTAGGTGAGGTGGGATATTTCAAAATAGAGAAGATATGCAATGAGTGTTTGCAGAAGGTGTGTCATAAGTTATGCAGACCATGGATATCCAGAGGGATGACATCTCTCCTCACTGGAGTGAACAGAAGAGGAAGGCTTCATGCAGGAGTGGGATTCACTATATATATTGAAGGGTGCATTGGAGAGGAGGAGGAGGAGGAAGGCTATTCTAGGCAGAGGGACTGCAGTAAGAAAGTCATGAAGGTCAAGAACCCAGAGATGAACTGGGGGAGGGTGACTAGACCCATGAAACTTGAGCAGAATTGAGCGTTAGGAGCCTGGAAGGGGATGGAGCACAGTGAATAGGGAAAGGCAAATACTGAGAGCACAAGTGGAGAGAAAATCTGGGAAAAGGAGACCCAGGTCAAACAATTAAAAACAAAACCCTAATTTAAATTAAGGAATCAAGGATTCAGGGAGAATACAGCCAACAGGTTAGAAAATTGGGCAGAGGTGGAATTAAAAGTTAGACTCACATTAAAGGCGGGATTGAAAAGGGGATAAAGGGATGTTTCCTTCCTGACCTTAAATACTGGCCTTCTCATCTTCCTGCCTTCAGGCTGAAGGTGCTTCAGACTTCTCCAGGGCAGTTTAACCTAGTGATTAAGCGCATGTATTTTGTTAGTTCTGGTCCCAACATATTGGCTCGGTGACCTGGGGCAAAATACCTCTCTGTGCTTCAATTTCTTTATCAGCAAAATGGTGGAAAATAATAATACCCATGTCAGGATTATTGAGAGAATGAAGGGTCAAAGCATGTGAAGTGCTCAGCCACTGCCTGGGCACTGGCTGATATAACCGAGGCTCTCCTTTGCTGCAGCATTTCCCAGAAACTGCAGGTTGGGGACCTAGCAGGCACCGTGCATAGTGATTCTCTATCCTGTTAGTTTCCCGACGACACTAGAAGAAAGTGTGTGAGTTAGAGTTTGGCTGAAATACAGAGACAACGTGAAAGGCATGTGTGGCTATTCCTGAATTGAGAAGGTATCACTTGTTTTCTGTATGCAGAATGCTGTACCAGGTATCTGCAGTTCTTCTAAGGAGAGCGGAAATGAAATTCAGGGACTGACAGAGCATGAACTGCTTTCCCATATATTCTCTCATTTAGTCCTTATCACTATCCTATGAGAAAGGGATCATTATTCTTTTCGCAGACAGAGTAACAAATTGAGAGCCATTAGGTTACATATCTGTAGGCAAAGAGCTAATAAGGAATGTCTAAACTATGTCCTCTGTGATGAGAACAGCGGAAATAATGCTTCCTCTTTCTTCCTCCAAGAAAAACAGGAACTTTTCTCCTGAAATATCTGAGGATCTGGATGATCACTCAGCATGTATTCCTAACCTCCACCCTTGTGATTATAGTTCCTCAATCTCTACTGATCACAGTAGATGGTGGATGAGAAAGGTCCGTAGGCTAGTAGCGAATCACTGAACAATTAGAATGCACGTTCATAAATTAGGGCATGGATGGTCAACACTGTCATTTCCTGCCTGTGGAATGGAGAAAATGGATTTCTTCAGGAGGTAAACTGGCATGTGAAGGAATGTTTTCTAAAACTGTGTCACTGAACTAGATTTGAAAACTTTGTATGTGCAAGGAAAGGTTTTTGAAAAAGCAGTGAATGCCCAATTTTTAAAAAAATTTTTAACTTTTTAAATTGAAATATAGTCAGTTTGGAATGTTATGTCCATTTCTGGTGTACAGCATAATGTTTCAGTCATACATACACATACATATATTCCTTTACATTATAGGTTACTGTAAGATATTGAATATAGTCCCCTGTGCTATACAGTATAAACTTGTTTATCTGTTTAAAATATAGTAGTTAGTATCTGCAAATCTTGAACTCTCAATTTATCCCTTCCCACCCCTTTCCCCTGCTGGTAACCATAAGTTTGTTTGCTATGTCTGTGAGACTGTTTCTGTTTTCTGTTTCTGTAAATAAGTTCATTTGTGTGTGTGTGTGTGTGTTTTTTTTTTTTTTTTGAATTCCACATGTAAGTGATATCATATGGTATTTTTCTTTCTCTCTCTGGCTTACTTCATTTAGGACGATAATCTCCAGGTCCATCCATGTTGCTGCAAATGGCATTATTATTCTTTTCTTATGGCTGAGTAATATATACATGCCACAACTTCTTTGTCCATTCATCTGTTGATGGACATTTAGGTTGTTTCCATGTCTTGGCTATTGTAAATAGTGTTGCTATGAACATTGGGGTGCATGTATCTTTCTAAATTAGAGTTTCCTCCAGATATATGCTCAGGAATGAGATTGCTGGATCATATGGTAAGTCTAATAGTTTTTTAAGGAATCTCTATACTGTTTTCCATAATGGCTGTCACTGTATGTGTGGGGGAGGAGAGGATGCCTGTGTCTGAAGCTACCCTCCTGGGGACTTACGTCACATTTGGCTGAGGGGTAGGGAAAGGGGCTCATGGTCCTGTCTGCAGCGTAGCTCTGCCTTGTGCCCCTCTGCCATCCACCTGCCTGTAGAGAAGTGAGTAGGAGTAAGCCTGGAGGTGGGGTGTGATTCTGGGAAGAAGGTGGTCTGGGAAGAAGGTGCCCTCCCTTCAGCCCTCCGGATCAGGCACTGCTAATGTCCTTCCAAATGTCAAGTGAGCCTTAAGTTCCTTGTCTTAAATAATCACTCCATGCACCAAATATCACTTCATGCTACAAAACTCTGGCCAGCTACTCCCTGTTCAAGCTCATAAACTGAAGAGTCTTCCTTAAAATATCTGTTCTTAACTTTTTGACATGGATTTTTAGTCAAAGCATTTTAATTTTTTATTCCAAATGTGTTTATTTGAATGGAAAACACACATTCAAAGAAAAATAGCTAAAGGCTACCAAAAGGCATAATGTAAAAACTGCGTTTTCTACCCACCCATTGCTCAGAGCCCTAATTTCCCACTCCTGACATCATCGTCATGTCTATTTTCTAGAGAAACTGTATGCAAAAAAGACTGTATGGATAAAGGTCTTGTTTTTACTCTTGTTTTTCATTTCTTTTCCTTTTCTGCTTCTCTCTCTCTCTCTCCCTTTCTTCATATGACTTTTCTTTCCTTTAAATTTTTTCACTTATCAAAGTATCTTGTATGGCAGTTTTTACAGACCTGTGTATCAGCCAGGGTTCTCCAGAGAAACAGAACCAATAGTGTGTACTATAAGGAGTTACAAATACTTATTATAAGGGATTGTTTTACATGATTATGGAGGCTGACAAGTTCCAAGATCTGCAGTCAGCAAGACCCAAGAACAGCTACTGTTTCTAAGACCAGAGGCTAGAAGAGACCAGTGTCCCAGCACATGCAGTCAGGTCGGAGGAGTTCCCCTTATCTGTGGGACGGTTGGCCTCTGTTCTACTCAGGCCTTCCACTTATTGAATGAGGGCCTCCCACATTAGGGAACGCAATATTCTTTACTTTGATGTTGTCTTATGGATGCTGGGAAGGGACTGTTTTCTGCACTGGTTGTGGTAAAATTAAAATCTAGAGCTGTGAAATATGGGCCATATATTTAATTTTACACTTTCAAGTCACAGGAAAGTAAAAAAAAGGAGGTGGAATTAATTTAACATATATATTCTATTTAATCAGATACACTCAAAATACTATGTAAATACAGGTCAAAATTAAAAATATTAAAAAGATATTTTATATTCTCTTTTGCTAAGTCTTCAAAATCCAATGTGCATTTTACACTTACAACACATCTCAATTTTAACTAGCCACATTTCAAATACTCAGTAGTCATATGTAGTGAGTGGCTACTGTCTCCCACATTGAATATCACAGGACTAGTGAAGACCCATCCCAGTGGTGAGTTTTTGAAGTTATTTACAGAATAGCCCAGAAAAGGGTGCTGGACCATTTATGAGATGGTCAAGTGTGGATGGGTGGAGAGAGCTCATGGCTGTAGACAGGAACCCTGAACCCTTTTCTTGCTATCATATAAACTAGCAGAGCAAATGTGTGAATTCTGTTCTACCTCTGTGTTTCAGTTTTTCATCTTTAAAATGAAGGCCATAATACTCGTTTTACTCACCTTGTAGAATTATTGAGAGGCTCAACAGAGATGAAAGGCGTGAAGGTGCTTTGAAGAGTTGAAAGTACATTAAGTGTGATGTCATCGCTTGAGCAGCGCCAGCCATCCAGCAGCTGCTCTGTCCCCAGTTCTGCCACAGGCTTGTTGAGCACCCTTAATCTCTTGATGACTCAGTCTTTCCAACTGTTAAGCAGGGAATATTTGAAACCATCCTCTGAAGCACGTGATATAATGGTAATAGGCTCAATATGTTGTAACGGTGTGGCCCATCACAGCTCCTCATCCCTGAAACATCAAAATACAAGAGCCATGTGAATAGGAGACATTAAAGGATAGAGATCAGGTGAGCAAACTCAGGACTGTGGGCTGCTTTGCTCTACATTCCAGCTCTGTGCTGTTCTAATTGTGTGACACAGTTTTCATACCCATAAACTGGAAGTCTGAATAGTAATTCTCTTATAGATACTATATGAGGTTCAAAAGCACCAATGCACATAAAGGACTGATGAAAGAGCCTGGGTCATAGTAAGCCTTGATAACTATTCACAGTCCTCGATGTTATAGACACTGCCAAGAGATGGTACTTATATCTGTATTAGTTTCCTATGGTCCTATAATAAGTCACTGCAAACTTAGTGACTTAACAACATGCATTTATTTTCTTATAATTCTGGAGGTCAGAAGTCCTAATCAGTTTCACGAGACTAAAACCGAGGATTGGCTGGGCTACACTCCATTGGAGACTTGAGGAGAATCTGTTTCCTTGCCTCTTCCAGGTCCGAGAGCTTCATGCTTTGCATTATTTTGCTTATGGACTCTTCTTCTGTCTTAAAAACCATCAGTGTAGCATGTCTTTGCTTTGTTATCACATCCCTTTCTCTCTTTTGTCTCTGTGAAATCTTGCTCTACCTCCCTCTTAGATGGACCCTTCTGGTAATATTTAGGGTCCTAGGTAATCCAGGATAATGTCTCCATCTCAAGAGCCTTAACTTAATCACATCTGCAAAATCCAGTAACAGTCACAGATTCCAGGGATTAGGATCGGGATATTGGGGGTGGGGCATTATTCAGCCCACTACCTAGTCTGACTTATTTTAGTTTTGCCCTCACTCTGCCTCCTCATTTCCTCAAAATGATGATGTTGATATTTCTGTGGGAGAAATAGAATGGGGCATAGATCACATCTGATTTCATAGACTCTCGTGTTTCATTTCCTATCTCAGTTTGGAGAGTTAACAATGTTTCTCTTCTCTAGAACTTTCATTCACTCTATAAATATTTACTGAGAGCTGATCATGGTGCTAGGAATTGAGCAAAACAGACAGAAACCTTTCCTAACCTTATGGGACATGTGGCAGAAAACAAATAAAACAATCACACAAACATAGGGCTATGAAAGATAACTGAAGGTGACTGAAATATAGAGTAGATACTTTATGTTTCAACACGATGTTTTGCATGTAATGGGGATGTTACCATCTTGGGGAGACATTAGGATATAGATGCTGCAGAAATTTTTCACAGTGGAGCCTAAATTTGCCTAGTAGGAAACACACCAAGGTATGTAGGAAAAGGGTTGTTACTAGAGTGAGTTAAAAAATTTCACAAAGGCTCTGTCTAAACAGAAATGAAGCAGAGATGGGCAGCACTCCCCGAAACAAGAAAATATTTCACCTGAGAAAATATTTCAATGAATCAAGCTATTACATTTTCTTAGAGACTTTGAGCAGAGGATTAAGATCGATGTCTGCTTCATATGTTATGGATTTAAGTTTAAGGAATGGTCCACGCTGGGCCCAGGATTAGTGTCAGAGAGAAGAGTGCTGAAATGAGAATTAATGTTTTAGGATTAATGCTATCAGAAGAGAAATGATACTTTAAAACCGTGTTTCTAAGATAGCCTCAAAAACAAAAGTGCTGCCTTCATAGACCACTGCTACAGGTACCCGGTGAAAAAGAGCTTTGTCTTCAGAGACCTGACTGCCAGCTCAGAGCAGATCTATATTGTTGCTATGCTTTAAAAGTACTTTCAAACCACAGTAATTTTATGGTGGGGGAAAAGAGTAATCACCTATATTTGATCCTTTAATTTTTTTTTAAATGAAGGCTTCTCCCCACCCTACCCCATTTTGTCCTTCATATCATTCAAAAGTACTCAGACACTCTCAGTCTGAGATACTACCTGATGTGATTTTCTGGTTACACGCTTCAAATATGAAAGTAGTGATGTCCTTATTAAGTCTTATATTTTGTAGATTAAATAACTCTTGTTTATTTCAACTAACGGTTTTGAACACCTGCTGTATGCCAAAGCAATAGGTTAAGATTTAGTGTTGACTAAGAAAAACATCACAATGGAGGATCTAGGGAAGTGTCCCAATAGAGGGACCAAGTGCATATTTATAGGTAGATCAAAGAAGCCTTCACAGAATAGATGCATCTGGGACTGGGTGTTGATGGGTGAGTAGGATGATTGGGTAGGAAGGGCCTCTTACTGCATCACAGTTCCAAAAAAGTTTCAGGCAGGCTGATGGGGAGAGTTTAAGCTAAAGTTGCCCTCAGAGAAGTGCTGCATCCCTTTGGGATGGGTCTTCCTTGGTACCCTTCCCTGCTCAGGCTGAGAGCAGCTCTCAGGGATTGTGGCCTCTGAATGAATGAGGTCTTGGGTTTGGAAAACCAGCAGCAGGACACTGAGTCCACTCCCAAGAGCCATGGTTCCTACTTTACCCATTTGACCTGCACTTTACACTGCAGACTCACTCCTCTAAGAGTGGAACTGATTTACAGTGCTGATCAATCCATGGGAAGTGCAAAGAGCTTGGTATGTTTGGAGTTTAGAGTATACAGAGAGGAGCCACAGGAGGTGAGGTTGCCCATGAAAAGAAGTTCAGAGAATGGGTGGCCTTGGAGGCCAAGCTTGGGAGTTTGGACTTTATTTTGTAGACATTGGGGTTTAAAGCAGAGGAACACATTTATATTTGCATATTTCTAAAATTATTATGCTGCTTATAGTGATGAAGGTGGATTAAAATGACACAAGACTGAAACAAGACCTGTTGGGAGGCTTCTACAATAATCCAAATAATGGATGTTAAAACCAAAAAAGTCACGGTGAATGGAAAGATGAGTGAATTTATGATAGAAATTGTCAGGACTGAGGGATTGTCAATCGCGGGATGGGTGTTTGGGGGTGATTTATAGGTTTCTTGGTTGGGAGGAAGGATGAGTAGATCATGTCAATTGGAATATGGCACCAATTGGAAGAGAAACTGATAGGGTGAAGGGAGAGGACTAAGTTAAGTTTTGGGGCATTGGAATTATAGGTCCCATCAACTTTGCTTCCTGATGTGGTTTCTAGACCCCCTCATGATACTGGTTGGCCTCCTCTTGTATACACTCTAATGCACCTCTAAAATGTGTTGTAGATCCCAATAAATCCAGCTCTGGGTGTGATCAGAGTTCAGGGGAATGATAGCTACATTTTAAAAATGCAGCCTAGGACTGCACTAGCTCTTTTGGCAGCAAGCTTCATGATGTGGACTTACTTTGAGCTTGTCATCCACTCCAGCCCTGAAGTCTTTTTCACATGAACTGTTTTCAAGGCAATTCTGTATTCTGGAATTGATTCCTTTTTTTTTTTTTAAACTTAGGTGCAACATCTTTCATTTATTCCATTAAGTTTTATCCTGTGAGTTCGGATACATTATTCTAGCCTATTCAAAGTTATTTTCAAATGTTGGTTCTCTGATTCTTTCTATTTGTGATACCTCCAAACTTCGTGATATCTTTGTGTTTGAGAAGTGTGTTTCATCCTAATCGATAGAACGGACGAGAACTAACTGAGAGCTTTGTGTCACTCATGACCTCCTTTTTATTTGACAGATATCTACTAGTCAACTCTCTTTAGGAACATGTTTTTGACTAACCACATCTATTCATTGTGAATTTAAGAATAGTAAGACTGATATTTCTGATGTGGTGTTGAACTCAGATGCTCTTTGCCTCCAGAATTTCCCCAGCCTGCCATTTTAGTGACCCTGTCAGAAGGTATGACTTGTCCTTAATGAGCCTGGGCTTGTACTCAGTACTTATCACTTTTGTTGCCAAGTTCATAAGTTCATAAGCTATCTGTTAAGGAACGCATTTCCTGAGGTTTGATGCCAGTGATGCCCATATTATTTTCATAATTTTCTTTTGTCTGTTTTTGAAAATAAGAACCTTTGAATTTTTCAAGCCTTTTGACCTTTACCCTGTGTGTTCCCTCACCCCCAAGATTAGTGTCTTAGTTGTCATATCTGCAGGTTCCTTTGTAACTGAGTGTAATACAACAGTAAAGAGTACAGTTAATCTGCTGGGGCAAGAATGCTGGCTGTGAAACTTCTGGCAACTTATTTATCCCTCTGAACTCTGATTCCTGAAATACAGTTAATAATAGGACATCTCAAATAAGTTGTTGTGAAGATTAAAGAACTTAACCCACGTAAAGATCTTAGAACAGTGCCTGCCGTGTAGTGGGTACTCAAGTAAATTTTGCTGTATTATTACTCTAGAGAGTCATTTTGTTGGATCTGACACCTGCTTTCTTGACTACTTCCTCAGTCTGTCTTCTCTAATTCCCTATTAACCATGGTTATTCACTCTCTCTTTTTTTAGAGTTTGAAGACTCTTCTTTTTGATAAAGAGGATGAAGTTTTAGCTGTGGCTTTAAACCAATTGACAGGAGATAGATTTTAATCAAATAACTTGGTTTTCTTTTGGCTTCTATGTTGCAGAATAATTTATTGCTTATTATCTTTGATTAGAGTGGTCTATTACTTGAATATATTTTGGAATTAAACTCTTTCCGTTTGTTTTTGACTGTTAGGAACTGCTTGTTTGCACGTGTAGAGCATCACTCTTTGGGAAGATACTGCTAAGTGTTGGAGAGCAGTGTATAAATATTTGGGAGTGTCAGTTCTCATATCTGAAAATAAGGACTGTAGATGATTCTAGTATGTAGGGATTCTATAGGTTGGTTTGCATTCCACTAGAAGGTCTAAATATTGGGAAAGGTTTAGCCACAAGGGTGCTAAGCCTAGATTTCTTAGGGAGAAAAACATCAGGGCTTGAGGAGCAGAAATTTCTTCCACAGAGGCTGGGAGACTCTTGGGATTAAGGGCTTCTTACCAGTTTACTCTCAGCTCACAGCACCTTTATCAAGTACACTAGCAGGGAGCCTGTGGTTGCTTCTCAAAACTGAACTGAAACAATGAACTGATTCTGTGGAATTCAGAATCAGGTTCTGTGAATTCTCAACATATAAAAACCATTCTGTATCAGATTGCTATAAAATCATCTAGTTGAAGCAAAATTCCTTCCATTCTGTGAATAAATAAATAGTCTTGTCCATGAATAAGACAGTCAAGTTTCCTTGGCACAAGCCTCATGGAAAGCGTAAGCTTTCCAAGGATAAACCAGACCTGGACAGTAGGTAAACTGGTAAAAACAGATTTTATTCAGGACTATTGCAATAAGGGAAAAGAGCTCTCAGGATAGGTCTCTCAGACGGGCTCAGTTCTGAATACAGCAATGGCAAGTGGGGCTTTGTAGCTAAGGAGCAGGGTCGGGGCTAGTGGATGGAAAATTACTGAGGCAACATCAGGAGTAAGGGGAAGGGTTCTGGTTAAACTGACTTAACAGGATTCTTGCTGAGGGCTAGCCAGGATGAGCAGGTACCAGGGGTGGAGAATGAGGAATCTGGTCACATATTGAGGGTGGAGATTTCTCTCTAAACTGACTTAGCAGGATTCTTGCTGCAACTGGGCTACGGAGAACATGCCCAAGGTTGGAGCCTATTTGGAAAAGGAGGCCCAGAGGAGTTTGACTGAAATTTGGTCATGGAGGGCATCTTGTCAAACTCTGAAAGGATACTCCTTTGTGTCAAAATAGTTTTGGTGAATTTTCCTTGTTCCTTTCCCTTTAATTTTAAGCCACAATATAGGGCTTGTGGAATCTGACTACCTTGGAGGTAAGCTGGCTAGGGAGGAGTCTTTAATCGATGCAGTATTCATGAGATGAGATGGTAAGGATTTTTTTTAATCTCCTCCCCACCCCTCCTCTTCTCCCTGGATGAACTGTGTTGCTACTTTGAACTAAAGCTCAAGAGAAATCCTTGGAAAATTACTGTTAAGTCTAAACTGAGCTACAAAGTTTCAAGGCAACACAAGAGGCATTAGAGGAAAACTTAGTGAGCCTTAACATATCATTTTTCCTATTTTCACTTGGACGCCTTATTTAAAGACAGAAATCAGATACCTCTTTCCTCTGGAGAAATAAAGACATGGTGTTTTCCCTTTTGTCTCCTGCTGATTCAGAGGCCCCCAGGAGAGGCAGGATGTGACAAGCTTCATAACACTTTGTTTAGGTAAATGTTCAGTTCCATTTTCTTACCTCCACACTCGTCCGCAGTGGGACCCCCTTCCCCTACCTACCCCCCACCCCTAGCCAGGCGTGTTCTTAGTGCTCATTCAAAACCGAGACAGAAACTCCTCCTGGTGCTGCTTTTTTTGTAACTGAAGTCATAAAACTCTTTGAAATATACGTTCCAGCCAACCCAGCTCTGCTCTGTGGAGCCCTGCAGACACCTCTTTCACTCTTTCCTTTCAGTTCTCCAGAGGGGATCATCATGGTAGCCTTTCTTAAAAGTGGGTTTTTGTCATTTCTGTGGTTGGATGGGAGCCAGCCATTGCCTGAAAAGCCTCTGAACTACAAAGGGCTTATGCAGCTGGAGAAGGTCATTCCTAGAAAATTGGAAAATGATCTTCTATTGCATAGGTACCTGAGACAATTTTTAAAATGTAACCATTGCCATTTCTGGTTTTAATTTGAATGAAAAGGGAATTTCTTTCTGAGTGGCTTTTATTAGAAAGAGAAAGATAAGCTCCTTTTCTCAACTCTCACTCTGCTGTTTCCAGTTCCTTAAATATTTGGAGAACTCTGGCTTGTGTGCACCTTTGTTTCTGAATCTCAGACACTTGGTGGTGAGAGAAGACAGCCCTGTTTGCTGTTGAAGAAGTGAGGGTCAGGGTGCTTGAGAGGCACTTCTCCTAGGTTGTATAGAGCCTCTTGAAGAATTGTCTGGCTTCTTACCCAGTTCTTAGTTATAAGCCTAAATGAGTGAATACATGGAGTGGATTTTTCCATTTGTTCTAAGAATTGATTCATGAAGTGCCACTAACCAGTTCATTTTTTACTCTCTGAACTTGTCTGCATGGAAAGTACAGATCTAAATCTGCTCTTCTTATTTTCCTAAACCCATAAAGAATGTCAAATAAAATGGATAAATGGCTATGATTTCATTTCCATTGTGCACTACTATTGAGTTACAGTTGAAACTTTGGGGCTTATTTGTTTTAGAGACCAGTGTAGATGATTTATCACTCTAACTACCCTTCTTACAGTCATTTCAATAGACATCAGTGGGCTGCATACTTCAGTGACTCAGAGAAAGTCACGTATGTAGATGTCACTGTGGACTGTTTGATAAAGATGTCTAAATGGAAATTATCCAGGCCAAAAAGCAAAAGTAAATCAGTTAAATTAAAAAAAAATCCTAGAGAACAATAAGTGATCAATGTACAGTGTACTTAAGCAAAAGAGTGTATTCTAGTTTTAGATTTACTGTGCCCTTTTTTGTCTTACTTCTCCTTCTTTAACTTTACAAAGTGAAAGCTATTTTCAGGCTTTCAGATAAACTGGTCATCAGATTTCACAGACCATCCTTAAATATGTGCTCCTAGAAACACCTTTCCATAGAGGATGGGTGTCCATTTAGTTGACTCTCCTGGAGCCAGACTGTTAGGCAGTCAGTTCAGAATGACCTCATAGCCTAGTGTTCCCATCAAGACAGTGGCTCTAAAGTTGGATGCTTCCATCCAGGGTCAAATAGCCCTCAGTAAACTCTGGACATCAGACAGATACCAACTTTATTGAACAGTTAAGGTAAATTCATTTTTATACATGAAATATATTAATATATATATTTATGTAAATATACATGTGTATTTATGAGTATGCCTCCATACAGCAAAATTAACTTCTAATATGTCAGTATATGTTGTAGTCAGTGGTTTTCAAGCCATATATTCTTGAGTCTAGGGAATCCTCAGAGAAGCCCCAGGTGAGCCACTTTATGGGCTGGGGGAGACCCTGAGAAGGCTTTTCTACCATAGTTGGTCTAGACCCTCTTTGTCTACCTTGTGGCTATGAAGAGGTTCAATAAGAAGAGTTCTCTAGCTCAAATTAAAAAAAACCCCACAGATTTAAAATGTCATTCTGGTGTGAACTATCAATCTCTTCTACCTAAGATATTGATGAAACTTTCTTGTTGGAAGGGTTAGGGTAAGAGCTCTCTTTTGGACCTAGTCTTGATGCTGCTTCCCATTCTTTTCTTGTGTGATCCTCTCTATTGTATCTCCCACTTGTGACTGCACAAGTCCTTTATTCTGCAGAAATATCTACAACACCTAAAGCAACCCTCTGAGGGGACTCTGAACGTTTTGTAAAGTCACATCCTACTTATGCAAAATGTTTCTAATAGAAATAGACGGTGATCAAACCACCAACCTTGGGGCATTGGCTTAATTTGGATTCTCAGTTCTAGCTTTTTTTTTTTTCCTTCTAGCACCATAGTCTTTTGTTCAGACTGTGTTTATATTTATTTATATATATTTTTCTGATTATAAAAATGCTAAATACCATTCTGGAAAAGTTGGAAAATACAGAAAACGTAATAGACCATTTGTAGAATTTATCTTGATGTTATTTCTTTAGTCCTCTTGGTTTTGCCTTTGACTTTGAAGAACTTTGCTCTTCACTCTGAATTTACTTTTCAAATTCTCTTTCTTGACTTTCGCCTAAACCAAGTTATTTTCCTACACAATTAGAATAACAAAGCCTCCTTTTTCCTTGAAGTTTTAGATCAGACATGAATTTCTTCCATTCTCAAGTGGATCCTTCATTCTTTATTTTTTTAAGTATAAGTTTCAGTTGTAGAACATGATAGTTCAACATCTGTATACACTGCAGAGTGATCACCACCACAACTCTAGTTACCGCCCATCACCGTACAGTTGACCCCCTTCACCCACTTTGTCTACCCCCACCCCCTTCCTCTCTGGTAACCACGAATCTGTTCTCTGTATCTATGAGTTTGTTTTTGTTTTATTTTGTTTGTTTGTTGGCTTTGAATTTTTCAAGTTGATCCTTTAGTGAGCTCTGGTTTACATTCTTTCTTTCATCCTCTATGACTAACCTCTTTAATACTTTGGCTCCATGACCTATCTTTTTAATCTTCAGCCATTCCTCATACCCTCACAGTGTGCACTCTCTTTTGCATGTTTTGGTTTATCTTTTGTTCCTTATGTGATAAATTACTTCATTCTCATTCTTCAGATCTCTTTTTTAGAAGTTTTTTTTCCATTAATAGCAATGAAAAGTTTTTTTTTCCCTTTCTAACTTGTGGTTTTCATTTCATATACCTCACCTCCCAAATGTTCTGAGGTCCATTAAAGTAAACAAAACAATGATTTGTGTAATGTTACAAAAAGCTTTACAGGCAGAGTGGGGACTAGACCCTCACAGCCCCAAATTTCTATTCTCTCATCTCTTCAAATGATGGTGCCTTTCATTACCCCCTAATGGAAAGTTAGGGATGTAATTTTAAGGATGAAATTTTGATTAATCCTGAATAACATATAGTACTGACTCATGAGCATTCAGGTAATTCATTATGACTTCATTTCATAAGAGGATTAGAAAAAGGTAGTCAGAATGAAGAGTGGACTGCCTCATTCCCCCTGAAATGTATTTTCTTCACTTATCCAAGTATTTTCCATCGTTTGAGAAGTTACAATGACACATTTTCAACTGTTGGCATCCTAGCAGTGAGGACTACCCTGATCTCTCCATTTAAAACAGAAATCCACTATCACCACTGTCACCTTCTCTCCCTTCTGACAGCATTTTTTCCACAGCTTTTTAACATTTTGATGTTGTCAGCCGAGGAGGGTTGAAGAGGGATTCGAGGAGGTGAGCTACCCAACTGGAAAAATGTGCAAGGAGCCGACATGGAGTGAAACAGCACTTTATTGCAGTACAAGCAGGTGGTGCGCATGGCGGGGTGGCGGTGGCAGTGGCTGCAGCGCTAAGCACTTTCTCTTAGTTTATAAGGTGGCGCGCGCCTGCGTGGTGCATTTGTCATGCTTTTATCTATTCTGCCTGCACGTGCGCATTGTTCATTTCTTTGTTCATACTGCTTACATAATGCTGCTAGCGCATGCGTAACTTTACTTTCTTTGTTCATAAGGCTTACATAAGTGGCGCGTGCATGGTATTTACGCCACTGGCGCATGCGTACATTTACCTCTTACCAGGCGTAAGCTATTGTGAACTTTGGCCTGGGCCCCAAGGCCTACTCACTTAAGGCTGCTGACAGATGTATTATACACTTTGCTTATTTATGTGTTTATTGTTGGATCCTCTCTCCCCTCCCTTCCTGCCTCCCTCATACCTGGCATAGAGTGGGTACTCCATAAGGATTTAATGGGGGGAAAAATCAACAAATGAACTAGTTAAGCCTCAGAACAAAAGCAAGCAGGGTAACATAAGTAATATCGTTATCACCACGTAACAGATGGAGGAATCAGTTTACCTCAGCTGTTTGGCAAATGTCTCAGGACCCAGAGTGCCCTTTTCATCCTGTAAGCAACTAAACTTTACAACTGATGAAAAGATGCAGTGATACATAATTCATGGAAATGACATGGAGTTCATTTCACAACTCTAGCTCTAGACCCAGATGTTTGATGAGAACGTGGCTTAAGACTCCAGCATATGCAAATTGGTTAGATCCTTTAGCCAAATGACAACCATGAGCAAATGGGGCACACACCCTGTGCATTAGAGCCGTGTCTGAATGCCGGCCCAGACCTGAAGAGTCTGTCAATACATTGGTCTGCACGTGTTGGAGATCCCTGACAGTGTTTGTCACGTCGGGGACTTGGCAAACAAAGTCTCTCTATGGGAATAAACGAGGTTAATTTGGTTTCGCTCCAGCTGGTTCAAAGTCCATTACCTTCTAAGTTTGTCTAATGTGGTTGTGATTTTGCTGTCTGTTTGCTCCATATCTACAGTCTGGCTATACTTTGTGTATAGACTGTTACTGTTAATAACCATAGTGAGTTTATGATTTTGAGCTAAACTCATTTTTATTCTATCACAGTAGGGATTTGCTTTTGTTCTGAAATGTTAGGCAGATCTCTACACCAACCATCCCAGGGCTGATCTGTCTACTTTCACAGATAAGGGGGTCTGATGACCTCCTTTTTATCGTCATCCTTCTTTACTGGTACTGAGCATGCTTTAGTTTAATTGTATAATTCTAGTTTAAAAGTAATACTTGGTAGATAAGGAGTATTGGAGAAGAGAAAAAAATCAACAAGTGAACTTTTTTATGTTACTAGTGACTAAACGTTTTTGCTTTAGAAGTATGTAACCTATTCTAGTATGTCACTTTTTGACATCACATGACTGTGTATGGTAGTATTCCTGATTACTTCCTACTGGTGGGGAAATCTGGTAGAAGTCCCTGTGTTAAACTGAGAACAGTCAACAGAAAGCGAGGGCTCTCACTATTGTACAAATTTTCAAAATGCAGGGAGATAGACAAGTTTAGTTCTGGAATAATTTGCAAAAATCATAAGACCAACTAAAATTGTGCTGAATCAGATAATAATGTATATCCCTTTTATGTTCCGGTCCTTTGCTGACATAGGTGTGCACACAGACACACATGTGCATACTCCTCTTATGTCCAGATATTCACAAAATCCCCCCTTGTACATGTTTCCCGAATGCAGTTTAATTTATCCTCTTTAGAAGCAAGTGAACCCAGAGAGACTATGGTAGTTCATGGAGGAAAATGTCCTGACAAGGTATAGATCTCTGTTTTTGGTTCTGGCTCTTCTATAAACTCACTGTCTGAGCCAAAAATCCTTCTCAGCTTTAGCATTGTTTTTATAAACAGAGGTGATAATCTCTGTTGTACCAACTGCACAGGGCTGTATGAGATTTAGATGAGATAGTGTGTGTGAAACTTGAGAATGATGGAGCATTGTTCACATAAAGATATCATGGTTGTTTTGAGTACTGTATTGGATCCTGGATGACAGGAATAGGAAGTTCACGCAGCCTCTCTGGGGTTCAGGACGTATCCCAACCAGCACCCTTCCTGTTTTGGGAGATCCCTACTGATGGAGCACACACTAAGAAACAATAGCCAAACGGAAACTAAATACCACTTGTGATGCTTAATTTTATGTGTTAACTTGACTGGGCTAAGGGGATGCAGTTATTTGGTAAAACATTATTTCTGGGTGTGCCCTTTAGCATTTGAATCAGTAGACTCAGTAAGATTGCCCTCACCAAGGCAGGTGGGCATCATCTAGTTCACTGAGGTCCTGAATAAAACAAAAGGCAGAAGAAAGGCAAGTTTGCTTTCTCTTCCTGAGCTGAGACATCATTTTCTCCTGCCCTTGGATGTCCGCACTCCTGGTTCTCAGACTCAGACCGGGAGTTACACTATTGGCCCCTCGATTCTCATGTCTTTGGACTGGGACTGAATTACACCACTGGCTTTCCTGGTTCTCTAGATTGCAGATGGCAGATCGTGGGACTTCTTGACTTCCATAACCACATGCTAAATCCTATAATAAACCTCCTCTTGTATATGTCTGTATATACCCTATTAGTTCTGTTTTTTCTGGAGAACCCTGGCTAAGACACCACTTTATTAATATTTAATAAGCTCCCAATAATCTCATATTATAAAAGTTGTACTGGAATAGGTTTGGCTCCAGGGCTGAGTGAGGCCTCCTGCTGGATTGCTCTTGAATCTGAAAGCCCCATGCTCACAAGCAGGGGAGGCAGAAGGGGAGGAGTGACAGGTGTGGCATGAGATGGAGGGGGAGTGTGAGTGAGCAGGTGAGCCCACTAGCTGTGGCTGTGAGGGAGAGGTGAGCCCTACAGCCCAGCCTCGACACCCACCACTTGGAGGCAGGTGAAATAGTCAAGGGCTCTTGCTTTTGACGCACAGTCTCTCACTGTGCTCTGTCCAACCTAAGTCCTGGACTCAGGTGGAAGAGATGCACCATTTCCCTCCACTGGAGTTGGAGGAGAGGGATAGCATATGGAAGGGCAGGCAGAGGGGTGAAAGTGGGTGGCCAGGGGCAGAAGTTCCCTCTTCACTGTGTCTGCTCAGAGAAGATGTATTCTACCCCAAAGGGGCACAGGAAGAAAAGATACAGAGCCATGCTGAAGATAAGGGCTTCTCTACAGAACTCCAGAGGAGCTGTCTATGACTCTAAGGAAATCTCCTTGCCTGTAGTTTGGTACTTTGTCAGGGTTGTAATGCTAGCCAATCTCAGAAGAAAATCTAGGAAGGGGGGGTGTGTGTTCGTGTGTTTATGAGAGTGTATTTCCCTTCTGTTTCCTCAAGATGACATTTGTGAAACCTTGCTAGTGGTTATTTAGAAATTTCATCTTATGTTTCCATCTCACTTATAAATAGATGGACGGCATTGTAGGAAACTACTGGGAGTGTGGTTAGAACATGTCTAAGAAAGCAAAGGTCTTTCTCAATACCTATGACTTAACACTATGTAGATTTTTCTTCTTTTTTTTCTTTTTTAAGTTCTAAGAGATAAAATGAAGAAATGAAACTAAAGGCAACAGGATATTTTAAGGACTGACAGGCTGTGTATTTCAGTTTTGGTTCCTCCATTCAAAGTTGGCTAATAATGGGTAATGTAGGCATTTCATTCATGTAGGAGGGAAGAATAGAAATGACTGTCTTGTGTCAGTGAATTCTTAAGTTTTGCTTATTTTTGACTTTTTAAAAGCTAAACATTTTAAGTATCTACTGGTTAAAATTTGAATTTTTTAAAGCAAAATTTGATGGAACTAAAATAGGAAATGCTCAGCTTTTTATAATGAATTTTGTTAAAGAAAAAGCTAGTAAAAGAGTTTCTGATGAAACAACATCTAATAATACTACACTGCTGATTCTAAATGTCTTGTGGGGTTTCATGACTTTTTAATTCATTCTATCCCTTTACTCATTTAGTAGGTTATGCATAAAAATCTAAAACCCCAGAAATGATGGTAGGTGCCACAAAGGGTTTTAGACCAGCATCTTCTGGAAAAAAAAAAAAGTCTCTCAATCCTGAGGTTTCAATCCATCAATTTTTTAAAAAGTAATGAAATAAACAGACAGCTCTTGCTATAAATTGAGCACAGGACTAACGAGACTACTATGAAGAATAGCTTCAGCCCACGTATCTTCATTTGTTTAGAATTTTGTATGAAGCTCGGCACACAGTAGGTGCTCACTGAAAAAAAAGGAGCAGGTTACTGATTTATGATACTAATTTTCACCACCCTCTTCCTTCATCTATTGTACTTTTTTAGAGGAATAAATTACACTAAAACTACTTCTACCATCTAGCCACTTGGAAAAACCTGTATCATCTTTATTTTTTCCAACCTCCCAAATTGTAAGTCAATTTAGATTGTAGTAAACTAATGGGATGAATGACATAGGGATATTATTGTTTATGCAATATCAACAAAATGAATGAAAAGTTGAATTTAATCAGTTTGTGTGTGTAGAGGTAGTGTTTTGATAGTCCAATTACATTTTTCTGTTGAATTGATTAATTATTTTATCATATGGACTTTGTGAACTTCTCAGTATTATCATTAACCATTTTAAAGAATTCATAATATTCTTATTGTGTTCTTAATTATCTACATGTGCTATTGGTTCTTATTAAAAATTCTCCTTTTTTTTTTTTGCAGTATACCATGAAATGACTCCAATGTTTGCTTAACTGTTGACTATTCCTGGGACAGAGAAGGCACTAGTCAGCCAGCCAAAATGTGTTGGCCACCACCACAAGGTTCAATTAGATGAGGCCCTGTGGGCAACAGAGCAAAGCATGGGTGTGGCTGGAATTGATATGCCTTTAGGTCCTGAGTGGTTTGGGGAGTAAAACTCTTTCTTCTCCAGGTCTGCCTTATGAAGAATTTATAGTCTATTTGGAATGGATAAGGCTAATACACAGGAAAATACTTGATAAAAATACTCAATTATATGTAATTGTGTTAGTTGTGGGTCAGGCTAAGCTGTTTTATCTAGTGTCTCAAAAGTGCAGTGATTCAGACAAGAAAGGAGCTTATTTCTCTCCAGGGATCCAGTGCCCCGCCCTCGAAGTGAGCTGGGCTTCTAGAGTCCAGGTTCCTTTTCCTTGTTCTGCCATGGGTGGAGCTGGCTTATCCCTACCTCCTCCACACTCTAACTCACAGCAAGGCCAGAGAGACAAAATAGAGTATGAGCAATGCCTCAAGAAAAAAAAAAATCAGCATTACGGAGGTGTAATTTATAGAACATAAAAATGCACCTCTTTTAAGCGTATAGTTTAATGGGTTTTCACAAATGTTTACACCCATTTAACCATCACCCCAATCAAGAAACTGAACATTTCCATCACTCCCAAAAGTTCCCTTGAGTCCTTTGCAGTGAATACCATCTACTCTTGGCCGGAGGCAGCCACTGATCTGCAGCCACTGATCTACTTTCTGTGCACTACAGATTAGTTTTGCCTGTCCTAGCGTTCATGTAATGAAACTATACAGTGTGTACTTTCAGGCTGGGACCAGGGTGATGCAAATGAGGAGCCTAAGGTTTGAATTTATGCAAACACTCACTCTCAGTTTCATGCTAGCGCCGACCTAACAATGTACCCTGTACCATACTCTTCTGTGCTTGTTTCTTTTGCTCAGCATACTGTTTTTGAGATTCATTAATTTTGTTGTGTGTATCAGCTGTTTGTTCATTTTTATTGCTGTGTAGTATTCTTGTTTTTAAAATTGAGTTACAGTCAGTTTACAATGTCATATCAATTTCCAGTGTAGGGCACAATTTTTTAGTTATACATGAACATACATATATTCATTGTCCCATTCTTTTTCACTGTGAGCTACCACAAGATCTTGAATGTATTTCCCTGTGCTATACATATGATCTTGTTTATTAGTATTCTATGTTATAAATATACTATAACTTGTTTACACATTCTGTTGATGGATATTTGGGTTGTTTCCAGTTTTGGACTTCTATGAATATAGCTGCTATGGACAGTTGTAGACAAGTATTTCTGTGTTTTCATTTCTCCTGGGAAAATACTTCGAAGTGGAATTGCTGGGTTATATGGGAAGTATGTATTGAACTTCATGAGACTGCTGAACTATTGTCAACAGTGGTTATAATACTTTACACTCTCTCCAGCAACATAAGAATTCCAGTTACTTCACAGCCTCATCAACACTTCTTATTATCAACCATTATTTTAATTAGCTATTCTAGTAGCTGTGTAGTGATATTCATTGCATTTTTAATTTGCATCCCCCAAAGATTAATAATTTTAAACATCATTTTATATGATAATTGGCCATTCATATATTTTTGTGTGTGAAATATCTGTTAAAATCTTTTGCCCATTAAAAAACTGGGGTTCTCTTCTTAATATTGAGAAATAAGAGGTTTTTTTTTTCATATTCTGGGTACAAGATCCATGGCAGATACATGTATTGTAAATATCTTCTCCAAGGTGGCTTGTCTTCTCATTTTCTTAATGGGATCTTTCAAGGTGCTGAAGTTTTTAATGTTGAAGAATTCCAATTCATTGCTTTTTTCATGATCATGCTTTATGTGGCCTAGGAAGTCTTTATATAACCCAAGGTGTCAAAAGTAGTTTCCTATGCTTTCTTCTAAAAATATTATGATTTTAGCTTTAACATTTAGGTCTATGATCCATTTTGAATTAATTTTTGTGTATGTTGAGAGGCAAGGGTTAAGGGCAGGTTTTTCCCATACAGGTACCAGTTGTTCTAGCACTACTTCTTGAAAAGAATTGTCTTTTCTCACTGAATTGCCCTGGCACTTTTTGCAAAGTAAACTGTCCATATTTGTGTGGTCTGTGTATTTCAATGCTCTATATGCCTAACCTTATACAAATATTACCCTGTCTTGAATATGTAGCTCTATAGTAATCTTTGAAATCAAATAGAGTCGTCATCCAACTTTGGTTTTCCTTTTCGAAACTGTTTTGGCTATTCTTGTTTCACTGTATTTCTGCATGATTTTTAGGGTCAGCTTTTCAGTTTTAATAAAATATGCTGCCAGAGTTTTTATTCGGATTGTCTTAGATATATAGATCAATTGTGGGAGACCTGACATCTTAAGATCTTTAATTTCCCTCAGCAATATTTTGTAGTTTTCAGTATACATATCTTTGTTACCTTTATCTCTATATAGTTCATGTTTTTGTTATTTTAAATGTATTGTTATATATTTTTCAAGTATCTTTTTCTTATATATAGGGTAGAGGAGGAAAAACTTTCATTTTCCCTCTGTATCTGTGGCTAAGTTCTGTGAATTAAACTGACGAAAGGCAGATTAAGGAGAGAAAAGAAATACAAGTTTATTAATATTTTTATGTTCATAGGAACTTACAGAAAAGAAATTAAACTCAAAGAAACAGTTAGAGTTGGGAGCTTGAATATCATTTTAGCAAAAGGTAATAAATTGTATAGAATGACTAGACAAAGGGAAAAGGGTCTGGGCTTCTACAGGCAGTAAATGTGAGAAGGTAAGTATATCAGGAAACTAATGGAAGATGAGGTTTAGTTAATAAGGTTTGTTTATGCAGACTTATTTTGGTGCCATCTTTCTGGTATGGGAGACAAGTGGGGGACATCTTTGCAAAGGGAAATTTATGCTCTGCTTTTAGGCAGACGGGGAGGGCAGAGAGCTTTTCCTGTGTTTGCTTTTTCTCAATTGCCTTCATCTAAAAATAGTCCTTATGTCAAAGTGGCATGTTTGGGGTGGCATATTCTGATCCCCTTCAATACAAAGACAATATTTGTGTATTGGCTTTATATGCTGCAGCCTCGCTAAATTTACTTATTAATTCTAACAGTTATTAAAATTAAACTTTTAGAGTTTTCCATGTAAATGATTGTGTTTTATGCGAATAAAGGTAGTTTGTGTCTTTCTTTTCAGTCTATACAGGTACACTTCGTTTATTTGTGCTTTGCTCTATTGTGCTTTGCAGATACTGCATTTTTACAAATTGAACGTTTGTGGCAACACTGTGTTGTCAAATGATGGTTATCATTTTTTAGTTATGAAGTATTTATAATTAAGGTATGTACATTTTTTAAGACATTATGCTATTGCACACTTAGACTACAGTGTAGTGTGAATATAACTTTTGTAGACACTGGGAAACCAAAAAAATCCTGTGACCCGGTTTATTGTGATATTTGCTTTCTTGTGGTGGTCTGGAACTGAACCTGCAATATCTGGGTATGCATGTATGCGTTTTATTTATTTCTCTTGTGTTATTCCTCTTGTTATGACCCCCAGTGTAATGTTGAATAGAAGTGGTGAGACCAACATCTTTCTTATTCCCAATCTTAGGGAGAAAGCAGTCAGTTTTTCACCCTTATGTATGATATTATTTGTAGGTATTTACAGATTTACTTTATAAAGTTGAGAAAGATTTCTTCAGTTCTTAGTTTGCTGAGAGTGTTTAATCAAATGGTTGTTGAATTTTTCAGATGCTTTTTCTGCAACTGTTAAGATGTTCATACTGGTTTTCTTCATTATTCTGTTAATGTGTTGAATTCCACTGATTGATATTCAAATCAATTGTGTACCTGGGATATACCCTGTCCCCCTTCCCCACCTTGGTCATGATATACTACAGATGGTCCCCAGTTTACTGTGGTTTGACTTATGAAAACAATATGCATTTAACAGAAAATGTTCTTTGAGTTTGCCTTTTGATCTTTTCCTGAGCTAGTGATGTGTAGTACAGTATTTTCTCATGATGCTGGGGACTTGTAATGAGCCTCAACTCCAGTCAGCCACAGTGAGCAGGAGGGTAAACAACATACTTACAACCATTTTGTACACATAAAACCATTCTGTTTTTCACTATCAGTATGGTATTCAATAAATTACATGAGATGTTCAGCACTGTATTATAAAATATGCTTTTTGTTAGATGATTTTGCCACCTGTAGGCTAATGTAACTGTTCTGAACATGTTTAAGGTAGGTTATGCTAAGCTATGATGCTTGGTAGGTTAGGTGTATTAAATGCATTTTGAGTTATGGTATTTTCAACTTCTGATGGGTTTATTGGGATGTAACCCCATTGTAAGTTGAGTAAGCTGTATCAATTTTATATATTGTGAAATTTAATTTACTAATATTTTGTAAAGACTTTTTGTGTCTATGATCATAAGTAGTATTGTTTTTTTTTTTCCCTTGTGATATCTTTTTGGTATCAAGGTTATGCTGACTTCAAAAAGTGAACTGTGACATGTCTCTTCCTCAATTTTTTTGAGGCATTTTTGAAAGATGGTATTATTTCTTCCTTAAGTATTTTATAGAATTTACCTGTGAAGCTATCTGGGCCCATAGTTTTCTTTATGGAGAGTTTTTTTTAAATTATAAATTTATTTTTTAATATAGAATAGGATTACTTAGATGTTCTTTCTCGTCTTGTGTCTGTATTTCTTTTGAGGAATTTGTTCATTTCATCTGAGTTGTTGAATTTATTCTCATAAAGTTGTTAATAATATTCTCTTATTAGTACCTTAGAATCTGTAGTCATGTCTCCTGTGTCTTGCCTAATGTTGTAATTTGTGTTTTATCTCTCTCTTTTTAAAAAAATAACTGTAACTAGAAGTTTATAAAACTTCTTGACATTTTCAAAGAGCCAGCTTTTGGTTTTATTGATTTTCTCTATTGTTTGCTTATTGTATGATACATTTGTTTCTATTCTTTATTATTTAATTCCTTTTATATAATTTGAGTTTGATCTTTTCTAGCTTCTTAAGCCGATATCTTAGGTAATATAGATTTTAGTCTTTTCTTCTTCTTCAATGTGTGTCTTTAAAGTTACAAATTTTCCTCTAAGCACTACTTTAGCTGCATTTCACAAACTTTGATATGTTATGCTTTATTTGTATTCAGCTAAACATACTTTGTCTCCTTTCTGATTGTTTCTTCGACCTATGGGTTATTTAGAAATGTGTCACTTAGTTTCTAAATATTTGGACATTTTCTAGATACCTAGGTTTTATTGATTTATTATTCTCTTGTGGTCTGAGAACATATTCTGTATAATATCAATCCTTTTAACTTATTGAAACTTGTTTTATAGCCAGGCTGTAAGTGATCTATCTTAGTGAATGTTTCACAAACACTTTAAGTGAATATATATTTGGCTATTATTTGATCTAGTGCTTTTATAAATATCAGTTAGGTCAAATTGGTTTACAGTATTTTCTAAAATGTTCTATATCCTTATTGTTTTTTTCTCTCTGCTAGTTCTATTAATTAGAAGAATTGAAATCTTCAAAAAAATTTAAGATAATGTCTTTTTTTACAAGATGTGAAAAAACTGTATAATTGATTTCAGCTCCCATGCCATTGGTAGAATTTTAGTTGTCTGTTCATATAGAAGTTAGAAAATGTAGTCTCTAGATGGAAGTCATATGCTTAGATAAAAAATATGATGCTATTTAAAAGGAAGATGAGAATGATAGAAAAATACCATCTCTGCCATAATAACTAAATTGTAACTGATGTGGGACATTCTCTAGGAGTTCAGAGGAAGGAGTCTTCAGTGAAGAGGAAGTTGTTGCATAGTGGGACTTCAGTGCTGCAGTGGGATTAACAAAGACAGGAGATTTAATGAAGTTATTAGAAGGAAAATGACAGTAGTAGAAATGTGCATTATGTGTGTAGTACACAATAGAGGAGAGGGTAGGGGGCTCAGGAAGTGAATTAATATTGGAAGTTACTGGGAAATAAGGTTGGGAAGGCATATTGGAGGGCCTTAAATACCCAGATAATGGACTTTAGATTTGCTTCAGCAAGCAGGAATTTAGGTTTTTGAGCAGGGAGATCATCTGATGGAAGAGGTGCTTAGGCTTATTCATCAGGCTGTTGTATATCCTAAGGTAAGAGACCAGCAGGTGTAGCATTCCAGGGACGAGGTGATGAGGCTTTCAGTGGGAATGGAGAGAATGCAACAATATTGCTTTTATTCTTTGCTGGATATATTGATATGCACACCAGCTCCTACTCCCACTGTTGCTACTAGGGACAAGTCACATGAATTAGTGAGGTCTAAGGGACCATGCATTGGTGGGAAGTTTAAGAGCTCATTATCCCAGTCTTCCTAACTGCAGGAAGGTACCAAGTCTCCCTTCCAGGGGAAACAAGGCTCTTTTGGGATCACAGTTGAACAAACACATCAGGAAGTTTTCTGTGACTTCAAGTCCAGTTTACCCCCAACCATCAGGCTTTTTGGACTCATAAAAATGCTGTCAGTCAAATCAGAGCAGTGAATAAACCAACAGGCACAAAAGCCAAATTGTCTGCCGTGCCTTTGGGTAATAATCAGCATCTGCTTCCTGGGGAGCACATATTCCCAGGGAGTGTCGTATTTCCTTCCATATGCGGCGGGCTCTGGACTGCTATTGCTCTGCAGGGTTCCCAGCATTCTCCCCACTGAGTCCTTCCACTTGGTAGCTGAATGTCTCCAACTCTGTGCTTATTGTTCTGTATTGGGGTTGCTGTGAAAAACAAGGAAAACGTGAGGCCGCTAATGACCACGTCATGGATGAGCCACAACCATTTGAGTTCACATCTAGTTCTTTGGTGTCTCTGAGGGAGGGTATGGTCTCAATTAGGTCAGGAATGAGGTAGGAGGGATGGAAGAAAGAGACAGCCTTTCCTTGATCTATGGCTTCTGGGTGGGATTCAAATCCAAATCTCTCCATAGACCTGCACACTGAAGTCAAAACTCCCTACATGAGTCATCTGTGGGCTGCTTATTTTGTTTCCCAGAGCTTAATTCCAAGGCTACTCCCTCAACCTCCTTCCCTTACCATAGCAACAGTTAGAAAACTGCTCAGGCACACAGTAGGTATCGAAAGAAGGAAGGAAGGAAGAAGGAAGGGAAGAAAGGAAGGAAAGAAAGAAGGAAGGAAAATATATTCTATTATCAAGGAAGCTGCTAAAGAGATATACTGTGGGCAAAAGAAGACAAGAAGAATTGATACACACACATTCTGTTCCACTAGAGTTTCCTTCCCTTCTCTCAAAGATTATCCTAACCCTAGAAAACAGACAATAGGGCTAGGATTTTCCCTGTCTCAACTCCTAACTTGGCAAAGATTGCAACATTAATTTGCTGGGGCAGTTCCTGAGGTTAGGTGATGGGGCCACGGAAAGCAATAAGACTCCAGCATTCCACTTTTGACCCTAGTCTTGACGCAGAATTACCTCTTTCATGCGAATGCTTTTTGGTCATCGTGAGGTTTGCTAGGGCATGGATCCTCCCCTAAATGACCACTAGTCTGACCAAAATCAGCTTTTATGAGCAAACATCAAGGGTAATGAGTTAATGAGAGCAGCACACTTAGTTAAGCAAGTTTTATTTGATCTTCAGGAATCTGTTTTATAGATGCAAAGGAGTTCACTGAACTGCCCTGTGGTTCTGATTAGCTGGTTTTTGGTTAACCCAAACATGCAGTTAAGCAAATGTGATCCAGCTTGCCCTCTAGCCCTGAGGCCAGCTTTCTCAAACTCTGGTGTAAGCAGTATATCACCACACTCAGACGTCTTATATAATATGGAATGAATTTGTTTAAAGATGGGTTACTGCAGATGAACCTCCCAGTAACATGGTGGCTAAAGGAGAATCTAAGAATTGACCCTGAATTAAGCACATTAATATTTTCTCAAATCCTCAGTTTATGCATGTGAACAAAGCCATGTGATTTTATTAAGTTGCTGGGACAAAAAAAGTCTAAAAGTGATTAAGAGAAAATATTAGGTACTTGTTTTTTTTTTGGTGATGTAAACTAAAGTGCGTGGAAAATCATAAAACTAGCTTTGTGATAGCTGTGCTTAAGATGGCAAACCTGTCCTCTTTGTGGAACACCGTGCTCAAATTCTACATTATTGTTTTCTGGTAAACCTTAGGCCTTATCGTATTGAGCTGTGATGGAGGGACGTGCTCAGCTTCCACCTCTACCGCTAACCCCACGAGCGCTCCAGAACCCGTACGGTGGCCACGGAGGGACGATTGTATTAGCGCGAAAGTGGCGGGAGCTGAGAGGCACCGACGCAGTTCACTGAGGTGAGGTGAAGTTCGGAGAGCCGGAGCTCGGAAGAAGAGTTGGACGTGACTGATGAGGACCAAGCACTTAAAGATGTAAGTGGGCTCTGTCCACCCCCTTTTCTTTTCTTTTTTATCCTGGGAATGCAGCTAACTGCCCAGAAACCGGTTTCGCCCTCGTCGTTTGGGGGAGCATGTGGCGCAAACCCCGGGGCGAGGTCAGCCTGGGCTCACTTCCCGGTTTTGACGCTTACTGGTGGCTTTGGGCAGGTGACTTAGCCCCCGAGTTTTAGTTTCTTCACCTGTGAAGTGGGTTGGACACTAGAAGTCGGTTGGCAGGCGGGTGTGAGGAGGAGGAGCGGTGCTGTATACAGAGGGCCGCGAGCGCGGCGGGCTCTGAGCAAATGGCCGCTGTTACGGCCTGACGGGCAAGTTGCTGTTGCCTTCCTTCCACGGAGCCATTAACTACGAAAGAAAAGCTAGCCTGCAGTCGTGCTGAGAATGCCTTAACCATCCGGGGCAGCACTGGGCTGTGATAACGAGAATAAAAGAGAATGTGTTGTATTAAAGAGAATAAAAGCGTTAACACGAGGCGCTATTTCAGGACGGCTTAATGCCTTTCAGCTGTGACAGAAGTACTGTACACAGCCGAGTGCGTGGGATCTGAGAGGAGGCTGGGCCTGCGGATTTCTGAGGGAAAAATGTCTTAAGTGCACGAGAATTACCATGTTTTTTTTAAAAAAAATTTTTATGTATATTTGGATCTTGTGGAGGCATCTTTAATACTGCTGATTTAGAATTTAAGAGAGAAACCATTATTCCTTTGTCCCCAAGTGCCTTACTCAAGTGTTTTGTGTTTTTCCCCCCCCTTTCCCACTCACTTTATAATTCTTCTGGGTTCCTGGTATACAAAACAGGGGATTTCCTTAGTTATTATCTTGAGCAAACTTGCAGGACACACACACACAATCAAGTCATCTTATCCAGGCCTGTCCAGCTCCTCTCAGAAAGCTCTTGAATTTCATCTGCCATTTAAAAAGAAAAGGTTTAAGGCTGTGTGAGGTGGTATGACTTCAATGTTTGAGAAGTCAGCCTTGGCTGAATATCTAATGCCACAAACTAGGGGAATAAAAAACTCATTGTAACTAGAACAGCACTGGCTCAGAGATGTGTTGGACGCAACATGACCACTTAGGCAGCAAATGTGTTGAGGACAGCAGAGCTCAAAGTGCAGGGAGGCAGTTTGCTAATGGGGGCCTTGGGAGGTCCCGTTGGCCCTTAGCTGGGAATAATTCTGGACAAAGGGAGCTGATGCAGCATCAGTGTTGGGAGGACCACTAGTGTGATGTGGAGAACAACTTAAGGATGAGTTTGAAGAAATTAGAAAGTAGAATTTAGCACTCTAATTGCAAGGGTGATGGAAAAGGATATTTCCTTCATCCATCCATCCATCCAAATCCTATCTTTGTAGAAAGGTAAGACACTGCCACATTAATAATACATTGTCTAAAAGGGAGGGTGTTTTGTGGGTGTACTTGAATTGAAAGACTGACTTTCCTAAGACGTGCTTATTTCATCACTGACTACACTGCACGACCTGGGCTTCAGAAAATGCTCTTGGAGAAATTAGGTTTGGAGTGAGCTATAAGGAATCCTCAGGACACCATCTAAGCTCCTTGAAGTTTGGATGGATGATGGGAACTAACCTTACTAGTGACTGGAAAGGACTCTCCCATCATTGTATTCCTGTGAGCTCCACATAGCCATCACAAATAGGTCTCTGTGAAATGATGACATAAAAAAACATACCTTGGAAAATCACACATCACATAAACACCTAGATGTTTAAATGGACATTTTGCCCTTGATGAAGCTGAGACAAAGAGAGGCTCACCCCAAGTCCATCATATTAAACCCTCAGTTTCCAGTCCCAGGCTCTGCTTCTGAATCTACAGTGATTCTTCTGTGCCCAGTCTTGGCCCATCTTCAGTCATGAACAGCTCTGCTGCTCAAAGTCCACTTCTGAGCATGTCACTGCTTAGGACTGGTCAGTATCTTTCCAGTGTTTCAAAGTAGAGTCCTGATGTCTTTATTTCATATTTAAAATCTTCCCCTTCATGAACTCTATGCTCCAGGTAAGTACAGCCACTTGAATTGCCCCCCCCGCCACTGTGCCAGAGTATCCTGTTTCACTTATTCTAGTTTTACTTTGGAATGCTCTCCTCTACATCTTGCTAAAAATGGGAGTCACATCCCACCCATTTTTAAAGGCCTATTTTACAGGTTATCTCTTCAGGGAAGCTTTTTCTGACCTCCCTACTAGAAATGATCTCTTCTTAATTCACATAGAATTTTGTTTCTACCTCTTATTTACAATAGTGATTCTCATAATTTTCTAATAATGAGCATCACCTTCAAGTACTTGCTAAAAATAAAAAACCTAGGTCCCATCTCAGACCTATTGAATGAAAGTCTCCACAGGAGGGGCCTGGGAAGGAGTATTTTTAACAAACGCCCCAGATGATGCCTCTCATAAGAGAAGGGCAGTATCTTAAAATATTTGCCACTCAAAATGTGGTCCTTGGCTAACAGCATCAGCATTATATGGGTGTTGGTTAGAAATGCAGAATCTTGGGGCCCAACCCAAACCACTGAATCAGGATCTGCATTTTAATCAGATCTCAGGAGATTCCTATTCATGTTATAGTTTGAGATGCTCTGTCTTAACATACTGTTTACTTGCTACTTCTATAGTTAATTATGCAACCAAATTCCTCTTATCTCATTCATTACTCAAAACAACTATGCTCCTATTTGTTCAGATGGGTTTTGAGGGACTTCTATTAAATTGAACCATGTAGAATGGTATTAGGTAGATTTTTTTCTCCTATATACAAAAAGGGCAATTTTGTATGTTTCAATTTAATAGTAAGAAGTGGTAGTGCTGAGATTAAAACTTGGGTAGTTTGACTCTGGAGCTCTCTAGTAAACTTTATACTATTATTATAACTATTGTATATGCCAATACATGTGGATTTTAACAAGAAAAAAATCCCAGATTAAAATACATTATTGAGTTCCAAGGTTAGTACACGATAGGGTTCTAGAAATGGAAATGTGCTTATATAAACAGTATGAATATGGGATGGATATGAGGGGTTGGGGGAATGAGAGAGTAAAGGAAGGAACTGAAATTATATACTTTTACCTCCACTTAGTCCATGTGGAGTTGGAGACGCCAGGTATTAGTGCTTATTTTCTTCCAGACATGTGGAACTGAACTATCCTTTGTTCTGACTTGGTATTTTCAGCTTGGTTCCAAATTTTAAGAACTACAATTTCAGACTATGACTGGAATACAGAGTTGTTCTGTCTATTAATTTTCAGGCAGAGTAAGTTTACAGTAATAGCCTTGTATGGTTTTGTGTGTTCAAGGGCCAAAGTTTGTAAAATCTGTGGGAAATTGAAAAGGGAAGGAAAGATTTCTTGCCAAAACTCTTTGATATGTTTGATCTGTTAGAGTGACTAAAGACAGAATGAAGACACAACAAACAATAGGTGTCCATCAAGAGGCCAATGTGTAGTTGTTTCCCTCCCTCTCCGAGAACAGGGTGTAAAAATGATTCTTATTTGAGGGTTATAATCAACTAATTTATAGTGTGTGTGGTTCACAGAAGATTGAAGCTTTTTAAAAGGAGTATTTGTTTTCTTGTGATTTTTGCTGACAACACTTAGCATGCCACAGTTCTCAGCCTTAACAAAAGGGCTTTATGTGAAAAATCTGTGCTATATTTTAACATGATAAATGAGGCAAGGTGGTGATGACTTAAGGCGTAAGAGGAAAAACAAGGTATGCTCTAAAGACGCTTAGATTACTGGCCTAGCAGGAGTAACTGGAGATAATAACTTCATGACTTCTGGTTGGAAAGGAGTCTGTGAGAATCCCACTGCAGAGGAGGATCAAGTTGCTTTGTTAACACAGCCTTGTGATGGGTGCATGAGCCTGAGTCATGAAGCTGGCCCTTGGTATCAAGTGGCTAGCTAAAACTGTACCTGCGAAGAAATAATATTCTGAGCCCCCGTGCATTTTTCTATCATGTTCTTCCTCAGTAAAGCTTCTTGTAAAATATCTTGCAGTTCCAGAAAACTGGCGTGACCAGTTTAATCAGATTTATCCTTTATCCCAGTATCACACCTTCCCCTCCATATTTACTTTGTATATGTTGCGTATACATTTGCAGGAGAACATGAATCATAAGGGTTAAGAAAGATGACAATTTCTTTAGAGACTTGATCTCTTTGCTTCTAAACATGAGAAGAGTAGCCTTAAGTTAGTTCAAATTGCTTTAGGAACATGTTCTTTAGGAGCCCTGTCCAAAGCACTCTCAACTTTGATCAGGTTAAGAATGCTTTTGTATTTTTGTTTTATTTTTCTATAACCGAGAAAAGGAATGTGTTCTGTGAGTAGGACTTTGAATATCAATATCGCATATAATCACATAAACACAGACATCTCTCTGGGCCTCAAACTGTCTGGTTCCATGCTTATGTAGGATTTAAAGAATATTGTGCTTGAACACTTTCTTTTTAAAAAATATTCAAAAATAAATTATCTCTCCGAAAGTTCAGAAGGAATGAATAAAACTGAAGAATGAATAAAAAGTGGTAACATACATTATTTAAGAACTTAATAATTTCCTATTTAAATAGGGGCTTAGGGAGACAGGAACAGACAGCACAACGGTTCTACTTCTGCTTTAATGATGTGATTTGGATGTTTTCCTGTCTGCAGTGTCTTGTCACTTCTTACTCCTGGTATATAGTTCTGAAAATATCTTCCCTTTGTTCTGACTTTATAAGACTTTATTAATAGGAATATACCACCATATATCATTGGTTGTTCCCCGTGATTCTTAATGTACAAGTAATTATAAAAGGAATGCAGAAGAGAATCCTCAATTTGTTTTAATGTCCTTAGGATGAATAAGAAAAATTTCTCAAAGTCACTCTTGCTACTTCCATTGGAAAGAACGTTGAAATGAGAGAAACTAGTCTGTCGGGTCAAATGAGTTTGTGGCATTGGCACAAGAGAAACCTGTGAACAGTAAAAGGTTGAGGCACGTGGACTGAAAACCCTGTCTACCAGACTTTAAACCGTGAAGATGAAAGGCTTTCCTTGGGGAACAGTTGTTATGGGTTGAACCGTGCCCCCTCCTCTGCCATTTAAAATGCTGAAGTCCACATGCACCCACTTCTTTAGAATGTGACCTTATGTGGAGATAGGGTCTTTACAGAGATAGTAAGTTAAAATGAGGTTATGAGGGTGGGTTCTAATCAGTATGTCTGTTCTTCTTTTATAAAGGGGAGATTTGGAGACACACACACACACACAGAGAATATCATGTGAAGGTCAAAGCAGGTGAGCGCAGTGCTTCAGAAGCCAATGAACACCAAAGACTGCCAGATTCTCCATTATAGCCCTCAGAAGGAGCCAACCTTGGCAACACCTTGATTTTGTACTTCAAGCCCTAGAGCTGTGAGACAATACATTTCTGTTGTTTATGCCACCCAGTCTGTGGTATTTGTTATGAGAGCTGTAGCAAATGAACATGATAGGGCTGGAATTAGACCTTGAGATTCTGTTTATAGAGACCAGTGCTATGACTCCAAAGACCACCATTCCCCAGACCTCAACAAATAAGGCTCGAGAACTGATAGTGTATTGCATTGTTCCAAATGCTGGCCTCATTGAACAATGTCTTAAATAAAACTTTGCCCAGTTACCTCAGCTGCAGCAGTAAAGCTAAGCAAGGTTGATGAGAATGATCTTTCAGTTCACATACCACAAAATGTGCCTTCTGATTTACTAATGAAATTTAAACTGATTAAACAAGAATTCCTCACTGAACATAGTTGCTCTCATTTTTCTAGGTCACTAGATCATAGAAAGAGGCTGCTTGATTCACACCTGAATCATGCCAATTTGCATAAGCAAATGAAATTACAATTAAACCACGGTTGTGAAGAGTTACCCAATTCATTATGCTGACAGAAGCAGGGCATGAGGGAAGGGAAGAGATTGTCAATCCCCTGGAAAGCCATCAATATTACTCTGCTGTAATGTAAAAAATATGGGAGAGGATTTTAAATGTATGAGTCATCTCAGCCACTGGTGAGCAAGTGATACTGGTACAGGAAATAAATGTAAGCAGACACTAGGAATAGGGTTGGTTCTTGAAAGAATCCAGCTAAGAAAACTTAACCCATGTCAGATACTTTAATAGAGGGAATTTAATGTGCTAAATTCACTGTAAAGGTGGTAGAAGAGCTGCAAAGCAAACAGAGGAAGGTGAGGGATAACATCAGATGCTGGTGTTTCTAGAACCTGTGACCCTGGGTGTAATGACAGGACTGGAGATCATGGACGGGGACCAGCAACTGCTGGAGAAGCTGTCTGGAGCAGGAAGAGGGGAAAATAATACCCTGGCTTCTCTCGTCTTCTCACTGTCCAGTCTCATTCCAGGGCCTCCCATTACTGAACAGAGCTGGAAGCAGCAAGGTGGCCTGGGAAACGGAGTTGACTGGCGTTCATTCCTTGAATGAATGAAAAGGGTGGGTAAGAGGGAGTATTAGTTTCCCTTTGCTGCTGTATCTAATTACCACTAACTTAGTGGCTTAAAACAATACAAATTCGTTCTTTTATATTTCTAGCGGTCAGAAATCTAAAATCAAGGTGTCAGCAGAGCTGTATTTCCTTTGGAGTCTCCTGGGGGAAAGTCTATTTTGTTTCCTTTTCCAGATTCTGGAGGCTGCCTGCGTTTCCTGGCCCACAGCCTCTCCTTCCATCTTTAGAGTACATTCCTCTAACCTCTGGTTTCCTTGTCACATCTACCTTCTTTTTATCCTTTGGCCTTTGTCTTGTGATTATATTTTGGCCCACTCAGGTAATTCAGGAGAATCTCTCCACCTCCAGAATCTTAACCATATCTGCAAAGTCCCTTTTGCCATGGAAGGTAACATGTTCATAAATGCCAGGGATTAGGATGTAGACATCTTTGGGATTCATTATTCTGCCTATCACAAGAGGGGAGGTGATGGGCCTGGTGGGTAATGAGCAAGTGACTGGCTGGCACAAAAGGCCTCATGCCAGCCCTTTACAGACTCTCTGTATAATCTCCAGATGCTCTTTTGTGCATCATACTGTAGTATTTCAAGTAGCCAATTCTTAGAGAATAGTCTTTGGATTCATTTTTGAAGGCAAAGCGAGTTCGCTCATTTACAAGATCCTGCACTGAAGGCTTAATGAAATGTTATCCTAGCTAACCCTGTTGGAAACTTCTATTTAATAGCATTATTTTGAACCAGACAAATGCTGAGGCAAAAGCAGAGGGTGAGATGAAATACGGTTTGCTTCAGTCTTGGGACCTCTGGACGATGACCAAGCAGACCCCTAAGTGAGGAGAACTCTGTATGTAAGCTGTGTTGTCAAGAGTAAGGCTCTGGCATCCTAGCGTACCTCTCATTTGTTTATTTCTTTTTTTTTTCCTTTTGTGTCTTTCGTGGGAAGAAAACTAGCAGGGGCGCTCTAGTCTTTGGTCCTTAAACCCTCCCCTGGGGATGGCTGGAGTGAGCATGCCTCACCCAGCTGCTCCCACCCATCCCAAGTCGGCCACACACAGAGATGAGCTGTTTTTGGAGGAGGTGAAGACCCAGTTAGACAATGGACCTACTCTAGGCAACTGGGAAATGTGGAAATATTTTTCAGAGAAAACAAAACCAAAGCTCTAGTAACATAAAGCTTATAAAGAATTGCTTTTCTTATTTTTCGCTCTTCCATCTTCTGGGAGTTTTCTGAGCACTGTCTGTCCTCCTCTAATGAAGCTCAGGAGACAATTCTGCTTTGAGGTCAGCAGTGCTTCCTACATGAGGTTTCCCAAGTGAAGAAGGACCCACAGGGTAAAGGTGGCAGATGCAGTGTATTCTCCTATTAATTCTACCTAGAAATTTAGGAAGAATGATAACTGTGAGACAAGCCCAGACCCAATTAGGTCCTACCCTAGGGGTTTTCTTTTACTCATTGAGAAATCTCTTCAGTCTTCATGTTTGTAGTTGTGGTGGTCCAAACTGTGCCAGAGTGTATTATTTTGAGTCTGTGCATGCGCCATGGGCAGAGATCCAGATCCTCTGAATTATGTAGGTTCCCGTATTTCAGGAACATGATGAACACTTGCCCAGCCAGACTCCCATGGAGTCCCAGTGGTCCCTCTGTGTCACACACAGTGAGGCCTGGTAGAGGGAATGATGTTGGTCACAGATGCATTTATAGTCTGTCTTGGTCTTTGGAAATGGAAGATCCAGAAGAGAGAGGTTTGGATCATGAAAGGTCTTGGCCCTCATGTGATAACTTGCCCTGAGTGGTACTTACATTAGTCTACAACCTCCTGGCTGTGGCCATTTTGCTAGGGCAGCATCTTCTTGGTCTAATTTAGGATTGTAAAGATTCACAGGAAGGTGGCAGCACTATTTGATAACTGAGGCATCGTAGTAGGGAATGAGATTTTTAAAAAGCTGATCATGGTCTAGTCCCCTGGTATCCTAGTAGGGCATCAAAAGCTTGGTGAGAATAAGGGAGGCTTGTTTTTATTTATTGAAGTATAGTTGACTTACAATATTATATTAGTTTTGAGTGTACAATATAGTGATTCAGTATTTTTATACATTTCAAAATGATCACCACAAGGGACATTTGTTTTTAAACGTGAGTGTGAGAGAGAGGAGGAAGGTGGAGGGAGGGAACAAATGAATAGAAGAGAGGGTGCAGGAACCTGTGTGTCTGACTGGCTGGTGGGGGCCGTAGGATAGGGAAAAGGAAAGTTTGACAATAACAAGTGGAGTGTGGAAATAACACTTTTCTACTGAACCTTTCAGGGCTCAAGTGCCCCCTTTAATGTCATCCTTCTTGGCTGCCAATTGATGTAGGTAAGCAGCCAAGGAGCTATCTGTATGGGTCTGGTTTAATGTTCTCAAGTGGTGTGGGACTAAGTTGGTACCATTTGGCAAGAGATGTATTTATGGGTAAAATGTGCTTTTGGAGCTGCTTCTTACTTTTTGATCCTAGGCGCCTTATTGTACTTCCTATATTAATGGATGCTAATCTTTTTTTTAATTTTTAATTTTTATTTTTCAAAGTATAGTTAGTTTACAATGTGTTAATTTCTGGTGTACAGTGTAATGTTCCAGTCATACATATACATACATATATTCCTTTTCATATTCTTTTTCATTATAGGTTACTAGAAGATATTGAATATAGTCCCCTGTGCTATACAGAAGAAACTTGTTTATTTTATATAAAATAGTTAGTATCTAGAAATCTTTAACTCCCAATTTATCCCTTTCCCCCAAACCATAGGTTTGTTTTCTATGTCTGTGAATCTGTTTCTATTCTGTAAATAATTTGTGTGTGATTTTTTTTTTTTTAGATTTCACATATGAATGATATGATATTATCATGTAGTATTTTTCTTTCTCTTTTTGGCTTCATTTAGAGGAGGATATCCAAGAATGGACCCTAATCTTAAATGAAAGTTCATTCAAGTCTGTATGTAACAATTAGTGCTTTTTTTTTCTTTTTTGAGTAGCTTGAAACTATATTGGCTTTAACTGCTTGGAGACAACTGTGTTGCCATGATAACTAGATGGTAGTCTATAGCAAGTGGTTTCCTAAGAAGACCCCAGTGTGTGGTATGTGGTGGTGGTGGTGGTGGTGGTGGTGGTGGTGGTGGTGGTGGTGTGTGTGTTTAAACAAAGGTTATAAGGAAGTTTGAAGATAAATTATGATCTGTGTATCCCTTGGACTCCTGTTCAGGTTATTGAAAAAGGATTTGAACAAGAACATAATTTTCTCCAAAAATAAATCTTTCTGAAACTTTTAGCTCTTGTAGTTCTATACACCTGAGCATGGGGACTGTGTTTCCCTATCCCTGCTTTCTTATCTCTGACATGCAGAATGTGCTGTATTATTCTCGATAATGAATGGGAACTCAGAGAAGAGCTATTGGCAAGATAACAACAATCAAGTAATACAATTTCTTGGTTCAAATAAAAGAGTATATGTAAAAATACGTAGTAAAGTGGAATGAATCCTTATTTTTAGCTGCAGTTCAAATATTTGAGATGTTTTAAGAATGCTCCTTAAAATGAGGAAGTGATTTAAAATTGGGAAGCTAAAGCCAGTGTATGGACTTAACCAATTTAATTGTGATAAATACACATAACATAAAATTTACCATCTTTTAAGGCTTCAGTTCAGTAGTGTTAAGTATATTCCCACTGTTGAGCAAGCAATTTCCAGAATTTTTTCATCTTTCATAACTGAAACTCAGTATCCATTAAATAGCTGGTGTGACTAGGGTTGCTTAGGAACATTCATCTGCAAGAATCTGTTTGAAAACCTGCTTTCAGTACTTTTGGGTATATACATAGGAGTGGATTTTCTAGGTCATATGGTAATTCTTATGTTTAACTTCTTGGGGAACCACCAGACTGCTTTCTATAAAGGCTGAATCATTTTACAGTCCCATCAGCAATGTACAAGAGTTCTAATTTCTCCAACACTGGTTATTTTCTATTAAAAAAATATATATCCATCTGGTAGGTGTGAAGTAGTATCTCATTGTAGTTTTGATTTGCATTTCCCTAATGACTAATGATACTGAGCATCTTTCCACGTGCTTATTGTCCATTTGTATGTGTAACTTTGAAGAAATGTTTATTCAAATCCTTAGGCCATTTAAAAATTGTATTGTTTGTTTTCCTGTTGTTGAGTTGTAAGAATTCTTTATATATTCTGGACATGATTTGCAAATATTTTCTTCATTCTGTACGTTGTCTTTTTCACTTTCTTGATAGTATTCTTTGATGCATGAAAGTTTTTAATTTTAATGAAGTCTTGTTTATCTAGTTTTATTCTTACTCGCCTGTGTGTTTGTGTCATATCTAAGAATTCATTGTTAAATCTGAGGTCATGAAGATTTACTCCGTGTTTTGTTCTAAAAGTTTTATGGTTTTAGCTCCTATATCTAGGTTATTGATTCATTTTGAGTTAATTTTTGTGTGTAATGGGAGGCATATTTGTGTAAGAATGAGGGGGCAACTCCATTCTTTTGCATATGGCTTCCCGGTTTTGCCAGCACTATTTGTTGAAGAAACTGTTCTTTCCACATTGAATGGTCTTGGTGTGCTTGGTTGAAAATAAATTGGCCATAGATGTATAGGTCTATTTTTAGACTCTCAAATCTGTTTCTTTGATCTACTATTCTTATGCTAGTACCACACTGGTTTGATCACTGTAGCTTTGCAGTAACTTTTGAAATTGGAAATTGGGAGTCCCACAAATTTGTTTTTCCTTTTTGATGTTATTTTGGCTATTCTGGGCAATTCCATATGAATTTGATGATTGGACTTTCCATTTCTGCACGAAAGACTGTTGAAATTTTGGTAGGGATTGCACTTGATCTGCAGATCACTTTGAGTAGTGTTGCCATCTTAACAGTATTACATTTTCCAATGTATAAATATGGAATGTTTTTCCATTTAATTAGGTTTTCTATAATTTCTTTCAGCAGTGTTTTGTAGTTTTCAGTGTATAAGCCTTTTACCTCCTTTACATTGACAGTATTTTATTTGAAAACTTACTAGTCAAAGATTTTTCATTACTTAAGAGGATGTGTTTATTTCCAAGCCTCTTTTAAGCTAAAGGTAAGAGATAGTTGTGATAAAAAATAATTTTGAACACTTGGTTTATGTGAAATATTAGATAAATGACAACTTAATAAAGAATGGATTTTAAATGAGGTCTTAACAAAGAAGAGGAGATTGACATTTTAGATATGACTTTAACACTTATGGGTTAATTATAGATAAATTTCTTAACTTTTGGGTATCTAAAATTTCCATCATTGAGATCCTATTCGTTCCATCTCACTAATAAGCTAGAGAAGATAGTGGATTGAAAACACAACCTCTCCTCCATCCCCAAAGTTTTGAAATGGCAGATATTGTTTTTAAAAATACAATGAATTCACAACTGTGCTAGAAAACACAAAAAGTGATAAAAGTGAACCATAAATTTGATATTTATATTAGGATTAATGTAGTAAAAGATCAGAGGAAATAAAATGCAGAAACATACGTGGAGGAAAAAGTACTGCAGTTAAAAGAGTATTTCTGAAATTTCCTTATTCTCAGAGTCCAAAAAACTCAAAGCACAGAGAAGACCTGGGATAATCATAGGAAAGTTAATTAAAGAATTACACTTGGAAATTCTTTGTTCTCCCTCCTCCTTCAATTTAAACTGAGTAGCAACCAAAAGTAGAATTTTCTCCTAAGATACAGCTCAGAATTGTCTTCAAGACTAATATGATTAAGGAGCACTTCCAAAGTGAGTGTTGGGTCCAGATAGAGAAGAAAAGCAGAAAGCAATATAAACTCTACAAGCATAGAAGAAAGGGTGGGGGGTGGTGTCAAGGAATGGAGCAGATGACTTCCGTAATGGCTTCTAGAATAAACTCTGTGTATAACTCTTTGAGGTGGAAATCTCAGGATAATCATTACTTGGGTGGTGGGATTTGAAAGACACAGGTGGTTGGTATACAACAGTCCACCTCCAGGAGGATGGAGAAGTTCCCATACACAGTCTACCCTTATACTCTACCCAACTTGACATATCACCTCCTCTCTCCATGCAACCACAAAGGGCTAGCTGTTGTAAATAGAATGTTTATTTATTAACATGAAACCAGGAATTCTTACATACAGATGCAGTACTTAACCAGGAATCACTAAACACTGGAAAAAAACTATGGGGAAGAAAAGGCACCACATGTAATTAAAAAAACTAACACATGAGGAATTAGAGTTCCAAAGGCAAACAGAAGAAGGCTTTCAAGTAAGCTAAATTAAAATTCTCAGGAGAATTCTAGACAGTTTTACTACCATGGACCAAGCATAGAATGATACAAAAAAGCAATGAAAATTATTGGCATTTAAAACTGAGAGACAATTACGGAACTCAAATACCAGATTGGATATATGTTAGGATCGTCCCAACTGAAGGTGCAGCTGGTAGATGTTGTGGAGGCATGTCTTCAGAGCTCAGTCCAAATATGCAAAGAGAAAAATATGTTAAAGAAAAAGTTAGGATATGAAAGACAAAATTATCTGGAACTTCAAGTTCTTTATGCAGCAAAACACACATGTTTGAGTGAATAAAGATGTTTATTGAACAGTGAAGAACTCAATAATATTACTATCCACACACTTTCTCTGAAGGAATCTTCAGAGAACATACTCCATTAAAACAAAAACATGTATCTAGGAAGGAGGAAGATTTGGAAAAAAGAAATCTCTTATTGAAATGTTTCCTTCTCTGTTTTGCTTTTTCTTTCTGAAACTTGGCTGTTTCCTGAGAGGATGTTTCTTTCTCTAAAGCCCCTTCACACCACAAAGCTTGAAGCTGGGGTAAATTTTCTTCTTGTCTCTGGTTGCTGTTCTCAAAAAATACTCCCCTTTCCTAAAAATTGTAGCTATTTTGAAATGCCTAAACTTCAAACTGTACCCCACGCTTCATTTCTTTGTTGCAGAAATTCCCTCACTGCTTGTGACTCTTCCTCATTCATCGAAGACTTGCTCTCTTCCTCTTCACACTGAAGTTATAACTCCTAGAAATGTCATCATTCCTTTAGTTCCTGGACTTTCTCATTTCTGGTGATCATTTTCTCCACTCCCATGGTCATCCTTTAGCCCTTGTCATGTACAGCCACTGTATCAACTTTGAAATCTCATTGTCAAGCTGTCTCCTGTCTCTTAAGCTCAGTAATCTAGGAGCAAGGCCACAACGTTGTGACCTCTTCAGTCTTCAAACCTGCCAGTTTCCTCCATGTTACAACCTGCTTGCCACTGCCATCTGTCTTTGCCTGTGTTCTTACCCAGCTTCTATAGGTCATCACCATGCACATCCACTCATAAAAACCGCCAAAGCCCCTTTCCTACTCTTGCTTTTTACCTGAAAAAATCCTCAACCTTCAGTTAATCCAAATTTACAACTTCTCTACATCCAAGCAGCTGAATATAGCTCTAGTAAAACACAGTCTTGCTCATTGGTCTCACTCTATATTGTTGACCAGAAATTTCATGCATGTCGTCATTATCACTCAATAATTTGAACATATATCCTCAACAAGTTTGCCTTTCCGTTGCCTGAGGAGTGTTGCATGCTGCCATCTCCTTCTTTAAACCAGGCCTCCAGTCTTCCCCACTCATCCATACTTAGCTGATGTGTTTGACTCTTCTTTTGTTGGAAGTAAAAAAGGAAATACCCTCAAATATTTGTTACTAATCTATCTGTATCTGTATCCATGTTCTCTGTCTCACCTCTTGTTGCAATGGACAAATCATCATATTCTCAACTAAGGTGAATCTCTCTGCTTACCCCGAGACTCTATCCCTTTTACCTCTTCCAGGACTTCTCCCTGAGGTTTCTTCCCCCATTCACTTTTGTATCATCACATTTCTTCTCCACCAGATCATTGCCCAAAGCCTACTGAACTGTAATTTTGTTGGTCTTGAAAAAAATCCTCCCTTAACACTGTATATTCCCCTACAGTCACCCTTTATATCACCACAAACTCTTATAACTTTCCTTCCCTTGCAATAGACATTCTTGGAAGAGGTTTATCTATACACATAGTTCCCACTTCATTGCCTCTTATTATACAACCCACTTTAATCAGGTTTTGAACCATATATTACAAAAAATCCACTCTTAATTGGTCAGTAATAATCAACTACTTGTCAAATCCAGTGGCCAGTTCTCTGCCCTCACGTGGGTTCCTCAGCAGCACTGTATGGGAAAACTCCTCCCTTCTGTGTGGCTTATCTTTTCTCGATTTCCAGGGCACTATATTCCTAATTTTCTTCTCACTAACAGACCTTCACTGTCTTCTTTACTAGTTCTTTTTTCTCTTCCTCATCTCTTTATTTTAGAATGGCCTTTGCCAAGTCATTATATTCCACCTAACATTACTTTGGAAAACTCATTTTACAGTAGGAGGCAAATATAATCTAAAAATAAATTATATAAAATATTAGGGAAAGGGAAAAGGAAAATTGATCAAGAGGCATATAAATAAAAAATTTTAAAACAAGAAAGAAAATATGCGTGCTTACTGCAGTCCTTGTTTCAACTGGTGACAAGGCTGTGTGACATTGATAACTATCTTCATTCATGTTATCTTTGTCCTCATTCAGAATCTCAGTTAGTCAGGATATTGTTTACCTAATGAGGTAACTAGACTGTCTCCTGAAAAGTCTGAGCTCTCTCTCCAGTTATATTGAATTTCTTTAGAGTTTGAGTCATTAGGGATCCTGTTTATATTGAGTTATTTTTTGACTGTATCATAGCGCATACTCTATCTATAGTAGAAGGTGCTCCAGAGAATTCACTGGGTTCCATGTATCGTCTTTCTGCCCTTTTGTTCAGTAGCAACCTGAATTTCCTTTGATAATAAAGAACAATCATTCCAGGTGGGAGAGTAATCCCTTCTTTGATGGTTGGTTTAGTGGCATGAATGAGAGGCCTTCAGAGACCAGGAGGCCAGTTGCAGCTACCCATTCAATGGAACACTTGTCACATCTCCCAGAGGGACTGCTTCTCCCTTGGGAACTAATACCTCTGTTTAGCAGACTCCAAAGATGTAAGGAACATAATGAACATTTCCTGAGTGGTTCATAAGTTGTATTAATGAAGAAGCCATGCCTGCATCTGTCTTTGCCTCCTGGACTTACTGTGACTGTAGTAGAAACAACATCATTTATTGCACATTCTCTAGGATCATAGACTTCAACTTGTGGGACAGCACCTGAGCCTTGCAAAATGCTGTTTCCAAATGGCATTGTAATTGAATTTTCAATAGGCTTGTCCATCATTCGGCAGTGGCAGCTGCTTCTGGGTGATGGGGTACATGGTAAGACCAGTGGGTCCTGGCAGCATGAGCCTGCCTCCTCCCTTGCACATTCCGACTCTCACACCAGTCATCATATTGGCTAAATGTAACTGTATCTAGAACCCACTGCAAGGAAGTCTGAGAAATGTAGATCTCCAGCCTCTATAATATAGCAGACAGCCTGGAAGGGAGTGGAATTAGGTGCTGATTACCTCTAGTCAACATTAGCTGGCACAGCTTGCTTTGTTACATGATGTACATTTCTGAACAGATGTACCTTCTCTAGAAAGACCTCCCCTGGCACCTAGTCCAAAATATAACCTTTCTTTTTTCCTATTTCCTCACTTTGCTTTATTTTATAGAGCAACTATCTAAAATGTTGATGTTTAGTTACATGCTTATTTGTTTATTGCCCATTTCTCCCACTATTTATGTAAGCTATGTGAGGGAAGAATATGGGGTCCTAAAACAATTCTGGAAATATAGAAAATGCTCAGATACTTATTCAGTGAATGGAAGAAGCAATAATAGTAAAAGGACCATTAATACTGCTAGTTAAGAAAAATAATGTATCATAATAAATCTAGAGTTTGATTATGATGATTTTAACTTAGGAGACAAAGCATAGTGCAGAAGAAATGTGAAACTGTGCTAACATTCTTGTCTTTTCTCTTGTCTTCATACATGTATGTGGGCGTGTGTGAGGAGGGGATATAGGTACTCATGAACACTGGAGACTGATAGGGAAATGTGTTTAAATATGTATGTTAAAATTTAATACTAAGAAGTTTCTAGTTAAAGTTGGTGAATCATATTTGTTAGCCTCCATTCCCTCTCAAAAACCCATTATAATTACAGGAAAAATATTTTCTAAAGCTCTAGCCCCACAAGGAAAAATAGACCTGGAGAGGAGACAACAGCAACAAAGTTTTGGGAGCTGGAAAGCAGAAGGATGAGGGATTGCCGATCCAGCGAGAGAGAGTAAGGGCTGAATTTTAAACTGGCAGTGGAAAAGGGAAGAAGAAACCTGATATACACCGTGGTCCCTGGTCTCAGGAACGGGCTGTGAAGGTGCCCCTGGAAGTGAGCTACAAATGCAGGGCTTGGTCCTGGATAGGGGGCTGAAACCTTGTTTGTCAGTGACAGGTTCCCAGATCCTAACCCAGTCCATACAGCTGCAGCTCTGCCTCCATCCCTCCTGGCAGTGGCTGAATGGTTACTGTCTGAAGTGTGTAAACAGAGCATCTGGACTGGGAGATGCTAGGTACAGGTGAGGGTGGGGTGCATGTTGAAAATGAGGTGTTAAGTGAAAGCTTACTTTCTGACTTGTTAAGACCACCAAACTTCTTCCCCCATAATTGTTTGCCAAGAATTATGCCCTTCTGGTGTGGCACATGACCAGTCCAAGAAATGACCTGAAGAAGACTGACGTTGGGGCTTTCTCACCATGGTGGCACAGGCAGACCTCCCTCACAGTAAAGCCCCGTGCGCAGAGCATATCCCCAGCTTTGTAGTGCCTCACTCTTAAATGTGAGTGGATGGCAAGAGTCACTTGACATTTAAAGAAAACCTCTGACACAAAAGCCAGAGACCAGGAGACAAAAAGAAGAAAAGCAACTTGGGAAAACAGACAATGCAGGAAGACAAATACTTAAACAAAAGAACAAACTTGCTCTCATTAATATCTTTGGAGAAATAAGGTATTCCACTTATGATATAAAAAGCAGGAAGCTATAAAAATGAAACATTTAAGGACAAAAATCAGATTGTTTGTATATGGAACCATCAAAGACCTAGAATTGCTAAAGCATTACTGAAGAGAAAGAAAGAGGCTGGAGGAATAACTCTCCCAGACTTCAGACAATACTATAGAGCTACAGTCATCAAGACAGCATGGTATTGGTAGCAAAACAGACATATGGACCAATGGAACAGAATAGAGAGCCCAGAAATGAACCCACAAACCTTTGGTCAACTCATCTTCGACAAAGGAGGCAAGAATATACAATGGAATAAAGACAGTCTCTTCAGCAAATGGTGTTGGGAAAACTGGACAGCAGCATGTAAAACAATGAAGCTAGAACACACCCTTACACCATATACAAAAATCAACTCAAAATGGATTAAAGACTTAAACATAAGACAAGATACAATAAACCTCCTAGAGGAAAACATAGGCAAAACATTATCTGAAATACATTTCAAAAATTTTCTCCTAGAAGAAATAAAAGCAAGAATAAACAAATGGGACCTAATGAAACTTACAAGCTTCTGCACAGCAAAGGAAACCAGAGATAAAAGAAGAAGAAAACCTACGGAATGGGAGAAAATTTTTGCAAGTGAAACCGACAAAGGCTTGATCTCCAAAATATATAAGCAGCTCATACGACTCAATAAGAAAAAAATAAACAACCCAATCCAAAAATGGGCAGAAGACCTAAACAAGCAATTCGCCAAGGAAGACATACAAATGATCAAAAAACACATGAAAAAATGTTCAATATCACTAATTATCAGAGAAATGCAAATCAAAACTACAATGAGGTATCACCTCACACCAGTCAGAATGGCCGTCATTCAAAAATCCAAAAATGACAAATGCTGGAGAGGCTGTGGAGAAAGGGGAACCCTCCTACACTGCTGGTGGGAATGCAGTTTGGTGCAGCCACTATGGAAAACAGTGTGGAGATTTCTCAAAAGACTAGGAATAGACTTACCATATGACACAGGAATCCCACTCCTGGGCTTGTATCCAGAAGGAACCCTACTTCAGGATGACACCTGCACTCCAGTGTTCATAGCAGCACTATTTACAATAGCCAAAACATGGAAACAGCCTAAATGTCCATCAATAGGTGACTGGATAAAGAAGATGTGGTATATTTATACAATGGAATACTACTCAGCCATAAAAACCGACAACATAACGCCATTTGCAGCAACATGGATGCTCCTGGAGAATGTCATTCTAAGTGAAGTAAGCCAGAAAGAGAAAGAAAAATACCATAAGAGATCGCTCATATGTGGAATCTAAAGACTCATGGACAGAGAATACAGACTTGTGGTTACCAGGGGGGTAGAGGGTGGGAAGGGATAGACTGGGATTTCAAAATTGTAGAATAGATAAACAAGATTACACTGTATAGCACAGGGAAATATACACAAAATGTTATGATAAATCACAGAGAAAAAATGTGACAATGAGTGTGTATATGTCCATGAATGACTGAAAAATTGTGCTGAACACTGGAATTTGACACAACATTGTAAAATGATTATAAACCAATAAAAAATGTTAAAAAAATCAGATTGTTTGGAAATTAAAAACATGAAAACAGATTTAAAACTCAGTAGAAGATTTGGAAGATAAAATTGAGGAAACCTCCTAGAAGCTATATAGCAAAAAGACCAAAAGACAGATTAGAGAGAAAAGAAAATTTAAGGGACAAATTAAAGAGTTCCAGATGTTTCAGAAAGTGAGAATGGAAAAAATAGAGGGGAGGACATTTAAAAAATAATTCAGCACTTCCAAAGCTGAAGGAGTGTTTCCAGATTGAAAAGATACATCAAATGCTGAACACAATGGATGAAAAACTGTGGAGCCATGTGGACAAAGAGAAGTGACGAGGGGGAGGGAGAGGGAGGTGTCGGGGGTGGGGGGCAGAGAGAAGGAGGAAAGGGGCAGGGGGAAAGGGAGAGGGGGAAGAGAAAAAGAAGAAGGAAAAGAAAAGAGGGAAAAGTTTTATACTTTTATACTTTCTCATGTTTTTTATGATTATGAGGAGATATGAGGTTCAGATATTTTACCATGTAAAACTTCCAACTTTATGTCCATAAAGAAACCAATTAATGAATGGCAAGCATGAGACTAGGAGAAAATATTTGTAATATATGACAGAAATGAAGGTTTAGTCAGTATTACATAGAAAATATAAGTCAATGAGGAAAAGGCATTTTAATTAAAAAAAATAGGAAATGGCTAATAGTGGCAAGTTGGAGAAGAAACACACAAATAAGAAAATGTTCAATCCTACTGGTAATCGTAGAAATCCACATTAATATAGTCAGACACCGTTTTTGCCTATCAGATTGGGAAAACGTTTTCATGATTACAAATATCCATGGTTGCAAGGCAGATGGGGGAGAGAGATGAGGACTCTCATCCACTAGGTAGAGTGCAAATGGCTACCACTGTTAGAAAAGAAATTTGATAATATCTATTAAAATAATAAGTAAACCCTTTGACCAATCATATCTACTCTGGCATCTGTCCTACAGAATACTCTCAGAGGGGCACAGAGATATATTTATAACTCTGCTCAGTATGCTGTTGATAACAGTGAAACAATCAAGGAATGAATCTTAAGTGTCTACCAGCAAGGGATTGATTAAAAACAGTCATAAGGTCATACAATGAAAGAGTACCTCCCTATGAAAAAAAATGATCTCGGTATCCCAAATCTCAGCCCAAGGAAAATTCAAGCAGTGCTAATGTACTAATAGTTGCTGAGGATCCACTGTGTTTTGCTGATAAGTGTAGTTGCTATGGAAACTTAAAGTAAGCCAAAACTCCTTTGGGGGTGAGTTAAATAGGCTTTCTTGAAGAAGTGAGTAGGTGGGAAGTAAGTGTTGAGCTAGAAAACACTAGAAAAGCAGGCATTTCAGGAGGGCAAAATAAAGACAAGAATTGTGTGCAAAAGAGGAGAAGAAGGGAAAAGAGTTCACTTACAGAGGATGGAAAAGAGATCTGCTCACCTAAGGTGGAAAAGCTTGGTAGAGACATGTCTGTGAGTCAGGAAACAGCCACTTGAAGAATGTGGCTGCCTTGCCCTTCTCTTTTCCTTAAGAAAATCAAGACGTCTAAGTAGAAGATGCTTTGGTGAATAGATGATTCATATGAAAGAAGACAGTTCTTAATTGTGAGGGTCTTCAAACCATGGAAGAAATTATATGCAAGAGTTCTGTAATTTCTGCACTGTCCTCCCCCAGCCCCCAACATAATTTAAAAATAGGATAGTCAGCTGCCTCTCTCTTATATTGTTCAGATCAGGTTTTGTAAGCCTTTAAATATAGTTGGCCGAAGTTCTAACTTCTTAACCTGATGGCCGTAAGAGGGCAGTTAATCTCATCCTGCATCCTGACTACCTCTTGTAGATGCGGGTGGGGGAATGGGAAGGGAAATTTTTAGGTAGGATGGACAATGTTATATCAATCGCTTGTGTGTTGCTGCCCTTGAATGCATTGAGGAGAGGACAGTGACGACCTGCCTTCTGTGTTGGGATCTTGTTTGCTGCTTCGGATTCAGTTCTCCTCTTTCAACCCTGCTTTCTACTCTGGGAGGCTGACCTGGGTGGACTGCTTCAAGAACCCCATTGACATTGGACTTTTGCTTGGATTCAGCCAACAGGGGCATTGGAAGGAGATCTGCAGAGGAGCTGAGAGGGAGTTCAAGGTATGATTTCCGGCTCCCCTTCAGCTAGGCCACCCCAGGCTGGTTGCTTCCTCCCAGCAAGGGTCCTTGCTCCTCACAGAGGGGCTTGTCTTCATGCAAGAGCTCTCTCTTCTGGGATGTTTTACTGGCCAGTAATTTTCATGATCCTTTTAAAGTCTCTTTTCCTTTATTTCTGCTGTTTACTGTATGTGTGACCTCAAACAAGTCTCTAAACCATCCTGAACCTCAATTTCTTTATTTATAAAGTAGTTTTCTTTTTTTAAGTTACCCATGTCCTAGGGTTCTGGTGACAGTTAAATGAGACTGTGTCTGCACAGGTTGGCATAGTACTGGCAGGTCTGATATGTATCACGTGACTGATAAGCTTCAGCTTTTTGTCTTCATGCCTCACTCTTGCTAGCATCACAGCAGCTCTCTTCCCTCCCTGATCATCACTCCAGCAGTTTCAGAGATGAATTCTGTCTCTTGTTAGTGTGTAGCACAATTTATTGCTAGTAGTTACCATTACATTTTGATGTTTTGGTAGGCTTTTCCCAGAAAGCATCTTCTAATTCCACAACTCTAAACAATGCAGACAATGTAGATACCTCAACTGAAAACCTGAAGGACTTTGTCAGATTTGGGGATGGTTCTGGTGGGCAGTATCAACAGAGTGGTACAGGTCAGGGAGGGCTGGGTTGAAGAGAGAAAACAGTTTACCACTATGCAATGTTGTCTCAATGCCATGTTTGGAGAAATAACATTAGTATTTCATTGATACATTTTAATATCCCAGAAGGGAAGCCTACATTTCTCTGGGGCAGGGATTGTTTCCCCAAATTCGTTTCCTGCTTTCTGCTAAGCTGGTGTTAAAAGATACTTTGAGGCATGTTAAACCTTTTAAGAGTTTATTTGAGCAAAAATTGGTTTGAATTGGGCAGCATCCAAACTAGCAAATAGAAAGGAGCTCCCAGGGGCTGGACAAAATGAAAGACTTTTATAGGCAGAAGGGAGCGGGAACAAGGAAGTTGTACTAGGCAAAAAATGGATTGGTTATTGCAAAATTATTTCCCGTTAGAGGGTGACAAGGATCTATCAAGCATAGTACCTAGCTGGTGCTGATCTGGTGATTCCTGATTACCTGGTTTAAGATTCCATTTCTGGGAAAGTAGAAACTGTAATTAAGTCAAGTCTGTGTTTGGTGATGTAGGGTTCAGAATAAGCAACTCCATTTAGGGCCTGTTGTCTTGTTTTTCACACTAGCACTTTGCTACTTGGTAAAAGTGTGCCTTCTCTTGCTGCCTTGTAACTAAGGTGTGACCATGTGACTGAGTTTGGACAATGAAATGTGATATGGAAGTGTGCTATGACTTCCAAAGTGTTCTTTAAGGGAAGGAGCAAGTTCCTTTTTTATTCCTTCCTTTACCTTGCTATTTGGAATGCAGACACTGTGTCTGGAGCTTAAGGAACTATCTTAAACCATGAGCAAAGGGCCGCAGACTGGAAGCCCAGGCCTCTAACTCTGGCTTCACCAGATCAGCCCTGCCTCAGGCTCCTATTGGGTGTTTACACTACTGTTATTACCAACTTTTTTTTTTTTAAATGCAGCCCGAGTTGTAACTGATCCATCTCATCTGAGTTTTGGATATAGGAGATGAGTGCCAATGGTTGTTTTCACATTTTTTGGATCCCAGTGAAGCACTTGAAGAGAATTAATATTCATTTCTGGATTCTAGGACTTTTTTCTCTGGATTCTAGGTCTTTTTTCTCTTTTTTTGCCTGTGATCCATGCTACCTCTATAATGTTCTTTCTTTCTCCCTCCTTCCTTCCCTCTTTTTCTTTCTCTTTCCTTTCTTTTTTTTTTTAATGAATGCTGTGGTTCAGAGCTAAGTATTCAAAATCTGATCCTTATTGGGATTTGGATTACAGTGTTGTCTGAAGGAGTCTTTAATGTGTTTCCAAAGTCTCTGCCTAATTGTAGAAATGAAGTGTTGAAGAACAATAGAACCCTACTGGAAGCAAGTCCAATAAATTGTTCAGAGTTTTAAAAGGATACTTTATCTCAGATGTTTATAGTTTTATGGCCCAAATAACAGAGAGAGCACACAAGTGCCCTTCAAGCTGTCGTCTTTATGTTGGGGAAATGTTGCTACAAGCCCTGCTTCTGCTGTCCTTACTGTTTGCTGTCCCTGAGATTTAGTGGCGATGGCAGTTTAATTATTACCAGAAGCCCACCCAGATAGTGAAATACAGGTCAGTAATAACTCAGTGAAGGAGGGAGCTGCAGCAGCACAGAATGGGGAACAATTAGTCCCTTTCAGGACAGAGAAAGACCAATATCATAACATAAATTCCTCTATGATAATATTAACACTGTCTCTAAGTGATCATAAAATAAATCAGAATCAAGGAAAACAGTGTGATGTGTGTAATACTGCCACACAAAAGATCTACAGATGCATGTGGATCAAACTAATTTTCAATGCACAGCCGCATGGTTAATACCAAATGAAGCAAAAAACAAAACAAAACAAAACAAAACCCATAAACAAAACAAAACCCAAACCACCAAACCCCCTACCTAAACACTAGTGTCATAGATGAGATATAAAACTACTGAGTTTTTTCTTTGTTTTGCATTTTTTTCTTTTTTGCAGGCTCACGGGACGTATCTGTGTGTTGCAGCTTAAAAAACAATTACTTATAAATCATGACAGCATTGCCTCTCTTTATGGGCCCATATAATGTCTGCATCTTGACAATTAGAAGGCAGAAAATGTTATAAATAATCCCTCCCTTGTTGTAAACTGTAAGGAGAATGGCTGATGAGATATTTCCAAATTGGTTATTTTTGGTGTGCTGGGGGTGGAGCAGGAAGGGGGAGTGTTGAACTAGGGAAGCCTGAAATTCCCAGGTCACATTTGATTGGTGAGCAGAGGGTCTGCACTGCTACCTTATCAATCTATTGAGATCACTCTTTTCTCTCCTTATCTGGATGGTGCATCTGCCTCAGTTCGTTCTGCACCAGCATTTGTTTTTCATCCATCCTTTCTTGCAATCATCCATTCTGTGCCTCATGAGGAAGTTGTGGGATGTAGTGACTGAGAGATGGATGCAGGAAATAGACTATCCGAGGTAGAAACAAGTGAATGAGCTTGGGCAAGGTGCCTCTTTTCCTGTGAGATGGAAACATGGATCGTTAGGATTAAAGGAGTGAGTATTTGTAAAGTGCTTTGAACAGCATCTGGTATAACAATAGATGTCATATAAATGTTAATGGTTTTTGAAAAGCAATATTTATAGCCTTCAGAGTTAGAAACTGCCTAGTTAGAATGGATAAATGAATGGGACATGACCATCTCTCCAGTTGAGGCAGGAAGTGTGTGTGTGGGGATTTGTTAGAGTTAGGAATCATGCGGGATTAAAATGCCTGAGAACTTTCAGCTTACACTCTTACCGATATTTGGATCATGGCATTGAGGGCCTCACCAGTGGTCCCCTGGATTTCAGTGTCATGTGTTTGATCAGGAGACACACGGAAAAGAGAGGAGGTGAGGTATGCAGTGAGCTGTTACTCAGTAAATCCATGTGGCCAGACATGGTTCTCGCTTTGCTGAGACAGGGTGGTCAGGGAAGAAGCTTTAAAGACACAGTGAGAGACAGCTTCTAGAGATGCACCCTCTCCGAGAAGTACTGTACACAAGACTGGTGGCTGGGCTGGTGCAGCAGACAGCACCTTGGAGTGGTGGCTTCTTTTAAAAATATGAAAGTAGAGTGAAGACATCATCCGTGAAAGATAAAGATAAATCACTGGAAAAGACTTCAAAGGCTTATAAATATTTGGCAAAAAGGTTTATGAAATTTAAAAACTAAGGAGAAAGAACAGAATGAGTCAATCAGATAGTCTCTTTGCCACGTGGGGAAAAGGTTGTTTGAAGTTCCTGATGTGCTGATTTTTAAAAAAACAGAATTTAATAAACTGTGAAGGTTGAGCTATTTTTTTTCAAGTTCCTCCTGTAAACTTGATTTCATAGGCAGATTCTTTTCCGAATGAAGTATCTATCTTTCTTTATCTTTTTCTTCTCATGTAAATACAAATTGTAATTTGTATTGCATATTTTACACAAGAGCTCTCTGTTTTGAAATTTTTTCCCAATAAAGAAACACATTTAAAAAATGATGTATGTGTGTATAGGACACAAGCAGAATTTAGAAATTTCTTTTCTACATGTATTTGGGTGAAAAACATGAATTAAGTGCAAAAAATGCTGTATTGCTCCCCCCCCCCCCAAGTTAAGATAAATCTGGACCCATAATCACATTTGCCAAAATATTGCCTCTTCTACCTTTAGTCACAATTTTAGAATCCCTGCCATTCCCTAGGGCTTGCACCATGGGGTGGTTGGTGGAGGAGTCATTTTGCAAATGAAACTGACAAAGGCTTGATTTCCAGAATATGTAAACAGCTCATATGACTTAATAAGAAAAAAACTGTAGAACAGATAAACAAGATTACACTGTATAGCACAGGGAAATATACACAAAATGTTATGATAACTCTCAGAGAAAAAAATGTGACAATGAGTGTGTATATGTCCATGAATGACTGAAAAATTGTGCTGAACACTGGAATTTGACACAACATTGTAAAATGATTATAAACCAATAAAAAATGTTTAAAAAAGAAAAAAACAAACAACCCAATCCAAAAATAGGCAGAAAACCTAAACAAGCAATTCTCAAAGGAAGACATACAAATGATCAATAGGCACATGAAGAAATGCTCAATATCGTTATTTATTTATTTTTAAATTTTGTAGAAGTATAGTCAGTTTAGAATGTTGTGTCAATTTCTGGTGTACAGCATAATGTTTCAGTCATACATATACATACATATATTCCTTTTCATATTCTTTTTTCATTATAAATGACTGCAAGATGCGGAATATAGTTCCCTGTGCTATACAGTATACACTTGTTTATTTTAAATATAGTAGTTAGTATTAGTTACCTTACTTTTAATGAATCAATATTTACTTTATTTTTTATTTTAAAAAAAATTTTATTGAGATATAATTGATATATATAAAACTGTACATATTTAATGTATACCATCTAATAAGTTTAGACATACGCATATACCTGTGAAATCATCACATAATTAAGGTCAAAGACATATAAGAATGGTGATTTAAACAATATAATACTTATCTTAAACGAGCATTATAAATGCCTCATTTTGGCTGTTGGTGAAATGAAATAGGCACTTTCAAGACCACATCTAGCTTGGATATACATGTGGTTCTGTAAGTAAACCTTTCTCAGACCATGAAGCAATTGCAAATGCATGCATATTTCCCAGAAAAGTGGGAAACATCGTTCTTTCCAAACCCCAAAAGAGAAAATTTGTAATGCTGAAATTTAGAGATTGATAGATTGGTACTTACCTTTCTGCTTCCCTTGGATTTCAAGTGTAAAGGAATGCCAGGATGCCTAGAGCATAAGTTGTACAAATTATTCTTGGCATCCTAGAAGAAGCATCAGTTCCAAAAAGTTAATATACAGATTTTAAATAATACTTTGTTCGTATTAAATTTGTTCTTTAGTGCCTCTATTTGGTAACAGAAGCTTGTGCTTAGCCTTCAACTTCATCGAATTGTTCAATCACTGTCACTGCCTTTCTAGAAGAAACTAAGATGCACTCATATTGAATATATGTCACCATATATTCAGGGTTTGTGATTAACTTAAATATAATGAAATGGATTTCAAGTGTAGAGTCACAGGTACCTTGAATCATAATTTAAGATAATGTCAAGCATGTCTTTGTATAATTCAAGTTACGCATGGAAAACCTGGTATGTTATGAATATGCCTTCAGCTACTTGAAGCTGTTTATTTGAACACACTCAGAGAATTCTGATTGGAATGGGGTTTGAATGAGATTATTATATGCTGCTCTAGAACTGTAAAACATGATATGAACAAAAGCTGTTACTCCCTGCACTCTGACAGCTATTTTGTATTCTTTTACATTATTTTTTGTAAACTGAAGTATATGCAAGAGTTAGTATGACTATAGGTACTTTGAGTGGCCTTTCACAGTAAAATAGGCTGTCTCGATACATCAAGGGGTACACACATGCAAGCACAGAGGAGGTTCTCCATAGGTGTGTGTTAGATATGAGTGATACAAGAAATATTAGTGATGAGAGTGCATGGATTAACAGTGAACACTGAATTCTCTAAACAAATTTGTGTTTAGAGAACACAAATTTCAAGTTTTAATGTTAATCAGTGTAGCTCTTATCATTGCATATCAGTGAGTAAAAAGGTGCTCTGCCTGTCTTGGGTTCAAGAAACAGGTTCTGAGGTGGAGAACTGTGTGTAGAAGGCTTGTTGAGGTGTGATCTCTGGATATACACATGGCAAGCAGTGTATGCAAAGTGTGATATGCAAAGTGGTGGCAACTGAGGTCCTACCCAGTTTTACTGGGAGCTGGGATGGCCTTTCAGAGTTGTCCCAAATTCAGGCTGGGGACCAGGCCTTCATATTACCACATTAGGCAGTCATTGGTCATGGGCTGCCCCCTGGAAGGGGGAGTACCTGTCAGTGAGACAGTTACCTGTGAGTGGAGGCAGTGCCCAGTGAGGGCTGGAGCTGTGAGCCATCAGCACTGATATGGGAGCAGCTGGGAAATGAATGCTCCAGCCCTTAAGATGGGATCTGGGTGGGACACCACACCCCCTGGAAAAAGTCACAAATGGATGATTGACTCAAAGTAGAAATACAAATTGTAAAGAAAAATAAATACTTAATGCTCATTAACCAGGACATGTAAATTAGGACTATTTTCTCCTGTCAGATTGGCACAGGTGAAAAAACAGTTCATATTCAGCAGTAGTGAGAGTGCCCTGAGATAGGCAGTCTTTTTATTAAATACTTTATTTTAAAATAGTTTCAAATTTATAAAAATTGCAAGTATAATGCAAAGAAACCTCATATCCCTTCACTCAAATTCTCCAGGTGTTAACATTGCACCAAATTTGTGCAATCTCTCTGTGTGTGTATCTCTATCTCTATATCATAAATTGTCCCTTGTGAACAGAGTTTTCCTTAAGTCAGGAGATTAACTGCAGAGACTTGGAATTCAGACCTGAGTTTGAGTCACAGTTGCTTAATGTTTAATGTGACCTTATGCAAGTCAGTTTTTCTTAGAGCCTCTGTTTCTTTTGTTGCAAAATAAAGATAATGACTATTCTTGTGTTCTTCTGATTTCTTTTGGTGTTTAGATTAGATCCTCTAAGCAGACTCAGCCTGTAGTAAGGTCTCAGTAAATGCTGGCTGTTGTCATTATCATCATTGTAATTATTGGCTCCTTGAGGCCAGGGACTATGCCTCACACATTGCTTTGACACCTCAGAGTTGAGTGCTGCATCTTACAATGATGGGTTGCTGAGAAATGTTTTTGGATTAATTTGCTTTTTTAAAAGAAACTTATTTTTTTTCACTGAAGTATAGTTGATTTACAATGTTTCAGGTGTACAACACAGTGATTCAGTTATACATATATGTGTTCTTTTTCAGATTATTTTCTATTATGTTATTACAAGATATTGAATATAGTGCCCTGTGCTATACAGTAGGACTTTTTTGTTTATCTGTTTTATATATAGCAGTTTGTATCTGCAAATCCCAAACTCCTAATTTATCCCTCTCCAACCTTTCCCACTTGGTAACCATAAGGTCATTTTCTACATCCGTGAGTCTGTTTCTGTTTTGTAAACAAATTCATTTGTATCATTTTTTAAATATTCCACACATAAGTGGTATCACATGATGTTTGTCTTTCTCTGTCTGACTTACTTGTTACGATGATCTTTAGGTCCATTCATGTTGCTGCAGTTGGCACGATTTCAATTTTTTATGGCTGAGTAATATTCCATTGTGTATATATACCACATCTTCTTTATCCATTGATATGTGGATGGACATTTATGTTGCTTCCCTGTCTTGGCTATTATAAGTAGTGCTATTGTGAACATTGGGGTGATGTGTCTTTTTGAGTTAGAGTTTTCTGCAGATATATGCCCAAGAGTAGGATACGGTAACTCTATTTTATTTTTTTAAGAAACCTCCATATTGCTCTCCATAGTGGCTTGGAATTTACATTCCCACTGACAGTGTAGGAGGCTTCCCTTTTCTCCACATCCTCTCCAGCATTTATTATTTGTAGACTTTTTGATGATGGCCATTCTGACTGGTGTGAGATGATATAGTTCATTGTGATTTTGATTTGCATCTCTCTAATAATTAGCAATGTGGAGCATCTTTTCATGTTCCTGTTGGCCATCTGTATGTTGTCTTTGGAGAAATATCTATTTATGTCTTCTACTAGTTTTTTGATTGGGTTGTTTATTTTTTGATATTGAGCTATATGAGCTGTCTGTATATTTTGGAAATTAATCCCTTGTCGGTAGCATCACTAGCAAATATTTTCTCCCATTCAGTAGATTGTCTTTTTGTTCTGTTTATGGTTTCCTTTGCTTTGCAAAAGCTTTTAAGTTTAATTAGATGCTTTTGTTTATTTTTGCTATGACTTCCTTTGCTTTAGGAGACAGATCCAAAAAAAAGTTGCTACGAATTAGTGTTCTGCCTATGTTTTTCTCTAGGAGATTCATAGTATCTGATCTTATATTTAGGTCTTTAATCCATTTTGAGTTTATTTTTGTATATGGTGTTAGAGAATGTTCTAATTTCATTCTTTTACATGTAGTTGTTCAGTTTTCCCAGCACCAGTTACTGAAGGCAATATAATTTCTCCATTGTATATTCTTTCCATCTTTGTCATAGATTAATTGACTGTAAGTACATGGGTTTATTTGTAGACCATCTATTCTGTTCCATTGTTCTGTGTGTTTCTTTTTGTGGCAATACCATACTGTTCTAACTACTATACCTTTGTAGTATAGTCTGAAGACTGGGTCTGTGATTCCTCCAGTTCTGTTCTTCTTTCTTAAGATCGTTTTGGCTATTTAGGGTCTTTTGTGTTTCTATACAAATTTTATAATTATTTTTTCGAATTCTGTGAAAATACCATTGGTCATCTGATGAGAACTGCATTGAATCTGTAGATTGCCTTGGTAATATGGTCATTTTAACAATTCTTCCAATCCAAGAACATGATATATCTTTCCAGCTGTATCATCTTCAATTTCTTTCGTCATGTTTTATAGTTTTCCAAGTACAGGCTTTTGCAACTCCTTAGATAGGTTTATTCATGAGAATTTTATTCTTTATGATGCAGTGGTAAATTGGATTATTTTCCTTAACTTTTCTTTCTGATAGTTTTTTTGTTAGTGTATAGAAATACAACAGATTACTGTATCTTGTTTGTATTCTTCCACTTTACTGGATTGATTGATGAGCTCTAGTAGTCTTCTGGGGGAGTGTAGGATTTTCTATGTATAGTATCAAGTCATCTGCAAACAGTGACAGTTTTATGTCTTCCTTTCCAACTTGGATTCCTTTTCTTTCTTTTTCTTCTCTGATTCCTGTGGCTAGGACTTCCAAAACTCTTTTGAATAGAAGTGGTGAGAGAGGGCATCCTTGTCTTGTTCCTGATCTCAGAGAAAATGGTTTCAGTTTTTCACCATTATGATATTAGCAATAGGTTTGTCATATATGGCCTTTATTATTTTGAGATATGTTCTCTCTATCCCCACTTTCTGAAAAGTTTTTCTTTTTAAACATAAATAGATGTTGAATATTATCAAAAGCTTTTTCTGCATCTATTGAGATGATCATATAGTTTTTATTCTTCAATTTGTTCATGTGGTGTATTGCATTGATTGATTTACAGATACTGGAAAATCCTTGCATCCCTGGGATAAATCCCACTTGATCATGGTATATGATCCTTCTACTGTATTGTTGGAGTCAGTGTGCTCATATTTTCTTGAGGACTTTTGTACCTCTGTTCATAAGTGATTTTGGCCTGTAATTTTCTTTTTTTGTGACATCTTTGTTTGGTTTTTGTATCAGGGTGATGGTGGCCTCATATAATGAGTTCAGAAGTGTTCCTTCTTCTGCAATTTTTTGGAATAGTTTCAGAAGGATAGGTGTTAATGCTTCTCTAAATGTTTAGTGGAATTCACCAGTGAAGCCATCTGGTCCTAGACTTTTGTTTGTTGGGAGTTTTTAAGTTACTGATTCAATTTCAATACTGTTAATTTGTCTGTTCATATTTTCTATTTCTTCCTGGGTCAGTCTTGGGAGATTGTACCTTTCTAAGAATTTGTCCATTTCTTCTAGGTTGTCCATTTTGTTGGTATATAATTGCTCATAGTAGTCTCTCATGATCCTTTGTGTTTCTGTGGTGTTGGTTATAACTTCTTTTTCATTTCTGATTTTGTTGATTTGAGCTCTCTCCATTTTTTTTGCAGTGTTCATACATTTATCATGTTGTACATTACGTATAACTGGAAGTTTGTGTCTTTTGACTACCTTCCTACAATTCCCCCCCACCTGCAGTCCCTGCCGCTGGTAACCACAAATCTGGTCTCTTTTTCTATTTTTGTTTATTTCATTTTTCACTTTTATTTTGTAAAATTGATACAATTTGACTGCCCATATACAATATATTGCATGTAAATACATGTATACAATATATTGCACATACTTTAAAAAATTTGCATATATGCACTGTTCATTGTTTCTAAGAACAGTTTTTAGTTTTAGCTTTTAAACTTACATAGTTATCAAAGGAATAAAGACAACCACAAAATAAAAACAGAATGTAGTAATCCAATCGTAAAGCACAAATTTAATTACACATATTCAAGAAATCAGCCATCTAAGTTGTAAATAATAGGTAGTTCTCTTGTGTCCTTTTTTTTAGATTTCACATATAGACCCTGTCTATTTTAAAAAAATTGTTTTTGATGAGTCTAGCTAAAGGTTTATTAATTTTGTTTATTTTTTCAAAAACCCAAATTTAGTTTCATTGATCTTTTCTATTTTTTTAAGTCTCTGTTTCATCTATTTCATTTATTTCTTCTTTAATCTTTATGATTTCTTTCTTTCTATTAACTTTGGGTTTGTTTGTTCTTCTTTCTGTAGTTGCTTTAGGTGTAGATTAGGTTGTTTATTTCAGATTTTCTTGTTTCCTGAGGTAAGTTTGTATTGCTATAAGCTGTGTATGTGTTAGGTTAGTTACCCTAGAGGTTGTTTCAGATCATTGAGGGTTGAGGGTTTGCTTCCTGACACACTTGAGTATGGGGTCTGTGGTTTCCCGAGAGTTGCGCTGGCCTGCTAGTGGGCTGGGCCAGGGTCCATTTGCTCCCAGTGTAGGATCTGGCCTGCTTTGTGGCATCATCATCTTTTTCACTGATGGTTGTTCTGCAGATAGTTGTTATTTTGGTGTGCTCATGACAGGAGGTGAGCTTAGGGTCTTTTTACTAATGGCGGCAGTTCATTGTTGTTATTTTTAATTCAAAGACATGCTTTATTTTTGAAGATCTGACCTTAAAGATATCTTGAAGGCAGAAACAGAGAAACAAATGTCACATAGCTGATCTTCATTCCCAAGGAAATTAAATCTTCTCCTCTACTTTTCCTTTATCAGAGTGCTCTGTTAGCAGCATCTCTCTGCCCTTTGTCATTTGTGTTTGTCTCTACAGCGATTCCCTAACAATTTTTGTGTGGTGCTGCTATAGATGGCTGAGGCGCACCCAGGCCCACAGACTGGGTGGATTTGATTTTATACTCAATGCATTATGAGGCTCTGGGACATGGGGTCGTGAACAGGGGCTTATTCCAAGGACTGGAGACACCCCTGGGACTTCATTGGGAGAAGCTAGAAAGAATGAAAACAGAATTCAGAAGCTGGAAACTTTGTTAATGGCTCTGCTTCAGCCAAAATAGGCAATTCATTTGTTGACCAAATAAAAGAGTATTATTTCAGAATTCCCCTGTCTCCCTCTTTGAACCTCCTTGTGAATGTTTGGCCTGTGTGTATGATCTGCCACACAGTATTCTGGAACAGCAACAACAGAAGCTGGTGAAATTGAGAAGAGGAGGGACTTTTGACATGCTCAGTTCTTAGCAAAGGGAGTATTTATATAGAAAGAAATGTTTGCTCCCCTCCCCCCCGACCCACCTGTCTCCTGCAGCAGGCTGCTCTCCACATTCTGTGGCTTTGGGGACACCAAGAATGTGGTCTTACCAGCACTTGCACATGATGGCTAAGAGGCTGGAAAGATGGGAGGAAAGATGCTGACAGATGTGAAGTGATGCATACCAGGAGGAATGACTGCCGTTCAGAGAGTAGGGGCCTCCATAAGCTTTGCATTGCTTTTGGTTGCTTGGCTGCATATATACTCAATGCTTTTGCCAGACGTTCCTTTAACAGTGACAGGAAACTATTTTCAAGCAGATTAAGCCCTTGGGAGGCTTACTGGGGTAGTTCACAGAATTCAAGGAAGAGCTACACTAATCAGGGCAACTCCCAGGACCTCTGAGGGCTCAGGCCTACCAGGGTCTTTCTTTCATCTCTGCTTCTCCCTGGGCCTTGACCCTGTTCTCCCAGCTTCCTGTGGACTAGGGCAGGGGAATGTGACTTGGGCAACCTGGGCAACTTATGGCTGGCTCCAAGAAAGACAGAAATTGTTCTTTTCTGACAAGTGTCTCAAAAATTCTTGAGGGAAGGACCCCTGGGGTTAGGCACCCACCCTTAGTACAAAGCTCTGGGGGAAGCTGTGATTTGCTGAGCCCACCCCATGTCCAAAAAGACACATCTATTCCCAAATGAAGGTGAGAAGCCAGGAAGCCACCCCAGTTTGGAGAATAATATCTGTTTCTGCAGAGAAATTTGAAGGCTTAGCATCACCTCCCTGATACCACTTCTGTTGCTCCTGCAGCATTTTGACCCCATAGCTTAGCCACAAATGTAGAGGCTTGCTCCTTGACTCTAAGCCCTTCCTGCCTTAGAGTGCCCTGGGTAACTTTGTACCAGCTGTTGAAACCATCTCCCACACGTTCCCCTGGGCAAGCTGTGATCTAAGGGAGCCTGGGCCTTTGTGGTCCCCTCATGGGAGATGTCTTTGGCCTTTTTACTCCTTTTATTTGATCTCCTGGATTCCTTGCAGCTAACAGATATTTATTATTTGATTTTTGTGGGTCAGAAATCTGTGTTAGGTGTTATTGGGGATGAAGAGAAGAAAAGATGGTCTGTACCCTGGAGATGCTCAAAGTCTAGTTAGAGAATTAGCAAACAAAATTATCATTACCATAAATGCATTAATAGAAGGTAAATGAAAAAAAGGTACAAGCATCTTGGCATATGGCAGGTTTTGGGAGGGGAAAGTCGTTTATAAAATGAGGTGATAGGGTTTATTTGTATTCTATTGCTACTGTAACAAATTACTGCAAACTTGGTGACTTAAAACAACACAAGTTTAATCTTTTATAATTCTGGAGGTCAGAAGTCTCAAATCCAAGTATTGGCGGAGCTACATTCCTTCTGACAGTTCTCGGGAAGAATCAGTTTCCTCCTTTTTTCCAACTTCTATGGGCTGCCTGCTTTCCTTGGCTCGAGGACCCCTTCCAGCCAGCAACCGCATCCCTCTGACCTCTGTGTCCATCAGCACATCCCATCTCTGACTCTCCTGCCCCCCTCTTTCACTTATAAGAACCCATGTGATTACCCTGGGCCCTCACTGATAATCTGGGGTACTCTTCACTCATATTCTTTAATAATATCTGCGAATTCCCTATACCATGTAAAGTAACATGTTCACAGTTTCTAAGGACTAAGACGTGGGCATTTTGGTGGGGGGTTGGGGCATATTTTACCTACCACAGAGGACCAGATTGTCTTGAAGTTCTCTTCTGACTCCCAAATTCCCCGGGTTGATTGGAGCCATGTCAGTGTGGTTTGTTTCCTTTAATTACTAGCCCCGACTGTGTACTCTCATTGTGTTTCATTGTGCTCAGTGAAGAGACAACTCTGTGGACTTCCAGTTCCTTCTGTATATCTTGACCTTTGGGCTGCTACAGAAGGAGTCATGTGGGGGAATTAGAATGTTTAATGCCGAGGGTTTTAAAACCCAAGCTGTTTTTGTGATAAACACAATAGTAACTAAAAGACATCTTTTGTCCCCTGCCCAGTTACAAAGCAAACCCTGATTCAACAAGCTTACTATTTCCTTTTAGATTATGGCCTATCTGTATCAAATGAGGCTTGGAAAACAGTCACAAGTGAACACACTCTTATTACTTGCGGTCTGAAAAGCATGGGGCCTGTGGGAAGGCAGAGAGGTAGAACTTAAAGATGGGCTAAGTATTTCTGCTGGAAATGGAGAAAGAGGCTGAGTAAGGATTATTTGATTCTTCACCATTTGTGCAAAAAAGCAGAGTTAGTGGAAGTCCAGAGAGTACTGAACAACAAATGTTTTGGAAATTACTGATATTCAGCTTTGAAATAGAATCTTTGTTTTTATAATGCTTTTTCACAATGACCTGTTGCTTTGGACACTTAAAATTAGATGGTTTTCCCTGAGCCAAACCAGTTGTGGGGCTGCTGTGAGGCTGAGGGAAGTTGGCTCAGGACTGAATAATTGGCTGGAAGTATTATTCCCACTTTGGTGTTTTTAAGCTTTTCCCCAACTGGCTCCTTCTTCTTTTTCAAAAATTGAGATATAAATGACATGTAATGTTGTATTAGTTTTAGGGGTACAACATAATTTGATGTATGTGTGTATTGCAAAATGATCACCACAATTAGTTTAGTTAACATCCATCACCACACATAGGTACAATTATTTTTTCTTGTGACGAGATCTTTTAAGATCTAACCTCTGGCAACTTTTGAGTATACAGCACAGTATTATTAACTATATTCATCATACTGTACATTATATCTCCAGAACTTATTTATTATCTGCTGACAGTTTGTACCTTTTGGCTACTTTTGCTTGTTTTGCCCACCTCCTAATGTCCACCTCTAATAAGCACCAGTCTGTTTTCTATATCTTTGAGTTCAGTTTTATTTAATTATTTATTTATTTATTTATTTATTTATTTATTTATATTCCACATATAGCTGAGATCATACAGTATTTGTATGATACAGTATTTCTCTATCTGACTTATTTCACTTAGCGTAATACCTTCAAGGTCCATCCATGCTATTGTAAATGGCAGGGTTTTCTCTTTTTATGGCTTAATAATATTCCTCTGTGTGTGTGTGTGTGTGTGCGCGTGCGTGCGACATTTTCTTTATCTTTGATCCATTGATGGACACTTAGGCTGCTGCATGGCTTGGCTATTGTGAATGAACATGGGGGTGCAGATATGTTTTTAGGTTAAGATTTTGTTTCCTTTGGATAAATATCCAGAAGTGGAATTGCTGGATCATACAGTAGTTCTATGTTTAATTTTTTGAGGAACCTCTGTGCTGTTTTCCATAGTAGCTATACCAGTTTATATTCCTACCAACAGTGCACAAGGGTCCTCTTTTCTCTACATTCTCACCAACACTTGTTATTTCCTGTCGTTTTGATGATAACCATTCTAACAGGTGTGAGGTGATAGCTCATTGTGGATTTGATTTGCATTTCCCTGATAATTAGTGATATTGAGCACCTAGTCACGTACCTGTTGGCCATTGTGTGTTTACTTTGGAAAAACGTCTATTCAGATTCTCTGTCCATTTGTAAATTGATTGTTATTTCTGTTGTGTTGTATAAGTTTTTCATATATTTTGAATATTAACCTCTTGTAAGATGGTTCCTTCTTACTTGTATTTAAATAGAGTTGTTATGGACCCTGTGGGTTGCCTACTCAGTAGAATTCCTTGCCCTCTTTCTTACTAACAAGACCTGAATTTTGTTCAAGCATCCACCTTACCCTCTTGCATGACAAGTTGCTCAGGGGACAAATTCCTCAGCTCTGGAAAAGGGAACCTGATTGGTCTAAGTCTAATCCCATCACCCTGGCCAGTGATTGTTTCAGGAATGGGCATATGGCCCAAGTCTGGTGAATGAGACATGAGGAGAGTTTTCTGGAAGCTGTGAGGAACATTCTTACTTGATCTTAAGAAAGTGACTTGGGAAGTCACTCTCTTTCTCTCTATGGATGGAAATAAAGAAGTGTGTAGCTTCACATACTACCAAGGAAATAATACAACCATGAGAAAACAAAACAAAACAGCATTACATGGGAAAAAGAGGGCTAAAAAGAAACTGAGTTCTTGTCCACAGTTCTGAACTATGATCAACACATTTTGGATCGAGCCTTCCCTCTAAATTTTCTGTTATGTAAGACATTCCCCTATTGTTTATGCTACTTCAAGTTTTCTTACTTGCAGCTAAAAGCATCCTGACAGATATAATCTTCAAGTAGTCATTGTGGCTCTAAAGTCCTTTGACTTCACTAGCTTGAGGCCTTGAATAAATTCACCTTAGCTCCAAACCTGCACATCCTAACTCAGGAACTCCAACTCCGTTTACAAACTCCAGCTAGAATTTTGGGAGTTTTGGAGATTCTTGAGTCAATGTGTGCAGCCTCTCAATTCTGTCCTTGTGATCTCTGAATGGTACTACTCCTAGAGGGCCTCAGTTGTTGCTTTGATGCCTTTTTTAAAATTAGAAGGAGAATTCTCCCTCCTTTTGTTATACACTCAACTGGTGACAAGAGTGGTCCAAAGCAGGATTACTTGAACTCCAAAATCTTAAAGAGATTAAAAGGCCAGCTTTATTTAAAAAAATACACAATTTTCTGTTGACCTTCCAGGTCTATAGCTAACTTCAGCTAGATCAGCACTGTCCAATAGAAATATAATATATGCTACATGTGTAATTTTAAGTTTGCTAGTAGCTGCCTTAAAAAGATAAAAAGAATCTGATATAATTAATTTTAATAGTATATTTTAACCTAGTATACCCCAAATATTTTAATTTCTATATGTAATCAACGTAGATGACCCACTCTAATGCTTTCATTTTAACTTAATTATCTCTGTAAAGACTATCTCTATGTATTCATATTCTGAGGTACTGAGAGTTAAGACTCCAATATTTTTTTTTTAGTTGGGGAACACAATTCAACCCTTAGCATTTGGGAAAGGCAGCACATGCTGGACCCCTCTAAGAGGTTCTCAGAGTCTCCCAGATGTCCTCAGACCATACTTGGAGAAATGCTGCTTGAACCCATCCCTTCCATCTCAGCTTAGGAGTCACTTCTCTGCAAAGCCCTTCCTGATCCAAGCCCATGTGAGCTATTTCTTCTGTGTTCTCTGCAGCTCCTGGGCTTCTTCCCCTCTACATAGCATTTATCATACTATTTTGAAATTCCTCATTAAGGCGTGCCTTAATCAGCTTGGGCTGCCATAACAAAATACCACAGACTGGTGATTTAAACAACAGAAATTTACTTTCTCACAGTTTTAGAGGCTAGTTTCAGTGTGCTGTCGGGGTTAGTTTCTGGTGCGATCTCGCTTTCTGGCTAGTGGTAGCATATTCTGGCTGTGTCCTCATACGTCCTTTCCTCTGTACATGCACGTGGAAAGAGAGTGGGTGTTGGAAGGGAAGGCAGGAGGGAGATATCTCTGGTGTATTTCTATCTTTTTATAAGGACAGTAGTCCTATTGGAATAGAGCTCACCCTTATGACCTCTTTTAACCTTAATTACCTCCTAAAAGGCCTTATCTCCTAATACTGTCACATTAGGGATTAGGGCTTCAACATGTGAATTTTGGGGGACACAATTCAGCCCATAATAAAAGGTTACTTTCTTTGACTGGACTTGACTATTAAAATTAATGATCAATTGACCAATGGTCAGGGATCACTATTTTTAAGTTTTATTTTGAGCAACATGGCAAAATATAATTTAATTTGCCTTTTCTGAGTTTTAAATCTCTTATTAAAAAGAAATCCTTTGACATGACATTATAAACTGACTATATTTCAATAAAAAATATATATACAAGGAAAAAAAAGAAATCCCTAAACTCTTGAGAGAATTTTAAATAATCTTCTTGCTGTAGATACTCTAAGGCTCATCCTGTAGATCAGTGATAGTAAAGGGTAATTTAAAAGAATAAGTTATTAATACATTCATTAAAATACTGAAAGCCACCATGTAACAGATATGTTTGCCAGTGTTTACCTAAAAAAGTTTTTATAGTCTCATTAGAAGTTTCTAAAATATAAATTGCTTACAGAAATGCAAGAGATTATAGCTCTGAAGAGATGCTAATTTTCTACAAAATGTTTGGAACATCACAGTACTAAAAGTGGGATTATTTGTGTGCTTTTAAACTGTAGGTTAATGAACAACACACAACAATGCAATAAAAGAAACATGATTTGTTTATTCTGGACCAGAAATGATGGAAGAGAGTCTTTCTGTTTGTATACAGATAATTCTAAACATCCTACTCCTGTCTCTCCCTTCTTTACTGTGTATGAATATCAGAAGTAGTTAAATCTCTGTGCAGTTTGCTTCATATAACTCTATGGTCACCCGCCTGCCTCCTCAACTCTGTTCATAGGCCTGCCTTCCTTAGACATAAAACCCCAGTGCTTCTTAAGCCAAGAATGTCAGTATCAGTGAAGATCTATGAAAATGCACTTTTATTAGAAACATATTTATTTTGAACTAAACTTCAAGTGATTTAAACTTTATTGGCTGTATTTGGCAGGATGGTCACTGCTGAGGTTACGACTCCTTTTGCTGCTGCCTTTTGACGTCAGGGTCAGCTCTTGTGGCTGATGTGGATGGTGGAGTGTTCTGCATTCAATTTATTCTAACTTGCAGGAGAGGAGCTGGAACATACATGATTATGACTGGATGTGGTCAGGTTCTCCATTTTGTCCCCTGAAATGATTTGGATTTCTTCTTGGCTGTTGCAGCCTACAAACAAAATGGGAGAGAGTTCTGGAAGAGATTTCATCAAATTCCTGTAGACTGAGTCACATTGCTTACCCCTCTTTCTCTTTTCCTTCTCCAACCCAATTCTCTGCAGTACTCTCTCAAGAGTAAATCATTTTTAGAGAATTATTTATCTTCTCTACCCCCCTACCTTCTTGGAGAATACCTGGATTTATATGAATGTCATGTTAGTGATTGCTGTTTTAGGTACTTGGATTTGAAGTGACTTTTGGAATTTTTTGGTGTGATTTTTAATAGGTTGGACTTAAAAAAAAATTAGCAAGTGTTGTTTTTACCAAGATAATAGTAATTCTACTTTAAGAAAATGTACTGAATTATTGTATTTTTTTCAACAGTTATTAAAATTTAACCTATTGTGCGTGGATCCTTAAACCTGGTTGAAAAAAGGAGCTCTCGCCATAGTCAGAAATGTTGAGGGTTGTTAACCTGTGATTCTGAGAGATTTAATTAATGAGACTGTTCAATTAATTAAAGGTAAAAGATAATAGTAACAGATGGAAATTAGTTCAAAGTTTTACTAAAGGTTGCTGTGGGAGCTTTCTGAGTAAATAGTGATGTTAGTAGCAGTACTTGCCCCTTATACAGTGTTCCCTCCATGCTAAGTGCGTGTAACCCTCCCACCACCCCTAGGGATACAGTCTAGTAGTCTCTTCATTGTGTATCTGAGGAGGCAAAGCACAGGAGATTAAGTGGCTTTCTCAAGGTGACGTAACTTGGAAGCAGTGGGATTGAGGTTCAGACTCCTGAGTCAGTGACCTTAGAAAGGCAAACTCCCAAGCATTCTCTGGAGACACAGTTATGAGTCAGATTGTATATCCAGAGCCTCATCACTTCAGTGTTGAGGCTTCTTCTAGTGGGGTGTGCAGGGTCTTCATTCTGACTTCTTCTTGCCTGGTTAGCGCTACCAGGCCTCCATCCTAAGCCCCTGGTCTTCCCTCTCACTTTCCTGTCGTCAACGTTTGTCTGCCTTGCTTCTCAGTTTTCAGAACTCTGACATTTGTTTGTGGGTTTTGACTAGCAAAAGCAGGCCCGATTACACATTACTGGAGACATGTCTTTGCTCCTAGTTGGGGAAGAGCTGAAAGTGTACAATGTGCATGCATCCAGAAGGTCTCCACTAAATAGGGTACTAATGAAACATGATGAGGATTTCAGGTCATGTCAGTAGCTGCTACTTATCAGACACTTACTAGGTGTCACGGACTTTACGGGATTTCCCATCCTTTAACCACACCATGAGCTTGGCATTGTACATTCAGTCTGTGAATAAGGAAATAGGCACAGCAAGCAAGGTCCTTGCCCGTGGTCCCAGAAGTTGGCTTGAGCTTTCTGACTCCTGGCTCTCTCCTCTCACTCTAACTTGTCTTCTGCCTGCTCTCAGAGGCTCCAGAGACATGACTCTGGGGCTCCATCTGGAGTGGTCAGTAACCCCCTGAGGAGTACAACTGGCCACCTTTCTTCTCTTCCATTTTTTCCCTCCTCCTCCTTTAGAAAACTCTTTATGGAAAAGTTTGCAGTACAGTACTCTTCTTTTAACCCACTACACTCCCATCCTCTCCTCTTCCCCCTCTCTCCTTCTTACTCGCCTCCTCCTTCTCCTTTTTCTTCATTTTATATAGAATTAACATTCGAGAAATGTTGCCTTATTTATCAGTGTTTCAATGCATTTGGTTGCATTTCTTTGGAACATTTGCAGTCATTGCTTTGGAACGTCTAGCAGTATAGATTTTCTTCTTGAAAAATCTTTTCTGTTTGAACAATGGGTGTAAATGGCATTTTGCCCCTTATCTTTTGTTTTGTGTGAGGGATCGGAAGCTTTCATCCCTGACTTCAAAACTGATTCAGATGTCTTATCGTTTCTAATGAACTGGAGTGACTTGGGGAACCCTGTGCTGGGGTGATGAGTTTGTAAAGGATGAACAGATGACATCTAGCCTGCCCTCTCCCTCTCTGGACCTCTGTGGATGCTCAAGCCTGCATCTGACAGACTGTCTACAGCACATTTAAAAAAGGGCCTGCTGATCATTTTCTTAATGTTGCACCTCTGAGCTGAGTCAGCCGCTTGTGTATGTTAAACGTGTGCCGAGCAGAAAGTTGGAGTATTTTGGGTAATGAAACAGCTTGCTCCGTTAACTCTTCAGTGAGGTCACGTCCTCCCCCTTTAACACCTGTGCTGCTACAATTCACAAGTGGGAGTGGAAGTAGGCTGGCCTGTCCCTCAGGAATACTGGAAACATCTGACCAGTAATTTTTATATGAAGAGATAAAGGGGTGGTCCTGGGCAAGCTTGTCCCAAGGCGTAGTGATCCAGGGTCACAGAGAGCCCTATCTGTGCTCAGTCACTGTTCCCTCCCCAAGTGCCTGTTCTATTCCCACCAAACTCAGGATCCTCCAGTTTAAACTATCCTTTCTAATAACTAATAAGGCTTTGCTCCATCTTCTCACTCTTAGGCCTTTAAAATTGACCTCTTCCTGGCTTTATTCCTTCCCATGCATCACTCCCCTGGACTGTGGTCTGGAGGCCTCATTAATAGGATCTGGTGGTGCCGAATCCTTGAGTTGGGAGAAACTTTAGAGATGATTCTAGCCTAGCCACCAAGAAGATGAGAATTTGACCCAGAGATTTAAGGTGAACTCCATGCCAGGTCTTCCTTCCAGGACTACTCAACAGAATCAGTTGATGTTAATCCTTCCATATTGTAAATGTCTTCATTTACATTTTAACAGGGCCATTAAGTACTTAAACTCCTGTTTTCCTAAACTTGTAAGCAGTTTAATCATTCAAATCACCCTCATTGTGGTTCTGGTTCTTTAAGTCTGGGCTGGGAGTCAGAAACTGTATTCTTAATAGGAGGTAATGGTGATGAATAGCATATGTTGGAATACCACATTAAACCCAAAAGCTGACTTAATAACATTGTACATTCCAGCGAACCAGTCAGGCTAATGGACTATGCAGTTTGAGGTGATCCAGCTTCCGGAGCTCACATTGCTCCCCTTAGAAGGCTAAGTGGCTCTCTCTTATTGAAAATTGGAGGTGCAGGAAAATGGTTTCTCAAACTCTTAGACCCTAAATTAGTATTTGTTGACATAAAAAATAATAGTATGATCATGGACTGGTTGGAAAGTCTTTTCCTGAGTGTACTAGAATCTCTCATAGAGCAGGGCCTGTCTTTGTTGAGGGCTGTATCTTGGTAAGGCATTTCAGATTGGAGGTGAGGGACAAACTACAGAAGTTGCTAAACCACTCCTCATTAGAAAAAAAAAGGGGAAATTTGGATCTGGGGAAGAGCAGAGAAGAGAAGAGAGGATAGAAGAGGAAGAAACTAAACAATGTAGTCATATGACAATAGCCACGGAGAACAAAGTACCCCTTACTCAATCTTCAGTTATTTGCATTGCTGCAGTATTAACACCCTCTTCCTCCTCAGTCCTCCAGCAAGGTCACTTACCCACAAGGGTGAACATAGGGACAGTAAGTGAGATGTACATCTGAATGCATGTGTGCAGAATCCTGATAGAACATACAGGATTACAAGTAGAGTTAATAGATCAAAACAATTCAGTGAGAGAAGTTTGGGTTGAGGAGTGTCCATGGGTCATAGGGTTCCTAGTTCTTCTCTTTGCATGGAACATGCCCTTGTCTTTCCCTCCCCCCTCTCTCTCCCCACTGATAGCCACTAGTTTGTTCTTTATATCTGTGAGTCTATTTCTGTTTTGTTATATTCATTCCTTAGTTTTTTTTTTAGATTCAGCATAAAAATGGTAACATACAGTATTTGTTCTCTGTCTGACTTACTTCATTAAGCTTAATACACTCCAGTTCCACCCGTGTTGTTGCAAATGGCAAAATTTCACTTTTTAATGGCTGAGTAATAGTCCTTTTGAGATACACACACGCGCACACACCACATCGTCTTTATCTATTCATCTATCAATGGACACTTAGGTTGCTTCCATATCTTGGCTGTTGTAAATAATGCTGCTATGAACACTGGGTGCATATATCTTTTTGAACTGGTGTTTTTGTTTTCTTTGGATATATACCCGGGAGTGGAATTGCTGGATCATATGGTACTTCTATTTTGAGTTTCTTGAAGACTCTCCATACTGTTTTTCATAGTGGCTGCACCGATTTACATTCCCACTAACAGTGTACAAGGGTTCCCTTTTCTCCACATCCTTGCCAAGATTTATTATTTGTTGTCTTTTAGATGACAGCCATTTTGACAAGTGTGATGTAATAGCTCACCATGGTTTTGATTTGCATTTCCTTGATGATTAGTGATGTTGATTGTCTTTTCATGTGCCTGTTGGCCATTTGTATGTCTTCTTTGGAAAAATGTCTATTTGGGTCTTCTGTCCATCCTGTAATCAGATTTTTTTGATATTGAGTTGTGTGAGCTGTTTACATATTTTGGATATTAACCTTTTATCAGACATATCATTTGCAAATATTTTCTCCTATTCAATGGGTTATCTATTTGCCCAGTTTCTTTTACTTGAAAACACACTTATGTTTCCTTTCTTTAATGTACAGGAGCTAATGAAACTGAGGTTGTGTGATTTCTCTCTGAGTTGTGTAGTTTTACTGCTTCACAAGAGCAGAGAGCATCCCTCACCCCAGAGAGTTCTCTTAAATGTTGCCACGGCTCCTGAGCATGGAGAAATACAAACAGCTCAGTTTAACATTTATTCCTAATACTGAGAAAAGAAACCATCCTTCTCACATTCACAGCCTCCTGATTATGTATACTCTTTGCAAAAGGAAAAACTCCCTGGGTCAAGAGTTAAGAGGCACAGATGGCTGTGTCTGGCTCCACCATTGGCTGGTTGTGCCTTAGTTTGCTCATCAGTAAAATGGTGGAGTTACTTGAATAGGAAGATCTTTTCTAGCCTATAGGTTCATGATTCTAAAGGGCAGTATTCTCTGTCCCAGAAGTATTTGGGGTGAAGAGTGGCAGGGTGGATAGTTGTTCCCTCAAATTTACTGGAGTCCTAGTCTTGTGTTTAACAGTGATGTCTGGAGCAACTCCTGTTTAAGTTAGGTATGAACTCTAATCTGGAGAGTTTCAGCTTTACCTTCTACTTAAACAATAAAATTATTGTCCAAACCTAGGACACTTGTGAGAGTGAAAGGGGTGCTCTTAAGAACTGTGTCAGAACAGTGGATGTCAGTTGGATGTATGCTGGGCAGACAAACTCAAGATCACCTTGGTTGTAGGTGATGAGGAATCATGGAATGGTTTTGATCAGGTAAAGTACCTGCATTTTCTCAGATTAATAATTGAATGAGAAAATATGTGTTAACATATGTGGCAAAGCAAGGTATACTTACCAGCTTTGCTTAAGGAAGACTCATCTGCTCCATTAATGAGTGGAAGGAGAGAGACCAGAGGCCAAGAGACCAGTAAGAGGCTACCAGGATAATCCAGGCAAGAGATAACAAGGGCTAAACTGTTCCCGGAAAGGGTCTGGGAATGAGGAGTCACAGTAGCAAGAAAGAAAGATGAAACCTACCTACTGAAGCCATTCAGTAGCTCTGTGTGATGAATAAAAGGAATAGTATTATTTGGTGCTTATTAAAAATCTCATAATTTAGTGACTTTAAAGGTAGAGGTTGGTTCTGAATAATCATTTATTGCTCAGCAGCACAGAGAAGACACCAACTCTCTGAACATTGAGATTCTGCTCTTGCTTTTTCTCTAAATAGAACCACTTGGTAGCTTTTTCAGCCAAATGCCCTCATTTAAAGTCAGGCTGTCTGAGAGATGAACTGGATAAATGTTTCTGGAGGTATTTGGTCATGGGGCTGTATCATTAGGATTTGTAAAGCATGTCTAATTTACTTAATGGATTATAATGTCTTGGAAATGGCTATAATGATCTATTTACACAGTATGCCTGAGTGCACAGACCATTTGTATAAATAAGCAATTATGTTCCCTGATGTCAGGATATTTTTGGTCTGAAGATCAGTTACCTGATGGCTTTAGTCTATAGCGTTAATTTGGGTAGTGATTATATCCTGCCAATTATAAATCTTCAGATAATCATTATGAGTAGCAGCTGCTTGGATCTTGGCTGTTTTTACCCAGATATAAATACCTGCATGCAAAATCCCATCTAAGATGGGAAGCAATATGGAGGAGTCCTAAGGAACGTTTCTGGGTCTGTTGTATGTGGCATCTTGATAGTCTGTGTGTGCTCTTCTCTTTTTCTGGAAAGGAAGGAAAAAATACTTAGGCTAATATTGGTCAGTGTCAAGGACCACATCTGAGTACATCTGCCTATTAGTTGTGAGTGCCTCACCCCAGCTGGAATTTTCTGTTGTCTGCAACTTTTCACCACACTTAGAGGTAGGTCCTCATTATTATTTGTCTGTAGTAGTGATCAGAGATCTGGTGGAGGGAAGACGGAGAACTCTTGCCCCCTTTATCTGATTTGTATACTTCAGAATACATCCTGACTTAACTGAAAATTTATCCCAGTATTCTCAGAACTCAACTTCATTTCTGATTGCATTAACTCTTTGGACCCTTACTGTTCACACCTTTCTCCCACTCTCTCTTGCCGATAGCATCCATGGTTGATAACTGATTTGCTTATTCACTTATTTATACCCTATCTTGTGTTAGAAGGGTCTTAATTTTATTCTATAGGTATGTATGATAAAGAACAAATAAACTCAGCATTTCTCCCTGGTGTCCTTGTAGAGAGGACACTAAAATGTGATAGAAGGCAGCTCTGATAACATTATGACATTCCATTATTGAGAAATCAGGTGCTTTACTTGCCATGTTGGATCTGAATTGAATTCTTGTCATTCTCTAGTTTGTGTCAGGACCCCTGAACATGTGCCTTTTGGGACCGGGTGTTGAGACTGGTTGGCCCTCAGTGGAGGGATTATCGCTTTCCCCCTTCTTTTTGCTCTCCCATGAGCCCATGTGCCCATGATTCTCCCAGGAGTGCCTACAGTTTCTTCTCGTGTTCCATGTTCCCTTGTATAATTGACCCTTGCAGTATGTACTAGTTTCCTTTTGTTGCTGTAACAAATTAGAATGAACTTAGTGGTTTAAATAATGCAAATTTATTATCTTACAGTTCTGGAGGTCAGAAGTCCAAAATGGATTTCACTGGGCTAAAATCAAGGTATCAAGAGGGTCTTGAATGCTCTAGGCTTTTCCTGCCATCTGGGGGCTGCCTGCATTCTTTGGCCTCTGACCTTCTCCAGCAATCGTATCACTTGGACCTCTCCTTCCATCATCACATCTCTTTCTTGGACTCTGACCCTCCTGATTCCCTCTTTCACTTATAAGAGCCTTGCAATTGCGTTTGGTCCACTTGGATAATTAAGGATAATCTCCCCATCTCAATACCTTTAACTTAATCATAACTGCAAAGTTCCTTTTACCATGTAAAAAAATGTATCCACAGGTTCCCAGAATTAGTATGTGGATAACTTGGGCTGGAGGTTGGTAATTTTCTGCCTACTACATAAGATAATTGAGAACAGGGTGGGCAAATTGTGTGCCATCCTATTCTGCCTGAGCTTACTTGCAAGTGTTTCAGACAGGCTCCAGGGAGAAAAACCGGGCTGTGCTCCATAGAGGAAACAGAATATGGGGACCTAGATTATAGAGATGATGCAGGAGCTGAAAACAAGGGAAGGTAGCTCAACTGAGAGATGAGCTACTGAAGAAGCTGCGAGCATCTCTAGGGTGGAGGGACAGACAACAGGAGGAGATGGTGCTACCAGAATCCAGGAGCCGGGGCCACCAGGCTACAGCTGAAAACTTGGAGAAGGTGTGTTTGGCAGGAGCTCAGATCAAGAAAGCGGCATAGGAACTAATGAAGACATTACCTACAGTGAGGAAAGTGGGGAGAAATACTCTGACTTGTCTCTCTTCCCAACTGCCCGTATTCCACGAGTGCCTCCTATTTATTGGCAAGACGTATCAAAGCTAGTAGGCAAAGGCATACAAAGCTGTAGTTGATCTAAAGCCCAAGAGCGGACAGACAGGACTCTGAATCTGAGAGTGAACAAGAACATGGCCTCCACATCACACTGGTGACACGTGTACATATGAGTAACATGGGGGGAAGACATCTGGTACCGTTCTCTTTAAATCTGTATATAAGCTCTGACTGTCAGCAGTGAAGAAAACAAGGTGTTTTTTTTTTTTGTTTGTTTGTTTTTTTGTGTGTATGTGTGGTCAGTGTGGTGGTGGAGAGAGTAAAAGCAACTGATTTTCACTCTGGTAGGATTTCCCAGAGGAACAGGCAGGCAATCTGCTTTGTAAAGAACAAAGTTATTTTTATGAAGCCAAATGAATAATTTGTTCCCTCTGCTCCTGCGTCTTAACTCCCTCTCCCCCTTCCCCCTGTTTCCTTCTCACCTTCTTTCCCCTCCCCCTCCTCCCCCTCTTTCCTTTTCCTCCCATTTCTCACTCTCCACCCCTTCCTCCCTTTCCTCTTCATCCTGTCTCTCCTTCCTCCCACTTTCCCCTCATTCCTTCACTCTTGTTTCTGCATTCATTTCTTAAATCACTACTTTTATTGGTCAGCAGGCAGATTCTTCTAAGTAGTGGTTACTCCCTCCTCCTTCTCCCTCACCTGGTCTACCATTCCATTTACTGATTTGCATCTTCCCAGGGCCCAGAACTGCAGAGTTGTTTTCATCAGCGTCTCTTTTTGGCCTTCTACCTTAAGAAGCATTTTTAGAACCTCTGCTAGGACCCAGTCAGTATGTGGTATTGAACCCACCTTTAGCCTGGTTATCTAGAATCCTCTCTACCTTCAATTTCCCGATATTTTCCTGGACATTCCAAAGTATCTTTTGTTTTCATCCTGTTGTTCCCATGAGAACTGGGATCAATCAGTCTCAGGGCACTCAGATCTTACGATGAATATGCCAGATTCCCTCTTCTGTGTATTAGGCATGTGCCTTGAGCTTCTGCCCCAGGGATGATTGAGTGCTGGCAGTAAACTTGTGCTCCCACCAAGGATGAAGGGATTTAGAAAAGCCAGAGTGAAAATATGTTTAAAGACATTGGAGAGTTTCTGAGGCAGCTGATACTTAGGAGGACAAAAGCCTAGGAAAAGGGGAGGTGAATAAGTGCTATGCAGCAGCTTTTATCCCGGGGCATTTGCCATTTCTAGGTATGGGCAAGATGGTACAGATCTGGGAAGAGAACTGTCACTAAGAAGAAGAGAAATCAGCAGAGTTCCTGCATGTCTAGTGGAGCTCAAAAAGCAAAACCTAAAGCCCTGAAGGGTCAGAATCCTTTTGAGAGGAGAGTGGTGGAGAACTGAACCCAACACACTGCCAGTTTTCCCTCAAGACATTTGTTGAATACTGATGCTAAGTGGGTAGGGGGCTAAGAAGCCAATCAGAAAAGCTCCAAAACCAGAGTGAAATTTTCAGCAGGCCTACAGGCTGAGAAGACAAGGACCAGAGTACCAGTCACACCAGGGATAGAGGACCTGGTGAACACAACAAGGTTTACCTGGAACCCCCAGGGTACTTACCTTAGGAGCAGAGGAACACAGAAGTAGGCAGAGCCTTGCCAGAATGGTAACTCATCCATGACAGCTCTGTCCAAGATTGGATTAGGGTGGCCACCTCTGTTTCACCTGCCTAGCAAAGGAAAGGGCTAACCCTCTTTGGAAAAAGATAACATTATCCAGAGACTCTACAATATTTCATGTATAACATCTGGCATTCAGTCAAAATTTACGAGGCATACCATGAATCATGAACAGATGATGTAAAGAGAGAGAGGGAGGGAGGAAAGGGGGAAGTAGGGTGGGGAGAGAGGAGGAGGGGGAGAGAGGAAGGGAGGGAATGAATTAAATGTCATACCATAGAAGTAGACCCACAAGTGATTCAGATCTTTGACGACAAGGGCTTTAACATTGCTGTGATTAATAATACTTATGTTTACATGGATTGGCTGGTGTACTTTGCCATTTTGCTATTGGACTTCACATATATTTCTTGTTTTATTTTTCAGTTCTTTATATATAGCTGTTAATCCATTGTTGAATTGAAATATTGTCTCTATTCTCAAGATTTCCTAGAATCTCCTTTTTAAAAAATTTGTAACATTTTATGAATTTGCAACTTTCAGATAGTCAAAAGCTTGTGGAAAGGGGAAGTATATTAATTTTGGACTTTTGAGGAGAAATAAGTAATAAGAAATCATTTTTAACCATAGTACCTATGAGTTTTGAAGACTTGGTTAACTCTTTTCTCTTGGAGAAACATTGATTTTCTTATTTATGTTCAGTTTAATGGTGCATTCTTGGGACTTTAACAGCCTACACTCAAACTGCCTTATTGATTTTGAACATTTCTATCTATGATTACATATTGGATTGTAAAACAGATGATTTTTTGAGCTTTTGTTACTTCTTTTAAAAGTGTCTGTTTTTGGTCAAGCATCAGCAATAAATATAGACTGTATTTGAGGCAAGCTGATATTTAGTCTTAAAAATTATTTGAAAACAAGACATTCAGAATAACCTTTTTTTGTTCATACTAAATTATAAGCAGTTACCAATATTATATACATGTAATTTGGATAAATTGAGCATTAATTTCTGCAGCTTAAGCAGTGAACTTAGCTTTTCCTCAAAAGATGTAGTGACAGTGACAGTGGTGACAAGGCGATGACAGTGAGCATCCCACTCCTTGGTGGATACCTGAAGGAACAATTTTGGATGGGCTCTCAAGGAATAAAATATTTTCAATTAGAATATTCCAAATATTTGTAAAATTTAAAACTTATTTGGATCACTTAAGTCTGAGACTGCTTCTGAGCTGCATTCTTGTCCTGATGCTGTGTTTGTGAAGTCTATGTAGCCACCAGGAGTAATACCGGAAAGAAATAGAGTAGAAGTGGAATTTCATGTCTTCATTTCAGCTTTTCTCCTTCTGAAATGGCTTAAACTTCTCTGAGATAGCCCTTTTCTTATCTGCGCTGTCTTTGCTTTCTCCTTCCCCTTCTCTTTGCATTAACATTTTCTAGAGATAATCAAGGGTTGAGAGCCATGTAATGCTTACATTTTTTTAATGTTTCATAGGATCAAACTTCAGCTTACAGGCATATAAGTGTAACATGGTGCCTTAGCTATCATTCCCAAGGCTTTTAAAACCTTGATGGAAGTGATAGAAAAGGAACTAATTGTCATTTCCAAGCTGCACAAAGTGTTAGTCTTAAAAGAGGTAGAAATGTGATTACTCTTTTGGGCAGACTTCTTTATTTGTTTGGAGACAGCTAACTGAATAGTCACTTTAAATACAAAGGCAAAAGCAAATGTCCACTTGGGGAAAACTTATAAGAAACTATTAATCAGATTGCGAGTGTTTTAGATGATTTAGTGTTAGCAATTATTTTGTACAGTTGAATCAGAGGTACATTTCTGTGGGTTTTGTTTCTAAGAAATGCCTTTTTTCTAAGTATGGATTTTGATATTGTTATGGGGGTAAATTATTGCTTGTTCTAATGAAAGGGTGTATAGGTATGTGTGTATCTTGTTTGAATGTCGACAAGAGCCCAGAAGCTGAGATAAAATAGACCCCAGGAGAGATAGCTAAATGTACTCTTCACCGTATACTGTAGGAACCAGCATACAAAGAAAGGGAACTAGACCAGGCAGAATTGAACCTGCACGTCCTTAGGGCTGAATCGCTTAATGGGTACTCAGGTGGTGGCTCAGGTGCTCAGATGGAAGATGTTAAGTGAAAGTTACCAGTCTTCCTAACATCCTCTGTGCCCAGAGTCATTTCTTCAGTTCCCTATTGGTCAAAGCATCAAAGACCAGAGTAGACTGAAGGGGTTGGAGGAATATTTTCCACCTCTCAATGTGAGATTTAACATGTCTGTTCAGGAAGGAAGGAAATTAATGACAGCTCTAGTGGAGACAGCCACAACAGTCTAAAGTGAATGATTCCAAGACTGAGAAACCGAGACTGGGAGAAATGAAGATATGTTGGGCAGCTAGATTTTGATGTTATTGGCTTTGGGGGCTAACGGATGCAGTGACAATGGGTTGGAGATGATATTTCCATGTTATTCAGATGAGGTTGATCCTAGGACAGAAAACTGAGAAGGGGACTGGGTTAAGGGGAAACTTTTCTTTCTTTTGGTCCTCATGGCTGTTTTGATTCTGGACTGTAATGAGGGTGCTTCAGTTCACTGTAAACAGGTGGAATGAAGTTGGGACCTGACAGGTGGAGCTGGGTAGGGGAGCTGGTTCTGTCAGGGGCTCCATGAGAAGAGCCTGTGCAGGGCCACTCACTGCATTTCACTGCTTCAAGGGGTTACCCTTCATGTGGAAAAAGTGTAAATAGTCCCCCTACTTGGACTTGCACAGTGTAGGACACGTAGTCAATAAAGTTAGGCACATCTGCTAGCAGTTGTAAAGGTTTCTCTGTGTTACATCTTCTGACACTGGAAGCAGTTGAGTCTGCAAGGGAACTGGAGTTCTCACTTCCTAGGACAGAGCTATCAGGCCAAGGGATGGCATTATTGAGACCTGGGAGATGGCAACAGGAAGCTGCAGGTGAATGACAAAAAAGAACTTGTTCTCAGACCCTCAGAAGAAATGAAGGGATCTTCAGGAGGATTTAAGGAAGAATTCGCCTCCATCCAAAACAACAAAAACAAAACAACAACAACAAAAAACCTCCCCAAAACACTAGAATGCTTGCTGCTAAAGCAGGTGGTAAACAACTAACTTTGTAATTATTCCATGTATTAGTTTCCTGCGACTACTGTAACAAATGACCATAAATCAGGTGGTTCAAGACAACCAGTTTATTCTCACAGTTCTGGTGGCCAGAAGTCTAAAATGAAGGTGCCAGCAGGCTTGGTTCCTTCTGGAGGCTTTGAGGGAGAGTCCATGTCATGCCCCTCTCTCAACATCTGGTGGCTGTGGGCCATCCCTGGCATTCCTTGACTTGTAGACACATCATGCCAATCTCTGCCTCTTTCTTCACCACTTCTCCGTGTGACATTTCCCCTTCTCTTATAAGGGCACTTGTCATTGGATTTAGTGTCCACTAGGGTGACCAGGAGATCTCATCTCAAGTCCTTAACTAAATTGCATCAACAAAGACCTTTTTTCCCAAATAAGTTCACATTCACAGATTCTGGGTACACATACCTTTTCAGGCATGGGGGCACCCACCATTCAACCCACTATAGAGCATAAGTATAAGTAATTGTCCATATTGATCTTTGGAAGGTAGCTGTTGAAGCTCCTATGGTATAAGGGATGATTTAGGGGCAGAACTCTAGACCTTTATAAGTAATGGTTGTTGAAAGAACCAGAGGTTATAGGTACATGTGTGGGTATATGTGCCAGAGAAAGTTTCCAAGACTTAGACAATAAACCTATGAAGACTCCCAAATCCATGGAATCATGTACTTTTTCTCTTTCAGGCTCTCCATATCTTAAAAGAGAGGACAGGTGCAAGAACAATGAAAAAAGGAAAGACAGAAAGATTAAAGAAAAAGAGAGAGGGTGGAGAGGTAAAAGAAGGGAGGGGAAAGGCAAGGGAAGGATCAAATTCATGTTTTTCTCAGGTTGCTAAATAGATGATTGGTAACCCTATTGTTTACGTGTAGATTGATTTTCTTTTTCTATTGTATCTTCTTCTCCTCTCTAGTCATGTTGTTTCTACTTATCTTGCCTGACCCAAGTTGATAAACATGATGAATGCAGAAGCCGGATGGTTAGTACTCGTCCCAGTACCTAAACCACTCTAGTTACGTGGTCAAGGCTGAAATCTAAGGTCACACTCAATGGTGTGCAAGGAGCTCAGCTTCCTCTGTTTTCTCAGAAGCCCTGGTAGTAGTCATGGTCTGGAGGGTGTTTTTTCCCTACTGAGGGGCCGATAGAGACCTATCTTCTTTTTCCTAGTGGTCCTGCTTGCTTGTGGCTGAATGAAGACTTACTCAATAAGTCAAGTGAAGACAGTGTTACTTTACTGTCCTGATTCACCTTTGTTTATTAATTTCTATGCTTGGAGAGTAGTGATTCCTCAGTATAGTTTGCATTTTTGTGGGGCCTATGTTCTGTTAGTACTCTGGCTTACATGTAACACATGCTCTATTCAGTAAAAGTCACCTTCTATTATCTAATTAACTCCAAGCTGTTGACTACAGGTTTTGCTAAACCATTCCCATAAGGGTTTCATGTTCATAGAATACCATCAGTTGAGTCATTGTAGCACTTACCTGGAAACTTTCTGTTTTGCCCTTGATTGATTGTAAAATCATTTATTCTCATGTGTTTGATTAGTATGTTCTATCTTTTACAAATGTGTTCAGCTATTTATTTAGGAAACATTTTAAAATATTGCTCCTGTGTGCCAGGCTCTACACCAGCTCCAAGGATTCAGAGATGAGATATGCCTTTTCCTCAAGAGGTTCGAAGATACCCAAATAGACAGTCACGATCAGGATTATGACACTGTTAGGGAGAGGCTCCAAGCTCTTCCCCATCAAGACACAGATCTGGCACCAGTGGACCTTGCCACCTCACATGGCATCATTTCCTTTCACTCCCTGCTCCAGACAAAACCAGGTTGTTTAGTGCTCCTTGCAGACCCCATGCCTTTGTTCTTGCTGTCCTTTCTCCCTAGAATGTCCTTCACCCACCTCCCTACTCTTGACTTCAATACTTCCTCTTCATTCTCCAAAACTCTACTTGGATGTCACCTACTCCTGGGAGTCTTTTCTAAATCTCTTACCCCTAAAGAAGGCTGGAAACTCTGCCTGAGGTCAGGGGAACCGCTGAAAGGGATGAATGGGAAAGGATGTGGGTAATTTTGCAGCATAGCAGACTCTTTCTGGCTACATGGTTTTGAGACTAACAAGCTAGAGACAGGAAGGAAAGTGTGAAGTGATGGGAGGCTGGATCAAGGCAGTAGCAGCAAAGTTGAAAAGGAAAAGATTTAAAAATAACACTTCAAAAGTAAGTTGACATGTCTGGCTGGTGGAATCTACATGAGGTCTGAAGGAAGGAGGGGGTCAAGCATGATTGTTACAGAGAGGCCAAGATACAGGAAAGAAGGAATTACCGAGGGAGCAGATGCCATAGTGGGCTGGATGAGATGGCCAGGACTGAGGCCAGGGAGGGGTGCCCACAATAGGAGAGGCAGCACTACCTTGGGATCTCGTCCCATTTTTTTCCTGCTTGGGCCTCTGGTCTTGAGATATTGTGTGGGCTCTGAACTCTAATTCTAGCGCACAGAAGCCTCCAGTTCCTGTTTTGGCAAACTCTGAACTGCTTTTTTGTAACCACATCTTATTTGTTCTGTTTGACCTCAAAGTACAGAATGGGGTCATGGGAGTAGAAGTCTCAGGGAGGTTCAGCTCTTTATGATCTGATTCCAGATCTTTAGAGGGAAAGCTGCTCAGGGCACAAGAAGTAGGGAGCTAGCAGAAGGTGGGAGAACCTCTTACGGGTAGTTTCATAGCTATGTGGAGCCAGAGAGCAAGTAACAAGTCACGACTGTGAGTGGGCTAAGGCATGTGGGAGAAGCATAGCTAAATAGTTGCCAGAGCAAGCTGGGGCTGAAGTGAAAATCAGGAGCTGTGAGCCAAACCTGGGGTTCAGAGAACCAGGAGAGGCAGGAGCATGGCATCCTAACCCAAACTGGGTAAATGGGAGTGGGAAAATGCTGGAAGAACCAGAGGCTGGTAGAAGGCTTTTGCCATGTCCCTGGCATTACAATGCACAGATAGAAAAGATTGTTTGCTAGATCTAAGATAGCATGCACACACAGAAGACCTTTCTGCAAGTAGGAGTTGGCTGGTGATAATAAAAGGCGAGTGAGTGTGTCATCCCTGGAATTCTTCAGCAGTCTTGATGTCCCTCTGCTGGGTTTATTGGACGGGGCTCCATGCAGCAAGGTGGATGGAGAGACTAGGTGACATCTGAGTCTCTACCACGTGGAGATGCTCTGATTGTGCAGTGTTCCAGGAATAGCTCAGGGGGTGGCCCTTGCAGCATCTTTGACTATTGCTTGATTCAAATCATGAGAGAGTGACGACAGGTTTGGACCGTGGTTTCTTTATGACTTGGAGAGGAGTTATATCGACTGTACTCAGCTTAAGTTCCTTTAAGTATGTGGCTACTATTCTAACAGGAAAAAATGTTTTGGGTTTGGAATTATGTATTCCAAAGGGGCTCTTTTAATGTTTGTTTAAAAATAAAGACTTTCAGCCCTTCTGCCGTGTAGGCATTGTTTGAACAGCATTTACCAGAAGCAGTGATTGGAATAAATGCTACGTTTAAGGAACATGAGTGGGCCTTACTGCAATTTCATAAAGTTAATGAGTTCATTTTGTAGGTGGTAAGATGGTTTAAGTTTTTTAGAGTGTCTCTACGCTCCTGGGAAATTGTTCAGCTAACTTACTGGTTGTCTAAGGGTGCTTAAGCATTAATCCTTTAAGTCGGCTGTGTTTGTGTGAACAAGAAAATCTTTAGTCACTCACCTTATCCCAGTAGTTGAGATATTTTGGTAAGTGTGAAGAACACATTGAACCATTTGCAGTAAGACTGGTAATAAATTTTGAAGAGTTATACATACGGTAATACAAAAAAGAAGCAAACATAAAATATGTAACAAAAGGCAACAAAAACAAGCAGAAGCGAAGTGTACTGCAAAATGTAGAGGCAGACACTAATTGGAAGACTAGTATTTTATAGCTAAGCTCAGAACACATTTTCCTTCTGGTTAACTTGGCACAGAACAGTGCCACTTTCAAGTGTTATTTATTGTGTGTTCTCTCAAGATTTCACTGTATTAAGCAATACGAACATATTAAAGTTTTATATCAGCTCTAGTTCCTGTCCTGGAGGTACAGTGTTTTCCTACTAGGACAACATGACTGCATTGTTGCACTCGGCGTTTGGCAGCGATGTAGAGACCCGTGCTTCCCAGTGAACTTGCATAATAAACTCTCACTGAATTATGGTTCAGTGAAGGGGAAAGGATGAGCCTAATTTGATTTGACATTTATATACAGCAAGTTTCTGAAATATGTCTCCTCTGTGTTGCCAATTCCTATTTTCACTCAGAGGTGGTCTGACCTCTTCTGGAATACAGAGGTGGAGTTGAGACATATTTTTTCTTTAAGATTAAAAAAAAAGATAAAAAGATTGGGTTTTCATAAGTTTGAGTATAGGTGAAAGTTGTAGCTGTTCTTCACCTCTGTTTCGAATTGTGAGAACGAGACCCTCCCGTCAGAAGTTACATGGCTGCCAGTAGAAAACATGTGACTTTCATCTTTTTGGGACCTGGCTGCACCTGGGAGTTCTGTCCAGGCCTGACTGTGCAGCTCTCTGAACGCTTTTAGCCTCAGCCTGTGCAGAATTTCTCTCTGTACACGTCAGCTGGCTGGAGTGAGCAAGCTTCCATCCCTTGTGTGAAGGCACGTTCTCACTCTAAGCTCTTCAACATTTGAGTGGACAGTAAACCTGGAGATTTATACAAGGTACAAAAGCCCTTCCAAAGGCCTCAGTAAGTACCTTCTTTTTTTTCCTCTTGTGTTTGTCCATTTTTATCCTGTAACAGGGAATATTTCAACATAGCTCCGTGTTCATTGGGTTTGATCAGTTTGATACATTCACCTGATTAGTTAACATGTTCAAACAGTTGATTAATCCAGTTAAGTACTCAGGAGTTTTGTTCCTGGTCTAAAATGCAAAATAGTAAATCCTCGTCTTCCTCATCTTTGAGCTCAACCAGATTTGTTGAGTACACACACCCATGGGAGGGGGTGACAGATTTTGGAGATGATATTTATAAGATGTTAGAGTACATAATGCCTTATCTTAGGCCTTCAGAACTCCATTGCCGAGACTTCCTTTTCACATAACAGTTTTATGGATGAATAGAATTTATTTTATTCATATTTAATATATTCTGGAAAGATAATTAAAAATTCTCAATCTCCCTAAGCTCCTGCTCCAAGAAGGAGCTTCTCTCAAAACTGTCCTTTAGAACACAAACCCTAAAATTAAACATCTTTTTTTTCTATTTTCATTGTTTCCAGTCACCAAGCTAATGATTAGTACATCTTAGCTTATAGATATTAGAGCTATGAGACATGAGATTTCTTTCTCCATTCTCTCAATTTGTCATTGAAGAGCACAGTATGAAACCAAAGATTAGGCTGATTTCTGCCAAATTCTGAGGTCTAGAATTGAATTTGGAGGATGACCATAATTAGAATTCCAAACAGATTTAAGAGGGAAAGTTATGCAGTGAGAATGATTCAGTCTGGAAAGGGCTAGTAAGGACACTTACAATAGTGCTATATACATGAAAAACTATTTCAGCTCTGCAAATGGTTTTCAAAAACCATGGCTATGCCAAAATTGTATTCAGCCTATAAAGTTTGCACTGGCTCCTTCCTTAGGTGTTTGTCTCTTGCTGTCTATGCTTTGCATTACTCCAGATCAAACTTCATATTTCAGTTTTGCCCTTTGACATTTATCTGGAAAGGCAGATGGCCCACAGGGCCTGGGACACAGCACAGGGACTGCTCATGATTGGAGGGGATGGAAAGCCATGCCAGTTGAAGTCTGTTTGGGAAAGCAAATAGAGCCTGGGAGGCAAAGTGGGAGGGAAGAGTTGAGGCATTACCTGGAAGGCTTACCTGGAAAGGCAGAGGAAGGAGGAAGCTAGATAAAGAAGGAATGAGTCTCAGTCTCTCTCTCTTTCTCCTCTCTTCTCTTGTGTCAACAGGTGACTTTCACTTTCCCTGCTTTTTGTAGTTTCTGCTCTCTGAAAACATCAGCTGACACACAGCCTCACCTTGTGTTCTGGCTCCTTTCCGCCACATGACATGTCCTCATGCCCTCTTTAGCACCTGCTCTTATTACCAGCTGCCTCCACTCTGGGTTTCCCAGTGCTGAATCCTCAAGAACAGAATTTGATTGGTTCAGGTCATCTTTTCTTAACAGGTCAAAGATCAAAGTCCAGCCTATGGATGGATCCCCAGATTTTTTAAGGCACAACTTCTAATCCAATTGACTGTGGGTTGTGTATGCAAATGTGATCATTTGTACCACAGGAGCTGTGAGTGGGCATATTCCTTCAGGAGGGATTGTGGGTGGCAGGCCTCATAAATCTAGTAGTGACTCAGAAGGGACAACTCAAAGCCATATAGGTGTGAATGGTCGGAGGGCCTATTGTTTCCACCCCTAGGCTTTTCCTTTCTGTCTCAGTGCTTCTGCCGAAATAGAGCTGGATATGTTAAAATTCCTCACTTGGTTTTCCAGGGGATGAAAAAGAGCCTTTCCCATATGTATGGATTTTTAGACACTGCATACTCCACAAATGAAATGTGAGAGCAAAAAAACCTTATATATATATTGTACAGTATGAAAAATATGCTACAGGAAAGCTTAACTGCTGAATTGGGTCTCAGTAAACTTGTTCCTTCCTCCTCTCATACTGCAATGTGATGGGATTAGGATTCACATAGGGAGACTTCTAAGTGAGGTGGGAAAAGAGGGTAAAGATGTTTCTTTTTCATTCTGGAAAATAATTCTGGGGATTGACAAAAGATACTTGGATCACCTTGATGGCATCCTCTAAGTCAGTCTGAAGAGCGTCATGTTCTAAAAATGGCATAGATGCTAAAGAACTGTAGCTACCATTTTCTCAGACACACTTTTCTTATAGCTTTATAATGCTACTGGCTGCAGTACGTTCTGTTGAAGAATAATTGGGAACCTGGCTCAAAGTCAAAGGGGTGTGTATGTGTATGCGTGTGTGAGAGAGGGTGTGTATATATGTGTATGTGCACTGGAGGCCTGGATATTTTATAGACATTCTGACGATAAGAATTCTGACACTGAACGTCCGACACTGATTTCTACTCAGTATATACGAAAAACTGTTTTGTTTTTTTATTGCTAGACTTCAGTTGTGCCTCAGCTTTTTTATGAAAGTGATATTTTATTTTATTCTTATTGACTTATAGTTGATTTACAATGTTGTGTTAATTTCTGGTATACAACAGTGATTCATTTATGTATATACACACACACATTTATATATACACACACTCCTTTTCATATTCTTTTTCATTATAGGCCATTACAAGGCATTGAATATAGTTCTCTGTGCTATACAGTAGGACCTTGTTGTTTATCTGTTTTATATGTAGTCATTAGTGTCTGAAAATCTTGAACTCCCAATTTATCCCTTCCCACCCCCTTCCCCCCTGGTAACCATAAGTTTGTTTTCTATGTCCGAGTCTGTGTGTGTTTTGTAAATAAGTTCATTTGTGTCCTTTTTTTTTTTTTAAGAGCAGGAACACTGGTTTTAATACTCCTAGATCCATATTTTTTCCATGGTAGAAGGAAGTACTGAGATGTATCACTCAACAGCTGTGTTTAGGAGGGTTTTGGCCCACAAAAGTAGGAAATACTTTTCCCAGTGGGCCCTAATGGGGGTAGGGGTGGGGGAAGGTGCGTGAGTTGGAAAGGGTAGAGGAGGTGGAGTAGGAGCATTGTTTCATCTACGAAGTTTCTTAAAGTGTTCCTTCCTGTTAGGTTTCTGTAAATTTTCTTTATTTCCCATTTTGAATCCAAGAATTCTAGTGCTCAAGTTACCATTCTCTGTTAACTCTGTTGTTCCTAGAAGGAAACAATTGTGAAAATACCCCGTCCAAAGTTATAGACTGAGCCACTTGTAATCTGAAGGGGGTAGAAATGAAAACAAAAAAAAAAAAAAAAAAAGAGAAGAGAGGAGAGGGGGAGGGGGAAGAAGCAGGGGAAAGAAGAAGAGAGGAAAGGGGGAAAGGAAGGGAGAAAGGATTGATTGTAGGCCTCAAAGATGAACTGGGACAACTGCCTTGTTTTCAAAAGTAGCTTGGTGGGGTTTCATGTCTTCCCAGATCACACGTGGTCAAAAACTCTAGAATTCTATTTGTTCCTAATTCCAGGCTGTCATCTGTGATGGGAAATGGCAGAAATTAGTTCTCTGATGAGAGGAGTGAGGAGAATAAGTTCTTAAAGAAAGATTCTGAGCACTTGGTGAGGAGAATGCTTTGTTTCTTTTTCAAAGAAGTAGCTTAACAGGACTTATCCCAGCAGGACTGTGGAGTGCAAATTACTACGTCTTTGGATGGGGCATGGGACCAGAAGGCAGGGCAAACACATTATGGTTTTAATTTGATTCTATTCTAAGAATAAGGCTTTGGGGAGATTTTGTTTTACCAGCCCACATGACATCCTTGAGCGACTCTCTGTCTTTTTCCAGGTGGGAAATGTCCACCATTTCCCTTCTTCAAGATATTTATGAGGCATTTATTCAGGCCTTTGTTTTCAGGGTCATACTTGACCTCAAGCTGCTTCAGAGCCCTTGGCAATTTGTCAGTAATTATCTCACACACATCCATCTGAAGAGGGGAAACTTAATGTCTTTGGGATTTCCATGATGGGTAGTTTCTAAGATTTTTGCTTTTTCCCCCAACATGGATGAATAGCCTCTGCAGTGTTTTACATTTGTGCATTTTTGGCAATTGCAACTTAAGTTTATTTATACCTAGAGATTTATATCTCTTTCCCGGGGATGATGCTATGTTTTGGAGGAACTTATAAGCAGAATTTAATTTATTTTACTCAGCTCCTCCTTTGACTGGAATATTGTCAATTTAACAAAATAGTGCAAAGAACATTGGGCTGGAGTCAGAAGACTTGAATTGTAGTCCTAGATCTGCTACTAATTAGCTGTTTGACCCTGAGAAGTCAGTTTACCTCAATTACAGTTTTTCTCTGAGATGAGAAAGGCAGAGTAGATAACCTTGCTCAAGGTCCCCCTCCTGAGAGCTAAGATTCTGCAATTCTATGAAATTAGATCATTGGAGAAGAATATAGCAGTCTTCTCCTATAAATAGTAATTAGAAGGTTGAAATATGCTATAAGATTATTTTTTAAGACTACCTTTATGCTGTATCCTAGGGGCGTCAGTTTTTCAGGATAGAGAGGAACTTTGGGATAAGCCTCAATTCATTGAAGTCTGTCCCTGACTATCCAAACCTATTTGTAATAATTTGTGTTCAGAGTTCTTGGAAAATTTTTTATGAGTTAGGATATTTGATACAGAAATTATACATAAATTGGAAGTTATTTGTATAAGTCAGAATGTGTGTGTGGAGAAAAAGATGGGGTGGGGAGAAAAAAAGAAAAGCAGTAGTTTATCTATATAGATTATGTAAGAGAAGAACATCAGCTGAAAGAAAAATTAAGTATAAGATGTGTGCTTAGTTGGTATCTGCTGAAAAGTTATCTGTAAACTGTAGTCACTTGTCAAGATAGGGACTGAGAGAGTAGAGCAGATGGATGGATGTTCAGAGAGATACAATCCTCATCCTAAGTGAAGGTCCAGCAGGTGAGACTGATATTTCAGTCTTGTAGGAATCATTTTATTAATACATGAACTGTACCATGCCCAAACTTTCAGTGAGACACCTGGGACAGTACAGCTTCAGAGAGCACTCTGATCTCATTCATCATTCCCATCATCTGGTAATGAATCCAGCAATTTCTCAGCCCTATTTTGTTATGCCTGGGAAGGTATGATTTCCTCATCAATAGCAACATAATAGAGAGCCAGCTGAAAGGTTGTTCTCTTTCTTCCAGGAAAATAGAGTTTGGAAGAGAAAGAGAGAGAGAGAAAAAAACCTTTTTAAGGAAGACAAGGGCCTCCGAATGTGTTTCTCAATATGTCCTCAAATAACCGTGTCCACTATGGAATCAAGTTAAGGAAAATTAATTAGGTTTTCAAAATTCAAAGAGAAGCAAGGACTGAAAGTTAAGTGTGTCAGAAACCATTAGATCTTGAGGCAAACAATTGGACTCAATAGAAAGGAGAGATGATCTGTCATTTATGGAAAGTCAAATGATGAAGGTCTTTCACTACGGGATGGCAGTTGCATTAAACATTTAACTGATTCAACTGTGGAGATTTAGAGCAGGTAGACATCCTCAGAGCATTTGATTTATTTCTCCCTCATTTTCCTTATAGTCTTTAACCATAAGCACAACCAGACACAATTTTATAATTTAGTGTATCTTTTAGTAATGTAGCTCTAGAAGATGAATCAATCATTGGACTATCTTACTGATAGAACTGACTTAACAAATGGATAAGAAGTCATAAATTTTTAATTTTAAAATTTGCAAACAAGGCACTTAAACATCTTATTTAAAACATAAAAATAAACCTGCAAACTCAATTCATTATCACTTGAACATTCTACATTACTTTGAGACAAGAACTATAGTGATAAAGGAGAAGATTGATTGCTTGAAATATTTAATTTTGAGTTGACCTTTATGATATTCTAGGTTGGAGAGTAAAGTCATCAGTGTAACTTCTGAAGGAATGCAATGTTATAATAATAAGAATTAATTCTTTGAGACCAGACACTGTGCTGAATATGTTGGAGACATGGTATCATTTTGAGGAAAGGGTATCTACATGCTGAAGTGAGATCAGTGAGAGAGCTGCTTAAGACAGAGAAGTTTAGCTTCCAGTCTTGAAGGAACTGTAGGATAGGGCTCAGTTTGAGAAGCAGCATTCTAGATTAGGGTATAGGATAAGCCAAGCCCTGCAGGCAAGCAGGAAAAGGATGTAAAGTACATGTGTGGGTTGGAAGGGCCCCTGCCTGGGCCAGGCTAGAGGGAGAAATGTTGAGGTGGTGGGCATAATTTGTCAGGCTAAGGGTTACCAATTAAATCTAATTTGGAAGAATTTTGCAGTAAATTTTGCAGTAAATCTTTCTCTTGCTTCCCTTCTTTTGCTACTAACCTGTTCCCCATTAGAGATGTATAGTAGAGATTGCAGAATAACAAGACACCCGCTTTTCTTGTTGATATGTTGACCAAAGGAGAAAGAACAGGTGACAAGTCTAAAACCTATTCAGAAGTCCAGAGTTCTCATTGTGGGGGCTCTTACCTTAGCAATCTACACATATGCTGCTGTTTTCTCATTTTCCTCCGTAGCATTGCTCAGACTCTAACATTTCCTGATCAAGTTGTCACACTTTTCAGTCACATATTTTGTTTTGGTCCATCTTATTCCTACCAGAGATTAAATACTTGATTATGCTACTTTTCTGGTTATAGTTCTCCTTTCTGGAGAAGAGAGAAAGAAGGAGAGAGGGGAAAATGACTTCAAGACGCTTTCAAGAAGAAAGAGGGAGAGAGGTTCTTAAGAGGAAAATAAGCATTTTATATAATTGCCTTTTGTGCTGTGAAATAGAAATGTCTTCTGTAGAACAGTTGCCCCAGTGCTGGGGAGAGGACCTGCTTCGGAGAAAAAAAGGCTACTTCAGAGAAAATGAACCTCAATGCATAATTGGAACTTTTGTTCTTTCCAGATTGTTTTGTGAAGAACATGCTGCCAAACTCATTTTTTAAAATATAACTGCTTCTTTTGAAATTCCCTTTTTTGTAAGGAAGTTTATTATGCACTCATTTCTTGTCTTATTTTTTGAATTATAAACCCTGACATCTAGATGACTGGGACCATTAGGTTTCATTTTTCCCAGATATGATAGTTTTATAGTCCATTTTGCTGGCCTATTCAGAGCTCTCCAATGGAATTTAATCTCCAGATCACCTTTAGTTCTAAGAAATTGAATGGGTTTCTTAATAGTTTACCTTCCCCATCTTTCTCTAAAATTATTAATTTAGCCTCTTTTATTCTTGTATAGTTGCTTACTAGTGATCAGGCTGGTTATCTATTGGACATTATGCATTTTCTACTTTTTAAAAATAGTAACATGTTGTTAAGAATAATTTTGATACAACCAAAATGTGGAGGGAAGGGAAAAGATTTCATTTGGACAGACTTTGAATCATTTAAAGAATTTTCAACTTGCTTTAAGTAGTTTGTTTCTTTAAACTGTGGAGATTTGGTTTCTGAATTTGAATTGTCTGTGGTACAGTGTATGCTGACTCATAGACCTGCTATAAAACAATTTTAAAAACTAAAAAAAATTAAGGCATAACCTGTGAATGTAATTTTCCAGTTATATACAGAGTTAAATAGAAGAGCCATTTCAAATTTATAGGAGCATCAAGTACCATAAAAATGTTAATATTTTAGCTCCGTGCTCATTTCAACTTATAGACAACATCCCATTTTTCCAAAATTATTGCTTGGTTCTAAAGCTGGGCATATCAAATTTTAGGATGAAGCCAGATTTCTTGGACAAATTCTGCCTCCTTGAAAATACGTGGACACTACAAACAGTATTACGAAAACTCAGCATTATAATCTGTGACTGCTTCATACTGACCTGGACAGAAAACTCAAATAACAGCACAGACTATAAAAACAGAGGTAATGTAGGGTTTTCTCTCCAATCAGTTTAAACTGAATAATGAGCAGATTAAGTATTCAGTTGGGATATCACCAACACAATGGGAAAATAACAAAGCTTCAGGGCACGATAAGAGTACATTTCAAAATGTGAAGCTCAATGATAGCACCATAAAAATTCTAGCCGGTGCTTTGCTTGTTGCAGTGGAACTTTGTATACTGTATAGTTGACTATCCCTAAAAGAAGGTGAAAAATAATAAGAGATGTGTGGACATATACCGAATTTAGAGCCTTTGGACAGTTGAATGCAGTGTGCAGATCTGACTTTCCTATAATTTTATATGTGGTATGATTTATAGTCCCTCATTCTTAAGTAAGAGAAGTTTCTTTTACTCACCTATTATTTATTGATAGTTGAAATGCAGTATATTTACTAAGGTGGTTTTGAATGCAGATAGCAGAAAGTCAAACTCAAACTACTTTAAATGTATTATCCTACATAGAAAGTCTAGTTGTAAGACAGGCATTAGGGCTGGTTGATTTGCAGGTTAGCTGTGTGATCAAGAACAAATGATTATTTAGAATACTTAGCATCGTATTAAATAATAATAAATTCTTATTAATTGCTAGATAGATTATAGTTTTAGTAACAAAGGGCAATGTTTGGGAAGGGTTTATCTGTAGAAGGTTACATTTCTGCCATAAATTTTACCCTTGCATCTGGTATTAACCACTCCTTTTAACGTCAGCTATTTTAAAGGTGAAATAATAACGATCTGTCATAAATATGTGTGTATGTATGTGTATATATGCATTTGTATATTAATTTCTTGATGCTATAGAGTGATCACTAATAATTGATCTCAGGCTGTGTCAATTTAAACTTTGGATTATGAAAAATAGGAACCCACTCTGATTAAGCAGAATCGAATTTTACTGCAAGAATTTAGGGTGGATCAAATAATTGATAAGGACTTCGGAGAATCCAAGTTGGGCCTGAACCACAGAGTCAAAACCAAGCCAAGAAGTTGTGGTAGGATCCCATGTGTTAGGATCTTCTTGGCTGCTGTCGACACCATTGTTGCTGGGCTCTCTCCACATTTTTGCTGGGCTCTCTTGACCACACCATTGAATCTGTTGCCCATACTTGCTCCACACCACTGGTCTCCTACCTCTGTGGAAGCCATTGGAAGACTTAAGTCATTGACCTATAGCACTTTTTCATCTCACTCTTAACATTAAAAATCCTGAAACTATCTCATTGGGTGGGCTGAAGTCACCTTTTCAGAGAGTGGGCCAGGTGGTATTTTTCCCCCTTTGCTTCTGCAAGAGGAGGTGCCTCCCATCTGCCTTGGAATTCTCCCTAGATGTGAAGAGTGCTTAGATTCTGGGTAGACAAGATGAAAAGAGTCAACTGCGCAAGAGAGAGAAAGGGAACTTTAAAAGTGAAATCAAAGGCAAAATGACACTTTCAATTTGTAACATATATTGGGCATGTTTATAGTGCCGTATTATTTGTAGTGTCAAATCCATTGAAGAGAGGATATGGTCCTGTGTGTTCATCTGATCAGAAATCAGGTTTGACATTTTGTAAAGGTGATGTTGGTTTTGTTTCATTACTGCTAGGCAGCAGCAATTTTGACTGTAATAGTCACATAGGGTCTGTGTAATCCAGTTTTCTATGAAGCAGTACCTGGACAAGGTCCTTTAACTTGGGACATTATAAAGGCATCAAGAGGGTTAGTTGAAAATGAGTTAACCTATATCTTAGATGAGAATATATAAACACATGCACAAACACATACGTGTATTATTCTAGGAAGACCTCAGGTATACACACATACAGCACAAAAGTGTAAGTGATTCACAGTAGAGTCCCTGTGTAAATCTCTAATTCCCCCTTGTTAACAAATTCATTACTTACTCTTAACCAAGAGAGTTGCATTTATTCTGGTTCTTATTTCTCTGTTTATAGAAAAATTTTGCTGGTCCTCTTTTGTGAGTCCCACACTGTTTTTGACACTCACTTGTTCTAAGAAAGTACTTTATTGTTTAAGGACAATGTTACAATTTCCAGAAATCCCTGAGTCTATACTTACGGGCTCCTTCAGAAAGTCTCTTCACAAACATTATTTTGATTTTGCAGATAGTGGCTATTTATTACATGCATGATCTCTATCTGTTCAGTGTTGTTCACTTGTCGAGCCACACCTCCCCAGGCTTCGATCCATTTTTCTTTAGTCAGCTGTTTCTTGGTGGGGGCGCTCTGTAGCCATCCAGATGCATCCAGGTGATAGAAGAGGTTCAGTTCTGATTGATTTATTAGTAAGAATGACTCCTCAACTGTGACCTTAGCTGAAAAACTACCTTTGTGATCAGGCAGACATTTGTCCATTGTGGGGCTGTAACACCTCCCACATACCCCAGATAAGCACATTCTCTATGGAAGCAGGTATTCACAGGGATAAGCAGTGACAGTAGAGGCCGTGACACACTGAACAGAACAAGGAGTAGGTCCAAAGGAGACCTCAGAAAACAAGAAATGGGATAATCTACTTTTAATTTTTCATACGTGCCTACTATTTTTGTGCCTCAAACTTATCGGAGTAGGGAATACTTGTTCTATAATGCCCGGGCAACCTTTATAGCCACAGAGATTTCAGTGTTTTAACAATCCAGTGACAATCAAAATCTTTAAATAACGTTTAAATGATTGGTCATCTTCAAGCCGTAGACCCACTTTTGCCCCTGACAAGTGTGTGGCCTTGGCTAAATCACCATGCCTCTGAATGCCAGTTCTAGAATGTGCAAAATGAGGAGACTGAAGGAACTGAAGTGACTTCATGCTATGATATACAAGGAGCCTGTGAATCCAGAATCTCCTGGAAAATGCTTTGCATTTCCCCTGTTCTCCAGAAATTGAGTCAATTAGTCCTCAATGAGTGATATGACATTTAAAGTTTATTTTGTTAAATAATCTGTGAATCAAATACAACAATAATATATGCTTGGTTTTTCCCTTTTCTGGGCCACTTCTAGTAAAAAGAGAGCAAATGACATGGCATAGATATGGTCTGTGGCTTTTATGCACCACAATGGCAGAGCTGTGTCGTCGTGACAGAGATAGGATTGCCTGATAAAAACAGGAAGCCCAGCTAAATTTGAATCTCAGATACACAACAAATATTGCATGGGGCATACTTTAACTGAGTGTTCTATATTTCTGTGTGTACAATCTGGCAATCCTAGACAGAGGCTGTATGGCTCACAAAGCCTAAAGTGTTTACCACTTGACCTTTTATAGTAAAAGTTTGCCAGCTGCTGATGTGGAAGAAAGATTTCTGAACTAGTGAAAAATAAAACTGAGTTTTAGACCTGATTTGCTGTCTGATCCTGGGTTAGATCTTAGTTTTCATATGTACAAGTTAATCTAATGATACCTACTTACCTGCTTCCTAGGGTTGTTGGGGGATAGTTGCCATATTAAGGGTGGAAAACACTTAGAGGAGTGTACAATGAAACAGAGATTGGGTTTACACTAGCAGGAAGTGGGGGTATATTTTCCAGCACTGTACTTACGGATCTTTAGTTTACACTCCTTCACCCACTGAGCCCTGTTGTTTCTAGTCTCCGCAGTTTTCTGGGAGAAAACTATAGTACACAGTTTGGTGCTAGCTGGAAGGCAGAGGAATAGCCAGATAATATTCATGAAACCCAGCTGGCTAAACAGATGCTAAATACCATTTCAAACAGATACCTTTTTATTTCTTTGATCTATCTCCATACTAGATAGTATTTATTCTATGGACCAGGAATGAATATAACTGTTTTTTCCTGTCTTGAAAAAAAATTCACCCTTTAGGAATCATAAATGGGATTAATCTAACCTATTTTCCATTTTGACAGCTGTAGCATTAGTGAGAGCAGAGGCTGTATTTCAAAGGTGTGATGACCCTAAGAATTCATTTCTGTTCAGAGGCAGGATGAAGAACAGAAAAGAGGAAGGAGACTAATGCTACTATTATGCCACCTTCAGGGAATTATTCCATTCTACCTAGCATCCTGCTATAAAACATTTGACTAAGCGTTCACCAAATTACTGCTGCATGTTGTATTATAAATTGTGGCTATTTAGTTTTATTTTCAAAATCTGTGCTAATGAAAACTTTAGAAAGAATTGAGTACTATCTTCTGTTAGCACTTTAAATGTAGTTCTGTTGTGGCCTAATAATTCATTGTTCATTTGTTGTCTTGGTAGCTTTTGATTATCTTGACATCATAAGTATTTATTTACCTCCGTATCCCCCAAAACTTAACATTGTGCTGGTTAAGTAATTGAATGGAATAAATATGAAACTGATGGAAACATTTATATGCCATGAAATTCTCTACTGCTTCACTTGAGCTCCTGTTTTCTGAAATTAATTTTTAGTTATCTGATCAGAATTTGATATGAGATTAATTGGAATTATAATTTGACTTCTATTCCCCATCATTCTTTTTTCTTTTCTCTATTTTGGCCATCTAATCTACCAACGTGGATGCCAGTCTTGTCTCAATGTGAATAATTCCTAAGTGGCTAACTCTAAACTCCCTCTCCTTTTCAAATTCCAATCTTGGATGTTCTACCAACACCGCATACTCCATATGCAAGGTGTAGTAGAAAATGAGGTGGACTGGAAAGCAGGAGACCGATTCTTAATTCTACTCTTCTACTAACGGGCTGGGTGACCTTGTCAAGTAATTTAATGTTTCTGGGAGCCAGTTTCCCCAACCCAATGTGAGGTAGTAGCTATAGTAACGGTTTCTAAACTGTATATAGTACCACTCTACAGAGTTCTGAAACACTCCAAAAGCCATCATAAGTATTTAATGCTGGCTGTGCATTACTTATACTAGGTTGTGAAAATGTAGACCTTAAAGGAGACTAATAAAAAATCATAATTCTCTTAAGTAGTAAAATGGAGGTTTTGTTTAGAAGGAAATCTGTTTGAATTTTGACATCACAGCTCCACTGATAATGAAATAGAGCCTTTGTATTATGGGAGTGCTGTGGAAGCCAGTGTAAACCATGCAGCCAGCTCTCTTGGGAATGACTTATGTTACTGCTTGGGCCTGTTTTTAAGAAAGCCCTGGGTCAACACTTTCAGTGATAGTCACTGTGCCTTGCTAAGCTGCTTCATCTAGAACAGCTTGCTTCAGGTTATATTAATGTCAGGACACACTGTTCCTCATTGCAGCTTCCAATAGCACAGTTGCCAAGGCCAACAGATACTAGAATGTGAATACAGGGCCCACTTGGCAGGATATAAATGTTATCCAGTCAGAGGCCTGCAGCTACACTGTCTTTAGGTCAGGATGGGTGGTCTGACTTCAATGGACTTGGCATCACAAGCATGCAAAGTTATTAACTTCCTGGAGCCATTGCTTGGGAATAGGATATTATGTTTTGATACCAAATATGTCAAAAGGTACCATTTGTTTTTATGTACAACTTTTCTCTAGGTCCTTTTCTTAATTTTTTTTTCTTTAAAGAAATAAAATGGGAACTTTTCTACCCAGGGCTAACTGGAACCTTTCTGAGCACAATCCTGCTCACTCCATATCTGTTCTTTCTTATCAGGCCAACCACCCCCATACACTGAACCCATGACTTCATGGAGGCTAATCACAGACACACTCTCATTTTCATAGACTGTGGGTTTGTAGTTCTACTGATCTGTTCCTACCTGGATACTACTCTCATCCTAGAACAGGAGCACCCCAAATTTTTGGCTTAAATACCTCTGGCTTGAGTGTTGTTTTACATTTGTGGACTTAATGCATCTGTGGGATTTACAAGTAGGATGCCCAGTTAGAAACCAGAAATATACTTGGAGCTCAGGGAAAAGATCTGAGCTGGAAATATGAAATTGGGATTCATCAACACTAAATACCTATTGAGATGACTGAAGTAGATGAGATAACTTAGCAGGTGTAGAATGAGAAAGGTATCTGAGAAAACTGAGAAATTCAAAGCAGGAGCTGAGCTAAGACAACCGAAAATGATCTTGAGAAGGATCATTGTATTGCTTCCTAATAAGGTAAGCTCTGTCTGAGAGCCACTTTCTGCTTGCCTTCAGAATGTAGGTGCTGACCAGCTTTACCTCCTTTCCTATTAATCACAGCTTTAGATTGAGTTGTGTTGAATTTGTCACCAACTTCTTGGTTGACCTCTTCTTCTTAGTCCAGAGATAGATAATTCCCTCCTTCTTGGTCATTCCAGTCATTTGGCTGGATTCCAACTAGTATTTTTTTGAGATCGCCCTTAGAAGATTTGCAGTCAGTACCAGTTCCATGTCAAGTATGGAAGTTTAGATTTTATCATGTGGGTAAAAGTGTTATTCTCAGCAGGGGGTGGTTTTGCTTTCCATGGGACATTTAAAAAATTTTCTCCACTGTGTATGTGTCTTGATAACTATAGATAGTTGGCTCTGAACTATAGATTATTGGTATGAAATCTCAGAAATGAAGTATAAATGCATACATCCCTTAGTACTGTTAACTGCTACCAATTATTAAGTTTTGCTCTTACCCTCTTTTCCAATCTGAGGTCAATTACATACTGGATATGTTCAGTTTGGGTCTTGAAATTTCCTTACATATGACTATGTTAACAAGTGTGAACCTGCTATCACATATAATTAATCAAAGCATCTGATGACTAATAGAGAACCAGTATTCTGTTCTTGTTTTACTATACAGTATTATACAGATTTGATAAAGTTTCATGCACAATAAAAGACCCTGGCATTTTAGTCAGTCTGATATCCTCACTGTGAGCAAATATTTTCATTCTTTTTTTTTAATATTGAAAAAAAACCTCATGATTGCTGTGCTATCTATATTCATTGGCTCCAGATTGGAAACCATCAGGCATGGTAATGTCTAGAGCTTCCAGCTTTAACATCCTTTGATTCATGTCACTTTCTATATTGTATTCTGGTTCCTACTCATAAGACTTAAAAATTTAAAAGTTATAGCAATTTCTTATGAAAATAATTGTAAAATATTATGTCTTATAAATCAAACAGATATGGATGGGTTAACTGCAGAGAGATGGGCCAGAGTTTTAGGACTATTATCTGAAAATAATCATGGCTGGGGAAGAGGCAGGCACTGGTAAGGTGGTGGGAAATCACAGACCTTATCGTTGGTGAAGAGAAGAGATCCAGGAAGGTAGAAAGGCACAGCATAAGAACATAGAAATTGATAATAGGCAAGCAGGCAGCACGGAGAAATTCCAAAGCAAAATGTCAGGAGCACTGAACAAGCAGATGTTTACAGTTCCAGGTGGGTAGCAGTTACTGGGAATCAGGGTAGAGTTAGTAGGGCCTCAATCCTGGAGCAACTAACCGCTAGGCATTTATCAGCATTAGGGTTTAGGCACAGAAAAACAAGATAAGGAGCATGTGTATCAGCTGGCGTATCTGTCTCTGGAGAAATCTCCACTTGTTAGAATGTGGAGTCAAGGTCACAGCTAGAGAAGGAGTTGGTGTGATGAAGTCCCCAACTGGTAATAGCAAGTGATAGAAATCCAGTTCAGTCTAGTTCAAGAGAAAAATGGAAATTGTAAGGTCATATAATTTAGAAGTCTAGGGGTAGTTGGTGATTTTAAATATCCACAAGTGTTTTGTAGACATTGAACCAAATTCCTTTCTCCTTGAGTGTGGGTTTAGTGCCTCACTTCTAATGAATAGAATACAGTGTGTGGCTTTGGATGGTGACTTCTTGCTTGCTTTCGCTCTTGGGTCACCCACTCTGGGGGAGTCATGTTGTGAGGACACTCGGATAGCCCTGGGAAAACACCAGCTTGGTGATGAACTGAAGCCTTCAACCAATAGCCATCTCTGAAGTGGATCATCTCACCCTAGACAAACTTGCAGATGACTGTAGCCTGATGCATACCTGGACTATAGCTGCATGAGATATCCTGAGCTAGAAACACCCAGCTAAGCTTCTTCCAGATTCCTGACTCTCAGAAACTTGGGAAATAACTAAGCCCTGAGTCCATAGGGTGGGCGATCAGGAAGGGAAGGTCACTGACAGGCTGGAACCCACAGGCGTGGTTCTCCCTCTTTTCCTGCCTGTTGTCCACAGGCAGAAGACCGCCTCTCCCTGTCTCTCCTGCTCACTCCTCACCCCAAACCAGGGAAAGCCTAAGTTCTTTTTAAAAGCCCCCCAGTTAATTAAGTCCACCTACCCTGGATAGTTTCCCTTCCAACTGACTGAGGCCCACACAGGATAATATCCCTAATTTAAAGTCAGCTGATTAGGGATTGTGTTATATCTGCAAAATCTCTTCACCACAGCACTTAGATTAGTGTTTGATTGAATAACTGGGGACTGTAGTTCAGTCTGAACAGGTTGACATGTCAAAAAACCATCCCAGTGCTTTATATAATTATTATTTTATTCCTTGCAATAATAACTTTATTTACAAATAAATGGAGACCCAGAAATATCCAATATCTTGCTCAAGGGCTCATAGTAAGTGATGTAACCAAGTTATGAAACCAGGCCTTCTGTCTTCCAAACCTGAGCTCTTTCCACAGTGCTACTTGGTGCCAGCCACATCTGGTGAGACCTTATTTAGAGGCCAAAACTAGAGGCAAAGACAGCTATCCATGGAAGGCCAATGGTTTATAAGGTGGTCTGGTGTGATGTCTCTGTTCAGATGGAATGGCCCAAACTGGGTAGTGTTTAACAGACACAGTCAGATTCTCTGTGCTGGGGAGTTTAATAGGGAGACCCAGGAAGGGATAGAGACATAAAAGGCTATAGAGGCCCAGATTCACACACGGAGAAAAGTGTCAGCAGGAAATGTAGGGCAGTAGAAGCCATGTACAAGCAGAAACAGAGACAGAGGAAAGAGGAAACAGATTGGTAGTAGCACGTAGCAAGAGAGTAAAAGGGGGAAAAGAGTAGTTGGGGGAAGATCTTGCATAAGGTGGTGAAGGTGGACGCCTGAGGGGCTGGGCTGGAGGAGCCCCGGCTTCATTTTTCGATCAGTGTATGCACTTCCTGGAGCTCACTAAGTACTGGCATGGCAAACCTGAGTTACTTCACTTTAAGAGCACAGGTTCAGAATTTTAGGGAAAGGGCCTGAAGAGATATTCATTCATCCAGAGAAGCCACCCCATATCATCTTGACAGTCTGGCAGGTATGTCTAGCATCTGTGTGATCCAAGGAAGCCCCCTCCAGTGTGAAGCTCCCCCTTAAGTCCTCACAAGGGATGCAGGACCACACCTGAGCATGTCCAATAGCCTTGCTACTCTGGCTGGCTCATCATAGGCACCAGTTCGGAGCTTGTGGGACCTGTAGACACTCAGGCCCTACCCACACCTACTGAATCCAAATATGTAATTTAATAAGAGCCTCAGCTCATTTGTGTATACATGAAAATTCAATGGAATACATTATTCAGTCATGGTAGGCTGCATCTGAACACGTTCCAAATTCTCTTCCCTGGTCATGGCCACACTAAGGGGTCCACAGTCTCATCCCACCCATCCTAAGAACTCTGACTCTGCCTCCCCCGTAGGGAACACAATAACTGGACTGGAAGAGCTGGGCTGGTTACCCTGGACAGTAGTCTAGTTCCCTGTGGGAGCTGGCTTTGGGAATACTGAGACTTCTTCAATATTTTGTAGATTTTTCTATCATCCTCCATTAACTGAGGAACCTGAGTGCATGACTAACTGTTCCTTGCAACCTAATGGATTGTGACAAATATCCTGGGTGATTTAATTTGCGAAGCTACAGGGATTATAACTGTAGTAAATTAAATATGGGAAGAAGGGCTTTTAGAAATAGGCACACTGAGAGCAAAAGGAAGCTGTTGATGACAAACAGCACTGAATCTAATAACCTGTGCCATTTTTTGTGGGTTAAAATAACCCTGCAGGCCCCCTTCAAAAGGCTCTCCAGCTCTCTCTGTGTCGCAGACAGTACAGTACATGGTGATGATAAGGATGGGTGAGTCATAAGAGAAAGGCTTAGCTGCCCACATCATACTGATTAGGAAGGCAGGGACATTTAAAATGAACGTTTAAAAGATTTGCGGTAAATGTAATGACAGTTATACATAATTTGGAGCCTCTGTAAAATCTCAGCTTTCTGGAAAACAGCTGAGCAGAATGACTCACTCTCCAGGCCTCTGGAGTACTAGGTGTACTGAGACCCTCCTCACTCCTCCCATCCCCAGGGAGCATGTCTCCCATGGCCCCAGAGGAAGCGACCGAAGGTGCTACTCCATCCTTCCCTTGTCACTAGGGTTTCCCCAGCTGGGTCCATCAAATCCACTCTCTCTAGAACCTGAAATTGGGACACATAACCCTTACTTGGTCTTTGTCAGGCACATGAGTCAAGAAGCCATATAAAGATAGCTAACGTTTGCCAAAGCACAGAAGGTCGGCTGCAGAACGAACATGAGGTAAAAGACACTCAGGCCTAGGGGCCTGGAGAGCGAAATGTCTCTCAGTCCCTCTCAATCATTCTAATTCTTCCTGAGGTTCTATCATATTACCTTCTCTGGGTACCGGGAAATACGCTATGTCCTTCCAAAAAATTCCACTGTTTTCAGTTAAACTAATTTCAGTAGTGCCTGTTCCTTGAAAACAGTCATTCCTTGTTAAAAATAAGATATTTTTGACAACCAAAATCCATGATGATCCTAATATTTTACTAGCAACAGGTTGTGGTTTTTAATGCTCAGGATGGTCCCAGGCAAGTTTGGAATAACTATTGAGAATCCATTTAAATCAGCTCTGAATAACTTCTGTAAACTGTTAGGTGTTCTTTTTCTGACTGTGTGTGACTTCATAATGAAGAGAAGGCGGTGAATTCGTATGTATGTATATGTGTGTGGGTACAAAATTCAGAGAACCCAGGAGTGTGTGTTTTTAAAATTTTTCAGAAATTTAAAATTTATGAAATTAAATATGGGAATGCTCAGTGTTATGATGTTTATTAAGATGGGACCAATTTTAGCTTTCTGATACACTATTCAGATACTTTAGAATTTACCTCTGTCTGCCAATTTTTGACTTGCCTTTTATTACTCTGATTTTCATTTGGTAACAGATTGTTTTGACAATTTTTGATTACATCTTCCTTTTTGGAAGCTTATAATCTTTGAAATTCTCTGACAGATAATTGTCATGTGTTTTATGTATCAACATCAGGTATCTATATAAAAGAGAAAATGGGTTCCCATCTACTTTATTCAAATGACCTGTCATTTCTTAACATTTATTGCAGAAGTTATTTAACAAACATATATTAGATACCTACTGTATTGGCACTGTGTGCAGTGGCAGAGCTAGACTCTTCTGGAAGGATAACATTATAATTAAGAGCAAGGGCTTTAGAATATGTTATAGGACGAGTTTCCTGAGAAGTAGATCCTGGGATAAGTGCTTGGGTGCAGCTGGCTCATGGAGGACTTGCTCCCATGGGAGACAAATAAAGGAGATGGGGCAGCAGGCCAGGAAGAGGAGGAAGTGAAGCGAGGATGTCTTCTCAGATCCCACATAGCGTGGCTTTATCGCCAAACCCCTCCACCTCACAACAGTCGGTATAAAAGCATCTCACGGCAGCTGGGCAAAGCATCAATATTACTCCTTAAAGAATCAGAACTTAAATATGAATGAACAGCCAAAAATTAACAGGTAGTAGAGGAAAATTTCCAGCATGAATATCAAAGAACAAAGCAAAGCAAACAAGACAAAAAAGAAAGAAAACATAGAATTTAATCTTTTAATTAATGTCTTCCAAGAGACAAGAAAAGATATATATGTCTATGAACAATAGGCTATAAAAAGGAATATTCAGGGATAAAGGACACTTTTAAAGCAAAAATACGATGGCTGAAACAATTCAGTGAAAAGTTTTAGAAGGTTAAAGTTGAGATATTTCCCAGAAAGTAGAGAAGTAGTAAGAAAATTAGAAGATCAATCTTGATTGTCTACCATCTGGTAAATTAGAATTCCAAAAAAAAAAGAGAAGAGGGGGAAAAGGAAAAATTTTAATAAATAAGATAACTTGGAAGAGCAGATAAACATGAGCCTTCAGACTGAAAAGGTCTTATGCTTTCTGTGCTTAGCCCACTGAGTGAAAAATTGTTTATGATAAAGCATAGCACTGTAAAATTTTAGAAAATTGGAAATAAAAGATAAGTAGAATATTTTTTCATAAATTAGAAAGAGGGGAAGATTAGTAGAAATATTAATGGATAAAAATGGCTCTGACTTCTCAATAGCAGCACTAGAAGCAAAATGACACTGGAAAGTGCTTTCAAAATTTAGAAGTAAAATGTTCTACTGTTTTCCAGCCCTATTCCAGATAGCAGTAATATATCCAGCCAATCTATTAATGAGAGGAAAATAAATCTATTTTCAGAGATGCAAAGCTTCAAAAAGTTTGTCTCCATTGTACCCTTTCTCAGAAAGCTGCTTGAGCATATGCTCCTCCACAACAGTGGAATAAACAAAGAGAGATGATAAGTTACCCAAGAAAAGAGTTTGCAATAGAAGAAATCGAGTCAGGTAATCCCATGGATGGCAGTGGAGGGAAGCCTTGAATGGCATCTGTGTGGCATACTTAGAGAGTAACTGTTCCTGATTGGACAAACAATAGAGAACGTTCCAAAAAGAATCTTTTGCTCTCCAAGTAAGATACAACTCATAGACTGTCTGATGTTCTTGAACGAATTGAAAGGTGCCATATTTTTAGCAGAGAATTTGGAGATAATGATAGGTAGATTGTGCATAGTGATAGGTACATAGAGAAGCAAGTCGACAACAAAATAGGAGGTGACGAACTTCAGAGAAAAACAAGGCAGTTGTACAAGAAAGGAAATACAGTCATCTATACTACCAGGCTCAGATGTTGACAATATTTAGATGTTATTATATTTAAATATGTATATTTGTATCTAATATATAAACTGAAGTTTGAGTCAATAAAAAAACCTCCATAATTATTAAGAAGATATAGAAATAATGTGTGTATATCCATGTGTTTGTTGAGATAGCATGGGGAAAAGGTAGAACTCCTAAAGCCTTACCTTTTAAAGAGAGGTCAAAAGAAAATGTTGAACTTGATAAATCAGGTGATAGCAGTATGAGCCTAGTGATTACTAATATGGAGGTAATTACTAAAGAAAAAAGCTGAAAGGGCTGAAAGTGGTTGTTTCTTGAGGTTAGGATTCAAGATAGGAAGGGACAGGGCAGGAGACCCCTGTTTTCTTTAGAAGCCTGGCGCTACTGTATTATTTGGCATTTTACACTTGGTGTTCGGTGAGTTTGGAGCTTAGAGCACGTTTCGCCATAGCAGGACGTGTGCACCATGGTTGTAATCATCGCACAGATGACAGTCCACCACTATCACTGCCGATGATTTTGACTGTGATGTGATTTCTCTCACTGCCATGGTACCCCCTCATCACACAGAGCAGCTTTTGATATAGGAGCTTCTTTGCCCGAGGGCTCGTCTTCCCAATTTTTATCAGTGCTGAGAAGCTTGGCCTTCCCCAGCTTGAGTCGACTCTTAGGGCAGGTTGCAGAAACTTGAGGAAGGGTTGGGCTGTGGGTGGCAATGGTTAGTCCACAGCTACCAGAGCTTAGGGGGAGAAGGCTGGAGGGAGAGCTACATGGTCAGAAAAGGAGCCTGAGCCGGTGAGAAACCAGTTTGGAGAGAAAGAGAGAGGTGGAGTCTTCCTTCTCTTCTTTCCTCTGCTGCCAGCTTCTGGGACCCTCCTCCTTTCCTCTGCACTGTCCTCTCAGTGCTGGAATGGGAGCAGCAGAGTCAGGGGCCCTGAGTAGCCTCGGAGCAGGTGTGTGCCTTCCTTTCCTCTTCCCCTACCTCATTTGGCAACAACGAAAGAGGCAGTGAGCAGGAAGTAAGATTGAGCCGTGGGGTCTGGAAGAGGAAGAGGAGGGAGTAGCCTCACGTGGAGGGCTGCCCCCTTCCTCCAGTTTGATATGATAGACCTTTCCATCAAGTGGTGCTAGACCAACAGAAAGAAGAGCTGAGGTGAACTCGCCTAGAGGTGCGGAGGAAGAGCAGACTGTGTGGCACACAGAATGATGATTCTGCAGCAGCCTGGCATCTGTGGAGAGGTGGGAAGGGCAAGACTATTTCTGGTTTCAGCTGCTAGACTGGGACATGCATTCTTATATAAGCAAGGTATGTGAGGAAGCTGTAGGGATTTGGGATTATTCTCCATGGTCTTCCTTCCCCTCCACCTTTAAACACTGATGATACGAGCACTTTCTAGGTTTCTTCACATAGGGCTTCATATAAAATCCCAGCCTAGATTAAGGCATTCCTCTTTTTAAAGTAGCCACAGGAACACAGTCCACAAACCAAGTATCAAACTCTCAGGCAGGACCAAACACCTACAGCTTAAGAATTAGTTGTTTTTTTTTTTCCTTCATCAGCCATATGCAGTCATAAGCCATTAAAATATTAAACACATTACTAATTCACAAAGTGTCTCTTATGCCTTCCCTGGCCTTCGGGTCCTGCCTCAGTTTTCCTGGTGTGGGTGGCTGGGGCCAGGCCTATTTAGATAGGAGGCACAGGTGGTCTAGGATTTGGTGGCTGGTTTCAGGTAGTGAGACATCATTGGCTGCTTCTGTGGCTTCTACTCAGCTTGTGTAAGAGCCCAGAGCAATCCCAGGGCTGTGATGGGGCAGAAGGTGTGTTGTTCCAGCTCCCTTTAATGGACTGGGGAAGGATTTCAGGTATGTTTGTGGATGCTGCGTGTTGGAGATCAGAATGAGAACCCTAATTCTGTGACTGAGTTTCTCTCAGATTGAGCGATTTGACGGCAAGTATAGATGCCTTCAGCCTTTCTCCATGTCCTCTCCCTCTTTTGTCATGCTCTAGCTTTCAAGGGGCCATGGGTGTCTTCTGACGAGACATCTCTTCAGAATAAAGGACACATGATCACATCCCATGCCTCTTACCACTCAGCAGGAGGCACAACATCTGGTAGGTTAGTTTGGGTTCTGGCGATAACATATTCCAAGTTGGGGAGCACAGAAGTGACCTGTGATTGACATGGAGGCTTCCAGATGTGAGTGGGGCCCAGAGAAGGAAAGGGCTTTCCAGCAGGTGTAGTGCATGGTGCCAACAGCCCTGCCTCTGTGACTGTACGCAGTGCAGACCCTCTGGTGACAGAGAGGTCTGCGGTGAAAAAGACATCTGAGGTTTGTGCAGCACAGACCCATGGTTCTAGAGCAGGCCCCTGCCGTCTGCAGCAGGGAGTACTAACTCTTCAAAGTACAGCTCTGAGACGCTTCAGGGCCCCAGCAGAAAAGGAACAGCAGAACCTGGGATATCTAGTGACTGTGTTGCCCAAACTGCCCGTCATGAGCTAGATTCCAACAGACTCACCAAGTAATAAATTCAGGCAATTTGCTGTAAGATAGAATTGGTACATCCATGATGGGCACAAGCGGGGACAGAGGACACAAGCGAGCAGGTGGCCTAGGCCCTTCTGTTATTCACTATGGTTGGACCACTGCCCTTCTCTCAGCTCACATCTAAGACTGCATAGGGGCTTCCTTTCTGATCAGCTGTTGGGGGACAAAATAGGCCATGCTTCATCCACAGGTGGGTGGCTGATGTATGTATGTGCAAGTGACAAGGGCTACTACTGTACCTCATCTCATTGCAGGGGCCCTGGAAGAAAGTGATGAGCAAAAGTCACATTAAGTATTCAAGGTTGGGGTTTTGTTTTATTTTATTTGTCTAAAAAGAGAATAGAGGTAACTTTGATGCTAACTAGTTTTTCACTTTGGGCAAGTCTCTTCTGGCCTTGATTTTACAGTTTTTAATCTCACCAGTTGGGTTTGATGAATTCTGAAGTTCTTGCTAACTTTTTCTTATATACTTCTTTGGATAAAGACTCTGAGGCAACAGAGAGACTGAAACAATTAAGAATGGAAGGGGTAAGGAAAGTAAATGATTAGGAGAGTAAGGCACACTTGAAAGAGGAGATGAAAAATTTAGGATTTTATAATTATAGGAAAGCAATATATGATTAATTATATGCTCATAGAAGTATTTTGTAGGGTAGAAGAATATTTGTGAATATAAACAAGAGAATATTAAATTTTTTTTTTCTGTGTGACACGCCCAATAGACCCTAGTTGTCTGAGAAGAAAGCAGCAGAAGGCAGGTACTTACACATCCAGCTTCCAGGTTAGATCCCCTATGCAGGATTTTCAAAGGAGCTGGTCAAGGACAAGCTTTATGACCTTTGGCCCAATATGGACTTTGAAGATAAGAAGGATTGATGTTTAAAAAGCCAAGAGAGGGAATATCCTTGGTGAATTATCTGTGCTGGGAGTCAACCCCTTGCTCCCAACACCAGAAGAATATTGGGTGCTTTCCTCTCATTTCAGCCTAGTGAGAGGGGCTATGAGGAGACCAGTCAGAAAGCTTGATGTGTGTCCTTGCATTTTGAGGGGGCATCCCTGACTGCTGTCTGAAGTACTATGGAAGATAGTCTTGAAATGAAAGACTGGCTGAAGCCACACTTGGAGGCAGGGCAAGAGCAGAGGCTGCACATTTAACATTTGGTAACAATGTGTGACTTTGCTGTGAGCCAAATGGGCACCACAAAAGGGAATCAGGTTGGAGCCTTCTGTTATGGGCTCTGCAAAGGCCTTGGGGCTGTGGAAATATGAGGCTGTAGGGTTTATTGCTAAGGCAGGAGCTGATGTGAGGGAGGTAGCATCAGGTCAGCTAAAGGAGATGCTTCATGGGCCTCTGAAGAATCCACAGATGTGCCCTAAGACGGAGAGTTAGCTCTGGTCCCTCATTAAGCAACCAAGAGCATCAACACTGAACAAATCAACTAGGTCTTTTTGTGTCTTCTTATCTTCCCTTCCTCTATTCTTACCACCCTGGGGATTTGGACGTGGGATTGGGAGAAGCTGACAGAAGAATTGAGTTTGTTCTCTTCCTGTTCTCCCGGCAGATTTCCAGACCTAGGTAGCCCAAGCTAAGGGAGTTTGCTGCTCTATTTTAAAATACAATTCAAGATTATTATGAGGAGGGTGAAGTAGGAGACAGAGCAGGTCCATCTCCCACAGTTTCTTTGGGAAGTCACGAACTGAGCCTGCACAGGCAATAAACCTAGTTCCATAAGCTTGTCAGTGTACTAAGCCACATAAAACAGTGATCTATTAGTACTAAACCTTAAATTAGCTACTGGATTTTTAGAACTAGGGAACGAGAGCCAAACAAAGAAGTTTCTTCTAAATCTATAGCAGCTCCAGGCAGCTGAGAGCTACCAGCCGCTAGTCTTATGAACAGATATTCTGGGATTCCTATTTATAGAGGCCATCTTGTCACGTGAGCCAGCCGTGTTTTGCTACCATTGTTCCTTACTGTGTCATGGATCTTAATTTTTGGAGTGTCCAGCTCCTTTCAGTAAGCTTGATTGAGTTTTTAACCATGCCAGCATTAAATTCTGGAGTGGAAAGCTGACAGGGGTATTGAGGCTCTAACTCCCTCATTTTGCAGAGGGGGAAATTGAGGTCCCTAGAGATGGAAACATTTGCTAGTTTCAAAGTTAGGAATACACCTAGGCTTCTTGACTCCAACTCTGGTGCCTTTAACATAACATAAATTTAACGTAAGGACTTTGTTTTGTTTTGTTTTTGTTTGGGGTAGGTGGTTTTGGATATAAGAGGGGCTGAAAATAGGGTTTTTTTAAAAACCATATAATTAAACCAACAATTTTATAGTGTCCAGGGCTCTTGTATTATTTATATAAATCAGAGGAAGAAAAAAAGATTTACATTCTCTTAGCACTCACTACCCATCTTAGTGAAAATACGTTTAGAATGGCATGATCTGAGTAACTTCAAGAGAGACTCAATCCTGTCCATCAGGTATGGTCTAAATATATGGAGGTATATCACTTTGGCCATGGATTCTGCCACTTAGGAAGTGTGTGGCTCTGCATAAGGCATTAAACTTCCCTGAAACTGTTTCCTCCACTGTTTAAAAAAAAGAATGAGCCAAATTGTTTCAAATGTTAAAGGTGTTTTAAATTGTAAAACACTTAAAAAGAATAAAGTATTACAATTGTTTTCAGTTATTGCCATGTGGTAACTCTAGAAGGGCATCATTTTCATAGACATCTGTTACCAGGACCACTACATGGGTGGTATTTGCAGGCTGGTCTGTGAAGTTGTGCCCCAGGGATGCAGTTAGCCTACGCCACAGTACGAATGGTGCCCTCAGTGGCTTTAAGCTACATGGGGGACCCTGTTAACTGTATGTGTTTATCTCCTGCTGGCCTCTCGGGATGCACATTATATAGTTGTGGCATACTGTAGAACATCTTCCTGGTGAACATTGCCTTGGCAGAATGCTTCTCAGTTTTCTGAAGTTCAGAGAACATACTTATATCCTAAATCAATATTTTTGGCCCAAGGTTAAAAAAATTACATTTATATTCCTAAAGTACAACCAAATCGTTTTTACAAATGGATGTGTGAGGATTTTTTGATTTATATTTTAAATTCAACTGATGGGAAGTCAAAATCATATCAAGACAGTAGGAAAGTGCACCACATGTCAACACAAGGGAGCCTGAAGGTCTTAAGAGAGACATTTGGATGTTGATGGTCCTAAAAGAGCCTGTGATCACAATGTCATATTTCATCCAAGCCCCTGGCTGCCAGGTGCTGTTATGTGCTCTGCTGGTCCTGAGTGTGTTTCTGCAGTGACTGTCACTGGACAGCCAGTGAAACAAGTTCTTCACTTAGCAATTCCTCTGCATATAGTTTTTCAACAGCACTTTGACAACCTTTTAATCCATCTCTTCAAGCCCATCTTTCTTTGCAAGAGCAACAGTTGTCACTTTGTCTTCAACCTCTTCTTCGAAGTCTGATATAGACCCCAAATTACAGGGTTAGTTGCTTACAGGCACTCTATCTTTTGTGGAGAAGATTTTTGCTAGTACTTTTTGCTGAGCTCTAGAATTATTCCTTATGCATAAATATTTGATTCTTTTGGGATTAATGAAGTGCCCAGCAGAATAGCATATGCCTTGAGCCTTCCTTGCAGGTAGGGGATAGCCATGTGACAATTCTAGCCAGTGAGGTTTAAAAGAAAGTTTTTGGGGAAACTCCTCAAAAGAGAAGCATGTGCCTACTTTACCTTAGCGTTTCCTCTTTCCTTTAGTCTGAAACGTGTACATGATGGTTGGAGCTCTGGCAGCCATCTTGGGAGCTTAAGAATATAAGGATCACATTTCAAGGATGGTGAAATGGAAAATTCAAAAGAGCCTGGGTCTCTGATGACATCAAGGTGCATCATACCAGACCTATATCAGCCCCCTTTGGATATCTTTCATATGAAAGAACAATAAATCCAAAATATGCAATAATACAGTTTTGGGGGGGTTGAAACACAGTTTCTAAGTGATAATATATCTTGCCTATTTTTGCCCAACTCTTCCTCAGATTGTACCCCTAGACCTGGTTTGGAATGATCTGACTGACCCCGGCCAAGCCAGGTTCTTCATTTTCTTCAGGGCATTTCTCAGACTCACATCCTGCGAAAAACCTTTTCTTCCCTTCTTCCTTTCTCATCAGCCTTATAGTTAACAAAGGTATAAACTTTTTTTGGTGTTTGAGTCAATCTCTTCTATATATAATATTCTTTCCTATATAGTCACTTTTGTGTGTTTTCTATCCCTCATAATGGAAAGTCATGGGGAACAGTTATCTATTCTAGTTAATCTTGCTGTGTTCCATTACTCTCCACCATTGTGGCTAATCAAGTAGTGAGTTCCCACCAAACTCTATGAATACTGACTAAATGCATTTTGTCAGATCTCAAGAAGCATGGGGTGGGCATTGATAGTTGAGCAGTTCTTCATCCTGTTTGTTCGTGTGAACCAGGCTTGGGTTTAGAGTGAGTGATGGTCCTGCTGTCTCATCTTATAATTGGCTTCAACATTCCCCATTTCCTACAGAAGGAGAAGTGAGAGCCCCTGCTCTTTCAGGAGTGCCCACCCCAATCTGTCTCTGGGCTTTTCTGAGGCCTTTTAGGGCATTTTTCCTCTTCCTCTTTTCTCTTCCCCTAACATCTCTCTCTTCTTCTTCTTAACTCTATGCAATCCTTTTTAAACAGAACTAGAAAACAAGAGTTAAAAAATTCTAAGAGAAATGAGTTATGAATCTGACCTTTTCCAAGGCATTTCTCTGCCTGGAAATAACCCCCTTTGTGTAAATTCACCATCTTGTACTTGCTGCTCAAATGGTTCCTCAAATTCTTTCTTTTCCAGGAGGTCTTCTTAAGTGGACTGACAGTGTGAGGGGCAGTCTACTTAGCATTTGATCATTTACTAATGATTTGCTGCAGTCCACTATGTGCTTTATACTCTGAGATGCTCCTGGGGAGTGGGTGTTGTGTAAAATGAAGTATGATTTTTGACCTAAAGAAATATATGATCTGGATAGGGAATTCACATCCACAAAACTCAGTGAGGCTAAACATCCGGTCGTAAAGAGATTTAAGATTAAGTGCCTCGTCTTTTTACCTGGCCATATCATGTCTACCTGGCCATATCATGTCTACCCCTGAACCCTCATCCAAAGGGACAAGCTGTGAACTCATAAAGTAACTACTGAATTCTCTCCTTACTGGTCAGCTCACTTTCCACACTTATTTTTTGATTGCTCATAATGTAAATTATACATTATTAAATTTATGCATTTGTAATTGGACTATTATTTTAAACAAATACATCGATCAAAGAGCAGGTAATAAGCACTTATATGGCCAATGCTGGGTTACATATTTTGGGACTGCAGAAAGGGCTGACTATAGGATGTGATCTTGCCTCTTTTCTTCATCACCCCTCTTAAGAAGCCTTTGCTGACTCTGTCATTTCCCCTGGCAGAGTTATTTATTCTGAGTTTCCATGAGAGTGATAATAATGATGATTAATGTTAATTGAGATTTAGCCACACTGTGCTCAGTACTTTACTTGAGTTATCCCATTTAATCTTCCCAACAAACCAAAGAAGTATGTGCTATTATTATTCTAATTTTACAGATGAGGAAATTGAGATATAGTTTCAAAGCTGTACCTGATCAAAGCTATATAACTGGTAAGTGGAAGAGAGACCTTCTAATGTGGGTAGTCTAGGATAATCCCCTCTGGTTTGAAGGTAAGGGAACTGCTTCAATCTGCTTGGGCTGATACCATAACAAAAATGCTGTAACAAAATTCCGTGTTGCTCAATTTATTTTCTTATAGTTCTGGAGGCTAGAAAGTCCAAGATCAAGGTCCAGCAGGGTTTTATTTCTGCCAAGAGCTTGCTTCCTGGCTGTACATGGCCACCTTTTCACTGTGTCTTCACCTGGAGGGGAGAGAGCAAGCTCATAAGGTCACTAATCCCACAATGAGGGCCCCGTTCTCATGATCGCCTCTAACCCCAGTTACCTCCCAAAAAACTTATGTCTAAATACCATCACACTTGGAATTAGGACTTGAACATATGTATTTTGGGAGGACAGAGACATTCAGTCCCTAAGAGGAACTAAGACTAGGGGAGATTATACCCAAGGTCAGAATTGTTAGGTAGAAGAGCAAGTACTGGATCCCAGCTTTCTGGAGGCAGATGGGCCTCTGTGTTACTTGGAATCAAGAAGGCAAGAGAAAAAGAAAGAATAAGGAGGATCCATGGTTCTTTCAGACATTTTGGATTCCCAAACAACATTACAGGTCAAGGCACCTTAACCCTGGTAATTATAGAAATAAACATACCTCTTCCTCTTCTGTATTAGGTTTGCAATATTTTTACTCAGGCAGAAAGAAGTAGACTTTCTTTTCTTCATCTGATTCAATGCATAATTAACCGCTAATAAATGGAAGCCTGGTCTTTAGAAAAAAAGCTCCATCCTAATTTTTGAGATTGTATCTTAAGTAGGAATTTTATAGAGTGGTAATGTTTTTGTGAGGCTTGTAGGTGCTTGCCAACCTTTTCAGTATTGTATCAGTCAAGATTTCAACAGGAAGCAGATGGCACATTAAGATTAGGTAATTTGAGAGGAGTATGATGAAAAGCCTATTTACAAGGGTGTGGGCACAGTTTAGGAAAAGCAACAAGGATGGTGTGTCCCCCTGTGCCAATATGGGTTCCTGCTAATACTGTCAGGGTTGGTGGAACAAGTGATAGAGAGGTAAAGGCAACCCAGAGACAGAGGGGTATGGAGGGCTGCCTGACAGTGGAGGGGCGCAGCCACCTCACAGGTCAGCACAGGGACTCCCTGGGGAAGAATCCCCACCCTCCCTCTCTTCCTACTTCTGATCTCTTGACACAGCTTCATACCTGCAAGTGTTATGTTGATGTATTCTGAACATGTCAACCTCCTGGGTCAGAGAGCAGGGTTCAGAAGGATGGAGAATAAACTAGGAGGATAAAGGGAAGTTGCCATCCCAGACACCATTTTTAGTGAGGCAGAGATTTAGGAAGTGATCCTGACTGCCATGTAAGTGGTTCTGCCTGTTTCTGTTAAACCTCTTAGGTGATAGGTAACTTAGTGATTGGCAGGGTTTACTTTAGCATGTGAAGTGAGAGAGAAAGGGAGATGGGTTGCCTTTAGGCATCTTTCTTACCCATGGAGAATGGAGAACGAAGAGCTCCATGTTACCATACTCGAGAACTGGGTTTAACATTGCTATAAATCAACAACATAGTTTAAAATAAACACAATTTTTCATTTATTGGGCAAGTGGTACTTAAGATCAAGTTACTGATGAGAAATTCAAACCAGTTTACAAGCATATTTTGAACAATGCTTTAAAAAATTTTTTTTCTTCCAGTTTTGTTGAGATATAATTGACATACAGTACTGTATACTTTTTGGTGGTTGGAGTTAATTAGGTTTTATTTATTTACTTACTTAATGGAGGTACTAAGGATTGAACCCAGGATCTCATGCTTGCTAGGCACACACTTTACCACTGAGCTATACCCTCTCCACTGAAAATCCTTTTCTAAATAAGGAAATGATACCTTCATTAGAATGCTGGCTTTTTAAAAATGAAAATGAAGTTTTGAAGAAGACATGCGCCTTCTCCAGAAAATGATTAATTATGGGTATTTTTGTGGTCTGTGAAATACAAATAATTAAATCAAAGTTTGCCTGAAACATGTGGAAACAGACTCAAAAGCACACCAGTGTCAGGATGAAGGTTAAGAACTGAGAAGCAGCAGGAGAGGAGGAGGAGAAGCAGCTCTCATCTGTGGGGGTGGGGGGAGAGGATTTTGCTACAACTGTGACAGCTGGTTCATAGCTTCTGGGTCAGATGCAAGGAGGATGTGCACAGCTGTCAGTCCCATGACTATGAGATCCAGGAGATTTGCTTTTGTTTTTGTCCGTCCCCCTCTGATAGGCCTCCAATAACCTGGTGAAGTAGAGAGGTATGCTCAAATGATCCCAAACCCTGTGACATAAGGAGAGATTTGATCAGCATAGAAAAAGGAGTTCTTTTTCTTTCTAATTAAAAAAAGATGATTTTTACTAAAACTTAACTAACTTAAATAAGTCTCACATGTTTAAATAATAAAAAATAACAAAACAAAAGATAAAATCTCCTGTCTAGACAGTATTTCTGCTGAAGTAACTCTGGACTGTTTTTAAGAACTAGTGCTAAGAACACTGGTTCTCAGACTCAGAGAGTGGGCTTTCCTACTCTGATTTCCTCTTTTCATTTGGTCTCAAAGAATTTAGCAGTTTCTTTTTGCCCTGTCCTTTGACCTCCTTATCCCATGTTTGAGAGACATCTCTTTCTGACTCTTCCTGGATTTTTCTACCGAGGCAGTTCCCTTCCCACTCCTCCCCTCTCCTCTCCTTTAGCACCACGTCCAAGGCAGTCAGCCATCACGAAGCCACAGGCAGATGTTCTTTCTCCCTGTGATTACTAAACCTCGAATCTAATTCCCCTGTAATGTAGTCTTCCCTTTTCCTGCCTCCTTCCAAATTAAACCAGTTTATTTAATCTCTACAGAATGAGCTTCATTATTTCCTGTATGTCTTATTCTTTTGATAAAGATTGTTTTTCTGTGCAATGGAGATTTTTAAGAGTTTGTGAATTTATAAAACCAGAATTAGAATGAGGTTTTCAGTTGTTTCAACATCATATACCGTCTAAGGAAGGTCAGAATGAAGCTTCCTTAAGTCTGTACAAATGGGGAAAGAAATTTTAAGAGGTCTCTAAATGAAGTGGCACTGAGAAACTGAAGAGGCTCTTATCACCCAGTGCTAAGTGGGTCTAAGAGCAAATATTGCCCTTGAATAAAACACCTGGTTGAGGATTGTGTCACTCGTTGTGCATCCTGGGAACCTGAGGAAGAGTGTTTCCTCCTTCTCATGGGGGCAGTGAGATTTAGCCTTCTCCAGAGAAGTGGATAAGAGGGAGCAGAAGGTCTGTGTTCATCAGTGCTGGGATGTGGAACTGCTATCTGGGGACACTTTGAAGGGAGTCTTAGGGCTGGCAAAGGTAGCTCAGTAGTTAGGATCTATGAGGCCATATTTAAAGATGATTTTACCAAAGATTTGGGATCAATAGCTTTGAAGTGATTTTTTTGTTATTTTTCTTTGAGCCAAAGTACAGAAGAAGGCTGAATGAGTAATTGATCCAGAGGGCTTTTAGCACTTCCACTGAATAAGCTACAAGATCCAGTCTTACCTGGTGCTGACTACGGATGCTGAGCAAACTGGTATCAAGATGATCTCCCTTTCCCCCCTTGTTCAGTTGGCAGCTGGTGTTGCCTGCGGTACCTAGAACGTGTGCTAATAAGCTGGCCATTGGAAGATAGATTTGTTGCTGGTTCTGTTCTTGCTTTTCTTTTTTTTTTTCCTTGGTTGGGGGAGGTAATTAGGTTTACTTATTTATTTATTTTCATTCCTAGAGGAGGTACTGGGGATTGAACCCAGGACCTTATGCATGCTAAGCACGTACTCTACCACTTGACCTATACCCTTCCCCTGTTGCTGGTTCTGGAACAATAGCCATGGCGGGCCCATGTGTATCAGCTATCTGTTACTGAATGATAAATTAGCCCTTAATTTAGTGGCTTAAATCAGTAACTATTACTTCTTACAAGTCTGTGGGTTTGCTGGACTAAGCTGATCCTTTTTTCTGCTCTATATGGTATCAGCTGGGCTCTTACGTGGCTGCATTCTCCTGGGGCTTGATGATACAAGGTGGTTTACTCACACATTTGGCTATTGAGTGAGACTTCTTTTTATAAGTGGTGTGTCCACTTGAGTAGCTGAACTTCTTTATGTAATGCCTCAGGGTTCCAAACCAGAGTGAGAGGTGAAGATTCCTGGTCTCTTGAGGCTTGGGTCCAGAACTCAGCAAGAATCACTTCTGTCACATTCTGTTGGTCAAAGCAAACCATGCAGCCAGCCCAGATGTAGTCTTGAATTCTTGATGGGCACATGCCTATAAAGATGGCAATATTTATTGGTGGCCATCTTTGCAGCCGACACATCATACTACCTATGGCAGGTAAGTGATGTCAGAGCTGGTGACAATCACAGCACCTCAGATACTGAGACCTGGGCTCAGAGACACAAACACAGGCCTACCCAAATTGTTCTGGATTCCGTAAGCATTTCTGGTAGCCTTTTACATCACTAAGATTGCCAGGTCAAGTTTGCAGGTGATCTGATAATCACACATGCAGAGATCTTTTTGACTCATTCTGCAGAGTAAACTGTACACAGAGAGAAGGAGCAGAGCAAATGCACAAAAAATGATTTAATGATCCCAGAAATTCTTTAGCTCAAAGTAGTAACTAAAACTTTGGCCATTGATTTCAGGATTAAGAGACTTAATCATAGTGGAAAACAGAAGACTTTGGAGAGTTAGATCTGAGGTGGATGGAATCCTGACTCCGTGACTGATAAGCTTTGTAATCTTGGGCAAATAACCCAATTCTCTCAGTCTCATTGTTCTCATCTATAATATGATAGTATCCTTTCCCTTGCAGAGTACACGGCACACAGCTTCTCACATAAAAAGTGCTCAGTAAATATTAACTGTTATTATCTTTGAATCATTGGACTATGAAAATGTGTCCCATAATGTTAGAGTTTCCTAAGGAGCAGTCAGCGCCTCTTATACTCACCTATTGCCAGATTATATAAACATTTTGAAAGAGTGCAAATCTTTCCAACTCCACGGATATAGAAGTGGATGCTTCTCTTCCTGGTCGGTTGGCTCAGTGAAGAGAGTCTTTGCGGTTACTCTTCCCTCTTCCTGTCTTCCTTGCCAGCTGTCATTCCTGAATGTACTCCTCCCCATGTTGAAAGTTCAGGAATTTAGCGTGTCCACTGGGGCACAGTTACACATTGAACATACCAATATGTTAACAGTGAAGATTTACTCTGTTCTACTTTTTAGGGAGGAGATAAAAATTACTGATGAAGATATAAAAAGCAGATTTATAAACTATTCTGTTTGGAAGAGAAGCTGTGGGATTTTAATGTTAAACCTCCGTCGTTTCCTGGGACATTACTGAATTCAGTTGTTTTCCCTATTATAAGACCTGCTATTCTCATTTATTTGGACATGGTGCTGTATGTTAGATCACACAGTAGCATGTCCAAGTTTGGGGATGTGAAATGATGGACACTGTAGATAGTGGAATTAGGAAGTGAATTCCTGACCGTGATTTCTTATTGTGCTCTTCTAGGAAATCTTTTTCCTTCTGCCCCAAAGACAGTTGAGGGCTCTACGGTCTCTCTCTTCCAGTTCTTTTCTTAACTGCCAATCACTGTTTTGTTAACCTTGTCTTGCTGAATCAGCCTCTTGTCTCTCAGCTCCAGTGGCATGAACCAGCATCTTATTCTGATACTGAATAGGTCTTCCTTTTTAAAGGAGGGAAGAGCTTAAGATGCTAAGTAAGCAGCAGAGCCAAACCTATGCTTCTGAGGTTTAGACCTCATATTCTTCCTTCTCAGGTCATGTTATGTAATTACAGTAGCTAGTAACTGCCTGGGGAGAAGCTGTTTGGGCGTTGTACATTTTCCTTCTTCCAGTAAGAATAGATTTTGCTTCTCTGTGCATTCAATAAAATTCAGAAAATCACCTTGTATGCTGAAAATGAGTATTTTGCATTTTTAAATGATTAGGAATCATTTTTTTTTGGTGCAGAATTCCAGGTGTGTATCCTGTAAAGAAGGTCTGGGCTAGAAATTCTGTAGAGAGAAATGTGTGTTACTCTTTGCTTCATACATTAACAAAAGTGTTTTACGTTTCTGTTTAATCTGTAACTGGCTGTGGAGGGGACCTTTTGGTTTTAGTCCCCCTGCCCCAAATCACTTCTCTCCTCCCTCAATCCTTCAAGCACAAAAATAATGAGTAAAGAGGCACATATACAAGTAAAGTTTGTTTAAATTAACTTTAAAGTAAATCCCATTTTAACTTTGTATAAAGCAAAGTTCCATTTTTTTGTAAGACAAATAAATGTACAAAATTGACTGGTTGTTGTTTTGGTTAATGGAGTGTTTTTAGTAAGTATTTTATAGTTTTCTTGTATTCAGTTTTTTGGGGGTGTTTCTAGAATTACTCTTTGTTGAAGATCAAGTTCCTCAGGAAGTTAGACTCTGAGAAGGAGACAGTTTGCAGGAGATGAGGAGGAAAGGGAAGGAAGCAGGGTTGTACAGAAAAGTTGGCTGTGATGCAGTCTCAGTAAAGACCTCAGCTAACCCTGTGGGGAGCTCTGAAGCTGAAATCACCCTTCAGAGTTTCCCACAGTTGAGATAAGGGGCCCAGGATGTTGTATACCCATGTCAATCAGCCATTGGATATAGGCCACCCTCAGGAATGGGATGTGACTCATTTGAGGCAACTTTCTTCAGCCCAGGGCAATTCTATGAGTCAGAGAGGGGGTGGGGTGGGGGGTGGAGAGAGAGAGAGATGACAGTTGAGGTTGGGGGCTGTGAGCTGCAGGACTCCTAGCAGCTGGAGGAATGAGTCCTTCTGTCCCACAGGGGATTCTGAGAAGTACATCACAGTCTCCATGACATCTGAGACCTGGGTGACTGGATCCTTGCCTCGGGTCCTATATATTGGAAGGCTCCACTCTAACTTTTCTCCTTTCTTCAGCCTCACCACTCCTCAAAGGGCAATGATCTTAGGGCTCAAAGCCTGCATCCCTCCTGATTTTTGGTCCTCAAGACCCAGAAAGACCCAAGCCTAGGCCACAGGGGTTGCCAAGGGAAAGGCATTTGGGAGGGTAAGTGTACACAGTGGGCTGTCCACAAGCATCCACCTGAGGCCTGCCATGTGTTGAACATGGGAGTGGGAAGAACAGGGCAGTTGGAGGTGTCCATCTGTATTGATGCTCTCAGCCCTGTAAGTGTAGGAGTCTGCCCGATGTGATAGCTAGTTCTAACCCTCCTTACACTGGAGAAATGGAGACAACCAGGAGACTCATCTCTGGTTACAAAGAGGCCCGAGGCAGAGACAAGACAGGAACTCTGGTTACTGCCACTAGGCCTGCGGCTCTCCTCACTGGAAAATCTCTAGTCAGATAGAGATGGCTAAACTTCTCTCTAGAAGACTTGTCTTCTCAGGAAAAATAGGAAGACAATTCCTGTCCTCTCACTTTCTTTATCTCATTACTATTTGTGAGGATTAGAGGAAAAGCTTATAACTGCAATTTCCTAGAGGTATGTGCTGTGAAAACATGAAATATTATGATATAATCCTCAGAACACACTAATGCTAGAGGCCAGGGAGCAGAGGCTCTGAATCATGGGTTCTGCTTGGCTTGCTCAAATGCCAGGTCTAACATCAAAGAACCCTATGATTTATAGGTCAAGAGTAGCTAAAAGATTATGAGCTTTTGTAAATGGGTGACTAGCTCCTAAAGAAAGCCAAATATTTAACTGATGACACCCAAGTAAAATGGTAATTGTAACTTTTAGAAATGTTGCTTTCATAAATTGAGTTGTCTATCTCAAAATTTGGTGCTGCAATTTATTTTCATCTATCACTGCTAAATCTCCTATTCACTGAAGACACCTTCCAAAGTTCTCTTGAGGTTAACCCAGTATCCAGGAATCTATAACTGGCATCTTTTTTGCTCCTGACTCACATTTCAGAGCAGACTTCACACCAAACAGATGACTCCTGTGAGAAATCTGCAGAAGACAGGGAGACCTTTTGCATCCTGTACAAACTCCACCCAAATAGCAAGAAAGCAGCTCCACTTTATCCAGCACCCCTGGACCTCATCTCTACTCCTACCCCATGGTGTTATGTGACATTCAGTTAATAGTCTCCTTTACTTTTATCATCTTCCTGGCTTCTCAGTTTGCTGGCTTATTGAAGATTTTGTACTTAATGAATTAGCAAATGATCTAGAATTTTGAAGCAATTTGCTCTGTGAAATACTGTCCTTGCTTCATTTAGATAGAGATAGCCAAGCATTCTGTTCCATGTCCCACTCCCTTGACACAGTTAGAAAAGCACTAAGAAAACTCAGTTCCAGAGACTATGTATCCCATGTATAGATAGGTATTTAAGCAAACGATTTCCCTAGGAACTTAGATGAGCAGACTTTAGATGCTATTGTATCACAGAGAAGTGCTTCTCTGGGTGAAGCAGAATCAGAGGAGTGGCTCTAATCCTGTATTGTCACTCACTAGGTCTGTCATCTTGGCCTTCAGGTCCTATGAAAATAAGAGCTTGCGGAGGTAGGTAGATCAATGGTTCCCAACCTGAGTATAGAACTGGAGTCCATGAGCTATTCAAATATTTCAAAAAGCCTAATTAAAATAGTTTTTTTTTGTGGGGGCAAACTACTGTGTCAATGGTACGTAGCTAAATAAAATAGAAAATTTGTTTGCTTTTGATTGGAATACTATCAACCCAGTATGGTAATTGTGGTTTTCTTGTACTAAACAGAATGAGGGAAGGAATTAGCCATTGGGTTTAATTATGTAAAATGAGGATATTTGACATAAAAAGCTTTTGACCTAAAAAGAGAAGAATTTTATATGGCTCAATCTAATATGTTTTTTATTTATAGCATGGAGAGGTAGTATATTACAGAGGCAAAAAGCTTTGCCTTTGAAGTCAAATAGAACTGAGTTCAAATTCCAGTTCTTCTGGCTGTGTGATCTTAGGTTACTTAAACTCTGTTGACTTTAGTTTCCTCATATATACAATATTGATTGACAATACATGTTTTATAATTTTTAAATATTAAATGAGATCATATATATAAAGTGTTTTTCATAATAACAGGTATATAGTAAGTCCTCAATGATTCATAGTTACTAATTCTAGTAAATAAATTCTTTGACATAGATTGCATTGTTGAAAAAAATAAGAGAGTACCTTGGTGACCAAAATTTTGGGGATGACTGAATTTATTAGTATCTAAGATATCCTTTGATTCATATATACATATTTAGGTGTTCAAAATGGTAAAAATCCACCAGTCATTATCATTCTCACTGATTTATTCTGCCGTATGTTCATTAGCTTTTTGGTGGTCAAATCTAGGCTAGCTTTGAAGTTGAAGATTCTAGATGTTCAGGTATCAGCAGCATTATTAGAGGAAAGTCTAGTCCCCTCAGGGCTCAAGGATCTATGATCCTCAGTCAGTACCTATGAGACACTTTCCCTCAGCTATAACAAAAAGGAGTAAGCCTACAGACAGGGATAAAAACTAAAATATTAAAATTCCTCTTGTGTTTGTGTGTGTGTGCGCATGTGAGTTTTTGGTGTCAAGTCTAAGGACTCTTTTTTACCTAGTCCTAAGGGGTTATGAAAATTTTCTGATTTTTTTTTCTGGAAATTTTATAGTTTTGTATTTTGTATTTAAGCCCATGATGCATTTTTTTGTGTAAGATGTGAGGTTTAAGTCAAGGTTTATGCTTTTGTCTGTAAATGGACAGTTACTCCAGTACTGTTTATTGAAAACATTAATGATTTATTTGCATCTTTGACACAGATTAATTGGTCATATTCATGTAGATATAATTCTGGTTTTCCTGTTCTGTTCCATTGATCTGTGTGTCTATCCCTTCACCAATACCAAACTGTCTTAATTACCATAGCTGTACAGTTGACCCTTGAAAAATGTGGGGGTTAGAGGGGCCAACCCCCACACATACAACTTTATAGTTGGCATTCAGGATCCATGGTTCTGCATCTGCACAGGTTCAATCAATTATGTGCTACTATAATACATATTTGCTGAAAAAAAATCCGAGTATAAGTGGACCTTTTAAGTGCAGTTCAAACCCATGTTGTTCATGGGTCAATTGTACAGTAAACTTTATTGTTAAGTGATTCTTTTTACTTTGTTCTTCTTTGTTCAATATTGTTTTGGTTATTTGAAGTCCTTTCTGTTTTTGCATACGTCTGATAATAAACTTGTATACTTATACAAAGATTTAATAAAAATTGTGTTTAGCTTACATAACAATTTAGTGAGAATTGACATCTTTACCATGTTGAACCTTGTAATCAAGGAACATGGTATGTTTCTCTAAGTATTTAGATCTGCTTTGATTTCTTCATCAATATTTTTAAATTCTCATCATATAGGCCTTATTTATGTTTTGTTAAGTTTATACCTGAGAATTTTATTTTCCTTGGAGAAGTTGTAAATGGTATGTGTTTTTCACTTGAGTTTCCACATTTTTTGTTGCCGGTAGATAGTAGTGTGGTTAATATTTGTGTGTTGATCTTGCATTCTGTGACCTCAGTGAACTCACTTATTGGTTCCAGAAATTTTGGGGTAGATTCCTAGGAATTTTCTACCTAACCAATCATGTCATCGCTGAATAGAGACAGTAACTCAGCCTGATGAGTTTTATTTTTTTGTTTCCAATATATATGCTTTTTGTTTCTTTTTCTTGCCTTATTGTAGTGACTAAAGCTTCCAGTAATATGTTGAATAAGAGTGATGAAAGCATATATCCTTGTCTTGTTCCTGATCTTAGAGGGAAAGCATTCAGCAGCCTTTGATATATCTGTCAGTTATTTTGCAGATGCTTTTTGTGAGTTTAAGGAAGTTCCTCTCTGTTCATAGTGTGCTGAGAGTTTTTGTAATGAATAGATTTTGAATTTTGTCAAATGCTTTTCCTGAGCCAATTGATATGATCCTATGACTTTTCTTCTTTGGCATGTTAATGCGGTGGATTACAGTGATTGATTTTTGAATATCAAATTTCCTTTGCATACCTAGAATAAATCCCACTTGGCCATGGTGTACAATTCTTTTTATTCACTGTTGGATTTGATTTCCTAAATTTTTACTGAGGATTTCTGCTCTGCTTTAAAATAACTTTTGCTTAACTTCTTAATCTGTTTTTCTGTGTAGCTTAAAGATTGGCAAGTGCCTGAAGGTGGAAATCTCTCATGTGTAGAGCTCATGTTAGATTAGTTATCTACCTATAACCACAACCACTTTAGCTGGAAAATCACTCAAGAATATAACCTTAACTGTTTCTTCAGAGGACATAAAAAGAAAATGATGTAATTGGGAAGATAAAGTGATACTCATAGAAACATCTCAGCTATAACTTTTCCTATATATTTATAGGCAGAATTTGAAGATTCAAATTTGAATCCATGTTGCATGTGACAACATGACCTGTCCACAATCGGTAGCCCCTAAAGCCTACTTGTACATGAATTCATGTATGATGAGTATGGATTCCATGCAAAGCACTATTCTAAGATTACCGAATGTCAAGCTTCTTTAATAATTTCCTTTATTATGTAGCAGATGGAACTTTCCATAGCTATTGGAATGAAGATACATACCACATGTTTTTCTTCAACCAAATAAACCAATGCAACACATGGCCTGATTGGGACCTCAGAGGATAATCAGATTATTTGTTCGATGTATCTTGGGAGGAGAGTGCTGTAGGAGACCGCTGATCTGAGCCATCTCACATAAGTAGGCTATTGATGGAATCTTTGCAGTCACTTTCTTAAACAAGTGAAGGAGTCAAGGCCCAGAAAAAAAGGTCACATTTTATAATCTTCAATTTTTCGTGATGGCTTTGCTTTTGTTGCTTATAATTCTAGGTCATAGGATTTAATGAGCTTTTGTGTATGAATAGGAATTCATTTATGCATCAAAATATCTCTTTAGGGGCTGGATGATTTACTAGGCAGTTATCCTAATTAGCCCAAGAAAATACAGGTTTTTGGGTGAATTGCTGGTCATTAAAAGAATTCTCTTACTGATTTAGAATTTATGGAAACATCTTGTCTTTAGGAGATCTGCTAAAAAGGAAACCATATTTTTACTTTTTATGCAGCTAGACCTGTAACCACACAAAGATGTAAACTTTTCAATGATATATGTTTCATTGATTTGAGTAATATTCTATTTGTCCTCTGAAAAACACTACATCATCCCTTAGCAGAACGGGAAAAATAGCTTTGGCTACACTCCATTTTCCAGGATAATTTTCTTCAAAGAAGACTGATTTCAGATGACTTAAAGCTCTTTTCAAAGTGCTTCCTGGATATTCTCTTTAATGTTGGTGGAAATGCTGTTTAGATTATGTCTGACACTTTTGTACACTATTCACAGTACTTCTGCTATTTAAAAAATGTGTTCTGGGCTTATGTTCTTGAGATTCAATATGTTTACTACATTTTTAATAGCACAAACAGATTTTCTTTGTTATTTAATAACTTTCAGAAGAAGACAATTAATTCAGAGACAAAACAACAGCCATGGATTAATTTAAATTTTTCCATGGTCAATCAATGCCTGAGTTCCCCTTTATGGTTTTTTTTTGTTTGTTTATTTTGTTTTTTTGCCATCTTCTTCTGTAGATGACAAAATGATGAAGTAAAGGCTTTCCAGTTTACCAGTGATGAAAACCATTATCATTCTGGAGAGCCTCCTTAAGATGGGACCACTTGAACTCTCTGTAGATTTAGCTGTCTTCACAAATTCTTAATGGAGTTATGCCTAGTATCTCACAGTGAGATGACCATTCTTACCAATGAAACTTTCTTCTTGTTTTCAGGTTGAGTGGCCTTTTAGAGACTTGTATTTTTAAAGAGATCTCCATGAAGAGAATCTTACCCATGCATTCACCTTGCTTTCTTAAGAAGCCAGAGGTGTTTCTATTTTATTTTTATTTCTACTTATTATTTATTTCTATTTCTATTTTAAAATTCCTGAGATGTTTCATTATAAATATCTGTTTTCAATTGCAAGCATGGTTCTCTGTGGAGTATTGGTTGAGCCTTTCATTTCAATGACAAGGGCTGTCACCAACAGATATTTATTTATAGTACAAATATTATTTAATGCTAAGGATTATGTAACATTGCAGGGCTTATGCATTATACTCAGGATAATGCAGGTATTTTGGATAAATAAGCTTACATTCATCCATACATTAGAAATTACGTAATACTAATCACTTACCAATCTCTGATCTGGGCTCCATTCAAATGACAAATAGCAATAAGAATATAATGAAATATAAAAAACAGAACTAGATTTATTTATGGAGTAGGCAACTTCCCCCAAACCCTCAATATGTGAAGGTTCCTGGTAAAGATGAACTGTAGAATGAAGTTATTCCTTGTTCTAAATCTAAGGGAGAGTCACATTTTCATATCTAACACTTATCTAGCTAACTGAAAGAACACTATGGCCTATTCCACAAAAAATCTAATTGTTTTCAGAACCGGAAGCAACTACGTTTTATTTTTGAATGCTGTAGTTTCATCTATTGGTTGACAGAGCCCAGCAAAGGTAAGACTTTCCTTGTTCTCACCAGTTAGATAAGTTCAGAGGAGGGAGTGAGCAGGGGATAGAGGGATTGGAAGCATTAATCCCACCTCACCACTCTTCACCTGTAGATGAAAAGGAAGTCACTTCCCCTTAGTGGAATCAGGAAGAGTGTGGTGACCTTGAAAATGTATGTGCCCCTCAGTTCTTTTACTGCAGGGAATGTAGTTGAACAGTTGTCCTATTTGCTCTGCTTTGAAATTCATTATTACGTTTGTCTTACCTTCCAAAGGCTGTTCCTAGCCAAGTGCTGAACGTGACAGGGATACCAAGGGAGGCTTACTAGGGAGATAAAGCTCTTCTTAGACAGGTGATTTTGGCTGGAAAAGACTCCATGTGAACCCTGTTGAACTTTCTTAGAAATGCACTGCAGTTAAGGCCTTTCTTCCTCCCTCCTTTCCTTCTTCGTTTCTTCTTTCCCTTCTCCTTCACAGGAGTCAGCCCTGCATTGCAGGTTGATGCTCTCCCAGCCTCCTCTGGCTTCCCCACCCTTCTTTTCCCTCACTGGCATTCCCCCAGTCAATCAGTCTCTTTCATCTGTAATACTGTCTTGTTGGCTGCTCCTCAGAGGACCTGGACCAATTCAGGGAGCAAAGTCATAAGCTATCCAACAACACCATAGACACATATAAGATGATTTTGAGAAGTGCAATACTTTGTGTATGCGTATATATGTATGTATGTATGTGTGTATACACACACACACACACACACACACACACACACACACATGAATAGTCAGTTTATAATGTGTCAATTTCTGGTGTATAGCATAATGCTTCAGTCATACATGAACACACATATATTCATTTTCATATTCTTTTTTCACCGTAAGTTACTACAAGATATTGAATATAGTTACCTATTGCAATACTTTGTGAATTTACATGTACTTTCCCAGGACTATTCCCCAGGACTAAGAGGAAAACTGGATCTTCTACAGTGTTACTTCTCAAACTAACAGTGGTAAACACTCCTTTCTTTTTAACTTTCCAATCCATTGTAGACTGATACTTCTGTAAAATACAAGAAAAACAAATCATAAAAAAAATGAAATGAGACATAAAATAGAAGTCCCAGTTTTTTATTATTAGAATAAAGAAATATAAAATCGTTTTGTAAAGTTGCAAAAAAAGTTTCTAAATGCTTATGATCTATACTTATCTCATAGTAGATTGATAACCATTCTCAGCCTGGCACCAGCCCACATACCACCCTTTGAGCCTGTTCTAAGATATATGGAACTGAGTTATGTCTCCTTGGCACTGTCTCAAATGGTAGAAAAGTTGAAGATTCAAACTATCAAGTTTCTGTTTCCTGAGGCTTTGGGGTTTCCCTATGGTAAAGGGCTGGCTTGAGTAGGTCAGTGAATTGGCTGGTTTCCTCGAAGGGAAACTGCCCACCATGCTGTAAGCTTGAGAAGGGGGTTGGTGATGTGGGTTTGGTCGCAGAGAAATATCTGGCTTGTGGTTTACCACAAGAATATTTCTTAGTCTTTTAAGTTGGATTCAGGACAGATACATCAGAATCCCACCGATTTCCAACAATTTCAGAACCTGGGCTGGAGTTTTTTTTCCCTTTCTTTCTGACTTTGGATTCTCCCCTCTTACCCTGGCTCCACAGGTCTCTTCATTAGAGCTGGAAGCATTGTGCATTTTATGTTTAGGGGACCCTCAGGTTTGAGAGAACCCTAAGTGGATAAATGGTAGCTTTGGAAAGCATACTCTTGTCCTACTTGTACATTTCCATTGGTTTTTGAAGTTTATTTAAGTGCTAAACAGAATTTATACAAACATATAATTTTGTTTCTTCACCTTGAGGTTAACAAAGCTGTGAGTAGAACCACATGGAAGTGTATTGATAATTTTAAAGCATTAGAGTGCCTTCACCCGGGCCTTGTCCTGGCAATGAAATTTCCATTTGCCTTTTTTATGATTATATCATTATTTTGAGTGGACTCAGCATTTTGGAGCATTTTAAATTTTCACAGCTCTTTGCAATCATTTTTATTCATGTTTGTTCTTCATTGAAAAGTAGAATAATATGAACCAACTGTCATCTCCTGCTGAATCAGTTGACTGGCTCAAGCACCCCAGACCTATCATATCACATTTGCCACATAGGCAAAGGAAGAGGAATAAACCTAGGGAAGGGGGAGGAGAGGGTGGGTTGCAGGGGGTGCAGATTTGGTTAGAAGAAAGAAAACTGGCATCAAACTGTTTCCCTGCTGTGGAAAGGGGCACAGACACAAGAATGGTCAGTGCCTGCAGTTTTCTTCCAGTTGCAGATGTCTGTAGGAGTGTACGTCTTCTTCATACCCTGGAGAGCTGGAGGCATCCTGGAGCTTGTTGTAACTTGCAGGGCACCATCCTGAGATTCAGAGAGCCAGTCTCCACTGAAAACAATTTAGTAATGCAGGGTCAATACAATTTACAACTCAGACAGTCAGCTTGTTTTGAAGCCCCTGAACTTTGGTAGACCTTGCCCTCTATATGCTTTTTCCATAAATGAAAATTATGCAGCTGGAGAATCACAACTTTTTCATCATATACGAATAGCCAATGCTATTAACCTGCATGACAAAATCTCTTCCTTTTATCATTTCGGTGGATGACCTGATAAAAACACATTAAACCTAATAAAAAATGCATCTAGGCACTGCATCCTGAACTTCTGAATGAATGTATTTCATTTGTGGCATCTTCATCTTAAGCTAGGATAGCAGGAGCTTGACTGGTTATTAACCTCACAGTCTTTCACTGGGGGTCTTTGGTGGCACTATCTGTATTCAGAAAAGAAATGGTGAAAGGAGAGCAGAGTAATTTGCTGGCTTGGTAGCTCAGAGCATGCGTTTCATATTTAACACAGATAAATCTTCAGGCTATGGCACCCAGAAGATAACTACTTCTAAACAAATAAGGATTAATGAAATGGCATAGATTATAAACAGGTCACATCCCCAAAATGTTTGATATGAGTCAGCCTTAGTGGAATATGGGCCACTGTCTTTTCTTTCCTTAAAATTCAGTGTTTTAGAGACTAAACTGTGTCAGTTGGGTCTCTGTTAAGTGTGTGTATTCCACTCAGGCTTTGATTTTCTTGATTCTTCTATGCTTAACAGGCTAGTAGGTTGGATATGGAGACTGCACAGCATTACACAGTGAACTTACAGAAAATGATGGTAAGAATAACTCACAGAAAAAAAAGTATCTTTGAGAGTTTTAGTTCTAAACAGTCTTCCAAAATTACCAATTTGGGAGATAAGAGGTGCAGAAGGGATTGCAGTGTGGGGCTGGTACCCGAGTTTAAACCAGCCATGGGCAAAGTATCTGCTTTGACATATTGTTCTCCTTATCTCTTCTGCCTTCTACCATTTTTACTTTAGATTTGATCTCAAGGAGCATGGAGCCTTGATTTTGCATTGTTCAAAAATTTTGATTCAAAGAAAACATATCTTGCCCAAGTAGGAAATGATGCTTCATTTTTGCCACAAAGGCTTAATCAGCCTCTCACGCCTTTTCGCATTACAGAGGAACCACACAAGGAAGCCTTTTTTAAGTCTGAAAAAACACCCTTCCCACAAATCTCTGCCTGATCTATGGGAGAGCTCAGTCTGCTCCTCCTGACATTTCTGACCTCATGCTTTCCTCCCACTGAAGAGACTTGGAAGGTAGTTCTCAGTCTCCTTGCTTTTCTACCCTCAAAGATGCTGTATCACGCAGATGGGGGGTAATTTGAAAAACAAGTGAGGCTTTGGGAACTGATTAAACATGCATGTAAAAATCTCTATATCAAGTCATGGAACAGTGAAATTAAATAGGACAAGTGAGCAGGTGGTAAATGAACAAGGACTGATGTGAAAAGTGATGTGTACATAAATAACCACTTAACTAATCCTTTGAAATATGAAGGTAAAGACTTCAAGATGTCTAAAACCTTGGATATCCCAAGTTCCAGGTGTTTCAGGGTCTTCTAGCATCTTTTAAACTTTTTCCCCTTATCACCTTTTAGGGCAGGCAAGAACAGAATAATTTTCCTGCTCAAGGTGAAATTTAAAACTACCCTTAGATCTTGCTCAGAATTGGAATGCATATTCTTCTTGATCCAGGACAGGAACTGCAACTCTCCACAGATAACAAATTGTTTTCTTACAGCTTACAGAATAAAACTCAGTCACACCAGAAAGTCTCTGAAAGAATGACTTTAGAAGGCATTTTTGAGAGTGAACAGGAACTTCCTTGATAGTAGAAAAAGGGGTACATCTGGCTTAACTTCATATAACAAATATGTGTATGTCCGTCTCTTTTCACATCACTTTCTAAGCCATGCCTTTTTTGAATTTTCAACATTCTAATCAGATTTGTTACATGTTAATTGCAAAACTTCTAATTATGATGAGAATGAAGTTTTTGCATTTTGATATAATAAATACTTGATGAAGGTTTACTTGGAACCTAAAATTACTGAAAGATTGGCATCAGAAGATAGGTAAGTTGACACTGTCATTATTTTAAATTCTGTATTTGCAATGAAACAATTCAGAAACCAAATTTTCTCCCCCCGCCGGGGACAGGTAGGGGAAGGAATGGGCTTTGTAGTAAAGAAAGATAAGCATTTGCCCTCTTTCAAGTCCAGGAAGTATACTGAGCTCTAGAAAGTTAAGCAGAGAGGGGACTAGTTCTTCACCAACTGTTTCCCTTTTCTTCTTGACACATAGACTACATTTCCCATATATGCCTACAAGTGGTGACAACCACGTTACTGGTTCTGGCTGATGGGATGTGAGTGCAAATCACGCAGGCCACTTCCAGGCCTGGCCTACATATTCCCTCAAAATCTCCCTCATGCTCTCCCTTCCCTCATCTGCCAGAAGAATACAAAAGATCCAGTGGAAAACTCTGGGCCCTAAGGAAGACACAGCCACTAGAGCCAAGGAACCTGAGATTCTAGATCACAATGTGCAGCAGGGCCCCTGCTGACCTAGAAGGACTCTGACATGAGAAGGAAGTAAACCTGTATCGTGCGAGGCCAAGATTTTGAAGTTTATTTGTTACAACAATGAATTTTTCTGACCAATACAGAGGAACAGTCCAGGAATATGTGGAGTGGGTGTATAAGAGGGTGTGGTAGGCAGGATCCCAAGATGGCCCCTGTGACCTCTGCCTCCTGGTGTTACTCCCATGATTATGCTACATTCCATGGTAAAGGGGACTTTCCAGATGTAATTAAAGTTACATCTTGATGAGTTGGCCGGGAGAGTAATTATTTGGGTGGGCCTAACCTAATCAAAAGAACCATTTATGAGCAGAGAATTTTCTCTAGCTGATAGCAGAATAGGAAGTGAGAGAGATCTGAAGTGTGAAAGGAATCTGACGCTGACATGGGAGGAGCTGTGTGGCCAAAACCTGAGAGAGGCTTATAGGAGCTGAGGGTGGTGCCCCGCCAACAGCTGGCAAGAGAATGGAACGTGTCCTAGAGTCAAAGGAGACTAATTCTGCCAACAACCTGAGGGAGCTTGGAAGCTTATTCCCTAATTGAGCCTCTAAATGAGGATGTAGCCAGGGGACACCTTGATGTCAGCCTTTTGAGATTCTCAGTAGATGTCTCAGCTAAAACATGCCTGGTTCCTGACCCATGGCAGTGGTGAAATAATAAATACCCATTATTTTAAACCATTAAGTTTGTAGTAATTTGTTCTCTAAAAATAGAAAATTAATGTAGAAGTTGATAAGTACTGTGACTAAAATACGTGGTAAAATCAGGACTGACCCAGGCTGGTATCAACATACAAGGGGGAGTTGATCTGGTGGGCAGGACATGGCAACAGAAGACAATGCAATGAGGGGGAGGGATAGCTCAGTGGTAGAATGCATGCTTAGCATGCACAAGGTCCGGGGTTCAATCCCCAGTACTCCCATTAAAAATCAATCAATCAACCTGATTACCTACCCCCACCAAAAAAATTAAATAAATAAAAATTTAAAAATTCAAATATATGTATGTTCATGTATGACTTAAGCAATATGCTGCACACAAGAAATTAATACAACATTATAAACTTACTATCCTTCAGTTAAAAAAAATATATATATATATAAAATTAAAAGAGGACAGTGCAATGGTAACATTCATGGCCAGGTGGCTTCTTGTGCTATGAGTCTAGGGTTGAATTGGAACTCTGGGGAGACCCCAGGTCTTGCCAACCAAATGGCCTGAGGTCACAGGGTGAGTGTAAACCTCAGTGACAAAAACTGAACTAGAGTTCCTGATTTACTAAGTAGTTTCAAGGTATTAATTTACTTAGGATCCTTCAGAATTATCTCAGAGGAGTCAGAGAGAGGCTGAGTAGACACTGCTTTGGCTCCCCATCTGTATTTTAGCCCTCCCTTTAGTTGTTTATATTTGGGGTTTTGCATTAAAATAATTTGGAAAAAATATTGTGGAAATGTTAGAAACCCCTAAGTTTAGGGAAGAGCTATGTATCTTTAGGGAAATGTAGTAGCCTATCATACATAAGGCCCCAAGACTGATTTGAGAGCCCAAAACATAGTGACGATGGGCCCTAAATTGATCACCAGGTCTGGTTCTCATTGACTCAGGATCTGGCTTGAACTGGATCTGGAGTGTGACATTCTTTGTGCAAAATTTGGGCAATCAAGCACTGGCTAAGATCTTGTTTGGCTTTATTTTTATTATTTTTTAGATTGAAGTGCAGTTAACATATAATAGTATATTAGTTTCAGTTGTACAACATAATAAGTCAATATTTGTATATGTTGCAAAATGGTCACCATAATAAGTTTTTTTAACATAGTTAGAATATTAGTTTGCCTTTAAAATATCACCTGTATGATACCAGAGAGGAAACATAGTAGATTGAGATGTAGATACATAATAAATATTTTATGTAAATTTCCTGACCCACTCATCTAATCTGGCTCCTCTTGTGTTGCTTCCAGTCTTTCTCCTAACAAATACTTATTAAATACCTATGTTTGCCAGGCCTTGCACTTAGAGTTGGGGATTCAGAAGTAAGACCAAGGAGGTTGAGGAGAGAAACAAGAAAACCCATGATTACATCAGGTTCATACAAGAAAACGGATCCAGCGTTCTGATTGTGTAATTCTGTGGCCAAGGAGCCGTACTATCTCCAATTCACATGGTTCTTGCATTGAAGGGCAGCACTCTGGAGTGACAAGAAGTAAAGGCAGCAGTCACCTGGGAAGCCCAGGCCTCTGTCTTTTAACTCACTTAATGAGATCTGTAGCATAAGTGTGTGCACATGTAAAATCTCCTCCTCCTCAAACATGAGAGGCCCTCATCGCACCTACTTAGTTGCCATTAGGATTGGTAATGTAATTCAGTTTTAATTGTCATTGCATCTGCACCCATTGCATTGAGTGGGTTCCTTCACAGAAAACAGACTGGCTAAATCACTGCTGGATAAGTGTGATCACAAGCTTTGTAGAGCAGAGGGACAAAGCTACATTCTGCAGACTCATCCTCACATGGTGTCTTCACCTCCAGGGCACTATCATGCTCCTGGCCATGTCATTTTCTTGCTAGTTTACAGAAGGGAAAAGGAAGAGAAGAAATCCACCTGCTGGCTCAGCTGCCATCAGAAGTGGGCTGACAATTCCCCTTGTCCTGACTCCCAGCCTGGAAGGGAATGGGGGTCCTCTCTTTGACTGTTTTCTGCAGTCTCAGGGGACACTGGGGTTCTATCTTATTGCCCCAAGTGATAAAATGGGTAGAATTCTTTACTACCCAGTGACAAGGAGTAGTAAAATTAAGTATACCTATAAGGATAATCTGTCAAAATGAAAGGCATCTTCAAATATGATTTCTCTTTTTAGAGGCCAAAGACCCAGGTCTTAGTAGAGGAAGCCTTTTTCAGCTTGCCACATGTCCAGATACTCAGTAATTTAAAATTCCTATATCAGGTCTTGTTTCTGAGCTCTTCATATGCTTCTCCCTGGTTCCAGTGTTCCAGTTATTTATAGCCATGTAACAAACCACCTCAGAACTTAATGCCCTACATGATAACTTGAGATTATTTCTTATGGTTTTGATTTGACTAGTTCTTACTTTGAGATCTCTCATGTGGTCACATCCAGTTGTCAGCTAAGCTGAAGCCATCTGCAAATGTGACTTGGATGCCTGGGTGGTTTCTCCACTCCCATGTCTGGTGCCTGAACTAGGATGACTGGACAGTTGGGTTTATCTGGAACTGTCGCCCTGAATGCCTACATGTGCTGTCCCCATCATGGTGGTCCCTGGGGGTTCAGACTTACATGGTTGCTCAGGACTCCAGGCAGAAGCTCACAGAGTTTCTTTTGACCAAACCTCAGCTGATCTGCTCCATATTGTATTAAACAAATCACAGGCCAGCCCAAATTCCAAAGGAGGGGACTCCACAAAGACATAGATGTGGGCTGTGTGGTTCATTGGGAGGCAGCATCTGTAATATTTTGTATGACATCAAAGAAGAGTTGAGAGATTATAACATTCCCCAGATCTTACTGTCAGTAAGCTGGTTATGAGGGTCATTTAGTATAATGTGCTCAGCCTTGATAGAACTGACTCAACTTTATCTGCCAAGGTCATGAACTTTACTGTCTTTGGTTGAACCTCCACTTTTCTGGGAAAGCTGAGTTTACTTTGAATTGGAAAATTTTGTCCATACTTTCCTGGGAAGCTTTCTCAGTGACAACAAAATCCATGCTTGATCATTTTGTTGCTTCAAATAAAGGAGGAGTGAGAGAATTATGATTTCTCATGGCTATACAGCTTAATACAGATTTTGCTTTGTTAGTTTGTCATTCAAAAAATATGAGGTAAATAGCCCCTCTGTAGTTGGTTGGAGGGAGAGAGGACACTTAAGAAATGGTTTCTGTTGCTTGAGAAACAGGCCAATTCTGAAACCAAAATGTAGAAGTAAAATTTGCACCTCAGAAAGGCTGCAACTTAAAATTTAGTGGAGAAAGCAAGACATTGCATCTAGGGAACAATGAAGAACTCAGGAAATTGCTAAATAGTACAGTACAGCTTCCACGGACTTTTTGGCTCTCTAATCATTCTTCAACCTTTGAACCACAGAACTTTAAGTTTGAGGTTGGAGATAAGCTTGTTGGACATTTTCTTTCTAGTAGTTGCTATTTCTGGCACACAGGGTAAATTTAGGATAAAGCATTTGTCCTCTACATCTACATTTATAATTCACTTGAGTTCTGGTAGGCAGCCAATTTATACTTAAAAATTGATACCTGAAAAAAAATAATTTAATTTAATGTCACAATGACTTCTTCCAGGGAGATGGTTGTTGAATGAATACAAGATATTCTTTGCCCAGAATTGTTAATCAATAATTGGATCAAAAGAGAACTAAGCTCTGCTGGTGATAAGTACTCTAGTAGTCTCATGGATCACAAGAATAAGAAAGAATTAGTTTTTGCCCTCAAGGGACTCACAGTTTATTGGAGGAAGCAACATGTAAGGAGATAATACTACTACTTCAGAGTATGCACTCTGAAGAGATACAAACAAAGTGGTGGAGGAAAGAATAACTGACACTTAGGAGGGTCAATGATGACCTGAGGATGGCAGCAGTTTGGACAGGTTCTTCAAGGGTCAGTGGGTATTACAGCAGTGAAAGCAGCTTATTCCAGGCAGAGAAGAGCATGTTCACAGGCCAGCAATGATGAAAGGAGCCAGGATGTACAGGGACTAGTTAGACTCATGGGGGGCACGAGGGCAAGGTGTGTTCGTGGGGTGGGGTTCATGAGGCCTGGAGTGCAGGTGAGAGAATTGGTGGTGAAGGAAGCTGGGGAATAGTCAGGGGCCAGATGGTGCATTGGGTGTGTTTGTCTCAGTCAGAAGTAGGCTTAGGATAGTTGTGGGTTGGCTATAACACAGATAAAGAGAGACCTCCAAGAGTTTGATGAAACCCAGCTGCTGAAAAATATAATTAGGCCAGGATTTGGTAACTGATCTCAGATCCCAGTTCCACATCTGTAAGATCAATCTAGGAAGACAGAGGACAAGCAACATGCAAACACCACTGTCAAAGTTTGAAAATGAGCCCAAGATCAAGGTGAAGCACAGAGGCTCCAGCAGTAGGCACAGGAATCTGTCAGCTGCCTTTAGTCATTTGAGACTGACCTTCAAGGGTAGGAATGCCAGTCCTTGAGAAAGGGTAGGACTTAAAGGGACTTGACTGTCTGGAAATAGTCCAAGAGTATAGGTACGAGGCATTGAAGATCCTAACAAGTTGATAATGTGGTTACCCTGTGAATCCCTGACTTAAAGCTTATTATCTCTGCACTGAGACATTGTCTCTGGGGTATGTTTAAAGGCTAAACCTAAGGGAAGAATTAAAAATATGAGTGTCAGAAGTGTCAAAACCATAGCAAACCCCAGTTTTTCATAGATAGGTATATTGTGGTTCTCCAGAGAAACAGAACTAATAACGTGTGTGTGTGTGTGTGTGTGTGTGTGTGTGTGTGTGTGTAAAAGAAGGGGAAGAGAGAGAATGCACACATGTTTTATGTGTGATTTTTATAAAACTATCCTGGAGATTCTTCTCTTAGAAATTGTATCTGTTGGACCAAGATGATTAAAGGGTGGTCAATAAATTCATTTTAGCTATCTTTATTGGTTGATACCAGTTGTTTCCTTTGGTTACCTGGTTGCCTGCTAGACAAGTGAGTGTGTTGATATCTATCAGTGTCACTCTAACTGGAATGGAGGTATGGGCTAGAACCTTTCTCTCAGTATGGATCAGTTATAGACCCAATAACTTCACTCATATCACCTGGAAATTTGTACAGAAGCAAAATTATTTGGCCCTCCCAATCTACAAGTCAGGACCTACATTTTAACAAGAACCCAAAGTAATTCATATATATATTAAAATTTAAAAACTACTTTAGAATAACCATTGATTGAATTACTCATGTGGCTAGCTCTCTGAAACATCTTCTTTACTCATAGAAAATGAAAAAAATACAATGTAACAGCTCCATTTACAAAAATCAATGTATGGAAACGGAATATAGGGAGAAGATGGTAGAGTAGAAAGACTCTGAGCTCACCTTCTGTCATAAGAATCACAACTATTTGCAGAACAGCCATCAATGAAAAAGCCCAAACTCTACCAGAAAAGACCTTCTACAACTAAAGACACAGCCCCACCCATCAGTGGACAGGCTGCCTAAAGACTTCTTAAGCCCACAGCCACCTCTAGACACCTCTAGATGTGGCCCTGCTCACCAGAGGGTCAGGACCCAGTTCTACCCACCAGTGGGCAGGCATTGGCCATGCCCTCCATGAAGCCTTCTCTAGCCTTGGGACCAGCCTCACCCACCAGTGGGCAGATACCAGATGCAAGAAAACCACAATTGCAGAAACTGCAGATGTGGCCTACCCACAGCAGACCAGACCCTACTTGGGGACCAGCTGGGTCCTGGCCCTGCCCACTAGCAGACCAGTATAAGCACTGGGACATCCTGGACCCTGTACCCAACTGTGCGGGAACTGGCTTCAACTCTCTCAACAGTGATCTGACACCAGCTCTGGGATTGCTGGGCCCTGCAACCAGACTTCGGGACTTGGCTTTGCCTGCCAGTAGTCTGACACTAACCCTAGGACCTAGTGTCACCCACCAGTGGGCAGGCCAAAACCCTGGAGTCTTCTGGAACTTTACTCCACCCAACAGTGAGCCAGCACTAGCCCTGGGGCCCCTGGGGTTCTACAGGTAACTGCCTCATGACCTGGTCCCGTCAACCAGAAGAATGAAATAGAGACTAAAAAGACAACAGAAAAGATCAATGAAACTGAAAGCTGATTCTTTGAAAAGATAAGCAAAATCGATGAATGTTTAGCCAGACTCATCAAGAAAAAATGGGAGAAGGATCAAGTCAATAAAATCAAAAATCAAAAAGGAGAAGTTACAACCAATACCATAGAAATACAAGGGATCATAAGAGACTACTATGGGCAACTATACACCAACAAGAACCGGCTAGAAAAAAATGGACAAATTCTTAGAAAGGTACAATCTCCCAAGACTGAACCAGAAAGAAATAGAAAATATGACTTGACCAATGAACAGTACTGAAATTGAATCAGTAATTTAAAAAACTCCCCAAAACAGAGTCCAGGACCAGATGGCTTCACAAGTAAATTCTACCAAACGTTTAGAGAAGAGTTAACACCTATCCTTCTGAAACTATTCCAAAAAGTTGCAGAGGAAGGAAAACTGAACTCATTCTGTGAGGCCACCATCACCTTGATACCAAAACCAGACAAAGGTATCATGAAAAAAGAAAATTACAGGCCAGAATCACTTATGAACATAGATGCAGAAATCCTCAACAAAATACTAGCAAACCCACCTCAACAATACATTAGAAGGATCATACACCACGATGAAGTGGGATTTATCCCAGGGATGCAAGGATTTTTCAACATCTGTACATCAATCAATGCAATGCACTACATGAACAAATTGAAGAATAAAAACTGTATGATTATCTCAATAGATGCAGAAAAAGCTTTTGATAAAATTCAACACCCATTTATGATGAAAATAAAAGCAAAAATAAACCAATGGGAACTAATTAAACTTCAAAGTTTTTGCACAGCATAGGAAACCATCTACTGAATGGGAGAAATATTTGCAAATGATTTGACTGACAAAGGGTTAATATGCAACATATATAAACAGCTCATACAACTCAACACCAAAAAAACCAATCTGATTAAAAAATGGGCAGAAGACCCAAATAGACATTTTTCCAAAGAGGAAATGCAGATAGCTAGCAGGCACATGAAAAGACTCTCAGCAATGCTTATCATCAGGGAAATGCAAGTCAGAACCATAATGAGATATCACCTCACACCTGTCAGAATGGCCATCATCAAAAAGAACACAAATAACAAACGTTGGTGAGGATGTGGAGAAAAGGGAACCCTCCTACGCTGTTGTTGGGAATGTAAATTGGTGCAGCCACTGTGCAAAACAGTATGGAGGTTTCTCAAAAAACTAAAAATAGAACTACCATATGACCCAGCAATTCCACTCCTTGGTGTATATGGGGACCCCCCCCCCACTAATTTGAAAAGATACATGCACCCTAGTGTTCATAGCAGCACTGTTTACAATTGCCAAGATACGGAAGCAACCTAAGTGTCCATCAACAGATTAATGGATAGAGAAGATGCGGTTCATATATATGATGGAATACTACTCAGCAATAAAAGAGTGAAATTTTGCCATTTGCAGCAACGTGGATGGACTTTGAGGGTATTAAGTGAAATAAGTTAGATAGAGACCAACAAATACTGTATGACATTGTTTATATGTGGAATCTAAAAAATACAGCTAACTAGTGAATCTAACAAAAATGCAGACTCACAGATTCAGAGAACAAACTAGTGGTTACCAGTGGGAAAAGGGAAGGAGAGAGGAGTAACACAGGGTTATGGGATTAAGAAGTACAACCTATTATATATAAAATAAGCTACAAGGCTATATCGTACAGCACGGGGAATATAGCCACTGTTTTATAACTACAAATAGAGTATAACCTTTAAAAATTGTGAATCTCTATATTGTACACTCATAACATATAATACTGCACATCAATTTTATTTCAATTAAAAAAATTATATATATGTGTATGTATGCATATATATGTATATATACACATCAAATACAAACACACACACACACACACATATACATCAAGGTACAAATCACACTAACATAAAGCTTCTCTTGACAAAGCCAGCCCATGATGGAGGGCTCTTGAAGCTGAATTACTATAGTAATTATTTTGCATGATATTGTTCAGCATCTGGCTATAAAGTGTGTCCTATTCTTGAGCTGTTTTATATAGATCTCTTGAATCCCATTGAGTCACACATGTTAGACCCTAGTTCAAACCACTGCATGGCTCCCATGTAGCCCAAGAATAAGGATAAGGAAAAGCCCTTTATTTCTTAGCCTGGTATACAAGACCTGCTGTCCTTTAAGCTCTCCTCAGCTTATCTACTACATCTTTTTTACTGTCCTTTGAGAAATCGTTTCAATATTGTTCATGCTATACATTAATACAAAGGAAGACTATACAAAAATGAGAATGATAATCTGCATATTTACAGACATGAAAATATATTCATAGTATATTGCTCACTGAAAAAGGCTCTAAGATTATATTATAGGCAATGTTGACATTTATACATATACATACATCCATAGACATTACAATATCTATACAGAGTATTAACAACGTCTCTAGTTTCCTCTTTTTTTATCTGCCTTTCTAATCTTTTCTACTTAAATATATATTCTCATTTAATAAAAATGTTTAAAGATCTAAAAAATGTGTATATGTATTGTTCACCCTAAACAAGCACCATATTCACTTGTGCCCCATGCCCTAATCTACTCATCCTCCAGTTCTCTAGCCATTCTTCCTCTCTTCCCACTCTAACCATATCTTTTTCTTATGATCTCTGTTTCTCTGACACTCAGCTCAAGATCTTTTCCTTTTTTTTCATCATTTGCTGCATAGATGGTGTCTCTTCCCACACGATTTAGGACCTGAAGACAAGGACTGGGTCACACTGTTCATTTTCCTTTACTAGTGCTCTGTGCACAATGAGGGCTTAATTAACATTTGTGTCCTATGAAAGAGCAGAACATTGCTGTTCCACCTCCAAAGAAATCACATTACAGGGAGACCCTGAATGGAATGTATTTATTTATTTATTTATTTATTTATTTATTTATTTATTTATTTATTTATTTATTTATTTATTTATTTATTTATTTTAGTGGAAATATCTGGCAGGGCATAAACATTCTTTAATTCATTGGCAATAGCCAACTAACCAGGCTTTTCATAAGAAAATAAGAAATGTCGTCCTGTGTATTTTCTGTGAGGTTTTAATTCACTTCTCATTTTTATTCTGTTGAAAGAAAATGTGGAAGTACAGGACAAATGTAAGTTAAAGACATATAGTAAAATATAAAGATCTTCCTTAAGAGTCCCTCTCAAAAACCTCCTGTGCTTTTTCTCTTTTTTTGTCTTTACTTTCCTTTTTCTTTTTTGTCCTGTGCCTCTCACTATTTTGGCTCTCCATAGTGACGTAACATTCACTTTCTGTGAAGATCAAATTGCTGCACATTTTCGTATTGGGTCAAAGCCTAAAATTTTCAAGATCTGATTTGATGATAGGAAAGGGTCTCTGTTTAGGCAGAATCATTAGAGGGCTCCTTGGATCAGTTATGGGCACAAGACTTTCTTTAATTCAAGGACTAAAACCAGATTACCTGATACATTTGAATTTCAGAAAGCAAGCCCTCTAAAAATAAGAACTCCACTGTAATTATAAAATACTTGGAGACCCCAAAGCACATTGCAGGCATACTCTCTTTGCTCTTTTTTTTTCTTCTGTACCAATAGATTTAAGAAATACATACAGAATCTCTTCAAAGGACATAATATCCTGACATTAATTTATAGAAAATACCACATCAGAACCAAAAATGCTGGTGTATCACACATCTTTAAAGATGACCCTGAAATAAACTTGCCTTAAAAAAAAAGATTTTCTGGGTTGTAGGTGAAATGCTGCCTGCAATACCAGCTTCCTATCTCCTACCTCTGAGCCCCATTTCCCTTGCCTTCTCCCTTCACCCCCTAACCATAAATCACCCTCAACCTGAAAACAGGGATCCAAATCTGATCATAGCCCTCTCTTAGTATATTGTCTCATTTTAGCAGAGTTCTTGGTAACCTGACCCTTTCAAGTTTACCTTTGTTTTGCCCTTTGGATGACAAAAACTGCTAGGAGAAATACCAGATAGGAGTTTAGTGTAATAATCTCAGAAAGAGATAATGGTGACCTGCGTTATAAATGGAGGGACATGGAAATATTTGACATGTATTTTGTCAAAAGAATCAACAGGACTTATGATGGATTTTTCTATGCCAGCTAATGGGGAGGGGAAGGTCATGGAGAACTCTCTGATTTCTGGGCAATAAACTGGTGAGTAGAGATACTATTTCCTTAAAAAGAGGAGAGTGGAAGAGGAAGAGATTTGTTGAACAACTAAACACAAGAATTCATTGTTGAAAACTTTACTTCTGAGATGCATATGAGACATTCATCTAGACTTTTCAAGTAGGTAGCTGTCCATTATCGGTTTGGAACTCAAAAGAGAGATTTAAAACAGAAGTTATTGGTATATTCTGCTAAATAGTAACTGCCTGTTTACCTGTCTACCCCTGTCCTTTCCTCCCCACTGGACCAATCATTATTGGAAACAAAGATTGCATTCTCAGCACTTAAGATAGTGCCTTTGCTGAATAAATTAATGAGTAATTACACTAGTGATAATGGGTAGTATTTATTGGGCACTTATACTATGTGAGGCATGATTTCAGTGCTCTATATATCTTGTTTCATTTGATCCCCTCCACAAACCTCAGTGATAGGAACCATTGTTAGCTCCATTATAGAGATGAGAAAACTGGGGCACAGAGAAGTTTCCTAACTTGCTTATGCTCTCACAGCTAGTTTGTGAGACAGCCATGACTCATATCCAGGTAGTCTGGCTCTAAGTCTATGTACACTTAGAGCCTGTTATCTGTACTGTATAATGTGTTCAAAACTGCAGGGGACACTACATGGATGCTAATTGAATACAATTTAAAAAATGGCTCTTTCTGAAATGCTCTTCCTAGAGAAGATTGGCAGAGGGGGAGGGCATGTACTGCAATTTCTATTTCTGACCCCTTCCTGAGGTTCCCATGATGCTCCAGGCAGCGCCATGCCACTTCTCAATGACTGAGTTGACTGCATTGGGTACTGTCTTCTATCTTTATTTGCTTGTTTTTCACTTAGGTGTTTCTTTTACTCTGTAGCATTCAGCAGAGTAGAATACTCAGAATAATTGTTAGTAAACTGTGTTACTAGAACATTTTAACAATTTTATGGTGAAATATAACTGACCCTTTAGATTCAATTTTAGAGATTTAAATGTGGGAAAATAAATCCATGTTGGGTGTTATTATTCATAAATTTTCTCCCTCATTAGAAAAATTCACAAGCAAATCAACATAGATTAAATCCACCTGCTTGCTTCAATAGACAGTACTTGAAGAAAGTCTCTGTGAGTCTTAAGTTTTTTAAAACAATTTTTATTGAAGGGTAGTTGGTTTACAATGTTAGTTGCAGGAGTACGGCAAAGTGATTCCATTATACATATACATTCATATATATTTTTTATTTTCAGATTCTTTTCCATTATATGTTATTACAAGAAGTTGAATATAGATCCTGTGCTATACAGTAGGCCCTTGTTGTTTATCTATTTTATATATAGTAATGTGTGTGTATTAATCCCCAATGCCTAATTTATCCCTCCCTGCCCTTTCTCCTTTGGTAACCATAAGTTTTTTTTTCTATGTCTGTGAGTCTTTTTTTGGTTTGTAAATAGAATTTGTACCATTTGTGTCTTTTTTTTAATATTCCACATGTAAGTGATATCATACAGTATTTATCTTTGTCTGACTTACTTTACTTAACATGATAATCTCTAGGTCCATCCATGTTGCTGCAAATGGCATTATTTCATTCGTTTTTATGGCTAAGTAATATTCCTGTGTGTGTGTGTGTGTGTGTGTGTGTGTCTCACATCTGCTTTATCCAGTCATCTGTTGATGGACATTTAGGTTGTTTCCATGTCTTGGCTATTTTGTAAATAGTGCTGCTATGAACACTGGGGTATATGTATCTTTTCAAATAAAAGTTCCTTCCAGATATATACCCAGGAGTGGGATTGCTGGATCATATGGTAAGTCTATCTTTAGTTTTTTAAGGAATCTTCATACTGTTTTCCATAATGACTGAACACTATGAGTTTTAAGCTAAAGGAAGCTGGGAAAATAAAATTAATTTGCTCCTAACTGAATATAGACCTGATGAGAGATTTCTGACAACTAGACTATAAGCCGAAAGTCTGAATGTGCTGGATATTTTAAATCTACTTCTCCTGTGCCAGTCTCCACCCTTTTCTTTCTTACTCTGTTCTTGGGGAGGCTGGAATCTAAGGACAGGCCTTTTTGCCTTCTGGCTTTCTTTTGGGATTGGCCTGTGGAAGAAACCAGCAGGAAATTGGAGGGTGAGAGGAAAGAGAAGTTGTGGTAGTGCCTGCTCTGTCAGGCCCCTGGCTGCTGGTGCCTGGGTTCCTGCATCGAATGTCACAGCTCCTGTAGAGGGGCCCTCTCCTACAGTTATAGATCTCAGTGTTTCTGGTAATCACTCCATTCCCTGTCCTTTAAAGCCCAGAGGTGGGAATGAGTCCTCCATTCATCTGTGTTGCTAACTCTGAGTTGCTGCACCAGCTTGTCTGTAAGGATGGTGTGGTGTGCCCTGCACGGGCCCTGGCGGCACTGAGGCACTCAGTCTACCCACTGCTGAGGGAATCCCTTAGTCAAAGAGAACCATCTTGGCCAAGTTCCCCAGAAAGTAGCCAGCATTCAGTGAATGGTCTACGTGGAGAGGGCAAATAACTGGCTCTCCTGCTTAAAAAGTACGGTTTTGAAGAGCTCCCTGTGGGATGGACCAAAACCTTTGTTGTGATTGCATCAGGACTGAATGCCTACTTTTGCCCAATCCTGCTTCCTTCACCCTCACACATGTTGCTCCCAAGGACACACCCCAATAAACTTCCTACAAGGAAATCTTCATCTCTGACTCCAATCCCCTCAAGACACTACCCACACCTTTTGTAAGAGTCTTTTCACTAAACCCTCTTTAATCACCCACTTTTAGTGTGCTGTTTGTTTCCTGCCCAGATACTGACAGGTATACTCATTGCTTTCAAATCAGAGCACCTGATAAAATCTTAATTTGTTCTACCTACAAATTGCTCTCAGCAAAATTTGCGGGTACAAGGGAAAGGGTTTATTATTCTTGGTTAATCTGGGCCAGATTAACCAGATCAAGGAAGAACTAACCAACTAAATAAATAAAACCTTACTGAAATAGAAGAGACAGAAACTTGGAGTAAATGTCTTAGTCATCTTAAAGTTTATCCCAATTTAGTTTATACCGATATACTAATACTGAAGTTTTCACCAATAATTATGTGAAAACGAAGTGCTAGATTTTTATAAATAATTTTTTTTAAAAATTGAAATAATTTTTAAAGGTGGATATTATTTTGTAGCTAGAGGCTTCAAAATGGAATGATTTTTAGGAGAACTGACAGGCTATTGAAAATGAAATTCTGATAATATATAGCATTCACCATCTTAAGAAGAGAAATTTATTCAGATAAATCAGGACAATGTCTAGCACATAATAACTAATCAGTGAATATTGAAAGAACATGTGAGTAAAATCCATGTCTTTCTGTAAGGGGCTCTCTGATAAACTCAAATGAATAAAGAAATATAATTCAACAATAGAAGGAAAAGTATCCAATGAAAAAATAACATGAAAGATTGGCAAGGATCTATGGCTTAGGACGGATGCTAAATGACAGAAGGATAAAACAGCAGAATTACACAAATCTTTTGTTTCCTGTTTTTTTTTAAACAAACAGAATAATCTTTAACCTAGAAAGAGGAGCATATATGTGTTTCACTTGTGAAGTAATGTCTAACATCGTCAGATAAGAGCACAACTTATGTGCTTTCAATAAATTCAAATTTTAAACAGAGACAAATTGCGTCTAAGGCTGTGGACTTTCAGCCTCATGGGGAAGCTGTAGAGTTGCCTTCACAGGGATATTTAAAGGGAATCCTTCATTGGGCAGTAAGTTGAATAAAAAAACTCACGATGCCTCTTGTAACACGTTAGTTCTATTATCTGAAGTGTTTTCTCCACACTTGGGTAGGAGGTATTACTCAGTTATGTAGTATTCCTTTCCTCTTAAGATGTAACTCAGGTTGCACTGCTTGAGTGAGAGAAAGCTTAGGTAAGATATCTTGAGGAAAGGATCAAGAAGGATTACTGCAAAACTTGTAAGACCAAGTAGCTACATGTTGTTCCATTGTTACTATTGTGATCAAAGATTTAATTTAGAAAAGGTCAGAACATTTCATTGTGATGACTTTTAGGAAAAGTTTGATTTGGAGTTAGCAACAGGAGTGTCTTAGGTTGAATCATCATGATTCAGCTATTTGGTCTATATAATAATACTAGAAATAATAAATTCCACATGTTCGCTTATATAAAACTAAGGAAAATTTATGTTTGATTTATGATCTGGACTGAGTCAATGTTGAGTATAGGTAAACACGGTCTTAAATGACAAAATGAGTCCGGGAAAGAAATCTAGTCAAATAATGGTGGGAGATTATAGGTTGGATAAAACAAGTAGTTGATTAATTTTTCACCCTTGAACTGGTTGTGACACCAATTCAGAAATTATTTGCATCCTGCGTAATTATCAGCTATTTTCCATGGTCTCCTAGGAACACCAGGAGAATGAGCTTCAGTTGCATGAGGCAACTTTCTAGCTAGTAGAGGCAAAGCTCTGAGGTCTAGATTACATTACTAAGAGTGTTTGCAAACTCTTTCCCTGGATGCCTTAGAAAACAGACAAGCGTCTGTCTGTCTTGGGTGGCATAATTGCAGCACTGTGCTGTCCTCAGTGAGGTCTGAGCTTAGTGACCTCACAGGTCTCCAGAGCTGCAATGTGGTAACTTTATTATTAGAAAGATAGAGAATCAGTATTTCTGTCTTTAGCAGGAAAAGTGAGCCAATTAGAAACTAAGTGGCTTGCCTAAGCTAAGAGGTTAGTGTGGAAATGAATTCCTGCCTTCTTCATGGTTGAATAGGTAGCATATGATGTTTCCTAGTTGAGAAATCTAATAATCAGCGTTTGAGTTTGTGTTCTTACTTCTCATTGATATCTGTTACAGGCTGTTCATCTTTTGAGGTAAATGGAGTTTTGTTTTGTTTTTTTTTAAATAAGGTATCAGAGTGACCTTAATCCTTCTAGACAGACATTCCCAAGGTATTTTTAAGAGGCAGCCAGGGAAGGAGAGTGTGACTTTTGACAGTCTGCTGGCCTCTGCATGACCCACACTGGAACCCCCTGGAAATGCAGAGGCTGTATTATCACGCCTGGAGTTCAGCTGATGACTCACCAGGGACCAGGCGAGCATGAGTAATTCCAAGTCACAAATGGCAGTGAATGAATGTGAATCTGTCCGCCTTGTGCTAGTGGGTCTTTACAGAGCAGAATGGTACCCATTCTCTGGCCTCATTTTGCTTTAAATGGATCTCCACAAATGATGTGTCATTGACGATAATGTGTTTATTCTATATATTTACCCTCAAAAATAATGTAGAAATGGGAAGGAAAATATTTATACACACACATATACGTGTACACACCATAATATGTCATTCTGATAGCCTATAATGATTTGTACATCTTTCCCTTGAATCTAATAAATTGGTCTTTGTAGCTAGAGAAATTGTTCTCTGCCTAAAGAGATCCTGGGAAAAAAAAAGTCACAGCGACATATCAGCTTCTTATATGGAAAAATGTTACAGAGGCAGGCTCACCCAACTGCCCTGCTTCCTCAAGTCCAGCCAGCAGGGCAGTGCCCATGCCCTTCTTGCCAGAAATTGTAGGAGCAGTTTGAATGTAACGCATGCTCTGAGCAGTGGAACAGGGGTCTGGTGACCTGTGGAGTGGCAGGCAGCCTTCCAATGTTTCATATGCCAGGAAAGTGCCCCAAACAAGGAAACTGACAGGGTCCATGGTTCCTGAATGAAAGATCTGTCTGTCCTCTCCATCAGAACACTAGTTCTGAGCTGGTGCAAATCCAAGGGGGTTGGAAATGAGTGGTGCCCATGGCAAGGAGAAGGCAGAGAGGAAGGGGGCTCCACATGCTGACACCAATTCCTATGTAACAGTGTCCTTTCAGGTAAAAATATAAAATGATTTCCTGTTTGAGTGACAGATGGTGGAAATTTTTACCTTTGCTCTTGCTGATGAAGCCACGTAGTCTGGAGACTAGGGATTAGGTTGCATACAAAACCTAGAACCAACATCCTTTGTGGCTGCATCATGAACAGTAAATTCCCTACAGGACAGAGATGCCTGGCTCTGATTCATTCCTATCAGAAGGCTTCAGGCCCACAAGATTGGGAGAAGTCCTTGGAGACTAAGTGAAGAGGAAATTTATGAGCCTTTGTTGCCCTGCCTTTCTGGTCCTTGTCCTCCTGGCGGCTCTTGTGTGGAAATAGAGGCTGGTGTCTGATAGGTAGGATCTGGACTCCTGGCTAGATAGCTCTCCCAGCTCTTGATCCAGGCATCTCAGCCAAAGACATCCCTTAAAGAGCAGCCCTTCTCTCTGGAGTCCTGTGACCAAATTAAATCTACACCAAGGAGTTCACTGTGCTTTTTTGCCTTTCTGCCTTTTCCAGATGGGATGCTAGCTAGTACACCCAACCCCTTTGTCTTGCACTTTCTGGAGAGGTGGAGAGTGAAAGCATTGATACCTCTAACACCTTTGGGCTAGTGAAAGTAAACCTCACCAGTGATTCCATGGTCTCTAAACTGTTTGGAGAAGGGTAATCTACCAGGTCCATTTAAAAAGTAAATTCTTCATTTGGTTTAGAAAGTTAAGTAAATACGTTTTCTTTGTCGTTTTCCTTCAGAGTGTTTTAAAATAATTTTAGAGGGTATCTTTTTTCCAGCTACCAGTTGAGATGCACATTCCCTCTGTTCTGTGGTGCATTTGTGAATGGTGAGGAACTCAGCCATGTAAGTTGTGGCACAGTCAGGGTAGCATACCCAGCCCTCCACTCGGTTCCTTAGCTGCCTTGGCCCGGCAGGTTTACCTTCTCAGTTAAGATTGGCTGCTTTTCTTTTTTATCTTGTTTCCTTACATCCTCTTGTCAAATCGACATTGTTTTGTTTTCTTTCTGACTTAAAAAATTACTAATAAACTTGGCATTTATTCAAGGAAGATAAACAAGCCAGGATGAATGTTTTTTCAAATTTGGGGCCTATAATTTTGGCTTCTGCATATATTGGGCTGCAGTCTCACAGGAGGGATGATTCTTCCATATGCAGGGTTGTATAAATAGCCAGGCTTTGTGATATGGGAGTACAGCAGCCTTAAAGTAGCTGAACTGGAAGATGTTCTGATAATGCCTTTTTTTTTTAGGATTATGCATCTGTACAAAGTGCACATCTTATTATGTGCACATATAATGTGTTAACCAAATGCCTGGCAGACAGGGGTTGGTTTTGTTTGGAGGAGAACAAAAGTGATGACAAAGTCCCAGGGTGCTGGTGTGCAGAGAAGCAGAAATTAGACATGGAGTCATAGTGCTGGGGAGGCGAGATAACATCCTTAGTTCAGTCTGATAGCTGGCTAGACGTGCCATGAAAAAAGGAAGAAAATGAATCTTAAATGCTTACGTGTCAAATGGCTACAAGCTAAGTAACAGTTTTCTATTGTGCAGGGCTGTTCATTTGTCAACCCTCAAAACTTATCTCTTAAAAACTTCCTATCCAGTTAACTTTTCCTTGCGTTGAGTTTTGAGGCGGGGAGGATGGAGTCTAGTCACTTGCCAGCCATGAGATAGAGTAAGTGTGTTTGGATGGAAAGCAGAGGCCAAAGTCAACTTTTTTTTTTAATAATTGATTACTCTTTGAAGTGGAAGAGAGGGAATCTTTATGTTAGTATTATTTTTCCCCTCTTAATTAAAAAAATCCTTAAAGTAAACTGCATTTATTGTTTGTATGCTGTTTTATTAATAGAATATCACACTGAACTCTGTAGAGTGATGTATTCATTTTTCACTGTACTATTTTCATAAGTAACTCATCCGATTTTATTGGTGAGAGAGTCCTACACCCTCATTTTGACTAGAATAGCAAAGCTTTTTGTCTTCATTCCATATATACCACTCACCATATCTTTTCCAAGATCCAGGGGCAACATCTCTGACTGAGATTTGAGTTTATAACTTAATCTAAACAGAAAAGAAACTGAGAATAATAGGGCCAGTTACTCCCTCAGTGTGGCAAATAAGGCTTCATTCTCTGAAGTCACAGGTTGTGGGAAAATGATTTTGGTCTCTGATGACCCATGATCTTCAGACTGAAAGGTACACATTCTCCACTCTGCCATGGCTTCCTTGGATTGTTTTGGGCCATCTCTGTGGGATCAAGTGCTTAGACTTCAGTAAAATTCATAGACCCCCATGGCCCGGAGAACTTAATCCAATGGAAGGAAGGCTAACTTTAGATGAACAAAACATGAGACTTGCTGTATCTTAGAGGTGTCATAAAAGCAGAGGAAGGCGTGATTAAGAGACCTGTGATTAATGCTTACAATTTAACAGGAAGTCCAATTAGATACTGATATTTTAATGTGGAGGTGTTTTTAAAGATCAAACTGTAAATAGCAAATACACCCTTTGTAAAAGAGAAACCCTAATCTTTGTTAAGAAAATGAACTCAGGCCTGGAAAACTGTGATTTTAAATTCTGGCAGAATGGCTTTTGTTTTCCATAGTTTTTATTAGGGAAAATTCTGGGTACAAAAAAGTACATCTTTTGGGAAAAATATTTTTATTTGTTCTACTTATTAGCCACGATCAGAGGTTCAATGCTTAGGTAGCCTTTGTTTGTATACTAAATTAAAAACATAAGAACTAAACCCAAATCATTCTATTTTGTTTTGAAAAGTTATATAAAACATCATGGGATTTGTCCAGGATTCTATTTATGTTCAACCATTGCTAGTATGTGTTATTAATGACATGTATTCATTGTTTTTTTTATTAAAACATTTCGCTAACATCAAGCCCTGTCCCACGTAACAGATATAGTAGGCTGAAATTACAGTTTTGGAATTCATATTTCTTGTAATTTCAAATCATTGTTTTAAACTTTGTTTATATTGCAATGCCTGAATATTCATGTTCAACAGGTTCTTAGTGTGTTTTTGTCAGTTTCCTAAGTAAAAGGTACTGAGTAAGCTAAAGGAGGAATTAAAACTAAGAAAAAATATCAGGCCTGACTTTTCATGGACCCAAGGTAAATGAGCATATAAGGCAAGGGCATAGAAAGGCAAGTGATACCCTTCATATTCCTGTTAGTAGTGGTGCATCACTGTGACATGTGACTGCTCCAGGTGAAGAGTAGTGACAACATAATGTCTTTGCTCAAGAAGTGGCAGGATAATGCTCTAACCTGTACTTGCCATTTACCCTGAAAACCACAATAATCCACTGTTAAAAGGCAGCTGGCACAGGTGTCAGGCCTGTTTTCCCATTCCCATTTCACTCTTTCTTCTTATGTTATATGAAAATTGGCATAAAAATAAAGAGCAGTGACCTCAGTGACATCCTATACAGAAGTAGTTTCCTAAATTATAAATGCAATTATTTTATGAATTTGGGAGTAACCAGTTTTACAAACAGATGCAATTGATGGTTGGCTCTATGATTTAAGGCAACGAAAGCTTCCTCCTCACTCAACAGTGCTGCTCTCTAAATATCTACCACAAGAGTACATCATCCATGCTGGATAATCCCAGAACTCAGCACACTAGCCCAGTGATCGATCCAGGAGCAAACTTGTGTCAAGTACAGCCAGTAGAATTCTTCCCTGGTATGTGGGCACTAGAAGAGAAAACCTTTCTTCCATTTGGATCAAAAGCTAGAAGACAGACTTGAGCTGAAAGTGGTTCTTCCCTGGTATATGCGAAAAACCTGTTGGACAAATCAGCCCAAGACACAGAGATAAATGGAACCACAAGATTGAAAGTCTTGATGACATTTTAGAGCCCCTACATCTAGAGATAGCCTTGGGATTTCCTAGTGATGTGGATTAATATTTTTCTAATTTTTCCCCCCAAATCAGTTTGAGTTAGATTCTTTTGCTTGCGGTCAAAGATGCTTATTAAAAGCTTAAGAAAACTCAGTCCCTGATGCTCTGTAACTTCCCCTCCCAAAACTTTTCTTTCTGAAATCTGTCATATCCTTCCAAACCTGGGTACTCATGTGGTATTGCAATACAAGATTACAATAAAAATTTATAAAATTAAAGAATTACACAAATTGTAGTTTCATCTATAATAAAGCTTGAAATTGTATAATTTTTTTTTAATTTTAGAGAGGGGATAGATAACTGGAAACAAATCTAATTCTGAGAAGGCTTCATATAGAAATTTAAACTTAAACCTGAGTTCCTTTAATTTGATACTTGGTTTTAATGGTGTTCAGGTGAAAAGATGTATCACAAAAATATGAAGAACCTAGCAAACTCTTTAGTGGTTATTACACTTATTAAATTATGATCTGATTTTTCATTCCTATTTATTACAAAGTTCTTTGCCAAAAATTCATTTTGTGAGTTTTAAAAGATTCCTGATAAGAAAATTTTGAAAACTGACTTTGTCCCAAATGTCAACAAAGTTATCAACAAATTGTTCTTGTACTCTGAGTGGTGGTCCATTTTTATATAAAACAAACTCAACACATTTCTTTGGAAGATTTAAAAAACATTAAAATTATATTTTCAATTGCTTTTAGGGTGCAGAGGTAAAAGGATATATAAGTAACATACTTAAAATATTTTGGCACCAATATCATATAATGAATGAATCATGCATAATTATGTAATGATTTCTAAACATTCAATTTCAATATGCTTTCTCTACAGCAGCACCTATTTCCTTTAAAAGCAGCTAATTTCTCACTCATTATTTAATGTCATTTTTATCCTAAAGTTACCATTTTTATATTTGTAATTAGCATGTGATTAGCATGCTGACTAACCCCTTCCTACTTTCTGTGTGTGTGCATGTGTGTGTATACATACACACACACATACATATCATATTATCCATATATTAAATAATATCAGAGCCTACTTTTTTATGTTCTTGTAGAATAAAATATATAAATAGAAATTCTAATAGTTTTCCCATTCTTCAGCTTATTGTTGCTCATCTCCTGGGTGCTTACACTCTACTTTGGAGAGTCTTTCTTAAAGGATGAGACACTTTCAAAAAGAAAGAGTAGTTGCAGTAGATGGTTGATGGTGAAAGTCAGAGTCCAGTGAATTAGTGAGAAAATTGGAGAAGGAGAAATGGGACGGAAGATTTTAGTACACTTATGGCAGTGAAAGAAATTAATAGGAAAAAAAACCCTACATGGTGCTTAGACAAAATATAATGGAGAAAGTTCCTCTGCATTGATAAGCTTGAGGAGATTTCTGCATTTGAAGACTGAGTAAAGAGAATATGTAGGCTGTAAATAATAAAATATCTGGTGGGGAGGAGGAAAACGAGGGTTGAGTTACACTCAGTGGAGAGGTTTACCTCTCACGACTCAGGACAGCATCTTGGAAAGGCAGACCAAGAGGAAAGTAGACTTGCTGTTTTCATATGATAATGATGATGATGATGATAATAATGATGATGATGATAATAATTTCTATTGGCTCTGCTTTCTTCACATAGATTGATTGATGGATAAAATTGCTGTAGAGACACAATGACCATTTTGGGTGAAGGAGTGACATGAATATAGCAAACTGTAGAAAAAATAATCTGGCCATAGATAACATGTAGGATTGCAGAATGAAAGAGAGAAAACAATGAGTTTACAATAGTTCAGGGAACAGTTATGAAATGTGCAAAAACTCATGGTAGCAGGCGAAAAAATGATGAAGATTTTGGCTGCAACAAGAGTCCCGATATGTGACTGATAAATGCTTGGAAGAGTTCAGTCAAATAACATTCTTCTTTTATTACCCTCATTGTTCTGGATATCTGCTTTCATCTTAGCCTACCTGCCGTTGAACTTGTCTGCTTCATACCCATAAGTAGGCGACCTTCTGGGATACTCATTCATAGGTTTCAGTCTGGTTCTAGGATTCTACCAGAACTATACAAATGCTGGGAATATGTATTAATATAAATTCTCATTTATGTTTCCAATGAATATTCTTTGAAGGATCCTTTTTTTTTCCAAGCTAGGCAATGTCCTTTCAACCTTATTCTAAACTTATCTATCCAACTTCTTCATGAAGTTTCTGTTCAGTAATATTTATATTTATAGGTTGAATGAGACTTTGATGACACAGAAATGAAACATCTATTTTCATGATGACAAATGAGCACTGGGATTGTTGTCTAACAAAAGGAAGGGCACCATGTGCCAACATGTAAGTAACTGACCAGCAGAGCCCAATCTATAATGGCACTGTATCCGTTTTCTTTTCAGTAATTGATAGTTTTTGAAATTTGTTCTTGACATCTTTATCCAGGGTTATCTTCTGAGTTTGAATATGAATGTACCCATCATTTCTGTTGATGTCTGGGGGATACGTGGTGGGTAATGTTGGAAGAAAAACAGAATGCTTATTGAAGTCTCTGAAATTCTGCTCAGTTTTTGTAACTCTGTCATCCGTTATTTATCTATTAGATTTTTAAAAATACACTCATATCCAAGTACACACCTAAAAGCACAATACCTCTTAGCTATACAGATTACTATTGTGGTGGGTGGAGGTGGGGTGGGACGACAGTGCCCTTTTAAAGATAACTTGGTTCTTTAAATTAATAATGATTGTATACCCAACTTTAAATAAATTATAGTTTCCCAATCACTTAAACCTTTGTTATTGCTTGGAAATCATTCTCATTTCTTTACCTAGCTTTGAAATTTTTAATTATCAGGATTTTAATTTATTTTGGGTTCTATTAATTCAAATTCTGATAGTCAAAGAATTAGATATAAGAGTTAAGAATCCTGCGTCTTAGATATATTTTCGCTACTAATTTACTCAGTAACGTTGAAGTAGCACTTCAGCTCATTTGCCATATGGAATCTCCCTTTCTCTGTCAAATTTTGTTAATAAGAATCATTTCCACAGAACTCCTAGGGGATTTAGAAGATAAATGGAATTTGGATTGAAATGAGAAATGTATTTTTTGCTGATAAATGTCTCTGTATTGGCTTTGAGTATTTATATAAAATATTATTTGCCAAGAATTGCAATGAGTGAGGTAGCCACGTTTGTTCTCATGGTTACTTTTCTTAAAAAAAAAAAAGAAAGTTTTCCTGTAAATGACATGTGGTTCTCTTTGAGATGAGAAAAGAGTAAACATACAGATTACTCCTGAGCTTTCAAAGAATCCTTGTGCTCTGTTGCTGACATAATTTCTTGTGGTTCTTATTCTTCTGGGGGTCAGAATAAAAACTTGCAATTCATCCTGTCAGAAGACTTCCAGGGAACTAAGATAAGAGCACATTTATGTCTCTTATCAGTGGGTCTTGTCCTTTAGCTCCATAGGTCATGTAAGTTGTCTGATGGCCCTCTGTTATTTATGACTCTGGTCTGCCTTGTGTTTGTGCAGTGTTTTAGGAGTTAGCCTAGTGTTTTGGCGGTTTTGAGACCAGCTTTAAAAACATACTTAGATGAAAAATTGGTGAGAACGGTTCCTTACTGTGTGGTCTTTTACTTTCTTTAATTAAATGGATTTATAAACGATTTCCCCCAATATCTAGTTGGGGAAGTTTTAAATTATGCTTACTAGGATAGGGAACTATCTCTGAAAATAAGTTACATCTCTGGCACACTTAAAAACTTTGGCAAAGTCACAATATTCAGTATCTTGAAATAACCTATAATGAAAAAGAATATGAAAAAGAATATGTATAAATGTATAACTGAATCACTATATGCTGTACACCAGAAACTAACACAGCATTGTAAATCAATTATGCTTCAATTAAAAAAAAAAACCCAGCCTTTGTCAAAGTCAAATCAAATCCAAAGGAGAAATGCAAGAGCTTGCTTTAGTAACACTGAATCTAAGAGAAGGCATGGGACAAAAGGGCAACAGGTTTAGTTCAGTAATTAAGCATATCAAAAAGTATAATAACATTTACACTCAAATATGCCACATCAGTTCTCCTTATATTGTTATAGTTAATTTTGAGACTGCCTAGGCTTCAATTTGTGCCATTTTCTTTTTCTTTAAAAATGCTCTTTCAGAGGCCCCCTTCTTGTTATAGTCTTTCACATGTCTGAATGTCTTAGATTTTTCATTAATTCTTGGATATTGGATAGGGTTTGGTTGATACCTTGGTTGTTCTACTCGTATGTATAAATTTATTGGTGGTTTACCAACTTCATGAGTCCTTTCATCTTCATGAGTACTGCTTAGACACTTAGGAGGCCACTCATAATTCTCTGACCCCTCTGTAATTAAGCCCTTCTGATTGGTCACTCTGGTTTAATAATCCACTCTCCTTTATTATCTGGGCCTAGCTCTTCCTAAAACTGGTCTATGCACAATAGCATTCAAAACAACCTTCGTGTTCTAAAACTGATTCAGTTTTTTAACTCACAGTATTTCTAAAACATGGTATTTCACACATTCTCCTTTATTTTTCTTGTAAACAGAACAGACTCTAACATTCATTATTTGTTTTATGTGTGCCATGCACTGTACTTGACACTAGAGATCTGACAAAATCATGGCATCTAATCTGAAAGAGTTCACAGGCACTTATATCTCACTTTCCTTTGTGTATCTCCAAGATAAAACATGTTCTAAGCAATTTTCACATTCACAGCAGCTCAAAAGAGAACAGTTTTGCAGGGGGAGTCCAATATGTCCTACTCTTAGTTTACTTATGCTTCATTCTCCAGAGACTTTATTTTGCAGACTATAGAGGGAGTTAATGGGCTTGGTTAATAATTTCTAAAGGTTCTCCTTTGAAGGGGCATGCTCTACCTAAACAACCAACTTTATACTTAGAAGGCATAACTGGGAGGAGGCTTTAATCATAATTTGGTGGCATAATCATAGACTCTTGGGAGGTTGCTCAGAAATGCTGGGTATACTCCATTAGGTCAGTTTTAGCAAGAAGAGTGTGGCTGAGTAGGTTGTAGAGATCTCATAAAAATTAGAGAGGATAGAATGGTTCTTGGTCTGCTTAGAATGGAGAAACAGTACTGATGCTAAAACACAGGGCCCCAGGTCGACTCATGCCATATGTAAATAATTGTCTGGAGATAGCTGCAGCTTCAGGAGGAACCCTGAGAGCACTCACTTTTCTCTACAACTCCATTTGTCAACCTCTCTGAGAAGGGTGAATCTTTGACTCAGGAGGTATTGGCAAAAGGATGTCTCTACCGCATGGCAGGGCTGGACACCAAACATCAGCAGTGACGATCAGGCAGTATCCCACCCCAGGTGATAACATGAAGAGAAAAGCTCACAAAAAACTCTCTTATGTGTAATTTCTTCTTATGAAAAAAGAACAATTTCTGGTATTCAGGACCTATCAGAGAATTCCGATGTGTCTGATGTCCTCAGCTCAGAGGATGTTCTCCCTTCCCCAGCTGGACGTAGCCAGGCTAGTGAGACTTAACTTGGATGAAGCAGAAGGAATTACCTCCTGTGCTATTTATTACTGCAGCGGTTTGAGCGAGGGTCAGATTGCACCCCACATCTGATACAGCTGAATAGTCACAGAGCCTCAAATTGCCTCCATATTAAACAGGAATCTTCCCCACTTAGCAATTCAGAATTAAGATTTTATCTTTCTTCTTCTTTGTCCTCATCATTTACCCACATTGTTCTAAAGAACTGCTCTCAGCTTGGCCCACTTTAGGGGTGGGATTTCCTGAGTGCCAGTCCTGGTTTGTCTGTTTTCAGGGAAACCCAAGCTTAGATGCCAGACTGGCTCTGGGAGGCGTACTCCAGGCCTGCCAGGCAATGGCAGGAGGAGATGAGGACTTCATCGTGCATTTTTCTTGTATGATTTTAGAAATTGCCCTGGTTTTCTCAGCCAAAGTGTGGCTGTACCATATCAGTCCTGGCTGTTTCCTGAGCTCATTAGCATCAAGTTCTCTCTATCAGAGAGGTCTGTGGTGCTGACTTTGCGTTTCCTTCCATAGGACATCATCTCTGTTGCCAGTTTTCTCCAGATGATTTTTCTTCAGCTCAGTAATTAGTTGTGTTTGTAGAAAATGGTTTGGGGATGTTGAGATCAGAGAGATGGCCTTTGTCCATGTTCTGGAAAGACTGCCTTCCTGCTAGTTCAAAGATAAGGAAGAAAAACATATTGAGAAATTTTGACCTTGATTTCATAGAGTTCAGATTCATCGTGGTAGCATCACTTATTTTTCTAAATAATAAAACCACTTAGGCATCCCCTTCAGATCTTCTTTGACAAGCTTCTTGCTTTGCTTATAACGTAAGAAATCCTATAAATGTACAAATTATGTTATACTTGGGAAATAATGAATGTGCTAGCTCTCCTCCACTGAAGCATATTTATCATGCTGCTGACTTCTGGAGTAGGTTAGAAATACTCAAGCAGTCCTCCCTACATTGTGCTATCAATTTTTCATTTATTGAAAATATTGCATTTGAAAGGCATACCTTTTCCAAAGTGTAATTATGTGTTATGTTTTATGCTGCCAATGTGAGTAATTTAGCTTGGGGAAGACTTCTCACTTTCCTTTGCTTCAGTTTTCTCTTTCACGAAAGTAGAGATAATTTTGTGATGGTTAAAGGCAGTCATGCTAACCTAGTATCTGGACATAAAATAATAAAAATTAAGGGCAGAATGAGGAGAGCTAAGGGATTGCAGAAGCTGTGGAGGAGTAGGGATGGGCATTAGGAAGAGGCTTTGTAGATGAGGTGCTTTTCTCCTGGATGCTGGGAATGAGTTAGGTCACGTCAAGATGAGAGAAGGGCATCTCATACCAAAGGAGCAGGGATGCTGAGAAACAGGACAGAGAAAGTGCACTTAATTTAGTTAAAGGATGGTGAGGAATTAGCACTGGAAAATGACACTGAAGCCAGATTGTAGATAGTTTTAGATGCACTAAAACCAAGGAAATTGGACTTTGATCAGAGATAGTATTTGGTAAAGTTGCTGTCAAGAGCTAGGTTGGATTCCTAGCTCTTAGAGTCTGGAGCTCAATGATTGCTCTAGATTCTATGCAGGGCATGCAGGAATAACCAGACACAATTCTGATACATGGTGATTCTGCTCTTATTTCCTATCTAGCTCTGGGGAGGTGTGCCAGGAGCAGCTATATTTTTTTCTCCCATTACCCAAGGATCAGTGTCCATTTGACATGACCCTTGAGCCAGAGGACTATCCTACACCATTTTTATTAGGTCCCCTCAGCATTCAGCCATATTGGGTGCTATATAAAGCACAGCCAGTGAGCCTGGTTTGCAGAAGTGTCGGTCCTTGCTGTAATCCACATGAAATTGTCTTTCAGGCCGTGCACATAGTCACTGACTTTTGATAAGAAAGTGGGCACTGTGAGCGAGCTTTGTGCTATGACTTTGCCCTGATGGAGCACAACAGCAGATTTGATTAGCAGCCTCACTGACTTTTGCAGAAGAGAAAAATCCAGACACAGGCTCTTGTGAAAAGCCGTAGAGCCTGATAGTTTTAACCTAGGCTGGTTTGGAGCTGTTGACCCACTTTTATCCCTATTTTAAAAGAGCATAAATTTCTTACTGACCCTTCATGCTGGACATATGATCTTCTCTTACAATCAAGGTAATATAAGCCCCAAAGGGAACAAAGTTTATTGTGCCAGAGAAGTTTTGGAAATTTTAATATATTATAACTCTCCATGAGCTTATTATCTACATTTCTAATTTATAGACAGAGGATATTAGACAGTATTGTCAGTCTTCCAGCCAAGGGACAGTTACTTAGTGTTCATTTGAGAGCTTAATCAGCTACACATGCAAGTGATTTTGCAGCCATGGGGCATTCTATTCTGAGGACTGTTTCCCTCTTTGTCAGAGACTGCCAAACGTCTGTGTCAGTGTCAGGATTTGTTTGTGCCAGTCTGTAATGGAGAGGATAGTAATTTTATTATAACTTCCAGGCCCTCTGTGATATGCAAGCTTTTATCGGATGTACTTGTTAGACCAGAAATCCATAGGATAATGACTATATTTGAAATTCAGCAACTATGTCTGAGTAACTGTGATGAACCAGAGACTCAAGTCCTGAGCCATATGGTAATGGTGGACTTACGGAATTGGTATTCCTTTTTAAAGTCAAACATCTGTATATAAATATCTTTTGAATGGAATCATAGATTAGGAAGATATTTTAATATTCCTGAGGTAGCACTCACCACTCTGCATGGTCCCCCACCTCTCCATCCAGTCTTGCACCTCTAACCTGAGACCTCTCTCACTAGTCCTTATACATGTGGATTTCTTTCACTTCCTTGGAGATGCCAAGCAGTTTCCTCCCTCGAATCTTGCACACACTGTTTATTTTGCTCTTCACCCCAACTGTTCTTTCCACCAGCTAGCCCCTCCCCTGCATTCAGGTCTCAGCTTAAGTGTATGACTTGCTTAGGGAACCATTGCCTGATCTCCTAAAGCTCAGATCCCTTTGATTTATGTTCCCAGATCTCTGGTTTATGTTTTATGGATATTATCTCTTCCAGAATTTTATATACCTAAATAACTTGTTTGAGATCTTTTTTTTTTTTTTTGCATTAGGCTTACTTCCATGAGAGCAGATGTTTTGCTCACTACTGCAGTTCCAGAACTTAGTACACTTACAAAAATACTTGATACTTGGCTGAGAGGTCATCTTGTATAAACCTTCTTTCACATCAAAACTCTGAAGCCCAGAGATGATAAATGGCTTGCCCAAGGATCATAGTTAGTTAGGAGCTGAGTCAATATTAAATTAGCGGACTCCCTGTCCTGTCTTTGCTAATGCACTGGAGTGGGAGTGAGGCCAGTGGGGCTGTGGGAAACCCTTCTCTAGGTAGCAGAGGTGACAGAGGTAGCCATCTCTCTGCATGTGTGCCCTTGTCTTCCAGCCAAGCTGAATTAAAACATTTTTTGATGTATTTTCAGATTTACAGAGAAGTTGTGAGAATAGTTCAAAGAATTGTCATATACTCTTCATCTAGATTCTCTAAGTGTCAACATTTATCTTTTTATCTATCTGTATGTTCATCATCATCCATCATCTCTGTATATATGCTTTTTTTCTGAACTGTTCACCAGTAAGATGCAGATATGGTATTTCCTTACCCCTAACCAGTTTAGCCTATGTGTTTTATTTAAAAAAATGACAACACTTTCCCTAACCACAACATAATTATCAAAATCAGAACATTAAACATTAATGCATTATTATATAATCTGCAGGCCTGATTCAGATTTTGCCAATTATCCCAGTAATGTTCTTTCTAGCAAAAGAAAATCCAGGGTCATGTGTGGCATTCAGTTGTTACATCCCTTGGCTCCTTTTAACCTGAACCAGTTTATTTTTTTTTAATTTTCTAGAACATATAGGCGAAGTATTTTGTAAATTGTTCCTTTATTTGGATTTGCTGGTGTTTCCTTGTGATTAGACTGAGGTTTTACACTTTTGGCAGGAACACTACAGAAATAATGTTTTGTTCTCAATGCACCATATCTGGAGGTACATGATATTGACTTGTCCCATTGCTGCCAACGTTAACTTTGATAACTTAGTTAAAGTGCTGTCTGCCAGGTTTCTCCACTGTCAAGTTATGACTTTCCCTTTTGTAATTGATAACTATCTCTAGGGAGATACTTTGAAACTATGTAAATATCCTGTTACTTCTCAAAATTTAGCATTCTCTGGAGTTTCTAGGCTGAATCAGTTATTATTTCAATTGCTAAATAATGCTTTTCCAATTTTCCAATTTCTTCCACATTTATTAACTGCCTTTTTACCCTAAAGAAGAGATTTGCTTTCTCCCATTAGTTTGTTTATCCAGATGAACACACGGATTATTGCTTTATTCAATGGGTTTTAATAATTTACTATTATTTCTTTTTATATCCAAATTATGTCAGCTTTGGCAGGTGAGAGTCTTTCACACTGACTCCTGTATCCTTTTGGTCTGTCCTTGTGTTTCTTTTAGTTCTTTACTTTCTGGTGGAACAAGATGTTTCAAGTTCATTTTGTAATGTGCCTGCCTCAGCCTTGGAATTCGCCATTTATCTAAAGAAACGGGCTCATTTCTACTAGAGCATAATCACTTCTGGACCCTTTCACATATTTATATCTATTTTTATATCGGTTTCGCCTGTGTCTATCTGCCTGTCTCTCTCCTATTTATACGTACAACCCGTGACTTTACATTGATATCTCCATTTCCAGTACAATACTGCAGGGTTTGTTCACCTTTTCTCCTTTTCTTTCATCCTAGCTTTTGTCCCTTTTCATATTTGTAACTCCCCTTTCCAACAGAGAAGCCTGCTACACATTAGCAACAATATGATGAATTCTTTTCCAGTCCTAGAACACAAAGCTAATCGTTTCAGAATTGCTAACCCATACTCCTGAAGAGAATCCTTCTAAGCAGAGTTCAATATTTGTTTCAAATTTTTCTTTAGCCTGAGGGCATTTTATCTAAATCCTGTATGCAAAAGTTACTCAGGTTAGTTCAGTGTGGTTAGGTTATTCGTTTGAAATACGGTTTGTTTTGTCTTAGAACTCTATTTTAGAGTTCTCTTCTCTATCCTTTCTGATTTTATTCTTTTCCCTTTTCAACTACAACTATGGAAAATACTAACATTGTTCCAAAAATCAGAATGATACCAAAAAGTATGCACAAAGAAGGGTCATTGTCCCCCCATCCCTCCACTCGATCCTCACCCACCTTCTGTGCAGAACTAATCACACCAGTCTCTGACTTCTCCTCCCTTTGTTATTTTTTGCACAGATAACTTATCCCCCTTTATTTCTTGATAAAAAGGAGTCCTTTTTGCACTCTCTTCATAGAGCTCTGCTTCATTCCTTGTAGAGCTGCTTTGTCCTCCACTGTGTAGATGTACCACAGCTTACTCAGCTAATCTCATTTGTTGTCCAAACAAATTGGACATGTTGCTTCCAATATTTTGTGGTAGCAAACAATGCTGCAAGGAATATTCTTGTGTACATGTATTTTTAAATTGTTGGAGGTGTATCTGTAGGATAAATTTAAAGTGGGAATTCTATATTCCAAGAGAACACATGTATAGTTGTGTTAGATATTGCCCAATTCTGCTACATAAGGATAGTACCAATTTTCATTCCAACCAGCAATGTAGGAGAGAGCTTGCTTCTCTGCAGCTTTGCCAATGGAGGGTGTTAGTATACTTAAAATTTGTTGGCTTTTTTTCCTGTTTTGGAATCCAGTTCAGTATCATGTGTAGCATCTAGTCCTCATGTCTCTTTAGGCTCCTTTTACCTGAAACAGTTCTGTCTGACGTTTGCTCAGGATGTAATCACGTAGTGCACTTTTTTTTTTTTTTTACGTAGTGCACTTTTGGCACAAATATCACTGAAAAGATGTTGTGTCCTTTCTGTACATCATTTCAAGAATCACAAAATGTTCAAGTGTCCCCATATTGGTGATCGTTTCAACTCCTTAGATGAGGTGAAATGTCTTTGAGATTTTTCCTTGATCAAGTTACTGTTTTCCTTTTTGTAATTAATCAGTAATTGTAGAGAACACTTTGAAACTATATAAATATCCTTTTTTATCAAACTTTCGTCCCCTAATTCTGTTCATTAATGATTTGCTAGCTTCATCACATTTTCTGTGTTTATTTGTTGACATTATGCTGTAAGGAAGAACTTTCTCTTTCCTACATATTTTTTTTTATTCATTGGTTTATTTGTAGCAGCATAGGCTCAGGAGTTTTGTTTCATTCAGATAGTTGTAATCCATTTCTAACAGTATTACTTTTTTTGATGTTCAGATTCTTCCAGAATATTTCAGTCTGGCTCCTGGATGTGTCTGACACAACCTCATCATTTTTTGAGCAGTTGCCCACTTCGTAGTACAACAAGTTCAGGGCTCATCTTGTACTTTTGTTGCTTCAGCCTTGGAGTCAGTCTATTCTCTCTCTCTCTATTTTGGCTTCTGTTTTGATTTAATCAGATCAAATTCATGCTGTCATATGGTTTTCCAATCATCTCTTCACTGTCCCCCAACACAACTCTGTATTCCAGACTGGCCAGCCTCCTCACTGCTCTTTTCACACAAGGCACTGACTTCTATCAAGTCCACACTCAGTGGATGCACATGAAGAGGAGCTGCAGTGACATCTGTAACTCATTCATCCCCAGGCTGAATTCCACTTAATTGCCTGGCTAGACAAGTGCCTTCCTCCTTCCGGAATTCTTGTATGCTTCGAGAAGCTGCTTGATTGGAAAAAGAATTTAACCTCTTAGGAAGAGGGGATTTATTTTTTAGTGAAAAGTTATGTGAATATCTTCAATCCTTTGCAACAATATTTGACATATTCTTGAGCTGCCCACCCCTCAACAAAGACGTTTCCAAAGAAACCCCAGCCCACAATCATTTCTCCCTTCTTTGAACTCCTGCTTCACTTAGAGTCAGAACAGCACAATTTAGCTTTTGTTTATGTGCCTGCTTTTTCTGTGATTGCTTCAAGTTTTCCAGAATGGTTATTAACTACTTAAGGGACAAGACTCTTCCGTGTGTGTGTGTATACACACACACACACACACACACACATATACATACATACATATATACATGATTTCTCCCACGGTATCTGCCTCACTCCCTACACACAAACAAATACACACACTCTTCATACTCTATGCTATGCATGTATAGGTGCTTTAAGAAATGATTTTTGAGGAAATGAACATGGATCATAGAATTAGAAAGTTAGAAGTTAGAAAAAAATGAGACTAGGACCATGTTTTCTTGGCTCTAACATATTGCACCATAAATATCCCCAAATTTTGCCATCTGTTTAGTATTACTCTGTTGCACTTGGATATCACAGTCTTCTAATATTACATGTTTTCTCTCCCTTTTTAGAATAAATATTAGAGTAAAAATTCTATGGAAATGGGAGATAGGGGATATCATGGCTTCTGATACCCACAGATAATCTCTAAGACCTATAAAAGCACCCAAAGGAAGAAGCACATTTGATTATTCATTTCCTTTTCTCTGGATGATTTCTGCACAGCGGTTTAAGTCAGTATGTTGTCTTGACAGTAGGGGATAAAAAAGGAACCTGGATGTCTACATATACATTGTTTAATTGATCACTACTGTATTTTCTATTTACTTTACACTTTTCCTATGAAATCTATTCCGTGGGTATTCATTTTAATTTTTAGAAATACTTAGATTTCAAATGCTGCTACCAAAACAAAATTAAAAAACTCTGTTGTATTCTTATTCTAGAATGTTTGTGGAACATACTTTTTCAATATTTTATTCATTAATTCCATAAACATTTACTACTACAGTCTACTGCCTGCAGTACACTGTGCTAGGCTCCGGGGGAGGGAAATGTTTTCTGAGGAAATAACATTTCGGGTGAGACCTGCAGGATGAGCAGAAGTTACCAGGTGAAACCTGGGAAGAAGAGAGTTTTAGCAGAGGAAGCAGCAAAGGGGGTGTGCAGGGTGTGAAAGAGCTTAGAGAAAGTGCTCAGAGCATAGTGAGCAGGAGAAAGGGTGGTCTGGAAGGGGCTTTCAGATATAGGCAGGGACTGCATCATCAGGGGCAAGGCATTAAAGTGAAGTAAAGGAAGTTCAGCAACTTGGAGCAAACAACTTTGTATGTCTTAGCCCTTAATAGCCCTTTAACATGGTTTAATAATTGATGTTCATAAACATGATCCTTTTAATAAAGGAAAGTTTATGTTCTGTGTTATGTAATCTTATTAAAAAGGCAGGAAAGTTGCCATAATAGATTTTTAAAAGATTGTTTTTTCATCAAAAAGAGTTAAAGTGTGTTGGATCGTTAAAGGGATAACCTTAACTATCCAGAAAATTTGCTTTTATATAAAAGCTGGATGTTCATCCAGGTTGCATACTGACTTATAGCCTTTTAACTTAACATATCAACATTCATCATAACACATAAAAAAGCTTTAAAAATCTATATATAAGTATTGTTCTTAATGTACCATTTATTACATGAAGTAAATTTGATACTGCATTGTTCCAGGCTAAGACCCACTCTTTACTCTGAAATTGAATTTTACTTGTTTAATTTCTTTAAGAGATGTTACTATTACATTGTCAGTAACTAATGTATTTCATAACATGCTGCATAGTTCTTTCACTAAAGGATCCCCAACATCTGTCATTAACAAAACAAACTCAAAACTTGAGTGAAGCATGTAAGTTCAGTGTTACTGTATGCTATGATTCTTTTCCAATTGAAATATAATCAGGATTATTTTTTAGGGCATTATTTGGGGAAAGAATTATGTGGGGAAGGAGAATGGCAATTCCATCATCAGTGATATTAAAACCCACGGGAACCAGAAAATAGATGCTTAGTCTCTAGGAAGTAGGCATGGAACAAATTACCCAAGTCAGATTTCAAATAAAGTAGAGTCTTGCTGAGACTGAGGAGAATGACAAGATAGATCTTTTGTTTTCAACAGAAATAGATTCCAGTAGATTTCAGCAGAAAGTAGATTTACAAAAAGATAATAGGGTATTTTACATAATCATAAAGAAGTCTGGAGAACTGGGTTCAGAGGCAACCTAAACATAACCCCAAACCACCTGGCATAATTTCTGCCATCTCCACCGGATGCTAAGTACTATAGTTTGTGCCTGTGGCAACCATCAGAATGGGCAGTACTCAATCTGTCATCCTCTTTGTCCTCTCTTCTATGTGTCTCTAACTCTCAATTCAAAGTCCAGGGTGAATTCTTTGAGTTTCTATAGTGAAAGGCAGGCCCTGCATCTTCCAAAAACTTACAGTAGAGAATTCCCCAAACATAAGAATATGTGATGGCCAAAAAATATAACAAGTTTTTACTCACTTATTCCACCCCTTTGGGTAGCCTTCATACATAGTTTCATATGCAAACGTTGGGTCCAGCCTTTCACATGAAAGATAACCCTTGACAGCCAAGGCACAGGTACTTCTTCAAAATGAGGAAACCTCATCAGTTGAGGCATTTAGCTTCTAGTTTAGGATCCTGAGAAATGCCCAGTCTTCCTTTGCTTCTGTCACAATCATGTGTCCATATTCTGTAATCAGTGGAATAAATTGAAAAATTATCACCAACATGCTCTGTATAAAACTGTGAAAGAAAAGGAAAGTTTGTGGAAATGTATAAAAGTAAGTCTGATATAGGAAGGAAGAGAATACAGATAGACACTTAGAACACTGGGTCATAGATACGATTTCTTTTCTCTACTACTCATTTAATATTTCTTTGACTTACGAAACCTGATTCCATAAGGATCTAACACCTGGTGGTAGAGCCAGTGTGGTATTGTTGGGATTGGCTACCATTTTTTTTTCACTATAGGTAAGTATTAAAGGTCCCCTTCTGGTTTCCACCCATATTCTTCTCATATCCGCATTGTGTTATTTATAGTCATTCTATTCTTCCTAGAGTCAGTATAAATCAAAAATTCAAACTTTAAAAAAATTTTACTGATCATTCCAGTACTAGGGAAGCCCAAAATATGCAAGTGGTCTACTCAACTTCTAATTTAATAGAATCATATTTGTGTCCCCTTGAGAAAGTATTCCTCCCATGGGTACCAAAGCCTCTTGGTCAGTATGAGCCTAAAGCAGCAGCAGTGTGACCACACATTGTACTTTCTGTTTGCTTTACAAGTGCGTTTCAGGTCCCATATTGAGGCTGGACATGGCTTCTCACATTATTATGTTTCTGAAGGGCTTGAGGGAGAAGTGTGATAGGGTCTCAGAATTAGTCTGGACACCGCTGAAGAGCCACTTTTGAGAAGGAGGGATTGGAGAACTTGAGCAGCTGTAAAGCTGATAACTGCAGTGGGTAGCCAGTGTTCCAGTGCACAGTGTTCAAGGTTGTCTTCAACATGGGCTTGGTTACAGCAACTTTTCATTTCTACTATGTAAGGATGTTCAGTCTACTGGCTGGAATTTATATCAGGCCACTGTGGCATGTTCTAATGCAGTCAGTCCATTTATAGCTGGGGTCTGTGAAGTAGCTAGAGGTACAGTGAACATGGTCTAGCCCTCCAGAGAAAGGGCCAGGCAAGTGCTAAGTAGCTTGTAGTTTATGGCAAGCCCCAGGGCTAGGAAGATGTTGGAGACCCATGGATAGAAACTGATTACTTCAGTATTGCCACAGTGGGTTGGGATAGATGGCTAATGAGTGGGTCTGCAGACACCTAGAGCTCTTCTAAGCAACTCAAGTGTGAAATGGCAGAGAAAGACCAATTCTTGACCCCACCTGCTGGTGGATTCTGATTGTTGGTCAACTCCATAGTGTGCTTTCAAGATTGACCCAGGAGGTTGGTGGGGATGTGTTACAGATTTAGGACATCAGCAGCCCCAGTGAGAGGGGCACAAGGAAGCAGGAGCTGAAAACAGGAATCATGTTGTAACCAAATGTGAAGCCAAGTGAACCTAACGTGCTCACTTTTCAAATGGAATAGACAAAGTTTTGTACATTTTTGGGGGGGGGGAAGCACATATTGGTACAAGGGAGAAATGTCAAGACTCTTCATACCCGACTGAAGAGGAGTAGTATGTAGGAAAACAAGCAAACAAAAAGAAAGAATAAAAAGGACTTAAACAAATAGGCCTAGAGATCTGACACCTGTTTCAGTTGTGAAACTGACAAAGACATCCAAGGAAGTGACCATGAGTTCATGGCTATATTTAAAGCCAGGATAATGTACAGTTGTCTGACACTGATAAAACCAGGAGAGTTCCCTGTATCTGAGCTCCACCAAATAAAATGTTATATCTGTTTTGAAGTTTTGGTCCTACTGGAGGAATTTTAGAGTCAATATTATAGGTACCTAGCACATTACAAAGCTACGGAAGTTACTTTTGACAGTACATTTTCCCGTGGATTAGCAGAAGGAGGAATGTCAGCATTGATGTGATATGGAACTAGATGTGATCTGGGAAACCACAAGCTCCACAAGGGTACTGACCACTCAGGCATTAATTTACAGCCCTAGAAACTGTGTAGAGACTTACTTCTTTCAGATCTTTAAAATCTCTGTTGAGAATTGAAGACCTGTGATATTATGCATCAGTCTGTGATAGCAGCATCTTTATTTTTGTGTCCAGAGTGACTTTGACCTACTTATATTTAAACAGATAAAATTACCATTCCATTGGATGCCTTTGTTGGAGAATTTAACTAAAAATGGAAAAGCAAAAAAACAGGAGTTAGGTGAGCTAGAATTTTACAGTTTTAAATATTATGTGAATATGACCAACTTACGATTTTTTAAACTAACTTAATTTAACCAATATAATATTAATAAAATAAAAGTAAAATCACTGTCCAGAACTGTGACTATTGAAATGAAAGTGAGGCTCCAGTCCCATGGATTTCCCTATCTTTGAAGCAGAAGAATAGCTTTGCTGAAAAATGAAATATGTCAGGAACTCAGATTTAAGGGGAAAAACAAGACCAACAAGTTCTTTCAGCACTTTTCTCCTTTTCTCAGCATGTAATTAAATAGAACACACATCAGTTTGAATTGCCAACCAGTAACTCAACCATGATCACTTTCAGTTAGGAAAGGGTTGTATTCTTCTCTTATATCTCCCATATAACCCATAGAAGCCCTCAACAAATCCTTGTTGAATGTGACTTTTTTCACACTGCAGTAGGATATAACTAAATTTGGAAGATTTGCTACACTGGAACTATTTCCAGTCCAGACAGAGACCAGAGGCTATTCGTATCTTAGTTTCAAATAAAATGATGCTATGCATTTTAAATGAGAATGCAAGCTTTCAGTGCATTGATTAGACAATTCCTCTAGAACCATACTTTTGAAAAGCACACAGTTGAAAACAATAGCGAGGGCATAGTGAGAAAACAGAACACAGTAAGGCAGTAAGGTCAGAGGGGAGGGAGGTGGTTTGCGGATTGAGTAGGGGCTTACTGGTAATGAAAAACAATCAGGTTTTTAACCTAGGCAAGATGGGAAGCCAATGGAGGATTAGAACAGAGGAAACAGAATGTGCTAAGGCACTCGAGAGAGAGCCAAATATGTGGGAATTGTAAATAGTTCTGCACTTCACTATAGCATCAATACTTGGGAGAATCAAATAAGACCTTGCCTGTAAAGTACCTATTGATTTTGAGAGCTCCTGGGCATTCTGAACAATTTCCTTGGGCTGGAGAGAGAAGGAGGCAGGGATCAGTGAATTAAGGGGATGGTTTGCAGAGCCTCAGATCTTTTAAAGGCAGCTCGGGGCCTGACTGGATAAGCAGGAGCGAAAGACTGAGTGGGAGGGTTCTTTGCTCATCACCTCCGTCTCCTCTTTCAACCAGTTTAATTGTGCTCTTGTTTTTTTTTTTTTTATCTTAGAATTCCACGTAAGCTTTCACTTGAAAAATGGTGCTCTGCTGTTTAAAAAAAAAAGTTAAAATAAAAATTAATAGACTCACAGATGCAGTAAACAATTTTATGGTTACCTGGGGAAAGGGGGTGGAAAGGGATAAATATAGGAGTTTTAGATTTGCAAATGTTAACCACTATACATACAAATAGATTGAAAAACACATTTCTTCTGTATAGCACAGGGAATTATATTCAATATCTTATAATAGCCTTTAATGAAAAGGAATATGAAAATGAATATATGTATATATATGCCTGACTGGGACATTATGCTGTACAACAGAAATTGACACATTGTAACTGATTATACGAAGACGTAAACAAGCAATTCTCCAAGGAAGAAATACAAATGATCAATAGGCACATGAAAAAAGGCTCAATATCACTAATTATCAGAGAGATGCAAATCAAAACTACGATGCGGTATCACCTCACACCAATCAGCATGGCCATCATTCAAAGTTCACAAATGACAAATGCTGGAGAGGCTGTGGAGAAAAGGAAACCCTCCTACACTGCTGGTGGGAATGCAGTTTGGTGCAGCCACTGTGGAAAACAGTATGGAGATTCCTCAAAAGACTGGGAATAGACTTACCATATGACCCAGGAATCCCGCTCCTGGTCGTATATCCAGAAGGGACCCTACTTCAAAATGACACCTGCACCCCAGTGTTCATAGCAGCACTATTTACAATAGCCAAGACATGGAAACTGCCTAAATATCCATTGACAGATGACTGGATAAAGAAGCTGTGGTATATTTATACAATGGAATACTATTCAGCCATAAAAACTGACAACATTACGCCATTTGCAGCAACATGGATGTTACTGGAGAATGTCATTTTAAGTGAAGTAAGCCAGAAAGAGAAAGAAAAATACCATATGAGATCACTCATATGCGGAATCTAAAAACAAACAAACAAACATAAATGCAAAACAGAAAGAGACTCATGGACATAGAATACAATCTTGTGGTTGCCAGGGGGACGGGGGTGGGAAGGGACTAAGATTTCAAAATGTAGAATAGATAAACAAGATTGTACTGTGTCGCACAGGGAGATATATACAGGATCTTGTGGTGGCTCCTAGCGAAAGAGAATGTGACAATGAATGTATGTATGTTCATGTATAACTGAAAAATTGTGCTCTATACTGGAATTTGACACAACATTGTAAAATGACTATAACTCAATAAAAAAAGTTTATATTTATATATAAAGAAACGCAAGTTTGAACAAAGAAAAAATAATAGGTAAAAATAAATGGGAAGAAAATTAAGCTAACCTTTGTGGATGATCTTCTCAAGAAAGGTGGCGGAGAAAGGAGGGATACTGGGTGTGGTGGGGGATTTGGAGACAAGGTAGACTTTTAAATTTTGTTAAGATAGAATCACAATTACCTTGCTTTTAGATTGATAAGAAAGAACTGTTCGAGTGTGAAAATTTGATACAAAGGATGATGGGAATTAATGGGACAGTGACTGAGGTCCTGTTGCAAATAGGGGATTATGAATTTGTAGCAGACATAAATTTGCATTTTCTTCAGCTTATAAAGTGTAAGGATAAAAGCTCAAGGACTTCCTTTGACTATTTTTCCCCCTTTAGGCTTTAAATAAACATTTAAATAAGTACATTTCTTAAGAAAGCTAGTTCTCTTATCTAGTTATTATCTTGGTTCTTTTGTCAAAATAATAGAATCTTAGATTATTTTTCTCTTCACAGCATAAATGATGAGAGGAAAGATCCTGGTTAAGTATGCCAACTATCTGCAAACTCAATTTGACCAAAGGTCAACTCTTTTTATGATTGTAATAGGAATGTATTGAGCAAATATTGAAATTCACTTTAATATGCTTTCATTTTATAGAGTCCCAGAGTGGGCTGAGTCTTTGAAATGCCAAATCACCATTCCAGTCCTCAGGACAGATGAAAAATCTATATATTTTTTTCCTTAGAATCTCAAGTAAGGAAATTCTATAATCTACCTTTAACTTTAGCCATTAGCAAGGTTTCCAATCAGGGGGAAACGATCTTATTACTAAACCGATTTTGTGTCACTGCTGATTTAGTAATGTCCCTCAAACTCCAGAGAAGGTGGAGAGCAGCCACGCATCATCTTCTGTGTGTACAGAATCACAGACTACAGAGATCTCCATTCTTACTGCCCAGACAGTACATACAGCAAATGCAGCCAAATAAATACTCCCTCTGATCCCATTATTCATTGTTGCAGAAATTGCTGAAATCAACTGTGATTTAAAGCCTGCTCTCCTCAGAGTGTAGCCCAATGACAGTAACATCAACATCACATCAACATCACTGGGGACTCTTTTGAATAAGTTTCCCGTAATAGGATCCTTAAGTGGTGTAAGTGATGCACATGGACTTTAAAGTTTAGGATTCATGGCTTTAGGATATTCTTTGGAATCATTATATATAGGCTGGCTGCATTTCTCTTCCCCAGCGGGAAGTGCCTTTTTCTTATGTGTCTTTGTATGTCTAGTGCCTAGCGCAGTGCCTGGCACTTGACCCTCTGATGTCCTTTAATTCTCCTGCTCAGTACATGTCTACTGAATGAGTTTCGGAATCAGCACAGTGTCTCAGTGTAATCCTACTGGCCCCAAAAGAAATTCATATGAACAATTTTTCTGCATCTAGCTTTGACTATGATCAGTATTTTAGGCCACATATCATGAAATAGAAAATGGTACTCTAAATTGACGACCTTTTTATTTCGCCTGGAATGATCTTTTTCATTCAAAGCAGCTCTGGATTTCTGCATTCCTGTTTATTGGGGATTCAGCTTATCCTGTGCTATTTAATCTGTTTTTCTAATTTAATTGACGTATAGTTGGTTTACAATGTTGTATTAGTTTCTAGTGTACAGCATAGTGATTCAGTTATACATTTATATATATATTCCTTTTCATATTTTTTATTATAGGTTATTAGAAGATATTGAATATAGCTCCCTGTGCTATACAGTAGGACCTTGTTGTTTATCTACTTTATATATAGTAATGTGTACCTGCAAACCCTAAACTCCAAATTTATCCCTCTCCCCTCTTGCCCCTTTGGTAACCATAAGTTTGTTTTCTATGTCTGTGAGTCTGTGTCTGTTTTGTAAACAAGTTCATTTGTGTCATTTTTTTAGATTCCACATATAAGTATTGTCATATGGTATTTGTCTTTTTCTTTCTGGCTTAATTCACTTAGTATGATAATCTCTTTTTTTTTGTCTCTCACTTTTATTTTGTCCCAAATAACTGATGCACGTGGTAAGAGGCACTTTTTGAGTTACTCTTGTACCTTGTCTTTCCCTTTAAGTGTCATTAAGGCGAGGCTTCAGAGGCCTAGGTGGGTAAAAGGAAGAATGTGGGAGGGTTTCTTTTATCAGCAACTTAAGGAGATTTTTCCCTGACTGCAACAATAGCATTGATTTTGCCTGTTGTTTGCTCTGAGTAGTATGATAAATAAGGCCTTAGCATGATAATCTTTGCTTATTTTTAGACCATTTATTATTTTGTTTCACAAGTACTCTGTCATTGCATGCTTTGGAAGGAAAAGTGACAATCTTTCCTGAGGACATTTACGCTCTGCCCTTTTGCTTGTTACCTTCATAGTCATACTGCAGGCTGTTTAGGTATAGACGATTTTGTGCAGGGATGAAGAGGAATTATTCCCTGCTAGGCACAAAGAAAGTTATTTTACCTGTTGCCTAAACTGAAAAGAGACAGAATACTGCTTGAATTTAACTTGTCAGCAAGAGCTCAGGAGAAAAATGTTTTATAACAAGTTGAAGACACATTGCTAAAATATCTGTCAACACTAAAGTGAGACTGAAGATTGGTACCAGTATAAAATAGAGCTCAGTTTTGATCTCCAATTTCACAACAATCAGTAGGGAAGGCAAATGATAGCTAAGGTGGGGCTTTCCTAGTTTATTAGAGAAATGCCCAACTGAAATGTTGGAAAGACTCTACCTTTGAATGCGCTCCATGTAATATTGTATAAGTCTCCTGGATGTGTATTTCCTAGGGGGAGGTTAAAGTGAGAGAAGATAGAAGAGTTTTTTGTGGTTGCCACAATTTAGGTAAGAAGATTGGGACTTCAGGAGAGTTAACTGAATAGACAGTAGCCTTATGTTATGCAAGGCAGTCAAGTGTCACTGCAGATACTTACCTGGAGAGAAGCATCCATGATTTCTGAGATGAGAGCAGGTTTTGCAGGTTCTGTCCCAAAGGACAGGACTGTTTTTAACTGAATGAAAAGCTCCTTCCAGAATGTCAACAAAACATAGAGGAGATGATTTTTAAAATGTCTCCTCAAGCTTGAAACACCTAAATAGACACAGAACAAATGTGTTTAGTGAGATCTGTGCTCCAGGCCAGAAGCAACCTAGAGAGAGGTCAGTGGGCATTTTTTTTTAAAGTGTATTGCTTTCTTTATTTTATTTTATTTTTTATTTATTGAAGCATAGTCAATTACAATGTGTTAACTTCTGGTGTACAGCATAATGTTTCAGTCATACATATACATACATATATTGATTTTCATATTCTTTTTCATTATAGGTTACTTCACAATATTGAATATAGTTCCCTGTTCTATACAGAAGAAATTTGTTTTTTTAATCTATTTTATATATAGTAGTTAATATTAGCAGTTCTTGAATTCCCAATTTATCCCTTCCCACCCTCATTCCCCGCCACCCCGCCCATAACCATAGGTTTGTTTACTGTTGTCTGTGAGTCTGTTTCTGTTTTGTAGATAAGTTCATTAGTGTCTTCTACTTCCTTTCTTTCTTTCTTTTTAGATTCCACTATGAGTGATATCATATGGTATTTTTGTTTCTCTTTCTGGCTTACTTCACTTAGAATGACAATCTCCAGATCCATCCATGTTACTGCAAATATTATTTTATTCTTTTTATGGCTGAGTAGTATTCCATTGTATAGTTATACCACAGCTTCTTTATCCAGTCATCTGTTGATGGACATTTGGGCTGTTTCCGTGTCTTGGCTATCATATATAGTGCTGCTGTGAACATTGGGTGCATGTAGCTTTTTGAGTTAGAGTTGCCTCTGGATATATGCCCAGGAGTGGGATTGCTGAATCATATGGTAAGTCTATTTTTAGTTTTCTAAGAAATGTCCATACTGTTTTCCATAATGGCTGTACCAAACTACATTCCCACCAGCAATGTAGGAGGGTTCCCTTTTCTCCACAGTCTCTCCAGCATTTTTCATTTGTGGACTTTTTAATGGTGGCCATTCTGAAAAATGGGCAGAAGACCTAAACAAGCAGTTCTCCAGTGAAGACATACAAATGGCTAATAGGCACATGGAAAAATGCTCAATATTACTTATTATCAGAGTAATGCAAATCAAAACCACAATGAGGCTTCACCTCACACCAGTCAGAATGGCCATGTCCTTATATTTTAATTTATATTTTTACTGTAGAAAATGGAAAGCATTACATATCTCCCAGTCAGTGGAAATTTGTGAATTCTGTTTTCTTTTTTATGGTTTGTACATTGGAAGAACAATTCTGAGGTTGGCCTTGGCCAAACTCTACATCTGATCCCTTGGAACCAGCAATTTTGCCCCAGGAATTTTTAGCTGAAGAGTGACCAACTCTTCTCCTGGCAGTGGGAATATTAAAATTATTCTTTTAGATTTGGTTGGTTTTAACCTGTGATGATGTTTTCAAAAAAAAGTGGTACTAATGTATTCTTGCCTCATATTATCTTTCTCCTTGACTCCATTCCAACTTGGATTCTTCTCAGGAATGCCTGTCTAAAGGTATGGAAACCCAGATACATGCAGTCAAATTTTAGTATTGACTTTAGGCTAATTAGAGCTATTTGAGATTGAGTGGTAGAGACTGTGAGAACCAAGACTCTTGAAAATTAAAATACAAAATTTGATTACTAAATCCTTGCCTATTTTCCTTAGGAATATCTACTGTCTGAGTGGAAAAATTACAAATCTTTTCTCTCTCTCTTTTTTTAATCCCACACTCCTTTGAGAATTTAACTTTTCTCTTAATGCCACAGGTCAGGTGATCTATGATGTATTCTTATTTCAAGGTTCCATTTCTCTGCAACTCATTAGACAAAGGAGTTGTCAATGTCTCAGGGACCTTCATCTATTAAGGGGATGAAAGGGAAAGAAAAGACCTTCTTTAAAATAGTAAATGAGGGAATTTGTGGAGAGACAAAAGTATTTTTTCAAGGTCTTTTCCGTCACTTAGGTCAATTTTAAGGCCATTAATCCTTTGATTTATGATTTATGTTTGAGGGTGAGAAAGTAAAGGAATCAAACTGAGTTTGCAATTGGATTCCACATGAATTATGACATTAGGACATTTGTAAATGTGCATTTGTGTAGCCTATTGATACAAGGAGAGAAGCATTGTGCTGTGATTTCCCTGGCTCCTTCCACCTGTGACTTCTGAAACTGATTTGAGCAGTTACTTCCAAAACCAGATGAGGTATTAAAATCTTTTCAAGGAGACCAGTGGCATTGCAAAGTAATCAATAGGAGGGACTTGTGGGAGCCTTTCCTTGCCCACATCCACTACCCTACCTCAAATCTGTGCCTTCTAAGTCCATCCACTGTGCTTGGCGCTTTCTCCTAATGTAGTCTGAATCATGTTGCTTTGAAATAGTCTGTTCATCCTCTGTCATCTCTAACTCCAGGATGAGAACAGCTGTAACATCTTTTCTCAGGGCCTGGTATGTCCAAGGGCTTTAATCAATAAGGAGAAAACAAAGAAGTTGGACTGACAGAAGAAGCTTGTGATGCATGTAGACTTTGATATTATGCTTAGATCACTTTCAGAAATAGAAAAGGAGAGAAAAACAAGTCTTTGCTTGAATAGGCTTTTTCTCATTCTTTATAACAACTCTTTTAAATTTGATTCAGTGATCTGTTTGGCAGCTAATGTGGCCATGGCCATTTGAAGGCCAATAGGAGGCAGCCTACCAGCTAAGGTCACGGCTTCTATACATGACTTGCACACTTTAGTTAGGCTTTGATGAGTCTCAAGTATCTCTTATACCTAGAGTAAACAATGTTTTAATATATTCTCTGATGACCTAATGAGAACAGTAGGATTATTCTTTAAATATCAAATAGAACATATTATTTAGGTACCTATTGTAGATAGAGGGGAGTACAAAAGTGGTTTCTGGCCCCAGAGTCAGAAATGCAGTTGAGTTGAGAACATCTTATAAAGACATGATGAATCATTTGCTGATTTTTCAGGAATATATATGCTAAATTATGTTCCTTAATAATTATATCCAAAGTTGCTGACATCAACTGAATATGAAAAAGATTAATATAAATAAAATTTTGATATGTCAAAAACTTTATTATTGAGGGCCAGACTGAGATCTGAGGTTTTGTTCAACAGGGGTTGGAAACTAGAAATTGTAACATTTTCCTAAGTTCTTTGACTGCTGACTACAGAAGTGCTAAATTGCTTGAGGATTTTATATGATCAGATCTTCTGAAGAGTGATGGTAAATGGCTTCATTTTCTAATTCTTGCAGATAGTAGGTTAGGTCGTTTATTTGAGATTTTTCTTGTTTTTTGAGGAAAGCCTGTATCACTATGAACTTCCTTCTTAGGACTGTTTTTGTGGCATCCCATAGATTTTGTATGGTTGTGTTTTCATTGTCACTTGTCTCAAGATATTCTTTAAATTTCCTCTTTGATTTCATCATTGACCCATTGTTTTTTTTAATAATATGTGGTTTAGTCTCCATGTAATCATTTTTTTCTCATTTTTCTTCTTCTGGTTGATTTCTAGTTTCGTGCCATTGTGGTCAGAAAAGATGCTTGAAATAATTCAGTGCCCTTACATTTGCTGAGGCTTGTTTTGTGTTCTAGTTTGTGGTCAGTCCTTGAAAAGAATGGTTATTCTGTTTTTGTTTTGTTTTTTGAATTTAATGTCCTGAAAATATCAATTAAGTTTAACTGGTCTATTGTATCATTTAGGATCTCTGTTGCCTTATTGATCTTCTGTCTGAGATATGTCCATTGATGTGAATAGGGTGTTTAAGTCTCCTACTATTTTTCTGTTCCCATCAATTTCTTCCTTTATGTCTATTAGTATTTGTTTTATGTATTTAGATGCTCCTATATTGGGTGTATAAATGTTAACGAATGTAATATCTTCTTCTTTTATTGCTCCTTTTATCATTATATAGTGTCCTTCTTTATCTTTCTTAATGGCCTTTGAGCCACACAATGGGTGACAAGTGATACCACAGAGCACACTTCATGGTGGACACCTCTTGCAGAGAAATACACAGTGGCTCCTCTCCCAGTGGGAGTGTTCCAGTCCCACTTACCTCACACTGCAGTACAGATATAGATCTGGGGGCATCTATTGAATAACTGGGGAGCAGACCCAGCCCTCACACTGGGCTTTGACAATCACAGAGCAACAAGAAGTCCTCACTCAATACTCAGTGCAGGCTCTGGTCACCACAACAACAGTCACACCCCCTATCAAGGGGATAATGGCCAGCAGCCACAGAGGAAAAAAAAAGCAGGCATCTGTACTAAAAACAGCCCTTGTACCAATATGATCCCATGGCAATTCAGGCATTTGGCCCTAGTGTCCCTCAGATGCTGTGCTCACAAAACCACTAGTGCAGATTTAGTGGCGTAGAACCTCTAAGTCAGGCACCTGAACTTAGCTATAGTCCCATACCTGGACCTGCCATGGGAGCTACTGAGTCATTCCAGACCCTGGCACTGTCTCTGTGGGTGCACCCCCTGCAGAGCATGCAGCCAGACCTGTTCCCGCCATGAAAGCACCAGTAATCTGCACAGATGACCTGCAGGCACTGTGTTTACAAAGTACCTATGACATGTAAATCCGAGGATCACACAGCCACTGGGACACTCAGATTTCAGCCCTGTGTCTGAAGTTATGCAGCCTCCAGGGATGGCCTTGGATTTCAGTTCTGCCTCCATGTTTGGGCAACCTGCCAGCACTTTCATGTTCCCAGAATTCCTAAAGGCAGAGCTGTGCCCACTGTGAGCACACTGAGAATGAGGCTGCTATGGTGGGCGCTGTGCATGGGCCTTCAGTGGCGGACCTCAGCTCCTTCCTGTGCACACCCCTAGTTGCAGCCCAGAGCATGCTTCTGTCTCTTCTGGTTGTCTCTGTGCAGCCAGCCACGGTCCTTTCCCTGGGTGTCCTCTGAAGGCAGAGTTTTAGCACCCAGCAGACATGTGTCTCAGGCAGGGGAATGCAACAAGGTGGCATGGACCATCTGTGCTGGTCTTTCTCTATTCTGCCTGCCGCAAACAAGCTGCCACACTCTCCTCTGAGCCTCAGAAGCTCCCTTTCCATCCTGGCTGATCTCCTTGCTGGTGAAGGGGCTTCCCAGGGTAGGGGAACCTTTCCTTCTTCACAGCTCCCTCCCAGGGTTTCAGGTCCTATCCTGATTCCTCTTTCCCTTTTTCTTTCATCCTGCCTGGTTACATGGTGATGTTTCTTGTGATTTTGGTTTTATGAGATGTTCAGCCAGTGTTCAGCAGGTATTCTATGAGAGTTATTCCACATATAGATGTATTTTTGATGTATTTGTGGGAGGAGGTGAGCTCCATGTTCTTTATTTCTCCATCTTTATCCAACCTTCGGTGCTGGCCCCTCTTGAAGGGCTCAGGAGGATATATAAATCAGGAAATAAGCAGCCTACAGGAAATCTATAATAAATACAGAGGCACTTCTCTCCTGTGCCTCAAACTTCTCCCCTTCCCACCCTTCTTCACATCCCATAAGATCCTAAACAATGAGAATTCAAGGCTTTATGTTAATCTCCTTTATCCTTTACCATTTATCCTTTAATAAGGCTGTGGCCCAATTTTCCAATCTTGTTATTCTTTCTTGTCCCAGGGTGCTACATTCCAGCCTGGTTCTCAAAACCTTCCCTCTGCTTTGCTTCTTCTAAGCAGCTGCCTTTCTTGTTAATTTCTTTGACCTCCTGAACTGTACAAAGGTCATCTGTCTGCTGTACTATCTGAGTCGATTTGTGCAATGAGCAAAGACACAGACTCTGTTAGCTCTCTCAAATCTGTGTTCAAGAATGCTGGGACAGTACATTGTCTTTAGAGTCAGACAGTGAAGCAAATAATTCCCTGGAATGTTTTCTGAGATTTGATTGTTAAACTCCAGTTTCTCATTAATGGCTCTGAATGGTCATGATTGGAATTTTAAAATTCTTTTCTCTTTGTATGTATGTGTATAGGGGAAGGGTGAAGCATTGGCAGTATGAGAGATGGAAGTAAGGACTGTGACTTCAAGGTATTTGGGCTCTGAAGGCAAAAACTGAAAATGAAGCATCTTGCAAGGAAGAAAAAAATGGAAAGTAACCATGAGTTACAGATTTCTAGGGCAGTGCAGATTTCATTTTAAACACTATATTTTTCTTAAAATTTTCTTTGACCTCTTAGAATATACTGGTGGTTATTTACATTAGATCACATTTAAGCAAAAAGGAAGACACCTTTATTCATTTTGCTAGATGAATGGGTAGGATGGAATTCCTATGGAAAAATTAAATGAAAATTTAGTAGCTTCACGGATTATTCACCTATTATTTGGGTTTTGCCTCAAATTTATGCAGCAGCACAGGATGTTTCTGAAGGATATACTTACTTACTACAGTCCTTTCTGTAGAGGTATGAAACTTAAAGCATCAGCATAAAGGCCTCAGTGACTGATTTTCACTTTGGCTCATATTTGTAATGAACTTTTTAGGTAACTAGGAAACTAGTAAAGGTAATCCTTAATTAGTAGTAGTGTGAGCAAAACAGAGGAAATATCGAATGAAAGCAGTAGACTGGAGCAGAAAAGCACAGGTTATTAGTTCAGTGTAAATTGCTTTATAAAATTAAATGTTTAAATACTTTCATGTGCCAGGCTTTGTGATGTGTCCTTTTCTTTATTCATCTTTACTACGGCCCCTTTAAGTTAGGCATTAGTATCATTGGTTTGCAAATGAGGACATTGATACTTGGAGGGATTAAATTATCTGTCAAAAGTCATAAAGTTGGTACATGACAAGGCCAGGGTTAATTCAGGTTCATTTGATTCTCACCTCCTTCTTTGCTTTTTCCAATATGCTATTAACATTGCTGACCTAAGAGGAATAAAATGAGCTTAATTTTAGGTATGTGTGGTACTCTTGATTAAAATATCAAATGAAATAAATAAATTCCAATTTAAAAATGTTGGAGCATCTTGTTGAAGTCATCATATAGGTAGGAAGCTATTATCAATTAAAATTTTTAACTTATCTTTCAAAATATGTAGCCCTAGGTACTTATGAAACTGAGACTGAGACATGGTGTCAGAAGACCTGAGTTTGAGTTCCTCTCTGTCAATGATTAGTTGGAGTCATAATGACACACTAAAAGTCTGGTGATCAATTTACCCACCTGTACAATGAGAATAATAATACCTGTCTTATTTGTTGTTTATTCATTCTCTTTTTATAGTCATTTCCACATCCATTCCCTTCCCCCAGTTCTATAGGCAATAATTCTAATGTAATTGATGTTCATCTTTTTATTTGTGTTATAAAATATGAATTGAAATTTGTGTGTGTGTGATTGTCATTAGGACTCTCCACTTGCACTCTGGTTTCCTCCTTCCAGGTAGGCTCACCTGAGTTTGGACATGGCCATGTGACTTGTTTTGGCAATGAAATATGTATGTAATCAGTATATGTCATTTCTGAGTGAAGCCTTTGAGAACTGAGGCATGATTCACCACATTTCCCCCACTGCTGCCACTATAGTAACCTGTGGTGGTTCTAGATGGGGGATGGTGCATCAGCCTGAGCCTCTAAGGACAATGCTTTATAGAGTTTGCGTATATTTTTAATTTACATAAATGGTAAACATACAGGTTTCATTCTTTCATACTCTTGCAGTGTTTCTAGTCAACACTATCTTAAGATATTTAATACCATTTATGTAAAGTATGACAACAGTAAAACACACTATGCACATTTTATGGATACATATGCAGACATATTCCTAAAATATAACTCAACTCTAGACATATAAGGCAGATGGTACACCTGGGATACTGAACCAGAGGAATTGACCTTTGACTTACCCTTACACTAAGCTTTATAAACGTACAGAGGTGTTGACAGCTTCTGGCACAGGCAAGTAGCCCTGTGGGGAAGGAGACTGCAAAATTACCTGTGGGAATTCTCACCTTGATCCTGAACTTAAACGGAGCTGGGAGAACTGTACTGTCTAGGGATCTTATCCTTACAATGGAGACTTAAATGTAAAGAGCATGGGTTTTAAATAAATATAAAAAATTATTTCTCCAGCAGGCTCCATCGACAGTGTTTGTTTGAGCACTCTAAATTTAAATGTATTACCTAGAATGCAAAGAACTGTAATTGTACTTTATGGTACAAGGAACCATTCCCGTCCTTGCTTCTTTGATGACACTTTGGAGGCACTATGCCTCAGCCCTGCAGGGTAAAAGAGGTTGCAATGTTGCCAGTATTACAAAAAGCCACTAACTTAGGCCAAAGGATGTCCTCTGCTGATAACTTAAGGCAAGATACAGATTTCCTTTACTTTGCTGTCAGTAATTGTCCATTGGTACAGTGTACTGTGTCTATTCCAATGAGCTGGGTGAACTTGATTTATTTCTGTAAATTCACATCCACCCTAAGCAGACAGTGCTCCAAAGGTGAGATTCTTTGTCTCAGTCTAAACTTTTAAAGTCTCAGCTGTTGTCTGTGTAAATCATTGCACTTTGCTTGTCCTGCTTCAGGTGGGTCATTCAGGTCTACGTCCCACCTCTGTGGTATGGACAGTTGAACTACTGAAGTTGACCAGGCTGCTGCTTAGAATCTTCCCCTCTTTCTGTGAGGAGAGGTTGGACCCTCCATTAGATCCTGTTACTTGTGCTGACATATACCCACTTGTCTCTGGCCACCTGCATATGGTGATCTTCTTTATTTTCCTCTTGCTATGTTGGCCTTGAGTCTTCTCCCCTGTTTTTATTTCAGGCAGCTACCTCAGCCTTTTACTCCTGTTGCGGTAATACTTCCACTTACAGGTTTTGTCCCAACCTTGCTCCTGAAAATGTGGTCCAAAGACCAGCAGCATCAGCGACATCTGGGCTTATTGAATCTCAGTCTCCACCCCAGACCCACTGAATCAGAATCTGCATTTTTAAAGAGACCCCAGGTGATTCCTATGCACATTAGAGTATGAGGAGCTGCTCTAAACTCCAGTCCCTCATTCTGGGCTCTGTGTTAGTGTCCTGTCATCTAGGGGACTGTTGTAAGAGGTCTTTTCATGAAGTAAGGAATCATGTATTGTCATTTGCACTGGATTTGTGTGTTTTTTATTACAGTTTTTCCTCTTGGGTGTGTTGTGTTCACTTATTACCTGTCTAGGACCTGATATTACAAAACTCTGATGGAATTACATGTAGGTGTACTTGTTAATTAGCACATTGGTCTCTCTCTCTCCCTCCCCCACCAACTCTCTTGTGTATACACACACACACACACACACACACACACACACATTTCAAGGAGGGCTTTGACCAGAAGAGTCCTAACTCAGATCCCCACAGCACAAAGACATCTTGAGAAATAACAGACTAGAACACTCTATTAAACATCTCATGTTGTATTTTCTACTCACCCTTAAAATACAGAAAGCTTTTGCTTTTAACTGATTTTGGAACTCTCTCAAAGCTTCCTCCTGTGTGTGGGCTGCCTAGGATTGCATATTTTATGATATCTAGGAGTTACTCTCTCCTAGTATTCATTGGATTTGGCTTATTGTGATTTGTTTTGTCTGACTCATGCTTGATCTAATTTTTTTTTTATTGTAAACACTTGAGAATATTACATAATCATTTTCTCTGCCATATTTTTGCTAGCATTTTTTAAACCAAATTTTCTACAGGATGTTAAAGTTTAAATTATTATATTCAAAGTGGGTTTTTTTTGTGGAAAGAAATTCAGAGAACACCATGTATAGAGATCTGATGGATTACTTAATACTTCCATTTGTTAGTTCTCTTGAGAAAAAAACCCTAATTTTCTGCAATCACTCTGTCAACTCCCAATTTGCATTAATATGATAAACATATCAATATTGAATTGGGTTCCATTTTATGTGCACCATTTTAGTCCATGAACAAAGAAAATTTCACCAACCTCAATTCCAACTTTAGATGTCAATTAAAATGAATAACTTACTTCTGATAATCTCCCATATCTGAGTGCCATGAAGCGCAGATTTTATTGTGCTATGCTGTTCTTTGGTTGGTTTTAATCTGTGAAGGACTGAGGACACTCTCTTCCCTGGCTCCGCTGGACTCTTGCTGCCTGGATTGTTTTCCTTCTCTGGCAACTCCTGCTCTGCCTCATCTCTTCTTAGGCTCATCGTCTTCTCCCTAGATATTGATTTATTTTAGGCAGTTCCTTAAGTTCAAGCCTAGACCTCTTACTCACTGCATAGTCTTTCTTTAGGCAATATCATCCATTTCCATGGCTTCACTTATACTTATATGTAGATGATGTGTAGATGCCTCTTTTTTTCCCCTGAGCTCTAGGCTTGTATATCTGGGCTCTACATGATATCTCTGCTTGGATGACTCAAGAAGAACTCAAACTCTGTATCTCTAAAGCTGAATTCATGATTGTCCCTCCATATCTACCTGTAGCTGGGGAACCTCTGTGTAAATCCCCTTTGGTTTGTGTTCTCCCTTGGCTTACACGGATTGTGGGATGGTATTCCCTTTATATAGTTACCAGACCACTGAAGGAAACGCTAAAGGAAATGGTTTCCCAGCCTGGAAAAGGGTGAAGCAGAAGAGCAGATGCTGTTGGTGCCTGTCCTGCATATTCTCGCCTACTACAAAAGTCACTTGTGGAGGGTTCTTGGTTATGTCAGTTGACTTCCTCTGTCTCTGTGTCTGAGTTCTTTCTCTACCCCTAAAGCATGCTCAGCAGTACTTCAGGAAGGCTGCGAGGGTTGGGGATCGAATATAGCAGAACAACCCTCAATCAAAAAGAAATTTGAGTTCCTAGATGAATATCCCAGCTTCTTCACCTCTTGGAAGGTGAATCTTGAGCTATGTTTTTCACATTCTCCCAAAGGTCCCCAGCAAGTTTGCACCACATTGCCTACAGCAATAACCCACCCTTTAATGCACCTTTTATTGGTTTTCTACTATTTCCTCTCTCATTTTCTCCCTCCCTCCCTAAGCTTCTTGGTATCATCTCTAAAACAAATGATTTTTCACTAAATTCTTTTCTCAGGATGCTTTTGGGAAAACTCAAAGTAGAGCATTCAGTATCATTGGGAACCAACAGCCCACTGTGATGATCTCTTGTTTCCCTTCCCTCTAATTAACATATACTGACTAAACTCCATATGGATGAAGTCACTGAGCATGCACTTACACTGCATTTTGGGCAAAAGGGTTTATGGAAACAGGATACAAAAGTGAGCTGGTGTGTTTAGCTGAAGAGTATACATGTGAGTTTCTTGACATTAGGTATAATTATTAGTAAAAGAATCTTAGAAAGGTAAGTAACCAGAATGACAGCTCCTACCCATCACTGTTAAATGGTTCACTTCCAACAGTGTTGTCCAATAGAAATGTGTACAGTGATGAAAGTGTTCTATATCTGCACTGGCCAGCTTGGTAGCCGTGGCTACATGTGGCTAACAAACACTTGTAATGAGACTAGTATGACTGAGGAAGTGAATTTTAAATCTTATTTCATTTTCTTTAATTTAAATATGGCTGGTATCTACCATTTTGGACAATGGAGTTCTAGTGCTTTCTAGCTAAGTGAGTGGTGCTGCTTTCCATTGTGTGCTATGTAAGAAAACTAAGAGTCTACCCTAACACTTCCCTCTTCCTCATACCCAATATACAATTTATTACAAGGTCTTATTAATATCCACCATTATCTCTAATCCCTTGGCCTCTTTCTAACTTCCTTGCCGCCCCTGAAGCCCCAGCCACCATTTTCCCTCACTTTGACTACTAGAATAGCCTTCTAGTTTTTCTCCCTATATTTACTCTTGACCTTCTTTAATCTATTCACTACCCTATAGCTTTTCAAAATGAAAGTTATCATCACCAAGGTGAAACATTTTAATGGTTTCAAATTGATTTTAGATTAAATCCTTGAACTTCTAACATGGCTTATAGAAGCCTTGTGTGGCCCTTCCTACCTTTCTTCTATTTGAGGATGCATTCCTCATGAAGCAAAATACTAAGAAATGACAAAAATTGTATTTACTTCATTCATTAATCTACTAGTGTGCCATCTTTGTTATGAGAAAAAATTTTACATACATGTATCTTCAGGTGCCTATTTTAAGAGTATCAGTATTTTGAGGAAAATCATTTACTATGCCAGTTAAGGATTTTTTTACATGCTGACAGATAAAAGCTCTGATAACCTAGTGTGTTGGTAATGCCTAAAGGGTTGGTGGTGGTGATAGATGAGAAGATATTTATGAAAATAGAAAAGTGAAACTTTTAGAGAAGAGATGATTCAGAAGGGAATGAGAAATACAGGAACTGAAAATGAGATAGGCAAAACTTGAGAGATTAAGGAAATCAACTTTCCTAACAATCTTTAAAAAAGAAGAGAATTCTCAAATGAGACAGAGGTTGGGTGACGGTTGGGAGATGCCTGTTAGAGCCTCAGCCCAGGTGAGCAGAATGGAAAGAAAAGGCTTGTCAAAGGATTTAATCTAAAGAATAGTAGCTATGAAAGAGTGTCATCTTGAATTTAAGGGAGTTGACCTGGGCCATGTTGGAAAAAAATATGTATAATACATTTATCTATATCTGTTATCTATCTACATATCTTTATTTCACAGGAAGGAGAAAAGTGAAATGAAGAGAAAAAATAGATCTGATATAAAAGAAAAAGTACTACATAGAAAAGACAATAGAGAATTAAGAGAGCCTTTTTACTAGAAGGGAAGTAAAATAGGAAAACAAATTAATCAAGATAGAATAAAAGTAAACTTGAGTTGAGTTACACAAATGGGCTAATATGTATATGTTTAATTTATTTGATCTCTCTGTAGTTTGAACTTCAGAATTCCATCATAATGAAAATAGTTGGTGTACATGAGCACACAGTTCACCTCTGATCCTGGAGTGGGTACTGTGGGGAAATCCCTGGAGAGTCTTAGAAGAGGAGAGGAGGTAACTTTTAGGGAAGAATCTCCTGAGAACCTAAATAGTAGCCACATAGTATTTCTTAGACAAGACAAGAAGGTAGTCTTTCCAGTACATATCCCATATCCATACTTCAGTGCACACCAGTTGCAGTAAGCAATAAACTTGTCTTTGCTTCAGCCACAGCTTGTTGGGGTGGTATTTTTAGGGAATTAGCAGTTGACACACTGGCTTCTAGTGGGTGTTATAGATAAGTAGTGTTCTAAAAAATGTCCTCCAGCAGACACTGTCTGGATATGAAGTGGATTTTCTTAATAGAAAGGTGCAATGTTTGAACATGCTTATGGACTTCCCAGTAGGAGACCTGGGGTCAGAACACAGACATCTCAACATCTTAGGAACTATCTTAGAAGCTAGCAAAGATCTGCATTCTCCGCTCATCTATGACCTACAAGTACACCATAATGAAAGCTTTGAGGCGTCAGAACTCTATTTTACTGTCATTTCGTCAACAACTATCTATCGCTAGAAGAGAACTCTGTGTAAGTACATACAGAAATAATAAAACATATTGGGTATTTATGAAGGGTGAAAAATGTGTTGAAACACCGAATGTTTATGTACTTGTTTGTTTATAATTAGCACTTAGGGTAATATCTTCACAGAAAGCATAGAATAATTAGAAAATTCATGAGAGCCCATTAGGATGTTTAAAAGATGGAATTAATGAATGCACAGAGTATCATATTCACGTAAGTGCCATTTCAACTGCAAAGCATAAATGGTTTCCTGAGAGCAAAAGAAAGTTTTATTTAACTTTCTGGGATAGCCAGTCCTCTGTAATCAAAATGCGGCCTGTCAAGTTAGCAGCTTTCTCTTTGTATCAGGTCACTACTTCTATGTCCACTGATGCAATTCTGAAAAATTCACTTACTGCTGATTTGAAAATTCCCCATGCTTATTTATATCAGATTTTGTGATTTAGCTAGAAACCAGAAGGACCACTGACTATGAAGTAGTTTGAAAAATAGATTTATAATTTTGACTTGGGTTGCAAGACGGAACAGGGACGTTTTCTTGATTCATTTTGCTGAAGCCTAGTTATCCTCCTCAAAGAGCTTTTTCTCAGTTACAGTGATATCATCTGTAATAAAAATGTATATAATATTAATAAATGGAAATAATGGCAACTAGCATTTATTAAGTCTTTACTTAAGACTATGAGGACACTGTGCTCAGGCTTTGACTGCATCATTAGATTTCATCTTTGCAGTCCCCTTATGAGGCATATACTGTTATCATTACCACTGCACCTATTGACTAACTTAGGCTTTAAAAATTAAATAACCTGCCCAAGGTCACACAGTTAGTAATGGCTACGTAGGACCCATCTCGGTTTTGACTGACCATGAAGCCCCTACTTGTTACCACTATGCTGTATTGTGAGATGCAAGTTCTTTAAGAACAAAGGTCATAACTCATATTGTAGTTCCCTTAGAGTAAATACATTTGTGCACATATTTCACAAAATATATTAATGTCTCAATTGATTCAAAAAGCTATTAAGTGATGTTAACAGATGGACACTGAATAAATGTCAGAGAGGATAACAGATAATTTAGTGAAAATACTTTTTATCTCCTCTCAGAGTGGAAACTGACTAGGTAAATCATCACTTACAAAAACCAAGGGAGCCAAGTTCCTTTCATTCATTTAACAAACTTTGATTCATTCTCTGTTTACTGTAGGACACACATCGTGCCAAATACCCTAGAAGCAGAATTGAGAAAAACACAGTTCTTAGGTTCAAGTCCTGTGAGAGAGCAAGGAATTCAACAATTAAAACACAGTGGGGTATGGAACAAAAATCACAACTCTAGAAATAGAATACACAAGCTTGGCCAAGAAGTGCAAAAGCAATTCAATAAAGAAAGGACTGTTTTTCCAACAGATGACAATTAGAACAATTGGATATCCATCGGCACAAAAATGAACCTCATCCTAAAACTTACACCTTATACGATAATTAACTCAAATTGATCAGAAATCTAAATGTAACATGTAAGTCTATAAAACTTTTAGGAGAATACATAAGAGAAAAATCTTCATGACTTAAGGCTAAGCAAAGAGTTTTAGACATGATCCCAAAAACCAGTTCATAAAAGATAAATTGATAAATTGGGCTTTATGAAAATCAGAAACTTTTGCTCAGTAACAGATCCTGTTAAGAGAATGAAAGGACAAATCATAGATGGGGATAAATACTTGCAAATCATATTATCTGACAAAAGATTTGTAACTAGAGTACATAAAGATCTCTCTAAACTCAATAACAAGAAGACAAACAACTCAATCAGAAAATGGGCAGAACATACTGAACAGACACTTCACTAGAGAAGATATACAGATGGTCAGTAAGGCCATGGAAAGATGTTCAACATAATCACCTGTCAGGGAATTGGCTAATTGAAGTCATAATGAGATACCACCACATACCTATTAAAAAGGCTAAAATTAAAAAAAAAAGACAATATCAGCTTTTACCAAGGATACAGAGCAGCTGGATCTCTCATGCATTGGTGGTGAGAATGAAAAATGAAACAACCACTCTGGAAAAGAGTTTGACAGTTTTTTTTTTAATAAACTTACATATTTACTTACCGTATGCTCCAGCAGTTACCCTCCTAGATACTTATCCTAGGGCAATTAAAATGTATGTTCTCAAAAAACCTATTCACAAATGTTCATAGACGCATTATTTATAATATCAACAAATTAGAAACAACCCAAATGTTTTCCCATAGGTGAATGGATAGACAAACTGGTACATCCCTGCAATGAAATACTACTCAGCAATTAAAGGGAATGAACTACTGATACACACAATAACTTGGATATATCTCCAGGGTATGCTGAGTGAAATAAGCAAGTCTTAAAAGATTACATACCCTATGATTCCATTTATATGAAATTCTTAAAATAACAAAATTATAATGCTGGAGAACAGCAGTAGTTGATTGGAGTTATGACTGGGGAGTAAAAGATCTCTATTCATTTTGGGAATGAAGGAGAAGTAGAGAAGTTTGGGGGAAAAAAAACAACAGAAGAGAACACTTAGTTGAATCTTCAGAAAGAGTAGAGGTTGGCCAGCAGGAGGGTAAATTGGTTCTGGCAGGGTGCCTCCATGGCCAGCATGCGGTCCAGGGGCTCTTCGTCCCTCATCTGGAACAAGGCCAAACCTTCTAACTGATGCTCCTGCTTCCTTCCTTGTCCCACTCAACCTTGCTTCAGCCCAAATGGTCCTTTCAAAATGTAAATCAGATGATGGCATTTCTTTGCTTAAAAGGCTCCCCTCTCACTTGGAGTAATAGCCCCTGTCCTTGCAATGGTGTCTGTAATCTGCTCACACCCACCCACCTCTCTGACTGCAGTCCAGCTACTCCCCCTTCACTCCTCTGTTACAGCCTCATTGGCCTCCATGTCACTCCTTTAGCACATCAGGAGCCCTCTCTTCTAAGTCATCACTAGCTGGTCCCTCAACCTAGAGCTCTATTCCCTCTTGTCTGCATTGCTGGCTCCCTCTCCTCCTCCAAGTGTTCGTTTAAGCTCTCTGCTTCTCATTGAAACTCTCCCTAAAAAGACTATTTAAAATTGCAGTAACCTCCAGCCAGCCCTTCCTATTTTTCTGATTTATCTTTTCCTCCAGTGCTTATGACCTACTTTACCACAGAATATATTTTTATTATTTATTTTTTGTTTTCTCCCCCTCCATTAGATTATACCCTCTATGAGGACAGAAATGTACATCTGCTATTTTTTCTTCACTGTTTTATTCCTGACACTTAGAATCCTTTTGTTCTTTCAGCAAACATATTTGAGGGCCTGTGTTTATTTCCTGTTGCTGCTGTAACAAATTATCACAAATAAATTATGTAAATTTATTATCTTTCTGGTTCTGGAGGTAAAAAAATCCAACATTGGTCTTACAGAGCTAAAATCAAGGTGTCAGCAGGGCTCCATTCCTTCTGGAGGCTCTAGGGGAGAATTTGTTCCCTTGCCTTTTTCATTGCCTGGTGTATGTCCCCTTCCTCCATCTTCCAAGTGCATCCCTCCATCTCCTGCTCTCATTGTCACATCTCCTGTCTCTCTGACTGTGACCCTCTTTTAGAACCCTTGTGACCCTTGTATAAGGCCTCTTGTAATTGCATTGGGCTCATCCAGATAATCCAGGATAATCTCTAAATCTCAAGATCTTTAGTTTAAACAAATCTGAAAGTTCTCTTCTGCTATATAAGGTAACATATTCACAGGTTCTGAGGATTTGGACATAGACATCTTTGGAGGACCATGATTCTGCAACAGGGCCAACTATGTGTTAGAGCGCATTGTATGTCCAATACAGACCAGTCAATAATAGATACGCTAAAAATAAAGAGGCTAATTTTAGCTAGTCATAAATGTGACACAGTAAATAAGATAGGGTAATCTAACAGCATACAACTCCAGGGGTGGGGATGGAGACCTCTGGGGAAGAAGCTTTGAGCTGACAGATAAATGGCAAGAAAGAACTAACCACACAAAATTCCAAGGGAAGAACATCTCAAGTGGAGGAAAAAGCAAACACAAAGGCCTTGAGACAGTGAAGAGCTTGGCTTGTTCTGACAGGTAGAGACCAGTGGTTGGATTTGAGGTTGGTCAGGTAGACAGGAGTCAAATCATTCAGGCTCTTCTAGGCCACAGTGAGGAGTTCTGATTGTATTCAGAGGCTGATAGTAAGCCATGACCATGGAAAAGGGTTTACAGGGGTCAAGAGTGGATATAGAAGACCTGGTAAAAGCTCTTGCTATGATAGTCCAGATGAAAGGCCATAATTTTTTGGACTAGGGTGGAAGCCAGGGATATGTTAAAAAAAAAACTAAATGTTTTTAGGTTGTATTTCATAGGTAATGCAGGTGGGATTATATGACTGTGAGGACAAAAGATTATTCCAAGTTTTCTGCACTGAGCAAAAGAGTATATGACAATGCTGTTTGCTATGGAAGACTTGGAGAAAAGCACATTTGTAGAGGATGTCAACAGTTCTGTTTAAGACCTGTCAAGTTTGAGATGTCAGGAGGACTTCAACTAAATGCACATGGAGCTCAGAGGAGCATCCAGGGATGGTGCTATGCACTTGGGAGTCTTATGTAGCCTCGATGGTACCTACAGGCATGAGACTAGATGAGACCGTTTAGAGAGAGAACACACGTACAGTGATAATGGCGAGATCCAGATAGCAGTAATAATAATAGCACCCTGTGCCAAGCACTGCACATTGATTTTACATACATTAATATATTTAATGTATTTAATCCTTGCAACAATTCAAGGAGATGGTTTCTATTATCATATTCCATTTTACAGGAGAGAGTACTGAGACAGAGAGTTAAGCTTTTGTTAAGGTCTCACAGCTAAGTAACTGGCCAAACTGAGACTCAAACTCAGAAAGTCTGGTTCAGGAATCCAGGCTCTCAAACCTTGAGGTTGTACAGTCTTGTTCCCCTCAGAAGTATAGTTTGGTTGAAAATAAGATTATGGACCAAATCACTACTCCATACCTTCTCAGTGTTCTGTTATCTTAAGCTACTACTCTGATACAGATTGGAGTTAGTGATAAGCAGAAATCAGTGGTGAGAGAGCTCACTTCCACAAAATATTTTCTTTCCTTTTAATGTGTGCTAACTTTAAAAAAATTTTAAAAACTTCTCTCATGCCCTAGAACCAAAAGCTCTTTATGTCAGTTTAGGGTGGAATTTGATAAAATACATTATGTGTTTTCCATCAATAGACTTCTCAACAACCCCTAGGAAATTCTGTGGTTCTATGAACCACTTCTTGAAAATCTGTTCACTCATGATGACAAGCAGCCCATTTTTGGAAAGATAAAGTGTTTGAAATTGATTCCCAGGATGACTCACATTTTCATAATTGCTCAAGATTACTCACAAATTCAAGGGAGTTAGATTTGAAAAATGAAATAAAAATCAAATAAACCCAACCTATAAACTTTGCTTACAACATGTTCTCAGATAAACCCACAAAAATATTTCTTTTGCAAAGACTCAGCCTGAAGATACACTGAAGAGAAACATGCACTTCTGTGACTTTGTCAGCAACACAGTCAGAATGGTGATATGCAGTGTTCTTGTTCCACTGTGTGGGACAGAGAACAGTTTGCTGATTAACTGACAAATGAATGTCTCTTCAAGACAATCTAGAGGTCAGAGTCTGAAGAATGAGTCAAAGGGCAGATGTCCCAAGAAAAACTTAAAAAAGACTGAGTGTCCAAGGTCTAAGGGTGAATACAATGAGGATGAAAAAGCTGCCTCTGATTCAATATGTGCTTTGTGCATAGTAATTCAGCAGAGTCATTCACTGATGGTTGATTGATTGATTGAATACCTACGGTGTGCCAAACACTGGGGTTACAATAATGAGTTAGAGGAGCAAATGATCAGTATTCACAGGAAGCTCATGGACTAAGAGGAAAAACAGACAAATAATATAAATAGAGTGTAATGGGGATACTCAGAGTTCTGTAGGGGTTGATGTGGTCAAGACATTTTGCCGGGTGGTTCTCACTGCTTTGATGGTCTGGCTATGATACTTATATAGGATCTTGGCAAAATACTTGAAAATTATTTCAATGTTAGTGTTAATCAGAGGATTCAACTGTTTTGAATTCAATTCTCTGGACTACTTAAGAATCACAAGCCCTTAAATGTAGGCTTCATACACTAAGCTACAAGTAAGATACTTAGGATTGGATATTGAATGTTTTCTTTCTTTAAGGGTTTCTACTCCTGTCATCTACCAATACCTAATTTTAAGGTATTCTAAATTACTGAAGTGCTAACTTAAAACTCTTCAAAAACTGCTTTACATCTCTCTCTTCTCCTGGATTCCACTGAAAATAGACTGAGCAGGTGTGCTCCTTAATGGTAGGCTATTTTCTGGGTTTAGAGGAAAACACCTAGCTGTAGGTACTGAGAGATGCATTCATTTACAGTCATTGAGTGCTGTAATGCACTAAGCATGGTGCTCAGAGCTATAGATTCCAGACCATGGTAGGCAAAAAGTATTTCCCCCAAAAGATTTTCACATCCTTATCCCAGGAACTGGTAAATAAATAGGTTACTTGGCAAAGGGGAATTAAAGTTGCTGAGCAGCTGATTTTGAAATGGGGAAGGTATCCTGGGTTACTCAAGTGGGCTCAGTGTAATCATAAAGGTGCACATTAGTGGAAAAGGGGGGCAAAAGAAGGAGGACCAGTGAAATGGGAACATAAAAAGGTCTCAGCCCAGCGTTGTTGGTTTTGAAGTTGGAAAAATGAGATCATGAGCCAAAGAGTGCAGGTAGTGTCTAGAAGCTGAAAGAGACAAGGAAATGGATTCTCCCCAGGAACCTCTAGAAAGCAGCCCAATCCTGGTGACACCTCAGCTTTAGCCCAGTGAGACTGATTTTGTGCTTCTGATCTCCAGAACCATAGGATAATACACTTTTGTTGTTTTAACCCACAAAGTTTGTGTGTAACAATAGCAATAGAAAATGAATGTACAGACATAGGACAGTTCCTTTCCTCAAAGAGCTAATAGGCTGGTAGAGAGGGAAAGAATCCATTGAGGTAAGATTACAGCTAGTAACATAGAGTGCTGGCCAGGGCTGGCACCGCACCAGGTGTGTACAAAGGGTAAGATACCTTCTGTACTGAGCAAGACAAAAGGCCACAGCTGTTTTTTTTGCTGCTCATGCAGTCATTTGTGCCCTAGGATAGGTTGGATAATGCTTTGTAGGTATTTCCCTACACAACTATGGAATTTGCTGGAGAAACTAGCCATTGGACCCACAGGTGCTGAAGAGATGGAGGAAAGGATGCTACTTGGGTTTAAAAGAATCTGAGATGATTTTACTTATTAATTAATTAATTAATTAATTAATTTTAGGCATGTATCGGTTAAGAAAGTGGGCTCTTGATTCAAATCCTGGCTTTCTTCCTTTTTCTCTCTTTTAAAAAAATTGAAGTATCATCAGTTACAATGTGTCTATTTCTGGTGTACAGCATAATGTTTCAGTCATACATATACATACATATTCAATTTCATACTCTTTTTCATTGTAGGTTACTACAAGGTATTGAGTATAGTTCTCTGTGCTATGCAATAGAAACTTGTTGTTTATCTATTTAATATTTAGTAGTATCTGCAAATCTCGAACTCCCAATTTATCCCTTCCCACCCCCTTACCTTTAGGTGACCATAAGTTTGTTTACTATGTCTGTGAGTTTATTTCTGTTTTGTAGATAAGTTCATTAGTGTCTTCTTTTTTCTTTTATTTTAAATACCACTATACACTGACTTCTGAAACTTATATCTTTAGCTCATAGTCTTCTCCAAACTCCAGATCTCACTGTATATCCCTAAGTCTCTCCTTAGGTATCTATTGAACAGCTAACTCCAAACTTTTGACTTCTCCCTCAACCTGCTCCTACCCCAATATTTTCTCTTTCAGTAAATGAAACCTCTACTTTTCTTGTTCTTGAGGACAAAAACCTTGGAATCTTCCTTGACATTTGGTTTCATCTCACACCTTATATCACTTCCATATGGAAATCTAGTTACCTCTCCTTTTGGTGTATTTACATACTCTTGGCACCTCTACCACCACCTCCACTGCTGCTGCATTCTTGGTCTCAGCCACTCGTACCTCCCTGACTTTACCAGCTTCAAACTGATCTCCCGGCTTCCATCCTTTTTCTTTTTTTTTTTTTCATCTTTTTAAAAATTTTTAATAGAAATATAGTCAATTTACAATGCATGTTAGTTTCTGGTATACAGCATAGTGATTCAATTATATATATATATTCCTTTTCACATTCTGTTTCATTACAGGTCATTGCAAGCCATAGCATATAGTCCCCTGTGCTTTACAGTAGGACCTTGTTGTTTATTTAGTTTGTATATAGCAGTTAGTATCTGCATACTCCCAATTTGTCCCTCCCCTCCCCCCTTTCTCCTCTGGTAACCACAAATTTCTGTCTTGTAAATAAGTTCATTTGTGTCTTTTTTTTTTTTTTAAGATTCCACATATAAGTGATATCATATGGTATTTTTCTTCGTCATCTGAGCAGAATATCGATGCACGGCAGGGCAGGTCTGGTGTTAACAGCACGTATGCACACGCAGAGGCGGGCTGGGGTCTGGGTTATACTGTAACTATTTGCAATGAAATGAACTCCAGAGAGTCATTGTTGTAGGAGATTTGGAGGGTAAGAAGGATTTAAGATCTAGTAATAACTGATTCTGGGGGATGTGCCCCACACTGTGTTAGACTGGCTACACTTGCTACCTAATTTATTTTCCAGAAATACCATGTGAAGTACGTGTGAGCTCTGTTTCATAGGCAAAGACACTGAGATTCAGAGAGGCTAAATGATTTGTCTACAAACACGAAGCCACCAGGGCAAGAACAGAGAAGAGCAAGGCTTCTGAGCCCAGATCTGTTCATTTTACCTCTATACACAGTTGCCTTGAAAACTATAGGCTTCCTTGTGCTTTCTTTAGTTGCTTATATCCCATTGTTGTTGACTTTAATCTCAACAAACCATCTATGCTAATTTTAGGGTCTCGCATCAGTTGGATGAAGACCAGTGGTGGGTCTGAACATCGGTGTGCAGCGGGGTGTATCTTTTGGGCAACAGGAAACTCACGGTCTGTCCCATTTAACAGTAGTTCAGTCATTGTCTGTGGGTCCAGAAAGAACCAGAACATTCTTTTTATGTTTCTTTTCAAGTGATGAAAGCAGCTTTCTGCAATGGGAAAATTGTATCCTTGCTCCAGTGTTGCATTAGTCTTTGGAGTTTGTTGTCAGCCATGCAGGCTCTCACCTCTGTGTTAAGTTACACCTGCAGTGCCAGCAGTTGTTTCCTAAACCAGGTCTTTAACCAGGCTTCCATCCTTTTCTAATGACCGTCTATCCTTTAACATATGATTCAAGATGGTCCTTTCAAAGTGTGAATCATTACTTTGCTCAAAAGTTTCCAGTAATGCCCAATCTCACTTAGAGTAAAAACAAAATTCCTAATAGGTATCCACCCAAGAGAAGTGAAAACACATGTCTACACGAAACATGTGCACAAAGGTTTGCAGCAGCATTATTCATAATAGACAAAATGTAGAAATGACCCAAATGCTCTTTAACTGATAAATGGATAAATACAATGTGTTACATCCATATAGTTGATTATTACTTGGCAATACAAAGAAACAGTATTGATACATGTTACAACAGATGAATCTTGAAAACATTATGCTCAGTGAAAGAAGCCAGTCACAAAAGACCACATATTTTTTATCCCATTTATATTAAATACTAAGAAAATGCAAATCTACATATAAAGTATATTAGTGGTTGCCAGGGACTGGGAGGAGGGAGTCGGGAGAAACTGGTTGTGAGTGTGGCATTTCCTTTGGGATGATGAAAATGTTTGGTGTTAGGTAAATGGTTGGACAACTTTGTGAATACACTGAAAAACACTGAGTTATACCTGGAGGAAGGTATATATCTGAACACAATTGGGAGTCTACCAGGAAGGGAGAAGGGAGGAGGGTGGTGTTGAGAAGATGAACAAAAATATATGTTTCATCCATGTAGGCACTTGAATTTATAACCATGTCTGAATCTTCTCTACCTGGAGAAGTTCTGACATAGGTTTAAGCAAACATCTTGGCATGAAACACAATGGCTCTGTATGATATGTATGATACATATGATCAGTAAAACTTACTTCTGCTGATACTAACTGCCATGACCACCTTAGTTAGGCAGTGTTTGTCAGGTTTTGCCAATGCTTCCAGCAAGGCCAGATTGAAATCTCTGGAGGCCCTAAAGCCCTGACAACACTATAAGACATATATCCTCTTTATTTTGATTTAAAAGAATACATTACCATGTTGAAAAATCAGTTCTGATATTTTTCATGATGATGACATTTTGTTGCTGTAATGTTTTTACCCGGAAGCTCTAAAATTATTTCCTAAAACTTCTTTTGGTGCTTCTGCCTTGTTGATACCCTAGATACATGCTTAATCTGTCTCTAGGTCATCCAGCAAAGGCCTTCTGTGACATATTCTCACTTTCTCTCCCTTCCCTGTTCCTTTTGAAAGGGACCTGACAGATTTTTTTACCCTTTTAAAGATAGAAATGCAAAGACTCCTTGCATTTAAATGAAATTAGTATAATTCTTTCTATAAAGACTTATTTTGTCCCTAATGTATTAAAAGAGAATAAGAGCTCTGCTAGAATAAGAAGTGTAGCTGCAAAGGTTAATAATAAACTTTGGCCCTTAGAGACCTTATGATCTGTGGGAAGTGCTACTTCATTGTAAGTCAAAGGCATGGATCACTGGGTCCTAGGCCTTGTCACATGGCAGATGATGTGTGTTTTGGGGTCAGAAGCTTGCTGGGAAACCCCAGTTCACACTCCTCCCTTCTAAGTTTGACCTTGAGAAGGAGCGTGGATGTTAATTAGTACTGGTCACTTGTTGACTGCCTGCCATGGGTGGGAACATTGCTAGGCTGTACAAAGCTCAAAGGATAAATGAGTGGCTAAAGTCACACAGCTAGGAAGTAGGGCAGCTGTGACTGGAATCCTGAGCCCTGGGCCTTGAAGTTCATTCTGTCACCTATGCTTGGAGACCCCTTAACTCCCTAGATGGCTGACGTTTTTCTCTCATCAGGTTTACAAAAAATCCTGGTGCATTGTGGACTCCTCAGGTCAAATGATAATAGAGTTACCTCTCTCTCCTAAAAGACTCTCAGCTTGGTGAAGATTGACCCCTAAAGAGCTTTAACAAAAAGTAAAATGGTGTTCAGTGGTCTTATTCCAGTATTATTCTCAAGCCAGTCAACATCACATACCAGGATTGGTTGCTTATTGGGGATTTCATATTATTTTAGTTTTATCATTCATTTAACAAGCCCACAGAAGAAGATGTTAGAGGAGTTCATAATTCTTCATTACTAATTACTTATTGCAGAAGGAGAAAGGTATACTCCTTATGCTCATTATATGCTAATACTTGGCTGGGCAACAATACATTCAGGGTCATGAAAAGGTAGACCTTCTCCAGAAGTTCTCCTATTTTAGCCTATACATTATCCATATCAGAAATTGAAATAATCTATTAAATGAGACTTGTAAAGATACTATCCTTTAATCATACCAGAAAATTAACCCTAATTAAAAAAAATAGCAAATCAAAAACTGATTATTCTCATTGATAACTTACAGGGAGAGATGCTATTGAAACTATCCAGCATTTGCTAGGAAAGGGGGATGAAGTACATAATAACTGATATGAAATTAAAAGTCTAAAATGGTACAGTATCTATGTGTTAGTGAATTCTAGATCACTAAAAAAAATTCAGACTTTTATAAATGCCTCAGTCTCTCTTAGACCCCTGATTATTATTTCTCTGACCTAAAACTAGAGATTTTCTCTAACTGCTAATTTAAGAAAAATAGCTAAATTTTTAAAAGGAATGTCTTTTTTTCTTTTCCTTTTTTTTTTTTTAACCATATATAGCAGACATGGCTAGTTGCCGTGAAAGTACTCCAAAAGCTATTTCTTTCCTCTTTTCTTGCTAGTAGATCCTTGATTTTGTTTGGAATAGTAATTACACATGTTCATTTCATGATTTGAGATGAGGTTAAGCTAGTCAGGAATCACATTCTTCTATGCCAACTACTACATTTCCCAGCTTTCCTTGCAGCATATGAAGTCATATAGCTATATTATGGACAATGAAGGAGAGATCCTGCCAGGAGGCTTCTGAGAAAGATTTGCTTTTCAGATAAAATAGCAGTTGTGTCCCTGCTGTCCTGTACTCCTTCCTTTTTCCTCCTTCAAATGTAGACATGATGCCTAATGCTGTAGCAGCCATCCTGTGACCATGAGACCACAAGACACATGAAACAGAAGGATAAAAGGAGCCCCTTTGATATTATCAACATTGAAGCTACCACAAATCCCCTATCTTCAGACTTCTTATTATAGTATTTTATTAGATTTTAAAGTACACATTTGTTTTGATACTTTAACGTCTTTGAAACAGGAATGTGTCAGTGGCTTGGAGATATAGCAGAGCATTCTTTTTATCTCTAAAAACTAAGAGAGGTTAAAAAAAAACTAGGAGAGGAGATGGGGGAGACGGTGGATTAGATAGGTTTTAGCAACATTCTTTAAGGGAGAAATCTGCCTACTTTGAAAATTATCTTTTAAGTTTAGCAGCAGTGGCATTCAGTTCTTTAAAAGACTGTTCTAAGAATAAATAACTTCTGCTCTTGAAGACACAGAGAGCAATACAGAGTGGAAAAACTACTGGCACTTTTGAGTTTAAAATAATTGGGGAGAATTAAACTCTGAATTTAAATGAGTTTAGGGATATCTTAACCAGTGTAGTTCACATTATTAAAGAAGATACACAGAGGTGATTCTGTGTATCAAACAGATCCATGCTTAATGCATCTGTATCTAATAAGATTCTAAGAAATAAAATAGCATTTTTCATAGTTATTGGCAGCAATTTTCTTTTTTCAAGAACAATAGAATGATTGTTTTCTAGTTGATAGTGCTTCAGTTTTGCAAAAATATGGTGTATGAAAGAAACAGTCTCTACTTATGTATTTTCTTAATTGGGGATGAAATTATTCCTAGTGTATATCACGTAACTCTGAATTCTTGTTCCATAAGCTGTTTATGTAAATATGTTGTACATCCTAATAAATTATTTTCAAGGCTCTGTTTAGCATGGCCTTTCAGTGAGCTGGATGTGAAAGCTGTCCTTTAAATACCTGGATTGGCTTGAATTTATTATTTATGAATTTTCTGTAAAAATATAACAAAGTTTCATGTTTATGTACATTGGGAAAAACCCGTTTTCAAACCACACTTGATAGATTACATTCTATAATACATTTTCAGCATGAAAAGAAAGTACACAGTATTTTGAGTCCAGGTACTTAAAAAGTTATGTGATATTTTCTCTGCCTAGGTAGTGCTTTGCAGTTACCGTGGAGAACAGCTGTGGTCTCTGTTTATAGGACTCATCAATACGGTTGACTCTTGGTATCTGCATATCTGCAGAGAACTGGTTCCAAGTACCATGACCATCCTCCTCCCCCTTCCCCTATTGATATCAAAATCCAAGGATGCTCCATTATGTGAAATGACACAGTACAGTCAGCTGTCAGCACTCCGAATCCTTGAGTTCTGAATCCAGGGAATCACCAGCTGGACTTCCAGCTGCAGTTGGCTGAATCTGTGGATGCTAATACCAAGGACTGACTGTGTTTGAATGTTTGTGCTTTGCTTCCTGGGCAACTCATCCTGCTTGCTCCTCGAAAAACATTCCAAAGTGCACTGCAAAATTTAATCAATAAAATCACCTCTCCCAGCTGAAAATCTACATTGGCCTGGACACTTTATAATCTATAACTTGGTTGAAAATCCTCAGTTCCATGGTCTTAGACATGCAAAACAATATTGCATCTGTAAGCCGGATCCTTGTTTTATCTTGCTTTACTGCCATCTTTACCCATATTGTCCTTGGAAGACCTGTTTTGCCTTCTCATCTTACAGATTACATTAGTTAAGTGTTAAATTTTGCTGTTCATATTTATCCAGACAGTTATCTCAAAAACTTTTAATTGCTTCTCTCTTCTCTATTTTACTGCCAGTAGCACTTCTCACCTGAAAGCCCTCTTTCTCTCTGCCTTTTTTTTTAATTGAAGTGTCATCAATTTACAATGTTGTGTTATACTCTGGCATACAGCATATTGATTCAGATAGATAGATAGATAGATAGATAGATAGATAGATAGATAGATAGATAGATAGATATTCCTTTTCATGTTCTTTTTCATTCTTGACTATTACAAGGTATTGAATACAGTTTCCCGTGCTATACAGTAGGACCGTGTTGTTTATCTATTTTATATACAGTGGTTAGTGTCTGTAAATCTCAAACTTCCAATTTATCCATTCCAGCCCCCTTTCCTTCTGGTAACTATAAGTTTGTTTTCTTTGTCTGTGAGTTTGTCTCTGTTTTGTAGATAAGTTCATTTGTGCCTTTTTTTTTTTTAGATTCCACATGAGTGATATCTTATGGTATTTTTCTTTCTCTGTCTGACTGACTTCACTTAGTATGATAATCTCCAGTTCCATCCATGTTGCTGCAAATGGCAATATTTTATTCTTTTTTATGGCTGAACAGTATTCCATTGTGTATATACATCACGTCTTCTTTATCTAGTCATCTGTTGATAGACATTTAGGTTGCTTCCATTTCTTGGCTATTGTACACAGTGCTGCTATGAACATTGGATGCATGTATCTTTTTGAATTAGAGTTTCCTCCAGATAATATGCTCAGAATTGATCGGGTCATACTCCTTCATACCATACACAAAAATAAACTCAAAATGGCTTAAAGTCCTTCTTTCTGCTTTTAATTGTTACTAGGCATCCCACTTACTGAAAAGGGTAGGTTACTTGATAGTATGGAGCGGGAGATTTCAGTGTGCCCAGAACTCAGGGAGTGGTGAGAGATGAGACAGTAGTCTACAGCCTTAGACATAACTCAGTAAGACCTGCTGCAGAAATAACAGGTAGTTTGAAAATACCCTCATAACACTATACTAATGATTCATTCTTCCTCAGGTAGGAACTAGAAAAAGGTGATTGGCATGTAATCCTCAAGAAAGAGTTTTCAGTTTCCTGCTGGCTGGGAGCACTGCTGTACTTCCCTTATGAACTGCTCTGTTATGGTAAAAGGATGGAGAAGAAGGTTAAAAGGGCTTTTCTAATTAGTGCTTGTTGTAGTGCCAGTCAGCCCGCTGGCCTTGAAATTGGAACAATTCAGACATCAAAACTCGGGAAACATTAAAGCATCAGAGCTCTTTAACTCCCTTCCTTCCACTCCATCACAGCCCTACAGCCGGGCAGCCCCTCATGGTACATGGCTGTGTGGCTCCCTGTACTTAAGTGTCACTAATACCCCTGGCTCTCAGTAATGATTCCTAAAAGTCAAACTATCAAGATTTCACCTTGTCAAGTTCCTTAGACCAGGTAGGAAGTCCCTGGTTACTTGTCAGTTTTTAACAACTGTCCTTGAAGAGCTGGGTGGTTCCCACAAACCTCTTCCTTTTACTGCGAAGATGAGTCACTGAAAACTCAGTCATAAACCATGATTGAAATGACTAGATAATCTCCAAACCACCATTTTGTTGCTACCTTTAACCTCTTGATGTAACACATCTTTACTAGATCTGCTAACATTTTGCTTATACAAGTTTTAGAAGTATTCACTTGAGGGGTGGGGCAAGAATTAGGGAGTAGAAAGAAGACATGGAAGCAAAAGTTGATTGAATGCCCATTCTTGTGTAATAAAGGGATTGTATCGTTTTGTGTTCTTATTTTATCCTTTATCAGAAGAACAGTTCAATCTAAAGTATTCCACAGTTTTATCACTTACTTGTAAACTTTAACAGGATATGGATATCTTCTTATAGAACTTACACATGATATTAGGGGCAGAAACTGACCTGCTGAGAAATTAATGGGGCTTTTCCAAAGTCAGATGATGAGTAGTTCTTAGAGAAGAAGAAAATTTCCATTTGTAAAAATGGCACCTGGTTTTCCAGTCTCTACCATCATTCCTCTCCTAATCTTGAGTTTGAAGGCTTGCTGCTCTTCCTTACTATTTTAATGGGCTTTCGCTTCTGCTCTGGGGAGTCCAACTTTGTTTCCCATATGGATGTACATATGCACACCTGCACTGAGGAGAAGATGGTGAGGGAGGCCTTGGGGTTAGAGGTGGGAGCCTTGTGGGGTTCCCTGGGGGTCCTCAGAAAGAGCCCTCCCCTGTGGAAACCCAGGGTGAGGTAAATGAGGGAAGGGAGTTTACAGGAGAATTTTTTTCTGGAATTTATTCTGATCCTATAGTGATACTCTGTAGCTCCTACAGAGGCAAGGAAGGAGTTATTATGGGCTTTGGATAGTGACCCAGGCACTATCCAGGGAGTTTAAATACCTACTGTTACCTCCAGGTCTGCCACTTAAGTGCATGGCCTCAGTTACATCATTTTACTTCCTCTGTGTCTTCATTCATAAAGTGAATTGATTAAAGTCTGAGTGCCACAGTCTTTTTTTGCTCTACCATTTGATGACGTTGGAAGCTTTGTGATACAATGGGGCAAACTTGCAGTGATAGGTGTGACTTTGCCAAGTTGAACTCTGAGTTTAGTTTATTATCAGTAAAACAAAAAGAATAACATTTGCCTTACAGGGCTGTTGTGAAAATGAGAGCTGCCTTGTAATAAGCACCTGACAAAATGTCCAGAACGCACATGTTTTAAAAATAATTTTTATTCTCTGATGCTGTGATCTACTCCTAAATGGCCTTAGGTTGCATGTTGAGGTCTTAGGCTGATCTCTGTCTCTATCAGTAAGCAGCGTGAAGTGGATGTTACTACCTGAGAGAGGAAGTGAGTCAAGGCTCTAGGCTCCTGGTGAGAATGGAAAGGCAGCTCTGTCCCAGGACCTGGGGGAAATCCTAAGGGAGATGAGCTCCCCTTTGCATAATTTTGCCTCCACTCAACTTATACCACCCTGAGAGCCTCCCCAGCCCCACTCGGCTGATTGAAAAGTTCTGCTGATAAGGGAAAACGTGGAGAAACATGGCTGGCGGTTTCACTCAACTTTGGAGAATGCCAAATCCTGTCAGCTTAAGAGGGATTCACAAGTAGCTTCGCTGAATGCTCCTGACATTCTCAAGTTCTTGTGTTGGGAATTGGGCAGGACACTGAAGGATGGGGAGCAGGCAGAGGATTGAATGAAGACATTCACCTAAGCCAGTCTCTAATATTTCAGCCAAGTTGGAATCCTTTGGAAAATGAGTTCCCTCTTGGAAAAGGAAAAAAAAAATCCATCTTTTCTTAGATTTTCATCAACGATAAACTTCCCTCTTGTTTAAAGGAAAGCGGATCATTTGCTACCTTGGAGATTTTACCTGAAGGAAGATCATTTCTTGAAATGTTTTATGCTTTAAGAGTTAAAAGCTATTTTGCATCTCTAAAATTGATAATGTATTCACCTCCCCAGAGCAAAGGATTTTTCATCTTAACATGGAGACGAAAATTGTGTCCTCTAGAGGTCACCAGTGCCCCAGAATTGAAGGCCATAGAGGCTTCCAAAATGCTGAGGAAGAGCCAAGTCCCACTCATATCTGAGTGAAAGAGAAAATGAGGCAAATAAATGATGGTAACAGATGCTTTCTAGATAGTCTCTTAAGAAATAGGAAATCTTGTTCTGAAGAGAGCATTTTTATCGATTTTTCTTGGTTTATTTTGGCTCTCCTTTACACTGATTGTACTGGAGGCAACTCTCACATGGTTAAATGCTTCCTTACCGATAGCTTCATTTTGGAAATTGGAGAAATTTTTCTGTATAGGAGAAAAAATGATGGAGAAATAAACTATTTTAGCTTCCATTAAATGAGTGTTACTTTCAGTGGCGCTCTGGCCAAGGAAAAAGTCTCCATGTACCTCCCCAGGGAGCTGTCCTCACAGGGCAGGGGCACACTGAGGTGAGAAACACAGGAAGTGGCCTTTTAATTAACTGTTATATAATTTCTGAGTCGCTTTATGTGGGAGGACACCATCTCAAGCACTTATATCTCTGCAGATGAATCAGAAACTGAACATAAAGGGATCAGGTTGGTTGTCAAAACATACCTATCCTTTGGAAGAACTATCAGCCAAGAGCCAAGAAGGTAGCAATCTGAAGGGCCTAATGGGACTTTTCTTAGCTGGTTAGCCTTTTTTGTTACTCTTTGTTATTTTTATTTATTTATTTATTGAAGTATAGTTGATTTACATTTTTTTTTTAAATTTTGGGAGGAGGTAATTAGGTTTATTTATTTATTTTTAATTTTTGTTTTTTAATGGAGGTACTGGGGATTGAACCCAGTGCCTCATGCATGCTAAACATGCATTCTACCACTGAGCTATACCCTCCTCTCTTACAATGTTGTGTTAGTTTCAGGTGTACAACAAAGTGATTCAGTTATACATATATATATTCTTTTTAATATTCTTTTCTATTGTAGGTTATTACAAGATACTGAACATAGTTCCCTGTGCTATACAGTAGGACCTTGTTGTTGTTCATCTGTTTTATATATAGTGGTTAGTATCTGCAAATCTCCAGCTCTCAATTTATCCCACCCCCCCAATCCCTCCAGTAACCATGAGTTTGTTTTCTATGTCTGTGAGTCTTTTTCTGTTTTGTAAATAAGTTCATTTGTATTACTTTTTTTAGATCCCACATATAAGTCATATCATATGATATTTGTCTTTCTCTGTCTGACTTACTTCACTTAGTATGATCATCTCTTTTTCGCTATTCTTATGCTTTAATCTTGGGTGAAGCAAATTGTCTCCCTCAGAGAGAACTTCCGAACAAGACTGCGCGTTGGCTGCTGGGTTGAACAAGGGGAGTAAACCTCATACGGCCAAGAGCCCAGGACATGCTGGGGCGGGACCCACTGCCGGTGGCCTGCATTGCTCAAGCTGGGACCGGGAGTCACCACCAGCAGGTCACAGCATTGTTCCTGCTTCTCTGGCTCCTCTCCAAGGAGAGGAATTCCTCCAGCAAGACTTTCCCAGGGCCCAGACACTTGCCAGCAGCTGACCCATCAGGAAATCGCCTCTCCCCTCTTCCTTCCCACATACCTTCCTGAGCGTTCCCCAGCCCAAGGTGTGGCCAACCCTCAGATGATTTGCTGGGGTTGATTGACAAGAAAACAAAACCTTCCTCTAGATAAGAAACATCACAGAGCTATAGGAAATCGATTTGTTCTGGGTGGGGCTTGCTTGCTTTCTTTCCTTTTTTTTTTTAAGTCTTTATTGCTGACTGTGTCGTTTTGTATCACTTCTGTGGGGAGCCTCAGTCTTCACACAATGAGCTGTGTTTAGGTAATTTTTTTTTAATGCTAATTCATAAGGAACTAAAACACTTTGTCCTAGAGGGTTTATGGTGCTCTTTCTCAGGGTTATTAGATATTCTTCTTTACCACTGAAACAGAACAAAGGCAGATTTTCATTGCTGTTCAGCCTAAACTGTGTTCTTCAGCTTGGCGACCCTTTAAATGCTGCAGAGAGATGGGAGTTGAGGAAATGATGCCACTTGTCAGTCATTCTGTAGCATCCTTTCGCTTACATGGTATTCAGGGGATTGTGAAGTGTCGCACAACATTTTAGCTCAGTTAGGTTGAGAACGTGGGGCCCCCTGTCAATGTTGGGCAGACTTAGAGCTTTCCTGGGACTCTGCTGTTGTGTTATGGTTATCAGTTGTGCAACTGTGAGCGAGTCTGATGTCTGTTTTCTTCTTTGTGAAATAAAAGGATTGGGCATCATCTCCTCCCAGGTCCATTCTGAAGCTAACATCTACTCAGTGATGAAGGCTGTTCAGTCAAGGGCCAGTTGTACCTTAGTGAGTGTGTTAGTCTCCTAGGGCTGAGGTAACAGGATACCAAAAACTGAGTGGCTGAAAAAACAAAGTTTCTCACAGTTCTGGAGGCTAGACGTCCAAAATCTGGGTGTTAGTAGGGCCGTGCTCTCTGATGGATCTGAGGGAGGAGACTTTCGTGCCTCATTTACTTTCTGATGTGTTGACAAAAAATTAATCAGTTGATCTAAGAAAGAAATGGAAAATTTTATTTGAGCCAAATTTGAGGATTATAGCCCGGGAAGACCATCTCAGAAAGCTCTGAGAGCTCTTCTGCCTGTTAGAAGTCAAGGTACAGATATATACAGTTTTTTGATACAGAGGACTGTACATCAAGTGACATATCATTGATAGTTGACATATACCAGATCTAAGCAACCTCACGTGACCCTTAAAAGCTTGAGAAGAGATGTTATCTTTTAAGGAGTTGTCTTGGTGCTAGGTTGAGCAGTTATACCTGTTGATGGGGAGGTTTGGTTGATGCATAGTGGAGATACACAGTGCGTGGTGTGGGAAGACAGGAGGCCAAAGTGAAGAAATTTTTATGTTTAAAGTTTTCTCGTATTGCCATAAAATATGAATTTTATTTCATGTGTGTTTTCTGGCATTTCTTGGCTAATAGATGCATCACTCCAGTAATATCACTGTCTTTTCCATGTGTGTCTCCACATGTTTGTCTGTGTGTCCAAATTTCCACTTTTTATAAGGACACCAGTCTTATCATATTAAGACCAATTATAATGACCTCATTTTAATTTGATGACTTCTATAAACACCATATTTCCTAATAAGGTCACATTCTGAGGTTCTGAGGGATTCAGACTTCAGGGTCTCTTTTGTAGGGACACAGTTCAACCCATAACAGCAAACCATTAGAATATCTCTTCTGCCTATCTTCTCTTTGACCTCTTGGTCCCTTCTCACACCAGGGGCCCCTTTGTCCTCTGGCTTCCAGGTGGGTCAGCCAATGGCAAGAAGTAGATGCAAGGGGACATTTGGTGTGTGGGGGGATATTTATTCCCCTGAGGATGGGAGGATGTCACCACATCTGGCTGTGTCCTGTAAGGAGACCCTGTCCACATAGATTTCTCTACCTCTGAGCACCCTTAAGGGCTTCTGGAAACCTTCAGGCTTAAGATCAGTAATTCTCTCTCCCTCCTTAACCCTCCACCCTGCTTAGCTTTCCCTGCCCATCCTTCAACAACGTTCTTTTTCAAACTCTCTTCATACTACCCACTTTGAGATGTACCCACTACATCTGTTTTCTGCAAGCATCCTAACTCCCTCTGCTCTCAGTGACTGAATTGCTTTTCTAGAAATTCAAGGTGGTAGTTTGGTCCAGAAGAATCTGGGCAGGGACCAACTTTATTGTAATTTCCAAAACCTGGCTGGTAATCCTTAGATCAAGAAACTTCCAAAAGGCCAAGTCCTTTATAAAGCCAAGCTAGCGGTACAGATAAACAGTCTTTGTGTTTGGATGACATAACTTAACACATCTGTAGTTCGTAGTCACTCCAGAATAGCCTTCCAGGGTAGTTTCACATTCTGAGCCAGGCAGGCTTTCATCTGGTGAGTGAGGGAGACCACACTTGCTGGATATTCTCTCTCATCTCTCCCTTTCTGAGGGACTTCACTTCGTTTTCCCATCCAGTGATCAGATCTCTCTCAATAATGCAATGACTTTCTTTTAAAAAATTTGCATCTTACAATTTCAAAATCTGTTTTAGATCATCTCAGTCCTTGCTAATAAAAGGGAAAGAATAGCTGTAAATCTCTTACTTCTAAGTAGTAAAAGGAGGCATATGCATGGAAGGGACTGATGAAAATCTACAGAATGACATATTCCTAGACTGGTGAAGTCAATGCTATTATCTCCTTTAACCACATGAGGAAACTGTGTTTGAGTCGTTTAGTGAATCTCTTTGCTTACTCAGCAATTAAATTAAATTTATAGGGCTAGTACTCAATCCCATGTTTTCAACTTCCACTTTTTGCTTCCCAAAAGGTATCTTTTCACTATGGTGTCCATCAGCCTTTAAAAATGAACATCTGTACCATCTGTGTTCAGATACTTGACCTCCTTCCTCTCCTACTGTCCAAGCTGGTCCTCTGCACTCAGTGTTCTGAAGATTCCTATGTATGAAAGAGGCAGAGAGAGCATCTGGGAATATTATGTAGCTGCTAACCTCCTACCCATTCATAAACATATTTCTCTGTGTCTCCTCTTTCTAGGGTTTCTTAGAAGCCCTCAGTATTATCTGCTGTGCTTTAAGTCTGCCATTTTTTTTTTCTTTTAATGGCCTTCCTTCATTGAGTTTCAAGCTTCTCTGTTCCACCCACCCTGGGCGCCTCCACAGCTGTTGCTTTAACAGTTTGGGGCCTGGGATAAAATCTACACCCACATCAATGTGCTAACAGAATCTCTTGAACCCCATTGTGCTCTGGCTTAGCTGAACTCTGCTGTGGCCATGAAAATGGACACCCAGATTTAAGGGTGGGAATTACATGAGATGAAATATCTCTTAAAATGTACAAGGGAGAGGGGCACATTACTGGCAAACCAACACACTGAGTTGAATATTTGTGGCTAAAGTTTCTGGTTAGACTTGGAGAATTGTGAGTTGGTTTACATTAGAATTTTTATTACCTCTTAAGGGAAAAAAGATTAAAAAAACTCATTAAAAAGTAGAAAGTTTTTTTCTTCAGGTATTAAGTCGCTCTTTCCAAATCACATTTAGCCCATTGAAATGTGAAGGGAAAAGATACGCTTGGGTTCTGTTTTCCTTAAAGCCCACCTGGGTTGAGTGAGAAATGGAAAAACATCCTACTAAGTGCACCTTGAGTTGTTCTGGAACTCAAATATTAACTCAAACTTTAGATATTTGAGAATTCCCAAGGTGATTTCACTATTACTCTGGACATCTGGACATTTTCAAATTATACAACTACTGTCATGGTTTTATTATTCTGGGCTCGATAGCAACAAGGTTTTGTTTCATTTTGGCTTTTTTGTTTTTGAAGATATAAAGTGAAACAAAAAAGAAGAGAAAACTTGGTGAGAATATGAATAGCCAGCTCTCAGTAACCATCATTTCTGTTTCATGTTCAGGGTTAAAAGCGTGAAGCAGAAAGAGCTCTGTCACTGATAAGGCAAAGGTAGCGTGAAGTGTGCTCTCCGGGCTACACAGGGGGCAGGCCTCTGTGTGTTTATTCTTTGTCTTGTGTTGCATTCCTGCTTAAGCCAATGCATAGCCTGGTTCCCCATTGTCCACTGAATCAATTCTTATCTTTTCTCTCAAGATTCACAGCTGTCCCAAATACAATCCAACCTGGTTTCCTGCTGCTGTGTAAAAAGATGGTGTCAGAAGAGAAGCTCACAGTTTTATAGTTTCTGTGCCAGGCCATCCTAGGAGGGGTCAGGCCTCAATGTGATGAGCTCACTAAGGTGGAAGAAATGCATGTAGAAAAGTTCTGGGGCTGTGGAGACCCCCATACAAGTTATTGAGGCAGGGACTGAGGTCCCGCTTCCTGAGCTCAGTAAAAATACAGGGACTTGGCTGCAGGAGCTTGGTTATTGACACAGGGTCACACAGGCTGAGAGCAACTAGCAGTGAATCTTGGGATGCAATCCTTGAAGCAGGAGCGCAAGTACCTCTAAGGTAGGAAATAGGAGTAGTTCCAAAAGCTGAGCATCCTGAAGTTGAAGGCAGGAATCACAAGGCTCTGGTGCTGAGGGTGGAGACCCTTCTTTTGTCAAATGGCTTATTTGCAGTTTAATCTGGTTTCTCTGGGCTGTCGACATGCCTGGGCATATCTGACAGACTGGAAGGTAGAGCCACAAGGAGTGTTTTTGCATAATGGACCAAGATGATATCTGGTGCATGTGGCTTTCACCTGCAACAGGGTAGGGAGAGTGGGTGAATATGAATACACTGTGGGCTGTCATTAGCTGAGCTTCCATGGATTTATAGCTGAGTGCTAGGTTCAGAGGAAGCTGCAAATAAAAACTGGAAGAGTTGTTCTCTTGCAGAATTTGAGAACAAAAATTAGCACTATTTTGGAACCAATGCACAGAATAATACAAATTTCAGGGAGGTTTTTCTAACTCTATTATTAAATATAAAGCTTTGCTGCATTGGGGGGCTTTTTGAGGGAATACTGCCATTTAAAAAAAAATTGATGGCTCTAGCATATCAGAAATCTAATCTGGAAAAGACACAAGCCCAGTGTAAAATTGTAATAACTGATGAGATATATACTACATCCAAGATACTACTACTCCTACAAGATACTTTTTCATATTTCATCTTATTTTAAAAATCACCAGAAATTTTCACTGGGTGATTTATAATATATTATATAGATACGTTTGTTTAATTTTTATTTCTTTGAAGTATGTTTGAAAGAGAAGTTGCTTTAAAAAACACTGCAGTGGGTTTATTATATAATTTAACTCATGTTATCATGCTGACTTCAGGTTATGAAGCACAAAAACGGTAGATCTGATCTTGACAATTCTTTAAAGGCAATAAAAATAGGCATTCACCCTTTTTCCATTGTATGTGTGCTATGGACAGCAGAACTTATTAATCATAATTATATAATTATATGTATTATACTGAAAAAATTACTTTTTTGTATGATCCCCTGTAAGAAAGGCAAAGAGATGGTTAACCATTTTAGAATTTGATTTTTTTTCTCCCCCAGCTGACTAGAATAGCAAGAAAAGATTATGAAAGGGTTCAAAGGATGGAATCAAAGGCCCTGGAGTACAAGTGATTGATGTACTGAATCATCAATTGTACTGATTCCAATAGTTACTGGTTTTGCCTACTCTGCCATTTATCTGAGGTAACCCTAGTGTATAACCCAAGAACCACAATAATAGTCTGTCCCATGAAAATACTATATATGGAATACAGGGGCTTAAGAATTAGAGAAAACCTGAAATGTTCTTGGTCCTCTGAATGTTATGTTAATGTTAGGGGTGATTCCTCAGGCTAATCCCTAGTCTAAAAGCATGAAATTCTTTTGTAAACTAGATCAGTATTTATATGGATCAAAGGATCTTTGCCTTGAGACTCCTGCGAGAATGGAACCAGGAGGAGGAGATGAAAAGAAAAGTATTACAAATGTATAGTATTAGTGAAAGGCTTTGACCCTGATATCATTATGAAATGCCCTTCTTCATGCCTGGAAGTATACCTTGTTCTGATGGTTACTTTTCTGATATTTATATAGTTACTCCAGCTTTCTTTATATTGATGTTTTCCTGGTATATTTGTTTTCCATTTTTACTTTGAAACTATTTGTGGCTTTGTATCTAAAATAGGTTTATTGGACCCAACATCTATTTTGGGGCCTTTTTATCCAATTTGACAATCTTTGTTATTTAATTGGAATGTTAGGACTTCAATAGTGCATTTATTGATATAATTTGGCTTATACATACCATCCTACTATTTGTTTTATGTGTGTTCCATCTGTTCTTTATTCTTTTTACTTGAAAAAACTTTCTTTAAGATTCCTTGTAGTAATGATCTGTTGTTGACAATTTTTTTAGCTTTGTTTGTCTGAAAAAGTTTTTACTTTTATTTTGAAAAGTATTTTTACTATATATAGAATTTCAAGTTGACAGATACTTTCTTCCAGCTGTCTAAAGATGCTATTCTACTGTCTTTTGATTTACATGGTTTTGGATGATAAATCTATAATAAATCCTATCTTTGTTTCTATGAAAATGTATTTTTTCTCTAAATTCTTACATTTTTTCTCTTTATTCCTATTTTTAGCAATATATGATGTACAGAGGGGTGTGTACATGTACATGTGTGTATGTACATGTATGTTTATCCTGTTTGGTATTTATTGGGCCCCTTGGATCTATGGGAATTTAGTTTTTATCAAGTTTGGAACATATCACCATCATTCCTTAACATATTTTTCTCCTTCTGAAACTCCAGTTACATATGAAATCTCTGTTCATTTTCTGTTTTTCTTTCAGTATTTTTTTCTCTGTGTGCTTCATTTGGATAGATTTTATTGCTGGATCCTCAGGTTTATTGATGTATTCTGATATTTTCTACCACAGAATATAATCTACTGTTAAATATCATTTAGTGTAATTTTTCATATTAAAAATAAATTTTGTTCCCCTCTATATCATCTATTTCTTTCCCCATTATGTTCATGTTATCTTTGACATCTTCTAGTATATATAACATTATATATTAATGTCCTTTATTAATTTTGTCATTTCTGTCATTTATGGGTCTGTTTCTTTTGATTGATTCTTTCTCCTGATTATGGACCATATTTTCCTGCTTCTTCATATTCTAGTATTTTTATTGGATACCAGACATTGTGACTTTCATATTTTTGATTGCTAGTTTTTGTTATGTACCTTTAAAGAGTGTTAAAGCTTTTTCTTGTAGAAGTTCAAATTAGTTGAAGATATATTTGATCCCTTCAGAATGTGTATTTAAGCTCTTTGAGAGTGGGTCTATAGTAGCCTTTATTCTAGAGTTGATTCATACCTACCATGTTAGGGTGTGGCCTTTTATATCTCTATTGATTACTGTGATTATTCAGTGAGGCCTCTCTACTTTGGAGCAAACATTAAACAAGATTCAGTTCTAGGGAAAAAAAACCCCTAGAAATTGTATTATAGTTCCTTTGGTATTTGTTTTTTTCTCAGAAATTTTTCTCATTTATAATAAGTGCTGATTGATATTTGGACAAAGACTCAAGAGAAATTCTGTTCAGACATTTGAGCCTCTTTCTCTGTATTCCTTTCCACTCTTTGGAATTCTCTGTCACCAATTCTAGAAACTCATCTTCCTTGAACTCAGATATTCATCTCCTCAACTCAGTAAGGCCACTCTCTGTTTAGATTTCCCTTTCTTATGCTGTAGTCATGGGATACCCATTTCTAATGTCTAAAATTTGTTTGCATAATTTGTAGTTTTTATCATGTGAAGGTTATTCCATTTCCCTATTACTCACCTGTAGCCAGAAATAGAAGTCAATAATTGTGTCTTTTATATGAGCAAAAACTGATTTTGAACATCAAAAATTTAGAACTCACCTTTTAATTCTAGTTTTATATACACAACTGGTTAATTCATATTTCCACTTAGATCTCTAATAGATATTCTAATCTTAACATTCTCCCAAACAGAACTCTTAATTTCTGCAGCATACCCTCACCCAGAGTATCCTTCCCTTGGTCTTTACTATTTCAGTAAGTACACCAACATCTACCAGATTTTTCAAGCCAAGAACCTAGAAGTCATGTTGATTCCACTCTTTTCTTCACCACCCATATTCAACTCATTAACTGTCCTATCAATTTTGTTTGTAAGATATGCCACCTTCATATCCACCCAATTCTTAATCGTCTTCACTGACAACAACTTGGTCTATTACTTTTCATCCAGTTATTATAATAACCTCTATGCTTTGAATTTTGCTTTTATTCATTCTCCACACAGTAGCAAGAGTAATCTCTCAAATGTAAATTGAACCATAGCATTCTCCTATTTTAATCTTTCAGTGACTTTCTTTGCACTCAGAATAAAATTCAGACTCCTTAATACAACCTGTAAAGCCCCGTGAGACCTAGCTCTTGCTCATCTTACCAGCCTTGTGCCTTACCAGTCTCCCCAGAGTTCACTATGTTATGACCATACATTTCTCCTTGCAGTTAGTCATGTGCTGTTTGTCATCTCAAGGTATTTGCATATGAATTTCCTTTCCTAGGGTGCACTTTCCCTACTCTCTCTATGGTACCTCCTTATCCCTAAGGTTGTAGTTTGTATACCACCTTCTCTGAGATACCTTCCCTGATCATTCTATCTAATGGTTATATAGATATAACCCTAATTCATTGTTATATATCAACCTCTTGTTTGTGCTTTGTGTAAAATTTATTACTTTTTTGTAACTTGTTAAATTAGTTTTTTGCCCTTCCTCCCCACTAAAATATAATCTCCATGAAGGCAGACTTGCCTGTCAGCATTGTTTGTTTTTAGCCTTCTAACGTCTAGCACAGTACTCGGTTCTGTCATTATCCAGGCTTTCTGCAATTTCCAAACCACAGTATTGAGAAGGGGGACCCAAACAGAGACAGGTAGCCTTTATGATCTGAGGAGATAAATTTAGTTTGTGGGGCCTGTGATTACTAGAAATGGTTGGTTGAAAGAATTAATGTGTTAGACCTATGTAGAGAAGGTAAACTTAAGAAAAGACAGCTGAGAATAGAATCAGTTGGTTCTGTTCACTAATTGAATACACAAACTATCTGGTGTAGCTCTATAAAGTAGATTTCTAGAAAGCAGAAGTGGACATAGGATGGTAAAACAACATTAGATTTTAGCACAGTGTCTGACTTAGCACTCAATACATGATCATTTAATCAGTGAAAACTGATAGCAGCTTTCAATACACGATGCTCCCTCTTTGTATTGGGGAACATTAGCCTGGAGCCTCTCATTTCATTTCATCTACAGGACATAGCAATTAATTTTGACTTGTTTTCACTGTGACTGATCCTAGAGTAAAAAAACTGTCTCAAATACTAAAGCAAAGTATTGTCCTCACTGCTAACCCTATTTCCCTTTCTCCCTGAAAATAAAGGGCTGTTCTACAGTCTCCAAACTATCATTTCTGCTACCATGCAGCAAATTAATATGTTGTGTCAAACACTTGAAAATCACTGGGAATCCTTGAAGGCTTTCTAGTATTAGCCTGTAGTACAATAGGTGCCTGGAGAAACTGCCTCACACCTCACCTTAACCCACATCCCATTCCGCAAACATGCACGTGCCTATTTAAGCAATGAGCCATGGAAAGTGGAAGATGTACATTTATAAAGAAAGTTCCTAGTCAGGAGCATTTTTCTTCCTTCTTCCCAGTCATTGTATAAGGGACCTTTGAACAACATGGGTTTGAATTGTATGGTTGGTTGAATCTGTGAATGCAGAACCACAGATATGGAGGGCCAACTGTGATGTTATACATGGGTTTTTGATTGTGCAAGGTTGGCACCACTAACCCTTGTGTTGTTAAGGGCCAGCTGTATTTCTAAAACACATATTAGTGTTGCCTTTTATTTTGAGATGAGTTACTTCTGGTTCTTACAGTTTCTTCCTGTTGTTTCCGGGAAAAGAGACAATTTATTCAGTACCCAAGAAATTCCAAGCACTATTTTAGAGCCTTTACAATGATAAGTTTGTAATCTCATGTAATTATTATATTAGCCATAAGAATTGCTTTTTATTGACCACATTTTATAGGTGATAAAATTAGGTTCATATAAGTTAAGTAACCTATATATGTTTGCATACATATAACTAGGGGATCTGGGATTTGAACTCAGCTCTCTTTCGAATTATTGAACATAAAAGTTTATTCATCTTAACAATTTTTTATTAATTCTATTATGAATCAGTCTTGATATGTATGTATATATGTATACGTACATATGTGTGTATATGTGATATGTATAGATATATAATACACATATATGTATATATGCAGTATGCAGATACATATACACATATACATATATATAATCACATTTATACATATATGTATTTTTAAAAAACCCCACAGAATGGAGTATTACTCAGCCATAAAAAGAATGAAATATTGCCTTTTGCAGCAACATGGATGGACCTAGAAATCATCATACTATGTGAAGTAGGTCAGGCAGAGAAAGGCAAATACTATATGATATCACTTAAATGTGCAGTCTAAAAGCATAATACAAATGAACTTATTTACAAAATAGAAAGACACACAGACATGAAAAACAAACTTATGGTTACCACAGGGGAAAGGGGATAGGGAGAGGTAAATTAGGAGTGTGGGATTTACAGATATGTACCACTATATATAAAACAGACAAACAACAAGGATTTACTGTATAGCACAGGAAACTATATTCAATATCTTGTAATAACCTATAATGGAAAAGAATTTGAAGCTGTATACCTGAAACTGAACTTGTACACAATATTGGAAATCAACTATAATTAAATTTTTAGAAATGTATATTTTATTTATTTGTAGACACTTTATAGTTTAGAAGATGACTGGAAATAGTATATTCTTTAAAAGTATATTTCAAATCACTTGGAATGGTTATATAGGGATGAAGGCAATTGATTTTTTATATTGATGCTTTTCATTCATCTAGTAAACTTGCTGAAATCCTTGTAAGTTCTAATAGTTTGTTTGCAGTTTATCTTGTATATGTGTCACCTTTTTTTATCCATTCTCTTTTTTTTGAATAGTCTGGACTGAGATTTGTCTATAATCTTTACAAATATCTTTTTATCTCATTAGCCTTCAAAAAAATATACTCTGAGAATCTGTCATTGCTTTGTGAGTTTAATGCATGCAGTTAATTTATTGTGCTTACTAATGTGTTTAGATTCATGTCTAGAAGCAGTGTAATGCAGCAGTTAGTAGTACAGACTTTGGTGTTTACTTTATCTTTTTAGTGTCACTAGCTTTAGCTGTTGAACAAATTAGTTAACTTCCCTATGCTTCACTTTTCTCATCTGTAAAGTGAGGGTAATAAAGTCTTAGGACTTACTTGACTGGGTTGTTGTGAGGAATAAAGAAACTGATATTTGTAAAACACTTAGAGCAATGCCTAGCACATATAAGCTCTAATTGTTAGTTATTATTCATATTATCTTATTCTTCTTATTTTATAGGCTTTTTATTTGATCCCCCTATCCTATTCAACATTTTACTGGATTCACTGAGTTTCCTTTATTCCTTCTGTCTCTATTATACACATAACATTTGGGAGTTTTCTGTTTCTATTTCTTAGAAATAATCAATAGCTCCTCTGAATCACCACTTCTGCCTTTTATGTTATTGTTAAGTATTTTGGGATTGCCAAATTTTTGATCCCCAAAATTAACTGTCACGTTTATTTTTATGCAGTCAGTGCATGCTTACATTTATCAAAATGTTCACTAATGTACTTGTTTGTCTTTGTTCTAGGATCGCATTCCTTTTTTCTGTGTTAAATTCCCTTCTTTTAATCTTTTAAAATATTTTTTACTTCTTTTAATTTTTTTTTCATAGTGATTAATGTTCTTTTTTTTCTTTCCTTTTCTTTTCTTTCCTTTTCTTTTCTTTTCTTTTTTTGGGAAAGTATCTTGATTTCTCCTACGCCCCTTGCTTTTCAGTGACAGTTTAGCTGGGCAGACAATTCTGAGTTCATATTTAGTTTCTCTCAGCACTTTGAAATATCACTTTGCCTTTGATTTCATTGATTGTTCTTGGGAAGCCCACCATCAGTCTAATGCTTGTTCCTTTTAGGGTTTTCTGCCTTTGATCTCAGGTTATTTAAAAAATCCCTTTATCTTTGATGTCCTGCATTTTCATTGTAGCTGTCTCTAGATGTGGCTTTACATTTGTTTCTTTTTATTAGTACTCCATATACTTCTTAATCTGACAAATACACCTTAAATCAGTTGTAGAAAATTAACCACCATCTTGTGCTTGAATAGTGCACATTTTCTAACGCCTTCTATCGTATTGAAGTCCTAATAGGTGCATGTGGGTTTTCTTATTTCAATCCTTAATCTTTCTTTTGCATTTTGGGAGTCACTAAAGCCCTAAAATAGTTACGGGCTGAGTTGACTTGATCTTAGAACTATTTTAGGTTGTATCTACAAAGGGTTGTGATTGGGCTTTTCCAGTCCCAGACACAAAATATGTGTTCTATAAATAGTATCTATTATTATGTGCATCCTCAGTATATTTTTCAAGTAAATAAATTTTTTCTTTTCTCTCTTTGTCTATTTCCTCATGTCATTTATTTGATTTTGGGCAAAGGGAAAATAAAATTTCCCCTTGTTTTCTATTTTTCAATATTTCAAAATGTACCTATGTTACTTTCAAATGAAAATCAAAATTTAAAATAGAATTTTCAGGTGCTGGATGATTGGACTTTTTAAATATCATGTTCAAGTACTTCTAGATAATTATCTCTTTTGTTCTTCCATTGCTTTGTGTCAATCTTCTGATAAGCCTGCAAAAACAAGATATGTTTGAGTCTTTCACTCTATTTTCTGCTTCTGAAGTGTAAATCCTTTAAGTATTTGAAACTCTGAGGTCTCCTTCAGAGAGGGCTGTCAGAACATTGCAATTCCACTTATGAAAATCTCTAGCCCAGCACGAGGTTTGTGATTTAATGATATATGCATAACAATATGACAGCAACTTGATAAGTATTTAAGAGTAAAAATTTAATAAAGATTCTGTGTTCCTCTGAGGACCTTTCTTTCTTTCTTTTTTTTTTTTTTTTTGGATGAAGTCAATTCCTAGTAGATGTTTATTATGAGACTGGCATGCATTGCCTCAGATTTATAAGTAAGTTTTCTCATCTTGCAGGAAAATGAAAGTTTTACTTCTTAACTTTTCTTTTCTATATGGAAGGAATATAGGACTTTCCAAAGTCAGGGGTAGACAACATGCCTTCTTGGAACCCTTGGGATATCCTTTGAAATAATGAATTTGTGCATCAATGGTCATAGCAAGGTATAGTGTGTAATCATGCCTATAATCATATAGACTAATGGATGGGAGGCCTCTGGAAATTATCTTCTAGTCCAACCAGATTTTATAGATGAGAAGGCTAAGATATAGAGGGTTAACTGGGTTACATAAGACCACCAGGCTTATTAGTGTTGGCTGGAGTGCTTGTTCTCTTGACTCTTAGTCCAGTACTCTTTCCACGTTATAGAAGAATCTTTGTTTTTTAAGCATTATTTTGGAGAGTTCCTTTGCTTTGACTCATTTCAAAGGAAAAATGAAATTATTCAGTTAAGGTCCTACATTGTACAAGACAACATTTAAGATTTAGTATGATATAGATATCCCTTTTTAACCGGGCTCTTCATTTTCTACACACAGGAACAGAAAAGATTCAGAAAAAATTTTTGAGATAGGACTGGTATCCTTTGCCATCCAGACTCCTCCCACTTGATATTAAAAGTGTAGGAATCAAAAACTGTAGATTCATTTAATATCTGAACTTACTTTCTCAATTCTTCCTCATGCATCAACTAGATTCAATAATAGGTTTTCTTAGATTTGTAACATGATGAGTCTGGGAAGATTCTGCATCTCAATCAACCATAGAATCTTTGAGTTTTAAGGAATACTAAAGATCATCTAGTTCAAACACATATTTTTCTGAAGAAGGCATCTAATAACTACTGTTTACTTTTTCAGCTGTAGGAGACCGAGGCTAACATCTGGAAGCTCTAAGGCAGTTGGCCATTGGTGTACACAGAGGCAGACTTGAGTGGTCTGTATCTGTCAATGACTGCTTCTGTTACTGAGTCCAAACTTGTTCTGTCCACCACATGACAGGTCAGTAAATCAGGAGACTAAGTGTTGGGGCAAGGAATAACGACTTTATTTGGAAAGCCAGCAGACTGAGAAGATGGGGGACTAATGACCTAGAGAACCATCTTACCCAAGTCAGAATTCAGGTCTTTTTATACTAAAAAGGGGAGGGAAAGTGTTTGGTTGTTGCAACCTTCTTGGTATTGAAATCCTTTGTCCTTGCAGCTGTCAGTGTAGGTCAGGTCATGATGTTCCTGTAAACCTCCAAGACAAATGTTCTCTGTTCTGCAACTTTTTTCGCTATGTGAGTGGGAAAGTGTTACACCCTTAAAGATCAGAGCCTTGAGAATGGGCTGTCCTGTCTATTTCAGGTTCTAGGCAACATTCTCTTATAAAAGGTGCAAAACCAGCATGCTTAAGCACAGGAAACAGAGCACAGGCTTAAAGCTAAAGGAACAGATTTAATATGGAGTCAAATTTGTTCTTCCCTAGCACACTTTTAGATATACTTCCTCAAATCCCATTCTCTGAATAGATACCACAATATCAGTATCGAAAATGTAAATGTGATTCTATTCTTTTTTCTCCTGTTTTCAACAACTCTCCATTTTCCCAGTGGATAAAATCTAAACTTCATACATATCCCACCAGGGCTTTCTTATGAACCCCTTAAGCTCTATCTTACAACATGCTGTCTCTCACTGCATGCCTCAATTGCACATTATTGCTTGTATCTCTCATCGAGAAACCATGCTACTCCTCACTTTGATGCCTGTATTAATTCCATCTTTCCATTCTCCTACCTGGTCCTACTTATTTTTTATGAATCAACCCTGGATACCTTCTATGAGGCCACTCATAAAGTCTTTAATGATTTCGTTTAGTTGGATTATGCACTTCCAAATACTCAGAGTCATTATTACTTCATTTACAACATTGTTTTATAATGACCTGTTTGCATATCTGTCTCACTTACAATACAAGAATCTTTAAGTTGGATACTATGTCCATTTTATTTCTATTCCCAAGACCTGGACTAATACTTGAAACATAGCAGACCCTCAGTAAATATCTATAGGATGAATGCTATAAGAGAGGAAGGCTTTTATCAGCCTTCATCCTATAAATCCGGAAGACTCCAGCCTGGCAGCATTGGAGGTTGGGTGGTTTATTTTGGGAGATTTATTGCTGGCTTCATCTGTGATCTCTCAGATTTATGGGCTGTGGGGCAAGGGGAATGTGGAGAGGGATAAGCCCTTGGGTATGGTCATATTTGCCCTGGTAAGAACGTAGTTCTGTCCATTCAACTACATAAATTTTTCTGAAGTCTGTCCACTATTTTAAATTCAGACTACCGCATTGCTTGCCTGGGTGCCTGAGCGGCCCCTCCATAACTGGTATCTTGCCTTAACTTATGTCTTTTCTAATTCTTTTCCCACATATAATGTAACTTCAGTCATCTTTCCTAGATGCTAAAATTCTTTATTGGGTTCCAAAGCTCTTAGACCAAAGTCCAAACTCCCTAATGCAGGTTATGTTAATTGCATTTTATGATCTGACTCTTGTTTGCTTCTCCAACCATGACCCACTATGCCATTCCTGGCCCATCTGGGCTCCTGCTGTACTGAATGGCTTTTGGTTCATCCAGCCTGCTTTATTTCACTTACTTCGGGATCTTTGGGTTTGCTTGAGACACACTTATCATTTTTTCTCCATCCTAATTTCCAAGTTAGCTCTTGACTTATCATGCAGGTCAGAGCTTAGGTGTTACTTCCTAAATGTCCAAATCTAAGTGAGGAATCTTTTACCTCCCCCTCTCTACCAGTTTCTCTGCCCATATTCTCCTGTAATGCTCCTGAACTTCTCTTTTATATAACATCACACGTAATTGTCTTTCTTACTATCTTCGTAACCTACTATACTCAGTCCTGAGAAGGTATAAACCATGTCAGTTGTGTTCCTTGTTGTATCCTCAGCACCTAGTACAGGAACTTGCACCAATTGATGCCAAATATTTATTGAAAGAATGAATGCATGAATATAAAGCCATTTTATATTATTCACTAGATTTTATCTTGCCATACTGTTTAGAAATTATTGGGTAATAACAACTGGAACTCTGGAGTTAATTTTTTTTTTTAACTATTTACACATGAGACTGTTCCTGACAGTCCTGGGTGTTTTGTTTTTTTCGGGTATACACACATTGGTGTCTAAGTCCCTTCTGGACTTAGTGAGTCTGTCTGAATCTTTGAGTAACCATAAGAATAAAGGCTCTAAAATAAACGACTAATAAGGGAAATCTGGTGACTGATAGAGATAAGATAGATAATTTTCATTTCTACTTTTGTACAGAGGAAAGTCCCCTCTCTGTACCAAAGTGAGTTGATGCCCCTAAGTTACTGGCAGTGGTCTAATATACTAAGAATAGTTTTCTGGAACCATCATGGAATTTCTGTCTGGTTTCATGACCAGAGTGTAGGCTCAGGAAGATGAGGTTTTAAGTATTGCTGTAGAGCATTTTACCTTCTTGTGAAATGTAGGGCTGAAATTTATTAGTGACTCAGCATGGCTGCCCTATTTTTAGGCCTAAAGGTTAGCTTGCAACACTTCAGATAGTGGGAGACAGGGAGGAAGTGTTACCAGCTCAACTGAGTCTTGGTCTATTTATAGATACTGTGTTGATTAATTTTAAATTGGTTATATTTAATTGGGGACCTGAAATAGATCAGACCCCCTTCTTAGTTCCCTCTTAAGAAAAAAAGAAACCAAAATAAGAATTTATATATGTATTACTAAATAATGAGTGTGCTGTGCTTGTGGCTTTATTTGTTGTATTGGGTGTTAATGAAATATGTAGAAAAATATATCTTTCCTTTCTTACAAATGAGTCAAAGTTCCAAGGATTTGTCCCTTAAGAAACTAATTTTACCTCCAGTTTCTCCTCTAGAGAAATAATCCTTAACTGAAGCTTGCCCAGTTATTTCTCATGTGTAAAATTGGTCATTAGAAGACCTGGGGAGAGAAATGATGACTCAGACTGGATGAATCACCACCACTCATGTGTAAATTAAGGAGCATGGGTTTCATGACTTCTTATACTCTGAGTCCAGGAGGTCTGTGAGGGTGAAAATTCGCCCCCAGATAAATTCTAATGAGGTAAGTTTGGTGAATGGTCAAGTCATAAACAGACTTTCTTCCTAACTCATATTTTATTTGGGTCAGTAGTACTAATTGTGACAGACACATGTTACTACTGGCATGTTATATTTAGACAACTGGAATATGGTCAAAAGAAACCTTGACTTAGAGTGATAAGAACCAGCCTCTGCCTCAAGTTGTGTGATTTGGGCAGTTAAAGTAGCTGAGTCTTAATTCTACATCCTTAAAATGGGACTATTTTGAACCTGGTACAGAGGTCAGGAAAATATACATGTGTGTTGATGGAAATTTTTGGTGTAATTGACTGAAGTAGGAAAGTCAAAGGTATTATAATGAATGTTACGTTTAAATCCAGTCAAAAAACTATACCCCAAATATACATATATGGTCACACCCACAAACTTCCTGGTTGTTTTCAGGTCCTACTTCCCATGTACTTACATTAAGGATTTGTATACTTCATGCAACATCCAGGTAGCAATTGACAAATTTGTAAGTTTAGTTTCTTTTTAACATACATAACTGCTACATCCATGTGAGAGGATGAATTAAGATTTACTGTGCATCCACTCCTGTTTAGACAAAAACTCAGAGCTCAGTGCTGTGTATAAATTACCTTCAAATTGATATCTGCGGATAGGCATTATTTTGGCCTCAGCCAAGATAATAATTATGGGAGTGATAACGGGAGAAAATTCAGATCCTGGAGTCAGGTGTCAGTCTCAGTTTTAAGAGGTTGACATAAGTAGGGGGCAAGTAGAGGGATTTGATCTTGTAGCTCTTCTGTGATTGAATGATCAGCCTTGTCTCATTTTTGAGGAAGGATTATGGGCAGGGCCACTGTGTACAACTGGACAGGTGTTTCACAACACAAGGATACCACAATCCTACAAGGGTGTGATTGGATGGTGAAACCTATGCCATGCTCTAATCAACAAGCTGTGTGCCATGGCAGGGAGCCATGACTACTCAGAGGAAGTGTCTGGGTGCCTCACATCTCACACCAAGTCACCATTGCCCAAGCCATCTGCCTGTGGAGCTGCTCCCTTTTTCTAATTCCCACAGAGATACTGTGTGGCCCAGCTGAGGCTCTAACAATGGGTTAGAGGAACAGGAACACAGCTACCTAGCTGAAGACTGGGCTTTTGTACATGGAGTGGTATATTAGCTTGCAGAAAATGTAATTTGTGTTAATGACATCTTTTGGCCTCAGAGCTCAGCATTTTAATGCTTCAAGCTCAGTGTTTTTATTTTAGTATGAAGTGCTGCTGTCCAATATGGTAGCCACTAGCCATATGTAGCCATTTATTAAATAAATTAAAATTAAATCTAAAATGCAGTTCCTCAGTTACACTAGCTACATTTTAAGTGCTTAATAACTGTAGTTTCCTGTGGTTAAGTTGTGGCTACCATAGTGGTCAGTGAAGAATTAGAGAACATTTCAGTCATTGCAGAAGGTTCTATTGAGCACTGCTATTGTAATCAACTTTTTCTAGCCTATAGATCGTTCCTTGATCTACATTAAATTATTTAGGCCACTATAATTGTTTTTGTTCCAGTAAATGACTTCTCACCAGACCTGAATAACATGTAAATCTATATAAGAGTTTCAGTGTTGTTTCAAAATTTGGTAACTCACATTTATTTATTTTTTGGCTCTATCCCTGGCCCTCTCTTCCAGAGGCCACTCATTTTTATCAGTTCTTTTATGTATTCTTCCAGAGATTCACAAGAATAGATGTAGGATGCTCATGTGTACAAGCAATACCTCCTTACATTATTTTCCTCTTAAATAATAGTATACTTTACTAGTTGTTCCACTCCCTAATTTTTTTTGCTTCACAATATATCTTGGTGATGATTCCATATTAAGTATATAAAGAGCTTCTTCATTCATTTTGATGTCTGTATAGTATTCTATTGTGTGATTATTTATGTGTTTGTGCATGTGTTATTTCTAATTGTTTTGTGCTATAAATAATGCTACAAAAATTACTTATACATATTTTTCAAATTTGTAAGATATATTTATAGGATAAATTCTAGAAGAGGAAGTGGTGTGTCTAGGTGATCTGCATTTGAAGTTTGTGTAGATACAGTATGACTCTGTCATGGGAAACTTTGGCTAGCCATATGTCAGTGTGCCTGTTTCTCTACACCATCACGAATGGAATACATTATCCAATTTTTTCCCCTAATCTTATAAGTAGAAAATTACGTATCAGTGCAATTCTAATTTGAATTTCTCTCACTGTATGAGAGGGAGGCAACTTTTCATGTGTTTAATAATCATTTGACTCCTTTTTTTGACTGCCCAAAGCAATGTTTCTTTGTATTTGAAGTTCTTTTAACTGGGATAGGGCTTGTGTGGACTTGGCTGGGTCACTATTTCCAATATGATGCACCATATCAATATTTAAGTCTTCTTAAATTTTAGAAATGTTTTCATGAATTTTTAAAATACATTTTCACTGTTTAATTATTTCCAGATTTTTCCCCTTGAGTATTTCAACTGTATGCATGTTGAACCCCCTCTATTTATCCTTCTTGTCATTTTCTCAAATTTTAAACTATTATGATTTACTTTTTATTTTTCTTGTTTCATATCAATTATTTATTTCCACTTGTGTTTTTAATGCTATTTTTTCTTTTATGTTTCTTTCAATTTTGTCTTCATTTTGACATTTTTGTTTGTTTCCTCTTTTCTGTGATACTTTTTTTGGGTGGCTTTTCTTTATTTGACTTTTGTTTCATAGTTTTCTTTCTCTATTCCTGTAGCATTTTTGTATAGATACTGTGCTGGTGTTTTATGTTCACTATTCATTTTTAAAGGAAGTGAAATTTTTCTGGGCCAGGTTTTGATAGAAAATTTATGTGGTGGAGGAGTCGGCATCATATTCTGGGCTAAGTGAGATTCTCTTACAATCCGTTTGAGCTTGTGGGCAATTCATATAGCTATGACTTTTCTCCAGCTGTGGCGCTGTTTATGATGTAAGGTCCTCTCTTCTGCTTTGTTGGTACAGAAACAGCTTTCGGAAAATACAGCTTGTTTGTGTGATCATTTTTTCTAGCTTCATCCTTATTTACCTTTTCCCCCAGTGTGTGTACCATTGTCTGGCTGATAAAAACAAAGGCTTTAGAAATCATGACTCAGGTTATGTTCCTATCTTTTCTGTTTTTGCTATTTGTTTTTTTTTTTTCCCTGAGACCTACTACCATGGTTTCCTTTACCTGATTCTTTCTGCGTGTGCCGTTGCTTGGTTCCTGTTGTGTGAACAGCCCCTAAACCTATCCTGTAGTTTGGAGATGTTGTGTTTCTGTTTTTACCAAAAATGGAATTTTAAATTGGATTTTTAATTTTCATTCCTAGGAAAAGAAGAATAAATGCCCCCTTTACTCTGCCATCATTAAATTGGGCATCCTTTGCATTATCCTCTGAAAAAATTTTAAATTTTTTAAATGTTAAACATTAAAATGTCCAGTTGTTTAACAGACTTTCTCAAAGAAATTCTACGAATACTTCAAATTTACAGTGTTTGGGGATAAATACAACCTTTTTTCTCACAATTTTTTTCTGAAATTATTAAACCTCCCTATCAGCAGGCTTTAGACACTACCACCGTGCTTTACTTGTTTGTATTCTCCTCACCCTACACCTGTATAATTAGTCACCAACTTCTGTAATAACTGCAACATTAATTATACCCTGCTACATATGAGACAGTGTGATAGATGATGGATAGTAATGCCCTTGGACTTGAGTTAAAGATATTCCTGCCTTGAGCCCTTTAAACTTTTGAGAACCCTGCATATTCTAAATCCACATTGAGAATTATTTTAAAACTCATAAGCATCTCTCTCACTTAAGATCTGGCACTCAGCACCTGCAGACATGTTCTTATGGCCCAAAGAAATGCTTTTCCACATCTCTTGACCTATTTCCTTGAATGAAAAAGTACTTCAAAGCCATGAGAATTGGCGGATTGTGTCCCTGCCATGTTGAATATTGATACTCCTTTGGAGTAGGAAAGGTTTGAGCAGTGGAAGTGCTCCAATATGTAAAATATAAATTATTCTAACTTTTTGTACTCTTTCTCTGAGATCATGTGAATGCAATAAATTCTAAGATAGCTAACTGTTGTTCACAGTGCTGCTGAGCAATCTTTTTTTTTTTGCTGCTTATTATTTATAATTCATGGCTCAAAAGGTACTTAAGTTAGCACATTATTTATCACAGTTGCACATGGAGAGTAAAGAACATTTTGTAATATTAAATAATTCATACTACTCTTAAATGAGTATACGTATAGGTCTAGCTATAACATGGTGAAGCCAGTTCTTTATATTGGCAACTAAATGGGGGTTGATCACTAAATTTCAAATAGTCTCATTTTTATAAAAATACTTTATATTGTTTTCAAAATGAAATGAAAATCTTTAGCTTTATTAAACTATTTAAAATTTTGATATTCATTGATTAAAGTATGTGTTTTATCTTGATTTTGAATATTTAAAAAGAAAAATATGTTGAAAATATATATTAAAAATATCTTCCCTTATTTATATTTCCCTTATTTATTTTCATATATAACTTTGATAAAAATACATTCAAATTTTGAAAACTGTATATTTACATCTTTAACCTTTTAGATAATTGATGTCAGTAGAACACAAATTATGTAAAAAATCTTGATCAAACCAAATAATTAGTGATCTTATTGAAATAAAGGCCAGAAAAATAAATCTATTAAAATATATACTAGTTTATGAATTGTACATATTTTTTACTGTATTGCTTATCCAAACATTATTAATCAGTCAACAGATATGTACAATAATAAGTAAATTTAGTTGCCTTTTTAAATTTTGCTGGCATTCAATCATATAAAACATAACTTGCATATATTTTTCAGTTAAAGATGAACTTGTTAAGGTAAGAGGATAGAACACATATTAAATCACCATCTGAGAGTATAATTTATTAACTTAATAATATATACTAAGGCATATAACATGTGGACTTCCATTATCAGTCCTCCCCCAGGCCTTGCAAATAAACAAGAAGATAGTGGCCTCGTCCATGAGGGACTTATGGTCCACCTTCCCACCCTCCTAAAGTCTCTAGCAAGCTTCCTTTCCATTTCTGTTATCATTGTTTTTACTGAATTTATTTTTTAAAGGGCCTCTAATTCCAGTGGGGAACCAGGTTTCGTTAATATTCGAAATACTTACAGTGTATCTTATATATAATAAGGGCATTATAAAGAATTGTGAATTAGACTGAATGGAGTTGAAAGAAAAAAATAAGTAAGAGAGAGGAGTTGACCATGAAGAGAAATAAGTTATGGGGTATGGGAGATGGAAGAGTTGTGACTAAGACAAGCTCATTTGAACCCCATTATATCTGTCAAAATTGCCTTAGAAATCATTTTGTGTAATTTCCTGAAATAGAAAGTAGCAGGCTCCTGTTTCACATTTATGATATAACTCTTCTTAAAACCAGAAAAAAATTTAGCAGAAAACGTGATGTGTCAATCCAGGAAGTCTTATTTGTTGTATGTCTCTTCAGGAGAGATTTGGAAAGAATTCCCATCCTTAGGTGCTTTTGTTCACAATTGAAAATTTAATGTGTCCCCCTTCCTGTCTATAGGCTCACTAAAATGAGTTTTTGGAAAGCTGTGTGTGGTGTGCTACATTCATTATATGAAGCAAAAATTTTTTTCCCCTATATGCCTGTCATTAAGTGAAATAAATTTACTGGCAAAGGCCAGAGGAATCTTGAGAAAACTGAGAGGTTGTCATTTCCATGAATAGAAAAACAAAACATTGGCTGTTAGAGAATAGAGTTTTGAAAAATCCTTTTGTGTGTGATTCTGTTTTCTGTTGAAAATAGGTATTAGAAACACTAGTTTGGAGCCTGCTGTATGAAAAAGAAAGCTTTGAAACTATTTCAGACATGTTCTGTTGCTCAGAAGATAAGAAGAAAACATCATTTTCCTGTTTTTTAAAAAATTTTATTTTATTGAGTTATAGTCAGTTTACAACATTGTGTCAATTTCCAGTGTAGAACACAATTTTTCAGTTATACAAAAACATACATATATTCATTGTTGCATACTTTTTCACCATGAGCTACCAGAAGATCTTGTATATATTTCCTTGTGCTATACGTTATAATCTTGTTTATCTATTCTATATATACCTGTCAGTATCTACAAATTTCAAACTCCCAGTCTATCTCTTCCCACTCCCCTCCCCACCAGCAACCACAAGTTTGTATTCTATGTCTATGAGTCTTTTTCTGTTTTGTATTTGTTAATTTGTTTTTTTCTTTTCTTTCTTTCTTTCTTTTCCTTCCTTCCTTCCTTCAGTCCTTCCTTTCTTCCTTCCTTCCTTCCTTCCTTCCTTTCTTTCTTTCTAGATTCCACGTATTAGTGATCTCATATGGTATTTTTCTTTCTCTTTCTGGCTTACTTCACTTAGAATGACATTCTCCAGGGACATCCACGTTGCTGCAAATGGTGTCATGTTGTCGTTTTTTGTGGCTAAACAATATTCTATTGTATAAATATACCACATCTTCTTTATCCAGTCATCTGTTGATGGACATTTAGGCTGTTTCCATGTCTTGGCTGTTGTAAATAGTGCTACTATGAACATTGGGGTGCAGGCGTCTTTTTGAAGTAGAGTTCCTTCTGGATATATGCCCAGGAGTGTGATTACTGGATCATTGGTAAGTCTATTCCTAGTCTTTTGAGGAATCTCCATACCGTTTGCCACAGTGGCTGCACCAAACTGCATTCCCACCAGCAGTGTAGGAGGGTCCCCTTTTCTCCACAGCCTCTCCAGCATTTGTCATTTGTGGACTTTTGAATGATGGCCATGCTGACTGGTGTGAGGTGATACCTCACTGTAGTTTTGATTTGCATTTCTCTGATAATTAATGATATTGAGCATTTTTTCATGTGCCTATTGGCCATTTGTATGTCTTCATTGGAGAATTACTTGTTTAGGTCTTCTGCCCATTTTTGGATTGGGTTGTTTGTTTTTTTCTTATTAAGTTTTGCAAGCTGCTTATATATTCTGGAGATCAAGCCTTTCTCAGTTTCATCTTTTGCAAAAATTTTCTCCCATTCCGTAGGTTGTTGTTTTGTTTTGTTTATAGTTTCCTTTGCTGTGCAAAAGCTTGTACGTTTAATTAGGTCCCATTTGTTTATGCTTGCTTTTATTTCTATTGCTTGGGTAGACTGCTGTAGGAGAACATTTTTGAGATGTATGTGAGACAATGTTTTGCCTATGTTTTCTTCTAGGAGGTATATTGTATCTTGTCTTGTGTTTAAGTCTTTGATCCATTTTGAGTTGATTTTTGTGTATCGTGTAAGGGATTGTTCTAGCTTCATTGATGTACATGCTGCTGTCCAGTTTTCCCAACACCATTTGCTGAAGAGACTGTCTTTATTCCATTCTATGTTCTTACCTCCTTTGTCAAAGACTATTATTTTCCCATTTTTAAGACACTGTTTCTTGATTATTTTCTTCACTCCATGAATAAATGTCAAAGATTAACTCAGAAATATTTTGAAATATTATAGGTTAAGGCTGGAAGGAAAATAGCTATCAAATCTTTAAGAACGATATAATTTGAATGTAAATTTTTAGGAGAATGAAAAATCAAAACCAGAGAGTAAATTAAAGTAAAATACTAGTTATTCTTGCTTAGAAAGGACTGTGGGTTAAATGCATGGTTATTTGCTTTAATTTTAAAAAGCTGTTTCTAGGAGGTCTATGTTGTTTGCAAGAATGGTAAAAAAAAATTTAAGCTTGATGAAAGGACTTCCTGTTGAAGTTGCTGTTTTGTATAGTGTTCAACTCTCTAATCATGTGCTTAGAGATATATTTCTAGCTACCTAGAGCAGAAATGTTACTATGGGGCACCAACTGAGAATTGATAACTGACAAGTAACTGTAAGTAGATATCTCAAATAGATGCTGTTTGAAAAGACTCTCATGTTGGGTGGGGAGGGAGGGAAAGCAAAGATTTGATTTGGACTACTTTGTAGTTTTGTTTTTAATTGAAGTTATTCCCTAATGAGTAGAATTACCAAAGATGTATATAGCAGAGTCTACAGAGTTCTCATTTATTCCCCTTTTCTTTAGCTTACTGCTTCAAAATTTTACAAAGGAAATCTGAGAGTTGGTAAGTGAACTGAAAAAAAAAAAAAAAAAACACAAACCAAAACCCCACAGCTGAATAGAGATCTTGCCTGATCCAAAGAAGAGGAAAGATTTCATACAGGGAGTAGATGAGCTGGCAGCTTAAATGATGTACCAGGAACTTTTAGTTGGAAGTCCCCAACTGATTATTCAACAGCTGGAGACTTCTGCCTCCAAGTTAATTTTGGTTTTAGTGATCACTCTTAGTAACAGCCATAAACTGGAAAAGAAAGATACAGTCACTTTCTAGAATTTAAAGTTTTCATGTATCTGTGTTTAATGTTTATTTTAGTCCATATAATTGTTTCCTTTGGTAGAATACATTATTTCTAAAGCAATTTATACTGAATAGAAAACTTGAAATTTATGCATGACCATTTTTTTCCGAGCTTCAATCACTGTGGAAAATAAAAGCTCAACATAAAATCACAGAGTTATTTCATATCAACTCGTACCAGGTAATTACTTTACCTAGATCCCTATCTTGCCTCCCCATCTTTAGTGGCGGACTTCTACTCTCCTCTCCTGCCATCAGGAGGGAAGCAACCAGAAATCATCTCTCATCCTGAACTCACATGACTTAGGACTTCAATAATGATGTTACCCAGCTTTACCTTTTAGCTCCATCCTGACTCAGTTTTGATTCTTGCTGACTCTACTTCTAGCTTGGACTTGTTAAAGACCTCTCCTCTAATTTTACTTCTGACCTCACCACCTTTGGTGGTGACCTGCTAAATTCGACCTAAAATTGCCAAGCCATGCTTATAGCCTTTTCCTCACCACTTCCCATACCAAACTTGATTAGAATAATCCTACATATGCTTGACCCAAAGAAACATATAAATGATCAGAAAAAACCTGTGTCAAAGTAGCTTCGATCTGTGAGTCCTTCAAGTGCTAAGAGGCATTAATTAGACAAAAGTTGCTTTGGTAAACTGAATCACAGTATCCCTATGCAGGTAAAAACTGCCACTTAAACTACTCATTGCATTCACAAATATGTATTGTGTACACACTATGTAAATATGCATTGTTCCTTATACTGGGCATATGGCTGTGAAGAAAACAATCAGAATCCCTGCCTGCATGAAATCTGTATTATTGTGGGTGGAGCATAGAGTCAGCAGTTTTCTCTGTCCTTACTTGGTAATGCTGCTTAGTAGGCACAGAGAGCCTTCACCAACAAGGCGTGGTTAGGGAGGGCAAAATTCCCATAAGAGAGGCCATTAATTTCCCATAACCATTAATTTTTTAAGGTTACTGTCCTTAGTGTTCACTAGCCTGTCATCCCCAAACTGGCAACTCAGGAAACATTATTTTTGTTCTTATTTTGTTTTAAAAATATTCTATCATAAAAGCTTTCTAGATCTTGGTTCTCCAAAATTGTAATTTGCCAATTACAGAAGAATCTCAAAAATGAAGTTGGAAAAACTCGGATCCTCCTAGTCTAGTCTTCTGTCAAGTTCTGGCTTGGTTTTTTATAAAGAGAGTCATCCAGTCGTCAAATTGAATGACCCCAAAGCAGCCTTGAACATTTGTTTTGATGATTTGGAAGAATTAGAGTAAAACACCTGAAGGGCACAACTTAATGATGGTAAAGCATATGGAGCTGATTAGTGGACATTTCAACCACTAGAATGGAAGAAAAATAGCATGTTAGGGGATTATTAGAGAAAATCCAAGTTTCTACATAAAATCATCCAGTTTTTTTTTTATGGCCTCTCTTTGCTATTTTTCTATAAACTTATTTATATCCTTAACAGAAAAAAACCAAAAATGTTTATTTTCATTCAAGCTCCCAAAGTCAGTATGAGTTTGTCTAGATCTGTTGAATTGGTTCTGTTCATAAATTTGTGGTCAAAGTCCAATATATTGTCTTTAGCTGTACTTCTTTTTTACCATTTGCCTGGAAAGAGTCTCTTATCTTTGAAGAATTCATCTCCCACAATCGGTGCTCTAGCTGGCTGAGGTGGCCTGCTCTGAAGTTGACCTCATGGTTACCAATGCATTCTGAGGCGAATGAGTCACTTCATCTGCATAAGTCATGCAGCTGTGAAATCTCTGTGGGGTTTCCCGGGCCATGGCTGCCAATTCCACATACCAGAGACACTGTGATGCTGACTTCAGTTCTCACACCCAGATAAGGGGAGGCTGGACACTAGTGGCTGGACAGGCCTTCTGTACATATTTATGCAAAGGAGGTGGGAAGGCTCGGCAGGGACTGTTCCACATGCAAATTTTCAAGGAGGCCTAGTGCTGCCCCTCCCGTGTCTTCAGTTTCTTGAGTGTTGCTCAAATAGAAAATGGACAGAGCAGAGCAAGTCTTTAATTTCCATCTTGAAGACCCACTAACATTCTCCTGGGAGCTAAGATATAAACATGGAACATTGATTTCCATCACCACAGGTCTCTCTCTTTTCTTAAAAAAATATCTTCAGGAATAAGGTAAACCCCCATCAGTCAGAAAAAGCCCCGCCCTTAAGAATCATTGCCGTAGAGCCCAAGCTTCTTGAAAGTTGGCATTGTGTTATTCATTGTTGCATAACAATGCCTGGAACTTAGTAGGTGCTTAGTAAATATCTGTTGATCTAATGGATAAATGAGAAACATCTGGTATGTTGCAGTTTTAAATGAGTATGTGCCGGATCTGAGCTAAAAGAACGTGGTTGGTTTGCCTTTCACACTGCTAGGCTTGGTTTGGGATTTTCTATCATCTGAAGGACAGCCTCTGCTAAAGAAAAGCTTTCTAGCAGAACCAGGCTTCTGTTATGACTGAGATCATCCTTCTGTGTCTAGACATTTTATATGCCGAAGGAGATTGCTTCCTTTGCATGTCTGAGCTGTAAAGCTCACTATCCTGCCTCCAAACTGTTGTAAACGCTTTTAAGAGCAGAGTATGGAATGGTCCCAAAGAGAGCCAGGGCTAGTTTGTGTTTGCTTGGAAATTGCAGTACTGGTTTTCCAAAACAGACAGATTCACACATTCTCTGTCCCTGAAAATGTTTCCATTTCCATATATCAGGTCTAACCCCTAAGAAATAAGAGATTTGTGAAGAATAACATGGGAATAAAGGTGAGAATTGCCTTCCAGTGCAGAAGTGTGTGAAGCAGTCTTCACTATTTAAATTTTTTTTATTTTATACCATTTTAAAGTTTCCATTTTACTTTCCATTTACTATTATTACAAAATATTGGTTGTATTTCCTGTGTTGCACAATATATCCTTGAGCCTCTCTTATACCCAGTAGTTTGTACCTCCTGCTCCCCTACTTCAATATTGACCCTCCCCTCTCCTTATTGGTAACCACTGGTTTGTTCTCTATATCTGTGAGTCTGCTGCTTTTATGTTATATTCGCAAGTTTGTTGCATTTTTTGATTTCACTTAGAAGCAATATCATATAGTGTTTATCTTTGACTTATTTCACTTAGCATAATGCCCTCCAAGTCCATCCACATTGCTACAAATGGCAGAATTTCATTCCTTTTAATGGCTGAATAGTATTTTATTACACACACGCACGCACACACACACGCACACACACATGCACATACACACATCTCACATCTTCTTTATCCTGTCTGTCATTGGGCACTTAGGTTGTTTCCGTGTCTTGTCTATTTTGAATAGTGCTATGAACACTGAGGAATCTTCACTTTTGAGGTACAGAGTGCCCCATGCTGAAATTCAGTAGCCGCACTGAAAATCAGTCAGTTGCATATGGGAATACACCTTTTTCCAAAGAAATCTAATACTTCTCCCAAATTGACTCCAGAAGTGACATAGACTTCTGTTACTTCCTCTTTAAACTTCTCCTTGGTTTATATCCAACTTACAGCTCTGATCCTCAAAAGGAATGTGTTTGTGCAATTAGAAACCCACTAACTACAAAGATAACTGGGGAAACCCACCTTAGTGATAATCCTTTCATGACATGTGATGTTGCTCTCAACTGAAAGAGTCCCTGGAGGTGGAAGTAGGGTGAGATGGACTCAGGACGTGGCGAGTAGCACTCTGTGAGATGTCACTGCCCTGCAGCTTCAGTGTTGGGGAACTTTAAAGCACTGTCAATCTCTGTATCACTTGTAAAATCAAGAACTAGAGAGGCCATTTAAAAATCCATAAACTCTTTTGTTAATAGGAAAGTCAATAGATGAAGAAGTTGATCAAAGAAGTTGGTATGAATATTTTCTTTTTTTTTTCTTGGCACAGATAACAATGTATTTTGTCAACTCTTGGCAAAAGCAGAAACTCAAAGAATCACATTTTTCTTTCCTATTAAAGATTCATTTCCTGACACATCTGTTTTCTGACACTGAGATGTGCTCTCTTACGCCCTAGGTTAAACTTCATTTGAAAGCAGATGTTTGAGTCCCTTTTTACTAGGAAGGCCTGATTGGATTTCTCAGCCACCCAGAAAAACAGTGGTTGTAGTAGAAAATGGAATTTTTGACCCTATTTGTTTTCTTGTAAGACAAAATGATGCTTCTTGGACATAGGTTTTATTTGTGTCCAGTGAGTCAGTGCAATAGGCTTTCTTGTATTTTGAGAGAAACTAATTCTCAGGCCAGTGTTTAAAAGCATGACAACCACTGGAGGTGGTTATATTTCTAATCATTTCCATATTGTAGAGGTAAACAACTAAGGGTTCTTCTCTCTCTCTGTCTCTGTGTCTCTCATTCTCATTGAGTATTCTCTTCATGTTAGGTACTAGTCTATGACCTTACATCAATTAATTCATTTAATCCTCACAACAATCTTTGAGGTGAGTATTCTAAATTTTCTCTTCTTATAGATAACAAAATTGAAGCATTTTGAACGTTGAAAAACCCTATAAAGTGTTATATAGCAGCTAGTAACAAGGCTACCTAGGCAGCATGACTCCAGAAATCATGTTCTTAACTGGACACTGTAGAAACTCTTGTCGGTGCAAATCTATTATCAGATATGTGATTTGCAAATGTTTCCTCCCAGGCTATGGCTGGCATTTTCAGTCTCCTGTACAATCTTCCAAAGAGTAGCAGTTTTTAACTTTGAAGAGGTACAAATTAGTTTTTTTCTTTTATGGATTTTGTTTTTGGTGTTATATCCAACAAATCTTTGACTAACCAAAGTCACAAAGATATTCTTCTTTTTTCTTCTAGAAGTTGCATAGTTTTAGATTTTAAAATCAGGTCTGTGATCCATTTTGAATTAATTGTTTATATGATGAAAGGTCTTTGTCAAAGTTATGTATGCTACACTGTCTTTTTTACTATAGCTTATACTAACTCTTGAAATCAGATAGTTTTAGTCCTCTAACTTTGTTCTCTTTCAAAGTTGGTTTGGCTATTCTAGGTCTTTTGGTATTTCAATATGAATTTTAGAATCAGCTTTTCTATTTCTACAGAAATGCCTGATAAGATTGCACTGAACCTATCGGTATTTGAGAACTAACATTTTAACAATATTGAGCACTTTAACTTATGAGTAAGATCTCTTGCTGCATTTATTTAGGCCTAGGAAAATTTCCTCTCAGCAGTGTTTTGCAGTTTTCAGTGTTTAGGTCTCATACATCTTTAGTGCAATTCATCTTTAAGTATTTCATATTTTTATGCTGTTGTAGATAGTATTTTTTTTAATTTAAATGTCATCTTGTTCATTGCTAGTGTATAGAAACACAATTGATTTTTATATTGATCTTGTACCCTTCATTATTCCTAGTTTCCCTTATAAATTGTAGTAGCTTTTTTGTAGATTCTGTTGGATTTTCTACAAAGATGATCATGTTGTATACAAATAAATATAGATGATTAGAAGCCACCAACAATAAGCTGGACCTTATTGACATTTAGAGAACACTGTACCCCAAGAGAGCAGAGCACATAGTCTTTTAGAGAACATCTATCAAGAAAGATAATATGCTGGGTGAGCCATCGTATGTCTCAATAAATATAAAAGATTTTGAGTCACACGAAGTGTGCCCTCTGACCACAGTGGAATTAAATTAGAAATTAATAACAAATATGTGTAAAAAATTTGTAGATTCATTATTTCTTCCATTTTTTTCTGCCTCTTTTCTCTTACCTCTCTCTGGGGACTCCAGTTACATTATATTAGGCTACTTAAAATTGCCCCAAATTCACTGGCAATCTTTTCATTAAAAAAAAAAAAGTTTCTCTGTTTTTCAGATTGGGTAGTTTCCATTGCTATGTCTTCAAGTTTCCTAATTTGTTCTTCTATAATGAGTAATCTGCTACTAGTCCTCTCCAGTGTGTATTTTTTCTTATACATTATAGTTTTCACTTCTAGAAGTTTGAGACTCCTTTTTTTAACTTCCATGTCACTGCTTAATGATTTGAACATAAACAATCAGGTATAATTACTCTGAATGTTTTTATTTGGTAATTCTATCTTTTTTGTCCATTCTTAGTTGGTTTTAATTATTTGATTTTTCTCCCCTCACTATTAGTCATATTTTTTTTCTTCTCTCATTCTTGGTAAACTTTAATTTACACCACATTTTGTGAATTTTACCTTGTTGGTGCTGTATATTTTTGTATTTCTGTAAACCTCAAGCTTTGTTACTTGGAAAAATTTGATTTTTTGGTGAGGGAGGGTTGATTTTAAAGTTTGTTCAGTTTGTTCAGAATGGAGCAGCATTGAGACTTGGGCTAACTATTTCTTGCTACAGAGGCAGGACCCTTCTGACTACTCTTAATTATGTCCTGTGGAGAAGTTACTCTTCCCAACCCTAAGTGAGCATCAAGTACTGGTCCTTCTAATCCTTTTGGATTCTTTCTCCAGACTTGGTGTCTATCATTCATTTGCAGAATACACAAGTGCATATTACAGATCTCCAGGGCATACAGAATACACAAGTGCATATTACAAATCTCCAGGGTTGTCTATGCAGCTGTCTCCCCTCTGGTACTCTCTTCAGTGACTCCAGCCACTTTGTCTCCCTGGGCTCTTTGCAGTATCTCCTCAACATAGGGCTCCCGGGTTCTCTCTGTACCACATATCACCTAGAAACTGTCTTTAAGATACTGATCCGGGTTCATCTTGCTTACTTCGTATTTCTTAGGAACCGCTGACCTATGCTGCCTGGTGTCCAATGTCTTCAAAATCATTATTTCAAATATTTATCTAGTTTTTTTGGATATTTCAGGAAGGAAAGTAAGTCCAGAAATAGAAGTCAAGTAATTTGATTTTAAGAAATAAGAAGAGTGAGTATGTTTTATCTATATCCATTCATTGATATCATAGCTCTGAATAAGCAAAAGATCTCTGTTCAGTTCTACTTCCTTGAGGCTGTAATCTTTTCAGTCTACTTTCATCCTTCCAAAAGAGTTGGCTCCTTGCTTTCTTCTTTAAAATCTGTAACATTTATTATTTCTTAAATGAACGAGAAGGACAACTTTTATTTGCCTATTAATAAATAGTTAAATCAGTGTCTTTCAAATTTGTTCAGATAGCTAAACAGCCACTTCAGCCGCTTATGGAATGTGATCAAATACTAATACATTTTATCTCATTTTCCTACACTGCAGATTTTTTTTTTATTTTCAAAAAATATAATCATGTGAGCACAGGTTTCCACATCTCAATACTATTAATTTAATCATCCATTTATTCATTCAGGGTGTGCTTATTGATCACTTACTGTGATACATGTATGATGCTAGATATGAATTTTCATTAGTGTTCATAACTATTATTAATGGTGTATTTGGGTCAGTCAGAATCTGTGCAGAAACTTCTTTTATGGATATTTATCCTATAATAGAATTGTCTTTATGAAACATTCAATGGTACCTTCAGATATATAGGCAATCTAACCTGAATCCTAGTCTCAGATGATTACAGTGTTGAAATGTTAAGGATCTGAAAGGGAACTCTGGAATATCAAGACTGAAGTTTAATACTTCTAAGAATATTACCTGAACAAATAGATATAAACTCAAAGAAGAGTCATTGATCATATTTTTAGCAGTGTGACATTTTGTAATATAATATTTAGTTCTTAGGTATTATATCAACCATCATGCAAATTCAGGAAAAGTTTACAAAATTTCTCTAAAGATGATCATCACTTCAGTTTCATTTTTAGGAATGGTTCCTCTCTAGTGAGAACACTCACAACTGGAAATGGGAATTGATACAGTTTTTCAGAGGGTAATTTCAGCAATCTGAATCCAAAGTCTTAAATAGCTCATATCTTTTGACATGAACTTCTAGGAAATTATCCTAAAAAATTGTCAATTGGCATACAAAGTTGAGCTATAAGATCATTCAACACAGTGCTTTTTAGTTTTTTTTAACACGTTTTATTGATTTATATTCATTTTACAATGTTGTGTCAAATTCCAGTGTACAGCACAATTTTTCAGTTATACATGAACATATATATATTCATTGTCACATTTTTTTCTCTGTGAGCTACCATGAGATCTTGTATATATTTCCCTGTGCTATACAGTATAATCTTGTTTATCTATTCTACATTTGAAATCCCAGTCTATCCCTTCCTACCTCCTGCCCCCTTGGCAATCACAAGTTTGTATTCTATGTCTATGAGTCTGTTTCTGTTTTGTATTTATGTTTTGTTTGTTTGGTTTTTTTTTTTTTTTTTAGATTCCACATATTAGCGATCTCATGTGGTATTTTTCTGTCTCTTTCTGGCTTACTTCACTTAGAATGACATGCTCCAGGGACATCCATGTCGCTGCTAATGGTGTCATGTTTGTCGGTTTTTATGGCTGAATAGTATTCCATTGAAAAAATATACCACATCTTCTTTATCTAGTCATCTGGCAATGGACATTTAGGCTGTTTCCATGTCTTGGCTATTGTAAATAGTGCTGCTATGAACATTGGGGTGTAGGTGTCATTTTGAAGTAGGGTTCCTTCTGGATATATGCCCTGGAGCGGGATTCCTGGGTCATATGGTAAGTCTCTTCCTAAACTAACCCTAAACTAACTGTCTCTGCCATTAGTTCTCTTGTTATCAGCTGGCAGATTCTTGTTATGTACCTATAACAATCAAACTTCAAAAAGAGAGGGCCTGGTTGACTTTATTTACCCTTGTCCTAAATAAAAGGCCCTTGTTGGACCCCACCTCACTCTTGGTATGGACACATGCAGCTGAGAAAGGACCTTTCATGATACAGCAGCCACTTAGACCCTTCTCTGCAAAGGCCAATGGCATAATTAAAAAGAAAGAAAGGGACAATCTGGTATATATTTTCAGAGAGTTCCCATAATTAGAAACTTTTTCCTTGTATTGAGCTGAAATCTGCCTCTATAAAACTTCTACCCCAATCTTGTTCTGTCCTTTGATATTTTACTGTAACTGTCTTCTCTTTAAATATTTGAGGAGAGGTATTTATTTCCATCTCTTTCAGCCATTCCTCATATGACAGGGTATCTAACCTCTTCCTAACTTGATCCCTCTCTTCTGTGAGGGAGCTGGGGTTCAATTTGCCAATAGGCTCTTAAAATGTGGCTCCCCAAAGTAAACACTGTAGCCAGATGTGATCTGCCAACCTGTAACTGCAGATTACCTAAGCCTTTCCAGCAGCCAAGTCAGACTCCTGGTTTCTATTGAAATGCTCTCCAGCCAGGTCTCTCTCATCTGACACTCAGACAATGGACTTATTGTAACGTGGATGCAAGAATCTGCATTTGCATCTGTGAGGTTTCTCCAGCTGTATCATCAGGACAGTTGTTGATGTGTGCTAGTTTACATGTGCTTTCACAGACATTATCTCATTTAGTCCTCCCAGCATGTTGATTTTGGCCCATTGCTGCTGCTTGATCTATAAGATCATTCCCAGTTGCCAGTCTTTCCTATATTCACCGTCAACATTGGAGTTTTCAACTTAAGGACTAAAGTAAGGTGGAATGAATTTCCCCCTATAGCATTAGAGAGTAAAATTGTGTGTCGAAAAGTACACTAGGCAAGGCAGGATGTACAATGCCAGGGGATGTAGTCACTGTATGAACTGAAATCGCCGAGTTGAGAGACCACAGAATAGGAGCCGGTGAGGGGTGTTTCAGGGCATCCTTGACAGCATATATGTCAATAGAAAAATATTTTCTCCAAAATACACACAAGCATGCTCGTCTCACTATGTACAGACAGTGGCAGTCAAGTGCAGGGACAGGGCTTTCCTTAGAGGTTTGTAAAGTCAAGGGTCAGATACAATCCATGACATTTGACCAAACTCGTTTACTTCTTGCACCTTCGTACTTTCACTTTAAGTTCTGCCCTCACATCTTGATTCTTTCTCACCGTGGAAATATGGAAGCTCTGCAGTTCAGGAGGTGCCCTCGAATCATTGGGCCGCTGCGTGATCTGCATGATTCGCTGGAGAGTCACCGTTGGTAGCATTGCTCACTTGGTGGTTACTGTCGTCTCCACCTCATTCCATTGCCTCTACTTCCTATATAAGGAGAGAACTCTGTCTTCTTTGTTTTCTTGCCACATTTTCACTGTCTTACATCATAGATGAAATGTACTTTTGTTTTTTTTCCCTCCTTATAATAGTCTGAATACTATCCAGCTATAGAATATAGATATAGATCTATTATTTATTAAAATGAGTTGCCAAGTATTCAGTTTTGAACAGACCATTCTCATGTTGACAGTCCTGATACCTAAAAAAAATACTAAATTTAAATCAGATAAGTTGCTTGATATTTAATGTCCATCTGTGTATAAAGCAACACAGTCTAATGTCAAATTGAAGCAAAAGTGCTGCTGGATTCCAAAAACTTTTCATAAATGTATTTTTGGGTTTGATCTGTAGATTTTTTAAATCAAATGTATCTGATATTCTTACAGAAATCATTTGGAAGCCCGCGTAGATCCTTATAATGTAAATGAGATTATGTGTTGGATAAGACAGTCTCATAGGTAACTGTATGTTTGTATATGACTGTCTGTGTCTCCAAGGGGTTTGTGTGTCTGTGTGTGGGTGTATCTGTATACATAGAGAGGACAGAGCATGAGGAAAAGCCATATTCCTGTCAGTTCTCTGCCTCCATTTTATCAGTTCAGTACTGATAAATCCCAACACAGACAGAAAGAATATGAAGAACTTATTGTTACTGGTAACAAAACATCTGGAAAAAGATGAGGACATCAATACAAAAGCCCTTTCTTACCAATTCCTCATTCCCACAGTTGCCAGTTGGGTATGGCTTGCTAATAGTTTTAGCAAATTTCATGAGTACATAACAAAGTAAAGTTTTTAGAAGTTGAAAACCAGTTGCTGTGAGTCTGCTGAAATGGTTTATTTTATAGCTGTTTCCACTCTCAGGAACTGACACAGACGTTTAGTCCAACCACTGCACACTCGCTTGCTTCATCAGCAACATTCCTTTTCGCATGGGTAGATCCCTGCTCTGTATGCCAGGCAATAGGCATACTTTATCTTCTTTATACCACATAACTACTCTTTACAGTAGATAGTTTTACCTCCACTTGATAAGTGTAGAAAGGAAACTTCACAGTTAAGCCATTAGCTATTGGCCATGGAACTTGGAAGTGATAGGACCATGACTCCAATTCCGTTTCACTGCCTAGGCCATCTTTCCCACTCCAGTACTGCTTCCCCAGTCTCTCTAGGATTCTTCCTTTCTATTCTGTTTATCCTGTGACTCATAAACTTGATGACCTGATCTATATGTTGCTTCCTGATAACTACTTTAATACAATACAGCATTTAATGATCAGTCTTTCCAGTAAAATGAAAGAGTGACAAGCGAAGTATGTGTTCCAGCTCTTCTTCCTCTGAGCCCAGAGAACTAGTCAATTCTGCTTCTGTTTCAGAGAAAGCTCTCAAATAACCAGTTGGCTTTCTTGTTATCTGTTCATATCTCCACAAGAGAGCAAACCCATGCCTGTATCAAGTTTGTTAATCCTGTGTCAGAGATAACACATCTGCCTGGTGTTCTGAAAGTATTACACCTTCAGATGCTTCATGTTTATGTGCTATCTAGAAAGTCAGCATTAAGAGAACCACAAGGCCCTCCCTAGGGTCCTGTCTGAGGAGAAATGAGAAATAATGGTTCTGTCTGGGTAGCTGGAGGCTTTTGTTTAAGCTTCTGTAACAACCTGAAGAGGAACTAGCCTCATTTATAGCTTGGTGGTACTGTTCATGGATAAGATGCCTGTTGCATTTGAATTTAACCTGAAGCGGTTGTACTGTGATGCTGATGAAACATTGAACAAGACGAGTCTCCTGGACAGCACTGGGTTTACGATGTTTTGGTAAACAGATATTAGTTTGGTCACTTGTTGCCATTTTTCTTCACCCAGGCAAAATCTTCATGCCAACTCCAGCTCTGTATCCATTTGCAGCTTTTTTTGAAGTTGAATTCCATGTTTTTATATTATCTAATACAGCATACTTTACCTGAGAAAGCAAGTTTACAACTTAACCTCACCTTACAACTCTTCAGGACTGTCTCTGCATCCTTGAGATTAGTCATATGCTTTTATTCTCCAACCCAACAACTTACTTTTGTTCAAAAGTAGAATTGGGTAGAACAATATTTGAAATAAAGATCATCTTTCCTTAGACGGTCTTATCAAACAGTAATGCCTATTTCTCCGCTAAAGATTTTATCTTCTTAGAGGTTCAAATTCAGGAAAGTCTAACATTTGCTGCTATTTGCACTTTGATTTACACATTCTTTCAGCAGCTATTTATTGGGCCCAGGCTCTCTGTGGGGGACTATGCCAGTTACCAGTAATACCCAGCTGAGAGCAACCATCACTGCCCTGGCCTTCAGCCAGTGGCTTTCAAGATAGAAATCAGATTTTAAAACAAATATTGCAAATTTCTTTTCTTCCCTAGACTTTGATATAGGTTGGCTAATTTTTACTTCATCTGATTTAATAAAAACTTGTAAATGCCTTTACAGTTGAAACACCTTTTTTATAAACAAAGGGAAAACAGAATTGAAGTAACTTATTTTGCCTATCTGAAAATAATTTGTACTCTTGGAATTATTTTTTTGTACTCCTGGAATTTATTGAAAACATTTATAAATCAGATGATCTACATTAACTGTAACAAGTTTGGGGTGAAACAATGGACAAAGCAATGAAATTCATTTTAAAACATATTATTTAAAGGCCTGTTCATCAAAAGCGAATTCTAGAGTGTTTCTTAAGGGAGGATGTTTGAAAGAAACCCTGACTCATCACTGAAATACTTGTAGGAAGATAAAATGATTGGGCTAATTCCATTGTAAAGGTAGATACTTAGATAAGGAGATAACTTAAAATTTACTTTATGGTGAGATAATAGAACAAGAATATATTGGTTTGTGCCTTTGATTTCAGACACAGAGCTCCTAAAACCCTTGTAAATTCCTAAGTGATGAGAGCACTAGGAACACCTTTTGTTCTAACAAGGGGACTCTGGGTGGGCTCTTGGATGACTCCTGGATGGGACCTGGAATTTTCAGCCCTTCCCCACCCCCATCCACCTTCACTGCCTTTTCAAGAGCGGGGAAGAGGGCTGGAAATGGAGTTAGTAACTTATCAAGCCCAAGTGAGGGAGCCTTTATAAAATCCCAAAAGTTTGGGTTCAGGAACTTCTAGGTTGGTGAACACATCCACTTACTGGGAGGGTGATGCACCCCAACTCCACAGGGACAGAAGTTCATGCACCCAGGTCTCTCCTAGACATAGCCTCATGTATCTCTTCATCTTACTTTTCATCTCTATCCTTTATTATATGCTTTACTAGGCTGGTAAATATAAGCATTTCCCCGAGTTCTGTGAGCTGCTCTAGCAAACTGACCAAACTTGAGGAGGGATGTGGGAACCACTGATTTGTAACCAAATCAGGTGGAAGTTGTGGGTAACTTAGGGACCTACTGCTTGCAATTGACATCTGAAGTTGAGGGCAGTCTTCTGGACTGAGTGCTTAACTGTGGGATCCGATGCTGTCTCCTAGCATTTAGTATCAGAATTGAGTTAAATTGTAGGATATCCAGCTGGTGTCACAGAATTGCTTCAGGTGGGAAAACCCCATACATCTGGCATCAGAAGTGTTGTGAGTGTAGTAGTAGCGTAAGAATGAAAGAAACATGGGAGGAAAAACTGGGAGTTTTCCAACTCACGTGTTAAATTACTGAGCATGCAATAACATGTTATCATACACAATATGAATCTAGCAAGTTTCTATTAAACATACTGGAAGTCAACAGCTCTGGAGCATTTTAAAGAATCAGACTACATTAGAAATATTTTAAGTCTATTTCAGTCCTTTTAGGGAAAATTGATTATATCTTCTATTTATAAGTTTAGCTTCTAGCACTGATTTATCCAAGCTGCACAGATTCTTAGAAGACACTATTTTAGTTTAATTCAGTTTTATGCCACCCAAAAAGCAAGGAGAGATAGGTTCCTAGTGAACACAAGAGCCAATGGAAGCAAACTGAAGATCTAAACTAGTGGAATCTTAATGCCAGGTGTGTTTTCAATATTCTTTCTCTATATCCACACAGACTTTGGAAAAAAATCCTTTTGTTCACCATTATCAAAAATATATGGCTAAGTGATTCCACTGACTCAGACATAGAGATGCATTACCTACTTTAGGAAGTTAGCAGAGGAGGATGGAAACAGTGAATAAGCTTTGATTTTGGGTCCAATCTCAAAAGTGTCTTAGTTCCCAGGCATGGTTTAGTTTTTGTAAGCACCCATAAAATCCTAAGAATACCTCAAAAAGTATCCTTTTTGACACTCTGACACTGTCTATCATTTCATAGCTTATAAGAGAAAAAGTAAAGACCCAGGTACCTAGAGACATTTTTATATTTGCCATTACAAAAACTTCATATAATCGTATAAAATTGAAGAATATTTTAAAGCTTAGTAAACAGGTTGTAACTAACATTTTGGCCATAAATTTTCTTGTTACAGTTCAAAATTGAGTCTACTTTTACTCTTGGTATTCCAACACAGGTCAAACATGGTCTTTTGGGAAAAAATCTAAATCTATCTAAGAAGCTCAGTTCAAAGGGCATGCACATTTCACAATGTATACAAATATTGAATCATTATTTTGTATACTTGAAACTAAGATGATATTATATGTCAATTATACCTCATTTGAAAAAAAGAAACTCAGGAAAATGAATTAGGCATTTTATTCATTTTATTAATACATATCTTTGTCTTGGCTGGGTAATTGTCTTTGTGATATTCTTTTCTGGATAGAAACAACAAAACAGTAGGGATGATAGCAACTGATTACTTACTCAGAAATCTGTTGAACACTGATTTCATATAAGGGCTCTACCAGGCTTTGTGAATATAAAAATTCTGTTCTGCCCTCAGGTCATTTGTTCTGTAAAATGCTTCATCCATTGATTTCTTCATTCACAGGACAAGTCTTCACTAAGCATCTTCTAAATATAAGGCACTATGCTCAGAGCCAAGGATGTACTAATGAGTCAAACAGGCCTCATTCTTACCTTCATGGAGTGTAGAGTCCAGTGGAGAACAGAAACATTCATCAGATTATTGACCAGGTGCATGCAGACTCATCACTAGAATCTAAAAGTGCAATGAAGAGAAGTATATGGTCCCATAAATGTACAAAAATGGGGGATAGGAGTTAGTCAAAAAAATCAGAGAATTGTTAATTAAATTGAAATCTAAAGAGTGGATAGAAGTGAGTAGGAGTGCCCAGGGAAATAGAAAATGTCACATTCTTAACAGAAAGTGGCACATTCCTAGGGTAATGGATTGACTTGTCTCCCCCTAGAATATGTATTGAAGTCTTAACCCCAATATGTCAGAATGTGATTGTACTTGGAAATATAGTCATTGCCAGTGAAATTAATTAAAATAAGATGAGGTCATACTAGAGAAGGGTATACCATAATCCAATATGATTGGTGTCCTTATAAGTAGAGAAGATACAGAGAGGGAAGATGGCCATTTGAACCAGGGATTAACATTATGTTGCTACAAGCCAAGGGTTATATAGGGCTACAGAAGGAAGATGAAAAAGGAAAGATCCTTCCTTAGAGCCTCTCGAGGGAGCATAGCCCTGCCAACACCTTGACTTCAGACTTCTAACCTCCAGAATTGTGAGACAATAACTTTCTGTTGTTTTAAGCCACCTAGTTTGTGGGTCTTTGTTACAAAAGCCCCAGGAAACTAATACAACCAGCAACTATAGAAGTCCTGTGGCAATGAAAAACATTATGAATTCAAAAGACCAGAAGATATCCAGGGTGGTTAGACTGTACTGTATAGGAGAGGTAGGGTTGCTGGATAAAATATAGGTCAACTGATTTGAATTTTAGATAAACAACAAATAGTTTTTTTCATATAAGTACATCCCAGATTACATAAAAATCTGCTAAAATTAATTATTTGTCTGAATTTCAAATTCTACTGGGCATCCTGTAGTTTCATTTGCTAAATTTTACAATCCTGTAGAGAGGGCACATGGCAGAAGGTGATGGGAAAGGTGTACGGAGAGGCCACTGCATGCCAGAAGGAAGTGAATTGAGTTTGTGGGAGAAGAGGAAATGGTGACAGCAGGTTAGGCAACCCTGTAGCAATTGAGCTGTAAAAGGTCTAAGAGAGATGCTGGGTAGGAATGGCAGAATGAAGGACTGAGTGAGGATACATATTTTTGTGTTTTAAGGCAGGAGGGTAGTAAGGTTTCAGTGTGCAGTGTTTTCTATATTTACTATTAAGGAAATCTTTGATGTTTGGGATTTCTTATCAGGTAGTCCTTAAACCAAGAGGCAAGTTTATATGCTAAATACCAAAAGGAATGAGACTGTTTTTCAGAGAGCTGAAAGAAGAGGAGAAGTTTTAATTAGTCCTTGTGGATTGGATTGAACAATCGAAGAAAGTGTCCAGGCAGTATTAGTGGCTCATTTGAGTCTTAATCTCAACAATTTCATAATAATGTAAGTGCTATTTTTGCTCAATGGGAAAAGTTTACATGGGAGTATGGAAGAGGAAGTAGTTAATTGGAGTGGAAGAGAAGAGAGCCCAGGCAGGTGTATAAAAGGAGAAAACAACTGTGCTGAGCTGACCTTGAGGAATAGAATAGGTAGGATTTTCCTGGTATATAGAAGGTGGGGATAGAAATTTTTGCTTTGTGTATAGAGAAATGGAGGCAGGAAGGGAAAAGATCTATTATTTAGTCCTCATTGTGCCTATGAGCTTAGATTCTTGCTTTGAGGGAGATGAGAAAAGATAATAGATATTCCAGAAACTCACAGGAGGGAAAAATCGCTGAAAGTTGCAATAATTGGAAAGGCTTCTGAGAAGAGAGGCCGGACTTCAAAGGAAGAAAGGCTAAGCCTTCTTGAGTGGCAGAGTAGTAGAAAGAGTGGCTTAAGACATGATACCTGTATAACCTGGTTTTATCTTCCAGACCTTATTTTTAGATGCCTTAATCGTTTTTTACAAATTGGATTTATGTGTCTACAAAATGTCTATATTCATGTTATCTTCCTGCCTGTGTAAGTATTTGAAATTACTAATTTTATTACAGAGGCTACCATATTGTTTCTGCCTTCTGTTTTGCCAGGGACTTTCTTGTCCTTGGATATAGAAGGATTTCAGAGAGCCACTCACCTAGAAAATATATATGGAATGTGAAGTGGGTAAATAGTGCTGTGAGTCTTCAATATCAAAGGTGGTACAAGGTGCTGTAGGATTAAGTGCCAAGTGGTCTGGCTAAGCATGACTGCATGGGAGAGATTAGAGGCTTAATGAGCACTGTAGCTGGAGCCACCAAGGATGGCACAGTGAGAGGGCTGGAGTCAGCTGTGGTCTCAGCCGAAGGAGACTAATTTATCTCCAGGGTTTTATTACGCTATTTCCAGGATTTCATTAACCCAAATTTACAGTTTTATGAATTCCGCAGCAAAACTCCTTTGTGTACACCTTAAATATGTGATGGAGATACCCTCATCCAGGATCACTCACTGACTAATATTTAAGAATTTCCCAGAATATGAAAAGCATCACTTGGTTTTTTTTTTTTTTTTAACAGATTTGTAGTTTCATAAGGGTTATTGGAGCCCTTTTTAACTTTTTTGGTATATTACTTAATTAGTAATTTAAAAGAGTATCCTTTATTCTGAGATTTTGACCTTTCTCCCTTTTTTGTTGTTAAAAGGTCCTTATTTTATGAAATGGTGGTGATTAGTTCTGGTAGGTTTTTGAGATTTCATTTTCTTGTTTCTAATGAACATGCTTGCCAGGAATTGTTTTTAATGTTACTAGATCCATGAAAACTCCAGTTGTGATCATGTTACAAAGGGTTGTATATTGCTGCCCTGGGGACCAAAGTCAAGGCTGTTTCAGACTGTTGTCAGCACACGTCATAGTGAGGGTAGTGTGTTGGCACCCTGCACCTGGCTCTGGCTTAGGGAAACCTCTTTGCTTGTGATTTGGATGCAAGACCATCTAGATTAATAAAATCTGGTCAAAAGCAACCAAGTTGCTTTTGCTCCAAAACCCAAGTTGCTCCACTGCTGGCAGGAATCATAAGTCCTTCCCTTGGAGAGGTCTGGGTGCCAGATGTAAAGCCAAAACATGCATTCACCTTCTCCTGCAGGGAAACAAAACAAAACAATAACAACCACCTACGACCACTAGCATCAGTAGCTCTGCCAGACACATTATGTCTCACTTTTCCATTCTCAGGAAATTAGTGGTAAGATTTTTATCAGAGTAACTAACTCCTTTATCACCTGGGTGTAGATACTACTTTGGGTTTTCTTAATTGAGATGGCAGGAGTCCTGGGCACTGACCCAGTGGGGCTCCCCTGGAAGATCTGAGGAGGAGATCTTGCTTTCCTCCACTGTTGGCCACTTGGACTTTAGAACTGATGGGGAAAAAATTCTCTGCTGGATTTAGGAGATGAAGCTACATTGTCCAGATACAGGATAACAAAATTAGCCCAGAACAGTCTTGGCTGAAATTGATGGACAATAAGAAATCTTTAATTATAACCAAGATTGAAGGAATCTGATTCTTACCACTGCATTATTAGTCTTGAGTTTTTCTTAACTCAGGACTATGGTGTAGCTCGATTCTAACATAGGGTGAGTATGAATTGGGGGAATTGGAGAAGATGGGGTGAGGCTATTGACTGCATAGATGAGCAAGTATGTAAAAATGGGCGGCCCTTTGATTACCCTCTCTTCATGTCTCATGGTCTTGTTTTTGCCCGTTTTCCTCTACTATCTTTTCATCATAGCCTTAGCAACTGTCACGTCAACATACCAACACACCATCTTTAAAAACACATTGAAGGCTATGCTGAGCAAGAGCTTTGTTATACTTCTGGAACTGGACCCATGTTTTCCTAGTTTTCGTTCAAACTTCTGGCTTTATAACAAATGTGACTGGATTCTGGCTTAATCTATAGCTTTTAAAAAATCTTCTTTCCTGAAGAAATAGGAAGTAAGCCCTTCTCTGCATCAATAATTTCTTTTGCCCAAAAATGTCTACAGCGTAATAAACACATTCACAATTATTTACTCATCCTCAGCTAATTAATCATGACTTGTAATAATCATCGACGTTTATTTGGCTCTTACTATGGATTAAACATTGTGGTAAGCCTGTCCTCATGTACGTTGTCATTTGGCATAGGGCTCAAATACCTAAAATGGGGCAGAATAAGAAAGCAACTGTGGGCTAAGTTAAGTCTTACAGACAGTTCAGTTAGGGGCTGTGGGATTAGATACATTGGCTTTGGATTTTGATTCACTCACTTGTTAGCTTGGCAAGTTTAAGCTCTCCTAGTCTTGATTTTTTTATTGTCGGTTAAGGAAAGTATGACCTATGCTGGAGAGTGGCAGTGAGAATCTAAGAGCATTTATGGAGATATTCACACATAGTAAGGCTCAAAACCTGGGGTCTCTAAATACCATTATAAGTGAGGCCAGGAGAAGTGAGGTAGAAGGGGTTCACTGAGCGTGAGGGAGAAAGGAAGAAACAGAAGTGGTGAGAAGTCATCCTTTGAGTGAAGCATGATATTTATATGAGAGTAGAAGAGGAGAAAGGCTCACTGACTGGAGTATATACTGAGTTAGAGAGGGGGAAACTGGTTTATTGAGAGCCAGTGATGAGTCTGGCACTGGGCAAAGGACTTTATGTATGTTATCATTCATTGTCACTGCAAGTCAGCAACCAGGGGACTAAGAGCTCTAATTTTTTAGGTGAGAAGTTGAAGCTGAAGAACTTGAAATACATTTTCAGATGACACAGGCCATGTCAGGTGGCTTCTGGATTGGAGCCCCCTCTCTCAGTTTCCCAAGTTCAGGTGCTTTCTACCTCAATGGGATGGTGCTGTGGTCATTAACTTGCACTATGGGGCCCCACTTTTGCAGCACATTCGGCCCATTCTAGTTTTGGTCCTCAGAGTGCAGGTGTTGGGGTGGTGTTGGGATGGGATGTGGTGTCAGGGTGGAACTCAGCTTGGCCTGAAGGTGTTCCAACTGAATACTCTTCCAGCCACCGTCATTCTGCAGGGGAAGGCAAGGGAGCAAGCAGCACAGTGACCCTCCTCTCTTCAGGGTCCTGCCTGTGCCCAGGCTGGGGGCTTGCCCATTCTTGTTCCATAGCACTGTGGTGTCTATCAGCAAACTTGAGGGAAAGCGTGAGCTTCTAGGCCTGTCACTTATGCCTTCACTTGCCCTGTCTCCCAGAAAATCATGGGCTCCTTGTGGAAGCAAATGAGGTCTGACAAAAAATGTAAGACATTTGTCAATGGAAGAAAGAAGCAAATATTTATCGAGCATTGTACACTATGTGAAATTCACGTATGACATATGTGGTCTCATGGAAGCCTCATTACCAGCTTGGGAGCTGCACATTATCACTGTTTGTGTGATACCAAACAGCTTTCTCGAGGTCACATGAACAAGAAGTTTCAAAACTGTGATTTATACCTAGGATGACTTAATAGCAAAGATTCACCTGGTGTAAAAACATGAGGGTTTAAATAAAAATGTGTATGTGCTTAGAAACTACAAATAATCTGGATAACTTACAGTAAATTGTATTCTTCATTTTCTGTCCATGAATTGATGGTCTTTTATTTCTTTTTATGGTGTTCCTGCAGGAGAAAAAAATATCACAAAGGATTTTTTTCAAATAAATTTTCATCTTTTCATCTTAAAGAACAAAACTTTTGGTGGAACTTGGTGATGTTTTATAGATTGGATTTGGCTTCTTTTTGCAGTGCAAATGGTGTCTGTTGATTGATGAAAAACTATACCTGAGAATGATCTATGTCCTATAAAGGCTCCGAAATTCTTTGGAAAAGGAGAGATAGAAAGCATTGTGTCTTCTAAGTCTAAGGAAACTTGGGATGGATCTGCAGACTTAAGGATGTAAAGGTGATTCACATCTTATGTATGCCTTTATCTGCTTCATACAGCTGTTCAAAATATAGTTGTTTAAATACATCTATCTATCTATCTATCTATCTATCTATCTATCTATCTATCTATCATCTATCTGTATCTCTGTGCTTCTAGCATATTGTCACATTGCTTATAATTTACTTTCAAACACTTCATCATTGGCATTGTGACATATATAATGGTTAGTTTCAATCTGCTCCCTGTGGTGGTTAGTGGTCCTTGTTGGAAATGCATATTCCATGGTATATTTTTCCCTAAGGCTGTCGTAACAAATCACCACACACAGGCTTAAACAACAGAAAATTATTCTCTCACAGCTCTGGGAGCTAGACCTCCAAAATTGAGACATCAGCACGGCTAATTTTTTCTGGAGGCTCTGAGAGAGTTTATTCCATTCCTATCTGCTGGTGACTGCCAGCAATCCTTGATGTTCTTTGGCTTCTAAGATGCATCAATCCAGTCTCCGCCTCAGTCTTCACAAACTGTTCTTCCCTTTGTATGTGTCTGTGTCCAAATTTTCCTCTTCTTATAAGGATACCAGTTCTTATAAGTAGGCTGTAATCCAGTATGACACAGTCTTGTCTCAATTACATCTGCAGAGGTCCTATTTCCAAATAAAATTGCATCCACAAATTCCTGGTGGACGTGAATTTGGGGGGACACACTTTAACCCAGTACATGGCTTATTAGTGGGCAGATATTAGAAAGTCCTGCTCCAGAGTTAGCTATTGCAAGAAATTCAGCTGCCCAATGAATGTCAAGAGTGTGTAAAGTGGCATCGCAAACATTAGAAATAGGTTTCACTCATGAAATTAGTGGTGGTTGGATATGTGGATTGACTAGAAATACTAAAGAAACAATCCTCATCCCTGCATGAATGAGGCATAAAAATGTAGAAAGTCATGTAGTCTGTGCCCTTCTGCATGGTACCTGAGGCTTATATCTGATGTCTCCAGTTAGCTTGCTGACTCCAAGTGCCTGTTTGCCTGAATTTAGCTAAATCCTGCCTCTAAAATACTGTTGCATTTGCTTGGGAGAACTTTTCATACAGGATGTGGTCCAAGCACCTTAAAGTTTAGAAAGCTGGAACTATATAGAGCTTACATTACCAGTTGTATGATACTTTTCGCAGCTGCTTGATGATAAATGTTTGTATAGCAGAATTCAGCTTGAGACTTCCTATCCTACATGGTAGCAGGGTTGTAGGAAGGAGACCAAGAATACTCACATACCTCTTATTATAGGAGATACCTACCAAAAAGAACCTAATGATTAGGAACACTGAAACTAACTTAGGTTAATTCACAGCTCATATCCCCCAACATTTGCCCATAATTGCAAAACTTCTAGTCTCCCCTGGGCCACCATTCTTACCCTCTTTTTAAAAATAATTTTTATTAAAGTATATATAGCTGATTTACAATACTATATTATTTTCAAGTGGACAATCTTTATTAAGCAATGTAACTCAGCATTTAGGTAGTTATCTCAAGATTAGAAACTTTATATCACTGAAGATTTTCAATAAGAAGATGGATTTGGCAAAACTTGAAGTCTTCACCTCGGACTTTCCCATGTCCTTTGCCATGCCCAACACTGGCAAACTGGCTCCTGTGTCTTGGGCTGACTCAGTATCTCTGGAATTCCCTCCTTCATGCATTCCATGGGAGTCTCCGTTTGGTGTCATTTAGTACATGGTGCCAGGCATCTGTTGACTTGGCTGGGGTTTAATCTGAACCTTTGTTGTTTGACTGGGATTTGTATTTCTGGGAGGATTATTAATCATAAATCAGCAGCTCTGCTGAACAGTATGTGTGGTTGTTGACAGTGAGAGTTGAAGTTTTGTTACTATTGGAAATCTGATTTTGATTTTTTTTAATTTATTTTTTTAACATTTTCTATTGATTTATAATCATTTTACAATGTTGTGTCAAATTCCAGTGTTCAGCACAATTTTTCAGTCATTCATGGACATATAAATCTGATTTTTTAAAAATCTTCCAAAGCACATGTCATCTGAATTTTCAGAAGTGATTTTTTTGAAAAAAGAAAGATCTACTGTATGATCCCCTCATGCTATTTTTCCTTCATGCAATTCAACAAACAAGCAAACATGCAAACAAAGTAATGGACCAGTGGTGCTTCTCCTAGGTTGAGGTCCAGACCATTGATCCCTGTTGATCTGTGCTTCAGTAGGGAAGTTGTGGCCAGGGCAAGCGGGGTTCACGAAAGAAATGAAACAGCTGAGTGGACTGTGGGAGGAAACAACCTGCCCAGGAGGATCTGTTCTTCTCTTACTGCCCTAATCTCTTTGTCCTCATTCATCCTAATGAAAGGATGCTGGAGGAGAGAACTGCAGGGATGGGAAACTCTCAAGAGAAGACAATTCTAAATATAAAATCAAAATGTGAAATTAGTTCTCAAAAGTGATAGTTCCTTGTTTGTGCCATGTAAGTTCTGTGTATATGTATGAATATGCCAATGTGTGTCACGCTCCCCAAGAGTAAATATGCCCAGACTTAGGGATTACGTCACTTGATCAATACCAATGATAAATCAGTCACCACCATGCTTGTGGAAGTGTCAGGGGCTGGATGTAGGGAAACGTGGACCCAAGTAACAACGGTGACGGTGAAGGCCGTTTTAAGAGTTGATGCTGTCAGATTAATTTACCTGTCATGTTTAGGTAGCTAATAGTATTTTAAGGGAGTTTTCAAATTGAGCATAATTCTCATTATTTTACAGGCCACACCTTTGGAACAGGTACCTGATTTCCTGTTTATAGCAGCTTCTTTCTCTGTCCCTCCCATAAAAAGTGCCAGGAAGACTAATCATTAACTGCTGAAAACTTTGTCCCTGGATGACAGTTCATTCCTTTCAATATAAAATCTAATGCAATAGATGCATTCCTTCCTTTATTCCCTTCTGAAAATTTTGTTGGTGATTCAATATGTGAACCTGATGGCTCATTTGCTGAGTCATTTAGTAAACATTGAATGAAAATCTACGGGGCAACAAATACGAACATAAATAAATGGGCAAGGAAAAGAAAAATGAACAGGGATTAAAAGAGCTGCCACTGATGTTTACTGAGTGCCTCCTGTAGCCCGGCACTCATTTTTTAAAAAATATTTTTTATGATTAAAAATGTGCATAGAACAGTCAAATCATTCCTCAAGGCTTGTAATGCAAAACACCAGCCCATCTTACCCAGCCCATCTCAACTCTTAGCTCCTGAAGGGAAGCACTTTTAATCCTTTAATCTTCTGGTATTTGCCTCCATAGTTTTACATAATAAGCTATGCTGCTATTTATTTACTTGCCATTTTAGATATTACCTGTGAACATTCTACAACAGAAGGCAATGGTTTAACTTGCTTAAATACCTCCTCTTGCCACAAACACATATAATCTTATTTAAATCATAATTTTTGGTCAGATTAGTAGTTACTCTGTACAAAAAATATTGCTATGTTTACATAAACATTGTTCACGGTTAAGCCTGGCTATGTGCCGAAGGGAAGGTACCCAAGGTTTCACTGCTTCTTACAAAGATTTGCAATCAGTGTTCTTGTTTTCATCCCACTAACACCCACTTCCAAAGTGCCTTCTGCCTCCTGAGATGCTGAAGTGCAAACAAGTCTTCTTAGTGACTTTATTCACTGAAGGGTTTCTGCATTGCTGATCTGGTAATGGTTACCACAAATCAGTCCATTGCTCTCCATATATATATATATGTTTTTTTTTTGTCTTCTCTCTTTTCCCTTGCTTTCTTTGCCCTTAGCGGTTTAAGAAGTTTTTGTTTATTTACTGAAATTTTAATGTGTTCCTGGAGCAAAGCATATAGGTTTCAATCTGCTACGTTTAATCAAAGTTTCAAATACTCTTTTAAAAGTCTAGCTTATAATTCTACATGCCATTCATTATTAACCTCATTTTACAGATGAATAAAGCGAGGACAGGAGAAGTTAAATAATTTGCCCAAGGTTGTACTAATAGTAAGTGGTAATTCCACTCATTAATAAAAATCTTGTTCTTCTCTTTCCAGCACACTGCCTTTTATTGTGAGACACACTTCCTGTTTTAAGGAGTTTACAGTTTTTGTGGGGAGATAACACAAATGCCCAGACATCAGAATACACTGCATTAAATGTCAAGACCAAGAAAAATGGCCTAACATGCGATGGGAATTCAGAGGTGAGAGACGTTTTCTTGCCCATTTCTCTGTGTCTAGAACACCATTTGAAACTGAGGTGTATGTCTTGTAGTACTTGCGGGGACATTTCTTCATATAGACATCTTATTTTGATGGAATTTAACCTCTGTTCTTTAGCCATTAGGGATGCCATGAAGTCTTCGGAGTAGACAGCTAATTTGTATTTTCACATAATGACTGTTCCTAAGATTAAAAGAATAAGGCAGGATTATGCTTAGTGAAATAAGTCAGACAGAGAAACAAATACTGTATGATGTCACTTATATGTGGAATCTAAAAAATACAATAAACTAGCAAATATAATAAAAAAAGAAGCAGACTTAACAGGTACAGAGAACAAACTAGTGGTTACCAATGGGAAGGAGGGGCAGCAATATAGAAGTGGGTAAGTGGGAGGTACAAACTACTGGGTGTACGAGAGGCTCAAGGAGGTATTGTATAACACAGAGAATATAGTCAATATTTTGTAATAAATGTAAATGGAGCATAACTTTAAAAAAAGTATTTAAAATGGCAGATTTTTTCCCTCTCTTATATAGTTTATTTTTTTGTGTTTTTTTAATCAAGTTATAGTCAGTAAAATATGTCAATTTCTGGTTTACAGCATAATGTCCCAGTCATGCATATATATACATGTATTAAAAGGCAGATTTTTGACTCACTAAATATCTGATCTACTTAACATTAAACACATTCAAGAGAGAGTTTTTGTGTCTATTTTTGCCACTGATAGTGAACAAGCCTTTCTTTTTTAAAGATTTTCTTTCTTCAAGCTTTACAGATCAAGGTTTTACAGATGTAGGTTTTATGTCTATGGTCCATTTTTAAAATATATTTTTATTGTTGTAAAATATATATAACATAGTCTTTCACTTAGTTAAATTTGAAATGTGTGTTTGTATTATTTATGGGCAGCTCTCAGTGTAAAAGATAGTTTATAAACTTATCCATATCTGTCCAGACCTGAATTAATTTTTCTTTTTGCCAGTTAGAACTATTATCACTTATGGCACTTGTACCCTGTCGAGTCAAAGCACTAGCTGCATAGTGTCCCAGGAGGCAGGACCGAGTAGTGAGTTGATGCACTGTCTCCGGAGCCACCTGGGCTGTGTCCTGGTCCAAGCTCTGCACTAGGTGCTTTTGACCTTGGGAAATTTCACTGACCTGCTCTCTCTCTCTCTCTCTCAGATTTCTCGTCTGTTAAACAGGGAAAAGGACAGAATCTAGCTCACAATATTGTTATGAAGATTATTTGAGTTGATAAGTATAACAAATGTGATGCACCTAGAAAGTGTCTAATACATAGAAAAGACTATATCATCAAGTCTCCTTCTAGGAACCTCCTGGAGGAGCAGTCTCTGAGAGCCACATATGCTTCAGGTGCTGTTTGGTTTACTATAGTGGAAGCTGCTTCAATCGCATGTTGATTATTTCATTTTCCAACCATTTGCTGAGTGCCTGATATATGCCGGACACAGTGCTTGGTGCTCAGCTTATAATGGAGACCAAAATCAGACGTGCCCCTTCATGGAATGCTCAGCATAATGGGAGAGAGGGTCACAAATCAAATCAAATCAACCAATTATACAAATAAATATAAGATTACTTGATAAGTGCTGGTGCTTAGACAGGCTCCGGGTCTCCTTATTACATTTGAATATGCAGAGTTTAGCTCCCAAGAGAGCAAAACTGTGTGTTTCTTAAATAATCCAAGAAGAACTCTGATGCCAGAGAAGGGAAGGGCTGTTCTATGTGGAAACTGAGAACATCCTGAGAAACTAATTAAAACCTTCCTTTTTGATTACACCCCGGAGGATGGGAACCGCTTCCTCTCTCGCCTCTCCTTGACACAGCTTGCTCAGGAGGAATGCAAAGGATGGGTGGGATCCTCCCCAACAGGAGAGTGAAAGGAAGCAACATACCAAAGAGATGACGGTGTAAGCAACGCTGCAGCTGCCGAGTCCACCTCCACCCTGTGGGACAGCCGCTTTGCAGTATTTCAAAGGCACAGGCAACATACAGGAAAGAAGGGAAAAAAATGCATTTAACAGCTTCCTTGTCTGGCGATCTGGATAAGAGTGGAACACATTTTCAAGTTGCGTTTAGGGCAGAAATATACATGGCTTTACAGATACCTGTGTCTGGGACTTCCAGAGCCCAAGTGTGCATATATGCGTGAAGCACACTCAGTTTTTCAGGGTATTTGGCAAGAATCTTGAATATTGAGGCCATGTGAATGTAATATTTGTTCATCTCACATATACTTCTAATGACATTTTCACCAGAAAGCAGTAAGTGAGAATTACATTTGGAATTTTCTCTGCTATTTTTCGTTACCAGGTGCTTGGAAGGGTGGTGTCCCCCTGCTGAACTTTTTAATTGTCCATTTCAGAAAAATGCATTCCCTTTCAGTATCATGTAGCACATGAGGAAAAACTGAGTTTAAATAGGAGCAAGGACAGGGTATCATACACCAATGGCTGAGACAGAAAATCTGTTTTGCCCCCATTTGACCTTTGTGTGTGTATAGGGGTGTGTGTATTTCTATTTAACTTCATCTCATTCACTTTCTCTTCCTTCAAGCTTTTACATTTCACATGGTTGGTGGTTGAGTCTGCGTTCAGTATGTAAAACAATTAAGTGATTATTTCCTAAGCATCTACCATGAGTTAGACAGGAATGTCTTTGAACTTAGGAAAATAATAGTCTAGAAGGAAAGACAGCTATGAAACACGTAATTATAAGTATGATGAATGTCAAGAAAAGAGATACACAGGACAGTCTGGAATCTTGTAGCAATAGTAAGAGTAATGAAAACTGAGATCAAGTCAGTGCTTTCTAATACCCAGGCCTGTTCTAAGTGATTTATAGGTGCTGTGAGGTAAGGTACTATCACTATATCCATTTTTTTAGAAGAAAACTAGAGCCCAGAGGGATTAATCACTTAAGTACTTTTCCAAGGCTGCACAGAAAGAAAGGAGTAGACTGGGATTTGAACCTATGTGGTTTGGCCCCTGTGCTCTGTGCCCAAGTACACTCTCCCAAGGAAAGGAATTTCCCCTGATCTTCCTTGAGGAAATGTCCTGAAGTTTAGAAAAGTTTGAATGATTTTTGCTGTTGGTTTATTTGAGTACTCTTTTAATAAAATAAATGAGGGCAAATCTTTTTCTCTTTAAGAATTAAGATAGATTGAAAAGAAAAATAAAATGCCCAGACATAATATAGTGGGATCCTTGGGAGTGGACATTAGGAAAAAACAGTGAAACTCAGGTATACTGTGGAGTGTAGTAGTGGTCATGTACCAGTGTTGGTTTCAATGTTGGTGATAAATGTACTATGGTAATGTGAGACACAAGCAGTCAGGGACAGTGGGCAAGGGGTATATGGGGACTCTCTATACTATTTTTCCAACTTCTTTCTAAATCTGAAACTATTCTTAATCAAAAAATAAAATAAAATGCCTGGCAGTCTGGCCAATCCCCACTGAGCCTTTACTAGTTGCAAACTGACCAGTTCTCCAGGAGGGAGGTGGCTCCTTTCTAGCTTCCTCCCTCTTCTACGTAGTCAGGGCCACATTGTCAGCATCACACAGGCATCTGTGCCCACTTGTTTCCAGGCCTCTTTCCCAATAGGCAAGTTGTTTGAGCTGTGCTGTTCTCCATAGCCTGGGTATCCATGTGCTTAGCAGCATCACTTTGCCTGTTTCCCCCCTGGCCATTGGGGTCTGTTCCTTGCCCTGATTCTATCCAACAAAATGGTATCTTAACTTTGTTCTGTTAATTCTTCATGTAGCACACTCTAAATCAAGTACCAGTGTCCAGATTTGCATTCCCATTTATGAACAGATTTGGCAGGGTTCGCTTCCCCCTTAGTGGAAGCCTAGGGGACCAGGCAGTGGATGTCTCCCGTGGAAGGCGAGCCCCTGAGAAGCCTTGTCTGCCTGTTGCATGCGGCACCTCATTGTTTTTGATCCTTTATTATTGTCACGTGGAGTTTGAGAACTCTTGATCTCTGCCATACTGCAAAGAGCTTCCTGTGGAAGAGGCGATAGCCAGCTAGCCGAGGCATCAATACAGTAAACCTCAGTTCAGGAACATGCAAAAGAGGGAGAACAATTTTGAGTCAGTTGATAAGGGCTATCTTTATAAAGTCCCAGTGATTCTGCCTCCTAAATATTTCTTGAATATATCTCCTCCTGTATCAGTCAGAGTCCAGCCAGGAGAAGACAATCTCCAAATATTTTCAAAGAGAGGTTTTATACAGAAAATCAATTGTACAGATGATGGAGGAGATGAGAGGCCAAACAGGAGACAAAGTAGCAGTTTGGAGGTTAGCCACAGCAGGAAGTCACAATCAACCCTGGGCTGGAGGGACAAAAGGAGGAAGTGGGGTTCCCAGGGCCCAGGGTGGGGTCCTTGGGCAGAAGCCAGAATTGGGGCATGCACACATGCCAAGAAGGAGATGCAGCAGTTGCTGGAGGTGTCACCTGGGAGGGTGAAATATACTGAATTTTTCTTTCCTCCTGCTTCCCAGTCTCCTGCCAGGAACTACCAGTGGCCCAAGCTAATTAGAAACCAGCCAACATGGAAGGCCAGTAAGGGTAGCCCAGAGAAGTCAACCCTCCCTCCTCCCAGTACAGGAACGCTGCCTTGGCTAGGTTGAGGCCTCTGCTGTCTCTTCCTTGCACTGTTGCAGAATCCTTGTAATCATTCTCTTGATTCAGCAATATCCATCTCCCTCTACTTCATCCTCTGTATGTGACATAGTGATGTTGCTAAAATACAAATATAAAAGTTTAGGTCCTGTTTAAACTGTTAGCTGACTCCCTGCTGACTATAGGCTAAGCCCAAACTTCTTAGCATGGTGGACATGGCCTTGCCTGACTCCTGCCCACCTCTCTGTCCTCACTGTCCATGACTCCCTGCATGGCACAGCTGTAGTGCACTGAAGACCACAGGGGACACAGAGTGGTGTTGGCTACTTAAGCTCTTGCTGCTCTGTGGACCTCAGAAGAGGTCCCTTGGCCGAAGTGTCAAGGTTGTCACGGGGGGGGTGGTGGCACGGACAGTAGTCATGGGTGGCACTTTCAGATGGCTGTTAGGGCCACCATGAGGGCACCTGGTTGATAGGAGAGGATGCCTAGTGAGAGCATGCGAGTGCATGTAAGACTGTCTATAGAGGCTCCTCAAAACCAGACGGGAGGACAAATGGAAGGGCCTTGAAGGGATAGTGGCTAATACAGGCATGAGTTGTTGATATTTGAGTGATTATTACTTACAATCCATCAGTTGGTTATCTTTGAGGAAACTGAGATGAGGTTTGATTGAGGATAGAATTTAGGGTCCAAATATGTTGCTAAGGCTATTACTAAAATTAATCCATCTGTCAAAAGATCTCTGGCAGAATGAATGAATATGAAGGACTCATTTCTGATAGGCACTGAAAGCTGTTTACCTGTCGTGGGGTCTTGACTAAAATGAAACAGGAAATTAACATACATGAGCCTCTTAGGGAATAATCAAGTTTCAGTAGATATGGTGAGGACACATGGAAGGTAGAAAACATGAGTTTGGGACATCTGAGAAGGTTTCAATGAAGTTCCTATGCCTTTTAAAAAATATCTTGTTATACCATGCATACATATGAATTTTCTTTGTAGTGCCTACTAGTCTTAACTGGACTGTGAACCTTCCTTATCATGAAGTTAATAGGTAACACTACTCTTCGACTTCATAGGAAACCAAACATTTATTTAGCTAATATACTGTGCCAAGCATTGAGTTGGGCAGGTTACATAACGTATTTCATTTTGTTATCATACTTTTTCTGTGACAGATGAGGGAATGGGACTCAGGTTAACTGACTTGCCCAAGGCTGTACAGCAAGTGGAGGCACTGGTATTTAAACCTAGGTGTACTTCTACTACCCTACATTTCTCAGCTGTTAGTAAGCAACTCTCATGATGGAGTGCAAGTCAGAATAACTTAGTACTGAACCCCATTTTCTCACCAAGAACATGAAAATACCATTTGGATGTATTTCCAAATAGAATTACCCTAAAATCCTATATGCAGATTTCAAAAAAATGTAGAATTCATTTTGAAGGTTTATTTTCCTATTGAATTATAAAAACCACCCTAGATATCTCAAAATTCAGTCATTACTGTGGCATCCTTGATCTGTCCAGCCTTTGTACTAATATATTTATTATTCTTATTTTGAGTTTTTGGTATGAAACACTAATTAATATAATCGTTGCCTGTTAGGAGAAATCCTTGGGAAGCAGATTCTGAGATGGAGGTAAGTGTTTAGGGCATTTGTTAGGTAGTACTCTTGGGAATCAACCCTGTAGGAGAGAGGACAAGGTAGCAGAGTTCACCACAGCATCCCCCGCAATGACAGATGTAATGCTAAATAAATCTGTGTGTCTACAATCAATGTATATACGTGCTGATATACAAGACATGGTAAAATATATACATATATACAACATATAAAAACATATTTACTTTATGTAATTATAAAATATATATTTATTGTAAAGACTGACAGTAAAGGCCATAACTACCTGGACTGGGGTGAAAACTAGACTTAAAGAATTAATAAACTGGGCAATGTAAGTGCCTATAGATTGAAAATGCAGGGTCCCCATCTCTGGCTCAAGGGTGAGCAGAGGCTTGGGACTTTTTGAGGCTCTCAAACTTCTGACCATCATAGGGTGAGTTGTGTTGTGCCAGCATTAAGAATGCATCAGTCTATTGAGTGACTGTGTCCTGGGCACACAGAATGGTGCTAGGCTTACTGACTTTGTTTTTACATGTTTACTTATTCTAAGGACTAATGCATAATGAGTGGAAACAGGAAAAAAAAATCGACATGTGGTAAAAACATTTTCTTTTAAATGAACCTTCACTCCTCAGAAATTGCACCAACCCTGCCTCTAGTTAGTCAGCTTCTTCCAATCTGAGCCATTCCCATCAACCATAGTTACGTTCCAGACGTCTGAGAAGGCAACTAGCTAACCATAGACAGTAAATGTAGAGCATCCCCATACATCCAAGGGGCAAGGAAGGAGAGGCTAATGGAATCCTCCCTTTAGGTTTGGTGCACAGATGCTGATGAGACTTTGTCTTGCTCTCTCTTCCTTCTGCCCATCCCTGCCTCTGACTCAGCAGCCTAAATCCAGAGTACTTAGCATCTCTGTGGCTCCTTGAAGCACAGTCTTGACTAGCTGGTGCCCAAAGGGTACATGTAACTTGCTCACAATGATTGAAAGGACAAGTGCCTTCAATTTGTTCAGGTGGAGCTGCAGTGTATGGAATGCGTGCCTAGAATCAGCTGAGCTGTGCTTTGAATTAGGAAATAACGGCTGCCCAAGGCGATCTGGAAAACGTTGGCCTTCCGAAAATAACAATCACCTTCATTGTTGACATCTTTCTTCCGTTAGTCCTTTCCTGTCTTTTTGGACAATGAGTTAGTTCTGATTTAGCTGTTATCTATATGCGGAAGTCTTAATCACACCCTAGAGATGTGGATGAGCCAAATATGTTTTTTTTAATTTCATCTGTCTGTTTATACATTCATTCATTCATTCATTCATTTGCTCATTTATTTATTTTTGTTAAGTAACAGTTTTGTTTTGTGGTCAGATAGTGCAGGTATTCGCTCTAAGGCTGAAGTACAGAACTGGTGTCATGCACAGTGACCGTTTGAAAATTAAGACCTGTATATTTGTGGTGATAGAATTCCAGTTAGTCTGATTATCCTTGTAATGAAATCGCAGGCAGGTGGCTTTTCTTCTGCTTATTTTCTTCTTAATTTTCTCCAAATAATGTCATATAATTCAGAAGCCTGCCTCTTTATTGCTTCTTCTTTTTATCCTCTGTAAAGCCATCTCTCGGGAGAGTGCCTTCATTCATTTTTCTCTCGGTGTATTTTAACCTTTATTAAACCTCATACCCTCTTATTTAGAACTGTAATTTTATTCCATGTTTCTTATTTATATCATTGCCACATACCAGGAGCAGCCTTTTTACTTCGACCTCCAATATTTCATCAGGGTGTCTGGTTTCCTAGCAGCTCACTCCAGAGTGTCCATAGATTAGGTTCCCTTGCTGGTGTGTTTTGTGTCCATGGGCAAGTCAAACTCCATGAACCTCGACTTCTCCATTTGCAAAATGGGATAATAATACTTACCTCCCACACACCTTGGGTGTTGTGAGAATTAGATAATGTTTGCAAAGTGCTTTGTAAAAACATGTAGCCTTTCATCTAAGGAAGGAGCTCAGAGTGTTATTATTTTTGTTGTTGCTTTTTGTCATCTTCCCACATGGCTTTATGTTGATGGTGTACTGAACTGCCCTAGAGTTGAATCACAGGTATGAGAGATGGTGAAGACATAGCAGGTCATCTAGTTCAAACGTATTGTAGAATTCTTCCCCTGCAACATGCTCTTATACTTTAGTCCTGCTGTCTTTAAGTCCAAAAGCATCATGCATTACATGATCCATTTCTTCCCGCTTGACAGCAGAACTCTTCTAAACAACAGTTCCAATGGCAACTTTGGATCTAAGTATTTTCTTAATGACCCAATTGGAACAACTTTTTGAGTCTCTGCCAGGAGGATATTTTTACCCAGTGTGAGGGTTACAGTGATTTTTTTAGGACCCTTTACTACTTTCTTGGGGGAATGGTGTCACAATCCATTAGCTCTCCTTCTAATGATGCTCTTTACAATGTTCACCCCAAATGTTCACTTTAGGAATTTCGTAGCCATTGATTCATGGAGCAGACCAAATTTTGTTCAGAGATATCTCATTTCAGACACAGTTGAATTGCTTTAAATTCAATCCCAGAAGACTAATTTAAAAGAATATGCTAATAACTTCAGCCTTGTGAACTGGGTGTATTTTGCTTTTGGCAAGTATATAATCTATCACTGAAGATAGATGAATATTTATGTCTCACTGTACGTAGATATTTACTGAATAGATAAATGAATCATTTGTATTTCTAACTCATTGTTACTTAATTCAATAGGATAATCATAGTCCTTTTGGTCTTTTTAGATTTATACATATTAATATAAATATATGAGTATATTATATGTGTTATACATGTATAGTATATTTTTATATATATAGTGTATCTATATAGTCATAAATAAATTATTTAGAAGTATCACCACTTACAACATAAATGCAGCTGGTTACCTCACAAAGGGACCATCTTGAACTATATATAGACTTTCAAAACTTGTGGAGCATGTACAGTTTATTCGGAGTTGAAGTACATTAGTAAGCCAAACATACTTCTTTTGTAATGCTAATTACTTCAACCAGTGAGAATTCGTTCTGAAGATACAATGATTCTGTTTCCCCCCTGGCAGTTGGTGTTCCATCTTTTTGTTACCCAGAGTAAGGTCTGAGATTAAATCAGTACTCCAAGTAATTCTTTCCTTTTCTTCTCCTTTAGTATTTTAATTAATTACTCTTTTGTTAAACTGATCCATTGATTAAAGCTAAGCTTTTATTTTATGTGCTAATGATTATTGTTTTGAATGTAATTGTGATGCCTGGAAGTACCCAGTTCATAGGTTTAGGTGTAAGGATTTTGTTTTTCATCAATCCCTGATGAATCATCAATCCAAGAATTTGAGCAATAATTAGACTTTCTTAGTAAAGAATAGAAGGACATAGCTTTTAAGAGAGAACTCCAGTCTAATCTCAAGCAATCAAAAAACTAAAGAAAATCTTTGAAAAATCTATAAAACTAATGAGGCACTCTCTTGTGAGATATTTGGAAAACTAATTAGCATGACTTCATTGAAAACTGCTGAAGTTGTTATCTGTTGAAATCGGATCAGAAAGCTCATGACATTTGACATATTCTTATGTGGCATATTTCCAAACAGTGAAATCTTTGGTGGTCAACTTTTGGGATGTTTTGCTTTTTAATCCCTTTTGCCTTCAATGTGATTGTAGCCAGGTGGTGAGATGGGTGGTGGTAATTAGCTTGCTGAGTCAGTGGAAAGGAGCCCTGTAATACTGAATAATTATTTCTTTGATGTGTGGTGTGGTTAACATGCTTAAGATTGTTAACTCAATACCAGCTGGGTGCCAGATCTGGGAAGAGGAAGTAAAGTCACTTTTATATAGCATGTAGAACATGAAATAGCAAATCTCAGAGTCTAGACTTTGCCATTCTTTGTCTTCAGCTTTCTGTCCTTTTAAACTTTACACCAGTCAGTTTAAGCACTTAATTTATAAATTCCTGTTCTAGGCATATCAAATGAAGTGATATTGTAAGTCTTGTGACTCACCTTAGCTACTACGATCTTTGTTCCAGACAACTATGGAATAAAGATCTGGACAAAAATATAAAGGCACAATGACACTACCATTTTGGAAAGAACGTGTATCTTAGTGTCCTTAAATCTATACCACTAATGTGTCAATGATGGATTTAGTTTAGTGGATACTAAATATTCTTTGACATTAGTCTCATCATGCTACAATTTCCACGAGAGATGTTCCTGTTAGGTCAAGCCCAGGGATTGACTAAGGAGAATATAGAACGTGGAGTTGAAAGTCATTAATTTTGTTCCTCTCTGTAAGCACCAATTTATTACCATGAACTTTGGTGCAATGAAAAATTACTACCTTTTTATAAATCTTAGCAGTTTAAAATGGGAAGACTTTTGTTTGAGCCTTTGAGGATTAACACTGCATCCCTTTCCTGACCTTAGCTGCCTTCTTTCAGGTCAGCTGCCTCTGATGCCCGAGAGAATAGCAACAAGATGGGATTTGGAGAAGCCATGAGGGCCCCTGTTTTCTGAGCCTCATTTGTGATTGTAGCAACAGATTGATAAGAGGAGGTAGGAGTTGCAGTGAGACTCAGCGGGAAAGAAAGAATTCATGCCATCAGTGAAAATTACAAGACAATAGAATGATAATATCTTGCAGAAAACGTTACCATCATGTGGATTTTTTGCCTCTCATAGGGTTGGTTAGGAATCAAACTCAAGTTAAGGAATATTTTTTTCCATCCCTACCACTTCACGCTATAAATTTGATTTCTTTTGGATAACCAATAACTTAATATGTCTTTTCCCCAAGACAGCTGGATGGTATTTCTTTGCCTCTCTCTAGGACTTAGCATTGTTTGCAGTGGCTGGGGGCAGTCAACTTGCAGGAAAGACAGGTTTCCATGTTGTATCCTCATTGGGGAGTGGGTAGATGAACAGCAGCCCTTGTTCCCAGGCAAAGCTCATTCTTCTGACTTGACTAATACTTACCTAAGATTCTCTCTGCTTCTTCCTCCTCTCTCAGTTTTATTTTTTCTTCTTTTTTCCCCTAGCCTGGATCCTTTTACCTGCAACTCGGCTTCCTCAGAATTGCTCTTGGCTCACCTTGTGAAGTTTTCATTTCCACGATAATTATATTTCTTAACTTGAACACTACTTTTTGTTCTGTAACATGACATTCTGTACTGTTTTCCTGCTCTCCCCCACCATGCCCTTTGCTATTGGTGTGTTTCCCAACAACACAGATATGCAGGCTTCTTTAGCTCATCTCTCGGCTTTTGATATTTCCCTAACAGGTTGTATAGTTCAGTCTTAGTTGATTTATTGCTAATATATCAACTCCCCCATAACTTTCCCTTTCCCTTTGCTTCTGTGGATGTGAATGTCTTTCAGGAGAAACTAGGTTTTTATTCTCAATAAAGAAACAATATCTGAAGACTTTTATAAAAGGACCTTAGAGCACCTCACAAACATTACCACCTTCATCTTTCATGTTATTTCTTTTGAAAAAGATCGGTGGAAAACAAGCATTTAATTTTGAAATGAAACATTATAGTAAAGGCCAATTGCTTACATCCAGTGAGTATATAGAAATCCCAAGAGGTGGCTTAAGTCTTTTTTCAAATCAAGAGGTACTATGTCTTCCTATTCTGCGCTTTTCTCTCTTTCGGAAGAACCATTCCTGTAGCACAATCACATCACTTGGGTTTATTTCAACAATACGTAAACAATACTTAATGTATGCAAGGCACTCTAATTAAATCTAAGATATAGAATACAAGGTCTTTGTCCTTGAGGAAGTGGAAAGAGTGCCACGAACAGTAGGTGCTATGATAGAGGAAAAACAAGTGTCCTGAGCTACAGATTCACGAGAGGTTTAATCAGACGGGGTTGGTGTGGAGTACATGGTGGAGGTGGCAGTATTGGCCTGGAATCCTACAGAAAGGGATACCCAGCCATGGAATCATGGCCTCCAGAGAAAAAGCACTAGAAGCACATCCTCTCAATCCCTTGCCCACCATTTCAGTGTCCCTTTTCAGTCCTAAGATAACTTCCAAAGATACCACCTTATACATCAAGAATATGCCTTTTCCAGGAGCCATCTGAGTATGGGTAGCTCTGTGCATTTATCATAGAGAGTAAGCATGATTGCAGCCTGCAAAGAAATGAGTTTGAAGTTGATAATAACAAAATGATAGAAATTCTGGTAGCCTGGAAATTGTTATTAGAAATAAATGAAAACCAGAGGTTTTAGGAAAAATAATTTCTGGGTTTTCAAGTAGTGTGTGCTTTCCTGAGAAGCATTTCGTGAAAACTCTTCACACTGCTTGTTTCCCAGTCTTGCGATGAGCCTCCTGAGACAGTCACGTGGGCTCACTTCCTCTAAGCCAGTATTAAGAAGCATTTCAGGCAGACCACCTTGAGGTGATAATTGCCTTTCTCAAGAGACAGTCACATGTGCTAGGTCCTCTGGGAGGAAACAAATGCATTGCCTGTTGTGCGTTAAATCTCAGACAAGAAATGTTTAAAGTGAATTTCCAAAGCTTTAAGGCTCAGAGTAATCACCGGAGTCGGGCAGCTAGCCTTGGGGGGCCCACCCTTCCTAAAATCAGCAAACTCTTCCCCTGTAGAAAAATACATAAACATTGGAAGCTTTCCGTCTCTCCTCAGAATTCTACTTGTCTGCCAAGATTATGGTCATTTGGGCTGGAAATTTGGCCAGTTGCAATCTCTATTAAGGCATTGGCGGCTGCACTCTTTCCTGCTTTCTTATTCATGACCCGGTAATTCTCTGGGTCTCTGGGCTTTTGGGGTCAAGTGCTGTCTCTGAGAGCTGTCAGAGTGGAGGAAAGGATATGCCTATGTCTTTTCTATCAAAATGGCAGGCCTCTCACTGGAGTTGACCCAGGGTAGCCTTCCTGAGCCTCTTCTCCACTGCAAGTAAAAGCTTTATCATTCTGGTTGAGGAGAAACCCAGAAACTGTTATAAGGCGTCTCTCTTCATGACACCATAGATCTGCACAATATACAGATCATGTGGCCAATTTTTCTCTTTCCTGAGACCCGCGTGTCACTCCTCACCCCCTCCGTCTTGACAGAACTTCTAGTGGAGAGGAATACAAATTTGGACAGCCTCACTCCCGCCTCACTTCCGTCAACAAACTTTATTTTTGGCTCCTTAACACCCTACTACCACACTGCTTCCAGAAATAAAAAGTTCTTTCTTTCCCTAACAGGCAAATGACTCAGAATTTGTTATTTCTCTCCACAGTCATTCTCATCTGTCACAGGTTAGGTTACACTGAGAAACTCTGAGATGGAGTTTAGAGCACAGAATTTTATTGTGGAGTCTCCTTGGGACCCACATGTCTGGAAGGCTGAACAAGGGAACAGGATTGAGAAGAAGATGTTGAGCTGAGACACAGACCCAGCAACAGCTTTGGTCAACTCCCCAGGGATCTCTGGAACTAGAATTGCCCTTCAAAGTTGTCCTGAGTTGGGCTGGGATGGCCAGGCCTTTATATTCCTTAGTCAGTCAGTCATGAGACGTGGGTACCCTAGCAAAGTCATGGCCTTGAGTGAGTGCTCTCTCTGCAGCGGAAGCTGTCTGCTGGCAGCACTCCAAATAGCTGGGACAATAATTTTTTACTAAAGGGAGGCCTGGAGGGGTCTGGGTGGTGTCTGCCACAGCCTACTGCTTGCTCAGCTCAGACTCACTTCTCAGTATACATTTAGAAACAGCTCTTCAGGGTGTTGCTAAACTTCTGTTGGGGCAAACTGAGGACAGGAAGTTAGTGGGCCACATATAGTCCAATTCTACAGCTGATCTCAAAGTCACAACTGATACTCCCTCCTCCACTATTGATTCTAGATTTTTCTCTCTCTCATCTTCCATCTCTGTCAATCTCAGTCACTTACCTGGTGGCATAGCCAATACCCTCAGCCTTGAGTAGTCTCAGCCCTGTTAACCAGGCCCTTCTCAAACCAGGATTCCTGTGCCTGTCCATTTGCCATTATAATTGGGCAAGAGAGGACCAAGAGATGCCCAACTGGATCACCTGGGTGCCAGACTTATTCCTCCATGCCCCATTGTGAAAATAGCAGCCCCAGTCCCAATTGCTCTGCCAAAATGCTGACTCCTCCTCTTGTCAGCTAGTTTCTTGGCACAAGGAGCCTGAATGCCCATACTATAGTCAGAGCTTATAATACAAAGGGATTATTACTGTATCCATTAGCCAAAAAGTTCTCCCTTTAAGAATCAAGATCTGTAGACCCACAGAACCCAGAGTTGCAGAGAAGGGATGAATGAATTATTCAAGCAGGTCACTGGGAAAGATGAGAGGTGGGTCCATGTTGTTTCCACTCCTCAATTCTTAAAACTGTTATTTTTTCCTTTTGGAGATATAGTATCATATGAAGGCCTTTGATTCAAAGCGTATACTAGTCCTAGAGGATGACACTCCATCCTGGTGAATCACTGGCACTGAGCTGGAACTTGAGCTGTACCTTCTGAGAGATATGCTCTATCAGGCTACTAGCTTCTGTGTGGTGAGGCATGTCAGAGGGTCCCATGACTATGGGCCAACTTCCACATCTGTTTTGCTCTATCATGAGTTCCCCAGATGCAGTGTTATATGAGGTCCCATACCAATGGATCAAACACTTCATAAACCCTTGGATAGTGGTGCTGGCTAAGCTCTTGCTAGCAAGAAAGGCAAACCAAAGTGGCAAGTTGGTTTCCTCCAGGGATGATGCCACAACAGTAAGTCAGTATTGGTCTCTATTTCTGGCAGGTTGGACATTCAATAGCAACAATAGTTAAATTAGCCTTGGTAAGGGAGAATCTATTCTGTGGGGCATTTGTATAGCCTTCGTTCTTACTATCTCAGCTACTCTGTTCACACACCCATTGTGTTAGCTTTGGGATGGACAATGGCAAAGGCTGGCTCATGTTACTGGCTGAATCACTTTGGCTACATGATTGTTTAGTACTTTCTCTGTGTTGGATTCTGTCGGTGGCTGTGATTCTGTGATATAAGATCTTTATAGTTTTTGCCCACTCATACTCATTCACATGCTTCTATCCTAGGTTTTCCTTGTCTCCGATTTTTCCATTTTTCTCTTTCCAGACCCTAATCAGCCTGCCAGACCATTTGCCATTGCCCATGAGTCCATACGTGTAGCCCAAACTTGGGCCACTTCTCTTTCTACACAGAGTAGATGGCCAGGCACAGGGAACTGAGTCTTCACTGTCTTTGGAGTCCTAGTTTTCAATGTGAATTTTGAGAGGGGAGCAGAAACATTCAGGCCATGACATTAACACTTTTCACACTTATCCTCTGATGATTATATTCTAGTCCTGGTCTTCACTTTCCTGGAGTATAAATCCTGCATACTAAGAAAATATACTATCCTTCTTCCCTTCTTAGGCTTGGTATGTCTCTTGCTTGATTATGCTGCACTTAACCTTAGCTATTAGTCAAGTGGTCAGAATGGGAGATGGAGTATATCATGAGGAAGGCATACATTGTCTTGCAGAGGGAAGGCCTCTACATTTTCTTCTTGTGAAAAGAGAGGTGTGTTAGATTTTGATGGCAGGTGGGGAACGAGCACTTCTGCAGTCTTACAGGATTTGGGGGACTCTTAAGGATTTTGGATTTTTGTAGGCCTCCACTTGGATATCTATCCAATGTGTCAGAGTCCTATTCTGTCCTAGCCAGGACCCTAATCTTGACATAGATTTGTCTTTTTTTAAAAATTTCATTTACTTATTTTTTTTTATTTTTTAGTGGGGAGGAGGTAATTAGTGTTTCATTTATTTATTTCTTAATAGAAGTACGGGGGATTGAACCCAGGACCTTGAGCATGCTAGGCACACACTCTACCACTGAGCTATACCTCTCCCCCAGAAGATCTATCTTGATGAGGAGTTTAACCTCTTCATAGTTTAGCTCCTCTGATGATTATATTCTAGTCCTGGTCCTCAGATTTCTGTTCCTTCCTGCTGCAGAAAATGAGATCCTTTTTGTTTGCTACCTTGAAGGCTCTTTACTTTCAGAACTGCTTTCTGTTTCTATTTCTCTCAGCTTTTGTTATCTTTCTTCCAGAGAAGAAGCTTAGAAAATAGTCATACCATTCCATTGTTTTTATAGCTTCTATCACCTCTTTTTTCCAAATGCAGCATATAGCACTAGCTAGTGCGTCTCATCCACCTTTATACCATCTCAGTTTACCAGTGAAAGTGTGAGCATTTGGACCTTTACCTAGTGCCAGGGCTGTCTGTGTTCCACGTGCCACCAGGGAGAGGTTTCTCACTGCCAGCAAAGTATCTAGCTCTGAAACCACATCTTCCTCCATGGATTCTTAGAGCACTCTTGGTACCAAATGTCAGAGGGTGAGGCTTCCCAGGAAGCCGACTCTCAGACACAGATTAGAACTTGCTATATTTGTTAGAGAGCTCATGGGCCAACACCTGTAGAATGGAAGGGAGGGAAACAGAATTGGGCAAAAGGGAAGACTGAGCTGAAATGCAAGCATAACTATACCTTCAGCCAACACCACAGGGACACTTGTAGCTAAAATGGTCCTTCATAGATATCTTGCATTGGACCATGATGGTCAGGACTTTGTATTCCTGCATTGACCCACTATTGGATGTGGGTATTCGTGGGGAAGAACATGACCTTGAATGAGAGGGCTCTGCAGCTGAGGCAGTTCTTGAAGGGGCTCACAGCTAAAAGCTGACTGCTGACAGTTCTCCAAACAGCAGGAACAAATAGTCTTCTAGTGCAGAAGGATATGGACCCTAGAACTAATCTTTATGGGGAGGTGGCAATTTCAGGAGCTAATGAAGGAACTTAGAGAAAGATTGCTCCATCTTTCTGTGTAACTCTGTGCCTTTACACATTCTCCTGTTTCTTCAATGATCTTTTCTCAACCTCTAACTAGAGCATGTTTTTCAAGCATGGGTTCCCCAGGAAAGCCTTTGCTGACCAGAGTCTCTCTTTCCCCACCCTCAATCCCAGTTCTTGCTTAACTCACTCCCTGGCTGGTTAAATGCTCCAGTGAGTCCCTGTGATACTTTAAACATCACTTTATGTAGCTAACTCTGTCTGTTCTGGCTGCTATCATAGAATACTATAGACCGTGTGGCTCTTAAAAAATAAAAATTTATTTTTCAGTCCTCTAGGTCGGCAAGTTCAAGATCAAGGTGCCAGCTGACTCAGTGTTTGGCGAGGGCCCTCACCTGGTTCATAGATGCTGTCTTCACATGGATGAAGGGGGAATAGAGCCCTCTGGGGTCTTTTTCATAAGGGCACTAATCCCATTCATGAGGGCTCCACTCTCATGTTCTAATTCTCTGCCAAAGTCCCACCTCCAAATACCATCACACTGGGCGCCAGGTTTCAACATATGAATTTGGGGCAGGACACATTCAGTCCATGACATTAACACTTACCACATGGAAGTGTAATTGTATAGTTGCCTGCTGATATTTTTCCTTAAACTGTGAACTTCTTGAGGGTTATAACTTTTTCTTTTATTTATGTGTACTCACGGACCAGAACAAGTATGGTGCCTTTATATGTATTAGTATATAAAGTATATGTATTACCAGTGTGCATATATTAGTTGAATGACTGCATCAAAAATGCACAATGCATCAGTCCTTATTTGGTCATAAACAGATAATAGATAAATGATGCAACCTCCCTACATCTCAGTTTCACCTTCCATGAACTGTAGACATGTTTCCTCCCTACTTTATATCATTTGTATAAAGATAAAGGAAGATAAGATATGTGAAAGAATTTTGGTTAATAAAAGGGCTATACAAATGCGAGACATTATTACTGTTTATCTCTCTATCACTCTATTTTCACCTCTGATCTCGCTGCCTATAAATGTTTCATTTACTGCTGCAGCCCTCTGGTTCATCACAGACACAGATTCCTTACTATTGTTACGGTGTACCTACTCTGTACCCTCCAGTCACATACAACTGATCCAAGTGTATATTTGGAAACTAGTGAACTAATAATCTGCTGAAAATCACTAAAAGAACACTTGGGGATAATCTCAGTCTAGCCAGAGAGACGAAAAAGATGACAAAGGTATGGTCAATGAAGATATGATCTCTGACTGCAGGTAACTCAGTCTTCTAGAGAGAGACCAACATGTAACAGTTTAGGAGAAATGAAGTATAAATATTTTATGGATATAAGTATGAGATGGGATATAGGGCAGGTGGAAAGGAAGGCATGATTGGGTGGTGGTCAGGAGAGCTTTCATTGAAGAGATGATGCTTGCACAGTCTCTAAAAGAGGAATAAATCTGATCCCAGCTGGCAAGGAACTGAAGGGCATCCAGGATGAGCAGAGGCACTAAGGAGTAATAAAAGTGGAGGACTTTAAACTGGGTGACCAGAACATAGGGTAGAGGGGGCAGGGAAAAAGAAGGCAGCCACATGTGGCCCCCACCTTGTTGTTAAGAAGGCATCTTTGGGTATGTGATATAAGAGATCTTTGTCTGAAAAACCTTCCAAGATCCTGCAAGAAGAATTCTTGCTTTTATTACCTGGGCCTCAGTTATAGCTCTGTAGGGCTGCTATCTCATTTATTGTTGTTATTTTTTGTTTTTATATTTGTCCTCCAGCCTAGACTTTGGGCCCTTGAGGGCTAGGGACTTTCTGTATCTCCAGGTCTCATAATGGTAACAGGCACACAATAAATGTATACTGAGAGATGAATGAAAAGATGTAGTGTCTTAGCAATAGTTTTAAATAAATAAGCAAGTCATCAGGAATTAAAGAGAGAAAGCTTTATATCTCAAAGGGACAAGTTTAGAGTTAAAAAATTACCAGAAGTAGAATCTGAGGACTTGAGTTCAAGTTCTCAAAGTGAGGTACTAGCTGTGTGATTTGGACCCATGAGGAACCTTTCTGAGCTTCAGGCGATTGATTACACTTACCATTCCATGTCATTGCAAGAATGAAAGAGCTTATGTGTGCACAAGGACACTGCTTTTTCTATACTAGACCCAGGTCTCAACACTCAAATTCTCATTGAATTTTTTTTGTTGTTGTTGTTGAATTAATTGTAGTCATACCAAATGGAGGCAAAAACTAGACTCAACAAGACTTAACTAGACTTTAACATAGTAAAGATAATGGATTCCAAAATATCCTCTCTTAAACTGGAGGCCTGTGGCATGATGTTAGATCCATGGGTACCAAAGCTAAGGCACCTGAGTATAAGTCCCTGATCTGCGGCTTATTGACTCCATGACTTTATACACATTATTTAATCTCTCTGTGCTCCCATTTCTCATCTGCAGAATCAGAATTTGTTGATTAGTTGCTGTTTTGACACTGGGAATTGCAAGAATGAACAAAATATACAAAACCCCTGTTTTTATGTCAGTTATGTTCCAGTGATGATGGTAATAGTACCTATTTTATAGATTTGTTGTGAGAATCAAATAGAACTTTATATGTAAAGGACTTAGAACAATGCTTGGCACACATAAAGTGCATTATGACTATTAGGTTTTGCTGTTATTATATGAAACCCTGATGTGTAGACTTAAAATCTATGAGTATTCATGGTACCTCATTATCCTTCAACTTGACATCATGTTTCAAAGTACTAGCCCTAAAGAAATCAAAGGGCCTCAAAAGATTAGAATTTAGTAATTTCTGGCTTTTCTTTCTGTCCCAGTTGAAGTGGTTTTCTTACTGTCCTTGGCCCCCACTTTGGTTCTGCTCCCTCCATCCTATGGTGGTACCAATTTAACTCTCACCAGGGTTCCCCCTGGTTCCCTACCTGCACCCTCCACATGTCTTGAGTGGCTTAAGTTCTCCTGTGTGAGACTCTCCTAACCACACCAACCCCATCCCTAATTGCCCAACCTACAGGGGCATTTTTCAGCTCTCTTCTCATCTAGCCCTCCCTTCCAGTACCACTCATTGACCCTGAGCACTTCTGCTCTGAATGATAGGCCCTGTTTTTCTATACAGACCTTGTCAACAGACAAGAAGGAAGTATGGGACAATGTCTTGTATGTCTTTACATTTTCCCATAGTCCTTTGCGCAGTAGATATTTGTGGTTTATTTCTATTTGGTTTTGGTAGACTTTCTGTAGAGAAGCTGTGAGAGGGTTTGTTGCCATGGATACTCTCAGCCTAATGATGTGGAGAGCAGTTACGATGGCTCTCAGGAAGAAGGGAGGTAAAAGGAATTATGGATAGATTGAGTCCTAACATTGCACCTTACACGTCCTTAGAAATTAGCTTGTAAAACTGCAGTGGGGAATGGAGAAGTGGGTTTCCACTGGCTTTTGTTGTTGTGCACCAACAAATTGTAGGTAGAAAAATCTTCTTAGCAAATATGGTGAGTTGCTTCTCAGGTGTTAGGGATTAGGTTCTGTCTTTCTGCTCAGAATGTTGTTTGTGAACCAACAGCATCAGCAGCACCTGGGAGCTTGTTAGAAATGCAGACTCTCAGGCTCCACCAGAGAGCTGCTGTATCAGAATCTGCATTTTAACAAAATAACCAGATGATTCTTATGTATACTAAATTTTGAGAAGCACTAAATTCTAGAGTTGAGTATTTAAATATTCCTGTATCTGGGCTGCTCCCTAAACCAATTAAATAAGAATCTGCAGAAGGGGATCAGGCATCAGTATTTTGAAAGCTTTTCAGATGATTCCAATGTATAACAAAAGTTGAGAACCACTAATATGGGATGATTTTGGGATGGGTAAGTAGTAAAGGAGCAGATATGAATCTGTTTATCTTTGGGATAGCTTTTTCTTTTCCACCTTCCCTTCCCTTCTCTTCCCCTCCCTTTCCATCTATATACGAAATGCATCTTAGGTGAATTGGCAGAACTGGTTTATTAATCCCCAGCCAGACTGCATTCTTTCTTCTGCCATGTTGTACTGATTCCGTAAATTTAGCCCAACGCCCAGCCATAGCCTTTGTGGGCTGATTGGTCTCATAGCCTGTTCACTGTTGAATGGGGGCCAACCCTCCTGCAATAGTTCCAGTCAGATATTGTCAGAGCACAAAACAAAGGACCTGTGATTGGCATAGGCTCTGGGGCTGGAATTAGAACAGGAGAGGCACTTCTGTGATCTGAGGTAGAATAAAACTTGAGTTTGAGTGTCCAGTTGTACCTAGAGATGAGGGTTGTTAGCATCAAGGAGTGTTCCAAAAGACAAGTGTATGGGGCCAAAATTCCAAAATAAATCCAGGGTCCTTGAGTCAGGAGAATGCAAGACCAGTGTAGGTGTGAGGGTCAAGGCTGAGTAGTATTCCATTGTATAACTATAGCACAGCTTTTTTATCCAGTCATCTGCCAATGGACATTAAGATTGTTTCCATGTCTTGGCTATACCCAGCCAATAGAAAGAAAGTAAAAACAAACAAATGGGACCTAATTAAACTTAGAAACTTTTGCACAGCAAAAGAAATCATAAGCAAAACAAAAAGACAATCTATGGAATGGGAGAAAATTTTTGCAAAAGATGAGAATGACAAGGGCTTAATTTCCAGAATATATAAACAGCTCATACAACTTAATAAGAAAAAAGCAAACAATCCAATCCAAAAATGGGCAGAAGACCTAAACAAGCAATGCTCCAATGAAGACATACAGATGGCCAATAGTCACATGAAAAAATGCTCAATATCGCTAATTATCAGAGAAATACAAATCAAAACTATAATGAGGTATCACCTCACACCTGTCAGAACGGCCATCATTCAAAGTCCACAAACGATAAATGCTGGAGAGGGTATGGAAAAAAGGGAACCCTCCTACACTGTTGGTGGGAATGTAGTTTGGTGCAGCCATTATGTAAAACAGTATGGAGATTCCTCGAAAGACTAAAAATAGACTTACTATATGATCAGAGATATGCTGTGCTGATTCTAAAAGCCATAAAGGACTCACTAGCATGGAAAGACTGGAATGAAAATGCATTTGTCTTTCTGAAAAGGGCTTAGGAGGCATATGCACCATCTTTGCTCCACCACTGTATTAGCAAATAAGACATTTTCCCAAAGGTAGATAATCAAAGAGGAAAATAGGAGAGAATTTAATTCCCCAGTTCTTTCAGTAAAGTAGAGTAGCAAAGTCACTGTAACAAATGGCAGTCCAAAGATTGTGAGGAGGAATTCAGAGTTATTAGGGTACTTAAAAAATTTAAACTGACTCCTTTACTGGTGAAGAAACTGAACCCCCAAAAGGTCAAGGTCACTGATGGCCTGACATGGTCCCCAGTTCTGTGACACAACAGTTGTCAGGCTTATTGTTTCATAGAACAGAGTTCCTTCTAATCAAGAAGCATTGTGTAGAACATAGCAGCCCCTCACCCAACACGAAGGAGCTCTTTCCTTCTGAGAGCTAGTTTGCTCTTGATTATTCAGGTGATCAGTTATCTTATGGCTCCCACATTACTGCTGGTTTATTTCCCATAGTCAGTTCTTGGGAGGAGAGTGAAGTAAAGGGAGGGGCAGGGTGAAACACATAGTCATTCCTTTACCTGTTAGTGATTTGGTAGGATCTTTGTGGGGAAAGAGGGTTGATGGAAATATTAAAATAATTTTTGGTGGTTACCTGTGGATTTTATTTGTTCTAAAATATTAAAGACATAACAGAAAAATGGAGAACTTATCTAAAAAAAGACATTGGTTTTCTTACATTGCAAAACCTCCAGTGTTTCATGACTCAAAATTCAAATGTTGAATCTTATTCAATCACATAAATCACTAATCAGTAGCCTGTGAGTTTACCTCATGATTTATCCTCCTGCTAGAAACATCAAGGTTTGTATTTGTAAATGTGGATAAGAGTGTGAGTGAGTGAAAGAAGGTAAGTTCCCAGGCTTTTTTAAGCTGAGAATGTCAACCCATGTGTGAACAAATGCCTTCCTAGCCGATACTGGGTGTAAACCACTTGAAATTTTGGAGAAAGGCCAACATTTCATCATCTTGGCCAATCTCTTCACACACAGCGTAATGCTCTGGTGTGCCTTGCCAGAGCAGTAAAATGCCAAAGGCTTGTCCAAAATGCCAATGATAATACACCTATTTTCATCTTGCACAGCCACTGTAGTTCATGTAGTTACTTTCCCAACTGAAAAATGCTGGGGAACCAGCGGGGTGAGGCCAAGATAAGTACCTGCTTACAGTTACTGGCAAACAGCAGAGACAATTAAGCTTCAGTATTGAGTCACTTGTCAACTGGGCAGGCTGACTTGAATGCCTACTGCTGAGTTTTCAGGCTGCGTAGGATTTTGCCATATTGAGCTTGGTGCACATTCATAGAGTTGAAACGTTAAATTCTAGAAAAACTGAATGCTTTTCATAGAGGTTGTCTGCCTGTGTTCTGGAGCCTGTGTGATGCTTAACCATTCCAGTTTCTGAACTGAAATTGGGTTGTTGATTCCAGGAGGGGAGATGATTGCATGCATGGATGCATTGTGAGCAAACAAAATGCATCTCCTTTTGGCTAGTTAAGAACCACTACGGATACCAAGTCAGCCTTCCCTCCTCTCCCTGCACATGTGTCTTCTTCATCATTTCAGTGGGAGTTTTATGTGGGATTTAAGAAGATGAGAAAAGTGTCACTCAGAGTGTGTGGCTGATCATAATTTAATATCTAAGCCAAGAATTCCTCAGAGAATGAAAGCTCCTACCCACATAACACTAAATCATGAATACAGGCAGCAACAGGCCTTAGAATAGGCCTTTGCAGTGCTCTGGATGGAGTGAGCTCTACCCAATGTAATTTTATATTTGATAAACCTGAATGGACATTCTCAAGAAACCTTCATATTAGAATATTTACTTGAGTACAAATGACAGAATGGTCAATTTTGGAGGACCATAAAAGTCCCAGTTGATATCTGCCAAAAGAAAAAAAAAGTCTAAAACAATCTAAATGCCTTCATGGCCTAAAACAGCAGAGTGGGAGGAAACGAGGGAGGCAAGGGGGCCAGAGGGTGTATGAGAACTGAAGCCTTCCTCGACTGAACCAATTAATTATACGTTTCTGTATGATTAAGTTGCATTCATTGAAACTGAGAGTCCATATAATTTTGATTACTATTGAAACAAACACAAACACTAAACAAGCACAACCAGGTTTTATTAAAATAAATACTGGAGCTTATGGGATCAGTCCATGGCATTTAAATGCATTTCCATCTTCTGTTTCCCATGGGGTAATTACGTTACTCAGTCCATCGGACACCTAGCTGAGCCAAAGCAGATTTGCAGGAAGTGAGGAGAGATTGGCCCTTGATTCCTTTTGCTTGACATTTGAGTTCCTGAGTTAGTGTAGACCCGGGTGTGATCCCCCGCCTGCCCCAATAAGCAGTCTCCTCAACCAGGAGATGGAAATTGATAACTAAAGAGCAGTTATGGTCTGGCTCTGGCCCTATTCACATTTTAAAACCAAAGAAAGGAGAGAAACACTGATAATGAAGTTTAGGTGACTTTATCCAAGATACCTGGGGAGGCCATATTGGATCTCCAAGGACTGGAGCCAAGGATGACCCCTCCCTGGTGCATGCTGCAGTCCAGTCAGCAGGTAGTCAGCCCTTGTTCTTAATGGAAACACATCCCACCTGTGCCCTGGCTCCTCACACTATGATATGGGAGGTTTCAAGACCTCCAAGGAAAGATATCTTGACTTAGAACTTTCAAATATTTTAGCTGTAGCTCCCAGGAGCAAGTGCATGCAACATTTTGCAGGCAGATCAGATCATTTTAAGATTTTACATGAGGGCCCTCAGAATTATATTGGAGTACCTGTATATTATTTGCAAACTAAACGTAAGTAACTTTTTAAGGCGGGTAAATAAAACTGAATGTTGTGTTTTAGATGGGATTTTATCAACATAGTGGCATGCGCGTGCTGACTTTATCTAGCATGACCCTTTTGGGTTTCTTATCATCATAAATGTGAACTGAGTTCTGGCCTTTATATGCTGCTCTCAGCCACTAATTCTCTAACTTTAAACTGGAGAAGTGTGTATGCGAATGTACATATGTACATGTGTGTATGTATGTAAAGACCTTATTTTTTTTCAGAGCAGTTAGGTTCTCAGCAAAATTCAGAGGAAGATGTGTAGATTTTCCATATACCCCCTGTCCCTATGTGTGTATACCCTCCCATATTATCAATAACCCTCACTAGACTGGTGCATTTGTCACAAGTGATGATCCTACACTGACACACCATGATCACCTAAAGTCTCTAGTTTACCTTAGGGTTCAATATTGGTGGTGTACATTTTATAAATTTAGAGAAATGTGTATTGACATGCGTTCATCATTATAGTAGCATAGAGAATATTTTCACTGCCCTGAAAATCCTCTGTGTTCTACCTAGTCATCCCTCTCTTCACCCCCAAGCCGTGGAAACCACTGATCTTTTTGCTGTCTCCATCGTTTGCCTTTTCCAGAATGTCATTTGGTTGGAATCATACAGTATGTAGCCCTTTACAATTGGCTTCTTTCATTCAGTCATATGCATTTCAGTTTCCTCTTTTCGTGGCTTTATACCTTATTTCTTTTTTTGTACTGAATAATATTCCTTTGTCTGGAATGAAATGTACCACAGTTAATTTATCCATTCACCTATTGAAAGACACCTTAATTACTTTCAAGTTTTGATGAATAAAACTGCTGTTGACATCTGTGTGCAGGATTTTGTGTGGACATACGTTTTCAAATCCTTTAGGTAAACACCAAGGAGCCATAATTGCTGCCTTGTGTGGTAAGATATATTTAGTTTTACAAGAATCTGCAAAACTGTATTTGAAGGTGCCTATACTATTTTTTATTTCCATGAGCAATGAATGAGCGTTTCTGTTGCTCCACATCTTCACTATTTCTTGGTATTGCCCATCTTGTGGATTTTAGCCATTCTAGTAAGCATTAAGGGCATCTCATTGTTGCTTTAATTAGCATTTCCCTGATGACATATGATGTGGAGCACATATGCTTATTTGTCATCTGTATTTTTTCTTTGGTGAGATGTCTGTTGAGGTCTTTGGCTCATCTTTCAATTGGATTTTTTGTTTTCTTATTGTTGAGTTTTAAGATTTCTTTGCATATTTTGGGTAACAGGCCTCAGATGTGTCTATTGTGAATATTTTCTCCCTGTGTGTGGCTTATTTTCTCACTGTTTTTGCAGAGTAGAAGGTTTTAATGAAGTCATGCTTATAAATTATTTCTTTCATGGATCGTGACTCTAATGTTATAACTAGGAAGTCACCACCGTACCCAAGGTCATCTAGGTTTTCTCTTATAAGTTATGTTTTTAAATTGTATCTCTCCACAGATATAATTTCTTCCTCTGGATACAGGAACATTGCCATTCTACCTTCCCCAGCCCAGGATTGAATTATGAATGGGGAGGAAATGTAGCTGGCATGAGCATTGTTATAGAAAAATCCAAAGCAATGCCAGTTGGCAGAGGGAGGGAAGATTCTGAATGTTTGGCAATTAATACAACTTATCCTTTTGGCCGAGAAAATGTACCCAAAGAGACATTTTTTTTTTTAACCTACTGTGCAATACCTTTTCTAGATTCTTCATATCACTGGGAAAATCCAAGTCACACAAAGATACTTATTACTTATCTCCAAGGAAATCGAGCTGTCAGATTATTAACTCTGGATTATGTCATAAGTGTACTGTTTAACGATGTGTCTGGGCATCAGAGGGCTAACTGTTGCAGACTAGTGTGGGTGTTGGTTATTTTGAAGCTGAGTTTATTTGAAAAAGAACTCTTTACAAGTTTCTGTTTGTTGTATTGTTTGGCCCAGAGAGTTGATACAAGTCTTGAAGCTGGAGATTGTGAGAGAGAATGCAGGGTGGAAACTTGCCCCACTAATTAACCAGAATCCTGTGAACCTGAGTGGAGTCAGTCACAGGCAGCCAACCAGGTAAAATAGGACTGTAAGTCTGTTCTAGATGAAAGACAATCATGATTTTGGTCTTTGCTTAACAAAGAAAGGAAAAGAAACAAAAAAAGAAAAGATGATTTGAAAGTTTGGAACTGATTCCCAATTAAAGACATTACCCCTAAAAACAATTTTATTCAGATTTATTCAGTAATAAATACCAATTAAATCATAATGAATTAAACAAAAGGAATTATAAGAGTTAATATTTGTATCAACTTGCAAGTGTGTAAACAAACCCTTGATGTGTTTCTTAGACCTTATCAAATCCCTCATCAATTCATTTTTTTTTTCTCAAAGAAGTGTGTTGGATCTTCTTAGAGAAGTGTTTCATATATTGCTTTTCTGGTGGGTTTCCAGTAAGTTGGCCCTTTATACCTCCCCTCCTTTTTTATCCATTGTCTTTGTATTTTATATATTTTCTGAGTCTCTACAGGAAACAATTTATAGTATGCCTTTATTAGAGAGAGAGAGAAAGAATGCCTTAAACTTGAAAATAGCACAATATGCACAATTCCCAATATGCAGAAATATCATCAAGACATTATCTCATGGTGGATCCTAATTACCTAAAATACTTCTACTAACAACCCTGGTCAAGTTAATATAAAATAAAAGCTGATAATGCCATTTTTGGTGATTTTTGACAGTCAAGTGGTCTCAGATACTGTAAGATACCCAAGTCTAATATTAATGGGATTTCTCCCACATTCTGTGTCTTGTATGTTTGGGTGAAAATTGTGTTTAGGATGTTTATGAGGGCAAAAAGTAGACATACGTGGAAAGGGAGTTTTAAGGTCTGATTTATCTGAGGTGAATATGTGCTGATGCTTTCTGATACTTGGACTGGAATCAGACACTTTGAAAATTTCCTGGTATGAAATAAATAATTTACTAAACATATTCTAAAGTTCCAGTCACCTTCTGCAGGAGACTATTTTTTTCCCCAGTAACCTGAAATGGACCTTAAAGTATAAAACTCCTTGAAATCTGTCCCATCACTGATAGAAATAGAACTTGCAGCAATTAAACAGTGGAATAAGAAGCATGCTTTCCCAGGTTCTGTTAATCTAGGAGAGACCTTCTTAGCCTTACAGAATCTCTTAAGCATAAATGGAGCTTTTATTTAGATTTTTTAGAGGATTATTTTGTAAGATGCCTTTATCCTCAGACTCTACCCATTTATTTGAGGAGAGGTAGCATCACACAGTTATTAGATACAAAGCGCCTGAGTTCCAGTCTCCGCCCCACCTCTGTCAACCTCTTTGACCTGATTCAGAAAAAGGACAGCCTAGATCCTCCAGCTAGCAATGGACTCAGTGACCTTGGGCAAGCCACTTAGTCACCAAGTCTCCATCCATCTATCTTTAAATTGGACTCCTCTTTGCTCTCTTCCTTCTGCAGATTAAGGAGATAATGTTGGTGAATTGCTTTGAGGTCCTAAGAAGAAAAGCATATTTCAAATAGAAGCACCATTATATTGTTTTGCAATCAAGCTGTATCTTTGTTTCCTTCAATTATCCCTTCTGCTGTTGTGTTTACTTCAGCTGTTAGGTGTGTCTACTCTAACTGGTCAAACCAATACTTACCTGTTATGCCTTTCTCTATTCCTGTTAGTTATCCTATTTCACATGTTGTTCCCAGTTTGATTTCTTTGAGAATAATCTACAAATGAGCAACTCGTATCAACCATAAGAGCATGGTTTTCAGAAACAGACTTTTGCTATCATATGTGTTAAATGATGGTAAAACAACATCCAATAGCTTCTTATATTTTGAAATGGTTATGTACAATAAAAAATAATAATTATTGTTGTAAATTTCAAGTACACCTTTCATCTGATGATCTCAAAGTATTTCAGAAATGCTAATTAAACTCCACAACACCTCTGTACTATACATATTATTATTTCCATTTTGCAAATGAATAAACTGAAGTTCAGCAAGGTTATGTGACAAGCACAGGGCACAAAATAAGTCAGTGTCAGGAAGAGGATTTAGTGTTTCCAAGGCCCAGTCAAAAGCTTTGCATCTTGAGCACTCTAATTTTGAAAATGGAGGGTATCACTGACTCCCAGTACTCAAGAGTGGCATTTCAGTGCTTAGATTTTCTGGTGTCCTCTTTCTCCCACTGATTTCTGTTCTTAACTTTTCTTCTTAGCTTTTCTGGCTTCTCAAACTCATCCATCAGTGGATGAGTAGAGCTTGGCATAGGCTAGGAAGTGCAAATCAGTTAATGTTGTAATACATCTAACTGAGCAGAAATACCTAGTGGAAACAAATGCTGAAAGTTAGTACTAACCTGAATGGTGTTGAATTACCTGTAGATTTTCACATCCTGCTGTGCCCCATGCAATGCTGTAGCAGAAAGGTTCAGTACACGGAATAGTATTTTATCGCTAGAGAAAGAGTACTCTATACTGTTGATTTAATTTGCCTTGAATAGTAAGAAGAATTAGAAATTGACTACCTGATATTAATAACCTAAATCCTTGGAACTGACTCAGAGAGTTGGGGTAGAGTGCAATTTATAACCTTAACTAAATCGCACTCTGTTTCTCAGTTGAGGTGGGTCAGTTTCACCTAAGAGCTGTCTGTCTAGATTACTTTGGGGTACTTTGAAGATTCTAACTCAAATAACTTTTCCTTCAAAGTGTAGCAACATTTTTTTTTCTCATGAATAAGTTTCCAGAACTTTTCTTCTTCAATCTACGGAATCATTTAATAAAATCCTTACTAGGAGTGAAAAATTTCAGCCCAGACACAGAAATTTATCCTCATGGTCAGAACTGTGTCAAAAATACAGGAAGTCCTTGTGGTTTCCCTAGGCATTGGAGGCAGAACAGCTCAGTACTTTAGAGCCCTAATTTGGATTTAATCCCAGCTAGGTTTCTCACTAGCTATAGGAACTTGGGCAGATCATTAAATCTCTTTAAGCTTGTTTTATCATTTGTAAACTGGAAATAGGATTTCTATATCCTGGGTTTGTTGTGCAGTTAAATGGAAATAGTGTAGGAAAATCCTGAACATGTTACCTGGCATATGTTAGGCATTCAATAAATGGTATTAATAGTAATATTAAGATTAATATTTGAATTGCTCCTGGGATTTACAAGGAAATGATCCTAACAAAGGCTGATGATAAATATGAGGACTTAAAAAGACAGAGTGTGTCCAAGATAAAATAGGTGCTAGGATGTACCTTCTGGCGTTTGTGACTGGAGAAGCAAAGTGAAAAGGTGTTGAGTGTGTGACCAGATGGCTCTCAGGGACTGAGGCTGGAACGGATGGCACCTTAATTACAGGAGAAGGTAGGGTATATTAATTGGCACAGAATATTTTCATGCTCTTTCTGTAACAAAAATGTCATTGTTACTTTGGGGTATTACAATGGAAACTTGTTCTCAGTAAGTCCAGCTTTTCCTTTGATGTTTCTCAGGGAATTGCACTTGGCTAATGCCCTCAAGCATTTAACGTTATTTTCAAAGAAGTTTTGAAAATGTTTGTGAAAAATAATGAGACTAAAGTTAAAGCTAATGTAAAATAAAGAACCATTCCAGATGGAGCTGGGAGTGAAATACAAATAGCTTTCTGCTTAATAAAAAAAGAAATACTGATTCATTAAAAATGTATTTGCCATTTGGTTGTAAAAGTCCTTGGGAGGGAGAGGGGGAGGTAGTTTCTTTTTGGCCAAAGGACAGCAGATGGTTAGGAGACATGAAGCCATTTTTAATTTTCCTAACCTTGTAAGAAGATCCATGCCCTCTGAATTAAGTCCATGAGACAGAAAATTGCACTGAAATTTATAATCCAGGATTCCAAAATAATGCATGAAAATAAAATTTGTGATGGTTTCAAGCACCAGAATACCAATTTATCAGTCAATACATATTCTGCAGCTCACATTAAAATCTTTATTTTCAGATGATGATCCAGCTCAATTTATTAGTCTGTTCCTTCATTATTAATATGCTTACTGCACTTCATTACCTGCCTTTAGATAGGTCATTGGAGAATTTTAATTTTTCTTCTATTAATTTTATAGGCTGTTTATCTCAGGGTTACCTCTTACTTGATGTTCCTATTTCTAGTTTCTTCCTTATTCAGTATATTCCTCACACTTCCTGCCAAAAATGATCAAAGCTGGAAATCCCTAAATATAATTATATGTCACTGCTCAGGTTAAAATCCTCCAGAATCTCTTTAGATCTGCGAAGGGAAAAAATAATTTTTTACCATGGCATTCATATCCCTTCAAAATAAGGACCCAACCTAGCATTCAGATTTCATCACAGATTACCCCCTCACCAAAAACCATTTTCTCCTTTATGTCATTCAGACAGTGTTTAGTATGGATGTGGCAAAACTAAGCCAGTTTGAGAGGTGATAAAAGAGAGGAATCTATGTGACACACCAGGTTGTAGAACTTAACAAGAAAAGTGACTAAGGACAAAAATCAAACCCAAAGCCTACATGGATTGATGAAGAGACTTGGCAAAAAGATGAGGAAAATATGTGGTAGGTAAAGAGTTTGCATGGTTCTCACCGATGTTTTATTCTATTAGCTGGTCTCAGTAGAATACAAGACCAAAAGCAACTTTATACTTTCTAACTCGCTCTCAAATGTAGGCTACATAAAGCATTGTTCTGGTACCTGAATGAACTATCTTTTCCAGTCACTCTTACATAATAAAAAAGACTACAATTAATTTTCAAGAATCGAAGTATTCGATCCAGTTTAAAAGGTCTTGTCCATGTAGGCATCAGAAAGGGCAATTAGCAAGTAGGGAGAAAGTGAGCAAGGCTAGTCAGGCTAGTCTACTTGTCACCTGTGTTTCTACCCTCTGGATAAGGGACTTGTGACTGGTGTCTCTTTCTTTTGGGGGATACATTTATGAGATCCTTTGCTCAAGATCTAAGGCTGCAGTAAATTTTATGAGTAATAGTTCTCATCTGCTGATCACTTTACAACTGTCCACCTCATCCCTTGGGCTTCTCCAGGACCACTTCACTGCAGGAGACTTGAAGTCCCTTGAGGAGGATCTCTTTTGGATTGAGTCAAAGTGGGTTTTTTTCTTGAGGATTCACATCTAGAAATAGAGAAATGAACCCCTTTGCCAAGGCACGGGTGAAGAAACACCTCACATCCCACCCAGCTCTCCTGTTCTTTGTTACAAAAGAACAAAGTCTTTCTTTCACCTTTTCACTGTCCAGTCTTTCACCTTCAGATGTTTTCCAAACACCAGTCCCTGTGTCCTCCAGAATCCTGGAGAAGTGTGTCAGGCTCTCCTGTTAGTCCCTTTTCAACCTGTTGCACCAGGTTTGAAGCAAGGCCGCAACTCTTTCCTGCCTTCATCCGGGGAGAAGTAAAATACTCAGCAACTTTTTCTTTTGATTTTTTTCAACCTCAACCTTTATATAGTTGGAGGGGTAATTACCTATTTCTGGAAGCACTGGCTTGGGCCCAGTTCTCTCCTAATCTTTTTGATATAGTTTAGTACCCTACTTGAGACTCTGCAGATATGTGGTATCTGCTATTTTGTTTTTGGCCTTTGAATCTCTGCCAAAATTCCAGGGCAACAGAAAGAGTTAGTTCAACATCCTGTGATTCTCTGGCGGTTGCTGTGGGACTGCTTTGGAAGGCCCGTGTTTCGGCTCCCTCTTATGGGCCCAGTCGTCCAGGTCTCCATCCTCTAAGACCCAGCTCAAATACTTTCTCTCCTGGACAGCATTTCTAAGCTCCCTTGGTCAGCAGCAATACTAATCCCCGCTGTGTTTCCCTACTATTTAGGAATCACATAATGAAAATTCTAGGCTTTAGAGTAAGACAGACCAAGGTTTCAATTTGAGCTCATCATCTTCCTAGCTCTGTGTGACCTCAGACAAATTCTTTCACTTCTGAGTTCCTCTGAACACACGAAGGGTAGGTTACCTCTTATTACATGAGGTTGTATAAATATTAAAGAACTTATAGAGAGCATAGAGCAACATATCATAATATGATCAGTACTCAACATGATAGGTAAGTACTTAATATAACAGACTGTTAATACTATGACTAGTACTGCTACTACGAGTACTTCTAATACTGGTACTTCTGCTGTCACCTCAGAAGTAAAATAATCTGAACACAGTGAAAGGGAAGACTATTGATACTCATCTATCTTGACTTTTTATTCACTACCATCTACCAGCCACTAGACCAGATTCTTTATATATGATGCACAATTTAGTTCTCTCAATTCCCCTATGAGGTAAATGCAATAATCTCTTTTTGACAGACGAGGAAACTGAAGTTCAGAGAAGTGAAGTAACTTGCCCAAGTTCTCACAGCTAGCAAGGGGCAGAGCTGAAAAGGGAAATCTAGGTCTGCCTCGCATCAGAGTTTGTGCCAGTAACAACCACACTGCATGGTCGAGTAAGTCCATACTCTTACTGTGTATTTGCTCAATGCCCAGATTATGCAAAACAGCATCACTTACTTAGTGCTTTCTGTGCTTGTTAATTCCAGTGCAACTCTACCTCCAATGTAATTTCATTTCTGCAAAATTTTCTGCTGCAAAATAGCACTCACAATTCCCATAAGTGTCCTTTAAGTGTATGGTAGGAGAATCTTTGTAAGCCTTTCTGAGTTTAGGCTGAGATTTCCTCAAAAGAGCATCTTCCTTCATCTCCTCTCTTCCCGGAAGCCTTTTCGGTGGCTGCTAAGGTCTCCCCATCAAAAGGACTCTTCCTTATGGTACCTGGAACTTTAAATGAACAGCTTGAGCCCATCCAGGCTGTTCTGTTAAACTGTGTCATGCCTACTTAATATGTGTGACACATCCTCCCAGGAAACCTAAAGTGCCAAGTGTTATTAATTTCCCTGCAGTGTTCCAGTTTTGTCACTGGCATGTCTTTTCTTTCCAATGGTGAAAGGTACTGCATTTTCAAGTGCAAAGCCTGAGTAAGAGGGTGAGATGGAGGCCCCAGATGCCTGATTGCCTTCCTTCTTGGCCTAGTACAGTCTTGCTACCCAATTACTTTCCAGATCCGCCCCCAAACTCCTCGGAGCTCTAAGCACTGTGGCAGATGGGAGACCCTGCTCTTAATCTGAGCCTCCTATTTCTCCCGAGACATGAGAGTGGTATTTTCCTGTTGTTCTGTTCCTTAACCAGGATGTTGCTTGTTGACAGCTTGAAGTCGCCCTCGAATCCCCAAAGATTGCATTTCACTTTAATTTCAGGTAGATCAAAACATTTGGCAAGAACATCTTCCCTCTCCATATGTAGATCAGTTTAGGGACTCAGAAATGACAAAGGGCTCAGCTGAGTTCTCATCAAAAAGTTTAAGATTTCTTGGCATGTTTCAAATAAATGCAGGGGCTGGCTTGTTGGTGAGTAACTCTGAGATGTACCAGTTTTAGAGCTACAAAAGCTTTATGTTTCCTGCTAAACATTTTGGGATGTAATACTCCCATTACTAAGGGCCTATTAATATTTAATTGTTCTCTTCAATTCGGAATAGGGGTAGATGTGGGAAATAATTAAGAACCTTGAGGAGAATCAACATATAAATACCTGTAATTGAAGAGAAGATAGACTGGTATTATAATGATAATTGGAGATATATGTATATATCCATACACATATACATGATATATACAATGACAATTGTATTATATTTTTTATGTGTTATATCATATGTATCAGTTGCTCTGTATATGATATATATATATATACTACCAATTATTCTATATAATATCAAGCTATTTTCCCTTCTCTCCCTGTCTCTAGTACCAATTCTAATTACACACATATAGCCATTTAGTGGCCTTCTAAGCATGAACATTATCTGAAGCTTCTTAGGAAATCCTTCTTTAGCACTTGGCAAAATATTTTATGAGTTCAAACACCAAACCAGTGGACATAAAAACCTAGATTTAAGGTGGTTTTCATCTCATGCTCTTGAATTGTACATTTCATCTCAGTGTCAGAACTGCTTAGCCCCCAATGAACTTCAATTTTATTTTAAGAGAGAGGCACGCAATGAGTTGACAGTGAGGAGCCATTTGAAACTTGACTTCTAATGACAGTTGCAGTATTGATTTCTTTGGCAAGTCTGTCTCTTTCTCTTATTCTGTTTGCTTTTGTTTCTCAACAGGCAGACCTAATATCTTAAAGGCATTCTTTGAAAAATTCATTAAGCCCTGCTTGTATAAAGCTCCAAAGATTGTTCTGCTTTCTGAAAGTGAAGTTACAAGACGCCTTTGAAGCTGCTAGTTGTAACTGTATCACTGAAAAATGATTCACTGTTTATTGTTCACTGCTTAGTATTGTGGTCACTCATGATTATTTTAAAAATATACTTACAATTTGGGAATTCCTGAGAATTGCTGGGGATTTGAATTTCTCATTGCTGAATCTTGAAGAGTACAATGTGTCAGGAATTTGGGAATACCAGATCTTGTCATGTGTTTTTTTCCTCTACCTGAATACTCCTTCCCATCACTCTTTCTGGCTGACTCTGATTTATCCTTTCAGTCTTAGTATAAATGTCACTTCATCTGGGGAGCCTTGCCAGATCCTTGGACAATACTGGTCCCCTCATTGTTCTCCTAAAGTGTGTTATCTTAACTCATTTCTCCCTTTTGGTAATTGTTTGCATAATTATTTAATTGCTTACCTCCACACCCAGTCCCTGGGCTATGAGCTCTGTCAGGGGAGGGACTAGGCCCTCCTAGAAGCCTTGTCCATCACTATGTGCTCTGTATCTGGAGAGTGACTTACCTGTTCCAGGCCCTTAAATGATGATTGAGTGAATGACTGACTGAATGAATGATTTTACCAAGTACATACTGTTGCCAGGCACCAAGGTGCTTGGGAAAGAAATGATAAATTAGCCTTGAGGAGCTTGCATTCTAGTGTAGAAGACACACAGAGGAACTGAGCATTAAGATGTGCCAATTGCTACAATGCAGGCATGTACAAAGGGCTGAGGAAGTCCAGGCTCGTGCATACTTGTAGACATTAGGACACATTCCAAGAAGCTTGGGTGAATAATCTTCTAACATTCAAACTTTGAAAGGTTTCATCAAATTGAGATAAACTTAGGCATTTTATTTTTTTTTTGAGGTATAGTCAGTTTACAATGTTGTGTAAATGGCATTTTAAAATATATATATGAAGAAAATGTTTATCAAGCCCTTGATGCATAGGAGATAATTCCTAGATGCTAGGAAAATCAGTTTTGTGTTCCTTGCCATTTAAAGAATGACTTAAATATGGAAAACATGCATGCATTTGTTTTTCTTCTAAAATTAGCATCTAAGCTAGATATGAGTATGATTTAGTAGAATTAAGAAAAAAACATTCTAATAAAATAACTGTGTTGTTGTTTAAACTAGCAACTTCCCCTGAAAAACCTTTGTCTTTTTTCCCCCAAATAAACAAAAGCTGCCATAAAGTAATCCATTGATAGGAAGATAGCTGATAATTAATATTGAAGTTATGTCACCCTGGGTTCCTGTTACCCACCAGAAGCCCTTAAAAGAGGTAAGCTGGTAATGCAGATGGTGAAATGTATTCTTTTAAAGATAGATGTAATTTCATGTTTTTGAGACTTGTCTGAAAGGGGTATCCCTTGAGAACACGGCAAGCAGTCTGGTCTGTGGCCTTTTTCCATCCTTTCTGGGAAAGGCATCCTCCAGACTGCAACAGCCCTACCCGATCTCTTCCCTCTCCCAAGAGGGACCTGAGGTGTCACAGACATGTCCCACCCCTCTGTACCCTGGGGCTTGCAGTGGCCATTCAGAGGAGCCGGTATGGACTAGAAAGAAGCCCTGGGGCTCTCTCTGGGCACATGTGGAGTCTGTGAGAATGAATCCAGCCAAACAGAATAACTAGACTCCCCGAGAGAGCCTGCATCTGCATTGGACAGACAAATGGCCCAAAGAAAGTTCCTGCAAAGAACACACCTCTCAAGCTCCCTCTCATTTGTCCTGTAAGCATCAGCCTCTGTCTTAAAACTTCCAGGCTCAGAACCTGGAAAGACTGCTACCTGTCTGCTGCAACCTCTGGGGCCACAAAGATGGAACTCAGCCTCTGTGCCTGCTTCTCTGGACTTTGTGAAGGAGAGATGACAAATTTCTCTGCATTCCATCCACCCACTCAACCAACATCTCTGAGCACCTGTTATGTGCTGGGTGCTGTGAGAGGGACATGCCTAATAAAATCGGTACAAATGCCTGCCCTGATAAGCGTATATCCCCGTAAGGGAGAGAGACAATATCAAGATAGCTAGTAAATATCTCCTGTTTGATAGTGACTAAAATTAAGGAGAAAACAATAAAGCAGATGGGAGATTAGGAAATGTTGGGATCAGGGAGAGGGAAGCAGTGTGATGTGGAAGTGCGTACAATTTTAGATCGGGTTTCCCAGGAAGAGACCTCAGGGAAGAGAGGGGTTAGCCAGGTGCATATTTGGATATATGGGGGAAGTTCTAAGAACATTGAGGAGGTGGGTGTGGCTAGAGCAGACTAAGTGTGGAGGAGATGAGGCAAGGGGGACCTGGGGGCTGGCTCCTGTGGGGCCCTGTAGGTCCTGGCCAGGCCAAGTCTTTTTTTCTGAGAGCTGGAATGCCATTGCATGATTCTGGACACATGAGTTCTGATCCAGAGTTATCTATGGAAGCCTCTTCCCTAGAAGGGCAGGCCTGCCTCCAAACAGCACCAGAATATAGATTTGTAATTATTTTCATGTTTTAACAGGTCTTTATTCATTTTGAAGTTAGGATTGCTGATGATTGAGATTCAGTGGAACCATTGGTGGGTAGGCCCCTAAATATTGATGTGGTTTCCCACAGCTTTCTGGCCTGTAACCAGGGTCAATATGATGCTGAAGTGAGAATTGAAGATAGTTGGCTTCTTTAACACATTCTGTTCCATGTTTCTCTTTGCCTGGAACTAGGCCTTCTAGCCCCTCCTGGTTCCGTATAGCTTTACTCCATGCTTCCATCCCAAACTGTTCTTCCATGTTAAGAATACATGTTGCTAGATTTAAACGAACTCCTCTCCCTCCTTAAATAAAGCCTGATGATTATGGTTTTTGTTTGGGTCACATGGACTGGGTGAAGGCTGCCCCTGCTTCTTAAAATTCCTTCACTTTTCTTCTTCTGTGAAGTGGGTATAATAACTTATCTCCTTCAGGGGGCTGTTGGGAGGAACAGGTGAGATAATGGCTATTAAGAGAGTGAGGCTATTTCCTGGGATTTTTCTTTTCAGTTTCTTTCTCTTTCCATGAAATATTTGGACTAGAACCCATTTTGTTTCTAGCCATATGGTCCACCAATGTAAAAACATCAATCTGATAGAAACGGTCAAATTTCTTTGGTATTCTTTTTGAAATAATGAGTAGTATCCTTTTTGAAAACAAATCATTGTGTTACATTCTTGTGTCAATTATGAATAGAATTCACAAATATTTGATGAGCATTACACTGTACCAGGCATCCCAGACAACAGGTGGTGTAGGGTTGCTATTCCCACACATGAGAGTATTTATTCCAACAGGAAATATAGACACTCCACAAAGAATGACCAGATTTCTTAGCAGTACAAGTAAAGAGCTCCACAGTGTTGTAGAGGTGCCTAAGGTGGAGGCTTAAAACAATCTGAATAGAGGCCTAGACGCAGTGCTTAGAGGTATTTGTTGTTGTTATGACTATAAAAATCCTCCTATTTCACTAATGTTTCCCTTTAACTCTTAGCAGATTGTTTGATTTCCTACTGTCAACTTTAAAATAAGCTGACTTTATATTCATCATTATGACACATCTCACCCTTGCCAATGGAGGTGATAAAAAACCCCTCTCCTTGCCCTCAGAGCTCCACAGCAGTCCACTCACTGTTAGAGGCAGCTGCCAGGAGCAGGTTTTGGATTTGCTGAGTACAATCGAAACTGGCAAGATCAAACCACCCATTTTCCAAATTACCTCAGCTTTCTTCTCTGTGACTTTACCAGCACCCTGTGGGGAAAAAGTAAGTTTTTCCCCACAGCACCCTTACTTTTTTATACTGCAGTAAAATCACATTCTATTCCCAAGGGTGGAAAACAGAAAGGTCCCTAAATTATTCAGCAGCACAGAATGTCTTTTCAAACAGCAGGGTTAGGTTTAAAAGCTACCATTGACTATGCGTGAGGAGCATCTTTCTCACTGAAATTAAATTGTTGGCCATACACACATATAAAAAAATGAAGCCCAGTAATGGTTTTCTCTATCCTTGCTTGTTGTTTCTCTGTGAAAAGAATCACGTGGCTCTCCCCTTTTGAAAAAAGGAAAAAGGAGAAGATACTAAAACACTGTGATGCCTGACAAGGGGATGGTGTGGCACTTGGATATCTTGTGGGTGAGGGGGGCTTCCCATCCTTCTGTTGTCATGGAGCTTGGATATTTACAGACCTCCTGCTCTCGACAACTGTGTACTCATTTATATAGTCTCGCACCACTCCTGCCTCACATTAGTAATATACTCAGAGCTCTGGGGAGTTCTAACCTTGCTAACTAGAAATGCAGTTTCCAGGCAGGCAAGAAGGAGAAAGAAGCAAGGACCAGCTTCCTATTCTTTCCTTTTCAAAGTCTGATCCCAACCAACTCTCCAGCTTCTCAAGATCCTTGAAGTCGGCGACATGAGGTGAATAGAACTCTAGTCAACCCACACATTTATGCCTTTGGTTGGTGGCTGCTGCGATCAGTTCTCCTTGGCCATGTGCTGGATGGGGCCTCCCAGCCTGCCCTACCTGACAGCAGCTGTGCTTGCTCTGGGTTTCCACTAGGGACCTCTAGCTGCTCACAGGAGGACTGAGCAGAGTTCTCAGTACCAGGCATTCATCCAGAAGCAGCAGAGGTTAAGGGTTTGCCAGTGGCGCTTGGGAGGCGGCGAAGTTCACTATCTTAGGAAAATAATTTTGTATTATCTCTTTCTTTCCTCTCAGTTTTTTTTCTTAAACAAATTGAGGCTTATTCCAGCAGGTGTGTTGTAAAAAAACTGAAGAGGAAAGAATTTCTGTGCCTTAAAACAATGCCATAGAAATGACAAAGGGGGGATTTTTTTTCTTCTAGGTTGAAAAGCCCCTTTTCCAAGGACTTAGCCATACTGACAGTTGGAAGCCAGGTTTAATTCTTAGCATGGGAGAGCCTCTCCTGTCAGAATGGGAGAGAATGAGCTCTGTTCATAGGCAGGGAGCTCCTGGGCATTATAATGAAGCAGAACTAAATGCCCTCCATACCTCACCACACCCCAACCTTTTACTGCAACCCCTGGGGAGCCTTCTCCTGGGTCCTTGCCACCTTCAAGGTGGAGCCCGTAGCTCTAATCCCACGTCACAGCAACAGATGGAACACATGTGTGAGGATAGACCAGCAGATGAAGTTTCACCATTTTTCCAAAAAGGCAAAACCCATTAATCTCCGTTTGCCTTTGAATGGTCTATAATAGAAAGAGAGGACCAAAGGGGGAAATAATCTCCCCTCATTTAACCTGTGCCCCTGTGAAAAATTGCTGAAGCTTGTATTTCAGAAACTGAGTGTAACTAATTTTGCCCACTATCCATGGTCTTCACCATAGAGCAGCATTAGAAAGAGAATCAGAATAGGATTAGATCAGTGAATCTAGAAAGCCTTGCATGAGTTGATCACAACTCCTCCAGAGACTCTCTAACATCTAGTTTCCTCTGAGATAATTATGGATTCTCTGCATATATTTTTAGGAAAAATCTTGCATTTCTCTTAGGGAGACTGTTCATTCACTTATTCACTCATTTATCAAGGGCCTACCATGTGCCAGTCACTGTGATTTGCAGGGAAAACATTAAAAAAGATGCACAAAGACTTGAATGGGCTCCTAACATTGGCTCCACAGATTCCTAAGAGGGAATGACTTTTTCAAGATGCCTGTAATCCTCCTAGGGTGTGTGTGTGTGTGTGCGTGCTTGTGTGTGTATGTGTGTGTGTGTGCATGCATGCACCTTAGTGAGGAAAATCCAAGATTTAAAGCAATCCTTAAAGGGATTAACGTAAAAAAATAGTTAATAACCATTGCAGAGGCTGACTGTTATGTAAGCAGATAGTTAGAAGACTACATTAAAATCGCCATGTAATAGAGTTGTGTACAGTATCGTACAAGCTCAGGGGTGGAGTTATCCCAATTGTTATTGACACAGAGATCAGGGAAGGCTATAGATAGAAGGGGGAGTTTGGGTTACCTGTGAAGGATGGGTAGGAATCTGCCAGGTGGCTGGAAAGGAGGATGGATGAAAGTCAGTATGCCCCGAGGGGCAGTTCACCTCCAGAGTCTGAGGCCACCCTGCAAGTCAGAGCATGACTGGTATTTTTTTCCACTGCAGCTTGACAAATGGAGCATGCTTTGCCATTAGTCAGCTATTCCAGGAAGAGGAATTCCATAGGCATGCCCTGGCTGACCACAAATGGCTGAGAGCACATGCAAATACAGAAATGCCCCAAGGTTGGTGTGGAAGGATCAAAAAGATCTCAAATGCTTGGTGCTGGGCCAGGGTTGCAGGAGTGCCTCACCCTAGTACGGTGCTGGTGTTTGGCAGCTCTGACCTGTACTGGGGAGGAATGCCTACTGCAGTGGACAGAGCCCTTCATGGAGGTTGGGAGAGCTGGTCTTGATTGTGCAACTGACCAGCTACCTGCTCACTTCTCTCCAGCCACTCCCTCTTCTTCTGTATGTAACAGTCACCATTTATTGAGAGCCTGTAAATCCCAGCTTCTGTGCCAGGTGAACTACCTTCCTTGTTTCATTTAACTCCTCCAATAGCCTACAAAGTAAGAGTTATCCTCTTCATTTCCCAAATAGGGAAAGTACACTCAGAAAATTTAATTAACTCCATTGAGCTCTTAACAGCTAAAAACGTGGCGATACCAGCATGAGAACCATAGTCTTTCTGACTCCAAAGCCCATAACCATTTGTTCCAGATAGATCTCCATCTTGATAATTCAACTGTGTTTTAAATGTCATCATCTTGAAGCTATTGACTTATCAGTGAAATTACAGCTGCAGATATAATTTGGCACTTAGTTTTGTTGAGCCACAATAATGTATTAAGCATATATTGGTTCTCTGGGAAGTTACAAAGTTGAGTTTTTCTGCAAGTGTTCCAAGTTTTGATGGTAATGACAGAGTTTGATATGAAATTTATAGGGTATATTTGAGGGTAAGATTAAACTGTCTTCTCTTCGATCTGGGTAGTATCACGGAGATCTGATTATATCTTTAAAGGTAAATGAGTTTCAAACTGTACAAACAAATTCAGGTTTTAATCTGAGAATTATTACTCTATCAGAACCTACCTATAAAGTATACCATTTGACCATAACACAATAAATTGTAAGGTACAGATCTTTTTTATGAGAAGGAGGTTGATGGGTCTGATATTTTAAAACATGCCTAGCATATTATTGAATGCAATACTTAATATTTTTTCTCTATTTAAAATAGCTTATTCAATATATTTTAAGTATGTCTGCAACAAGTGTTATAATCTAAGAAATGATCAGCCAGCAAATGCAATCCTTTGACAACATCTTCGGCAACTTGAGTTATTTCAAGTAAAAAGGGCAGTTCTGTATAAATATTTCCCCCAAATCTTTAAGCTGAGCATTCTACAAATACTAAAGAATTATGGTCATTGTATTTTTCCATATTAAAAGTTAGACTATAACCATATTAAAAGAGATTTATTTCTGTTGTATTTCCTAACCTTAAACTTGAACAGTTTGTACATTCATTACAGCATGTTATAGAAATACCTTTCTAGCAAGAATGTCAATTATAGAATCCAGTTATGATTTGTAGATATTGTGATGTAGCTGTGATGAGTAGACCTGTTGTACTGACAGTCGTTGAATTAACTTTATAATGAGAAATGCCAAAATCCTGGATAATGTTGTCAGGCACTATGCTTTTTTAAGACAACACTGTTGACACAATGTTTTTTTTTTTTCTTGAGATTTGCAAATCTCTCTAACTTTCAGAAATAAAACAAGTAAGTGGATATAACTTTTCTACCCCAGCCATTCAGTTAAAAAGTGAAAAATTAGTTGAAGAGCCAGACTCTTGGCTCTTCAGTAGGATATAGGTACACACACACACACACACACACACACACACACACCCATCTCCTATTGATTTTGTTTCTCTGGAGAACCTTCACTAGTCTAGACCCTATTCCATATGAGCAACAGAAAGCAAGGTGGACTTGGCAGTAGCTTCCAAGAACAGCGTAATTGACATCTTTTTGTTTACATTTGAATTTTTATTTTTCTCGGAAGGGTGTATGCTGTCTCACCTTTAGGGCAGTGTGTAGACATGACAGCAAACAAAGCCCTAGATGCTGACCCAGGGAATGAGGTCTTGGAGATTTTACTGACCCAACAGGGTATATAGAACAAGTGCTCAGGGAGCTGTTATTATGTCATCATCTAGGGATTAAATCCACCCTAGGTATGCAGTGACAAAGCAAAGAAGAATTGAACCACACCTCAGAGGATGAATTTGGGCTCCTGGAAATATCCTCAAGATTTTAGCCAGTTCTACTCTCTTCTGTAACCAGAACCATTAGAAACACATTAGGAAAAAGTCCTTAACCTTGTTGATTCCTTCTTCTCAGGGGAACAGATCAACAGGATTGGGTAAAGTTAGTAAAGAAAGCAAGCGGCTTGGTTAAAATCAGTGAAAATCAGAATGTTTGTTAATATGGTATCAAATACTGGCTTGGCAGTTTGTGTGTGATGAAGTTAAATTTATTTAAGTTATGCAGACATTTAAGTATTTATAAGAAAAATTAACATAAACGTACTAAATTTATTATAGAAGAAATCAAATAATCTCTCTTAATACTTGTTTATATAACCAGTGGAGAAATTCTCTCTAGTGTCCTTGAATTTACACTATGCCCGCACTGCTATCTTTAAAGCTGTAATGAAATCTGGCATATAGATTATAACTGTGTTAATGCAGAGTAACTTGAATAGGATTTAAGATCTAAGAAGAGAGTGGGTATGGAATACTTAAAACACAGAGTCAAAGGCCTATCTAGTTACAATGACTTTCAACTATATTAGGGTAATAAGAGATTATTAAAATCTATCTTTTATTTCATGGACTATTCTGGCATTGATCTAAAATCAAAATATCCTTTCCATTGGTATGACATTAAAATAAGGTCAAAGATGGGGTATGTTTTAATGTTTAATGGAAATTTTAAAAATAGCTTCTAATTAGAAAAATGATAAAGTAACTTTCTTTAAAGATGGGAGAAAACTTTTGGAGGTGATGGAGGTATTTATTGCCATACTCAACTCACCTCGCCAGGCTTTAATAATCTCTTCTGTGTGTAAGTTGATCATCACTAACATTAAGCTCCTTAATATTCCATGTTCCAAGGGCTAGAAACTTTTCTCCTTCTCAAATTCCTCTTTTCAGTTCTTTGCTGCAGTCTTAAATACTTAGCATCAGAAGAGAGAGAATTGCTCATTCCATCCTAATATCTTTGCTTTGGTTGGAATAATTGTCAGGTACTTCCAAAGAACAATGTTCCCTCTATATGCTGCAATTTTGTGGCTGGGAATTCCCCTATGCATTCAGCTTCCCTGGAAGAACATTCAGATTTTTCTTACTATAAATTTTAGTGCAAGTTCATTCAAAGAAGGTTTTGGATAATTAAAAAAATCATGTCCTTTAATTTAACTCCCAACTACCTATCCATCTATGATGTGCTTGATCATGAACACTTTCCATTGGTATGTATTTTCAACTAGCAACATGCCTATTTTGAGAACCTGTGTTCCACTCTCTTAAGTGCCCTGGATTGTGCCAGAAGGATTCTTAGTAAATGCTGTGATGATACATTGGAATCTTAAGTGGACTGCTACTATATATAAGATTATAGGATATGTATTATCAACTTCCTTTGATGAATGGGAATGGTACTTTGTATCACTGCCCACTATTATGGATAATTATTTTGGAAATTCCTAAAATTCCTGAAATTTATTCTACTATCTCCATTATCTCCTCATTTTCCACCTCTTACCTCTTTTTGTGATATATATCATATGGGTTATAAATACTTGATGTAATTTCATAGGTTTTTCAGTCTCAATTACTCCAATCAAGCCTCTTAACTGATGAAAATGTATACACAGGAGAGCTAATGCTGTCTGGTCCAGGATGGTATGCAAGAATAACCTAGTTCTGTAGCTTAAATTTTTCAAAGCAAATGGAAAATAAAGAAAAATTCCATGACTAGTGAGATTTGCTTAATTTTATCATGACGCAAAGTGACTTTAATAATTGTATTCCAGACTACAGAAGCCTCTACTTATTACTAATTCAATGAGTATGTTTTTAAAAATAAATTAATTGCTATATTAGAATAATAAAATTAATAAATCACTCAAAGTCAATCCAATGCTGATAAACCTCATATGAATTTCAATATATCAATTATGTTTTAAGGTTCTAGGGGAGGCTAATACAAAAATTCACATTGGACCATGTTATTTTTTAAGATTTCTGAAAGAGTCTAAAATAGACCTGGCTTGAGTTCATGATAAGTAGAAATGGAGACAATCCATGGATTTCCTCTGATGTATTTAGTGATTTAAAGGTAGGTGGCCATACACTTTGAAAACTTTACCCTAGTGGGAGCTCTATCCCCTTCCAAATCTAATGGCATCATGATCCCTCTCAGCTTCAACCAAGTCTAATTTTCCTCTGTGTTCTTTCTTTTTATCTACCTATCAAAAGAATCCATTCCCACTGAGAACTTGCCTTAAAACCTTCAATAAAAAACATAGCCATAATATAGAGAATGTATATGAAATTATCTCCATTCACCAACCTGTGTCCTTCAGGTTTATATATGAGCAAATCATACTTTACCTGCACACAACCTTGAACTAGTGAAACTGGTTTTCATGTTGGGATCTTTTGTCCCTGTTTCCCCCTTGTTAACATCCTCCTTCTTAATGCTTCCTACTCTCCCCTCAAGTTGGCAAGTTCAGTCAAAACCTACATTGATGGATGAATCTGCCATGTATAATGCTTCTGCATAAGAGAATGGAAACCGTGTAAGTTATCACTATTCCATGGGCATTGGCACTTAGTAACCAGTGCACCTTCAGAGTTTGCAAATGGCTTTATATTCATAGACTCTGAGAAATTCTCACAGTCTTTTGAAGTGGATATTGATAACCTCATTATGCAGATGAGTTAATCAAAGCATAAACAATTCAGTGTACTATCCCCAGTCACAGGGCTAATAGGTAGCAGAACCAAGGTTTAGGCATATCTCTTACTAAAATTCTTTGTCAGAACACAGGTACTTTTAAAAGTGCTTAAACCCTTAGTCTTAATAGAAGAATCCGAATATGAGAGAATTTCAAGCAGATCAGATTTGATGGAAAGAGAAAAGCCAATCTTTCTAGAATCTACCAGACTCAAATACATTGTATTTAATTTGGTTGTTATAAATGTATATTTACAAATATAATAATATGATACTAAGGTAATGAACAAAGTATTCAGATACTCCATTTGATGGATAAAAGGCATTCTGTGGGGGTGCTGTTTGAAAGGATTCTTCAAGTCTAACCTTTTAGCTAGCAAGTCACTTTGAAGCCTACTGTTACTTAATAGGCAGACCTATCTCTCCTAACTTGTATTTTTCCTCTCCCTTTTTCAATGTTGGTTTTTTTGTCTTCATATCTACCTTTATTTGATTTGCATAAACCCCTTGTACTTAGCTTTTCAAGGAAATGATAGCTTGCTTATTTCACTCTACTGCTGCCCAACGGCTGCTATAGAAAAAAATCAGGGAAAATTTACTTTTTAGCAGTTGTATGAGCTCAGTGTGTTCCTCTAAAATTCATATGTTGAAGCCCTAACCCGCAACATAGTGGCGTTTGGAGGTGGGGCCTTTGGGAGGTTATTAGGGTTAAATATCATGAGGGCTCAGACTTCATGATGGAATCTGTGCTCGCACAAGAGAGACCAGAGCTCACTTGCTCTCTGCCATGTGAAGACACAGTGAGAATGAGGCCCTTGCCAAAAACCACATTTGCCAGCACCTTGATCTTGGACCTCCCAACCTCCAGGACTATGAGAAGTAAATGTCTGTTGTTTAAGCCATCCAGTCTGTAGTATCCTATGATAGCAGCCCAAGGCCACTAACACAGTGGGGTTTATAGTTTGGTCTGTGTGATTGTCCCATGTCCCCAGCACCTTTCTGAAATTTCTGTGTTAAGTGACAGCTTCTGTCCACACATCCTTATAGTCTTCAACTTACCTTGGCTAAGTTTGCATGGCTCTTTGAACATTGTAGTACTTATTTCATGTACTGAGGTATTATTTATTAGATTATTGTTCCAATAATAATAGCATTATTAAGAAAGTCTTAAGTAATTCCTATGTCTCCTGATGCCTAGTAACTATGCCAAATACTCTGTATATATCATTTCATTTAAATGCCTTTGATAATCCTAAGGGTCAGTACTGTTAATATCTTTTTTAAAATATCTTTGATTTTATAGATGATAAATCAGATTTGGAAAGAACTGTCTTAGCTATTTCATGTATAGCATTCAGTGATGCAGGATTTGAACACCAATAATCAGACTCCACTAGACAGTTTGTTATATTTCATGCACAGATAACCATTGGTGTGGAACAGAGAAACTTACACATAGAAAATAACTTAGCCTCAAGAATTATTTTATTATCATAAAAGATTCTAGCTTCCAGCCCAGACTATGTAGTATTCCTTTAAGTTTGTGTCACTTTAAAATACTGCATTTACACTGTATTTTAATTATGTTTTCTACTAAGTTGTCCCCAGCATGATTTAGACAGCTAAAGATTTTATTTTGAGCCCTGAAACTGAGATGAAGCCTAGTGATATCCTCATTGATAATTACAGGAAAAAGGATGTTTGCAGTGGAAAATCCAGAGCCATCATGAGGGCTGTGAACTGCAGCTTGACTTGCTCACCTGTGGTTCTCACACTAGAAAAGGAAGTCCTACCTGCTCAAACATTTGGCAGAAAGCCCAATGAAACTGCTTTTGTTTTGATGAGAGCAACTGATCTGGGAGGAATGCTTGAATACAGAAGTGATAAATAGGAAATTTTCCAGGGTCCAGGGAGCTGTAGGAACCTGTAAGGGCAGCATTTTTAGAATAAGTGTGCAGGACCTATGCGGTTGGATGCCTGGGTGGGGATGACTGAATTTAAATTTATAAGTTCCTGCAGGTTCTACATAGAATCACTGAACATTATTTTTTCAAGATTGGGATAAAATTATAAAAATATGTTGACCTGAACACTGTTTACCAATCTTCTGTTTCTTTGTATTATCTTGAATGTGCAAGGTTAAAATAAAACACTAAGAAAAATAGCAACCACTTCTATGTAATGAACACCTCCAATAGACCAGGCACAGATCTCAGCTTTTAATATTTTATGTAATGAATGCCTTATCAGAAACCCACAGATTTCTATGCTCATTTTATATGTCTAAGAAGACATACAAGCTGACAGAGGATAATTTCTGAAGATCACATAGCTATAATTTTGTTTACTCCTGTATTTGTTTACTCCAGAGCCAATCCAAGGACAGAAATATTTGGCAGTAACTAATATATTGTATTCCCTATTCCCACATAGAGTTCAACACCTGTAGGCATAATGATTTTTTCAGTAGACCAATTAACTTCTTTTCATTAGGTCAATTTTCTGATTTGTTTTAGATCGTAGAGTAAACTAGGGGTTATTTTTATCACCTATCATAATCACAGTACATCACCTCACCACCTTTTGCCATAAGCCCAGGAGATCATACACCTCCCTTATTCAAACTAGAGCTGGTTACACTGTTCTCATTCGCAAGGCAGAATTTATGTTCATTATCAGTCAAAATGTCCATCAGATTACAAGTATGCAGATGAACAGTTTTAGAAATGTGTTTATATTCCATTACGTTCTTTGGGCTAGATTCTGTATTGGGTGATTGAGACATAATTATATATGTATTTTAGGACATCTCAAAAATCTAACCAAACGTCAAATTTCTCTTTATTCCATGAACTCTTTAAATCATATTTGATCAAAACTTTTATATTTCAGGTTTTAGTAACCAGTTTCATTGACATACAATTTGGCAGTGCTTCAAACTCACATAAAGATCTGTACATTGAAGTGAAACCACTGATATTTATGAAAATTGCTTTGTTGGATTAGCCTATTCAAAACCCCTCAGCCCTGAGAGATAGAATTTCAGTCTAAGTAGGTTAGCTCCACTCGATTTATGAGTCCCAAATCCTACTCTTTGGCAAAATTCCCCTGGTTGGGGACTCAATACCCAAGCCTTGACCATAAGCCAGACAAATGAGCCTTCTGTTTGGAATATAATGTAAATCTAAAGTAATGCTTCTTAAACATTTTCATCTTTTGGGTTGTGGTCCAGGTTTTGTGGTTACTACTAAAAACATGACCATTAAACTTTCTTGAGCAGCAGACACAAGAATGTGTCCTTCCATCTTTTTATGGACAAAAAGCAATTTCACCTGGTATTTAAAGAAACAGCAGTGTTTCAGTCAAATAAAGGAGAACATAGAGTAATAGCTACTGTTTTATTTGATGAATCCTGGAGTCAAATCTTAGATTTGCCTTCATACCCACGTAGTTAAAGAAATGAGGCACAATGCAAAATGCAGAATATTTGACAGAAAATTGATATGCTCTACCTTATATTAATACATTTTTACTACTTTTTCTTGATAATCCATATCTGAAGAAGCAGAAATAACTGCTTATTTGTGATGGAAGGCCTTGACCAGACTTGCCCATAAAAAAGTCCTTTGGTGAACATAAATAAAGCATTGCTGGTTCTAAGCTGTAGGTGCAGGTAAAGGGAGATTGGCTGTTGCTGGTGTGGCAAACATTTCAAGCCTTGGAGCCTGGGTATGCAGCCTGGGTAGCATGCTAGGTAGTATATCTAATGCCTTTTAAGTTATTTCTGAATGTTGATATGCCCAGGAAATAAACAAGAGCAGTGCTATACTCCTCTGACTTTAAGGACAGCCTCCCTCCAGGCTGTCAAGAACACCAGCATTGGATATGCTCCCATGAGAAACACAAAGAAAGCAGTGGGGCTCATGCCTACTCACTTACATCTTTGTCCTCTGTCAATTCTTTGCACTCGTTATTAACCACTTTTGAAGTAAACAAGAGTAAAAGCAACATTGAATTGAGTCCAAGTCATCATTCTTGCCCATCACCAAATTATGAGCAGACTTTGAAATCTGACCTCCTTCACTTGTAACGTACAGACCCTTTTATGAGCTCACACATGTCTCGAAGCCTAACTGACTTAACTTTTAAGAAAAAGCTAAATTTCTAAATATGATGGTACAAAAAGAAACAACAGATATTCCTTAGGAAAGAAACAAAATGTTAGTTGCCTGACCCTGAAACCCAGATACTCTGAACTATATATACTGCTTCCACTTTTCCAATGTGAGGATATATATAATGTGGACAAGTAAGAGGAAAATTTTAAAACATGAATTTTACATAAAACACATTATACAAATAAGAGCAATAAAGGTAAAAGCAATAAGTAAAAGCAGTTCAAATTTAGGAGGATTTTTTCATACCTATAGAAAATTATTTGAGAAATATATATGTAGCTCTTAAAAGGTAGAAAGTATGTGGGAAAATGCCATTTTTCACAATAACAAAATTTATGTTATCAGGAGGCTGTGAGGTTGCCAAGTTACTGAAAATAAGAGTTTCCAAAAATGTCTTGGCTCTTCTTCTGTCCTAACTGCTATGCAGTCTTACAATTTACCTATGAAACCATTATCCACTATGTCTGCTTTGAATGTCTTATTAAGGGTATATTTTTCATTTACCTGGGGCTTCAGTAATCATGATTATGTTATTGTATCAATCAGGATCCTCATGGTTCAAGAGAGAGCGACTCAATTTATATTGCCTTAAGCCAAAAGGTATATGTAGTTGAGGCCAAATATGTATTTGGGGAGTCAGTAGCTCCAGCTGCTCAAAACACTATGGTATTTTCGGACTAACTCCTGGAATGGGGAGAGTGATACATTCGTGACTGGCTAATACTTATGTTGTAGAATAGGGTTTAGAGTCAAGGAGACATGGATTTAAATCCCTATTCTATCACTTATTAGTGACCTTGGTACATAACTAAACTTCCCTGAGCTTCTGTTTTCTCATGTATGAAATTTGTTTAGCAGGAGAGTTTCATTAGAGAAAAGAAGCAGCACTACCATGTACCTTCTCTTCTGGGGACCCCATAACCCCCTGGAAAAGACCAGCTCAGCTAGAAGAGCTTGTGTGGAAGCCACCCAAGCAGTATACCAGGTTAAGACACACAGGTATTCCAGAGCATCTTGTTCTATGGGGTGGGAGTCTTTAGAAAACATGATGCCAAGGATACAGCTGGGCAGAAAAAAATGGAGAAATAGCAGCTGAGGACATAAGCAAAAATACTTCTACTCCCATCTACTGAAATGGAGAGTAGCAACAGTTCTACTTAGTGATTGCACTGTGAGTGCTGCTTTCTCTTAATCAATCAATAGTCAATGGTAAAACAATGCCTATATCACAAGTGCTAGGAATATATACTTACATAAATGTTTAGAGACGTTTTTAGGTTTCAATTAAGTTTTTTTGAAAATTTTGACATGCATTTTCAAGTTTTGTGAATTACTGAAAGAGGATGCTGAATTTAAAGTTAAAAAATACACATGAGTTAAATTATACAGTGAACATGGGCCACAGATTTAAATCTGTGTCAGGGAAATTAGACATGTAGAATTTATTTAGGAACTCTCAAAGCTTTAAACAGAGGCATGTACAAGGCCCAGGTCTGTAGGAAGAAAAGGAGCAAAGAGAATTCCTTTTTTTTTTAATTGAAGTATAGTTGATTTACAATATTGTGTTAGTTTCTGGTGTACAGTATAGTGATTCATATATATATATTCTTTTTCATTATGGTTATTGCAAGATATTGAATATAGTTCTCTCTGCTATGCAGTGAGTCCTTGTTTGTCTGTTCTGTAAATAGTAGTTTGTATCTATGCAAACTCAGAGAGGATTCTTGAGTCTGATCATATACCAAGGAAAGTTCTTAGCCCAACTTTCAAGTACATAATCTTACTCAGGGTCACTCAAGAAGAAAATTGCATATATACATGGCATTTTCCCCTCTAGTGAAAATCTAAAAGCAATTCACTTTTCACAGTACACAAAGGCAAGAGAGTATATTTTGGAAGAAAAGGTTATGTTGCTTCAGGGAAGTGCAGCTCTTGAGACATAGCCAAAATGTGTTTTTGTTTTATTTTCCAATTTATTGCTATTTTTCTCCCTAGTAGTCTAGTGGATTAAAAGCTATTAACCGCTTTTCTTATTAAAAAAGTTCAATCTAAACTGTCCTTTTGCAAACTCAAGTCAAGATTAATAAACAAAGTACAACGTAAGAAGAAGAACAAACAACAAGGGGGGTTACTACTGAAAGTTTCAGGTTCTTCAGACTCTTAAAAAGTAGAAAGTATGTGGGAAAATGCCATTTTTCACAATAACAAAGTCAAAACAAAAAGGAAATATTGGACCAATGAATTCTTTATCTTTGGCCTTGTCATTTATGATGTTGAACCAGTTCATTTTAATGATTTTGGTCATATGTCCATGGAAGGGAAAATAGAAATGTTTTTCACAGACGCTTCTTCTCTATTTTAGTTATCTATTGCTCTGTAAAAAGTCATCCCCAAACTCAGTGGTTTAAAACAATGACAGCTTTATTTTTCTGCTAGTATTGTTTGGAACCTCTCATGTTGCTGCAGTAAGATGGCAACTAAGCCTGGAATGTGTAAATGGCTCACTCCCATGTCTGATGAGTGGCAGGGACATATGGATGGCTAAGAACTCTCTTTCTACACATGGTCTCTCCATGTGACTCAATTAGACTTCCTTGAATGATAGTCAGATTTGTCACAAACTATCTCAGATTCAAGAGAATGGGAGATACATTCCATCTCTCAATGTGAGGGGTATCAAGAATTGTGACCATCATACCTAGTCTTGAATGTTGTTAGTCAAAATGGTATCTTTTCCTTCTTTTTTTTTTCAAATCATGGCATTTGTAGTCTGTCTTCATTGAATTTCATAGAGTTGCCTCTCCTTGTAGTGTGCCAGAACTTTGGTATTTCTATTGGGCCCCTTGGAGACCAGAAGCAGGATTTCAACTCTGAGCTGAGATTCATCAAAGGAGGATCAGCTCAGTGACAATGGTCAAGCCTTTGAGATTGCTTGAAAAGTGTCAGGGCAAGCTGGTCCCAAAGATGCCTCAAATTCTGGGCAGGATCCAGCCTGAGTCTTGCATTTGTCACTAGGTGACTGGGCCCTGCCAAGCCCACAATGAAGATGTCCAACAAACAGACACACTGCTGCTGACTCTGCTTGCCAGGACAAGGCAATAGGCCATTCTGCTCTTCCCTCCCCACACCCACAGCACAGCACATCCCTAGATAATGACAGGTTTCATCTTTATTAAGTAAATCACATCAGCATTACAGCACTTCCATAAACTCCTTGACCTTGCCATCTTGGCACAAACCGAGCATTATGAGTACTTTGCCATGAAGTTTAAGTTGATTGCTTAGGGTGTTTACTTAAATGGCCATATCTGTAGATACACCTTGATCTTAACTATTGCATAATAAATAATGTGAATTTTTATCAAAAGGTAGCATTGATTTTTTTGTTTTTCTTTTGAGATAGACATGTGGTAATGCTTTCCTATTTTGTTCTGAGAAGTCATACAAATGAATCCTGGAAATTATGGGTCCAATTAGTCTTCTTAGATATAAAGCCCGCATCTGTTTATAAAACATTTGACCTCAACCATTACCAATCGAATAATAAGTTTCTAGATTTGGGGTGGCCTTTTGACTATAAAATACATATGGAGCATTTCAGTCATTGTTGTAACAGTTTTTAGCCCTATCAGTATAAATAAAACCAGTTTCAATAGAAATTAGGTAATAAAAAGTAGTGTAGGGGTTATGAGGGGTTATTCCATAGTCAGTTGTTTAAGTGAATGACTGCAGTTTAGGGATTTTACTGATACCTGATGAAGAGAGAAATGAGGTGGGAGGAATAAACAGATTTCTTCCCTTGTAATGGAGACAGTAAGTTCCAACAGAAACAGCCTAAACAAAATCACATCCAAGTCCATATCCTATGGTGAAATTAAGGCAAGAGTTTTGGTTGCATAACATTGTTGACTATTCTGTGATATTGGAATCACAACAAAGGAGAAGGATAAGTACCAAAATGAGTAGTAAGTTCTGATAGGAGCCCCTTCACAAAAGGTGAGTGGAGGGTGAAAGGCATAGAAAAGTATATCAGCAACAATAACACAACTCCTTCTTTCTTCCTCTCATCAGACTGTCCTTGTGACTTCATGATGGAAAGATTTTGTATCTAGAGATCCAGGGATAAGCACCAAGGCCTCATGCAGAGGTAGGAATTTCAAAAGAATTAAAGAAAGAATCAAGAGGAAACAAAGGCTATTTTATAAAGAAGAGATCTTTATAAGTCTTCTTTGATTTTAGTCCCCCTGATGATTCTAGTATCTTGTTTCTTTATTCTTCTTAGTGTCTCCTTTATTCTTCTTGGTATTTTTAACATCATTTTCCAGTTTCTGTCATTTGTATTTATGCTGGCCCTTAGTCCTTTTTCTGACTGTATAGTGAGCACTTGAAGAGCAGCAGACCCACGTCTTGTATTACCATTGTCATTCTCTCCTGCCTAACACAGTGCTCTGGGTTCCCTGGGACTTAGTACATACTCTTGATTGAGAAAGAGAGATTGCCATATTCTAAGTTAACACCGAGGATGTGAACTTGTTCTCTAATTCACAGTGATCACCAAAGGGAAGATAATTACTGACATCTTTTGTGCTGGTTAGACAAAGAAACAGGTCTGCATTTGAGTACAGGTTTCAGTGGAAACTAACTATGGGCAATCTACTTAATCCCTTTAGGCCTAGGTATTGTCACCAATAACACAGGGATAATAATAGCCTATTTCTCCTTATGGGGTTATAAGAATTAATTGAGATAATGTATATAAGACATTTAAAGTATCTGGCATATAGTTAGATTCAGTAACTGTTATCTGTGTCATCATCATCATCATCATCATCATGATTGCACTGTGCCTATGATTTTTATGTGCTTCGGTTCCTGAAACTTACAACACTCACAGATGCTGGCCTGTTTATTAAAAAAGCTCCTTCCAGCATGATCCTGGATCAAATAAATACATACTTCAAAGTATTTTCTTATTTTGAAGAATCCTTTCATTTTACTTATAGTAATTGCTGTGAAGTCTTTTTATGAAACTTAAATTGTACACCTGCTCATTCTTTTACTTTGGACATATCACCATTTGAAGACGCCAACTTTCACAAATTTCAGTTTGTAAATAACTAGTTTACTCTGTCTGTTGCACTTTTGTCACAGTAACTGCTTGGAATCTTCTCAGGCTGGATGTCATTTCTACTGCCCATTGTCCTTATTTAGGGTTGTTCTTAACCCTGCCCAAGCCCCAAGGTCATTTGGTGGTGGCATGTTATAAATAACACTATTACCATAATTAAAAGTTGGATCAGAGTAGCTTGGGAGGGAAATGTACTAACCTTTGGCTTGCAGTCAAGCATGGGTCACTGGGGTCATTAACACTATTTACTGTAGCTGGCCAAATACTCTTCTTTGGGTAGGTGATGGTTTTCAGAGTATGCCTGACACTCAGCTGGTGCAATTGGACCTTATTCCAATCATGAAATCAAAAATATTCACTGATGGCCTACTATGTCCTTTTATTGTATTTTTATGCAGATACCTCAAACTTTATAGGACTCTATTAAGCTATATAGGTTTTCCAAACCTAACCTTGTCAATATTTAAAATAAAATGTTTACTTATTGAAGAAATAACAAAATATGATCCTAATGAAATGTATCATTTAATTACTTGACAACATATTACCTTGTGCCATCAGTGAGGAATATGGTGACCATTAATCTGAATTTCTTTCCAGCATCTCTCCCTCTTGCCTCAGTAGCAGTTAATTTGCTTTTGCTCAGGATAGAGGAATCAGGGCCAGAATGTTCTGGGGTGTGAGTATGTGTACCAGTCTCCGTAATTTTCCAAAGTTCTCCGGGGAAATCTGGGATTCTGCACCTTGATTCCCTGCTGCTTCTGGAAACTACGAAGGAGCTCTCTCTTTCTCCCAGCTTCTTCCCTTTCTCTTTTTTCTTAGTCAGGCATCTTCTCCATAAGAATAGAGATCATCACATTAAAAAAAATAGGAAAATCAAAATTAAAAGTGCTGATATAGTATACAGCCTAATTTTACAGTTTTCCTTTGCTGTAGTTTTTATTTCTTCTTTTATTTTCCTATTGATTCAAAGTTACAAAGAGAAGAACAGAATCCTTTAAGGAGCACTAGCTTGCATACAGAATGAATAAAAGATTATTTTGGCATTCTTCAAGTAAAATATTGAAAATGGCCCATAGAGAGGATTATTTGTCAGGTTCTGAAAGAATTTTAGTGATCCAGTCAATATTCACAGTAGCAACATAATTAATGATCTATCTGAGGCCTTCCTAGGAATTATCTTCTTCATAACTGCTTTTGGCAGCCTGACCTCACTAACTGGGTTTAGCCATCTTTAAATAAGGGTGTTTGTGATTTAATTTGCTCAAGTTGGTAAATATTCTGAAGATAAAAGTACATATACGTGTATATAGAATCTAGCATGTATTTATTCAGTCAATTTTAGGTGAGCTATTATATTTGTATATTCTCATAGCAGTTAATATCCCCTTACTGACAATTTGTAATGCAATATAATGTGCTTTGTGGATATTATAAATAGAATAAAATTTAAGCATTAATAGTAAAACATCTATGGCTTTGATTTGTTCCTGACTTCTCCACTTAGATCATCAACATTTATTGAGCTGCACACAATAGTTTTGCAATAGGTTTAAGGCAAGACTGATGATTTCAAACAGAACTGTAATGATTTCAGTAATTGTTTACCTAAGGAATTGAAAATTTCCATGGAATTCCTTCCTATTCAGGTTTGGATATGAATGAAAAGAACAAGAAAATATATAATCCAGGAGCTATGAAAATAACTTGGGAAGACTATTAAAGCAAAGTATTATAATGTGTCATTGATCAAAAAATTATTAATTTGAATGACAACATAATGCCATTTGCAGCAACATGGATGTCCCTGGAGAATGTCATTCTAAGTGAAGTAAGCCAGAAAGAGAAAGAAAAATACCGTATGAGATCGCTTATATGTGGAATCTAAAAAAACCCCAAAAAACAAAAACAAAAACAAAAACCATAAATACAAAACAGAAACAGACTCATAGACATAGAATACAAACTTGCAGTTGCCAAGAGGGAGGGGGGTGGGAAGGGAAGGACTGGGAGTTCAAAATTTGTAGATACTGACAGGCATATGTAGAATAGATAAACAAAATTATACTATACAGCACAGGGAAATAAATACAAGATCTTGTGGTAGCTCACAGCGAAATGTGACAATGAATATATATACGTTCATGTATAACTGAAAAATTGTGCTCTAAATTGGAATTTGACACAGCATTGTAAAATGACTAACTCAATAAAAAAAAGTTTAAAAAGTAAAATGAATTATTAACTTGTACATCAACTTTAGTTTAATTGCATAACTGTTGAGCAACCATATCCATTAAAATATTCCTTTGCTCTAAAATAGAGCAAATTACTTTAATATCTGATATAAATATTGATTTTTATTTGCCTTTATAAGTCCAGGAAATATTCTATTTTTTTGGCTCTGTCAATTAGGATCAACCTCCAAAAAGATCTTGTTTGTAAATACCAGCATTTCCAATGTGGCATCTAGCTAGCATGCAAATCATTAATAAAGTAATATAGGGCAAGATGACTCAACAAAAACATATTTTCAACTCATTACATATTTCAATTTGTGCAGGCTATTTGATGACACTTTAACAAATTATAATAAATTTTTCTCATGAGAATTTGGCCAAATGTCAAACTGACTTTGAAAAAAAGATCAAAGCTGTCCAGTCAAATTAATTCTGACTTGACATACTTGTCTTTGGCTATTGAAATTTGACCTCTTAACACTTCATGTATTTATTGCTCCTCATTGGTCCTCAGATTGTACATGAATGGATTTTATTTTACTGAGGAAAATCTCACCATGTCTCTGCCAGCTGAATATTTAGAAATGCGAAAGAGATTTGGTATCTCTGCATGCCCCCACCCCCCATACATTTTTCTCTGTGTGTCTCATACATTGTTTTGTTCTGGTGAAGAACTAGACATGGAAAGAAGAGAAATAGAAGGCATTCTGGTATGTCTTTTGCTGACTCCTCAATAGTTTAGGTTTGTAAAAGATCACAGGTCAGAAAGGATTTGAAACTCTCATGCTTTGGAGCTTCCAACTTCTGCTTGAGCAATGTGACAAGAGTTTGAGATGCCCTTCCAAATGTGCCTGGCTTAAGTTACAAAAAATGTTAATAGCTTTGACCTCTTCAACTATTACATGAAGAAAAGGCTCTAGTCACTTAAGGGCCACCCTATTGTAATCTCTCTTTGAAGTGAGTCACGTACTGATTTCCTCTCAGGAAAGTTAAAACCAAAATATGTTTAGTCAGTAGGATTTCTTTTTACTTTAAGAACCCCAAACATCTGAGATTTGGTCAGTATGATTAAAAGATAGAAAATTAATGCATTAATTTGAAAAATGTGTGCCAAGTACTGAACTAAATTACTACCAACCTGCAAAGGCTTCATTTACTTTCCAATGTTTATGCAAATGGACATTCTATTAGTAAACTGAATGAAAGTGAATAAAATGAAATTTAGTATCTGGCATAACCACATGAGACAGTAATGGACACGGTCATAAAAATCAGAGATCTCTACTACTGATTAAATGGGCCTGTGTAGATCCTAGCTACTATTAGACTGATGAAAGCCTTGTTAATTATACTCACCACTGGTGTATTAAGACTTAGGAATATTTGAAATGAGGGATTCTCAGGATTGTTTCATTGTGATTCCAGGGGGTACAATATTTTAGAAGCACCTTGGAGTTCTATTCTTTGGTAAACAGAACCTAGCTCTAAATCATGCCTCTGATTGTCCAGTAGGCCCTTTTCATTAAATAATAATGATGATTATAATGAAACATTTATTAAATCCTTATTTCATTAAGGAGTTTGGATGAGCCTGTAAGATTTAGCCATGTTATCTGAGAAAGCTGAAAAACTGGCAGAATCATCTCTGAGGCTGTTTATTCCAAAGCCTAGTTATTCCTTTATGAACTGTGGCCATGTGTATTGATTGGGTGGCTGATAGACTTAAAAATCAGAGACAAATGGAAATGTATGCTTAGCCTTCCTCTACTATATTTAAATATCTAAAATCAGAATGTACCTTGCATAATGTTTCATAGCTAAATTGCAGTGTTTTTTTTTAACTGTTGATACATATTATAACGGTCCATCTTGCAACTGATGGGGTGGTATATACAATGAAATGTGGTAGCTTCTATTTTCTGATATTATCTATTAAATACATAGGATACACAAAAGAATAAAAGATAAATATTGTATGATTTTTCTATCAGTCAAGATCCATGACTTCTTATCAGTCTCTGAGTAGAACCAAGAAATCCTCTTTATACTTCTCTATTTTCAGGTTCTGGGCTGGTAATATTGCCTGTAATAATTTTTATTAATTTGTATGTGTGTATTTAATGTCTGATTAAACTCTTCATGGATTGTTCTCAGTGGGGATAGTGGAATAGCACTCAATTTTTTATTGACAGAAGCTACTGAACCTAACCAAGAAAAAGTCCCTTTAGACAGATTGCCCCAACTGATTCTATCAATATTGAATTCAAATCAGTGGAAAAGCAGGTTTCCCAGAGAAGCTAAGAAGCATCTTGGGTGAAATACTGAGACACTGAATTTCAGAGCTTGAGCTATTCAGCTAATGGGGATTGAGTTTAACTGGTTTTTTTTGTTTTGTTTGTTTTTTACCATATGAATTCTGGGATACTGGGATGCAGTCTAGCATAGAGCTAGTCCTTAATAGTTGACACATTCAATCTTTCTCATACAGAGTGTTTAATTTTATAGGCTGACATGTTCAAGCCGATAGGACTGGAATTCCCTAGAAAAGTGGGTGTAAACATTTTGACCATAGTTCTAAATACACTCTGTTCTACATCACATAACTGAAATCCCTACATAAATGAGAATGTCACAAACAACATTTACTGTTACAACTTTTAACCTGTGATTTACTCTGATCTGTTCTATTCTGTTCTGTGCTGTTCTGTTCTGTTCTATTCCATTCCTATGTCATTTTTAATGCTAACTTCTATTTTTTCCCTTTTATATATGAAAAAGTTTATATATCACTTGATATAGTCAAAATCAGTACATATAATGTAAACATATTGTGAAGCATAGTAATAAACAGACTTTAATACTCCCATAAAAATATTATGAACATGATTAAAGCCCTCTGTGCTCTTCTTGGTACTGACCCCTGCCTTGTGAATAGAGATTACTACTCTCCTGGATTTCTTTTAATTGTACCCTTGGTTTTCTTTTTACATTTGTCACATAGATTTATATTCTTAAACTATATATTTAGTTTTGTTTGATTATAAACTTTATTCTTCCTTGATTTGATTTTTTCACTAAATATTACTTTTTTGGTTTATTTACTTTCACTGCTGTATAGTATTTAATGGTGTAACTATACCACTTAATCCTCTCTCTTCTTTAATTATAATATTATAAACATTCTTGCGTTATCTCTTGGAGCATATGCAAGAGTTTTTCTGGAATTAGAATTTCTAGAAGATTATGAAGAGTTTCTAGAAGAGTATAGAATATTAAACATAATGTATAGCCAAGTTATTTTCCAGTGGTTAACCAGTTTATATTCCCATCAACAATGTGTAAGATTTCCTGTGGTCCACATTTGGCTAGTATTCAGAATTAAAAGATTTAAATATTTTGCCATATAGCGGATATAAAACTAATGATCTTTCTTTTAAAAATTATCTGACTTCTGAAGTAGTACTTTTTAGTATAAATACTGGCCTTGTATCTCTTCCATTAATGAGTTTTGCCTATTTTTCTGCCACATTATTTCTATTTTTTTCTCATTGGTTTATATAATCAAGATTATCTCCTCATCTCAAGATTTTTAATTCAATTACATTTACAACAACCCTTTTTCTTCAAGTGGGCTGATACTCACAGGTTCTGAGAATTAAAACATGGACATATTTTTTGAGGGCCACCATTCAACCTACTGGAGGAGGTTTGGGTATATTCTTTGTATCCCAGCATTACTTTCAAGCTGTTATGTTCCTTTATTTCTGTGCAAACCCTCTGCTAATTTGAAACTGATACCATCTTGTTATGTGATTTTATGCCCCTCCTCTTTGTTTTAATTTGCAGCTTTCCTCCTCTTCCAAGTTTGTATCTGCATGGATAACACGATCAGTGTCCAGTTTCTCAGTCTCTTTCTGACATCACTTCTATCTTCACCTCCACATTTGAGCCAGCTCACACTTATGACTATCCTGGGGGCTTATGATGACTTCAAGTTTACTTTTTCAACTTAACTGTCATTTTTATATTCAGCATATCAAGATGTCGTTTCAGATCTCATATCCACTTACTTTTCCCTACATGTGTTCTTCAACATCACTGTGACCTAGAGTTTCACGATCCCTCATTTTCACCCTATTGGTAAGTCCTCTAAAGTGCTCAGTGATTGCTATCTGGTAGTAGTAGCAGAAGGATTAGCAATTCATAGTCCATCAGCTTAACCACTTCCTGGTCAATGTTCTCACTTCTCCCTCTCTTTTTGTTTCCTAAGCCAAACTGTATCCATCTTTATTAAAGATACTTTTCATAAACAGTCATAGTATGTCAGGCAGGACATGGGGCAGATAGTCAATAACAGTATATAACAACTTTGAAACTCTTTTTCAATGGACTACCAAAATCAGAAAGCCACCCACTGTTAAACTCAGTGAAATCTTCATGTGATGCTCTGAACAGGGAAAATTTAGAGTGAGGGTTGACATTTTACATTTAGCACATCGTTCAACTTTTCACAAGCCAATCCCGACTTTCAGGAAATGAAAATGAAAAGATAGAATTATCGATCTGAAGACCCACAGTCTAGAGAAGAAACCTCTGCTCTTTCATTCTCGTATCTGACCAACCCCAAACCTGAATCAGTTACAACAAAATACACACAGTCCTTACGCTCATGGACCTTCAGGCAGATTGCAGAGAGAGGCATGAAGAGATAATGAAAAGTGCCATTATGGTTCTAAAAGTGAAAGGACAAGAAGCTGGTTTAGGAGAATAAGTTATCCCTGAAGAAGTGGCACTTAACCTGAAACCTAAACAATGCTAAGCACTGATTAAGTGAAGACTGAAGAGAAGAGAGTTCTGGCAGTTTGAGAAACATGCACAGAGACCAGATAGTCAGGTAATTCTAATCTTCATGCAGGTTACTTTCTCTGTGAAGCCTTTCCTGATTTCCTGTGTCTAAGTCAGACATGCCTTCTTTATCCCTCTCCAGGAATCATTCATTCTCCTTCCTTAGCATGTCTCACAATATGTTGTACTTACCTATTTTCTCAACTTTCTTCCCCACTGGGCTCTGGAAAGAGTTTGGTATTTGACTTGTTTTTCATAATATCTCATTGCCTACACAGTATCTAACCTATTATAGAGGCTTAATAAAATTTTCCAGTTAATTTAATAGATCAGTGAGAAAAAAGTACTCAAAGGGCAACAACTCTCTAGATGCAAATGGAGGCCAAATGATTTGCTTTGCCTTTGTGGTGGTTGTATTGATGGAATCTGTTCAAATCAGTTGAATTCAAGGCAGTGTGTGTTTACTTAAGAGTATGGGTATTCCTGCAGGTATCTTTGAAATGTCACTTATTTTTCACTCATATGGTATAGTGATGTTACTCTTATTTAGCTGAGGAAATCTGATACAAAATAAATAATGTACAGGGTAGGTTTGGGTAGACTGAGTACTCAGTCCAGTAAAGCAAGAGTATTGCTTTTATATATGTGTATCAGTGGAAGCACATTTTTTAGTGCTTACTGGGACACTGCATGGGTTTCAGGCTCTGTAGCCATGAGGGATTTGGAAATCAGTCCCCAGAACAGCAGTTCTCAGCATCGGTGTGTCATAGTCAGCTCTGAGGTAATGTCACCAAAAATAGTGCTAATGTGTTCAGAGCTCTTAGACCTTTAATCGTGATTTGGGTGCGGAGGTGAAAGGAGGCAGTAGGGTAGAATGGGAATTTGAATGAAAACAAACCATTAGCACTTTACCTCTGGGCCTGATGATAGGTCAAGGATGTTACCCCTTTCAGACAGATTATCAGTTGTAGGCTTAAACAAGAGCCCTTTAGATGAAAGAGGGTGCGGAGGGAGGGGCTGCTAGCAGACACTTGTTTTCTTGTTTAGATTGTATTTGATGAAAATCTTTACTTTGAAGTTGCTGTATTAGTAGGAATTTCACTTCCAAATGTTTACATTCTAATTATTATCAAAGCAAATCTCATAATTTTGCTATAGAGTCACCAAATTTCTACTCATTTTAGGGGACAAAAAAAGATAGACCAGCCCACTTCTTGCACTAAAAAGGAAACACCTGTTTCTAAAAGATGCTGAGTTTTAGACTTTGTAGCATTTATATCAAGGGAGAAAGAAGACTGGATGTAGGTTTCTTGACACATTTCTTCCGAAAGGGGCTGGCACAGACTGGTCCCAGCTTGGTGCTTTCATGTCAGCATTTGTAACTCTGGCTTTAGTTAGCTTCGTATACAATGGCATTTAGGGTAAAACTGAGACTGTCATAGTAACATATTCCTGTAATAATTAAGGAGCAGTTGAGTAGAATGTGTTCATTAAGTAGAATGAACACCAGGCTGAGAGTTTGGAAATCTGAATTCTTCAGTAAGGAGCAGCCACTAAATAACTAGAGATTTTGGATGAGCTACGGTAGGTCTTAAGTATTTCAACTCAAAAATGGAAAGAATGGACTAGATCAGTTGATATCAAGCTGTGTCCTTCAGAAACCTTAGGGCTCCCTGGTAATCCTCAAAGACTGCTCAGTAGGGAACAGAGAAAATGCTTAGGTGGGGCTCCATATTTCTACTTCCACTGAACTTCCACTTTGATCTCCTTTATATATTGGACTTTCTTAGAACATTTTCTTTGGAGAAATGGTTCCTTTGTTAATTTCTTTTTGAGCAATGGATTAGATGACCTCTAAGGGTCTTGGCTGCACTAATATTCAACTACTCTGTTCTGACTAATAGAACTTCCATAAAGTCACATATTAAATACCTTAGAAATTTAGCTTCAGATGTTTCCAGAATAAGTCAGACTTTAAAAAAATTGTCAAGAAAGACCATTTTAAATTATGCCGTAAATGCCCCAATCTGGAGTTTATCTTAAAAATAAGAATAAAAATGTTTTGCTTATTTTAGAACATACCATGAATATTCATCTGAAAATACATGTTATCCTTAGAATAGAGCACCAAAAAGCACAAGAAGTACCTTCTCCTTATTCTGAAAATAATTTACTAAAGGCTAATTGAATACTTTTTTTCAACCAACATTTTAAAATATCTAGTATGTACTAGCCAGGTAACGTTAGGCTTTGAAACTAAAAGAACCAAACGTGTCCCTGACCTTGAAGAATGTAGTTTAGTGGGGAAGACACACACAGGGACATTTAATTGTAAGGTCATGTGGTATATGCAGGGATAGAAGTATATGATATATATTTGAAAATTGATAATAAAAGCATGGTGATTAAAAGCATAGGGTTTGTGTTCAAATTCTAGTTCCATTGTTTAGTAGTATTTTGGCTTCTAGTTTTATGAGTTACTTGAATTATGGCTTTATTTTCTTCATTTGATAAATGAAACTAGGAAAAGTAGCCATCTCTTAGGAATTTTTTGTGCCAATTAAATGTTGCAATCAATATTAAACACCTGGCACACCATCTGCGTTTACTACTACTTAAATGGTAGCTGTTATTATTATATTGCTTGGTAGATCTTTTTTTAATCTCTTTTTGGTACCTACTAAGTGTTTGAGACAATATGTCAGTGGGTCCACGCAATGAGATTCTTCTCTCAGGGTTCATATAAGCAACAATACAATTGCCTGATAGTATAAAATTGGCACTTTGCACGGTTAGCTGGCACATTGGAAATACTAATATCCATTCACTAAATGAATGAATAAATTTATACTACAAGAATGGTTACCTATGAATGCAGAGATGTATACCATGTTTCCTCACTTCTAAGATATAATTTTTCACATTGTAATTAATATCTCTGAAATTAGGATGAGTCTTAAATTGATAATGTTAGCGGTGTTTTTCTTTCATATAAAGTTAATGATACATCTTAGAATATTTTTTATACTCAATGAAATACACTTCATATCTCTACTTTACCTATATATTGTGTACTCTTGGTAAGTAGGCCTGTCCCTTCATTACATTAAGAGGTAGTATATTCATTTCTCATAATTCATAATTTGAAATAGAACATTTTCATTAGCTTTTCTTTTAATGGCTTTAAATATGTGTTCTCCCTACTACCAGTCATTTATGTGATGGTTGTGGGCCTAGAACTTTCTCTCTCCGCTGATAAACTCTGCAGAATTGTCAACTGCAATTGCATACTGACATAGGAAGGACAAGTTAGTCTTTACTGGCATAGGATAGGATGTGAGCGTTCACGAACCGTCTGAATATTAGCTGACTGAGTGAGCTATACCTCCAGAAAATCTCCCCACTACTCAGTGATCACTTCCTGTGTCACTCTGCTAAGGTTCCATCCCCTCAGCTGCATCTACAGTTTAACTTCTTAGCTTTTGACACCCACTTCTGTGTGAGCTCCGTTATCTGTCTCTGTGTTCATTATTTAAGTGTTGCTCTTGGAGCGGGTGGTAGTATGCTATCTGAATTGTCATGGCAACCAGAAACTCATTTTTCTAATCTTGTCGTTGGCTATTAATTGTTACTTTATACATCCATATGTAAAAAGGATTTACATGCCAGAGCAAATCAGTCTTGTATGGATTGCTTTTTTTTTTCCAAAATATTTTAGGATCAGATTCCAAACTAATTTCTTCACTGATTAGTGTGTCATTAGTCTAAAGACAATGGCTGCTTAGTGAGGTTGGGGACAGTGATATGTCAATTCAAAACCCAGAGTTCCTGGCCATTTGTCTATTTTATTTTCCCCTTTTTACTTTTCTGTGATAATTAAATGCAATTCCAGAGAATTTATAAAAGTGTAATATTCATATCCTAGATGCAGTACTTTAATATATCAGCCTGGGGAAGTTCATTGGCTTATTCTTTGTAGATTGAAATGAGTCCTTTTGATTTTGTTCAGAATTGTCTAGCTTCCCCTGTCATTGGTATTAACAATACCTTAAAAGAGGTACAAAGTACTATCTCTTTTCCTTTAATTCCTGAAATCCATAGCAGCAGAGGCGATGGGAGAACATGACTGAATACCTTCATAGACTCTAAGTTGAAAGTAGAAATGTTTGTGATTTCATAAAGAATTTAATCCATAGTGGTTCAGAATATTGAAATGGTTTTTTTTAAATTATTGCCTTTGCATTTGATGGTACTGGATATATATATATGAATGAAGAGTACTGGATATATATATATATAATGAAGAGTGATCATTGATTGTTTACTTTGATCTGATTCGTGATGACCTCATTGGATATCAGAATTGATGATGGACATGCTCATCTGGGATTTCCATTGCATCCCAGCAGACTCTTAAAATGTAGGGAACAAGATTAGGATTTTTGTACTGGTTGCTCAGTGGATGATACTGTATGGAGATACTTTGTACCATGTGTTATGTACTTTGGAATGTGAGTTCTATAAATATTTTATGAGCCATCAACTTACTGAGCAATATCCTAGCTAATTTTTTTTATGGAGAACATAGCATCTTCTTTAGTTTTTTAAAATTATTCTTTATGCCATATGTTTTGCTTTTCATTTGAAGGTTCTCTGGATAATTCAGGCAAAAAAGGAGTATGGCTTAAAAATACCTGAATTAGCTGCTAGGCTTGAATTCTGTAAGCTTGTGGTGCTCAAACAGGGGTACACATCAGAGAAAACCTGAAGAGATTTATAAATAAAATAGTTTAAAGACTCTCAGACCTCCTGATTCAGAAGCCTCCAGAGAGGACCCTGGATGTGTCTTTTTAAATAGATTTCAGATACCTCTAGCCCTTCATTCTGGCTAAGAACCACAGACCTGCTAAATACTCTGTTGCTGATTTATATGGTACAAACCTTATAATTTGTATCTCTTGATTTAGCATTTTTGAGAAATCCTTACGCATGGAATCTTTCTAAATTTCTGCTTTGAAAGCCAACTGTTGATTATATTCGTACACCTTCTCTTACATTTGTGTTACATGTAGCAAACAAAGTACCTTCATTTCATCCTTACCACCATCTTGTGAGATAGGCCATGACCAAGGTGCATGAATGTGCAATTTGGCTCACAGCACATAAACCCCTGGTTGAGGGAACTGTGGGGCCTCAAAACCTGGTCCACACAATGAGAGCTAAACTGTGAGCCTGCACCAGGCTGGATTAGCGCAGAGGGGATGTCTTCTTCTAATTCTCACAAAGGCGTGCCATGGGCCTGCAGCAACTCTGAGGTAAGCAAACAAGGGCTTCTTTTCCCCATTTAAGACATGAAGAGCTTGAGAGGCTTAGAGAGGATCATCAGCTCTTCCAAGGTTTCACAGGTAATGAGTGACCAGCTCAGACAATGTTACTTGGCTTAATCAAGTACTTTTTTATTGTACTGGAAATTATTTTTGTAAATTATTTGAGATACACATGTAATTCCATCAGAATAATTTACAAATGGTCTGTTTGTTCATTAAAACTGGTTCCTGCCCATATTAACACATAAAATGAATTTCTTCTTCTTTTCTGGGGCAATTTAGTTAACTTTGGTTGTGACTTGTATTTGAAAATGTATAGTCATTGAAACAAAACAAAACAGCCGTCTGATAACCTTGAAATTCCAGACTATGCTAAACATCTTAATTATAAAAATGGGAATATTATTAAAACTTCTGGTAGTTTTCATAAAGAGGATGACGTATATAAGATCATCCTTCATGGTATGCTCGTCCTGTGACAGACTGGAAATAATCGTAGGCTGGAAATGAGAAAACAGCTTCTAGTCCTGATATTCTCCCTGATTTCATGCATGCATAGCCCAATTTAGCCCAATTTATGATGAAACAATAATCCTCTGGCTTTTTTTTTTTTTTTTGCTAGAAATTAGTCCTGCACAAATGTGTTCCTTGGCTAGTCTGCGTGGTTCCAAGTTCGGGCCTTTGTGTTTTTCTGGCCATGTCCCCGTGCCCTCACCAGCTGCCACTGTGCCCCAGATCTCACCGGATTACTCTCAGTGGGACACAACTCTTCTCTCTTGACCCTTGCTGCTGCCAGCATCACTTTTGCCTTGTATTTCCCAAGCCTGGATATAAAACCTTCCTCTCAACTCTTCATGTATGACAGAGATCAGGCCGTAAATGTGGTGTGTCTTCATTAAAGGCTTGCAGTAGTGGATAGAAAGTTCAACACCAAGAATAACTCATGATGCTCTCTTTCTGGGCTGGTTCCCTGTGTTACTACCAGCCTGTCTCCCTGTTCCAGGCATGGCTCACTCAAAAAGACAGAGTCCAAGCATAATTGACTCTCAGCTACAGAAAGAGAAGGAGGACTTTTTTTCCTCATCTCATTTTAAAACCTGCCTCCATAGTCTTCAGTTTCTGTTCTAGGTTCCTATTTTTTAGGATTATTAAGAGTGGCAGCATCTGTTCAATTTAGGAGAAACCTCCCTTCTGCCTAGCAGGATGTGGTATCTCCCTATGGACCCTACAAGACAGTCAGTTCAGAGTCATTAGTCAAGTCAGACAATTAATCAGGAAATTAATCGAGGTCTAAATTATTCCACCTTTAATGCTAGTCCATGTGGGACACTGATTCTCTGTCAGTGTGTAGTTAAGTTCTGTCTTATTCTCTCCTCTGAAGATTTCAAATAATCTTGGGTCCAGAGTTGAAGGTCACTTGTTATACCTCTCTGTTCTAATATGTTCATTTTCTAATATGTCAAATGGACAAGGAAAAATCCTTTATATGGTTTTTAAAGGATCATATATAGTGCATGAAATCATGCTATTTAAGTGGTAGATTTTATAAAATACTAAGTTTTAAGTTTTTTATGTATTTATGTATTAGTTTTCATTTAACAACTACTAATTGCCATGTACCACGCACTGTTGTAAATGCATTTAAACATGACACATTTCAAGACATCCCTTTGAAGTACTATGATTATCTTAATTTTCTCTTTAAGACTCAGAGAGGTTAAATAGTCTGCCCAAGGTCACACAGCTAGCAGTGGAGAAATCAGTCTGGTTCTAGAATCCATGTTCTTAGCCATCTTGCGTAGCTTAGAATTACATGGACTTTGCCATCCTGAAGACGTGACCAGAGTAAGCAAAAAAAAAAAAATTGCCTGCAATATGAAGGAATCCTTAAGTTAGGATTTTAATGGAAAAAATTAGCCAAATATATAAATCATCAAGAAAATAAAGATCTATGTTCTTTCAGATGCCAATTTTGTGCAGCTCATTATTGAATTTGTATGTGTATCAGTTGTTGATAGAAAACGAAAATAAGGCCCCTATCTTTAAAGTAGGGCCTTAGTACTTAAAGTGTGGTCCAAGGACTAGCAACTTCTCTGCATCACTTGAGAGTTTATTGAATTTGAGGATTTTGAGACCTACTGAATCGGGATCTGGATTCTATCAAGAACCTCGGATGATTTCTGTGCATATTAACATTTGAGAAGCTCTGGTCTGGAGCAGTATATGTTCCAGCATTGACATAAAATTGTAATATGACACAGGTGTAAGCAGCTGTTTGCCAGACGTGTCCAGGAAGGGCATCAATATGTTGGCCTACCTAAAATGTACTCGCAGAATGCTTCTCTTCAACCTTGGGAGAACTCTGTGCTAGTGAATGGTATTTACCATTAGGAAACATCCCTCTTTAAAGTTTCTTCCATCTGCTACAGACCTCCTAGACACGCTCCATTTTCAGGCTCTGAGGTGATGAAGGTGCATGCCATTCTTTCCAGAGCATAACTTGTTTGAACAGAGATGCAAGCACATTAGTGTTATCTGGGTGATGGAGGCTGTCCTGAGACATCACTTGTGTCTTTGGTGATTTCTGCTCCTGGTTTATGCTTTGATCCTTATCCTCCAGCACAAGGGATTTCTTTTTTTTTTTTTTCCTTTTTTTTAATTGAAGTATAGTTGGTTTACAATGTTGTGTTAATTTCTGGTGTAGAGCATAATGATTCAGTTATACATACATAAATATTCCTTTTCATCTTTTTTCATTATAGATTATTGTAAGATATTGAATCTAGTTCCCTGTGCTATACAATAGGACCTTGTTGTTTAGTATTTTATATATAGTAGTTAATATCTACAAATCGCAAACTCCCAGTTTATCCGTGCATCCCCCTCTTTACCCTCCGGGAACCATAAGTTTGTTTTGTGTGTCTGGCACACGGTATTTCTGACTCAGACCTCTCCACATGGCTCCTCCAGTCTGGCCCAGACCTCAGTGTACCGGGATATGGTCTGAACACTCTTAGCAAGTTTCTCTTGTGCCTTCCTGTCCTGCTTAGACCTCCTGATACCCATCTGAGCACCCCTTCCAGATTCTGAGAATTGTTGTTATCCGTAGCTTTGCCCGATGGTGGACTCTCTTCTCCATGCTGGAGGTGACTGCTTGAGTGCTGTCTAGGGGACCGCTCTTACACAGAGTTGAACCCAGCTTTGATCTTTCTTTTCCAGGCTTGCTCGGCCTCATGTTCCTTCACAACTTTACGGCATCCCTTGCCCTGCACAGAGATCTAGGCCCGTAGGCACTTCTCGTGGATGAGCATGAGAGCACAAATATGCTGCAAAAAAGGTAAGGCTGTGAATGCATTCATCATAGGAGAACTGAATTCTGTTTCAATTTCTGCTGTCAGAACAGCCTATTCTTCTAAGTAAAAACATAAGCCAAACACAGTCTAATTTGGTTTAGCAGAAAAAAATTGAATCTCATGATCAAATCAGATTGGGTATTTTATGACCCAATCAGTTGTGGAAATGAAATAATGTGCCTTGAGCTCCTCGCTGGATGCTTGGTCTCTGGTCGGTGTGTTAATAAGTGCTAGCTCTCTTTCTTCTGGCAATCAGTTCAAATGAAATAGAAAAGGTCTGTTTTGATGCAGTGGGTAAACCTGGCTTTAGTGTCTGTATTCTAAGTCTGTCTTCTGGGGGCATATGTTAAGCATCATAAGAAAGGTCTGAGGCCGTTAAATTCTACGGGACACCATTAGAGCCAGCAGCACATCAGCTAGAGAAGTCGTTATTTTTTCGACAATGGTTTTTCCGTAACCGATAAAAGCTACAGAACAGTCTTTACAAAACCCAGGGTCTCTGTAGGAGTGTGAGGCCAGCTTGCGAATGAACAGTGTGTGTTCTGTTCGACTTGGTTCAAATCATTGAGCATCTGGTTTGTGCAGATAATAGAGAGCATTTGTCCAGACACCTGGCATGTGCAAATTGCTTCTCATTTTTATACTTGCAAATTAGGAATCCAAGACCCTTGCAAGGTTATGAATAAATAACAGGGCTAAGAGCTTACAGACCAAAGTCATTGTTAAAATAAACAAGCTTTAGCTCAAGATTTCACAAGCCAGCCACCCGGTAAGTAGTTCATTCCCAGCTCTGCACTGTCATCTTTTTGGCTTATGATCATCAGTCATTTCTTTTTCTTTTAAAGGGATGATCCCCGTTTCCTCATTTTGATGGCCTTTGGCAGATGGCTCACAGAAGAAATATGGTTTAATATAGTGAGCTTGGTTGGTTCGAAGCTGAGGTTAGAGGTCGTTCCTTTTCTATCCCTGGTAAAGTCTCAGAAGAGTTGACCCTGGACAAAATTATGAGGAAGTATATCCTTCCGTACCATGAGGTTTCCCCTTTCTTTACCCTGACTTTGCCCTTTGAAGGATTGCCTCCCACAAGTGTTCTTTTTCTTCTTCCCACTTCCAAAAACTTGTTTTCAGGAGATACACGCCGAAAAACTCATACTAATGAGCAGACAGCTGTTAAAATTGTAGTATATTCCTTTTACCAAGAGTATTGGTATTTTTAACTGGAGGCAAGAAACCACATGTCAGGGGAAAAAAATCAGAATCTGTTTATTGCAAAATGTTAGGCATTAGTGAGCAGGTGGAGAAAATATTTCAGTGGGCGAAGGAGGTTTTGAGTTTCATTAACTCCACACAGGCTACTTGCCCTGCCTGCACATAAGACAGGCTGTTCTTTGGAGCTGGAAAGTTAGGACTGAAGTTAAAGGATCGAGGAAAGGAGTGGACATTGTGAGGATCTGTGGAGGACAAGAGAAAGAAGAGATGTTTGTGTAATGCTAAGCGGTTGAAGTTATCTTTTTTATTAAGAAATTGAGGCTTTAGACTAAGAGATGGAAAATAAGAGTGCTTACAATTTCTACTTAATACCATGGAGTGGAGGTTATCCTGAATATCTAATGTGCTTTCAATGTAAACACATACTTTTGAAGAGTGATAATACCTTATGTAAAAGCTTGAAGTCGTTGTTCATTTTGTTAATATTTTTACTTGGCTTCAGATTCTGTTTGCTTAAAGTTGTGCACTTTTGCACAGAAAAGAAACCTTATGCAGTAAAGTTTAATCATATATGGTGTGGTAACCAGTCTCCAAGATGGCCTCCAGTAACTCTTGCTTCCTGGTATCCATGCCCTTGTGTAATATTTTTCTACATTGAATATTGTGACAGGTAGGATATTATGGAGGTGACACTCAGACTTCTGCAAGGTTAGGTCACAAATCCATGAAAGCTTCTGTCTTGTACTTTCTGCATTACTTGCTCTGGATGAAGCCAGATGCCCTGGGATAAGAACATACAAGTAGCCCCATGGAAATCCCAGGAGGAGAGGAAGTTAGGTCTCCTGCTATTAACCAGCTCCAACTTGCCAGCCAAATGAATACCTCCTGTTGGAAGCAGATTCTCCAACCTCAGTTAAGCCTTCAGATTAAAAACTTCTGCCAACATCTTGATTGCATTCTCAAGAAAGACCCTGAGCCAGAATCATCTAGCTAAGCTATTCCCAAATTCCGGACTCACAAAAGCTTTGAGAGCTAATAATTTTTTGTTATTTTGAGCCAGTATTTTGGGGGGTAATATGTTATGCAGCAATAGCTAACTAATACATATGAATAAGGTAGGGATCTAGGCTGAAAGTTTGGATAGAAAAGTCAAAGAATCAAGTCAATAAATCTGATTCAGTGGCCTACCATGTCCCAGCATGATTCTAAATCTAGAATTTAGAAAGCACAATATCCCTATCCTCAGACAACTTATGGCATGTTTGGATATATGTGCTTCATTCACATCACCAAAGAGAAGAGTGAAGAAAAAGATGTGCCTGTGTTCTGCAGATTTTATATGTTGTACAAAGGAGAAGGGTAGTGTAGGGTAGACCAAATAGTTAATGATCTGTAGAGAATGTGGCACAAGAGATATCCCACAAAATACTTAGGACCACCTGAATGGATTCAAGAAAAGTTTTTTTTCTGGTGGGAAGAATGTGATTAGGAGGCATGATAAAAATGAGCAAACTCATTGTGGGAGGTTTAGTGTGTGTGTGTGTGTGTGTGTGTGTATGTGTACACACATGTAGAAGGGTCTTAAATGCTAGTTCTTAAAAAAATTTTCTGATAGTGGAATATAATCTGAGAAATAGGAAAAACATTAAAAATTCTTAAGTATTAGACATCATTTTGGAATCATATTTTAAGAAACCTAATCTGATTTTAGACTGCAGAGTGAATTAGGAGAGTGAAAATCACTGAGAGGATCCCGTAGTGATCTAGGTTTGAGGGAGATTTAGTTGGGACATGAGAGTGGGGAGGAAGGGCAAACCTATGAGAAGACAGAAAGGCCAAGTGACTATGTCTCCTCCCTTGGACTGTGAGCACCCTGCTGTCAGGAACTGTTATTGTTGCCAAGCACATAACTGACATTAGTAAATGCTCAATGTATATTTATTGAGTGCATGCATGAAGCAGGGCCAGTCCTTGGCAGAGATGTCAGTAAATAGATAGTTAATCAATAATTGGCAAAATTAGGGCCTCAGGAAGTGTGGACAACTCCCGTCCAAGCCCATTCTCCTGTTCATCATTCTCTTGTTCACTGGCCTTCTTTTAGGTGTAGACTGAGTGTGTTAACTTGCCACCCCAGGGTCTTTCCTCCTATGCTATTTGCTCTGCCTGGGCTGACTGCTCCTATGTCAGTAAGGTAATGACAGATGTAAGGCTCATTTGATTAGTATCTGGCTCTCCTATTACAATGCAAATAAGCTCCAAAAGGAGAGGGACCTGTCTGCTGGAATCACTGTTATACTACAAGGTGTTTTATTACACACATGTAAGTGAAGAATGAGATACCATGTTTTTCTCTTCTTCTCCATCACATTTCTTACTGTCTAGAATACCCTCATGCTCTCCATTTCTCTTCCTGAACAACTGTTTATCTCACATCTCATATTCTATCTGTGCAGAAAAGAGTTGACAAAGCGGACCCAAGACTGTGATCCTTAAAAAGGGCAGCTGGCGTGGTTAGACCTTGGCTGGTGTCAGGAATATGAATTTCTAGATGGCTCCCACCATAACCTCACTGATAGGAGTGGTTTGTTGTACCTAAATTGTTTGTACAAACAATGTTCATATTGGACACTTGCTTTTTTCTGGGAGTCTGGAATTTTTGTACAGGTTAGGCAGAGAGTACCTTTGTGGCCAGATCCCAATAAAAACTCTGGGCACTGAGTCTCTAATGAACTTCCTGATGGACAACATTTCACACACGTTGTCACAATTCAGTGTTGGAAGAATTAAGCACATTCTGTGTGAGTCTATGGGGAGAAGACTCTTGGAAGCTTGCACCTGGTTTCCTTCATTCTTCTCCTCATGTGCCTTTTCCTTTTACTGATTTAGTTCTGTAAATAAAAGAAATAAAATAAAAAGAAATCACAGCTGCAAGTACAAGTATCTACTGAGTCCTGTGTGTCCTAACAAATCATAGAAACAGGGAGTGGTCTTGAGGAACCCTGACCGCACCACCATTGGCAAATTCTGTCAGCACTGCTTTGAAGATATACCCTGAATATGACTATTTCTCCTCTCCTTCACTGTTTCCACCCTTGTCAAAACCATTATCATCTGTCTCCTAGTTGATACTCTAACCATGCTCCCTATTTCCAGTCCACCTTTTTTCTGAGCAGAGCAGAGAAAACTGATCAATAGATAAACATGACCTGTCACTCTGCTCAGACCCGCCAGTGACCAGACATCCCACTCAAAGAAAAAGCTCAGAGCTTATCTGACCTACATAGCCTGGCTGCCCATCACCCGCAAGCCCACGTGTCCTTCTAACCCCACTTCGTTCATTCCTTCCAGCCAGCAGGTGTGCCTGCTCTGCCTCACAAGCACTTTCTCCCCTCAGAGCCTTCACACACACAGGCAGTTTGACCAGGAAAGTTCTGCCCAGATAGATCTGTGTGGCTCAACCCTTCACTTCCCTTAGACTTTTGATCAAATGTGGCCTTCATATGAGGCCCTCCCTGGGCACCCTACCTGAAATGTCAACCCTCCTCTGTTCTTCTCACCCTTTTTTACCTTTTCCCTTAACACTTATTATCAACCTATTATATGTGTTGCTTATTTACATTGTTTATTGTTTGTCTCTCTGTCTGGAAGGTCATCTTCATGGGAGCAGGGATTTTTGTCTGTGTTCACTGGTGAGTTTTTGGTGCTTACAACAGCTCCTCACATACAGAAGGAACTCAATAAATACTTGCTGAATGAATGCATAAATGAATGAATGAATAATACACAACCCAGCCCCAAATATCACCTTTTCTGTACAGCTTTTCCCAATTCCCCAGAACCTCTTGTATATACTTTTTTTGTGTATTTTATCTCATTATCCTTGTTTGTTGCTTCTGATTGACAATTATTTCCTAATTCTCTTTGTAGTCCCTACACCTGGCCTGTTGTAATTAAAAAGCAACAACAACAAATTTTTGAATGAGTGAATGAATAAATCAACTTTTCTTGTGATGTAAAATTGCTTTCCAAATGATTATTCCAAAATACACTGACATTAGCAGTATATGAATGTACTATTTTCACTAAAGATAAGGCAGGGAGCTTGTTTTTGCTAATTCAATCATACTGTGTGGTTGTATTGTACTTTCGTTTGTTCTTTGATTGCTCGTCCTTAACTATTTTCAGTTCTTTTTGTTAAATCTGTAAATTTGTTCTGCTGGTACTAATTTGTAGTTTACTTTAGAAACAATGAAAACACAGAGGTTCCAAAGAATCTGGAAATTCATTTGATTCTTTCCATCAGCAGGAGTGGAGAGTGTGTGAGTCAGGGCCCCAGATGCCTTCAGGGCCAGGTAGGCAGCATAAAGGAGTGAACCAGGCAGTGAATGTCCTGCTGGTGAAGACAGGATATCCATTCTCTACTGCCCTTTTGAGCTGATACTCTGTTCCACTGATGGGTGCTGTGCTGGGAAGGAAGCTCAGTGTTGCCAAAATTTCTTTTTCAAAGTTGAGTCTTTTATTTCTTAGGCCTAAAGGTGAAAACCTGGAGGTAAAATACAGTGACATCAATTGTAAAAATATTCACGTTAAAAGGTAATGAAATGGTGAAAGTGCTAACAAACAACATGTGATAACATGAGAAACTGTGATATAGTTTCACTATCTTTGAGAGTGTTGAATATAGTATGTGTTTCATATTCAGGTCTCTGGAAGTTGTGGGTATGGCTAATGATGATGAAGATTAAGAAGTATGTGGTTTTTATTCTTTTTTTTCTCTATCAGATTTCCAAACTGTAATGCTTGTACAAACTGTAATGCTTGTAATGTTGGTTTGAAGGCTACTCCTACATCTGGTTTAGAATATGGTAATTCCTTTACAGCAAACTATGAAATTTCTGACTGATATTTTGGGGAAGCTTCTGGCCAGCAGAAAACACATGTTGTACACGTTTTTATCGACCACACAAGATAGCAGAATTCCTCGTTTTCATTGCTAGCTGCCCTATGCAAATGCTCTCCTGGAGTTCTGTGCCATACAACTGCCAATACAGAATTTAAAATCTGTAGTCTTGAAGAAATTGCTTTGTTTTTAATGAGTTGCCTGTTAGAAAAGGAGAATGACATTAATAATACAGGATGGCCCATCACTTGGACAGTTCCCATGGTGGTCAATTATCGTTGGCATCCTAGGGTGGGCAGCATCTGTTATCCAGACTTCAGGTTTTCTTCTCCCAGTAGAAGACAGGGGGACTGTTGAATGTGCACTGAGACTCTTCCTGAGTCTTTTAGGTGGTATTCCTGAAGCTCGACTCTTGGCGATCCCCTTGTGTTCATCTTCTAAATTTTCTGCTTTTTAAAAATATGAGGTTTTCTGCAGCTGCCTGGAGGATTTCATGCCATAAGAGCCCGTACGTGTCCTTTGGTGAAAATATCTGAAGTGCTTATTGCTACTTAAAATTCTAGAGGAGACAGAATTTGTCGAGTTCAGAGCTTTCAGTCAGGTACTGGGGAAGAATATAAAGGAGAGAAGTTGGTTTATCCTGCCTAATAGGAGGTAGCACTCGAAATGTCTGATAGTGGTTCATTTACTTTGCTTAGAACATGATCATAATGTTGGTATAGAAAGAAAATTACCCCAAACCCATTTTCATAATACCAAGTAATGACTTTACTTTATCACAGCACCATTGTCCTGTAGTCTAAACGTTATTGCCTGATTTATCATGCCAATAGTGTTGTTTTCATATCCTATCTCTCTTTTCTTTCTACTGTCAAACAAGGCACCATGTAAATTATGCTGCATTTAACTCTCTTTGGGCAAACTATATAATAGTTGACTTTATTTCTCTTTACCTGAAATATTTTTCTAAGTTTAGAATTAGTTCCTTGATGTTTGAATGAGGCTTCATCTTATATGTGTCCTGGTAAAAGAGATAAAGCCTTTTAGAAAGTTGTTACGGCTCCTTCTTAAATCAAAAACAAAAACAAGCAAAAAAGAAGCACAATAACAAGAGGTGTGCACAGCTGGTTTTTAGTTTGCAGGAATATATGAGATCCACAGCCTGCTATGTACCAAATATGCACTTGCTAGTTTGAAAACATTCATCATTTCTACTGATTAGACTTTTTCAGTGAGTTTTATAATTCTCTTTTTACAAATAAAAACACAAAAGCACATAGTAGGGACAGGACCATTTCTACCAACGTCACTCTGTGGAATTAAGTATTCTCTTTCAACAAATAGCGGAAGAGATTCGGGATAAATATAAGCAGGTAAGTTAGCTACATGGTGACACTGACTTCTTGACATTGCAAAAGGAACAAGTTCAGCAAATTAATTTACTGTTGTACTGGTTATGTTGTGTTCGGCTCTAGTGGCCCCTTTATAATGGTATTGATTTTTTTTTAATCTCGTGGATCATATTCCTCCACATGAGTCCATGTCCTTTAAAACAGACACCTTGGCGATGCTGAGCATCCTGAAAAGGAGCCAGAAGTTTCAACAACTCATCCCTTTGAATTGCCTTGAGAGCACCTGGCACTTTCTTTTTAGCGTTTTTCAGGGGTGACAACTCTTCCATCTTTGAGGACTGGTTTTGAAATTGTGAGGCAGTCAGAGAAAAGGAAAAAGGAAAAGCTGTCCAGAGCTAAGTCTAGAGAATATGGTTAATTGCTTTACTTGAGCTCCAACTGAGATGTGATTATCAAATAACAAGCATTAATATTCTTTCCTTCCTTCCTTCCTTCCTTCCTTCCTTCCTTCCTTCCTTCCTTCCTTCCTTCCTTCCTTCCTTCCTTCCTTCCCTCCCTCCCTCCCTCCCTTCTTCTCCTCATCCTACTTCTCCCTCTCTTTTTCTCTTGGCTCATAAAATGCTTCTGTGAATAAAATTTCAAAAATATTTTCAGCATGGAAAATTTATAAAATAAGTAAATATTCTTCCAAAGTGACAGCTTTGAATACTACTACTTTGAGAAGTAAGGGCAAGTGCATTTGTAAAAAAAAAAAAAATATCTTACAGCTAATCCCAGTGAAAATATCATCTCTGGTTATCTATTGCTGTGTACAAAGTACCCCTGAAACGTGGCAGTGAGGATGGAAATCATTTTCTCATGCACACAGTTTCATAGGCCAGGAAGTCAGATAGGCACAGCAGGGGTTGTTCCTCTCCTTTGCCCCCACCCTATGATAGCCAGCCCTCTGCTGGGTAGCTCAGTGGGCTGGAAGGGTAGGGCACTTTATCTGTGGCCTCAGATCAGGCTGTGATCTGAATTCCTTGGTCCTTCTGCATATCCAGGATGGCTTTTTTTCACTCACATGTCTAGAACCTGGCCTGGGATGGCTAGAATGTCTGGCTTTGGTTGGTCTTCTCTCCCCATGCCGACTCTCAAAATGTCCAGCTCGAACTTCCTCACAATGTGACAGTCTCAGCAGCTGGATTTCCTCCACAGTGGCTGGCCTTCCCCAGAGTGAGCATTCCAGGAAGCAAGAAGTGGAAGTTGCCAGTCTCCTAAGTAAGGCCTGGCTGAGAAACTGACACAGCATCTCTTTTGCCATATTCTATGAATAAAGGCAGTCACAGAGCCAATCTAGATTTAAGGGCCAGAGATTTGGACTTCAGAATTCAGTGAGAAGAGTCTCAAAGAATTTTGTGCTCATATTTAATTCACCACAAAACCTAAAGCTACCCAGATGGAAGGGACATATATTTTCTGGATTTTTCTCTCTTTTGAAGATGTCAGAAATGTTTGAGGTACTCTATGAATTAAAGGTGAAATGTTAAGCACTGATTTTTTTTTTTGGTTTCTTTTTTTTTTTTTTAATTATTGAAGTATAGTCAGTTACAGTGTGTCAATTTCTGGTATACAGCATAATGTCCCAGTCATGCATGTATATATACATATATTCATTTTCATATTCTTTTTCGTGAAAGGTTATTACAAGATATTAAATGTAATTCCTTATGCATTAGAGGTGAAATGTTAAGCATTGATTTGTCTAAGGATACTGCATGTATATGCTCGGACTCTAGGTACACTGATTTTAATAAATTTATTTTAATAGGGTGATAATTTTTATGTCTGCATGGCAGACTCATTCTAATAAATGATCTATCAGCAAATTTTGGACGCTTAGGTAAACAGTCACCTGAGAGATGAATAGAGTTTACCTACGCTGTATTATAAATCATATATTCCTCTCTACCTTGCTCATGTTCATCTCTTTTCCTGAAATATGCTACTTACATTCATGCTTGCTTTGCTTCCTAAAATTTCTATCTAGCCACCAAAATCCATGTCTTCCATTAAGCCTTTCCCATCCCCAAGTCAGGTATTTTCTTTCTTTGAAGGCTTTGTAATTTTTAGAAACTTTGAAGACAGAAATTTGGGGGTAAATTTTGGACCTGTGTTGTGATTCTTCACATACTTTACCTTGGATTAAAGCTATTTACTTACTCATTATCTTTTCACTCCTGATAAGCTCCCAGGAGGTGGGACTGCTTCTCATTTAGTTTTCCATCTAATGCTATTCTGAGTGTGGTGTCTTGCTCAGAGTAAGTGCTTGAGATGTATTATTCACAATAAATAATTGAAAGACTAATACATAAGGATTTCTGTTGATTGTGCTTTTATAGAAAGATCTATTATTCTAAAAGATGTGATAAATTGAGCACTTAGCCCGGTCAGAACAGGGATAAGTATTTACATGCAACATCCACTCAGGGTCATTAAATGAGGGCCTCAGTACTTGCCTAAGCATTATGCTGGGCAAACAACTACTACTAAATGCACCTTCTCACTTGAGGAACATTCATCTAGTGGAGGGATTGGACACACAAGGACGTTCATTCTAGTGGGAGAATTGGATATCACACAAGTTGGTGTCCATTTAGTAGAACTGTGATAAGGACTATTAAAGAGGAGCATAGTGTGCTAGGAGAGAATAGAATAGGGAGATCTAACCAGTCCAGAGGAGTGGTGGTGAAGGAAGGCTTTCCCGTGGAGGTGACTTGTGAGCTGAATTTTTAAGGATGATCAGTAATGAACAAAAAGGTCAAGGGGTGGTGTTCTAGGACTTGAAAGGGGAGGATGCATGGCCCAGTGGAAAACAGAGAGAAGTATTATTTGTGCTGAAATCTGAAGTATACACAGGGGTTGACCAGGTCCATCGTGCTGGAAGATAATACCAGGCAGAAGAGACAGCCTGTGTAATGTACCTGAGGTGGGAAAGAGCATGAGATATTGGAGGAATAGAAAGAGGGTCAATGGGGCACTAGGAGATAGTGTGTGGGAGCCTGGGTCATTTTGTTCAGGCCCTTCATGGGCCACACAAAAGATTGTTTATCCCAAGAACAAGAGGGAACCGTCAAAACAATTTAATTAGAGAGGTAGCCTGTTCAGATTTGTAGTTTCAAAACCTACATTCATTTAACCTTCACTATAATAATATACCCTCACTTGAAAAATTAGGACTTCACCCAGAGTCAAAAAGAAAGTGAATGACAAAGTGACAAAGGCAAGACTTAAAATCAGGCTCTCAGATCCAAAACTCAGAGCTTTTATGTGAATGAATATTTGCACGTACCAGTCTTCCTTAAGTTTAAGTGTGGACTAGCTCATATTTTGGACATGTGACCTACATTTCAGGTCCATTAAGAGCAAACTATGCCTTCCCTATGTTCAACATGGCTTCCCTATGCCTCTCCATTCACATTAGAAACAGGGACATTGTTAGAGAAGGCATACAAATCATGGCCGTTTCCAGGCAGTGCAGGGTTAGAGAGCAGACTGCAGCTATGAAGTCAAAACAGCATTTCATAGTAGATGTGAGCAATGCCTGACAAGTTCTTTGTCCACACAGTGAAAAGGCAGGCTATGATCCTCTCTGCCATGTCATTGTAGAGTGAAAAACTGCATATAAACACACCAGGAACTGCAGAAAGGAGCCTGACTTAGGAGCTGAAAAGACTCAGACTAAAGTGTGGTCTGGTTTACTTTAAAATCCTAGCCTAAAGTTACTAGATCTGTGATGCTTCACTGAACTTAAGGTTTTCACCTGTGACAAGAGTGTTATAATTACTCTAAGATGGTTTTGTAATGATAAGACATTGTAAAATGACTGCAGTCTATTAGCCACTTTATAAATGACAATTACTATTGTTGTTATTACTATTTCTATTTTACATTTTGAGTCCTTTGGTTACCAGAGCAGGAATAGTGGCTGTTTAAACATTGGCTTAATTCCTTTCCTCTTTGTAGCATCTGTGTGTGGTAGACAGAATAATGGTGCCTCCAAAGATGGCCACGTCCTAATTTTTGGAACCTGAGAAGAACATGTTAAGTGACATAGCAAAAGGGACTTTGTGAATGTCATTAAATTAAAAATTTTGAGATGAGAAGATTTTACTGGATTATCAGTATGTTGTCACAAGGGTAATTACAGGACTGCAGTCAAGTTACGTCAAAGTTAGAGAGAAAGACTGGAAGATGCTGCCCTCTGACTCTGAAGATGGAGGAACAAATTCTCCCCTAAAACCTCCAGAAGGAAATCAGTCCTATGACACCCTGATTTTAGCCGAGTGAGATTGATTTTGGACTTCTTATCACCTATACCATAAATTTGTTGTTTTAAGCCATGAAATTTGTGGCAATTTGTTACAATAGCAATAGAGAATGAATACATGATAGGACAAATAATTTTAGCTGGTAAAATTGTTATATGCAAACTTTGTATGCAAGAAGGCATCTTTGTTTATACACACACACACACACACACACAAACACATATGCGCCTTATGAAATTATCTACTCATATTGATTGATGGTGCTTTTATTGATGAAGAAAAAGTCTGCACTGAACCTAAATTTATCCTAATAATCACTTTATTTCTCCTTTTCCTTACCATAATATTATTTTTCCCTTGTTTGTTTTAAGAGTAGCCAAAAATAAAAATAATACACTAGAAAGTATTTTGAGACTAGGATTCCCCAAGATGTTTCTATATCTGGCATGATGGAGCTCTCCCAGTGAGATTTATAACTGGAAAGCACTGACTTCTTCAAAGTTCGCACGGAATGGGAGCCTGGTGTCTTGGGCAGCAGGATGTCATCTGCCATCACCATGACTTTCTGCCAAAATGATTGCTTGTCTGTCCCAAGGAAGGATATTGTTAGGCAAGAATTTCTAGTATAATCTATCCCAATAAAAGTGAGAGTTTAGAAGTTTTTGATAATTCTGCTTAATTCTAGGTACTGAATGGCTCAGTAATAGAAGCATTTTAAAACTGATTTTTTCTGTTCCCCCATCTTGTCTTATATTTTGGACTTACAGCCATCTGATCTCCCACTTAAAGTCATTTCTCTGCAGTGAATAGCAGAACATTTGCACTTGGCTGGATATGAGTCTTTGATGTGCCTGTTTATTTATGCATGTGCTTGTCAGAAAGTAAAATTTAAAACATTTAACAAACACCCTTACCCCTGTTGAATAGACATAGAATCAAATGAGTATTTTAGGAAGTTCAATACAGAAAGTGGAGTAAAATTTTAACTTAATACTAGGAATTGTTGTGTTTTTCTGTATCCGATGCTTGGACTTTATAGAGTTTTCAAGACCATGACAACACCATGGAAACAAAATGCCAAACTAAGTTGCTAATATCCTTTAATTATTGACTATTGCCCTCAGAACTATACTTATTTCTCTGGAAATAAATCATGGCTTTATATGTAGGCTATCAACCTTGCTCCATTTATATATAATAAAGTATTTCTTTTGATGAAGAAAAAATTTGCTTAGAATGGTAGCTTATGCCATACCAATGAGCAGAATGTCTACTTTAGTTGAAACTTGTTACAATGTCAAGGTTATTATAATAGAATTGAAATGACTCAAAAATCATATTCCCTGCTCAGCACTAAGGATAGAGCTGTGAGACTGTTTACATTTGAGCCCTTTAACGATTTTTATTTTCTTTCTAACTGAACCTGCCTAACATATGCAACAACTTCTTTTATTTAACACGGAGCATTGCTTCCCTAGGTAGAGAGGGTGCAAATTACTTTCAAAAGAGGGTTGTGAGGGGTAGCATGTGGTTTGGAAAATCTTATTTGTGATTCTGATCCGAGGCTTCTCCTATCTCTGCTTACGAAGTGCCGTTTTAGATTATCTATTAGTTTATGTCAAACTTTAAAGCAAAAAAACTATCCTTTCCATGAGGCATTGAGTGATACCAAATGTCATAATCTGAAGAAACTGGAGTGACTCTCTCTAGAGAGACATAGCCAGAGAATGATTTCAAAGGTGTGAATAAGAAAAGGCACTAGATTATTTCACTTTGCATAATGCCCTCCTATGATATCACTTATATGTTAAATCTAAAAAATACAACAAACTAGTGAACAGAACAAAAAAGAAGCAGACTCACAGATACAGAGAAAAAAACCAGTGGTTACCAGTGGGGAGAGGGAAGGGGGAAGGGGCGATATAGGGGTAGGGGATTATGAGGTCCAAACTATTAGGTATAAAGCAAACTACAAGGATATTTTGTACCACGTGGGGAATAGAGCCAATGTTTTATGATAATTGTAAATAGAGTACAGCCTTAAAAAATTGTGAATCACTCTACTGTGCACTGGTAATTTATATACATAATGTATATCAAACATACTTCAATTAAAAAAAAACTTTAAAACGGAAAAAAAAGAGGCACTTGATTAGACACGTTGGTCTTCTCCCCACATCCCCTCACCTTTACCTGTTCAGTGCAGTCTGACCAAATTCAGATGCATTTCTCTGCCTCAGGGCTTTTTCTGCGTTCTAGAGCTCACTTTGCTGCCACAGGCTAGACTGGGAAGGGTTGAGAATTAATTAATGTCTTGCTGGGAAACAGCCTTCTGTTGGTGACTGACGGACTGGTATACAAATAACCCAGCTCCATCACCCTCAGGTGAGAGAAATTCAAGGCGTGTTATTTTACACCAGCTCACAGTCTTTTCTAGAAGGATTAACCTCTAGTTACCAACAGTGGAAACTTGCTTTGTAAAATATCCTTTGTTACCTGCTTTTTTCTTCCTGTCTCACTCTTCTACTTCTCTGCTGGAATTACCTTCAATATAAACCACCACCTAGGCCCCTGGGATCCATCTTTAGCAAAGAAATACATACCTCTTGAAAAACAACTTTTTTTTCTACCCAGCTTTATTTAGATATAATAATTGACATGTGTAAGGTTAAGTACAACATAATGATTTGATACACATGTATATTGTGAAACGATTACTACAATAAGGTTACATCACCTCATATAACTACTATGTTTCTTCTTGTAGTGAGAACATTTAAGATCTACAGATCTACTCTCTGCAACTTTCAAGTATATAATACAGTATTGTTAACTATAGTCACTGTGCTGTATATTAGATGCCCAGAACATACTCATCTCATAACTAGAAGTTTGTCCTCTTTGACCAACATCCCTCAATTTCTCTTTCCCCCTTGCTCTGGGTAACCACTGTTCTACTTTATGTTCCTCTACGTTCAGATTTTTTTTTTTTTAAGATTCCACATATAAGTGAGATCATCCAGTATTTGTCTTTCTCTGTCTGACTTATTTCACTTAGCATAATACCATCAAGTGGCAGGGTTTTCTACTTTTTATAGCTAATAATATTTCATTGCGTGTGTGTGTGTGTGTGTGAGAGAGAGAGAGAGAGAGTCATTTTACTTATCCATTCATCTGTTGATGGACACCTCAGTTGTTTCCATGTCTTGGCTATTGTGGATAATGTTGAAGTGAACTGCGTGGTACATATATCTCTTTGACATAGAGATTTTATTTCCTTCAGATTTATACCCATAAGTGGGATTGCTAATCATGTGGTAGTTCTATTTTAATTTTTTGAGGAAACTCCATACTATTTTCCACAGTGGCTGTATCAGTTTACATTTTTACCAGCAGTGTACAAGGGTTCTCTTTTTTCTACATCCTTGGCAACACTTGCTACTTGTCTTTTTGATAATAGTCATCCCAACTGATGTGAAGTGATATCTCATTGTGCTTTTAATTTGCATTTCCCAACTGATTAGTGATGCTGAGCATCTTTTTATGTACCTGTTAGCCATTTATATGTCTTTGGAAAAATGTCTTTTCAGGCCTTCTGCCCTTTTTAAAAATGGTTACTAGTCTCTTTGATATTGAGTTGTATGAATTCCTGAAGTATTTGGGATATTAGCCCATTTTCTGATACATAGTTTGCAAATATTTTCTCCCATTTCATAGGTTGTCTTTTCATTTTTTGGATTGTGTCTTTCACTGTGCAAAATCTTTTTAGTTTTAAGTAGTCCTACTTATTTATATTTGCTTTTGTTTCTTGTGCTTTTGGCGTCATCTCCAAAAAAGTCATTGCCAAGACCAATGTCAGGGAGTTTTTTTTCCTATATTTTCTTCGAGGGAGTTTTATGGTTTTAGATCTAACAGTAAAGTCTTTAATCCACTTCAAGTTAATTTTTATGGGTGGTTTAAGACAGGGGTCCAGTTTCCTCTTTTGCTTGTGAATATTAAGTTTTCCCATCATTGCTTATTGAAAAGAATATTCTTTCCCCATTGAGTATTCTACACTCTTTAGTTGATCATATATGCGTTTTTTCTGGACTCTTGATTCTGTTCCATTGTGTCTGTTTTTATGCTAGAATTACACTGTTTGATTATGATAGCTTTGAAATCAGGAAATGTGATGCCTCCAGCTTTGTTTTTCTTTCTCAAGATTGTTTTGGTTACTTGGGATCTTTTGTGGTTCCACAAAAATTTTAGGATGGTTTCTTTCTATTTCTGTAAAAAAGGACATTTTTCACAGAAAGAGATAAAAACTGGATTTTTTCCTTTTTCCATTTTGGAACTCTTCCAGTTCCAAAATGGAATTTTGATAAGGATTGTATTGAGTCTATCTATGGGAAGTATGTTCATTTTTAACAATATTCTTCTTTTCCATGAACATTGGCTATCTTCCATTTATTTGTATCTCTTCAATTTCTTTCATCATTGTTATAGTTTTCAGTTTTCCTTGGTTAAATGTAGCTATTTCCTATTTCAAGTCAGAAAACATAAACTCAAGCAAAATTACCAAGAGGCTCAGTGAAGGACAAAGAAATATGAAACCCAGCTATACATACTCATTATTTGCATCTGCTCATGGGTTTTCCACAAAACTAAATGTTTCCATTGCTTGTGAAAATGACAAACATGTTTCTGATCATTTTAATGAGATTAACCTGATATCTTGGTTTTAAAACAGCATCAAAGATAAAATAACCATATAGATAAGATGGTACACTCATGATCATGGAAATTCTTGTTGGGAGATACTGTTTAAGGAGGAAGCTAATTTACCACTAATTTACTTTGCTATGCTCTTCTGCCATTAAATAGGATGAAAAAGTATGAACCCAAGAAAATATTTTCTTAATAAAAAGTTTCAGCTTGGAAGAGTTAGAGTTGATTCTTCATAATCAAAGCAGTAATAACCTTGGTGTTTCTTGCTGCTAATAGCTCATGTTAATAATTCAACATTTCCTGTTTGTCGAATTTTAAAGAGAAGTCCTTCAGAAAGATGGTTATGTTTACAAAATGATTCATTCTCTCTTATTGTCCTGAAAATATGATTGCCCATTTGACTCCAAGTAAGAGTACATTTATTATTTGGTTTTTGGCTTTTTTCTAAAGCTGTCTTCAGATATTCAATATCTGTCTTTTAGCTTCTGATGATTTCCATTTTTATTCTTTTCTTTTTCTCAGCCCTATTGGAAAAGAGAAATGTTCAAGCAAACATGTTGGCTGGAGTTGGTATTAGATTTGGCCATAATGGATTGTTTAGAATTTGGTTATCCCAGAAACATATTTGATTCAACACTGCAGGTTGTACCTGCAGCACATTAAATCTAGATATCTATCTACACCAAGTTCTATAGGATTTCCCAGTGTGCTGGCACTTAAGTTGAAGTTCCAATGACTGCAGTGTTGTGCTTAAGAGATGAATAGTTCAGTCAAATTGCAAACTCAGGTGAAAAGTGTATTGCATTTCTGCCATTCCTGGGAACTGTAAACATACTTAAATTAAGTGGAAACCCTAACTATTTCTTCAAGATAATATTTTTAATTCCCATTAATTTTCCATCATGAATATTTGAAAGATGTTCAAAGAGCTGTGTAAATTAATGCCAGCCTATCAACTCATGAAATTTTGTTGAGGTAAAGTGAAAAACTTACAATAAACATTAAAGATACAATTACCACTGCTGTACTGTAGTATTTTCTTAGGAAGCCAAGGGACATATTATATTGCCAGAGCAGTTACAGCATTGAATGATTAAGAACAGGTATGCATTTTAACTTCTGGTATAAGTCTTTGCTTCACTTAATTTAGATAGATTATTGACCAAAGGCCCTTGGCTCAATTTTTTAAAATAATATAGAATAAGAAACCTTAATAATAAATCATTAAATGGAAAAAATTCCCTTTTGCAATGAGAATAAAAGCAGCAGAACATTTAAAATGTTTGGAAAACAGACATAGTAGGAAGTAGGTATCTGTGAGTAAACTGGCTTAAAATTGGTTTGCTTCTGTTACAGTTACAAAGGTGATCTCATTTTTTAAAATGTGTAGAATTATTTAAATTATGTAAGTCCTTTGGTTGGAACACGGAGGACTCTTGTAGTCTTTTAGTCAATCTGTTTCCAGGGCAACACAATCTTACTGTTAGAAAAGGGAGGGGGAGCCAATTAGAGCCCTTGCAAAAGCAGTGAAGCAGGACAAATGAGAATGGTAGCCATGGGGTAGATAAGTGGCCATCACACTGGTGGTACCCACTAGGATCTATTAAGTGATACTGACTGGCTATTAAACAGCACCAGAAGGAAAGAATATTTTCTCTAAGATTACTGAACTGCCTAAATCATGGTAAAGCCTATAGCAGGCCCACCTGGCTAGTCTTCTGAAGCCCTTCTGATAGTTTATACTTTGAAGAATACTGAGACAGGACTGTTTGAAACAGAGCTTTAGATATAGCTTTGGGGTACCTAGTAGATTCTTTGAGCCTTAGTTTTTCTTATCCATAAGATAATTATCATTTTCCTATCTACTTCCAGGGGATTGGTGAAAACCAAGTAACTTGATTTCATGTAATGTTAAAAGGCTTTGAAGATTGTCAAGTATAACTATAAGATGGTATGATGGTGACATCATAATACATACCATGCTCATTATCTGCAGGCACAGTTTTAGATGCTATACATATATTATCTTGTTTAATCCTTAAAACAACCCAATGAAGTAGGTAATATTATTATCATCCCTGCTTTATAGATAAAAATGAAACAAAGGACAGACTAAATAATTTCCCCAAGGTCACGGTAAAAGATAGAGCCCAGAACCAACCTTGGCAATTGGGTCCCACAACCCTCTAGAACCCCTAGAACCTTTAAGGAAGTAATTAGGGTTAAATGAGGTCATAAGGATGGGGCCCTAATCCCTTAGGACTGATGTCTTCAATTAGAAGAGAAAGAGACAGCAAGAATGCATATCCAAAGAGAAAGGGTCTTGTGAGGGTGAGAAGGTGGTCATCTGCAAGCCAAGGAGAGTGGTCTCACCAGAAACCAACCTGCCAACACAGTGATCTTGGACTTCCAGCCTCCAGAACTGTGAGAAAATTAATTTTTGTGTTTAAGTTACCCAGTCTGTGGTATTTTGTTATGTGGCTCAAGCCAACTAATACAGCTGGGTTAACTTCTTGTGGGTCTGAACTTTATTACATTCTGCCTAATAGAACCATAGACTTACCAGGTATGACAGGTCCTGAAACATGAGCATAGCTAAGTGATCCTTTGGGACCACTTTTTTTTAGTATTTCATACTCAGCTTATTACAGAGGATTGCACTCATATGCAGAAACATAATTGCTGGTTACACCTATCATTATTTTATAGCTAACAGCAATATAGTCTTTGCTTATCTCTCAGTCTCTATTTCTCACTGGGCCAATAGAAAAAGTCCTCTACTAAAGCAAAAACTGAAATTGGTTTCCCTTTACATGTAGAAAACCAAGGGATGTTATTTCTTCTTGATAGAAGATAAATTCATTCCATTTCTGCTAATGCATTCTCAGAACAGGGTACCTAAATCAAACACCTGAGTCCTCTAAGTCTTCCTTTACTCTCACTGCCAGGCTCCATTAACCTGGGATAAAAAAAGGTCATACTGTGGTCATATTTCATAATCTGGCCCAGTCCTTTCCAGGAATTTACTGGAAGCTTAATTTCACTGACCTCAAAATTCCTTTCTTTAATTATTAGTATTATTTTAAAGTGTAATATTAAATGTTAATATTAAAAAATTTTTTTAAATCTTATTTTTCTTAGATATATACTGAAGTATTTATAGATGAAAGGATGATATGTTTGGGATTTGCTTCAAAATCCAGGGTGTGTGAAGGGATGGGAGCAATAGATACAGCAGGAAATTTATTACACAATTTTCTCAAATCTCATGTAAATTTGAAAAATTTCATAGCAAGTTAAATAATTTTTCTTCTTTGCAGAGTGCAAACACCCAGGAATGTGATAAGTGTGCTCTGAAAGTTCATTGCTAACTCTTCAAGGCCATCATTGTATATTGCACTACCAAGCTTTGACCTGCTCAGACCTTATCCCTGGGTTACTTTCTCCTGTTACGCTGAGGCAAGGTTCTTCTGCTTCTGTCCAGCAATCGCTTGACTGAGGTTATGATCTATTACCAGTGATGGGTCTTTCATAACATCTTCTCACCTATCCTTAGATTTTATCTCACCCTTAGAAGTATAGCTCTTTTTCTATGTGTTAGGCTTTTTTAGTTCGTAGCTTGTCACCTCCCTGTTGGAAGTCAAGGAGAGAAGTATCAGTTCACTGACAGCACATCTAATCATTTCTATTTGCTGATTCTCCTAACTATCCCTACCTCCTGTCCCCCCTCTTCCACCTCCAGTAAGTATCAGACAAAGCTTGTGGTCCTTGATTCTCTATAACTAGAGTATATATCTGTTCCCTCTAGTATTCTCTCTGGAAGGTCAAGGGTTGACCTTTGTTGCCTAATGTCTTAAAGATAAATACATGTCTCTCACTCAGTATATGAGCCCTCATTCAAACAAAGCTCCTGTTGGCCCCATGCCATGTAGTCCCACAACTCATTTATAGTTATCTGAGTTCTTAGTGTCTGTGTGTGCGCGCGCGCACACACACACACACACACAGAGCAATAGAATGCTTCCAAAATCTTTCTGACTGTGATTCTTGGTCAGTCCAATTATGTATGATCCATGAACTCATTGATGTATTTGGAGAGAATGATATTCTGGGTAGTTACTGATTATACCTCCATAAAAATAGACTCCTGCCAACTGAAAGTTAGATCTGGATTAGTTTTGGAATGGTTCTGGTGTCAGGCTTATAAACACAGCCTGAATTGTTTGGGGTACTAGGACTTTAGAATGACTTTTTTTTTCTCTCTAAGAACATGATATTCTTTGGAGACACAGGAAGCACTGGGGAGGGAGCAGGCAGCTTCCCCTGAAAGGCCATATGTTCAACACTGCCATGGAGGCTGGTATGATATGAGTAGGTGGAGTGCACTGATACACCAAGCTGGCATTCATAATCCCAAATAATAGACTGTGGCCTGGATGACATAATTATGATGCCAGTCTTCCTTCTCTTGAACTTGCCCCTGTGTCCTTTGAAAATGCCTACGTTGGTAAGGTTTATTCAGGAGGCAACTTCCTAGTAATAGCTGAATTCTGGAAATGGAAATCAAAGCCTTGCTCTGTGCGTTAGAAATGATTAAATTTACTGAATGTCCTTCCAGGGAGAACAGTTTGTTTCTGACTCGTTCCTAGTACTTTTTTTTTTTCCTTTGACTGTTCATCCCTGAGAGGGGGGACCATTTAAGATTATTAATGACTAATGAAACTTTAATCTTCCTCTGATACACAGATTATTTGGGTATAAAGTAGCTTCTTAGGGATATAAAGTAGAAGTGGGAGAAGCATAATTAAGAGCCATATTTATTTTAAGGATAAATTCAGTTGGCAAAAGATTTCAGGAAAAACATGGCCTGGCTTTATATGATAAACTCTCTTGATAGATGGTTTCCTTCCTGCAAGTAAAGGACCTTGGTAAAGTTAGCCCATGCCTTCCTGCAGTCATCTTAGTTGGTGTTTAAGAACATTTAGAGGCAGATAGTTCCTCATAGCTAACCTCCCTTTCTTCCTTATTTCCTCTTTTTCAGACCTGGAGGAAATGGAACCCTCTAGTCACTCTTCTTCATTCAAATAAATAAAGACAGTCCTTTTTTTATACAAGCTAAGTAACTATAGTTTCTTAAATATTTACTTAAAGGGTTAATCTTCTAATTCTTTTATTGTTTTTATATTTTTTGGAGCCTTAATCGGTTTTTATGTGTACTTGTAAGTTGTGAGTTGTAAGACCCCAAATAGACAAAACATATAGTACTCTAAGTCCTGAATAATAATGCCTAAAGGAATGAATAATTTCTCCTTGTTATGTTACTTTTAAGTACATTGAAATTTTTAGTCAGCATCTTAATGCCTGACTTTCTGCTACAAAAATCCTGGAAAACCGGTAACATTGGTCCCCTAAACTTTCTGAGTACTTGCATACTCATATTTTAAAATTCTGATTTGCTTGCTGATTTTAATCTGTTAATTCAAAAGGCAATCATTTTATTTTATAAGAATATGATCTATTTTTTTCTGATTTTTTGGTAAAAATCAAGTTCACTCTCTTGAACATTAGTATTAAAGCTGGGAATTGGAATTCAGCAATTTCATTACCCCGTCTTCTTAAACTCGCTTTGGACTGTGAAGCATGTGGACCACACCAATTCGAGGGCATAGATGGAATACCTGAAAATCTCCTCATGACAAAAGATGAGCCATCAGGTTTTTACTTGTGGTATTATTTTATTTCAGGAAATGTGATTCATTAGGGGGTATTAAAATGATGCTGTCATCAAAGAAATACAACCCAACACAAACATCATTTCATGAAGTTATAGATTCTGTATTTATTTTTTTATAATGACAGCAGTACTGTCAAGCTGCACACCCAGATTCTTCTCCATGGACCTCTTCCACTCAACACAGCTGTTTTTGTACCCCTTTCAAATTTGCTTTGAAAATTCCTCACCATTGGCCTTTGTTACTCTTGTTCATCCCTGTCTTTTAGTACTTTAATGTTATTCTTTAGTGCAGATAGTCTTTTTAAAAAAATTGGTCCTAGAAACTAAAAGTTCTTTACATTAAATTTGAGTTGGTATTTTTCATTTTCCATTTGATCTTTTCTCTGAAACCTTGACTTGAATGAGAGATCAAAATAGAAAATAAGCATAAATGAGCTGCTTTTTCTAAAGACAAGATGTTAGCTCAGACACTTGTTCACATCATTTGCTTAAGAGCTGTAAGGTTGCCTCAGTCTTATTGCATGGAAGACAAATATGAACCATAGGTATGATTATATGTGTACTAGAATTCTTTGTTACTGAGCTTTTGGAAACATCAGTGAAATAAGCGCAGACTGGTAATATGTGTTAATATGGTATTTATGTTTCTGGTACCATAGTCCATAGGCTTGAACACATTTTCCCAGACGTTTTTGGAGCACTGGGACCAGTGCTCTGAGAAGTCAGCATAGAGATGCAGGATGCACAAGTGCACCACTGGTAGAAACATAGAGCACTCTGCTCATCACAAGTCCACTCAACGTTTCTCTCTCTGATCCTCATAACATTCCTATGAAGCAGGCGGGGCAATCCCCAGGTAAGAAGTCAGGGAGACTAAGGGACTCTTCCAAGTTCACTCACTAATAAGTGACTTAACAGTGACTCAGACTCTGTCCACTGCCCTCCCATTAGACTTGAGCCTCTCACAAGAGGCTTGTTACGTAGGTCCCAGTATGTTATTCTTGGTTGGAATTCTCTGGATAAGAATTGTTTGGGACATTATTTATTAATTCTAATAATGCTGTGAGGTTGGTGACAAGTAGTGATGCCTCCTTCACAGACACCCAAATAAGGTCACTAACAGGTAAAAATGACTTGTCCAAAGGCCAAAGAGAAGCCCAGAGTTATATCAGAATAGGTTTGTGTTAGCAGAGAATACTGTCCACATGGGCCAGTATTAAAGAAACTGACTTATGAGAATTCAGAATCCCATCAAGCTCCAGAGTGTTCATCATTCAACATTTACATGTCATCTTAGCCAAAGAGATACACATAAGTTAACTGGATTGATGGTTTCATTGATATCAGAATTAATTGATGTTTATAACCTGAATATAGGGAGGTGGGCTATGTAGCAGTCCTATTTACACTCTCTTCAAGTATGGAGTCAGTACGTAGTGAATACCAAAGAGTTTAGGGCTGATGACAAGATTCCAGGGACTGTTAAAAGTTCTAAGGCTCTGGTTGTTAATTCCTTCAAGTATTGCTAAGAAGACAGTTTCTAGTATTACATAGTTTCCTTGGGATCAGGGAGAAGAGCTGTTCTTGATGTCCCTAGATGTTGGCTAAAATAATCGCTTCAAACTCATCCTTGTTACTTTGGATGTTAATTGTCTTCCATAGAATTATTGTTCAACCACATGAAGATTTAAGATTGAGTATTAAAGTGTTTAAGAGAATCCAGACTACACTTGGAAATTTTTTTGTGTTAAAACAATGAGTAAGTATTTGGAATGCAAAGAAGTTTTGAATACTTTAAAAAAGAATTTTAGCCCATTATAGCAACAGCCTTGTAAATTAAAATTAAAACTCATAATTGAGTTACTAATTAAGATTTGTGATCTTAAGAAGAAATCTTTCTTAATTTATGTACTCTTTTGAAACATATAAAACTACTAAGTTCCACAATGTTTTTAAGTTGGTTAGATTTATAAGAAAAATTAATATTCAAGAGAATTTTTTTTTATTTCAAAGATAAAAGCACTTAAAAAGGAAATGAAACATATAATGTAGTTTAAAATTTTTGGACTAAGTTTTTAAATGGGAACTCCTTCTAAATGATTTTTCTTTAATTTGCTAGACATAAAGTAATAACACTTGGCTAAATGTAAAAGCTTAAGAAATAACTAGATTTTTTTCATCTAAAACTTTAATAAGTTAAGTATTTATGTTTTAAACAAAAGTAAATCTCTGTTTTTGCTCAGTACAAAAATCACTCTCATGAGAACCATAAAAATCTCATTAACACTGCATTGTACTACATGAAATGTATTTATTTTGGTATTTTTAAAATTTTTTCTTGAACTGTTTCCATTTTGTTTGTCCTAGTTCTCTAAGAAAAAATCTGGAGAAGACTTCGGTGCCCATTTAACATGCAAAATTTCACCATATGGAAAGAAAAATTAAAATCTGTCACCAAAATGATAGCTCCCTTGAAAACATCATTGTGAGTCAAGAAAGTCTGGCTCAACTCAAATAGCACCAAGGGATTTATGTAAGGAATCAGTGACTACCCCAGTCCATCAAATCCATCCCTAGAGGCCCGCCCAGCCCCTTTCACACATTCCACACAGACATATCCAAATCTCATCTCATTTCAGTTTGGCTTATATATACAGGCTTTTGTTGGTGAAAATAAAACCTATGAGAATGCCCAGTAATTGTGAAAAGGTTATGTTTCACGAGATTTTCTTTTCAAAGTCCTCATTCCATTTTAATTATGTAAAAAAATTCTTTCATTGAAGGGGAATATGTGATCTACAGTTCTAACAATTTGGTGACAATTTCAGTTTTTATTTGGGGAAGTTTTCAAGCAGTGAACTTGTATTGAGTGTCAGTCATATGAGTAAAGAATTCGAAAAGAGCTTCTCCTTTCTGGGACAGACAAGGGGATCTCTAACTACCCTCTGAGTGTGAGTGTGTGTGTATGTGTGTGTGTGTGTGTGCACGCACGCGCGCGCATGTGTGTGTGTAGATGTGATGCACATGTGTTGTGCTGGGGATAAGGGAAACCAGTCTTGTGATCTTTCAAACTGGGGAAGGCTTCACTGGACCATGTCATCTCCCCTTAATTATCTTCTTGTCTTTAAGGAGCTTTTCTGAGATAAAAATAGATGTTCATGCTCTATTCTTCTCTTGACCCTCATGAAACTAGATCCTAGTCACTTGGGCCTTGGCTAATATTGTTGTAACAAATCCCAGCCCCTCCATAATTGTATCAAGAGTAAGAAGTACAGGAACCTCAGGAATGTGGCCTCTTCCTCACTGTTCTTCAGTATGCCCTGCACATGCATCTAATTGGCCAGACCAAAAATGATTCCGACTCTTGGTGTGCTTTGCCATTTTCCCTGATGGATGTGGTCACATCTGGCCTATATGCCTGGAGATGTTGACCTCTCCCTCTAAAAGGTGTGAATCCCTCCACGTGCTGTATACAACCTGTCTTTTCTGTCCAAGTTCAGAAGCAAAAGAAGAGAAATAAATAACACTGGAACAGGTGGAACTTGAGGACAATACTTTTTTAGGTTATTTGAGCTAAGTGTGAATTACACTATTTCTGCCATCTTTAATCCCTGGGAGGTCTGCAAAATAAGGAGTTATAACATACTGACACTGGAAGCCAAAGTTTTCACCACAGAAGGGGTCCCAAGTGTCAGGGTTTACTGTGTTTACTGTGAAGGACTGTTCTCTTGTCCTGTGTTTTCCTTCCTAGTTTTGTCTTCCACACTCTCTGCCTACCTTATGTTCAGAAAGCTACTAATCACTATGTAAGGAAAAAAGCAATTGAGGTTACCGTAAGAAAGATGTGGTTATACCTCTAGTGGAAGGAGTGGTACGAGTTTATATACTTTAATTTCTCTTTACATCAATGAGGTAAGAGTCCATACCTATATTTTACATCTTACCACGTGACAGATGTAAGTTTGAATATACTTATTTTCTTATGGGCCCTACTTTTATTTCTAGGAGACATTGTCTCACTCTTTGGCATTGATGGATCCTTATGAAAGGGTTTCCTACTTCCTAGTCTCTGATTTAATCTAGTCTCTATTCAGAGGATCTGTGAGAAGCACCATGGTGGAAAGTGCTTGGACTGTTTCAAAGCTCTCAATCCAGAAGCTGGAGGCTACTCTCCTCATTTCAGAGTCATCCCTCCCATGTGTGGACACATAATGGTAAAACACTATCCTCAGGCGTTAAGTGTACTTTAGGAGAGGGATTATGCAAAGTGCGTCCCCCTGTTTGTCTAGCTTACTAATGAATCCTCTACTTGCAACTTCAAATTATGGAAATCCAGAGGGAGTTATATAATGATAGAGTGGTCTTCATATGAAGCATGCCAGTTTTAATAATTTTATTCTCTCTCTGGTAAAAGCCTTGATAGTCTCCAGTAAGGGAACTTACTTGACCAATAATCAGACAACCAGGCATGAAAAATGTTGAAGGCATTAAAAGGATAAAATTTATTATAATGGGCCATGACAGTCATTGTTTGGGGCTGCTCAGAAAGTCTTTCCATTACCATTTTTAAACATAATGTTACTTTGCCTACTCTTGCCCACCTGTTCCAATGACCAACTTCTCAGGCCTTGCCACAGAGGTAGGGAAGTGACTCAGGCCTGACCCATTTCATTCCTTTCGATTCTGGGATTGGTCCAGCAAAAGACATGCTATTCAAACCAAGCAGTCAGAGAGACTGACTATTGAGCTTCCTTCCAGAAGTAGGAGTGTTCTTGTCTCTTAAATCACATACTAGGAGGGCACAAAGACGGGGCTTTGAGGTGCCGTCTTCTCTATCATACTGAGGAGACTGTCTTCAGCAAGAAGGAAGGAAGTCAAGCAGATAAACCCCCCTCCACTACTTACTAGCCTGGACCTTGGGCAAATTGGTCACTCTCTTTGCCTCAGTTTCCTCTCTTTAAAATGGGACTAATAAGAGCACTTCCTCAGCAGACCTCTTGTGAGCACAAATAAGATGCATATATACCATCAACCACCACACTAAACATCAGCGTTTGGTTTTGCTCAGAAAAGCTAGGACTCTCAAATACAGCACCAGTAGTGTAGGCAGGCCATAAATTAAACTCTTTGTTTCAAATCTTGCATGGTGACCTCTTTCCTTGATGGGTGGAATAAGGAATATTGCTGAAAGAATATTAGGACGCCCAGGCTATTGAAACTCTGATCTCTCCTGGCTCATAGCTGTTACTTGACATTTATGGTTATAGATCTATTGTTTTGTCTTGAACATTGTCCTCTCCCTTTGACTTATTTTAATATACAAATGCTTTTGTTGCTAAGGTAACTCCTTAATTCTGAAACTTTATGTAACTCAGTAAATCAAATAACCTATATCCTCAACCAAAGGAGCATGTTGAGGTTGAGGTAGGGAATACATTGTAGTAGCCAAATGATGGGCTTTGAAAGTGGGCAGTCCTTCCTTGTGCTTTTGAAAACATTCTTTATTGTTTCTAAATTTCATCTGTAAAATGCAGGAATAAAATCTGCCTCACAAAGTTACACTGAGGGTAAATAACAAGGTGAGAACGTGACGTCTAGCACATTTGAATGCTAACCCTGCTTTGCTAGATGAATCGACACTAACTAGATGGTATAGTCTTGGGGGAGTTTCTTCCCTCCATGATCCTTAGCTGCTTCATGTAAGATGCATATTAACACCCACTTCATACATGTAAGTAGGAAATGAGGTAACATGTAAAAAATGCCTAGTGCCAGCCCTGACCTGTAGGAAGTGCGTAGTGAATAGTAATCTACTTTTGTTAAGTTCTATGAATAACTAAGTACAGTGCCTCAAACACATTAGATGTCCAATAAATATTTATTTGCTCATCCCCCTCCCATCTTCAGCCACTGAGTGTTGGAAGGAGCAGGCATTGAGAGAGAGGCAGAGAGCCAGCGATGTGCTGAACCTGGCTTGCCCAGCTTGCAAGGACCAACTGTAAACTTTGTAAAAATTTGTGAGCCAGTTTTTAAACACTTTCATTATTCAAAACTGAATGATACAAACCTACAATTAAGTAAGTTATATTAAAAATAAAGGCAGTAAGTACTAAAACTTATCACTTTCTAATTTTTTTTAACTACACTGTCCTATTATGTTTTTGAGGTTATTTGTACCTACTCTGCCTGTGAGGGGGAAATAGAGTGGTATGTTACTGCACATCTGTCCCAGTTCCATGTTTAGTGACATCATGTTAGTAGCTTAAAATCAGCTGTGTCAGCAGTCTACACCGTGGAAACTGGCACATGCAACACGTTAGACTGTTTTTCCCTCCAGAGAGCCAGTAGTGAAATATGCCCTGGCACAACTCTGGGAGGGCATTCAGTGAGTACCCAAGAGGGAGGCTTCTCTGTTCACAGAACTTCAGAGTCTACATCAGGCTGCTTTTGGTTCTGAAATGACAACCTTATTCAGTAGAAATGTTCCAGCCTTTGAAAAAGTGGTATTTTAAAAATAAGGCAGAGAGGTTATACCTGGGTTCTGATCCAGTGGGTTTGTGAGGGCTGCAGAATTAGAGTACCAGGTCCTGTGTGTCATTGAGAAAGGAGATTCCCAAAGCCTCAGGCACCCTCTGCTTCATTTTGATAAAAAAGAAAGGTAGATGACAAAAATGTTACCGCTTAAAATAGTCATAGACTAGTCTAGCCATAGGCTTTTAAATAAAGACTTGGATAATTAGAGCTGAAAATACTTGTAATTTTAAAATGAGAAGAACAAGTACTCTGTTTTTGTCTTATAGTTGCTGCATTATAAAATCCAACAGTTACCTGGTTTGAATTGTTATACCTAATGAAAAAGGAGATAAAGATGAAAAGAAGAGGGAAAAAGAAGAGGGTCAAAGAGCATCAATTTCAGACAGAGTTTAGAACAAAGATATTGAAGTGCCTGTTAAGTCATAATTTTGATATTTAGATTATTGAGAAAAAGAGTCGTGGATGGTTCTCAGCTAAATGTATTCTTAGAGCTTTTTACGTAATTCAAGGTGTCTACCAGAACAGTAATAAAGCACATAGAATGTAATTGGAATGGCGAAATTGTAGACAATGAACTGTTATTCCTCTAGCATAAAAAGTTAGACCCAAATATTACCCCAAAGTCTGAGAACATGTACAATATTTGTTAAGTTCCACACTTTTCAAATTAAATCACTTCTTTTCACCTTCATGAGATGAACTGTTATGAAAAGTCCATTATAACACAAGGTAGACCTTTCTTCATGTTAGACATGTCCTAGAATGGACCCAGTGAGTGAGTGATGCTTGATGAGAGGTGGGCACCTTTGTAGATTATTGAGCAGAGTGATTTCCAAAGGCTGGGGATATGATAAAAGTGGACCCCGGCCACATGCCATTTTGTATTACTAGAGTCGTGTATGGCTATTACAAACATGGCACAACTTTGCTGTGCACACAGTCCTGCTTATGTCTATAATAGAACTGCCACTCTATATCGTGAGAGAAGTGTTTTCAGGGTGTTACCAGCTTTCAGGGAATTTTCCAACCCGTGTTTATTCTGTGGTATACTACTGGTATAAACAGGCCAGGTTGTAGAAAATAAAGTCAGATGTCACTGAAACCAGGACCACAGTGGCTTCACTCCCTGCTCCAGTCTCCCATTCTCTTAAAAAAAATGTTAACCAGCTACAGATCAATGATATTTATATGCTCACATAGAGCATAAAACTTATAGTTTTATTATGCTGTGCTGTTGACAGCCTGATGGTCTTCATCTGTATCCCCATGCAGAGAAATCTGCTCACCTTCATAAGTCATATACTTTTAGGTTAAATACTGAAAGACACTGATGAGATTGCAAGATAAATTTTATTCTCATGAAAATCTGTTACATTTCTTCCAGCTATCTCTTTTCATTTGTGCAAAAGTCTTACACTGGACATTGTTGCGTTCTGTTTTGGCTTACTGGCTTTGTCATGAATCTCTGTAACTCTCCTAGCGGGAGTCACCCTGACCTGAAGACAAGGTAGATTGATTTTCATTCCTGTTCCACTCTTTGGTTTCTCAGGGACTTCCACGACCAGGACCATCTCTGGTTCTGAGTTCTTTCTTCCCCTGAGTTAATGTAGCTTGGAGAGTGTCTCACTTAGCACCTTAGTCTTTTGCTAGTACACACACACAGACACACACTCACATACATGTCCACCCATGCACAAGCACAACAAACAGAGACAGCAGACTCTATTGAAAATCTGGGAGAAAAGTGCAGGGATTGATGTTGAGACCCACAAACCAAAGTCGCTTAAAACTCAATCTTAGCTATTCCTGTCATCAAAAATCATTCAGCATTCCACCATGTTGTTTGTGTATTCTTGTTCTCTGAGCTCTTGTGTACTTTTTCTTCTCTTCTCTTCTCCATTTCTTTTCACTCCCAAATTCTATTTATTTCTAACCCAGCAGGCTTTATGTCTCCTTCTTGGTATCTGATCTTCTAATGACCCAGCTTTTGTCCCAAGCACCTTATTTAGGTGTCCCTGTCTTAAAAAGCACCCTGTTATCTCTTTAAGAGAATGTGTAGCTCTTAACTGTCATTATAATAATGTTAACCCTCCCACATAAACATGAGTTAGTCATACAAAGTTAATAAATAGCTTAACACACAAGTTGTCCAAAGAGTTATATAAATGAGCTTCACTGCTGTGTATATGTGAATATTTGTTCTCATGTATAGAAATAGCCATAGGTGGCACATTCATTGATAAAAATGTTTGGAAGGTTTCCAGGTGTTTAGTGTCATAGAATCCTGCTGGACCATATGGTGCCTTCACCACTCTCTCCTACAATGTTTCTTTCCTTCTTGGGACTATCTGAAATAGAGGAAAAATAATAACTCGAGATCCTTGGAGAAGTTCACTTAATAAAACCATAGTAAATGCCATGTACAGAGCATGGACTTCAAAGTGAAGCAGTACCTGCAGTTGAATCCTCACTCTGCCATTTACTTAGCTCTGTGCCTGTGAACTAATTGCCTGAGCCTCGATAACTCTAAAATTGATGATCAAGTGCCTACTTGAAAAGATTATATTAAAAATTAAAAACAAAAAAAATCTAAGTTAAAATTCTTAATACCATGCCTCTATACAGTATTTAATAAATATTGGTTATTGTTATTAGTTTTATTAAAATACCAAGCATGTTGTGGATCAACTACGTAGAGGCAGAGAGAATTCCTCTGAGCCCTCACTCTGCAAAAGCCATTCTCCTCCCTGCAGCATGGATTCTTTAGTCCTTCTATGTAGGAAGACTAATGTCATTTTGCTTCTTTGCATTATTTGGCAGCTCCTCAAACTGGGTCTTAGAAGTAATCAGAAATTCCTTTTCTTTCCCACCTTGGCCAAACCATCATTCTCCTTTGGATAGTGCTTCTAGCAAAGACCAGCACTGTCTTCCTTCTGCAGTTCCTTCAGAGGCAGAGATGAGGGGATGCAGTTCCCTTCAGTTCTCAGCACAGATGACACAGCTGCTAAATGATAAGTACTAATTATTATTTTCTGTTTCCCCCCTATTGCTATTATTGACCCCATTTTAAACCAGAGCCCACTGTCAGTTGCACATGCAGTAAAGCTGGAAGGCTGCTAGCCCCAGAATTTCAGTTGCTTTGTTCACTTTTCTGGAATAAACTCATTGACTTCTCATGTTTTTGTTTAGCAAGGGAAAAAGACAGCAAATTTGTTTTAGAATAAAATATCAAGCTGATCTAGAATATGCAAGAGCATAGAGGACAAAAGTTGAACATGTAAAATGTTGGAAAAGTAAAAATTCTGTCAGCAAAGAGAGACCTCTTCACACCACCATAGAAGGAAAGAAACCCAGTTTATTATTAAGTATAACAGTACATAGTCCTCCAGAGACTACAAAGTCACTATAACATTTCACACAATTATATACAGCAAAGCAGATACAAAGTTCATTGGGAATTGAGGGAGGTGTTTATTTAGTTAATTGTTCTTTTCTAAATGAATAATATAACCTATCTCCTAAAGAGACAGGGGTTATATCATGAGATAAACTCCTAGGCTAATTCTGGACTGGATGTTTACATTTCCAGGGGTTATGAGATCCTAGACCTTGGAGAAATCTTTTATTGTAAAACTGGAAACTAGGTGTATCTGCCCCTGGAGAGATTTAGTTACCTTTCAAAGGCCAAGTATGTCTTCAAGGAGATCTTCCCAGAGAGGAGGAACAGGTAAGAAGGGAAGACGAGGTAGCTGCCAATACTACCTGTTTTCATACAGACTCCACGAAATCATCACTTTAACACACAGTAGAGTTGAAAGGTGCCTTTAACCTCAGCGCTTCCATTCAAGCTGGCTCCTTTTTTGATGAGCTCTTCCATTAAATAGTGTTTTAAGGAGCTTGTGAATGTCTTACTGTCAAAAATATATTGATAAAAAATAGATTTGGTTTTCTCCTTGTTAAAATGAGAAGTATTTGGTCTTTTCTTAACAAGGGATGGTAAATCTATACTTGATCTACTGTGTAAATTGCCCACATAGCAGAGAGGATGATTCTCAAGAGAAATGTTCTTTATATTGTGTTGGCTTTACATTCCTAATTATCAAAAAAGATAAATAAGAGAAGCTTCTCAATTCAAAAAGAAGCTAGGATTATTTAACAGTGCTTTTACTTCTTCTACATGTATTTTAAAATATGATATTGTCCTTTTAATAGGTAGTTAGGCTACAGCCATTTGTTCTTATCAGGGACCCATCCTGCTGTGGTTGCCAAGTGACCAAATACCCTCTCAAAGTCATTTTGATTTTGGCCTTCCTAAGATCAGATCCTACATTTGGAAAAGTTAAATTCTCAAATATCCTTTGAAATTAAAACTATCTTTGAGATTTCCCTGCAGGCTCCCAGAAAACTGCAAGGATTTGGCATTTTATCTGTGAAAAGAAGGATGAGAAAAAGCATTAGTTTGGTAGGCTCAATATTTTTTAATTAGCTCAACACTCTTGTGGGAGTTGCATGGGAAGAGCTGTAAATCAAAGAAGAAGCTTGGCCTTCCCTGCCATTGATTTTGTAGAAAATACGTTATTAATAGAAATGTTTCAAAGCATGTAGACCTTACAGAATGGATTTGGAGGGCCTTGGAACCCTCACTGTCCTCACTGGCCATGATGTTCTTCCCTTCAGGAGAAACATTGTTCAGGCCCTGATCAGAGAGCTGTGTCTTGCATCCAAGTGGAAAATTTTGCTTTCTTCCATTTTGTCATTGTTAGTTACTGTAATAGATTAACTGCAGTCCTTCAATCTCATAAAGAAGTAGCTCTGCTTTTTCATGGTTGCTTGTCTGAAGGCCCTGATATATGCTTCAGGTTAGAATTTGTTTTTTAACCAAATAGAATATTCTCAGAGCTCTGTGAAAAGGACTGTATCAGATATTCCTAACTATTCATATTTCAGTGAAAAAATGTGGGTGTAGGTTTCAAAGCTGATAGAAGAAATTTTTTAGATAACTTTCTGAACATACCAGCAAATTGAGTCTTTTTAGTCAAAAGAAATGATTCCATTAAAACAGACTGCTAACCCAAGATCTAGAACAAGAATTGCTTATATAAAACTGAATCAAAACTGATGAAGACAAATTAACTGTGATTATTTCTTTGAGTATTATTGATATTGTTTAAATGTTCTATTTTACAATTGGTATATAAGGAAGCACCTCACCTTTATTTATTGCTAACCCTCCATTTAGTAGACCATGTTTTTGTAACTAAAGTGAAACATTTAAAAAAAATCCTGTCTGATTGTTACCAGTTCCTCAGAATTCTGAAATAGATACTAGGCTTCATTACTTTTCATAGCAACATATTTATTTGCATAGATTCAGTACGAATCTGTTCTCTTATTTACCAAGATATAAATGGACAAATTGATTGTGCAAGTGACACAGTTGGTGTGTCATATTAGAGAGGAAAACACATTTAACCAGCTATGAAAAGCTCACCATTAAGGAACAGGGGTTGACTATATGTGAAGTTAATGCCTACAAAGTCCTCCAAGGAAAAGAGGCCTCGTACTTGGCTCTCAGGATTCTGGCTTCCCAGGTAATGAGGAAGATCACTTCCTGGCAGGCCAGGGACCTTGGCTTCTTTTAGGAAGTTTGAGGAGAGAGAAGCAGGTGAAAAAAGACTCCTGGGCTTGACTTCCTATCCTTGGGTAGAAAAGCAGATAATTAGAAGTGCTGAAAAGTCAAATCTGAGATTCTTTACGAAAAGTCTCAGGAAGAAGTTAATCCTCTGGCCTCAGCAGTTGCTCAATACCAGACAGCTCCAGGTTTGCTGAGGAAACTCAAGGAGGCTCACCAGAGTCATTAACTCTTCTTGCTCTTTATATAGAAATAATCAGCCAACATATGAGACCGGCCTTTTTGTATATAATCAAGAATATTCTAGTTATTTATGACCAAAATGGGAGACTATTAGATAAGTATTATCCAAAACCTAAAAATTAGTCAAAAATGAGGGAGGCATACCCTTTGTTTTTTAACAAGTTTTTTAACCAGATGATTGTTTAATTCTCTAGGGGCATGCACTTGTATTTAACTTGTTGTTTACTATTTAATTTGGCCCCCAAACATGTTAATTGTATATTTATGTCCAGTAGGAAAAATAACGTCTCCTCTCTTTCTCTCTCTCTCTTTTCTCCCTCCCTCTCTTCTTTATCTTTCCTGTCTTTCTTTCATTTCTTTTCTTTTTTAATGTTTGTAAATATCCAGTTCCTCAAATGCCTTTGGCACTAGCTTTGCCATCTTATCAGTTTCTTCATTATTAAATTTTTTACATGTGTAAATTTTATATTTAGAGGAAAGTCATTTCTTAAACTTCCTATAACTTTGATACTCTCAAATTACAAACATAAGAATCTATTTTGACTCTAAGCACAGCCTCTTCTGCATTCCTCCTGCAGATAAAAAAAAACTGTGGACATTTACCTGTATTTGAATTTATAATATTGTTCTCCTGCTTCTAAAAAAGGAGATGAGGTAGTTTACATTTAAAATGACAGTGTGGCATGTCTGAATTTGAAAAATGTCTGAGCAGGGCTGGCAAATAAGGGGGAGATACCCATCAGAATACCCATCGTCTTCATGACGATCTAACAAACTTTTTGATACCTAGTAGATTTCGGGGCACAGCGTACCATTTGGTCTTATACCTTCAGACTATCAGCATTTTCAGTGGTGGCATCTGCACTGGCACCCAGTGGAGTGAATGGTACCCAGTAGGAGCTGGTGAACCCAGAAGGAGAGAGTAGTAACTGCTAGAAGTGATGGTGGTGCTTAACATGGTGGTGGTGCCCACACAGTGGGAGCAACCTTTGAAGGGGACAGCTGGTCCGTTGGCACTGGAGGCAGTTGGGAAAGGAGTCAAGCTAATGTAGTCCAAATGCATTCCTTATTAGAATTTGCTAGGAGAAAACTTGGCATAAGTATTGCTTTAATGATGTCTCTTAATATCATTAATCTGAAATCCATGTTTGACAGGAGTTCTCTGGAGAATGACCGAGGGCAGTTCTTTTGAGTTTTATTGTTATTTATTTGTAAAGAAACATGTGTGCTTTCAACACTGAGGCAGCAGTGTTGTTATTCTGTTTGGAAATTAAGAAGCCTGAATGTTTTTGCCTAAACAGAGTACAAATCTCCTCCTGTAGGAGGTGAGTCACAGCGTACCTACAGGTGGAGCCAACAAAATCTTCAGAAAAGAGATACGAATCTATTCAAAAGTGCAAACATTGAAGCTGGGAAACAATCTCCTATCTGTGGTTTAGAGATCACTTGATAATTAGGATGTCTACAGATAGGTATTTTTTTCCTTTTTCTCTTTATATTTTAGAGATGGGAGAAAATAAAGTTGTTCATGGGCCTATTCAATTAAACTGACAAACATGCTGCATTACCTGAAAGAAAATTAGATAGGTATAGCAATTACTAGAGAGGGTCCTATTAACATTCTTCTGGGAGCTCAAAGCATGTAAGGTGTTGTTAGTGAACCAGTGGAGTTATTCGATAACCAAGTGTAGACTACCAAGAGCAAAATGGAAACAGTAAGTAAAAATAGCTTAATGGGAGCCCAATGTTTTGAGCTTCCTTTGACTCAAAGGCATTATCAAACCCATTTGTTTAGAGACACAAATTCTGTTTCTGAGAAAACTCTTAATTACCGTTTGAATTACCGTTTGAATTACCTCCCATCTGCTAAAATATGTAGTGAATGTTGTACCTAAACAATGCTGGATTTTAGAGACTGCAGGATTGTGGGCCAGCTAGTGAAATAGGGGAAATAGCAAGCTAAAACCATTTTTTTTGGTCAAATACACTGATGTTTTAGAGGGTTGTATCTTTCATGACTAAGGGTGGGAGAAAGCTTCTGACTGGAGTGAGAAAGGGGGAGGGATGGCCTAGGAAGAAACTGTCAGTCTGCTGTTCACATCCATAATTACTCAGGTATTGTATGATCACCTAAACTCAGTGTCATGAAAGAGAGATCAAGGGGAAATTCCTGTTAGATATTTTAAAACAAAGTCTGTAAACATTCTTTTTGTCTTGCATGGTACTCAAAGTGTTTGCATAAAAAGGAGATGGAATTTTGATAGAATCCATAAATCATAATACATTTGATCAGGGTGGGAGAGGCTCTGAGAGAGCTGGTCCATCTGTTCCATACAAAGATAAAATTCAGAGAGAAGATGTGCTGGGGGTCCCACATTAACTCAGTCGCAGAGCCAGGACAGGAGCCTAAGTTTCTGGATTCATCAATAACATTTCTTTGCCAGACCATAGTGGAAGACCAAAGACAGCTGTGCAGGAATCCTAAAACAGTCCATGTCAACACTTCTTCTTCTCTCTAATCAACCAGGGCAGAGTTAATCTTTCTTGTTCTACATTTTACGTAGTAGATTTAGTTATGCCTGTGTCTACACAGATTCTTGCTGACTTGTGTAAACCAGATTTAGTTCTCTGTAAGTTGGGAAAGTGTCTTTGACTTTCTTTATCTTAATTTCTTTTTTCCTTCTTCTCCAAATACAGTGAAATGTATTCCATGTCCACCATCTATTTTGATTCAAAGTTCTATTAGAGTATTAAATGATAAAAGGCAAAAATTTTATCATGAGTGCCAGATCAGGTCCGAATAGTTGTCTAGACATAAATTCAGAATATCTGGGAAACAATCTCCTTGGAGCAGCAGATGATCCAAGTAAGAAGGATGCTTATATTGATTAGTGCTACCTATTGGGATGATAGGGTAAGGAGTGAAGATGTTTTTTAAGAATTTCAGTTGCTGCTTCAAAGAGACCAAAAGCCACAGAACTGAGATTCAGAGACAGGACAGTACAGTGCATCTTCTTTGGAAGACAGTAACTCTGATGTGTCTGAAATGCAAGGTGTATTAAAGGCATGCAAAAGGAACTGTCAAAGATAGAAGCCATACTGGAGATGGTCTAGTTTACTGGGTTCTGGAGTTTGAACACTGCCAAAATCACCAATTATTTAGGTCACACGCAGAACAAGATTGAAGTTGTTTTGCAGGAATATTAACTGAGCAGCAGTGTGTAGCAGGGACTTACAGGGACAAGAAGAAAATCATAAACAGCAATTGATAGGCTGTTTCAAAAGGCTAGGTGAGAGGCAGTGAACACTTGGGCTAGGGCTTTGATTATAAACCTGGAGGAGACAGAGTGAATATGAATGACACTGTGGAAGTAGACTCAGTATTTATTGTCCAGTAAGATGACTGGGAATGGAAAAGGTGGGTCAGAGTAACACCAGCGTTCAAGCCTAAAGTGTTATGTTGTTATTAACTATAGTGGGAGGGGTTACAGGTAGAGGTCAAGGATAAAATACGGTAAATTTTGTTTGTTAAATTTACTCCTTCCCAGTTAAGAGTTAAACTCAGAACTATAGAATATTCATGTGAAAAGTAACCTTAAGAAACACATGTTCAAACAAACTCATACTTGAGGGATCCTCTATTTTCTCCCATTTCTGTTATCTTTAGTAAATATATCTCTGTGTCTTTATTTTTATTTCTAGTATCTTGAAAAATAGTCTAAACTAATAACTTTTTTTTTCTGAGAAATGATTACCCAGATAGGGAATGGACCACTTTCTAATCTCTAATCTGAAATGTCTAGCTGCTTAAGATAAAGGCATGCAATGGTACTACATTTGAATTAGTATAATCTCACAATTAGTACCCAATTAAATTATGGACTATTTTACCCTCTAATCAAAAACGTTATATCTTTACACTCCTGGGAACTATACATGTTGCTAACAGCTTAATATGATGACTCCATTGTGGGAACACAAACCAGATGATCTGAAAAGTTGCCAATAACCCAGTTTTGTCAATTGCAAAGGGTAACAAGTGAAGGGTTAAAGTGAATTTGCACAAATGAGAAAGACATTTTTACAGAATATTGTGGGGTTTAAGCATAACAAATGTAAAAGCTTCTCAATTTTATATTTTCCAGGCATCGTAGCATTGAAACCTCATGTTATGAATAATACTTTCTTGAATTAAGTCCTAAAATTTACAGCCACAAAAGAGCCAGAATCTCAGTGCTTTTCTTTCAAATCTCTCACTTGCTGTATATAGTACTGTAGGCAGATTAACTCGGGGCATGCTTTAGCTCTAACAGAAAATATATGTGTATCTAATAACCATTCATCTTCATGTGGATTTTATTGAAGGGTTCTGGGCCAAGCCTTTGTTTTACACAGTTGCACATGGGATAAGCTCAAATCAGTGTCATATTAACCAAACCCAAGGTTTAAAAATTTTAACCATGAAGAATGTAAATTGTTAAAGGTGTGTGTAAAATACAAAACCTTTGTTTTAGATTTAAAACCTAACGGGTTGTTCCTGACACCAACAACCTACTTTTGCTTTCTAGTACCTTTCGTCATCCTTCTTAGCTCTGGGCCAGAGATTCTCCTGGTGAGGCAGTAACATAGTGTCCCAGACTTACTGAAAAAGAAACTCTGGTTTTTTTTAATGTTGACCATTCTTTTATTTTTAATGCAGATTTAAAAAGCAACCATTTTTAGCATTAACACTTCAGGAAAGAGCAATAAGAGTTAAAGGACTCAAAGGAAGCAGCTGTAATGATTGAAGCTTTTTCTTTTCTACCAAGAACCCTGTGCTGAATCTCAAGGAGGAAACCTAGAATAGGACAACAAAGCTGAATGGATAATAGACAACAACTGACAGAAGTTTATCCTTTATAAATAGGTCAAGGCAAAACAAATATATCCATTCTACTAGAGTTTATCAGCACCTAGACCCTGATATGAATAAATGTGCATAAACATGCATACATATACATATACTTAAAACAAAAGAAGAATGCTACTTGAAGGCGAGAAAGAGGAGACTCAGTAATAGCCACGGTGTTGGCCCAGAGGAGAAGCGGTGAGGCGGTTTATAGAAGAGTGAGGGTGGAGCCTCTGTATTTCTGGCCTCAGGTCTCCAATGGAGGGGCTTTCACTAGAATAACCCCCGCACCTGGGTTCCTTCACCAAATCCTTACTCATTCCTTCCTAGGGGAGAAGGGGTGATGTATCTGATTCATCATCACGCTTGAGCGTCATTGATCTTTAACACTGATGTGAAAATTAATCTGGTGAGTAAAAAGATCAGAGTAAAAAGAGAAAACATCTAATTAGATCCAACCTACAAGGCATCTGGTGTTGCCTGAGAAAGAAACAGATGTCAGTGGTGACATATTCCAACCTTACTGCACAAATTCAGCAAGAGAGCACCCACAATCCACACACTACTGTGATTGCCACACCTACATCATGCTGGGAGTAAGGAAATCTGGAGGAGTTGGGGCTGAGAAATTAACTGGAAAACTGAGAATTGTTAGGGTTTCTAATGTTTTCCTATGGAATTCCCATACATGTAGGTAAGTGTCCCAAAGGGAAGGTGTTTGGTGACTATGATTGACATTGCTGCCCATAGGATAGGGTAAAAGGCAAAGTGAATTCAATGTCAAGAAGTTGAATGACGGGAATGAGTCAATCAAATATCTATACATTTTTATTGTTCTTACTAGCTATATGAACTTACATGTACATATGAATGTATAAATATCTAGAATATGTATCAACATATGCATTTTCATATTTATAACATATATATAAAGTAAGTATATTATAGTTATTTTTATATATGTAATAAATACAGCATATATAGGAAATATGGGAAATTTCAAATATGTACAAAAGTGGAAACAATGGTACAATGTATTCCTCACTTACTCATAACCCAACTCAGCAGTTATCTACTAATAGTCAATTTATTTCTTTTACACCCCCGCTGATTTCCCTTTCCACCATCCTGACTATTTTGAAATAAATCCCAGACATGATATTATTTCATCTGTAAATATTTCAGTGTTTGTCTCTAAAAAGAAAAAAAAAAATCCCATTTTAAATGTAACCACGATACTATCATCACACTGTGTTTTTACTTAACCTTGATCTTATTTTTTATTACCTTTCTCCCAGACCAAAGTTCTGGTTTTGAATAACACCATCACAATCACTCAATTTACTTATTTATTATATATTTGACACACCTAACAAGCTTAATACTACCACCAACAGTATGATTTCTGAGAAATGGTTTAAGGTTTTTTTTCCGACACTTCTCTATACTGAGAGATATACTTTCATAATACTGTGTTTTATTTGGAGTGGTTCCTATGTCACTTCCACTAACTGGAGAGACAGATTCATTTATTTCACTTTGCTTTTGGTGTCTAGGGTTTGCTTTTTAAATTTAAATTTTGTTTTGTAATTATGTAAAATATTTACATTGTTCTGAAATCAACCCCACAAAACAACTGATATCCATGTAAGTTTAACTTTTATTTCTGCCTCTTCCATATTATTCCCTTCCTATTTAGGTAACTCCTTGTTATGATGATGATGATGAGGATGACGATGATGATTTTATAATTTAAATAAATCCATAAGCATATCCTGGCATAGTTAAATAGTAGCACACAATCCACACTTTTCTTCACTTAGCTTTTTTTTCTTAACAACATATTCTATTGAATATTCCATTGTAGCTATATTAATCATTCCTATGATGGATGCATAGATTTCCATTGTGCTCATGTACCATAGTTTATTCAGTGTATCCATTACCATTATGAGTTAAATCATGTCCTCACACACACACAAAAGATGTTCAAGTCCTAATCCTTGGTACCTGTGAATGTGACCTTATTTAGCAATAGGATCTTTGCAGATGTAGTCAAGTTAAGATGAGGATGAGGTCATACTCATACATTATTTGGACTCTAATCCAATATGACTGGTGTTCTTACAAGAAGAGGCGAGAGACACACAGGGAGAAGATAGCCATGTGACAAAGGAGGCAGAGATTGGATTCATTTATCTCTAAGCCAAGGAATGCCAAGGATTGCTGTCAAAGACCAGAAGCTAAAAGAGGCAAGGGAGGATTCCTCCCCACAGGTTTCAGAGGGGGGATGGCCCTGCCAACACCTTGATTTCCAATTTCTAGACTTTAGAACTGTGACACAGTAAGTCTCTGTTGTTTTAAACAACCCATTTTGTGGGAATTTGTTGGGGCAACCCTAGGAAACTAATACACTTGCTGATAGCCATTTGGGTAGTTTCTAGTCTTTTGCTATTGCAAACAAGGCTGCCACGAAAAGTTTTGTAAACAGGCCCTTTAGTTTTTTTGCCATAGTACTTTGGAGGGAATCTTAGGGATGAGACTGACGGTCAAAGGATAAATGCATATGTAGTTTTAGAGGACAGTGTCAAATTTCCTTCCTTAGGGGTTTTATCATTTTACATTGCCACCAACAATCTTCAAAAGTACCTGTTTGCCCACACTTAAAATTTTGCCAGTCTGGTAGGTGAAAATGTTTTCTCAACATAGTTTTAATCTTAATTCTCTTTTTTTGGTAAGATTGACTGTATTTTCATATGGTTAATAGCTTTTTGTATTCTTTTTGTTGTTGTTGTTCATCTATCTGGCTCACTTTTCTGTGGGGATATTTCCTTTCCCATGTATAGAAGTTATTTTTATATTAGGGCTATTAATCATTTGAGTCCTATTGCAAATGTTTTTCTGAGTTTATCTTTTTATTTGCTTTAAGGGGTTAATTATTTATTTTTTGCTATCCTTAAAGCATTTTAAAGCTATTTCTTAAATTGAACAGTTTTGATCTATAATCAGTCCATGGAGAATATAGATACTGTTCTTAAGGATAAAAGCTAATATAGAGGACTTTTTAGATAATTCAATATTTTTAATCTCATTGTATATGATTGGTTCCATGCTTAAAGCTGATTTTGAGGAAGCCTGACACAATTTTAAGTTGCATGGCCCATAACACTCAGGTTAGGTAAGTAAAGGGAACTTTGCTTGAATTAAAACTTTCTCATCAGTGTTTGATGTACGGATAGAAAGTATCAGCTTATGTATCAGTAAGGAATGAATCAGCAGGTAAACGTTTAAAAAATGCATTCAGTTTTAAAAATGCATTCATTTGGCATTTAAACATAACATATACATACTCCAACAATTCAACTTCTGTCAAACACTAAAACTTTAGTAAGTCTGAAGCACATAAATATATATCTTCTTTCCAGTGAACTTGTCATCTAAAACTGATCTATTTTATCCAGACCCTCCAGGTAATTATCTATATAACCTTGAGCAAATGTCCTTCAGTTCCTGTCTCTGTAAGATGAGGTAGCTGGAATATTTCTAAAGCCCATTCCAACTCAAAGATGTATTAGTCTGCTCCTGTGGTAAAGATCTGACATATTTCTAGAAAACCCTTGAGCCAGTTTTACCTCATTATTAGTACTTAGAATTTGTACAAAAATCCATTTCAGCACCTCTTACTGGGTGGATACAAAAAGTGAGTTTCGCATTGTTCTCTGCCCCTCCTGCATAGCAGAGTGAGTGGCCTGAGTGAACATTTATAGTAGAGGGCATTTCCTGGTCCAAGCGAGAGGAGCTTATTTCAGGGACCTTGACAAGTGTGTCTGTATACATATGTCTGGTGGCAGTTCTCCTTCAGGATGAGCTCTGGAATGCCTCTTTCCTCCCTGGGCAATAAGAGACGAAAGAATGGGACAGCACAATCTCCAGATGCCTCCTGCATTGATTGACATTCTTATTAGGAACTTCCTGGGCCTAATTTCGAGGCAGAAGTTTAGTTCGTGCTGACCACCCAAGAAGAAAGAGACCCCTGAATTATACTTCCTCATGCCCTATTCTTTTCCTGCATACAAATTATATTTAAAAATCCTCTATTTCAGGTTTGTTGATATGTTTACTTTTTACTTCTAGGACTAGATTGCAAGCTCTCTAAGGACAGGAATCAGATTTAATTTCCTTTAAACAAATGAATAGTTCATGAATTTTTTATTTTAAATTTCTTTTTACTGTATTTTTATCTGAATTCATTAACTATTTAACATAATAATTATAGTAAGTTTAATGCATAACTTAATTGCAGTTGATACTCATTATTTGTGGATTCTGTATTTGCAAATTCAGCCCCGTGCTGTAGTTTATTTGTAATCCCTGAAGTTGATACTCTTGGAGCTTCAGGGGGTCATTCATGGAGGTGCACCTGTGCAGAATGGTGAAAAAGTTGTCACCTGACGCGCACATTCCCAGCTGAGGTCCAGGAAGGCAATACCTTCTTGTTTTGGCTTAATACTGTAAGCAAGTATTCTTCTTAGGGTCTATTTAGAGCTACAGTTTCTGAATTTTTTGCTTGTTTTTTCTTTGTTGTTGTCGTGGATAGTTTTGCTGTTTAAAATGGTCCCTGGGTGTGGGGCTGAGGTGCTGTCCAGGTTTCCTAAGTGCAAGAAGGCTGTGATGTACCCGACAGAAAAGATTCATGTGTTAGATAAGCTTTATTCAGGTATGAGGATGAGGCTTTTTGCTGAATTCTATGGTAATGAATCAACATTATATATTAAATAAGGTATCTTTAAGCAGAAACAAACATAAAACAAGACTGTGTATTGATTGATGGATGAAACTGTGAACAGAGTCTTACAGGAAACTTAACCCTGTATTTCCCCTGTGGAGCAATGATTCAGTATTTGCTAATTCAGTGTTTGTAGAGATTTTATAGAACATAACTCCAGTGAATAATGAGAATCAGCTGTATTTAAATTTAGTTTTTTTAAATATAAATATCTAAGCTAATGAATATCTATTCTTAGCAAATACAGTTGACCCTTAAACAACATGGGTTTGAACTGCATGGATCCACTTACATGTAGATTTTTTTCAATAGTAAAATGCAGTACTACACAACTACAGTTGATTGAATCCATGGATGCAGAGGGTCCAGAGAGCCAACTATAAATTGTACACAAATTTTTGACTGCAAGGAGGTTCAGTGCCCTTAACCCCCATGTTGTTCAAGGGTGAACTATAGTTGACCAGTAATAAGTGTTTGTCCAATGAATGATTGAATGAATAATGGTGATTTCAATCAGAATTATGATCTTGATAAAAGGACTTTTTCAGATAAATTAGTGATTATGGTCAATAGCCACTAATTGGCAGGATGGATTGTAACACATGGAAAGTACACATCAATAGCTTATCTCTACCATTTACTGGATGAGTTGCCTCCAGTAGATCTTTAATATCCATGCTTCTGTTTCCTCATCCATGAAATAATGATTATAAGACTCTTACTTTGCAAGATCACTGTGGGGTTCTAGCTTAAAGATTTTTGTAAATTAGTATGAAAGCACTGCCAAGCTAGTTATGGTTACTGATGACAGGATCACAGATCTGGAAGCTGGATGTGCAAACCAACCTGGGGTCAAGGAGAACTCACTGTGAGATGCTGATTCACTTCTCTCACCCATCAATGTCTCTCTCAGAGTTCTACTTTTATAAAATGGTGTTAGACTGGATGACTTCCAAGGTCTTTTCTGACAATAGCTTTCTAAGGACCTGTGTTATAATAAGCTTGAGCTCTGAAGGGGTTTCAAGGAAGGTGTGAATGGGTAATAGACTACTCTTACATCCAGCACAAGAACAATGCCGTGATCATAGTCCTTGTCCTTGGAATGATCTTGATTTTGCTGAGGCCCTTGTAAAATGATTGTTTCCATGGGAAACCCTCCTTTAAACCTCTGTTACCATGAAATTCTCTTCTCCAGGAGTTAATGGTTAATAGCACTGAAACTTGAGGTCTCTCCTGGAAGTGTAAAATGATGTTCCCCAGAATTAGGGGGTATTTGAGAGCTCTTAAGACTGGCTCCCAAGAGGATGACAAAATTAGGAAGTTAAAAATAAAATAAAGAGAGACCGAAGCACTTGATTTATTTATTTGTATAAATAGAACTCCGCAGATACAGGTCAAAATATTTACATATATCAACGAACTGTCTAAAGTTTATAAGGTATAACTCTGAAGGGACACAAACTAATTATGGCATGGAGATCAGATTCACATGACTTCTCAACTTTCCTTTCATCAGCAGTGAAATAGAGGTGATAAGACCCTGCCCTAGCTAACTCCCAGTGTTGATCAACAAATAAGACATCTTATAAGTATCCTTTACTATAACCTAGTGGAAACATAATAAATATTAAACAGTGACAGTGGCAAATGACTCTATCACATACACATCAAATGCCAACAGACAAACTCTGCAAGTTTCATTTTGGTCCATTGTTTAAGAAATTGACCAAGAAAAACTCAAAGAAAAGCAGCAGTTTTTAAAATTTTTAATATATGGTTTGATGAGAATAAAACCACTCTCCTTTGTTCTATTAAAGCGTTCAATTCTTTCCAATAATCCAGAAATGACTGCAACAATGAAAATCTGATGTGTATGAATTCTAGTACTGAATAGTCCCAAACAAACTAAATAACAAAATAAATTATCCAGAGACATATTGAGTGAAAAATAAACTATTATCTATGTACACTTATGGTCTGAAATGGACTTTTAGTCTTGAATAATAAACTCACACTTCCAAAGCCAAGTGCTACAGGGATTTGAGTCTAAATTTGACATCTGCCTCATTAGGGATGCAACTGGCCAAACAGCCAAGATTCTGGGTAGCTATGGCCATATTCATATTAATGAAGATTACTTGGGGAAGTCTCTTTCCCAAGAAGCAAATAAATAATATCATTACAAAGGTATCTAGCTAATAGAGATAAATAGATTTTTTTTTAAGAGAAGTATTCTGTTTGATTGCTGAGATGTTCTGGTGCATTCTATTCCTTTCTCTGGATTTAAGGCTATTCTTTCCACTTGCATAACTGTCATAGTGAGGAACAAGGCTCTTTCAAATCTCTATATGGCTTATTCCTAAAGTCATTTTCCAGTAGCAGTGTGATGACTCATCCATATACAATGACCTTATAAAAGTCATCTAAAGGGAGCTGTAGAACTTTTATTTAAATTGATAAAAAAAATCAAGAAGTTCATGTATAACTCAAAGCAACCTTGGTTTTCTGCATGCTGCCAAAACTAACTTTGCTTTCAGGTTTTTTTTTTTAAGTAGTGACATTGGCTAAAATTAAAAACAATAGTATGAACAGAAAAATATCTTCAGATCTCCATTAAAGGAAAATGATCATATTCTGTTACCAACCAGAGCTCCCAAATAGTCTTACATATGTTTCTGTATTGTATTTTTAGTGAAAGGGTTATTTCTATAAGGGCATTAATATCAGAGATTTAGTAAAGAAAAATAATAACTCAGAGGATATTCTTGGACTCTTCTTACATCAAGCCTTATATTTTAAAATTTCGCTCTGCCAGTCAGTGTGTGATTTTGTAAGTCACTTAATCCAGTGTCATCATTTCTAAGGTTCTTGCCAGCCCTACATCTCTGATTTTCTAATGAAAATAACATCCATAATCATGGTCAATTTCAGTTGGTAGTGAGGTTGAGGAGAGAAGGAAAGCATTTCTCATAGAATGCAGTATTTCAATATTTTAGTGACCCATTATGATGGTCTGCTGGTTTCTCTTTTATGCCTTATAGCAAAAATGGGCACCTGTGATAGATAAATAAATACTTTCTCTAGAAAATACAGATATTCTTGGCAACATGGCCATTGATCCAGAACAGCTGGATAGATGTGTTTCTTGGGGTTATCTTAGCAGAGGATGTAGATTCTTGACTAAAGTTTCAGTTTGAGTATCAGTCATGAGGATAGACACAGTGAAACAACTGCATGCAAACACAGCCATTAGAATACAACTACATGGCATTATACATTACAGGAGGAAATTCTTGCATGAAGTTGGGAATTGTGGTGTTAAGAAGCAGTTTTATATGGGATCTGTTCTCTGAGAGTTCCAAGATTTCCTTCATGCCATTTGCTCTTGTGTCCTGACAACTGTGGCCATCTTAGACTCCCCTGGGGCTCTGGAGCCCAAACTCAACTCTACCAGAATCCAGACTGTGGCCATTTTGCCGCTTTGAGATGCATGTGAAGCAAAACACTCCACTGTAGGTGTGGATTTTGGCTTTTGCATCAGAGGGACAGATCAGTTAGAGACGGTATGAGAAAGTTCTGCCAGATAAACACTACTCCTTTCCTCTCCCTGTTGGACTCTTGGAAGATACAAGTGCTTCCAGTTGCCATGACATCATTTTACTATCCAAATTCTATGGAGTTCTTGGGATGGGAATAGTATCTAGTCTATTTTCACATTCCTCATTATTTAGCATAGTGCTTCATACAGAGAAGATACCCAAGAAATGTTTGCTTGCTAAATGAACACATAATGTAACCTTTTCCTCCTTCACATGAGACTCTGAGATGTGACCAGATTAAAACTATCATGTGTAAAGTGATTGCATCTTGCTAATGATCCTGATGGTATCTCAACCTGGTGACATGTGAGTCAACAGAAAACAGTATGAGGGAAAAGTGAGTGTAGCTGACAAAGTGAACCAGAGGTAGCCATAATTTCCTGACTCTAACTAGTCCTGTGACAGGCCTCATCTTTGAGGGAATTAATGAGACATTTAAAATGACTTTTTAAAGACTTCATTTTTCTTCTTTTTCTGCTTACTTACTTCTCATACCTTGATAAAGAGCATTTACCCTTCCTCCCACCACTCCTCCCCAACTCCACCATTCCCTGAAATCCTTCTTACTTTTCAGTTTGAAGGGAGCTTCTACCCCCTCTGTACCTGTGCTAGTGTTGCCATGGTGATGTTTCCCCTCCACTCAAGCCAGCCAGCTCCTTTGAATTGTACAACCCCTGCTCTTCCTGGTTATCGTTACTCATGTAAGATTTTAATTCTCCTCCCTTTGCTCCCCCAATACTGCTGTCATTGCTTTGGAGAAACTTCATGGAAATGCAGTCCTCAGCACTCTGTACTCTGTGTCAGAACCTCTTCACCCATGATTACTTTCTCTTCTCAACCCCAGCAGTATATTCCTGTGCTCACATCTCAGACCTTGTGATAACCAATAATTGTGCTCCTCCAAAGTCTTGATTTCAACTTCCCCACCTCAACTCCACCCATAACCAGCATTTCTTGTCTTCCCACCTAACCTTTTCTAGCTTGCCAACTGAAGCAACTCCTCAGACCCATCGCACCCTCAATCCATGTGCTCACTGTTGACTCCTCCCATGAGGTCATCACGTTCCTTCCTATCTAACTTAGATTTCATAATCTCTCACCTGCTCTTGGCTCCTCTCTATGTGTTTGCCTATAAAACTTTCAACCCCATTCAAATTTAAGTCTTCAACTGCTTTGGCCTTGTAACTGTGTGTATGAACATGGCTAGAGAAAAATTACACAAACATAATGACCGATTTATGATCACAAATCACAGGTGAGTCCCAACATTGCCAGGCAGTGCTACTCTATTGCCCTAATAAATTCCCAGTGCCCTTCACTCCCACCCACCAAATCTTTGAGAAGATGGCTACACCTCTTCTCAAAAGTCCCACTCCCTCTTACTCTTTTTAAGGCAAACCCACACACGTTAGCAGTAGAGGATACACAAGTTCAAAGACAGAATTATTAATGATTTCAGGACTGTAACAGCAGAGCACTATGCTGAATGAGGGTGGGCCCATTATAGACAGGGGACCTGTGTGACTGCAGTGGTTGCAGGCCCGTGAAGCAACCCTGATCAGCCATCCCACCACGGGAAGGAGCTTGGTTCGCCTGTGAGAGCTGCCAGTACAGGTCCTGTCCATTCACTTGGATGCCGCATGATGGGATTTAGTGCAATGTCCTTGAGCCCAGTTAAATGTGTTTACAGATACAGATATCCAGTCATCATAACCAAAGTCATCATCACGAACAGACAACTGGGAACATAAGATAATACTAATACTGCGCACCTGTGAAGGGGAGAGGCAGAAAATCGCAGAGCTGATACCAAAAAACATTTATCAACAAATGAGATTTCATGCTCAGATAATCAAAATTTCAAAAATAATAAAAGGACTATTTTAAATATAGATTTATGTCTACAATTAAATTATGCTGTTAACCATAAACTTTAACCTAAGTGTATTTTATGCCTTTACAAATTAAATAATACTACTATACATATATATATACTATTACATATATATATATATATATGCACACACACACCTATATTGGAATTGTATGCTCAGTTTTTTTATTAGTAGAGGTATGTGAGTCTTTATTTCATTAATATCTATACTAGATAGAATTGTAGATGAGACAGAGACAGAGTCAGGTCATACCTGACAATTGGAATTCTTACATGTCAACTAATTTAGTCAACAACTTCCATAATATAACATTGTATCTAATACATGTTAAGGACTAAAAAGTACTGTGGCCACATGTCTGAATGAACTATTCATTTGCTAAGAAATTTGCCTGTGAAAGTAGCCAACCTTGTTTATACTTGAACACCTTAATTAATGGGAAACTTGCTACCTCTGAAGACAGCCTTATTACTAAAATGTTACCCACTCCCCTGCCTCCAGTATTCACACACAAAGAGAAAGGGGGGAAAAAGAATACTGAGTGGGCATACAGTGTGTAATATGCACACCCTATTTCCCCTCAAAGATATTGAAAGGTTAGGTCAAATAAATCAGTGTCCTTCCTCTACAGTCTTTTATTTAGCGGAAGCATTGTGCTTAGACAGAGACAAGAAGGCAAAATGCACAAGCAGTGGGAAAGAGTTGCATTCTACCAAGATAGAGAGATAGATAGATCCTGAACAATATGAGTATGTGTGGTTTTATTGATTTTTAATATAAAGAGATCTATGTCTTTATGCACTAAGCTTTCCTGGTCACCACAGACCTACTTCCGAAGGGATATTTTGCATAGTGCGTATGCTCTGATGCATCATTTCCAAAGTTCCTGGTGTAGGACTGTCTTCCAGAAGGTACTCCAGAAGCTGCCTAGAAGAGCAGCAGTTTAGGCACAAGGAAGCCCTGGAGCAGCCTGCAAGCATAGTTCTAAGGGGTGCACACACAAAGAGCTGCAGGAACCTATGCGAGAGCCTCCCAGGGCTCAGCGAACCTGGGGAGGACGATTCCAGCCAGGTGGGCTGCTGAGAGAGTTCCTTATATGAGTGCTGCTCCAAAGCTCAGAATGTCAAGCTTAATAAAAGCAGATCTTTTCAAAAACCAACCATAGTTCTTTTCAGCCATAAAGCATTATTTGAAAATCCATCTTTTTCATGCTGGGATTTATCCTAATGATAAAATAATCCCTGTTCTTGAGATACCTTCCTCTCAGAATGCCAGTGTCCGGAGGTGGAGACAATCTAATGCTTCTCGGTAGCCCTTGGCTGGAGCATCGTTGCGTCATGCAGATGAGGAAACTAATTGAATGGGGCTTCTGACTTCAAGTGAGGAAGAGGACTTTTGTGTTCGCAGATTTGCTGCCACATCATGCAGTCCTCCTAAGTCCTGGGCAGTGTTGGAGCTGCAAGTACAGTTAACGTCCACAGTAGCACGCCTTCCTCTCAGGGCACACTTGTCTGTTTAATTTTCACCAACACGTAGGTGCCACCAATTTATATTTCTAAAGCTGTAGTTTCTCTTGAGGCTAAAAATATATCCTGTTAAATGAACTGAGGCCATTTTTCTTTTGGGAAAATGCAGTTATTTTTTTCAAATCAAGAAGGTGTTACCTTAATAATTATGTTTAGTTTTGTTTCTTGTTTTTCCCTTATGGCAGCAAGCAAAGGATTAAATTCAGTTATCACAGAGATACAAATCCAAGAGGTAATTATCCAAAAAATTTTTCCATGTCTCTCTATCTTTTCTGGAAGGTGGAATTATTTTCCTACATTGTAGACATTTCCTCCACATTCCTTTTAAAACAATTAACACACATGTCCCTGTTGCATCTTCTTCTTTTGGCAGGGGGAGAGGATCATTCAGGAAAACGAGCCTATAGGTGATGCAGATTCTGAGATTTCCTACCTGGAGGTCATGCAGAATTTCTGCTGTGGCCCCACTTCATGGAAGTGACGTCTTTCCTTGTAATAAATACGCCTTGTTATTCTTCATCTATCTCCCTCCCCCACCACATGAAACCTGACAGAGTTGAGACTGACTGAAAGGCAACCAGGAAGTTTTCACACGGCACCTGCTAGCCCTGTCCTTACTTTGAGAGAGATGTTTTTCAAATCTAGAGGTGACTGAATATAAGAAAAGTAGAATCTGATGCCAGTATCCATTAATTTCATTGTAGGATATTTCCTGGCTGCTGTGTAAACTGACTTATATCAAGTAGACAAGTAGCCAATAGGAGAAAAAAAGGCATTTCCAAGCAAGGAATATATTCACATCTGAAGAAATGGTTGAGTTGTATGAATGGTATTTCAGATCTCAAAATAACACAGAGGAATGTGTGGGACTCAACCCTTCCCCGCATTGCTATAGATTGACAGCAGATTTGCCAATGATGAAACCAAGAACCTTGAGCCATTAGCCTGCATTGCCATGGGTGCAGGAGTGGAGGGTGTAGCTCAGGCAGACAGAGAATCACACAATATTTAATTTTTTATGGATTTATTTTATTTTTTAAATTTTATACAATTTTAAAGGTTACTTTCTATTTCAATTATTACAAAATATTTGCTCTATTCCCCGTGTTGTATAATACATCCTTGAGTCTATCTGATACCCAATAGTTTGTGCCTCCCACTCCCCCACCCCTAGGCTGCCCTCCCATCCCTACTGGTAACCACTAGTTTGTTCTCTATATCTATGAGTCTGCTTATTTTTTGCTATATTCACTAGTGTGTTGTATTACTTAGATTCCACATATAAGAGAATCATAATATTTAAAAAATGCCTTATAGCCCATTTCCTAAGGACACTGACCTGGAACAGCTGGTCTCTGGAAGAGGACATAGACTTTGCGGCAGTTCCTGAGTTGACACCTCAGCTTTCCCATGTGTTAGCACTGTAACCTGAGGCCAGTTAACTTTAGTCTCAGTTTCTGCATCTGTAAAATGGGAATCATAGAGCTTACTTTAGAGAATTTCGACAATTGTATTTTTCTTACGATGCATGTAACGTATCTGCTCTGCATTCTTATTTCATGGGAACAACATGTTTGAAGCCATGAGAACAGAGGCAAGAAGGCAAAAAGCACAAGCACTGGGAAAGGATAGTATTGCATTTTACCAAAATAAACCCCTATTCAGGGTATCACCCATTCAGGACGTTTAATAAGAGCTGGTTTCTATACAGATAACCTGGCAAGCTAATGTAACCAACCAAGTAAAACTGCACTGCCACGGTTAGTTGTGATTTAATTTCTTGAAGTTGATAAAAGTTAGAGCTAGAATATTTCTTAAAGAACATCTAATTTAAACTCTTTGACAGGTTGGGGGTGGGGAACAGTCATCAGGCAGGAGAAGTGGCTTTCAAAGGACTTCACAACTCCTAAGTGATAGCTCCAACCTCAGATTCCAGTTTTCCTGACTCTCAGTTCAGTCTTTCTCCCATTGCACCATACCTAGGACAACACAGAAAGAAAACTGAGTCTATCCCCATTAAATATTGTCTTTAGAATTATGGGCTTCTGTGTTGCTGGCAGCCACACAGCCAATTTAAGAAAAGCCAACTTGTCTCTAGTCTTTAGATACATGTATTCATGTAAAAATCCCTATGAGTCAGACTCTCCAACTTTCTGACACTAGATTTTAAAATTCCTACTAGGATATTTTTATTGGTTTGTCTATTTAAGGGACTAATCCTTTTTTAGAAGTTTATTTCCCTAAGTGTACCCACATCTCAATCATATCTCCTCTTAGACATAAGGAAGAAGGTACAGAGTTTCCTTTTTAAATTGGTGTGTTTGGCAACAGGTCTCACAGTGTCAAAGGATGACCTGTGTGCTCCTGAGAGGCTGAGCAGTTTGTCTCTGGGGTCTTTCATTCCCCATAATTATCTTTTATTCCCACTTCAACCTTTTCCTCCTCCACTTGTCCGCCCCCCAGCCTCAAATCCAATGGATTTGCCTTTGCATCTTGAATTGGATAGCTGTCCTTTACTTTTTTTCTGGGTTTAATTTTTTGACTCAGATGACAAGGTCAAAGCCTTTCAAACAATTGTCAAAAAGCTCTAGGCTAGCTTCCTGTGAGTTTCTTTTAATCACACATCTGGACTCATTCAATCTTATCTGTGACAAAAGACGCTGCCCAACATTTCCTCTCCAGCTGAGGCTTTGGCTCAGGACCCTCCAAAGAGCTAACACTTTGGAGTCAGGGCCAAGCTGCAGACTCAGCAGCAGTCAAAGCCATGGCAAGGACAGAGGCTGATGAGTCCCGGGGTCACCCAGGCTTTCTCCAGCAGGAAGCCAGAGCTCTGGTGCTGACATGGACACAAGATTTATAAGGTGGGAAGGCTGAACCAGAGTTGTGTGAAGGATGCAGATTGGGTCACAAGGACTTAAGGGGCTGGGCTCTGCCTCTGTAGCCTTGGCTGAGATCTGAGTGTGCTTAGAGGTTGTAAGCATCTGAGACACGGGGAACTCAAGCTGATCAGTTTCCCAGTGTTACTCCCATTCATCTCTATTCATTCATGCTGTCATGCTGTCTTCTCAGATGGATTTTGACACGTGTTAGGAACAAGTGGATAGGGAAAAAAAGGACTCTCAGATTTATTGAATATCCATCATCTGGACTCCAGAGGTTTGGTGTCTCCTTGACCTTGTGCCCATCCTGTACATCTGTCCTACTGAGATTGGTTCCATGGTATGCAGTGTGTGACTGGCATCGAGCACTGTGGGCCACTTTCTGCAGTAGAGGGTCTGGTTCACTGTGTGTGCTGTATGAACCTAAGGTGGTAGTCATCAGTATTTTGCTCTAGTGACAGCATCCTGGCTTGCACAGTAACTAAACCTTATCCAATTTAGTCTGAAATGACTCTTGCTTTACCTGCTTGGTATTGGCTCTTTCTTTTGAGAATATAAAACATATATAGGAGTGAGTCAAAAGTCTCTCTCTGTCTCTTTGTCTGTCTCACTCCTGTAGAAATATACTGTTTTACATAAAGGTGATTCAACTACAGAATGAATGTTCCTGGATATTATTTCTTAGAGTTTTCTATGCTCTATGAAGTTACAAACCTCCAATTAGGTAGTACAAACTACTGCCTGATTTGACATTTATCATTTTATTTCAATATCTATTATTAAACATACCCAAGGCTGTAACAATAAAGCTACTGTCTCTAAAACAAAGAAATATTCTAAACAACACAAAGATATCATCTTGCAGTCCTTAAATCACAGACAGTACTTTTTAGGCACATATATTTACCCATGAAGACGCTTAGATCAAAGGAATGCCTTCTGGACAATGTTGGAAAGTATATACATTTGAAGATAGCCCATGTTATTTCTGGTATGACTCCTTTTTTCTAGAGAAGTAGGTATAGAGGGCAGCCAGAGAGGAAGAGCACTGACTGAAAAGATGAGAGTCATGCTGATAATTTTTCAGAGAAATCACAAAGGCATCTGCCTGGTTGAGGTAAAAATATCAGAAATGAAAAAGGAAGTGAATTGTGAGATCTCAGAGTTGCTAAGAGATGGACAAGTCTATTTGGGCATAGTGGTCATTTTGCTGCCTCTGCCAGCACCAGCTTTTTCCTGCCCACCATCTCCTGATTCTCAAAATTTGGATCTGTGTCATCCCAGGGACGTTGACTGTACCTCTGCTGCAGGGAAGCATCCTCTGAACCAATCAGAGCATTCTGTCCCGCAGCTTGGAGTGATTGAGCCAGTATTGGGCAGGTGACCTCAGCTGCCCCAGAACTTCTCCTTGGAATGCTGAGTCAAGGATAATCTTTTCTCACTGCAGATACAAATGATAAAGATAAAGCTCAGGGAGCTGTTGGCAGCCATCTCAGGACCAGAAATTGAGGTCCTGCCCAAATAAAACAATACAGAAGAAATACAGCTAAAAGGAAGAGAGGAAAAAAAAAAAAACCTGGGTATTTGTTATGTATTAAGTACTGCTTGAAAGTAGGTCTTTTGAGGACTTTTTGAGCCCACAAATCAATGGATACCTTTCTTGGTGATGCCAATTTTAGCTAGTTTTTCTGATTTCTTGCAATAGGAGGCATCCTAATAGACTGTTGAGGAAGTCTGTATGATAACCCTGAATTCTGTCCGACACGCCCAACTCTGACTTCCTCCTTCATTACTGTCTTGACCTCACAGAGATAGCCAGCTGGTTAGAACCCTTCTTGGAGGTCAGTGCTCCATGGAGAGCAGAGTGCCTGGCTACAGACCATCACGGAGCTGCGGCTGCAGAAATAGCAGGGAGATCAATGTACTCGTGTCCCTCTGAAGGGCAGACAGCTAGGAGAGAAGCTAATGAAGAGCTAGAGGAGAACTAGAACACAGAGGACTTGGAAATAATGTGAATTTCAAAAGAGAATAGCAAGTCCAGTTGCTCAGTAGGGAGGGAAAACCTGCTAGAGACTTTGTGGAGAATAATCAAACTTCCAAACAAAGAGTATGTCCATGCCATGTAAAAATCACACCTGGCTGCCATGGCTGTTCTCACTGGGGCCTCCATCCTGTCTCCCCTCTCACAGGGCTCTAAGAGTGTATGAGACGTTGGTAGAGAGTTATTTGTGTCTCTTTAGCACACCCCTTCATGAGAAGGGAAAGAGGGAGGAAGGTCCAACCTAAGGCATATGGAGAGCAACTGTAGTCTTCAGGGAACCCTGTGTGGACTTGCGGAAACTTTGAGCCCCTAGTGCTGTCCTCCCTGACCTTGAAGGCGCGCAAGTTATCTATCTCCCAGTCTCTTCATTACCACCATAAAACAAAGGCACATTATTGACTCAATTCTAAAGTACTTTTGTCTGTATCAGTTTATTGTGACTTTCATTTACCAGAATATTCAACAATTTGCTCCAGGGAGATACTTGACTTTCTTTCTGAAAAAATCTTTGTTAATCTTAGGACATAAGTAAGATAGTAATTTTTAAACTTTCTGGAGTAAAGTATATAGTAATCAGCAAAGAACAGGAATGGGATGTATAATTAAAAGCTAATAGAGGGGGAAAAAAGAATGACATAGAAAACTTGATCAATTTAATACAAGGCAGGAAAAGAGAAAAAGGCAAAGAAAACCAATCACATGAAATAACAAAATCTATCAGTAATTATCATAAGCATGGATGAATTAAACTCATCAGTCAAAAGACAATGATTATAAGAGTTAGGTTTTAATAAATGTAGCCATATACCGCTCATAAAACACACTTAAAATATCAGGACCAAGAAAGACCAAAAATAGAGAATTTTTTAAAAAAATACCATACATTTACTAAGAAATACTAGTAACACCAAGATAGACCTTAAGGAAAAAGCATTTTCAAGGATAGAGAGTTTTGTTACATTATTATAAATGAAACAAGCTGCCAAGAAAGCATAATCTTGAATGTAGGTACATTGAACAACCTATCCTCAAGATATATAAAACAAAATTTGAGATTATTGCCAAGAAAAATGGACAAATCTCTGGAATAATGGGAGGTTTTAGACATATCTCTTAGGGATGATAGGCTTAATAGACAAGGCTATCAAATATAAGTTACCAAAACTTTAAGAAATTCAGTTAAAACCTCATTTTATGGACATAATGCATCTAACGATTAGAGAATATACAATATTTTCAACATACATTGAATAGTTATATTCGGAGTGAAGCCTTTCCTATTTTTCTAATAGTTTCCCAACTGTTGATGTTCTTCTAAGCTGGTTTACTCTGAAGTGAAAGGGTAGTATGAGTGACCATGACAGCTTCAGAATTTCAATATATTAACTGCTGAGACATGAGACTCCTTAAGGAGCTAGGATGAAGGGACTAGTGATCAGGAAACTCATCCTCTGTCATTCTTTTGCACAAGAAGTACATGTTTCTACTTAAGACTGTATATTTCTTTGACTTAGTGGAGATTGTCAGGGGCCAAGTCAGCTCCCCTCCCTTAGTGTTTCTACTGTTCATTGAGACTCTCTTGGGACCAACCTGCTCCTCTATCTCTTGCTACATTTTAAAGGCCCCTTATCTATAGCTGACATTTACAAGGTAGTGTCTTCTATTGCAAGGCTTCATAAACAGAACCAACAAGTTTCTGCCTACCCAAATCTAGCTGCACACTAGAATTATTTGGAAAACTTCTAAAATAATAGATTTCCAGGCCCCCAAAATGATGTTCTGAAGCAAAATCTCTTGGGAGTTGGCCATAGAAATCTAATTCTTAAAAGCCCCCAGGTTATTCTGATGCAGGTGGTCAGCTGAGCAGCATTTCAGAACTACTTTAGCCAAAGGGCCCAGGCTTGAGGATAAAGAAACTTTAGTTTTTATCCTAATTCTGTAGCTACTTGCTGCCATAACAGTTTCTTTAACCTGTGGTACATTTCCTGAATTTAATTATACTGTAGCTCCCCTATGTACCCCACTGAGTTTTTTGAAGGATGAATTAATTAGGTTAGAATAGCCGCTTAAACCATAAAAACAATTTGTAAGAAAAAGTTTCCTTTCTTCTTAATCAGTTTACTTGTTTTTCATGGATTTATAGAATGATGAAAAGAAGTAAATAAGTTGTCCATGACTGGTTGTAGGTCAGAGCTTGAGTTCAATTTGCCCATTCTAAAGCAGAAATGATACGGCTTGTAGAGTAAAATGTCTGCCAAGGATGGCTGAAGAATCCACATAATGACTATATATTTGTATATTCTGATATCTGCTATATATATGTGTGTATATACTATATGAAATGTACATAATTTGAAGAAATTTAGATGAAAGTGACTGGTTATAATGTGTATTCTTCAGTGGAAAAATTCACAGATTTAATCATCTGCATAAAAGATTTAGCAGCGCGATAAAATTAGATGTGTCTTTTATATAAGATGTCATTTGGAATGACTGGTTTCCCTAATCTTAACCTTTCAGGTTTCAAAAGTATAATTCCGGAGGGAGATGATAGCATGATTTCTCACCTGTCAATATTGCCTTATATCCACTTTGCTCCCAGTTATGCTCAGGAAAGGACAAGGGAATGCAAGAATGAAATACAGTAAGATAAAGAAGAATATAGCTACCTGGTGCTAAGGAAAGGAACAAGTCAGGAGCTGTCAAGGAAGAGGTGGATCATTCTGAGCTATGACCTTATGCAGAAGAGAAACTAGCATTACAAAGATTGCAATTACTAGAGGGTGAGGTGTCCCAAACAACAAAGGATTACAGGGTTCTGGCTGAGGATTTATTCACATGCTAGCAGGCAGTGACACATTTCAGAGTGACACCTTTCAAAAAGCAGATATAGGTGGAAAGCTCTTCACCCCTTTTAGGGTGCAGCATGAGCACAGATGCCAGGCCCAGACGGAATTCTGTGCACAAGCTTACAGCTTTGCCATTTATAAAACGAAGCCATCAGATGCAAATAAGAGCTGAATGTTATTTTTCTTCCAAGTAAAACTCAAGACTTGAGAAATTAATCTGTCGTTTTTGCTTTGAAGCTGAAATCTGTAGATTGCAAAAGTTGAGACGCAGCCTTTCTTCATGTCTTTATATTCTTATATAACATAGCCAGCTCTCCCAGAAATAGCTGGTACAACTTTCACATCAAAGGTACAGAGTAAAACTCTTGCAGATTTAAACAAGTTTCTTCCTTTGCAGGGAAATAACGTGTCAGTTGTCTGTTCTCCAAAAAATGATATTTCCCCTGAGTCCTTGGTGATAAGCAGGGATACAGTGAGTGAAGGAAACTATTCAAAGGCAACAAAATGCTCAAAGAAAACATAAGTTCATACTCTACTTTTTATTCAACAGTATACTACAGTTCTTTAGAAAATTTAAGGAAAAAATAAATATTTACTTATTAAGTCACTGATTTATTGACATTCTTGCATAATTACTGTGTGTGTGACACAATGTTAAGACCTGGGGATGCAAAAATATAATCAAGTCTCTCCTTTCAAGAACTCCATTCTAGAGAACTTGACATAATAACACTGATGATGATGATGATGATGATTATTATTATTATATCTAATATTTGCTCTAATCTAGGTGTACAGGATTTTAGAGAAAGCAGAAAGGAGAAAGCACTTACTTGTATTCAATAGATGGAGGTAGGATAAGTAGGGATAAATGGAGATGATATTATAACAAGAGAATTTACGCTGGGCAGAATAGAGGCACACAAGCTTCTGATGTCAGTTAATACACCCTTTGTTCTCATTTAGGGAAATTTTTACTATCTTCTCTATGGACTTTAAGACAGTAGAGCCAAAAATGATGAACTAAATTTTATCTTCATGGTTGATATAAGCTAATGATCTATTGTAGTATATATCGAATCACAAATCTGAAAATCTTTCATTGGAAAATCACCCTTAAATACATGGCCATGTTTGAAATTTATACTGTTGGGTGTATTCTAAGGATCAAAGCCTTAGTGGTATGGAACAAAGGTATTCTGATAAAATTGATTAATGTTTAAGTCAACTAATCTGATAGTTACTATAAACAGTCAATTCCAAGTTGGTGAAGAGTCCTTTGATGGGCCCAGCCTGATTTCTTGTCCCTGATTTTGACCATTTGCCAGCTTGACCATCTCCCTGCTTCTAGTACACATTCTGACCTATAGCTAGAGGTATATACCTGCCTGGAGCTCAGAGACCTACCTTTGACCTTGAAGCCTGGTTCTGCAAGCTGGGATTCTGACCGCTTATTACACCTTTGATATCATCTTGTCCAATTCTTATAACAACATTCTTTTCTTGTTCTTATGTTTGAGTGTTAGTCATGAAACTGAATCCACCACAGAAATCCCCTCAATGCCTAAAGTCTTCTCCTGAAAATTCACTCTTGTCTGGGGTCTTGCTCTCTGAAGAGAGATGTTCTTAGTAGTGAAGGCCTATGACTCTAATTACTACTGGATTCTGGAGTCTTTGTCAACAATCCCCAGCTGCATTTTGGAAAATTCCTCTGCTCTGGTTTACAAATCCTTGATAAGATGGTGGTTCTAGACCACTACCTGTCAGCTGTGGTATTTTGGATATTGTGGCTCTGGATGTGGCGTTTTGCCTACCAGACTGAAGGTCCTTGTAGCAGTAGGACCAAGACTTTTTCTTGTAAGTTTCTCCCTTTCATTGGCTTGTTTGGCTATTTTTAAGAACATAAGCTGAGCCTAGCAAAGGAGAGCAAATGAGCCTTATTAACACTATCTATACCAAGATTCTGAAACAGTTCTACTTTTCCTCCTTGCATTGCCATTCCTCAACTTCTGCCCTTCCATCTCACTCAACTGCTAGATTGATTTTCTTAGTTCTCCACCCAGGTGATAACTGGAATTCAGCTTTTATTCTGTATGTTTTTAAGATGGGATTCTATGGGATATTTTGGATCTCCAGAGACTAGAAATTGCCCTTTCTCCCACTGCATCCAGAGACAACCCAGACAGCCTGGCTCTGAAGGTTTTTCTGGCTCAACTGCAATGCAGGTGATGGGATGACTAGTTCTAGGCCCTAGATGTCCTTTCTCATCCAACTGACCATATATGCTTTGTCACCATTGTATCAACAATCCACTATCCTGTTTCTGCCAAACATGAAGGACTTAATAAAGATTTGCTAATAAATTAATAAATCAGTAAAGTTCGTGACAAATCAAAATAACATGTCTGCTTAGATCTTTAAGATACAGCTTCCCTCCCTATCCCCTGCTTTTTCACTTCCCTTTTAATTCATGTCCTGCTTGATTTTATAGAATTTATTTAAATATTAGTGTAAAGGGTGCTATGGTACTCCTTCAAAGAGAAACTGGAAAGACTCATAGTTGAACAATTTGAAGAGTTTAAATAAATAAATATTAATTTTGCCACACTTAGACCAATCATTTCCATGATTTGCTTAATTCTCTCTTATTCAAATACTTGCTAAAATGTAAACTCATGCAACCTGTCTGAATTTTGATGAAAAATGATACCTGTCTGCTCCTGTGAACAAGCATTATGTTCCTAAGACATTTGGGTGTTCTAAAAGCACAAGAACACACTGTTTGCTGGATGGACAATGTCTTATAAAATTGAGTATAGCACTTAGTACAGTTGAATTTCCTGGCTCCTCTCTTACACTGTAAACTCTTTCTCAGAGCAGTTTTAGGTTCACAGCAAAATTAAGAAGAAGGTACAGATGTTTCTCAAATACCTCCTGCTCTGACACATGCATAGCCTCCCCCATTATCAACATCCCCCACCAGAATTGCACATTTATTGCAATTGATGAATCGATATTGACACACCATAATCACCCCAAGTCCATAGTTTACCTTCGGGTTCACTCTTGTTGGTGTACATTCTATGGATTTGGACAAATGTATACTGACATATTTCCATCATTACAGTATTATACAGAGTATTTTTACTGTCCTAAAAATCCCCCCTCACCCCCAAGCCCTGCTAACCAGTGATCTTTTTACTGTCTCCACAGTTTGCCTCTTCCGAATGTCATATAGTTGGAATCATACAACATGTAGCATTTTCAGAATAACTTCTTTCACTCATTAACATAGATTTCAGATTTCGCTTTGTCTTTTCATGACTTGACAGTTCATTTATTTTTAGTGCTGAATAGTATTCCATTATCTGGTTGTACCAAAGTTTATTTATCCATTCATTTACTGACAGTCATCTTGGTTGCTTCCAAGTTTGGGGAACTATAAATAAAGCTTCTATAAACACCTGGGTACTAGTTTTTGTGTGGACATAAGTTTTTAGCTCCTTTGAGTAAATACCAAAGAGCACAACTGCTGGATCATATATGGTAAGATATGTTTAGTTTTGTAAGAAATTGCTAAACTTCCAAAGTGGCTATACCATTCCTCCAAGGTGGCTGTACCATTTTGTATTCCCACAAGCAATAAATGAGAGTCCCTATTGCTCTACATCATCACCACTGTTTGGTATTTTCAGTGTTTCAGATGTTGGCCATTCTAATAGGTATGAAATGGTATTTCATTGCAGTTGGTTTCAATTTGCATTTTCCTAATGACATATGATGTCACGCATCTTTCCATGTAGTTTTTTGCCATCTGTATATATTCTTTGGTGAGGTGTTTGTTAAAAATCTTTGGTACATTTTTGAAATCAGGATATATTCTTAGTGTTGAGTTTTAAGAGTTCTTTGTATATTTTCACTTACAGTGTTTATTACCTGTGTCCTTTCTCCCAGTGTGTAGCTTGTCTTATTCCCTTGACATTGTCTTTCACAGAGCAGTTTTTAATTTTAATGAGGTCTAGCTTATCAATTATTTATATCATGTATCATGCCTTTGGTGTTATGTATAAAAAGTAATTGTCATACTCAAGATCATCTAGGTTTTCTCCCATGTTACCTTCTAAAAGTTTTAGAGTTTTGTGTTTATATTTAGTTCTATGATCCATTTGGAGTTAATTTTTGTGAAAAAATAAGGTCGGTGTCTACATTAATTCTTTTGCTTGTGGATGTTCAGTTGTTCCAGCATCATTTGTTGAAACACTATAAATTTTGGAGATGTGATATTACCCATAGCTGCTAACACAATGTTTTATGCAGCACAAATTCTTACTATTGGTTATTTTCTTAATAATATTATTTTTCTATTTTCATTCTTTCTATAACCATTTATAAGAAGACCTGTAATACTGAATACTCCCTGAACTTTCAGCAATTCCATTGCATTTGTGCTATGTTGGGACAATTATAGTAGAAGCTCCTATATTCAAACCAGTTAGGCCTTCTCCATAAATTGAAAATGTCAGATAAAATGGAATGTTTTAAAATGATGAATATATTTTTATTCATTTTATTTTTATTTTTTTACTTTTGGTAATATATTTTATTAAAACATATATAACAGAAAACCACCACAATATAATTTATGCTTTATTCCAAAGGAGGTATTAGAGCATTAGCCACATACATAATTAAGAACTAGTTACATGATTTTTGAGTGCTGCTTCAGACCATTGCAGAATAATGCATAGGACTTGCTCTCCCACTATAAACAACTATATCACCAGACACAACACATGAGCAATTGTTTTTAGGCACTGGATGATGTTTGGAACATGTGTGTAATCCCTGAGAAAGGGACAACAAACGAGGTGATTCCTACATTTATTCCAACTATCTGCCTAGGGAACTTTCCAACCATAGGACTGAGAGATCAAGACCAAGCAGACCATAGAGGCCGTACTGAGCAGAGGCAGGTACTGGAAAGAGGGGCTGCCAAAGTGGCAGGAAACTGAGGGACAGGGGCTTGAGATGCGGCGGCTGTGCAGAGGGGAACCAGACATGAGGAGGCTGTACAGAATGAGTGTCTGAAGTCTACTTGGGCATTCCCAACAGGTCTGTGATGCTTATATTTTCTGTGTCAACTAGCTAGGCTGTTCTGCCCAGTTATTTGGTCAAACACTAGTCTAGATGTTGCCATGAAGACATTTGGTAGATGTGATTAACATCTCCAGTCAACTGACTTAAAATTACACTTCATAGTCTCTGCATTTCTTAGGTGCACCATAAAAATAGAACATCAGATGTGATGGATGATGAATTTACTTTTTCTTTGCTGTGAGGTAACTGAGGTGAAATTACAAATTGTCAGATTGTCATCTTCATTATCATTGTAACGATGCTATGGATGGGAATTACGTTGGAGGCATTCTGGTTCAGGACTGTTGTTAAGTGTATAGGATGTTACACATGTGACATAAGAGAAAAGTAAGATCCATGGAAGAGCTGAGTTATGGATGCCAGGACAGTTGACAGGCCATTTAGTGATACCTAATGGAACTCTGTTCTCCTTTTGGTTTGCTATGCTCTATACTGTACATCAGTTTTAAAGTTGCAGCTCCGGGTGGGCAGGGATGAATCAGAGCATCTTTATGGACCACTGTTTGCCATGCTTCTCAGTGTCTTCTAAGCTTCCCCAGATGGCAGAGAGCACAGGGAAGGTGGCTTGAAGCTGTCAGTCTCTTTCACATTTTAATCAGCTTCTTATATGACTACAGGCTCATTTCTGACCGTCACATCATATTAAAAAGATTTTAAAAGAAAAAATTTTCACTTGTGGACCTCAGATTGGAGGAGGTGAAGGAATTAGGAGCTAGGAACTAGCCCAACTCCTCAAATTTAACCCCTTGCGTATACTTTAAAACACTGCATTTCATTTTGAAGCTGAAAAGGCATTAAAAAAAATGTTCTCATCCCAACTGTTTATAGAGGAAGGAGGAAAAGAAGGCAAATGTCCAGGTTATTGAACGATCAGGAGAATTGACAGCCTCAGTAAAATGCCAGTAAATTTATTAGATGCTCTTCCTTAAGATATACTGGAAGTTCCACGTGGGTCACACTGTTGTCCCTGTGTACACCCGAAACTGTCATTGAGCTGTGGCTCCAGGCAGTGCTGAAAGGTGATCTCCTATCAGCCCAGAGGTACCTGAGTTACGGTTTCCCCAAAATAGGTTGGAAATAAACAGTACTCTGCGAGTGCCTGTTATTTATTATTATTTAATACAGTCTATAAGGACAAATACTTTTACCTGGGAGCTATTTCACAGGCTAAGTCAGGAAGGTATGACTGATTTTGTCAATGCAACTTTCACTATTTGTGTAAGTGTGTTGCATTCACTCGGCTGGGCTGTTTCACATACCTTCTATTGTCAATTGTGGGGATTCACAATTGAAATTTTTCTCAAGAGCATGATTCTCTCTCTGCAAGCAAAGGCCACAACAAAGAATAGTTCGCTCTATTCCTGAGGCTAAGACGGCTTCTATTTGGAAAAGTACTGGCTGTTTATGTTCTTGCAGCCATAGGAAGGGAGCATCCCTGCTTTGCATTCTCTTTCCAAGTTGGTGGCTCACAGGGCACAATACTGAAAATTCCCTACGATGCCTCCCTCAGAAAAACAAACGAACCAACAAAAAGCAGAAAACTTTGGAAAAATTTCAAGGGAAGCCATTTGTGATGCCTGAGGAAAATGGTCACCTTGCCCACTGACTCAAAACTTAACAGCAAAATTTCTTAAACTCTTTTCAAATCACCAGAAGCAATGGGGCAGAGCAAGTCATTCCTAAGAGTTCCATCGCTGGGAAAGGAAATTGTGGGGTAAGCAGAAGGGAAAGAGAGGCAGAATTATGTTGTAAAATTTGACTTGATGGTCCATTCTTTCCATCCCACAATTCATCTGGAGCTGGTTCCCAGCCCATCTCCTACAGGAAATGCTTTTTTACTGCCTCTGTCCCTCTGAGCTCACCTGCTCCCCTTCCTGGGATTCAGCCCTCACTGCCTGCTCCAGCCCCTTGGTTTAGGCATCTCTGCCTGCTGTCTGTTTGTTAGCAGCTCTGTGTGTATAAGGACCCCCAGCACAGAGCCCCTGAAGCAGCCTGGGGTCTCAATCCAATGAAGGTTGTGCCTACCCTTTCTCTCTGCCCTGTCTCCTCTCCTAGAAATAAGCTCCATGACATGAGGGACTATGTCATACTCCAGTGGCTCCATTGGCCTGGCCCAGTTCCTCCATGTCTTGGTCACAGTCAATAACCAATGCAGATATATAATTTGGGGGAAAGAATCATAAGCAGCACTTATTAAAGGTTCAGATTCTCTGGTCCCACCTGAGACTTAATGAGTTGGAATTTCTGGAAGTGGGACAAGAATAGACTTTTGAACAAACATCTTTTGATAATGTTTAGGTGTATCAAAGTTTGAGAAGCATGATTTTTGGAGAGCCACATGCCCTTCCAGGATGGCCTTCAGGACTTTACTTCAGATTTGGAACTAACTCAGAATCAGAAAGTAGATATGGGAGGTGATTTTTTCCCCTCTTATTCTCAACTCCTGCCTTCCAAAGGTGTAGAGACAGTCTGCAAATTCTTAACAAGTCCTTCACTTCCACAAAGAGGGATTGACCTAAGCAGTTATTAGAGGAATCTGTATCAGAACATTAATTCACAACATTCTTAGGTTATCAATTTTCAAGGAAAATGAATTCATATATGCTGAACATTGAATTAATCAGAATCTTCCCCTGATATCCAGTTTCTTAGAAAAAAAGTCAGCCAAGCAAAGTGCCTGACCCTTAGGAGATCTTTAATAAGTGTTGAGTGAATAAATGTACACATAAAAGAATCCTTTATTCTCTCAAGATCAATATGATTTTGAATTATCATTGTTCTCTAAATATGTAGGACTATTAGTGAATTAAAAAGTGTTATTTGACAGCATAGAGAATAAACTAGGTTTTACTGCAATAGTTTACTATGCTACAGGAACTATTTTCAGTTCTTTCACTTATTTTCTTTAATGACAATTTCTGTAATCTATTATGTTTCACATATCATCTTTAAAAACTGAGTATCTATGGTGATGAAGTATCTATGGTAAGAAAATGAATTAAGCTAATTGGTGTTATGTACACATATACATATGCATGCATGTATATGTACACATATTCATACATATATAAACATAAACATAGGAGGAAATGTTTGTGTTAGTATTTATTATAGAACATTATCTTGTGGCTCTTCTGAAAATTAAGAAAAAAATGTAAGTTTCTTGAAAAACTGTTTTGAAAGACTGCTGTAATCTGGTATACATCAGCTTTCTTTTGAGTTTTTCTCCATCCTTACCCTCGCTTGCTTTGACAATGATCATCTCCATGTGTTCTCTTCCAACATTAGAGGTCACAAGTGTATAGCTGGTTAAGATCACTCATTCAAAAAGCCTTTGATTCCTGGAACTACATGTGTTTTTGACTGGTGGAGGGTGTTCAAGTTGCCCCTTTCTTTCTAAAGTAGCTCCTTAATCCTTAGACATTTGGAGTGAAATACAACTAGTTTGCTAACCATGATAATATTAATTCATTACTAATTCATGATAGTAATAAATTGCTGATTATCAGAATTCAAAGAATAATGTTCCCTGCCAATGAAAATCTGAGAAGGTTTTGTGTAAAAATTGACAGGCTGATTCTAAATTGTTTATGAAAATGCAAAAGACATAGGCCAGTAAGGCAAACTTGAAGAAGAATGAAACTGAAGGATTTACACTAACAGATTTTAAGATTTACTCTAATCTGCAGTAGCTGAGAAGAATCTTACGTTACCATATGGAAAGATAAATTGATCAAAGGAGTGAAATAGAGGCCACAGCATCTACAATGACTTGATTTTTAAGAAAGGAGCCAGTGTAATTTAATGAGGAAGATCTTTACAATAAACAGTGTTAGAACAACTGAGTATCTACGTTAAAAAATGAACTCTGGCCCCTCTCACAGCATATATAAAACTTATTTTAAGGTGGATCATAGACCTTGATTTAAAAGCTAAAACAAGCAAGCTTCTAATTATGCTGTCTAACACTGCAGCCACTAACCACATGTAGCTACTGAACACTTGAAATGTAGCTAGTCCAAATTGAGATGTGCTATAAGTGTAAAATATACATAGCTTTCAAAGACTTACTACAAAAAAGAATGTAAACTAGCTCATTAAGAATGTTTATATTGACTAGATTTTGAAATAATATTTTGATATGTTGGGTTAAACAAAGTTATTCAAATTAATTCATCTGTTTCTTTTTACCTTTAATGTGACTATTGGAGCATTTAAAATCACGTATGTAGCTCATGTTTGTGATTCACTTTATGTTTCTGTTGAACAATACTTCTCTAGAGGAAAACAGAACAATATCTTTAAGTTCTTGAGGAAGGCAAGCAAGCATTCTTTAAACAAGACACACATACACATACATACACACACACACACACACACACACTACTAACCATACAGGAAAAAAAAATAAGTTGGACTTCATCAAAATTAAAACTTCTACTCATCAGAAGACATCAGTAAGAAAGTAAAAGGGTAAGCCACAGACTGGAAGAAAGTATTTCAATATGAATACTTAATAAAAGACTTGTATATGGAATACATTAAAAACTCCTATAAATCAATAAGAAAAAACAATCATAAGGGGAAAAAATGAGGAAGAGATTTGAACAGGTATTTCACAAAAGAAGATATCTGAATGGCCAACAATGCAGTGAAGAAAAGATAGTTTTCCACAACTGGTGCTGGAACAATTAGATGTGGTAAGTAGAGTAACAGTCTTCACAAAAGTCCATACTTTAATTCCCAGAACCTGTGAATATGTTGGGCTTCATGGCAAAGGGCAATTAAAGTTACAGATTGAATTAAGGTTGTTAATCAGTTGGCATGATTAGCAAGGGAGAGGAGCGTGGATTCTCCAGGGGACCCCATTTTCAGGAAGGGGGAGGCAAAAGAGGGAAGCAGAGAGAAGCAGCCTCAGGAGGGCTCCATTTGATCTTGCTGGCTTTGAAGATGGAAGACTGAAACCAGGAGCATAGGAATATGTGCAGCTTCTAGAAGCCAGAAAAGGTGAGAAAGTAGATTCTACACTAGAATCTCGAGGAGAAACACAGCCCTGTAGACCCTTTGATTTTTTCATCCAGTAAAACCCAGTTCAGACTTTGGACCTCCAGAACTCTTAAGTCTGTGTTATTTTTAGCCACTATGTTTGTGGGTTTGTTGTAAGAGCCATAGGAAACTAATGCAGATGTCCACATGTGAAACAATTAACCTAAGCAGAAATTCTGGTCCTCAAGGAAATAAGGACAAACATTCTCAAACAGACTTACACAAAAACGTTCATAGCAGCTTTATTCCCACAACTGAAATAACACAACTGTCCATCACAGAAAACTGGAGAAACAAAGTGTGGTATAATTCTACAATGAATTAAAAGACAGCAGTGAAAGAATGAAATTCAGATGCAAGTTAAGAACATGGATTAATCTTAAAAACATTACATTGAGCAAAAGAAGCAGACCTAAAAAATATTACATACTGTATTATTTTATTTACATACATTTTAGGATCAGGCAAAACTAATCAATGCTAATAGAAGTTAGAATAGTAGTTAATGCAGAAATAGGGAGTTGTTAATGGGAGCAGCAAGAGGACACATTCTGGTATGATAGAAATATTTTTTATCTTGATCTAGGTACTGGTTATAGGTGTGTAAAAAGTTATAAGAACCTTACATTTTACATGTGTGCATTTTACTGTGCATAAATTTCACATTAACATAAAAAACACACTAAATTTCAAAAATGCAGTATTTTCTTTTTTTAGGTGGAGCTGGTAGAGGCAAGAAGGAAGAAAATAGATTCACTGGGGAAAATCCAGTCTATTAGATATTGATATAGTCAAAGGAAAGAAAGACTAAAGTGGTGAAAGTGGTTTTAGGGGAAGTCTAAAGGAGGGCCTAGCAAGACTGTCCAACCCCACCATGCTTTTCCTCACCACCTCCCCAAGTCAGAATGAGAACTTTGACTACAGTCTAAAGTCTCTTGTTTCAATTACCAGCTAGGTCTTCTGGACCCATGCCCTTCCAACTAGTAGAAAGTGACATTTTCATCTGTTGTTCATAGCCTTTCTGAGTTGCATGATTAATTTTTTACCTTCTGTTAAAATCAAAGTACACTCAGACTGCAAACCCATCAGAAGAGTTTCTAAATGATGACTTTGGACTTTTAATAAACATTTATTTTTCAGTCATTGCTCAATCATATCACTGACTCATAATAGAAAAGTGGCTCATTTAGGTACTAACTAATCTTCATCCCCATATGAATAGTAAAGCCAGGAATAGATACTTATATCTTTAGAATCTTCCTTCAATTGCCAGAGATTAATATGCATGTAGCTGCAGCTATATCTAATGGAAACACCTGAGGCACAGTCTCCTTGCCTTTGTTATTTTAAATTCAATCTAGCTTAATTTTGTTCAGCAAAATTAAAAACGATGTTTTGAGATTTTAAAAAATTCCATTTACTATTCTAACAAATGAAGGCAGCTTGAGTTCTTAATGTTGAAAACTGCTTAACCATTTGAAAATAGGTTACTATTTTCCCAGTATTTATACTTCTGTGTGGTTACTTATCATTCCTTAGACTAGTGGGTTCTCTTAGCTCCTACTCAGCCTAGCTGGTCCCAAGCAACTGAACATGGCCACCATCCCAGGTGACCACATAACCCAAGAATCACCTTTGGTTCCTTCTTTGCTTTACCTTTCATATCCAACTAATCATCAGTTCTAATTACTCCTATTTATTTTAACTCTATAGTTTCATTTTGTGTAAAACTGTGGCTATCTTAAGGCCTGTTGATTTTTATCACTTCATTCTGAGAGTACTCCTATTTTCTTGGTTTATGATTTTCACTCCCTCTGCCTATTTGAGCTATTTTCAATAGCAATTTCTTATTAAGGTAAAGTAAGAATACGTCTTCCATATTTGAGAAGCAGTAAGCCAGCCAATATTACTGAATCTCAGTGGTTGAAGAAAGAATTGGCAGCTCATGAGCTCAGGGAGGAAGCCAGGGTTTTGACAATGCAGGTCATTGCAGGCTGTGGTAAAAATTGTCCTTTGTTTTTGTTTTCCCTAGGCGTGATGGGAAAGTATAAGAGTTTAGTTTTAAGCAGATAAGTGAAATGATCTGAGTTGAAGTTGAAAGAATCACTTTGCTATGTGAAGAATAAACGATGGTAAGAAACAGGAAGACCTAGCAGATAAGATTGTTGTGCTCCAAGGGAGAGATGGCGGTGGCGTAGCCTATGTTGACAGTGGTGCAGGTTGTTAAGACATTGTTAGTTTCAGCTTGGGGTGTTTGTGTGGGTAGGTAGAGTCCATTAGAGGTGCTGAAGGCCACCAGATTTTTTTAATTTGAGCTGGTGACTAGCTATACCATTTCTGAGATAGCAATATACCATTTCAAGGGTTCAGTTTTGGACATTTAACTCTCATGCGCCCAGTAGATATCCTAGTAGAGATGTCAAATAGAGAGAGAGAATTCTCGAATTTAAGGGAGAGATCGGTGCTGAAGGCATACAGTTGAAAGTTATCAATATATATTTGGTGATGGGACTGGATGAGGTCACCAGCAAGTGAGTATAGATGGCGGAGAGAGGAAGTCAGAAGACTAATAAGCCTTGGAACCCCCAACTTTTGGAGTTCAGGAAGCAGAAGGGAAGTCAGCAAAGGAGACTGAGAAGTTGCAGCTTAAATCAGGAGAATGTGGTGTACTAGAATCAAGATGTAGAAAATACTTAAAGGAGGAGGTGGTGATCAACTAGTTAGTTCAACTGTGGCTGAACATTCTATTAAGATGAAGATGGAGACTGATGATTGGTTTTAGCAACATGAAGACCTTTGGTGGCCTCGAAAAGAGCAGTAATGTAATTGTGTGCTTCCACGTGTGAAATGCTCACCACCTCTTTCGGCATGCCTGACTTTATATTGAGAAGCCACAGAATCAAATTATGCCAGTGATTTGGTCAGATTAACATATGTATAGAGGCAGCTGAGGCAAGTACTAGACTTTACCCTGGGGTACCTGGGTTCTAGCTCAACATCTTCCCACTAATAAGTTGTGTGGTTTAGGCAAGTCATTCTGCCTCTCAAGGCTTCAGTTTCCTCACAAATAAAATGAGGGGGACGGAAGATATATCATTTGAACATGTTGTGTTAATTCAAAAAGCAGGTATGCTTTACATTTTAATAGAGAAGCTTAGTAACAAACAAACAGATGTCAACATTTGATTATATACAGTGGGAAGATGCATTGGAGAAGTGACCACCAGGGTCCTCTCACCTGCAGTGACTGGCCCCCTCTTATCTACTCATCTGTTCAAGTTTATGATGCACAAAGAATCTGTGCCCCTGCTTCCCCTCCCCCTCTCCTTTCTCACGTACGCACACACGTGCATCAACCTTGTTACCTCTGTGCATAGATCTCACTCCTAGAGAACTGAAAATTGAAAATATGGTAGGAGTAGAAACATCATGGTGGATATTGGAAACTGGAAAGCTTGTCGGTGCTTTTCACAGCACACAGGAACACTGTGCACATAATTCTTTTCTGTGCCTGCATTTAAGCGCCATCATAAGGAATGAATATGAAATGATTACTCAATTATTTTTGGTCTTCCATGAGGGGGGAATTAAAAGAATCCAGAAATGTCATTTGTAAGTTACATTAAATCAGCCTAATGTTCTTTTCTGGGACTTTAAGAAGACCTAATTTGATGATTTAGCTATTAATTTCCATTCAACTAAATGGAAAATAAATAAAGGAGTTGGTCGTGGTTAAACCACAGAAGTCTGCTTTTTTTGTGAATTGATGTTTCCTGGCTCCAATCCTGGAGGAGCTGCTGGCAAGCATCTTGCCTGCCTGGCTGGGGACATTAAGGTGTGATATGGAGGTAGTTCATTTGATTGGCTGCCTTCTGTGTGCCGGTTTCTGTGTTAGGCGGATTCAGCCTGTGAACTCATTTGATCTGACTACTTTCTGAGCTTTTATTCCCATTTTGTAGATGAAGAACAGGGTGAGAGCGGTACCTTCGCTGTAGCTTTTCAAACATTTTGATGCTAAGGGCATTTTTACTTTATCTTACCTCAGTCCATCTACTTCACAACTAACTGAAGGATTTCTCTTTTAGGAAAGTCATACCTGTCCTCTCTAAGGCTCCTACCACAGAGTGCTGAAAAACCTTTCATTTGTTTAACTTTGCATGTATACATTCATCCATTTCCTCATTCACTCAGTAAGTACTTGCTATGGGCCACAGTGCTCTATTTTTGCTCCTGTTAAAAAGTCTTCTTTTTCCCCAGTACAATCTCAAGGAAAAGAATGTTAACTTTTCCAGCTATTCTTTCAAAAGCTAATTTAATTCTGCAAATGGGAGTGACACATAAATGCCTTTTTAAAAAGGAGACAAGTATTAACATATAGAAAGATAAGGTATGGCTTCTGTCCTTAAAAAAAAAGCATCTTTCTATACAAACAACTGTCTTCTCTAACCTTAAGTCTTGTTTGGGGTGTTTTTTTCTTTTTTCTTTTTTTTTTTAGGATAATGTACCTTTTCATATAATTGTGTAAAACATTATACCAGATATTCCAGTACATACCAAATGCCTTCTTGGATGAGCGATCTTAAAACAATACATACTGCATGCATGCTACTAGAATATGTTTTATGAATTTGGGTTTATACCTTTCAAGCTAGAAGCAGTGACATACTTGTTCTGTGCTAGGTCATCAGGAGTTTGCTAGTTTCTTGAGCATTGGCTGTAAGAATCAAGCCCACTTCAATGGTTGTTAATTACATTCAGCAATTTAGGGCATGATTCAGGTAGGTTTGTAGTAATTATTTTAAAAATGTCTGTGAACCAATGCTCTTTCACCCTTGAAATTAATAGTATACTTCAGGAAAGTAGGAGCCAGAGGAAAGTAATTGATTACCTTTGAAATTGTTCGCTTGGGGGAAGTGGGTGTGGTGGTATGGGCTGCCGCCTGCAGACAGGAAATATAGGGGGGATTGTTTGGATTGCATGGTGCCATATCATTTAACCAGAGAATTACCAAATGTTCCCACTGGGTCTTGCATCTTTACCTAGAGGCCTATGCTGGGACATTTCTTTAAAGCAAACATGTATTCTGTGTTTTCACTGAACCAAAAAAGTTAAACCAAGCATGACGTGAATATATCTAGAAATGCTCCAAGACAAGCTTACTTTAGCTGAAAGTTACCATGACATTTCCCCAAAATTCTGATTGCTCTTTATTACAGTAAAATAGCAGCCCCATCAAAAACAAAAAGTCACTTCCACTATTGCCTACAATGCTCAAACATAGTTTTTCCAGTGACTTCATTTCTCATGCAGTTGTGTTGATGGGGAATTGTAGTCACTGTTCTCACAAGCATCTGATTAGGAGTTTTTACTTTATGGCACTTTCATTGTACAGCTTTCTTTATGTTCCCATAGCTACTATTTTGGAATAATGTATTGTTTTGGTTATAAACCTGACTTTGTGTTTCTTAAGACTTTTGGAATATTTATATGACATCCAAGGTTGGATAATCAACTTTAATTTTTGACTGGCCAGATAAATCCTATCCCTCTGTTTCTCCATTAGTAAGAGAGAATTTGTGATGAAAGAGAACGCTAAAGAAAGGGATCGTAGGAAACTCTCTCTGCCTCTTTTTCCCAGGCATTTGGAAAACCGGATTCTCTGTATTTGGCAAATCTAACTGTTCCTTCCTTAAATATCTCTCTTGTAGCAAATGAGAGGCAGGATGGCATAGTGGATTTGTGCAGAGCCTTGAGCCAGATGGCTGGGATTTAATTCTGGCTCCAGTTTGCTGGCTGCATGGCCTTGGATGTGTCATTTAACCTCTGCATGCTTCAGTTTATTCATCTGAAATAGAGGATAATAATAGTAACTGCATAGGATTGTTGTAAAGATCATATAGATTAATACATGTAAAGTACTTACAACAGTGCCTGGCCCAGAACAAGCACTCTTAAGCCTATTAGCTATGATGTCATCATAGCTCCCCAACCTCCATTCACATCTCCCAGCCTTCCACCAGCTGAGTCATTAGCATCAATACTCAAATCATCTCTCCATCATTGGACTTTATTACAACTTTATTATTACTACTCTGTCTTTTCTCCAACTTCAAAGCTCTTCAAAATCTAGATAGACTCTACATAGAGATGTGTCCCTTTGAAAAGGCTAAACATATTCATGAATCACTACATTATCTTAGTGGAATAACCATAGAAGACTGAACCAAGAAGAGATTTGAATGCAATACAGCATAGTCTACCTTTTAGTTTACATCTACATACTTTAGAAAGATTAGGATTCACTTGCATATTCATTCTTCAAGCTTCTCATGAGCATCTGATGTGTAAGCTGTGTACTCATTTAGAACAATATTAAATATGAAACAATGTCTTATAACTCATCTATCAGTTGGTGGCTGAGGGAGAAAAAGACTAGAGGATGAAGCATTCAGTTTAAGAGATGAGTAAAATGATGGATAATGTTTGCCTTTGGCTTTCCAATCCTAGGACTTCCTCTGCTTTGGCTAAATTAGGAGGTTTTTGTTGTTTTGCTTTGTTGGTTACATTAGAGTTGCTAAATCCAATTTACATTGATTAAAGCACTGAGAATAAGTAGCACTTTGACTTTTTGCAAAGTTGAAGTTAATTTATTTCTGGACCAGTTCAAGAAGTTACTTAGCTCTGAGGTCTGTTTGAGTTTTCAGACTTAATTTTAGAAAGATTACCCCTGTTCAATAAAATCATAGGGTTCATTGAAACATGCATCTTCATATTAAAAACAAATACCATAATGTAATGATGGGCTGGAAAATAAGACCTCTTGAGGTTCTAAAATGGAATGCTGGAAGGATGCACTGTGTCAGCTCTCAAAATCCACTTGAAGTTTTTGAGTTTGAATTATTTTTATTCTTAGTCAAATACTCTACCCTTATTCAAAAGGAAAAAAAGAAACTTTAATGTTCTCCATAAAAGCTTAAAAGTATCTGGAGTTCCTAATAATTCATATTAAACATTGTAACAAATCAAATATAAATAAATAAGAAACAGATGTGTTACTCTGCTCTTGAAACAGTTCTGAATTTTAAAATTAGGAAAGTTGGTGAGAGATAATAAATTGATCATGACTGTACTGCATTGTCTTGTCATGAAAACATTCTTCTCCAGTTGAACATAAAAGATCAATTTCTAATGAATTCTGAAGTTTGAGTTTGCGCCAGGATCCAAACTGTTACAACACAGTTAACTTGTTTATAAAATAAATGCTTTTATAATGTTTATAAGGAAGTATGTATTTCTAGAACAATGAATTTCTTGGTTTTTTTCCCCTAATATATTACACATTCAGCATTGCTCTTCATTAATCCACCTAATTGTTGATACAAAATTATCTAAACTATATATGGGGACACAGCTACACACGACTATGCATGTGTAATTTTCAGCCACTAGGTCCATAAGATAAGGGGAAGATAATACAATACCTGAATTTTTCCCCTTCTTCTGCCAACTATTTATTTTTAATGCTGTAAATGTTTTACAAAAAAAAATTGGGCTCAGAATCAACTATATATTTCCAAGGCCATGGATTATAAGAAGGAACACGTAGTGTCTATCCCGTTGCTCACTGAGAAGTTACTTTGGGAACAAGGAGAATTTATCTAGTTTTGATCAAATCCAGGTAAGGACAGAAAACAGATTACATTATCATGTTTGTGGTCACTAGGCTCTTATGCTGGATGAGATTAACTGCTACTTTGTCTTGAACATGTAGGTCAACCATAAATATACAAGTAGTCAGAGGTATAGACACCCTGGTGGTGCAGATGCTGAGCATGGCTTACAGGACCAAGGGGAACTTCATTCTCACCCAGGTCTTTAGCGCAGTTTCCTTGGCCTTCACCCTCATGGAGTCTCTCCTTCTGGGAAATTCAGGTTAGACTTAGAATCTTTATGTGGTAACACATACAGTCTGAGGCAGTCTGGACTACAGGAGAACATGAAGGGTATCAGAATATGCACCCCCAAAATACGATTGTGGGAGTTCAAGATATGCCCCCCTAAGATATGCCACTTTGGCGTATTGATTATTTTCAACTGTGAGCACTTGAAAAACACCAAATGGAGCAGCAGGCTTTCTCTGAACTCCTTTATCTGCCTTAAGACAGATCCTCCAAAAAACCTCAACTGTCATAAATCTCCCAGGAGTTTCATCAACCAGGAAAGATTGACTCTTGTCACAGGAGGTGGCTAGAAGTGGACACCACACCCAGATAAACTTTGTCAGGAACTCTCACACCTCCCATCTACTTTCCTAAGGGCTCATTGATCTTTCCTAAAAATCACTGACTCTCCTCTATGAGGCCTGCATCCTCCTTCCCTTTTCCCTACTAGGATGGTGTTTATGTCTGGATTCTAAGCCACCTTGGGGAGTTACTCGTTTTCCCCTGGGTGTCTCCCATGTATTCATGAGGTATACGTGTTAATGTACTTCTGTTTTTTTGTTGTTGTTGTTCGTCTGCCTTTTATTACAGGGATCTTAGCTAAGAATTCAGAATGGTAGAGGGACAATTATTTTTCCTCCCCTATAAGCATATGGAAATCATGCCCAGAGCAGTATGGCCCACACGGCTTAATGTTACATTCTTGAGGCAGAGAATAACTCTTGACAGTCTCACCATTGGCCTGTCCTCTCCCTTTTACATTCATTTTGGGGCCATTATATCTATGGGCATATGGTCTCTGAGCCTCCTCTCACTGCAAATAAGAAGTATGTCTGTGCAGAATCCTCTACTGTCTTATACTTCCAGTCTTTCCAAACCTAAATCCTTATGCCCCACATGTCTGGGCTTTGAACTCTCCTCCCCTGCATTCATTCTCCCATGATGCTATCCATACTTCATTAGCCCATTGTCCTATCATAGTTATCCACTGAAATAAAACTATTTACAGTATCACTTCAAAAGCATTCCCATCTTTGTTGCCCATCCCCGCATTAGCTTTGTTTTGACATATACTTTGCCTGCTACTGAAAAAGTAAAATACAGGCTATCTTATCTTCTAGACTGTTCTGTAAATTCAATCTAGTTATTATATTTAATCAAACTCTTCTGACTTAGGATGTCTGTCACTTATAATCCCTTTCTTCTTTGTCTCTGCCATATTTCACCTGGTCCTAACTTTTTAATCTTATCAGTAGATAGGGGCTATAGGGGGTTCTGAACCACATTATTCAGTGATACTGGGGGTACAGAATTTTATATTGGTCAAAGTGCAGGGGGAGAAGGGAGGAATCTTTTTGTCCTTTTGAGATGTTGGCCTCTTCCTTTTCATAGTGTGCAGTTAGGGGTATGTGTGTATTCACTGAATATGCACTGTGGGTTTTCATGTAGCCCTCCAAGCACTACCAGTCCAATCAGATTCTTGGTAATTTCTCCCTTTGCCCTTTTCTTTTGGCAGATGGCGAATTCTTAGGGTTCTCAATTCTTGCTTGTTAATGCATCGTTTTATGTATAGCAGAATTCTTTGAGACCTGTCCTTATTGTACTATTTACCTGGTAGCAAGATTATGACATGAAGACCTATAAATAGCTCGGCCTCCAGCCACTGGAGACTTCTCATATCTGCCAAGAGGAACCAGATTGATGTAGATCCATTTGCAACATACAATATCTTTCTGCCACCTTTATCTCTATGTCAAGAGTCTAATTGTGCAACAAATTTATATAGATTTTTAACTGCTTTAAAAATGTGATAACACTTCCTAAGACTTAGAAAATTTACAGGTACACAAATAGATATCACTTTGCATATAATTTCGGGTGAGGGCAAGGGATGCCTGGTGAATAATCTCTCCTTTATAGAGTAAGTACATTTTGAGAGGCATAGATACCAACATCATCAACTCTAGCAACATAAGGACCCCACAGGAGTGATGAGATGAGGTGAGGGTGGGAGATATAAGAAGTGAACTTCAGATAGAAATTCTCAATCTGTCCTTTCCCTTTCCCTCCCACCCACAACAGGATCAGTTGTTAAATTCACAGCCAAAGCACCTGATGGCATTTGGTATCCTGGTAAAGCTCAAAGAATGCGTTTGTCATTTGCTGAGCATGGACAGCATATCCCAGCCTCTGCTGGCCAGATCAGTAGATCCATAACCACATGAGAAATGTGAATGCATTTCTGTAGAGGGAACAGCTGTGGGCCTGGAAAATGTCCAGTGTCAACAATAAGAGGGGAAAATAAAAAGTGCTTAAAGAAGGAGGAGTCTGGCTTGATCTTCACCCATGTTTATCAAATAAATCCCTTTCACTTTCAGGGAAAATTCTGGCCTGCAAGACTTTATTGATGGATCATTCTTTTTGTAGGAGTTGATGTGAGACATAATGACTCTCTCTTTCCTAGGAAGTCCCCCAGACTGAGCATATTTTTTAATTCTCTTATAGAAATGCCTGTCTATGCAAATAAAAGTGGTCTTTCTTCTGGCTTAATTTCTGGAGAGATCAGTGATTATAGGGCAAAAAATTTGGTTTTTTCATTCATTTATTCAGTGAACATAGTGACTACTTACTATAGGTCAGGTCCTGGAAAATGCACACAGCCTCTGCTCTATGGGAGCTTGTAGTCTTGTGGGAGAGACACATATCACCTCTTGTCCTAGTAACTCTGAAATTTACTACCCATCCCACCAAGATGGCTCCTATGAAACCCAACAACCCAATCACCTCTCTCATCACAACCACTAATAAATTCTTATAAGCCACCACAGCATATGCTTCTGCTCCCAGTATTTTGGTATGATATTTGAAACACCTGATCTTTTAACTCAGAAAATTCTAAGGATTTTGATGGTGTAAAGAGTGTTTGTAATCTAAGTTTTAGCTTTAAGATCTAGGTTGCTCTGAATGGATTATATAAATAATGCTCCCAGAGATGTCTGTGCATTTGAGTCGCATCTCAAAGAACTGACTATCCTGTGTGCAAACACACACACATCTCCCATGTTGAACGCTAGGAAAGAACTGAAGAAAACTACCTAGTATAGCTGTGGACAAGAGATTAATGTTTGTGGTTGGGACATTTTTATCAGAGAAAGAATACTTCTGAGTTTGAGGCAAAATTAGGCACAATAAGGATATAGCACCTCAGCCTCTAGAGTCCCTGGAAGTGGCCAAAGTCCCAAACAGAATCTCTCCCATACTCTACCTAAACCATAACTAAACCAGTGTGTCATTTATTTAATTTTTAAAAAATTTAGATTACCAGTGTTTTAAAGATTTTGGACTCTAGAGATGTTTAAGTATATATTACATTTAAAAGAAATATTCTCCAGCATTGTTTTCCCTCATTCACAGTTACTTACATTATGAGTTAAATGGGCTTTGGTGGACTCCCTGGGAATCTAGCCAGCATTTATGAGCTTGTTTCTCATAATAACATGTGCTCCCAGTTCCCAATACCCTAGTTAGAATAAAATTCTATGAACACAATAAGTATTGTCAACTTGACTATTCAATGAACAATAGGGGAAAATACTAATAATTCAGTTTATTCTTCAAGTCTTAATTCCCCTTTCCTGGATTACAATTCTTCTGTTTTCAATTTGATGTATACTCTTTAGGTTTTGTGTTCTAGCATCTAGTAAAACTAGACAGTAGGAATATGAAATCTTTGGTTAAAATGGTGGGTGAAAAACTTCACTTGCAAATGTGCCCATTGTTTGAATGACCTTAGGAAAGTTTTCTGCCTTCTCGGGAGTAGTCTGCCTGCATATGCAGTTGCAGAAATGTACTTTTATCTTATAGAAAGTAAAATTCACATTTTGGAGTGATCCATCCATCAGTGATTAACCAGCAAAGGCATTTTCAAAGTTTACATCTGGATACCTGCTTTGAATGAGTTGAAAGTTAAATGCTGGACTAATTTCTTGGCTGTAACTTGCTGGATGACAGAGCTCAGGACATTCTGAAGTTTAAGTCCCTTTCTCTCCAAACACCTTGCCTGAGGCAGGCATATCACCTGGAATAAGGACAGCTCCCCCCTCACAACCGGTCCAGGAGCAGATATCAAAATGCACATTCTAATATGGAACTGAGCCTACAAGTGAGTTAAGCTGCTTATGTTGACAGCGTTCAAGATCAAGGGAGTCTAACTGTGAAGGTGTGAAGGAGAGGTATTATTATTGATGAAAGTAAGAGGAAACTTGCAAATCCTGCTGGCCAAAATGGAGATCAAACATTCAAGAAATAGATGTTGCGGACTTACTATCATATGATAATGGTTTAGCACACCATGTTTGATTTTACAGTTTACACTTTACAGTTTACAGTGTCTTTTAAACATACAGTATCTCATCACAAACTTAACAACTCCACTAGGTATGTCTGACGGTAATATAATTCCAATTTTACAAATAATTTTCATGGCTCATTAAAACCTTTGTAAGACTGATTAAAATTCTGTGATATCTTAAAGTGAAGCTGTAGTCCTGTTAGAAGAGAAAAAGAGTATGTCAGACTACCAAAGTAACTGCATAAGCTGTTGCTTATTCATATTTCATTCAACAGATATCTTTGGGAAATCTACTTTTTTTCAGAGAAACTTTTTTTCAGTACTGAAGATTCATAGTGAACAATATGCCAGAGACACTGCTGGAACTTATTATGTTCTTGGGAAAGAGAATCAATCAATCAATCAATATGTGTAAAGTACTGATAAACAAATATGAAGAAAAACAAGGTAGCAAAAGGGGATAGAGAAAGCAGTGTGGAATAGGGTATATAAATAATAGGGTGGCCAGGAACCCCTCACTGACAAGGTAATATTGTAGCTGAATCCTGATGAAATATGGAAGCAAGCCAAGTGGATATTTTGGGGAATATCATGCCAGACAGGGGAAACAGCAAGTGCAAAGGCCTTGAGGAGGCCAGCATGACAAAAGAAAGAGAGCAGGGACAATAGTAGGAGATGGTAAAAGACTGTTATGAGGATTTTGGACTTTATTCTGAGTGAGATGAGAAGCCAGTGGAGGGTTTTTAAGTTAAAGAGTGATTATACTATATTTTAAGGGTTACTCTAGCTCACTGCTATCTTTCTATATTACATAAATCTTATGAGTTACTTATGTGACTTTAGATTTTCTATTAGTCACACTAAAAAGTAACAGCTGCAGGTAAAAATTATTTTAATAATGTATTTTGATTAAACCAATGTATCAAAATATTATGCTCTCAGTATGTCATAAATATGAATTATCATTAATGAGATATTTTACATTCTTTTTTCATACTGAGTCTTGGAAATCACACATGTGTTTTACATTTATAGCACCTCAATTTTAAATGCTCAATATGGTTAGTGGCTATTTTATTGGATACCAGAGCTCTAGTTGCTGTGTTAGGAATTTACAGTAGCTTTATACATTTCTCTTGGGAGTGGAAAATGGTGCAGTCACTTTAAAACTGTTCAACAGTTCATAAAAAAGTTAAACATAAAGTCACCATATGACCTGGAAATTCCACTCCTAGGTATATACCTAAGAGAACTGAAAACATATTTCCATGCAAAAAACATGTATGTGAATGTTCTAGCAGTACTAGTCATAATAGCAAAAGAGTAGAAACAGCCAAAAGCCCCATCAGTGGTTGAATGGATAAATGAAATGTGGTATATCCATACAACGAATTATCAGCCAGAAAAGAGAGTGAAGGACTGCTACCTGCTACAACCTGAATGACTGTTGAAAATTGTATAGTAAGTGAAAGAAGGTAGACATTCAAGGCACTTGTGGTATGAATCCATTTATATGAAGTGAACAGAGCAGGCAAACTGAGAGACAGAAAGTGGATGAGTGGTTGCCAGGAGCTGATGGTTGTGGGGAGTATGAGAAGTGACAAGTAGGAGGTTTCTTTTTGGAGTGACAAAAATGTTCTGGAATTTGATAGTGGTGATGCTTGCAGAACTTTGAGAATATGCACAAAACCACTGAATTGGACGCTTTAAAAGGGTAAATTGTATGGTATGTGAATTACATCTCAATTGAAAAAAAGATTTTAAGGTAAGGGGGCAGGGCTGAAGCATGGAGGTCGGTTAGGAGGCTATTGCAGTAGTGCTGGAAAAAAATTAAGTTGGCTAGGACCAGAGCAGTAGCAGCACAGGTTGGGAGACTGGCAGGATTCTGGGCATATTTTGAGAAGTAGAGCCAAGGATTTTTTTATGGATTTAGGTCTGAATGTCTGGAAAGATGTAATTTCCATTACCAATATGGGATGTGATGGAGGACAAAAATTGTAGTGGTTAGAAACAGAAGTTTGCTTTTGGACATAAGTTTGAGATGCCCACTAGACACTGACACAGGGATGTCCAGTAAGCAGATGGCTGTGCAGATGAAGAATCAGAGGAGATGAGTGCTGGAAAAAGAAAGTTGGGAAGCCACACTATACAAATGCTTCTTAAGGCCACGAGATTGGATGAAATCACTTAGGAGGTGAGTTTAGCTAGAGCAGAAAAGGAGTGTGAAGCCTGAGTCCTGGTTTACGCCCATGTTTAAGGGACCAGAAAATGAGGAAGAACCAGCAAGAGTGACAGAGAAAGAGTGACCAATTAGGTCAAGACTGAACAATGTCCTAAAAGCCACGTAAAGAAAGTATTTCAAGAACTGAACAATCCACTGTGTCAAATGCTGTTGATGAGTCAAGTAAGATGAGGACTGAGAAATGACCACTGGATTCATCAGCATGGAGGTCACTGGGAATCTTGCTGTGGTTGGGATGAAAGGAGACTCTAGTGGGTCAAGAGAGAATGGATTATTGCCAATGGAAACAGAAAAGTCGGCCCACAGATTAACAGGAAATGGAATCATATTATTGTTTTAAGGTAGAAATAATGAGTGTATTTTTATACTAATGTGGACAATCCAGAAGAGAGAAAAATCAACATTATAAGAGGGAGACTATTGCTGGAGTGTAATTGAAACAATGGGTATGAAAATAGTTTAAATACTTAGCAAAATATTTTAAAATAGAACAATATGGCCTTTGGAAGGATTTCCTCGATTCTATGTTAGAGGAGATAGTTGTAGAATGGGCCGACTCACGGCTGCTCATGTACCTTTTTTTTCCCCTCTAAACTTTATAATTTCATTGAGAGTGTGCTCAAAGCAAACTAATGAGCTACAATTTAACCCTCAAAAAAAAACAGGTAGATAATAGCATATTGTATGAGGTCGAGACAGGAAACCAAGGGGATGTAGATGCGCCAGACGGAAAACAGAAGAGGTACAGAGTGTTTTTAGTAAGCTGGTTGTCAGGCTGAAGATGAAAAGGCTTTCTTTCAGTGAACTCAGCTGCAACCTCAGGGAACTCCAAGGTTGTCGGAGACATTTTTCTCAGGGTCTAAGCATCAGGCTGTTTCTGAAAGATGCTGGAAACTGTTTGCTCATCAGACATTTCCCTAATGATTACAAAACCACACGCCCTTTCCAAGACTCACAATAGATCAATAGCTTAGGTTAAGAAATGGTTGTAAAGTCTCTTGGGTCATTTATTCCCATTTTTTCTCTCTCACTCTATTTGTGGAGTTGGATTGAGTCAGTCTTTGATTTTGGCTGAAGGAACTGCACTACTGAGCTCAAATAACAGCCAGCTAATTCTATGAAAAGCCCTGAGAATCTTCAAGGTACTGCTGAGACTTTCCAGTGATCCCAGTACCTCTGCCACTGTTCTCCATAGGACTTCAGTTCTGTACACGCAGTCGCCACCTTCTGTAGAGAAATAGAGTTCACACTCTGGAAGGAGCGGCTTCCTGTAGGAGAGGGACACTGGCCTCACTGTCCTCCTATTTGTCTTTAAATGTCTATTTTCCCCTTAGAGATGTGGCTTTTAGGGGATTGGTAATTGGTTCTTAAATAGCAACCTGTCCTAGCTATGGGTATTATTTTGCTTAATATTCCTTAGTATAGCCATGGCTAGGTTGAATGTCCAAAGAGACTCTACTAAATGCCAGGGTATAACCAAAAGGAAGTAAAGTGAAGTAAACCAAAGGATAGTAACCCAGATAACTTGTATTAGAAGACAGGGTTTTAAAATGTTTCAGCTTGAGGTTTACTAAGTGATTGATGCCTCCCTACTTAACCCCCAGGCTACTTACATATAAAAAGAAAGGACATCTTTAACATCTTGCTCCTTACAGAAGGTTTTTTGAAATCCAGACCTATGAGACCAAGATCTGGAAAGATGCAGGAATCCCTTCCCCAACCCACCTAGTACCCATCTATGCTTTGGGTACCACCTATGTACCACCACCAGGATCAGGTTATTTTAATTTTGTCTACACATAGGAAGAAAGGAATTTATAAAGAAGTAAGATAAGTCAGGTGCTTTTTCCAAATACTCATGCCAGCTCTGTGAAATTGAAACTTTCTTCTCCAATTACACGTTGCCCACCCCCTCAAAAAAAAAATTAACGAGTAGGGCAGTGAAAGTTCTCAAATAGTAATCCCTCTCTAGATGGCTTGTGGATTCCTAATTGTCCACCATCCATGCCCTGGTAGTTAGCTCCTATTCAGAAAGAGGCAGGTCTGCCTGTATGTCTTGATGAGTGCTTTCCTCTCTTCTTTCCCTGGGGAGCTGAATAGGAGTTTTGAGTGGTGGCCATAATGGATGAGAGGGAAACTAGCTTGGAATTGGACCTGTGACTTCTGTCTGCAAACACTGCAAAAGAATCATGACAATATTCTGCATTACAAAGTTAATTTTTCTCTGACTCTAGTACAAGTTGTAATTCCCCACTTGAGTATAGACAACCATACCTTGAGGCTCTAAGGTATCAGGTATTTGGGGAAACAGATAGAAATAGTGGCCTGGTGGTACTCTTTGGGTTCCAGCAGTTATGGAAGTACCCAGAAGGAACCTGTAATATCCAGAAGATATGGTGATATTGTGAGAAAATCATTACAGCAGAAGAAAGTCATCATAATTTCTATACACAGAAAAACCAAAAATCAACTAGACTTATTCATGAGCCCATGTAGAACATCCCTGGGAGTCCCCATACTACTCTGAGAAAACATTTATAGCGAGATAGAGTTAAATAGCATGCAAAAGAGAGAGAAAAACACAGGTCATGCTCAGAAATGTCTCTTAGCCTACGATGGATTTGAGGAAACAGAGACCAATTAGGAGATTGATGCAGTAATCAACATGAACAATTAGGTCAGCCTCAATTAGGGCAATTATAGAGGGATTAAGTTAATTGGGTATTCTTAAACCTACTATTGAGTTAGATTTACCTGAAGCTGGTGATTGATTTGATATGAGATGTGACTGATCAGATATGCTGAAGGAGAAGGTCACCTCCAAGAGGATTCCCAAAGTCCTAGCTGGTATGTCACAAATGAGCAGTGCCTTTCTCTCATGTTCAGCATCGTTGCAAGCCACATGCCCTCTCCCTAGATTCTGAAATGGTGCTCTCTGTATCCTTACAGATCCCAGGCAGGGGGGCTTCTTTGCTCCCATAAGAAGATCAGCTTTGTCCAAGGGATGTCATGGATTTTGTTTCTTTCAGACAGAACTTAAGAAGCTTGCAGAGCCAGCTTTGCATCTAGTCCAACCTGAACCTAGTATAGCCATTCCATTTGCATTCTTTTGTCTTTTCTCTCAAACATCAACAACTAGAATCTTGACTTTTAAAAAACTAAATTCTAAAGTGCCTTGAGAACCAGGACCAAATAATCCTCCTTGCTAATACTGGAGTCCTGCTCTAGTCCTCCTCACTCCAATCTTCCTAAGTCAACCATCTGCATTCCTGGATGTTTACCATTTTCTGTCAGTAGAGTCCCCACCTTGATTTTCCACCCTGCCTCTGGGAGGTCTCTTGTGCCCATTGTTGACTCTTGCTGTTGCTACTCAACTGTATTATATTGTTTAATTTTGTCAGTCTCCTGATGCCATGCCATCTGTCTCTCTGTTTTTCAGCCAGTGACCTGCTACTGGTGTCTCTTCAAGTATCTTCCACCATCAGTCTTACTGATGTCTGAGTGGGTCCTTTCCTCTCCAATTTGATGTGATCAACCATTGCTGACACCTTAACAGGTCATAAGGAGCTCTCCCAAAACACTGGCCATTTGAGTTTCCTCAGTTTCAGTTTGGGGCATGGCATCCTATCTCTGTATTTTTAGAGGTTCAGATTTCTAAAAAATAAAAAACTTAGCTAAACAGAATAAATAAATTAAGTTTTTGAAATTGTATTAAATATCAATCTTGGAGAGTTCAGCCATTTTGATTTGTATCAAGATTTAGTAACTGACCTTTAAGACATTTTGGAAAAATACTTAAATCTCAAAATGTTACGGATTTTCGTAAGGTGTCACCCCTTGACTCTTTAAGGGATTGAATAAGGAATACGTACATGAGAATTAGATCAGGGGTTCTCAACTTGGGTTGCAAAATGGAATCACCAGTGGACCTTAAAAAGCATAGTGATGCCTGGGTCCTGCCATCAGAGATTCTGATTAATTACTCCAGGATGTATCCTAGGCACTGGAATTTTTAAAAGCTCCCCAGATGATCCTAGAGTGCAGTCAAGTTCAAGAATCGTTTAATTAGATTAATGATATTTAATGGTAATTTTGAAAACATTAAATATTGTATATGCGGCTTTGAGAAACACAGAAAGAAAATTTCATACACTGCTCAGAAATTAGCAGTTTCAATATTTTGGTTTTATCACAGGCACAAAGGTACATACATGATATTTGAGATTTTAAATAACAACTAACGATGTTAAATTACATAGAAGTAATAAAGTTGAGCAAGCTTAGCTAGTTGCTAAGCAGGGGAGAAGGTTAGGAAAAATTTTAACAGAAATTAAAACCTATATAAGTGAATATTTTATATATTAGCTTGTGTGATTATTTCTACAACCTTTTGCACCAAGTATTAGTTCCATTTACAAAGCAGGTCCTGGTATTCAAAGAGGTTGATGTACTTATGGAAAGTCTGGTGAGCGGTGGAGCTGTCCTTCAGATGTGGACAGTAACCTCCCCACCCTCACTCTGTCAGGTCTGTGTAGGAGGGGAAACCATGGACAGGATCACCCTGCTGTGGAGTTAACACTCTACATTTTTGAAGATCCAGAAACTAGGTGTCACTCTGCTCCATGCTGATCAGACTCGGACTAGCTGACTTGTGCTAATCATATTCACGAGACATCAATGTATACAAACGTCAATGTAGTATTTAAAAACTGTTCAATAGACCAGGCATTTGTGTTTGCTTTTTCTGCCTTGTAAAGAGTTAAAAACAGCTTGCCAAATTATTATCAAAATAATTCTAGTTTTTCTTAGAAAACTAGATTATTTAGTGGATAGATACTGCCATTAAGCCACAGAGAACTCGATGCATATGTCTCCACTGTGGGGAAATCACCACTGTGAAATCCTGACTGCCCCTGATGGACGTCAAGATAATCTCTGAACAGTTGCAGGGGTTGGGGATGGGGTGTAGGGGTGGCTGTCACAAATCTCTGTACTTTGATTTTCCCTCCTATAGTCTCTATACAAATCTCCAGCCTTTTTATCTTCATACTTTTCTCCTAGGTTACCTTAACAATTATGTTAATTTCTCATCATTGTTTAGGCTATGGCTCCTTTCACTTCTATCAAGTCTTGGTTCGGTTTCTGGGAACTAACTAATCTTCCTGCTTTGTCTAATGGGACACCCTATTCCTTGATCTATTTGTTGAAATTGTGTCACATGCAGTATCATCATCACAGTCATTTGAGGTGTTTGTTTAAAAACATAGAGTCATAGGATGCACAGCAGAAATTCTAAATTAGAATCTCTGATTTGGGGCCTGAGGACCTAGATTTTAAAGAAATCTCTAGGCATCAAGCATGCAAAGTGTCAGATGACTTCAGCAGAAGACTCATCTTGCCTATTACATGTTGGTTGTACTGGTTTAACCCTAAAGAAGTCATTGTATTTTCATAATCTAGGTTCACTTTTAAAGTGGCACCCCTAGACTGAGGGTAGTAACAAGGCTGCTCAAAATAAAAGTAAGAGGAATTATAAAATCCAGCAAGTGATCATTCAAGTGATGGACAAAATTAATCTATATTCTTTAATTAATTAAAGCCATCATTTTATATCAAAACCAAACAGAATATTGTAATGCTTTACTGAATTTTCAAAATAAAGTCCTAAAGAAAAGAGAAATAAAAATAAGGATTGGGCTATATCTATAACATCAAAAATAGGAGATTAAAAAATCATCTAAAGGTTGTGGTGGGTTTAACATCTGGTTTGTGTCATAGCATGGTTGATTGGATTATCTCTGATATTTAATATGGATGTAAAATGATCATCTCTGAGGCCCCATAAAGACAAGGAGAGAGAAAGCTTTATTCAAGGAAAGAGGATCAAGAGGAAAGAGACGGGCTCCTTCATGGTTTGTCGAAGGCTATCTAGATGGCCTGACACAAATGACATAATGATCAAAAGTGATTTTTCTGAGTCATAGGCTTTAATTTTCTCAGTCCCTAAAGTCCTGCCTTGGAAGATGATAGCGGTAATGGGGGATGACCATCTCAAGAAACCAGCAAATATCAAGAGGCATTTATTAACTTGGATAAGAAAGGGTATTTCATTAACTTTAGCCTGGAGTGACTGGAAAGATGTCTGCACACAGGCTAGTGGGCAGCTCTGTACAGTGGAGGAAGAAGCCTTTATATTACAGCAGGACTTGCACTAGCTCAGCGGAAATACTTCCAGCCTGAAAGGGTTGTTAAGAAGGAAACATTTCTCTGTACCTCTCCAGAGGTCTTTAGAAATGATTGGAGGTTCTGTAAGAATGAACAAGCCATTGTTTACTTTTGTGTTTTTTTCTCCTTCTGCCTCATTGCCAGACAGTAGAGGTGGGAATGTCCTAGGGCGCCGCCAGATTTCAGTTGCTTTGTTCTCTTCAGTCTTCCAGACTGGTACAAGTTCTCTCCCTGAGCAAGTCAGAATACTGTCAACATCTAGTGTAGTTCTACCAATTGTGGTGGATTAGTTAATTTACAGTGAATTAGCGTAGAAAAATAGACTCAGATCTGCTGGAAAGTAAGGAGAATTTTATTTTTTCACTCTTATTTTTTTTCTCCTAATTCAATTATAGTGAATTTAAAGCAAAACAGGAAATTCAGTTTCAGGTCTTGAATTATAACATTTCAGGTACTCATGGGAGCTCTGAGTTGTTGAGATATACTAAAGTATGGTAAGCTTTGGTGAGAAATATATCTGGATACACAGCATATTTTTTAAGCATAGCAGAATAAAGTCTGAGTGACTGCCTGTGTTCCCTCTTGTACATCAATATCTCAACTTCGCATTACAACCTAAATTATTGGGGTCTTGGAGTATCTTAGCAGGTTTTCAAGGGTTTCTTAGAAAATATTTGTGCTGCAGTCCCCTGGAGAAACTCAGACAGGGATGGGGGTAGTTTTTGTGATGAGTTGGGATAGTTAGGTCTAGAATAATTTCTTGACTCCAAAATAGCTTGTAGTATCTTCAGGTGGACAAAACAGCCACCAGATCTGCAAGTTGGATGCCACCCAAAAGTCCCCTCCTCTTTCTGTCTAGGGAACTAGTAGTCCAAGGTGGGATGGGGACACAGTATTCAGGAATGCAAAGAGAAACAGTGTGAAGTTTATATTTCTTATAATTTCTACACTGTCGCTATCACTGCTACACGAGAGCCTCTCTAGAATTTTTAAAATAAATTCCACTTATTTTAGGTCATCATTAGAGCTGGGGTTGCCAGTTCTTTGAGGTATAGGAATACATGAGGAGTCATTGCACCAGACCTAAGACCAGGTGCCTGGAGATGCAAACTGAGGCACTAATTGCTCTCTTCACTATGCTGGGGAGCACAGCCCCGCCTCATTCAAATGTCTCTCCAACTTGCCTAGCCTACATTAGCACCACCAGATGAACAAATCCGAGACTACTCCCAAATTTCTGGGTGTGTTTATGACTAGGGAATGTTATAGAAAGCCAAATGGTAGGTAGCACGGTTCTTACAGATTATGTAAAGTAGGGAGCTCCTTAGTTACGCTTTAGAAATAAACACCAAGCCCCAAAGAAACTAGAGTTGGCTCAATTAAAAACAAACTATGACCTCAGCAATTTCATAATTTTAATTTTTTTTTAGTCAATTTCTATTTTGTTGGGGCCAGAAACTCTAGTTGGTCCATTTTGATTACTGCTCTGTCAGTTTAATCCCATCCTAGGTCCATTTAGTAAAATAATCAGTTGATATCAATTTAATGAAATGACAGGTGGCTTGAGGTATTCAGGATATTGCTTCTGAGGCTGTTTCCTCTGCATGTGTGTCTGTGTGTGTCTGTGTTCTATGCCCATGAATGTGGCCCAGGGGAGAGACCCAGAGTGTTAACTGCAGGAGAAAGAATATGGCTCTGTTTAAGTATGGGAAGGGCCAGTGCAAACATGCCAGGTCATTTACAACCCTCTGTGACCTAAATGTTTTTTTTTAGTTCAGACGTCAGTAGAATTATTTTCAAATGAAAATATTGACTCTTATTTAAACAACCACATAGATACTTTTAGTTTCCTGTCCATATTCCTTGGAGTGTCTATTCAAAGCATATGAAGACATTTCTTGTGTTTGGCAGGTAAGAGTATATTCAGCTGTATCTGTGACTAGGATGTATTAGCATCCCTGCCTTCCTCAGAAACTGTAAAAAATAAGTTGTCAACATTTTGTATTGTTTAGGATATTACAGTGCTTATTTAGTGGTTGGACTTCAGATAAATTTAAAAGCAGTTTGTAGTGGATATCTTTGCAAAGAGGGATGGAAAAGTAGTCAGAGAAGGACAGAGGGAGGCAATTAACACAGTAATGTTTTATTCCTGATCTGAAGATTGGATACACAGTAGTTCATTATTTTACTTTAAACCACACTATATATCTGAAATAGTTAATTACAATTGTTTAAGTACTTCCCAGCTTGTAAAGGCTTCATGCCCTTCGATATAGACAGAAAAGAGTCTGAGATATATTTGTACCCATTTTAAAGGGATTATTTATCAAATTATCCATTTTCTCCACCTGTCTACTCTTTCCCAAAAGGAGGCCTTCCCTAAAGTTTGAGGGTTACCATAAATTACTGAGCCCCGGAGAGCAGTAGTGAAAGAATTTTTTGGGTTTTTAATTTTTTAAATTTTTTTTTACATTTTTTATTGAGTTATAGTCATTTTACAATGTTGTGTCAAATTCCAGTGTAGAGCACAATTTTTCATTTACACATGAACAAACATATATTCATTGTCACATTTTTTTTCGCTGTGAGCTACCACAAGATCTTGTATATATTTTTTCCCTGTGCTATACAGTATAACCTTGTTTATCTATTCTGCATATGCTTGTCAGTATCTACAAATTTTGAAATCCCAGTCTGTCCTTTTCCACCCCCCGCCCCCTTGGCAACCTCAAGTTTGTATTCTATGTCTATGAGTCTGTTTCTGTTTTGTATTTATGTTTTTTTTTAAGATTCCACATATTAGCGATCTCATGTGGTATTTTTCTTTCTCTTACTGGCTTACTTCACTTAGAATGACGTTTTCCAGGTACATCCGTGTTACTGCAAATGGCGTAATGTCGTTTTTATGGCTGAGTAGTATTCCATTGTATAAATATTCCACATCTTCTTTATCCAGCCATCAGTGATATCATATGGTATTTTCTTTCTCTTTCTGGCTTACTTTACTTAGAATGACATTCTCCAGGGGCATGCATGTTGCTACAAATGGCATTATGTTGTCATTTTTATGGCTGAATAGTATTCTATTGTATAAATATACCACAGCTTCTTTATCCAGTCAGCTGTTGATGGACATTTAGACTGTTTCCATGTCTTGGCTATTGTAAATAGTGCTGCGATGAACATTGGGGTGCAGGTGTCTTTTTGAAGTAGGGTTCCTTCTGGATATATGCCCAGGAGCGGGATGACTGGGTCATATAGTAAGGCTATTCCTAGTCTTTTGAGGAATCTCCATACTGTTTTCCACAGTGGCTGCACCAAACTGCATTCCCACCAGCAGTGTAGGAGGGTTCACTTTTCTCCACAGCCTCTCCAGCATTTGTCATTTGTGGACTTTTGAATGATGGCCATTCTGATTGGCGTGAGGTGATGCCGCATTGTAGTTTTGATTTGCATTTCTCTGATAATTAGTGATATTGAGCATTTTTTCATGTGTCTATTGATCATTTCTATTTCCTCCTTGGAGAATTGCTTGTTTAGGTCTTCTGCCCATTTTTGGATTGGGTTGTTTGTTTTTTTCTTATTATGTCATGTGAGCTGCTTATATATTCTAGAGATCAAGCCTTTGTCAGTTTCATCATTTGCAAAAATTTTCTCCCATTCCATAGGTTGTCTTTTTGTTTTACTTATGGTCTCCTTTGCTGTGCAGAAGCTTGTAAATTTAATTAGGTCCCATTTGTTTATTCTTGCTTTTATTTCTATTGCTTGGGTAGACTGCTGTAGGAGAACATTTTTGAGATTTATGTGAGATAATGTTTTGCCTATGTTTTCCTCTAGGAAGTTTATTGTATTTTGTCTTATGTTTAAGTCTTTAATCCATTTTGAGTTGATTTTTGTATATGGTGTAAGGGTGTGTTCTAGCTTCACTGTTTTACATGCTGCTGTCCAGTTTTCCCAACACCATTTGCTGAAGAGACTGTCTTTATTCCATTGTATATTCTTGCCTCCTTTGTCGAAGATGAGTTGACCAAAAGTTTGTGGGTTCATTTCTGGGCTCTCTATTCTGTTCCATTGGTCCATATGTCTGTTTTTGTACCAATACCATGCTGTCTTGATTATTGTAGCTCTATAGTATTGTCTGAAGTGGGGACACAAGGGTGGTTCCACATACACAGATCAATCAATGTAATACATCACATCAACAAGAGAAAGGACAAAAACCACATGATCATCTCAATAGATGCAGAAAACACTTTTGATAAAATTCAACACCCATTTATGATAAAAACTCTCACCAAAGTGGGTATAGAGGGAACGTATCTCAACATAATAAAAGCTATATATGACAAACCTGCAGCCAGCATAGTTCTCAACAGCGAAAAACTCAAAAGCTTCCCACTAAAATCTGGGGCAAGACAAGGATGCCCACTATCACCACTCATATTTAACATAGTCTTGGAAGTCCTAGCCACAGCAATCAGGCAAGAGAGAGAAATAAAAAGGATCCATATTGGAAAAGAAGAGGTAAAAGTATCACTATATGCAGATGACATGATACTATATATAGAAAACCCTAAAAAGTCCACACAAAAACTACTAGAACTAATCAAAGAATTCAGCAAGGTAGCAGGTTACAAGATTAATGTCCAAAAATCAGTTGCATTTCTTTAACTATGAATCAACAGAAAAAGAAAGTAAGGAAACAATCCCCTTTAAAATAGCATCCAAAATAATAAAATACCTAGGAATAAATCTAACCAAGGAGGTGAAAGACTTATACATGGAAAACTATAAACCACTGATGAAGGAAATTAAAGAAGACTTTAAAAAATGGAAAGATATCCCATGCTCCTGGATTGGAAGCCTCAATATTGTTAAAATGGTCATACTGCCCAAGGCAATCTATAGATTTAATGCAATCCCTATCAAATTACCCAGGACATGTTTCACAGAACTAGAACAAATCATAATAAAATTTATATGGAACCATGAAAGACCTAGAATTGCCAAAGCATTACTGAAGAAAAAGAAAGAGGCTGGAAGCATAACTCTCCCATGGAAGTACTCTCAGGGTATTTATTTGAGGAATTTTTCATGGATTTTGTATCAATTACAGTAGTTCTTTCAGAATAAATGGAAAGTCAATTGAAAAAAAAAATTAATGTGACCCTGCAGATGAGCTGTGATCTCTGGGTTGCAGCTGCGTGTTCTGTTTCCCTGTATCTACCTGGCAACGTATTGTATTCCCGTCAACAAATCAGCAGATCCCTAATACTCCTCTTCTTCCTCCTTTTTTTTTTCCAGCTGAAAACATTTTGTTGGCTTTTTGGATAGAAAGGGGGAATTTATTTGCCAGGAAGGATGAGCCCCTCATAGTTCTGCTGGAACCATCACATGGCCTCCTCTTTGCTGATGCTGCGCGTGGCCCCAGTGCAGCCTGTCCTGTGCTTCTTGTCTGCTATGCTGAAACCTGGCCTCCCCAGCACCACATGGAAGTCCATAGATACCAATGCTTGGGTCATGTTTGATCCCCAGATTGATGTGTTCTTGGATCCCTAAAACCAAAAGTTAGACTTTTTTCTCATCTTGCTCTTGTTGGTTAACAACTGGTCATCACTACACTCCCTGATGTCTCTGAGTATTAAGTGTGAGGAGTGTCAAGGAAGTGGGTAGGAAAAGTATTTGGATAATACTGTAATTTGCATTCCTCTTTAATAGAGGAAGGTTTACAAAGCATTTATCCCATTGCACATATCAATCTGCTATTTATATAGGTGTCCTGGGAGCACGGTGGTATCAGCTCAGAGGTCGGTCCTATCACTTCAGGAGTAACTGCCACTTCTGAAGTCACAGGCCCCCAAAACAATGGCCAAGGTCACCCTTCACTGTCTGGCTGTGCCTTTGTTTGAGAAGAGATAGCCCTTCAATGCTGAGAAAGCCAGCTTCCAGGAACTCCAGGCCTTAGCCCAGGCACTGTCTTTCACGTAGTCCCGCGGAGAACAATTGTGTGAAGCACAGTGACCTCAGAAGCCCAAAGCCTTGCGGGCTATTTATGAATGCAGTGTGCTCTGAAAATGGGCTCAGGATGAGGAAGCCCTAGCAGAGCTCGATTTAGCTTGAACTCTGCCTGTGTGAGCATCCTACGAGAAAACAAGGGTAAATATAGCAAGAACCCGTTCAAAGGTAGAAGACCACTTGCCTGTTGTACTTCTGAGAGCAAAAGTGCAAGCTCTCCAGAAGTTTTAGCCAGACAAGTAGAATTCTGTGGGTATTGGTCACTGAGTTATGTCCTCTTGTATGAGGAAGGTGAAAAGCCTAGCCAATGAGTTCTCGCTGTAGGTAAGAAAACATGTCACAGCAAATGTAAGGATAAGTAATACCATTCATCTTTGAAGTATGATGGCCTTGTTGTTATTTTCAGAGTAGTCTAAATAGATTAAAATGACCTCTTTCCTAGGAGTTCATCTGGTTGGGGTTAATGTAGCTTATCACCTCGTCTGTGGGAGTTAGGCCTGGTCTGAAAATGCCCTCATCAGGCTTTGGATAACTGACCTGCTGGGACACATCCATGTTAGTAATAATGATGGAGGACAGTCACCCCTCCATCGTGCACGTGTCAGTCACCTGGAGGAAAAAGAACAAAGGCCCCTTGAATGTTGCAGCAGCTAACACAGGATGCTGCAGGACCTCGGTCTCCTTGGTTTGAAATCTCCTGCAGTTTTTTCCTTCTTCATAGACTATGTATGTCCCTTTTGAAAGGGTTCCATAGTGCTTAAGAACTAGATCTTCCTTTCATAAAGTGTTAACACGCTTAGGTCGAGGCAGGTGCGAATTTGCTTACAATGTCACAAAATGCATGGGTCATCTGCTGTAACTGGCCCTTTAGTGGGAAGATTATAGCATTTAGTGGCAGTTGCAGGTCATGAAAACTGACCAGGTGAAGGTAGGGAGAAGGCTGGCTGTGAAAACCACTGTGACTCTGCTGAAAAGCTGCACAAAAGCATGAAGTGGGATCCTCAAAGGAAGTCACCATGTTGTACCAATAATTCTTGGGGAGTGTTCCCTAAATAAATAATCAATGAAAAAAACCCAAAACTTTAAGCACAAAAATGGATTGTTGTAATTTATAATGACCAATCTGGCAATCCTTGAAGAACTGAAAACAAAATCATGACTGCACATGTTGGATATCTCAGTCTAGCATTGGTGTAATCCCTCAAACCTATTTTAATTTCAAAAATTACATATGTATGTGTTTTGAAATATCTGTATCTATATATCATATGTATGTTGAAAGATACATATTTCAGTTCAAAAATGTGGGTCATGTGCTAGCGTTTCAAAGGCATTGACAGAGAGTGCAAATAATCTTGCTGCAATTCTCTGGAATGATTTTAAGTCTTGCTGTGAACTTTATTAAAATAAAACAAAATTCTATTCCATCTTGATGTCCTATGGAAAGGATGTAGGGTAAGTTTTACAGATATATATACATGTGTGTATAGAGATATTTATATATGTAAATATATAATTTTTAAAATGTATTTTCCATCCAGTACTAGTAGGAGGATCAGCTGCTTACCATTTGTAACTATGGGCTAGTGACAGTTCCTCTCCAGAGTCACAAGTTTCTATACAATGAGAATAAATGGCTTTAGGCCTTGCCCTTTTCCTTCTGAGTCTTTACTGGCAGATATGGAGTCCAAACCCAGGACAATGGAACCATTTTGCAACAATATGGTTCATAATACGACAATGGCTCCTGAAAAACAAAGTGTTGCGAGTGATAGGGAGGAAATGATATCACTTTTAAACTGAACAAGGCTCTTAATGTTTCATAGGTCACGTGAATACAAGTTGTCTACCTCGAAAGAATACATGTTATCATAAAGTAATCTTCAGAGTAGAATTAGGATGATGCTAAAGTCTAAACTTTTTTTTTTATTCTGCATAATTATTCTGATGATTTTAAAAGTGATTAATGACAATGGCTCACTGACTGAGAATTGTAGCTGTCTGTGACTTTAAGGAATTAGAAATTTATGAGTTTTTTTTTAAAAGTCAAGGAGAGACTTCAGAACTGTTAAACTGAAAATAATAAGAAGTACTTTCACAAAATTATTTTTTACCTAGGGGAATGTATTTCAAGTCATAGTCAAGATTCTGACTGATGAGTTGGTGGATATGTCTGAGCTCCACAAAAGAACATGAATTCAAGGGGAAAATGTGTTTTGGGGAGGAAAGAGCTTTATTTAAAAGGCATTGAAATAGATGTTCAAAAACCATGTGCTTCTGGGGAATAGGAAAGGACAAATTCTCTAACTTGGGCCAAGGATGAATGTGAAACAAATAAGGAGAGAGAGGTGGAAACACAGAGAGAGAGAGAGAGAAAGGTATACAAACATGTATATAAAGAGAGTCTCCATCTGCAGCCCAAAGAAGTGAGAGCAGTCACTTCAGTGTCTGATGTGTAAGAATAATATTCTCTTCTGCAGCGGTCTCTGTAATACTTAGTATTTTGATACCACAGCTTGTATCTGCAAACAAAAAATGAAATGTCAAATTCACCAGTCTAAGTTTCATCAAGAGTTTCATTATAAAGTTCCCAAATCCAGCAGCTTAATTATGAGCTCCACCTTGACAGCAAATGTCAGGCTGTGTCAATATTGGTGGAATCTGGTGTGTGATTTCTGAACACTGTAGAAATTCTAGTATATGCACCTTGACCACTAGACCTAGTGAGTCTAAAAGGCATTTGTGACATAAAGCTGATTTCAAACCAGTAAATAAGGTCAAGTTAAGTATAATCAGGATCCTATTTATATCTTTTATCACTGTCTGTGTTCACCTAAGTCTATTACCAGATGTCTGAAATATCTCAAGAAGGGGAGCTGTGCTTATTTCAAAATTTTTGTTCCAGAATACAATTCAGACCGTATTTAGAGAGGATGGATTTTCATGTACACACGGGCACATACACATGATCTTCCTGGTTAAAGGAGAGGTATAGCTTTGTTCATCTTTGGGTTCCTGTTATTGCTCCTAGCACAATGACTTGCCTTCGATAAATATGTATTAAATGAATAAAACATAACACTTCCCATATATATTTACCCCATTAACATCATTAGAAGTGATTTTTATTTTAATGTCAGGGAGCTTACTGTGTATTTCCAGTTGTAATTTTGCCTACCAAGCAGTGGAGAGCGCTGAACTCAGATTCTGGTAGAACTGCATTCAGCTTCTGATCCTTTTTATTAGTTAGATGATCTCCAGGGAGGTTGTGATAATTTTAGAGACTCTTCTTCCTCAAATGGAAAGCAGAGAAGAAAAACTGAGCTGGCTTATTTCATAAGACTTTTATGAGAGTTGATTGAGATAAATGAATGCATGGGGTAAAATATACAACCTGGACCAGGGTGCATCTTAATAACATTTAACAGTCATGTTCACCCTTCCAGCATGCTGTCTCTCCTTATCATTTTTCTCACATTTATATTTACAAGACATTTTCCTTTTTCAGCCAGGAACAAAAAGTAGGATTTAGTTACTGCAGGGACTATTCAACAGTGCTTTCACAGAAGAAATATTACAGCTTTTGAAAGTCATTTCTCATTATCTTGAAAGCTTTAATTTTGAAGAGAAACTCATGTTTTGCCAACCAGGGAAACACATAGTCTATTATGTGCAGACAAAATGAAAATTATTGTTTGCAAGTCTTTTTGTACCTAATTCTTGGATTGCCAAGGAAATGGAAAGAAGGAAAATGTAATACATATAGCAGCTCCAAACTTGTGCTTCACCTCAACCCACCCGCTCTGCAAGCACCACGGTTTGAAGTTGGTTTCTAAATTGAGAGCCCAGTTTCCTAGAGGTTCTATATTTGAGAGAGGGAGATTTCCCTTGTCTTGAAGTACGCCCTTTCCTGTGCGCTCTGCATAAACCCAGATGGGAGTTTTCCTCAAACCAAGTAAACAACCTCGACTCCTTTGCTATTATCTTAAATTTGAATTGAGATCAGTAGCTTTGGGAAAATCTTTGGTAATTTGACGTGAGCAGGGAAGTCTCCCAAGACTGTTTGGAGAATAAGGCCCCGCCCCTTCTCTGCTTTCATCACTTTGTGCTTTCTTTAATTCCTGCACATACTGTGTTATTAAAGCCTGTATTTTTTTTTTTGATCTCTCTGCTATAAACTCATTGAAATGAGAGTCCTTATATTTTCATTGTCAGGTTTCCTGGCCTTAGCATGGATTTGACCCAAGGTTTGCAATGAATAAGTATCTGTTGAAGGGGTGAATAAGTAAATTGGATGTGTGTGTGTGCATTTATATTCAAACATAGAGTGAAACGAATTTATCAGTAGATCAAGCGGTGAGGGAAAGTGGCAGAGCCCATGCCTAGCAAACACAAGGTCCTGGGTTCAATGCCCAGTGCCTCCATTAAAAAAATTAATAAATAAAAGCTAATTAACTCCCTCCACCAAAATAAACAAACAAACAAACAAACAAAGAAATTTAAAAAGTTTTCTTACTGCATAGCACAGGGAACTATATTCAATATCTTACAGCAACTTATGATTAAAAAGAATATGAAAACAAGTATATGTATGTTCCTATGTAACCAAAGTATTGTGCTATACACCAGAAATTGACACAACACTGTAAACTGACTATACTTCAATAAAAATAAGTTAAAAAAAAGATCAGATCACACCTGTTTATGCAAGTTGTTGAATAAGTTTAATAGAGTGATGGAAATATGGTATAGTGATATAGAGCATGGGTTTGGAGTAAGATAGAATTGGGTTCAAAGCCAATTGTGCCCCTTTACCTGACTGTGTGAGTTGGACAAGTTATTAGTCCCTCTGTAGCAATTAGAATTGTTACATCTCTTGGAGCCTCATTTCTCCTTATCTGTAAATTACTGCTTGGGTATAAGGATTGAAAGAGGTAAAATACAAAGTATTTAGCAGGAAGCTGGCAAGCAACAAGTTCCTGGCAAATGACAGCTGTTTTCATTAAGTGCTTGTTGTAGTAGAGACATAAAGAATGCTTTAATCATTAAAAAAAAAAAAGACTTAACCACTAGAAGCACTATATGTTTTTGTTTTAGATAGCATCTTCCTTTATACAACTTTTCATTCAACTGTATCAAAGTTAAGTTTTCCTCCTGGTAAATTGTTCCATTTCCAGTTTTCCCTAATTCTTTTTTTTTTTTCTTTATGATAAATTAAGTCAGGGCAGCTGATAGCCACAGATCCCTCTAACTTCCTTTGGAAATTACTTCATTGATTTCTGAAATGATAAAGGACCTGTAATGTATCTATAAATATACTCATTAAATCACAGATTGCTCATGGCTGCACAGGAAATCTCAATATACTGTCCAGCCATCTTCCTCCCCAAAATACACATTTTCCCAAGGGCACTCAGCACGGGCCCATTATCATAAATACAGCTGGAGCTGGAGTCATGAATCAGAGAACAACTTTCCAGTTCCTCTTCCTCTAAGAGTTCCTTTAGAGGGCAGGCTTTCAGGCTGATGTTATAGGTTAGAACTAAGAGCATTTGCATGAAATGGGATAAATTTTCACTAATCCACTTTTCTGTTACATGATCAGTGTCTGGACTCTAAAAGGAGTCTCTCTTGAACCACAGAGGGCTCTGGTGAGAAGGTGGTACCTAAAGATTCACAGAATCAGAGAATAATTTCTTAGCCCCAGGCATTTCCTTTGAAGTCATTTCACTGTGGTTCCTGTACGCTGCTACTCAGGGGTCTGCTCATAATGTCTTACCAGGTGAAGAAAACAACCAGGATATCAGGGTGACAAGGGCGGCTCTGCTGCATAGATTTGCTTCCAGATGCCTGCACAATAGCAGAAAGCCTTTTTGACATCCCTCCCTGGAGGAGGGCAGTCTTCAGATCATTGTATCAAAAGTCTGGTGGATATACCCTTTGTGAAATCATACTTAACAGTGAAAATTTAAGCTCAGTCAAGCCCTGATCTAATTGGGGGAATTAATGGTAAAATCCATTCATTTTTTTTCTCTTCATGTTGTCTGTTTCCCTCTTCCTCCATTCTGTCTATATTTCCCTTTTGGGTTTTAATTTTTCTGAGATGGTTTCAATTTGTTTCTCCCCAAATCCTCCAGGACCTCCAGTTTCACCAGTTAGGTGTTTAAATAATATATTTAATGTTATGTGGAAGAACACACAAACACAGCAGAATCAGAGCAGACATTAGCTTCCATGGCCTGAAAAACAAACTTACTAATGCCTCCTTTTCCTTGGGAATCATCCAGCACACCTCTCTAACAGAGGGCTAGCTGGCAGCCACAGCTCACTGCTTTAACCAAAATGAATTTCACAAGAAAATGCAGTTCTTTTGCCAAAGGGAAGTAATTCAATTCAAGTATGGAATAATCTCCTTCTGATACCTTATATTTATTTTTTATGTGCCCTCTTTGAACTTTTAATCGTCCAAAAAAGTAGGAATTACTACCCACCATCATTCTTTGCTTTGCAGTTGGCAACAGCACCAGGTAATCAAGGATTACCTGAAGGGTGCATATTAAATTCCCAATTTCACTTTCTTAAATGGGGGCCCATTATCTCTCCATTGTTCTTGGCTTTTGTGAAAGGAAGAGGCAAAAGGAACCTAAACCTGTTCAGACAGTGGCACAGAGTGAGGAAAAAGAAAGTCCCCAGGGTAGAGCCTTTTCAAGTCTCTTTAATGGCAAACTAATTATATATGACCCTGATGGCAGCTTTGGTGTCACTTTCTTTAGAAAAATTATCAAGCGTTTATCCCTGGGGTTTATGCTATTTGTCTTGGAGAGAATCCATTGAATGTCTGCAGTAACTCTAAGGCTACTCTCCTTGAACCTGCCCTAAACTGAGTCAGTTTGTCATTAACTGCAGATGCTTACTGAGCAGTTAGAGCGAATCAGAACCTTAGGTGGCAGGGGTTTAACCCTCATCACTGCTGCTTTTCTCCCTGAAGTTCTGTGTTCTTCTATTTGGTGGTATGTCAATCCTCCCGCATTAGGATTATGTCTAAAGCTTTTCTATTTATCGGTTACTATGAAATTTTCTTCATGGCAGGCTAGGTATATGCATTTTTACAAAAGGAAAATTTGATGAAGACAACCCACTTTTTCAAATAGGATGAAAATTAATCTCTCCTGCTTTTGCCTCCTGTCAAAAACGTCTGTATCTCTGGGTAGCTTCCTTCGTCTTTCCTGCTACAACTGAAGTGGGGCCAGAGTTGGTAGTGAGACTGCTTAATTGTTTAGTATCCTTAGGGAGCTCTTTATGGTATGAAATAGTGTATACTTTCATATTTCAAAAACAAATAATTCCAGAAAGTCACATTTTTCTTGAGAGCTGAACAGTAAAATGTTTTGTACGGACAAATTTTGGATAGAAAATCTGCTGAAGTATACTGTGCACTGGACTTCCTTCTTAAGCAAAGTATCCTATGCATATTTTCAACTTTTTAATGACTTAAGTCATCATCAGGGACATTGATTATATTCCCTGCCGTAAGACGTAATGAGGCCTTAGGAAGGATGGAGCTGTTTGCCCGTATATCAGTGGCCCCATACTGGGAGGCTTTTACAATCTTTTGTCTGGCTTTCCTAAACTATCTTCTTCATTGCTTTTAGTGTTTGCGTCCACCTCTTGATGTGCTCTGGGGATGCCTAAGAACCCCCAAAATATATGAACTCTGGTTCACATGAACATTAAGGCACAAATTTGGACTACTCTGTACCTTGAGAACATTGGATTCAGTTCCACATTCAGTCAGGATTATCTTGCTTTGACATTGAAAGGGATCTTTCAGATGAATCAGTCAAAATGGTGGGACATCAAGTATTGGTTTATTATGTGACTTTAAATGAGTAGAGCATTCGATGCAGAAAAGCAAACACATGGGTATTGCCTGGAGTGATAAAACCCAGATGAGCTAGGATTAAAATTTGATCTTTCCTCAAACTTTATATAAGAACTAAGATCAGGATTATAATATTAAAAATAATGCAGATTCCTGGGCCCACTCCAAGCCTTCTGGGTTAGAATTTCCAGAGGTAGAGTTCTGGATTTTAAATAAGCAACCAAGGTAATTCTGACACACACACACAAATTGATTTGGGGCTATGCTCTGCAAAATGTTGAGTGTGGTTTATCACTATAATAATTATTAATGTGTGTCAAAGCATAGAGATACTAGTTACAAGAAAACTGCAACTGATAAGTAATGGAATTTCCTAATAGTCCTTCTGTTGTCATCAATCTTCCAGTTAGAAAAGTCCTGTGAAATAACAAATCTATCCCAGGGTCAGAACATTTTTAGGGAGGTGTTTTTACTCTCAAGACTCAAAATGGGCTGCAGAGAGTCTGTGAACCTCCTCAGAGTACACACAGAAATGTTTGTGTACTGTATATACATTTTTCAGAAAGTTGATAACCAAGTTTTTGTCCCCATTTTAGCAATGAGAAAACTGAGACTCAGAGAGATTAAGGAACTTGCCTGTAGTAGTTAAGAAATGAGTCACTATTGCCCTGAGTAGTTAAGAAACGTCTTAGCTGGATAGAGCTAGGATCCCAAAGAGAGGTGTGTCTGATTCCAAACTCGTGCCATTTCCCACTCAAACACAGGGCCTCTTAAGTTGCTTTAAATGCTTCCTTTCATCATTCTTGGAGAACTTGCCTGATTTTGCCATGAGGCTGTCCTTCCCATGGCCCTGATCATTCTTTACCAGCTTTGTTCACTGTCTGACAGGTCTGCCCGGTCTTAATCGTCTAATCACAGTGTAATCAAGCACTTTTTTTTTTAACTGTTGCCCTGGTTCTCTCTCCCATTTGATCTCATTTGGTTTCCAGTTATTACTAACTCCATGTCCCCAAGAGAGTTTCTCTAAGATTGTCGGACAACAACCACAGCAGACATATTAAGTGGGTTGGGGGCAGCCCACTTTTCCATTGCCCCATGCTCTTTCTTTTCAGCTTATCTGGAATAGCATCTGAAGCAGCTAAGAAACTTAAACTGCCGTCTGAGTAAAGCCAACTTGATTTCTGCCTAGCAACAGGAAGCAGGCTGTGTCGCCAATGGCAATGTTTGTTTATCTCACTCAAGCGCCTACTTATTTCAGAGATAAACCAGTCCTCCTGGTTGAGTCATTCTTATTTTTTTATATAATAATTGTTTCTCTTGTATTCATCTAAGATGGGCCCTTTTTAACAAGTAGGCTTTTTTCCCCTTTCACATGACTTGGTAATATTCTTAATCTATAGCAGGTGTCAGAACTCTCAAGCTCCTACCTAAAGCCCAAGAACGGCCAAGGGGAGAGCAGAAATGAAAGATGTTACTGGAGGATCATTCGGTGGCAGGGAAAAGCAGACATCTGGAAACCTTGTGAGACCACCAGTCCTGCTTTTGTTCAGTGCAGTAAATATTTTTTTAGGCATCTGCTGTGTGCCATGTGCTTGACTAGGAGCTAGGGACGCAGGGATGACTAAGAAACAGTATATGTCCTCACAAAGCTCAGTGTCGAATTAAGGAGACAGAGGCACATAGACATCAAGGTGGCTGCAATTTGTGCATTAGGGACACTGCCAGTGATGAAGAGTAGAAACAGCTGGGATCTTGGAAGATGAAAGAAGCAACTGCTCCTTTGGGCCAACCTTGGGTTTTCTTCTCACTCATCACCTTCCAGAGTTAGGCCAATTTGACAGTCTGCTCTAGGAAAAAAATTCACATGGGATGGTTAAATTTCCAAAGTGTTTGAGGCCTTTAGCCATCAAGAATTGTTCCTCTAAAGAGGCTGAGAGTGCATCAATCTGTCATGGAAATCTGCTTGAGACATGCTGTCCAGCCTAGAGGAATTAGAAATTAATCTCTTCCAGAAATCTTATGATTTGAAACTCTGTCCACAGTTGAAATCAGAACTGGCTCCAGAAAATAATATTCCTGGGAATCTCCATAACACAGTAAAAAGAAATACAGGTGAATACATCTACAACCCGACTGTAGTTTTCCCTGAAATATGTTGTTGGATTAGCTGACTCCTTGCTGTTCAGATTTTTTTCCTGAAGTATAGTAGAATCATTGTTTCAAATGTTTTATATTCAGACTTGGCCAGGGTTATATTATTAAATTAATCGGATTAACTTTAACCAATTTAAATGCAGTTGGGCAAGTAAATCAATCTTAGATCAGTTAGTTATCATTGCATTGAAAATGAAATGATATGAAATAAAATACATCATTTTGTGTAATGCTTTTCCAAAGCCTACTACAGAAGGGTTCAATCAACTCTATACCCTTCTTTTTGGAGGATCTCAAAATAAAACATAATGTAGAAAAACCCCAAATTTATATTTTATGTTTTAAATATCAGCCTTCCTTTCTTTATTCATTCATTTTGAATTCATAGGAAAAACAGCTACCAGATAATGGGTTCTCTTCTGGGTGCTAAAATATAGGTGTGAATAGGGTGGGCCACCTCCCTTCTAAGAGCTCAGTGGTAATAGGGAGGGTAGACCTGAAAACAAACACAAAGCACTGCAGTCATTGCTGTAGAAGTGTCATTTTGCTATGTGTCCAGAGTTAAGAATGGGAAGAGACTGCTTGTCAGAAGATATCGGCAGAAATGACAGTAGGCTTTGGATGTTAAGTAGAGAGGAATTTGATATGATCAGGTCCACATTATCTATCAAGGAAGGAATAATAACAAATGTTATAACTTTAAATATTTAAAAATAATTTTTGTATAAAATGATTAACTGGTGTGCCCCACTTCATCAGATTGGAATACAAAATAAGGAGACATTTATTTGAAATTTCAACAGTAATGATTCTGGTTACTCTACTGTCTCAAAATGGCAAGAGTCGTGTAGAATTTCTCTTCTAAAGCAATGTCTGGCAACCCGTGAAGAATTCTCACAGATCAACTCAACTGATACTGACTGAGCTCTTACTCACTACATGCCAGGCACTGTTCCAGGCACTGGGGGTAGACATAATGCCTTGCTTTCAGTTGGAAGAAATAATCAATAACCCAACAAACCAATAAACTGGCCAATAAGCATCAAAAAAATAAATAACAAGGAAAATGTAAGCACTGTTCTAGAATTACATTCTGGTGATGGGGTGAGCAGTGGCAGGGTAGTCATGGCAGGGCTTTCTGAGGGCAGGGTATTTAAGCTGAGGTCTGAGTGACCAGGAAGAAAGCCCTCTTGGCTGGAATGCATGAGTGAGGCTGAAAGAGAGGGGGAGCAGGGACAGATCCTATAGAGCCTGATGGCGATTTGCATTTTAGTGTTCTGTGTTGAGATATCACTGGATTCTTATAAGTAGGGAGTAGGCGTGAGTTGATTAATAGCATTAAAAGAGTCATCTGTATGTGGATGGATTGCAGCTGCAAGATTAGAAGTAGGGTGAGCAGTCAAGAGCTATGATAGTGACCCAGGTGAGACTCAAAGGGGCCTTGAAAGGTATGGACCCCTGAAGATGTGTTTGGGAGGTAGTATTGATTAGACCTGGATAAACTGTGGGAGGGGAATTGAAAACAACTTGTAGATTGTCCCACCAATCCCATGCCACTATTATAGCTCTAGAACATTGTTGGTCCCAAAGATTTCCAGGTTACCTTATTCAGTCAGGCAAATGGCTTTTCCTGGATATATCCTCTTTTGGTACCAACTTGCTCCAAGAACAGAAGCTGTCTTCATCTTTAACAATCCAAATACTCAAGTAAACTGAAGGATGCTGTTGAACATATTTTTATTGAAAGTTTAGAATTTCAACACTGTTAATGTCAGGCTCAGTGTTTCTGTTTGAAAACCAGGTGGTAGGGTTAGTTTTCTTTCTTGGACCAAAAGGAAATCTATATTCTCATAACTCAGTCTAGAAATCCCACACTCCCCGTCTTGTGCCCATGATAGGTAACATTTCTCCTCCACTTCACCCTAGATGATTAGCAGGAATAAGTTCTTTCCCTGCCTGAGAATCCTATGTGTGCATCTACAATATACAATTAGAACTTCTCCACCCAGAAGAAGCAATTATAGTAGTGGATTCAAAGCCTTGATGATTTGTTTTTAACTTTTTGTAGGGCACTGACAGTCTAATTTACATACATATTTAAGGAACAGTTTTTATCTAATAATAAACTCCAACTTTCATTACAAAACCAAACATCTAATATATTATTCTTTGACATCTGTATATAGGTGTATGGTTATTTTGTTAGATTTTCAAAGAGCAATGGGTAGGAATGTGCTTTATTTTACACTTTTAACTAAATGAAGTTGTTTGTTTGTTTGTTTTAACATTTTTAATTGATTTATAATCATTTTACAATGTTGTGTCAAATTCCAGTGTTCAGCACAATTTTTCAGTCATTCATGGACATACACACACTCATTGTCACATTTTTTCTCTGTGAGTTATCATAACATTTTGTGTATATTTCCCTGTGCTATACAGTGTAATCTTGTTTATCTATTCTACAATTTTAAAATCCCAGTCTATCCCTTCCCACCCTCCACCCCCCTGGTAACCACTGGTCTGTATAAATGAAGTTTTTATTTCATGGTTTTCTCAATTAATGTTTGGCTTGTTTTGGAACAAAGAGATTCTTCTCTAAAAATAATTGGTTATCAATCTCCAGAAACCAGTTCTAATAAGATCTTTATTTGACAATTTTCTATAAATAAAATAATAAAGCAATTAAAAATTTCTCTTTGATTGTTTCTCCACTTATAATTTCTACATGGTCATCAAAGGGGGAATGGAGAAGAGGAGGACAATATTCCACCTGAAAGTTTGAGTTTTTGGCAATAAGTGGAGACTCTGTGTTCCAGGTGTGAGCCAGGGCAGTGCTTTTGTTGAAGATGGGAGGGTAGGGGAGGCAGTGCATTAAAATCACTTGAGGAGCTGTTTCAAGTACACGTGGTGCTCTTCGTCCCTTGGGAACCACTACTTTATAGTCAGCAATGTAACAGAAAAGGCACAAGCACATTAAATTGTGCAAAGCCAGCCTTATACATTCTAATTAATCATGAAAGAATGAGTCATGGAACTCATGGAACTGATTGGTTTATGTGTGAAACTAGTATATAACTTACATAATAAATGATTTCAATAGTGTATTTTATGTAGACTAAGAAATGGGGTTTTAGGATTCTTAGAAATAAAAGTCATCTTTGCACATTTTATGCCTTTTGGGTTTTGAAGTTAACTAAAAAATTCTTAATATATTCTTTATACATTAATACAATAATGTATGTCACTGAAGAATATGTGATGTACACATATCAAATTTAAAGTTTAAGATTTCACGTTCTCTAATAATCTTTCATTTTCCTTGGCTCTTGTTTGTCACATATCTTAAACAGGATCTCAAAAATATAATGGGAAAAATGTGTATATATAATATATAATGTATGTATGTGTATGTGTCTATATATATAATGGGAAAAGAAGGAAGAGATGCTTCAGGGGGAAGAATGGTGTTGCTCAGGTGAGGCGGATGGCTCTCAGGTGTGTGTTTGCCAAGTGTCCACTGGAACATCTTTTGTCTTTTCCTCCCTCCTTCCTTTTCCATCAAACTCTATCTCTCTCTGTCACTGTCTTGCTCCTGCACACACAGAAACGTTTCACAAACTGAAAAGTGGGGGGAAAAAAAGACTGGATTTGGGAGACTCTGACACAGGAATGTTGGCAAATGATCCCAGCAAATTCTAGCAAATTCTCTATGCTGTGGAAAAGGCCTTTAGAGAGAAAAACTGAAAAGTAGTAGGTAACGAGAAGGTAAATTTGCAGTATACCTTTGTGATCATTACCTTTGTGTAATGGGTGTTTCACCGTTTAAAGAAGTTTTCAAAAGAATCCCATAACATTCAGTTAGACAATATTCCATACATGAACAGTATCACTCCATGTATCAGTTTTACCTCATTTATGTTTCCATCAAAGGCTCCGTGAGCTACCTTATCACTTAATCTAACTCTCATATCAGCTTCAAAGTTTGGGTTCATTTGGACACGCAGATAATATAGCCTGGGAGGGGTTTTCAGATTTCTGCATCATCCATTTTTTTCTGCTTCTGGGATACATGCATTTCCTCTGGCTCATTCTGCTCTTGCTTTATTGGCAGTTAAAGCAAGATGCTATTTCCCACCTGAAAAGACATCGAGGAAACTCACCTATTTTTCCTTTCTCCCAGTACTAGTTCCTCTAGATTCTGGCTTTGAATCCTGACTCAAACTATCTTACCTGACCTTTTTCCCTTCAGGATATGTGTTCATTTCTCTCATCCTTCCCAAGGACAACATTAGGTACTTCTTTAAACATTTGATTTCTAGCAGAAAATAACTTTCTTTCCTCAAAGCCCGGAGCTTTACTTGTACAGCAAAACCTTGAGAAAATTCTTTCTCTAGCAGGTTGATTTGATTTTTACTGCAACTTTCTGCTACCCCAGTAGTCCTAGTTTTAGATATGACTCACATATGAAGACACCTAAGATAGGGATTCTGCCTGGGTTGCCAAGATGATTTTTTTAAAACTTCTCTCATCTTTCAGCACAGGATACCACATACAGGAGGAGTTCCATTTTGTCCCCTGTTTAAAACAGAGAAAAATTTAATTTATGCTACGGAAACTAATTTCCTCTGTTAATTTTTGATGATAAATGTTTATTTATAATTTTAAAATGGGAAGAGAGTGTATTATGTTCTGGAAAGATTTTAAATCTCACCATTTACCCGTCAAGCACTTTCTCATCTTTGTCTAGTATTATTCATGCTTGTACCTGAGACTTTTCAGTTGCTGTTATGGATGCCGTAATTCTGTCAGCGCAAACTTTCCTCAGGGAGAATCCTTACCTTCCAACTTCATGGGTCTCTCTAATAAAGCGAAGAGCCAGGTGAAAAGCCTAATGAATCACAGCATGCCTATGGTGCTGAGTCAACAGAACCGGAAACTGTGCCAATTGTGGTCCAGCTGGCTTCCGCTTACACACTCTTCCTCTGGTCCAGATGGATGAGATGACGCTGTAAGAGCTGCAGGGCCAGGCAGTTGTATGATAAAAAGCATGCATGTGTATGTTTCACTCTCATAAGCCAACAACTCCACATATTCATTCCAACATCTGGATAAGAACAGAAATCTTGGAATATTTTCCATTTCCAAGGGAAGACTGTAGGGTCATTTAGCTAATCAAAGCGGTCCCTTGAGGTCAGATACAAAGGGCTGGTGCCTCAGACTTCTTTCTCATCTGCCAGAGTTCTGAATATGGCAAATCCAGTGATGCCAACCCTTGGGCTCAATAATCTGAGGGGATTTGGGGGACTTAGAATTAGCAAAATATTTTTAAATGTCTCATTGTCTTCCTTCTCCTAGGCAAAATAGAATTATGAAGACCAGCAGAAGTCTTTCTACATCAACAAATCTAACTCATAAGTAGAAATCCTCTGGTATTCTAGCCCTAAAGATTTTAGAATCTATAGTCACTTTGTTAAAGAGTTAAAATTTGGTTAATGCAGTCCATGGCAACGTATAATCAAGTCAGTTGAAGTCATATTTAACTACACTAACCCCACCCCTCAAAATTCACAATGAGTTTTCCATAGACTTCTGTGCAGACATAATCCTTTAAACTATTTTGCATATTACACAGGATTATATCATGATTAAGTGACGTAAAATGGAATTTGAATTTTGGTGCATGATATAGTCACCTCTGCTTTATGACAGCTGCTTTGTAATTTGCAAGTAGAAAAATCAGGTGACCTGGAACTTTCCAGGCTCCCTGGAAGTAGGTAAGTACGGAGTGTATTCATCAGCTATAAATCTGCTTTCCCTTAGATGCTCCCCCTCCAACTCAAAAATGAATACCCTAAAGGACAAATTCTGGTGCCAGTGTTTTTCTAATTTTATAACACATTTAGCAGCATACCTAAATGGATTTAAGACTTTACCAAGAGTCACTATCAAAGATGACTGGAAGGCTATATATATCATATTTCAAAGGAGTGTTGCTTGCTTTGTTTTCTAAAGCTCAGGCCCATAATCCATGGTATTCTAATCAGGCTATACTAACAATGCAGTTCAGAAAAAATTTCCCCAGACTTGATAAGGAAACTGAAATCTAGCTGAGGTCCTCTCCCCTAGAGAAGTTGTTTAATGACAAAGGGTTGGGCAGCAGCAGAAGGAAGAGTTGAGTATGGAAGGAATGAGCACAGTTAGTGTCGTTTGGAACCTAGGAGCTTTGGTCCTCTCTGAACCTATCACGTGTGGTGGGCTGGGGGCTGGGCCAGGGCTGCAGAGGGGCTTGCTCAGGAAAATTCAGAATGTTCATAGATGAGTTGTTATGGATTACTATTGCTGTCCACCCAGACTCTCAGAAATACACCTGTGACAAAGAAGCCTACTTTTCTCCCAGTTCAGAGGAGTAGAGAGATGTTGGAGAATGAGATGATTTGTTTACATGCCTTCTGATGAAATTTTTCCAAGTCAAAAGTGGGTGGTCTTGCAGGAAAAAGGCAATGTGGTTGAATTTAGAAGTGAAAAAATGGTTCCTGGTGGTCAGATCAACAGTCTGAGGGACAAAACACAGCACAGACAATTGGATGGGATTCAAGCAGCTCTCTATTCTCATCATGGAAGGTGAATAATAAAGGCAAACATGAGAAACAGGAATTTGGATTCAGTTCAGATGATCTCAGAGGTTAAATGCCTCACTAGTGTTAATTCTCTAACTTAAAGATACTAACTTTCTCATAAAACTTCCAAAACTGTTTTCCCCTTTAGCATTAATAGAAATACCATATTTCCTGACTTGCACCTCTAATTTAGGCCTGGATCTAAAAGATAAGGCAGAGCATCTCTCCAGCTCTTTAGGCTTTTGATCAAGGTCCACAATTCAAAAAAGGCCTTTGCTCTGCTTGTCTCTCTGGGCCTGATAGTGCCATGGCTAGTGGCTGGGTGGCTTGACTATGCCTTCTCTTGGCCTTTCTGTATTTAGTGCCACCCCAGGCTGGGCTAGGCTAGGCATGCCGTAATACAGCTGCTGGGTTTCACTGCAGGAAGTGGCTACCTTTTCGGGGAGAGTGAGGTGAGGCCCATGTCTAATTTGTTTCATAGGTTGTAAACAGCTTTGGGATATTTCAGGACGAAAGATTGTGTTCAAAGGTAAGATGTTATTATGAAGAGTGGTAATAATAGTAATAACAGTCATTAGTTCTAATAAAGCACAAACAAAGGAAATGAGAGCATGTACCTTTAATAATCTGATGTTAACACAACAAACCAAGCAAAACAAATAAGTGAAACTAGCTTTTTGCTGCTTCTTTGGAATTGATGATGACTTGCCCGTTGAATATATTTACATCTTTGCAGGAAGGTATGTGAAAGCTATTATGTGTGATAAGGAATTAAAAAAAATAATCCAGTAGCTCCTTATATTCCTTTGGTATATTTGAATCTAACTTCAGCATTTAGTGAAAGGAAGTAACAACTTGGCTGGGTACACTGTGTAAACCTACATGCTGTCACTTGCCAAGAAAAAATAAAATCCTTCCTCCCTTCTAGCCAGTGTTTCCTCTCCTTATGGGTGAAAAAAGGAGGGGTGGGGAAGCATTCTATGGGTGCGTGGATTGTATCTGATCACCATGCAGCTACTTCTAATTAACGTGAGATTTGGAAGATGCAAATTTTCTTTGGTTAGAAAGATAGGGAAGTAGCAAAGAGCTTCTAAATCTGGGTGTTGGCATAAGGCCACGTAGGGTACCCAGTAGGTAGAAACTGCCCCGTGGAAATATTCTCAAATGATGACAGAGATAAGTTAATAATAACAATGTATGTTTACCATAAATTAAGAGGCCTTTCCAACTCCCATGTTTCCTTCCTGTGACAAATATGGATTTGAGTGTGTTTGTGTGTGTGTTTCTCTCATCCATGTGACCAGATACTCCAAAGGATGTTCCCAACAGGAAATGCAGGGCGTGGGTGTCTGGAGGTGGCTGTGCTGGCACTGGACAGACAAACCTTTGAGAAGCAGGAACTTCTTCCAGGAAGTAGGGGGATGGGAAATGCCCTGATTCTTAGTTAGTCTGTTTGTAAAGGTCTGTCCTTGAAACATCTAAGGGCTGGGATTTTCTCCTGGGAGAAAGAAGTAGGATTTAGACAAAAGAAGGCTTGATTCACGGTATAATCTTGCTCCAGAAAGAAATTAGAAATGATTTTCTCAGGAGCAAATTGTCTCACAGTTAAATGTCTATATAAGGTGATGATATGGATTTGCTATGTTTCTTGTAATGAGATTTTTCCCTCTGCTTTAAGTAGGTGCCTCTATGTGTTATAGCACTGGGAAGGAATCACTTACCAAGAGAATAGACATCAGTGTATCACTTATGTCTATAAATTCATTTATTCATTATTCACACAACAACCGTTTTTTGAATGCTGAATATAAGGCACTCATTGTGTTACTTCAGAATGATCCAGGTGTGCATAATTCTCAACCATTTCCTATGTGAAATCTGCTAAGATGATCAAACTGATAACTGTGACATATGAAGGAGTTAGGTTCCAGGAGGAAAGCAGACAACGTGTGGCTGGTATTTTTGAGCGATGTCTGTGTTACTGTCACTATGTTGTGTCCCTTTCCATAATGATCTCATTAACCCTCATTTAATAGTAGTGACCATTGTTATTTTATTTTAGAGATGAAGATAAAAGTCTTAGAGACATGCGGTAGGGCTACCATAACAAAGTCCACAGATTAGGTGGCTTACACAATAGAAATTTATTTTCTCACAATTCTGGAATTCCCCATTGTGGCAGAGGTCCTGGTTGTCAAGGAGTGAGAACTGTTTCCCTGTACTGTGGGGGGGTGGTCTTAGCTATGAAATGTGGACATCCACAGAAAGTTATCCACATGTAGTTCTCTCATCCAGCTCTGTGGACTTTCCTGAAAACAAAGCTCTGGCCAGCCCACGTGCTGGCCAGGCAGGGTCAGGGTGTATCTGGTCATGCTGGAGTTCTCGAAGGGTTGGTAGTGTGAACTGTGAGCCTTTCTTTTAACAAAAAATAGCTGACTTCACTCTGAGCACTCTGAGTGTTTAATGAATGGAGGGAAATCACCTCCTTACCGTCTTATATGTTTTACTATGGCAAATAAATTTAATTACTTCATCAGTAGGAGGCCTTGAGTGGGGATTACACGTAGGTAAAAGTTGGAGGAAAAAATACACATAGATGGACACGTGCAAACAATGGCTGCAGGTCTTCACCGTGACCCTGCATTTGTTTCTCTGGTATTTTTCAGTTTGAGAAGCACTATTTTGGGTATTTTCTCTTTGGTGCATAGCAGCAAGCTCTGGGGGGAGGCAGGGTGGGTGCAATGTTATTGATATTCCTGCTTCCTGTTGGAGGAATCAGGCTCAGCTGAAGAGAGTGACCTTCCAAATCCCACACCTAGTAGGTGCTGAAGTTGAGATTAGAACCTCAGGTTTCTGATTCCCACTTGGAGACTCCGACCATTCCCAGCTTCTACCCCAATGCCCCACTCTTCTCTACTTTACAAAGACAAGATTCCCGTCCTAATACCCATACTGAGCAGCACTGGAACATGTCCTGCCTAGAAAGAGGTCCCAGCTCCTCTGCAAAAACACTCACCTCTAGCCTGTTACAGGGCTGACACCTTCCCTAGCCAGCCAGGTCTCAGTCCCAAAACTCCCTTCTTAGAGAAGAAGTTTGTGACCTTCCTTTCAAAAGTAGCCTCCTCTCCGACCCAGTCACGTTTTATCACATCGTCCTGTTTATTTCCTTTACGGTACTTCATGTATTTGTATAATTTCCTTGTTGTGCATTTGTTTACCTGTTTGCAGTCCGTCTCCTCCAAGACACAGCAGGCTCCATCAGGAGCTTGGGAATCCTGCTCCCTGCTCCACCCTCAGCATCCACAGCAGGGTCTGACACAGAGCAGGTGTTCCGTAATGACACCAGCCAGGGAAATGGGGCAGACACTACTACTCAGAGTCATTCTAAGCTCACAAAGAGGGGTGGAGGAAAGTTCACATCCTGGCTGAACCTCTTGCTCTCTATTTGATCTTGAGAAACTTATTTTAACCTCTACTATGGGCTGAAGTATGTCCCGCCCCCACCCCCAAATTCATATGCTGAGGTCCTAACCCCCAGTACCTTAGAATGTGACTATATTTGGACTTACGTCTTTAAAGAAGTAGCTAAATTAAAATGAGGTGGTTAAGGGTGAGCCCTAAACCTGTATGACTGGCATTTTAATAAGAAGAGGAAACTTAGACACAGACATGTACAGAGGGAAGATGATATGAAGATACAGCAAGAAGATAGCCCACCTATAAGCCAAGGAGAGAGTTCTCAGAAGAAACCAACCCTGCTAACACCTTGATCTCAGACTTCTAGCCTCTGAAATTGTGAGAAATAAATTTCTATTGTTTAAGCTACCCAGTCTATAGCCTTTGTTATGGTGGCCCCAGCAAACTGGTACCACCCCTCTAAGACTTATTTCTTCATCTCTAAAATAAAATAACAATGGTCACTACTGTTAAATGAGGATTAATGGGATAATGTATGGAAAGGGACACAACATAGTGACAGTAACGTAGACATTGCTCAAAAATGCCAGCCACATATTGTCTGCTTTCCTCCTGGAATCTAACTCCTTCATATGCCATTTTTATCTATATGATCATCTTAGCAGATTTCATGTAGGAAATGGTTGAGAATTATGCACACCTGGATCATTTTAAGTAACAAAGACTGCCTTGTATTTAGCATTCAGTAAAGGTCTCTCTCTGAGGGGAGAGAGCAGCAAATGTGTAGTCATCAGGCTCTTTCCAGCCTCCATGCCTTTGTGCAGGCTGTTCCTTTGCTTGAAATGCTCTTTTCCCAGACTGGTTTCTTCTCATTCCTTCCCACTTTGAGTATCGCTCAGCAGAGAAGCCTTCTCTGACCACCCAGTTTCCCTCAAATCACTTTCTATAGTTCCCTCTTCCTCTGCTGCCTTCAGGACACTTATTCTGAGTGTATTTCAAATATTTATTCCTTAACTATTTACTGCCTTTTTTAACCCTATGAGACACCAAACTCTATGTGAGTAGGGACCCTAACATGTTCATCACCCTCCCTCATTGCTTGGATCAAAAGAATTGGTCATTAAATAGCCAACAAATCAAGAAAGAGATGACTGAATAGGGGAGACTACTTCAAGTAAAGCTGAGTCCTGGGGAAGGGGTTGGTGCTGTCAACTGTATTGTGCGACTTCAATCATATTCTGCTGTTGGGCTCCAGGGATGTGGTTTCCTGGAGAGAAGAGATAGCAAGGTGTTACAGGAAGATGACAGATGAGAAAGGAAAGCCAGGTAGATGAGGACTCATAACCCAGCTTTGCCACTCACTGGGAACACTCCATTGGGAAAGATACTGAACCTCTCCAAGCCTCACTCTCAGCATAGAGACTAGAAATAATGCTGCCACCCTGCAGAACTGTTGGAAAGACTCAGTGCAGGAATGTTTGCAAAGCAGGTGGCAAGTAGATCAATAAATAGTGTCACTTATTTTTAAGAGAGAAACTAAAAGCACAAGCCACTCTACTCTGTCTTTTGACCTACTAGGAGTTTAAGATAAGTGTAAAAAACTTAAGAGCCATGCTGACAGTTTAATGTGAAGAGTTAGTGAGTCTTACCCCATCTGGAAAATGTCGACTAGATTTCTGAGGATCCTTCTTTTTTCCCCCATTATGTAGAACTATTTTATTTTTATTTTGAAGAACATGCTAAATTATATGCATGCAAAGTTATATTAATACACATATATCCCTAGTTAAGTCTATGAGCACAGAAACAATTTGTTGAAATATTTTAAAATTATTATTTTAATTGGAGTCTAGTTGATTTACAATATTCATCTCAGGTGGACAGCACAGTGATTTGATATTTTTATGGACTGCCCTCTATTTGAAGTTATATGCTGAGGATCTTTCTGGATTCTCTTGGCCTCCCTTAGACCACAATGAATCCAGCATCTGAAGGCCACAATGATCCTTGTGTCTGCAGAATCATCTTCCCACTGATGAAAATTTCCCGGTTTTAGGAAGACAGTTATTGAAACAGTTTAATATTTAATTACTTAATATAAATACGCTGGGAAGAGGGCTTTCAAAGAGCCCCAAGGCACTTGCAGCAGCATCTGTCACCGTCAGTGCTGAGCTGCTGTGACATTCTTCATCTGTAACTTGATGGAGGGCGAGAACTCACAAAGCCTCTCATGCTGATTTATGCTGATTCCAGCAGGCTCACCGTGGGGAGCGCCTGCATGAAGGACGTGTCCAGGATGTGTGCAGGTACTCCTCACACTCTATTCTGATGACATGTTTGCTGAGCGATGACAAGTCATCATTTTCCCACGAGCGGCCTCCTAGTCCTTTCTCAGACTTCTGAATCATGCCAGGCTTGGGGCCATTTTCCCAGCGCGGCCAGTCACCTGGGAAAGATAAAGCATCATGAGCATCCTCTTCCCATCCCCTCTTCCTTTCCTAAATAATCCCAAGGAAAAACACCAGGAGCCAAGCTTATAAAATACCAAAGAGGACCAGGAAATTCATTAGGGCTCAGCACACATCAGGGGAATGCTTCATAGGGTTCTTTTTTTAAATTAAAGTATAGTTGATTTACAATGTTGTTTTCATTTCAGGTGGACAGCATAGTGATTCAGTTATACATGTATCTATCTATCTATATAATATAGTTCTTGAATTTAGTTCCTGCAACATTTCAGCCTTTGCCCTGCCTTGTCTAAAGAGTGAGGTTCGACTGTTCACCCGCTCTACAGAGGTCACTGGTCTCTTCTGCAGAGCTGTGGGCTCCCCATCTTCAGGAACTTTCCAGACAGCCTCTTTCTTACTCCCCACCCTCGTTTTCTAAGTAGGGATTCTGTAGATTCTGATGAATGATGGTTTTCTTTTCTGTAAATTACTTGAGTAAGAACAGGAAAAAAGAAGTTGATTTTCTCTCTCTCTCTGACGTAAAGAGACCTGAGACAAAGATATCGGGGGTCCATACCCAGCAACCCAAACTTCCATCATTCAGCCCATGGATTGCTTCCAGCTGAATGCACTCCTGTCCTCCCATCTTGTATCTGGTCTTTTGAAAGCAAATTTTATAATGTTGCTTTCTTTCCTTAAGCTTCTCACTCACGACCCATCATCCCCAAAAGGGAGGTCGAATGTCATCATTTGGCTGACAGGTCTCCTCCTGTTGTAGGCCCTCCCTGCATCCTGTAGAGCCTGCTTCTCCTCCTTACACCCCAGCACAGAGCAGGCCGTGTGTTCTGTTCCTGCTCCTTGTATATGCTTTCCCTTTCCTTCCCTCCTTATATCTGATTGTGCCTTCCTAGCAGTCAATGAGGCCACCCATGGCACCTCACAGAAATCATTCCTGGGTGTCTCATCTACGTGAACCCTAAGTGCTTTAGCCAGATTGTGTCCCCTTTCACTGCATCTCTTAGACTTAAGGGTGACCATAGTGTTGACCTGATGCAGTTAGTTCAACTTTGTGTCCTATCCTGCTGGTCACAGGAGCTCCCATTTTCTCTCCTGGGAAAGTCTTTCATGAGTACATCTCCTCCATAGAGAGCTTGGGAAAACACAATCCCCACCATGGTAAATATATGGCTCAGTGCCCTTTGTCCTGTAATTACATGTGTCTGGATTGACCAACCTATGCCATTATAAACTGAACAAGTGTCCAGTTGGCAGACTGGTGCCTCCCTGTCTCCAATTTGGATATGAATACCAGAGTCTCAGATGGAAACCTTGCTGAAATACAGTGAGTTGCAAAGTCAATTACCTTACTGTTCTGCTTGAGGTCTAAGCACTGCTGGCTCTCAAATGTGACCTGATACATGTTAGGGGGAACTTTGTTCATTAATAAGTAGGTGAGGGGTTGGAGGAAAGACTTGTTGCTGAGGCATGTGGGAACTTAGCTACCTTAATGTTAGGGACTGAATTGTATGCCCCCTCCCCGCAAATTCATATGTTAAAGTCCTTACTCTCAGTACACCTCAGAATCTGACTGTGTGGGTCTTTGAGAAGGTCATTAAGGTGATGTGATGTCATATGGGTGGGCCCCAGTCCAGTGTGACTGGTGTTCTCATAGGAGGGCTATGAGAACTGGTGTTCTCATAGACACAGGGCTGCACACACAAAGTGAAGAGGCCGTGTAGGTACACAGCAAGAAGGCAAACATCTACAAGCCAAGGAGAGAGGCCCCAGGAAAAACCAAACCTGCCAGCACCTTGATCTTGGACTTCCAGCCTCCAGTACTCTGAGAAAATAAAATTCCATCCATTACCCCACCTAGTCTATGGTGGTTTATTATGGCAGCCCTATCAAACCGGTACGCCTAGAGAAAGATTACGCTCAAGTTAACACCCATGCTGAGGGGGAGGAAGAAGCTGGAGTGTCATTTTTCTTTTTTTTTTTTAACATTTTCTATTGATTTATAATCATTTTACAATGTTGTGTCAAATTCCAGTGTAGAGCACAATTTTTCAATTATACATGAACATATATATAGTCATTGTCACATTTTTTTCTCTGAGAGCTACCATAAGATCTCGTATATATTTCCCTGTGCTATACAGTATAATCTTGCTTATCTATTCTACAATTTTGAAATCCCACTCTATCTCTTCCCACTCTCCGCCCCCTTGGCAACCACAAGTTTGTATTCTATGTCTATGAGTCTGTTTCTGTTTTGTATTTATACTTTGTTTTTGTTTGTTTGTTTGTTTAGATTCCACATATGAGCAATCTCATATGGTATTTTTCTTTCTCTTTCTGGCTTACTTCACTTAGAATGACATTCTCCAGGAGCATCCATGTTGCTGCAAATGGCATTATGTTGTTGGTTTTTATGGCTGAGTAGTAGTCCATTGTATAAATATACCACATCTTCTTTATCCAGTCATCTGTTGATGGACATTTAGACTGTTTCCATGTCTTGGCTATTGTAAATAATTCTGCTATGAACATTGGGGTGCAGGTGTCATCCTGAAGTAGGGTTCCTTCTGGATATAAGCCCAGGAGCGGGATGACTGGGTCATATAGTAAGGCTATTCCTAGTCTTTTGAGGAATCTCCATACTGTTTTCCACAGTGGCTGCACCAAACTGCATTCCCACCAGCAGTGTAGGAGGGTCCCCTTTTCTCCACAGCCTCTCCAGCATTTGTCATTTGTGGACTTTTGAATGATGGCCATTCTGACTGGCGTGAGGTGATGCCGCATTGTAGTTTTGATTTGCATTTCTCTAATAATTAGTGATACTGAGCATTTTTTCATGTGTCTATTGATCATTTCTATTTCCTCCTTGGAGAATTGCTTGTTTAGGTCTTCTGCCCATTTTTGGATTGGGTTGTTTGTTTTTTTCTTATTATGTCATATGAGCTGCTTATATATTCTAGAGATCAAGCCTTTGTCGGTTTCATTTGCAGAAGTTTTTTTTCCCGTTCCATAGGTTGTCTTTTTGTTTTACTTATGGTTTCCTTTGCTGTGCAGAAGCTTGTAAATTTAATTAGGTCCCATTTGTTTATTCTTGCTTTTATTTCTTCCAGGAGAAAATTTTTGAGATGTATGTCAGATAATGTTTTGCCTATATTTTCCTCTAGGAGGTTTATTGTATCTTGTCTTATGTTGAAGTCTTTGATCCATTTTGAGTTTATTCTTGTGTATGGTGTAAGGGAGTGTTCTAGCTTCATTGTTTTACATGCTGCTGTCCAGTTTTCCCAACACCATTTGCTGAAGAGACTGGAGTGTCATTTCTACACTCTATTCTTTGGGTTCTTCTCATTTCTGTTCTGTGAAAGTCCTGTGACTTAGTTGTCATAAAGCATTATTTATTGTTGTAAAGTTTCCCTTTAAGAAGTTTCCATTTGTTCCTGCTTTCTTTGTTACATGGGCCTTTCAGTTAACACTTTCTTCCCTACACATTTCAGGGACATATGGAAGTGAGTCAGAGAATGGAATCAAACGAACCGGGGCTTGCGTCTCCAACACTTACTAGGTCTACAGCCTTGACCTCGACGATCTCTGAGCCCGTCACATCCTTTTCATGGCTCCCTGTAAATCCTGGAGAGGGGACTTAGGATGAAATCTTTTATATTTCATAAAAATCCTCTCCTGGTTTTTTCAGCTATGATAGTTTCTCAGAACTCAATCGCCATTTTGGGAGTGCTAGCAAAATATTGTTTAAAAGCATGTGTGTTTGTATGCGAAAATTATCAAAGCAGGAAGTGATTTTATGAGTCAGAACATGTGGATTCATCTGTACATGTTCAATTCTGTAAACTACGGAAGAGGGTGGCTGGACAAAATGTTAAGTCTAAGTTGAGGACTGAAATTTGCCTTAGACAAAGAGTCCTGTGTAGTACTCAGTAAAAACCATCTGTCAAGGCATCATTCATGAAGGAATAAAGTCATCAAATATACCACTGCAGAAAGGAAAGCCTTGGGGCCCACCTCAACGTTGGGATCGCATCTGTCACACTCCTGCTTTCAGCTTATCTGACTTCAAGACCCTGGGAACTGCTTTGAACTGTCAGATTAGGCAGATTTTCTCTGCCCAAGCATCAGAAATAAGGGCCTATGCTCTCTTCCTCCTCATCTTTTATTTATTTATTTTTAGTTGCCATTTTTTGCATAAATGGGTAAAGCAGAGAGGATAGAAAGAATACACAATATTATTTAAATGGCTTCCCTTCCCTTCCTCATTTTATTCTTGGTCCATTATTGATCTTTATCTTCCCAGGACATTTGTCAGTTGCAGAGATAATACTAAGAATCTTACTTTGGCCATTTATATTTTAACAGATGGCTAGAGTTTCCTAAGGTTCAGTTTTTTAAGCTATGAATTGGGGATAATAACACCTGGGCAGCATGGGGATTGAATGCGACAGGGTACGTTCAGGCTCCCCACCCGGGGCCTGGCACATGGTCAATGCTCACAGATGTTTGCTGTGACCCTGGTTACTATGCGCTTCAGACCCTAAATGCTACCCCCAAAGACACTTCACATTTCATTTCTCTTTCAGGTGTGACAATGCTACTGTGATTGTTCCATCTTCAGGTTTGTGGGATATTTTTTCCCCCATTCATCCACCTACTCAGATATTTCTTCATGGCATGTTAGGTACTAGGGAGACTTACTATAGGGATTTCTTCTCGTTCTCTCAGGAATTGGATTTATGCACTTAAGATTCATAGAAAAACCTCACTCTTGATCTCAGTGTTCTTTTGATTTCTGTCCTTCCATGAATTGTATGATCCGTTTAGGAACACCCACTTGCTAAGATAACATCTGTTTTATTCTTATTTAGTTCTCGGTGACACCACATTAGTCACTCTAGGTAAACAATCTTCCATATTAGTCACTATGGAATAGGTTATCTGTTTGACATCAGAGACCAAAGTACCTTTCCTAAGATGGATTTCAAATGTAGCTAAGAGCCTTTCATCCCAGGCCTTGGGCATCACAGCTTAAGGTTTACCACCTACTGACCTTCCCCAGGAAGAGGAAAATCCTCCTCTTCCTTGCCTTTATCCCAGGCATGTTTTAAAAAGAGTGGGACTTCTTTCTTCAGAAGCTTTACCTTCCTATTCCAGCTTCTCTTCCTCTCTCTTCTTCCCATGACTTTGATTTCTCCTGTGGTTATACCCTTTTGCCCACATCATCCATGGTGTCAAGTATGTACAAACAATAGAGCTTTCTGTGATGATGGAAATACACACACACACACACACACACACATATATCTACATATATATTAATATATAGCCATATGTGGCTGTTAATCATTTGAAATGTAGCTAGTAAAACCAAAGAAATATGGTTTTAATTTTAGTTAATTCCAGTTTAAATAACCACATGTGGCTAGTGGCTACTGTCTTGGACCACACAGCTCCACTGCTTACGAGATTATTGCAGGATATGTCTAGATACTAGTAAGGAACTCTCATAGGTCCATGGGACCCGGGTGCCTTCAGTGGGACTGAGCCCCCTCCCCGCTTCATTTTGTCCCTTGGAGCAGAGAGTTAAAGTTAAAAATTAGCAAACATTCCCTCTTAGTTTCTCCTCCTTTTATTTCCTTATTAGGTGGATTAACATCCCTTACATATTGCATTCTGCTTGGGACCTAGATACATATATTATCTAAAATATTCACAACAACCCTAAAAGACAGTTATTATCCACATTTTATAGACAAGGCTCAGAAGAGTAAAGTAACTTGCTTGATGTTGCAGAGTTAATAAGCCACAGACCTAGGATTTAAACCAAGTTCTACTATAAAGAAATCCTGTCCTCTCACTGTCTCTGATCTCCAGTCTGTGACACACATCCCTCTTTGAGATAATTTGTCATCAAAACACTGCCTGCTACCAAGCCATCCTGACTTCTTGGTCCAATTATCAATGATACCATTCCCAGCTTTTCTCTGCTTCATGTTTTTACTTCCTAGACTTATTCTTTCTCTTATGTTTTTTTTTTCCCCATAAGAGGCCACCTTCTGCTCACCTCTCCTGGCTTTACTGCTCTGTGCCCCTGTCCAGCTGGCATCATGTGTGTTAAGCTATTCTGGGTCATACTGCATTTCCTTGCCGTGCTTCCTATATGACTAAGCGTTGCACAGCTGAGCTTTCAGTGCAACTCCACAGATTCCTGTCTTAGCTTCCTGAGCCCATATTTATACCTGAATACCAACAACTCCAGCTATTTTGTATAGTCTCTTCCTAAAACTCTTATGACCCCCTTAAAGGGATAGGATGCTTTTTCAAAGGGCTGAGTCTTTTTTTTTTTTTTGCTATCAATTTGCAAGAGGCTTATAAAAAATCCAGTGGATATACATGTTCAACTCATCCTCACAATTCATCCATGTGTTATCCCTTCCCATTTTGTTAGTGAAGAAACAGAGTCTCAGAATGATTTATTCAATTTTCAGCAAATGTATCAGGAAATCAGAAGGGGGTCCAAAAATAGAAGCTAGCTCAATGTGCAGCCTAAAGTTAAGGCATGATTCCCAAAGTGTTGAAGATTCACCCTTTCCTAAGAAAATCAAGGGTATTTATTTCCAAGCAGTTCTTGGAAATGAAAATAGACAGAATTGGAAATACCATTTCGGACCACACACTTAGCCTACTTCTCACAATAACCTGGCACTGAAAATTTCTCAAGACCAAGCAGCTCATCTCCTTAAGCACACAGTCTACTGAGGCCAAAGAGTTAGGGGTAGAAACAGCAGTGGACTCTTTATTTCCTAAGTGTGGCTGGATTTCTGAAAATGCTTTGGCAGCAGCATAAAAACAGTATCTCCATGTGTGGATCAATCTAGGGTTTTAGCAACATAAGGAAAATATACATATATACATGTATATATATTTATAAAAATGGCAGGTAAATGTGATTAATAAATGGAATTGGGAGAGGTTTGATTTAAGCAGTTTCACTTATTTTATGGGATTGCTGAGAGGCCTTTATGGGCAGTTATTTCCAGACAGCTTATCCTTGGTAAAGCCTGAGTTATCCTCCTAAGGCAAAGAATACTTTAGAGTACAGGAAGTCAACAACATTATCTTCTAAGGTTTCTTCATTTGTTTGCGTAAAGCAAACTTCCATTATACTACATACTTTAAATGGAACTTCCTTTAAAATCTTCTTTGGATTTTTTATTACCCTCTTGCAAGATCAACAGCAGAATGGGAAAACATGGTCCACTTTTGAAAAGTAATGAGAGCAATGTTATATAAATGGAAATCCAAGAATTCTTCTCAGCATAACTCATCACTGCTCATGAAGAAAACTTAGAAGGATATGGAAGGGCATTGATATGTCCAGCCTTAATATCCAGGTCAGCTGATCTGAAAAGAAAATGGGGAGAGACCCAGTGGTTCAGTGATGGGAACAACATATGAAGGCTTTTAAAAATAATGTTAATACAGATATAAACAAATAGCAGTGAATTGTATGTTTCCTAGGGCTGCTGTAACAAATTACCACAAACAAGGTTTCTTAAAGTAACAGAAATTTATTTTCTTATAGTTCTGGAGACTCTAAGTCTGAAGTCCAGGAGTGAGCAGTGTTGGTTCCTCTGGGAGGCTCTAGGGGAGAATCAATTCTGGAGCTGTGTCCAAGGCTTGTGGTAGTTGCTGGCAGGACTAGGCATTCCTTGGGTGTAGCTGCATCACTGTAATCTCATGCTCACTACAGTCCCTAGACAGTATGCCAGTTCACAGTGACAGTCATCACTTGGCCTTCTTTCCTGTGTGCCTCTGTTTTCAGATGGCCTTCTTTTAAGGATCTGTCGTTCAGATTTAAGGCCCACCATAAACCACCATGACTTCATCTTAATTTAACTGATTACATCTGAAGAGCTGCTTTCCCCAAATAAGACCACATTCTGAAATTCCAAGTAGACATGCATTAGGGAGGACGCTATTCCATCAGTACAACCACTGTAGGAGTTATCAGTAGTCCCTGACCTCAGATCTCTATATATAGAATCATGGCATGGTAGAGGGTACTTGAGTTGGGAATCTGGAGGCCTGGGTATGCACAAGCTCGCTCTGGTGTTGCACTTGACTGCATCTTAGTCATTCACACAGGAACGAAGGGGTTGGAGGAGTTCAGAAGCCCTTATCCTGGGATCCCTGAATGGGCTTTAGAAATTGTCTGCACTTCTAAAATTGTCTGCACATCATTGCGTCTGGCATGTTGATGCTTTCAAGATAGAACTTCCTTGTCTTTCCTGAGGTTCCCCAAGGGATCTTGGACCCGAAAAGCTAAGAACGATTGTATCAAATTATCTATAAAGTCCACCAAAACATTCTGATTTCTTGACGTATATTCGATCTGTTGTTGTGTTTCCCTGATTTTCTGATACACTCAGAGTTTCGGGATAGTATATTAAAAGTAGATCCTTTAATATTATTTTATTTTGTAATGCTTCTGGCTCATTTCTAATGTGCATCCTTCCGGAGAACCCACAGGTGGATCATTTTCTGCGTTGCTCATTTTTTATGCAATAGAAAATGTAAATGAAACTCAGAACTGGGAGAAAACAATCTAATGCCAGCAGAGGGGGGAAAAAGAAACATAGTTGAATGGGTTTACAGCTAGATATGCAGGACTTGGTATCAAAGGGTTTAGAATGGAGCTGGGCAAAGGATCAAGTGTGTTGGGTGGGAAGGCAAGGGGTTACCTTGTGGGATTTGGAGCTTTAGTGTGGAAAACACTTTCCCCTCAGAATCTAAAGGTCCCGCTCACCTGACATGTTAGTGTCTCCCTAGTAAATAACAACTTCTTAGTTATTAACAAGATTTCCTTTCAATGGTAACTGTCATCAGTCTGTTCTGTGTTTTGAAAAAACAGGCTCCCTCTGTTTCTTTTAGGCACCCTCGATGTCCATCCACACCCTACATGGTTAGTTCAGGAACCATAGATGGTTGGGTTCACAGATCATCAGATCTCTTTTATTTCCCCCCTTTTTTTTTTGTCTGCCTGATTTTTATTTCTGCGTCTCTTTGGAGCTTTCTCACAAACAGATGAGCGAGGAGGGAAAACAGATTCTCATCTACTGACTGGATTGCTACTTTTCTATTATTTGAAAAAGGTGTGGTCCCAGGAGTGAATTTAGTTATCTATGCCTTTTCTTGTCCTGTTACCACAGAAAATCATATTACTCTTTTAAATTGCTACCATATAGAATTGAAAATTCACGTTTACTCTGTGAAGGCTGAGTAAAACAATAAAAAGTAAAAAACAAACAAACAAAAAACCAAGATGGGTACACTTTTTTCTCTTTTTTCCTAATGGTAGTTTGTGATTGATTTTCTTAATTCCTCAAAGCCTCATTTTCATTTCTATGAATATAGTAGAATATGTGAAAAATATACCATGTAATAAAATAATCCTTTTATTAGTTTTTTTAGTCATCTAGTGATGTTCCAGAGGCTCATATGTGCTTGAGCAGAGAGTCAATTTCTCTCATATATTCTTGAATTGACCCTGCTGAGTGTACTTTTGAAAGAAACCCTCTCAAAAAAAAAAAAAAAAAAGCCCAGAAAAAGGCATTCAGAAGTGAGTGCGAAGTCTCTTGCCAAGAGTCCACTTTCTGCACATTCGTGTTAAAAGAGAGTAAACCGTAGTATAGCCTGAGACCCTCAGGGAATTTGAGTTCCTAATTATTCTTTAAAGGTCAGTGAAAAGAAAGAAAAGCACTGAGGAAGTTTTGAAATGGAACTCTCAGTTGTATTGGCCAGGAAATGAATCCCAGGCAGGCAAAATTTGAAATCTAAGAAAACAAGCTTGATCTTTTAAGCATGGAATAAAAGGTAATGGAGTAGGATGGGGAATATGGAAAGGAAATCACAATCCCTGAGGAGTTGGTGAAAACCCAGAGGGCACAGAGAGAGACCGCCAAGGTCCATGTGGTCATTGTCAGTCTTGTCCTGCCTTTTAAAGACTTAGAGCCAGTCAATGTCCTTTGAAAGCTCAGAAAACAAAATTGATTTAGCCATTTTAGATTTGTCATTTTATCTTTCTTATGGTCAGTCTGTCACTTTCTACGTAGCTGAAAAATAGCCAATGGACTAATTTGCTTTGTATTAGGATAGCATTTAATGTAAAAAGAATTTAAAATTCTAAATATATATGTACATACATATATATATTTTTTCCCCATGTGGAGGAATGGACAGCATATTGCCTAGATGAGAGCTTGAAACTGAGTAATCAGTTGAATCCATTTCACCTGCCTTCACTAATTAAGGTTGTTTTAAGGCTTGCATGTTCTCCAAAAGGCATGGGTCCCCAACAAGATGTTTGCCTGAGTTATTTTCCAGGAACTGGGAGGCAGATGAGTCTAGTTGAGCTGAGCCAGTAAAGACTGGATAGGACCACCGGCCCTCCAACTGGGCATGCGTGCATATCTGCACGTGTGGAGGGCTGTAGCTTAGTTAAGCAGTTGCAGAACAGTGATTATCACACCTTTTCCTCCTCACCTTTCCCCATACCCCCATGCCTGCCATGCCCCAGACCACCCTGCTTCTTTATTCGTTACCCTATAAGTACCCCCAGCCCCTGGTGTTTGGAGAGGCAGGCTTGGGATCTCTTCTCCTGCCTCCTCACTTGGCTGTCTTACAAATAAACTCTGTTTTTGTCTCTTTGCTGCAAACCTCATCATCTCAGCTTTTTGTTTGCTGCCGTCAGATTTGGGAACAAGCTTTCTGAGAGGAGGTCTTAACCAAGTAAATTAAAAATTTTTGTGGATAACTTCTGCTTCACAATTTTCATTAGATTTTACTTTTTGTAATACTATATTCAAGTAAGGGCAGCTCAACTGAAGTCATTTATGATTGAGTCCTACTCTGTACTTTTGTGTCTCAACAGAAAAAAAACAGCTTGGGGGCTATCACAAAACAGAACTTAGGCTAAGGAATTTCTCTTACGTAGCGAATTTGATAGACCTTTTCTAAATTCACTATTCTCTCTAGTAAGTTCAAAATTTCCTTGTGTGCTTTTCCTTTTCTTCAAATACTTCAGTAAGAGACGGAATCTATTTTGTACAACACACAACATTGTTGAAAGGCTGGGAGGGTTTTTTCCCACCAACTTGGGTGTGCACATGGCAGGGCTGTTTGCATATAAAAATGTGAATGTTGTAATGAGATCTCGAGGAAGGCGTAGTGGCTAAAGTAAGTTTCAACTAAGTTCCTATCAAAGTATTCCGAAAATGGAAAGTTTTCCGAAAATGGAAAGTTTTCCCAAAGGAGCTAGAAAAATCCCTTGACAGAACATCTTGAAAGAAAGAAGCCAAAATATAAAAGAAACTTATCTTACCCTCACAGAGAACTGGCAATACAGATACCTTCAATAAGCCTAGTTTGTGTTTTTTTAAAAGCAAATCTAAATGGCCTCACATGGTACTTTAAAATAGAACTCACTTAAAAAACAAATTCTGTTTGTGATTTCTCCTATTTGGAGGATTTACAACACAGATCTTTCTCCCACATGTGTAGGTGATCTTCTACTTGGGTCTAAGTAATCGTAAACGCTAAACTTGGCTTAGCTACTCTTAGTGAAGCTTCTTCCTCTTAATTTTATTACCATAACAAGACTTGAATATCAGATATCAAGTTTCCCTCAAGATAGTAGATCTAGTTCAAAAAACAAAAACCAAAAAACCTGCAGTTAGTAGATAATGCCTTAAATAACATCAGGTGGCAAAATCATGATGACTCTTCCTCATACATGTAACTACATTGATGGAAATTTATCTAGAGACCCAAATAACTTGTTGGAACTCTAAAGCTCACTGAGACTAGAAATGGCAGCTTAAAATGCTTACAAATGCTTTAAGTCAGTATTTCTCTGTCTCAGCCCTAAAGGAAGTTTGGAGTTTAGCTCCTTGTTGGAGGCTGTCCTGAGTGCTCTAGGATATTTAGCTGCATCCCTGGCCCCTACCCACCTGATGCCATTGCACCTCCCCTGCCAAGTTGAGACAACCAAAAATGTCTCCAGACATTGCCAAATGTCCCCCCAAGGACAAATTCACCCCAAGCTGAGAACCACTGCTCTAAATCGTAGCAGAAAGGCAAAATAACTTGGCTCACAATCTCTTTTCCTCTTAAATTAGTCCACAATCACTTCTCAATGCCCCATTTTTTCCCCTTGTATCTCTGAAAGGGTAACAAATCTTTGAAAACTTTTTTTTAAACTCTTTGTTTAAATGAGATGAATCTTCTAGGTTGCCTTCTTCCTGGTCCTTTGCCCAGCCTAAGCTGCTCAGCCCTACTCAAGGGAGAAAAAGTCCTCTCCCCTTCAAAACAGAGGTCCTTCATTTTGTCCTCCCCTCTGTCTTGTCACTAGGACACACGGGCTGTTTTCAGGGTGGTAGGTCTCCCTAGTAGCATGGACTTGACCCAAAGCTAAGATTTTTGTGTCTTGCAAGGGCTCTGACAGATGCTTTGAAGGGATGTTCTAGCAGTTTCTGAGACTTAGGCTTGGGACGGTGCTGTGGTGGAGCTTGGAAGGGACTTAGACTCCCACTGAGTGAGCCACCTGAACCCAAACAAGACAATGAGGCTCCTTGTTTACTGAGAAAAGGGGGGATAGTTCTTATTTTCCACACAAACTCAGGCAGGGCCCTAATTCTGAGCATTCTTAAGTTAAGCAAGTGAACTTTAATACAAAATATTTCAGGACCAAACTTAGTTTTTTCATTATTCAAGATTTTCATTATTCCCCAACTTAATGGAAGCCTTCTGGGAGTAGTTTTTCAATGTCTTTGAATAAATAATAGGCAAAGGAAAGTAGACTAGGTCTCCTCTATCTTGGCATTTCTCTCCTAGATTTACATCTAAAGCTGCAAGGTATGAAAACTACATCATTATCTGCATTCAACACAAGTGGTCATAGTTGGCTCCATACTGTAGCTTTTGACTCTATACCACATCTAATGCTAGTGCAGAACATAGATTCTTGACACAGCACCACAAATTGATGACAGCTTGTAATACTAGGTACCATTATATATTTACTCTCTGCCAAATACTATGCCAAGCTTACTAATTTTTTTTACATTTAATCACACATAGTTCTCATTGCAATCCTATGAATTTTTTCATGTCATTCTATTAAGATAAACTGAGGCTTAGGGAAGATGATCATACATTGAAAGTGAAAGAGTAGGAATTCAGACTCAGCTGTGACTCCCCTCAAAGCCTTTATTTATAGGTAGATTGATAGACTGACTGCCAGTCAATCAATCACCATGTTACAGGGTGCTAACATCCTGGAAGGGAGACCCTGGAGAGATCGTGACATGAAAGTTGACTCTCAAAGGCAGTCTACAATGATAGATCTCATCGTGTGATCCAATGAAGACCTACTGAATATTTTGCATTGTTGGAAGATGCAGATGCATGAGTCCTATTTCAGATCTAATAATTCAGAATCTCTAATGAGTGAGAAGCAAGCCCAGGTGTCTGCATTAAACAAAACAAAGCCTCAAATTTTTCTTATGCCCAGAAAGTTGCTGAACCACTGACCTAGGCTGTCAGAAGAGATTTACTCCTGATCCCCAGGCTGGGTATCTGTGTGCTTTTCTCCTCCAGACCCTCTCTGCCCTGGGAGGGAGGATGCATGTATGGGTTCCTTCAGCAGGCTTCCTTGCTCTCTGGCCTCCTGGTGATTTCAGACACGAGGAGAAGGGGATATTAACTAGAGGGGGAGGAGTGAGGACAAGGTCTTTAGTCCTCAGGCTCCCTTCCTGTCCAGTCATTGCTAATTGGCTGCCAGAGCACCTGTCAGGAAGCCCTCTCTTCGTGAGGAAATGGCCAGATTCAGGAAACACGCCCTCCTTTTGTCTATCTAGGCTCTGGGTGATAAATGTTCCTTCCTGGGGCCCCCTTCAGAGTACAAGGCTATCTTCCATTGGTTTCTCAAAAGTTTGTCCACATCTTTGAACATTCCCATTGTTAAATTCTCTTTAGTGTCTCCACTTGTGTGTCCTGATTCCTGATTAATTCCCTGACGAACAACTCAAACAGCTAAACTTTGTCTGCTGTTCTTTCTACATTGTACCTATTAGGGACTTGATACCCCTAAATTGTCCTTAAGTTGTCTCATCTGTTTTGGGAATAATATACCTGTCTCTGCAGCTGCTGGAAGGATTAAATGTGATGAATATAAAGTGCTTAACATGTGCCTCCTATAGACTATTCCTGTTAACGTTAATTCCTGTCACCTGTTTATAGCACACTGCCTCAATCGTTAGCGTGATGGATCTCCAAGGCACTGCTTTTTCTCTTCAGGCCCTCCTTGCTCCTTGATACCCTCTCTTCCCAACAGAGGGCCCTTTGAGCAAACCAGGGAAGTCAAGACTTACTGAGACTTATGATCTTCACTCTAAGAGCTACCTTGTCAATTTCCATAGTCTCCAAGCCGCATCTTTTCTGTGTCTGGGAACCTGACCTTCCCACTAACTCTAGACTGACCCTTATTTTCTCTATGGCACCAATTTGCAAACCTCTCCAGATGTAGCCCTCAAAACTTTTCCCGTTTTGTGGGGGCCTGTTTTTCAGCTCCCATAGATTGCCTCTATACTCCAATCATTTGTAAACCCCAAACATGCTTCCAAACAACAATCTCTCACCATCTAGAGCTTTGAAACTGCCCGAGAATCACTCTGCTTCTAGCCTGAGGCCATTACACCTGTGCAGGTGTTTTGTCCATCTCAGTCTAGAAGCAGCAAAAAATTTGTTTTGTAACATAGAAGAAATTGAGGTTGAATACATCTGTTCACTTGAGCACCAAACAAGGGCCAGGCACTCTGCCTGCGCACAGAGGATAGTTGTTTCTGCCTACACCATATGCACGAATGCAAGCAAGGGGCAGCCAGCCTCCTGCCTTCATCACCTGTCATTCTCCTTAGGAGTTAACCTGTGAATTTTCAAGGAAGGTGATTATTCTCAGTAGAGAATCACTGAGCCCAGACTCTACAATTGAATCACTACACAGGTTACTCTACATGCTTATAGCCAATGAATTAAAAAGACTTACAGCAGGTTAAGATACCAGTAAGGTACCTAACAAGCCCATTCTAGCCCAGCCTGGGTCCCATGTTTTAGTAGGAACATGCTTTTTGCACTGGAATACCTGGTTCTTGCCAAGTCTGATTTTACTGGTCTCAAGACTTTGATTATGCCCTTATTTTTATGTATAGTCTTAACGTATCTGAGTACTGATCAGCTGGTAGAGACACCAGGCTTCCAATAGGCTTTTCTGTAAATGTTGATTCTAGATGTCTAGACCTATGTTCTGAGTCTTTAATTATGTGCTAGATGACAGGTGTATTTTCTTTTAAGACGTTAGTGTTATTCATAGTCACTGCTTCAGTTTGCTTTTTGTTCTGGTCTTCTCTCTGGAAAGAGTTTCAGAGTTTTTGTGGAGAAGTCTCTTATGATCAGGGCATACTGAGACTCCATTTGTGAGATCTAGGAGTCTTCCTAGAATCCACCAGGCACCAACAGCTTAAGACGTAACCATTAATTCCCTCCAAGGCCTGTACGCTAGGAGATACCCAACCATGCTGTCAACACACAAAAGAAGAAGCTTGTATAAATGTCCGACATTACCTATGTTGAAAATTGTGAGAACTTTATTTTACATAGGAGTTTTCGTTTGAAGAAACTGAAGTCTGAAAGGTGAAGACATTTTTCCAGAGGTCCACTAACCCAGACACTTTCCCATTTTGTCTTTGGGGTATATTCTGTGGTGATTCAGGGGTTAAGTGGGATAAATACTTAATTGTTTTTAGCCCACTTTTCAAAATGTATCCCCTAGGTGTGCATGAAAGGGTAGAATGGGTACAAACCAAAATTTTTGAGACAATGAGAAATAAACCTAGGATTAAAAAATATTAACCCACACAAAACAATCCACGAGCTAAACTGTGGGGGGAAACTCATTACTGGAAATGTTAAGCAGGATCAGAGGATAAAAGAAACAATACACTCAGCTAAGGCATAGTCAATTTGGTCCTAGACATCTAGGTCTGTAGAGTTTTAAACAAACCCCAACTCAAACTTCTGATAATCAGTATAAACTCTTTCTGTGTAGACATTAAAAAGCTGTAGTAAAAACAAAACAAAACAAAACACACTGGAAGTTTGTAAAGTCTCTTAAATTTATTTTCCACTGGTTATTCCAAGCTGCAAATTTTAGTTAAATATTTAGGAAGGTAAGGTTCCCTCTTATTCCTAGGGAGAAGCAGAAGGAAAAAGATCTTTTTTAAAAAACCAGTCTTTAAAATAAACTTCTTGGAAGCCATATATTTCTATATTTCCAAAAGATATTATCTTTCACCTTAGATGGGGAGCTAAACATTATCACCAAGGCTACTGCATCTTGAAATATTTGAAGGCAATCTGTGTCCCTCTGTTCTGATTGCACCTGACACCAAACCCAAGTTAAATAGCAACCATAAAGAGCTTGGACATTGTGCCCCAAGTTGAATTTTTCATCTGTACACCCTAGTGGAACCCTACTGAGTTGTCTTCTCAGATCACAACAAATGTCCCTTCCTCCTGGAACCCCCTTGTTGTGCCACAGAGGTGGGATCCCAGTTGCTATCTCCCCTACCCCTTTTCTTGGCCACAACTAATTGTTCCAGGAATGGACACTGGATTCAAACTGGGCAAGTCAGAGTCCCTTCAAAACTAATTTGGAATTCTTACCCAGAGATACACCTGTGTTTATCTGTAACATGCCAACTTGGTTACCATGCTCTCTGCCACCTCTATCAAAGAATCAAAATAATAGACTGTTGTACTCTCCTGAGGGGTCCTCCAGAAGGTAAGGTCACACTGTGGCCCCATCCACGATGCTGCCTACCTATCACCCAAATGTGGTATCTTCCTATAAAAACATGATTTCACTTGACTGACAATCTTAAACAGCCAGTGTACAATATGACTTACATATGTCATAATCTCATCTCCACATATTGTTTGCCCTATTTCCCAAAAACCCTCTTCTTCCCCTCATTAGGTCATAGAGATGTGACCCACAGAAACAACTTCACAGTCCAGACATACAGCACATCTCCTACTCAGACTCAAGAATATTTCCTAAATGCTTGACTTTAGGTACCCTCTCTTCCCTCTACCTGAAATATCCTCTCCCCTGTTCTCATTTTGGCAAATTTTTATTCATCTTTCATGTCCCAACTCAAATCACATCTCTCCAGAAGACTTCCAAACTTCTTGTTCACTTCCTGAAAGTGAATCACCTTCTCTAGGACCTCTGCCAAATCATCATGGATGACCTAGTGATACCTCTTTCTTTCTGTAACTGTACCTTATGTCTTTCATAGGATTATTATTATAAATCTGTAATTTTCTAAGTTCATGACTGTCTTCCCTTCAAGAATCACATGCCCTAGCTAGCTATTCCCAATGATGCTGAGGGATATGGGACATCCTTTGTGTACAAGGGACCCAACCCATGCTGCTGCCAAATGCCCCTCCTCAAGCTGATTCTGGAAAACAGATGGAGAGTTCTTAGAAGGCAGTGATATCTTACATACCAAAGCCACTGGAAAGCCTCATGCCTCACATATGGTGGGCACACAGTAAATGTCTACTGAACATGTGTGTGCATATTTTGTGTCTGGACACAACAGGGAGCAAGAGGTAAAAAGTAGTAGGGAAAATATTTTCAAAAGAGTCCTGTGAAGGCCAACTTAAGAGATGAAGTTTGTCAGCTAAAGGTGTTCAGCCCACAAATAGGGGCAGCACTGGTTAACCTGTGAGCTCCTTGAGTTCAAGGACTGTGTCTACTCAGCTCTGAATTTCCCCAGAAATTCTAACTTTATCTTATGCTATGGGCACAAAAAAAGAAATGTTCATATATTTAATTTTGGGTATCATAATCAAGAGAATGCAAAAATAGTCAAATATATAATCTTGGTTAGAGTATTTCTACAAATTCTGTTAGATTGAAAATGTCCTTGGATTCAGAGATGATTGATTTTTCTATTAACTGTGTTTCTAAAGTTTTTCATCATAATTTTATGCAAAAAATCGGCCATTTAAAGTATTTCATCTTATTTAGCTTTTTCTTTCTAGTTTTTGATTGACCTCACCAAAATAGATGCATGTGGGAAAAAATGATGAAGTATCAGCAGAGAGGAGTTAAATGAAAATATCTTTCCAGTTAGAGATACTCAAAGGGCACTAGAAGTGGGAGAGCTATGCTGGTTATGAAGGATGTACTTGCGTGCCAATGTTTCTGGCAGGTTTGAAAACCTAGACCATCTTCAGACATGGTCTGTCTAGAGTGTTCTGGATGAAGGTACTAGACAGTGACTTCATGGAAAAAAGACAATTGGTGTAGTTATACATGGCTATAAAGTCATTTCCAAGTGAGTTTGACTCTTCAGGGGCTCCGTTGTCCAGCAGCTGTGTACTTTGGGAAAAGGCAAGTGAGGCCGAGTTAGGAAATGAGGGCTGTAGTCCTAGTCTCTTCACTGTCAAGAAGCTTGTCCCTGTAGAAGTCAGCATCCCGTTTATCCACAAAAAGTTTTTGGTTCATATGTCTATCACCTAATTCCTCACTGGCTAATTTATTTGAAAAGCACAATAATAGGAATTAAAGAATTATTAGAGATACAATTCTTCAGCAGGTCATGACCTAGCCCTCAAAACAAATGCTTGAATTGAAGTAACTTCTCATGTTTCAGTTTTTTTAAAGTATTTGAGTAATGGACTAGCTGTGGCTTTTCAGCAGCAATTTAAAAAACTGAAACAAAGCAGAAAATGTGAGTGACTTGTGGCTTTGAAAAGTTTACCTGTGTATGTGGGTAGTCACACAGCCAGAGTACACTTGTGGTTTGTTCAGTAGAATCAAGTCCACTACAAAGAGTTGAGAAATAGCCTAATTGGCTAAGGAATTTTTAGTTTTCTCCCATCTCAGTTCATCTTATTTTTATTTGGAATTTGTGCCCCAGCTTTGAACCAAACATGTTGAAGAAGACATCATGAGAAGATATCTTCGTCTTGGTTCTTTTTTTCCCCAAGCGTGGCTAAATCTCTAGCAAGTGCATCTGTGCACTTCTGTTCACACTGCATATGTTTGTAAGTGCAATTAGCATTTCTTTAGCATGCTGTACTTTGTGATCTGCTGAATTAAGACTCACTTGGAATTTTTCCTCCAATGTCAGTCTTTTGGGGTCATTAGGACCACTCCTGTGCTATCTCAGTAGTATCAGGTTAAAATACAGAAGCCTGAAGAGGTAGTATTTGCACCCAGTAACTATGCGAGGGCTTGTCAACAATTTTGCACTGTTAGAAAGTGAAATATGTGAATCATAGAACCTACTGTCGAAAGAGTGAAACTCAAGGTAAAATATAGGCCAGAGAGTCTTTGTTTTTAAAGTTTTATTTTCTCTACCTTATTACTAAGTCTTCCCAAGAGAAAAAAATCCACTTAAAGTAACTTAAATGGAAACATCCTTGGTGTGCTTTGTTTAACTATTTTTTAAAAAGCATAAAAGGAGATACTGTCTCAAAAGAAATACATATCTCTTTCTTGCACCAATGACCCCTGTAATGGTCTCAGTAATAGCCCTTAAGTTTGCCTTCTGACCTGCCAGGAATCTGAATTGATGTCACCAGTTAATTAAGCTTATGTGCTTCTAGGAACGTAATGAAATTGAACTTCGGGTTACATATGTATAAGCACATCTTTCTGCAGACTCCCAAGACCACAGCTGATCAGCTGGCTCATTAACAGAAAACCACTTGAAATACCTACACATCACAGAAGCTTCTTAGTGGTGATGAGCCATTAATACCCAATAAATAAGTCATTAATAGTGAATTTAAATAGCAACTCCTCTCCTGATGGCATTATAAGCTCTTTATCAATGCTTCAGAATATTAAAGGATTTCCCCTACATGACTGATGCACTTTATAATCAAAATCTAATGCTAATGAACTTAACTCTAAAGCTTTTGGACAAATATAAATTGTGCTGCATGAGTTATCTATTGCTGTGTAACGAATTACTCAAATTAGTGGCTTAAAACAAAAAGCACTTAACAGTTTCTGTTAGTCAGGAATTAGGGAGCAGCCTAGCTAAGTGATTCTGGCCCAGAAAGTTTTGGAGTTTGCAGTCCATATGTCAGCTAGAACTTCAGGTACTTGAAGATTTGCCTTGGGTTGCAGAATCAGTTTCCGAGATGGCTCACTGTGATGGCTGTTGGCTGGAGGCCTCAGTTTTAGGCACGTAGATCCCTCCACAGGGCATTGGGGTGCTGGGTGTTCTCATGGCATGACAGCTACCTTCTCCCAAAGTAAGAGTTTCAAAGGAGAGAGCAAGGAGAAAACCACAATGCTTTTTATGACCTTGTCTTGGAAATCATATCCCATCACTTCCACCATATTTTACAGTCACTAAGTACAACCTGCATTCAAGGGGAGGTGAATTAGTTCCCCACATTGTTAAGGGAGGCATATCAAAGAATTTGGGTATATTTTAAAACCACCACACATGCAAGTTTATTTTCCACGAATAAATGTTAGGTGCATATGGTGGCCAGCAGCAGACCAGTATTAAAAGAAATGGAAAATTGAAGTGTATGGTATGTGAACTTTATCTCAACAAAGCTGTTAATTTTTTTATTTAAAGAAACAAATGGGGAAGGCACTTCATTCAGAGGAGAAAGAACTGAGATCTTTAGAGCTTGTTACATACCCGGTATTTTACTCAGGATAGTGATGTGCTGGGGCTGGTACACCCTGGCTTGTGAGTGACAGTCGTTAGCATATCTATCCAGTTCCATGTTAAATGACACCATGTTGGAAGCTTGAAATAAACCATGATGGGAGGGGAAAAAAAAACTTGATGGGACTATTTACACTGTGGAAATTGCTAAATTCCACAAATCTTCCTTCTAGAGAGCTGGTTGTTTAAGTATTTATGAGAACATCAGTGAGTAGGGTTGGCCCTAATTTACAGATAAAGAAAATTAAGGAAGAGAGACTTTAAAATTTGTATGTAATTTTTTTTTGGTATTTTTGCTTTCCCCAAGGGCATAAGGATATTAAATGAAAAGCCCAGAATTTGAAACCAATGTTTGAACGAATCTAAGGTTAACTTTATTTCTAGTATGTATGACACCTCTCTAAGAGGATTAATTGCTATGCATTGCCCAGACCACTTTCCTTGCCTCCATCATGGTATTAGTGTATTTGTAATGATGAGAAAGACTACTGTGACTAATTAGCTGACCCTTTATGATTGAGAAATAATTCTACTTCAGGGATGAAAAAATACTAGTGAAAATCAAAAATAAAGAGGTTAACTGTGATTTTATTCTAAGTAGGAAAAAATGGAGAAAGAAAATGTAACATGGAGGGGAACCCTACTTTCTATTTAATAGGAAATTGCTAGAAAATGGATATGAGGCATCTCTGCATTATCCAACTGAATTGAGAATATTTTCTCAGAGAAAACATTAGAGCTCATTTCTCTAAGTTGGCATTTATCCCTCAAATCAATATTCATTACCTCTAGCTTCAGATAAATACCCTTGAAAAACTATCCCTTATTTATACAATGTTGCCCTATTTTGCATATTCAAAACATCCATATTCCATGTACTTGCAGTTATGCAGAATTTTCTCTATGCAGACAACCATACAAACACAATCCCCAAAATGGAAGCTTGTAATGTATGGAGGATGGAGGTGAAATTGACTTCAATGGAGCCACTGTTTTTTGTTTTTTGTTTTTTTTAGCAATAGTGCTAATAGCTCAAAAGTGATCATGTTTATAGATATTTAATAGAACACTGTGCCAGAGACTATGGACATGTAGATTAAGGCACACACGTGTGAAATCTCACCACCATGCTAGGGATGAGAACATGACAGCAAGGTTACCATGGAGACAGAAGCAGAGACACCAGTTACTAACTCTGAATACCAATTAACAACTATAGCACTTCTTTATGTTACTAAAACTGGTTGTCAGGGCAACTCACAGGATTGGCTCAGGTTATCAAATGAATTACAAACTGAATCCAAAAATTCAGATTCTTTAGAATTTTATGGATCTTAAATTATTTATGGAGATTCATGCTACTCTCAGGATAGTATCTGTTATCTCTCCCTTTGTCATTCCCCCTCCTTTAAAATATTTCTTAGGCAGAGATTAAGATACCTCTAATTTTCTCATTTGTTTCCATTTTTAAAAAACCCTTAAAACCATCATCTAACAATTACTTTCAGTATAAACAAAACAAACGAATAAGGTTGTATCTACACAACATGTGTGCCGCGGCAGCTATGTTTTATCAAGCAACTACTATCTGATTATGTAACAAGATGCTTCATATATGGTATTTAGTTTAAAATTCTGGACATATAACTATTAACCACATTTTGCTGAGAAACACGTGTTTAAATTGAATTGTTTGTCACAGGTAGGTTTGCCCTAAAGCCTCATTGTCTTCCAGAGTCTGTGGTGTAAGCAACAGCCAGACTCAGGGGATAAGAGCCAGTTTGTGTGATCCAAACCCAGCATCGGCCACTTGGTAACTCTGAACAATATACCCAGCTCTTCTAGCTCAGTGTCCTCACTTACTAAACGTTTTTACTGAGATCTGACCACTTCTCACCACCTCCACTACAGCCACCCTGCTCCCAACCACCAGCCTCTTTGCCCTGGATGATTTCAATAGCTTCCCAACTTGTCACCAGCACCTGGTGTGATCCTAATAAAAAATGAAGTCTGTTCATGTTACTCCCCCTGTGACTCCAACCTTTTAGGACTGTAGTTATGCTAGAGAGATTCCCTGTAAGGGACTGCAAACATGGAGTCGAGTAAGCACTCCTTCACTGACAGGTTTATTGAATACCTCTTATGGGCCCGGTGCTGGGGACACAGCAGTAAACAATACTGAGAAAAATCCTACCCTGTGGACTTTCCCTGAAAATACATAATATGTTTGATCATGGCAAGTACTAAGAAACTTAAAGCATGGTAGGTAGATGGGAAAAAGTCTAAAGGGTCCTGCAGGATGACTAGAGAAGACCTCATGTAAGGTGACATTTGAGTAAAGACCTGATGAGTGAGAGAATGAGCCATGTACATGCAAGTAGAGAGCAGCCCAGGTGGTGAGCTCAGCAAGGGCCAAGTCCCACCTTGGAGGCAGGCGCCTGGCTTCTGGGAGGCAGGAGCATCCAAGGGGTGGCAAAAAAGACACTGTGGAGGGAGGTGCACATCACTTAGGGCCTTGTGGGACATAGCAAGGGCCTTGGCTCTTATTTTCAGTGAGATGAGGAGTCACTGGAAATTCCCATGAGCCGAGTGTGTTAGGATCACCCTGGCTGCTGCCAACAAGTTGGAAAGCCATTGTAATAATCCAGGGCAGATGGGCTGGTAGTTCTGGTGGCTGCAGCAAAAATGTTGAAGTGATTGATGCTAAGTAAATACTCTTAAGTAGCGTTATTACGACACTCTCTGACATTGTCTCTACACTTGAAGCTGGATTAATCAGTTACACAAACTAGCAGTTTGTTCCCTGTTCATGACCAGTCAACTCATGCTAAGCAATCAAGCCTATTTGTATGCTAGTCTCATTTACAATATTCTGACTTACACTAAATGATTTCCTGGTTATTATGTTCTTTCAGCACTTTGCTACTACTTACTCACAGTGCTATAAAATATTAAGTCATATGAAAACTAGATGGTGCTTGCCATAGATGAGGGGTGGGGGAAATGGGTGAAGGCAGTCAAAAGGTACAAATTTCCAGTTATAAATTCTGGGGCTGTAATATACATAGTAATGATGTGACTATATTTAACAATACTGTACTGCATATTTAAAAGTTGCTAAGAGTAGATCTAAATTCTCATCACAAAATTTATAGCCACATGAAGTGATGGATGTTAAGTAAACTTATTGGGGTAATCATTTCACAACATATACATATCACATCATTATGTTAAACACAATGTTGAATGTCAATTACATTTCAGTAAAACGGGGTAAAATGAGCAGGTCAAGCCTTTAAAATTTAACTAATAGAACTTTTAGAATGGAAAAAAATAGAACTTTTAGTACTTACAGTGTTTATAAGACAAAACAATAAATACATAAAATTTAAATGAAAAAAACTATAAATACCTGAAAGCCATAAAGCAAAATCATTTTCCTAATGAAGGCTTATCTTTTGTCAATACCTTGTGCCTAAAAATCATGAAATAGTAGTATCTGAAATTTTTCTTGAAGCAAGTCCATTAAATAACACAAAATGCATCACTTTGCCTTATCCATTTACAAGATGCAGTGTATTTATGGCATTGTCTTTTCGATAAAGTTCTGTGTGTGCACATGATGAAGTTGTTATTGCAGACTTTTTTGTTTCTCAAAGCTTTGCTTTCAATAAACTACATTTCCTCATGAGAGAAGACTGTTCTCTTCCTTATTCTCCTCCTTAATGAGAAGAATTAAAAATTTGTCAAATGTGACAACCTTGAGCCTTTAACTGAGAGCTCCTGCTATTTTCTGAACCTTGAATCACCCTGGAGTCTAAGAATGAAGCATATTCCATACACATGGTTTTAAATACAAAATGTAATGTGCATCAAACTCACATTTCGAACTTTCTAAGTTGAGATTTTTGTTTTAGAGGCAATAATGAGCAAGTAAGGAGTATTTTGTTCTACTAATCTTAATAGCAGTTAATAGTGCTATACCATTTCTTTGTGCTAGGCACTGTGCTCTGTGCTTTAAGTCTAACTCACATAATGATCACAATAATCCTGTGAGCTGGGTTCTACTGGCACCATCCCTATCCTACAACTGAGGAAACTGAGGTGCAGAGATTCTGTAATTGACTCGAGGCAACTCAGTTAACATGTGGTAGAAATGAGAATCAAACCAGGCAGTCTGACTTTCGAATGTTTTTACGCTCTTAACCCCCACAGTCCACTGCCTATCAGCATACAAAATAGGATAACATTTTGAAATATTAGCCCATGTTGTTTTTTTTTGGACTTTCTCTTTCCATGCCTAACGTTTTGCTCACCTTCACCACCTGCGGTTCAAGTTGTGGAAATGACTTACTTTCCAAAATGCCAAGCTTTTATGGATACTTAAAGTTTTGCAAAGAAAATATTTTCTTGAAAATATATAAAAAGGATTGCAAAATAGTGTTTGAGTGTGGAATCTCAATTGAAAGAAATGAGGATTTAAATTAAAAGGTGGTTCTCCTTGGGGTCACAGAAGTAAGAAGGCTGAGGTGAGGAGCTGCTTGGTCTCCCTTAGCACCGTGGAAACAGAAGACCTCTGATGTAAAGGATGGTCCAGTGTGTCCAAGTTGATTCGAGAGTAGGAATGAAGGTGAGAAAATCCATGAAAATAACTTTTTGTCTAAAAATCCTGCCAGTCCAGTGGGATTATGGCTAAAAATAGAAATTGAGACATTGGAAATGAAGTTGTAGTTCTTATAAATAGGAGCTTGTGGCCCAAGATTTGTGTGCATGAGATATCTATCCTAAACTCAGAAAATGACAACACTGTTGGTGATATTTAAGAAACCTAACATAATCCTTCTCCACAGCTTACACAGCATTTCATTGCCCTTCTTAGGTCATTTTAATCTATCACTATCATAATGTAAAAGACGGAAAATCAGAGCATACCAGCACTTAGTCTAGTATTGTATGGCAAGCACCTTACCTCACTTTGTGTACAAAGGGACTTCACCCTGAGGTGGTTTGTAAGCAAATCTTATAGCTGAAACAGACTATGAATAGAAATAACCAAATAATGTGAAAGCTTTCTCCTTTTATGTTTAACAGTGGTTTTATTTCCATTTCATAAAAATTGGCTGAATGAACACTGGGAGCAAATAATCTGTCCTACGGTTGGCAGAGAAGACTATATAAAGTGTGTAGACAGTACAAACATAGCAGACAAAAGTCCTGAAGTCCTTGCATGTCATACATTGACATGTTACAGGTTTCAGTCATGCAAGATGCTAGAAGTTAAGTCTGAATAGGAGAGAAATGAGCAGAAAAAGTAGTATGAAGATTCCAGAAATAGACCAATGATGAAACTAAATGGCTTTGAAAGTAAACAATGCAGTGCTGCTGAGGCCAGCAAGACTCTCCATCAGCAGAGTCATCAACTCTGACGTGCTTCCTGTGAGGTTAAAAGTAATTGTTTGAAAGCTACCTTCCCAACTGTCCTACACTCATAACCTGTCAGCATGACCTGCCACGCTGACAGGGGTCTAGAGTCCTAGTCCATGAGATATTTAATACGTTAATTCTCTTGGTTATCACAGTAAATATGCAGTCTGTCAATGATTCAAATGGAATTCAGGATCTTGCTGTAGATTCACCATAATAAACACCTACCATAATCGTATCAAAGCAGCCATAAATAAGTATTTTAACTGGCCTGGAGAAAAGATCACTGACAGGGCATGAGTTTATTCTGGTACCCGAATACTTTTTGACTGGAAGAACAGCAAGTGACATACTGCACAGATTCTGCACCTGGACATTCAGGATTCTTATCTTACTCTGCTGCTTACTGATTACGTGAGCCCAGGCAAGCTACTTACTCATTCTGTGCCTCGACATCCCCATCAAAGCAAATGGGTGTACTAATGGTACCCATCTCGTAGGGCTGCCTGAGAATCAGATGAATTGTATGTGTTTAGAATAGGGAGGAACACATAACAAATGATATGCAAGCATTAACTATGATTATTGGCAATGAGAAAAACTGACAGTGTGGTTAGGCTCTCCTTTTCGAAAAAGCCATATTATAGTCGTCCTTTAAATACTTAAAGTATACGGAGTTAATTGACTTCTTACTATGTATTATAAGCAGTACACATATTTTAAGTCATTTAATTCACAAAAGGGACTTCTAATGAAATATTCTTATTTGAACTTAGGTGGAAATAAAATATTTCTCCATTTGAATTTTTTATTTAAAAAATTATCTTAGCGCTTAGAGCTAATAAGCTTCTGAGAGATGTCTATAAGCCCCACTAATCAGGGTTGGGATAAAAAGTAACCTTCATGAGGCACAGAGATGATCTATGAATTAACTATGCAGTACACAATTTGCAACTCCTACTGTTCAAGACCAAAGGTAGCACAGTCTCCTTAACTACTAGAAAAGCTATTTTCAAGGCAGGCCAGACAGGATCCAAGCTAATTTAGGGTCAAATTAAACCACATATACTCCAAATCCAAAAGGCATGCCTATTACTCCTTTCTCCTTGACATACAAGAATACCTCAATCTGTTCTGGTATCAGCATAATTAGCAACTTATGTCACCCTGGCTCTGAGATAAATACTAATTAAAGAACATTTTTGCTCCAGTAGACACTTGCCTCCCCAAGCAGCACTTTGAAATGTGTTATCACCTGGTTCTATAAAAAGCAAGCTGGGTTGGGTGGCTCCCCAGATGAACTGGGGTAAATACATGCCCTCCCCCCAGTGGATGCTTCTTTTGCATACAAACCCCCTTGTAAACACAGCTCCCAATTGACAATATGAAGCAAAGGGAAATGAGTTTCTGAGAAGAAAACAGAACTGTTTTGCTTATTCCCCCAGATCCGGCAATTCTGCGCCCGCAGGGACAGCTGGCCATTCCAGAGTGGACAAAACATTTCCCCCTGGCATGTTCTCTCCACTGGGCCACGTTGAACAGAGGCCAAGTTCATTTATAGCTATTTCAAGTGCTCCAACAATATTTACTTTGCTAAGGAGGCACTGCATGATACCCGATCTTGGGGGGCTCAGAGACATGGCCCTACAGCATCTCCACGAGCTGTGCAAACGTTCATAATTACAAAACACACACTCTTGCCATCCAGAAGCTTTAACAAAACAATTCAAAAACAATGTACATTTTCTCCATTTCCTTCAATATAAACTTCCTCAGAAACCTCTCCGGTTTCTTGATAGCAGAAGGAGGTTAAATAAATGTTGAAAACAAACCATTAAACTCGCCGGGCGGGATTCTTGAATGGCCTCCAAATTCCAGCAAGGCCACTTCTTTCTGATGTGCCCCTTTTAATCCTAGGATATTAAAGCAGTTGGGAAACATTAACTCACAGATCCTCTTAAAAATCTTCCTGGGTGGTAGATGTCTCAACCCACAAGTGGGAAAGTGTGTTGACAGGCCTTCCCCTGCAAATCATGACTAATTCCTGGCTGTATCCCAGTTAGATGGGGCAGGTGTATTAACACTTCTCAGAGGAGACTGTGCTGTAACGTTATGGCTCAAATGCCTGGGGCAGGACACTCTGTATCCTTGATGCTCAGTGTAACTGAATGAAAACTGCATGTTACTGAAATGATCTTTTCTCTTGTTACTTTCATGTCACTTAAAGTCTAAATTGGGAACAGAGGGGTCCAAATTAGGAAAAAAGCCGTTTTTTAAATTCTTAAGGTGAAGTACTGGCATTCGTGGAGTAAGAATTTGGATCTTGAGGGGAGGGCATAGCTTACTGGTAGTATGCGTGCTTAGCATACATGAGGTCCTAGGTTCAATCCCCAGTACCTTTGTTAAAAGAATAAAAATAAGTATTAAAAATAAGTAAACCTAATTAACCCCCCCAAAACACACAAAACAATAACATTTCGATCCTGTTTCTTTAAAACCAGTTGAACAATTTCCCCCCACCCTCAGCTTTAATGAGATATAACTGACAAATAACATTGTAAGATATTTAAAGTGTACATGATTTGATATACAACTTGAAAGGATTCCCCCATCAAGTTAACACATCCATAACCTCATATTTACCTCTTTTGTCTGTGTGAGAGAGAGCATTTAAGTTCTACTCTCTTAGCAAATTTCAGTTATACAATGCAGGGCTATCAACTGTAGTCACCATATTCTAGTTTAGATCCTCAGACCTTATTCATTTTATTACTGAAAGCTTGTACCCTTTAAAAAATTTCTCCCTCTTTCCCCCACCCCCAGCCCTGGCACCCACTTTTCCACTCTATTTATGAGTTGACTTTAATTCCATATTTAAGTGTTACCGTGTAGTATTTGTCTTTCTGTCTGGCTTATTTTGCTCAGCATAATGCCCTCCAGAGTCATTCAAGTTGGTGCAAATGACAGGACTTCCTTCTTTTTTGAAGACTGAATAAATACTCTATTATATATATAAACCACATCTTCATCCACTTACCCATTGACAGACACTTAGGCTGTTCCCATAACTTTTGGCTACTGTGAATAATGCTGCTATGAACATGGGGATACAGGTATCTCAGTTGAACAATTTCTAACCAGTGTCTTTATCCCCTGAATGTTCTTTTATTACAATTTCCTCAACACTTTTTCAGAAATTATAATAGACAAACACTGATGTAAAGCTAAGAGTTTGCAATGTGTCCTATAAAGTTAGCGTGAAGCAGTTTTTAATCCTTCTAACTTATAAATGACCATGAAATTAATAAAATAACCACGCTGGTCATTAAAATGTTTTAAGTTGTTCCTGGCATTAGTGTGGCATCTTTTTTGAGCCCCCTAGGTTTCAAACCTAGCAATAATTTCTTGATGTACTATTTTCAGCTTTATGGAAAAGGGGATAAGAAAGAATGTGTAGGATTTTGTGGAGAAGGAATATTTCACACCTGTTTCTTAAAACATTGCCTTATAAGGACTTGACAAATGTTTTCTGTAAAGGGCCAAATAGTAAACATGTCAGACTCTGCGGGTCATACCTTGTCTATCACAGCTGTCACTACAGCACAAAAGTAGCTATAGACCACACTAAACAAATGGGCATGACTGTGTTCTAATAAATCTTTACTTACTAAAGGAGGCCACAGGTCAGATTTGGACTTATTTTTTTTTGAGGTATAATATATTTACAATGTTGGGTTAGTTTCTGGTGTACAGCATAGTGATTCAGTCACATATATACATATTCTTTTTCATTCCTTTTCATTAGACTCTCAGACATAGTTATGGTTACCAAAGGGGAAAAGGGAGTGATAAATTAGGAGTTTGGGATTAGCAGATACACACTGCTATATACAAAATGGATAAATAACAAGGTCCTACTGTATCTCACAGGGAACCATATTGAGTACCTTGTAATAACATAAAGATTTGGACCTCTGGACAGTTTTTCCAACTCTTTTATATTATTATTTTTGAACTTTGAAACTAAAAGAATACAATTCATCAGGAAAACTGAGTTAAAATCTTTAACAATATGTGGAATGTCCATGTATTATTAGAAATGTTCATCCATACAATATGAGTCTAGAGATTGTATCCTATTGTTCCATTAGTCATGTGCATCAATAGCTTCTTCGTCAAACCATATTTTGAAAATTTTATAACCTACATGGAGTTATCTTTTACAAAGGCAGAATGTAGGTGCGTAGTAAAAAAAAAAAAAAAAAAAAACTTCAGTCCTCTCCCAAATCCTCATTCAAATAGGAAAACTCTCAGGTGATTTGGTACTGGTCATTCACTCTAGCGCCAGATGAAAGCTACAATGCACAGCTTTCTTCCCTCCCAGCCTTGCTCCTTCCTCTCCAGCAGCTCCGCCACTGAGGTCTTTGGCTCCTAAGACCTTGCTAAAGGGAAGGATGCAAGGAAGGCTCACAGGCTGAAGCTCGCCTCCCCTGTGCGGGCAGCTGAGGGAACTTCTGAGCAGGTGCGTCTACTGTTCATTCTGACTTCCTGTAGTTGAAGCCACCTCTTGAAGGTATTATGTAATTGGTTTCTTTGCTCATCAAACATTTGCTTTGCCTGAAGGGTCTGCTGGTTTTCCACACTTGAACCCTTAGCGGAGTTTTGAGATTTTGGTTGCTGTTGTTGCAAACAGTGAAACATACCTAAGTGATTTTGTCAAGGACAAGCAAGAAGAAACTTCACATCATGACCTTAATAAATACTACTCACAATTCCAGTTTCTAATAATTACCCTTCTAGCCCATTATCAACTGCAATTTAATATTGTTAAAAGTTTTCACAAAACTTAACTTTGGTAGGATTTCACCTCTTAATGTTAGGGCAGATATTCTCAAATAATTAATAGAAGTGTTTTTTTTTTTTAATATATGAGACAATGGTGAGATACTCCATGCCCAATAACTTTAAAAGACAGAAAATTTTCGTTTCAGAGTTAAATGAACAAAAACACTACATACTCTATGTGACTGACCATCTGACAACTAAGAACTTTTCTGTAAGCCTGTGCTTCCCCACCCAGGACTCTTGTCAGAATGTTCTGGGTCTATCTCAGGGAGCCAGGCTAAATAAGAAGATTAAGACTGCATTTTAAAAAGCAGCAACTTAATCAACTGCACTGTATCTGAGGGAAGGCTTCATAAACAGCTGTCCAGTTTACCTGAGGGTTTACCAATTTGTAAATATCTCTTTATTTTCATTTGTTGGCAACAGGGACACTCCTTCACACCAAATTCTAACACCAACATTTGCAGGGCTCCGTGGAAAGCCGGCCTGAGCCCTCAGAGTAGGGGTGTGCACCTCCAGGAGAAGGCTGCCCTAGGTACACTCAAGGTAGCATTTGCCTTTTTTGGTTGCATTGAGGTCCAGGGTCTGACCCTCAAAATTACAGGCTGATCTGTTGCCACACAGATTGAGTTAATTCAGCAATCTCTGAGTGTGGTTATTGTGAATTCCCAACACCCACACAAACAGGCTGCAATATTTGGATTGGCAGGTCAGTCCTCTTTCCTGGAAGACAAGCTGCTTGGGAAGTGACCTTTTCAAGGTTTGGTGAGCTAGAACCAGAATGGGAGAATTCATTGTAGAGCCGGAGTGTCTAGTACTGTCAGGGTATTATAATCTTACATCTCTATGTGGTCCCATCTAGTGGAAGGGTAAACCTCTTCCTGGACAGGGCACTTGTCACCTAAATAGTGCCTGAGTGGATATGGTTTATTTTTTCAAACTACGGGTTAATGGTTCCCAAGCCTGAATGAGCAGCAGAATGTTTTACTGTGAGGTTTTGAAAAGGCAAAAATTCCTTAATCTCCCATTCCCTCTCTACCCCAGGATCAACTGAATTATAATGGGGGTGATCCAGAAGTCTTGTTGAGGATTCTGATACAGATAGTTTTAGTATTGGCTCACTCTTGCTCTTTAATTCAGAAAGACAGGACTCAAAATTCTGAATCTGTCACTTAGAAAATTCAACTTGGGTTAAATAATCTTTCAGAGCCTTTGTTTCTTCGTCTGTAAAAGGGATATAAGTCCTACCTATCCAGGTGTTGGGAAAATTAAACAAGATAGTACTTGTAAATCTAAGGCTGGCTAAACATTTAGTAAACTAGATAGTTGTTCACTGTCTTTCCCCCAATAGGATTTAATATAATTGTTTAGGTTGTTGCTTATTAAACTACATTCCTACTGTAGTCCTGCATCCCTGAGAAATTTCCTAATAATTCTGACTGAAGTCTAAGATGTAAAGATATGTGATTACAGACAAATTCTTAGTTGGTTCTTATAAATGGTTGATCCCACCGATTGGGTGGGCTTTACTAGTTTAATGTCCCAAACCCTGATTACCAAGTCCTTGGGAGTAGGTGTCTCCTCAGTGTCCCCCAAATATAGATTAAAATGGCTTGCGTCTATATTTTTATCACTAAAGACTCGAAGCTCATATAAGTGGGTTAAGAATATGTCCAAAGAAGACAAGTCTCATCAGATGTTTTGAGAAAATTTTAACATGAAACTTGTGGTTAAAAGACAATGTGATTGTTAGAAACTTTAGTAGCCAAAAGGTATGTAAGAGCATTTTGTATTGCTCTTTAGACACACATAGTACCTACACCAACAGCAGAAGTTGGTGAGAGAAAACAGGTAAATGGTGTAGGAAATAAACAGGGCAACAGCCTTCCTCATGCCATTAACTCCCACTAATAGCCTGAAAGTGTAAAAGCAGCTCACACGTAAGTAGCTTCATTTGCTAAGGGACAGTCACATCAATCCAGAAGAAAATCTAGTTTACTGCCAGACAAGTGGGGTATAGTCCGTGCTTCCTCAGGTTCTACAAGCCTGGAGGCTGTAACTGAATGGAAGTAGAGGTGTCTACCTGAGTCCTGGTTATACTCATCAGGGCTCTCCTGACCCCTTATCCCAGATGTTTAGTAGGCTCCTAGAGACTCTCCTGCTGTCATGTTTTACAGGGGAAAAAATTAAAATCAGATTGGATTAAAATGGCTGTCTGGGTGTACATACATCTATTCCCTTCCCTCAAGTACCTTGGAATGAGAAAAACCTATTTTTAAAAGGAAAACTCATTAACTGACCTGTTTAAAAAAAAAAAAAAGATCTTCCTGGCAAACTGGAAGTCAGGTTTCTGAAATGAAGAAATCGAACACGATTGGAATGACACACACAAGACTAGAGGACATTGTAGCCCAAAACACTGCCAGGGTTGTTGGGCAAGTTGCTTTGGGAGTGCTCAAAATTGAAGATCCAATCAATAAAAAGAGCAGGAGGGGTCCCAGAGGAGATGAAAAAGATCATTTGTGTTAGTCCTTGTAGGAGCAGTAGAGTTTCCCCTACACTAAAACAATGAAATGAGTGGAGAACACAGAGGAGAGTGGTGCTCTAGGTAGCCGGTGATGCCAGGAAGAAATGCAGCCACCACATCCAGGGAAAGGGCCTGCAGAAGATCCCAGCAAGACGTGCTGTGCTACCTGTCACCGGAGTCAAGTGCTATAAGCAGCTGGCGTCCGCCAGTGGAAGAACACAGCTCTCAGACACCCACATGAAACAGGCAGAATTATATCGTCCTTAAAGCAGGAGATAATGGATGGTATCTAAGGTTGATAAACCAAAAAACAAAGCCAGAGCCTATTATTTAAAGTTATGGTTGGTAAGTTCGAGAAAAATTAAGAACCCAAACATTTAAAAGGGAAAGAACATGACAGAAGTTCTGGGCTAGGAGCAGGCAAGACAAGAGACTGTGGCTTTTCATTCAGTAAAGTTTGAACTTTGTTTTTGTTTTTCTTCTTGTTTTACAGTAAGCTAATTAATTATTAACAACATAATTCTAACAATATTCATCTGATTGGTGTGATTTTTTTTAAACCAACCATTATGCATCTATAAAATGAAAGAAATCCAGTAAAGACATTGCCATTAAAATGATAGTTTCATCATCTGGTCTAGCAGTTCTTCTGAAATCCAAGATATGTTGACAAATCTACAATTTTTAGAGTTGGCTTTTCTCAGATTTAAAATGCCTTAATCTGATATTTTACATTTTAAAATTGCTGCGGTCTTTTGAAACTCTGAGATAAAATTAGGCCTTTTTGAGTAGTCCTAGTCCATTCTTGGTCCCTGGTAGGAAGAATCGCATCTCTAACAGCTTTTCTTTGATAGAATCCTAAAGTAATTCTAAAATGGGCAAGTTTTCCCCATTGCATGAGTTACTAACTGCATCTATCCAATTGCAAGAGATTCACTTTCCCAGAACTCAACACATCTTTCCACCTTGAGTTCTGAAGGGGGATAAAAACAAAACATGTAGAATTCTTAGCTTACTGTCTGAAATATAATAGATGCTAAAATGTTATTGATTCTTACTGTTCATTTCATGGCATAATCACTACCAAAGCAGAACTTATAGTAAACATATATTGAATGTTTATAAGTGACACAATACTGTGCTAATAAGCACCTTCAAGGGGATTAGCTAAAGAAAGAAAAACTTATCATCCTCCTTTTACAGATGAGGAAACTGAGGCTCTGAGAATTTATTAGAGTTTACTCAATGGGAGGACTGGGACGGAAGCCCCATCTGCCTCTAGAGCCAGGGCCTCTCAGCATGGAGTAAGACCCAGAATCCCTCAGTTAGCATGGAATCGTTACTGGTGCAGAAGATGCATAGAAAACATCAAAAATGGAGCTGCTGGGAACTAATTTCTGCATAAAGCATGACATTCTATGTTTGCCTTCTATTGCCACCACTCACCAGAACGGTACCTCTAACTGCACTGAATCTTCTTGTCTGTTGTCTGTTGGTCTTTGAATTAGGCATTTTCTCAGTTTCCAACAGAGTCAGAACTCAGCCCTGAGAGACACTGGGAATTAAACAAATGAGAGGATTTACTGGGGTCAGTTGCAGTAGATCACTCTTCAGTGTTCTTCAAAATCACCAGTCACTCCCACTAAGAATTAATCAGATGCAGCCTGTGGACTCTGATGGCTGCCCAGACTTAGCTGCTTATCACTAAGCTGGATTCCTTTCAATTTCTCCACTTGCAGTTGTTGGTCTCACTCAATTCTTCAGCTTGATTTCCTTCTGCTCGTTCAGGCTGCTGAACAGCTTCTGGAAAGCCATTATCAGAGGCTATCTCTCCCCTGCCAAGGAAAGGCTCCAGTAGTGAGAAGCTGCACGTTGCTTCAGATGGCATGCGTGTGTGACTTTCAAATTCAGGGAAAAAAAGGATCAAGAGATGGTGCCTTGGTGACACAATATCCCCATAAGGACTATGAAGTGATATCCCAAGCAAGCTGTTTATTCTTGTTTCTACAACTACGGGGTACTATTATCTGGCTTTTACATAATGTATCAAGTGACAGGAGGAAGCCTAAGTAAGATGCTGATAAACCTCTGCTGTATATATTAAGCTCCAACATGTTTTCTTTGGCATGTATTTTACCAAATCATAAATGCTCAAAAGTAAAAGGACCTTGAGGGGGTCTATTTGCCTGTCTTATGTCTTAAGCATCTTGAAATAATGCTACAACTTCTTATTTATCTATGTCAGTCTTTATTACAGGGTTTATTGTCATTTTTCTGTAAGAAATACAAGGTACTGTTTCAAGGATAAATAATTTAAATAGTAAACACTACATTTCCCTTCTATCCACAGCCCCAAATGATAAAGGACCAGAATCTGAGTGTCTGGTTCTCCTATTACTGAGAGCTCATCAGAAAATGATAGCATCTGGTAATCATCCTTAAGCAGAACTTTAGCGCAGTATCCGCAGTTGACACCAATTGGAAAATAACTTTGGGGAAAAGTACAAAGTAGGGGGAACATGCAGTTTCCTCTTTATTCATCAAAAAAATTCTGATCTCCATTTCTGAAAATGGGAGCAGTTGTTCTACCTTCTGTCAGGATCCTTCCAATTTTAAGATTATTAAGGTCCATCACTGGCAGATGGTACTATTTCTGCTAAACTAATGGGCATTGTTTACTTGGGGACTCCTCTTGAAATTATCCCTTAACACCTACTTCATGAAAGGTGGATCAAAAGAAGGCTTTTTCATTTTGTTTTTGAGGCAGACCACCAGGTTTCCTGTCTTACTGATTGAATATATTGTTTCTGACAACAAATGTAAAGCTAATTAAGCTACTCTTGACATAGCCGTAGCCTCTTCATCTGCACCATAAAAAGACTGGCCTAGCAGCTGTCTAAATCTATGAAATCCAAAAAGGATCAAAGCAGAGACACAATTTCCTCTGAACTAGAAATGGAAATGAGTGTGTTTCCGGTATCTGTTAATCTGTCAAACCAAGTAAATCATTTCAGAGGAACCTTTCAGCACTCTGTCAAGGTGATGGGTTGGTGAGGTGGCAAAGTAGAAACACACAACGTAATTTCTATTGACGAGGTAGATAACCTTCATCACTCAATGCGATAAAGCCAACCAGAAACAGAAGTAAAATGTTCATATATCAGTCCATCACTAGGATTTGACCTCCACTGAAGGAATAGAAGGAAATAAACAACATTGGGAGGATACTGTCTCAATGTTATTTAGTCATCATTCTCTCTAGTGTTAAGTCACTCACTCCCAGATATGTGTGACTAATTTGTTGCATGTCTATTTAGTTTCCATGGTAATTTTGCATGAATACACGAAATTACTTGAGCCAAGTAATGTGCTGCATATTTTACATACATGATTTTTAATTCACCCAACAAAATTGCAATGCAATTTTTATTTTAACTATGAGAAAACTGAATTGATAGAGTTAAAAAAAACAAACAACAAAACTTCCCAACTACACAGAACTAGTAAGTAGAGTCCAGGACTCACGTCCTCATCCGCCTAATCCAAAGCCCATATTTTAAATCATTTATAATCATTCCCTTCTTAAAGCTTTCTGTGTGATAATATAATCTTGGATGAGAAAATAGGTTTCAGACTGTGGGCTGTGAATTTTCTGACACAATCTGGTGATGATTCTCTCCATTTGCCAAAAAAAGAAGCATTAGATCAGTTATGCTTAGGGCTCAAATAACGAGTGTATCTTGATTTAAAATATATAATGTGAACAACTCATGGCAGACATCTCAGTCTGACCAGAGAAATCCTTTATTTCTTTTAGTAGTCCATGTGAATGTGGATTTAAGCCACTTAAGCTTTAATAATACTTTACTAGGTTATAAGACAAAAAGAAAATCCCTGGTGGCTTTTTTGTCTGTTTTTGGTAGCAGCTTAGATGAAAGAGGCTAATGAGAGACTAATATAAGTGTTCTTTAACTTTTTTATGACATGAATTGTGCTGTAGTCTGAGAAAGCGTAAGGACCTCTTCTCAGAAGGATGTCTTTAAATGCATAAAATAATATACATAGGATTACAAAGGAAGCCAATTGTATAAAAATTTAGTTATCAAGAATTTTAAAATGATACAGTAATATGTGAATTTCTTTACATATCAAGTAACAAGATCTAGTGGCAGGTCTAATAACTACCACACATTTGAAGCTGGGGTGAGTTCAAAAAACTGTTGAAAGATCTGTCACTACCGTAATGTTGTATGAAAAAATGTGATTTCTATTGGTGACAAAGTTGCAGGTACTTAGTATCTATGTGACTTCATGGCTACATTCATATTTGAAGATAATTCTAATCTTTTCATAGGCAAGGAAAAAAGTTTATCTTTACTAAACTCTGATTTCACCCAGGGGGTTCAGGGATATTAGATTAGAACCTATGCTCTGGTAAGTGAGAGCTGAAGGCAAGTGGTGGGGATGGGGAGGAGGCGCCATAAACCAGGGACCGGCGCTTGCAATGGCACACATTTTGCTTGTGCAAGTGATGCTTTGAAATTCAACTCAAGCTTAATGACTAAAAAAGCCAAGAAAGAAATGACAAAAAAGGCTTATCTAACCAAAGAATGCCCCAAGAAAAGTCATAAATGTCACATCTTTGCAAATCACATCTGTTCTGAAGAAGAGTACCCAGATTTTGTAAGTTACCTTATTTGGGGAAAAAAGAATGGGAGAAGATGCTTGGTGCCACTTCAGTCTTTCAAATGAGAAAAAAAACACAACTTTCAAATGAAGTGGTACCTTATAACACCAAAATAAGTTGGCACTCCTCCTTAATCTGAGTGGCAGACACAGAGCCAAAACCAGATGGTGGCCAAAGAGATTTGCAGTAGGTTTTCTGTCCCACTAACCAACAAATAGTGATAGTAATATTGTATAACTCATCAAATAAAACTAGATGAGTCAAAAGTAAAAATAAATAAGCAAATAAATGGAAGTAAAAGGAAAGCTCTACATTATGTAGATTGCCAACTGATAATGTGGAAAGAATCATGCAATTAAATCACTACTTTGCAGCTAACATATTCATAACTAATTGATTCAGGCAATGAATGAGTAGTAGGTAAAAGCTTAATAATCAATAGTATATTTATATGGTATCAAAATATAGTCATGTAAGTATTTATTACAAATTAGTAATTTTAGAGTGAAAACTTGGAGCACACCACTTAGCCATCATCACCAGTAATGGGAAAAATTTAATCTTAGGCACTGCCTAATACAAGCAGGACATAGTATCACTTAAAGTATTTTTTAAAAATGCATAACCTGAATCAGTCATAAGAAAACATCAGACAAACCCTGGCTGAGGGACATTCTATACCAAAAAAAAAAAAAAATTCTATACTTTTTCTCCCCTCCTTCCCTTTCTCTCTCACACATGGTTCACCTCCGCCATCTCTTTCTATCTACCCCTACATTTTCTTGTCTTGAGTCCTGCTTATAATGGATTGGTCCATGTTTTCTGTATTCCTTTCCTCTGTTGCTTTGGGAGGTACACATTCATTTCTATTCCTCTAAGTATTAATGGCACATCTTAATATTTGCACTTAAGGTCTAAATTAATCAACATTTCTACCCTCCTCCCAAAGAATGTAAAAGTTCTTAGAAAGCTTTAAATCTAACCACTTGTCTTTTGAATTATGACATTATTGTCCACTATTTCCATATCACTTTCTAGTTATACTTCACAAGTTAGGTTTTATACAATTAATGATTATTTAGATGTGTCCAGATGTTGACCATTTTTAAAAAGAAATTACCATATTACTTGCACTTCATTATTTACTTGTTCGGTTTCCTTCTTTCAAAAGTTTATCTATTGTTGTACTAAGTGAAGTAAGCCAGAAAGAGAAAGAAAAATACCGTATGATAATCACTTATGTGGAATCCTAAAAAGTGAGACAAATGAACTTATTTACAAAACAGAAATAGACTCATAGATATAGATAACAAGCTTATGGTTACAGGGTGGAGGGATAAATTGGGAGTTCAGGATTTGCAGAAACTAACTACCATAAATAAACAACAAGGTTCTACTGTATAGCACAGGGAACTATATTCAATACCTTGTAATGGCCTATAATGAAAAAGAAAATGAAAAGGAATATATAACTGAATCACTATACTGTATACCTGAAATTAACACAACATTGTAAACTGAGTATACTTCAATAAAAAAAATTAAAAGTCTATCTATTAGTAATTCTCATCGAATTGTAGAGGGTCTGTGAATGGTAAATACTACCAGTACTTGCCAAAAATGTGTTTGCTTCACCTTGAATACTGAAAGGTATTTTAGCTGCATATAGAATTCTAAATTGAGGTATTTTCTTTATGACATTTAAAGATAGTATTCCTTTCTCTGGCTTTTATTATACAAATAAAGCAAGAATAGAATGGTCTGAAACAAAAACCCTCTTGGTATTAGAAAGAGCTCTTACAAATGTAAATATGGTAGCTAAAATTTAAATATGTAATAAAGATTGGGACTATCTGCATCAGCAAGCTTTTCCTGATATATTAATTTACCATTGCTGTAACAAATTACCAAAACTTGGTGGCTTAAGACAACACAAAATTATTTTACAGTGTGGGATCTAGTTGTCCTACTGGGTCTCACTAGGCTAAAATCATTATGGTTTCAGCCTTCTTTCTGGAGACTCTAGGAGAGTTTTCTTGCCTTCTCTAGCTTCTGGAATCCATTCATATTTCTTGGCTCATGGCTCTCTCCCTCCATCTTTAAAATCAGCCATGGTGAGTTTGAGTCTTACTCTGACCTCTTCTGCCTCCCTCTTCCATATTTAAGGACTCTTGTTATCACGTTGGGCACACCCAGATAGTCCATGATTTCCCTATTTTAAAGTCAGTGGATTAGCAAAATTAACTCATCTGTAACCTGTAATTTTAAAGTGTACTTCTTGCAATATCAGAGGGTGTTACTTCTGGAAATCTAATAGAATCAAACAATCAGGAGATGTCACTAGGAAATTAAGCATGGATGCCTCTTCAATGGCACAAATTCTTAGGAGCACTTAGATTGCATTAATCACACAGAGTCATATACTGAAATTATGAGCCTTGAATGGATTACCACAGCATGTCATGCTGGCCACTTCAAATGTCTTTACTAGTTGTAGTTGTTTTGCTCAATTGGAATGTCACTCTTTTAACCTCCCCCATCTGAATTCTACATATCCAGGCTCATTTTTGGTTCATCTTTACCATAAAACATCTTTGATTATTTCAACCCCCAGGGGTTCTCCATTTTCCGAACTTCTGTCAGACTATAGTCCATAGTTTATCATTTTGCTTCTAAGTGAATACTATTTTGTTTCCTGTTGTTTCCTCACCATTGTTATCACCTTTGCTCCCATTTAGTGAGCTCTCACTGTGGAATCAGGCTCTGTGCCAAATGCCTTTTGGGCATTACTTAAATTCTCCTCAATGACCCCTCAGCGTAGTTATTGTTATCCTCAGTTTGTAGTGGAGAAAATGGAGATTCAGGAGATTAATTTGGTACCCAGGGTCAGAAAACCCGAAAGTGAGGGAACAGGAATTTGAATCCAAATCTGCCTGACATGAATCTGGTGCTTCTGACCCCTTTTCCATACTGCTCCAGACAATGTTTGTCTTGTTCTTAGACTATAATGAGCTCCTCCAGGGTAGGGACTCTCATAATTTCTCTGAACACCACAGCACCTAGCACAGAGAAGCATATAGCAGGAGTTGTATATAAGCATGGAATGGAGGATTTGGCAAAAAACATGAAGCAGAATAGTACCATAAACAATGCAAACATCCCCAGCTTTGGTTCATTGCATGAGTGCAGTAATGATACAACAAGTTGAAGAACCTATTTCAAAAGCATTTATTTTGTGCCTCTTAAGGGACATTCAGTAGGTTAGGAAAAGTTGGAATTCCCTTCAGTGGCTTTGGGAAGATGGCTATGGTAACCCGGGTCAACATGTCACCTAGCTGAAACAGTGTAACCAGATGAATATCAATGCCTGTAACCACAGGATTTACATAGTTTTGACATCCAACCAGTTGTCACTAAGATAATTCCAGTAATTCCACTCAAAGGAGTGGTCTGTGGTTATGTCCACATCCACATGGGCCTGCTCCCTGCTGTCCTCAGCTAGCCCTTTGGGGAAACTGAAGCACTAGTTCACAGAGCTTGCCCCATATGAAATTCTAGAGCATTTACACTTGTGTTTAATGATAATAATTAATGATTCAAAAGGGCTTTTCAAAGCACAGAGGTGATGCATTTTATTAGCCATGCAGCAACAGATCATTCCTTAGATCAGAGCATCTTCTAGTATAAAGTAGCCCAAATCTGTGCCTCGTCCAGGCTCATGTGGTTGCAGAGGGACAGACAAAAAAAGCCTTCCTGCAATCAGTAGAAACTGCAGGAATGAGCTCATTCTTGGGGCTGTCCCTCAGATACTACTGCTCATACTTGGACAAGCAGACACTGCGAAAGAGGGAAGGTGTTATTGCTTAAAAGCAGGCCCTTGGGCCAAGATAAGGAAACCCCAGGCAATGCAGGAGGTGTGTGGGAATATTTCCTGACCCTATGTGCACATCCTGCTTTGTTTCTGAAGATGGTGTTTGGCACAGGGTAGGTGTCTGTGGGGTGGATGAAGCCGTGTTTCAGCTCACTGGCACATGGTCCTCCCATAAAACGGGTAGATAACAGGCTAGAAATAAGCAGAATTATAAAGTTGGCAAAAGTTTTGGAGGTGTTCTTATGAAACCCTACTCTGTCCGACCCACTTTGTTCTCTTACTCTGTCCATCCAGCTTTCTGGGTCTGGAAGCGGTTTTCTCAGGTGGCAGAATCCACCACTTAGGCCTCCAGACCGCTCTTTATCAAAGTCCTGCCTGGGTGAGGCTTAGCACACTTTCCCGTGGTCCAGCCTCTCTGCACCATGCTCGGGCTAGACGGCCAGTCTGACACCAGAGCTTCCCAACACACGTGCCTCTGACATCCTGCAAAGACTCAAAGGGTGGGCTGAAATGGTCATGGCCTCAGTTTTGCGGACAGGCAGGGCCTGGGGCATGGGAGCCACCTCCTCCTACACCCTCACCCCATCCAGCTTCTAGAAATGAGTAGCTTCCTCTGCTGGCATCAGCAAGTCATGTAACTAGCGTCATTTTCGGTGAGTGTCATGAGTGAGAAGATTCAGAAGCCACCGTTAATTGAGGCCAGTATAATCAATGGATGCAAATGCCTATCTGTAACAGGTTTTAATTTTTGGTGTGCATCCCCTTTCCTGCTGAGCTTTTCTAAAAATATACTGCCCATCCCCTACCACTCAAAATTCTAATTCAGTCAGCCTGTGGATTAGAATCTGCATTTTAATAAACCCTCTGTGGTATCTTTCTGAACATTGTATTAAGGTAGATGAGGCATTTTTAGCAAAGAATTTCCAAACCTTGCAGGTTTTTCTTGCTCCTGATGCATGAGTTTCCCACACAGACTGACATCTGTGTATTGGCTGGGGATGGGGGGATCACAGACAGGACAACTGGGGTCCACAGAGGTGAACTGGCTTCCTCAGAATCACAGAAAAGGACAGAGTCCTTGTTCTAGACCTGCCACTTTTCCCACTTGTTCCATACTATGTTCCTTCCTCAAGCTTTAACACGAGTTACGCGAGAACTGTTCCCTGGACAGAATCCTGACGTACTAGGAACACAGGTGGGTGTAGTGGAGGGGAGTCAGGGGAGTTGGGGCTGGGATGGGAGTTGAAAAAGAGGCTGCCAGCATCACTGAGAAACGCTAGGTGGGGATCATATTTCCTTTCACTAGTGTGTTAGAGTTATTAAATTGGGGAATTAGGAATCTTATGATATTATACTAACGTTTGAATTTGGGAGAGAGATCAGAGGTTGGCAAATCTAACTTCCAGATGAGGAGGATGAGTCCTCTGAATGGATCCTAATCATAATGGAGCTACATGACAACCCGGCTCGGCTAAGGTCAGGGTCTTTCTGCTACTTTGCCTTCCTGAGTCCTTGATATGCTTTCCTGGCATGGCTTCTAGGATCCCAGTAAAGGAAACTCATCCTCTTTCACGTTTAGGAAAACAGTACTTTTCTGTATAGCAAAACCACCTACTCAGCCCGTATGGTTCCCATGTCCTGACAGGTGCTTCTTCCTGTGCTCTCTGAGGTTGTAAAAAGAGGGTGGGAGACTCTTGGCATCTGTTACATACCTGTAGCTACCATAATTCCTGGTAGTAGTAGGTTCTGGATAAATGGTTGATGATGGATGGCATAATCGAGATTCCACCCCGCTGTGAACTCCATGGACTGCTTTGCTGCCTTTGCATTAATCAGAATAAGTTAGCCTTATGTGGCAGACAGCCCTAAAATCTTTTATCTTTTTTCCATGTATCAGCAGTAACATACTGAGGGATTTTTAATTTATCTTGGACAACTCTCAAGTCTAATAAGCTCCAGTCTCTTAGGACGCAGACTGCTACTTACCTCTTCAGACCTAGAACAGAGTCTGGTACATAATATATCCCAACTGAACAGATGGAGGACTATCTTCTCTCCATTGTCCACACTTTATTCTTTTCTTGATCCCTACACTTTCAGGAGTCCTCAGTAGCTTGTCAGAAATCTGGCAGGTGTCATGGAGCTGAGTAGTCCAGCGGTGTTTGTACACATATACAGGCGCTGCTATTCCACATGTGAATCGGACACAGGACAAGGAATCTGTATCAGGATAGCTAGTGTTGGCAACGCATTCCACACCAGGATCCTTGGGACTCTGTCCTTACCAAAAGGTGACAGAGCCCACAAGCTTCGCTGCGGTTCTTGGATCCTGTGTCTACCCCCTTTCTGCTCTCCCTCCTCCACAAGCTTCTTCCTCCTCCTCTGTCACTCCTGGTATATACACACGTCATTAGCAGCCTCGCACTGTGGCAGGAACCGTGCTTTCATCTATGAATAGATTTTAACAGCCTCCTTCCAGCTTCCTCTGAAGGCTGCATTGACTCAGCTAGGCTGGGAACAGGGAGTGCTTGGACTGACAGCCAGCCTTACCATTCTAAAGGGTGATGATGGGGACATATGAGAGGGGCAAGAAGACCCGGCTTGAAGGAAGCCTTCCTGAAATACATCCACCCCAGGAGAGCTGAGAAGAAAGATGTTGAGCAGCTGGGCAGCTCCTGGGGGTGGTTGTGGATAAAGTGCTCGTTCAGGATATGAAATGAGTGATTGTAAAAATAAGACCTCTTTCACGTTTGGGCTTTGATTTAAAGACTAAAAAGACATTGCTTCCCCCCAAGAAAGGCTATGTAGAGAGCCAGTTTGCAAGTAGCAAAGCTGGGGGAAAAGAGAATTTCCAGAAGGCAAATCCAGGTCATCTGTTCACAAGCGATGGGTGCTGTGCTGTGCCTCACACGCTGAATTCACAGCTGCTGCCTTCATTTGGTGACAAGACAGTCATTGCAGCAGCCAGCTGCAAAACCTGCCTCAGTGGACGTTGGGGGACAAGAGTGACCATTGCTGACTTAGGCTGCTTCACATACCCAGAATGTGTGGGAACAAACTGGGCTCGAGCCCTAGGTGGGATGGAGCTAGCCAAAGAGGTTTTTTCAGAAAGAGGTAACCTCACGGCTGTTTATTAATAGGACAATGGATTCACCTGATGGAAATGCGTGGCGGTGTCTGCTTAATTGTTCTCAGGCAGTTATTACTGTAATTAGGAGCCTGCAACATTGCAAAACATTGTCTAGACTAGTATTAAAAAGAACCTGTTTGTGATTGGAGAGAGTAGATAAACAGTTCAACCCAGAGTTTCACACAAGTATTTACCCAGTCAGTCTCTTTCTGGCTTTTCACGAGGGTGAAGTGGGTTTTGCGGAGCAAAGGGGCACACAGAGATGCAAGTGTATGCAGTGGTCCCTCCATACCACCTGCCCTCAGCTGCAACGTGCAACACCTGTGTTAGTGAATAAGGTTCGTGTTCCCAGAAGTTTGGTTTTTATTTTCTTCAGCTGGTGACTCTGTCCAGAAACAAACCAGAATGAAGAGAAGCAGCTTCAGAAAGAGTCATGAGGGGTTCAGAAACACGGTGACTGGGGAGATGTCCGAAAATACCACTTCCTGCTGGAAATGCCACAAGTAGACCTTCATTCCTCTGCCTCAGATTCTATGACCCTCCACTGCTGGGGTCTCTCCTCCAACTTACGGCGGTCCTTCTCCATCTCCTCCTCTACTTTCACCCACAAGCAGGCACATTCACCATCTCCCTTGCCTTCTAGAGTCAGTTTTAAGCAGAGTTAAATTCACCTTTTTAACCCCATGCTAATTGTTTTCCTCTCTGAAAGGTCACAGCACTTCACATCTATTCCATTCATCCGTGCACTTAACTATGTGAATCCTTGGGTTGTTACTTAACAGTCTGGTGGGCGTACATTATCTTCCCAATTATATTTTAAGTACCTGAGAACATAATCCAGAGTCTCTGGCATTAACAGCAGCTTCTAACATATAAGAGAACTTTAAGAAACACCTGTAGTCTAAAGATGCTTTTTTTTTTTTAGAATTAATAAAATTCACTTTTGAGCAGTTTTAGGTTTATAAAAATGAGTCATATGTACAGAGTTCCCATATACTATCCCCCCAGCCACAACCCCTTACCTCCCAGCGTCCCCTATTATTGACATCTTATGTCAGTCTGGTACATTTGTTAAAATTTTTGAGCCAATGTTGATACTTAAGTCTATAGTTTACATTAGGGTTCACTCTTCTGGTTGTACACTTCCTATGTCGTGAAAATGTGTAAAGTCATGTATGTACCATTACAGACTCATACAGGATCATTTCACTGCCCTAAAAATCTCCAGTGCTTTGCCTGCTTCTTCCCCCTACCCCCACTCCCACATGCCAAAGCCAATCACTGATCATTTTCCTGTATCTATAGTTGTACTTTACTCAGAATGTCATATAGTTGGAATCATACAACATGTCACCTTTTCAGACTATCTTCTTTCACTTAGCAATATGCATTTAAGGTTCTTTCATGTCTTTTCATTGCTTGAGCTCATTTCTTTTTGTTGTTGAATAACATTCCATTGCCTGAATGTACCACAGTTTATCTGTTCACCTGTTGAAGGGCATCTTCATTGTTTCCACAGTTTGGCAACTGTGAATAAAGTTGCTATAAGCATCCATGCACAGGTTTTTGTGTGGACCTAAGTTTTAAGCTTATTTGGGTCAATACCAAAAAGTGCAATTGTTGGATCATGTGGTACGAATATGTTCTGTTTTGTAAGAAATTGCCAAATTGTCTTCAAAGTGGTCATACTATTTGCATTCCCACCAGCTATGAAGAAAATTCTGATTACTCAAATGATCTTTTGAAACTAGCTTTTGGAGATGGAAAATATAAAAGAGATAAGTGTGCAGTAGAATTAATTCAGAGTCACCTATCCCTACCCTTGGACTGTCCTGCAGTAAACAGAGAAGGTAGTGGAGAGTGAGTGGATGTAGAAACAAACAGACCTGGGGGATATCTTTAGCCTGCTACTTACTAGCTATCCAATCAAAATAAATCACTTAACCTGAACTTTGTTTCCTCTTATTCAAAAATTGGGGCAACAGTACTAATTTCCTTAGACTCTAGTAAATAGATTAAACAAGATAATGCATGCAAAGATATGAGCATAATCCTGTGCAATTATAGGCACTCAGTAAGACTGCTTCCATCCCAGTTATAAGAAGTGAATTAATCTTCACTAGAATTCCGGTAAATGTAATAAGCAGTATCCATCCCCCCTACTCCAAGTTCCTTTGTGATAATTGTAAAGTCCTAATTGTAAAATCTTGTACTAGTGACTAATGGAAGAAAATAATTTCAGAGTTTTTAGTGGTAGTGAGATGTCGCAGTTGCTGTTTTCATCTGGGAGAAATACTGAGACTAGAAATTGCACTTTGAATCTTTGATGTAGGGAGAACTCAGACTCAAACACAGGGCTATGGGTTTGCCTCTCCTCAGCCACATCTCAGGGAGTGAGGTCACCACGAGAGCGGGGCAGTGCGGGTGGCCCCAAGTGTTCCCCCCTCCCATGAGCCTCACTGCCCAAGGGCTGTGGATCTGAGAAAGACAGTCAACAGTGTCTTACAACCATGGCTCAAATTTCAGCCTTTGAAGAGGCCAAACACTGTAGTGGCTCTGAGATATTTTCACTCCTCTTTCTGTACTTGCCACAGGAAATATCACTGACCAGTGAGCCCCTCATGAAACACCCACTTCGTGGGTCACATTTTCATGTTTTCCGTTGCTTCTGTATATATGTGAGCAAGTACCTGTGTGTATGTGTGTTGCCCGCAGCTGGATTCCTTTTGAACTATTTAACATTTTAGATCCTGCTTCTCTGGTCCTAGGCTAATGATCTTCTTTGGTTTGTCTGTTGAATGTCATTCAAAATACAAAACCACCCTTTGGCCCTTAGCCCCTTGTCCCAGGTGACTATCTTCATTGGCTGATTTCCAATCAAGGAGCAGCTAAGAGAAACTGAACTGAAAAGTGGTGTTTGACTGTGCAGGTGGGCCAGGTTTCTCCCTTGGACACTACTGTGGTTATGACCAGTCTGACAATGACTGCTTAGCCACTACCACATGCATAACACTGCTGGTTGGGAAGCGATGAATGAAAAAATAAACAAAAAACCCAACAACCTGCACATGGATGTTTATAGCAGCTTTATCATAATTTCCAAAATATGGAAGCAACCAAGATGTTCTTCAATATAACATCTTCAAGATTTTCTTCAAACTGTAGCACAGTTTGGATAAACAACCTGTGGCACAGCCACCTAATGGAATATTATTCAGTGCCAAGAGGAAATAGGCTGTCAAGCCATATCAAAAAGACGTGGAGAAAACAAATGCATGTTACTAAGTGAATGAAGTCAATCTGAAACAACTACTTACTTACTAGTTGATTCCAACTATATGACATTCTGGAAAAGGGCAAAACTATGGAGACATTAAAATGATCCATGGTTGCTGAGGGTTTAGGGGGAGGAAGGGATGAATAGGCAGAGCACTAGGGATTGTTAGGGCAGTGGAACTATTCTGGATGGTACTTTAATGGTGGATGCATGTTGTTCTATGGGTTTTGACCAATGTATAATAAGGCAGAACCCATAGAACATCGAGTGAAACCAAAAGTAAACTAAAACACAGAAAGGGTATTTCAATGGTGACTCAGTTCCTTTTTCTTCCTTTTGAATCTTATTTCCTTTATATCTTTTAACACTTATTAGCATAAAGTAAAATAAAAATTCAGGGGGATTTCTATCCCCCACCAAAGATGTTGCAATTCTAACCCCCAGTACTTGTGAACATGACCTTATGTGCATAAGAGAATGTGGAGACAAAGGAAAACACTAGCTTCAAACCAAGGAATGCCTGAGGCTTTCAGAAGACAAGAGACGCATGGAACAGATGAGCCCTCAGAAGGAACCAGCCCTGCCACACCTTGATCTCAGATGTCTAGCCTTCAGAACTGCATGAGACAATAAATTTCTACTGTTGAAGCCACCCAATTTGTGGTACTCTGTATGGCAGCCGCAGAACACTAATACAGCTACTGAAAATGAAGGGCGGAAATGCATTACAATCAAACTCTAGGGTAAATTATAGGGTTTTCATTCGTTAGCTCCATTACTTCCTCTTCTTACATATGTAGTCTCCATTCTTCCTCAACATCCTTACTGGGTTTTCCTTGGGTCATCATGTGAAGGTATCTTTCAGCTGGTCATCCAACGTAGTAACCTTCAAAATGTGTACTGCCTGCACCGAAATCACAGGTTGTGCTTGTTAAAACTCAAGATTTCTGTGTCCCAGACCAGAACTGCAGAATCAGATTCTCTAGGGAAGAATGGCCCAGGAATCACCTCTTCAGAGCTCCTCAGGTGATTCTAAAGGAAACTAGAGTTAGTAAACTAAAGTGGTTACTGAAGGAATCTGTAGCTGGATGGCCAGTACCACAGAAGAAAACAATTCACAGACAACTCACCTCTCCCCTGGGTCTCCATTCTGGAACTAATAGACCCTCCACCCTCCCCACCCCACTCCACCCCAGCTGCAGGGAAAAGAGCCACCAGTACACATTACATCGTAGAGGAGAAACCCCATGCCTCTTTATCAAAAGTTAACAGAGGGATTCCTGGAATCAGAATCTTCCTAGGAGACTATTCTTTACCCTAACATTTCCTAGACAGAAAGAAAGTATTCGAGTAAATAGTTGAACTCCTAAAGAGTGAGGTAAAAATTACTATAATGACCACAGAAAACTGAGTTACACACCAAGAATTTATTAGCTAGACTAGCGAGACTTGCTTTCATAAAATGGTGTTGGGGCCAAAAAGCACTTCTACGCTATATCAAAAGGTGACTTCTTACTGCTCCAAAGCTCTGTAAGGCCTGTGTTGAACAGGCTAGAAAATTCAAGACCCTCAAACCATTCTTTCTATGTTTCCCTCTTGCTAGGGTCCCCTTGTTTTGTGCATTAAGTTCACAAGATAGAAGATAAACGATGGTTCCTTAAAAGGAAGGGGAGCAAATTCAAGATAGAAAGAGATAGACATTAAAAAGGAAGGAGCTATGGAATTACAAACTTTCTGTTGGGTGGCCTTTGGAAATCCCCAGGTGAGCCTAGAGTTCCCCCAAAGTTTCTGCAGGGAAGTAGTTCAAACTCCTCCTTGCCTTTTACCTTATCTGTAAGACAAAAGGTGGTACTTGAATTTCACCCTTGGCTATCTCCTACATTCCTTTCCTAAGGAGCTCTTTGTCTTGCTGAGTTCACTGCTACCATCTTGGGAGTCCGGTACACTGGGGTATTCATTGTCAAAACCCATTATTTGCCTGAGGAAGGGAAGTTTTAGGGTCTCTGTCTGAGGGATATTTATTAGCATATGACATAGATTTTAATTAGGCATCTTAAGGGAAAGGATTTTTTATTGGAAACACCAAGGCTTCTTTCTTTAACCCTGTTTTCTAGTTCAAAGATAATATCTCCTCTGTTGCTTTTCCTCTTTTTAGATAGAAAGTCAAATGTGAAATGCAGATGACTCTAAATGCAATTTAATTTTCACCTCATCACAGCAGTGATTTCCCTGGCTTGAGTAGAGTGAACCATTGGGGTCCTCTTGACCACTATTCCTAGATTCCAAATTGTAACGTGAGGTCTCCTTGACAGCTTTTTCCTTAGATTCACGTTCCTCAGTATCTTTCATTAGCATCATGAATTTCTAATCACACCTTCAGTGCACAAGTTCAAGAGGCAAATGCTTGCAAAATGCCCTATTGCCAGCATTCCAGAAGCAACCTTGTGCTCGGCTCCCTGGTCTCAGAGTTGCAATGGTGTGGTTTGTGCATGCAAGCACACATGGGTGTGAGTGAGTGTACGTGCATGCATGCATGTCTGTCTAGGGCTTGAGTGAAGGGGTAGTGTTTGTTTTCCAGAGTAGTATCAACTTATATCTGTGCAAAATATAGTTTCCTCTCTCAATTCAGTTTCAATTTAATTATTTGTACTTGTAAAATAATTTCAGTTTTTACTCAAAACATGAGACTTAGCAGAAGCCTTTATTAGACACCTGAAAAATAGAGACAATTGTACAGGAGAGGAAGGGAACAGATTTTAAGCTCAAGTTTAAGAAAAATTTTGAGTCAGGTAAGAACTCAAAGTACTGGCCCCTCAAGTAGGCCAGCATTGTCAATGATACTCATTTTCACGTGGCCCCTTATTTCAAAAAATATATTAATACCATTATTTCTTCGAACTAATAATTAAGATTAGTTTGTAAAATATAAATTCTTGTTTTAAAGGAAAGTTCCCCAACAGTGTCAACTTTCAATAACTTGACCTGTAGTTTTGCCCTCTTTAAAAATTCCAGTTTATTTGGATTTAGCAAATACCACACATCCATACTAAACTGTCTTTTTTCACCACCAAATATATATAAGGAATCAGTAAATCAGGATTTTACAATGGAGAAATTCATAACATTTAACAGTATATTGCTATTATTGGACTGACCAAAATATAGGATATATCTTTATATATACACAAATTCTGATAAGAAAGACACTGAAAAATAAAGAAAAAGAAATGCAAGGACTAAAGCTTGATTACATTAAATCAACTTTTTTTAAAAAAAAAAATCAAAACTCACCAAACCTAATACAATTTGAAAAAAGTAATGAAAAGTGCTGCCCGTATCTGTCTTAAGATCAGTGAATTGGTGATTTTCCTAATGTGTAGGTAGAAATAGGAGACTTAATCATTATTCATTAGGTACTGGGAGAAGACTACTATTTTACTGAAAACAAAACAAAGCAAAACTCCCTCCCCTCAAATCCAGATAGATATATGCCTTTTGGGGCAAAGACATCCCAACCTTACTTAAAATAACAAGCACATAAAATACACAATATAAAACAATAACAAAGTCAAATGATAGCAACAACAAAACCATGAGAGAATGAATTTAGTTCTTATGAGAAATACAGCTAGAAACTCTAAATGGCTCACATACAGCAACAGCACAAACCTTGGTGCCGGGTCCTTTGTATAGGATCTCTCTGATGCAATATAAATTTCTTCTTGGCAGCCACTTCTCAAGGACTGAAGTATATAGTGAATGTATACTGTGACTTGATCACTAAAGCCATAAATACAGGTAACCAGTACCATTATTCACGTCTGTTGGCTGAACATAACTCTGAAAATACTTAGACAGTGGGGTTTTTTTCTTAACAGTTTTCTAACAAGTTCTAGTCAGTAGTGACTTAGAATGAATCTCAACTCACCACCTTGGATCTTGGTGGAACAAAAAACAATTTTAATCATCTCCCCCTTAACAAATCAAGGGCATCTCGTATATTACCTAGACCTATTATAATTAATGTGGCAGAGATTTAAAACAGCAAATTCTTCTATTTACAATAGCCAAGACATGGAAACAGCCTAAATGTCCATCAACGGATGACTAGATAAAGAAGCTGTGGTATATTTATACAATGGAATACTACTCAGCCATAAAAACCGACAACATAATGCCATTTGCAGCAACATGGATGCTCCTGGAGAATGTCATTCTAAATGAAGTAAGCCAGAAAGAGAAAGAAAAATACCATATGAGATCGCTCAAATGTGGAATCTAAAAAACCAAAACCAAAAACAACAAAAACAAAGCATAAATACACAACAGAAATAGACTCATAGACATAGAATACAAACTTGTGGTTGCCAAGGGGACAGAGGGTGGGAAGAGATAGACGGGATTTCAAAATTGTAGAATAGATAAACAAGATTATACTGTATAGCACAGGGAAATATGCACAAAATCTTATGGTAGCTCACAGAGAAAAAAATGTCTCAATGAATATATATATGTTCATGTATGACTGAAAAATTGTGCTCTACACTGGAATTTGACACAACATTGTAAAATGATTATAAATCAATAAAAAATTTTTAAAAAAGAAGTAAAATAAAACAGCAACTTCTTGCCCTATTTGGAAAATATCTTATTTTCTAGATTTTAGAATCACATATTCCAATTTTAACTTTTTTATGTAAATCAATTTTACATAGGGTAAAGTTTTTTCAAATCACCATGCTTTATAAAAATGCATGCCTTAAAATGACTCATTTGTGACTTTTATATTTAAATTGTATTCTGTATTTTTCTAGAGACAGTCTGTTTTTAATTTTAAGTTGTATTCTGTAGTTTTCTAGTAACATTCTGGATGTGTTGGGAGGTAATTGCACAAAAAGAATTATCCTTAGAATTACATCATTTAAAAATCTGTTTTTCACTGTGTTCATCATAAAGTTTGTACCAACTCTTCTCTAAAGACAAAATTCTATAAATTTTTCTGGTTTGTAGACCATCTGTCTTCGAGTTGTGGTCTATTTTCCAGAATCTTCTTATGAAAATAGAGCTTCTCTGCACCAAGGAGTGAAATCAAGGTGCAATCCATTTTTTTGTAAAGAAAAAGGATCTTTGTCTCCTGGCTGAATTAAGTGGTAGGACACACAAACAATCTTCTTGCTGGGAAAGGAACTAAGAAACCGTCTATTTTCCTCTATATCTTCTCTTTTACAGATAAAGACAGCTCCTGTTATATGTCAACTTCTTAACTTTATTGATGAGTCATATACAGTGGAATCCCTCAATCTTATACAGAAGAGTCAAAAACTTACCCCTCTACAGAATTTTTACCAGTCTGTCTGCTCTCATAGGAATACATTTGGGGGGAAATATGATAAAGAAATTCTGCTTTCTTATACACTACAAGTCTTGACTGAACCTTAAAAATGGACAGGTGACTATTTTCTAGGTTATTCTTTAGGGGAAATAAAACCATTAATCTTAGAAATCTTTGGATCTACTTTTAGTTCTGTCTCATCTAGAACCTCAGACTGAAAAAAATCTGATCCTAAATACATGCCTTCTTTCCTATTTGGCCCTTCCTTTAACTGCCACTTAGCTACCTGAGCTAGACATCTCGGTTCATCCTTAACCCCTTCCTCTTCCTTGATCTTCAATTTTAACACATTTAATATTTCCTACCAGTTTTACCTTTTAATTAGATTCCATTTCATTTGCTTCTCTCTGTATGAAGAGCCATCAACCTAACTGGTACTCTTATCATCTCTCTGCTGTACTGCTGTAGTCTTGTCTGAATTGTTTTCCCTCTCTTCAGCCTTAGTTCCTTCAAGTCCATCTTCAACACAGCCAACAGAATGATGTCTAAAACTGGATGTTTGACAATGCCACTTCTCTACTGAGACAGCAACAATATCCCCTTAACATCCATTAAATGATAAACTCCAAGCTCTTTCCCATTCCTTAAAAGATCTTCATGGTATAGCACTTACCTTTTCCTCCAGGTTACAAAACTTGTATATCTTATTAATCATATACGTATGCTGGTTATTCAAGCCCTTGTCTCTCTGCCCTCTAATCTAGCCCTGATCCTTTCACCTAATTCCTAAGCATGACTTAAACATCAACTCAGATGTACCCTTTGCTAGGAAGCTTTCTTTCATCCTCTCTTCTGCTACTGGGCTAATATAAGTATTCTCCTGAGTTTCCAAAATATTCCTTGAATATCTCTCATATTGTACTCACTACACTGAGTTATAATTTATGTTTTTGAATATACTGTCTCCCTTATTAAAAGGCTATGCCTGAGACATTCTTAAAGAATACCTGACACAAGGTTAGTGCTCACTCAATGTTGAGTAAATGAATTTGGCCTTTAACAAGTCACAGAGCTGGGAGAATATAAGGCTTTGGAATATATTATTCAAGGAGACCATGGAATTAGCTATTTCATTCATAAAGCAGGTGATAATGATTTCTAAATTTTAGAGCTTCTGTGCAGATCAGGTGAAATAGAACATGAAGTACAACTTTCATCTTAAAAATCTGTCCCTTCTCCAGTGCTTACCATCTCAGTAGGTAGGCCTTCCATCAACCCTTCTTGTACTAGAATTTTGAAATCTTCCTTTATCTCCCCCTTCACGCTCATGCTGAGAATCATGTTGGTTCTTCCTCAAAAATATACCTGGAATCCTCTTTCTTTGTGTGATCGTCGCCACCATCCTTGTCCAGGACATCATCTTTGTTTGGACACCTTGACAGCATCCTAATGTGCTATTCCTACTTCCATTCTTGACCTTTTACAACCTTTTTATTATTTTAACAGTGAGACTATCTCTTAAAAATAAAAATCTTATCCCATCTTCTCATTGCTTTTAACCTTATAAAGACTTTCCATTTTCTGGAACTGGAAAACTTTCACCTGGCAACTCCTATAAACCTTCTCAAGTTCAATGTCACAACCTCAAGGATGTCTTGCCTAACCCCTAAGTCCTAATTAGGTCCTGTTATTATTGCATCATATCACACTAAATATTTTCTTCTCAATATTTATTACAATTGTGATAATATATTTTTATATTTGCATATTCATGATTTTATTCCTTCATTAGACTATAACGTTCTATGAAAACAGATTGTATCTGTCTTATTTTCTGCTCTCTCCCCAGTGCCTGGTATATACTGAGCACTCAATATTTACTTGGTAAATAAATGGCTTAACATATATTGCACATAGCAAGCACATGATTGGCATATAAAACATGGCTTTTATTTTTGTACTTTTTTGTAAAAACATTAAAGATAAACAGCATTTTCAGTAGATGGATTTGAGTGAATTGGTGGCTACATATAGAATAAAAGAAATTCTTTCCATGTCTTTTCTGGCTCTAGGATCCCACAGTTTATCAAAAATTAAGTAATTTAAATTCTTTCACTAAATGTCATATAATAACACAGCTATTCACCAATCATCCAATTAAGAGTCTTAAAGTCCACATGTATTAGTTTGCTAAGGTTGCCATGACAAAGTACCATAAACCAGGTAGCATACACAAACTGTATTGTCTCACAGTTCTAGAAGCTAAAAATCTGGGATAAAGATATTGACAGGGTTGCTTCCTTCTGTGAGCTGTGAGAAGACTGTTCCAGGCCTCTCGCCTAGCTTCTGGTGGTTTGCTGGCTACATTTGGCTCTCCGTGGCTTGTAGAACTATTGCCATGATCTCTGCCTCCTTAGTCATGTGGTGCTCTCCCTATGCGCACGTCTGTCTTTAAATTTCTCCTTTTCTTAATAAGGACACCAGGCATATTGTATGAATGCTCACACTAATGACCTCATTTCGACTTATTAAATGTTTAACTCTTTTATATTAATTAACAAAAATCCTTTATCACCAAGGAGTGACAAAAATAATTCTAGGATTCTTTGACAAGAGGAAACCCCTACCTAGGAGAGAAGGGTGAAAAGGATTTGGTTTATGAAGCCAGTAGTTTGTTACTCAAATAGGTAGTATGGATGAAGCTTGTATGGGCAGTTTTTCAGGAGTCTAAAAGAAATATAGCCCAAGAATACTCTAGCCATAGGAGCTTCCGAAAAGGGAATAGACAAAGATTAGAAGTAGAGAATGCAAAAACCTAAGGAATGTGGAGGCAAGGATGTTTGGATCAGGGAAAGGCTGAACTAGAGTACCACAGCAGAAAATCTGGAATTTCCAGAACTCAGTTATGAGGAATTTTGGAATGAAGGTGGAAGACAGGATGGGATGGGGAGTAATATAATAAATACATCTCCCATCTTTCCCTGCCAAATTCTGAACCAATGTAGAAGAAAATGGGATCAGACAGAGATTAAAAAATAGTACTTTCACTAGTAATAGAGTTTACTGAAGACTAAGAGCAAGGTGTGGGTCTGTGGTCAGATGGGTTTGCTAATCTTTATCTCCAGATTTTAAAAGCTGCCCACTGTCTGTGCAAGAAACAAATAAGTGCATCCTAGATTAGGCCACATATAAAAAGACTTCAGAATGGGCTAAGTTAGGTTCCTTCTCCCTACCTTATTGCTCAAATAGACGATTTCTCCCATAGGACAAGGATGGAGAAAAGGGCTAAAACTTCCATTATCTTCCCAAAGGAGAAATCTCCTTTTTTTCCCTAGGCCCAGGTAGGAAAACAGAGAGGAGGACAGAATACTTGTAGAATGTATTTCTTATTTTGAACCTCTGTATAATCTGTGTACCTGTTATTTGCCTATCAGTATTTATTCTGCCCTCATAGGTCATTACCTACCATAAATAGGCAATATTTCACTAAGGAAGGACGTCTTGTCAAGTTACATGCCCTTTCATCATGATTTTCCTGGTTTTGATAAAAATCCTGAATCAATATTGTTATTGAAACAATTTTACTCAAAGCTCAGAATTGTCACATTCCAGGGTATTCTTCTGGTTACTGAGTTTAGATAATTGTATAATTCTCTTACGAGGATATTCTCCATTGTATCAACTTCAATTTGTGCTGATAAAAACTGAACTATAGGTGATATATTTAATAAGGGAGTTTCTCTTAATCTAAGTACAACATGCCTAAAGTATATATATTCATTAAAATGTATAATGCCCATAAATATGGTACCATTTTTAGTCAAAGGACAGTTTTTCAATGTATGTATTATATTAACTTAAAATCCAGAGTGGCCTCTCCTGTAATTTCCTACTTTTCCTAAGATCCAGTTGGCCCTGTTCTAGTATTTTAAACTTCAGCTGTGTCTATATGATAGCAAAACTAACCAGTTCTATTGTTGGTAGCTTATAGAACAAGTAGTAGGTTGCTGGAGACTGGAGTTCTTGCTGTTAGCTGGTCCTGATCATGCTTTTATTTGACTATCTTTCTTAGTTTATAATGTTTGCCTATCAAAAAAAAATGTTACAAGGTGGAGGAGTTTATTCTTACAGAATACTAAGCAAAGGAATCGGGCAGTCTGCCTGCCCCAGAATGTGCCCTGCTGTTACACAAAGTACAGTGATGACATTAGTCAAAACTTTTGTAGATTAGGGCCCCCCAAATGACTTAATTTTCTTGCCTTATAGAAGTGGTCCTCTAAGCCATATGTCACTTTATGGATAATAACTTTAAAGTTGAATTGACTTGAGGACAAGATACTCAGTTTTCAATACTCACTATTCTTTGCTTACCTACTATTAAGATTTTAAAAAACCATAAGTTTATTTATATTGCATGATTCCATTTTTAAAATTTTTTATTTTTATTATTTAATTGAAGTATAGTAAGTTATAATGTGTCAGTTTCTGGTGTACACCCATAATAAAACCCATAAATTTAAATATCAAAGACAGAGTCCATATTTAAGTAGAGTGCTTAATTTATCATTTCATACTTGATTTGTTTCTTCTGCTATAGTTAATGTTTGCTACTGTCTATATAATCTCAAATACATATGTTTGTATAATATCAAAATGGATAAGTCCTATTGATTCAAATTGGTCTAAAGACCAATGATTAGCTTCGTCTATACATGGAGACCATTTCGAGGATTTAATTGGTAGCTGATAACTCAGTCCAGTAAATGTGTTGTTTGTGATTTCTAAAGTTTTTGGTTCTAGATCAGTTTAGTGCTGCCAGTTTCTCCTTAAATAAATAGCTGCTTTTTGTAGTTTGTTTTTTCCCATAAAGTTGAGCAAAAATTTAAAAATATCTCAAGACAAAATTGCCCAGTGCCTCAAAGGGTACAAACTAATATTTTGAGAGGAATTAGGTAAATGTACTCAGTGTTTCATACCCTCAACCTGCAAAATGTCTTCCTCAGAAAGAAATAGCAGCTTACTTTACATAACTAAAAATGTAATGGTATATGGTATAAATAGGGGGTTTGGGAAAAGATTGTTCATAAGAATTTCTTGGGTAATGACAGAGAATGCTGCTCCCTTATCCCAACCCCAGAAACTGATCAGCAACAGGTATTTTTACAAACCTCTTCCAGTGGTTCAGATGAAAGTGGTCAGGAACACTTCTTGGACAACACGTTATAAGCAACTAATAAAAATATTGCAACTGTCCCAGTATATGTGCCCTAGATTTTCTTTGGCCTCTCAGCGTTGGAATTCTAATGTCCAAGTACTGGCCCTTCTCTTCCATTTCGCTGGGTCCAAAGAAAGAATTAGGTGGCTAAGGAGCTAATATCACAGTTTTGTTTTAGTTTTATACTTGGTACCCTAGAGGGCCTCCCTACCCTTTAATTTGAGAGAAGGGGTCATTTTTCAGCCCTGCTCTTCCCATGGAAGCCAGAGTCTGGTGACCCACGCTGAAAGCAATGGGCAAGGCTGTATCCCCTTTAAGGAGGGGCCAAGCCAGCGGAACAGGGCTTTTCCAGAACTTGACCAGAAAGCTCCTGACCACTTAAATTTCTCAAAGGACAAATATCTTCCAGCCTCACAAATACCGATCATCTAAAAAATATAACTCATCACTAAACATGAGGCAGAGAAAGGAACGCTAATAAGCAGCCGAAGAGGTTTCCTGATGACTTTACCAGGACAGATGTTGGTTTTGACTAAATGATAATGAGCAGTCAGCAAACAGCTCGCCTGCAAAATGCTGAAACCTTTTTCCAGGGAAGCCTAAGTTTCCATTTTAGAGAAATGTGACTGCATTTCTTTATCTAAAATCTCTCAGCAAACTTGCTTAGGAGCCACATCTCTTAACTGACTTTCTACCAAGAAGAAAGATCTTCCTTGTGGTAGTTAGAAAAGAAGAGGCGGGACAGATGTGTAAGCTAGCAACAGGATTTGCCCCAGGAGGAGAAGCCATTTACTTTGAGTAGTAGAGACCCGCAGGATGTTCTCAGACGTCAAAATCGAGAATTGTGGTAGATCTCCCCTAGTACTATCTAGAAAATTAATAGCTTAATTTCTTTTCAATTTTTTTTTTTGAAGAGGGGAAGGTAATTGGGTTTGTTTTCTCTTTTTTTAATGGAGGTACTGGAAATTGAACCCAGGACCTCATGTATGCTAAGCATGTGCTCTACCACTGAGCCATACCCTCCCCCAAATAGCTTAATTTCTGATGCATGCTGTGCATTTCCTGTTCTTTTGAAACACAGAGCAGGAAATGCAAAGCTAAATGAGCCTGACATTACCCAAGATGGGGGAAATGTGAGTCCTCTATAATTAGAGAAGTAAGAGGGAACAAATCATACACACCACTGGCTTCATTCTGCATCTGGAAAATGCTCACATGTCTCTTTAAGGACAAAACTATCTAGTCCAAATGTCTGATCTTTAAGGCCATCGATTCTTAAAGTAGTACAGATCCATCTTTCTCAGGGGCACCCTTAGGTGACACATAATGGCTAATCAGCACTTGGGTCTCTCCAGCCCCAAACTTCCGCCATCACGTAGCCCTGGGCTCCTCTGGAGTAACAGCGTGTGACTGCCACTAGCAGAAAGGACTGGCCCTTGCCCTCCTCCCCTTTGGTGTCCAGACTCCTGCTGAGTTTTAAGTTTCTGTCTATTGTTTTGGATCTGCCTGCGGCTGTGAAGACGAGTCAGAAGGCAGCCTCCATAAATGCTCTCTGTGTGTCCCTAGCAATGCCTCAGGAGTCAGCAGGTGGGGGGTAGCAAACAGCATTATTCAGTGAACTACTCAGGCCAGGTATTAACCTCCAAGTCAGGCTGAGACTACTGAAACATTGACACTGTTAAGCCAATAGTTAAAATTAAAACTCCCAGTCTGAGTCACTGAAAAAAAACTTAATGCAACTTAATGGATAATGTTAAATGCTTGAAAACTAGAACACTGTTTTTATTATTATGACCTTTGGAAAATAATGTGATCTTTTCTTTAATGTAAAAGGCTATTTAATAATGCAGACTATTTATGGGTTGTGCCCACATGTGTGTCTACTTCCTTGTGTAAAACAATACAGCCAGGAAACCAAGTTGACCTGAACGCTATTTAAGATGCAGGGTAAGGATCTAGCAAATAAATGGGTGATAAGTACTGTCTGTCCACCCTGCTCCTTCACTTTAGACACCACCTGGACCTGAAGATGAATAAGTATTGGCTAATTCAGGCTTTGAGCAGTAAGGATTCCAGAGAGAATATTTTACATTTTGCTTGGGTACTTTTCAGATACGCAACTGTGCAATTTTGGCTCAGCACTTTGAATATTTGTTAGTTTATAATCTATTAAACACCTGCTATAAGCCAGGTCTATAACAGACAATGGAATTAGAAAACCCTACCTGCCCTTGGGCATTGGACAATTTAATGGGAGGTACAGAGATGAACACTGATCGTTTCATTACAGGATTTGCAAGTTATTTGAGAAGTAAGACCTGGTACCTTAGGATCCCTTAAAGAGTGTGAGGATTCCAGCAGGGAAGGCCTCTAGTATGAGGTAGATATGAAATAAGAATTCACCAGATAATATGTGGAGAAAGGGAAGAAAACTTTTAGCTGATGGAAGAGCATGGCAGAGGGACTAAGGAGAGCTTGGACCAGGTAAAGAGTTGCAAATCCTGCAGTTTAGTCATACTAAGCAGGAGAGTAATATGAGATGAGGCCAGGGAAATAGGCAGGCACCAGATCCGGCTGAGGAGTTAGGATTTTATCCTAAGGGTGATGGGCAGCCACTGAAGGATTCTAATTGGAAGTGATGCAGTCAGATTGGCAGTTCGGAAAATCCTTTGCGACAGTCTAAGGAATGATAAATTGGAGGGAGATAATCTAGGAGGCTGGACAAGATCATTACGGGGCAATTATGGTTAGATGAAGAAATATGGGAAGGAACTGAATAAATGCAGGTTTAGCTGGGCACCATCAGGGCACATGCACGATTGTGAGATGGTGGAGCGTGGACGGCAACTGCACATTGCATGCACAAGAATTTGCAAGAATTGCATTCACACCCTTCTTGAGGAGATGTGTCTGTATTAATAGATGTGATTTATTCTGTGCATCTTTTAAACATACTCCAGAGCACAGGTGTCAGTGTATAGTTCTATGCAGGACTTGATAATTCATTGGTATTCCAAAAATTTCCATAAAATTGGGTTTGGGACAAAGAAATTAATGACAGTCTTCCTTCGCCTTCTGGTCTATGCAGAACCTGGGCTGCAGGCTGAGTATATAAACAGAGATAAGAAAACCCCCAGTTAATGCTTGCTTTCTGATTCAGATTCTTTTACCATCTTTGCCTGAAACTGTGCCACTTAATAAGTACTAGAAAATTGGCAGTGGCTACATAGACATGGCATGAGTCCTATTGGGATTAACTGGGCTTGTCAATGGTCTACAGACTATTAATACAACTCAAAGCATTTTAGGTACGGCAGAACTTTGAGGGCTTCCCTTATTTATTAATGATTTGGTAAGGCTAGTAAAATCAGTGGTGGAGAGTAAGAGGATATAAATGCAAATGTTGACTAAAATATTTGGACCACCTGATTCCAGAATTTAAAATTTCTGCAGATATCCCAGTCTAGTATGTCACAAAATTAGTGATTACTGAATAAACAAAATCTTCTGCATGAAGCACTGTGCAATGTCGGTATGTCATGTATATTTGTATACATGTGTACTTTCTCATTTAAGGCCTCATTTACCTCGAGGTAAAGCAGCCTCTGAAAGTTAGGGTCAGGATTCATCCCCAGATGTTCTGACATCAAATGCTATGCCCTGTCCTCTATCTTGTTCATTCCACCATGCCTGCTGTCTCTGGGATAGGCATCCATTTCCTTCTGTCAGAAGGGACCATTTTTATGCCAGGTGTAGCCTTTCAGGCATTTAGTCAATATTGTGTATTGCTACTTGGGGGAACTTTCATCCAAACTGGTCTGAAATTGTCAAGTGTATTTGGTTGTTAGTCACATATGCATGGAAGCAAGCAAAGTTATAGTCATTCCCTCAATCGTGTAACAACTAATAACATAGCACACTTTGAGCTGAGCTCTTAATATATGCTAGATTTTGTGCTAAGCATGTTATGGTATTGAGTTTAGTCTTAGTCATCCCCAATATCTATGAGACAGGTCTACCCCAATTTTTGTAGATAAGAAAAGTGGATTGAGGATGTTGAGCAGTTCGTTCAGGGTTATTTGATGACTGAATTACAAGGCTGGGATTTCAGACTCAGGTTCGCCTACAGAACTCAAGATTTTAAGCATCACACTAGAATGTCTTGTACTTAAAATGTGATTAGAGCTCTGTCACTCATTGTGGCTAGTCCATAAGCAGTGGTCCCTACAGAGATAAGAGAGAATGTAAATTCATAGCTCTGCTTCCTTTATTGGGAAAGCTATGCCATTAAACAAGAAGTCAGTCTACTGGAATCATTACTTTACATTGTGGTCAAGCTGCTGATGATCTTGTTGCAGCCCAGTAGCAGAATCACAGACAAGAGGCATGGGTTCATGGACCACATTTGACTAGCAAGGCCCAAGATCATTGTGTGGCTGCCAGATTCATCTGATATGAATACCCCAAAGAAGTTGTCACGAAACACTTCATGGCCCCAAAATGCTTCACAGTTAAAAAAAAAAAACTTCACTAAGGAATACAATTTTCATAGGCATATTTGAATACTTTGAATAAGTTATATACATCTTTTTAAAATTTTTTTTCATTAAATATTGTATTCCAAAATGAAGTTAACTTTTAATTTGGAGTTCTGAAGTAGAGTTCTACGATTATACTCTGATTTTAAATACTGTACTGAGGAGTTATGATGACTACATTATTCAGTGACTTGGGTGCTTGATACGCTTAGACCTTGTTAACAGTTACTTTCATATCACTTTTAAAAGTGTGAATAAGGTGTTTCCTAGAAGTTCTATAGAAATATATACAAATCAAATTAAAATAATAGAAAAGAGGTAGAGAATCAAATGAATAATCACTCAATTCTTCATAACTGACATCTTTAATAAAGCTTTCATTGGATGTTACAAAGCTATTTTGAAAAGCGTGATTCCCAAGTGTAACACAGTTCTGAGGTCAACAGTGTTTTTGTCAAAGTCTTCACTTGATACAAAGACATTTACCAGTAGTGTACGGGGGAAGCTTCATTTCTGACATCCTAGGTGTCTTATTTTTCTTTGTCTTTCCTTCATTCTTTCTTTCTTCCAATCTCTCATTCTCTCCCACTCTCCCTCTCTTTCTCATTAAGAAAACAGATCCATTCAAAACAAAGTCCAGTGCCTTTCTCAATTCTAAGAAGGCAAAGAAACCATTATTTAGCTTAATATTTATTGTTAAGGTAGGAGCAACGTCAAACTCAGTAGAGACATAGCTTTGATTTCTCTGTGGGTCCTTCACAGCGTATCAAGATGTCTTACATAGTTTTGAAAACTGCCCCACACTGATGCCCTTGGTCTTAGAACATAATTTTGCAATTTTGAATGCAATTTTGAGCGAGAGCAATAATGTTTACTGAGTACCAATTATGCACAAATAATTAGGAAAAGTCTTGGCCCTGTCTCTGAAAGGTGCTAACTGAAAAAACTGTCACTTTTCCATTTAAGCTGTAATTCTGTTCAGAAGGTAAAGAACAAATGTTGCGAATGTCACTTTTTTTTTTTTTTTGCCTTCCCAAGAATCGATAGGCAATTACACTGACCCAGGAGGCAAAATAAATTCACCCTAATATGTGAGTTTACCATTCAGAGAACAGTACATACTTTCACACCCTTTTAAACACATGCTGCTACAGTCATTTCTGTACTTGTGAGAAGGGCTTCCTTGTATATCATGAAAAAATATGACCGCTAACTGACAGGGTAAAGGATTGAAGGTGTTCACGTCATCTTTTCAAGAGATGATAAATTATTTTCAGTGTCCTTTCAGGGCATGAGATTGAGGTTCACGGAGAAAATATTTTGGTTGGTGTTTGGCACACGAAATAGTCTTAGCAATGCATCTTCAGTGATGATACTTCAGCCACGTGGTCTCATTACACAGACAACGATGCACTTTAGTTAAGTAGCTTAATAGCAATCATCCTTTCCATTTGTGTTGCCTTTTCTAGTTCTAGGGCAGGCTTATTACTCTCGTTTTACCACTGAGAAGACTGAAGCTGAGAGGGCTAAAAAGCTAGGAAGCACAGACTTGGAGTTGTCTGTCCGGATTCAAATCTTGACTCCCCAGCTGGTCAGATGTGTGTGATTTGTGGCAAGTTGCTTAACACCTTTTGCATTGGTTCTCCCGTCAGTAAAGTGTGGTAATAGTACCCACGTTCGTGAGTTGTTGGGACATGTTGAGTATAGTATATTCAACAAGAAGACTTTAGTAAACAGCTATACATTCTGAGACAAGAGGAGAGATGAAAATGTTTTGTACATGATACAATTAGCTAAAGAATCTTTTTTTATAAAGCTCTTTGTCATTCATACAGGAGGATGCTCAGGAAGCAAATGTTTTTCACAGTTACATGAGCAGTGCAATGAATTTATTTCACTTTCTTCTCAAGGTATAACCAGTGAATCATTACCTCTTTTCACCAGAAATTTACCTTGGTTATTGTTTTCAACTGAATATTTGGTTTCTTAATACTCATCTGTTAAATTTGAATAAATTTGAATAATTGCAAAATGTCAGTTAAAATAAAAGGAGAAAATATTTAGATTTAATTGACTGTTCCTTTCATTAAACTCCAGTGAAGGGAAAAATTGTTTATCACTTTTGCTATTATTGTCATTTTTATTGAATACTTTGGCCCTTTAAATTAGGCAGTATTAGTTAGATGTACTAAAACAGGTGCTTTAGTATTAGCCAAACAACAAATAACAATTAAAATTGTTATATAGTGTATTAAAAGTGTGCATGTTAAGACAAAAAGACTCAAAGTTTGGGGGAAAAAACAATAGTACTACAGCTCACTTTTTATAGGGGTCTTTATAACTGTCCTAGTTTACCCATTGGTCACCTACAAAATGTCAACCTCTCTATTAATTAAAACAGTAGGTCATAACCCTCTGCAAAAGACATCTTAATTTGCCTAAAAATATAATTTCTTTAGTGATATTTGATTTGAAAGATATTGCCTATCGAGTTTACAAGTAAATCCAAGTTATTGTAATATTGGATGTGGTTATCAAAGTACCCTCGCTGCCTCCCTCTCCCTTCCAGGTATTCTGATAATCCTCTCAGGGAGTGACCTGGTCACTTTCAGCTCACCACCAATCCTCTGTCTCAGCCTTATTAAGAATGTGAACATTTTAAAAGTGACTCTTTGCTATTCCAATTTGCCCTGGAGGAATGCTCACTGTCCACTAGACCTGGTCACTTCATTCCCACTTTTACCTGTGCTCTCTGCCTGGAATGTCCCACAACTACTTTTCAGGTGAGATATTTATGGATAAAAAAGCACCAGACCCACTTTCCTTGTGATTCTGAAAATCCATAAAAATCCATCAGTCTTTAAAATAGTAATAAATTCTGCCTGGGCGAGAATAACAATTTATATTTTAAATAAAGAAAAATGCTTGAAAACTTCTCTTCTATCTCCCTTTCCCTCTCCTCTCTCTTCCTCAGAATATATAGCTGTTTACTGAAGTCTTCTTGTTGTATATACAAAGAAGTATTTGGAGGTCCCCCTGATCTAAGCTAGTCTGATTTTTCTAGGGCATGTTCAGGTTTTATTTGTTTCAGGCAACACATGTACATTTTAGGTAATAAATAACTTTGTCAAATGAGTACATTGGGTCAGTCTGAGATTTTATGAGACATGAGCATGTAGGAAATCTGTTCTGAGAGTCTTTCATCACGTACTTGCCAACGAGAATAAAGTGCCGACAGTGAACTAGACCGACACAGAGCTGAAGAAAGACACTAAAGTCCCGTACACTCTGACCTCCACAGCAGAACTATCTTGAGGCATGTGATGAGCTTTATCTACCCAAAAGCCAAGGTTTATGAATTGTATTATCTACTTAAAACCCTTCCTCCTCATTCATCTTGAATCACACAGAACATTTTTTGTCCTTGAAGCCACATGCCTCAGTGTTCTCTAATTAAAGCACTTTATGGTGGGAGATTCTTTCCAGTAACAAGTACAGTGTCAAAGGGGCCATTACATCTCAGAAGTGGGCAAAGCACAAATTGCCGTAGAGTCACGTTGCATTGATGGGGCCTGTAAAGTTAAAGCCTTCCTAGTAGAAAAGAAATAAAAACAAATAGGCTTCTCAGTGTTTACCTAAGATTTTGCTTCCTTGATGCTTTTCCAAGATGGGCACAAGGTTGATTTTTGTCAGTAGCTGTGCCACAAGTGACTGTCATGCAACAGACAGCTTCCTGAGAACTAATGCAGGTGACCAGTCCAATATTTGCTTCATGATCCTCATAGAAAGACAGCAAGGACTGTACAGCTCAACACACCTAGAGAAGGACCTCAATGCAATATAATATATGGCCCAGAAGATTATAGAAAATATCCTGGAGAATCCAGGCCCCGATCCTGCTCTCATTTAGTAGGTTTTCCTGAGTCATCTCATTCTCATCTACAATTTCAACTATCACCAGGCAGTAATATTTCTAAAAATAACCTGAAGCTTCCTGTCCTCCTATGGAATATCACAGGGAGCTCAAACTTCAAATGATTGAAATGAATTTTAGGGTCTTTTCTTTAATCCCTCCAAGCCATCCTTTTCTTCCATTTATCTTTATTTCATTTAAAGATGCTACCAGTGCCCTCCCTCATGCTTTCATACCCAAACTGTCAGGGAGAGCTCACCAGTTCAACCTAACTTTATCTCTCAACTTAATTTTTCTCTAACCTGACTACCACGGCCATAATTCAGTCCTCACTATTTCCTGAGTTATTACAGTAACTTTGGACTAGTAATCTTGTTTTCAGCCTATTCAAATCCATTAGCATTAGTCAGGGTTCTCCAGAAAAATAGAACCAACAGGGGAGAGAAAGAGAGAGTTTTAAGAAATTAGCTCACATGATTATAGGGACTTAAGTCCAAAATTAGCAGGGCAGACTGGTGGGCTGGAGTGATGTTATAGTTTTGAGTCCAGAGGCAGCTTGGAGGCTAAATTCCTTTCTTTCCTCTGGACCTCAGTCTTTTCTCTTTAAGACCTTCAGCTACTTGGATAAGGCCCACCAATACTGTGGAGAATAATCTACTTGACTCAAAGTCAACTAAGTTAAACGTTAATCACATCTAAAAAGTACAAAAATTAATGAATGTAATATATCCTATCAATAGGCTGAAGTAGAAAAATCATATTAATAAAAGCACTGATACCCATTCATGATAAAAATACTCAGCAAACTAGGCATAGAGAAAAACTACCTTAATAACCATTAAAAACCTACAACTAATATTAAACTTAATGGTGAGAAACTTAAGGCAAAAAATGTTAAGCACTACCATTGCTGAAGTTGGGACTTTATGATCACACGGGGGACTGTGGGGAAAGTGTGACAGTGGCAGGGGTCCAGCCCAAAGGAATATTTTTTTCAGCGAGCCATGAGAAAAAAAAACAATTTTAGTTGGTTTTATTGTTTTTAAATGTTGCTTCAAAAATTCACTCATACTACCCATAGTCATGTTGGATAACGCCCACCATCTCCTCATCCCCCTTGGTAAGCCTTGGAACAGCCCCTTCAAGTTGTCCACTGGGCCTCATCAATTAGAAAAGTTTCTTAAGGCTTCCGTGTTTCCCCAAATAACTGGCTCCTTAAGAAAGCTGCAACTACAGGAATCCACAAAGCAATCAATAAAATCTCCAAGACACCATGTTCTTAGGCAGAGTGGGGAAAGAAAGGGAGATACTTCTCATCTCTTCTGTCATGGAAAAAGTTAAAAGGGAAAATTTATTCATGGGATGTGACAGACTGTCAACTGAGAGAGTTAGACCCTAAACATGTACAGTGTCCAGCTGAATGAAATATTTCAAAAGCACATCTTCTGATAAAGATGATATGTCGAAGATACCTTTGAGCAAGCACACAAACACCTAATTATTCAAAATCAATTATTCAACAACTGCTCCTATCTAGGCAATAGTGTAAAATACTCAGATGTAGAAAACAAACTTAGGAACATCTAAATATTTCTTTTATGTCAATGACATCACTATATCATTATATGGAGCAGCTCATGTTCAGTGTTCTTGGAAAATCATTGACCTCTTATCAGCTCATCATCATTAACACTTGCAATCTGTTTGTTTGATATAATACCCTCTACTACGAACTTTACCCTCCTTTGCCCCATTGAGTTATTCCAGTGGGGTTATAGCCACTGATCCTTTCCAGGCTGGCATAATTAGGTTCTTTATTTTCAAGGTCAAGTTATATTTTTTTATGGAAGAACATGCAAAGTAAATGACTGAAGGCTGGACACAAGTCAGGGTGGAATCAAACTTCGTTCAGTTTTTCTGCTCCTTTACTATTAGTGCTTGCAGTCTTCACTAAATGTCATCAGAAGATACTTTAATACATACCAACCATCAACAGAACCTGTGGTCTCTATTCCTGAAATTGACTTTGGGCAAGTTGCAGTCTCTGCATTTGACTGCATTCCTTTTAAGGTGGAATTATACAATTGCAGCTCTCCTCCTGTCACTAGGGATGCAGGAAAGATAAATGAGGTGATTTGTGCAGAACGTGCTGAGGTCCTTGAAAGAGGCAGTATCCCCTGGAGGTGACTTAGTGGTAGTGGTGGTGTCATCTCTCATGCACTTCTCCATTAGCAGTCACGGTTTTTCTCTGATGGATTGATGCAGCACCGAAGCTAAGATCATCAGTGAGGTTTAGACAAGAGATCAAGAAACAACAGAATTAGACCAATTCACCATCTAGAAATCATAAGTGGTGGTGGGGGTCCTCTTTCTGAGGAAAGACACTAACCAATTACAAGCAGTTCTTAGAAGGTAATATGAAAGCTGTATTTAACATTCTCTTCCCCTCACCTACCTGCACCAGGCATCTTCCTTCTCTTTTGCCTTTCATGTCAAGGGACAGTAGTGAGAACCTGTGGGTAAATTCAGAGGCAGGGAGCTTTCGATAGTTTGACACTACACCCACATTTGGAGTGGACACCGCGTTAGCCAACACTAGCCCACCACTGGTTGGAGTCAGTATCTTTCCAGGTTAGGATGAGTTGCAAAGTGGCATACAAGTTCTCCCAAACACAACCAACCCAACAGGGCCCCAAATTGTATTTTACAGTCACTCTTAGAAAGCCATAAAGCCATATTTCCAGGAAGTCCATGAATATCTAAACTCTTTAAATTAAATGACAAATATGGATAACTGATGTGGTCCCTAGGACACAGATGATGAATGTGAACCCCTTCCCTTGCCATCTTCTGTTATGCAATCTTTATTGTGTCTGATGGGCTGATGCATTGGAATGTGGGGACAGGAGGAGCACAGGGGTGGAATGAAAAGCCAGAAGAGTTGGGCAACGCAAAAGGTAATGAAGAGGATTCTTGAAAAGGAGTCACCAAATAGGGACCCAGGCCTTCAGGGGAGCTGCATGAAAACCTCGGGGTCCCAGAGCTTAGGGACATGAGAACTCTCACATGGGCAACCCTCCTCAGATGGGACCATTGTGGTGTATTTCTAGAGAAAAGTCAGTGCTTTCCAGCAATCCAGTCTTTCAGTGCCTTTAAGGTCACGGGAGTATATAAAGTACTGACTAGCTAAAATGCCAAGATTTCAATGCAGTGAATTGATTTGGGATGAACTTATATATCTGAGGCCTTGGAGAACAAAAATATCTCAAATATGTCTTTAGGGAGAGTGGAAGTAGACTTCATCATCAAGTCACAGGAACAGATTCTTATTCCACAGCAAAATTCACAGTTTCTGAGAAATTTCTGCCAAAGGTAGCACTGAGAATTTCTATTTAAATGTTGGCCATATATCAGTGACTTGGCACTGCTTACTTTGAAATTGGTGTATCTTCCACTGCAATTGTACAGAGCAGAACCTGCCTACTGTGACCTCTGGGATGGATATTCGGCCATCACAGAATGAGCACCTACTTTGAGTTTAAGATATGTCTCCTGTATTACATCTGACCATCATGCTGTCTCCCACATCAACCCTATGAAGTGTGGACTATTACCAGCCATGCATAGATGAGACCATTGAAGCTTAAAGAATTTAAATGACATACTTAACATCCCACATGACAATGTGGCAGACTTGGTCTAGGAACCAAGATTTCCTTTCTCAATGTTCTTTTTCTATACTGGATTCATCTTCATGACTGTTCTTTAAAAAAAAAGAATTCAATATGTTGTCATGCTCAGCAAATACAGAAAAATGAAAAGCAGTATTAAAAATCCATGGTTATCAGAATTTTGAATTTTGGAGTTATAGCTGCCAAGACATTTCCTCCAATCATGGAAAAATAGTAAAAAGGAAAAGAAGAAAAAAGGGACAACCCAGCATTGGGACACCTTCTGCATATTATCTGTTTAACAGCTCATTGAGCAGATGCCATTGAAAATGTAATTTTCAGTTTTAGTTGTTCTTGGAAAAAACCTAGCCTGCTTCACACTCTGGCCTCTTACTTGTCTCCGTTGTGCTGACTGTGTTTCCACATCCCCCTCCAAAGGCAGTCTCAGCTCACATGAGTTGTGTTGCAGAATGGAAGGGGGAAAACTCAGCTGCCCATGTGAAATGCTTTATATTTTTGTCAGTAAAGGAGATCACTGGGATTAAGTATAAGAAAATGCCCCCAAAGCTAGAGTGAGGATTCAGTACTACCCCTCATTATTTTATAGTCATTTTTTAGTATACCTAGAAGGAAAATATAAAGTTTCTCTCTTTAGGTGAGGAAATAAACACTCAGAAACAGCCAGAATCATTCAGGAGAAGAAATTATGGGAAAAGTGGTTATAGCTTAGCTAAGTTGTCAAAATAAAACCACTATAATACTATTAAATGAAATATTCAATCCTCATCAACAAAAATGTATCTTTCCCTCTATTTTCAAGAAAAGAGTTAAGATGGATAGTAGTGACTTCTCCAGTAAAATCATTTTTGCCACTTTGTCTTTTTATCCATCTCCAGGGAATATGACAATCTTAAATTGTAAAAGTCATGAACTCCAATCTGTCCATTTTTTCCAGTGAAGATTCTGGGTCCAGAGAGTTGATATGAGTTACCTGGGGGCAGTTATTAATGTATTATTGCTAAGCTGAAAATCCTGGTCTCTTTTTTCCTAGACTTCTCTTCTCCCTGCCAATCTACTTTATTACTTCTGTCAAATTTAAGTTCAGTTCTGTTTAAGGAAGTGTTCTATAATTCTGATCCTTGATCACTGTTGTCCTATATTGCTTTAAATCTTTAGGGATTATGGTTATAAATGCTTAAAAACAGATGTTAAACAAATCTACTTCAATAAGTAGCTCTGCTTTTTTAAAAGCATAAATGTTGTTCCTTGCAAACATCAAATCTTTTTTACTACCAATACTTTGTAATAATAATTACATTTTCTTTGGCAAAAGGACAGGCTAACAGAATTCTGTGCACTAAGTGGGGAAATGGAAATTTTTTATTGGAAAATTTTTCCATATACAAGATATAAATACTTTGGTGTATTTTCCCTATGATGCAGGGTGACTGATAACCCTGTTGATATTAAGATTTTTGTTACATTTCACTGCCCAATGAGTTGATCACATGTTAGGCTTATTTTGGCAGGTTATTTCTGTTTGAATAAATAAGAGTTTTCAGCTTGCCTGAAACATTATTTCATGTTAAATTAAGGGAATGCAAAGCTTTAATCTTACAGGCAAATAATACAGAAATAATAGTCTCTGTATATAGTATAAGGGTCAGTCAAAATATCTAACAATTGAATAAGAACAAACAGTTATTGTATTTGTTACAGTGGAGAATGGCAAGGCAGATTAATAAAGCCACATTGTATTTTGCTATAGGTATAGTAGATGTGAACTAAGCTAAGGGTGCTGTAGGGTGTTTAACGGTGTCACAGGAAACGTCATGGTGCTACACAATGCATTCTGTGAAGGAACAGAATCTCAAGGCAACTAGTGAGAAAAAACATAGAAGACCAAGAAAGCACAGTATTTATGCTTCTATGATATATAAGTTCAAGGAAAGATAAAAAATCCCATTCTTAAGATAAGCAAGTAGAGAAAGATACTGTATTTTGCAGAACATGTTGAAGGTAAGCACGGTCTCTGTGAAACCTATTTATAAAAAGTATTTTCAGTGTGTGCTGAACTAAAGACCTAAAGCAATCTGCAGATAGCAATAGAGGTCTTGAAATGAGCCAGATGCATTCCATCAGAGAACCACATCTGCCAGGAAACCTCCAGGGCTCATCCAGAAGTTCAACAGAACTGGATAGGACACCACACTCAATTCAGAAGTCACATCCATCAGTTCTCAGCTTGCAGCCTGAGATTCTAGGGCTGCCAGTAGAAGCATAGTCATTCAAAAATAATGAGTCTGTACGTGTGACCCAGTGGGCTCTGGGACCAAATTCCTAATTCTGTGAATTGACCTAGAGATCCCAAGGAAAATCTGCTTCCCATCCTGCCCAGACTTTATCTCCTGCTTCTTCCTACTCCCACCTGTAAAACATTCTTCCTCCATAGTAATAGATAGCATTTGTCTTGTACCTTGTGCTTTACGAAGAGGATTATCTTCATTTCCTATGAGGAAGCCAATCATCAGAGGAGTCAGTGATGTGTGTGACATTACACAGAAACAGGTAGCAAAACAGGGGTGTTTCACTCCATCTGGCTGACTCTCAAATCTATCTGTCTACCTCATCATTCTGTGTCATGGCTTTCTTCTCTAAATTTTTTTGTGAGGTATTTATTTTAAACTTCACAAATAATCCATGCTTAAGAGTGATGAAAATCAAGCCCCAATCTCCCTGGCTCCTCCCTTTTACTCCTCCTCTCCTTAGCTCCACCAACCAGGGTTACACAAAGCTCGTCACTATTCACAATTGAGGGTTTACCCTTCTGTATTTTTCTCTATGCATAAAAAGATGTAGACAAACACATTCTTCATTCTTTATATTTTTATTGAAGTATAGTAGGTTTACAATGTTGTGTTAATTTCTGGTGTAAAGCATAGTGTTTCATTTATACACATATACATATTCCTTTTCATATGTTTCATTATAGGCTATTAGAAGGTATTGAATACAGTTCCCTGTGCTATACAGTAGGACCTTGTTTTTTTATAATCTATTTTATGTACAGTAGTTAGTATCTGCAAGTCCTAAACTCCCAGTTTATCCCTCCCCCATAACCATATATATGAGCATTGTTTCTATTTAAAAATAGATCATTACATATATTATCCTCAACTTGATCTTTTCATCTAGTTTACATGGATATCTCTCCAGGTAAATGCTTATAGAACTAACTTGTTCTTTTCATGGTTACATCATTTCTCATTCATTAGAAATTATGAATCATTAGATTCATTAGAATTAAAAGTGTTCAAATCAATCAACCATTGATGAGAAACTGCATTTTTCCTATTCTTTCTTGATTTGTCTGGTTGCTTTTGGCCACTATATATAATGCTAAAATTAACATGTTTGTACATGTATTCTACTACTTTTCTTTCTGTAGAAGACAGTCCCCAAAGCCAAAGTATACTAATATACTTATTTAATAGAAACTTCCAGTTAATCTTCCAAAAGTTTTGCAGTGATTCATTTCCACATCAACCATGTATCAGAGTACCCATTTTCCCTTTACCATCATCAGCACTGACTATTGTCAATTTTTAGTTTTACAAGGCTGAGGGTAGAAATGGCCTTCATTTTTTGCAAAACTATTTTAAGTTTCAGCCCAAGAGTGACCTCCACAGCAAATTCTTGTTTTGCAATCAGGAAAAAAATTCTGTGTATACATAGGTGTATTTGTATGCTTTCCAAAAGATAAATGGAATGACAGTGTTGAAAGGTAAAGGAGACAAGCGGCTATTTAAACCTAAGAAAGCAATACATGTGATGATGGAGCTTTAATCTCTAGACATTGAACAACTAGAGTTTGGCACTGAGTCCTTGTCAATGAACTCAGGAAGGTAATACCTGACTCTTACTACTAAAAAGAGAGTAGGATGATCAGTAAGGTCATATCTTAGCACATTTGAACATCCCTGGGAAGTGATGCTTTGGAAACACTGGATGTTTTATATTTGTCCCATAGATTACATAAAGCAATTTCAAAGTATGCAGTACCTATTTTCCAAGGCACTCTAAAAATTGCACTTTGTGCATAGAAAGAACCTCATTTAAAAAATCCATTGCACCTATTATATAAGATGTGTATCATAACTAGATGCTTTTCAGCTTCATTCTCATTGCAGGGAGCTGCTGACATCCTCCCTCTAATTCATTTCTAATTCTATTGATGCTCTTTAGGAGATAATGTGTTCTAGAGTCCTTGAGGCCAAAAAGAAAAAAAAAGTGTTAAAAAGAGGTTCAAGAAATTCAAATGGTGATAGCACAGGGAAATATATACAAGATCTTATGTTAGCTCACAGTGAAAAAAAATATGACAATGAATATATGTATGTTCATGTATAACTGAAAAAATGTGCTATACACTGGAATTTGACACAACATTGTAAAATGACTGTAACTCAATAAAAAAAAAATGTTAAAAAAAAAAGAAATTCAAATGGTGGGTTTTCCATGGGAATATGGAGCTGCCTGGTTTGGTGTAAAAACTCCCCACAGATCAGGAGGGTCAACGAGAGTATTTCTAATTGTGCTGAATAATGCAAACAGCTTTTGAACAATTCTGAACAAGTAAGCTGAGATGTGGCTAGTTTCACGTAAAAGGCAGTGTGATTGGTTTCTACAGAAGGAGTAGGCATTTATTCCCTGGGAGCAATTATGAAATACGTCACTTCAAATCTTCAGCCTGAGCTGGGATGCTCACATGAGGATTGTCCTGAGAGTTAGGCTAGTCTCCACAATGTCAAAATGACCCATTAGTCCTTCCAAATGGTTCAATAAAAATGACTCTGAAGTAAGTTGTTTGGTTTCCTGGAGACCTGCTTAAGTCACACTTAACTATTTACCATTTAATGAGTGTTCTAGGAAAACAAAACAAAACAAACAATACCGCAAATGAAATGTGATTGCCAGTGATACCTCTCAAACTCTACAATCTGTTTCATTGTGTTTATGCATATTCTGGTACAGGGAAGAATATCTGTATTTGCCTCTGTAAGTGTGCATCAGACAATTATCTCATCAAACTGCATCTGGTGGGCGGTTAAAAGGAAAAGGACTAATCTCAAGAAAGATGAAATAGAGGGGTTTTGCACCCCTTGATGGAATGTCACAGGCAGGATCAACAAGGCGAGTTTGGGAGGCAAACGGATGTGAATTAGAATCCGAGGTCACTGGCTACGAGAGTTAGGAGCAAGATTTAATTTGTACAAGTCTCCATTCCTTCCCGAGCCTCTGTAGCTCCTCTGACATGCTTTAAAGGCTTTGCAGTGCCTCCTCCCTGGGCTTGGAGCTCTTTCTGCAAGGATCCACATCACTAATTCCCCCACCTCATGCAAGTTTTTGCTTAAATATCATCTTAATAAGGCCTACCCCGTTCACATTATTTAAAGGCAACCCACACCTGACCAGGAACTCTGGGTTTCCCTGTTTTTATTTTTCCACATTGCGTATCACCTTCTAAGATATTTTATCATAGCTTTATTTCACTTTAATATTTATCAAATGTTTCTCTCCCTCCAGAATATAATCTCAGTGGGAGAAAATTGTAGTATGATTCATTCCTGATGTATCTCAATACCTAGAACAGTGCCTGGAAAAAAGAGAGGGCTCAAAAAAATCTTTGGTGAATGATAAACATTTGCTAGATTTTCTAATACATAATAGACTCTCAGATATATTGCTTCCATTTCCTTACCTTCCTTTCAAGCAGCTAAATCTAAATATGGATTCTTGCCTAAGCCTTTTCTCACTATTATAAGGTCATGTGCATATGACTAATGCAGTTGAGTTCTGAATATTTCTGCTATTGAAGAGGTACAGTTATATGTAAGACTTTAAAAAAAATAAAAAATAGTACTATCTATAACAAGGATTTGGAAATAACAATCTCCTGAATGGAATAAATAATCTATCCTTTTAAAAAATGCCCAGAGAGGGAAATTCCATCATCCCCCTCAAGTATTTAGACCCTCCAGTGTCTATTTACCATTTATTTTATGTCAGTTTTTTAAATCTTGTTTTCATTTATTGTATTTTTGCCTGATTGACCACCTAATACCCTTGGAGAAATCATGCATATCCGAAATCAATTGTTTTGTCTAGTCGTACTGTAGAAAAAGTCCTTTTAGTCCAACTTTGCTTTTGACCTCTGTAAGGGAGCTGCTTCTTTCATTTAAGTCCAGAGGTTGACATGTTCCAAGCCTCCTCTTAGAATTAGGTATTTGTCACAAGTTGAGTTCTCCAGGCAGCAGACACAAAGATGGAGTTAACACAGGACAGCAAAAGGTTTACTAGGTAGTAACACCTGGGAAAGGATGAGGGGCTGAAGCAAGATGAGCAGAGGGAGCTGTCAGGCTGGAATGAACCTAAGAAAGCCTCTTCCACTGTGGGCTGTGGAACAGAGATCACTCGTTAGAGGAGTTCTACTTTGGGCAGGATGGGTCGGCCCTTCTACCACTGCCTGACTGGGTCATTAGCTAGAAGATCACTCCAAGAAGTGCAGTGTCTCAGCTCTAAACCTGACAAGGATCCAAAAGGCACTAACATCAGGATGCCAGCTAACCATTCCTGAGCTAAGCAGCTGTCCCATCTTAAGGGGGATCTGAGCCAGGCATCCCCCTGCCTGCATCTCCTGTATCGGAGTACATGCGGCCATGGCCCTGCACGTGTCTCCTCAGCAGTCACCCTCCCCATGCACACCGCCAACGTCCTGGTACAGACAGACACCTGCGACACGTCAGTGCAGGATTTCTCTTGCACTGTGTGCTTGGCCAGTGTGCACAGCAGTCCAGAGGTGCTGTCTCAGGAAGAACTCTCAGCCAATGAACAAAAGGAATTGGAGGAAAATATAATCCATTCACCTCTCTCCTTATGTGGGACAGATTCTACAGAGTCCCAGAGGTCCCCAAAGGGATCGAGCCCCAGCTGCCTGCAGCATTAACCTGCTCATTACTGTACTCTGTATTGACTTCTTGCCCTTTCCTGTCTCATTTCTCCATCCCTCTATTTGGCATCACTGTAAGTAAACTGCTTAGACTCAAGTCCTGATCTCAGCATCTGCTTTCTCAGGGAACAGTCTAGATAGGTACCCAGCTCTGTATGTGGTTTCTAGCACTCTGCCCACTGATGAAAGGTGAGACTGGGAGTCAGGAAACCTGAGAGATGTTGAATAATCAGTCCTAACAATCCCAGGTTCTTGCCTGAATTACAAATCTCTGATTTTGGATCCCTGACCTATAGCCCTGTGTCTGACTGTGATAAATCCCAAATGGAGCAGATCCCAGCTATCTCTAGCCAGGCTCACTGGGGGTCTGCCTACCACTGCCTTGTTAATTAATGGCTTAGATCCTAGAATGACTTCCTTACAGGGATCTCAGGACCTTATGCAAAAAGGGAGCCATGCACAAAATTGCAAACTAAGCATCACTCACTTTACTAGAATAAAGAAGGCTCGTATCTCTCCTCATCTCAAGGGCACTACCCACTTGTGCAGGCCATTGATGCTGCTCCTTGGTCTGGGCAGAGAGAATGTAAATATCCTCTGGTATAAGAAATATTAAGCCAGAGCCTGCTCTGTGAACAAGCTCTGCTTTGGTAAGCAATATTCGTGGAAGATAGACTTCTGCGTAGAAAAGTTAAACTCAGCCTTTGGCAGTTGCATTATATCCAAAGCTGTCTCTAATCACTTGGCAGCAAAAAATGATTCTAAAATTTGACCACAGCTTTCAGAAAAAGAAGGGTTTATTTGCAGAAGTATCCAAATAGCAATCTAGACATAGCACCCATTTCACTGACATGGTCATAAATCCTATCACTGAAGTGTAGCTGTGGCCCAAGTTTTCCCCTTCATTAGAGCTTTAGTTTTAATGATAATGCCATCTACTTATACAGAACCTGAGAGTTCGCTACATGCTCTCACATGCATTACTTCTGTTTTATTACGTAAGCATGCCAAGGAAATTTTCACCGTTTCAATGATCAAGAAGATAAGGATTATGTTACTTAAATAACTTACCTCCAAATTGCAGTTATTAGAGGGCAATGCTAGGAGTTAAACCTGCATTTAACTAACTTTAAAATTCACTTTATAGAAAACTCAGGTCCAAGTTTCCAAAACTAACTCACAGCAGAGGCCAGGCAAGAAACCAGGATTTTTAATCTTTAAGGATAATCTGTATTACACAGCGGACTTTCAGTTTATTTCTATACACTTAAGTTTGGCAATATAAAGTTTTGAGTTTCCTTAGATGAGAAACAAGTCATCAATGTAGTGTTTACAGAATTCACTTAAAATATGGAAGAGAAATACAACAATAAAGTCCTCAGGAAACATAACTGGGCAATTTCAATGTGGTAACTATTGAGAGATGTTCCTGACATGGAGAAGGGGAACTTCTTAGTGTATCACAGCTTGATGAAAATACCCTAAAAGAGCATCAAACCTCTTTCCATGAAAGTCACTGCCCACAAAGCAACCTGCCCTCATCAAATAGGCTTTCCAGGGCTTCACTGCAGAGAAGCAGATCCTAAAGGATTAAAAAAGAATCTCTTTCTGTGCACCTTTTTATTTTTTCTGTGTTGACAGTTTTCAATAAGGAATTCTCTATGTGAACAAATCAAAGGCATGGTCTCCACAAGGGACTTGATCCACACAAAATAAAATTCCCATGATAGAATGGTAGTTATGACAGACACTGAACCTGTGAAATAGTATGATTTTGTTTCTGTGATGTCTCCCCCAGATGAAAATTGTCTGATTAAGTCTGCTGAGATCCATGGGGACACTGTAGCTCTTCTAAAGCAGGCCAATCCTACCCCACCCCCCACCTTCCTTCCCCTAGCTAGTTTTTATTTTCAAAATCTAAACAATGTTTTTTGCTGATTTTAGACACACATTGGTTGATATAGCTGTTGTTCTGTTTTGAATGAGAATCCATTAACTGTCCACTTCATTTGCCAGTAAAAATGTTCCAAGAGACTAAAACAGTTTGTGATCAATTTTCTACAGCAGAGTCAATGGTGATGGAAACTAAACTGCCAGACTACAAGAGGAAAGAGTTTTTAACTGTTTCATTCAGGTTCTGACATGTTATAGGAAACATTGAAGAATCAGCAGAAGCTGTATTTAGCCCAACAGGAAAAAACACCAATATTTGGACTTCTTGTCGGATTCAATTTTAGTTTCCTAACACGTGGACCATTTTACTTTATTTCTCAGATCTCAGCAGAGACAAGCAATTACTTTAGTCAAAAGTTGTTTTTGTGAAAGGTTATTTTGATGATCCTGGTGAAAACATTAAAAATAGTCTTGCTTTCAGAACTGGAAAAGGAAAAGGGCATTATCAAATTTAGAAAACAGTTGCATTACTGAATCAGGATTTCAATTACAATGTTCGACCTTTTGGAAATTCTAGATAAAAATTCCACTTTGAAAAGAAAAACAGAGAACAACTCAAAATGGACAATGAACATACACTCTTCATGACGTTAAGGAAGAAAAATATTGGCTCACCACTTTTTAATGACACTTCTCTATTTAAGATGTCCATGAATTTAGCAGATCTTATATTATTGGAGCATCTATTGGAGTCTCAGTAACATGGGTGAAATCCATCTGCTGACCTACCCCACTTCTCTGACTACTGAGGTTTCTACTCCTCCAACTGAAGTGTAAGTGACCAATAAGGGATGCAACAGGAATTAAATAAAAACTTAAATTAACTCAAACTTGTGCTCAAATATTTGTAGCAGCTCTATCCACAAATGTCCTTGAACAGGTGAATGGATAAACAAACTGTGGTACACAAACTACTCAGCAATAAAAAGGAACAAAATATTGTCACACACAATAGCATGGATGTGTCTCATAGTCATTATACTTAGTGAAAGTAGTTGATCTCAAAAGATGATAGGATTTCACTTATGACATTGTCAAAAGGTCAAACTATTATGGAAGAAAACAGATCAGAGGTTGTGAGGAGTTAGGGTTGGAGAAGGGTTTGATTGCAAAGGGGCAGCATGCAGGAGGTGGATTTTTTGTGACATATCTCTCTTCTGATGTGGTGGTTACACAAATATATATGTGTATCAATATCCATAAAACTGTAACAAAGTGAAGCAGTCCCATTTTCCTCTGATAATTTAAAAATACAATTTGTTATAAAAGAATAATAAATACTTTAGATTATTGTACTACTTTTCCTTTTTCTGGAATCCCATAGGAAGAATTCTCTACTATTAACAGCCAACAAAATTCTTTTTCTGCAATATCTTGGACCTTCCCATTGCTAAAATTGGCTTATCTTTCTTAAGGTAAAATCTGGTGATGATGATGATAATGTTGCCATTATTAAGTATTCATTCGGGTCTAGGGATTATTCTAGACACTTAAGAGGCATTTCCACGTTGCATATTCATAACAGCCTTGAGGAGGTAGGTCTCATGATCTCCACTGTATAGTGGAAAAAACCAAAGCATGGAAATGTTAAACCATTTGCCCAAGATCACTCACTCAGTTAATAAGTGGCTCACTGGATGTTCAAATTGAGGCAGTCTGGCTACAGACTCTGTGCCCTCAAACATGATAACTGTATTACTTCTTAATAAATTCTACTGGATGAACCTTTACAAATAGAGTAGTCAAACCACTTGTCTCTGTATCTCCAAACTCTTGAAAAGGCAGAATGGATATAAGATCAACTAAGTCTTCTCCTCACCTCTTCAGCCCCACTGTAGTCCTTCTTCTCCTGAAGATGTATTACTAGAGCTCAAACATTTTAATAGTTGGTGGTTAACTATTTGAGTATAGTCTCTGAATCTAAAAAAAGAGATGATCTGCCATCTTCCTGTTGGCAACATAGGTTAGACCTTAAAGCACCTGGCTCTGGGGACTGGCAAATATTTTGCTATTAGTGTCAGATCGTTCTGTGAAGGCAGCAGTTAGATTCTTTGTCTCAGTCTGCATTCCATCTTGTGCTGTCTCCTAGTTCATTTTATTATTTATTTTTTGCATACATTAAACTTAGTTTTGTAGAATTCTGTAAGTTATGACCAATGGTTAGTGTCATGTATTCTCAATTATAATACTCTACAGGATCATTCCAGTTCTAAAATGTCTTCTATGCTCCCTCCTTTAATACTCCTCCAAACCCTTGTCAACTAATCATCTGGTTGCAGTCTCTCTAGTTTTCTTTTTCAGAATGCCGTATAAATGGTGCCATGCTGCATTTGTCTTACTCCACCAAGCTCTCTCAAACTGGCTTCCTGTACTTAGCAATTGGCATTTCAAATTCATTCATGTTTTTGTGTGGATTAATAGATTGTTCCTTTAGATTCCTGCGAAGTGTGGACACATCACAGTTAGCTTGTCCATTCACCTATTAAAGGACATCTTGATTGTTTCCAGCTGTGGTTATAAATAAAGTTGTGAGAGTTTATATATATAAACTATATACCAACACACATTGTGAGAGGTTTATGTAAACAGAACTTGTTCCAAGCAGGCAGAGTTAACTAGTATTTTCTCTTTATCTTTTGGATAAACACAAGATGATTCAGTTTTGGATCTGATCAATTTCTACCTGCCCATTATTACCAGTAAGTATGAAACTGAAGTAGGATGTTTACCAACTAAAGACAAAACACAACATTAGAGAAAAAAAAGTATCATTCATTTTAGGTACTGAAATTCTCTCCCTTAATTTTTTGGTTGATAAATTATTTGCATCTGACCATTATTTAATAGGTCAAACACTATTCTCACCTTGCTTAAAATTCCAAAAACAATAGAGAGGAGTACAAAGAATAAACTCATTTATAAGAATCAATCTGTCATTCTATCCTAGAGAGAAAAAAAACTCACAGTTGCACATTTCTACCACAATGACGTATAGCTGGGGTCTCACTCTGGGTGCAACAAAAAGAAGCCAAGCAGCTCATCTGAAATAATACAGAAAGGCCTGAGCGATGATAGGAGTTTGAACTGCAGGATGTGGTAGTAAACCATGGAGGCAGGAAGGATAAAGGAACAGGCGTCACAGAGACAGACAATAGGAAAAGACCAGAGGCCAGGGGGTGGCAGCTGGATGAGAAATGGGCAAGACCGGACAAGGATGCCACAGAACAGGCTCGGGGACTGGAGAGTCCACATGGTGGACATTAGTGGTGGGACTCCAGCCCCCACCTTTACAGGTGGAGAAACTACAGACTGAGGGTTAGCTATCTGATCACCTGAGTCACTAGATGCTTAGTTTAGTTTATTCCCTAAGCTATGGAGGGAAATCCTAAGGGATCTGGTTGCCTCATGTATGTGGGGCTGATAAAGGTGGGAGAGACTCACACTTCCCACCAGCCCTGAAGAACAGAACAATAGAGACACACTTGAGAAAACCAGTGTTTATGTCACTCCCCTGACTACAGTGCTCCACTGGCTTCTCAGCACACTCAGGGGAAGACCCAGTAAAACAGGCCAATCAGGCTGGCCATGATCAGAAATGAAAACCAGCATATTGTACAAAGGCCTTTCTAAAAAGACAAGAAACAGAAGGTAGAAACAATTGCCTTTGACAAGCCTACTTCTGATTTTTCAATTGTGGTATTCTGGGATAGTATAGGAGTTGCAGCTTCCTGGATCAAAGCTGAAATATCAAAATGATTAGCCTACTATAGGAACTTGATTTTATAATGTTTACTCATCAGGATTCTCAAAGGAGGAAACATTTTCACCTAAATGCTTCTACTAACAGCTCCCAGATTTTGTCATTTTATCAGAAATAGATTTCTGCCAACAGTGTGATACATTTTCATTTCTTTTTTAATTTAGCCTTTCGAATGTATGAATATTTTTCCTAGAGCATTGACAAGGAATGTTGACTCAAGAGTCCAGTTCCTGCTTATTGATCCTTATTTTGTAGACTACCACAGACCTCTTTCCTAACATTGTTAAAGCCTGAGCCAGCGGAATGATTCTGAGTCCGCCTGACCCTCTATAGAGCTTTGACTATTGAAACCCACTTTGCAAAATGGGGATTATTTTCTCATGCTGTGTCTGGCCAACACTATGGGACTCCTCCACTTCCTCCTGGACCCACATCAAACCCTAGTGAAGCTGTAAACATAAGCCACGGAGTGTTAGCATGCTCCATGTGGTCTAAAACACTGGCTGATCCCCACAAAAGCACAGGCAGGAAGGCAGGTTCACCTTTGTGATTCATAGAGGGCCCCAGAATAGTCCCAGCTTCTCTGGAGAATGTATTTTCCTTCTCAAATCTATCCTAACTCCATTGAGTTCACATTCTGCCATGAGCCAACAGAAATAAATTCATAATGTGATGAAGGCTGACTCAGAAAGGAAGCCTCCCACACTCAGTCACTATTGGTGGGAAGAGAAACCTATATATCCTTTCTTGAGGGCAATTGCATAACATACGTCAAAAGTCCTTAAAATAGCATATTTTTACCAGAGTCTCACTTCTAGGGATATGTCTGAAGGAGATAATCGGACAGTTGAAAAGGTATCTCTTTCAGGAGTTTCATCCCCATGTTATTTATAATAACATAAAAAATTTCAACTAAATGTCCAACAATAAGAGATTTCTTAAATAAATGGTGATGGACTCCTGCAACAGGTACTCTGTAGCCAGTAAACTCTTGGTGCAGATCTGTTTTTCTTGACATGTGAAGATGCTCATAATATACCATCAAATTTAAAAGATGATTAAGTAGAAATGAGTCTGTTTCCATTAAAGGTTTTTAATTATGTAAACATGATGTAATTGCATAGGAAAAGTTTAAAAGGGTTATATGTACCAAAATGTTACAGGTAGCAAAATATGGTTATCATTGGGATTATGGATTTGTTTTTTTCTTTTTATAATAAAAATGTTTACGTTTTGTGATAAGGAAAATACTGGCTCTATTTTGAAGGAAAATAATGGAGAAAGATAAGAAAGATGGCTTTTTTCCCTGCACTTTCAGACCTCTGATTCACAATGGGAGTAGTTTCCTACTTAGCAGCTAAGACGAAAATGGCTTCTGCCATTTCCTGTCAATCAGATGGCTATTGGAAGCCTTGGAAATGGTCAGGCCTCGAGCCAAAAGGTGCTAGTAATTTGATACGGAGTTGGAGAAAATCTGGATGAGTAAATGGCTCATTAGGGGCTTGGATGATTTATGCTTATTCTGAAATCTGTTGCTTAGAGCCAGGAGTAGTTAGTGGGTATGGGGTGATATGGGGGTGGAGAGGGTCCTGGGTGAATGAATGCCACTGGAGATGGCTTCTGAGGAAGGCTGGGCACTGGTGGGCCATTGGGCCCCCGAGGACGCTTGCTTCTACATTCCGCCAGTTCCTCAGAGATCCTTAAGGAACTGCTTCCTCACATGAGACCTCACAGTGCCCAGGTGTGTCCTACTGTACACGATACATACACGACACCTGTGTGTACATGCACACTCATATGGAACTTCAGTTATCAATTGTGTGTAATACCAATCATGTGTCATCTGTGTCTATTAGATATGGGATAATAAGATAGAATAATACTTTTTCTTGAATAAAAGTCCTTTGCATGCATCAAGGTAGATTAGTGATTATTTCAAACCCATTTAGTCAAATATAAGACTAAAATGAATACAGTTTTAGCTATGTAATTTGCCCTGATGTATTTTAATTCTAGCATTGCTTCAGAGATACTGGTGGAAAATTTTAAGCAGGAAAATTAGTAATATACCTACAAAAGAAACCTATTAACTTTCAAAACATTTGTAGAGTCATCCCATGAAGTCCACTCTAGTTATTTAATATGGGTCAAATTCAACCTAGGAATAGCTATCTTGGGTTTTATTTTGTTTTTGTTTTTTCTGATAGTAAAGCTCATAAAGAATAAGTCTTTTGAAAACGTTAACTTGGCAGGTATTTTTGCCCTCAAAGATACAAAACTTTATGTTCTTAAATATAGTAAGTATTCTTACAGCAGTATATAACTTAAGATTAAATAATGCTTACCCATCATTCTCCACTTTCACCACAAACCCTAAGAGCAATATATGAGGCCGAAACATGACCATGCCAATATTCAACTCAAACAACTGACGAAATCATAACTTTTTGGCAAAATAAGTCAACGTTTGTCTTAAAAAGATCTTTGAAGGGAACTTAACATAGCCAGAATTACTTTTAGTTAGAATATGATACTTTATACTACATTCACACCCTGTCTTTTAAACCACTTACCAAAGAATCCAATCTGTTTCGTAACTTCAGTGTCAAGTGTGAGTATGTTTGGGTTGGGGGAAAGAGTGGGGACACCACTGGTCCTATAGTTGAGATTACTTCTGTGTTAACAAGAAGGCAGAATAATGCCTGCTAAGGTAGGAGAGACATTTGAATGTGACTTTACCTCCACAATTGGCATTGCAAAATGACATCCATTTTGCCTACAGAACCATGCCTAGGGAAGCATGACCTGGGGCAAATTCCACAATTCCGCATGAGGTTCTCACAGCCTCTCCTTGCATGGGCAGTAACAACATTCTCCCTCCACCTCTGCACCGCACACATATACCCACACATCACAAGGTAATAGACTAAACCTTCACACAACCCATTAGTGTGTGAATCCATAGTTCTAAAAGGAAAGTTGGGTTGTACTCTTAATCTACTCATCAACACACATTCTTTTTGGAAAAGCTTATTTCTACTTTGTATAGTCTGTATTATAAGTATATATTCTATATTATAATTCATTTTGGGGGCAGGGAGGTAATTAGGCTTATTTATTTATTTTTAGAGGCGGTATTGGGGATTGAACCTAGCACCTTGTGCATGCTAAGCATGCACTCTACCACTTGAATGATATCCTCCCCTTACTATATTATAATTCTTTATAACTCACTGTACTGTCTTGATCCATAATGAAATTTCAGAATATGGCTCACAGATAACTGAAAATATTAAATCGTGTGTAATAATGTCATTGGAACTAAGAAACTGGACAGCAAACCATCTTTCAGCTTCAACTCTCTACATCTTCTGGCTTTCAATTTTTTTTACAAAACATTTTTCATTCCAATGTCAGGTTTTCTTGGATTTCAGTTAGAATCCAGTTCATGGTGACTTCAGTTTTCAAGCATGTCGGGTCAACTCTGGACAGGGAAACCAGCTACAACAGCTGCAGCTTCTGTTTCTCTTTGGGAATAAAAGATGAGTACCTTGTTGTGTGGCTCATCTTCTGCTTGGTGCAGGAGGAAGGTCATCCAAACCCCACAGTTCTTTCATTGTAGCTACCATCACAGAGTGTGCTAGGCCACAAGTGACAGACTTCTAACCATCTCCAGAAACAAACTTGTTGCCTAGACTGCGATTTGGTTGAATTCAGTCCAGTTACCCAGGTGAGGAGATAGCATCATGACTGTGCTTCAGATGCATCCACAGCTACTCGCCCAAGTCAGATAGGAGGTTCCGCCCACATTACAATCAAAGAGACAAAAGAATAAAGATCTAAGATCTCCAGATGTCCACCAGTCTAACCTAGTCCTTAATGGAAATTTGGGAGAAAAGGTAGCATTCGCAAAATATTGCTCAAAAACTTTTTAACATCTGCTCAAATAGGTGCCTTTGCTCAAAATCCCCTGTTAGTTACCCATCACACTCAATAAAATACTAACTGTGGCCAAACTTGGACCAGCTCTAGGGTTTGGCCTTTGCTATGGGTCCCCTCTGTTTAAAGCATTTTGGGGGCCCCCCCTTTCACATACATTGCTTCCTCACTTTCATCAAGTTTGCTTAAGTGTCTCCTCCTTTTGTGGAAATTGGTGATCAATAATGATCCAAAAGCAAGTTAGCAAGCAAGCAAAACAAACGAACAAACAAAACTGTCAAGTCTGGATAAACTCTTTCAAGCCAATGACATTGTACAGAGAAACAGAAGATTCTTCTGCTTTCCCAGCTAGGCTGCTAGTTCTCTCTGTAAAATGTCCCCTAGTCAAGTCTGTGTCATATGAAAACCAGACTGTCTTCTCATAGCATTCATGGTTAGTAAATGTTTAGTAAAGAAATAGGAACACCTAAGTTGTAAAAACCAGAGTGCTTTCAGCACACAAATCCAGTGGAAACAATGAAAGAACACACGTCTATTGCTAATTTAAAAAATGATTTCCTGTATATCTGCAGCTAAATCACCAGGAATAAATGTAGTATTTGCCCACTGGGCCGCACATGCCCCTGCCTCCCTTGGGCTAAGCCCAGGACTTGTCAGCAGTTCTGTCACAACCACCCTACTTGTAGGCGTGTATTTCCTCGAACTTCCTCATACTTGTCCCAGCCATTGTGACATAAATTCATCTTTGTCAGTCTCAGCTGACATATGCAAACCTCTCGCTTATGTCATCTGGGAAATAGATGACCTTGTGGCTAAATATATACTGCATGGCTTTGCAAACTGTCAATCTTCAGATTTAGGACTTAGTTGTTGGCATGTTAAGCTTGTCAGTTTCACAATTGAAAAAGGAACTTTTTCCAGGACAACAGCTGTCTTCTGATGAGCATGTGATATTTTCTCCATTTCAGTGAAGACTTGACTTCATTTTATACATTTGAAAATTCACAAATAACAAAACAGAAGTCTGCTGCTCTTTTACTACTTTTCAGAGCAGCTTTTCCCCATCCCTGTTTTAAGTATAATTTTTCAAATGGTCCAGATAGAAAATAACTTTATTCATTTTCCTTCAGAAAAACAGAAACGCATGATAAAATAGTAGAAAAAAGTATAAGTCAAAACAGAATACATATCTTCATCATGTAGGATTACTTTCTAAAGTTGGAGTAAATGTATTTTTTTCCTTTGTACTTTTGCCTTAATTTTCCTCTTACTTTTTTCTACTTTAGTTCTACATAAACTTTCTAAGTTCTTAAAACTTTTTACTTTAGGCAACAGGGTAATATAGGCTCCCCAAAATGTCACAGACATCACTCTGTTAGATGTAAAATTGTGTTAAAATGCAATGATGGCAAAACAGAACTCTATTAATTTCAAGAGCAAACTTTACTGAGGGAATGAAGATTGAAGACATAGAGTGAGCTTTTAGAAGAATTTACCAACTGACAACCAAGAAGTAGCACAACACTGAGGAGAGTATGCGTATTTAAACAGGCAATTGAGACAACTTGATCTTAATATGTAAAATATATTAGAAGTTAAAAGAAGTTAGGATACCATGGTATGTTACCTTGGAAATTTTCTTTCAGTCAAGGAATTCTAACTGGGTACCTATGATGAGTTTAGCAGTATGCTAATTACCAGAGGCAGAGGAATTTATCAGGCATTGTCCCTACTTTCTGAGAGCTTCTGAAGGCAAACATTCAACATGTAGGTGCCTAAGGACAAAGTGATATGATGGGAGCATGTGTTACGCTCAGTGGATCAAAGAGAATAGTCAGTTATTCTCCTGGACGGTCAAAAGCCAGAAAAATGTGGCTGAGGCAACATGAAAATCTATAGAAAGTCACTTTATGTATCAAAAGTTAAAACTAAATAATAGGTGCATATGAATCATAACTATGGAAAGTATATTTATGCTTATGGATAGAGTTCTAAAATTTATTTGATCATATTTTTTTCCGTGTAAAGCTGCCTTCACTTACAGCATTGTAATTGCCAATAAGAAAGCTGCTTATCAAATTGTCTATTTTTTATTATTATTATTACTTTTTAAATTGAAGTAGAGTTGGTTTACAATGTTGAGTTAGTTTCTGGTGTACAGCATAGTGATCCAGTTTTATGTATATATTCTTTTTCATATTCTTTTCCAGTATAGGTTATCACAAGATACTGAGTATACTTCCTTATTCTATACAGTAGGACCTTGTTTATCTATTTTATATGTAATAGTTTGTACCTGCTAATCCCCATCTCCTGATTTATCTCCCCCCTCTTACTCCTTTGTTAACCATAATTTTTTTTCTGTCTGTGAGTCTGTTTCTGTTTTCTAAATGTGTTCTTTTGTATCATTTTTTAGATTCCACATATAAATGATATTATGTGGCACTTGTCTTTCTCTGTCTGATTTACTTCACTTAGCATGATAATCTCTATGTTCATCATTGCTTCAAATGGCATTAATTCATTTCTTTTTATGGCTAAGTAGTTTTCCATTGTTTACACAACTTTTTTTTATTCAAGTATCTATCAATGGACATTAAGTTTCCTTCCATGTCTTGGCTTTTGTAAATAGTGCTGCTGTGAACATTGGGGTGCAGGTATATTTTCGAATTAGAATTTTCTCCAGATATATGCCCAGGAGTGGGAAAACTGGATCACATGCTAACTCTATTTTTAGTTTCTTGAAAAATCTTCGTACTGTTTTCCATATTGGCTACACCAAACTACGTTCCCACCAGCAATGTAGGAGGGTTCCCTTTTCTCCATACCGTCTCCATTTACTGTTTGTGGATTTTTTAATGATGGCCGTTCTAACCAGTGTGAGGTGATACCTCATTGCAGTTTTGATTTGCATTTCTCTGATAATTAATAATATTGAGCATCTTTTCATGTGCCTATTGGCCATCTACCTGTCTTCTTTGGAGATGTATCTATTTAGGTCTTCTGCCCATTTTTTGTTGGGTTTTTTTTTTAATTGTGCTGTATGAACTGTTTGTATGTTTTGGAAATTAATCCCTTGTCATTTGCATTTGCAAATATTTTTCTCACAGTCCATAGGTTGTCTTTTTGTTTTGTTTATGGTTTCCTTTGCTGTGCAAAAGCTTGTAAGTTTGCTTAGGTCCCATCTATTTACTTTTGCTTTTATTTCTGTTGCCTGGGTAGACTGCCCTAGGTAAACATTGCTATGATTTATGTCCGAGAATGTTTCACCTGTGTTCTCTTGTAGGAGTTTTATGGTATCATGTCTTATATTTAAGTCTTTAAATCATTGTGAGTTTATTTTTGTGTATGGTGTGAAGGAGTGTTCTAACTTCATTGATTTAAATGCAGCTGTCCAGCTTTCCCAACACCACTTGCTGAAGAGACTGTCTTTTCTCCATTGTAAAGTCTCGCCTCTTTTGTCAAAGATTAATTGACTGTAGGTGTGTGTAAAATTCCCTTTAATCTTCTTCTTAGTCCTTAAAATAATCTTTTCTTACGTATACCCTAAAGGTGGAGAGGAAACAGAACTAACTTCTTTAGAGACACTGTGCTCTATGCTTAATATTTCTATGTCAACTCATTCAATCCTTTCTTCAGTTCTATGATTTTTTAAAAATCACTGTAAGAATAAGGAAACTGAGGCATGGAAGCGTTACACGATATGTGCAAGAGGAGTCTGATGGATTCTAAAGGCTGCCTTTCCTTACCATGCTCTATTTTAGAAGATGAATTAAATCCAGCAAAATAAGGGAATTCTATTTTAGCAATGTGACAGTTCTAATATTTGAAGTTCATGGCATGGCTAATAAGCTGCTGCATTTTAACCGCATGCCTTTGGGTATGTTTCAGGCCTCAGTTTCTTCCTCTGTAAATGGAATAGGTTGTATGGGGGGTTCGCTAAGCAGAACATCTGAGATGATGTGCCTCTGTGGCGTGGAATGATTTATCATTCTGAGCTGTCAAAGTAACCATTTCAGAAACAACCACGATCACACTGAATAGCAGAAATTTGATAATCCCCTGAGAAAATCTACTCCAGATTGCTTGGAGGTAGGACTATGGGCAATTAAATAGATATAGGCACTTAAAATATTTTAATTACTCTTAACACAGATGACAGACTTTACTTCTCTTACTTGGTGCTTATGTAAAATGCAAAAGCAAAAGAAATGTGTAAAAATAATGCTAACAGCTATTTTACTGTTTCATTTTCAAATTAAATGTTAAATATTATCCATTTGGCTCATTTAAAATAAATATCAGTTTACCTTAGAAGAGAACTTCAATAGCGATCATTTTGAAGGATTCAAAAAGTGATTTTCTGCATGGGCCCTTGGAAACCACATTTAACTCAGCAGGATTTGCTGAACACTTTTTCCAAGCTCACTGCACACCACCTTCACACTGCTTAGGTCCATAGGTGCAAACCACCTATTCCATAATTTATTTAATATTTTTAGTTGACATTGACTTGAAGTTTTAGCCAAAATAAATTTACTCTGCAAGGAAACTTGACAAGTATAGATGGCTTGCTAGAGTTGTACACTAAAGATAACAATATCTATTTTAATGTCTGCTCAAGTCCTGCCTAAAGCTATCTCAAATTCCACCACCAATGACAGGCCTACAAATTTGTATGCCAGAATTCTGGGAGCAAGTTCCTCGCACCAGGGACTAATCAAATGAGCCCTCACCACAATGCCTCTGCAACTTGTTCTTACCAGCTAAGTACTATAAAATTAGACATTTATTTTAGACTGTAAAATCAATGACTACTCAGGACGAATAAATCGGATATACCTTAAACTTGCCATGTATTTTATCTGAGTTATTTAGAATTCTGGTATATTAATCAAAGGATAAATTCAGAAAACCATCCACGAAGCATTGGCTTTGAGCAGAGTTATAAAGCCAGCAGTTTGCCTTGGAGAACTCCCACCCAAGTACCATCTAGCTCACCACCAACCTAATTCTCAACTCCAGGCCTTATTTTCCCTCTACATGTACCCTCCCTGCCTTCTTGATCTACTGGGGATCATTTTTGCTTTTCATAACCTTCAGAAAAGAACTGGAAGCTCATTCTCACTAAGCTCATAGCAGCTTAAAGCTTTGTGTATTCCAGGGATTACTGCCTTCAAGAAGGGTGAAAATCAAAAGAAAGTCTAGTGTAACATGCTTGGGTTTGCATCTTACCTCCCCTTTACCTGCCCTGCATGCCGTCATCCCAAGCCACTTAATGTCTGTATGATATTGAGCAAGTTATCTAACTTCTCTCAGCTAGTTTCCGTATCAACAAAGTGGGAATAATATTTCCTTCCTCATAGGCTTGTTATGAGACTTTAATGAGCTAATGTAAGGTGCTTAACACAGTGCTTGGTACAGAGTGCAAACTTCATCAACAATAGTTGGTACTATTGTTACATACCAGTTTCCACCAAAGAGGAAGTTTGGCCCCACCTCTAAGTAAAATTCAAAACATTCTGTAAACGATAGGTGGAACTTGATACCACTGTGTGGTTTAGCAAATGTTTGTTTACAATCAGTTCTGTTATTTGTCAAGATACTACTTTATTTCCTGAAAAAAAAGTGATATGATTAATAGAAATGACCCGACAAGGTGGCAGGAGTACTAATCAGAACAGAACCACTTTGAGTGTATTCTCCCAGAACAACAAAGTCACAAAAACAAGTTTTATAAACTAAAAGCTACTCTTTCCCCACCTCTAACCATCACCACTCCTCCCAACAAGGATCACTGAAGTTTGACTCCAAAACAATGCCTTGCTTCCTATTCTGTTCTCCTGTGAGGGCTGAACCCACCTTCCCAATTCTTTCTACAGTATGTGTAATTACAAAGGTTATTGTGATAGGCGTACCCGACATAAAGCTTTGCCTCTATTCTACTTGAGTTTTGGAGGTGACTCCTGAGATTCTGGAAACCTTGCACGAGTTTAGCTTTACGTGTTCCCTGACCAGGGATGGAGCAAGAGACTGTGATCAGCACGTGACATGTGTTGTTTCCTGAACATGAAGGTGTTTATCCTGATGCCTTCCATGGGGTCCTATTCCCGGGTTATCAACTGAGAAAATCAGACTTAACTGTTGTTGTTGTTGGGGGACTTCCCATCCCCCCCGCCCCCTCCCTTTGGGCTGACTCTTCTGAAAGCACCTGCCGGGTGACATGGGAGGGAAGGTCATGAGAAAGTCAACAATGTGACAGCCATTTCCCGAACCATCCTGATCTTATCCTTGAAGATGGATCACATTCTCCAGCTGAACCTGTTATAAGTAGCAGTTACCAGGAGCTGGGCAGCACTATCGCAACTTAGCAGACTTAGCATAGGATTGACAGTTTCCATCTCTCCAGTGGGCTCTGCCTAGAAGCTAATTCCCATCCTGGGCTCTGGTGGCTTCACATGTTATTGCATACTCTCACCACCCTCATCTGTAGTCTATCTTTTGCTTCTCCCAATGAGCCGAGAGTCTTACAAGCTTGGCGTTGTGTCGTTTGTATTGCAGAAAACAATAGATTAAATAGGTTTTATATTTTATTTAATATCATTTTCCCATTATTTACCATGGCTCGCAAATAGTGTGCATCCTTCTTCATCTGGCATCTTTGAGATTCACTGGCTCAGAGATTTTAGAATGTTTGGAACATTCATAGAATACCCAAAGGCCAAGTTTAAGAGAACTGTTTTCCATTCCAGGGTCAGTATAAAAGGAGCTGAACATTCAAGATAGAAAGAAAACCCATATGCAGCTTTCTCTGGTCACCCTAACGTTCCCTATAAATGCAAGAGATCACCAGCCATCACATGGTTGCATGACAAAGTCCACCAGAGTCAGCATAGATAGACTGGAAGTTTCTACCTGAATAATCCACTCAGTAATAGCTTCCAGACAATGTGAAAAGATTGTTTTTAAAGTAGTATTTGACATTGTAGACATGGCTTATTTCTTCCTTCAATAATGTCCTTCAAGAATATCTCTAGGGGGAGGGTATAGCTCAGTGGTAGAGTGCGTGCTTAGCATACACAAGGTCCTGGGTTCAGTACCTCCATTAAAATAACTAACTAAATAAATAAGCCTAATTACCTCCTCCCCCCCTATAAATAAATAATAAATTAAATAGAAACTGCCACTTAAACATTTTTTTTCATAAAATATAGAGAACATCTCTAATGTTTAGCTAAGAGAAATGTTAGGACTTTGCAGGAACTGGAGAAGGTATGGCTAAATCTCTTTTGACAGGAATTTCTGAACACATACCATGTGCCACACACTATTCAGAAGAGCAAAATGTCTCCCTTTCATAGAACTTCAGTCTAGTTGAAAACTTCTTAACTGAGGAAAATGATAATGAACCAAGAAGAATCCTGAGATCATTACTGACAATAATTTTAAAGGTAAAAGCAATGCTATTTGGTTAAGAAACTTTGATGTTATTGGAAATAGATATAAATTCACTGGAATGAGCTTCATTTATGTTAAAAATCCTATTAGATTTTTAGTACCTGGCAAAATATCTGAGTTTTAGTTTCATCATCAGTAAAAATAAGGAGTTAGATGAACTCTCAGCTTGCTTCCAGCTCCACTATTCTAGGTCTATAATTGCATATTTCCAGATTTACAGACTAAAGTACATTATTTGACAAGAAAGTACCTATTATACATCTAAAAGTTACACATATGCCTGTATTATGATAATATATTTTATTTGGGGGAGTCTTAGTTGTGAAGATTACACCTTGCTTTTAATCCTTTTATAAGTATTTTGAGGGAGGTGAGTGTAGTTGTCAACAATAAATATATATTGAGCACCCACTGTGTATATGGCACTAAAGTAGGTACATGTTCAGATGATGGTGTTAAGGAGGGCAGGGTGTCCCTGTGTCTGATACCTTCCAACACTGCTGCTCTTCCAAAGAAAAATGGAGTTTGCCTCTGCTTGGCCAATGCAGGATGGTGAGGGAGGCCCCACCCTCTGACCTTATCAGCTGCCTTCAACCTGGGAGAATGGTTATTCCCAGTCCCATTGTTCAGTGCTTCCTGATCCTACGTTTTCCCTCTGACTCACCAAACATGAAATCATAGCTAAGGAAGCTTCAAAGGGACCATAGAAAGCCCTAGACACACACAGTTTAAATGACAAAATGGTGTCAAGCCATAACAAGACTAGAAACAAAATCATGGGTTTATTGTGACAGCTGCATTATTTAAAGACCAGCCCCCTCCCCACAAATAAAACTGGGATTCCTTAGGCTGCTTCCTAAAGCCTTTCAATCTAGCTCCACACTATTTCTTCAATCTGTACAAACATTATGCTTCAACAATAATACATTCCTCATAGTTCTCTGTATGTGCCATGCTTCCTTCTGTTTCCTTTGAATTTATGGTATCACATGCCTAGCGTGCTCTCTTTATCTCCCTATTCCTCATGATGAAGGCTTCTCAACCTGTGAAGCCAGCTGAGATGCCAAGTGGTCTGTGAAACCCTTCCTGATAATCCTGGATAGTTACTCATGCCCTCTCTCTCACTATCAGTTCATATTTCCATCAAATGTCTATTGCAATACTTGGTTGACATGTTTTTCTCTGCCACCAGATTGCAGGCTCCTTAAGGCAATGGCTTTTGTTTTATTTCTCTCTGGATCCCTAGAACTTTCTGGTCTCTAAGGCTCAAAGTTTGTTTAATAAGTAAACAAATTCTGGCTTCTGCCTCAAAGCAGAGACATCTTTAGTAGGAGTGTGGATAATGGAGTGAAGACTGTGGGGGTAGTGAGCCTGACAGGTCAGCTTGAGCCAAACTAGAGAGGTTCAGGGGGCCCCCAAAACTGCACCCAATAGTGAGAGCGACCAAGAACAAGTTCCAGTTCATTGCTCTTTACATTTCTTGTGCTCATAAAATTTGAATAATAAAGAAGGAGTGAAAGTTGATATCTTCATACAATGTGATTTGTTTCTCTGATAAACACTGGAGGAAGAATTGAGTAATGGAATGATCAGATCAAGTGAGGGGTCACTCAGGCCCATGAAAAGGACGTCTTCCAATAGGCCACAAACAAAACTAAAAATTGAAGAACAAAGTAAACTCAATACCTGGGCCTTCTTCATCTACCTAGGCCAGTTCCAGAGTAGGGAAAGAAAGCATGAGAGAATGACTAGCACGATTCTTCTCTAACCATCCACGTGCACCTTTAAAGGTTGCAGAACTTCACTGGGAAAGGTGAGGAGGAGGTGAAAGTGTATTATTTTAAGTAATCAACTTGGAGGCTATAAGAAATGCCCCCTAAATCTCAATGACTTCATGCAGTCATATGTTTTCCTTCATGTCAAGGAAGGAGAAGTGGGGAGCTCGATGCCAAGTCCATGTCCAGCTGACAGCATGTGACTGATGAAGGGAAAATTTTGAGAGTCAATCCCCTCATGGGCATTGCCCAGAAAGCAACGAAAAGGCCTTCTCCGTCAGCAAAGGGACTGGTTAATACAGTTGAGCTATTTCTAAAAAGAGAGAAAACCAAAATTCTCTCAGAGAAGGAAAGTAAAAAGTCAGGGAAAAAAAGGGGAGAGGAAAATTCAAAATAAAGAGTGAAGTTTAGAAAGCATTCAGGAGAAGTCTGCACTCTCTGGGTGTCTCTTAGACAAGGCACCCCTTACTTTGATTATCACATAGCTGAAGAATGGAATATATATAAATATGGAGCAAATACATTAATATGTATACACGTATACCTGTACGTTCCATTCTTCAGCTGTGTTTGTGTATACATACGACAGAGATGGAGCCCAGAGTGTGGGGAAAAAAGACAGAAGATATTTAAAAGCATATATTAAAAATATATTTATGTCAGCTATATGCTTTCCTTTTAGCAAATTCTGGTTTCTTGCCATATTCAAATTTTTTGGTCCTTGTACTGTATACACTTCCCCAAGTGGGTCATTTTCTTCATTGTTTTTACTTAGGGGCAAATACTGTATTTTCTGTCTATTCCAGTTAGAAAAAAAAAAGTAACTCTAACCTGTTTCATCCTACCTCTTTACTTTTTCCCCCTTATCTTCCAGCCAACTGCTACTATTTTTTTTAAAGATATAGGCACATTCTTTCAGCAACTTTTACTTATTTGTACTAGAGCACTTTCAAATGGTAATTATTTTGTTTATGTGCTTGCTGACCTTGCTAAACAGTTTCCTGAAGACCAGCTCTTCTTGCATGCCCATTGCCTCACAGAACTCCTGATATGTAAGAGGCAGCATGCCTGTGTAAATTACTGATCAGATGGAGAAATTCTGGAGTGAAAAAGTGAAGTAATAATAATTATGTGAAATGGTAGGAGGAAACCAGGGCTATCCCTGGAAAATAGGGACATGTATATGCTTTATAAATATGTGTTGAATGAGAATACAAGCTCTATTCTAGCAGTTTTTTTTCCTCTGCTATTGCTTTGTCTTATATCCCCATTACTCAGAACCATGTCTGGCATATAGTTTGTGAGCAATAAATATTTGTTGACTAGATAAAGAACTGGGAGAAAATGAAATATGTGGCAGTTCTACAAGTCCTAGGCTAAAAATCTTTTCACCAATTTTTCCCCCTCTTTTTCACCCAGCATGTTTCTTCAGTAGCTTTGCCTAATGCAGTAGACTGCCCTTAATGTTTTTTCCACACCTCTGCCAGGACACAAAGCTTCCCTTCTGATGCAACATGGTACTAAATTCTAATTCTTTAAAATAGGAAACTAACCTGCTACAGAGACCAAGCTATTTTGATTCAGAGGTTTTGTCAAAAAGCGATTCAGGTGTCATCACATTAGGTTCGAATTCCCAGCCCGAGAGCCTTCTTTAAAGTATCCTGACATAGTTCCTCTTCTAGATCTGGGCATGGAGTTAAGTAGTAGCAGGAGCAGCAGGAAGCAGAATAATTCTGTGTCCCCTTTGACTGCTGTCTCTCAGAAGGAGCTGCTGCTACAGAGGGGGGACAAGGGGAGGGATGTTTTGAGACATTATAATCAGAGGAAGAAGGGGTGGAGCTGATGGAGTTGGGAAGGACTGGACTGAATTCAATTGTCATTGCCCAAAAGAATTGAATGGCAGAAATGAGAGATGGTGTGTTTGGGGGAACCAGGGCTGGTGAGGGAAAAGGCAAGCTATCCTAGAGTCTTTTGGAAGCATCATGGAGATTGGGGAAGCAACTCTGAAATCGTGGAATGGGTTATTTCTTAAGGCAAGGTCAATAAGGTCCCATAAGCTGAGGCTACTGGCCCAAGCAGGAAACCCCTCCTGAGAGGTGCACATCCTCCTCTTTCTGGGCAGTTGTGACGCGGAAGCACAATCTTCCATGCCCTAATTAGCACTCTTGGTGTGACAAGGGTGGCTCCCATGCGGAGGTTTCCTTTCTGTGTTGTTTTACAGAAGATTTCACGGGAAGAGACCACAAACTCAGTTCCTCTTCAATTTCGTTGAAGAATATCAGCAAATTACAATTGTTCAGAACCAAAATTTCATAAGTTTGACTGCAGAGTATTTATGATGCAAAAACAATTGCAAAAGGCTTTGCCATACTGCTTTATTGACACAGCCTTCCTGTCCCCACATCTTGCTTCCTCTCAGGAAAGTGGGACGTGTTGGATGATTTCCCAGCTTCTATTTGGAGAGGAAGTCTCCAGGTTTTCCACCATCCAGCCCCTGCCAATCTGCACTCGCCTAGGAACACCTGCAACCAAAGGCTATGCCCTTCTCTTTTGTGCCTTTACAGCTATCAAAATAAGTGAGCCATCTTGGATGGGGAAATTACATCTCAGAGTAACCTCACTCTCCACATGTGCACAGAGACACACACCCTGATGTTAAGCACATTGCTGATGCTATGAATTACAATTCAGGCATTTTGCATTCAAAACCAATGTCAATAAATGTCTCAGCAGAGCCTGCAAAAGACCCCATTCGTGGGTAGCTTTTCTCTGGTACAGCCCATTTGTTTTGAATAGAGAAAATTCTTAAACCCACGTAAGTAATGGAAAACAGGGGAGCTGCCTGCCTCCTCTGCCCAGATGTAATGCTGATACACCCTGCACAAATTATTAGTATAAAAAGTCCTTTTCCTACCCACTGATTTATTGCTATCCCAAGCACCTATCTCAGAAAGCTGGCATTCTACAGAGAAACGATGCTCCTCGCCCACCTGCCCATCTCCCAGGACTCTAGAGTTGGTTGAGACACCACGGGAGCTTATGACAGTTGTATGCTCAGCCTAAGGCTTGAGATGAGGATCAAGTGTGTGATGTTTGCCAAGATGGATGTTCATCTGTTGCTTATTCATTGTAACCCTGGCTTTGAGGCTGAAAGTAGTCATTTGAAATTCCTCTGATAGAAGAACAATGAAAACCACAAATCCACAGGCAAAACCCCTGACCATTAGATACAAGGAATCCTGGTGCCTCACTTACTCTCTCATGGATCTGTTTTGTGGCCTCCGTAGCTGTGCTGGTGAAGGTAGCCTGAAAGGAGTAGGTGTGAGCATAAACAGGTCTGTGTACGTGAAGACAGATTGCTCAGTGCTACAGAACCCAACTCCACTCTGGAATTTCCTCAGTCAACATGGCTGGGTTTGATAGGAACCAAGAATGTAGTATATGATCATCCTTCCCTGGCACACTAAAAGGGACCCCAAACCAAAAGTGATCCTATCCTGTTTCATCAAGCACTCCCCAGGGACTGGTCACTTCCTTTAAAGTGACTCAGTGTGACGAGATCAAAACCTGCAGATAATGCCATTCCTAAGGTGTTTCTGCTCAGATTGATTTCATAGAAATAGCCACCTCGGCATCTGTCTCCTCCCAATCAGTATGAAGTTTTTAGTCTTCTTGCAAATTACTCATGCTTCCTCTATAGTTTTCAGATGATTCTAAGAACTTTCCACTTGGGAAATGCCACATCATCTCCTTACATTGATTTTTGTCATCTGTTGCCAGCTCACCTCTTTTCTGTTTATCTAAAGCCTACCAATTTTTCACAGTTCCAACGGAAGTCCTCCTCCAAGAAGGAAGGCTACAGTAACCTTTCTCTCCATAGAATTTCAGGGGTACTTACTACCTGCTGGACTTACTTGGCAGTGGTCATGTCTGCCTTCCATCGTGGGGCACAGTCTATACATACATATCTTGGAACCAGCTAGATTGAAAACTTCCTCAAAGGTCAAAATTTACCTTGCAAAAATTTGTGTTTCTCACAGAGCCTAACACGTGCTAATTTCTCCATTAGAGTATCTTCAGTGGGAGAGCAGTAGAAGTATCAATGGCTGGCCAGTGATCTTACATTCCACATCGGGTAAAAAGAACTGTGGCCATTAGGCATGACCTCCTTCAGCCCTGATTCCCTCCTCTCACACCTAGAAGTACCAACAACCAATCCCTTCTTCTTTGTCTTTCCTTCCTCTTATTTTCTTTCCTCAAATTTGCAATGCCTTGTAAAGTACCTGATACAAAATAGGCAATTTATGTTTCTTTTAATGATGATATTAATGAACAAATAAATGAATAAATGAGTATAAATCACATTTTCCTTTACTGGGAGTTATTTTTCAATAGACCACACACATACAGAAACTTAAATAAGGAAATGTTCCTGTTTATACCCACTGGACATTTTACAGCAAAAAGTATTCATTGCAACATGTTTGTTTTCTTTAAAACAAGACAAAGGTTATAGAAAAACACTATGAAATTCCACAGCGCTGTCCCCTGTTTTTCTATTTTCCCCTACCAAAATTTCCACCCATATTTTTCTAACGTAAAATGTCTATTCAGTCATTGCCTGGGCTCACTAGTAGTTGTGTGATTTATGTTAGGATTAGCTGCATGTTACAGAAAAAAACAAGATAATAGTGGCTTAACAATAGAAATTTCTTTTCATCTCAGATTAAAGAATTCCCAAGGAACTGAATTGCCAGTTCCAAGGTCATGAGGAATTCAATTTCCTCCTGTTTTGCTGCTTTTTGATGCATTGCCTCATAGTCCAAGATGGCTTTTGGAAATTTGGCTGTCATATCTGTGTTCCAGGTAACAGGAAGAAGGGAGAGGAATAGGGCTTGCCCTCCCTTTTCAGAATGCTTCAGAATGCTAGAAACCCTGTGCAACACATCCACTTACCTCCTACACCAGCAGTCAGGACAATTGCACAATATGGTTTTTGTTAGTTTACTTGTTTGTGTATGTGTGTTTTAGTTGATGGCAGTGTGAGAAACAAAATTTGAATTTTGTTTTTAAGGAGAAAGGGAAGTAGGTGCTGACATGGGCAACCAATAATCTTTACCACAGTTGATTCTGAATGTATGGCAAATAGAGAAATCTCAGATGTATCATACTGGCGAACAGAAGTAACATCCAGCAGGATGAGCTGGAGGAGATCATCATCTAGCTGGTGAGTCTGCAAATAATACCAAGAGCAAATCCACAGAGCGAAGCTGCATATCTCAGGGCTTATAGGACTGAGGGTGTGGTCTTTCTGCCATTATTCAAATTCACTATAACAAATATCAGTTAAGCAGATGATATACATGTTCTGGGTATATGTAGTCCTATGAAATGTTGGTGTTATGAAGATAAGGAAATCCATTTACAGGGTCAAATTGTTTAGATTGGCCCATAATTTTACAGCAGTGCTGCTCAAACTTGACTGTGCATAGGAATTACCTAGTATCTCACTAAAATGCAGATTCTAATTCAGTAGGTCTCAGGGGAAGTCAAAGTCCTGTTGCACTTTAAGTAGCAAGGTTTTGAGAGCCTCAGCACATGTTACTTCAAGTTTCCAGTGATGTGGATGCCAAGTTAGTAGAGATGTACGAGAGATTTATGGAAAAGTTTGTGGAGGATAAAAGGGAGGAACCAGAGAAGGCGGGAGAACCCTCAAACTGCAATGAAAGTCTGAGCTGGACAAGAGAAAGAGAAGGAGGGAAAAATACATTGCAGGAGCATCATTCTACAGAGAGACCCATAGGGAAACCTGAGCCAAAGATGCCTATCAGAGTCCTAAGTTCACACAGGAATGGTCTTGCACTGGTGCTCTGGCCATGCTCAGTCATTAGCTAGAAACATCTTGTGGGAAGCATGGTGGATCCAGAGGGGCAGCAACTGGGACCGGTAGTCAATTACATTTCATGCAACAGGAATCTCAGTAGTGAATTCTAATAGATGCCACCATCCATATTCTTGCCTTTATAAGCACAGTACACTGAATATAGTTTAATGTTCATTTGAGGTCCTTGAAGTATTTGAGAATGTTCATTACAAAGACTAATTTTTCAACATGGATTTATAGTACATGGCCTATAGTGCCTTCAGTAAATATTTGTTATTGCAAAAACAAAATTGAAGATGAAAGTACTACAGCAATAAAGAATTAACTGGTAGAGGACCCAAGACAACATCATGGAATTTGCATGGCCAGGGAGGATAAATTATTTCCAAACTATGGTCTTGGTATTTGCTTCTTTCTCATAAAAGCTGATTGCAGCAAACATTATCCAATTTTAGGTTCCAGTTAGTCAATGTTTAATTGTAATTGGTTTAGTGATTTGGATTCATTTCTTCTAAATAGACCATGGAAAAAATAATTTAATGCAAACCAATTAACCATCATGGAATTTATATAACTCACCCATATGCACTTTGAACAGTAAATGTAATTACATAATAATTTTGACTCAAAATCAGATCATTTGGCACACATTTGAAGAATGAAATTAGCAAAGTCCAATTTAATTTGTTTAAGGCACCAACATTATCTGCTTTTGGAAATAAAAGGCCTTGGCAGATAAAAATTAAATTGAAACTATTATATTTTTATTCAGATACATTTTCAATGTGCTACAGTTCATAAAATTATAAGTCAAAAATGACTATTTCTGAATTTATAAAACTTATAAACTTTGTCATTAAAGGACATTATGTCCTTTTATGAGTTTAGGGTTAAAATTTTCTCTAGTGTTTTTCTTCTAATTAGAATCATAAGTCAAATGACTTATGTCTTTATCATATAAATGCTGACATTGCTTGGTAGTAGTTACCTATAAGCAACTGGCAGAATTCATAGAAAATCCTACCATTTATTACAGTAGAAAATGTCACATTAATACAATTTGGGTGGTTGGAGGGGGGAATTCTCTGCACTCCAAAATAGAATCAACATCAAAAATCTGTATTAATTGTGTTATTTTCATCATCATGACTCTGCATCTAAAAGCCTCTTTCATTCATTCAGTAAGTTGTTATTGAGTAGGCTAAGGACAAGTCACTGTGGTCAGTTCTACTGGAAGTTGAAAAATAAGTTAGGCCTACCATAGACCCTCAAAATACTTTGGAGTATGTAAATGATCAGGGCATTTGGATAAGTTACCCCTTGTCACTTTCTCTGTGGCCCTTATTCCAAGTAAGTATAAAGGTGAAAGTATGGGAGTTCTATGGCAAGAAGATCTGTGTTTTGCCTGTTATATTTTGAGTTCAGAAAAGAAAGTGGTAGTTTCCTTATTGGAACCATCAAGCTTCTCAGAGAGGTTACATGTGACTTTGGAATGGAAGGGTAGTTAGCATTTCAATGAATGAAAGTGACAGACTGGGCTTCTAAGACTAAGGGAATGGCAAGATCAAAGACCCAAAGAAGAAAATAACAGCCACTTCCAGAAATAATGAGTATCCTGGATGGTTTTGAATGTAGGGGAGAAATAAATAGAAGGAGTCAAAAAATTTAGATCAAACTTCAGAGGGCTTTGAATCACATGCTGAGGAATTTGAACAGAAATCTTATAGGCAATGGGGAAACAGTTCAGGTTTCCAGAGAGAGTGCTGATTTATTCTTTACAAAAGTTGACCTGATAACAGTATGTGGTATTTATTAGATGAGATAGAGAGTGTGACTTTGTTGCTGTTTGAAATATAGTTTTTCAGTGGCTATTGCGGGGAATCAGTGAGGCAACCCACAAGAGATGACAAGAAAGATTTCTAGGAAATAGAGGGGAAATAGCTAATTACTAAACATGCAGTGGGTGGAGTCTGCATATTTTGTGTATTTCTCAATGAAACAGAAAATGGGAATTGAAAAACCAGAAAGTTGAAGTGGTAATCAACTGGAAAATGGCACGGCAGAGATGGAGAGGGTCAGAGGAACAGGGGAGTCTGGAGTCTGTGTTAATGAAGACAGCGTGGAAATAGCTTACCATCTCTGGAATCATCCTTTCTGTTTTGCTGTTTGCAACCCTTTACTCTCTCTTTCTTTCCCTAAATCTACAGACATACTGGACAGTTTGCACAGGAGCGAAATTCTTTTTCCTGACCCAGAATTTTGGAGTCAGGCTACAGGAACTTGAGTCCCAGCTCTTCAGTTAATCACTAGCTGTGTTATCTTGGGCAAGTTACTTTGCTTCTCTGATCCTCAGTTGTATGATAAGTCTATGTTGAGGTTACAAAAATAATTTGCTTCATAGAATTACGAGACTTAAGAGAGTAAATTCATATAACACACTTATAAAAAAGTCTGTTATGTCCTAAATACCTAATTATTTATTATTATTCTCAGATAAATCAAACTTCAATCTTTTCTCACTCAATCCTTCCTGCTATCAAAATGTTGAAGATAGTCTTATTTTACCCCTCCAGCTTTTGTCACTTAGAGACTCCTCAGAATACAACTTTATCAAAACTTGTCAGAACTATTATTATGATGGTAACCCATCAGCACAAAGTAACCAGACGCAGCTCTGTTCTCAACCACTTTGATCTCGACATTTCTCCTTTGATTACCCTCCATATAAAAACTTCCCTCTCTGTGACACACTCCCTAGGTTCTACTCTTATCTCTCTGGCTGTCTTTTACCTAATTTCTTTCTGGCTTCTCTTCCAGGTCAATAAATGTGGGTGTTTCCCAAGCTCTACCCTTGGCTTCTGTTCTTGCTTCCTGATCACACCTTCTTCCAAGGCTTAAGTGATCCTTTCTAGCTGATCATTCCAATTCTGCACCTCTGGTCTTACTATCCTCAGCTCCAGTACTACCTTTTAACACCCCTGTCTAGATAGCCTGAGTCACTATAAACTCAAGTTCAAATCCCAATTCAATTTGTACCTAAACACAAGCTTTCAACCTTCTCATTTCCATTCATGACACTATTCTATAACTAGGCAGTCAGAGGAAAAAACCTCAAAATAATCTTGTAAAATACTTCAGCTTTTCCCCTCTCACTTCAGTTTGCCAAATCATATGAGTTGCACCTCTTCAGTGTCTTTCATGGCCATTTCCAAGAGCCACTGCTCTATTTCAGGTCTTGATTACTTCTTACCTAGACTATGGCTTAGTAAAAGCCAAAGTTACCTCTCTGCTTCCATTCTTTGAGCCTTCCAAACCTTCCTAACAACAGCCGCCACATTAATGTCCCAAACACAGCTCTATAAAGACACCCTTACTTCATTGGTCACTGTTGACTCCCTTAGACTAAAACTATACTTCATTAATGACTCTATCATTAATAATATATGCTTATGTATTAACTATATGTGTGTGTGTGTGTATATGTATGTGTGTGTATGTATATATATATATATGTATATATGTTGTCTTGTATTTCCACTAAAGTTGAGTTTATTAAAGTTAAAATCATGTTATAGAGTTGTGTCTACTAATACTAGGGGCAGTGCCTTCAACATACTAAGTGCTTACAGAATTAACTGTGCTGAGTAATGGCACTCCCTTGCTCTAAAATCCTTAATGGTTCCACATTTCTTATCAAGTAAAATAAAAATTCTTTAGCCTTAGCTTTAAAACTTTCTACAATTTAACCCCAATCTACCTCTCCAATTTATTTCCTTTTTTGTACCATGGTGCCCATGGACTGAATTGTGTCCCTCCCCACCCCAAATTCATATATTGAAGCCCTAACCACCAGTGAGATGGTATTTGAAGATCAGGCCTTTGGGAGGTAATTAGGGTTAGATTAGGTCATTAGATTGGGGCCCTTGTGATGGAATTAGTGACTTTATAAAAAGAAGAAGAGAGAGATCCCTCTCTCTCAGCCATCTTGTCTTTTTGTACTCAACATACTCTACTTACCTGAGAGTTACTTGTGTACTTACCTTGTCTACTTGACTGTGACCTTGGTAAACATAAGTACTGTATCAGATTCATCTTGTATCCCATAGTGTTGAGCACAGAATGTGGACCATAGGAGGAATGTAATTCATAGCTTGATATTCTAGCTGCATAAAGATCTAAGTATAATCAGATGTTTTTAATAGGCAAGATAAAGCCTTCAAAAGACTGGCATCTGTACTGACATAAATGGAGAGTGGAGAAGGACAGATGGGACGTGCTTTGAAAAGGATAAAGAAGGAAAGCAGTTAAGTTTAAAAGGAGTGTCATTGGGATAGAATGTGCAAGCAGAATTTCTCTATTAAAGTTCTGTGGGAAATTGGAGGCTGATTCTGGAAAGACATACACAGTAGAAAAGAGTTTTGGAAATGAAGAGTGATAAAGCTATGAATAGTCCTTATAGATCTCAGAGGAAGAGTTTGGGGGGATAGTTGTCTTTCAGTGGTCTGAAAGAACAATGAAGAGTGACAAGCAGATAAACCCACGTTGGAGCTTTGATACAGGAAACAGGAAGAGCTTTATAGTGTAAATGATAGGCACTATTTCCTACTAAGGCCACCAGATAAGGAAAATAAAACCCATAATTAGATAGTCATTATGCAAAGAAGAATAGAAAAGACAAGTAAAGGATTGGACATGACAGAGGTGGGCACACAGTGAAAGGGGAAAGGCTGAACTAGATGGGGATCTCAAAGCAAAAGGAGCCATGGGTCTGTGCTACGTATCTTGGACTTTGCAAGTCAAATGAAAGAACAGATCACAGGAAGCACAGGAACACGCAGAGCATAGCTCTGAGTAAGTGCTATCTTGCGCCAGAGGAACAGCAGGCAGGCAAGGCACACCGCACGGACAGGAGAGGCCAGCCCTCGTGCTTCAGGCAGTGTTCTGGGTGGTAATGGTGACAGTCTCAGCCTCACCCGTCCCTTCCTGCCCCAATGCGCTGCTCTCCTAGCACCAGTCAAAGACTTCTCACTCCCTTCTGGATTTGTTCACTTGGATGTTCAGCCAACACTTCAGACTCAGTACATCCCAAACCAAACCTCTCTGTTTCTCTCTAATCCAATCACTTGCTTGTCTTCATTTTTTTAAATTAATGGTATTCTGGTCACATGACTTCAAAAGTCTTTGATTTTTTTTCTACCATGTGGTAGGCTAAAAAATGGCCACCTTTTGACACCTTGATTTCAGGTGATTTCTGGCCTCTAGAACTATCAGAATAAATTTCTGTTGTTTTAGGACACCAAGTTCATAGTGATTGGTTATAGTGACTACAGGAAACTAGCACAAATGGCCTCCCTCCCCACACACAATTACTGAGTTCTACCTACTGGCAAGCCATGTGCAGCCACGATTGCTCTGACTCCTCTGTTTACCAGCCTTGGAACTTGAGCAAGTTACTTAACATTTCAGAACCTCATTTTCCCTATCTATAAGATTTGGGAGAAAATTTTGGGAATGGAGATAATCCACATAGAGCACTAAATGACCAGTAAATACTAGATATTATTATCATTATTGTCTAAGAAAGGGTCTTTGTCCTTTTCCTCACTTATTCTTGTCATTTATTCTTCCTAACACTCAATATTATTCATCCCAGGATAGGCTTGTGACCTAGAAATCCCTTCCTCAGCTTCTTTGAATAGTCTACTAGTGCTCAGTGAGGAAGCCTCCAAACTCCACAGCATGGCATTTGAATCCCTCTAGAGTGAACATTGTTGGGGTCCTACCCAATCCCTTTTATAAAACCTGTGCTATTCCTCAGCTACTGAGTGCTATCTGTGGACTGTTGACAGGTACCCCTTCGCAAGAGAATTGCTTTCAGACCAATGGAAGCCCCAGAAATGAGCTCCCTACTCCTCTGAGCAGCCCACAGCCAAAGGGGTACATGGGGCCAAAGGCTGTTGCTCTTTGCTTCAAGGTGAGACCAACCCTATGTTGCTATTCAGGCTCCAAGCTCCCTGCGGCATCACGCTGTACCAGGCTCTAGCTGAAACCACATTTGTGATGAGCATCTTCCCTGTGTGAATCCTCCTGCCCTTGTTCCTTCCTCCTGACAGTGCACCCATAATAAAACACATGGCCCCAAATCCCCGCTTCAGACTTTGCTCCCAGCAACGTGACCTGTCATCCTCTTAATATGTTCCTAAACTGCCTGACTGGCCTTATCTTCCATTTCTTTTCCCCTTTAGAAACCAACTCTCTGATCACGAGAGCCCAACCATTCCCTCTGATCTCCTACTCATCCTTCCTCGCTCTCTCTGGTCCAAATGATACCTGTATTTCAAGCTCTACCATGAAACCATCCTGGGCAGGTCTATTCCAGTGAGTTTTCCCTTCCCTCTGAACTTCTGTAATGTGTGCTTTCTGTACCATTTATTTGGCAACAATTCAAATACTTTCATTTTTCCACCAAAAAAAGGAGATAATGTCTACCCTGCAGGTTTGTTGTGAGAAATTAAATAAAATTTATGTAAAACGCATAGCACAGAGCCTGGCTCAGAGAAGACTCATAACAAGCTGTGGTTAGTTTATTGGACCTCCAGAAAACATCTCTGTCCTTCTCCCTCCAACCTCTCTGTTCCTTAGGCCAGAAAATGGAACTTGATTTGAGTCTATCTGTGGGAGAAACACTGGCCACTATGGCTTGTCTCAGTGCACCCACTACATGGGTTTCCAGCTGAAGACACGATTTGAGTGGGGGTTGTGTGAAGAGTGGTAAAGTCCCTCGGAGTCCAGCTTATTAAAGACTTCTCTGTTGAGACATAAACGTATCTCAATTATCAAAAAAAAAATAAAGGCACTTTGTTTCTCATTTGTCAAGATTACCCGGCATCTAATACAGGCAATAGATGCAGCTGAGGAGAAAGGGTAATGAGCCTAAAACATCCACACTAAATTTCCACTGAGGTGTACCTCATTAAAAAGATAAAGAGAAAAAGATTTTTGGCTAAATGCCCAGTCCAAGATTTTTGTAAAACAGAACGAAGTGTTTAAACAGTCTCTGAAGGAGCATCAGCTTCTTCTGATTTAAGGTGGAAAGTCCCAGCATTTATTTCCCGTCAGTCATCTTTTAAAAAATTACCCTCACATTGTGAGTTTTAGTTCTATTTTAAAATGTTAAGATCATATCAGCAACCTAAGTTCTGTGAAAATCAAGTAAACAGAAGCAGCAGACAAAAGATTGGGGGTTGGGGGGAGGGGAGGGGTAATCTTTCTCATATCATGCTGATTTGTTTTGTATTTTTAATCACCCATTTCAAGGGAGGTGTCTTCCTAATATGTTTGAAATATTTTCAAAGACCTGGTTTAATTATTTTGCACTAAGGCTAGCAATAGAGCATTTAAGGATAGAATTGAAAAAGAAAAAATTCAAACATCATCCTAAGCAAACCAACCAACCCACACACACTGTTTTATAATGTCCTCTATGTTCTGTACTCAAAGTCAACTAAAAAAAGGATTCTCTGTTTTCTAAGAACCTATAAGTCTATGCTATATTTCAAAGTCTCTGCTTATGTCTTTCTTCAGCCAGAACGGTCTTTCCCCTGTCATCACACCTAAGAGTCTGTCCATCCTTCACAGTCTGGTTCGCGTCACCTCCTTTACTGAGACCTTCCTGCTTCTCCCAAGCCATAAAGTGCTTCCCTCCTCTGAGCCCCCATAGGGTCTGACCAACTCCTAACCTGAGGAGCCGTCCCAGATCTGCTGAATAGACTGCCCTGGCTCTCAGCACTTTGACCTTGTGACCCTATTTTCTCCAGACTGAAGTGTTAAAAAATGATATTTTAGAATTGCATTGGTATAAAGAAAAGTAGCATCTGAGCTGGACTCATCATTATATATCCATTATTATAATGATATTCATTTTTAGTTCTATTTTTAAAAATTAAAATTAATCATTTTCCTGAGCTGCTAAATATATCATGGACCACACCTCCTATTAATGGGTCATTTGGCCTCATACCAGCCACTCAGACTCATGTTTTAATTATTTTTGTATTTACTCTCTTTCTTCCTGAGAAATGAGCTTTAGGTCAGAAGCTTGAGAACCCCTTTATAGCAGGTATCAGAAAACAGATCATCTTCTAGGATCGCCTGAGAAAGAACATTTGAGAATCTACTTAGGCCTGTATTTACTGAGGCAGGGAGGCTACCCCTCTTTGGTATGATTAATTATGATTCCTACTTTTTTTCCAGTGATAAAGCTACATTATTATTGTTAGACCTAAATGTTCCTATTTTTAATGAAGTATTAAGGGAACAAAGGTAGAGCAAACGAGAACCCTGGAGACTTGTTTCCATTTTCAAAGTTTCCTTTGTTGATTAGTACTTTGTTTTTTAGAAAAGAGGTGTGTGTGTGTGTGTGTGTGCACGCACGGGCACTCATTTATGCACAAACACAATCTGAATGAGGTCTAGAAAATATGGCTTCTCTTTACTTCAATCTAGTACACTAGAGTAACCAATTTAAAACCAGGCTACCACCAAAATTATGTAAACTCATGTCTATAACTGCTTATAAGACTATAGTGTTGTGCAGGTTGGTGAAATCTGTATTTCCAGGATTCAGGTCATCGCCCTGCTCTGCCCCTAAAATCCTAAATCTGAGAGACTTCAAAATGAACATTGCAGAGGCCTATGCTATTAATGTTCTTGACTTTCATAGGTTTTGATGTGAGCCACTTTCTGGACTAAGTCACTCTGTGTTTTTAGGGTCGAGGTTACAACCAGCATAAATTACTCAGACTCCTGTTCTTAAAAGAGGAGGCATATACCTGATCACTTTTAAGATATGATTTTTCCAGCCATGACAGATGCCTGGCCGAAAGCACTCAACTCTGAGCACACTGTTACAGAGCCCAGCAGACAAAACTCCCTCAATACACAGTATCTCCTGAAACTTCCCAGGGTTTTGAAAGAAGTGATTTTGTGGCAGTGTCAAAGAGTTTATTCCAGATAATGTCCCCCTGTGTTGAACTTTCCTAATGGTATTTGCAGCAAATACTTGGAGAAGTGCTGTTGTGGGGAAGAGCCAGGCCATTTGGAACGCTGTTTGTTAGGGAGAGCTGCTGAACATACTGTAGTTACTTTTAGTCACTTTTATTTCCTCTCGGGGGTGGGGGGACCCTCAAGGGCTGGCTTTGTGGAATTGTAGGGGCCTTTCATCATTGTGCTCCATCAGGACTTTACTTAATACTGCCAAAATTTTAAAAATATAATACAGCTTTTCATGGGGACAGTGGTCATCTGCTCACACTTATATACTATCTGCATAGAAACATCTTTGGAAAATGTGGGGGTTTTATTGCTCTGTAACAGTTGAGCCAAATAAAAACAATGTCCTTGCCAAACATAGGCATCTCCAAAATCTGGTCCCTTTGGGACCACTCACACAGATGGCTGCCTAGACAGGAGCCCCTCCACTCCAGTATAGAGAGACAGCGTCTTCACTGCTTCTGGTTGTCTTCCCCAAAAGGCCAAACGTTACTGACACTGTGCTTTTGTTTGGAGAGTAGAATCAAACACAACTAAAACAAAAATCACACCCCGAACACCAACTCTCTGACGTGGCTGATACTTTCATTCAGAGAATAAAAATAAATATAAAATAAGACATCACAAGCTTCAGGGAGTAAGAAACTTTGCTCATAAATAACTTGGAGAAGGTTGACAGCCAGTTTACCCTGTGTTTAAAGTGTCATTTTCCTTTGGAGGGACTTTCCCAAGTTCAGATGGAACTCACACAGAGCCATGGTCATTCCTTGGGAATGTAGCAGTTTCGGTGACCCGGGTGGCTCTGCAGGCTCCTGTCCAAGGGCATTTGCTGCAATCCTTTCTTCTCTCTGAGTGAGTGACAGAGTACATTCTAGCCTACTCACGGGCCCTGTGATCGCAAGCCCAGCATGAGTCAGCAATCCCGGCTGTGAAAAAAGAAACTGGCCTGATGTGGGGGTAGAACGTGTGAAGGAGGAAGATAGGAAGGAAATAACCCCCAGTGCACCCAGCCAGGCTCACACAGGCTGGAAGTTTCACCCAATGCTGGGTCCCAAGAAAATTCCAAGTGGGGTTGCCAGATAAAACATAGAAGACACAGTTACATTTGGATTTCAGATAAACAGCACACAATCATCAGTGGGATGTTAAGACATCCACCTTTCCAGTGTCCTGTGAATAAAAAATACTGTCAGCCATATCGGTAAACAAGAGATGCCATGGCCATCAAGTCATCAGCCACTAGGACTGCCCCCAACAGTGAGCAGAGGGAACTCAGGATGCAGACAGGCAGGGAGACTGGCCTCTGCAGCCACCCCCAGTGGTGCCCCTGAGGGAACAGGATACTGGCCTTAGATAGCTCAGTGCATATCAAAGGAATGATTTCAATGAGCCTGGCTTTCTTACCTTCCTACACATAGGAAAGCACTAAATTCCTTAACTTGAGATATCTGGTTTTCTTTAATGAACAGTAATCTTTTAACGTTCCAACTATCTGGTCTTTGTTGCAAAAAGATTCCTATGTATCCTGGCTTCTCCCTTGCCTGGGTGGAACAGTCTTTTAGAGCAATTTGAGAGGCTGCCTCCCAGGCTCGAGTCCTCAGAAAGTCCACCCAATAAAACATAACACTAAGCTTTCAGGTTTTGCATTTTCTTTCAGTCGACAATCCCTTCTTCTCTGAAGGCTCCCTGAATCCCTCACTTCTAAGTCTAAGGATCAATGATTATAGCAATAACTAGCATGTATAAAGAGCTTTCCATTTTCCGGAGCACTTTTCACACTCACTTAGCTCACTTTTCAGTTTATCTTTACTATGGTCCTAAAGATTGATATTACTATGGCTCATCGATTGATAATACTTGAGGCTCATCTGAGTTAGGTCATTTACTATTTACTCATTCAAGTAAGTGTCGGGGTTAGGATTTAAAGGTCTAATATCAACTATGCTACCTTCCCAAAGCACTTTGAATCTACATTTTTATAATAGAGGTTATAAAATTCTCCCAGGTACTCCCTTGCTTTATCTAGACATTGAGGTTGGTGAGAATGGAGATTGGTTCTTGGTTAATTTTATTAACGTCCCAGTGCCCTGATGTTCAACAAAGTGTCTATTGATGTTAATTGGATCACCAACACCTATTTTTTTCAGGCTAGCCAAGATTACCTTCAGTCCATTTTGTTCACCAGGTTTCTACAAGGTGGAACACAACTATAATTATATTCTATATATTTGCTCAAGGGAACAGAGTGAATTATTGCAGACAGTGGGAATGGAATCCAGGGCTTCTTTTTGTCGGTCCATCATCCTGAAATACTGTTTGTGGCTTTATTATCATGACCTATTAGGAGGTCTCAGGACTCTCCACCTTCTAGAGATAGTACATGTTGATGAGACAAGATGTGTCTGACATACCAAAGGATGTCAGAAAGAAAGGTGCTTTCAAAGCATAAATAATAATCTAATATCGCCACCTTGGCTTGCTGAAACTGATGATGTGTTCAGTTACCAAGTCTTTTAAAAGACACATAGAAAAAAATGCACTAAACATGAAATAAATGTATGCTTGATGCTCTTTATGTTACAGAATCTTGGTGCCCAACAGTTACACCCCAAATCCCCATCAGCACATGTCTTGCTGAGATAGTCAGAGTGGGCAGAAATTAAAGGATGTTCCTTTTACAGACAGTGGAAGAGCTGGCTCTCCCTGGCAGGAGATAAGTAATATGATTTGTCTAGAAAGTGACTGCATACTAGCTCAACAAGGTGGTAAAAGGAAGCAGGCTTTAACCAGTTAGAAATTTATACTGGGCAAGCTCAGTTCCTGCCCCAAGTTCTAGCCGTTGTATTTAGCTTGCAATAGCTCCACACTCACATCAACAAGACTGGGATTTCCTGCTTCAATGAGCAATAATGCTAAATTCTGGCAGGGTGCTTTTCTTTTCCTGTCGTCATGAAACCATGTCCAGAGAGCAAGGACTTCTTTTGAAATCATTGCAGATTTTCTATTATGTTCTTTTGACAGAAGTCCGAATTTACTAAGCAATGTAACACAATGATTAAATAAAAGCATAGGTTTTGGAGGGAAGACTGGATAGTTTCAAATCCTGTCTCCACCCCATGAGACCTTGGACTAGTAACTTCTCGACAGTTTTCTCTTCTGTAAAATAGATTCAGTGATCTTGACCTCATAGGATTTTGGTGAAGATTCAATAAAATGCCACTGATTCAAATCTTGTAGCATAATGCCTAATATATAGAATATCCTCAACAAGACTAGGTCTGGCTGTTATTCTTAAACACTTGAAGTATTAAAACATACTTCTAAATATTAGCCTCAGTTTATGCATAGATGAGACAGCTATATTCCAATTTCTGAAATTAAGATCCAGGCAATAGTCATTTCTAAAAGCTCTCTAGGTGATTCTAATTTGTACACAGAGTTGAGAACTACAGCTCTGGAGCAAGAGTGATAGTAGAAATACTTAGGTGCCTAAAAGGCACCTCCTAATTAAAAAGAAAATGTGGTTAATTAGGAAGAATCCTGGCAGTCAGCAAGCAGCGTAGCCATGCACTAGACCAACCCAACATCTGCCAACACATGAAAATATGTTGCTTGGTCAGAGAAGTTTGGGAGATGCTCCTTATTAAAGATTCTGCAGGATTATGAAAGGCTCTGAAGGGTCATGCAATTAAAAACAAATACCAGTTTACAAATTTGCCAAATTGGTGCATGGACTTTTTCTGTTAACATTGAGTAGCATCTCATGAGACATATTTAATGGAGATGCTGAGGGAAAGGGAAACATCCCAGTTTGAAAAGGTTTTGACTGTAATTAGTGCTTGGATTTTGATTCTATTGACTTATCTACTTCTCTTTATCCCTTCAACACCTCTGACTCTTATTGGAAATTGTAAAGTCTTAGGCAGAATTCTAAGATGACTCCTAAGAGTCCTACCCCTGGTGTACATATGTATAGTTCTCTTGAGTGTGGGCAGAACCTATGAATATAATGAGGCATCACTTTCATGACTGTTACATTGTAGGGCAAAAGGGAGATTATCTAAGGTGGGCCTGACCTAATCAGTTGAACTCTTCAACAGGATTGTTTTTTTCCCCTGGCTGGTTGCTTGGGGATGTCCTTCTGGTGGCTTGGGATTCTATATCAGATAAGTTATGAACTACCTATGGAAAGGATTGGCCACCGGGAGCTGAGAACAATCCCAGGCAACAGCTAGCAAGAGAACAGGGACCTCAGTCCTCCAATGCAAGAAACTAACTTCTGCCAATAACTTGAATGAACTTGGAAGAGAACTGCAAACCTAAAATAGTACACATCACTGGTTTGCAATATCTTAACTCTTCCATCCAAAAATACATCAGTGGACTGGATAAAGGATGAATGATGCTTGTTGGCAGTATCAGAACTATTTGTTCCATAAAGATTCAAGATTTTAGGGAAAGGGGATGTAACTAGGCTTGGAATGAACAGGAAAATGTGGTATTGTTAGATCTTGTGAAGATAGAGTAGTGTTCAGAAAGAATAAGCAATCTGTGAATCGCCATAAAATTAACTCTGTAAATGCCTGATTACTCGTTATACTTAGAAGCAAAAGTTATACTGTAAGCTAAATAATAAGGGAATAAGAGCAAAATGAGAGACCAGTGAAAGGCAGCTTGTTTAAGGAAAACGCTAGAAAGACAAGAATTTTGAAGTTCTCTTTCTAGCTTTGCTACTAAATAATCATGTAACATAGCTGCTCCATGACTCAGCATGCAGTTGTTTGATCCTTCAGTTACAATTCATTGAGCATATTCTGTGCATCGGCAGTTCTGCAGTTAGGGATATAGTGAAGAGCAAGGTAAGCACAGCCCTGCCCTTAAGGAGTTTCCATTACAGTGTGGTGACAATGATTTGGAGTAAACAGTTCAACAAACACACACTTATTAGATGTTTGGTGCAGTTCTTCAACATTTTCATGGAAATCACAACCTGGATTTATCTCTGAATATGCATCTTCTCCTTAGTAACCCCGAGGAAGTCTGGGTACATTAATAATTCATAGAACACCACCATTTTCCATTTAAAAAATGAAGCAGGAGGTTAACAAAAATCACAGTGATTTCCACTTTAAATTTCTGATAAAGTATGTATTTCAGTATATCAGTGACCGAGAAATTGACAGGTATGACTGATGTGGAAGGTGCTCCCAAGTGAACAGATTTAAATTTCTGTGTCCTATAGTTTCCATGGCTACAAGCCCATGTGAATTGCATTAGTCACATAGTGCCAAGAAAGAACAAAAGGAAATGGAAGAATAAATGGCATCAAAATGTTATAAAAAGGGAAAAGTGATCACAGATTATTTTTTAAAGGAAACTAATTTCTTATATCAAGAATTCTCTGCTTTAGAGTCCATTTCCTTCAATAGGATATGTTTCTAGTCGGGTCTGGGAATTTTTTTATAAGAAGCCCAAGATTTCAAAAGTGAAATTGGAGAGAATTGCTCTGTGCTAAAAAAAAAAAAAATCAATTTATTGGTGGCTATGTGGTAATTAGGGCATTCAGAACTTTCTGACGTACTCACAGAAATGCAATCCTAGCGCATCCAAAGTGGGGAAAAAGTCATGTCCCAATATAACTGTTGTTTTTATTTTTTGTTCTCTTTTTTTATTCAAGTTGTTTGATTGTATCAGAGTTATCAATATAGTTGGGCTGCTGGCTTTTATTACAACTATGAAATCAATGGTACTGTGTTAAGTATCAGGATAGGTTCATCTGCCTATTTACAAATAGGTACTTTTCTTAAAAATAACATTGAAATGAAATAAAAGTTGACGGTCGTTCCTAAGCAAAACTTGATAAAGGTGCAGACACAGAAATAGAAGTATCAATCTGCTCCCCAAATTGAGGCCAAGAGCCCCTTGTAGATGCTTTGCAAGTTAGCAGTTATTTGATGAAAAGCAGTGTCTCCTACAGACTGCAAACTTCATGAGCAAGTCTGCCTAGATGGGCCCCTCATTGAACTCTCAGCATCTTGCACGGTGAACTGAAATGCTTGATAAATCACTGAATGAGTGAATGAATGAATGAAGATAAATAGTAGCTTCACAGTCACTTCACCTCTCTGATACCTTCATTGTTGAAGCCACCAAAATAAAAATAGTGACAATAATAAAAGACATACCTGATTTGAAATTCTCTAGTAAAATAAACCCTCTGTACACCTCAATGCCGATTAGCATTAACATTTTTTTATGTAAATATTAAAGCATGGAATGTGTAGCAATGGTTGCTGGGCAAGATTTGGTAAAAGTGTCATTTGGGTTAAACCAAGCTAATCACAAGGACTGTTTGGTTGGGCATATTTCCAGCATAGAAAGTGGGTTTCCCTCCGCAGCATCTCTGGCCTTCCTGAGAATCTGATTCCCACATCAATCTCTGCCATTTAGATTAGTGATGCTTCCAAGACTTTTTTAACTTTAAAGGAATCTAGAAATCACAGTGTTCTCAATCGTGAAGGTAGCTGTTTCATATTTTACAGATGCCAAGGGAGGTTAAAATTCTACTTCCATGTCTGATAGCTTCACATGAAGTTGTTCTTGACACAGGTTTTGTTAATAAACTCATACAGCCTGAATTGGTCTGCAATACAGTTCTCCAGCTCTCCTTCCTGTCCACTCCTGACTCACCCATCTCTCCTTCCTCTCCCTCCTCCTCTCTCTCTACTTCCCTTCAATCTTAGCTCTCCCAGTCTTGAGAAAGCAAATCTGGTAAATCACACATACAAGGATATTTGCATTTCAAATTAGAACTCCAAACAATGGATTTGGGAAATACAGGTTTATAGGCCAGACTGATAGTAAAATTTCCTCATTTGCAAGCTGCCCAGGGGTGGATTGGGACCCTCTTTGTATGTCTGAAATCATACTTCATAGCAGAAAATTATGCTAAGTCACTAGAAAAAAATCAAAAGTTTGGTTGGCTTCATTTCAATTTCTCCTGGACTGAGACTTTCCTACCCTTAGCCGATCAGGGAGGGTGGGGATTCTACTCATTAAGGGCAGTGGAACTCTGGAAAGTGGAAGACTTTTGACTTGGAAAGGGCCCCTCAATGTCATTAAGCTCTATCTTGATGGTGTCGGCCATTAATTCTGCAGCTTTGGGACAAGTGAGGGAGTTGAGCAGCTCCACCAGGCTTCCCCTGCGTCACTCTTGCAGCCTGTTTCCTGCTCACCTTGGCCTCTGCGGGAATCCAGTTAAGCATTTGGCAAGTGTCCATCCTTGTGGACGCGGATGTCTCATAACAACTTCCACCCTCTCCTCCCCACCCACCCACGCAGTGAGCAGAGGTGCAAAGATGACCTCTGATTTTCCCACAGGGATTGAGGTACATAGAGAAGGAATCTGGCACAGGCTTTAGTTCATTTTCCATGAATATTACCAGTCTAAAATAAGAAGTAAAAAGACACTTTTCTGACCATTGTTAAAACAGTGACATGCATTGGAAACAACAAAAAATAATTAGTTCTGTCCCTGCCCAACCCAATCAGTGCTTTGCGCAGTTCCTGACACTTAGGGGCCACTTAGTAAGTATCTGTTGAGTGAATAAATCTCCAAGACTGGGACTTAGGGAATTTGAAAAGTGTAGTGACAGGAAAGAGAGAGAAAAGGGAATAACAGAATACTGGAATAGCAAACAAAACAAGATGCATTTAAGAGGTAAATACGATATACTTTCTTCTTAATAGTATACCCCCAAATTTGAGGGTTAATCTGCCTGTAAAACAGCATTTATGGGGCAAAAACTACCTTATATAAACATATGATTCAGACTTTTCTTATAATCTAGATTGTAAATTTATAATCTAAGCGAAAGGAGAAAATTACCCGAATGAAGTAATTAAAGGTAAACTATATTCCAAAATGCATGGTTCTGAAAGTAAGGGCTAGAGAGGTATAGAAACAACGGTGAAAGGCATGCTGATGGGAAACATATGCGTATAATTAAAAAGTAATTCAGTGACTACTATATATAAAATAGACAAACAGCAAGGTCCTACTATATAGCACAGGAAACTATTCAATATCTTGTAGTAACCTAATGAAAAAGAATATATATATATATATATATATATATATGTATATATATATATATAAACTGAATCACTATGCTGTACACCAGAGACTAATACAACATTGTAAATTGACTATACTTCAATAAAAAAAGTAATTCAGTGGATGCCATTAGGCACACATTTGTCTTCAACATACTCACTTGTATATGCTAGAAGAAAATTGTTTTTGAAATAAAGAAGTTAAATATTGCGGGGCATGCAGTTGGCCATTCCACCCAGTGAACACATGAGGGATGATCATCACCTGCAGTGTGTTCTTATTCCCTTTTGCTTCCTACTGAGACACCTCTTTTCCTTTAATGAAATTTCAGTGTTTACAACGTCTCTATGGTTGATTTAAAGGAATTCTTGAGGGTAGTTTTAAATATACGTAATTATCATACATTCCCCAGCCTTACTTATACTATTTAGGCTATTCTAATACTCTAAATACTGCATTTTCTCCTTTTTAATCAACTGTCCAAAAGAAATAAAAAGGAAGTGATTGGTATAGCAATTTGTTGATTGTTATTTGATGATTGGTTCCTTCACTCCTTCACATTCAAGTGAAGCTCAAACACTTACCAAGTTTCTACTTCCATAAGGCACGCTAGACTTTGAGAATGTGTCTAGGTTTGTTTTACGTTGATACTAGAATAAGAATTTTCTGTAAGTGTTTATACTAAAAGGATATATCTAGCATATACTTTATATAGTAACATGATGAAGAAATTTTTTCTTTCGTATTTTAAACATTGACTTAATATTCAAAAACCCAGAGGCATCCTTTTCAGCCTCATTAAGGTCAAGGTCCAAGATACTGACAGGTGGAGAGAATTCTCAGTATCTCTCTGCTGAAAGTCTGACTGTATTTCTAGCTAAGATTGGGAAGTTATTTATTTTCACAGTTAATGGTGCACAATAATCGAAATGAACAGAAGAGGAGATTTTCTTTGTTTTGAAGCATGCAGATGTGTTGATGGTCAGGGTTGGCCAGTCACCAGAGACACACTGCTGTCTTGCATAAGCACTGCACCACCTCTCATTATCCCTCCAATGGGAAATCAGTGCATCCAGCGGCTGGCTCACATGTGAGAGCAGCACATGAAAAATCTGAGAAAGAGACAACCTATTTCCACTCCTGAAACCATGCATAGACTCTCCTGTCTCGTCAGGACATCTCAAAACAACATTTACCTACGTTTAATTAAGTCCGATGCCTCAGAACGCTTCATAATGAAAAGGCTAGAATGCTATCCAGTTTGTTTTTGTAAACAATCCTTTACACATATTATCATAGAGACAATTCTGCTGCTCTTCCTTCCTCGGGAATCCTGAAACTTAACTCACTTCCTCATGCTGGACAGAAATACAGCTGAAGCATATTTGTTCAAGCATAAATTTTTGTTGAAGTATAAATGTGTTCACAAATTAGTGACAGGAGTTGCCAGAAAAAAAGCTACGAAAATGTTAGTGAAGTTAGTGATATATCAGAATTCTATGGTGAGATATCCTGTACTACTTCACTGTCATTTTACCAAGAATAGCAACATTTTTCTCATGGCTAAAAAGGGAAGTAAAACATTTCCTTGCAGCTTTTTATATTAGGACGTAAAATGACAGCTTTACAGTTTCAAACAATGAGATGATTCAAAAATAAAAGGCAAATTTGTTTTCATAGAATGCACCATCATTTCAAGAGGCTTACTCCTATTCTGTGCAGAAAAGGAGATAATGTGATTGCTGGAGCTGTTGTTATTTAGATTAAATCTTTCCACAAATCAAAAATACATGCTTCAGAAAATGAATTTTTATGATTTTTCCATGAAGTCATAAAAGCCAAACTGTGTACTGTGTATAAAGCTATCCATTCTTACAACATTGTAACTTCACTTCCAAGGGGAAACGTGTCATAGAAGAATATTTCTTTTGAAGAGAAGGACTTACCAAAAAATGAAACACATACCCACACCAGCATATAGTTAATTTTAAGGCCCAAATATAATATAAAAACAAAATTTATAGTGAGAAGGCTGGCCTTCAAAAGCTTTTTTTGTAAAAGAAATTTGCATGCCTGCTAAATCAGAACAAAATACCTAGTCTCTGTGCATAAGTTTTCTGAAAAGATTTTGTGACATCGCTTATTTTTCCTTGTTTTGATTAGATTTCCAAGGTTTACTTTAGTAGATTTAAAGAAGACTCAGTTTCACCTAAATGAACAAGTTCATGCATAGTAAGAATAATAAAGTTTGTTTCCACTTCACTAACGGATGGGACAGAAGGAAGGGAAGTTGGGAGAGGTTGGGAGATTAGGTATTGTTTCTTTTCGTCTTAAACAGAATCAGCAATTTTGAAATTAAGGCAAAAAGAAATGTGAACCTGAGTTCTGGCAACTCGACAGCATTTATAATCTACTACAGCAGATTTCTGCTAAGAACATCTGCCCTAAACCAGCAACAGACTAAGGTTGATTGTCACTCTTCCGAAAGGAATTCCTGTTTCCCTTCCTTACACACACACACACACACACACACACAGAGCTTATCTGGCAATCTTGAGAGAACCCAGAGAAATCTGGGAAACCAAAGAGTGAAATCCCAACCCAGCCTTGTCACCCTCTTCCTTAGCAGAAAGGAAATGTACTTTAGGCTTCATTGAAATTATAAACAATGCTCTGTTTGCAGCTGTGTTTCAAAAATCTGATGTCAGTAGCACTAAATACATCTTTTCATTTTGGGCAAAACTTATCAAAAACATAAAGAACCAGATTATATGATCCTATGAAAACAGCCCACAGAAAATACCTCTATTCTTTTTGTTGCTATTCCACATGTATTTATCATTAGTTATTGCCAATTTATTTATTTATTAGTAATTAACTATCTCTGCCTAGCAAAATAAGATTTCAGGAACCAAAACTTTTAATCTGGACACAGTTTCATACTTTTGGTTGATCTCCTGCATTATGTATTACTGTCACTCCAGCTACTAAATACAGAGAGAAAATAACCTAACGTTTTGTGAAGTCTGTACTCTGCTAAGAAAAAAGAAAAAGAAATACTAACAAGAAAAATATGAACTTATAATACCAGTTATTGATGTAACATTTACTGTGTTTGAAATGGAAACTCTTTTTCCCTAAATGAATCCTTTAATTATTCCTGCAAGATTGTCTCCACTTGGGATGAACCAGCCCAAACATGTGGCATGTCTGAATGGCCAAAATGAATGATAAAACAGTAAAGAGACACATTTTGTGATGTTTTGGTCCAATGTCTCTCCTCCCCGTTGTGTCATGTCAGCTACCTTAGTAACTACATGCTATGTTACAAGGAAAACCTTTCTCAAAAGCAATTTAGCAATATATCAAGAGTCTTTAAATGATTCATAGGCTTTGCTTCTGCGATTCCATGTCCTGAAAAAATATTAAGAGAAATAGGCAAAGCTATCCATCACAGTATTAGTTCAAACAGTTGAAAATTGAAAACAAATGTTCAGCAATAGGAAAATGACCAAATAAATTGTGGAATAGCCATACTCTGGAATTCATTACAGCCATTAAAATCATGTTTTAATGAAATGTTTAATCATATGAACTCCAAGAGTTTATGAAAAGTGAAAAAAAAATCAGAAATGTATATAATCCTAAAAGCATAAGAGGAAATGTATATATGTATACCTATATATACGTATATGACCCTAATAGTATTAATGAATATATATGTACTCATATATATCCCATTATGTATAGTATAAATATTTGAAGGAAAAGAAGCATGAATGATGATTATTTTATTTTTAAGTGGCAACATTAGAGATTTTTATATTATTCTTTAAACTCTCCTATTTCTTCCAAACTTTCCACAATAATTTTTTTATAATTAAAATATAAAGGTATTCTATTTTTATATTTAAAAATAACCTCCACTGACATTATGTGATTCCCTGTCTCTTACAAAATTACTGGAAAATAATGGATGCCTTCAAAACCTAATATTTCTATGAAAGAAGTTTAGCAAAACTGATATTTTAGCCCAGGAAAATAATTCTACATTAATAAAACTTCCAAGGGATAAAAAAACAGGAAACCTTCCAATATTTGGAAATTGAAGGATATAGTTATAAATACTGTGTTAGTGAGTTTGCATAATTCCTACTTACTCTTGGCATGGTAACCTTGCTTAAAAATAGATGTTAAAGAAAACTTAGTAGCCAGTCAAAAATTTCTTCCAAATATAATAAGTCTCTCTCTCTTTCTCCCTCTATATGTATATATGTGTAAATATTAATTTAAGTAATTTTCTTTCAAATTAAACTTTAAGAGTTTTTTTTTTACAATCATCTGTGATATATGACTCTAAAAAGAAGGTGGTCTGTATTTAAAAAAAACAAGAAAAGGTATGTCATTACTTACAAGTATACAATAAAAATTAGAATTCATTAAAGTGTTTTTGTTGAAATTTTGAAATATATTTAGAATGGAGTTAAAATTAAAAGTGTCATCCTCAAGGAACTATAGTACAAATTGGCCTTAAAACATAATTTTCTTCAGAGAATTAAACATGTCTTAGTATAGCTTATTAAACATGCCTCATTATGGGCATTACTATTTCACTTAACTAATTCAGGTAAAATAAAAAATGTTCAAATTTAGAAGAATTACCACATTTTGCTATACTACATTCATAATCACTCTCCCTGGCCCAGAAATGTAGAGGTAACTTAAAAGTCCACAAGTCTTGTTATTTTACACAATATTTAAATAGCTCTGCCATAAAACTTCCAAGGCTTTGAAATGTCACATAGGATAGGACAGACTCTGAGATAATTGCTGTCTCTCAGTATAAAAGAGAAGTCTCCAGGAAACTCTGTCATGCCAGGAACAAACAGCCTAAAGTGAATGGGACTCATAGCAGCTGAAGACAACTCCTGGGTGTCAGGAATAAGACTTTGGGGGAAGTGAGCCTGAGGTGGAACATCTAGGAGCCAAAGATGGGAGGCTCAAAGATAAAGATGAAGGCACGGGGTGCTGAAGCCAGAGCAGTGGCAAATTGGAACAGGTTGGGACCAGAGTAGCATGACCAGCAGGCATCTAGGAGGGTGTGAGGTTGCCCTGAGGGGGATCCCTATAGCAACACTGCTGTGGAGATAATGAACCTTGGAACAGCTAGAAATGGGAGAATTACAAACAGGCACTCCTGCTTGAAACCAAAATTTATGAGAGGTTTACCCACTAGCTACCTGCAAAAATAGGAAGCCAACCCCCTCAAGTATCCTTAAGAACTAGCTCAGAATAGGTCAATAAATTGACAAAGATGATCAGAAATTCTAGAAGACAAAGCACTGTGAGTGAGAGCAGAGAGAACAAATAACGTTCAGTCTGCAAGGACAGCAGATGCTGGAGCTGTCAGCTACAGACTACAGAATGGCTGTGTACAATAGAGCAGAAGAAATAAAAGATACAGAAATGAGTGAATAACAGGAAACTCAAAGTGAACACACACCAAAAACACTCATGGAATTTCTAGAAATGGAAATATCAATGTCAGAATAAAAAATGGAGAGATAAAATGGAAATTACCAACATTTGAAGAAAGTTAATGAACTGAAACATATAACTGAAATGTTTAATTAGAATGAATGCTGCAAAGAAGATGGAAACTTAGAAAAAGCAAGACAAATGAAATGTAAGGTGGTATAAAAAAACCCCAGATTACCCATAATCACAGAATACATAAACAACCAATTATATAGACACAGATATAAATACAGCATGTATAAACATAGCACATCTATAAACATAAACTATCAAATTTAAAGATTATCAGAGAGGATTATTTTTAATCCAGTTATATGTTTATAGAAAATATTCCTAAAGAATGAGTAAACTAGTGGGATAAAGTGTAAAGAGAAAAAGGCTACATCAGGCAAATAACCAAAAGTAAGCCAGAGCAGCGCTACTGTTCATAGATCAAGTATCTTTTAACAACGAGTAGAATCACTGGGATATAGGGAGTGGCTCTACAGTAAAAATAATGAAGACTTAATTCACTAGGAAGATATAATAAGTTTAAACAAAAATGGCTATAGCAAAATAGCTTTAAAGTGTAGGTAGTAAGAAAACAGTTAAAACCACATAGAATGTTGACAAATCAACAAAATGAGAAATTGTAAAATAGCTCCTCTCAATTATTATTGATAGCAAGCAGACAAAAAAAAATCAATAAAACTAAAAAAGAATATAACACATCTGACAAGCTGAGAACAAGCTTGATGTAAGAGCTCCAGATACTTATCCTGCTCAAGGACATACAGAATATTTTTTAAACTGGCTGTGTGCAAGACCGTAAAGCAAGTCACAGCACATTTCAAAGAACAGGTATCACATATAACAGCTTATCCAGTAAATGTAATTAAGAAGTAATAACAAAAAGACAAATAAAAATATCTCCATGTATTGAGAAGTTAGAGAACACATTTTTACTTAATCCATGGGTCAAAGAAGAAATGTTAATGGATGTTAAAAAACAAAAACACAAGCCTAGAGCTGAAGGGCAACCAAAAGTCTACATTTTAAAACTTGTAGGAAACATTAAAAGCAGTGTTTTGAGTTCTGCTTAGCTTTTAAGTGATTACATTACAAAAGAAAAAATGATGGAAAAGTAATGAGTTTTTTCCAAAAGTAAAGGTTATAAAAAGAATAGCCTAATAAAATCACAGACAGCAGGAAGACAGATATAATATAGATAAGGATGACTATGAATGAGGTAAAATATAAAGGGACAATAGGAGGCATCAAAAGAACTAAGTTTGATTCAAAAGGAACCTCAGGTGAGATTGGTCAAAAAGAAGAAAGAGATATATGGAGGGAAGTACATAAATAAATAGTACACCGGATATTAAAGGGACTATAATAAAAGATGAGGCCAAGATCATAGTAGATGAGAAATCATCAACAATTTCATGCCAATAAATTATACAATTTAACCAAAACAAAAAGAAATCTCAAAAAATTATAACTTGCCAAGAACCTCAAGAAAACACAAAAATCTATGTATTTCTACAACTATTAAAAAGTCAAACCAGTAGTAAAACATATTTATATATAGAAAAAAATGAGACCTCCAAAGTTTTACAAGTAAATTCCACCAAATGTTTAAAGAACAAATCATTCCAAATTTGAGCAAATTTTCTGGAGAATAGAAAATGAGGAAGGAATCCCTGACTGGTTTGCCAAGGTCAGTATAAACTTGATACAAAATCAGGTAAAAACAAAATGAGAAAGGAAAAGTATAATATCCAGTTTCTCACGAATATAGGTGCAGAAATCCTAAACAAGAAATTTACAGATAGAATTCAACAATATAAAAAGATAATATACATACTATCCAGGTTAGAATTACTCTATGAATAAAAGGATAGTTTTTAGAAAATCTGTAAATACTATTCAAACCATTAACAGGTTAAAGAAAAATATGATCATCTAAATAGATGAATAAAAAGGATTTTATAAAGTTTAATACCTATTCTTAATGCAAAAAGAATTGTGAGCTAAGAGAATATTGTTAACCTGACAATGTGTATCTACAGAAAACTTAGAATAGACACCATCCTAAGTAAGAAAATGTCATAAGCATTCCTTTTAACATATTTCAGATTTGGGGGCGTGGGTGGTAGGTAGTTAGGTTTTTAATTTATTTATATTAACAGAGGTACTGGGGATTGAACCCAGGACTTCCTGAATGCTAACCGCGCACTCTACCACTGAGTTATACCCTCCTCTGCAGAAGCACTCCCTTTAAAATCAGGAACAAAAATGAGAATGCTCACTAGTGCCATTTTATATTCAGTGTTTTATAGGAAATTCTGGTCTAATAAGACCAGAAAAATAAATGTTATAATTTTCTGTGCATAAACCATAGGTAAATTAATAGAATATTATAAATACTATATAATGAGAGATTAATAAGGATGCAAGGCAAGAATTCATTTTTCAAATTTCAAGTCAGTTGCATTTATGTGCACTAGAAGTAAACTAGAAAATGTAATTTAAAACACATGATTCATAAAGAAAGTTTGTCTAAATCTTTTTTTCATTTTGGGAATATATACCCAGAAGTGAAATTGCTGAATCATATGGTAGATCTATTTTTAACATTTTGAGGAGCCTCCATGTTGTTTTCCATTCTGATTGGACCAATTTACAATCCCATCAGCAATGTATAAGGGTTCTCTTTCACCACATGCTTGCCAACACCTGCTGTTTCTTGTATTATCTTTATTTTTATAACATAAGACATAAAAACAATTTCCTGATTTATTATGAATTTAGATATCAAATGTAAACTTTAAAAATTTTAGAAGAAAATTTCTGCCTGTGGAGTGGGGAATGATTTAAAAAAAAAAGATAAAAATAGTAACTATAGAAAGATTGAGAAGTATGGTTTCATTAACATTTAAAACTATTGAAAAAGTGAAATTGGAATTAAACTGCAAGTATAAACTGGAAGAGCTATTATCAATATGCTTATCAAGGGATCAGTATTATGAATATCTAACACACATTTCAAAAAGAAAATACTAACTACTCAGTACAAGAATAGGCAAAAGACATGAATAACAGCTTGGTAAGGCAACATACAAGTATAAAGATACATTCAACCTCATTATTACTCATACAGAATAGCACTGGGACAGACTATTTCACTTTCCTTAAAGGACAAAAAGTAAGAAGTGTGACTTTCCAACAGTGGATAGGATGTGAATAAGGGAATCTGATGTGCTTTCCTGGTGGGAGTGAAAACTGTATGCCCTCTGTGAAAAAGAACATATCTTAGAGGGTCAAACAGTGGCATGTTCTGTTGCTCAGCATGTCTACTCCTAAGTATATTCCCAAAAGAAAGTGTTTGGAATGCCCCCCAGCAGGGGCATGGAAAAATGCAGTGTGGTGTAGTCACACAATGGAATGTTACACAGCAATGAGAATGAATTCACAGCCTGATGTACAACAGAGTTAAAACTTAATAATATGTTGTATAAGAAAAGCAAGTTCCAGAAGACATTATGATAGCATGTTTATAAAGTTCAAGAGTAAAACTCCACAAAATATTTTTAGGCATGTATTTGTGTGTGATATGTGAGAGTATGAGACAAAACCTTACACATACACAAACATGTAAGTGTTTGTATACATACATGTGTGAGTATATATGTACCTTTTTTAAAGCAATGTCAGATACAAAATTCAGGGCAATGATTACCCATAATGGGAAGACAGAAGATGAGATAGAGGAATATATAAATAGAACTATGTTATTGGTAATGTCTCCATTTCTGGTTTGAGTGGTAGATTCATGGCTATTCATTAAATTATTAAATAAGAAACAAATGAAATAAGTAAAATAAAAGAAAGCCACATCTGGATAAATGATAATAGTGCTTTATGAACATTATGATTAACCTAACTCTTCACCTCCTTAAAACAAAGTCAAGGAAACGGGCACATACACCAAAACAAGTAGACCAAAGAATGAATGTATAGCAGAACATGTAAACAGAAGGCATTAATTTGGCTAGTGCTTTATAATAGTTAACAGAATCCAAAAAAGATCTGTCCTGCTGGAATTTCTGAGATATTTCATTGGATTCCATTTTTTCCTGCAATTGTTTTGCATTGTGTTGTAAAAAAAAAAAAAAGCTTAACAGTATTGATACAGAAAAGATATGTTTATTAGGGAAGGTGGTCTGACTAATAAATGATGTATGTTGAAATTGTTTGATGAGTATATGCACACTGATATAGGTGGAAAGGCTAGGTCAGCTGTGAAATGTCCTATTTGAATAAGAGCAATAATGAAATAGTTGAATTATCAAATAATTGTAAATTATTTACTTCATATACAATAATTCTACACTCACTTGCATTCTAAAGTGTGTCTGAGTAAGAAACAAGGGGATGGCGTTCCAGAACGGGGGACAGAAATGGCACATAATATACAGCCTACTTTGTATTACTTGCCTGTTGCTGCAAGTTCCATGTTAGCATGGGGCACACGGAGCGTTTTGTGTAAGATTTGAAAGGTCAGGTAAAGAAGCAGCTTCCTAGCTGCTAGTGTTGTTTCTTGAGGGCTCTTCTGTTTAGGAGACACAGCAGCTGGATTCACAGCTCCTGTGGCCCCTGCCAAGTTTCCTCCTTCAGGTCAGGTCCTTGTGTAGCTTTGTGATGAAGCTCAACCAGCTCCTCCTGTAGCATACCGCCATCATCAAAGTTGGGGACTTGGAGGCGAAGAGACTCTAACCGAAGTTCCAGTCCATCCTTGTGGCTTTGAGCTCAGTCTTGCAGGTTTCAGCTTGACCTCACTTCCCCATGTCCATCTGCCCTTCTCTGCTGCCCGCCCTCTGACCTGCAGGCTTTAGCACCAGACACAGCTTCACATAGACTGTGAAATCAGCTCCTTCAGCAGAGTCACATCAGATCCCTATAATAAACTCCTTGTTATAGGCATCTCCCAATTCTTCCTTTCTAATCAAACCCAGAGTGGAACACAGGAGAATCAAGTAGATATACTTTTCCCCACATGTTCACCAATCTCAGATTCTGTTTGGAGGCAACTTGGTAGAGCAGGATTGCAGCAAAGTTGATCAGGGATCAAATCCAAGTCCCCTATTTTATCTTGGGCTTGTACCTTCATTTCTCTGTATAGCAGTATCTCCATGTGTAAAATCCTGGTAATAATCCCTACTTTCTAATGTTGATGGGAGAATCAACTTAAATCCTCTCCGTCAAGCCCTGAGCCCAGTACTCAGCTCTTGGTGAGTGTTATTATCCTTTCTCTCCATCCAGAGCTTTGCAGTCCTTAGAAAACAGTTGGATACCTGAATTCATGCAGCTGATGCTTCTTGGGGTCTTTTACATAATTAATTGACTATTACATTCCTATGAGTGAGTTCTTATACATACTCACATGACTAAAGGGAAGAGATTTATAAATTTTTAAGCATAATGGAATATATTTCGAATCTAGGTCTCTGTAGACTCCAAACTTTCTCTCTATGCTGATTTCTGAATGAATGCAGAAGGTCAACAAAATTTCCACCCTCAACCCCCACAGGAGTATGAATAAGCTAAATTCTAAGAATGCAAAAGGCACACACACACACACACACACACACGCACACACAAACGAAAAAGCGAGAAACCTAGCAAAACTCAAAATGCATTTTATGCATTCCAGGGAAGCGACTTAAATGATCCTGTGTGTGTTTGTATTTTTTCATCCTTTTGAAAATCCTTTGGGGAGGTATGATTTTTACATCCAAAAATTCTCTCTCTTCTAGTGTTGAATTAGGTGTTGAAATTAACAAGGAAACTCTTTCCAACTATTAAGAGGCCATGCTATGCCCTCTTAGAAAAATATATCCTACCACTCAGACTTGAAGCCACCTCCCATATACTGTTTTAAAACAACACAATACAAGAAGCCCAAATAATATAAAAAATGCCCTCTTTTTTTTTTTCCTGGTTAGTGAATACCTCTCCAGAGGTAAAATAAAAGTTTTCACAGAATAACATGAATCTTACTGAGAAGGTGAGTTACTGTACTTAGAGATAGTTTGCTGACGTCAAGGAATATTTGAGCTTGTTGTTTTTGCATCTGATTTTGGCGGGACCTCACAGACAAATGAAATACTAGGTCAAAGTTTGGTGTATAGGCAGAGTTCACCCGACTGAAATAGCACTGAGCTCAGTCCCCCTGGCCTCTCCTCTCTCACCAGGCCTCCTCCACTCAGGGAGGACTTCGGGAGGGAGTTTTACAGCAACTTGCAGAGACTCCAAGAAGTACCATTGGAAAAGCCTCCTTTAAAGATGAAGGCAGCATAGTAAGGGCTGGGCTAAAGAGGCAAGATCTGGGCCTTTTATTTCAGTTCTGCCCTACTACTTACTGGAAGACCCTTGGAGAGTCACTTCAAGTATCTGAACATTCCTTTCTCTGGGTTAACACCATTTGCCCTCTCAGGGTTATCTTCTTGGTCAAATTAGCAAATGTATGAGGAAGCACTTCTAAAGCCTAAAATGGAATGTAAGCTCTTTTTCTCTCAAGTCCTCAAACAATAAGCATTCTTGAAAGTTTTTTCTTCCACCCTTACTTCATTTCTTTTCCCTCCCGGTATTCTCTTCTCTGGTGATTTCAACAGATCCCCTAGAGGCATGTGATTCTCAGGTTGCCGCCCATACCTCCAAATCCTTTTTCAAATTCTACATCAGAACTTCCACCTGTTTCATAGACAGAGATATTGGCAACCTCCAAATTCAGCTGATTGAAAACATCTTCACTGTCTCCTCAATCTTCCCCCACCTCTTCTTCATTATTTCAGTTTCCTTCATTGGACACTGTTCAAACCATAGAGATAAAGATTTTGGCCTCTTCCTCGCCCTAGACCCAAGTCACCGCACACAGCTTCATAGTTGGTTAATTCTTCTTTCACACAATCCACCTTTTCTTCTTCACACAGTTAATTCCATCCACAGTATTTTATTCAGGCACTCATTACCAAATGCCTGAGTCACTGCTACAATGCCCTAATTGATCTCCCCATCCAGAATATCCTCCATTCAATAAATCCTACCTGCCATTCCAAATAATTGTTTGTAAAGTACAGCAGAGATCAAGTTTCTCCCTTACTTCAAGATACTTAATGGCTCCCTGTTGCCTAAGGAACACAGTATCAGGTTTCTTGGTGTTGCTTCTTTGCATCTTTGAAGCACAGGTATCTGTATAACAAAGGAAATAAGTAGTAATCGTTATACACCACTTACTCATTTCTCTGTTAGAGCTGGCTGCTTCTGCTACTGCAATCTTAAACTGTAGAGAACAGCACTCAGATCTGTCCGTAAATTATTCCTAGTTCATCTTAATGTTAAATTCCTCAAGTATCTAGTGTCCTCTTTGCCTGTACTATTACTTCTCAAAAAACATTTTTCCATCAACTGTCCATATGGTCTGTCCCGGCCATTCCTTGTGGCTGAAATGCACATGCTTATAAATTTCATGGGCAGATGTTCACCCTGTGTTTGGAATAGAGTGTGCTTCCACATCCAAATCTGGAGCTGAAGCATACACTTCCATATGGGCCAACTAACACAGCACAAGATCTGATTTATACTTGGAAGGGAATGGAACTTACATAAAGATTATATCACTCCAGTGTGTATTAATGCATGTCAAGTAGCCTAATAATAATTATTGGCCTGATGTATTTTAGAATTTACATGATAAAGACAGCTCACTTTTAAATTGCTTACCAGAAAAAAGAATCTTTATTAGTATGTAAAACTAATTCTTTAAAGATGCTGAAGCACTACATTGACACATTGTAAGCATAGGCATATATAGAAGATGACAGAGAGTCATATAGGAAGTGAACAGACCAAATATCTCCCTGAATGAAGACCTAACTAACATATATATGTCTGCTAAATGGCAGCAAGCATGTCTTTGCAGTTTCTTTCTTGTTTCCTTAATGACCAAGTTGTGAAAAATGGATGTATCGAGGAAGATAGTAGGTGATGACTTCTCTCCTTTGTACACAGAGAGCTACATCACTCACTAACCATCCTCTCCCCGGTTATCTCACCCCCACACCCTCCACTGCACCCCCACATCCTTACATTTTGAAGGAAACCATTTCCAGAGGTACTGGTAAGGCATGATGCTCCAAGCTGTTGTAGTTTCTACCCACTCATATGACTGCACTGGCTTAGACAACATTAGGAAGGGAAAACGTGCCAGCATCTCCTTTCTTGTGTCCAGGAGGATGCCAAGACAGTGCTTTGAATAAAGGACAACGTTTGTCGTTTATCAGTCTGAGAAGGAAACTAATGGCATACTCTAAAGATTTATCCTAATATGTGAGTGTGGTGAGGAAACTAGTCATACATGATGAATAACCCATAACTAGCACCAACAGGAAGCCATTGCCAACCCCCGATCTAATGTGATTAGATGAGAAAAGAATTATCAAATCCTGTCAGAGATGGAAATGCCATGTGACAGAAGCTTTGGCTGTAGAAGACACTCTCATTTCCTGCTGATGTCACCCACTACCAAACCTAAAGGGCAGCAGAAGGCACAGGAGCCAGGGGATCCAGTCCTCTGGGATCAGTTTACAGAGCAGGGCAAAGCAGAGTGCAGAATGAAAGGAGATAGGACTCAGGAAGGGGCCAAAGAAGAGAAAACTAGCACTCTCATCTTTCATAAGGAACTTGAAAACTATATTAAACAATGGAAAATACTGAGGAGCAAATGTGTCATAGCAACTAATAGTAAGCCTTAACTATTGGGTCTTAATGAACGGAAATTGCAAGATACTGACTTACAGCAAGGCCATAAGACTTGGCTTCCTTCATGATTTTTGAGAATACAATGGTACATATAGAGTATCTGTTCAGTCAGATTATCTGGTTAAATAACTTGTACAAGAGCAATACATAGGGAATGGTAAAATCTGAACAGAATCCCAGGCACCAGTAGTCTATGTGTTTAACTACTGGGCTCTGGTGAACAGTGCAGTCTTGTGCATCATCAAATAGTGAACAGTAAGACTAAGATGGAAATCCCTGGGGAAGGTTTCCCCTCCACTGCATTGTGGATGGGATATAATTCATTATTTTCCTAGTTCTGAAGGTAACTAACCACACTCACTCTGTAAACTTGGGTGCAACTGTTACTACGAATACTAGAGATAAAGTTGATAAGACTAAAATCATGAGCCAAATGATTGTTTAAACTACCTTTAAATTATATTTACATATTCTAATATAATAATTTATTACCTAATCTGCATTAGCCCATGTAATCCAGATGAAGAAATTAGAGTACACAGAAGTTAAAAGATATGCCCAGTATCACACGGCTAGAGTGATCAAACCAAAATCCAAATTGGCTGACAACCAGAATTAGCTACAGATTTCTTTAAAACAGAAATCCCTCAAATCCTGCCCTTGGTCTACTGAAGTAGCATCAAGATTGATTTGGAGCGAGTGGTGAGGATGTAACAACTAATATCTGCACTTTTGAAGGCTTCACAGCAAGACTGATGCACTAGCAGGGTGAGAGTCACGAAAGACGCAAACTGATCAAATGCTGTAAGAGCAGATTCTAAGGAACCACTGTCTTCCACTCTTGACTGATTCTCTGCCTCTAAATAGGCCATCAGCTACAACCAGGAATCTCCTAGTCAGGTCAAAATTTTGATAGAAGCTATATTTGGAGTCATGTCATTCGACCTCTTATTGTCAGATCATGAAATACAGTTTAACAAAATGTTTTCTCTGAAGCTTGATGTGAGAGTCTAAAAAGCCTTCCTAGTTGGACATTTTGTGCATTTTACAGTTTTCATTGAAAATGGGAACTTAACTAAAAGGAAAACACTTCATTGAAATTCTGGAACTAGCAACTGAGCTCTGCTCATTCCATTTCTCCTTCTAACACTGGGGTTATCCCACTAATGCAGCTCCAAGTAAAGTTAAACATTAATTCACAAACAAATACTTAAAGGAGGAGACAAGACCAGTCATCATGGCTTACCACTCCCAACTCCACTAACACAAAAATCATTTGCTTCAGATTAAGATCTCTATGGGGGAGTGGGTATAGCTCAGTGGTAAAGTGCGTGCTTAGCATGCATGAGGCCCTGGGTTCAATCCCTGGCACCTCCATTAAAAAAAAAAAAAAGATTAAAAAAGACCTCTCCAAAGGAAGGCAAACACAACCAAAATAAAATAATAAAAGTAAAATTAGTAATAGGACTTGGCAAATTTGGAAATTCCTGAGATTGAGACAAGGTAAATGACAGAGAAGCAGCCCCTATTCCTCAGTTTAGTATGTCCCATTGCAACCCTGGAAGACTTGACAGATTGCTGTACCTCAGCTTTTGGACTCAAAGTGACACTGAATTGATACTCCTCTTCTATTTCTCATCTCTTTCAAAGTCTTTGCTGCAGTATTTTGCTAGTGGTATAATTGTGTTTAAGGAAAGGAACTTTTAAAAACGACAGTTCATCTTTTTTTGTGCTGATCTTTAAACTAGCCAACATTTTCCACCTGATTATTGCTAACTTTTGTGAGCAATAGAATAAGGTCTGAAATCTGGTTACCCTTTTGAAAAATTAGTCATCTCTAATACAAAGTGTACTTCAGTTGAATGTAAGAGTCAGTATGCCTTTGGCACTCAAGAGAAAAAAAAAAGAAAACAACAATAATCCAATTTCTCTTCTAATGTTTGGATGGCAGCCTTCTGGAAGATTGGTTGCATGAATTCAACATTGTATTATAGTGGGATAGATAAAGCACAATGATGACTCAAATGGAATACTACTACAAGTGAAAAACAGATCTTTGAGCAAAGACAGTGCCCACACACAACAGATGTATAAATGAGCTCACAGAACTTCATGGGAAGTTGAGTCCATAAGCACGTGGTCATCCAGGGTTGGTGCTGACTCAAAGGGCTGTACTGGTGTCTTTCTAACTGTGATCCTCCTATTTCCCCATTCCTTTGTAAACAGAAGCTGAAGGAGGAGTGATGTCTAGGGCAGGTAAAGCTCCACCTTCTGATTGCTGGCAGCCTCCTCCATGCTGTCCCTCTAGGCTGGAGGACCAGTTTTCCTTCAAGCCAACTCTGATGATCTCACTGAAGAGGTGCTGTTGGCTTGGTCCAGACCTAGAGTCTTGCTGAGGCAACAGAGAAAGACATTTGTCTAAAAGAATTTGTGAATAATAAAGATGATACAGAGGGGATATTGATTTATAATGATTTATATATAATTTGTAGGAAGCACAATAGAGTGGAAAGAGAAGGCCCATCAAAATCAAAGAGTCTTAGGTTCAAATCCTGCTCTGCTGCTTACCAGGAAGCCATTTCTCCACTCTGTCTCTTTTTTCCTTATTTGTAAATTGTGAATGCCAACATTTACCTTAGAGAAGTATTGAAAGAGCAAGAGATACTACATATAAAGTGAAAGAAATGGCAGTTGTTATTACTACTATTAATAATAATTAAACAATGTTACAAAGCACTCTGGGCTATCTTTCCCCACTATTTTCTGTTACGTTACCTCATGGGAACCTTGTGCACAGGTAGCAGATTTGTTCTTTACTGTCACTCTAGGGCATTTTCCATCTGCAGTTCAGTAGCCTGTACAAAGGTGTGCTTGTTGAGAAGGCAGATAACTTTGCAGTATCTCAGAAAATACCACACTTGGTCAGCAAAGTACTATTTAGTACCAAAAGAAAATCACCTTATTCCATACTTCCCGAAATATTTTTCATGAGGTTGTTTCTGAAATTTGCTCAATATAAAGTTTACTTCAAAACAGCCTTTAAAGATTCCTGTCAGATTTGGGCAAACTGGCTTAAATGCAGTTTTTTCCTTTGACAATTAAGCAGTTGAGACAGATACCCCTGAGAAATGAATCCCAGTTCCTAAAACTCATATTTTTGGCTCTTTTTTTTTTTTTTTGCTTTTCTTACATAATAAAGTGTAGCCATTATCTCTTTCATTGTGCTTATTTGAAAATAACTACTTTGACTATTTGAACAAAATATATTTTGGCTTAAAAATAAACATTTCCATGGATTTCTTAAATTGATGCGTGTGCTCCTCAAGGCATTGCTTTACTTATATGCCCCCCAAAAGAGTTTGGTATAAGAAGCCAAGTATCCCAGGGGCTGGCAGCAAAAGAGGCGTGGAGCCACTGTTGCAAACACCCACAGTGGTAACATCGAGCTACAGGCAAATTGTAATTAGGCAAAAATGTTCTCTTCTATGTTCTTCTCTTAAAAACAATATGAAGCTTAGCTTTAAAATACAGAGTCATTTTAAGACTCTTTTGTCATATACTCCTTACTGAATCACCTGGAATATTTTTGGTTTGATGTCTCATTGCACAACCAATGTGTTCTCTGCCCACCAACTTGTGTTGCTGAGAGGAATGATGATTTGTGAGAATTAGATCTTGGAACCATGAGTTTAAGGAAGCCAGTCTAGTTTCCTTAAGTGAAGACATCAAGGCTTACCGAGACAGCAAGACATCCGTGGCTGGGTTGTCCTATGGGCCACTTGGTATCTCAGCAAGTCAATTTGGAGGCCTTCCACAACGCGGAGCTTCCATGTAGAAAGGAAAATAGGTAACAGCAGAAATCGTCCTTAGCTGGTGTAAATACTGCTCAAATACCAAGGGGTTAAAAATCACACAACGCCTTGCAGGGAACACATTAACTTTTAGAAAAAATAAGGAAACCAAAGCGAATTTCACATTAAAGGAACATACAGCTATTTGTCAGTGGAAGGGGAAATTAGTACAAGCAATTTGGAAGAAGTAGACAGACAATCCACTCCCTTCATCTATGTTAATTTTTAAAAGCTGAAAGGAAGGGAACTCCCACGGCAAGCTAAAAAAAAGGAAGAGTTTGAGGAATGACTATTAAAGAAGAGGAGTAGAGCCAGGATGCAAAATACCTTTTAGGGCTACAAGGATTATCCAAGTGGACAGGGGAGAGTAAGGAAGAACGTTTATACTTATTCCATATTTACATATATCAGGTACAGCTCTGTGTATTTCCCATGTATTGTTTTAACTCCTAAAAGAATAAATAATATATAATATCCAGATTTAATTGATGAATACCTCGACCTTCCAAGAAATTAACAGCTCTCCTAATGTCATACAAATGCAAAGTAGAAAGTCTCCATTTAAAACCAAGGTTGCTTACATGATTTCAAAACCCATTTTCTCTCTGAAGCAGTGTCCCAATGGAAAGTCTACTGCATATAACTTTTGGACGACCTTCACAGAGAGGGGAAGCTCTCAGGTTATTAGGATTCTTGGTAGTTTCCAAGGATTTCCAGTAATTGGTGGTATTTCTCCACATAATCATACGTTCCTACCGCAGACCCCTTCACTCCTAAGGCAACGTGTAAAATAGTTTATCCCTAGGCATTCATGATACATTCAAAATGAAAATCAAGAGTTGTTAAGTTTTACACAAGGATCAAAATGAAAAAAGAATGAAATTTGTGAGACCTTGAAAATTTTAAATTGTTTTAAAATTAGCAAATGCTTCAATAATGGAGTTCAGGCTCTCAAAATCAGTAATTTAATTTCTATATCTACAAACACAAGATTATCTCTATGTTAAATATTCTACTAGGCACTTGCATGTTATGTATTTGTGAATATATATGAGATAAATATTACATATTAACTAAAATATCCAAAAAAGAAACAAAAGCAACATAGGAGGATCTCTGGCCCAAGCATCATTTTATGTTAACATATCAAAGTTAAGATTAGCTGGTTAAACACTATAATGACAAGTTTTTGAATATATTTTCACATTAGTCCATAAATAAGAACTACGTAACATATGTTGGTTGAGTTAGAGTCACAACCTGGCCACAAGTTTTAACACGTGTTTTTCAAATGTTAAATCCCTTCTTCTGTCAATTGCCTGGAATGTAGGGTGGATTTTTTTTTTTTTTTCATTTCAAAACATCCAAAAAATAGAACTTGACTTCTGAGACTAGCCTATAAAATGGAAAGTAGAAATAAAACACTTTGAGCATATATTGTTATCATGTACAGATAAAGAAATCTTTGTCCAAATACAAGCAGCTGGTACATTTTAAAAGCAGAATTCCATGTTGTTCAAACCATGTTGTGGAAACCAGTGTCTCTCAACTGGTGGCAATTTCTGGTTTTAAGAAAAATGTATCTCAATGTGGCTTTAATATGCATTCCAGATGACTATTGATGGATACTTTTTTATTAAATGTATTGTGCTATTCTTATTGATATGAGCTTTATTGGCATTATAGATTATAAATATCTGACCCCACTCAGTAACCTGTGTTTTCACTTCTCTTAATGGTGTATTTCAACAAATACAAGTTCTTACTCCAGTATTCTGATAGTTTCTTTTTTATTTAGTGCTTTTGATTTTCCCTTTAAGACATTTTTGCCTAGTGTAAGGCCATAAGGGCATTCTGGATTTTACCATAAGAGGCTTTCTTGTTTTACTTTTCACACTGAGATCTACAGCTAACCTAGGATTGATTTTTACATATTGTGTGAGATTAGGGGTCTAGAGTTACATTTTTCCATTTAGTAATTCAGTTGGCCCAATGTCATGTTTCCTCACTGCTTTGCAATTCCACCTTTGTCATAAATCAAGTCTCTGTTTAGATTTTGGTCTATTTTTTTGATTGTTTATTTTATCCCCATGGTTTATTTGTCCATCCTTATGCCACTTCCATATTGTCACAATTACTGTAGCTTTATAATAGGTCTTGACATCTGGTATAATGAGTCATGCACCATTGTTCTTTTCCTTCAATATAGTCTCAAGCATTTTTGACCTTTTGTATTTTCATAAAGTTTAGAATCAGCTTGCTGAATTTTACCCTCAAAGTCTACAAGATTTTCATTTGTGGTTGTATTTATTATATAGATCTATTTGGGGAAAAAACCTGACAAGTTAACAGTATAAGTTCTTTAATTCCATAAACATGCCAGCCTTTTCATTTATTTAGTTCTTTAATTTCTCTTAATAAGGTTTTATGCTTTTTTTGTGTTGAGATCTTACGCAGTTTTCTTTAGCTATATTCTTAGATTTAGATTTTTTTGAACTTAAAATTTTTTACTTTAATTCTCTACATATTGTTGCTATAATATAGAAATTTAATTGATAATTGTATGTTAACCTTGTACCCACCAAAATTGCTTAATTCACTTTTTCTAATTTTTTAATCATTTTTTTTACATCAACTATCATTGAGAGTGACTAAAGACTGGCTTTATTCTTTTCTTCTTTTATTTCATTTTCTAGCTCTAGGACTAGTGTAATACAATGCTGAATAGAAGTGATAATAATGAGTACCTTGTTTTGTCTCCTATCATAGCATAAAAGAGTTTAATAATGCAATATCAAGGATTGTGTTTCCTGCAAGATTTCTAGAGATACTTATTTTATCAACTTAAGGAAGTTTTCTTCTACTCCAAGTGAACTAAGAGTTTTGCTTTCTTTTGTTTTTATCATGGATGGCTGTTGGGTTTTATCAATATTGCCCTTTTGTTGTTGTTATGTGGTAAAATACTAACTGGTTTTTGAATTTTAAAACAATCTTTTTGTATTGAGAAGAACCGAACTTGTTGCATATATTCTTGAATTTGGGTTGCTAATATTTTGTTAGAAATTTTGCATCTCTGTTTATGTGATAAAACAAGATGAGGAGGTTCCTTTTTTACATTCTCAGAAATAGTTTATGTAAGATGAATGTTCCCTCTTCCTTAAATGTTAAAATAATTCACTGATGAAGCCATTTGAACCTGGAGTTTCTTTGGGAGGTTTTAAAATGTTTAACATATTTAACAAATATAAGACTATTTCAATGATCTTTTCTTTAGTTTTAAAACTTCTTTCTCAAGGGTTATGTCCATTTCACCTAAATTTTTAAAATTTTGTTAAAGTCATTCATTACATCCTTTAACATTTTAACATCTGTATGAGAAAGAAAATCCCATGGTGAGGGAAGGGTCTACTTACTGGTTTGGTCAAAATGTATTTAGCTGGGTCTGCAGAAGCAAGGAAAAAGCAAGTAACCTATTTTGATTAGTTAATAGAATAAATGTTTTAAAATGTATTACATTTTCAAGTTCCAATTATTTCTTTATGCCAAAACTAAAACCCTGTGATAAGGATTAGTTTCACATGGAATTTAGGATTCTATATGTTGCTATTATAATACATTAACTATTATATAACTTACGTAAGAAGTTGTTAACATTTCTTATTAGGTCTGTTGTGTTGATTTTTCTCCTTTAATTCTAAAAACACACAAATAAAGAAGAGTCTTATCAGAGACTAATCATTTTATCAAGAATTATATAGTGTTGAAGCAGAGATATCCTAAAATTAAGATGTATGACACATCCCAACTATGTAGTAATTGATAGAAGGATCAATTTCACATACTTTGAGTCCTTTGCCTCAGAGTTCCAGCTGATTCCACAGCATCTTCTGGGATAGTCATTCTACAAACTTTTGTTACTAACGCAAAGCTTAGTTTCCCCAATTTTATGGATGTACTCCCCTCCCATGTCTGCTTAATATTTAGGAACCGTTTTCACCCTAACTTCTTTTTCGTTGTTGTTTTTACATTTTTTTTATTGAGTAACAGTTATTTTACAATGTTGTGTCAAATTCTAGTGTAGAGCACAATTTTTCAGTCATACATGAACATGTATATATTCATTGTCACTTTTTTTTTTCGCTATGAGCTACCACAAGATCTTGTATGTTTTTCCCTGGGCTATACAGTATAATCTTGTTTATCTATTCTGCATTTTAAAATCACAGTCTGTCCATCCCCACCCCCCACCCCCTTGGCCATCACAAGTTTGTATTCTATGAGTCTGTTTCTGTTTTGTATTTATGTTTTGTTTGTTTCTTTTTAGATTCCTCATATAAGCGATCTCATATGGTATTTTTCTTTCTCTTTCTGGCTTACTTCGCTTTGAATGACATTCTTCAGGAACATCCATGTTGCTGCAAATGGCGTTATGTTGTCAGTTTTTGTGGCTGAATAGTATTCCATCATATAAATATACCACATCTTCTCCATCCAGTCATCTGTTGATGGACATCGAGGCTGCTTCCATGTCTTGGCTATTGTAAATAGTGCTGCAATGAACATTGGGGTGCAGGTGTCATTTTGAAGTAGGGTTCCTTCTGGGTATATGCCCAGGAGCGGGATTCCTGGGTCATATGGTAAGTCTGTTCCTACTCTTTTGAGGAATCTCCGTACTGTTTTCCACAGTGGCTTTCCTTGCTTCCCTCTCCCACTCTTAATGATTTACATATCTTCTGTTACAATTTTGTGTTTATTCTTTTTGTAATTCATGGCAGTTATCTCCTTTCCAGTTATAAGTTTCTCATTTTTGTAGCATCCTGCTTCTTTTCTATTTAGAGTAGACCTGTGAATATTTCTTTTAGCATGGGTTTAGTGTTGCTAAACTCTTGTAGCTTTTTCTTGTCTGTGAAGTTCTTTATCTCTCCTTCTATTCTAAAGGATAGCCTTGCTGGATAGGCTGCATCTTTTTTTCATTCAGGACTTTGAATATATCTTGCCACTCCCTTCTGGCCGGTAGTGTTTGTGTAGAGAAATCAGCTGAGAGCCTTATGGGGGTTCCCTTGTAACTCACTCTTTGTTTTTCTCTTGCTGCCTTTAGGATCATTTCCTTATCCTTGACTATGGCCATCTTGATTATGATATGTCTTGGTGTGGGTCTGTTTGGGTTCTTCTTGTTTGGGACCCTCTGAGCCTCCTGTACTTGGATAGCTGATTTTTTCTTTAGGTTTGGGAAGTTTTCAGTCATGATTTCTTCAAATACCTTTTCAAATCCCCTTTGTTCTTTCTTCCCCTTCTGGAACCCCTATTATGCGTAGATTGGCACACTTTATATTATCCCATAGGTCCCTTATATTGTTTTCATTGTTTTTTTTCCTCTCAGCTGTTCTGATTGGGTGCTTTCTGTTGTCCTGTCTTCTAGGTCACTTATTCATTCCTCTGCGTTATCTAGCCTGCTTTGTACAGCCTTTAGGTCAGCACTCATCTCAACAAATAAGTCTACTAATTCTACTTGGTTCTTCTTTATAGCTTCTATTTCATTTTTGACATATTTTATATCTCTAAACACTATTTCTTTTAGTTCCTTCAGTACTTTGATCAGTCCTTTTTTGAAATCTTGATCTAGTAGGCCATTAATGTCTATTTTCTTGATTGTGCTTTCAGGGGATTTCTCTTGATCTTTTAATTGGGAGTGGTTCCTCTGCTTCTTCATATTGCTCATATCTCTCTGGCACTGTGGCTTAAGAAGTATCAGTTACCTAGTTCTCCTGGAGATGGTGGGCTCTTAATGATTTTATCGGGAGGTTTTTGTGTCTTCACCCTGTTTGGTGAACTCAGCTTGCTGTTTCCAGAGGCCCTCTGTTGGCGCCCTTGTCTGTCCTGCTCCCATTGGCTGTCGGCTAGCAGATCGCGCCCCCTTCTAACACTGGGTCAGGAGCTGAGCTCTTACCCAGTGGGCAGGCGGGTCACTCCCACTCCTGATGCCAAATCAGATGCTGCACTTGGGGGGGGGGGGGCGCAGGTGGGCAGATTGCACCCCCTCCGAGCACTGTGGTCAGGTGCTGTGTTCCCACCAGGAAGAGGGGTGGCCACCTGCCCTCTCCTGGAGCTGGTCGCTCCGCTGCTCTGTGCAGCTGCCCGCTCTACCTTGGGTCGGCGCTCTGAAGGCGGGCTCGGGGAAGACAGCGGAATGGCCCTGCCCCTGCTCCGTGCCAAATCTCAGTTCCTTGTTTGTCTTGGTGGCACGAGTTCTCTGAGGTGCCAGGGCAGAAAGGTCCTATCTGCCTCGGGCTGTAAACAAGTCTCAGTCCTGCCTAGAAGGTTGCGGAGCCTCGGGATGTGGATTCAGGTCTCAGCCACGCCCCTGCCCGGGTTCTGCACATAGGAGGAGATGGCGGCTGTGGCTGCGCCCCACCTCTCTTCTCGCAAGATGTGCCAGTAATGGCGGTGCAGGTCTGAGGAGACAAAGGCTACGGTGCCCCTCCCCCCAGGGCATAGCAGCCGTGTTGCTTTGCTTTTTTCGCAATTTATGGGGGACCGAGGTTGTTCTGCTCCATTTCCCCTCCCAGCCACAGCACGCAGCACCCTGCAGTTCCCTGGGGCTGCCTCAGTGCACCCGCCCTAGTCCTCCGCCTGGCTTGGGCGGCCTGGCCCAGCCCCCAGCTGCTGGCTTGCATCTCGGGCTGGGTGTCATGGGAAACCTTTGTGCCTGTTTAACTCAGTTCTGTCAGTCAAGGGGTACTCGGGGCAGCTTTGAGCCTCTGAGTTTCCCCTTCTATCCTGCTGGCCTCTCCGTTGGAGGGGGGGACCCAGCGAATGAGCACCAGTCCTCCTTTGCTGCTCCCTCCCCATGGGATCAGTCCCACACTGTTGTGATTTTTCTTCTTTCTTTTTTCCTTTTCTCCTACCAGATTTTTGGTGTCTTTGTCTTTCGAAGAGGGCGATGTTCTGTCGGAGTTCAGCAGGTGCTCTGGTTGGCTGAGTAGGTCCATAGATGTGAGTTTTGGTGTATTTGTGGGAGAGGGTGAGCTACAAGCGTCCTTCTACTCTGCCATCTTCCTTCTCCGATACACTCTAACTTCTTACAACTAGCTCATTATAAGCAATACCTTTTGCTTTGTAATCTGGCATGTACATATGTGGGTATGTGTGTGTGTGTACACATGACAGACATCCAGGCCACAACCTAAAGCTATTGAGTCCGAGTCTTTGGGGGTGGGGCTCAGCCATCTGTATATTTTAAATATTCCACAAGTGATGATAGTGTGCGTGAGAGTGGAAAATCACTGATTTGTACATTTTCAAAGAAACTGAGGATCAGAGAGCTTAGAAGACTTGAATAAGATTCAGTTGTAGGTAGTGGGGAGTCAGTCTTAAAATCTAGACCTCTGATTCCTATACAACTATTACTTTCATCCAAAATTTGACACAATTTGTGTTCTGTGGTATACCAGTCTTGAAGAAGTTACATTTGTCACCCCCCAAAATTATTTCCTTTGGTCAAATAACAAAGTCAAATAGATTTTATTACTAAATTTATAAGGCCTTTTTAATTTACCCTAATTTAAATATCTATCATTACTCTTCAACCCTGCATTATGATAGATATAATTTCTTATCTATCCAACTTGTTTAACCACAGATCCATTTTATTTTCTCCCAAACATCTTGTCATGGGTCAACATTCTATGGAACAGATGGCAAAAACTTCTATAAACTAATAACAATATACCAACAACTAACATTTGTATAGCTTTTACAGTTTGTACAGAACTTTCCTGTTAGGTTATTTTGGTTAATCACTTAAACACTGAATAAAAATGTCCAATTTTGTTTATTTCCAACACAAAGGTGAAAACTTGTGCCAAATTTGTGCCTCCCAATGGTAATGCAGATCTTGTAAGAGTCTGTCAGTGGAGTAATCACTCTATGATTGTGTACTAACAATGAATATGATTGTATAATAAGTGACTACATTTTCATGCCCAATCAAAGCAGAAACTGTCACTGTTCAAGATTACTGCTTATTAATTGAAAAGAGAAATCTATAAAAGTCATAATTTTATTGAAAAACAGTACTTAGGAATGTATGTGCAAAACTAGACAATGTGTGCACCAGATATATATTGGGTGTCTACCATGGGAAAGATACTTTGTCACATATTATGGAAATGCAAATCTGGGAAACAGCACATAGAACTTGGTACATGGTGAATTCTCAGTGGATACACAATGAATGAACCTCTTCAGAAAACAAAAGTGCCTTTCAATGAGTATTCTTTCTAGAAGAAGAAAGAAAAAAAAAACAACCAAGACATAGATATAATGTGAAGAAAAAGTAAATAAATACTGAGTAGAGTCAAAAGGTACCCAGTAGAAGAGAAAAGGGATATTAATAGAGCTAAAATAGCTAATAGTTATGGAATGTTTGTACAATGTTTAATATCTTAGCCTTTATCCACATGTGGCTATTGAACCCTTGGAATGTAGTCAATCTAAATTGAAATGTACTTTAAATGTAAAATGCCCATCAGATTTCAAAGACTGAGTACAAAAAACGGAATGTGAAATATTTCATTAATAGTTTTTATAATGCTTAAATGTTGAGTTGATAATGTTTGAGGTACACTGCATTAAAGAAGACACTATTAAAACTATTTTCAAATGTTCCTTCGTACTTTTTAAACTGGGTTACAAGAAACTTTGAAATTACATACGTGGTTCACATTTGTGACTTGTATTATATTTTTATTGGACAGCACTATGAACCAGAGAGCTTTAGCAATATGCTATCTCATTTAATCTTCCAAACCATCCTACGAAGTCAGTACTGTATTTGATACAAAGCATATTTCAGATAATCTGTCTAGAATTACCCCCATGAGTAAAGGGCTGACTCTACAGCAATGTTTTGGGTAAATGAGGGAAGGCTACCTGATGAATGATGATGATGACTCAGTGACCAGGTAGCAGCAGTGAAGTGTTTTTCCTTTTCTGAAGCTTTGCATGAACACGAAGGTGTCAATTGTAAACTAAGTAATTTTTAAAAATGATGATAATGATTTCTAAGGGAAAGAGTAAAGAAATGTTTGTTATTGGGAGTTATGTGAAAAGCTAAGCTTGTATCTACTGGGATATATTTATTGCCATTTTCCAGCATAATGCCTTTTGAAGACTGCATAACCATCTGTCCCCATTTCCCCCCAAATCCATACGTGTGACTGAGAGGGGCCCAATATTTTCTTTCATCATGAGTGAGAGCAAATAAGGTGCTTCTCAGGCTTTGACCTTCCAGAAGTCACCAAACATAAGCAAATTTGGATTTCTCATGAAGAATTCTCAGTGTAAGTTTCATCATACTTCCATCACCAGGTGATATGTAAATATCAGCACAAGAGGCCTGTGACAGCAACTAGTACAACTTTGATGTGAAGCCAGTCACCCTTTGGGCCTGTCATTTTTTAATCCCATGACACACACATTTAGAAAATGTCAAGAAGAAGCTCTAAGCTCCCAGAGCACCAACCTCAATTGAATGCTATATATCAAAGTCTAGAGAATAGGTTTAAACATAGGTTAAAAAATAAGTCTTGGCTTATTTCCACTCCTTGAGCATGGAAAGAGAGAAATGATATTTGTCTGGATTAGGGGGATCTCAGTTGTAGAGAATCACTTACATAAAATGTTTCCATTGCTGCTTCATCCTCGTTAGTCAGCGCAGGGCTGATTTCTCTGAGTGACAGCAGAGTTGGAGCTGTACCTCAAGGATGTAAACTGTCCTCTGAAAACAAAGGAGAAAAGTTTCCCTGCACAATTTAGGGAGGTCTCTGTGAGTTGGACAAGCTACTCAATCATCGTAGGCAAAAAGAAACAGAGAGTGGGAATTTCCCCTTGTAATGCTTGCAGAATTTATGTGGTTGGGTATTCAGAGGCAGTGTTAGAATTGATCTGTACAAATGTGATCTGTAGATCTCTGATGTCCCACATCTCAGACCCTAAAATGTCTTCCAAGTGACCCCTTCAAGGGTCTACATGAAGGCAAAAAAAGTTTACATTAAATTCTCATTTACATAAATTTCAGTAAATCAAAACTTAAAAGAAAACAAATTGCCTGTCACTCTTTACATTTCTATACAAATTCACCTTAGGTTTTCTTTGAATGGTAAGCTTTCTCAGAATATTTAAAATTTGATTTAATTCTACAGGTGTTTGGAATGTAAGTTATAGCCAAAATGAGGTGCACCTGGTGGGAAGGAAAACTATAGAGACCGTCTACTGTATGATTTTATGATCAACGGCAATAACAAAAACTTATTTGAGACTATTCTTTCACAATAATTACTGAAACAGTCTAGTCAACATTTTGACTTTGACCCAAGAATTTTACTTCTGGGAATTTATCATATAGATATTAACATATGTGAAATACCATACGTTTAAGGATATTTACTGCAGCATTGTATGTAGTAGCAAAAGTTGGGGGAAACATTCTAAATGCCTATCAAAAGGTACCTGTAAAATAAATCATACAGCTATAAAGTGAAATATTAAGCAGTCCTTTTTAAAAAGAAGCTTGATATGTACTAAAATGGAATTATATTCCTGATAAAGATTATTTTAAAAAGCAAATGGCAGAGAAGTGTTTAAATTATACTACTTTTTGCATTAAAAAAAATCTTTATACTTGTATGAGTACATCATTCGTGGAGGGATTCTCACACTAAACAGCGTTTCCTTATCAGGGGAGTTGCACAGTGGCTGGACTGGGGGTTTGGGTACCTACTTTCTCTCCAAATCATCTGCACCTTTCAAATTTTATAACATACATTTGCATTACCTTTTCAAAAACATAAATAAAAATTTAGAAAAGGATTTGGGGGGAGGGTTAAGGATTTGTGCTTTAAGGAGAGAGTAGGTGAAAGAAAGAAACAAAGGAAATGCCTCTTTAAAAATTAACTGTCAAATTAGTCTTTCATAAGCAACATAAGATTTAGGAAAGACTGTCTGACTTTCACCAGTGCCTTTACTGATAAAATGTGCTGAGCATGGGAGTATTTAAGAAACACTAGTTGGTGATAAATATGTTTAGCTGAAAGTACAGGAAAAAAAGACATGTGACCAGTTGAACAGATTCTCTCCATTGTCCACATTGCATCACATATTCTGGGCAGAACTGTCCACAAGGAAATCCCTCTAATGGAGCAAACACTGCTCTGGGAACACAAGCAGGAAATGTGAGTGATAAATCAAAAAGGCAAAAGGAACAGAATGGATGCTGGAAGAAGCGAGAGGAAAGCAGGAAGATATCAAAGTGTTCAAAGAAGAACTAGAAAAACAAGATGGTTTGGATGACATCAGTGAAAAGAAAATAAAACTTGGGACACACCAACGAAAGAAGCTCGAAGATGATTTGACAGCTCATCAGTGCCATGAACAGGGGAGCAAACTAGCCATTTTTGTTGCTGGGAGATCTGTTATGGCTCACAGGGAACATTGTGGTCAAGCGCAGATGCTTCCTTCCATACCAATTTTGGATTTTAATCTCTCAGTTGGAAAATATTGCTGAGCATCTGCTTAGCAAGGTACAGAGGGCGGTTCAAGATGCAGAGGATAAAGATCTGCCATCTGAGAGCTTACAGTCCACCTTTAAATGGAAAAATGTCAGGTAGAATCTGAAATTCAAAATTATTTTCTATATTTTGAGCCATTCAGTCTTGAACACTTTGTGTAGTGTCATCACCTATAAACAAAGATTTCTACTGCTTTCCATTTCTTTCAACTATTTATTCCTCTGAAGCATAACCAGTAAATTCTCTTTGTTAACAATCTAAGTTTTCATAAGGATTCAATCTGCTTTTCTCCATTGTTCAGAACAACTTGGTCTCTATTCCTAGGATGTCTTAAGAGTTTATAGTCAGTAATGTCTCTGTGGATCTGGGATCTTGAAAAACTTAGATTGAGAAAAAGTTTCTGTTCCAAGATGTCCAAAACCGAGTTGTTGAGTCAAAACAACTTTCCTTAAACCTAATCAAAATTCTTCCTACTGCAATTCTGACTCATTTCTTTGGCTTCCATGTAATTTAGCTCATCCTTTCATCAACAATATTCTTAACACAATTGAAATCAGACTCTTGATCTAAACAAAGCAAGGAGCATCAATTCCCCAAACATCTACTTACCATAAGCATAACTTGAGTGAGGTTGCAAGAAAAAATACAGGACACCCAGGTAAATCTGAATTTCAGAGAAAACAACACTTAATCTATTTTTAAGCTTAAGTTTGTATCAAATATTGCACTGGACACAAATATACTAAAAAAGTATTTATTGTTTTTCTGAAATTTTTACATAACTGAGTATGCCTGTATTTTTATTTGCTAAATCTGACAACCTTAAACTTCAATAACTACTCTAAAAAGAAAAGTTGATTATAAAACTAAAACCTGTGAGTATTACATAATGGTTAGCACATTTGAGATTTGAAAATTTCCAATGACAAGCTGCTATTGAGCAGTTTACCATGCCAAAGATAAAGATGACCATTTCTGGAGTATGTAGAGCCTTATCACTTAGCTATCTGGGGGCAAAAAACAGAGTACCTTCTGGATGGAAAATCAGTGTAAGTCACTGACTATTAAGAGACTTTCAAAACAACTTTCTGCTTTATTTTCCTTTATTAGTGTGCAGGGTGGTGGGTGCTTTCCTATTCATCTAACTCATTGATATCAGGGAGTGTTGTTCCATGTGTAACTGACAGCTTAACTCAGAAGGAAACTCTTACCAGATACTTAGTGACTCACTTTGACACCTCCCCAGGAGGTGGTCCCAGGATACTTGTATGTGTACTATTTCAGGCTACCAAAAGACTTTCCTATAGTGATACGAGATGAACAATGGAACGAATCTTTTAAGTGTGGAAACGATAGATAAAATATAAACTAGACTCTAAGGAATATGCAGAGAAAGTAAAATATGGAAAGTAGTGAACAAAACCCATTAAAAGACAAGTCCGAGGGAAGACAAATGCAAACAGTGAGAAAACAACCACAAAAATGTAAGGGATTTAAATACAATTAGATACTAGAAGCAAGTACATCTCATTATAAAATATAGAACAACAAACGTGCTGAATACTCTTCGTGCAGTGGGTTAGAGCAGGTACGTAAAGACAGTAGAAGATATCAGTTTGCCACTGTTTATTCATTCATTAATCCAGTAGATAATTTTTGAGAATGTATTATGTGCCACATGCTTTTGCAAGTCCTCGGGTTACAGCTGTGAGTGAAATCTATTCAATTCCTGACATAGAGAACTTACAATCTTGTTTGGAAAATTTGAAAGTAAAAAATTAAAAAGAAATCATGGTTTTCCAGTCCAGAATGAAAGGAGCTTGGGAGTCCATTTTAACAAATAAAAAGCGGAGCAAACTAAAAAATTCAGCAACTCTTTTTAGGTCTGTCAGAGAAGTAAGGTCACAAGACAAATGGCTGCCCTTGAAACTGGAGCTTAAACATCACACTTTTAAATAACAGATGGGTTGAAGAAGAAATCTTGAAAAATTTTTAAGTATTTTGAACTAAATGAAAATGAAAACACCATTTATCAAAATTTGTGAAATGCAGAAAAACTGTGTAGAGGAAAATTTGTAATATTAAATGCACATTATAGAATAACATGTATTCATATATTAGAAAAGAAGAAAGAAAGAAGCTGGTTCTTTGAAAAGACCAGTGATTTCACCAGTGATTTTGGTAAGCTTCCAGCCAGGCTAACTGAAAAACAAAGAGAGAGGACGCAAATTATTAATATCAGAAATGAAAGAGGAAACATCACTACAGTTCCCATGGACATTAAAAGGATAAAAATAAATTTTGTGAACACTCTGTGCACAAATTCCATAACCTAAATTAGAAAAAATTCTAAGGCCAATTCCTTGAAAGTCAGCCTGTCAAAATTCACACCAAAAAGAAATAGACAATTTGAAAGGCCTGCATTAAAGAAATTGAATCAATAATTAATAGCCTTCAAAAAACACAAAGTACCAGGACCAGATTGGTTCACTGGTGAATTCTATCAGTATTTGAGGAAGAAATTATACCAGTTCTCTCTGTGTCTTCTAGAAGATAGAAGTAAAGCGAGTACTTCCCAATTAATTCTATGAGGTCAACGTTACCATAATAACAAGACCAAACAATGACACTACAAGAAAAACAACAACATAAGTTTCAGGAACATAGATGCAAAAATCCTCAATAATATATACTAGCAAATCAAATCCAACAATGTATAAAAAGAATTATATACTTAACACAAGGAAATTGAAAACTATGTATTTTGACTTACCTTGGACAATTAACTATAAAGGCAAGTCGAAGAGGAGATATCGGCTCCTATTTTTTTTTAAAAGTCTTTTTTGGCTATGAGCAATAAATAGTAGATTAGGTTCAATGATGGCATTTGAAAACCATTAAATAACATACAAGATGAGCAATATCAAAATGGAAGTTTTTCTTAGCCTAGACATCTGTTTAGAAATAGAAAATAGTTTACCTTAAAACCTCCTTTATCTAATGAGGCTGGGAAGTTTCACCCATGGAAAGGACCACATATTGAGGAGTTATAGGCAGCCTTTAGGAGCTGAGAGTGAATCCCAAAAAGATGACAGTTAGCAAAACAGGACCTGAGCCCTGCTGAATTTTGCCAACAGTCACATGAGCTTTAAGAAGACCCTATGCTCCAGACAGAACAAAGCCCAGGAGATATCTTGATTGCAGAGAACCTAGTTAAGCTGTGCCTGGACTCCTGTTCCTTGGGAACAATGAGATAATAAATGAGATGAGATGAGATGAGATGAGATAATAAATTTGTGTTGTTTTCAGCTTCTACAAAAAAGAAAAGTCGTATCTGCTCATCAAAACCAAAGTAAAAAATAGCACAGAAAAAGAAAGGTCAAAATTCCTCACTCCTAATCTCATTCTTCTATGTGGCCACTCCTAAGGCTCTGCGTGTGTGTCTTAGAGAAAGATGTCTGCATTCTACTTTATTAAGGTAGACAATCCAATGGGCAGGAATGAGGATAAAGGATGTGAAGCTGGGAAAGAGGGATTTGGCATTATCTCCTTGGGAGCAGCTAAGTGCTGCGGATTGCTAATCTCTCAGGCTCATCCTCTAAGAAGGCTGGTAAACCACATCTCAGGACATCCAACCAGCAGGGCCCAGGGCAGGAGATGGGTGAAGCTGGGAGGACCTGAAGTCATACATGAGACATGTCTGATGAAGATCCTTGTAGACACTTTATAGATGTTCAAACATGTATATTGCTTTTATTAGAAAGCTGAATTGATACTATGCATACTATCTGGCTTGCTTTCTTCACTTATTAATTATATTAGATCATCTTTTTCTGCATACAGATCTATCTCATACTTCTACAGGCTACAGAGTAAAAAGAAATTTTAGACAAGAGAGTAATAAGTTTTTGAGGTTATTGTATTTTATTTTTTCTTTTCTTTTTTCTTTCTTGGCATTTTTTGACAAATGATACATTTTATTATATCCACTAGGATATCATTTCACTTAAACCGGGGGAATCTTGGTGTCATGTCACTGAACTTTCAATGTTTATTCAACAGTTTTGCATTTAATTATTAAAAATATGACCAGCTGTGTTAGCATATGTTTCTGATTTACCAGTATTTTATTTGGTGTATTCCTGGGGAAAGAAAATTTAGTTCTCTCAACTCAGAGGAGCATGGCTATAATCAAATCACCCTTGTGAAGTTAAAATGAGATAACATGAAAACTCAGTTCCAAGATTGATACCTAACATTCTGTTAATCTTGTCTTCTCAACCCTATGTCAATCAGTTTCTCTCATTAGCCATATTCCACCCCACTCTGACTATGGACTAGAAGGAAGGAAAGAAGGAAGAGAGGGAGGTAGAAAGGAAGTTATTTCCTTGACCATGATTAATTTGATTAATTAATTCAGTTATACAATAGCATGACTTCCCTGGGAGTTTAGCTATTCATTTGAATGGGATAGTCAACCCATTCTTCTGTTATCAACTAGAGGGTCAGTCTAATTCACTCTAGGGACACCCTGGACTTGACAGCTACTTAGCAAAACTTCCCTGTGTAGCTGCTCTGAACCAAGCTGACTCCAAGGAAAACTGAACCTGCTTCAAGTCTCAGGAAGAGCTAAAAAATAGCCCCATGGTCACTTCCAACAGTTGGAATCTTAACAAAGAAAAACTGGAAATGAGGCAAAGGGAAAAGAAGTTGTCCAAATAGATAACAAGCTTGCCAAAAGAGCAAAGCCTCCTCTGGTCTCTCCCTAGCGGGCACTGATCCAACCAGAAGGAAGTAAACTGGGAGACAATCCTGCTTTCATGCAGTGGACATTCCTAAGCAGAAAAACAACTCATGAATCTCTTAATGACATTTTTTCCTTTATCCTCACCAATGAGTAGAAAGAACTGCTCTTCTCAACAAAAATGTTCAAATTCAGCCCCCAGGCGAGCATCGTAACCTTTCATGAAATTTTTCAGCACCCCAGTCTTTTCTGCCAGTACAATCACCATCTTACAACTTTGAGGCAAGAGAGTTTAAGGATAGGTGAAGAGAAAGATCTAAGACAAAAAAGCTGGGTGAGGTAGTGAAAGGAGCTGCATGTCCTTGACTAGAAATCAACTACTTCTTCAGAAAATATTTCAGGGTGAGGGAGGAGTTATCTATGCTTTTGTCTTCTTAGTTCTTTTATATAAATTCATTCCATTTCACTGATCAACTTCTAAAAACAAAATGTCTTCTGGTTTCATGGAGTGTGTTCCTATCTGGATGTTGGATTTGGCCGTGGCTGATCCCTTAAGACAACAGTTCTAAATGCATAGCAATACATTCAGCACCACGGATGTCAGAGACTTGCAGTGTGCAAAAGATGAAAACCAAATGTTTGCCTTTATTATTCTGAATTTGAGAAAGAGGGTCAATTAAATCGGAGTAGCTTAATTGAGAGCTGAATTGTGATAAAACTGTCAAAAAGGCAGCTCTCTTTTTTGTTACTCAATAATCTTTTAACATGGATTTGACGTCTCTAGCCCAGGTATGATAAAAGATGTCTCAGAATTTTGGTTGTAAGATATTTTTTTTTAAAGCAGAAAAAATATACCTTTCTTTCTGACTCTAAAAAAATCTTCTCTCAGAAGTGGTATGAACAAAACTATACCCTAATAAAAAAAGGTGTGAAAATAGAGTTTCTAAGTTTGTCAGTCATAGAAGGGAACATTCTACTTGTCTCATTATTTAGGTTTCTTTAAGTTTCTTCTGTGTTGGGCCAACTGAATATTTACATAAAAATATACTACATATATATGTGTATATTTGTGTGTGTGTGCACATATTAAGTTATGTGAATGAAAGTGGGGGAAAATTAAAGTCAGATCTTGGCTTAAATTGTAACTAACCTACTTATGAATTTGATAACAATATTTCAGGCACATCTCCTCTCTAAGCCTCAGTTTCCTTACCTGTAGAATGGTAAAAATAGCTATCTTTTAGCCTTTTAGTCTTTATCTTAGAGGGCAATAGTAAGGATTAAGTAGATAACACATACTGTAATGGTGAAAAAGTTGATCTCTGAAGTCAGATTTTTTGGGGGGCCTGATTCCAGCTTCTTTACTTACTACTGTGAAACTTGGACAAGTGACATTACCTTTCTGTGCTTCAATTTCCTCATCAGTAAAATGGGATAATAACAGTGGCCATTCATAGATTGTTGAGGGATTTAACTTATTTAAAACCCATGCACATTTAGGAGACTACCCAGGGCATAGTAAGAACTCAATAACTTATTATTAATTGTTACTAGTTATCAAAATAATAAAAACAAAAAGATACTATAGACCACAAGGTATTATAAACAAAAAATATAATAGAGAAATCCAAAGACCTGTAAAGTATTATTTTCCTTGTTGAAAATTGGTTGGAATAATTCTTGGTAGTAAACCAGACAATAACTGAGGTTTGGGAATAATTCTAATATGGATATTGTTATTAAATGAATATATTTTTAATTGGAGGGTGTCTGAATACAAATGGTGGTAGAAAGAATTTTACTCTCTAGAATTATTCAGATAGCATATTTTTCCTGCATCATATTCTATAGGATCTTTCAGATGGTATGTTTTCCCTGCCTCTAAAACAAATCAATTTTTGTTTTTATAATTTTACCACCACTGTACTGGAAGAAATTATAAGGAGAGGGAAAAATAATTCATGGTAATAGCTCTCTGCAAAAGGTGAGCCCGTCTATTTCCCAAGTCGTAATGAGCTAGTTTGAGAAAGGCCTTTGAACTTACTCCTGGCAAGTGGAAACACTAACAGGCCCACTTTGAGAGGAGCTTTTGAACTTCTGGCAAGTGGAAACAGTCCCAACAAATCATCAGCAAAGCTCAGGTCAAAAGTGCAGCAGCAGAAAAGTATTTCCATCCATGTTGCGGAAAGATCAACATGTCTGCATGAGCTGTCATGTTTATGCATATTTCAGCCAATTTTCAAGAAGGTTTCATATCCAGGAATGGATAAAGATGATTCCAGTATTGCTCAGGGCAATATTTATTAAACCACAGTGTGCAACCCATTAGTGGTCACAAAAGCAATTTATGGGTCTCAACCAGCATTTTAAAATAATGACATCAAGTAGAATAAACAGAAACTCTCAGAGAACACCCCATATTAAAGATAACTATTGTTTGTGAAACTTCTGCTCCAGGTGTGTGCTCTTGCTTGATCGCCATGTAGAAATACTTCTTTCTGGGAGCTGTGGTCAAAAGAGCAGAAAAGCACTGGTCTGGGGCTGTGCATTCTGACTGGGTTTTGATAAAAATGAAGAGACGAAAGGCTTTGGGTCTGAGGTTGGAACTGGAGGAACTGCAGAATTTAAGTACTTCTAGCCCCTTGTTCTCCAAATCAGGATAGCATATAAGGGACAGATGGTGAAATGAATCGGTTATCCTGTGTCATTTGCCTTAGGTAGATGAGTACTAGTAGCCATGGTACCATTTCTTGAGTTCCTGACTGTCACCAAAGTAGCGTTTTCTCCTTTACTGGTCAATGAGGGCTTGAGAATCACAGTGAGACTAGCGCGTATCTACCTGCCATATTTTCCTTCGCCTTCAGAAACTGCTGCAAGAGATTCAGTATTTTGATAGACAGAGAAGCTTGCGTTGTCTTGCTTGTGTATATTACTTAAGCTCTAGGGAAAATTCCATACAAGTTATGAGCACTTGCCTTTGCTCTAATTACTTCTTATGAAATGAGAATCACTTGACATTAATGCTAATCATGTCAAACAACTACACTTAGGGTGAAGGAAAGTTTGAAATATAGGCTTCAAGAAGGCAATTTAAGATAACTTCCCAGCCAACTCATTTTGGTGCACGTTAGTTTACTTTTAAACTTCTCTAAAGGAAATGAATGTTGGCTGGCTGATGACAGCTACCGCTTACTGGATTTTATAAAAGATAAAATATGCATGGGTTAATTTGTATACAGCTGGCACATGGCAATTTGAATTTCTGTCCAAACATGATTCAGATGCCTCGAGATATTATGATTCTAGAGGAGTGCTGTCCAAAAGAACTTTCTGTGATAATGGAAAAGCTTTATATCTGTATTGTCCAAATGGTAGCCACTAGCCACACATGGCTTGTGGGTACTTGAAATGTGGCCAGTGTGACAAATAAAATGAATGTTTAATTGTAGTTAATTTGATTAATTTAAATAGAAATTTAAATAGCTACATATGCTAGTGACTAAGATATTGGACAGCACAGCTACAGTCTTTCATTTCCATGCTAATTCAAAATAGATGAAAATCCCTCTTCTCTCGTACTGTCCTAAAAATTAAATCACACAAATATAATAGGGTGACTTCTCCTATCTTGTTAGGCACTATTTTCAAGTCTTTCCCCTTACTCTCATTTCTTAATGGTGTCTTGCACACGGTAGATACTCAATAAATGTTAGCTCTTTGCTACCATTATACATAGCCTATCTACCTTTGACCCTAAATCAATCCTTAAAACTTAAGTTTATTAGCAAGTTTTGAAGATCTGTTGTGATGAATGCAAATACAAAGGCATTATCTTGGGCAATGTTTCTCAGACTGCTGATAGTAGCCCATTAGTGGTTCCCGGAAGCAATTTAGTGATGTACAAACCTTGTTACATGAATTCTGTTTTTGTCACTAAGAATTATACTTAAAACCTATTTTACTAAATATTTCTAAAGTAACTTATGGTAGGTGCCAAGCAGATAAATTGTTTTTAATTTGCTTGAGCAACTCCCTTTACCTCTCTGGCCCAAGCACATTTATTTATTAAATGGGGATTGGACTAGATCCGGTATCCCAGGCATAATGCCTACGGGATTTTGATGGCTGCTTGACAAATGAAGCAGGCAGAGTATAAGATGAAAAAGTACAGAGGAAACTGTGTCAAACTGGAGAATTCATGTCCCACCTAAAAAAACAAAGCACTCCGCTCCAGTCAATTTCACCTTTATGAAAATTCAGACCCTCTGTTCCTAACTGCTTTAATTTTCCAAAATAAACTAAAAATTTAGATTTTATGAGTGTTGAAACCAAATCCATTAAAAAAAAGTGGGGCAAGTGAATTTTAAGCTATGTAAGTTACCTTTTAATAAAGCCCTTAAAATGATATATGGGCTTAAGGGCCCTCAGTTTGCAGCTTCTGGACTGTTTGATCTTTAAGATTCTTTCTAGTGCTGCTGCTCTGGCCTTTCTAATTCCTCTGCATGTGTCTTTCTTAAAATTTTAAGTCTGTATTTGAGGAAGAACTATGCTTCAAGAAGTGACTTTTCTGAGGAAATAGAACTAATCTAGCAATCAGTCCATACTTTTGGGCCTAGGCCAAGATTTAAGGTAAACTAGTTGACAAAGAAGTAAGTGTAAGCCTAGCAAAGGTAAAAGACTGACATAAGGAGCCAATAACATTTTTAAAGTAAAAGAATGAGGTGAAAAGATAATTTAGGTGAACAAGCTGCACACGGAAGAGGCAAAGACAAAACACTGATTACTCTGTAGCGGGTAGTGTTTTCTAAGACATTTGCATATTCCAAAAACCTTCTTTGAAAATACCGAAATGCATGTTAATTTACATTTGTCTGGAAATAGGTCATATTCTACAAATTCTAAATGATGCACAGTAGGTAATTACAGTTTTAATAATCAACGTCTAAGAAAGTGAGGATAATAATCAGCTAAGATGGGGTTTTTAACCCAATCCTGGAACACGCCTTGCTTTATACTTCCTTCAAGAACCCCAAACATGTGTGGCAATTATGTCTGAAAGACACTAAAGCAGCACCTTTGAGCTCTAATCAAAGCCAGAAATAGGAGTACAGAATCAAAGCCAAAATTGGGAGTCAAAAGAGACTGCCTGTCATCTACGTTCATTATAGATGTACATTTTTCGATCCCTTTCACACCAATTCTAGCCCAATCATTTTACTGAAAAGAATGTAATTAACATAAAATGAAAATTGAGTCATCATTTTAAAGAAAAAAAATCAGAAAAAACTATTAAGTAGAGTTGTGCAGAATTCGAGTTATGACCAATACCTTTATGACTAATCTTTATGGAATACTGACTTATTCATTTGATTGAAACTGAAGTTCAATTCTATAATTTTTTTCAGAAGTCTTCTCAGTGATGCTCCATCTTTATGAACATAAAGGGACTATTTTATCTTTGGAAAAATTCCAGAAATAAACTTGATATTATTTCGCACAGTCTGTAAAAAGTTGAAAGAGAGAAAGAAAGGTTATCTTGTTCAAAGACAGAAAGGCTTCTGCATCAGTATCAAAAAATCTTAAAGCTAAATAATATGCTGAGATTAAAACTATGAGAAACAGAGCAAAAATGATGGCTCTTCAATAGTATTCAGTTCCCATGCACTTAATTTTCAGTGAGATGCTTGACAAGCTTGTAGGTGTCACTGAATACAATATGGACAAAAACCATGACCCTTACCTTTTCAAGAACTATCTTTTTATCTCACTGAGAGTTCAAACTCATACACCAGCAAAGATGAGGATGAACAATAAAAGTTTTAAAAGGCCTGACAACAGACTGAGGCTTGTCCTGGAAGAAAACATAGAGATCATCTTACAGACCTCATGTGGTCCAGTTCCTTAGAGGATAAGGAAACAGAGGTGCTACAGGTAGAGAGATGTGCATACCACGGTGGGCCTGGAACTGTAACTCAGGTTCTGGACCCCCTGTCCCATACTCTGTCTAAGTCCTATGCTGAATCTGTACAAATCGTATTTTAATGTTTCTCTTGGTCCCAGTTTATATTTGAGACCTACCAACTCTCATACTCTTCTGGTTCATGGAATTTAGTAATTCAAAACAATAAACCCCAGGAATATTTACCACATTTTGTCAAAGAAAGAAAAAATTTGAAAAAGTATAAATTCCTCTTCCTCTTATAAATCGATATTATGTGCTTACTCATTGCCAGACACACTGCACTGGGTGCCAGAGATAGAGCCCAGTGCCAGGTCAGGACCCTGAACCGCCCTTAGAGAGCTGATCTTCAGAGGGAAAAAAATACCATGTGTCATCGAAATGCACAAAGTCTTGGGTTCGAAGATAGCACGCTAATTTAAATATCACTGAACAAGAAAACCTTTCTTAGGTCCCAAAAAGCAATGCTTTCCAAAGTTTAATAGGCATATTTGGAATCTCTTTAAAGTGAAGGTTCTGATGCAGGAGTCTGGGGTAGGGCCTGAGGTTCTGAATTCCTCTACCAGTGCTCAGGAGATGATGTGCTTCTGTCCTCTGGCCATACACTGAAGGATCAAGGCCATCAAAGCAATCCATGATTGCTTTTCAAAGAGAGAGAAAAGTGACTTTCTCAAATAGTGAATGAATGCTTCACTAAAATCAAATTATACTCCATAGCTCCCCATAAACAACTTTTATTTCAATTATGATCATGGTCCTCAGGTCAACAGCAGTGATAGGACGTCACTGATTTCAAGACACATCAGTGATGTGAAAATGGATGTGTTAGAACTGATGAAATACAGTATTCAATAAATCAGCCTTCAATTGGCATAAGTGCCAGGTATGTGCTGGGGCAGGTTATCAGACAATTGGAGCACAGGTTAAGAAGACCACATCGGATCTGCACAGGGTACCATAAATGCACAAAGAAAGGACACCTAACCTGGTCTTCGGGCTAGGACGTTGGCAATAAGAGGTGGAGAAAAATGATTTTGCTGTAGGAAAAAAAACAGTAGGCATCATTCACATCTGATCCCAAGACTAAAGTTGTTAGCTTTGGGATCCTATATGAACTTAAACCCTGGGGAGGATTCTTCTCCTCTCTGTCTTTACTTCTTGGTCTAAATCAAAATCTAGAAGGACATTTTTCAACAAGTAGTCTTCTTTTTCCATGAAAGCAGTACTAACATTAATACAGAGGGCTACAAAGAGGTCTAGACATAGCAAATCACCATGCTCCAGGAAACTTGGAGTTAATTTCTTAAAACTTATGTACAGGTTTAAATTTTTTCCCTGGGATGAAAGTTTGGACAAAACATGCAATTCATGACCAGAGTTGCTGCCAATCTGCTTTATGTGCTAATGAAACAATTGCTTTGTGGCCTCCAGAAATACCTTGCCCTCACCAGCCCAACTTTTTCAAAGAAGCTGAATTTCTATTTTGCATTTGAGATATACCTGTAAGTGACAGATTTCAAAACTTAAAAAAACTGAAGTAGAAGTGCGTTTTAAAAAGCACCATTGAAAAAAAATTAAAAGTAAAAAAAAAATGCATCATTGGCTTTGAACCTATGAATTTAAGAAAGCATATTCACACAAATAAAGGCAACTAAAATTTCTTTTTAAAGAAATTTTCCTTTTTAGGCCTGAAAATATATAAGTGGGTATGTGTCTATATGATATATATACTTTTATATATATTGCCTTAAGTAACTCTGTTTTTAAGACTGTCATAGCATTTTAAATATCATTTTTAGTTATTTTACACACTTTTTAGTGAAAATCATTGGTTACAACTGACTGAAAGTTATCCTAGTTCACCTTATCTTTTCAACAAAAGATAGTTTGCATAATAATTTCTACCTCTTAAAATACTGACCCGTTAATATTGTACATCTGTATAGGCAATCAAACTAGTTTCTAAAAAGTAAGCCATTAGAGACCAAAAAGAAAGAAAGAAAGGAAAAAAGGATTAGTTGCCACTTTTAAAAAAATAAGAATGTTCAAATTCGAGGTGTTTTGTTTGTTTGTTTGGTTGGTTTTTTTTGCTTTGTTTTTGCTTTTTTTGAAAAATAGACTTTATTCTTTTGGAGTAATTTCAGGTTCACAACAGAATTGAGCAGAAAATACAGAGTTCCCTCATAGCCCTCCCTGCCCACACATGTATACTCCCCTACCCTCAGCATCCCTCATCATGTGGCATATTTGGTACAGTCGATGAACCAACATGGGCACATTATTATCAACCAAAGTCCATAGTTTACATTAGGGTTCACTCTTTATGGGTTTTTACAAATGCATGATGACATGCAGCCACCACTATAGTATCATACAGAATAATTTCATTGCCTTAAAAATCCCTTGTGCTCCATCTATTCATTCCTTCCTCCCTCCCTCTCCCCAAACCCCTGGAAACCACGATCTTTTTATTGTTTCTGTAGCTGTGCCTTTTCCAGAATGTCATTTGGTTGGAATCATACAGTTTGTAGCCTTTTCAGACTGGCAAATTTGAGCTTTGTATGTGCTTTGAAAAGATGAGAGGAATGCCTAAAATGTTGTGATTCTCATGGATTATTTTACGGGTGCTAAAAGTAAATGCCATAACCATATATACTTTTAACAAAGGACAGGGATAATTAGTACTGCCATTCCCACTGTCACTTTCTGGGAACAGGTGTCGGCTACCTGCTCTACTTCTCCAAGTAAAGATTACTCATTTCCTCTGACATTCTCCAGTGTTCTTCTGAACTTCAGGTGACATAATCTGTTGCTACAGTAACATCTCCAAATGCATCAAAATACAATGAATCAAAGGAATCCAGCAACGACCTTGTTTGGCTAGGACCTAGAGAAGACTCTCTGAGTCTGCCAATGCTCCAGTTCTGAAAGCATCTATGTGAGGTTACCAACCAGCAGCCCCTTACAATATATTAAATAATCATCCATCTCCCTTAACAGCCCAGCTACAGATATTTGCTTCCTGCTGAGATCAGAAAGCACTCGAGCTGTAGAAATCCTAGCTTGTTGGGGATGGCACAGTTCTTTGACTAAGCACCCTGCCTTTTCTCAACAAGTCAAATGAGGCAATAAGTAGAAAAGAAGCCTAGCAAATTGTGACTAAAAGAATTGAAAAACTAAATGAGCTTTTTCATTTGACAGAATGTCTCTTCTTTGGGGTGGAAAATCTCACAAAAATTTCAGATTTGAATCTTGAAAATACTCTCAATATGAGTTTTCCTTCGAGTGCATGACTGAGTTCCTATCAGAAAGACATAGTTCTGAAGTCATTTTGTCATTTTCAGCAAAAAGCCATATAAAGACTGCGTGTTAGCTTGAGGTATTTTTCTATTATGTTACTGAATTTTCTTTCTATTCTTTTACATCAGTAAATGAATTTGAGGTGGTGATAGGCCTGACTTCAAAGCATAATGATTTTCAGAACTGAAATGATGCCTCCATAAGTTTAAGGGCAATAAAATTGTCAGGATCAGGTTAGAAAATAATTGAAATGTGAATCAGTGTATTTTTTTCCATTTGTCTTCAGGAATTTTCCTTGGAGTAGACGTAGGTTTTGACTTAATAAATTTTGTCCTTGAAAAAATGCTTGAAATCAACACCTTGGGCTATTCCTGCTTGCAGCTGACACATCCCATGTTACTTCTAGTGAACAGTTTCATAGCCTTTTCGTGTGTTAGGCATTATGCTTGATCAGGGATATGAAGATCAAATGTACTCTTCCTCCAAGAACTCACAGTCTACTGGGAAAACCAATATGTAATCCATGTCAAGATGCCAACGTAGCAGTATTTTATGGGATGCCAGAGGGCTTCAAAGAAGCAGCAACTAACCCAGACTGGTCACCACAAGCAAGAGGTCCAGGGAGATGGATCACAGGGAGGATGAAAGGAAAATAAGGTGAAGAAGGACATTTCAGGATGGGAGGACAAGCATAGGTGAGGGCACAGAGGAGTCAGACTTGATTCCTAACAGAAACCAGCACTAGATTTGGGTCTGAGTGGCACACAGTAAGCGGGAGAGGCAAGGAAAAGGATGGAGCATGAACCTGGATAGGGAAGCAGGTTTCCAGCTCATGAAGCATTTTGGGTGCCATGTTAGGGACACGTTGATTGAGAAACTGAAATCTTTACCACAAGTTGTAACAATCGTTACAGAAATGATGAACACAAATACCTTGTCTGGATTTGACATTTTTGAAGCCTATAAAAACATGTACCAGATTATTCCTATATTCTTACGCACACTAAGAACATAAAACCCCAACCTGCATGGCCCAGATGAGTGAGATGCCTTCCCATGCCCACACAAAATAAAAATGACTACACACCAGTGGTCGGACAGTAGTAATGTCAGGAAAAGACTGTTAATAAGTGGGTGCACAGGGAAGAGATATGGTGGTAATTAGAGGACAGATAAACCATTGTCCTTTATTAAGCTGTAAAAGCCCCAAATTAAAACCTTCAAATTCTGCAGTAGCTCAATGATAGATTCCCTGAGGATGAAATGTACAGCATGGTGACTAGAGTTCACAGTGCTGTACTGTATATTGAAAAGTTGTTGGTAGAGTAGATCTTAGAAGTTCTCCTCACAAGAAAAAAAGATTTTGTAACTGCGTGTCATGATACATGTTAACTAGACTTGTAGCGATCATTTCACAATATACACAAATAGTGGCTCATTATGTTGTACCCTTGAAACTAGCATAATGTTATATGTCAATATAGCTCAGTAAAACAAATACATAAATAATTGTAAATTAATTAATTAATTAACTGAAAATAAAAGATTGATTCCATGAGGCTGGGGAGATCTCTAGGTTGAAGGGTGATGAAGAACAAATGGAAATAACGAACAGACAAAAGGAAATTTCTTAAGATCCAGGATTAATTGGTAGAAGAGGAAAGAGCAATGATTTAAAAAAGCAAAGGCCAAAACTTTGGTGATGAGTAATTATGAACTGTGTGGGGTGGATAGAAGAAACTTGCAGAGGAAATTTAAATCATGCAGCAAAGGCACTTTGTCTACAGTTTAACTGCCTTGGACAATTTCTTCTTCCTCCTCTTCTTTACCTTTTCCTCTTTCGCTTTGAAGTAAATTAACTTCATATTCCAATTACTTCCAGGTCTGGTCTTTCTCTAACCCCATGAGATTTGGGGGGGGGGGGTTAATTACGGATACTATAAACTTCTCCTTTAGGCAGTGTTCCTATTAAAAGTAGAAATTTCAGTGGAAACTTCTATTTCTACCTCAATCTAACTTCTACCCTCACTACCACCTTGGACCTGCATACTCTTTGCAAGATGCATGCCAAGAGGGCAGTATAGTGCAATGGGTAACAGCATGGTTTCTGAACACAAACGACATTTGCTTGAGTCCCAAGGCTGCTGCTGCACTCTGTAATTTTGGGGAAAAATACTTAACTGCCCCATGGTTCTATCTTCCAATGTCTACAGAGAAGGAAGATGACAATACGGCTGAAAGAGACTGGCCTGTGGGAGAGATGCCTGGAGCTGCAGTGTGCACATTGCAGCTGGGAAGGGCAGGTCAAGAGCAGCAAAGCAACCTTGGCCCTGACACTCTTGGGTTACTGTGCCAGCCTTGGATTACCTGTCTCCATAATGCTCCATGTGGGAGGGGGAAAAATCCTATCTTACTTAAGCAACTTTATTTAGATTTTCTTTTAACCAATAAAGTAGTCTATCCAAAGTCAAAGTCCGTCTCAAATTCCAACTCTTTTAAAATGTTCTCCCTCCAACTCATTTTTCAGTTGGATCAGAAGTTATCTCTCCTTCCTCTGAGTTGTTGTATCCCTCATTGTATACTGACCTCTAATTTGCAACATTGCTTAGCCCTTGTTAGATTCATAACTGATGTCCATGACAGGATTATAAACTACATGAGGGCAGGGACCAGGTCTGATTTGCCCATAGGGTCCATAGTACATTGTGCTAGAAATATGTGCTGACTGTCTGATTGATGTAAAGCATGAATTTTTAAAACAAAAAATACGACACATTATTTTCTCTAACAGAAGGTTTCATGGTCTGAAAAATAGGCAAATTAAATTAAATTAAGTAAAGTAATAATTGCAAATAAGTTTAAAGGGCAGATATCCAAGAGTTTTTAGGCTGAGTTAATAGGGTGTTTTTACTGTTTCATATTTTTTAAAAAACAACATACATAGGCTTTGTATCATTCGCATTGTAAGAATAAATAATGGCCGATTCTGCCGTCTGTTTCCCAAAGCAGAGGACGGTATATTATTTTACTTCACAGTTATATCAAATAAAGCTTGACATAAAATGAAGGTTCCTTTTGGTACAGGTAGATTGAATGGCTCTTTCCCATTTGAAAGGTAGGCTCCTATGTCCTTCAGCCATTAGAGTTTTTTTTTTATCAAAGCTAGCTTTGATATGTCCAAATATGTCCAAAGACATATTTGGAGGAGATACATGGGTGTCTTTATCTCTTGTCCTTTTTTATGAAATCAGCCCCACAAGAGCTCTGTTGGCATGGAGTCTACAATCTCATCCAATATGATTAGAGATTGCTCAATTATTCCAGAGAGACTGATGTCACATTTCTCAATGCCATGACAATGTACCCCTTTGTAAACAAGAATGAATTATTTTCCTCCAAGTAACAGTGGTAGATAGAAATAGAATAATAAAAGCTGTCAAGGCTCTCAAGAAATCATCAGATTCATTTGCCTGCACTATGCCAGATGGTGTTTTAAAGCCCTTGGATAATGGAGAACCTGTAACTTACTATCCAGGCATTGCCCGAAACTTGGCATCTCTGATTTCTAATTTCAAACCTTTACATATGGAAGGGCATTCCTGCTGTCCATGTTTGATGCATTTCTCATCCCAGTATCTCCCCAATACCTTCAAGCATATGGATCATAATAGACTAGGCTAGGCTACATTAACAAATAGATCTACAAATGTGTATAGACTCAAACCCAATGAAAGCTTGTTTCTCACTTAGTTAATAGTCCAAATGAAGAGCTTCTGACCATGAGGTGACTCTGCTCCATGTGGTAATTCAGATTCCTAGGCTCCCTTCATACAGTGGCCCCATCATCTTCACTGTGTGGCCCCCAATTTTTCCAAAGGGGAGGGGGCAGGGAATGAAAGTAGTGGAGGGAGGTCATTGTGCAAATTGTTCAAAAGGAGAAAATACCTGGAAGAGAGTGTGTGTCTGGGCAACTTTAAGAGGACATGCCCAGAAATAACCACCTCACTTGCACGCATCCACATGACACTTCTACGTGTAAGAGAGTCTGAAATAGATACTTTGATGTCTCCAAGATAAAACCAAAAGGGATTTTGGTGAAAACCAATAGTCCTGTTACCTGGATTCTGTTTTCCCATGGCCCTATCCATTCATTAATTCAGTATGGTTATGGAGACCCCCTGCTTACAAGCTAGCTGGAAAGAGACATATTATTCACAGTCACAAACACTATATTATACATAAACAATTGTAAACTGAGACAAGTGCATGGAGAGAGGGGACAGAGTGCTACGAGGGTATGTAACAGACTTAGAGTGAGGAATCAGGTGAAGCATCTCTGAGGAAGGGACAGTTTTTTGCTGTCATCTGAAGAATGAATACTTTTAGTATATCATATTCTGTTATTTGTCCTGAAACAGCATTTTCTTTCTTTCTTTGATAGAATTATCAAAGAAAAGGATGATTAATTATCAAAGGAGGGAATATTAATGAAATAAAATAGCACATATTTCTATCTCCCACTACGCAGATCCCCATTATATGGTTTTATAACAGGTAACCAGTGTGTATACATACCCAGTACCCTGCCTCGCGTTTCAACCAGCTGCCATTACCAGCATTTCCAGCAATCAAACAGATGAGTTTAAGCTCTTTTTAGTTCAAGAGTGAGGGGTCACCTCAAGTGATGACCACTGTTACTGGCACAATTCAGAAGTAAGTAAGGAAGCATTGGACAATCTTGTAAGCAGTGTTGTCAAGTTTTATAGAAAATGGGAAAATCATTTAGAACACAGCAGAATCTCTAATCTGCCCTTGAGTCTTCCCTCAAGTTTTGTTTCCATCTCTGCTTCTACTAAGGCTACCCACTGCCAGCTCTCTCGTCCCCTTTCCTCTACTCCATGCTCCTTTCTTACCCATGGCTTTTCTTACCCATAGTTCCTGATGGCTGCTTTCTTTGTGCCTCTTGGCTTTGGGGTTATTTCACTTCCCACATCTTCTGATCCTTCTGCTACCACCGTCTTTTTGGATGTTTTGTATTCATTGTCCCCAAGAGAGGAACGTGGAGGAAACATTAGACCTTGTTCCCTAGCCAGCCCACAGGTGCTACCTTAGGCTCAGAAACAGATGTCAAGTGGAGCCAGTTATGTGTGGCCAGGGTACAAAACAGGTCTGTGGTTCCTGACACAAAGTATAAGGATTCATTTTTATTCATGGCTGCAGTGGACCAGATTTATTCTCCTGCCTGAAACAATTTTTTCAAATAGGCACAATATGTGAAATAATACTGTTCAGACATTGAACTTCCATTGGTGAAGGAAGGTGAATCCTGATGGAGGGAAACAAATCAGAGCAGCCCTACAATTGACCCAGTTTACCGTCTGGAGAGAGTTACCAGGGCACAGATGAGTGAGGAGACCCCAGGCAGAGCTCGGTGGACTTTCTTTATTGGGGACATGGAGCTGGGGATCTGGAAAATCCGGACTGAAGAGCTGATTGTTTTAGGCTTCATGCTTATTTATGAACAGGGGGAGTGAGAAGATTATCATCAGGAATTCAAGACATTACCAAACAGGCACAGTCGGAAGAGACCACCATTCCTCATTTTCTGTCCTCTCTGTCCCCTTCATGTCCCACTCCCGAGAGCCCCACCCTACTTCTACAGGACTTTACCTGCATCTTCTAACTGTTCCCAGAAGTCTCTTCTCTAGCAGTAACCTTGCTCCCAAATAAATATTTCCCAATTAAAACTCTGCTTTTGCATATTTTAGTTAAGTGTTATATCACTCTTCATCCTATTTTCCTATTTTTTCCAAGTACATATAATTATGAAAAATATTTTATTAACTTAACTACATATATTTTGAAATTGTCCATTAAGTTAAAAACTCTTTCTGTCCTTTTCAGCTCTGTTTCTCTGGGGCCTGGCACAGCATGAATGCAAACAACAAATCTAAATAAATAAAATTGTGTGTGGAAGGAAGAAAGGTGTTCACAATACAGCATAGCAAATAACTGGCAGTTTAAACCCCCTGGGTGTGTTTGAATTTTAAAGTAACAAGTTCACTTTAAAAAAATCTGGACCTAGTAGACTTTGTAGGGAATATAAAGGCCTGTCTCCGTGGACTCTTCTGCTCAGAACTATAAAGAGTGGTGCCAGTTACCTGAAATGGTCAATTTCTGAAAGAAGTTACCTCTTCCTAATATTTCTTATTTTTCCAATACTTAAAGTCTCCTCTGACTAAGGAAATTTGTCTCCTAAGAACATGAAAGTTAACTGTATATTTATTTTACTGCTAAAACAGTTTAAACAAACAGAATGACTGATTCAATTGGCAGGGATCCTTGAAACACTGGAGATCTTGGGGCCTTTACCAAAATTGGAACAAAAAGTGGGGGCAAGAAGGAAGGAAAGGTTGGGGATTTCTTGTTTCATGAATAAGACTTAAAGGAAAAACCCTAAGTTTATTCAATTCTTTCAGATGGGAAGCAGACTTGGAACTGTATTAGATCTATAAGGTCTTTGATAAAATTCAGAATGTTTTTAATTTCCCTGCATTTGTGTCCAGTTTGCCATCCATAAGCATTTTCAATAAGAGTCTTAATAATGGAAAGAATTTGCTTGTGTTAATGGTGAGGCCGATCTGGGCAGTCTGTACCAGACTGGGTGTGGGGAGCAGGACAGAGAGAAAACGTCCACGTGCCCAAAGGTTGGAAGTACCTGCCAAGGGAAAAAGAAAGATCAGGGAGATACGTTCTTAAGAGAGAACGTGGGCTGAACTTCAGGAAGACCTAAGAGGGACTTCCTGATTTGTTTTTAGTGATTCTTGCCACCCCCCACAACACGGGGGTGGGAGAAGGGTGCATGCAGTTTGATCTCCAGCCCCTAGACTGCTTGTGTAAGAGCAGATTCCTGAGTCCCATACAAGACCAAATACTTCTGACTCTCTGAGCGGCACACCTAGGAATCTGAATTTTGAATATGCAGCCCAATGAGCCTGGTGCACAGTAGAAAACACTTACAAGGAATTGACCAGTTATCTGCAAAACTACATTACCGGTATCCTTAGCTTCTGTGTTATCAATAGCAGTGACAACTGCAGTGTGTAAATAGGTGTAAGATGTGGTAACTGCAGCGGGATCTTTAGATGCTATATAATGCTGCATGTGTCTATTTGCAGCTTGCTTTGTATCTGGCCCCTGAGCATTTGCACAGGCTCCAAAAGCAATAATCACTTTCTGTCAACTCTGGTTTGTGGGGCCTACGTCAGTTTGTTGTGCTTTTGCTTTCTTTTCTAATTAAAGGACTGGAAAGACCACAAGTGAGATTTCTTTCCTTTATAACTCACCTAATATATTCCAATTCCAAATGCCTCTCTCTAGCGGTGGCAGGAACCAGCTTGTCAGTTCTGAGATCTCCCTGTGAGCGTCTCTTTGTTTTTTAACTAGCAGAGTGGAGACCTGGGGACAGAGGAAGAATCTAATAGCTGCTAAGGGACCAACTAATCTGTTACAAGTTTTTTTAACCTTCCACAATGTTCTTAGAGAAGCTTTTCAAGTTGTAATTACTGTGCTGTGCTTGCATGCCCAGATGTTAAGCACATTTTTTTAAAAGAACTTTTTTTTGACAAAGCATGATACATTATTTGCAGGTTTTCTAAAACATGTAGCAATTTTGTTGAGGCCACTGATATGAAATTATGCCTTGTTTCACTCAGAGAGACAGAGAAAGGGGGAGAGAGAGACTAGCAAACATTGGCAAGGATGGAGCAAGTGATTATTTTTTAAGTTGCACCTCAGTTGTACCTTTTGCTTCAGAGAAAAACAGTGAAAACTTTGTAGTATGTTGACATCTCTTTTAGCAAAAGAATTTAAACCAAAGAAAACAAAATTAACCTAGGATTTGTCAGTATTTGTTACCTAAAGAATGAAAGCAGAATTGGGTATACTGTAATATCATCCACGTAAGCGTGGTGTATATCTCCTGAGTTGTAGACTGTGCTTGCTGGAAGACACTTGAGTGATTACAAAAACTTTTCTTATCTTCAGTTTACTAATTACTAAAGTGATCATTGAGAGCCAAAAACATATAAATAGCTTCCCCATGATCTTACCCTTATTTAGTGGCCATGTTAGGACCAGAGCCCAGATTCTTTGAAGATTTATCTTACACTTATTTCCTCAAAATTAAGACATACATACAAAGCCCTCTTCTTGGGAAGCAGCCAGGTACCCAAAATGGAGCACATTGGAGTCTGATGAACCTAAGCAGACATTCTGACTTCATTTGCAAAGCCTTGGGAAAATTATTTAAGCTCTCTGAGCCCAATCTCCTTTGGTGAAAATGAGAATAATATTTAGTACACATAGTGGTTTGTTCAACAAATATTTGGGCAGCTACTTAGAACCAATCACTGTTTTAAGGCACTGGGAATGCAGCAATGAACAAAATGAGAACTCTTGCCATCACGGAGTTTGTATTCTAGTGGGCACATAGGAACAGTAGAAATAAACAGGTAACGAGTATAGGACATCAGGTAGTTGCAAGTGCTTCGGAGAAAACTAGAGAATGAAAGTGGAATTACCAGGCTCGATGAGGTATGAGCAGATGGGTATGTGTTATTTTAAATATGGTAGTCTGGAGAGACATTATTGTTAAAGGGATAGTTGAGGAGGTATGTGAAGAAAGTGAGCGATAAGAACATTCCAGAAAAATAGCAAACTAAACCCCCTTGAGGGAAAACATATCACTCTGTTGGAGTACCAGCACAGAGGTGGTGTGGCTGGAGTGAAATAAACCAGAATCAGAGCAGGAGGGAGAGACTGGGCCGGGGAGGGGCCCAGGGAGACATCCTATAAGATCTGTAGCCACTGTAAACATTTCAGCTTCTATTTAAATAAAATGGGAAATGACTGCAAAGCTCTGAGCAGAGGAGAGACATAACGACTTATATTTTAAAAGGACTATTCTGGCTGCTGTTTTGGAATAAACTGTAAAGGCAGCCAGGGTGGAAGCCAGAAGACCAGAGAAGATGATTTTGCGATAACCCAGGAAAGAGACAAGATGATCATCGAAAGACGTCAGATGTTGGATATAATTTGAAGAAATACTAAACAGGTTTTGCTGAGAGATTAGATATAGACTCTGAGAGAAAGAGAGGAGTCCAAGATGTATCCAAAATCTTTGCCCACATTATTAGAAGGAAATAAAAGAACTTGGGAGGCAGAGGTATAGAGGGAAGATGGACTTGAGACATGTTAATTTTGAGATGCCTACAGGCCATCCAGATAGAGGTAGTGAGCAGCCAGGCACCTGGAAGGTGGAGTTCAGGGTAGAGGGTCTACATTGGAGAGTCATCAGCCTATAATGGTATTTAAGGCCACAAGACTGGCTGAACCCTTTCTGAGAGGAGGTGTAACTAGACTGAGTCAGCGTCAGTAGGAGGGAATGGTCAGCTGTGTCCAGTGTTGCTGAGAGCTCAAATAAGACAAGGGCTAGGGAATAACCACTGGTTTTAACTAAATGAAGGCAATGGGTGACCTTGACTGGTGGAATGACAGAAGCAAAGGCTTGCATGGTGTGTGCTCAAAAGATAATGATAAACTTGGGGGGAAAACCTAACAAATGAATAGCAAAATTAGCAAAGACGAACACAAAAGAGCCCACAAAAAAAGAAATGCATGTGGCAGATAGAATACAAAACACAGAAAAATATGTTCAGCTTCACTCATAATAAGAAAAATACAAAATACAACAATATTGAGATAACATTTCTCAGTTTAGTGAAAATCCAAAAGTTTAAATATAAAAACTCTACTGCAAGGCTATAGGGAAACAGCTATACACACACACACACACACACACACACATGCACATATACACACACACACACACACACACACATATACACACACACACACATATATAGTTTATATCTATATATATTACATATATATATACTGTGTGTACATTTGTTTATTTACTTATTTATTCTTACCTCTTTGACTCAACAATCCCAATCTAGAAATCTATCTCAGCCTAAATGTCCATCAACAGGTGACTGGATAAAGAAGATGTGGTATATTTATACAATGGAGTACTACTCAGCCATAAAAACCAACAACATAACGCCATTTGCAGCAACATGGATGCTCCTGGAGAATGTCATTCTAAGTGAAGTAAGCCAGAAAGAGAAAGAAAAATACCATATGAGATCGCTCATATGTGGAATCTAAAAAACAAAAACAAAACAAACAAACAAACAAAAAACCAAAGCATAAATACAAAACAGAAATAGACTCATAGACATAGAATACAAACTTGTGGTTGCCAAGGGGGCGGAGGTGGGAAGGGACAGACTGGAATTTCAAAATTGTTGAATAGATAAGCAAGATTATACTGTATAGCACAGGGAAATATATACAAGATCTTATGGTAGCTCACAGAGACAAAAATGTGACAATGAATATATATATGTTCATGTATAACTGAAAAATTGTGCTGAACACTGGAATTTGACACAACATTGTAAAATGATTATAAATCAATAAAAAATGTTAAAAAAAAAAAAAGAAATCTATCCCAAACCTGGCAAAATAGAAAATGACAGATGCACAAGACTTTTTCCCTGCAGCAATACTTGAAAAAGCAAAGACTGGAAACAATCTAAGTGTCCATTAATAGCGGCTGGAGTGCTATGCAGGTATAAAAAGGAATGAGAAAGATCCCTGTATACCACGAAGACTGATCTCTGGGATGCATTGTTCAGTTAATAAGCACCATGTGGAACGGTGTTATACTCTATAATCTATAGTGTGATACTATTTGTATAAGTAAAGGAATGCTTACATTTTAAAAAGAGTAACAACGGAAGGAAAAAACAAGACTATAAAATAGCCACCTATAGATAGAGGAGAAGAATCATCATAGAAGAAACAGACTTCAAGTCAGACTTAGAAGATTGTGCCTTGTTTTATAATTTTGGTTTTATATATAATTTTGATTTTGAAACTATTTAAATATTTTACATAAATATGAAATAAAATTTTTTAAAAGTTAAATTAAAAAGGAAATTTAAATTAAATATAAAAAATAAAAAGAATCATAAGGAAAGATCAAAACAATTTTGGAAAATAATGGGAAGTAAAAGAGCCCTAAATGTATATCAAGCTCTCACGAAGAAACTGACTTTTAAATATAATATTTTGACTGAGCATCATTAGTGCCTCCCTATGAAATATATTCTAAGAGCAAAACGAATGACAGATAAAGCTTAAATTGCATTCGTTAGGATTGTTGTTGAATTATTATTTTTATTAATTATTTGCATTTTCTTTGAAAGCACTTTATTTATTATAGGATAAAAATAAATAATTATACCAACATGACAGGGAGTCAAGATTTTTCAGCTTAAGAGGAAAGAGACATAAATAAAAAGTCAAAGAAATCAAGTGAAATGTCTGTAATCTTAAATTTGAATTAGTAAAAGCAGTAAGGACTTGTGATTTGATCTTTTTTTTCTTTCAAAAAAAATTTAAAAAAACATATTTCCTGGCTCTGTTCACTAAAGAGGCCTGGGAGCCATGAAACACTAGTAGTAGTTAGTACCCCTAGTGCCCAACTTGTGGCCCCAAAATACCATTTCCCGTGGAAGAAGCAAGTTCATTGTAAAAAAGGCTCATTCCAAATCTGAGGCAGGAAATAGACAAAATGAGCCAAGGATGTCTTTTTTTTTTAACAAACCAAAAAAGGGTAATAGGGTATTGTTAAAAGGACACAGGAATCAAACTGAAGGGGCTCTCACTATGGAAGAAAGAGGGACAATGTGTACATCAAAAAGAATAGCTGTAATAGATGGAAAACCATCCCAAAAATCTGTGGATTCATAATATACTTAAGAGGGAGATTACAAACTGGAGAGGAACTGCGAACAAGAGAAATAAATACACAATCCCTTTGAAGAAAAACATTGTGATTGCTGGAGGAGGGTTGTGGAGTAAAGAGAGGTTTGTTTGCAAGTTTGTGTTTCAAAACGGGAGATGTTACAGGATGCTTTGCATGTTGACAGAAACAATCAAATGGAGACGGGAGGACTGATGATGCAGGACAGAAGACGATTAATTATTGAGCAATTCCCATGAGTAGGTGAGAGGTGATGGGATCTAGCACACAAAGAGAAGAGCTGGCATAGATAGGAGCATGACAATGCCTCCATGGTAATCGGAGTGAAGGAAGCATGTATGGGCCACAGGCAGGTAGCTGGTGATGGGCTGGAGAGGATGTGGATGGTCTCCTCTAACTGTTTTCTCAGAGAAATAAGAATGGGAAGGAGGGTAGGAAAGAGGTGTTTGAGATTTGATGGGAGCACAGATTTGAAGTAGTTGTGTGGGGGAGTAGGGAGAGGGTGTGGACTGAGGAAGTAAATAGAATTGCCAGGCAGCACCAAAATCCCAGGGGGATGATTGCTTACTGGTTTGAAGATGACCCAAGTGAAATAGTGGTGTGCTGTTTTCTTGTCACGTTCAGCCACTGCACATGTGGGTATATGCACAGAGTAAGTGATGAACTATACTTCGCCAACATTGTGTGAGGATTAATTGAGATTTATGTATAAAATAATGCCTGATCAGGTACTTTCATACTTACCAATTTATTTTCCCTTAAGCTTAATTCTCTAGGCCATACAAAAGGGTGAGAAAAAAAGGAAAAGAGTTGATACTCAAAATAACAAAAACAAACTATTTAGAAAGGGATATGTGTATAACCTATATTAAAAAGCCCAGAAAATAATTTTGCTAAGGGATACAAAAGAAGACATAAATACTGTGATGTCTATATTTTTCAAGTTAATTCATGAATTTAAAGCTATACTGATAGAAATTCAACCAGGACATTTTAGAATGCTAGAAAATAAGTCTAGAATTAATTAGGGAAAGTAAACATGCATGGATATGATTTTTTAAAAAGCTAACTTTTTTTAGACTTTTCACATGAGGATTTATTGTATTTTGGTAAGGATAATGGTTTTTCAAACTGTCCAGGTGAATTCTGGGTCCCCCACTCATCCATGACTAAGCCTCTCTGTGCCTTCAGCTGCCTCGTCTGTAAATGGTTTATGTTCATTTGTGCCATCCATCAGAGTGGCAAAGACCTTAGGATAATGCTTGGCTCATAGCAACAATGATAGGTAACATTTACTAGGTGTTTATTATGCATGAGGCTCTGTCCTAGTCACTCTACATTTATTTATTTTTGTTCATTGTAACTCTCCAAGGAGTCCAAGGCACCGTGAGGTTAAAGAATTTGCCTAAGATCATAGGGCTGATTAGTGAAAATATCGGAATACATAAAGACTGAACACTTAGCCACTACACTAAACTGTATCAAATAATAATGTGAGCAAGAAGAACAGAAAGAAGAGAGTCACATTACCAAAAACAATGTATTGTAAGGTAACAAACATTACAACAATTTAGCATTGCTACCAAAATTGGTATGTATGACAATGTAGAAAATCCAGAAATGTACTTAGTCATACATAGTAATTACATAGCAATCTTACCTTAGATAAAGCCCAGCTCCTCAAAACAATAGGAAAAGTTTATACTGATCTGATGGATAGACGTCTGTATGTTAACATAGTTCTCAGATAAAGGGCAAATAGACATAAACACTTTAGTGTTTTACAAGATTCGTTCAGTTATTTATCTAGGTTCATTTCATTCAGCAAAGTAACACTATGTGAATTCATTTCTTTTCTAAATTAACAGTGATCTAAATATCCTAGATAAATTAAAGAGGCTGAATTTGATTTACCCAAGTGTTGGCTGGTAGTTCAGAATGTTCAGTGTATACACTTAACAGAATCAGCCTGCCAGGGCTGCCATAACAAAGTATCACAAACTGGATGCCTTAAATAACTGTCTCAGGGTTTAGAGGCCAGATGTCCAAGATCAAGGTGTCACTAGGGTGGTCCCCTTCTGAGAGCTGTGAGGGAAGGATTGTTCCCAGCCTCTCTCCTTGACTTGTAGTTGGCCATGTCCTCTCTCTGTCTCTTCACCTCATCTTCCCTCTCCATTTGTCTGTGTTCACATTTCCCGTCTTTATGAGGATACCAGTCACATGGAGTTAGGGTCCTGCCTAACGATCTTATTTTAACTTAATTACTACTTATCTCCAAATAAGGTCCACATACTGTGGTACTGAGGGTTAGAACTCCAACATATAGTTTCTTTTTTTTTTTTGAGGGACACAAGTCAACCCATAACACTTAATATTTGAGTGTGAACCATAGTAGCCACAGACCCTTAAAAAAGCTGTCCCGTCGGCCTCATTGATATTTTCTTCAGCAGATCCCTGTCAATGAACCATGTATGTCTAATCCTTTTCAGGAATTAATCAAGGTGCATTTAAAACCTCAGCACAATGTAATTCTTCTGGGTGACATCGAAGAGTCACTTACTCGTTTTGCAGGAAGACAAAATGCATTTCTTGGCCCTGGCCCAATGTTTCTGCAGTTGTATAAGAACCACCTTAGTATTTCAAAAAGTCCAGATCATTAAACAAGGGCAGCAATCACATATACAACACACTCCTTCACAACGACATGGAAATAACAATGGGGAAACAAGCACTGAACACGCAAGGCAGAAGAAAATGGGTTAGGAAAACAAAGATTGGGTGTGGGCAAGAATCAGTGGAAATATGAAGTAGGGGTGAACTCTCTGTCCCATGATTCCAAGATGTCTGGTGTCACAGTCCAAGAGCCAACTTTGCCACACCCCCAACCCTGCACAATAGGACCCCACACACCAGTTGGTGGATTACCAACTGTGACTTGGAAAGCCTCCCTGTGGTGGGCACAAATACTCATCTCTAATCAGCTCCATCCCTCAGTCCCTCTCCTTTATTTTTATCAGCAAGCCCTCACATCACTCACATTGTTAGCTCTAAAACAGGTCTTGAAACCATCCATTTATCTACATCTTCACTGTTGTCATGTTTACCCAAACCACTATTATCTCTTGCCTAGACACTACCTGTACTCTTGTGTCTGGCTTTACCATAACCCCAGGCTAATCTAGTCTCTACAGAGCAGACTCCTTGTTTGCAATGTTTCATTGAGCTTTTAAACAAAACCCACTGTACTTACCAGACCTGCACTACCTGGCCCGTCCTTCTTCATTTCCTTCCTGTCTCCCTCTTGCCCAGCCTCTCTGCCATCCTTTATTCCCTTGAATATTCCAAACACTTTCTGGCTTTAGGGTCTTCGCACATCCTTTTCCCTCTTTCTGGGAACTTAGCTAATATTCAGCCAGCATACACTGATACCCTTGAACTGGTTGTGAAAACAGTGAAATCTCTCTCTACCCATGGGGGAGGAATGCTACCCTGTGTCCCTACACACCCCCACGTACATCCATCTTGCCCCTATCGTAGAGCCCCCTGGACCTCCACACTTACAGCGACTGAAGGAATAATGCCTGGCCCTAGGTGAGGCCTGGAAGACCTCACATTGGTCAGGATTCAACCAGAGAAACAAAGCCAGTAGGAGACATATAGTAAGGGGTTTGTTACAAGGAATTGGCTTATGCAATTATGGGGGCTGCAAGCTAAGTCACAAATCTGTAAGGGAGGAAGGGCAGACTGGAAGTCAGGAATGAGCCGAAGTTGCCGTCCACAGCAGAATTTTTCTTCTGAGAAGCTTCAGTTCCACTGTAAATAACAGGCTTCTTGGCTGATTGAATTAAGCCCACTGAGTCTCCTTTACTAAAAGTCAGCTGGTGTTGAGTGTGTCGGGACTGTTGCCCAGCTAAACTGACCATCACAGATGTTGCTCCAGCACCAGGGTTGCTGCTGGTCCGCCTTACCAGTAGTTCAGTACTTTCAATATCATCATGGCCTGAACTCTCCCCCCTCATCAACCTTGCTCCTCAGATGACAGGCTCCTTTTTTTCCTTTATATCCTTCAGGACCCCACTTAAATGTCACTTCCTTACAGAGACCTCTCCTCACTACTCTCTGGGGCATCCCCCCTCAGAGGGACCTGCTCTCTATTCTTTCTCCCGCCCGCATTCTTTCTCTTCACTGCACTTACCACAGGTTGTTAATCATGTGTTTTCTTTGTTTCTTGACTGATACTGTCTGTCATTCCCATAAAACTGCATGCCCCATGAGTGCCAAGGTTTTTATGTGTACAGCATGGCGTACTATGAGTTAATGACCATAAGCTCAATTCATATTTGTCAAATGAGTGAATGTCATCACAGTTTACTGTGTTTGCCTGAGACACAGAGATCTGACTTGCTGTGCACTCACACACACCTGTTTGCCTTGCCCTGCAGCCACCTTCCACGTGCAGAGTCCCAGTGAATCAGGCGTCACTGCTCTGGCACAAGGGAAGATTCAGTGCAAACACACTGATGGAGTACTACTTTTAGAGAAAACCGCTAAGAACTGGCTGATCTGCTTAATCTCCACAAGGTGAGTTCCTCCCCATCCCCAAATCATGTTTTTATTCCAATATATAACCCTCAGTCTTATCTCTGATGTTTGACCCAGGTCAGCTCCCACTAAAACAAGGGGCGTTTGTTGGAAGTGTGATGTTAAATGCTTGCGCGGAAGGGTAGACACAACTCATGAATGAATGCTGAGGGGATGGGTCTCCTTGCTAGCAGGCCCTGGAGTAGGACATAATCAAATAAAAGGCACAAATAGAGAACCTCACTAATTGGTATGGATTTGCCAAGATCACCCCTCACCACAATGTCCAATCAGGAAGCACACAGGGATCCACCAGATTGCTCCTTAATTCCCTCACTTCTCATCATTTCTAATCTTTTGCTTTCTTCCGATCCAGTAGCATATTTAAGAGATGTCCACTCTTAGCTTCCTTGTTCTGTCTGCAGTATTGGGCAGTGATGCCTGCTGGAAATGTGGACTTCCTCATAGTTTGAATAGGTTTCATAGCATTTCTTGATGAAGTAGATATTTGCCCCCCACTCACTTGCTAACACATACAGGTATTTTGAGTCACCAGGGAAATTGCCTTCTGGAGATTTCTGCATTAGATGCTCTTTGCACCATTCTCACTTCCTAGGGTAAAATAAGGAGGTAATTAGATACTGTCCTAGAAGAGCTTTATATGCTGGGGCAAAACCGGATAATTTGAGAAAGCGATAAAACTGTTTCTGTCCACAGAAGAAATTGCATGATCTGTTAAAGATGTAATGATGACACTAGATCAAGTAGCATAGAATGCAGTTCAGAGTGACACACTATTTGTCTATAGATTATCTGAAGCTAACCATTAAGCAAAAACATTCACCCCAAATTCCCTCATAGCCCTAGTTGTGGCCATCACCCTTGTTTGTCCATTTACTCTGCTATTAGAATATGAAATGTTACACAACGATGTGGCCGAGGTCAGTTGGAAGAACACTGCGTCTACTCTGAGCCTAGGACAGAATGGAGAAACAGGCGAGGTTTAAATGTGAGGCCTCCAGTCCGAACATGGACTGTTTCTTCCCTTTTTTTGTTTGGCCTCCCCTCAGGAACAAAAGCTATCCTGCTCTTTCCCTTCAAGACATAACTGAAATCCTATACAGTCCTGCCCACGATCAAATTTCCCTTCTCTGAATTCCTATAACACAGTTGCCTCCTCTTATGCCAACTTGTTCTTTATTTTTCATTATAGACTAGTTTCCTTATTCCCAAATTAAGCCATGAATTCCTGGAGGGCATGGCAGTGTTTTCTCTGTCTTTGCTTCCTTACTATGGAGTCATTAGACATTTTGCCAGTACCTAGGGAACCAATAGTGAGGCTGTGGCAGAGGCTACTTAGTTGTGCATCAAAATGTGCTTTCTAGTCTTTCTAGACACACAGCTGGACTGCATTTCCCAGCCTCCTCTACAGGGACATAGGCCCTGTGATAGACTGTGCAACTTTCAGGCTTGCTCCATTTCAGCCTCTCATGCTCCCTTTTCCATGCTTCTTTCTACTTTTTCTGATAAGAAGGAGTCCCTAGGGATGACAAAACCATAAGATGGAAAGAGCTTAGGTCCCAAAATCATCTTGTTGAGAAAGCTGCCCACAGACCAGGAACATCTGCCTTGGACTATTATGTAAGCATAAGATAAACATCAAGTGTATTTGAGCTGTTCCATATTGGTGGTTCTACTTGTTACAGCAGCTAGCAGTCATTCTGCTGCATCTGGTAGTTCTAGTAGAAAGAGCCTGAGCTAGGTTTAATGCTTAGCTCTGCTGCAGTGACCAAACTGTGTGATTCAAGGCAAGTTACTTAATTTTGCTGTCTCAACTTCCTCATCCCTAAAATGGAGATAATTATAGCAACTACCTCCATCAGTTTGTTGTGAGAACAAGTAAGTGCCTGCAACCAGGCACTCAGTGAATACCAGTTCAGTCCACTCAGGTGTGTGCTTAGGGTCAGCTCTTAACAAGCAGGAGCTCTATTCCAAGAGAGGCCAGAAAAAACGGGATTGAAAGAATTTATTTTTATGTCCTAAGTACAACAATTGAAGTACAAATGTTTTTGAGATGGTAAATATGCTTATGGGTGGGGGTAGCAGCCAACAGGAGATGTTTAGAGAGGGAAGAAGACTAAAGAAGAATATTTTATAATATTCCTTGAACTCCTAGAACTTCACCCCTTAGCAAGGATCTAAATTTTTAGTACATAAAGACTGCCAGTTTGCGTCTAAACAGATAATGAGCAATGAACAATTACGCTGCTATGTAGGTCAGAGGTACTCTCCTTTCTAGGCTGGGCTATTCAGTACCTGAGGAGTTTGCTTGATCTTCCACTGGATATCGTGATTAAATGACAAGCTATTCACCTAATCATTGGTTACAAAGAGAACAAGGCTGGGTGAAGTTGACATTTGCCTTATTTCATGAAGTTACATTTAGATCTAGGAATGAAGTAGTCATTATCTTTGCTGTTGGCGCCCAGATACTCCTAACAGTTCTCAACACCCAGCAGGCCTCGTGCAGTACAATAAATAAGACTGAATAAAGCAAAACTTAGGCTGAATAAATCTTTGACACCTGCCTTTAGAACATTTTAGATTTCTTTCATTAACACGTTTATTCCTATTTGGTTGACATTCTGTCCTCATGTTCAAAATTTGAACATATAATTCTTTATCCTCTCCTAAATCTATTCCTTTAATTTTCAGGGGATTTAACATTATTTATTAAAAGATGAAGGTGGAAGAGTGGGAGTCTGTGGTAATTTTTCCTAAGATGAAGGTTGTGTGTCTAAACAAAATTTGAAATGATTTGAAGTCATGCTATCCTCTGCTGTAATGTTCTGTGAAGAAAGTCACAGAGATTTTGGCATTATTTAATTTCTTAGGTATGGAAAATTATCATAACAGATTTTTATAAGGGCCAACTTTCTAAATCCATCACCAAAATATGTAAACCAGGCAAGAATAGGTTTGTAAAACTTATGAAATACGGATGTTTATTGAAGCATTGTTTGTAGTTACAAAAGGAAATAAAACAAACACCTAATGCCCATGAATAGGAAAATGGTTGGATGAATTATACACACACACACACACGTGCACATACACACATGTGTATAGTATAATTCTATATTTGTAAAAGTAAACAAAACCAGAATCCAAACAAAAGCAGAGCAAACTCCCTATATTTGTGAATATACATCTTAATATAATTTAATATAGAGAAAGTTATAGAAAAATAAACACAAATCTTTTACATTGGTTACTCAGGGACATGAATAATAAGGGTTGTGAGTGTGTGTGTGTTAGTTCTATTTGTGGATCTCTGTATTGTTTAACAGGTACAAAAGGAAGATATTACTATTACCATTTTCAATAATGAATGACTATTAAAAAGTATTTAAATACAGAAGGCATTTTTACATTTCCTAGAATTTTATAAAACTTTAGTATTCTAGCTTGTGTGTCATGTCCCAGAATCTGCAAAAATTTCACATTAACTGACACTCTATCAAAAATATGCAATGTGGGGGACGGTCACAAAAGCAACAGATGCATTCATTACAAAAGTAATATGAAACAGAGTAGATTGCAATGTTGAATATAAAATGGTCTAAAACAAGCTCATCTGAAATAAATGAAAATGAATCCTTTAATTATTACTAAATAAAAGTACTCCACATTCCATTAAAATCAAAAGGAAAGAAGGGAGGAACAGAGGGAGGGGAGACAGAAAGAGAGGCAGAAAGAAAATGAAAGAGAGGAAGGAAGACAGACAGGGAGACAGAAAGAAGGGAAATGAGAAAGAAAAGTGCCCTAGAGTTGCAGTAGCCCTGCAGTTGGGTTGGTCCTAGTTCTACCTCCATTACGGATGTGGCCACAGCCCAGGGCTAGTGTGTGTGTGTATGAGGTACACTGTCAGCGGTGGTGGAAAATGACACCCAGCCTACAAGGCACCCTATGAGTTCATGGAGTGACAATGGATGTCTCACTGTGACAGTCCTCATCACTCCACATTTATGAGCAGCTACCAGCTGCAACTAGGTGCCTAAAAACAGAATCCCTCCCCAGCACTGAAGTGGAATGGAATATAACCCGAATTGAGAAGCAGTTTCAAGTGTGCCAGGAATGGCGAGGATAGGACAGGGAATAAGTGAATCACAAAGAGAAGGTGCAGCTGTCCTGACTAATCAAAACAGTCTGAGAAGTAGAAGAGAATATAAAATATGAATGATTTAAATTTGGGGGAATGATCTTAAGGAAGCCAGACATTTCAGAAAGAAATATGATTAAAATCAGAAAGGATTATGAGTTCATCCCTGCACTTTAGATGGTTGGAAGAAGATGTGCATTTTAAGAGTCAGCCAGGGAGGACACCATTCATCCAAACATAAGATATCAAAATTCAGATTCACTTTTATTTCTTAGTAAAGGAGAGATGTCTATGTAAGGCTAAGGGCTCTTCAGGAGAACAGGCTGGCAAAATATCATGCCCCGTGGGATTTTTAGACTTCCTCTCCAAATCCCATGTATTTGTTTGGAGCCAAATCCAACCTTTTGTTTTCAAACAATGCTCTATTCTAAAGTTCTTCCGAGGAGAATCCTGCCTCCTGGATGGGCTTGAAATCGCACAAAGTAGGCCCCCCAAAGTCATCACTGGAGTCACATAGAGTGAGAATCTGGCCCATCAATTATCTTGGTTTCTTTTTGACAACAGGACCTGTATGGGGAAATTGCAGGCCGCGTAGCTCAGCGAGCCCCATCTGCAGGAAGGCTGAATTCCAGCTGAGTGGCAGCCAGATGGGGTGATGCTGTCTTCTTCCTTCCGGGTTCACTGAAAGCCAGGCTTCCTCAAAACACTAGATGAGCGGCCACCATTTTGACTCAGGCATTTGACGTTTTCACTTCATGTTGGGGATCTTTCGTCTGTCCCCTTCAGATTTCTGTTTGGATTGCTTATTCTTACAAATGATAAAACACAATTGCTTAACCTAATTAGAACCCAATGAAGATACAAACCCAGTTTTTTTAAAAAGATGGCATAAAAATAATGACCATATTGTTCTATGTTAACTAAGATTATTTCCAAATTCTAAGGTATTTGGGTATAAAAATTCATCCAAGGGGACATTCTGTAAAGGAGGAAAATGTTGACAAACAAATATGAAGAAGAGATGCAAGAAAAAATAAATAGGTGTGATTCTCACATCCCTTGCTATAAGTACGTTCTTCAGTTCGTCCTTCTCCCACCATTTCCCACCTGAAGTTCTTATTAATTTTTCTTAAAATAAAACCTTTTGGATTTAATGGTCTAAATTGTACTAAATAAGAAAGCAAATAAATAGGAAGAGCTACTTTCAATTAAATCAAATTTCTTTAAATTAAAATATTAAATATTATTATTTAATAAATTAAAATATTGCATGCTGTATAAAAATATTTAAAACACATAATGATGTTTAAAATAATGTTACAAATAGTTATAGCACAATTAGAAGAACAGAGTGAATTTGCATAATTACTTTCCTCTGCAAATGTTGGTGCTCTGTCCAAGGTCTTTTAGCCAGTCAGCAAACAAGATCTGAAACTAACAATCTGCCAATTTTTAAACTTATATTCTGCTTAGCAGTGTGGTCTCGGGAAAAGTTATTGAACATTTTGAGACTAGGTTTCCTCAGCTGTGAAATGAGCAGCATAATAACATGTAATTCATAAGGCTGTTGAGAGGAATAAATAAAATTTATGTATTTAAATTGCATGGAAGAGCACCTGACATATAGTAAGCCCTCTGTAAATATGAGCAATTATTATTTACTACCTGTCTTTCAATTAATTTACTATTTAAAACAGCCTTTCAAATGAATGTTTTTGAGTGTTTAGGTACTGGAAATGTAGAATTAGGTGGTAGTACATCTCAAATGGAAATGAGGAATTTTTTCTTATTTCTTTTTTTTCATCTTCCCCAAAAAGAATTTACAGACCATCTTCCCTCTTTAAGCCTACATTACTTCTTAGCTGATCAATAACATTTGTAGTGATGAAGCAGAAAAAATATATGGAAGAAAGAATATGATTTCCAATTAGACATCGAGTCTAGGGTGTGCCATTCACTGCCATTATAATTATCATGACAAACCGATCAGGAATAGATTAAGCTGACAAATTGAACTAGGGAAAAACACATATCTATTGCTCATGCATCATTTCAAATGCCACCTCCCCAGTGAGGTCTTCTCCGATCCCACCCAGCAGAATTAATTTCTCCCTGATCAACATTCCAGTGCAGCTTTGTTTATACTTCACTCTGGGCACTAACCACATCAAGCCCATGCATCGTTCTTCCACTGCACTGGATTGCAAGCTCCTTGAAAGCAGGATCTATTTCTAATTCATCTCTCTGTGCCCAGAATCTAAACTACTTCCCAGCAGTTATAGTGCACAATAGTGTCTATGGAATCAAATTCACAGAACTCACTTAGAAATAAGTGAGAATATAAGCTTCTTTTAAAAATACTATTTATTGAGCATGTATTGTGCATCTAAATCTCTAAGCTGATAATGACTATATGAAATGTTATTGTTTTCATTTATTGGTGAAAAAAGCTGAGGCTCAGAGAGGTTAAGGGATTTGCTCAAGGTTACTATAAGTGGTCAAAACAGAATGTAAACCCTTATTCTATTTGACACCGCTCCTTGGTAAGAAGAAAATAAGAATCAAACACTTATTTTTATTAGTAATCTCAATAGAATCCCTTCTGAAACAGGGTCTGACTTCACAATGCATTCTCTTTAAGACAGTCATTTTGTAATATCTTACCACAATGTAACCCTGAATGTCTTAATGAATAAAACCAACATCAAGAAGAGTGCCAGTTCTAGCACCCTTTGGGCAATAGTGAAACCCCACCATATTAGCTCTTTGAAAAGTTCTTGTGGACAGGCATGATTCTGCGGATTGGTCTGGCTTTGTTTTGTTGCTGTCACTTACTTGTTCCTTCCTCTGCTATGATACACCTTATGTAGGCTATCACAACAATGCTCAGACCGGTAGAACTTGTCTGCATATGCTCATGAGATTGGCCTCCAACTATTTCACTTCAGAACTGCAAGATGAACCAACTCTTTTCCAGCTAGAAACCCAAGCAATGTAATGCATTAGTATTCAAGACAAATCTGTTAAATTCCACTGTGACCTTTCAAAGGCTATAATTTGAAAAGCATACTGGGTTCTTTAAATATGCTTCTTCCCCTGTTGTTTTCAATCATACCTTTTTTTAAAGTAATTCTTTTTTTTTTAATCGCTTAGCCACTTTATAACCTTCTGTTTGATTATCCTAAGCAAATTCTCTGCAATATCTGATACACGGGGCTTTCTCACACTAAGAAGAGTGCGCCCATTTTAGTTATGCAAGTTTTCGGAGCTAGAAAAGCCAATAAATTAACTGCATATTAATGAACAAATCAAAGTAGAGAGTATAGTAATAGAATAAGCATTTTAAAAAGGACTTAGTCCTTTAATTTGGTGTTATCAACTAACACACCCAACCACAACTTTCTTTTTTCTCTAAATGCTATGGCTACCCATGGAAAAACAAATGAATGTTGAGAAATGTGGAAGGTTAAAAAGAAGCTTTTTAAAACGAATAAAGCCTAAAGCATTTCCTACTTTCAGTTTAGAAGCAGTATGAAATTAAGATAATCATGCCAAGAGAGCAACAGAAGCTACCCTGGGGGAAATGTAAGATGATAGCCATTAAAAGCAACAGAGGAAATGGAAGGCATTCAACATAAAATCCAGCACACACAGCCCTAAACCGAAGGCAGTCTCTGGATGGAGGAGGAGCCGGGGGCAGCTGGATCAGTGCCTTAGCATCCAGGCACTCCCCGGGCTCACCCCACCCCCAAGAAGCCTGGGCGGGGCTTCCAGGTATCACCACTTGCAGCAGAGAGCACTTCCCCGCATTCTCACTCTTCCTTCCCAGTGGGCTTGTTCAGCTCCATTTCCTGGAGAGACCATTTCCTCCCAAGCACTTCAGTCACACACTGTGAGCTTTTCTGTTAGGAGTAGAACATATTGATTTGCAGCACAATAATGTGGCCGGTGGAGTGATTACCAGAGAATCCAGTGATGCTGCCCTGTGGACCAGCCTTCCCAAAGAGACTAGTTTAGAGACCTTCAAATCCTACGGGAGTAAGAGTTTAACATGGATGAGACTTTCCAAGGGAAAAGCATCAAAGGCATTTCCTCTTCCTCATCTTCCTGTTCTCAGAAGCATATGTCATGTCTAGGTTTAATTTGGGGAAACAAACAAAGCAAGGAAGGGAGGAAACAGAAAAAATACGGACAGAGACCTAAGCTACGTAAGGCCCCTCATTCAGATAGCAGCCGTAAAGCCACATTCCGCGAACTCCTAAAACACACCTGGCCCTGGTCACTCTTCATCTGCTGTACAGCTCTAAAACTAAACTAGAAAGCTCTTCTTTCCTCAAGCTTCTGTAGACTTCTCCATGGCAGTTTACTAAATCCTGGCAGGGTGAGGACTGTGAATGGCACAGCCCAGCACAGGAGGCAGGGCCAAAGGAAAGCAAGTCAGCTCTTGGGTTCTAATTACCATTTTCTCCTCAGGCTTTAATTGGCAGATCACTCCACAGGGATAGTTATCTTTATCTGTAAAAATGGCAGGGGCAAATGCATTCCACAGGTGTGGAGAGGCAACTCAATTTGTTGTAGCACCAACAAGAATCCCCCCGCCCCGTGAAGAACGCATTTAAGTGGACGCATACCCAGTCAGTGAGAGACGGCTCTGCTAAGTCCTGTGCAAATGTCTTGGTGGCTTTTCCAACCGTGAGGGCTTTCAGTGTCTAAAATTTTTTTAAAGGCGGATAAACCAGACTGCTCACAGCTGGGATGTGTGAGTGCATATTTTTCTGACTCCACATAATTCCAAAAGCTTCATAAGCTTTTGTTCAGACAGAGAACTTAAGTCACACCACTGTGGCCTCCCTTCAACCTGACCCTCCACCTCTTCCAGTCCTTCCGGGGCTGCTGTTTGCTCTGTCTCCATCCAGTCTATCACTGTAGGTGGTACCCTCTCTCCAAGTCTAGTGCACCCTTGTCTCACAGTGTGAGGCTCCTTACTTCGGTCCCTTTTTGTATTTCAGTTGGATTTCATCTTTAGATACAAAGATATCATTGCATTCATTTACTCCTAATCAGGCTTCCCAGTTTTCAACTTGACCTGTGCCCCCAGCTTGCCCCCAACTTCCCCCGACAATGCCCAGTCTCTGCATCTGCATGCTGTCTCAGAGTTGGCTCTTGTTGAGACAGGGCACGATATTAGTAAAGCAGATTAGAACACTATAACTGTCATGGGACATCTTTATCCTCAAGTGGCTGTCCTTGGCATATTTGGACCTGATCTATTTCAGCACATTTTTGATATATAGGAGCATTTAGATTCCAGAATGATAGCTGTCATATGATTACTTAAAGAGATAATTGATTTTTAAATAGGTGGCCACTTTTTTTTTTCAATACTAAATTGGCTCCTCTTAAAATATGCAAGTAGTACTTGGTGAACATGACCAGGGGCAGAAAACTCTGCACCAGTAGACTCTGTGGCATGAGAAAGGCTCATCAGAAATAGAAATGTGGGGGAGTGCCTCCTCGTCCTCACTGTCCCTGAGCTGTCCTGCCCAGCAGGTGCCACCTCCCACTCAACTGCAAACAAGAAGCTTACAGTAGTTCTCCAGCAGCAACTCCTGTTGTCATAATCACCAACTGAGGTCTGAAGCCAACCAGCCCAAATGCCATTCTAAGTTTGTAAAACACACAGGGAGCCATCAGGTGGGGTTGAGCCTGCAGAACCCAACACACAGGCTCTGCAAACAGGGAAGAAGCCCCAGGCATCACTCCTAAAAATGGACGGTGCAGAGTCCCTTAAGCAGAATGAGAACTCAACTGATATAATCAATGGGGAGAGAGAAGGGTGATGATCCTGAGCAGATTTATCCATCCTCTCAATTAATCAGGCCCCCAGACCCCACCACATCCTTCGCTGTACCCCTAGACCCACACATCAGTACTGTTGGCCACTCATATGTTCTTCCTTGTGGTTGTTCAACACACCACTTTAAAGCTGATTTGACTACCTTATAAAGTCAGATACTGCTAACCATTGCCACAGGCCAGCTTCTTAAACATAAATACATGCAACCACTTGAAGTTGTTCTGTGTTCTGAAAAGCAGGATGAAAACAACTGAAGTATGAGTGAAGGCTTGTTTTGTTACCTCGTTCACTCTGTCACTATGAAAATTCTTGCCATTTGGCCATTTCAATGACTTTTATCCCCTGTGCAGAACTAACCTACTAAGTGCATTACCATAGTCTCTTGATTTACAGGCATATTTTGTCAGCATTTCAATATTTTTGAAATCAGGCACTCATTACATAATTAAATGAAAAGCAACTTGCCAGCTCCTAGCGGCATAAGTTATGCTTTGTGGTACCTGCCTGAACATGTGCGAATCTGGCTGTGTATAAAGGTACCTGTCCATGTATTGTCACCTCTGTGAAACATCTGCAATTCTAGTATCACTTGTGGTTGAATTTCACTCAAAATTGTCCTCCACCAGTTGCCACTCAAAATACCTTAAGAATTACTATGATCCAGCTGAGAAATGGGAAGTCATTAAACACAGAAAGTTGTCATCTGCCAGGCAGTTTGGAAGCAGGCAGTGGCAACCACCGATCAGTCAAAATAGAGCACAGAATCTCCAAAGCTTGGCAAGGTTGAGATCACATGACCCATTCAGATACTAGTTAGGGTTATCGCCAAGGGATTGATCAACGCCAAAGCTTCTGATTGACTTTAAAGAGAAACTGTCAAATTCCAAAAATGTTTATTCAAGTCAATGAAACAGCATCAACTAACCAACCAGTAAGTTTAACAAAATAGGAAAAGCAGGTAAAAGCACATGTATCTTCAAATACTCACAGTAAAGTCCTAGTGAGGATAAGAATTTCAAGATTGTTATCACAGGGTCTATAATAAAGGTAGAGTAAGTTTTATATGTGTTTTAAAATCAACACATCAAGTCCTGTGAAAAGGAATAGGAGAATGAAATGCAAGAATTAATGCATAACACCATGGTTCATGGTGGTGAAAATGGCAAGGTTATAACCTCATTTTTATTTTGGCACTGAAGACGAGTTGGTGATGTGCTCTTTGAGCCATAAATGAGAATATATTTCTTCTGCCCCATCTTCCAAAAGTCTACTTTTTCCGTTGATCTAACTGAACTCAAATGCTAGTAAATCCCTTCCTTGTACTTCCTGTGATCTCCATGGTTTGGTAGGTCAGCCATTATCCTACAGGCTTTACTTCTTTGTGGCCTTTGCTCTTTCTTTGACCAAGCAAGTAGGAATAATTCGCAGGCATAGATTTCATCTTATAAAGTACTCAGTGCCTTTGTTGAAAAGAAGATACAATTCTCTGCCAGGCTTCTCATTTAAAATCCATGTCTGGAGTCCTGTCTGTTGTCTCCAGGCCATTTCTTCAGATGTAAGGTGACTTACAGTTTCCATTTGCCTGGGGCCATCTCAGTGTGTGTCTGCTGTCCAGGTTTCCCTTCTACTTTAGCATATTCCCAGACAAAAGCTTCCCTGATTTCATGACAAATGATCCCTCTACTCATAAATGATATGCTACATAGACTAAAGAATAAGAAAAAAAATCAACCTCAAGAAAATACATGTCAATTCACTCAAATTTCTTATATGCCGAGTTGACCAACTGCCCAGAGAAAAATCTTGGCTACAAATCCTATATATCAACACTACTTTCAAAGCAAAGACCATAAATACAAAACAGTTAATAGCTCCAAAGTCTGGTCAAACTTTCTTTGATGGAATGTGTACTTTGTTGGATGTTGAATTCAGTTTAGTAGACAAGGTTGATTACCATGAGACATTATCCTGATGCTCATTCTTCCTAATGCTAAAGAGGTATGGCTGGCTGAGTATAAGGCCAAGAATGAACAGCCAGCCAGAAGACTGAAGGTGGTGTAATCCCGACTCACTCACTCTTTAGATGATGCATGCATTTTTGAAAAAAGGCAGCAGTAGATGGCAAATCTGTCATATTCCTGCCTAAGAACACTTAACTAATGCAAGGCCCAAATACTCCTACCAGGTATTCTTGGAAAACAGGACATGCCTTCTTCTACTGGGAAACATTAAAACAAAATGCTCTCCTATTAACACTAATACCAGTGAGGCATCTGCTACAATGATTCATTTCTAAATAGAAACTCCCATCTAGAGAAGCTAGGATACATGGAACACAAAACAATCAATCCAGGTTTGTCTGTTGGAAAGAGAGGAAAAGAAAAGCAAAGTCCTCACAGTGTTCCAGGAACTTCATTCATCTGAGTGACACCATCACTGGACTGGGTTATCATTTTTCTCAGTACAAAATTAAATTTTGAAGCAGCATTTCCCCTTTTCTTTACTAAGGCAATTTCATCTGTATGCATTTGCTCTTTTCTATCACTAGAGATTTATTATAATATTAATTAGATTGGACAATTGTTTGTTTTTAGAATTTTCCTTCCACCTTTACCCCATCACCAGCTCTGATAACTAGAACTTGAGAATTTTATGCTGATGGCAAACTTAAGACACACCAATTTTGTTTAACTCAGTAGCTGATGTTTGAAGAAGGCAGATTCCTTACCCGTTCCCTTCCCTCTAGAGAAGAACCTGAGTTGCAAATGGGGTTGGACCTCCCCACCTTCTACATCCCCTTGGATCAGTGCATACACCTTCAGACTGACTTTTGTGCATGCGCAGATCAAGATGTGGCTCTTTCTAAGTAGGACTTCGAAGAAGTAGAAAGGACAAGATGGGCAATTCTGCTTTAACACATCTCAGAATCGCTCCCTCCCCAACCCGGTCCCAAATAAGCCCACCCTCCACATCCACCCTGCCTTGGCATTGTTAATATCTGTGGGATTTTCCATTCCCTGCGTGGCTCATGCAGAACCATTAGGTATCCACTAATGCCCTCATCGCCTGAAGGGGCTTAAGAATTAAATACAGGAAGGGGCGATAGAAAGAGTTCCTCTCTCCTGTGTACTGAGAAGCCATTTCATAGAAGAATAGAATTAAATGCCCTGAAAGGGCTTTTTAAAACCCAGGATTCTAGTTAGCAAGATTGCTATAAATTTCCCATTCTCCTCTTTCATCGTCCAATAAGCACACAAGATGAGGAGGCCTGTATAACCTCTCAAGACCATTTCAGTTTGAAGATGCATTGACTCTCATAAATTTTCTACACAGCACGTTTTCTTTCTGCTAGGTATCTGATTATGCTATATAGTTTTGATAATGTTCTAATTTCTATATAAATCTGAAATAATATATTTAAAGGTAGCTGCAGACTTGAAGATTAGGACCAGCACAGGTAGAGCTAAACAAACTCCTTATATCTGGTTTGTACAGTAGTCCGAGTTCATCCTGAATATGTTCCCTGCACATGAAACAAAGAACTTAGTAGATTTTCAGCTGTGGTTATACAGTAATAAGTTTTATCCTGTATTGCTGCAAAATGGAAGGACAGAAGACCATTTTCCCAAGGGAGGAGAGACAGGAACAGAGAAGTACAAAAAAGACAATAAATAACAAGTGTTAGTAAGGATGTTGGGAAAAGGGAACCCTTGTACACTGCTGGTGGGAATGTAAAGTGGTACAACCATTATGGAAAACAGTATGGAGGTTTCAGAAAACTAAAAATAGACATACAGTACAATCCAGCAATTCCACTCCTGGATATATATCCAAAGAAAACAAAAACACTCCCAGGTATAAGCTCCAAAGAATTGAAAACAGGTGTTCAAACAAAACTTGTACTGTTAGCGGTACTATTCACAACAGCCAAAAGAACAACTCACAAAAAAAAAAGAAAGAGAGAGAGAGAGATGATGGTAAAGGAATTCCTTCTATGAGGGTAGTTATTCCAGTCCAGATGCACTGCATTCCTCAGCCTAAGACAAGTAGAAGGTGTTAGGGATGGTGCCTAGAGTGTATACACTTACTGAACTAGATTCCTTTAACAATGGGTCTCTTGGTATACGGGCTCTCACCAAGAAAGCCAAGTGCCATATCACAAATTGTTAGAAAAATCCAGATCCTATCCAAACTGAAATGTGGTCCTCCTAGAATCTAACATTTTCCTTCTTGGAAAAAAATATTGCATTCAGTCATCAAATTGAGTGTTTAAATGTTATACCTGGAAATGAAATCAGCATGCAGTTCTAGATTTTTTCCAATTTTTTTTTCTTAAAAGCTTGGGTGTATTGAATTGCTTTAATCTAAATAGACTTTATAAGTGATTCTTATTATTGACAGTCATTTTCAAAAATGTTATCATTGTCATTATGAAATTGCTAAAAACATGCTTTTTAAATAAACAGGTCCTTCCTTCTTTCCTCAGACATTAACTCAGCTTATGTGATGTAGCAGATATTCTAAACTAGGCCTTCTCAACATTAGCACTATTTAATTTTTTTAATTAGACCTGTGCATTGTAGAATATTCAGTGGCATCCCTCACTGCTACCCATGTGATGCCAATGGCACAAGCCCCTCCTCCCCATCCAGGTGTGCCAATCAAAACTGTCTGCAGGTATCAACATGCTAAGTGTGGTTAACAAGCAGCTACAAATGGTATCATAAGAGTGCAGAGGATGGATGAGGACAGACAAAAATTGGGCAACAGGATGTGCTAGGGCATAGAGGCAAGAAATAGTATGTTAGGAATAAGAGTTCAGCATGGCTGGCATCTGGAGGTCATGGCCAGGAGTGTTAAGAAATTGGGGTGAAGAGGAGAGACACCAGATCGTGGAAGGCCAACTTCCTCTATTTACTCCTTGAAAACTGAGTCTTCTTCACATCCACCCTTAGTCATGCCATTTTAAAAGTATCACATAAAATATTACTTTTAAACATTGACAACAGAATACTGGCAGCGTTTTTGTAGAAGATGAATTAAGTCATATTTATGGATCAAGTATATTCCTTTAGGCCAAACCTAAACTACATTCAATCTGTAGAGTTGAATTATTTTTCTGTCCTAATATTGGTAACACATTGCTTTCTTTGAAACCTACTTGGAATATGTCCATAGCCTCACTGCATCATAAATCTTTGCCACAAATATTTTTTCTTAACAGGTATATTGGCATCCTTGTTGATTTCTAGCTGTGCTTGGTTTTCTATCAGAACACTGGCTTTGTCTGAGCAGTGCTTGAAAGAAGCAATTTATCCATCTGCATTCTATTTCAGGAAGAGCCATTGACTCAGGGAGTGAGACGTTTGACCTACTTGTGGCTCACTTAAGCTCAGCAGGAGAGCAAAAGTCGGTCCTCTAATTCTATCATCAGCACTGACATTTCCTGCCAGAAGGAAATTTAAATTTAAACAGAATGGGGCTCCAACATCATCATTTTTGTTAACTTCTCTTGGGTGGGTTAATCCTGTGACAGTGTCAAAGCAAGTAAAGTTTTAAAATGTGCAGTCAAACTACAGGGTCTATGAGACACTGAAATAAACTTCCTTTTCTCTCCATGAAAAAATCAAACCCTTGCTAGGATTTGTCTGCTCTAGGTCTCCTACTTTATTGAAGAATATGGAAAACCTCAGTTCAGGTCCACAGATATTTATTACATCTACTCCGAGCTAAGCACTTGAATATGAATACAACCTAATGGACAGATAGTTGACCTAATATAGTGAAGGATGCAAATAAAGAAACAGATTATTCGAGTCAATGTGATAAACGCATGATTGGGGAAAATAGAAAGAAATAGCCAATCTAGTGAGAGAGTTTTGCAGTAAAGACTCTCTAGGAAAGAGAGCCAAGGCATCCTAAAGGAAATAGTCTGGGAGCTGACTCTGCCCAGATGACAGGTAGTTAGCCAGGCGAAGAAGAGGGGGGATTGTTTCTGCGGAGAGGCAGCAGGGCAAAGAGACAGCAAGGAGAGCAGCCAGGCATGCTCAGAGGATGTACGCCTGAACTGAGCAACGCCAGGGCCTGGGAATCGGGCCGGAAGTTCCCTCGAAAAGAACAGAGACTTTATCCCATAGATGCTAGGGAACTCCTAAAGGGTTTTAGGCCAGAGCATGATAACGATAAATTCATATTTTTGAGAAACTACTACAAAATCTGGGTAGAAAATGGATTTAAACGTGATGCAACTAGAGGTGAAGAAACTAGTTAGTGACTGTTGGAATTGTTCAGATGAGGTGGGACTTACACAGTGGCAATGGGGTTGGAGGGAACAGCTTTGAGAAACATCTAAGTAGCTTGGCTTGGTGTCTAGATGAACCTTAAGGCTTCAGAGAGTGTTTTTAAGAGAAACGTTAGGAAATGAACAATTTGAAGTTTTTGTAGTTATCACACCTGAAAATAAAAATCCATGACATTTGGCAAGCACTAAATCAAGTAACCAGGAGTTAAAATAAAGTAACAGGGAGTGGCAAAGGTGATATATAGTAAAGTTGGGGGAAAAGATAAGGAAGTATAAAATTAAGAGTTTTTAAAAAGGAGTAAAAAAATGTACTCGAAGTAAGTTCCTACCAGTGATATAAATATTACCTTTACTAGAATTAATTGCCAAAGAATTTAGTTGTAGCATGTGTGCAAAGCTTGCTCCTTGTTTAAGTGAAACTATCTTGTACCTGTTAAGGAACAGTACACAGAACAGTGCTTAACACATGATCATTGATAGAAGACCAAGTGGAGGATAGAAAACAGGAGAGAGAAAAGCAGGTTGAGGAGGTGAAAATATGCCCACAAGAAAACAGCCAAAATAATAATAGGAATGCTTGAAGGAAGATTTAAAGAAATATTTCTCAGTAGAAAGGGTTATCAGATGCTGAAAAATGGAAATAACTCCAGTAAAATGGTCAAGAGCTGGGATACTGGAGTCCTGTTGCCTTTGTTGGGACACTAACTCTCAAGTTAATCGCTGCATGAACTTGAGCAAGTTCCTGAGCTGCCTAGCCTCAGTATCTGTACACGTAAAATGGGGGGAAATACTAAGACAGCAACTTCCTTATTAGGCTTGGTGGGGATTCAGTACATTTGTACATATAAAGTGCTCAGAACAGCACCTGGTACAAAGTAAGCATCATGTGACATTGTCTGTTTGTTAACACTGTTAGAACTGGAATTTGTTGAAGATGGTGGTACTTCTTGTTCAAGGTTATTGGTTTATGGTAATGGGGGGATAGGAATAGAGTCCAGCTTTTCTTTGGGACCAAATGAATGGTTTTGAGGTCCTTATCATTCTGAGGAATTGATTTATAAGCAGTTACCTGACAAGCTTCCCCATCACCCCCACTCACAAGGTGCAGGTATTTTGAAGTGACAGGCAATCCACCAGGAATGTCGTTGGCTCATAGCAAGGTCTGTGATGCAAGAAAGGCTACCTGTTCCTCCACAGGAAATCTACTTCCTTCCTAGTCATTTTGCAACCACAGCTACAGGACAGAGACAGTTTGGGATCCATTGTCTGTAGGTGCCTCAGTTTTCTGAGAAGAGAACATGGTATACCTCTAAATAGTTGATCGAAATGTAATTATGGTAGATTTGCTGAATTGGATTTAGCCCAATATAGCTCAGTGTTAAGAAAAGATGATCATTTTTGGCAGCTGCAGACAAAGTACAAAATATTAGGACGTACAAGACTAATTTCAATTCCATTGATGGAATCTGCAAATTATCATTTGTCTTTGAAACGAGCTACTGGCTGAGCCCTGGAAGTGGCTGCCAGACACATGCACAATGACCCAATTCAACAGGATTATTTCTGCACTGAAAGATCTAAGACCTAAGTGTTTGCTTTAGAGAGTATAATTGTCTTAAATGAAGCAATAACGGGGAAGAAAAGCAGCCATTCTGCAGGGAAGTTATGCTTTCTGGTTAATGGGCCCCATTCAACATAGGAAAAACAGGAGAAATTATTTCTAAACAGCAATTTGCCTTTGTTGGTGTGTGCTTCAATTAATGCAACTAGAGAAACACCTTCAAATAATAAGGTTTTAACGAAAAACCACCTGCTTCTTTTGGCACCAGATGTAACTAAAGGTGCTGACTGAAGAAGCTATTTTCCCTATTGACGGCTCCCCTGCCTTCTCCCAAGTACTTACCAGCTGTGATGCTCTCAGCTTCGAAAGCCGAAGAGTTCCCTAAGTAACTGCAAAACGCCATATCCTGTTACATTCCGCTAAAGCTTTAGGGCGTGTGTGCTCATGTGGATTGATTTATATTTGGTTTAAAGTAACATGGAGGATACCTTCTCTTAAAATGACTGTTATCTTTTTTGATAGGGAGACTATTGCAGGGCAGAGAAAGGGAAACTCAGATGTGTATATGTGTGTCTGTATTCGATTGTATGTGTGCATTATCTGCTCCTAGTAATATACTAGGCACTCAACTGCCTTCATCATCTCCCTATGGTCCTCCAAACCTGACTCCTTGTCCTGGGTCCCCTGTGTTAGTGTCACCTCCACATACCTAGTTGCTCAAACCTTAGAGTCATCTTTGGTTCCTCATCTCTTTTCCCTCTCCTGATAGAAACAGAGAGAGCCACTATGGATTTTTAAGTATTTAAGTGACATAACAAAATGAATTTTTTAAAGAAAAAAATGATCTGTAGTGATATATCAAACAGATTAGAGATTGATGCATTTAATATAAGAAGAGCAAAAAGGAAGCAGGCTTTGTAGGCAGTAATATAGAGGTGAATGGATGAGTGGACAAGAAATTTGGAAATAAAAGCAGCAAGAGACAGATTAGAAGACGTTATAAAGAAAGAAACAACACAACAATTCATACATGAATACAGTAATGTATAATATAAAGTAGTGATTTAAACTAAATCTGACTGGCTTGAAAATAGAATGCAGAATCATCTCCTTGAAATCTTATCATTAGCCATTTAACATCTCTTTTTCTCTGTCGGGAACAGTTATTCACAATCTGTAACTTTAAAATTCTCTTCCCATACTCGGCTTCTAATTCTCCTAGGAATGAGAGATGTAAGAAACAGGAGCAGTATTTTTCTCTCGTTTTCTGAGATCAACACCAGATTACTTCCTGCAGGGAATGACTGGGGAGAATTCCAGGCTAGTTTGTGGGATATGAGCTTCAACGTTACTAATACTTCATTTTGAAGATAATTTCATATGCAAAGATCCTCATGGGTAGGAAATTCTATCACATATTTGAAAAGTACTTTTCATGAGACTGAATAATTATTATGACCAAACAGTGTTGGTTAACTTTAGGTGGGGTAATAACGATCTTTAATAGAGGTACTATATTTAGCTAAAGGAGTCTTCAAAGCATTATATGAGACTACTAAGAGCTGAGAATATTTTACAAGCTCAGAATAACAGAGTACAGTTTGGCTGTCAGCTGGTGTTGACAAGACAGTTACCAACTGGATAATTTTAATTGCTGGTTGACCCTGCATGAGAAATAGGATACTGAAATGTAGCTACGACAAGGTGGTAAAGATATTTTTCCCTTCTTTGAAGAGCTAGGATATGGGTTATTCTAATATTATATGTCTCATGCCTGGAAACTTGAAAGTATAGTGTAGAAGAAAAAAATGGTGGGGTAGTAGAGAAATCATAGAGGTCAAACCTATTGGACATTTCAGGATGCTACATCTTTATGCTTCTAAGGTACATTATTTTAGCCATTAAATCTAACATGAAAATAAGAAAGGATCCAGAACTCAATAATCTAATTTTTTATTGAGAATATCCTATAACCCTATCATGGGGCTAAATGCTGTGTGAAATGTGACATTTGAGTAGTGCTACAAAAAACTTTCATGTTAACTATTTTATTTGACCCTCATGAAAGTTCTACGAAGTAGTTAAAGCAAGTAGTATTAGAAACCATATATGAATAAAGTGAAGTTCAAAAAGCACTATAACCTGCCCAAGACTCCAGAATCAGTAAAGTGGTGGTTGAAGGACTTCCAACTAGATAGTATGGGCTTTTCCCTGAAGAACATACTACCTCAGAAGGCAAGCTAAGTTTAACCCTTAAAAAAAAATCCATATGTTAGATTAGTATTTAAGATTGAGGCACAGGAAATAGGAAAAAAAAAAGAGAAAAATCAAAGCCAACTATTGTTGGTTATGGGATAATTTTAATGCAGTGGTTTTGGTTCTGGTCTGATTCCAAAACCTACATTATTTATTCCACAGCACTCTGATCAAACCTGGAGTCATATTCTTCAGTCCTATTTTATTTTATTCACAGCATTCAATATTCAACCATATTTTGGTGGGTCTGTGGTGTTCTCCCCAAGAGACCCTGAGATCATTATGGAAAGGGTGGTTAAGTGACTTGTCTAAAGTCACACAGTTGAACTGGCTGTACAGGGATTAGAAGCAAAGCTGACAGAATATGAAACCCATACTTGTAACCACTATGTTGTACTATCTTTTATATGAGAATCAATAATCAAGCAAGTATGCATGTGATTTGTATATATATGTAGCAGAAGATAAAGGGCTATGACTCTTACTGATTCTTGTTTAAAAAATAAATCAATCCCTGATGGCTTCTATAGTATACAGTAAATATATTCAGCTATCCTTCATTCTCAGTTGATACATTCATGCAGATGTATGAAATCCTTCCTGCATTTACACTGTTGTGAAGATTATGCCCATTATTTGCCTTTTAAAAATTTATGTTAAGAATACCTTTAAAAGATGATATTTATTATCCACCATAAGAAGTAATTGAGACTGAGTCAGTTTAGAAAGAGGAAGACAAAATAGAATAAAACACCAGAATAGACAAAATAAATAAAAGCTTAACAATTAAAGATGTATTTCTTCACCTGTCTGTCTTAGTTTCATGCAAATACTTAATTAAATTTGGGGTTATTTTTCTCACTTTCTGTAAGAGTTCTAGACGTAGGTAGTCCCAGGCTTTCTCAGAATTATGGAATGTCATCAGGCATCTCTTATCTTTCCATTCTATCAGCTTCAGTGTGGGTTTTCCTCTTCATGTTCACAAGATAGCTGCTGCATGCCTAAGCATCACGCACACATTCCAAGCAAAGGGCAAAAGGCAAAAGTTAGGATGCCAAATGAATCTGTCCCTTTTAAAACACCCAAAGATTCCTAGAAATTTTCTACTTATGACACGTTCGTCAGAACTGTGTGTCCTCAGCACCTCTACTTACAAAGGAATTTGGAAAATTTAGTTGGATATGTGGCTTCAGTGAACAAACTTAGGAGCTATCATTCAGGAAGATAAAATGAATATGAAGGAGGCAAGCCCCATACCATGGAAAGACATTAACACAGCTGTCATTATTCACAGACAATAGGTTTGTGAAATACAAAACTAAAATAATCTATAGAGAAACTACTAGAACTAAAAATTCTATATAGAAAGATATAGATAGATACAATTGAATTCCTATACCAGTGACAATTAGAAAATAGATTTTTAAATATCTACAATAGCAACGAAATGTATTTTATAACTAAGAATAAATAAATCTAATAAAAGATGTACAGGCTTATGGAGAAACATGTAAAACTTAAAAAAACATAGACACATACCTCTGTAAATGGAAAGCAATGTCATGTTCATGAATGTAATGATATATTATTGACATAGCAATTCTCTCCAAGTTAGCCTGTAAATTCAAAACAGTAAGTTATTTTTATAGAACTGTGCTTTCCAATGCTATTTTCTGCCAAAGCTGATCATAAAATTCACAGTGAATTGTATGCTGTCTTTTATTTTACAAATGTTACTAATTTTAATGGAGTCAAATCATCACTCTTTTCATTAATGGTTTGTAATTTCTGTATTTTTTACTATATTATTCTCTACCCTAAGGTTGTAAACAGAGTGTCTATGTATCTTTCTAGGAGAACTTCCCTTTTTTTCCTCTTCTCTTCCAATAGAAATGGCCATGCGACTTGGTGAACAAGTTCTAGGTTATAGGATGGAATTCTACAGAGCACATTGATGGAACACATCTGCTAACTGTTCTTCAGACCTTATGGGTAGGCTGAAATACATGTGTTTAAAGTCTGGTTCTTGCTTAGCTGGCAACCAATGTCAATCTCTGCTAGAATGACAGGAGAACATCGCCTTATATTTTTGTCATTGGACAGGAGGCTTGGGCTCACACAGATGCATTTTGGAAGTTCTTCCAGACTCCACTCATTCTCCTCTGAAACTCTATTTTTGCCATAAAGTATTCCTGAATTGGGATTATATTAGTTTCCATTTTAACTTTTAGCAAGTATTTCCTTTCTCTTGAAGCTCCACAAGTCTTTTTCAGTGCATTGGTATTTCTCTCAGCCTCAAGTTTTGATTCCTCTTCTTAAATAATTGTTCTTGTGCTGAACATCTGAAATTTTATATATAATATTTAATTTTAGTTAGTTAGTTGTTTATTTCATCACTTAACCCTTCCCTTCCTGACTTCTGTGGACAGTTTTAGAAAACAACAGCTATTAAGACTTCTACCAAAAATATCCAGAGACTTCCAAGCTCCTCTTTGGGAAACACTGCTGGGCAGAACTGGCTCTCAGCACTGTTTACAGGAAAAGGTTTTGATTTTCCCCTTGCTGCTTCTCCCAGCACCTCTTCACTCACACTGCCTCCTCCATCCAAGGCTTCCCAGGTCTCTCAGCCTCCACCTGTCCTGTCAAAACGTACCAGCCTGTCCTCCATTCCCTCTATCTGATCGCTTAGCTAAGCTAACCTGGTAGCCTGGTAAACCAGCTTCAGTGATGAGTTCCACTGGGTCGAATGGGCTTCCTGTTGCTTCTCTTTTTTGATATGTTTGCATTTAAAGAGGAATTTTCATCAGTCCTAATACAAAGCACTAACCTTCATGTGGATCAGGAGGATAAACTATCTCCTTCAAAAGAATTGTAGGAAGTGCTAGGTGAATCTAAAGAGTGGTTGGTTTTATTTCCATCACTGGCAGGCAGAGGAAGGGGGCATTTGCTCAAACAGACTTCATTTATGCCCCTGAAGGCTCCTCCATTAGGCACTATCTTCTTTAAGCACAGGGAGCTGGGGGCACAAGGTGCTGCTTTAGCTCCAGGAAAAGTACAGTGGGAGGAAAATTAAAACCAGAGGGGATGAGAAGAAAAAGACACATGCCTAGAGGCCTTCCGTAGAAGTCCAGGGAAGAACTTTGAGATGATCAGCATGGCTTTATGTGATGAATTACTGTGGACATGAGGCAGATCACCCAGGCAGCATGTGTAGAGTGAGAAGGGAAGGGGCCTCAGGCTGGAGTCCAGGAAAGTACCTGTATGTGAGGATCAGGCCAGGGAAAAGTAGGCTGCAGAGGATGTGTTCAGGGAGGTGGGAAGAGAACTGGGAATAATGCCACCACCACCATCACCTGTCACTTATTGGCACTTTCTCTGTGCCAGAACATATGTTCAATTCACGTGCATTTTTTATCCTAATCATCACAACAATGCCATGTGGTAGAGATTATTATTATTACCTCCAAATCATAGACAAGATTTAGCAAAGAGTAAGCAATGTGCCTAAGCCGCATGTCGGGAATGGTCCTGTTGGGATTCCGTGGCACATTAAGCAATTGGCCCCACTCCTGCATGACTCCCTGTATCTACGCCCTTTGCCAGGTGACTCTGTAGTCCCGCCCACCAGAGACAGAGTGTACCTCCCTCCCCCTCAACTTTGAACTCAGCCATTTGAGTTCTATAGTCAGAGGAATGTGGGCAGAGATGACAGTGTGCCTGTTCCAACCTGGGACTTCAGAGGCACGCCATGCTTCCACCTGCTCTCTTGTGTTTTTGGCATCACTCCCAGCCTGCAGGCTTTCTCAACTTGCTTCCAAGAGTGATGATACAGGGAGCTTCCCTGAGTTCTGTCTGCAGCTAGCTGGACCAGTAGCTTCAGGTACCTTCACCTAGCAAACCTAATCTAGATCAGCATACCCCCAGCTAATGGATACACACAGGACCAAATCAGTTGAGATCCTCAGAGCCATCCCAGCTCACACATGAGAAATAAAGGCTTATTGTTGTAGTCCATCAAGAGTGTGTGGTTGTTTGTTACCCAGCATGACTGTGAGAAAAGCTGATGCAGAAATGAATCCAGGCAGTATGATTCCAGAATTCTGTGCTCTTCTCTAACCTGAAAACTGTCAGGGATATCAGAGAAGCTGAGATTTAAAAAAAGAGTAGCCATCATGGCCAAATGCTATAAAGTTAAGGAAGCTAATTATAAAAGGTATCATCTCAGAATATTTTCTCTGCAGATAAGTTTGAATTATAGTGTGGTACCTCAGCCAACCCACAATAGGCAGAAGGCACAGCGGTTCACACAAGAACAGTTAGTGTGACAGACAAGCAGATGTCTCCAGGAAGAAAACTCCTTTTAGACAACTGGCAGACAGGGTAGTATGGCAGCAAGCGCTGCACGCCTTTGGCATGGCTGTGGATTCCAGTTTTGATGCTGCGACACCTGGCAAAGAAGCCTGAGGGGAGGCAGCTAAGTAGCACCAAGTGTGGAAATCAAGCACGGGCTAATTTGCTCTACATTAATGCTGTTGACTAGAAAATCCACCTGTGATAATGAGTAATCCATGTCCAGTCACCGCAGAGAGCAAAGCACAAACATAATCAGGCCAAATAGGTCTTATTGTTACCTTCTTTTTTATTAGACTGTCATGTTATGAAATACAGTAATTTAATGGTAGTTTTGAATTTACTACATTTTTTAAAAAAACCTTTGGAGTAAGATCCTCATTAACATATTGCCAAAGAGGTACTTTCCTATTTGATCTGGAGGGAAAATATATATATAAGATCTTAGCCAAAGGCTAATGTTATAATGAAAAAAACAACAACAAAAGGAAAAGCAGAGGGTGTGCCAGTTGGGCTTGAGTGTTGATCAGGCCACTAAAGGGCACCGAGACCTGACCTTACTCTCTAGATTGTAGACATCTCACCTCCAAAAGAGAATAGACAAACAGTGGTTGCTTCTGACTTGTGTTACTTATGAAATGGCCTTCTTTCAACTCTAAAATTAAATAAACTAGTAAACAGAGTGCTGAATTCTTTGGCTTAACTAAACTTCTTAGAACATTTTACTGCAAGAATGTAGGAATTCTTTGAAGACTATAATATGAAGACATTTACAACCCCTGACAAGATTATAATACAAGGAGGCTTCCAACCAAAAAAAGCCAAAGGAAAAATTTTAAAGTGAGAAACTTTCATCAGAATTGGAACTAAGGAACTGTGACAACCTTTGACCATAAAATTTGAGGCATATTGGTTTGGTACAGTGGATTTGGAACAATATCAAAGACTAACTCACAAATCCTTTTCCAAGAGAATGGAGCAACATTGACAGAGAATAAGTAAAAGAAATCCTGGGAATAGAAGCCCTGGCAGAATATTCCAGAAAGCCTTACTTAGGAGGGCTTGGCTGAATCCTAGAGCCCACTGGAAAATCATGCATCAATTCACTGAGGGCCTCTGACAACCAGAGATTAGGAGCAGTTTGAGTCTCCAGGAGCAGGGTTTTGAGAGAAAGTGGCAGCTATAGCCAACAGACAGCTTGGGGGTAGTATAATGGTAGTTTTGAATAATCCAGCTTGTCAGTGGAGTCAGGAGCCGAATCCAACATGAGACAGTGCTTTCGGAAATGAAGAAGAATCCCCTAACCTGAGGAGGGAAAAGTTAGAGTTGATGCTGGACTGTGAAAAGATGAGGACCATTTTACCCAGAGCTGCTGCAGGTGAAGAGCAATAAGAAGTAGCTGTGCTGGAGGGAGAGCGAGGCCAGTGCTTCCCTGAGACTGAACTTCCTGACAGTGTAGCCGGTCCTCCTGGACCTGGGAGAAACACTTTCAAAAACAGAGGCATCCCTGGTAGGAGACAGAATGCTCCCCCTCAACTAGAAGTGCAGAAGAACATAGCCACACTTTGTATCTACAGTAGAGATTAGACCAAATTGAAAGACAGATAGACGGCTGATCCATGGTACAGTGGTACCAACTAAGAAAGAAAACCATGCAGAGAAAAATTGCCCTCCTGCAAATAACTCTACACACTATCTCCACTCGTATCTCCCCTCCAACTGTAGACACCCAACTCTTGAACTGGCAATATAAAGTTTTTTTTCTTAGTTTTCATTCTGAATTCCAAATTAGTCTCTAAAAGGAAGAACTTAATGAGGTCCAGGAAAAAAAAAAAAACAACAAAAGCAGGAAAAAAACCCCAAGGATAATTGACACAGATGATTTTGGTCCAACTACCAAGCCTAGATAAGCCTGTCCCTGTTCAAGAATGGGTTATCAGAAGAATGAAGAATACACCCACTGAGTCTATGAAGAGATTCTACAACATGACGGGTACAAACATGGCATGAAAAGACCAGGTAAAAGAGATACTTCTGAAGATTTACTCCAGGAAACAAAATAAAATGTTAGGTAGAAAATGCTTTGCCTCTTTTTAAAAAATTAAGAAAATATGTACAATGAAAAGAAAATGATAAAACAAGGGCTTGAGATGAAGTGATAGCTGGTAGAATTAAGGTAAAGTTTTAAAAACTAAAGTCACCACAGAATTAAAATAGTATCAATAAAAGCACAATCTATGTTGCAGAAAATTGAATTTCTGAGAAACATTGTTTTGAAAATAATCGCTTGGGTTTTTAGAGGAAAATGATGAAGACATGAAAACATCAGAGAGAAGGTGATAGATATATAGAAGAATGAAGTAAAAATACAATATAAAATAACTCCTTTTTATTTTAAAAATTAAAATAAATGACATGAAAATAACATTTAAAGCTATAGCAGAATCCCACCTCTCAATCTGAAGAAATTTGAGGTTGAAAGGATTCCATATCAGACAGTTAATAATAAACAACTGACATCTAAACACAGCCTAGGAAAATCAATGACTTGATCTGACTAGGGAAAAAAAAGATTTGTTGAAACATCCAAATATAAAAAAAGGAAAACTAAGTATGATCAAGGGGAAATAAATTGGACATCTCTCATTGAGCATCAGACACAAAACAATATAATAGATGCCCCCAAATAACACAAATAAATGAATATTTAGTCTTGAGAAGGAAAGATTAAGATCTGAAAATCTTACCTCCATTCAAGTTGCAATTCATGTACATAAAGCAACAGGAAGACTTTTTATACTTGCAAAGATTCCAGAAGAATACTTCCTAAATTCAGCCTAAAAATAGATAAAATTAAGAACTCAGACATGACATAGTTCATGAAGAACTAGTGGTGAGCACAGAAACTATATAATTCACCTTAAAAAAAAAACATAGCTATAAAGAGAATGCATTCACATATTTCTTTTGTAAACAAGGTGAATAATGTAAAATGTCTAACAATGTAACAAAAATGAATTGGAACAAACATTCCGGAGTTTATAACTGCCAAAACTGGGAATTGAGTATGTGCAGAAGAGATCAGCCTTCAAGAGACACCGCTTCATTCCTGGCATTGATAATTTGAGCCAAATGAGTAGATTATATGGAAATCTTACTTTTCTTTGTACCCTTATTTTCTTTCCTTGGTGAGGATAATAAAGTGATTAACTTTTAAGGTGCCTTGTAGAATAGAGTTAGTTCCAGACCAAGAATAAAGTTTCAGCCAAGTTACTTGAAATCAGCTTCTTGAGAAGCATGAATAAAGCATAATGTATGATTACTGTAAAAAGATGAGCTTTGTTATCATTACCATTCCTTTACAAGACAAGAAAAATTCAAGCATCTCTGAAGTTTTCTAATTATTCTTCATGTAACTTACTGAAAAAGAGATTAATGTTAATTTAGCCAACTAGAAGACAGGAAAAAAGAAATGAACGTGGGAGTATTGAAAACATAAATTATGTGTATGCCTTTAATAGAAACTCATCTTTAATCCTGCTCAAAAGTGTCTTTCAGAATAGCAGATAAAGCCCTCCCATTTTGCCTGCCTGGTTACAGAACCCAGAGAAGGTGGCTGTAAAATAAGAGGGATAACCCTTTGGAGTTTCAAGCTTTTGTCTTTGAACCATGACATTCCAGGCAGCAGACACTAAAGGAGCGCACAGCAGTTCAGGAGATGGTGCAGGCTCCAAACCACCTGATACTTCTTCATACCTTCTTCAAAACACCAATGCCTGAAACTGAGATTTGATAATCAGCTTTACTAAATATGTCCTGCCGCATCTTAAATGTTCCACAGGGCAGCTGGTCCTATTGCTCTCAGTATTATCCTTTGGAGACAACCTTTTGTTAGCAAGCAACTCTAACCAGAGATCGGAAGCAAGAAATATCCACTCGGAGTAACAGGAGGGGAATACCCAGAGAACACTAAACTCAGCACTCTACCTACAGGCCATGCTAAGAGAGAAGGTGAGTTGGGAGAGGAAATGGAGGAAAACAGGGACCTAGAGGATCACTTTCAAAATAATAATAGACCCAGATAAATGAGGGAAAATGAAGCAACAAAGTTAACTTGCCTAGGTTGACACAGTAAGTGACAATGCTCGGATTGGAATACAAGTGTGATTCCAAAGCCTGGCACTTAGCATGATAATCTACTACTTCTTGGATTTGCTAATGATTGACATTTAAATTAAAAAATAAAGCCAGGAAAGAGACACATAATTCTCATATTCTGCTCATAATTTTCAGGAAAAGAGAAGTTCTGAAAATACAGATATGAGGTTTATATTTGATTTAGGTCCTTCAACATGGAAATCATTTGGTTTGGACCTGCTCTGAAATTTTAGAACTGGATGTTCACCATGTTTAGTGTTTAACTCTATTCACTAATCAAAACAATGCCCCCATCATTAAATAAGGGGCAGATTCAACACTCACCTAATTAAATTAAAGCAGCCAAGATCATTAAAGCCAAACCAGGTCACTCTTGCCCCAAATTGTAGGGGAGTTCTAAAATTCTGTTCTATGCAACTTTATTATCTACTACATTAATCAAATTAAGTAGATAACCATAAACTCCCTGCTTCATTTTGTGATGCACAGACTGCTAGACATAATCCCTGACTTGCCTCGTAGGCTTTGCATGGCATCATTAGTTTCTTACATCCAACTAACTACTGAGTCATATCCATTTTACTTCCATATATGTACATCTATATTCACATCCACATTCCTCTCCCTTCCAGCCTAGAGTAATATCCTCCTAATTATTCATGTAATCATTCCTGCATTCTCTAATCCATTTTCAATATCATAGAAAGATAATAGTTTTATAAAGGCAAACTTGATCATGTGATCTTCATGCTTAGCATATATTAAAACCCTTGAGAAAAACAAAACCTGTTTATTAGCCCCTCCTCGTTGTCTGGCTAACATTTACCTGTCAGATCGCAGACTTTCTCTGGGAAGACTTTCCTATACTCAAGCAGTTAAATTCTGCCACGTATTCTCAGCAGGATGCCTTCCACATTGACAGATTTTATTACACTGATTATCATTTATTCAAGGTTTGTCTTCTTCACTAAACTAGAGGCTTCATGAAGGCAGGGGCCTCTTTGGTCCTGTTTACTGCTCTGTTTTCAGCCTTTAAGAAAATGCTTGCTGCTCAATATATAATTATAATTTGATTGATTCAATTATGGGTATATTGTCAGTTTATACAAATTTGAGAATAGGTAGATAAATGTCTGTTATCTGGGGTTTTCATTGAACAACCAAAGGGTTCTTCGAGCCTTGCTTTTAAGAAGAGTGGGTAACATTTATTTTAGGCTAATAAGGCACCAGGCATCATAAAAATCAAGGCTGTAAGCAAATCCCTGCTCAAGAGCTGATAAATCCCAAGTTATCTGCACAGTTTTATTCAAGGGACGAGTGCACTTTCAGCAACCTCTGGAAACTCTTATTTGTGCCAACCATTAGATTAAAAGAACTATTTCCAGAGTGTTAAAACTCTGCATGCTCCAACTTCTGCCAGGAATTGATCATTCCAACAGAACTATTTGTTCTGAAGAGAAGCATGGATTCTCTGATATGAGCTTAGACCAGATTGTGGACAAAACAAATAATCACACAGGTCATGGCCCCTACTTTTTCCATTCGGGTCGTTGACATGCCAGTGTTTCAACTACAAGTTTTGTGAATTTCTAAATTCATCTAGCAAGTGCCATGCCACAATTTCCTCAGAAAATATGCTATTGTATTGTGGATAAGAAAAACATCAGAATTCTCGCATCTCCCTTAATAAAGGAAGGGACCTGGTAGAAGCAGAGAATGGAATAAACTCTGGCCTACCCACCTCTAATTGTCCGTGGGTAGTAAAAAGAAACATTGATTCAGAAGATGTAAAACTGTGGAGAGTTCGCTCATCATTTGGGGGTGGCCCCCTACCATTCTAACCCTCCCTTACGTGACCTTAGTCCCAGCTCAAGAGCTGGTTCATGAATTAAAGTGATAGCATCACCTGATCTTGTTGCAAAGCTCACAAGTGGTTTCCTCCCTCCAACTGCAGGCGAGTTATAGGTTCTGGCCAGTGACACCCTAAGTTCAAAGCAAATACTTATTGAACAGGTTTTATGTGCCAAGTACTCTCACAAGTTGTATTGACAGGATCCCTCAAACAACCCAAGTTAGTTATATGTCAGAAATGGGCCCAAGTGGTAGGTGCCAGATGAGTGCTTTAGAGACAGACAGCCAGGATTGGCACCCAGGCCTTTGGACTCCACCAAAGCATGACCACCCTGGATGGTAGGGGGGCCCACCCCGGGTGTGGACCTCTGCCATCAGCCTCTCGTAGGTCTCTAGAGCAGGTGGCATTCTTAGGGAATGGCCTGGAGATACGACAGGATTTCTCAAAAAGGTGATAATCGGGGGTAGAAGTCTGGGCAGAAAGGAGGGCTCCTATGTGTCTCTCATTGAACACCCATTGTTCTGGAGCTTCCATAGGCCTCTCACACTTCTGCGAGTCCCAAGGACCAGAAACCACCTCCTTTCTCTGGTTGTCCTGGATTTCTCCTCCTCTGACTGCAGATTCCTTCTCTGACTGCAGATTCCTCCTCAGGCATGGCCCAGGGAGCCCCTGCCCTTTCACCACATCACTGAGGACAGCCTACAGGTCACAAGTGGAGATAAAGTAAGTGTCTACAGGACCTCTGGGCCCAAGTCCTGACTTAGAAAAATTGAAAAGGAAAAATTGGCTTTCTCTCCCATAAGCAGGACTCCTCCCCAAGCACTGGACTCCCCCCCAGATTCTGAGAGTCATGGATATAGGGCTCAAAAATGGGGATAGACAGACATGATCATTCAAGTTCCCATGAACTTCTTGGCAGGCCCAATGCCTTGTTTATCTGTGTGTTTCCTGTCATGCAACATGGTTACTATTGAAAAGTTTCAAACTACATCAATAAACACTTGTGTCAGCATGTTCAAAGTTTTAGAATTTATGACAGATAAGCTGCCAGAACAGACATATGAGGGAGAGGACAGAGAACAGTTTATGATTTGGTTTTGCTCCATTTCCCCCTTTTCCCATCATTTTTCTCTCGCATGAATGAAACATGATGTGTAATACATTGGCTACATCAGCCCCTAAAACAAAGTCCCCCTCTTTCACTCTCTTGGCTCACATTTAATGGTCCCAGAACCAGCATCACTGTGTGTCTGGCAGAGAGTGAGGCCCCTAGAATTGCACTGCTGCTGGGGGAGCAGTCAAATACATGAATTCAGCATACAGGTGAAGAGGTGGAACAAGGGGAGAGCAACTGATAGAGATATGGAAACTGTTGGGAAAAGGAAAAAGAGGCTGCAGAAAGAAAAGGCAGACTCTCATCTTCTGTTGTTAACTACTTGTTGGCCAATTCATTATGTCAAATCTGTTTTATTAAGCTGTTGGTTTTACTTTATATGTAGCATAGTTGTCATAGAAAATAAACTCCTTACATGTAGTGAGGAATTAAAAGTACTTCTTGGTTCTTTACTTTTGTGCCAACCAGAGTGGTAAAAGTGACCCAGAGTTACCCTGAATGAAGAGGAAGGAATAATAAGTCAGAGATAAACATTCCGACTCTTATTAGACCACTAGCCTTAATCTAACCCAGGATCGACAGACTCCCACTAAGTTGTGTCTCAGTTTTATTTTCAAACACTGGCTTTACTAGTCCCTGTATTCAAGTCTTAGAGAAAATCTTATGAAACTTAGTGATTTTATCTTTCCTTGCCATTAATTAAGTGGCAATCCATGCAAATCTTGCTAACTACTTCTAAAGCTTAAACTCCACCCCCACCCCCCCCAAAAGAGGATACGTCCTGTAACAGAACAATTAGTTTTACAGATCTTCTTTCCATAATCTAGTAGTTTTTCCTTTTGACTCTCTCTGGGACTTAGCTAACTCCATTAGGCTTCTTTTGAGACCTGTTTGTTCAGAATCAGAGAACATCATAGACTTAGGGCCACTAAATAGCACAACTTAGAGGGTTCCTTGGAAGACTCTAGGTCTCAAAACAATGAATTTATAGGTGCCTTTATGGTTCTGTACAGCTCTCCACCAAGGGATCCCAGATGGTTTACAAGATCTCCTTCCTCAAATTCTTCATTTGGAATGTGATCCCTTAAATCATCAGCATAACTATCTACTAGAAATGCTTAACAAGTCTAAATTCCCTTTGGACACAAATAAAGAAGATACTCAGTGCTAGAGGGTTCTCTGGCCTCCTAAAAGTCTGGCTCACACAGTGAGCAATGGCCATTAGTAGAGAAGAGAGTATATTCTATGCGAGCTATAGAAACATCCCCACTGTTCTAGGAATAATTCCTGGGAGGAAGCGTTTGACAGGTAGTCCTCAAATGGAGCATTCTTCTGTGTATGTTTGTGCACTTGGTTTTTCCAGAGGGTACCATTGTACCCTCTCTCACCTACTCAGCCACGAGCATGGCAGCTGAGTCACTGACCCAGGCAGACGTCTGAAGACCTAGGGCTGGTAGAAAAACTTTTCTCATGTATCTTTCAGGCACTAAGAAGAAATGTAGCTCATTATAATTTTTGTGACTCTGGAGAATGAGACTGATCAGTCGACATTTGTATCTAAATGAAATTTAAACATTTAGAAATCACAAGATTTTGTGAATAATGAGTAGATCTCCACTGTAACACTGTACCTGACAGAAGACATGCCAGGACATGAATCATTATGAAATGATTCAAATATCTTAAATCTCAAGTGGAAAGAATGTGTGTAACATGGATACAAAGTGGTTGTATAAATGTATAGGCATAGAACCCTTAAAAACATGGTGTGTGAAAAGAAAAATATGTGTCTCTAACTAAAACCTTGCAAGCTTATAATATGGAGAAATACTCTGTATCTTCTACTTTAAAAAAAAAAGCCTGTATTGATTTGCACTTTAATTGCATCAATATTTCTTATTTAACACATGCTCATTCTTTAAATTTTCCATTGGTCTGATATAAACCATTAATTGAACTCAACCTTGCACATCAACAATTAAAATAGTGTGAAACTGACAAAGGGAGGGCACCTCTGCTCATAAAACCTAAGGGCTGGGTTACAAATGTCAGGTCTGTAGCACTAGATAGTGTGAGTTTTTATAACTTATATTCTTTTGTGCATCTTTCGTCTAACGATGTCTCAAAGACAGCCACTCTTCACATGAAAGTGTCTGCAATTATTGCTGCTTTTCAAACAGGCGGCTGCCTGGATTTGGCACAAGAAGATGCAAAGACAGTCTGATTCACCACCTTAGAAAATGTCACATTTTACTTTCCTTTGTTTAGTTTTTAATCACTTGAAGAGATTTGAATAATTCATTTGCCAGGGAAAATAAGGCTTCTCGTGTCCTGTCCTTTTGACTGAAGGAACAAATTCTCCGCCAACTAGAAATACCAAAGCCCCACCCAAGGGTAATCATCACTTAGTAGCTTGACACAGTGTTTTACTGGAAAGATGATTATCTCCTTCAGGGAACAGGCCTTTAAAAATGTGAATTCCATATGGTTTTGTGAACAGAAGTCCAACCATTTCAGCAGCACAGGATTTAAAAGAAGTCAAGTAAGGCTGTTAAACCAAGTGCACTGTTGATAGCAGTGGCTAATGTTTGGCAAACAGAAAGAGAAAAGAAGTAGGCATTTCTAGTTTCGGAAATCTCATTCTAAATGAAAAAAAAAAACTTGTAATCAATTTATAAAGGGGTAAACTGCCATGAGATAGTTACACCAGTCCACAGGAAACACAAAACCTGGGAGAACAGCTTTTGAAATCTGTTAGGAATAACAAGGTTTCCTGGGGCTCGTCTCTTTAAAGCATAAAAGAGGAAACGAGTTAGGATCCTCATGGATGGACTTTGGCAAGCTTAAGAGCCCCGGCTTGCCAGCGAGCCTCATCTTTGCCTGTCTGTGCAGGCATCGCTGACTTCAATGAGGAAGGAAGATAACGCCTGCAGCAGGGAAAGAACCAGCTCTTCCATCTTTCCCCCTTCTTCCCTCTCTTTCCACTGCCTTCTCCTTTCTCTTCTTTCCCTGCTGCCAAGAAAAGCATGTGCAGGAGGCAACAATAAAGTAACTCAATGACAGAGGCGAGAATGGCAGTTGTGGGTGTGGATATGCCAGGAAAAGAAAAAGTTATACAATACGACTGCCCTGGAATCTTGCTACTTCCCCTTCCACCGGAAAGATTCAAGATAAAGCATCTGCTTTCATCTTTAAAGAAGATAATTGCTGTAATATGCAAAGCACCCAAACCTGCAAAGGGGGCCCCCCTCCTGAGTGGATCCCAAGAAGAGCATCTTTGTGAGATGTCAGAATATAGGTTTGCATCTGTTTACCCACTCCTGAGCTTAGCTTAAGTGATAGTGACCTATGTCTAAATTTCAGAAGTTCCAGTTTTCACTTTCCCTCTGGTCTTTCAACATACTCTTGTGTAATTTTTTTCACTACGGTTATTTAAGACTTTCTAAGCTTGACAGTAGACCTAGCACTGCAGTGCTCCTCTGCTCTTTCCCAGCTCATGTGCTCATGCAAGTTGGACCACAGTTTGAAGACCTGGTCACTCCACTGTGAAAATGGTGTGACCTCTGGTACATTCTTTTGCCTCTATGGGAGCAGTTTCTTTTTTGTATACACACACACGCACACACACACACACAAACACACACACACATGTGTGTGTGCGTGTATTTTTTTAGTGAAGTATAGTTAGTTTACAAAGTTGTGTCAATTTCTGGTGTACAGCATAATGCATCAATCGTATATGAACATACATATATTCGTTTTCATATTCTTTTTCACCATAAATTACCTCAAGATATTGAATATAGTTCCCTGTGCTATACAGTATGAACTTGTTGTTTATCTATTATATATATATTAGTTAGTATCTGCAAATCTCAAACTCCCAACTTTTCCCTTCCCACCCCTTTTGCCCCCTGGAAATCGTAAGTTTGTTCTTTATGTCAGTGAGTCTGCCTCTGTTTTGTAAAGAAGTTTGTCTTTTTTTTTTAATTCCACATATAAGTGATATCGTATGGTATTTTTCTTTCTCTTTCTGGCTTAACTCACTTAGAATGACAATCTTGAGGTCCATCCATGTTGCTGCAAATGGAATTATTTTATTATTTATTATGACTGAATAATATTCCATTGTATAAATATACCACAACTTCTTTATCTGGTAATCTGTCGATAGACCAGTTTCTTAGACATTAATCTCCAACTCTCTGATCCCATGACAATATAGGTGATACTGATTCCACCATTTCAAATAATTTTGCTGACCTTCATTTAAGAAGGTCTCTCCAGAGGCAAATTTGTGAAGCCAAGAGAGACCAATAAGCATTATGTGAATGATCTAAACTCCAAAAGTATTAAATGGTAGAGGCAGGAATTGATGCCATATTTGTGTTTCATTATCCAGATTTGGTATTTGCATTTAACCAATATTCTTGGAATCAAAATTCCTTAACATCACAGGAAGTTTCTAATGATGGAATGTCAGGTCTGACAGGCAAGTGTGACTGGAAAAGTCTCACATGGAATGCCTGAAGACCTATAAAAAGCCAACAGGCTACTGAGTCTAACTGAAGGATACAACCCCGCCTTGCAGCCCTGCTGTGCAAGAATATGGTGGAAATCAAGGCTCTTTTGTCTGCATTGAAACCTGAATCATTGGAGAAAATGTCTTTGTCAAGAGATGTCTAAGAATTCATTTTGATGACCAACACTCCCTGTAGTTTTGCAAATCTCATCTGAACTAGAAGGTTGGGGAAGAGTTTATTACCATATTTCCTGTTACCCTTTTGAGTCAGCAAAACCTTGGAACATTAGGTGTAGCCTACTTTCTCCAGACATTGTTTCAGGGTGATTAATAATGTGATTACAATGGTTACCTTTCCATTTGCAAGGGTACTACATGTCACACCATGCAGAAATACCTAAAAACTCTCATGCTGATAACATTTTTAACATTAGAGTCATATTTTAAGTGCTTTAGAGAATTTCACTAAGAGAGTCTCTACTGCAAAGCTTTTTCCAAGAAGGTAATAGTTTCCCTGATTGATCAATGTTGGCAATTTAGATTTCCATGTGTTATGTCTTGGTTAAAGGGAATTACAAATATTTTGAGAAAGGGTCTACACAAACTCTAGATCTTAGTGTGATGAGGACTCCAAGATGCATAGTTTTCTATATTAAATCAGAAGTATTTCTTCAGTAAATGATTTGTGAGAAAGATGTCCTTGGTCTTGCCTTTCTCTCAGGAAGAAAGAATAGAATGATTGGCAACTACAGACTATAGTGTAACTATAGACACTTTGCAAGACTGAAAGGGATTCCTCATTGTGGTATGAGCAAAAGGTGGGGGAACTAGGGACTGGAATGTGGGGCTGTGGCTGGAGGACAGATGGTTGATAAATGGGGAGGAGCTGGAAGGACTTTTGTGGTGGGGAATCAAGTGATGAGCAAGGGTGCATTGGGGACGATGATCATATACAAGGCAGAAAACATGCTTTTTCCATCCTCAGGCATAACCACCCTCTTTCCTATTACTGTATTTCCATTAATGAGAGCATGTCCTTGCCATCAATGAATGCATGTTCTTCCAACCACCCAGGCTTGCAAACTTTGAGTCATCTTTGAATCAGAGATGCATAGAATTCCAGAGCTGGGTAAAGTCTTAAAGGATACCTAATCCAAGCCCTTTACTTTTCAGACAAGGACATGCAGTTGAAAGAGATTTTGTTCATATTACAAGCAAGAAATGGACCTAACAGTTTCCTAAATCCCCATCAAGTGTTCCTTTCACTGCTCCACCTGGTTCTTCCCTTTTCTTCACCATTTATTCAGCCAGATGCCAAATCTCATTGGTTCTTCTCTTGGAATGTCCTTAGTCTATTTTTCCCTTGGCCACAAACCTAGTCTAGTCTCTGCTTAAAATTTCTCCCTAAAATACTCCATTCCCCTAGGCTCTCTGCTTAAGTCCATCTTGCTTGCCAGAGTTATCTTTATCTTCAACAGACATTAATTTCATCGAGTTTCTCTAGAACCACTCCCACCTTGTTAAATTCCGACAGCATGGGGGAATAGGAAGTGTTTGGGTTTTAGAATCAGATAAATATAGCTTCAAATCCCTGATCTACCCCTAACCTCATAAGTTACTTAATCTCTCTCAGTCATTTTTCTCATCAGCAAAATGGAAATTGCAGTTATAAATAAAACCAATAAAAACAGTGGTTATGATGAGAATGGAGTTAACTCATATATATTAAACTGTGTAGCACATAAAAAGATGTTCAAAAAATGTAAATTCCCTTTCTAAAATTCACACCATCTGCAGTAGCGCTCCTACTTACCTTCCAACCTTGACTTCCACCGTCCCACAAGACAAGTTCTTCATCTCAGCAGATTGGCCTGGCTCCTCCACGTACTGCACTGTTTCAGTTGCTGGAATCGCCCTCACGTGCTGAAGATGTCTGTCTCCTTTCTTACCGTTTGTACAAATCCTTCTGATGTACCCCAGCCTGTGTCTCCTCAGTTTGCACTTCTGCTCTCCAGGAGCAAAAAGAGGTGCTCAACTGAGCACGTGAGGAACAGTCTGAATTCTTTAGCTCTGGACTCCCAAGCAGGTGTCTCTCTTGTGACAGGACCTGTGGGATCACGTGCTCTCCCAGATGGGACCTGTCCCCTCTCTGCTGGTGCTCACATGCTTGCTGCCTTGGTACAACAGTCATGTCCTTCATTCTAGCCACTCTTCCCATGTGGCCTGTGTGGCACTGTGGCTGCCCATCTGACATCCTCCAACCCCCACGTGGTCCTCAGCAGTCCTTTCCTACTCTGTCCCTGCTCCCTGTCACACCTGAAGACACTAAATAATCCTAGGAAACTCTGGAGTCCACAGATGACTTGAGGATATGACTTGCACTCATCACATCTTAATCTCATTAGGTCAAGGTCAAACGATGGCTCCACATGACACAACGTGAATAACTTGTGAACAATGTCTCGCCATCTTCTTTCTGAGGTTTTAGTGAATGTTGTTACAACTCCTTCATTAGGCTTACTCTCCCAGTGTGTCACAGTCCTCTTCCCTCCCATGGTTGTGAACTTTGGGCTTGAGCTGGGAGACACTTCCAGGGCTCTGCTGAGTGTCTCACACAAACATCAAGATTTCTTTCTTTCTCTTTTTTTTTTAATTGAAATATAGTCAGTTTACAACATTGTGTCAATTTCTGGTGTATAGCATGTTTCAGTCATACATATACATACATACATTCCTTTTCATATTATTTTTCATGATAGGTTACTACAAGATATTGAATACAGTTCCCTGTCCTAACATAGTAGAAACTTGTTGTTGATCTATTTTATATATAGTTATTAGTATCTGCAAATCTTGAACTCCCAATTTATCCCTTCCCCCTCTTTCCTCCCTTGGTAACCATAAGTTTGTTTTCTGTGTCTTTTGAGTCTGTTTCTGTTTTGTAAATAAGTTCATTTTTGTCTTCTTTTTAGACTCCACATATAAGTGATATTATGTGGTACTTTTCTTCCTCTTTATGGCTTACTTCACTTAAAATGACAATCTCCAGGTCCATCCATGTTGCAGAAAATGGCATTGTTTTATTCTTTTTATGGCTGAGTAATATTCCATTGTGTAAATATACCACAACTTCTTTATCCAGTCATCTGTTGATGGACATTTAGGTTGCTACCATGTTTTGGCTATTGTATATAGTGCTGCTATGAACATTGGGGTGTATGTGAGTTTTTAAATTAGAGTCCCCTCCAGACTGGGACTGCTGAGTCATATGGTAAGTCTATTTTTAGTTTGCGGAATCTCCATACTGTTTTCCATAATGGCTGCACCAATTTATATTCTCACCAGCAGTATATGAGGGTTCCCTTTTCTCCACAATGTCTCCAGCATTTATCGTTTGTAGACTTTTCAATGATGGCTATTCTGACTGGTGTGAGGTAATACCTCACTGTAGTTTTGATTTGCAATTTTCTGATAATTAGCAATGTTGAGCATTTTTTCATGTGCCTATTGGCCATTCTGAATGAACGGAAGACAGTTTTATTCTTCTGCAGGCTAAGTTCCTGTCCCTCTGGGGCACTCTAAGGAAGTTAGGATGTGCCCTTTGCCCTCCCACTCCACCCCTTCCCACTCAAGCTCACTATGCTTCCAACATTAGTTCTCAAATCGTGGAGTTCTCATTCTCACAATTAAGTGTGTTAATCCACATAAAGCACTCCAGGCTGTGTGTGGATATTAAGGTTGCACCAAGGCCTTGCCTGGGTATGGGCTGGAATTGCCCAGAGCGGGGAATCACCCTTTTTAATCCACACAAAGTGACCATTGCCTGTCAAGCCCTCTGCCCACCAGATAGGGGTTGTGAGGTTGTTTGTAAGTTACATGAAGGCTCTGTGTGGGCCAGTGCAGGCCATGCTAGGGCAAGACACAGGCTTGACAAATCTTGGTTATTGCAGCTCTTATGACTGAGCACAAATAGTGACTACCTTAGAGAGTCTGTCCCAGAACAAATTACTGAGATACCAAGTATTAGGGCTTTAAGTTGGAGGAAACATCAGCACACAACCAAAGGAAATGCATTGTAATCTAACAAAACATTCCTTCATTGATCTGATTTTTATTGCCCATAAGCTAGCCAGAAATGATTCCTTGATATATAGTTGGCCTTTTTCAGGCTTTGTAAACAGGAATCTTCCTTTAAGAGAGAATCCACCCCCTATTTTAATTTCGAAACGTAATACCTCTGACTTAGTTATCTGCTGTGTTAGAAGATGGTCTCATGGGAGCCCTGTAGAGTTCTTCTCACAGTAACAAGCAGGCATAGAACACAGTTATTTTAGGCAAGTGTGAGAAATAGAGCAGTGTTTTATTCAAAGAGCAGCAAAGAGGGGGGAAAAGTACTTTTCTCCCCATTGTAAATGCTGAACAATGAAATTCTCAGACATGACATCATCAGTTTCTGGTTTCACAATGAGGAATCTTACTCGATACAGCTGGTCAGGGGAGAATGAGAAGCAGATGCAAGCAGGATCAGAAAAGGTGACTTCTTTAGATTTAACATGTTTAAACTCTGTTAAAAGGGATCCATTCGAAATGAGCTCTCTGGGAATTCTAGGATTTTTTCATGAGAACACAGGGATGATTAAAGTGGTAGGTTTGAGAAAAGTAAGATATTCAAGAGTTACCTAGTTTGTCATAGGTGATTAGACTAAAAATGTAAACTACTGTATTCTCATGCAAGACTTTGTTTTCATGTCAAGGAAATTAGAGTCATCAAGCAGATTTCAATAAATGCCTAAAGCCTCTAGTTTATGAACTAGATAAAGTAGACTTTCAAAGTAGCTGAAAAAAAGAGACATGAATATTTGAGTTTCAGAAAGTGGTATAAAATGTTCAGGGTAACATATGCATTCAGAGTCAGGGACCTGAAGACACATTGTTGAGAGACTGCAAAGCTGCAATACACAGACTGAGGAAGCAATTCAAGGAGTAATAATGCTCCGTGAAAGTTTAGTGTTGTTCACAGTACACGTATGACCTAAGGAAAAATATGGACCCTACGTGGCTTAGTCCATGTCATTTATGAAGAAAACATATCAAAGGAGACATATGATCTTTAGAAACATTAATGTCAAGAGTGTAACACCTTCCAAGTTCAACCTAAAATTTTGCTAAATCTTAATGCTTCCTGCACGGGGTTTACTATTTGCTCTTCTCATAGAAATATCACAGAAAGATCACAGTTATGTCACCGTCAAGAAATATCAGTAATCCATTTTATGAAAAACACAAGAAGAAATAATACACAAGTAATAAGTAATTAAAATATCTATGAGTAAAATATACACACCCAAGAAATTTATAAGAGAAATAAAGCATAGCCAAATTAATATATGCAGTAGATGTTCAATCTCACCCCTTAAAGAGATGTAAGATTTAGTAAGACTTAAAGACTTTTTTCCCTGTGAAAATTACTTCAATTTTTTTTTAACTTGACTAACATTATATGGCAGAAACCTACATACTCACTGCCAGTGGGATTAAAACTCAGTCCTATCCCTCAGAAGGGCAATTTGGCAGCATGGAAAAACTAACTCTTTGATCCAGAAGGTTTATCTCTGCTAAGCTGTTCTAAGAAAATATTCATAAGTAACAAAAGTAAAAAAAAAAATCACATGTAAGGTTGTTCATTACAGTTTTGTTTAAAATGGCCAAATGTTAAAAGCAACTAAAACATCTATCAATAGTGAGTTTTAAGAACATAGTTTGTAATATGATGCAGTATTATGCAGCCACTTAAAAAAATCATGTTTTTGAGACTATATGACAGGGAGAGAATAGAGAATTCCTCACTTTATAATGTGAAAAAAAAAACCAAGGTACAAAATTGAATATAGATCAAGATTTCAAGTACACAAGCGTTGATATAAGGCACATGTCTGTCTGTATGTATATCCAGGAGGTAACACTACTAAATGTTAACAGTGTTATCTCCACATGGTAGAATTAAGATTATTTTTTCTAAATGGAGAAAATAGGTAGCCAACCTGTATTGTCAATTGAAATATTACAAAATAGTCCTAATCCTGTAGTGAATGTATCTGCTTGACACCTTAGAATACATTCAACAGTTGAGCTGAGGAAATGCAGTCTCAGTAACTCTACACCACGTGAATGGGTTGGAAGAAATATCTGTGACCTAATAAACAAATAAGGTGTGGTGGGAACCAAAGTGGAATATCAGGATCCCAGGCACCAGCTCACGGCGTGTTCTCTGTAATGAGACATGCTAAGCCGAACTCAACCAAAAAGCATTAAAGACCAGGGGAGACTAACCCTGACTAAGAAGACTTTGCAAGCCTCACCACAGAGTCAGAAGCAGAAAATGAGGGGTCCTGTTCTCCCTGACTGTACTGGGGAAGGAGAGCTGTTTCTTTTTCTTCATTTGAGCACAAACTCCCTGTACAGCTGCCACGAATGCATCTGGCTTCGAGCCACAGAAACTCCAAGCAAGCAATGTATTAAACAGTTCAGGGTTTTACTTTCTTGGTGTAGCAACACGTCTAGCAGCCCAAGCTTGGAGTAGTAGCTCTATAATGTTATCAGGTACCTGGGCTTCCTCTCCCCTCTGGTTCAGTCATTTCAGTGGCTGGCTCTCTCCCTCATGCCTGTTGCACTGTGGTTGCAAGATGGCTCTGTCCTAGCAGAAAGGACAAAAGGAAACAGGATAAGGGCAAATGCTCACGCCAGGGAAAGCTGCCACCGTAAAGGGTATTTCTGCCCAGAAACTTCCATGCATGTCTAATTGAGCAGGATGACATCCATGACCACTTCTTGTGGCACAGAAGGCTGGAAATATACTTTATCTCTGAGCACATTAATTCTCCTTGCTGAATAGCAAGAAAGAAGAGTGAAAAATGGGCAGGCAGCAATCATTGTTTTCTATAGCCTGGTGCCCAGCAGTCTGTCGCATCCACTACCAAAAGCAGTTAGTGTGGGCTGACAGGCAGCCTCAAGTCTGTCTAACCAACTCCCTGCAGGCTCTCCTGATGAAAGCTGCTAAGTCTAGTACTATTACCTTTACAACTCCATAGCCAAGAGCATAGACCCTCCAGCTGTAAACTTGGAAAAAGAGAGGGGAAAAGAATAAGTCAAGAGAATGTTTCTGTCCTCAACTGCAGACACTGTTAGTTTCTATCCACAATCCCCTCCCCTCTTCCTTGCTCGTAAATATACCCCAATTTGGCTCAGCAGCAGGACACCGAGTTGCGGGCCTAGGGGTTGGTAAATTACAGACATCAGCCAAATCAGTTCTGCTACCAGTTTTATAAATAAAGTTTTACTGGAACACAAATGAGCCCACTCATTTACATATTGTCCAAGGGCTATTTTTTCAATATGATAGCCACACAATTGAGCAGGTGCTACAGAGCATCTGGACTGCAAACCTGAAATATTTACTATGTGGCCCTTTCAAAAACAAGTTGGCTGACCCTTGTCCTAGATGATGGCCCGTGACTGGACTGACCCAGTTAACAAGCGGTCTTGACTCTCCCGCCCTCCCTTGCAGCTGGGGGTGGCCCTAGGACCATATAACTGCACAACCGCTGGGACACTTCTGGGGAAACTTTCATTTCCTCTGATAAAAGGGTAGCCATAGCTAATCCGTCTTCCTCCCAGCTTCTTCTTGGCTTGAATGGGGACACAGAAGCTGGAACTACAGCAAACAAGTTGGGGTCGTGGGAGAAAAGCCAAAAAGAAAAATCATAAAGATCTTGAACCTGACACCTTAATCCACTATATCCATGCTGAGAACAACCTACCTCCAGACTTATTATGTGAGACACATAAAGCCTTATTTGTTTAAGGACTGTTATTGGACATCCTGTTCTTCATTGTAGCAGGGAATGCTTCCCTAATTATACAGCTTATGTCCAGGAGGGCCTTTCGGATAACTCCCAACTAAGCCCTCATGAGAGAACAAAGCCCAGAGCGTATTATATAATACTGTGTGGTTATTGAAAGGGCTGCCCACTTTTTTCTTTTTAACCATGAACTTCAGTCATTATAGAATAAAGTACACTATAGTAGTTTAAGCACAAAGAATCTGGGCTCTGCTTGGGTTGAACACTCTAGCTCTAACCCTTACTATTAGATGACTTTGGACAAGTTATTTGATTTATCTAGAAATTCCTTCATCTGAAAAATGGGAAAAATAATACTTCTACCTCATAAGGTTTTTGTGAGTGTTAAATTAAATTATGAATGTAAAGCACTCAGTTGGTCTGCCAATGCTCAATAAATGATTACAATTATTCATATCTGATTTATAAACTAATTTTAATAGTTATCCCAATTCTTTAATCCATAAAGAAAACAGAGTGTTTAAAAAATTACAGATATCCTGGACCAATATTAAGCACAGGATGAAAAATAAATCAATTTTAGCTTTCAGTGAAAGAAAGGGTGTTTTTAAAGTCTTTACATTGGGAAGCCTTACCTCTTGAAAGTCTACCTCCTCTAAACATTACTCACCTGAAAAGCTGGTTGTGCCTCTCTCACCTTGAAGCTATACCTTTATCTCCTCACATTCCATGTATCTATTCATGCCTTTTCTTCTTTGCCTTCAGATATATTCAGTAATAAATCACTAAGTCAACAATATTCATTGAACATCTGTTATGTTCAGCAGTTTTAAAGGAGAGAAGGTAAAAACAAAATGAGAAGCATTTTTATTCTTCCGTGAAAAAGAAGCCAACGTTCTGTAGGAAACCATGTCTCCTGTCAACACAGGACTGTGATCTGACAGCTGACGTTCTGAGAGTCTGACAATTTTGAGGCCAGGTATTTTTGTAACATATAATTTGGTAGAATTTTTGAATGGTAAGACATTTCGTATTCCTTATATTACATATGATACAATCCATCAGCAGCCTGGAGCATCACCTTATATTTATCACATTGCTGCAGGAAAATATATTAATACTCACTCTAAGAATAAATACTATAAATAAACTTGTGTCAATTCATGTCAGCTTTTGCTGCCAAATATTTCAGGCCAAGTGGTGTTTTGTCACCAAACGAGTTACACAAATCTTTTTCTTTTTTTCAGCTCTTTTGAATTTCAAAACTGGGGGAAAAAGGATTGTACATTTGGCCTATACATTTCAGTAAGATGTAATGCAGGCTGGACAGATGAGCAAAGCAAAATGGCTCCTCTCTCAATAACCTTTTGATTATAGGAGCTAAGCCAAGGACAGACATACATGTTCTCAGACCCCTTTTTGTAAACCATATAGAAGAATCAGATAGAAAGATTCTCAAAAAGATATTAAGTCACCTGCTCCCAGACTCCAAATTGCAAAAAGTTTGGAAAATCCCAGCCCTCACAGATTGGAAGGAAAGCCTGTGAGAGTTTATAAATGAAGATGACTTACTCTCGCATTTTGGAAGAAGTCAAAGAAATATTTTCTATTTTTTATTTACAGTTTTGAGATTGTGGCTTGAGTGAGTAGAAGAGGAGGTCCTTTCCATTCATCCCTATCTCTTTTCTTTGGAAATGCGAGATACATGCCCAATGCCCAGAAAACCTAAAAAGAACCAATTTCAAACATCCTCCCCCACACATAGTTTGATTTTCAATTTAGCTGGAAACTTGGAAACTAATCTATCCTTGGAAGACATGAACCAAGCAGAACAACCTTGGAGATCTCTTAAGCTCAGTAGCTATAAAGCTCAAAGCAGACTGTTATTGGTAATACCAATTATTACAACTAATAAAAAAGGGGGGCAAGGTAAGCAAGTTTGATAAGGAGTTCCTCCAGGCTAGACTGAAGTCAAAGCCAAAATAACAGACATTCTGGGAAATTTCCAAATCCACATATTGGTTCCAGTCTATAAAATTTATTTAAAAGTCTGTCATTTAATTTAGCATCCACTCCTGGTAGCGTGTTTTACATGAATACTCTCACAGGTGGGTTAGTGTATCCATTGCCTTGACTTTGACCTGATTTGACCTCCAGTCTCTGGCTTTATTCACTTCCTTTGGGGTCAATGGCAAATTCCCATTTTAATGGTGACATCTTAAAGCTGCAGCTTGGTTTTGTGGCCCCTTTGTGCAAATTACAAAGTGCTGTTAACTGTGGGAGGATGAATTAGAGCAGAACCAAGGGCAGCATGTCAACCATCACCTGCCTTCTTAGCTCAGTGTCTCTGTGCAGCACACCGACGATGCTGTGTGGGCCAGTGTAGCTGTTGTCAGAGAGGCAGTCAGAAAATTTTCAGAGGCTGAACACTTCGCAGTTGGATCAATCTTTTAAAATCTTTAATCAAAATGCGTTCTCTGAATATTAGGACCCTGAGGCAAAGCATTTGTTCTCCTACTTAAGTCACCAGCTCTAGAATCACCCTAGACTCCCCAGTCTGCTTCCTCCCACCTAACCCCATCATCACTGAGATTGTGCCTCCCGTGCTGATCAGCCTTTTTGCACCTCCAAATCATTCATTGATTCATTCACTGATGGTGAATGAATTCATTCACATTCACTGATTGTGACATTCAGATCCCTTTGCCCTCTGGTTGGGTTTGAGCAATGCTGATAACAAGACTACAGGCAAAAGAGAGATAAGGTATTGATTCTGAAGCTCAAGCACAACCCCACTCCACTTCCCCTGCCTGGTAGGGTTCTGGCACTCCTTTAGGATCACACCTTTTGAACTCTCAGGTGGCCCCACCTCCATCCACGCCTCCAGCTCTCCAGCTCTCTTGGGTTCCCCGAACACTGCTCCAGTGGTTTTCCACTGTTGCCAGTTCCTGGGAGCTTCATCGTCTGTTGCTTCTTCCCTTAACTCAGCCCATACTCTGCAAAGATTTGAGTCCATTCACTAAAATCTCCTCAGTTACACCTTTGGAGTGTACCAACATGCTCCCTGCTACTTCTATCCCCTGAAACTCTCACGTTAGTCTCATTCTTTTCTTCACCAGTGCTACCTGTCTTTCTTTCTCTTCTAAATGACTGCGTCCTGGTTTCACTCTTTCAGTTCACATTGCTTGCAGAGAGATCTGATCAAGTCACGCTCGAACCAGACAGAACCACGCCCCACATACTAACAACTATGTTTCACGTCTACCTGCCTCTCCCCGTTATCTCTCAGAGCAGCAGCCATGCCCGCCCATTTGCAACACCAACACCTCAGTGTCCATCCCATCTCCACATCTGCACTTCAGCTGCTCCTTCCCCCTCAGAATCCCTTCATTCCATCCAAGCTCCCTGCTGAACGCCTACTAGCTATTGGAGAACTAAGTCAAGTGTTACTTTTTCCATATCTTTCTTGGACTTCCAGCTTCTTCCTTTCTCATACTGATTTTTTGCCCATCCCACCTAACTGCCCCTGTTCCGGGAGACTGAATAATTCTATCAAAACACCTGTAAGTTTTTATTTGTTCACTTGTTATTTTTTCCTCTTATTAGCCCCTTCAAAGTCAGGTCCCAAAACTCAACCAGTGAAGGCAAAATGTAGGCATTTAGTACTTTGAAAGAAAAAGAAGAAAGGCAGACTAGGGAAAGGAATTTTATTGTTCAAACTGCAAAATATTACATAAGGTTTTCATGTGATGCATGAGGATAGTGACTTTGTGAGTTACAAAAGACACCAGCATTTGTTGTCTCAGAGTTTAGCGATGACTACCAAATCTGTGCAAAGATTTTGATAGTACTAAGGGATGACTCTAAATATTCTAGTTTTCCTATTGTGTAATTTAAAAGTAGAAAATTCTAAAAATGAAATAATGCTAGAGTTTTAAAAACAAGAGTTAAAAATTGGATGCCAAAAAGCAGTTAAATTCAGATATCCTGATTTTTAACTGGAATATGTTCTATTTTGTTTTTGTTTTTCCTTTCAAGTTAGAGAAGCAATCCTTTCCTTATTTCTTCCTGAAGTTGTTGAAGAACTTGTGTAAGAGTGAATTGAGTAAGAAAATACTGGCAATATTACCCACAATAGAAATACAAATATACCTTTAAACAAACCCATGAAATTCACTTAACAAATATTAATTTAGTTTTGGCAACATGTCAAACATTTTACCAGGTACAGGAATCCAATGGTGAATGAAAACATAACAAAATAAAAGAGAAAAGCACTCAGTATATTGTCCTTACAGACAAGTGGAAGAGTCAGATAATTACATAAATAACGACATAATAAAAGTAAAACAGATATAAAATTATAACTTTGTCTAATGCTCTATATGATACAATGGAGAGACACAAGGCATCATGAGAGCCTAAAATAGGTAGATTTAACTTTACTAAGGAGCTTTGGAAAGGTTTACCTGGAGAAGTATTTACTGAGCTAAGATCTGTGCAATGAGAAAGAGTTAACTGGGTTGAAGATAGGAGAGGCTGAGGGTATACCAGGAAAACAGAACGGCTTGTGCAAAGGTCCCATGGTTAAAAGAAACATGGAGAATGTGAAACACTGACCTGAAGCCAAAAGGCCTGTATCCAGCAAAGAAGGACAAGAGTAAGTGAGGGATGGAGAGGCAGCTCAGGGCTAGATGGAGTGGAGCTTTATGGGTCATCTTAGGAAGTTTTGTTTGCAAGTTTGTAATGGGAAGCAATTGAAGAGTTTAAGTCTGGAGAGGGGAGAGACAGGTGACATGATTAGCTTGCCTTTGGGGAAAGTGTAACTCTGACTACAAAGTAGGAAGGTGTTGGACAGCGGGCAGAATGGTGTAGAGCAAATCAACAGTTCAGGTAAAAGGTGATTGTCACTTGGACTGGGATGGCTCTGGTGTACATGGAAAGAGTGGATAGATTTTTTTGGATGAAGTATTGACAAATGAATATGAAAGAGAGGGAGGTGTCAAGGATGACTGTGAGCTTTCAGACCAACACTACTGGTTGGATGGGTGGCAGTGGGGGTTAGTCCATGAGAAACAGAAATAAGCCTAGGAATTAAGCAAGAAGATTAAGAGTTCAGGTTTGGATGTGCTGAATTTAATCTAATTTGAGGCCTCCAAGCTTACTTTTCAAATAGGCACTTACACACATAAGCTCAGAGAAGAGGTTAGAGCCAGAGGTCACTACTGTGAGTTACTTGCAGAGATGTCGTAATTGAAGCAGGAGCAGAGACATGTAAACCTGGGACTGAACCTTCAAGGACGTCAACGTTTAAAGACCGAAGATTCTTGTAAGGAAGACTGAAAAAGAGTGGCCAAGGAGATAGGCAGAGAACCAGGTGTGTTTTGGGTCTAGGAAGCCAAGGAGAAAGAGCATTTCAAGGATGAGATTGCCATTGAGTCAACCACTGGTGAGAGAGCAAATAAAAAGCAAATGTGGAAAATAGACTCCCCTGTGCTCAATAGAAAAACTATTTAAAGCTTCTGAAGGAGTCTGGTCCAGCTTTATTAATTTCCTCAACCTCAGAATTGTACGAAGGACTTGGAAGGTTTTTTAACCTCTTTAACCTCTTGGTAGTATCATCAAGGACCGTATGTCTCAAATACATACACCCAAATTCAGAGACATGCACAGTACTGTTTTTCCCAAATGTAGACAATGGTACTTGTAAGTTATGATTTGACCCAATTATTTAAATTAGGTTTAAGTGGCCCCCATAATTTCATTTTGAAATGTAGAGAAACAAGAGCCTGATATTTCTAAAAGTTCTTTAGTAACATTAAGGTAGAAACAATTTTTTAAGTGTGAGTAGGAAAATGAGGAGAAGGAAGAAAGCTAAAGAAAAGTTGCCTGCAAACATATCATCTTAAGACTCTAAGTCATCTATATTTATTTTCTTTTATTTCTTGTGAGTTATGGGGATGCATTGCTGTAGCTTAGCATATTCTTGTTAATGCTTATGACACATTTTTTATTACATAGTGAAAAAGAAGAGATAAACTTGACTCACACAAGCCAGAATTCATTTTTAAAGTAATATTTTAAAAAAATCCATGTATATTTTCAAAAAGAACACTGGCTTACTCCTTCCAACTAAATGAGAAATTACTGATGTTTAGAAAAAATTGTGATTTTTTCTGATTAGCTAGTCCATTTCCTGACCCTCTTCCTTCCTTCTCATTTATTATAACACTGTATGTTTTTAAAAAGATATTTATTCTGTATACAAGAGATAGCCTCCATATGGGGTGGGGTTGGGGGACAGGAAGTGAGGAAGGGGAGACACAAGCAGTGAAAAGCTGCCCTCCAGCAAGAACAGAGCTGGACACTGTAACGGACTCTCACTTAGTCCTCACAATGAACTCCTGAGTCTCCCTCATCTTACAGAGGCAGAAAGTGGGATTCTGAAAGGAATCCTCCTGCCCCCGGATGAACAGGAAGAGTTTGCATCCCTCTGTGCTAGCGCCCACACTACTCAGACTGTATAATGTTGCCTGCACATGGTTTAAAGACATTATGCTGTACGTCAGAAACTGACACATTATAACTGACTATTCTTCAATTTAAAAAAAAGAAGACATTTTTTAAAAAAAAGGTTTCTTGAGAGAATATTCTATCCCTTCAAACACCATATTTACTTGCCTGTGGAAGCCTGAAATTCTTTTATATGAGGCATATAGGCCATTGAACTTAAAGAAAAAATACATTTGGGTGAAAATGGATGACACTGGATTATCTCCTAGGAGCAGATTATAAAAGAGAGATAAGACCTCATTGGATATCTGAGAGGGATGGGACATAGGTTAAGGGAAGAAGAGTGTCAAGAAGGATGCAGGGGTACCAAAGATGTCTTCCTAATTTTGCCTTCAACCAACACAGTTGAAGGCAGAATCATTGTGTTGTTGACAGAACATTCCTTCTGCCTAGCCCAATTAGCAAGTTATTACTAATAGATTTGTCCCCTCCCATAGTCTCTAACATGATTTTTCTCCATTTCAGAAGTAACAACTTTAACCAGGAAATAATGAGAACCCTTGAAAAAATACAAGTTACACAACTAGAAGGGTCAAAGACACAATCCGTTGAGGAGCTCTCAACTGCACTGATTTTTGCCAAGGTCATGATAAAAAATAAAATAAAAAGATCAGAATAAGTTCATGACCAGAGAATGTCAGTTCTAGCTAGTGTCTTTCTCAGATTTTCCCAAATAGAACCTCTATAAATAGTCACCCTCTACCCAGCAGAATTGAAGTTGGAAATTAACAGCTGCCTCAGTGAAGAATTTTAGCCCCACAGGGAAAAAAAAAGTTTATTAGAGAAGCAGCTGTTAATTGCACTTCTGCATTTCCCAAACGTGTGATGGTTTCTGAACCACAACACACTGCTCTTCCTTGCAAACAGCATGGCTATTCCAAAAGTGGAACGTTACATCCTTCAAGTGACCTCAGTGTTGTTTTAAAGTACAGGCTTGTCATGTAAGTCAGTACAACTCCAAGACCAGGAACCTGATTCAATGACATGTCTTCAATGCTCCCAGCTTATTCTACTAGGTAATCTGCACTTAGCACTTTCCTTTTCTTTCATGCAGCTTTGCCTGTACATAGGATGAGATATGGAGGCTGGAGGCTAAGCCATGACAGGTGTCTGGGGAAGAGGCTGCCTTTTGCCTGTGCGGCAGAGGCTGTCATAAGGCCATCACCATACGTTGCTATGCAATCTCTGTAGAGAATTCAACATTTGTTTTAAATGTTTTCATTTTACTGAAACATTTTAAGTACTTTATAGAAGACATTAAAGAGACCACTCACTTCTTTTTTTGAACGATTCTTCTTTCTCCCTCTTTCCTCGTATTTTAAGGTCTGCTCCATTGCAGATTCCTATGCAAATCAAACAACAAAGGACTTAAAAAAAGAATAGGATACATTAATATACTCATTTAATAAATGCATAGTAAGAATCTGTTATGTGCCAGATGCTGCTGTAAATTTCTAGAACTTTATATGTAAGTGAGAGAATCCACATTCATTAATGACTACAATAGAAGGCCATATGTAAGAAGGTACCAAAAAACAGGTACAAAGAAGATACAATACTAGTTGAGAGGAGTGTCTGGGAAGATGATCAAAATATTCAAGAAGAGTGTAATGTCTATAGTCCATTGTCAAGTTAGAACACCTTCTGGCCTCTTCTGTCACTCCTCTGCATCATAGGGGCTGGAAGGCTGGGAGCTTCATTTCCATGAATTCCTTGCTAGTTTTATTTTGGATAGGATTCTGCCACTGATAGGCACTTGTATAAAAATCTGGAGGTAAAAAAGACACAAAGTTAAGGTTTTTTTTAGTGGCTTTTAGCATTTTCCTAAGAATTACCCACTTCTATGCTCCCAGGCAGCTGTGAACATGGATGGCAATTTCTTGTGGTTGTTTGAATCTCCTGATTCTATGACTGTTAGTGGCAAACCTAAGAACTAGCAGTAGCCTTCCCTGAACTTTACCTCCTTCAGTCCTTTCAAGCACCCATATCCCTGTATTAAATCCTTGCCTACCTAAACTTCCTACAGGCGGCACACTAGCTGAACCAATCTCAGGTGGATTGGGTACGGGGGGCAGAGTGGGAGGTGATCTGGAGCCAGGATTGGCTAGTGATCAGCATGAGCACAGGTACATCATCTTATCATCACTAGCATCACCATCATTACTACCAGTATTTATAGATGTTTACTATGTGCCAGGTACAGTTCTAGGCACATGTCAACTCAATCCTTAAAATGAGTAACATTGATGCTCTTACAGTAAAAATGAGAAAATGAGCATCAAGAGGGGTTAATTAAACTTGCACAAAGTCACAGAACTACCAGGTAGTGAAACCAGAATTCATCATGTTTGGACACTGAAAAAATGGAAGATATGGCCAGACTGAGCCAACACATCAATGAGTTGCCTTAAACATCATAAATGTATAGTTTTTTTTAAACTTTTTATTTAAAAATATTAGCCAACTTACAGGAACTTGCAAAAAACATAGCAATAGAGAGATTCTGTATATCCTTCCCCCAGTTTCCCTCAAATGATTACATCTTACATAATTATAGTACAATGTCAAAAGCAGGAAATTGACATTAGTACAATGGTATTAACTAGGCTATAGATCTTACTCAGATTTCACCAGTTTGTACATTTACTTGCATGTACATATATATGTGTGTTGTTTATAGTGTGATAGAATAAGTTACTGTTTTTAAGCTCAAAAACTTAACTCTACAATTTAAATATGTCTTAACATATTTTCAAGAAGAAAAAGCTATACTTGGTGTAAACTCAGTATAGGTGAATAATACAGCATGGTGGTTGAAAATGGTCTCAGGCTGCCTTGATAGAAACACGGTGCCCAGCCCCTCAGTAATAAAAGATCAACTGCAGTACACACTGCTTAGACCCCAGCTGGCATCCACCCAGTTGTGTTCACCTAGACCAGGAGAGGCAAGACAAACTGGAGGACTCTCAGAGAAAGGCAAATGAATATTGACGGGTGACAGTCAAGGGTCTGAAATCCCTGCCACACAAAGAAGAGTTAAGAGAATAGCCACTGCTGATTCATAAGAAGAGATGATCTAAGTGGTGTGATGTCAAGTTGCTCATCCAACCCCATGGCTCACTTTTACATGTGACACTTAGTTAAGCCAAGCACACACTAATGCATGAACATCCATATTTTCTCACTTGGAAAGCCCTATTTTCAGAAGACATTCATGATTCTTATTAGTCCTTTCTTGGAAAAAAAAATATATTTACCAAATGCCCCACATAATTTAGCCTAGTGATTCTCAAAGTGTGAGCCAGGATCAGCAGCCCCTCAGTAACCCGTGGGGATTTGTTAGACATGTAAATTCTTGAACCCCACCTCAGACTTACTGAATCAGAAACTCTGGGGGTGAAATCTGTATTATAACATGTCATCAGATAAGCTAATACATGAAACAGTCTTTTTAAAAATGTGTGTAGACATACAACTATGTTAAAAAATAAAGACGACACATAGAAAAAAATAGGAAACGCATACTGAAACTGTTTTGAGCTCTGAATTTTGTGATAACTGGTGATTTCTATTTTTTCTTTGTACTTCTCTGCATTTTCCAAACTGTTTATAGCAAACTTATATTCTCTTTGTATCATAAAAAATATTAGAAACAATCTAGGGCAGACTCTACAATGAAAGTGAAAAGCATTCATATAAGGCAATCATGAAAAACTGTATTGAGCCAAAATACATTTATTAAGCATCTCCTATACGGATAGTAAAATTCCTAGAACTGTAGTCTGTAGATCTTCCACTTACTACCTATGTAATGTTGGACGAATTACTATCTCCGTGCCTCAGTTTATTCATCTGGAAAGCAATTCTACTGTATCCTTTGGTCATTGTGAGAATTAAATTAATTTATACATATTAAGTGCTTAGAGCAGAACTTAACACTTGATAACTCCCAAATGTTATTACTGTCGTTACTGTTAGTCTCTAAAGAATTATTAACTCCCCCACTTGTGAGTCACCAGACTCTGCCAGAATATGATCAGAGACCAGGATCTCATTACTTCTTAAGATAGCTTTTCAGATTTTTGAACAGCTCTACTTACTGAAAAGCTCTGCTGTATGCTGAGCTGAAATATGCTTTCCTGGAATTTCCATCCACTAGGCATGCTTATTTCCATTATAGCACTATATAAAAAGGTCGCCTCTCTTCTATGCGAAATTCCTTTGTATATGCAGATGACTGCCATGTCTTCTCTCAGGCTTCTCTTTCTGCTTGGTGAACAGTTCCTCAAATGACATAACAAGAGCAGTAACACCTGCCTTCTGTTTTAAAGAACTCTACCACATATCTTATGTGAGCATCTCAGCACGTAGAATAAATACTACCCCCGCCACCATTTTATAGGTCAATAAATTCAGGCTTGGAGAAGTAACTGACTCATGCAAGATCACAACTAGTAGGTGGTGATGTTGAGAATGAAACACAGGATGTCTCTTAAACACAAGATGTCCAAGCCACTCCTCTATACCAAGTCTATTTTAAAACGTCGTGATTTAATACTTGCACACTGAAGGATTCTCCCCTGCCTCAGTTGCCTCTTTTTATTACTGTAACATGAGTTTGTTATCAGTCAGAATTCAGCCAGGAAAAAAGAAAGCACCCTACAACTTCCACACATGGGGAACTATAATAGGAGGAATTGGTTTCACAAGTGATGGAAGAGTTGAGAAACCAGAGGGTATGGGGGCATCCAAGAGATTAGCCAAAGCAGGAAGCCATTACCACCCCTAAAAATGGAGTCCAGCGCCAGGTCTGCACAACAGACACTGGGAATTAAGACCTAGTGTGGTCTGCAGGATCGAGAGCCACAAGACACAGGGAATGGGGGAAAAGAAATTCTTTTGTTCCTCTCTTCTCATCCTCCATTTGTCAGTCAGAGCCTGGCATTGGCTAAACATAACCAGAAACCAGGGTCCAGGGGAGCCTGGGAAATACAGATCCAGAATTACAGATCAGAGGTGGGGAAGGGCAAGGGCAAGGAGTGGGTCCGAGAACAACCTGGCTATTAGAGGCACACATCACACTTCTAATTCATTTTAAGCGTACTGTTAAGATAGAACCAGGTCGTTTTTTACATGAACTGTTAGTAAATTAGTTTTTTGTTTGTTTGTTTGTATTTGGCAATTGGCTTTTTGAATGTAAGTAAGATCTTTCCTCTTATCTTGCTTAATCTCATTTTTTTTGACTTTCAGTCAGCCTTTTCCATGCTGTAAACCTCTCTTATCCCCTCTAGCCTTGTGTTATTTAGAAATCAGTCAATATGCTTTATATACCTATATTCAAATTATCATGAAATATTTTGAATGTGGCAGGGCTAAGGCTTGAGATCACAACCACAAAGGGGCCAGGGTGGGGCAGGTGAAGTACCCACCTCAGGCACAAAATTGAGGGGATGTCAAAAAACTTGGTGATCAAGAGAAACAATATTTTAATGCAGTATTTTTAAAAATCAAAGTTAATGCAAAGTTCCAGGGTAAACCAAATATTAAAATTTTAATTAAAGTCAGAATCCACAGTGATTAACATTCATCAATTTCTCAGCTAGCTGTAAATTCTCCTTTTTATGCTCTAACCTACCCCACACTTTTCACCTATTACCAAAGGGTAAAATACTTTGTCAAGTATCTTTCAAAGAGATTGACGCATTATGTTCTAAAATCTAAAACACTAATTCACTAAGTGTAGAGAAAGAGAAAGTAGTCAAGATCAGGTCTGAAGCTTATATAAATTGGTAGAATATCACCCTCTAAAACCATTTTATACTAAATGTATTTCCAATTCAACATGACTTTGTACCAAATCCCCCAAATGTGGCCACACCAACACTACCTGACAAGAGGGAGAATACGAAAAGTGGAAGAGGAAAGAGACCATGGTCTTAACTGATTGTGGTTGAAATATTTTGCAAACTTTACAATTTCACTCATGGAAAATAAATCCCAGTAGCCACTCCCATTGCGCATTACTAAATGGATCTGATTTCCTCCTAGATCAAATCACATCTTCTAAACAAAATCTCTTCTCTATGGATGAGTAGATTGGAGCATATGGTTTCAAAGGTGCCATCTAATTTGAAATACACACTCCATTTTGTAAAACAAAAGCCAGCTATTTCAGAAATAGTCCAGAACAAAGGTGACAGTCAGTTTCCCCAGCATAGGGTTCCTAAAAGGAAATCTGAATACAAAGTACCTTTCTTTTATAAAATGCCTCATTTACAAAATTATTGTCTCATTTAGAAAGAAGAGCAGTAAGTTTAAAAAAAAAAAGACAAATATCCTGGTGTTGTTTAATCAAGAAACCAGCCATAAAAGAGAAAAGTCACTCAGCATTAAATCTCCAAAAGGGGGCCTAACCTTTGGTAGCTGCGAAAGAGAAGTTTGTCTAAAACTAAGCCCAAGTGTCCAGATGAGATTGGAGATTTTAAAGAAATGATTTAAAAATGCTAATGTATGAATGCTACAACTCAAATAGTTTAAAATCAATTGCCTTCTGGAAATAGCATCATTGCTTTTCAAACAGGTTTTGCACAGAAAATGGCAAATCCCCACAATGAGCATCCTAGTCATTGTGTTAAGAGATATGGTAGAGTGGTAAGAAAATCTGAATAAAATGATTGATGTGTAAGAGATATTTTAGGCCTTTAATCTTGGTGATGGTAAATACCCATTTTAGAACAAGAGGCACAGGCTGACTCAGCTAATCTAAGTACATTTTTTAATCACTCTGTTAAAACCACCCACAAACAAGAGACAGCTCTTCTTTGCTCACATCATAATAACTTCTCAAATCTCTTTGCATTTGTAAAACTGCCAGTTGACTGTAATAACATGCAATCAGCATGATTCTCTATGACTTGATATTTAAATGCTGAATTTGATTATTTAATTGATGCTGATTTTTGAACTTCAATCTTTAGAAGACCATATGAAGTATTAAGACTTGATCGTTTAGAAGCAAGGACTGCACCTAAAACCTATAGAAAAAAATAAAATAATATAAAACCAATGTATTATCAAGAGTGTAGTGTTATTTTGACAATGATCTAACTTTTTTCTGTAGCTTATAAACAATATTTCCTTAGTTGTTATTTATTCTAATAAATGTTACCTATTTTTAGATACCTTGTACAATTCTTGGCTTCGTAGTAGTATGTCCATTATTCAATCTTCTTAATTGTTTACAAAAACATCTCTTAATCTTATCAGAGTAAGTATAAATGAAATCGTTCTTCTCCGTAGAACTATACCATCCAACCAGTAAATATCAGTGATTGTTTTATAGCTAATGACTTCATATCTTAAAATCTTAGAATCACCACTGTAGCAAAAGATGAGAAAAATATAAAATATAATGAGTTTGGGCATTAGCAAATAATATCCAATGGCTTGAGCTGACCCAAATGAAGGGAAAATGGACATTGTACAAATTTATTTGTAGCAACTTGATTCCATGTGGTCTTTTTTATGCAAAAGAGGTCAAGAAAACCCTTCATAACCTCACAATTCAGCTTTCACATTGTGATAATGAACCAGTTCTTGCCTGTAAGATATCCAATCATTTGTGGATAGAACAAAATTTATATTAGCATATTCATCATTATACTTTGAAATAAGTTTTGGCACTCATTACTCATGAATAAAAGAATGTCAATGCAATGAAATCCTCTGGGGCAATTATCATAGCACACAGTTTATTCCTTCAACCAAAACCTTCCACCACTAAGGCCCTTCTTGGAAATTGAACTTAATGCTTCAAAGTACCTATGTGAAAAGGAGATGAAATTTAATTTTTGAAGCTTGTTTTTTTGTTGTTTTGTACGTTTCCCCTAGAGAAGATATAGCAGGTGCAATTCAAAAATTACAAAATAACTCTGCTTTATTTATTTTGATAAAAATGTCTAGATTCTCATTCTGACCACAATTCATATTTTCTCCTGTGTACATGAAGAAAGATCAGGAGTCCAGCCTAAATTCAACATATGGTAATTTGCCATCTCCTATGATGTTAATTTAATAGAAATCCTTGGTTTTAGGGATAAAACAGGGTCCTCAATGTTGTACCTACAATGTGTCATTATTGTTTACAAAGCACTCTGCATTTCAGAGCATTTTGATGAGTTTTACTAGTCATTTCTCATTGTATTCCTTACAGTTGCATGATTACTCTCATCTGACACATAAAGAAAATCACAAATAGAAACATTAAAACTACAGTTTACACTGTGCCAAAAATATCCATTTCATTCCATCAGCGCAGCTAATCCAGTCATGGAGGAAAGAATAGCAGCTCAATCAAGGTATTTGGTGCTCTCTGGACAATAAAGAAAATCAAACAAAAATAAATACACACATTTGTAGAAATGTCCTAAATGAAACGGTCACCCAAGATACAAGTTTGTTACGTAACTCCATAGTTCCTACCCACCATATGAATTAACTCATGGGGATGAGAGAAGATGAGAAGGCTACTCTTTTCCTTCTGAAGATATAAAATATTTCTACCCTACCCATACAGAAAGCTCTTATAAAATAAGTTTTCCCTATGTTTATCTGAAATTAGTTTAACCTCATGTTTTTCACACTAAGAATTAGATTTCCCCAAGCTGTGAATATTTTGGAAAAAAAGTGATAGCTGATATTTATTGAGTCTGTGCCAGCCACTATCATGGATTATTTTAACAATCCTCGAAGGTTCTGACTCCTTTAACATGGATTTTATGCCTAATTTACAATAGGTGTGATAAAAGTCCAGAGAAGTCAAGGAACTTGCCCAAAGTCACAAAACTGGTTTTGACAGAGCTGGGACTTGGACTTAGGTCTGACCTTAGGACCTGCATGATTTGCCACTTCATCAGATGAAAGAAAAAAATCCATAGTTCAGCATGACGTCCGTCACTGAGATTTGGCCTCACTCTTTTTTTTTTAATTGAAGTATAGTTGGTTTACAGTGTTGTGTTAATTTCAAGTGTACAGCCTAGTGATTCAGTTATACATATACATATACATATATATATTCCTTTCATATTCTTTTTCATTATTACAAGTATTACAAAGTATTGAATATCACTCTCTGTGCTATACAGTAGGACCTTGTAATTCATCTATTTCATCTGTAGTCATTAGTATCTACAAATTCCAGACTCCCAATTTATCTCTCCACCCTGCCCCCCTCCCCCCCAGGTAACTATAAGTTTATTTTCTGTGTCTATGAATCTATCTCTGTTTTTTAAATGTTTATTTGAATCCTTTTTTTTGAAGGTTCCACATATAAGTGATATTATATGGTATTTTTCTTTCTCTTTCTGGCTTACTTCACTTAGTCAGAATGGCCATCATTAGAAAATCCACAAACAATAAATGCTGGAGAAGATGTGGAGAAAAAGGAAACTTCCTACACTGTTAGTTTGGTGCAGCCGTTACGGAAAACAGTATGGAGATTCCTTAAAAAACTAGACTTACCATATGATCCAGCAACCCCACTCCTGGGCATGTATCCGAAGGGAACTCTAATTTGAATAGACATGCATCCCCATGTTCATGGCAGCACCATTTACAATAGCCAAGATGTGGAAACAACCTAAATTGTCCTCACTTGACTCCATAACCTATGACTTGTTCCCAGGTAGAGACAGCACTGTGAGTGCAACCTGAAATCTTTGTTTTCACTGAAACCTCACAAAACAGCAAGACTTAGATATTCACATGACAGAGTGCCACACAGAATGGGGGCGGGTGGAACCTTCTTCCCGCTTCTGCACACACATGCCATGTGCTCTGTGTCTTTAACCACTGAGGTTTCTGGATTCCATACTTTCATTTTGGCATCTGGAAGGTTTCAGGGCAAGAGCAGAACATTGCTAATAGCAGTACCTCAGAGCACTGGGTGGATGGGCCTGTGGAAGCCTCTGGATTTTTCACAGGGGTTAGAAGAGCAGAAGAAACAAAATGGCCAGTGGCTAAAGCAGCTAGAAGAACCCACAGGAGAAGGCCAGTGGCATAGCGCCTGCAGACTCCATAAATAGTGGGAGAGAAGCGTTTTACTGGAAGTTGAAGGTTCTGCAGTAACAAGGGGGAGTGAGATTCCAAAAAACCAACATCATAACTGCTCATCTCATTCCGTTTTTTCCCACCCCCCCCCACCCAAAGGCTGGGGCAGCCTAAGAAAATACATATGGTGAATTTAGTCCTGTGACAATGTCCTTTGTCACTTACTCTCTGGTAAATAGTCTTAAATATGTCTCACTACACTTTTGATTCTTCGATTCTCATGTTTTCATTACAGGTGGGCTCACTGCCCATGATCGGTAGTATGTCACACTGTGATTAGCAAGGCTTGAGTTTATCTCCTTCATACAGCATGTAATTGTCTTTGGCTGAAAAAGTAAGTTGACATTGTAATTATATTCAAAGTTAATACATAGGTTTAGGAAGTGATCCAAAGAAAACAAATCAACACAATAGCAGCCACATAGGTGCCAGAACAGGGCTCCACAAGGCTGTTACCCAAGCCTACTCATTGGCTTTTGTTTGTTTGCTTTGTTTCATGCTTCTGACATTTTTAAGGACCTAGAGATGAGTGACCTTTATTGTTGCTTTTCATGGCTATGACCATTCCCAAAGATTCTTAATAGAGAGAAGAAAATACAGTTATGGTCTAAAAGATTTTATATTCAAGGCCAAAAAAGGAGGTAGATAGTGGCAGGACATTTTGAAGAAAAAGATTATAGCATACATGCACACGCACGTGAGTGTATGAGTCTGCAGGGCGTTGGTTCCAGGATCTCCTCAGATACCAAAATCCACAGATGCTCAAGTCTCATAAAATGGTGATCAGTGGTTCATTGAATCCATGGATGCGGAACCTGCAGATACAAAGGGCCAACTGTATATGTCTCTTAGAAGAGGGACAGGCAGCTCGGTGCCGGCAATATCAAGAGTGGCATGCTGGTCATGGTAGGCAGCTGAAACAAAGAAATCAAAAAGAATAAAAAAGAAGAGAGCCTTCTGAGTTTCCAGGAAAGGCTAGGTTAAAACCTGAAGATCAGGAGTCTCCTAACAAGTGGAAAGTCAGAATCTGGGATTCACTTTAGATGCCACACAAGTGCTTCCCTTGAATTTGGCGTGGGCAATTAAGAGTGGCCCAGCCTCGCTTTGCCCCTAACAGAAGCAGGAACTCTGGGTCCCTCATAGCTCCAAATAGATATTCTCACAATATTCTCCCTGGGTCCCTCCATAGCAGAGCTTCTACCTATCATGGCTTTGCTTATGGTACCCATAATAATGATTAGTAATAATACCTCATTTTGGTAGAGTACTTTGCATCCTACTTTTGTACATTTCAAACCTGTTACTCAGTGTGATTCTCACAATAGCTCTGATGTACGGTTAAGGTGGTGTTAGCCTTGATTTGCAGTTGAGGACAGACTCAGAGAAGGACATGGTCTAGGTCCAACAGCTCGTGACGTGCAAAGTCAGCGCTGTTGACTTCAGGCTACTTCCCTTGCCCGAGCCCCGAACTGTCACTCCAGCTGTGCCCAAGCTTCAAAAGAAGTGAACCTCAAAACTTCTGGGAATATTCATCTTTAAGTTTTGCTCCTCCCAATGGATTCAGGGGCAGTATGGCCTCTTTACAATGTTGGATTAAGTGAACAAAGAGTTGAACTTTATTTTATTTGTGCTCTTTGTCTTCAGGTTCTATTTACCACTGACTCTGCAACAGTGAACCAGTCAACTTCTCTGACAATTGATTTCTCTGTCTTTAAAATGGCAAAGTTAGTATCTGCTAGAATTAAGGAACCAGTGCCTCCCTCTAAAATACTATGAAAGAGATGATTTCAAAGAGATGGTCTAGAAATAGAAATGTGAGATTTCTATTCAATACATTTAAATGTGTTTTTTAAATGGAAATTAAGTTTTCACCGAAGGTCCTTGCCACATTGAACTCATCATAATTTGTGTTGTTGTTGTCATCATTATTACTACAATTTCTTTCTTTTTCACTTTAAATGCCTCAGCAGTAAATGGGCTTTTCAGTTTTACAGATTCTGCCATTTTCTGGCCCAGTGCTGAAGGCCGAAATTGCATTATCTTGTACACTCCACCTGAGACTTCATTTTGCTTGGCTTGTACCAGCTAAGGATATAAACATTGCCCTTTTTGCTGTACACAAGTAATCATGTGTTCTTTAAGCACTGGCTCAAAATAAAAAGCGTAAGATGATGAATCAGGCTTTACTTCAATACTGAAAGTGCCACTTTGCACCATGATCTAGCAATGACACAATAGTGTTGCTGGCCCTGGTGACTGGTCGCATCATGGTGACAGCCTTCATTAGTCAGGCTGGCATGCCTCCCACTCTGGGGAGATATAGGATGTATAATCTCTCCAAAGAGAGCTGAGGTATAGCAATCAGACAGCTGAAGTCTTCTTAATGAATGGCTCTAACAGTCCAGAGTTCCTAGGGATAAAACTATTAAGCCAGAGAGACTTCAATGGCTTGCAAATTTGATCTGGTATGTTTATTCTTGGGAAGCCATTTTTAGATAAGAAGTGCAAACTTTCACACTGGTTTGGGTTGTTGAAAGCACCTGAACCAACAGAATGTTTTCCATAAAGGTGCTATGGGTTGTCAAAGTTGACCTTGAAATGATACAGAAGCATTTTTCTGAAAGAACCTGAAATTCACAAATCAGGATTGTCATGAATGACATTGTACATTATCAACTATTTTATAGGAACTAATTGCTTTTTCTGAATAGGGCTAGTGTCATTTAGCTTTTCTGTCTTTTTCTTGTTTTCAGCAAGACAGTGAGTTAATACACTGCTCAAAGTCTTCTAAGAAATAGTTAAATACCTGTCTTTTAAAGACCTGTCTTTTAAACATCTAAGTGCTTCACTTTGTCCTAATGAGTAGGGTCTACCACCAAGAAAGCAAAAGGAAAGCAAACAAAACAAGCTAACAAAATGGTTCGTTTCTCAAAAGGTTTTATTTTATTTTCTTAACTATAGGGAATCCTAGCTCAAAGTGCTCAAAAATGTTCATCTCTCTCATGACATCTGCCGTATGTTTTGGAGACTTTGGTTACTCTTGTGCTTTTTGTATTGGTTTGCTTTATTTTCTAAAGTGAGCAATGATCTTCCATTAGCTTGTCAGGAAGCTGGCCTTTCATTCATCTCACACCCACTTAAAACAAGCACTCAGTGTTTGGAAAACAATCCACAGTAACTTCAACTGTGTCGGTAGATTGGAATATGACCAAATGTTGAGATTCTGTCTACTTTATTGATCTAAAATTCCTTCAAGTTGACAAGATACTTGCCCCTACAGACACTTATCATGTAACTTCAGACTGATACTGTGGCAATGGCGCTGGGTAAATAACACCAATATGCCTCCTACGTTTTCTGAAAAGCTCATAGTGCTTCACTGAGGAAAAGTCATCAAAACACATAGAGAAATTAAGACCATGTCTGTGGAACTGAAATAAATGATAGTTTGGTCATTTTGATGCTGCACTAACAGAGTGGAAGAACAAGAGCCCACACTGACTTTCTTTACAAGAATTTGGAGTATTGTGATAGGATCTGTAATACCCCTATTTTTTAAAACACAGATTTTTAGGTTTTCAATAAGAGCACTCATATAGTTCAAAGATTTTTCAAAAATACAGTTTCTTTTGAGTATTAATTCTTGACACCTTTAAATACATGTAATAAAAGTCTCATTTTTGTTGTTGTTATCATGACTCCCAGTCTTAATTCCTGTTACTGTTCTTTCCATTAAAATAAAAAAAAAATCTTCAAGAAACCATAATATGTCACTCTGACACCATGAATACTAAGAGAAAAGTCAGTTAGAATCTGAGTAGCCGTAATGAAATATTTTAATTGCTACGCAGTCCATTTCTGTGTAGTATCTACGTCACTAAAGCAAACCAGCTGTTATATGCCTGATATGAAGTGCATTCTCAGTTTTAATTCTTAAATAAGACCATAAAATGTACCAATGCAATCGCAATGCTAAATGAGTCAGGCAATTAACAATGTTACTAAGTTCAAGGTGAAATTCTTTTGATGTATCTAGGAACTCAGAAGAATATTATTTTATAACTTCCTTTCCTAAATAAATAATTATGACATCTTGGTATGTTTAGTTAGTATCGGCATTTCAGTTAATATTCACCAAAGAAGCTAGTGTGTCTTTACTTAAATTCTTACTTGCTTAAGAGTGTCGCCAAACGCCGCAGAATATTTTAAATCTTTTTAAATCAGTGAGATCTCTTATTCTCACAGTACATTCCAAATTCATTCAGTTTTCCTGTCAAAGTATTTTTCTGTTCGTATCCACCTGAAGTGAAGGAAATCACTTTTATTTGAAACAAGGACTCCATATTTCTATTTCAGTCCTTCCTCTTTAAAGCCAGGATGAAATCACATCAGTGTTTGATATAACCATATATTTCCAAGTTGCAATGACAAATAATTGATTATGAGTCAGAGTCTGTAAAATACTAGTGATTAGAAAAAACCATTTCTTTCCCTAATATGTTTTTTCCATTGTCATTTACCAGATGGGACCTGTGTCATTGACTGTCCGTCATTGTCATAGTGGTCTTAACAAGCAGATAAAGTTAAAAAGTCTACGCTGTATAATAGGATCCAAATAAGTTTGTGTATCCTAGATTCATTTTTATGCTGCTCTGTTTAATGAAACAGAAAAATAAGATCGCAGACACTAACAGTACTGAAAAATTCTAGCCTAACTTTCATAGAAGGAATGGAAATCAAAGGTACAGTAACATGGGAGTGGGTGGTGCTGGATACATCTTAGCTACATTAAACTCATGTGGGATAGCAATGAATATTTCATAGAGTAACCATATAATTCATCTTCCAAATCCAGACACACATTTGACTGGGTCAAGGCATGGGTAAGACTTTCCCAGGTAAACTGAGATCTGAGATGTGTGGTCACCCTTCACATACATGCATCATATCTTTGGCAGTGCCTGGCTATTCAATACTAATGAGAAAAAAACCAAATTGGACAATTAATCAGTAGCTAGCACAACATGTTCCAAACTGTGTAGTGGACATTGAAGAATCTTCTTCAGTTGGACTGGAACAATAAAATTATGTTTCAGGAACAGTGTGAGATTTATTCAGTTCAGTTTGCCTAACTTTTATTTTTAAATGAACTGAGTTTCTATATCCCTTCTGAATACATAACTCCTTTCCTCTTCATGCCATTAAAATAAGTCAATTAAAGCTTGCCCTACTACAATAATTTCACAATTAAAAAGTTTAAGTAATACATCTTGGGCTAATATATTCAGTATGGTGGGTCCACATGCTTTGTTAGGTAGATTCTTCTCAGGAGATAGCATATGGAGGAGGAAGCTTTTACACCTTTTCCAACTTTACATCTTTTACAATTTTACTGTTCAGTGTAAAGAACTCCTAACATGCTATCTTCCAAACCCAAAATGTCTTTCTCAAACCATAATGAAGATGACTAAAATTTATCTTAAAGCATCTCAATGATATTATTATAAAGAAATAGAAATGTGCAAGTCAACTGAAGGTCACTCATTATCTAAGGATGGAATGTCTGCATTGCAGACTAAAATTAGTCACCTTGCCATCCAGTTGATTTCTGGGCCATAAATTCCTCCCTCTAGAGGGAAAATGTTCTTAACTGACGAAGACCGTGGATAAGACACCCAGGGGCTGTGGAACTGTGATGTCAGAGGCAGCACTAAATGCCCTGTCACCTAGAGAGCGTCCTACCACCATAAAGGTCTGAGCTCCCAGCCCAATCCATCTGACAGGTTCAAGACTTTTTAAAAGTAAATGTAGGTTATAAAAGATGATGATTGCCTCCATTGGCAAACTACATTCCGTAGAACACTACCTGCAATCTTAAAAGCTCATCCGAGGAAAATAGTGAACTGGGGAAAATAAGATTGGAGAAGACTTCACGCTCTCTTCCTCCCTTGGAGATTCACAAAACAGGATAGCGCCTATTCAAGCTCCTGTGGAGTTCTGACTTAAAAAAAGAAAAGTTTACATTTATTCAGCCCAGTTTTTCCCAAAATTATTTGCCAGTGAATATGTTTTTCAAGGAATAATTTATGATATCAAAGAAATCTGGTACTTCTTACAACACAGGAGCGGAAAGTTTTTGGAAGATAGCTGAGAAAAGGACTTCAACAAGAAAAAGCCAAAGAGGAGGACTCGCGTGTGGCAAATGTCTGTGGGACTGGCTTTCAGTTTTGTCAGGTATAAGAAAGTAAATTGCTCTCACTTCAGGGCTTTCCTTACTTGACCTTCACGAGCATGCTGAATGAAGCAATTAATAATTGGAAGTCTCTAGTAATATTTAATTAAGCACAAGACATCCTCTTTGCTGAAGTGCATGTCACATATTATATTGTGATTTACCCTCAGTTACTCTTATTTACTCTGCAGGAAATATTCTTTACTGAAGAGTTGTCACAATTTAATACAACAGAGAATATAGATAACAACTAACGTCAATGTAAAACAAAAGGAAATGTGAATAAATACAATACTAAAATGGGGGAGAAAATGTAACATTTTTTTATTTCCTCTCTTTGTTATTTTTTTAAATGAAAAGAAATGGCTTCTTGGTAGGTCAAAATGGTCAAATATTGTCAGTGTCACATGATTCAAACTAACAGATTCCAACACAATTTTTATTATTATCCTTATTTTACAGCAGAGAAAAATGATAATCAAGCAATGTCACATTCATGACACTCAGCATGCCATTGGCCCAGTTGTGTCAAGCTTGATGAATCTGATTAAAACTCCAAGCTTTTCCTACTAGATCATATATATTTTTCTAATTGTTTTATGTTTAATTCTGTTTGAGCCACAAATGTTTCTTATTTGGGGGACTGATTTTTTTGCCACAAGTTTTTTACTTTAAACAAAAAATATAACTTGCATATTTTCTTTGAGATTAATGTTTTACACAGTAGGGCTTTAAATTGTGTTAATGTACACACATATTCCTTTCAATTTGGTTCTCACCGCCACTTATGAATGCATTTGTCAAAGTCCACTTGCGAAGATATTTTTAAATTCAGTTTAAAAATTCTTTTGGTATGTTCGACATGATCCCAACTTTAAAGGTCATTCTGCTGCCACTGATTCCAAAGCAGTGCCAAAGAAAGGCATTACTGATTTTATTTCATTTAAATGGTCCTGCTGTCTGGATTCTAACTAATTTGTTATGGGCCTTAAAAAAGAGAAGTTGTTCTAACTTGCATGGTTGAGTTAAAATGTCTAATCATTTAGTATTTCATGGCAGAGGTATCTCAGTACATTTATTATTTTTATCTTGGAAGTGAAGATATTGCACCTCATTCATTAAAATCAATTTTTTTTACATACAATTGTATTATAAAGCTAATCCCAGGAGCAAAATCCATACACTCTAGTCAATTGAATTCCAAACATTGATGAACCATGATACTAAATTCCAACACTGCATATGGGAGTTTAACTTTTTAGTTTGAATTCACTAACATAATTAAATTGTGGCAATTCAAACAGAGATACTTTCCATTACTAAAGTTAATAAGGCATAAAGAAGTGTTAGAACAAAGCATGAATCTAAGCATATGTATATGAGAATCTCTGATAAGTCAAAGAAAAAGAAAATGTAATCTCCATGTTTCTGTTTATAGAAGAGTTTACTCCAAGCCTTAGAAATATACTGACTCTCCCCTGCATGGAATTTGTTATAAAATACCAACATTGATTTCTCTATGAACCTTATGAAAATGTGCCTTACTCATTTTTAGTTGCACCTATTTTCATTAGAGTAAAGTCACTGCAGTGTAAAAAAGTCTGATGATGTTTCAAATCACAGAGGCCCTGGAGCAAGAATGACTCCAGTCTTAATGGTCCTCAGTCTGCATTGTCCCTCCTCTAACCCTCCACTGCCTGGCATTCTCCTGACTAGTGAACTAGAGCTCTGAGCACTTGTGTCACTTTGGGATTCAAGAGGAAGAGAAGATAGAGGTGGTACAAAACTGATGGAAGAAAAAAGTTAAGGAAGAAGGAAAGTATTTGCTAGTTAAAGCTCAGATCCATCCCTTCCCTTCCCCTTCTTTGTTCTATAAGATTGACTCCTGCAACTACATTCCTTGGGTTTCTTTCTCACTGGCTTCCAATCCACTTGGTCAATGGGAGACTGACTGGAGGGCAAAAGGAAGAAAGAGTCCAGATGATTTCATCTCCTTTTTTTCTCAACCGGTTGTGTACAAGGGTCATCTCAAGCAGTAACTACATTTGCTTCATAATTTCAAACTCCCGATAGGCAGTGACCGCCATAATCCTACTTTCTGGTAGAGAACCCCTGTTCTGGAGTATTTCCACTTTCTCTCTGGGTCTCTCCAACCAAAGGGGCAGTAGTGGCTGCCTGCTGCTGCTAACTTCTTGGTTGTCTCACCATCTTCTGTTTGACTTCTGAGCTCTTCCATCATCTGTACAACCAATAGCCTGCAAGAAATTCCTTCTCTCTGAAAGTCCTAAAGTGACTTTTGTATTCCTGACTGGACTATGACTAGAGAGGGGAGAATGAGTCATTTTTTAATTTATTTTTTTCTGGGTAACCAGGGTTACTGCCATCATGGGTGTGGAAGGAGACAGGGGAAACAGAACAAGAAAAGGAGCAAATATTTGTTGAGCATCTTTGGTGTACACGTGCTTTATTATCATTTAATCTTCACAGATGAGGGAACTGGACCTTAGAGAGGTTAGGTATTTACTGAGATCATATTGGTAATACATGATTGAACAGGAATTTGAACTCAGGATGGATTCCAAAGCTTTTCCACTGGAGGATGTTTCCTCTCTAGCAAACATAAGGTTACATTACATTCAAGAATAGTTCTTGAAGGGTTGAAGGGACTTTATCTGTAATACTCTTTTTTACTACTTTTAAAAATAGTAAATGTCAAATAACCCAAGATCTGAGTTACTGCCATGGTCACAGCCGATTTAGATGTAGTTAGCAATTACTGTGCACCAAAACTGAAGTTTTACGTCTTTAAAGATTGCCTTGTGTCTCAACCTACAGACTGCCAGGCCTTGGGATGGCTGAGAAACATTCTTGAAGACCAAAGGTGTTCATTGTGAACATCTATTATCTTGGAGTTGTTTTTATGGAATTCGGGGGCCTTGGTTTGGAAAAATAGAATTTATTCAGGACTTTTTAATCCTCCTTCAAAGGTTTATCAACACTTATGTTTTGCATAGATGTCCCCAGTACCAAAAAAATGCTGCTGGGTAGAAAGGATGACAGGGATTCATTTTTCTGTGCTCTCATCCACTTACACGATGTTACCCAAAATGTGTTTACTCCCAAATCTTCCTCGCTTTTGAGATATAGACATGTATATCCTACTGTTTTCTGGATCTATTTGAATATCCTCATCCAAGTTTGATTCAACATGTCCTAAACTCACTGTATTTCCCTGAATATCAGGCTCTCCCTTCTATATTCCTGATTTATTTCAGTACACAGCCGCCTGTCCCCAACTGACTGCCCCAGCCAATCATCCTAAGCCCCACCTCCTTCCTCAGGCTCCACATACAATCAGGTACCAAATCCTATTAAAATCAACTTTCTAAGTCTCTCTCAAATCTATTGTTATTTATTCATTTATTCAATATTTGATTGCCAGATGCCACAGTACTGGGGATACTGAAATGAACCAGATGGGCCAAAGGAGACGCTACCTGTCTAACTCTTTATATGTTCCTTTTCATAAAGGCCTCTCACTTGGATCACAACAGTAATCTCTTTACTGTTTGGGTCATCTCTCTCCATCTTGTTCCCCACCCATCTTTATTACAGCCCCCAGAATTAATTTTATAAAACTGAAATACTAGGTCACCTGCTTCCTTAAAATCTTTCAGTAACTACACATAGCCTTCAACGCAGCCTAAATGCCTTGTGAGGGCATATGGGGCACATCACGTCTGGTTCTTCCAGCCTTTACCGATGATGCTTCAGACTTAACACACCCACTCCTCCCATGAACTCTTTCAGCCTCCAGCATCTATGTAAGTTATTCTCACTGCTTATAATACCCTTCCCCATCTCATACCTTTATTTAAGCTCACTCATCTTTCAAAGCCCAATAAAGAAGACATTCCTTCTCTGGAATCTGTTCTCTGAGTCCAACCCATGGCTCCTTCCTCGTGATTCCTGTTCTCAGTTCCCACAACACCCAGCACATACTTTTATCATAGTATCACAGCACTTATCAGACTACTAGGTAAATGCACTGTCTCTTCCATTCTGCTCTGACTTCCCTGAGGGCAGGGAGAGGCTTGGGTTCACTTTGCGTTTCCCATGCCAGGCCCTAAATTTGGCACGCAGTAGACCCTCAGCACACACAAGAATGGAAAAATATGTATTGTGCAACTGTGAAGTAATACACAATCTAACATCGTGACTCTCAAAATGAAAGCACATTTTTTACTATTTGCAAACTCCTATTTTTACTTCTCCATTCGTAAGGATAAAAATAGATTCTGCGTTTGCACACCCAGCTATTAGTGAGATTATCCCGTTTTCTTCAGCTCATACTATTTTCTTCAGCTATGTCTATAAACCACATGACAAAGACTGAAGTTTTGCACATGGCCAGAGGACTCCAGTCAGCAGGAGTTAATCTAGTAACTGAGATCTCCAAAAGCAATTCTCCAGATTTGACTTTTATCAGTAAAATATATCAAGTGTGGTCTGTAATACTTTTACAAAACTGTAGACGTATACAACCACCATCTCTACACTACACTGTACAGGACCCCAGTGCAAACAGAGACTTAATTCATGAAAGGGTCCTGCTTTTCTCAGAATAGTGTTTTCCTTACAGTAGGATTACAACTGAACAAAAAAAGTATTTGCATTTTATACAGGTCACTGGAAGTTCAGAGTTAACGAATGAGCGACTCTATACACCTGTCAAAGAGGAGATCCCACTGAAGGAGACAAACTTCTTGGATTTGCCTCTTGGATAATTTGATAGTTTAAAGATGGGCTTAAAACCACAGCGTGGGAACCATACCATTCCTCATCTTCCATGCACCAGGATGAAAATAGAGCAATTTGTTCACAAAGTACTTCTTACTGCTGGAATTCTGAGTTAGTCCCGCTAGCGGCACTGGAAGCATTCAGGCAGCTTTAAGCTGAGAAATACATCGAGGTGGTGCAAATATTATAAAGGCTAGAGTTTTGCCCATACTAAGATAAATTTCCTGTTATCTATTGACATGTAATAACAGAGGTTGCTTACACAGGATTACTCTAGCTTGCAGCTCCAAGCTAAATGAGTTTTGGGGAAATACTCCAGAGACATTGGTTTGGGATTTCGTAGGAGGCCTCTATTCCAGTGGTGACAAGAGTGGTATTTTTGGCATACTCTTCTCCAGCTAGATCTGCCCAGAGAGTATTAAATACTCAGGGTATTTTAATACCTAAAAGTATTAAAGACTGACTCCCTAGAAACTCTTATTAGAAAAATTAAAGACCATGCTCAGTGTCATGTCAAAGAGTGCCAGGAGTGCATGACCACCATGCGCTGCCGGGCTGCGGTGCTGGTGTCATATCAGAAACAGGAGACCGCTGCTTCTGCTTTTTCAGACTCTTTATTGCCAACAGTTTAAAGTGGTCAACATAAAAAAAATTGATAATAAATACTGCTCTTTGGGCTGTAATAAATAAAAAGTTTATTAACAAGGAATGCACTTCTCCAGCCACAAGTGTCTTCAAAAATTAACAAAAAAAAATTATATATGGCCATAGTTCACAGTTAAGCAGCCAAAAGCTGCTCTGATTACAGCCTTTAAACAACATGGGAGTGTCCTCCCTTCTCCCTCCCCTTCAGGAAGTATATTCACAGCTCCAAGTCCTCTGTCTGAAAAGCTCTCAACAGAGAGAAGTTAAGAGTCAATGCACCTTTCTGCGAAATTATCTGAAAACCTTTTAAAACAGGTATGTCAAGGAAAACTGCATTCGGGTTCACTCTCAGATTGTCCGAAGTCAAGAACTGTAGGCCTCGGCCTGCTCTGGTCCCACCAAGTCCAGCAGGCCACAGAGGGACTATTTTCGTACCACCACCTGTCCGTCTGCTTCAACATGCTGTAGATCATTCTACTGGCTTCCCTGTAGATCTCACAGTGGAAAAGAGGAGTCCCATAGGGTCCATTCAAATAGTCTTTCAGTTACATCTCTGTAAGAGCATGTTCAGAGCATATTCCATTCGATTTTTTAATTCTGATGAACAGCCAGACATCAGCAGAGTTGTCAGTCTGAACGTTGTAGATATTCTGTCTTCATTGATATAAGTGAGAAGGTATTCTTCATTTTGGCTACAGATGATGATTTTCGTATGATCGTGGTAGAAATTCACCTTTAAAAAGTAGACATAGATATTAGATCCCTCTAAATAGTCAAGAATTAGAAGAGTTTTGTCGATAATTAAATTGGCTAGGTAAAAATCGTTTTTTAGGACCATATACTTTTCCTAAAGGGTGCATTTACCTGAAACGTGCCATCATTGAAGAGCATCATTAAGGCCTTATCAGACTTTAGCCACTGAAGGAGGTAGAGCCGAGGTCTTCGAATATCAGTAACACTAGGCAGATCGCCACCCTAGAAGAGATTGGGAGAGTTAGTGCCTATAACCACTCTGTGGCGTGCACTCAGTTCTTCTAAGCAAGCACCAGCATGGCCTAGAGATTCCTGGCCCCACTGCCCAGAGATTCTGATTCGGTAGATCAAGGGTAGGACATGAGAGGCTGCACTTGTAACAAGCTTCGAGGCTACCCAGATGCTACTGATCTGTGGACTACACTTCAAACATCACTGCTTAAGCGTCATGGTACTTACATCCATGAGGTTCTCCTCCATGTAATGAGAGAAGTATTTCAGCACCGTCACTTGACTAATGAATTGTTCAGGGGCATCTGTTGCCGAGAAAACAGAGCATTGGCCAAGCTCCGCGTAGTAGTGAACTGTTCTAAAAACCAGAAATGGTAGGGAGAGAAGAAAAAAAAAAAAAGCAGTTAGTCACTGTTTTCAGATTTCCTTAGGGCAAGACTAAAGAACTGATGGGGCTGGGGCTTCTTTAATTGAATATACTTACTTTTTGTCTGGAAGGAGGCTCATGTGAGCACCGTTGTTAAACAGGACACCTACGGTGTGGTCTGAGAGCTGGTACCCAAAGCCGTATTTGTTAGAGTAATCGACCCATTTGGTGACCCACTGAAAGGAGGTGCTCAGCTGCTCTCTGGGAATGCAGTCAGCTTCTGGCATGTTTTCTAGACATCCTCGAAGGACTCTTGCCACTGTGTCCGCGACACTTCCCATGGTACTGTCCTCAAGGCCTGAAAAGTCAGAGAAAGTTATTAAACAATTAACAACAAAACCTTAGGCTGTAGTAGATGCTAAGTCTCCTTCCACCACTTTTAAGGACACAGGACTTAAAGTTACTGTGATTGATTGTCTAATTTTGCTTCTTCTATTAAATTAGGCCACAAAACAAACTGACTTCTGTTACCTAGTATTGAGCACTGGCATTTAGGGTGTCGTTATTTAAAATGCGATTGACAGCAACTTACATTCACTGCTACTGCTGCAGCTGCCAAGAGTTCCTCTGACTATCATCCGAATAGCATCTCCAATCTGCTGCTTGCTTTCTACTGCGGGTGCTCCAGACCTGGCAACTGTAGTGGTAGGTGGCTGGGGTTCCTAGAAAAGAGAAGAGCCAGGCAATAGTTAAGCATTAACGTAATAGTTAACAGTTAACCATGAGGTTGAGAATTCTAGTTTAAGATGAGATTCTGGCTATTACTAGGAAACCTTATGACACATGCCAGGTAAAAGAGATTTTGGTAACTCAACAGCATGTGTGGTTAAACTAAGAGATAAAAATCTTTTCCTTTTCAAGGGTTGGAAGAAAAGCTTTAAGTAAATACTTCATGATCTGAGTGATAATTAACAAAGAACGGAAATGATATAAAGTGTTTATAACTATTTTCTTGTTTCCAGCATACCTCATCTGTCCTATGTTTGCTGGGTTGCTGAGTTATTGAAGTCTTTTTCAGATCATGCCTGAGCTTGTAAATGTCTTCATCTTCTTTAGACACTCTATCTGTAAATCAAGGAGAGAATTATGAGCATTTTTCTATCCTAACAAGGTAGGAACAGAGCTAGCCATATTTCCTCCTTTTGCATTAATAACTAACTTAAGAGCATCCAAAGCAAAATGAGCATTTTTAATCTTTGCCATCAGCTGCAATTATGCAAGAAGCACACACTTTAATGTATGGAAAGCAAAAAGCTATCAACCATGATTTGCAGTGTGGGTTTAACATGCTATAAAAAGCTTAATAGCATACAAACATACAGGGCAAATTATATTACTATGAAAGCCTCTTTTAACTAACGTATCCACTTTACATATAATATTAGATACAGAAGAGCAGACAAAGTCTTAACAACTTACTATGTGTGTCAATATATCTTGCTTTGTCTTTTTTGCCACCAAAAAGAGCAGCAGCTGCTTTCTTAAAGAAATTCTTAGCTGGACTTGACAAGTGGAAATCTGGAACCGTATGACAACAGCTAGAAGAGAGTCTGTCTGGAGTGAAGCCCTGTGAAGTATAAGAAAAGACTTTCAGCAACCTGCTGAGTAACTGGGATCAAGAGCATGTAATAAAAAGATGCAAAAAAATGTACCAACCTGCAAAAAAAATTCATGCCGAATGATGTCATCCAAACTGGGACGATCCTCTGGATTTTTGGACAACATGCTGGCTATTAAGTGCTTAGCAGGAGCCACCAATGAGGAGGGCATTGTATACCTTGCTTCTCTTATGCACCTGTACGTTTCCTTCAGATTTGTAGTTTCAAATGGTGGTCTTCCTAGTAACATTGTATACCTGTGTGCAAGGAAATGCTTCTTTAGTAATTGGTCAGAAAGCAACCCTTTCTGAGTGTTAAAATCTACATCCAAATTTGCTTTTAATATTTTGGTGCATTTACTTACATTACACAGCCTAAGGCCCAAATGTCTGATTCACAGCCGTGTCCTTGTTTGTTGAGGACTTCCGGAGAAAGATAATTTGGGGTACCACATATCGTTCTGGAAAAACAAAATATGAAGATCTCATTAGGAACTATTCTACTGCTTAAACTTAGCTCTCTGGATAAACCCTTAAAGGCACTATGTTGAATTTCTCTTTGAAAGCATTTGACTTTTGATTTTGGGCATGTGAACAACTGGCTTCTGACCAAGCGACTTGGTAATTTTTTTTAATGCACGTACAGTTTTTTTTTTCAGCCACATGACAAAGTGTTTTAAGCCAACTGAGACCAGGTACAGCATGAAATTTTTATACATTTCAGGCAAATGTAAGACAGATCTGTTTCATAATGAACTTACAGGCGTAAGGGACTCTGCTTGGTCCACAGTGGCACTGAATAAGTGTTTCCTTAAATTAATACTGTAGTAGTTCATAGATTTTAGTGTCAACTGATCTCTGAAACATTAATTGGGAAATAAAAGAGGCGTATTTGAGCTCCACTAAACCCTAGTGGAATGTATCTTTCTGACTCTTACCTCCTTCTGTGTTCCAGGGGTTCCAGCCGAGCTGCCAAACCAAAGTCCCCGACTTTTAGTTCCATGGCTTCATTAATGAAGAAGTTCCCTAGTGGTAAGCAAAACAAAATCTGAGTTCCCTCGAAAAGGTACTCTAACCAAGTACACACACATCCACTCAAGAGGCAGGGATTCAGTCACTTAATTCCAAAAGGCAGGGATTCAGTCACTTAATTCCAAAGCAAGGTTGCATTGGCTAGATCCCAATTAAGAACATCAGATAAAAAAGGGGGAGAGAGAGAAGACAAGAACATCCCTCTCTGACACAAAAGCCAGGGTTTGGAGTAAAAGGCTTACCTAGTTTGAGATCTCTGTGCAAGATTTCTTGTTCATGAAGGTACTTCAGTCCAGACACAATCTGCCTGAGGTAGTATCGGACTTCTGGTTCTGTCAACACCTTCCTCGCTTTCAAGATATGAGCCATGGACTGGGAAGAGAAGGAGGAAAAAAGAGAATCTGTCAAACAAAGTTACCAAAATCAGTGGTTTCCTTGTCATGAAAGTTAATGCTGCGCTATAATCATTACCTCCGAACTCAATCCCCAGATAAAGTGCAATCTGAATGCCATGTCAGTCTAGGGGAAGTAAGCTCACTCAAATAGGAGTTAACACTTACCCTTCTACTGCAGTATTCCAAGAGAATGTAAATGTTTTCTTTGTCCTCAAAGTAGTGGTAAAACTGCACTACGTGCTTATGATGCAGAATTCTGTGAAGCTCGATTTCTTTGTCGATCTAAGAGAAAAGCAAGCAAGATCAGTCTCATTAGCCTCACTCACCTCTGAAAAGCCAGTTGCTTACACATGCAGAAGACATTTTCCTAACAGGGAAGGGCCATCCCTGCACACAAAGAAAATACTTTACTCAACAGTCATACACACCTTTTCCCTTTGATGAGGTTTAGCTACTCTGCTGTGAGGAATAATTTTTGCAGCATAGACTTTGTTGTTCGTCAAATCTGTCATCTCGTAACATTTTGCAAAGCCACCCTAAAAGGAAACAAAGCCGACGTGGAATTGAGTATGGCAAGAACATGGACGGCAGATTTTTTTTTTAATGTGAAATAAAAGCAAAACTATGGGAGAGGAAGGGTGGACGGAAGGATGCGGTCTACTTTTTAAAAGCTCCTTCACGAAGGGAAAAACATTCCTGAAAACAGTAGGTTGTAACAGTGCCCCTTCTCTCTTTACAAAGGGGAGCTTTCTGGAGAGTGTCGGGAGTGGGGAGATGAGAAATAAGGTCCGAAGAGACTTGTCAAGAAAATTCTCCGGGGGGAGGGAGGCAGCCAGGTCTGGTGTAGAAAGCCCTCGCTTCTGGCTTCAAGATCAATGTCTCTGCGCTGCGGGAGGCAGGCAGAGCCGCGGCTAAGGATGTGAAGCCGATCCCGGCGCTGTCAGCACACAAAAGCCAGAGGAGGGCAGGTAAGCAGCCCACGTCGGGCGGCGGGATCGGATCCCCGAGAAACCGAGAAGCAGCGGGCGCGGGGACTCGGGGTCCGGCCCGGCCCGGGGGACGCCCGGGCAGATCTCCCTCCCGCCTGGCAACCGGCGCCCGCCGCTCGTCACCTTTCCCAGCACTTTGCCGCGGCAGTAGCGCTTCCCCGTCGTGGGGTCGACGATAATCCGCGAGATCTCGGCCCCCGAGTGCGAGTGATGGTGATGGTGGTGCGGGGCCGCCGGCTGCACCTGCCCCTGGGGCTGCGGCGGCTGCGGCTCCTCGAGGGGCGGCTGTGGCCGCTTCTTCTTCGAGTCCCCGCCGCAACCCTTGCCCAGCGCCTGCTCGCACATCTTAGTGCCGGCGGCCGGCTGGTAGGTGATAGTCCGCAAGAGCTCCATGGTCGCCTCGCCGCCCGGCACCGCCAGCTGCCACCTCCGAGATGCGGACACGCGTCCGAGCCGGCCCTTGCCTTTGAGTCCCCGCCGCCGCCAACCTCCCGCGCCCGACGCCTTCGTCCACTTGTGCGAGTGCGAAGGCCAGCCCAAGTCTTATATACGGGCTGGGAGCGGGCGGAGAATCGAAACGGGATACGACGTCACGGCGACGCCCCGCCCCCCGGCCGCCCGAGCGCGGGGCCGAGTGGGAGGTCGCGTTGGGCGTTCGGCGTCCAGTCTCCGAGCGGCGCGCTGACGGGGGCGGCAGGGTCAGCGCGCCGGCTGTGGGGAGCGCTCACCGCGACCGCAGTCTTGGAACCCTCAGAGCTTCTGGGTTTAAAATAGCAACTCGAGGGCCCGCGCCGGGCCCCTCCCCAGCCGCCCGGTGGCCGGGCGCTTCGGTAATCGCAGGTCCCCTCCCCCGCACCGCCCTTCGCGACCGCCCACCACCTGACGCCTCGGGTGTCAGGGTGGGAGTGTGCCCGGGGTCCGCGGCACCGGCTCCTGAGGCCTCCGATTCCAGGGCCTCTGGAGGGCTTGCGTGCTGCCTGCGCGCTCTTACCCCGCTAGCTCTCGTCTGGAGCGGGCACCGCGGGGAGGCCGTGCGGGTAAAAGGCAGGGTTTGCAGAGCAGGGTGTTCGAACTCACCGCCGCTTTCCAGTGAGGCGGACTGTGGCCACGGCCGAGCGGCCGGCGGTGGCTGAGTCCCACTGAGGCCCGGGTAACCTCTGCCCATCACCTTAGAGTGGACCTTTGTCGGAGGCAGGCCCTTAACCTTGGAGAGGGAGGCCGGTGCCCTGCGAAGGCTTAGCCTTCGGGTTGCCCGAAAACTGGGAGGCAAAGGCGCCATCTCGTGGAATGTTCTGGAAGCGCAAGTAGCCGTCCTAGTGGGCAGCGGTTAAGGACTAGGTGGGCCTTCTTTGACAGTAAGTGGTGTTAAAAGCGCTCCTGGTGCTTATTATGGTTTTACACTCAGAGTCATCTATCACTTTGCTGGTCAGTCCTTTGAAGTGGAGGTTATTGGTAGCACGAGGGAGGAGCATAGCCAGGTAAGCTGAAACGTGGCTTTGTTTCCTATTTCCACATTTTACAATTAAGATTTATTAACCAAGAAACACTATTTTTTTTTACTCTAATGACAATAGTGCACTTGTGTGCGCAGCACCATTTTGAAATACCTTATTTTATTCTACATCAGTTCTGAGTGGGAAATAGTTATTCTCATTCTACGGATGAGGAAACTGAGGTTGAAAGAATGTAATACTTAGTAGATCGTCCAGGTTATGTAAATTAGCAATAGACAAATTTTTTAATCTAAGATGTGGTAAACAGTTTTTTTGATGCTAACTTCCAACGCCATTTAAAATACCAGATTAATAATCTTCTCGAAGGTACTTAGAAAAAGGGTTGACTCCAGTCCGCCATTAAGTTTAGATATGCATAGTTTCAGTTACACATTTTCAAAGACATTCTGTCTCAAATACTTCCAAGGCAATGTAGTAGGGAGTTTTGTTGTCATTACAAAGTGAAAAGGGAAAGTCTTCTGTGTCTCTTCCTTTTTGATTCTGTAAACAGTTCAGGGCAAGCCCAGGCATGCTTCTCGTAAGTGAAAATAGACTTTACCCTAGGCTTATCAGGGCTGGAATAAAGGATGGGCCTAGGGGTGGAAATGAAGAATTACCTAATCCTACTCTTCATAAACCTAGGAGTGACCTTTGCTCCCCAGATTTATGCACTTATTTACTAGCCTATAGTAGGCTTGCTGGTTAAGAAAATATCTAAATTTCCAGAGCTAATTGTGCACATGTCTTAGTTGATAGTGAACTTTTAAAACTACGTTTGTTAATGACTTTCTGAGATAAAAGGACCATGAATAGTCATGGTATTTTTCATTATTTCCATTCTTTATCATTACTATTGTACATGTCTTTACTGCAACATTTGATAGACTGTTGAACATTCCATGGGAAATTCAGGTCTATCCTCCGAAACATTTGAGCAGTTAGTAAAATATTAACATGTATATGTGTTACAGGGTCTTCTGTCCAACTGTGAGAATCTGATTTTTTGGATTTTGGTGCCATCATGTGGACGATAACCAAAATTATTGTTCCTAGAACAAAAAAAGGCAACAGATGTACTTTCCAATGGGGATAAATATTTAATTACAAAATATTTGTTTGTAGTTCTGTAGATTTAATGGAATTACGAGTAAAGTCCCAATAGGATTTTTAGTGAAACTTGACCAGCTGGTTGTAAAGTTTATACGAAAGTGTTAGTGATCGAACATAACAGTCACTTTCAAGAAGAATTAGAAAGGAAGTCTTTCTCTACTAGCTATCATGACTTGTAAGGAAGGCATAGCAATTAGGAAAGTTGGTTCCTCTCACAGGGATGGAATGACCAATGAAATAGAATAAAGAGCATAGGAATAGATCCTCATATGTAGGGAACTTTGACATATGGCAGAGGAAGGGGGTGATAGATCAGTGAGGAAAGGAAAGACTTAAGTAAGTGGAACTAGAAACAAATGGTTTTACCATATTAAAAAATGAAATTCATATCTCTCACTGTTAGTTTTCTAGGGCTGCTCTAACAGAATACTACATATCAGGACTTAAACAACAGAAATTAATTTTCTCACAGTTGCGGACGCTGGAAGTCGAGGACCAAGGTTGGGCAGGCTTGGTTTCTCCTGCGACGTCTGTCTTTGACTTGCAGATCATGGGAGGACACAGAAGATGGTGTTCCTTCCTTATGTGAGAGAGCAGCCCTGGTGTCCCCTTGTAGGCCAAATTTCTTATTATAAGGACAGCAGTTAGATTGGCCTGGAACTCACCCAAATAACTGCATTTAACCTCTTTAAAGGCCTTGTCTCTGAATACAGTCACATGCTGAGGTACTGGGGTTAGGGCTTAAAGATACGAATTTTGAGGGGAAACAATTCAGTCCATAGCACACACCATGTACATAAAATCTACTTCAGATGAAGTAAGGACTTAAAGAATAATAACAAGACAACATATCAGTAGGAAATACAGGCAACCAATGTTCTGAGCATAGGCTAGGGAAAGATTTTTTTTTATTGCAATAGAGTTGACATATAACATTGTATTAGTTTTACAGGTACAGTATAATGATTTGATATTCATATATATTGTGGAATGGCTAACACAGTTTACATCACCACACATAGTTGTGAATTTTTTCTGGTGATAAGAAATTTTAAGATCTGCTTGCTCAGCAATATTCAGATATAAATATTGTATTTTTAACTAGAGTCATTATGCTGTACGTTACATCCCTAGAACTCACTTATCTTATAATAGGAAGTTTGTACCTTTTGACCCCCTTTACCCATTTTGCCTGCCTCCCCTCACTTCTGTCAACCACCAGTCTGTTCTCTGTATCTATGAGTTCTTTTTTTTTTTAGATTCCACATACAAATGGGAATATATAGTATTTGTCTTTTTCTGTCTGACTTACTTCACTTAACATAATTGCCTCAAGGTCCATCCATGTTGTTTGGAATGGCAGAATTTCCTTCTGTTTTATGGATGAATTATATTCCATTGTGTATATATGTGTATATATATGTACATACACACACACACAGATGTATGTATGTATGTATGTATATCACATTTTCTTTATCCATTCCTCTGTTGGTGGACTGTTAGGTTGTTTGCATACCTTGGCTGTCATGAATAATGCTTCCACGAACGTGAGAATACAGATAGCTCTTCAAGACTAAGAGTTTATTTCCTTTGGCTATATACCCAAAAGTGGAATTACTGGATCATTTGGTAGTTCTATTTTTAATTTTTGGAGGAATCTTCATTCTGTTTTCCATAGTGATTGTGACAATTTATATTCCCGCCAACAGTGCATAAAGTTTCCCTTTTCTCCACATCCTCGCTAACGCTTGTTTGTCTTTTTGATAATAGCCATTCTAAACAGGTGTGAGACGGTAACTCACTGTGGTTTGGGTTTGACTTTCCCTGGTGATTAGTGATGTTGAGCATCTTTTCATGTACCTATTGTTCATTTGTATGTCTTCTGTGGGAGATGTCTATTCAAGTATTCTGCTCATTTTTAATTGGATTGTCTCTTTACTGTTGAGTTGTATAAGTTCTTTATATATTTTGCACACTAATCTCTTTTTAGATACATGATTTGAAAATATTTTCTCTCATTCTGTAGGTTGCCTTTTCATTTTGTTGATGATTTCCTTTATTGTGCAGAAGCTTTTTAGTTTGGTGTGGTCCCACTTGTTTATTTTTGCTTTTGTTGACTTTGCTTCTGTTGTCAAATCCAAAAAAATCATTGCCAAGACCAACATCAGGGAGCTTATTCCCATGTTTTATTCTAGGATTTTTATGGTTTCTGATCTTACATTAATTAACTGTCTATCTTTAATCAGTTTTGAGTTGATTTTTGTATATGGTATAAGTGTATCATGTATTGTGTATGGTCCAGTTTCATTGTTTTGCATGTGGTTGTTCAGTTTTCCAGCAGCATTACTGGAGAGACCATCCTTTATACATATCCAAAAATATATTCTGGGGAAAGGATAGTCTCTTTAAAAAAAGAACAGATTTCTTAACATGGGAAACCCATTAACTCTAGAAAAAGAAATTGATAAATTTTGCTAAATTAAAATTAAGAAATTTTATTCATCAGAAGACACTTTAAAGTAAAAAGACAGGTTATAAATTGGTAGAGATATTTGCATACTTATGACCAACAACGAATTAGCACAAGAATATATAGAGCTCTTACAAATTGGTAAGAAAAATGACCCCACAGAAAGATGAGTGAAAGACGTAAATAAGCATTTCATAGAAAAGGAAATACTGATAGTCAATAAATAAGATGAGAGTCTCATTAATGATCAGGGAAATACAAATCAAGACCATGTAAATTCATTCAATAGGTAAAAATTAGGAAGCCTTAAACTATCAAGTGATGGGAAGAATGTCAATCAACAACTTGCTTCGACGGTTTTGCTGGGAGAGAAAGTTGATCGTTTGTACACCTTGCAACCCAGCAAGAGACGTGCTTGCACGTATGCACCAGGAGACATAAACAAGCATAGCCATGGCAGCACTTGTAGTGGTAGCGAAAAAAACTGAACACAAAACGAATGCCCATAAGATAGAAGGATGGATAAGCAAATCGTGGTACATACACGTGATGGATGTTATGTGAAAATCAGTGAATTACGGATATCCACATCAGTATGAATAAATTTTAATGTTGAGTTTTTAAAAAGGCAAATTAAAAGTTACTCTTTTTATAAAATTCAAGAACTAAATATCTTGTTTACAGATACATATGTATTGGTTTAAAATACTATTTTTTAAAAAACTTGGAAACGTTAAACACAACATTTAAGATAATCATTACCTTGTATGAGTGAGGTGAGGGATATAAGAGAGGGAAGGAATATGCAGGTCTAGAAAAGTTATTGTCAATGACTCAGTTTTTAAATTGGATTGTGGGAACACTCAAAGGGGCATGCATGCCTGGGGAAACCAATGATAATTGTGTCATGAGCCAAGGTGTATGATTAGTCCAATCATGAGTACCTTAAATCCAGGTTAAAAAAATAAACTTTTCTGACCAGCGTGATGACTTAGACTTCATAATGAAGTGAGACAATGAGAAGAACATTTTGATACCTGAGTACATTGCCAAGAGTCTGCAGAGCTAGGCTGGGCATGTTAAGTCTGCAGTGAAGTATCCTGGGCATCTAAGGTTTCAGTCTAGAAGGTGAAAAGAACCCCAACCTCATTTTATATTCACCACAACATATGTAATTGGATATTTAAATTTAATATCTAACTTTTTGAAAAGCAACTTAATGAACATAAAAGAAAAAGTTACATTAGGATTTAAATCTAAATATTAAGTATGTTAAATATCTTTTATGTTACTTTCATTTTGACATACTGGCATTTTGTAAGTGGACAAAGCTGTGGCAAATCATGCCAGTAATCTTTGATGAAGGTTAATATTGTACATTTATCAAAATATTTTACCAAAACTTTTATTTATTTATCTGCCTGTCTACGTACCTACCTACCTATCCATCTATCTATTTTCTGGATATGGTAATAACAGTATTTGAGAGCAACTCTCCTTCCCCCTCCATTTACTGCTGCACAAATCAAAACGACTGATTGATTCCAGTGGACTTACATCTCCCTCTACTGGTACAAGATGATAATGCTAATCAGTGTTAAAGTTTTTAAGGTTGTTTGAAAGCTGTTCCTGTAAGTTATACCCACCATGTCATTGCGTAGTGTAGGAGCAACATAAGAAGTAGTCTCACTTTTGAACCTATCTTAAATGGAACAATTATTTTCTAAAGTCAGTTTATTTAAAATTTTATAAGTAAAAAACAAGTTATTAAGTGACTATAACACAAAAGCAAGCAAAAGATGTTTTAGCTTTTCCTCATTCTTGGAAGTGAAAACCTTTTGTCTCATTGACATCTTGAAAATAATTTTTTAAAGAACATCTTTCTCTCTTCCCTTTTTGAATTCTTACAGTTTGTTTATCTTCTACACATATACTTCTGAATTTCTTGCTCATTTAAAACATTTTTTTCTTCTTCTGGTTCTGTTGCGATATTATTGACATATAGTACTGTATAGGTTTAAGGTGTGCAGTGTGATGATTTCACTTACATACATCATGAAATGATTATTTCAGTAAGTTTAGTGAATATCCATCATCTCATACAGATACAAAATTAAAGAAATAGAAAAAAGTATTTTTCCTTGTGATGAGAACTCTTGGGACTTACTCTTTAACAACTTTCATATATAACTTACAACAGTGTTAATTATATTTATTATGTTATACATTACATCCCTACTAATTTATCTCATTACTGGAAGTTTGAACCTTTTGACTGCCTTCGTGCAATTCCCTTCGCCCCACGTGCTACCTCTGGTAACCACAAATCTGATCACTTTTTCTGAGTTTGTTTGCATATTTGTCTTATTTTTGAAGTAAAATTAACTCACAACACTATATTAGTTCTTATTATACAACATAGTGTATACATACCTGTTACACAACATATTTCCTTACATTTCAAAATGATCGCCACCATAATCTAGTTACAATCTGTCACCATACAAAGATATTACCTAGTTATTGACTATATTTTCCACACGGTACATTTTGTACCCGTAATTCATTTACTTTGCAAATGAAAGTTTGTACTTCTTAAGCTCAATCATCTATTTCTTTCTGACCCTCATCCCCAGTCTGGCAACCATGTGTTTGTTCTCTATCTATAACTCTATTTCTGTTTAGTTATGTTTGTTCATTTGTTTTGTTGTTTAGATTCCACATAGAAGTGAAATCATACAGTCTTTGTCTTTCTCTGTCTGACTTCTTTCACTGAGCATAACACCTTCTAGGTGCATCCATGTTGTCACAAATGGCAAGATTTCATTCTTTTTTATTCCATTGAGTATATATGTATATGTCTCTATATATGTATATCAATGTAGTGTATATCTGTATGTATATGTATACAGACACGCACACACACCCCACATCTTTCTTTATCCATTCATCTATTGATGGGCACTTAGGTTGCTTCCATATCTTGGCTAATGTAAACAATGCTGCAGTGACATAGGGGTGCATAAATCTTTTCTAGTTGGTATTTTCATTTTCTTTGGATAAGTACCTAGGAGTGGAATTGCTCAATTGTATGGTAGTTCTATCTTTTTGAGGAACCTCTATACTGTTTTCCATCATGACTGCATCAGTTTACATTCCCAGAAGTGCAAGAAGGTTCCCTTTTCTCCATATCCTTGCCAACATTTGTTACTTTTCTTTTTGATAATATCTGTTCTGGCAGATGTGAAGTGGCATCTCATTGTGGTTTTGATTTGCATTTCCCTGATGGTTAGTAATGTTGAGCATCTTTTCATGTGCCTGTTGGCCATCTGTTTGTCTTCTTTGGGAAAATGTCTGTTCAGATCTGTCCATTTTTTAATCTTTTTTTTTTGATGTTGAGTTGTGTGAGTTCTTTGTATATTTTAGATATTAACTCTTTATCAAATACTTCATTGCAAATATCTTCTCTCATTCAGTAATTGATCTTTTTGTTTTGTCAATAGTTTCCTTCTCTGTGCAAAAGTTTTTAGTTTCACGTAGTTCTGTTTATTTTGCTTTTTTTCCCTTGCCTGAAGAGACATATCCAAAAAATATTACTAAGACCAATGTCAGAAAGCATACTGCCTTTGTTTTCTTCTGGAAGTTTAATGGTTCCAGGTCTTAAATTTAAGTCTTTAACCCAGCTTGAGTTTATTTTTGTGCATGTTGTGAGAGTGGTCCAGTTTTATTCTTTTGTATGTGGCAGTCCAGTTTTCCCAAAACCACTTATGGAAGAAGCTGTCTTTTCCCCATTGTATATTCTTGCCTCCTCTGTCATAGATTAATTGTCCATATAAGCATGGGTCAATTTCTGGGCTCTCTATTCTGTTCCATTGATATATGTGTGTGTTTGTGCCAGTACCATCCTGTTCTGATGACTGTAGCTTTGTAGTGTAGCTTGAAATTAAGGAGTATAATACCTCCAGCTTTGTTCTTCTTTCTCAAGGTTGTTTTAGCTATTCGAGGCCTTTGTGTTCCTGTACAAATTTTAGAGTTATTTATTCTAGTTCCATGGAAAAATGCGCTTGGTATTTTGATAGAGATTGCACTGAATCTGTATATTGCCTTGGGGAGTATGGTCATTCTAACAGTATTAATTCTTCCAGTCCATGAACACAGTATATCTTTCCATCTGTTTGTGTCTTCTTCATTTTCTTTCATCAATGTCTTATAGTTTTCAGAGTACAGGTCTTTTACCTCCATAGGTAGATTTATTCCTAGGTATTTTATTCTTTTTGATGCAATTGTAAATGGAATTGTTTTCTTAATTTCTCTTTCTCATAGTTCATTTTTAGTGTATAGAAATGCAGCATACTTCTGTATATTAATTTTGTATCCTACAACTTTACCAAATTCATTGATGACTACTAGTAGTTTTTTGGTGGTGTCTTTAGGAGATTTTCTATATATGGTATCACATTGTCTGCAATGATCCATCATTGGACAGATTATCCAGGCAGAAAGTCAATAAGGAAACACTGGCCTTAAATGACATGCTAGACCGAATATACTCAATAGATATATAGAATATTCCATCCAAAAGGAGAATACACATTCTTTTCAAATACACATGGAACCTTCTCCATGATAGATTGCATGCTAGGCCATAAAATAAGTCAATAAGTTTAAGAAAATTGAAATCACACGAAGCATCTTTTGCACCCATGATACTGTAAGACCAGAACTCAACTACAAAAAACAAACAAGCAAACAAAAAAAACCTTCAAAAAACCCCCACAAACTCATGGAGGCTAAACAGTATGCTACTAAACAACCAGTGGATTAGTGAAGTGATCAAAGAAGATATCAAAAAAAATACCTGGATGAAAATGAAAACACAGTTATCCAAAATCCATGGGACACAGCAAAAGCAGTCCTAAGAGAGAAGTTTATAATGATACAATTCCTCAGGAAACAAGAAAAATCTTGAATAAACTATCTAATCTTACACCTAAAGGAATTAGACCCCTAACTCAGTGAATCTGCAAGAGTCACTACTTCTTTTGCTTTTTCGAAGAGACCAGGCTGATGTCTTGTAAAATGTCTGTTTTCTGAACTTGTTTTATTTTGTACTGGTGGTTTCATTTGATTTATTCCTTTGTCTGAATTTCCTTGAAACTTGAAGTTAGAGATGCAGACTGATTTAGATTGCTGTTGAGCATGTTTTAGTAAGAATACATCCTAGAGAACACTGTATACCCACTACGGCGTCCCATTAGGAGGCACGCGGCGTCCCACAATCCTAATTGTCACTTTCCTCTCTGGTTAGGGTGGTGGCAGCTAGATCTCACCATTATAAAGATGCAGGGAATCTGCAGGCAATATTGGAAAATTTGTCCATCAGCCATTCTCCTAATGAATTGATCCCACTTTGATGATTCTTGATAGGACCAGTTATATAATTTTTAGTTGCAGAATGGCAATTTTCTGGTACTGTCCATTCTTTCTACATTTATTCATAGATATTCTATACAAAAAAATTTTTTTGCTTGTCACCAGATGTGCAGGGATGGGACAGGGGGAATTGGATGAAGGTGTTAAAAAGGTACAAACTTCCAGTGATAAGATAAATAAGTAGGGATGTAATATACAACATGATAACTATAGTTAACCCTGCTGCATGATATACAGGAAAGTTAAGAGAGTAGATCTAAGAATTCACATCTCAAGGAAATTTTTTTCTCTTGTATCCATCCATATGATGAATATTAATTTAACTTATTGTGGTAATCATTTCACAATATATATAAATCAGAGCATTATGCTGTGCCTCTTAAGCAAGCTTGCACTGTGCTGTATGTCAGTTACATTCCAATAAAACTGTAAAAAAAACTTATTAACTGGGGTCATATTGTTATCCTCAACTACAAGAAGAATAAATTAATGCATCCACTCTTATTATCAATTTTCAGAATAAGGATTTGGTGTAATAGTCACCTCCAGTGTGGGCAGGAAAGTTTCTGTTTCTATGTTTACTTTTTTTAAAATATTGTAGTCTTGTGAATTTTTACATGTTATAAGTGTATTAATCAATTATATTCACTTTCTTTTAATGCTGGCCCATTCAGAAAACAGAGATAGGAAATAACATTTTAAAATCAGGGGTTTAAATTAACATTTGTCAATTCAAGTTTGGATTATTTGGACTATCGAGTTTTATTTAATTTTTTTTTATTTTATACTCATCTCTTAAAATGAAAATTTTATAGTGACATAACTGTTTATTTGTTTCAGGTGTATAATACACATAAAATGACTTCCAGATAATATCAATGTTACCATTAATAATAAAACCACTGAATTTGAAGCTCTTTTTGACCTTAGAATATAACCTTCCAAAGGTTTTCAGCAAGAATATGATATTCTAGAATGATCTAAAGTAATCCTTTTCACTGTCTGATTATGTTAAGTTTTAATAGGTAGTATCTTTCCTTTTAAAATATTTTCAATTTTAGGGCTACTTTTTTTTGAACGTGTAAAACATTTACATGATTCAAAAATCAAAATTACATAAAAGTAAGCTCCAAGAAGCCATACTTTCATTTCTGTTCACTTAATACTGTTTATGCCACAGCCCCCATCCCTACCTGGTTGGTATTTTCATTAGAGTTGGGTTTACCTTCCAGAATTTCCTCCTGAAAATATAAGCAGATATGTTGGTCTATCTGTATCTACCTACCTACTTATCTGTCTGTATGCACACATGTTATATTCATATGTAAATACTTCTGTCTCTTCCTCTTTCTCACACAGAATGTAACCTACGCAGTCATCACTCTGAATCTGCACGAGGTTCATTGAATCACCAGAGGTTAGGCAGACAGAAGAGCCTACTAGAAGGTTCTGGTTTTGCCTTTCTTTTTTTCTCAGGCTGAAACTTGTTGGAGAAATACCTACACACAAAAAATTTATAGATTTTATTGTCATGCTGACTGTGAAGTGAAAATTTCTAGTTAAATGTGAGATCTTCCTGTTGAGACATCTGCTTGGTGAAAACACTAAAAGAGGTCAACAGGTTTCTGAGTCATCCACCTGGATGTGATAATTGGATTTGTGAGAATGTTGTCAGTTCTTCAAGAAAAAATATAGAGAAAGTAACCAGTAACTTATTTTGTAGGCTACTCAATTCAAACGAGGTTATGCACATACTGGAATGTTTCAAAGGGTACTGAGGACATAGATAGTTTCAAGGAAATCAGTTTATAAGTTCCCAGCTGTTACGTGGACTCTTCCCTAGAACATCTGTCTGCGAATACCCCCACCTGTTGCTTCTCCTCTCCCAGCTTCTCTTTCAGAACTGCCCTTCTCCTGTTCACAGTAGGAGGCATGCCTCTCATCTTTGCATCTGGACTTTTATCCATCTAGCCAGAACTTTACTCTTGGGCATTTCTTCCAGGTGTAAATGTTACTGAACCACATTCATTTGCCTGACATGCAGTGAGCCAAGTGCGGAGACACCAAGATTTGAAGCCGGAAAGTGTTCATGAGGCTGCCAAGTGAGAAGACAGGAGAACAAGTCCGAGGTCCTCCTCCCCAAAGGTGAGAGGCTTGGGATAATTATAGGATAGAGAAGCAGAGTGGTCTTGGGCATGGAGAAATGTGATTGGAGGTAGGGAAAAGGTGAGGTAATGAATATTTTGTGCCAGCGTATCTGAGTTACATGCTGCTTCTTGGAAATCATGATCAGAAAATGGTGGTGTTAGCATGATCTGAGGCTGGAGTTTTTGGCCCTCTAACAGCAGAAGATTATTCATGGGACACTCATGCAGGTCCAGTTGGAGGGTTGGTGGGCCCAACCAGCCTTAACCCGTTAGCTCTCGAACTGGACCAGAGCTGACTCCAAGTTCCTGAAAAACATTTTAAGCAATCATTACCACAGTGATCCATGCATCAGAGGTGTTATCCATGAAGAGCTGTTAAAGAGGTCTTGTAATATATTGTCTGTATTGTCTATGTGAAGCTTGGAGGATATGCGACTTGCAGGAACGATTAAAGTGAGCTTCAGCAGTGAAAGCAGGTTTATTAAGCAAGTTATAGTCTAAGGGATATAATTGATGACTGCCCTCAGTTTCATTAAACACCTCTGGAACCCCTGAAACAAAGGGGAAATCTGAGGCTGCAGAGCTTCTGCAGGAAGCTTCCTCCCAGAGGCAAAGCTGCAGCAAGGCTTCATTCTTCATCATTTCTCTTCTGTTCTTTCCCTTTTTTCTTTCTTTCTTTTTTCTCTCCCAAGACTTAGAATTTACAAACGAGATGGTTGTCACAGAACAGTTATTAACACATTTATTTGAGTTTGAACACTAAGTCAGTTTTCTGATTGATTGGTTTGGCAGTGAAGACTGGCAATTAAATTACATAGTGAAGTTTTCCACAAACTGAAGGTGTAGCTCCATAGTTTTGGCAAAAATGTATGTAAGCTGCACATATAATATTCACTGCTGTAAATATTTTATTCCTTGTGACCCTTAATCTTATGAAAAATTTACATATCAACTTAAAAATGTGTAAGGTGGTACATAATTTTCAGAATTATTTTATTAAGGAGTACATGAATCAAAACATCTGAAGTGCTGGGAGTTAGAGGACCTGAAGAGACAGAAAAAGACCACAGAAAGTCAGGAGCCAAGGAGGAGAACCAGAAGAGAAGATTGAGGAGACTCCAATCCAGGAGGTAAGTATGAAGGCAAAAAAAGAGGGGTAATGAGAAGTGCCAGATGTCGCAGAAAAATCAAGGAGAATAATAATGAGAGATGAGTCTCTGTGAGGGCAGTTTCTACAGATGGGCAGAGTTAGCAGTCTGTTTAGATCATTCAAAAAGTTGGGCAGTGATGATGAGGAAAATGGGATATTATTTATAATACTATTTGCCAGATCATTTGGGTTAATATAGCTTTTGTAACTGAAAGAGCAATTTAGGATGTTGGATGGTGAAGCCTGTTTGAAGGAATATAATGCAGGGCGCAGGGGGCACAGGGGAAGGAACTTGGTTTCAGAACAAAGAAGACAGCTCTTCCTCTAAAACTGGCAGGAATGAGTGGAGAGCTCTGGAGACAGCTAGGGAGGAGGTCAGAGCCTCCACCTCCAGGCAATGATCTCAGGAAAGTAGGAAGTGAAGACCTGTGCTGAAAGTAGCAGTGTGGGTGGAGAGCAGAGGAGTCAAAAGATTGCTTGCAAGATATGCCAAGAAATCCGTGATAGAGGAGGAGGAGAGAGGTCCATTTTAGGGTTGTTGCCCATTGTCTTTTTCTTACAAGTTTTTAACATGTAATTTTATCAATACTGCCCCCTTTAAGGTTTCTTTATTTTTCAAATTTCCTACAATGAACAAACAGTAAATATTTGTTTTTCAAAATAAAGTATTAAAAATTAAAGATCAAGGAAGGTGCAGATAAACAGTGTCATCTTATATCAAACTAGAAAGCTTCTCTGCACAGCAAAGGAAATCATCAACAAAATAAGGGAACATATGGAAATGAAGATAATATTTGCCCACCATTTGTCTGATAAGGCATTGATATCCAAAATATACAAGGAACTCATATAACTCAATAGCAAATAATAATAACCCAATTAAAAATGGCAAAGTGCTTGAATAGATGTTTTTTCCAAAGACGACATACAGTTGGCCAACGGGTACATGAAAAGGTGCTAAACATCACTAATCATCAGGGAAATCCAAATCACAACCACAGTGAGATATCACCTCACACCTATTAGGATGTCTGTTATAAGAAGGACAAGAGATACCAAATGCTGGGAAAGATGTGGAGAAAAAGGAGTCCTTGTATACTCTTGGTGGGAATGTCTGGTACAGTCACTATGGAAAACAGTATGGAGGTTCCTCAAGAAATTAAACATAGAACTACCATACAATCCAGCAATCTCACTTCAGGGTGTATATCCAAAGGAAACACAATCAGAATCTCGAAGTAATATGTGTTTTCCTACGTTCATTGCAACATTATTCATAACAGACAAGATATGGAAACCGCCTGTGTCCATCAATGATAAGTGAAAGAAATGTGACATATGTAGACAATGGAATATTATTCAAATGTCTTAAAATAAGAAGGAAATCCTGTTATTTTCTACAACATGGATTAACCTGAAGGGCATTATGCTAATTTAAATGTCAGACAAAGACAAATACTGCTTGGTATCACTTATATGTGAAATCTAACAAGAACAACAAACTCATGGAATAAAATGTTGGTTACCAGGGGATAGGGGATGGTGGAGGAAATGCAGACAGGTTGGTAGAAGGGTACAAACTTTAGGATATGTGATGAATAAGGTCTGAGGGTCTAGTGTATAGTATGGTGACTATAGTTGACAGTAATGTATTATATCCTTGAAATTTTCTAAGAGAGTAGATCTTGTGTTCTCACCAATAGAAAAAGTAAATATGTGAGCAGATGAATATGTTAACTCAATTGGAGAATCCTTTCACAATGTATCCCTACATCAAATCTTTACATTGTATACTTTAAATATATTACAAGTTGTCAGTTACACCTTAATAAAGCTAAAAAAATTTTTAAACAATGTCGTCAGCAAACTCTCTTGGTACTATAATGTAAAGGATGAGTTATTGAAATTATGTGAAGTAGCTCAGTGTTTCTGAGTTTGTCAATCTGAAGTCGACTTATAAAGATGCCTTCTGAAATTGTCAGTGAGCACTTTGAAGCTGTCTCCCCACAGCTGGGCCGACTGGCTGAAATAGTCACACATACTACCTGCTCCAGTTTTGCTGGCCCTGAGTATGGTGGTCTCTAATGATCAGTTGCAAAGAAGTCATATTTATAACAAAGATGATGATAACTTAGCATACATAAAAGAATTGGGGGTAGTAAGTGGAAAAAAAAGTTCATTGCCAAATCCAGATTTTCAGCCAGTAGAGGGCAGTGTTTTTTGGTTTTTGATTCTACAGCTTTTGCTCCGGGAGCATACCGGCTCTTAACCTCTGGTACTTTTTCCCTAGGGGTGATACAGGAACCAAGGATAGATAAAGCCAGACACCTGGTAAAGTGATAGGACTGATTATAATCAGTAATCTACTGCAGTAGGGAAAGGAGTTCAGCATGAAATGAACTCAACTTCAGTTTATACAGAGGTGACTGGGTGCTTTAGAGGGAGAGTGAGAACAGGAGTGTTGGTGAGGGAGGCTCAGCAGAGTCAGTCAGTAAGGCAAAAGCTTACAAAAAGCAAGAAGAGGTAGGGAGCTGGTCCTTGTGACATCCATCTGGGCTTGCTGACTGGCCCTTACCAAAGTTGGGTACCTATCCTCCCACAGAGACTGGGAGATGGGCTCTATCTCCAAGCATTGGCTGAAACAAACAGTAAATTCTTTTGGCAGGAAGGAGTTTTCTCAGACAGGCACTTTCAGGGGGTGTGAGAGTCATCCTAGGGGTGCAGTCTTGAGCTGCTAGAAACTATGTTGGTGTTTGTTCAAGTCTTTATAGGCCAAGTTTGAGGCCTACCTGAGAAAGGGCTTGAGAGGAGCCTGGCTAGAGTTCAGTCAAGGAGAGAACCTTTGCCATAGATACTCTGACAAAATACTAGTTTTACTGACAAAAATATAATTCTATTACCTCCTTCTGCCAGTGGGACAATGTTGGTTCTTCTTGACTTACTGGCAATAATTCTGCTTTGGAACTGCCTTAGGAACTGAACGGAATTTGGGAGACAACTTGAGAAATAACTGTCTCTGTCCTGAGAGAACTGTTGTCTTGTCCCTGTCCTTTTTCATTTAAAGAATCTTTAAGAAAAGAAACACTCACTTGTGTTTCTCCTGCCCCACATCCATCCCCCTTCTTCTAGTCAAAACTCCACAATATCCATTTGTAAACTGCATCAGCAAAGGAAGAGAAGTGGTTAGCCTCCTCCATCAGCTCAAAGAGGACACACGAGCCTGGCTTCACATCAGAGCCCATCAGAGCCCATCAGAGCATCATACACCCTAAGCCAAGCAGTTCTTCCAAGAATTGGCTTGAAATCTGACGCAGGCCAGTGGTCTGTTCTGGGACCTCTGGAATTGTTGAGAAGTCAAGCACCCTTGCCACTATACTGCCCACTGTAAATATAGCAAGCCTGGAGCTGCAGGGAATTCCAGCTTTAGAGGGCCTGCAGAGGAAAGGGAGCCAGCCCAGAGAAGGAGGGTCCAGGGCTGATGACATTTCTTGAGCTACTGGATCCAACTACTTCTTGTTTGTTTATTTCATTCTGTTGTAATTTATTTTGAGGTATTTCAGATATTCAGGAGGGTATAAAAATTATTATAATAGGCATCCATGTACCCATTAGGCAGTTTGAGAAATAAAAGATTACCAGTGAAATTGAACTCATAGACTTTCCTGTTATATAGCTCCGTAAATCTGCTTTGTGTAAGCATTTGAGTTGTGATTGTGTCTCTTACAACAGAAGAGTTCCAACATGTATCCAATAAAACATGTCATAAGATCATCTAAATACATAAGGCAAAAACAAATATAAAAAAATATAAATTTACAGTGCATCAGTCACAGTTTTAGTTGAAAGTAATATATCCTATTGAAGCTGATTTTTTACCTTTTTAAAGTTAAGGTTCTTTATTTTTTAGAACAGTTTAAGATTCATAGCAAAATTGAGAAGATACAGAGATTTCCAGTATACTCCCTACCCCAATACATGCAGGGCCTCCTCAATTACCAACATCCCCCACCAGAGTGGTACATTTGTTACAGCTGACCTACATTTACACATCATAATCACCCAAAGTGCATGGTTTTCATTACAGTTAAGTCTTGGTGTTATACCATTTATGAGTTGGACAAATGTATAATGTCATCATTAGGGTATCATGCAGAGTATTTTCACTGCCCTAAAAATCCTTTGTGCTCTGCCTATTTGTATCTTCCCCCTTTCCCAACCATAAACAACAACTGATCTTTCTACTGCCTCCATAATTTTGCTTTTCCAGAATGTCGTATAGTTGGAATCATACAGTACGTAGTCTTACCAGATTGGCTTCTTTCACTAAGTTATATGCATTAAAGTTTCCTTCGTGTCTTTCCATGGCTTGATAGCTCTTTTCTTTTTCACCCTGGATAATATTCCATTGTCTAGATATTTATTTATCTCTTCAGCTAGTAAAAGACATCTTGGTTGCATCTAAGTTTTGGCAATTAAGAATAAAGCTGCTGTAAACATCCCTGTGCAGGTTTTTGTGTAAACATAGGTTTTTAACTCCTTTGGGTAAATACTAAGGAATGTGATTGTGTGGTAATCATATGTTGAAGGTATGTTTAGTTTTGTAAGAAACTACCAAGATTTTGTACCCTTTTAAGCCGAAGGACAGAAGGTCCCAGTGGGCCTGGCGCTGAGACTTTCCTGCACTTGGCTTGCCTTGACAGTATGCTGCCAAGGTACTTGAAGCCCCTTTTGACTGCACAGAAATGCTCTTCTCTGACCTACCCCTAAAAGCCATACTCAGAAGCAGAAAATACAAAGCACCCTCTCTCTCTGACCTTGCCTCCACTGGACATCCATGTCTGGTCCATGCTAGAGCCCTACCAGCTGCCTGGCAACAAGCTGTATGTTCACATGTCACTTTCTGGGCCTGTCCCACTGACACCCCAGCCCACCAGAAGGGTCTTTATAGGCACTTAGGGAGGCCGCGGTGGTCTTGTGGCTCAGCGTGGCTTCTCTCCCCCCTGGAGCCTATCTGCAGTGGAGGTCTTGCCGTGCCTACATTAGCTGAGTCTGTGCTTGCTCTCTGGTTTTCCAGACTATTTAGAGATATATACAGAGGTTGTAAAACTATAAAGAAAGCCAGGAATGATTAACAGAAAAACCTGGATGGTTGTTACTCTGGAGATGAGGGAAGATAATGTCATGGCGTGGGGTAAATTGGGGGTCCCAAAGCAGTGGTGATTTTCAGTTTCTTTACCTGAGTGTTGATGCACAGGTGTAACATCATGCTGAAGGGAACAGCTAACGCAGGGCCTAAAGGCAAGAACGAACTGCGTGCATTGGAGAATTAGAGATGGCAGAAGTGCCTGGATCTAATGAGAGAGGGAGGAGGCAGGGGCCAGATCATGAAAATCCTTGTCAGTAAGGGTTGGGGTTTAATTCCGAGACTCTAGGAAGCCACTCAGGGGTCTTAAGTATGAGGCAGACGTGGACTAATTGATGTTTGAGAGATATCACTCTTATCAGCTTTAAGGACGCAGTATGGTAGGATGCCCAGGGCAGGATAAAGAAGACCAGTAAGAGGCTATTGCATTTGTTCAGGCAAGAGATGATGTGGACTGGAGTAAGGGCACATCCCTGTACATGCAGAGAAGTGGGAAGACTCTATTTGGAGCAGCTCACTGACCCCAGTGGGAGCTGAGCCTGCGGTCATCCCCATCATCCTCCATGGTAGTAACAAGGGCCACCAGACTCAGGCCCCATTTTGAACATGTCACTCCTCTTCTGTGAATTGTATAGAAGAAAGATTCTTAATCATGTGCTTCATCTTACAGCACAGTCTCTTATTTTTATACCTCCTTTATCACTTACTTACTGAAACCCCTCAGACTTCATCAAAACCCAGGCAACAGCTTTGCTTCAGCCAGTCAAACCCACCAAACCTCCTACAGTCAGGACCACCATCTCTGGCTCAGGTCAGGTGTTCTGAAACAAATAGAGATTCAACTCTACACCATTTGGGATAAAGCAGATTTTAATCTGGGGCATCGTAAGCATTTGGTCACACCAAAAGTAAGAGGACAGTCCGTAAATACTGTATAGGTTAAAAGCATTTGCTCTAGACTCAAGTCGCATGGTGTGAGTGTGAGTTCAAGGTCTGGAAAGAGCTATCTGACCTTCAGAGGGTAATTCAGTCTCTCCATGTCTCAGTTTTTTCATGTTCAAACTATTAAATAATACCCATCCCTATCCTTATAGAAATAAAAGGGAAAATCCATGTAAAGGAATTAGAGAATGGTCTGACACATGATCAAGTGTGCAGTCCATGTGAACTGTTAGTGTCATTTTAGCGAGCATGTACATTCCTGAGAATTTTTAATAACGTATTTCTGGGATGAACTTTGAGCACTTTGCAGATTTTTTTTACAACACTGTATTTCAAGTTCTCTTTTTGTAGTGAAGAAAACTTAAGTGAGGAGTTAAGTGGTTCTCAAGATCAGACAGCACAGAGTCATGGAATATTAGTTCAAAAGAGGCCTGACTGTTCAATACTGGCTTGCTGAGGACTTCATAGACACCTGAGGAGCTTTTAGAAACTAGTAATTCTTGAATTTCACCCTCAGGGATTTTGCTTTAATTTTTGTGGACTGGAACCCAAGCATCAGTATTTTTAAACGTTCCTTAAGGAGAATCCAGTGAACAGCTAGGGTTAAGAACCATTAACCCACTAAAATTCATTGTAGATAAGAAATTGAGGTTCTCTGTGACTGCTAGTTAATGTTAAAGATAGGATAGATTCTGAAAAGGGAGGTGGTCTGAAAATTCTGATAAGTTAACTAATGAAAGGACCATTTCATGGTGAGATATGTCTCTTAAGAAAGAACATGACTTAGCCTGGTCTTCCAAAGAGAAGCCAGTGGTCTACAAGGAAGCTTGAACGTGGGATTCAGAGAAGCTGGCTTAGCCGGGGCATAACACTGCCCTATCTGAGACATTTAACAATGTATGCCTCATGCACTAAATGCCCTCCTGTTCTGGGTAAGTATCCACCAATGTTCACCTGATGATGATTCCCACATAAGAGAAAGAGGGCCTCATTATCAGGACCCTTTTAGACAGGTCCCCTGCCTCACCCACTCTGTTAGTGTTTGTTGTTTTCTTCACCCTCTACTCCTCCTGGGAATAAAGATGCAGAGGGCACTACCTCAGTTTGGGAAAAAAAGTGACTCTAAAATAGATACTGGTCTCTACCCCTCCCTAATTTCCTGCTCAGAATCAGTGTACAAATAAGATCATTCAAGGTCTTCAAACAAAGTGCTCTGAAGACTCGTTCTTCTGACAAGTGGTCACCCCCGAGGACCCCCTCCCTGCCAGGTGTGAAATGGTGATAGTAGTCAACACTGTCTGTGGGTGAAAGGCGTCTACTACCCAATAGTTCTCACATCCAGCCTCACTACAGTGTAAAGTTTCAAAATACGTCCAGTTATTTTAAAAGAATGCTATGCAATGCCTTGCAACATTTGCTGAAGAAGTTGGCAGAATCAAACAGTGACGGACCTGGTGTCTATTATTAATCCTAGTTTACAGGACTCTCCTTCTCAAATGAACAAAAGAAAAATCTGTTGGACTTGTTTACCAATTACCTGACTTGTACAGTTATATACACAGTCTAAGATGAATGGTGTTTCTGGTATAGGGCTGCTAAATTATGCAGCTTTCAATTTTTTCATGACGAAGTAAAATATTTTCAATTTTTTCATATTGAATGATTATTCAGCTTTCTAATGTCCATGTATTTTAATCTGAAGCAATAATAGGGGAAAGAATGGGGGAAGGAGAAAGAAATGTTGTTCAACTGAAGTTGAAGCAAGTTTCAAGACATGTTATCTGATCTGTGTTAACAATTAGGAAAGACTTATGATGAAAAAAGGGAGTTGGAGTAAAAGGAAGTGTATACCAAGCATGAAAACCACTTTTAAACATCCTGTTCTGAATGTCATGACCATTTTTATGATGTTCATTTCTACCTAGTAGAATTTGAAGGAACCTTGGGGATTATTGAATCCATTGTTATTTTATGGATGAAGAAAGCAAGATGGGGAAGTTGTGTTTCTTGCCCAAGATCCCAGAATTATTCTTTTTTAGGTAAAATTGCTTTCAACCTGTGTTTTTAGATTGGATATAATTTTTCAGCAACACATCCCTCAAGTAAGTCAAGGTGTGCCAATGAAAGACCATATTCATAATCTCAGAAAGTAGAAATTTCCTGCTTTGACTTGGTGGAAGTTCGAGATTCATTAATAACTCCCATCAACCTTTGCCAACTTCCAGACTCAGGATGCTTCAGATAAAGTTATAATTCATCCAGCTCAAAGTGTACCTGCAATTTAACAAAATTTTCCCCTACTCGTATTAGTAGACCAGCTTACCAAAAAAGACAGTGATCTGAATGAATAGAAAACATATATCTAGTTATCTCAATTTTTCATGACGTTTGAAAGAGCTGTCCTACTATTTATTACCAATTTCTTTTTTTAAATTACTATACAATTTACATAATATGGTACACAAATATTAAATGGACAGCTTGATGAATAGTTATATATATATATATATACATCTTTTAGCCACCACAAAGATCAAGATGTAGAACTTTTCTAGCATCTGAGAAGGCTAACTTATGTACCTCCCAGTCTGTAGTAATTACCACTCTTCTGACCTCTATCATTATATGTTCATAGGTAAGCTTTACATGATTTCAGGAATGGAATCATACATATGTCTTCTTTTGTGTGTAGCTTCTTTAATTCTATATTAAGTTTGAGATTGATCCATGTTGTTGTGCATATCAGTACCTTGGTTTTTTCATTGTTGTGCTGTACTCCATTATGTGGATTTACCATGATCCATTACCCATTGTATTGTTGATGGACATCTGAAATGTTTCTAGAGCTTTGGGATATCATGAAGGAAGTGGTCATAAACACAGATGGCTTTCATTTCTATTGAGTATATACCTAGGAGTGGAATTCTTGGGTCTTTTTACTTTGTTTTTCTTTGTGTCTTCTTTTTTAGCCCTTGACCATAACCTCACCTTTCTGAGTTGTCACATGAGCCATAACCGTGTACCTCTCTTTAGTCATGACAGGTATTTCAGGTGGCAGATTTCACAATAAAATGTTTCACCAGCAGAGTAACATCTTTCATGGTTCACTACCTGTGGCATCCATGACGGGTCTTTCTCGTTTTCTTGTCTCTGACTTCCTGTCATATATATTCTGACAGACATCTAGGAACTGACTTTGTATCTACTCCTCATGGAGATAGTGTGGTATATTAGAAAAGTACTGGGTCAGAGTCAGGAGACTGTTTTGATATCTGGGCTAGATTTCTACTTTCTAGGCTGGAGGCTATGGAGTAAATCACATCACTTCTCTCACCCTCACAGGGTTCATTTGTATCAGTAGTTTCCAACGCTGGCCATAAGTCAAAACCATCTGGGTGATTTCAGTGTTCATTTTTGTTATAAAAGTGATACATGTTAATGAAAAAAGATAAAATAATGTTAAAGAGTGTAAAATCAAAAGTAAAATTCCTCCCCCCACAGTTTGTGCAATCACTTATTCCTCTTAGAAATTCCTTGAAATTGTTCTTAACTTTCAAAATAAAGATCCCTGAGCCCTAGACATAATGAAGCAGAATCCCCAGAGTCCTAGGAATTTGCATTTTTTAAAAAGCTTCATAATTGATCTAGATAGACTTTCAGGTTTGAGAATGAATTCCTTGTCTTAATAATGCCTCAGATCTCTTCCAGTAAAATCCATTCCCACCTCCTCAGAATTGTATGATTTAAGTTTGCCAGCTGCTGACTGGATTGGCTCAAAGCATAACTGCACTGGTTTCATTTTGACCCCTTCTTATTCATGCCTTCTCTCCTCACTTTCAACTGCTCAACGTCCTCACTTTAAAATTTTAACTCTTTAGCCCTCACAGTGAAACTTTAGTAGTTGGAAGGCAGTGACTTATTCCATTAAAGCTCTAGTTGATTTTTGGTTAATCTCATAAACCAATCAGTATTAATAAATTTGCTAGCTAGTAAGTGTATTACCTTTCCCAGGCGACATAATGCCTTATGCTAAAATGTACATTTCCGTAATGTCTTTCACCAGTAGCATGGAGTTTGGGGGCTCCTTACAGAATATCCAGGGAGTTGTTTTTAGTCAGGCAAGCTTTCAAATAAAATCCATATACATAAATGTTTGTCCATGTCAATCATCACTAATATTACTCTGCTCAAGTATCTGAAAAAGTACATGGTTAAAATATATAGATATTAACTGACACAAAAGAAATTGCTAGGAATTTAAATCACAGTTAAGTAAAGTGGTTGTTAGCCATTAGTTAGTAGGAGAAAAAGGTCTATTTGGATAAACTGTCCAGTCCAAATTACACTATAGAACAACTGACCTCCCAGGCCTTCTGCTACCCAAACCACATGATGGAAGGAACAGCAGGAGAAGAAACCCTAGATATAAGCGCTGTGATTAAAAAGGAAACTGTGAGAAGCCAATAAAAATGTGTCTTGCTAGTCCAAAGACAGAGAAGTAGGAAAACATAGAACTCAAATCATAGTACCTGATCCATCAAATAATGAGTACACAATGATTCTATTTTGAGTGTATATATAGAGCATTTCTTCTGTAAAGTCAAAGAATGGTTATATCTTATATCTGTTACTCAAAAATAAATCCTATCTAGAAAAAAGGACCATATCCCTTCATTTTATTTGTCTTTGAAAAACTAAAGCGATAAAGGGTTAAATACTTTTTCTAAGTTTAAATGGCAAAATCTGGATGAATATCCAACTGTCCTGAGTTCTAAAGTAGACCATGTGATTTACATAAATATTGTATTTATTACATTATTTGTGGATTGTGTGCCCATGTGAGTGTGTATTACTTGGAGGGGTGGCTAGTATTGCAGTGAAATATACTGGTGGGCCTGGAGAGCACGTTCACATTCGTAGGTTCACAACTTCATAATCTCCTTCACTTGGGAGTCCTTGCCTTGAACGCTCCTGTTCTGCCTTGATTATCTCCATCTTATTCTGTGAGGCTTTGCTCAGGTCTTCCTTTTCCTGATAACTCTGAGCTGGATGTCTCTTTTCCTTTCTCCCACGGTTCCCTGTGCATAATGGGCTCCTTTCTGGGCTCCTATCACCTTGATCTGAAATGATCTGTGGTTACAGCAGCCTCTTGACTAGGCTTTAGGTGGTGCAGGGAGTTTGTTCCCTGTTGCACCCGTTGCGTAGCACAATGCCTGGCACAGTGGCGACGTCCAGTCAGCACTGACAGTACTGTTTCTTGAATGTCCCATTGGTATCCCAGTAACTAAATCTTCATTTAAACCACCCATATACAAAGTTCATGCTCTGTGGTTGAAAAAGTTCCAGTACAACTTAAGTTAGCAAAATTTCCATTACTTTATCATCTCATCTAATTCAGCATTTCCCATTTTGGCATTCCACGGAGTTGTTTTCTGAGAGATGCTATTAAATAAGAGTTCTGTGTTGGAAATGTGTCATTCAGCCTAGAGAGACAGCTAGGTTAGTGGCAGTAGCACACAGGTGCCGGAGGCCAGCTGCCAGCCCCATGGGGGGTGATTATCTCACCACTCTGTTTTCATCCCCTCTTCCTCCGTTAGAGAGGATGCATAGAGTCCTCCCTCATCAGGTTGCTGTCGGGATTTACTTAGTAGTAAGTACACAAAGTGTTTAGAATACATAGGAAGTGCTCAGAAAATGCTAGCTACTATTATTAAATGAAGTTACATAATTTTTCTTTTTTTTTTGTTTGCTGTAGGACAGCTCATGGCCTTTAATATGATAAATGTCATTAATATGCTTACCTGAATCTCTATTTCCCTAATTTATTTGAAAGACCTACTAGAAAATCCCAGAAGTAATTCACCTTGAAATATACTTTAGGAAATTCCTATTTTATCAATTTAAATTCATACTAACACCTTCTGAACCAAAATTGGGATACGGGTTTGACAAGTGTAAGATGTAGCCTGGGGCATTGGGACATAGTATTTGGAACAAGGACTGTTCTAGCAGACAAGCAGACAAGTAAATAAGACCTATGTATTACTGCATTTTAAAGTATTTCTTTTTAAAAACTTTGAAGTGCAAATTAAATGACTTTTATTGATTCTAAAGTGAGGACTGCAAATATTGTTCAAATAAAAAACCAACTAGGCTTCATGCATCATTTTTTAATATAGTTGGAGAATATTACTGGATTATGACAAAGGGCTGGACTTCCTTATTCAAAAACTCATACAATTTATCTTAATTGTGGGGCATCTGATAAGAACTTCCTCTAGAGCCAGGAAACTTTTCAAGTATGAAATATTTGAAAGGCGGGGTTAAAGAAGGAAGTAACTGACTTACACAAAAAAGAGGAACGAGTTCTAAGCCAGAGCAAGTTTAAAACATAACCAAAAGAACAAAACGGTGCTTGGCATTCAAATCTCAAGGTGAGTAAGAACCTGATTTAAGCTGTTTGGGTAATAAAAACTGTATTTAAAAAAAAAAACCTAGCTCATTTTAAATAATTAATGACTTTATTTTATCAAACAGTGTAGGAAAATTGGCATAGGTGGCCATTGGGTGAAAAACCAATTTAGAAACTGAGAGTGACATTCCTGTTTCTTTACCAGTATGTAGGCTCACAAGTATAAGATTATGCTTCGTTGTTGCCTTATTTTCCAAACAGAAGGGCAGTATCTGATTTGAAAAATTTCAGAAGTTTGTCAACAATTTGTGATTTAAAGACAAATGAATAATTGTTAGGTAATCTGTTGGAATTATTTTCCAAAACAAAAGCAAATAGTCTTCTTTCAAATTGGGCAAAGTGAAACTTGTAAGTTATATTTGTCGGACTGTTGTTTAACATATGTCTTCATTCTAGTAGGTCTTTGCTTATTTCTCGCAGGTTTTTTCCTAATAAGTTATTCTGAAGAAAGGGAAAGGGTGCATTTACTTTCCTGTATAATGTCTCCTTGTCTTTATCTCAGTGAACACTTTTTTTTGACAATGTTAATATTGGGAATGTACTAAAATGTCTACTCTATATAGAACAACACTGATTATAAAAATGAATCCTCCTCTTGGAAAACCAGAGAACAATTTATTACCTTATCCTTAGGAGATTATAGTTAGCTTTCCCCACTTCTGTTGTAGTCCCAGCACCTTTTAAAAAGCTGATTAATTTTGATCAGTATTTGAATTTAGTTCATATATGTTGGCAAATATTTGCTTAACTGAGTAATCATTTATACTGTAAAATATCTTACATATGGTCAGTTCTCATCTGTTACAAAAAGGAATTGGGGTCCTCATGGTTAAAGTCACTTGCCAAACCTTTGCCCTTGAACACAAGCAGTGTCTGGCCTTAGAGAAGGAGGGAACCTACAGACCTTCCAAAGAGGTTAAAAGATGTCACGATCTGGGATGTCTGTCCTATAGTTTCATCAAATACATTTTACAAGTTAATTACATGTCATATTTCATTTGTATTTCCTTTGAAATGCCAGGTTGAAAAGTTGTACAGTGATGTATTCCAACCTTGAACAAATTCAGAAAAGTTCACTGTTGTACATGAATATTCACTGGGAGTAAGGCACAATTTCCTGTATTTTCTTTTTTCCTATTATCATTACGGTTGTTATCTTAATAATTTGTTAACAAATATTTAATAAATTAGCTCTTCTGTGTCTAGTGCTGCTGCTAGTAATATAGATAAATAAGATGTGCTTCCCAGCCCTCAAGAACCTCAGAGCTAATCAAGCTTTAAAAATTTAGTGATGGATGTGCTTGATAAACATTTAAAAAAACTTAGGTAAGAATAATATTGGGGGGAAAGTTTTATTTGAGTCTAGAATTAATCACTTCTTAGTTGTTAAAGAAGTTATTTAATTTTTTTAATCCTCTCTTCTCATACATAAAATAGATTTAACAGTAGTATGTATTTCACATGACAGCTATGCATGGTAGGGTTAATGAGATAATCCATGTAAGTGTTTAGAAGCTGACCCCAAATACCTAAATATTATTGATGTTGACATTCAATAGATGATGCTAATCACCCCATATGCACTATTAACAATAGTGGATGACTATAGTTAACAATACTTATTGTATACTAAAAGTTGCTAAGAGCATAGATCATAAAAGTTCTCATCACAAGAAAAAAATTATAAGTGTGAGTAATGGATGTTAATTAAATTTAGTGTGATAATCAATTCACAATATATACATATATCAAATCATCGTGTTTTAGACCTTAAACAAATACAATGTTTTATGTCAATTATATCTCAATAAAACTGGAAGTGGACATTGAGATTTGCAGATACTACTACTATATATAAAATAAATAAACAACAAGTTTATACTGGACAGCACAGGGAACTATATTCAATATCATGTAGTAACATATAATGAAAAAGAATATGAAAATAAATATATGTATGTATATGTATGACTGAAACTTTGTGCTGTACACCAGAAATTGATACAACACTGTAAACTGACTATACTTCAATAAAAAAAGAAAAATAAATTAAAAAAATAGAAAGCTAAAAAACTGGAAGAAAACAACAATGACAAGAACAATACTGGATGTAACTATTTCTGTGTCTAGGATAAAATGATACAGTAATAATGTTTTGATAAAAATCATAATAGAGCACTTGGTCTTGTTGAACACTGCCAGTTCCTCTCCTCTTTGCCATTTTAAAACATCGACAGATAACACTCTAAAATTATCTTATTTGAATGAAAGTTATCTGCTGAAAGTTGTGAGAAGACTAGTGACAGGAAGGCTTTCCAATTTTGTTTTAAATACTTTGGTTTCAGGTATTTTGTGTTACATCAAAGAGCTCTTTTCTTCTAAGTACATACTATACCTTTTATGTCTTGAATTTTAAACTATCAACTTAAACTAATGACTCCAAATCTCAGCATCTAAGTTTATGTAATCATTCATTCAATAAATATTGATTGTCTCTTCTGTAGTAGGTGTTATGCTGTTCTCTAGGAGTGTACAGAGGAAAAGACCTGATCTCTGTCCACAATTTAACCAGGTAGGGAGACACACAATTTCCTATAATTGAGGTTGTCATGCTGTAATAGAGAATTGACTCATTAATATGGGAATACAGAGTAAGGCATGATTAAGGAAAAGACATGGTGCCTGATCATACAAAGAGGGACAGGCAAGGCTTCACAGGAGGGGATGGTGGTGATGGAAATGACTGCACATGTATACTCTGGTCCCTTTCCTCCCATTGCATTCAGAGCGTTATCTTTCTCTTGAAATGATCAGCCTTATTGTCAAAAACTATGTTGCAGTCTAAGTGATAAAACTACTCAGGCTGCTGCAGGGACAGGCTCTTAATTTTAACTCTTTTTCCCTCCTCACAACAGCTAGTGCTGTATTCTATACTGAAGGAAGAACTCACTAAATGTTGATACTTAATGTAGTAATAGAAATTGGTGGATTTTTTTGTTATGCAATGTAATAAATATGGAATTAAAATGTTTTCAATTTATAGCAGGCAGCTGGATGGCAAATCGTTCAACCTTCCCTTTCTTGAGTTTTCTACTCTGCTGTTATCTTCTGCCCATTTGTGCTTCATTGATAGAAAAGGAAGTAAAGCTGAACAAAATTCGCCCTGACACAGTGCAGTTATACAATAATAGTTATATAATCATCAGATACAAGAACTATCTTCTCTCCTCTGATGACATCAGGACTTCACCAAATGATTTTCTTTCATATCTGAAACAGAAATGCCTAAGTGAGCTTCCGGAATTACTTTTGAACCATACCCTGCAAAGAGTTACATCGGTCTGCACCTGTGAATTCAGTAAGGGCTACACCATACTATCAAACGACACCATTAGTGCGAAAATGCTGGAAAGCTGTGGAAATGCTTCCGTGGCCATTCCTATAGGAATTTCCCTCCTTTTACTGTTGGTGATCTGTGGAATTGGGTGTGTTTGGCACTGGAAACACTGTAATACAATGCAAGGTTTCTTACCAAGGTTTTTGCAGAGGAGAAAAAGCAGGAGAAAAGACTATTCTAAAACACTCCCTTTAAGTCCCCAGGTTATCAGCTCAAGGTATAAAATCTCAGTTCAAACTCAAGACCACAGCTCTGCTGGGGTGGACGCTAACATAGATGACAACTATGAAAATGTGGAAAGGGGTCCTCCTAAATCAAAAGAAGACAACAATAAGGAACTATATGAAAACACTTGGCAGACCAATTTCGAGGAGCATATCTATGGAAATGAGACACCATGTGACTATTATAACTTCCAGAAGCCTAGCACTTCTGAAGCCCCACAAGAAGAAGACGTATATATTCTTCCAGATTCATACTAAATTTTCCACATGGGGGTTTAGTTATTAGAGGATAAATATTCACTGGGACTTGTGCTGATATCATTATTAGTCAAGTTCTTCTGATGGAATTTAATCTCCACCCTTCTGAATCTTCTCTGTGTATCACTGGGGATTAATTCCAGAGATCTTCTCCACCCTCCTTGCCCTAGATCAATTCCACATTATGTTACATTGATTCTTTCTTCTAAATGTGACTTGTTATCTTTCTCTTCTTTTTCTGTATCCACAGTCTTTGTCTGTCACAGTCTGCCAACTAGCCTTTCTGGCTCAAGTTTCTACACACTCGGTGATGCTGCTCCAGCCCCAGGATGCTACCAGATTTATCTTCAGAAAATATTCCCAATGACCACATCACTCCTTTGTTCCAAACCTCTTAATGTCTCCTCTTTGTAAAAGATAGAACACTCAATAATTCTAACTCCAGAATTCATGATTTTCCATAGTTGGTTCAAATTTACTTTTCCAATGACTTCTACTAATCCCTCAAATTCTCTGCTCCCATCAAAATCATCTCAAAACCTGCCAAATGCATCCCTCCTCCACAGCTTTGCGTAGGCCTGCCTTGGCCATAACTTCTTACACAAGTCTTCTGAATCATTCCAGACCTAAGTTTACCTTTTTCTGATGTCCTGTAGATTTTGTTGCCTGTGCATTTCTTTGGGAAACATGAATGTTTGCAATGACATTTTATTACTTAATGTCATATGAGAATGTCCTAAATTCTCTCCTTAAATAGTAAGGGACTGCCTAATATTCACATTTTGGCCTTAATGCCTAGACCATCTTATGAGGCACTCAATATTGTTCATTTGACAAGAATTGGATTGTACGTTTTGCTAAGTTGTTTTGGAAAAAAAATGAATAAATTCATCCATCCAAGGAATATTTATTGAGTACCTTCTATTTTCTTCTTACTGTGCTCTGCATCTGGAGGGGTAAAATAATAAAAAGAAAGACATGGGTCCTGAACATGTATTGTCAAATAGGAAAGAAAAGACAATAAATAAATACTATACCATTTATTAAGCTATGATACATCCTCTCTAAACCCACCCTTGCATGTGCTGCTGTAAAATTGCTCAGACTGGAACTCCGCAAACTATATTTTCTCTTTGCCGGGTTGATCTGTGTTAAGGTCTGTCAATAGGGGGCAGTAAGGAAGACTGGTAGGCAGTAGGAAGCAAAAGGGGCTTGGTCCTTCTTGTTCTCCTTTTGTCCTGAGACGGTACTGTTGTCACTTAATTTACTCCAGCATCACCGGTTGGTTGCAGTTTCTAGTTCCTTCTAGCACTCCCAGAACCAGCTGCTTTGCACCTTGTCGGAGATGCCAGCACCAGCCAGGCAGCACCCTTTCCTGGTCTCTGAGAATCAGCTCTCCAGGCCCTCCTCCAAGCTCCCAAGGGACTGGCAGGAAACAAACAAGCTCTGGGTCCCATCCCTGCAGGGCACCTCCTCCTAATTTCTGATAATCCCTGGTCTAGGTAGGGTGGCTGTTTCCTGCACCTCTAGGGTACCTCAGTGTCCTCTTTTTGTCTTCTCAGTCTACCAATATTTTTTAGCTAATGCTTTATATTCACTTCTCTCTTTTAAAACAAACTTGTATGGTTTGTTTTCCCAAGTGGACCCTGAATAATACAAATAAAAATAGTATAGTAGGTGTTGTGAAGGAAAAAAAAAGCTTTCTGGTTTTGAGAACAATGGAGTTGGGCAAGGGAGAGGATTTGGATTTTAATAAAATGGCCCAAAGGGGCATCTTTAAGGACACACTTAAGCTGAGGCCTGAGGGTAAAGGGGTTATCCGAGTGAACGTGGCAGGGGACAGGGATGGGACCAGCATGTGAAAATAATCTGAGGCATGGGGGAGTTTATGGTACTCTGGGATCTCAAAGGAAGCCATGATGGCTGGAGCTTAGTTGAGAGTGCACTGAAATGACACCTGATACATTGGTAAAGGAGGGAATCATAGACGATGCATTTCCCTTGGGTCTTGGTCAGTGGCTTAGACTCAAATATGGGTGCAAATGGAATCTAGTAAACGTTTTAAGCAGAGGAGTGATGTGATAACATTTACTTTTCTTTGTAAAGAGCTACTGGGTTGAGAAATGACTGGAAAGGGCCAAGGTGGAAGTGGGTAGGACAGTGAAGAATATTGTTCTCTTGACCTCTAGATTGGTCCTGGAGCAGATGGTCATTTTTGAAGTCTCAAAGAGGAAATTTTTTGCTAGAATAATCAATATTCATGCCTACCTAGTGCTCAATCATAGGAGCTGAAAATAGCCTGACAGAAAGACCACCAGAACATATCTATGTCTTGGTAGGACCCTGGAGATCAGGCAGGAATGAGTGGGGGAGGTAATCCAGAACAGCTGTAGTGCTGTTATTTTAAGGGAGGTTTGAGCCTCACCACTGAGGTGACAAGCCACAGGTGGGTGCTGGAGAAGCCACCTTAAGTGTCTGGTCTAAGCAGTAACTGGGAGGCGGTAAAGCAAGGTTTTCAATGGGTTAAGCGGAAGCCCATTTGCCATGGAGGTCACTAATAGACTGGGATAGATTACTCTACCCCAGTATTGGGGTATATTAATATTACCTTTATGTTGAATTGTAAGTCAGATTGAAGTGAAATGTTGCAGGTTTCAGCCTGAAAGCAAGGTCAAGAAGCCAGGTGTGTGCTGTTGCTGGATGCTGGCCATGAAGTTTAACAGAGACTAACTGCAAGTCACAGGATGTGAACGTGCCTGCGTTTCTGTGAGTACCTACCAAAGCCACCATCATTACACCGATGCTACTGTGTCCCCCACCCTCAACATCCTTCCTCTTTTAATTGTGGTACATGTGGTTTGTTTTGCTAATAATATAACACAAATTGCTGCTCTCAACTGACGTACAAACCTTGTTCTCTTTAGTTCTCGAGGACAATTTTCACTTTTGAGATTTTTAAGAAAACAGGAATATTGTAACAAAGGCTGCAGACAGTGGGTGGAAAGTTGAAAGGGGAGGTGGGGAAGGAGAAGGAGGAAGAGGAGGCAGAGAGGGGAAATGAAAGAAGGAGGGAGAGAAGAGAGAATGGAAAGTAGGAGAGGGGACGGGGGAACAGTGAGTGTGTAGTAAAGAGGGAAGGTGAGTGTCCTCGTCCTTTACTCCCTCCCTTGTCCTGTCACCCCCAAGAATTGCTAAGAAGGTAAGTAGACATAGAAAGAAGGCAGAAGTTGCCTGCCTTTACTACCTGATTACCTTGTTGGGTGTAGATGATAACTGGCTACTAGCAAACACAGGAGTAATTGACATACCTTTGTGGGGGTAGTTTACTTATATGCTCACTAGCCTTCTTGCCCGTCCTCAAAGTTGTCTGAATTTAGGGACCTTACATTCTCTCCACCTTGAATGCTCTTCCCTCAGACATTCACATTGGGACCTTCTCATTTCTTTTGTTTCTTTGGTCCAAAGACAGCTACTCAGAGCTGATAACCCAACCTGAAACGACCCCCTACCGTTTATCTCAGACCCTTTACCTTGTTTTAGTGTTCTTCACAGCACTTACCACCACCTGGCACGTGTTTGTGTGTGTTTATAATCCGTTGTCTTTCCCTAGAATGTAAACTCCCTAAGGGCAGAAACATTTTCTGTCTTACTTCCTGCTTGATTGACAGGACTTTGCTTATAGGAAATTCTGTTATGTTTGCTAATCAAATCACTAAGGTTTGTTCCTTGAAGACTAACATTTTTACTGAAATTGCTGAAGTATTCTGGAAAACAGTATAATAGGAAGAGTTGTGTATGTTATTTTGAACATCACTAATATGTAAGGCTCTATTAAGCCAGGTTTGTATATAAATTCAGTGCCATACAACTTCTTTGCCATTTCAGTCCACAGGAGCTTTGTTCCTGAGACCCCAGTCAGTGGGGCCAGGTGGTGCCACATCTGGCAGCACGGGGGCAGAGTTCATCAGGCACTTAGCCAGTGGGGAGATTGGATATGGGGCTCTGAGGAGAAGAGGGAAAGGAAAGAAACCAAGAAGGGGGAAGACGATGCCTGTTTCCATATGTTTAACTGCCCTTCTAAGCCACAATAACCAGTTTTTACAATTTAGGGAGTGGTAAGTTAGTCCAACATTCCCTTTTGAGTGCTTATGTGATGTGAGCGCTTGCAGCCTGGTATGTATTCTTGCTCCCTCTTTTCCCTTCTCAGCTCCTTCACAAGTTCGGTTTCTCTTGTGTACACATTCAGTGCAGGGTTCTTTAAGGAGGCTTCCCTTGGCTTCTGGCTCCTTCTCCTCATACTCCTTCCCTAGGAGACTTAAATATTTATGCAAAAACTCTCCTGCCCCATGGTCCTTTTGAAGCATTTCACCCACATAGCTCACCTTCTAATGCTTATTTCCCTATGTCCTTCAGACATCTGAAATTCAGCATGGGCCAAACTGATGGCTAGGGATCAAGGTTTGGATGTCACTCAGAAATCGAGATGGAATTAGTGATGGAATCAGAGAAGGCTGGGAGATGAAGGGAGGGTATCCATTGCACAGGTTGCTTGCTAGTAATTTCAAAAGCTAACAGTTGAGAATGTCCCAGTGTCAAAAACAATGGTCTCAAAATATCATGGTATCAGTGTACCATGTACTGAGTAGCTACATCTTCAACATCCATGCCTGGCATAAACAGACAAGGTTTGTCCTGTGATTCTGAGTCACTGAATTCAGGTGGTGTCACATATGGAAAACTGTATCTTTCTGCTCTTCCCCTGACTTCTGAGTGATGAGCTCTGAAACATAACACTGTGTGTTTAGTAGCAAGAAGGGACCCAGGGCTTGCTGGTGTCAGGCTAGGGGGCTTGTCAGATCACTGCAAGTGAACGGCTTAGTAGTAATACTTCATTTACTTCAACATTTTTGTTTGTTACTTATTTATTTTTAAATCTTTTTAGGATCATTACATTGAGCTGGACCTAAAACTCAATGGTTAATGGACTAAATCATGAAAAAAGCAGACTGAGGATTTTAGAATTTGTCCACTTTGAATGAATGGATATCTACCAATATCCCTGCAATGGATAGGAAGATTGCAGATAGATCTTGAATAAAAGCACCTGCTGGTTGATGCTTATAGTTGAGTAGACAGGAATTTGCAGAACATCAATATCATGAAATTATAACAAGTGATTCTAATGATCTAGTCACAAATATTTATCAAGTGACTAAAAGAACACTGGAAATTCAGCAGAGGGATTTGTGGTTAGAAGGTGTGGGGCAGACCCTGTTTCTGCATTCAGTGGGCATATACATACTAAGGAGTTCTGATGCTTACACGGGCTTCTAGAATGTATTAGGATAATGGTGTGATAGGGAAACACCTGGTGTATTGGACAACTAACTAGGCTTGGGGTTAAGAAACAGACCTGGAGGACAGTTAGGAGCTAGCCAGACAAAGAGGCTGAGGGAATGATGTTTCAAAAAAAAAAGGGACAGCTTATGTGAGGACCCAGAGTAAAGAGTGTGTTCAAGAGTCAAAGGAAGACAAATACCACTTAAGTGTAGAGGGTTGGTGGAAAGGGCAAGAGGAGGGTAGTACCTATAAATAAAGGTCAGCCAATACAGGTCTTCATATGACAAGTTGAGAAGTTTGGGCTTTATCCTGACCAAGCTGAGATATGCAGCTATGATAGCAGAATATGGCCATGGAAGGCACAAATGACATTGATTTTTCCAAAAACCATAGGGTATTACAAGTGAAGAATTTCCCAGCTACAACAGAATATGAGAAGCAAGAGTCTGAGGTTCAGGATATAGGAATTAATTTCAAGAAGCACATGTCTATGATACATGATATATGCTACAATAAGCAGTGCTCTCCAGTGTTTTTTTAAGGCTCTCATAGCTTTTAATTTAAATTCAGCTCCTGTAGTTTTGCATTTTGTAATTCTCCCAATTGAGGTGGGAATTAAGCAAATGAGAGAGGCTCAAACAAAAGGAAGCACAGAAGATGGTAAATTGCCAGATGCAATCAAGGCTGGTGAAGGTGTGACGGCAGCTATAGACCTATGCTGTTGCCATGGAAACAAGCACTCTGTGGTTCTGGAGTGCTTTCCTTTTTAAGGACAGATTGGCTGGAGTGAATAGTTAAGACTACAGATTATGGGAGTTGGATCATCCACTGCCACATGTAGTCTAAATTCTTGTCAGTGACAGAGACAATATCTAGTTGAGTCTGAGGTGAACTCCCCAGAAGTCCAGAAGCTGTCAAAGGCACAAGCTCAATGCTCAGCAAAACTCAGAGTTTAGCTGTTGCCTCATGCTCAATTCCCTGGCCCCACTCTATACTAGACCGACATATTAACTGTGATACTCAGAATTTAGGAAGGAGAATATAATTAACTAGGCTTTATCTATTAGCATATGATTTTGTAAATATCAAATCAGGAGATCTAGAACTTACCTACATACAAATGTGCATTTATTTTTCTTCTGAGGTGTTTCTGAGAAGACTGGATTCCACATTACAGTCTAGTATCAGTGTGGCTTCTGAGCATCAAGTACCAGGATAAGGCTTTAAGTGAATTATCTTTCTTCATTCACCAACAACCTTACTGCATAGGCACTGCTGTTATCCCCACTTAACAGATGAGAAGATTGAGACTTAGGGAAGTTAAAATCTGCCCAAAGATCTTGGTGTCAATAAAAAAAAAAGTGGTGGCGGGATTTGGACCCAGTAATTCTGATGCCAGAGACTTGATTAGGTTGTTTTGTTGCACTGTTGTTAGTAGATGATATCTTCTATCTTAGCATCATGGAATTTTAGATCTAGAAAATAACTTAGAAATTGTCTAAACTGACTTGCTCATTTGGAAAAATGAGAACAATGAACCCCAGAAAGTAAATGTGACTTCCCTAAGGCAACAGTGACGCATGACTAACCTGGATCAGAACTCAGGGCTTTTCAACATATCTTGATGCCTCTTTTATTGACCCAAAATAGAAAGTTTTTGTTGGTTTGCTTTTTAATCCCAGTGCTTTTCATAGCATCCTTTCGAGTCTCATTTCCTAAGGTCTTTGCTTTTCTCTATTCTATTTTAGCTGGGCCTTCTCTTCTCTGCATCTAGAAATGATGCTGATTTTTCTAAATGTTAAGCAGAGATAGTCCTAAGAGAGGAGAGGATACAGATTTCTTAATGCATGTGGCTCTTATGTGGCCGGAGCTGAGTAATGAAGGCAATCAATCAGGAGCAGAGTAGTGCACAACGCGTCCTCTTCTGGTCATTATTTCTTAAAATGTACTGTTTTGTCATCTTGTCTCATCTGGCAGAATTTGTCTAGGCTATATACACTTTTAACTCAATTATCTGAAAAGAGAAACCCACAACCAACAGAAGAGGAACATTCAGGGGAAGGGGGAGGACATAGGGAAATGTCTGTGACAACTGCACTGCAGTGAGAGGGCTGGTGAGCACATTTGAAGGAACAGCAAATGACAAAGTAAATATCCTCTCTGGGCTCGTGTGGCAAGGACTAGAGGCTATTTTCAGTCTGTTCCAGGAGAAGATCAAGGAGAATATTATGAAGCACCTGAGCAAGGGAGCATCTCCTTTTAAAATCAAAAGATGGAAAAGCAAAAGCAAAGCAAGAATTATTTTGAATTTGCTAGATCAACTAATTCAATATAAGAGCAAAAGTTTGGGAGAGGAAACATTTTTAAAAAAGGAGGAATGACAAGATGCACAATAAAGGAATCCTTGATAGAGTTGTATAACCCCCTTGGTGGTAATCAAAAGATAAAGTTCTATCGAAAGTTGAAAACTCAGACATCTACAAGGGCTAGGCAGGGACATAAAGTTATGAATTAGGCTGCTGAAAGGCAGTGTAGGTGCTAAGAGTCTTGTATGTTGAGCAAGTAAAACCGCTGCCTGGGTTGTATTGCCTTTTCTGACACTGCAGAACAAACAACAAACAAACGTGTCCCTTAGCTCTAAATCAAAACGCAGTTGTACATTTCTGTTTCTAGTGCATCATGCAGATCTGCAGACCTGATTTAATTTTCCCTTTTGATGAAAATCCTTTCTAATAAGACATTTTATAGTTCAAGGATAGATAGTGGTAGAGGAAACCAGAGGGGGAAGTGGGACTCTCTTCATTTAAGAATGATTTTCATTTCCTCTTTTAAATTAGCTGTGTTGCTTAATATAACAATACCTTCTTCACCCACGTGTTGAAAAAAAAAAAGCTGTGAGGCTTAATTTAGGCTGCATCTCCTCAATTGCACTTAATGAAAAAAAAGCTATAATAAAGAGCATATATATTTTTAACATGTGGCTTGGCATGTTGAACATCTTGCCCTCTTTTCAAAGCCCAGATTAAGTCCTAGGTCATGTCATAAATGAAGCCTTCAGTCCAAATGCCAGCAGTCCAAAATGATCTGGCTACATGCTGATTTCCTTCCTCTGTCCATCCACCCATCCATCTAGCCATACTCATCCAAGAAATCCTTATTGAGGGTCTATTAGCTGTTAGGCATTGTGATAGGAACTCAGTGGTGAGTAAGAAATACAATACCAGCAGTCTAGATGAAATACCAAAGGAAAAAACCCCTACAAACGAAAACATAATTAGAAATATAAATAAATGCTATGAAGGAAAGAAACATGTTGATATTAAAGCTTATCATAGAAGATCCTGAGCATGACTTATTCAAGCAGTCAGAGAAGGCTACTTACACTGGATTACTAATGTACTAATTATATAAGCAGAATTTACTTAGAAAGAAAACAAGAATTAATGACTGCCATTGTACAAAAGAGGCCCATTATTATAGAACATTATCACTGTGTTGGCTGTTTTTTTTTTTCTTAAAGAAAGGGCAAAATCTCCAGTTGCTTTGAAGGGCTTGTAAACTGCTATTAAAAATAATTAGAAAGAAACACGAAAATATTGGTTGAGAAAATTTCATACAGATTAGCTTTCTACACAGGTCTGGCATGAATATAAATATTTCTAGGCAGTGTAATAGAGTAGAAAAAATAAGTGCTAAAACATGTAGTAGACCTGTATTAATATCACAGTTCTAGTGAATGTTAGCTGTGTGGCCTTGCCAAAGTTACTTATCCTCTCTGAGCCAGAAAATCCACAGCTGAGAAGAAGTTCTAATAAGGATCCTGTAAGGTTATTGTGAAAGTTGAATAAGATAATATGGGAAGATGCCTCAGACATTAAGATTATTCAATGCCTGAGATGCTTGTAAAATATTAATCTGTTGTATTACTTGTCTCAGTTACAATATCTACATGTTACTGGACTTTTCATCACTAAGGACTACTTTTTTTGATTTTCTTTTTCAAAGACTATGCTTTGAAATATTTTGTGAAATAAAATAAACTTAATTTATTTATTTTTTAACATTTTTATTGATTTATAATCATTTTACAATGTTGTGTCAAATTCCAGTGTTCAACACAATTTTTCAGTCATTCATGGACATATACACATAAACTTAATTTATTATATGATGATTCATTTTGAAATTTTCAACAATCATGCATTTGTAACTACCAGTCAGAACTTCTGATCAGCATGATCACAACTGAATTTATAGATTTTCAAATTAAAATAAATTCTTACACCATTTCCACTATCTTATTAAATTCAAAATAGCTACTTCTTGGGTGAACAGTTAAGCCTCTCTCATCTAAATTCCTTTCCAGGAAAAACAAGGAACAAGAACGTTAAGCCAAGAGCAAGGTTAAGGGAGGCTGGACTGGAGATAGACAAGGTCTCTCCTCCTGCCACCAGCTCTGAGGGTGTTGGTTAGACTCCAATACACTAGAAAGATCTGGCTGAATCTCTAATTTCAATGTGTTAATTAAAATTTGTATTGATTCTAGTGTTAAGTCATTGACTCAAATGTTTGGTATGATTTTATTGTTCCAGTGAGATCTCATCTTCTGAAAGTTGTCACGCCTGTTTTTTTGGTGATTTCTAAACCAAAGTGTATTAAAATATGTCCAGTTCAGTCCACATTTCTGCCCAAACTCATCAGCTTTTTGTGTCCCTTACTGCCTCTCCTTGGCTGCTACATTTTACATGCTGCCCTCCTTGGAGCATTATGGAGTGCCTTGAGAAATTCTCATGATGGATGGAGAAGTATTACCTAAAGAGAGAATGTTCACAAAAATTATACTCACCCCCATTTTAGCCATGCCCTGATGACATGAGGCACCTTCTTTTCAATTACCAAGATTGTTAATACACCCTGGAATTATTTCCCCCATGTTGACTGCTAATTGAGTGTGTGCACTTGCCTATTAGTAAGGATGGTGTAGGACATTGTTGTTCAGGTCAGGGTAATCTAAGGATGTCCAAGGTCCCACTTACACATCCCTCCTGCCAGTCACGGAGTTTGAAACTCACATTGATATACAGTTCTCCCCTGCTCCACAAAGTCTCTAGAGTTACCTTGTCTAGATATGCAGAGATGTACAAAACCCTTACAGGATGAATTCTTAAACCATTGCCTACTACTTAATACCTTCAAGAGTTAATGTTTCAGATCAGTGACAGGAATCTGGACAAGACCTACCATATATCTGAACAACAAATTGACTGCTTTCTTCTAAGACAAGTGAGCTCAGTTCAGAGGTTCTGGGAGTCTGAGCTGGCTTCAGCAAGACAATACCATGGAGGTTCAGATGGTTTTCAGTAAAAAGATGCTATTGAGGGAATAGTGAAATTGTCCTCATATTGCTTCTGTGTTCCTGCCTCCTGATCCTCAATGGTCCTTTTTAATTCATGACTTCCAGGGCCATGTCTGCTTAATTCCCAGCGTCTCTTACAGTTCTCCAGGCATTAGCCCATGTAACACCTCGGCACAACATTGAAGTGAGGATACAGGTATGTGAAAGGTTAGTCTCCACCCTTGAAGAGTTTATAGTCTGCTTAACCTTATGACCATTTTCCCCCTCAAATCATGGACTAATATTGCCACTCACTTGTTAATTTGCATTATTAGGTCTGCAAACCTTTGGACTTCAGTCATTCTAGATGCAACATGCATTGCTTTATTTAAAAAAAAAAAAGTGTCCATATGCCAGGACTACTGTAGACTGCAGTGACACAGGGATTGTATCAAATAACTCTTAGGCTATTAGTGAAAGCCATAGGAATAAACCAACAATTTTGGTACAACGTAGTAAGTTCTGTCTTTAGTAGAAGAGCAGGTTCTTAGCTATGTGAGCAGAGATGAGGAATTCTAATTCTATCTGAGAGGGTAGCGTGTGTCTTCAGAAAGAAATGGTAAGCTAAGACTGGGAGGCAGTATAAGTTTTCATTACTTTGGAAGTCCCTCCTGGAAATACGAGATACAAGGTAATACGAGTTGATATGAGAGGTCATCTGAGCATGGTCGCTATGGGGATCCAGTAGAATCATCACGGGAAAACCAGAAGCGTCAGGATAAATTCTGGGCAGCTGGAGGTCATAGAGAGTTTTGATTTTTGGAAAACACTGAAGGTAGGAGAGAGACTAAAGAAGGAGAGATGGAAAGCTTGTAAAATAAGTTTTCTCACTATTTTGTAGAAAATGTGTGTGTGAGTATGTATAGTCATTTCAAATAGAGGGGATCTGATAAAGGAATTGGTTGCAAAGGTATTGCAGGACTGTGAGAACAAAAAGAAGTAGGTGATTTTACTCAAAAGACCAGTAACTGCAGGAATCCATACCCTCCCCTACCTCGGGAAAAGCTAAAGCAAAAGGGAACAGGCTAGAGGCCAGTTTCCGCGCCCCTGAGACTGTTGCTTGGGGATCAGGCTGCGTGAGCAGAAACCCAGGAAGCAGTGCTCATCAGCCACTCTTACTGCTGCCCTCACTGCAGGAAGCACCACCAGAAGGCAGAACTAAGAGCTTCTCCCTTCATCCCACCTTCTAATCCAATAAAAAGCCAACTGACAAGGGAGTTTGGGAGTTTGAGAAATAGAGTGCGCAGGTTCCCATCCGCAGTGGTATAGAGGAGACCATAGAAAAATGATGGTGGAGTCGAGAGAGGAGACACTATCTAGCAACTGCGTGTCCTGACTGTAGAATCTATTGCCTTTACCTCCCCCTTCCTCCCTACCCTCCATTCTCCATCAGCAAAGAACAACATGGGGGACACTCATGTGCTTCTTTTCCTTTTCTTCACCAATATTCATATGCATGGTCATGTCTACTCTGAGGAAATAGGAAATTATTCCAAGTATGCACTGGTAATACATGAGGGAAAGTTGCAACAAATAGGAGAGAGTCTTTAAAATAACAAGCAGAGAAGGTTAGTAGTAGTTGTCTAGAAAAGCAATAGTCTCCTCTAGTCCCAATCTATTCTTTACCAGCACAAAGAAAAAAAATATCTATTTATTTTATAAATTTATTTTTCCTTTTGATTTTTTAAGTCACCATATCTGCTTCACTCCCACTATTGAAGATTTAAGTAAAAAATAACCTGTATTTTTCCCAACCCAGCAGTTTTTAATAATGAAATATGATAAAGCTAACTCTATTAAGCAGCTATTCAGGTTGTTCAAATATGCTGTATTGTACATATCTGGATAAGAAAATAAGATGTATCTCTTTCAAAAGGAGATTAAATAGCTAAAGATTAGAGAACAATGATAACTGGAAAACTCAGTTGGGGAACAAAAATAGATACAGAGCCAAAGAGAGAAGCTTAGGTTTTCAATTTCATTTATGAAAGAGTTCTGTTTTTAATAAAGAATAATTGCATTTCCTGATCTTTAAAAGATTAATATAAAAATTGAAATGAAGTTAAAGTAAAATCAGTAAAAAAAAAATTTTATGCTTTAGCTTTTACTTTTTTAGTTCCTTTGTATAACATTTACATTTTAAAGGAAGTGCACACTAGTGACCCATGAATATACAATATTCTTTAGGGTATATTTAAAATGGTAGTCTGTGTCACTTGATTGAAAATTTAGGCTGAGAAATCAGGAGATGTCAGAACTTAGGATTATAAAGCAAAATTCTGATCCTTCAATTAATTTGCAAGGTTACAAAAGCATCCTGTAACCACAGTTTGGGGAGCAATTTGCATGGCATTGGCTCTTAATAGATATATTGATGGAGCAGTAAGAATTTCACCATAATCTCATCTCCAAGGTGATTTCACACACTCAAGAATAGGATCCTTCAGACCATATCCTAGCTGTTTCCTCCTCCTCCTCCTAGAATGCTCTTCCCCTAGATACCTGTCTAGACAATTTTATCACTTTCTTCAACGCCCATTGCCAGAAGTGCCTCATTCACTCTATAATAGTAGCTAACACTTTCCTAACACAGCAAGCATTGTTAAGATGTTGATTAACCAGAAAGGGCAACTTCAATAGATTGTTTTAAATGTAACGATAATATATTTACATGGTTCAAAATTTTAAAAATAGAAGAGGCTATACAGTGAAGTTTTCCTTCTAGCCCCATTCCATACTTCCCACTCTCACCTCTTGATGCCAGCGAAAGCAGTGAGATCTAGGGGTATAACCTGGACATGAGTGATGGATCACGCCACAGGATGAAGCTCACAGGTTGTTTCTCTGTTAATAAAAATACGGGGAGTTTATACTCTTATAGGACACGTGTCCCTGAGACATGTTACACAATTTAATGAGCTATGATATTTCATTTCCTATCTCATGTGGATAATTACTTTAAAGAAACTGGAGCACCAAGATATTTTGTTGTGATATGGAGTAAGTGTTAGTCTTTGGAGAGCAGTCATCAGTCTTTAACCATCTGTGGGGAACACATCATGGAGAAGAACATCCATGACCATTTGTATTTTGTTTAATGGCTATTTTAGTCACGATTATCCAGAGGAACAGAACCAATAGGGTATGTCATCTAATATCTGGAGACCCAGGAAACCAGGTGGTGTGGTTCAATCCTGAGAGCCAGGGACCTGATGGTATAGATTCCAGTCTGGATGTGAAGACTTGAGAACCAGGAGTGCTAAGGGACATTCATGTTCAGGTCAAGTAGTGAGCCAATGAATCCAACATACTTCTGCCCGTGTTCCATTCATGCCCTCAAGGGCTTGGATGATGCCCACCCATGCTGGGGAGGGCCATCTGCTTTAACCAGTCTACCAATTCAAATAATAATAATATTTTCTGGAAACATCTTCACAGACACATGCAGAAAAATTTTTAACCAGCCATATGGGCATCCTGTGTTTCAGTCAAATTGACACATAAAATTAATCATCACATTGATCAATTTGTTAAATTTATTAAATGTGTATATTTAATAAATAAAATTTTGAAAGTAATTTTCATAAATATTTAAATATAAATAACACATGAATAATTATACATCCTTTCAATTTAAATGGGAAATACAAACTTACTCTGATTCTTTTGAATACCCCAAACCCCCTAAAAAGACAAAAGTTAAACACATACAAACTCAGCAAATGTATTATTCTACTAACTCAATGCTATTCTACACTTCCAATACCATGGGTTTAATTCATTCCTTTGTTGTTTCCCACTTGGTGTTAATACCTTCGTAGGGGGGATAGCTATACTAATTTTGGCATATACCTAGAGCTGTAGTAATATTATTTTGATAACCTTTGGGGGTTGGAGTAATCTTACCAGATGCAGTAGTAAAATAATACCTTCTCACCCCATCCAAGGATTTTTATTATCAACAGATGGGACAAAGAATCTGGCTACTATTCCCAAAGTGAACTTTCTTTTAGGGGGCACATTTTACTTGTCATTTCAGTAACTCTAAGTCCTTACTTTTTATGTGGATATTATTAATGTCTTTTTTTTTTTTGGCTTCTGGTGTCTTCCCTCAAATATAATGTGCTTTTAAATAATCACTTAGTGAGCATTTCATAACCCACTGTCTTGTCATTATGATATATTGACCTAGTCTGTTAACATTGTTACAAATTGATATAGTCCTTGTTAGAATTTTATTATTACCAATAATGCTATATAGGAGCTTCACCCTCTAGACAATAAAGGGATAAACTCTAGGTAGTTAGCTCTCCTCACTAAGGACATTGGTTTATTATTTATTATCCTGGAACAATGTTGATTTCCTTCTCTACTTGGGTTTGTCTGTGGCCATTGACACTGACTACCTGTTGAATGCTGATTTTTATATTGGATCACCTGTTAAATCTCATACCTTCCAAGTTTTGGTATAGATTCCATGTTTTTTTCTAGAACTTCTTGGCTTTCTCTAGGCGTCTATCTTTATTCTTCCCACTCTACAAAGATGGAAGCAACAGCATGTCTATTCTTTATTAACAGACATATAGCAGAGATATAAAGATATAAGAAACTGAACACTTTTATATATTGTAGTAACTTTCCTATATTTGTTAAAATCATTATAAATTTAAACATATTGTGTTCACCTTTCCTTTGTGCTATATTTTTAAAATAAGGTTTATACAAACTGTCCTCTTTGGAATGACTTTAGGAACTCATTGAATTTCATGGCAAACCTTATTCAAATTAACACAACAACAGCTATTATTATTATTGTGGTGGTGGTGGTGTAAGTTCAAATTATCAGCACTTGACCAATGAAACCCTTTTGTGCAGGTTCTTTGTCCTCTCAGCACTGCCCATTTGTTGGTAAGAATTAGACATATTCTGATATTTCTCTTCCTTAAGATATGGAGTCCATTACTTTCCTGTAACACTCCTGGCCTCTTAGTTGGGAACAGTAATAAAATAGAATATCTGGGTACTAGGATTGCACAAGAGTGTTGGTGGTGACCAAAAATGTTTCTTGTGCATTTGATCCATTTTCATTAGTAACAGAGGTAAAATACATGTGTACGTATGTATGTGTGTGTATATAAGTGTGTGTCTATATGTACATTTTTACATATACATGTGTATTTCTTTTTATTGAAACATAATTGACATACAATATTATGTTAGTTTCAGGTGTACTACATAGTGATTTGACACTTGTGTAATTATGAAATGATCGTCACAAGTCTAGTAACCATCTATCCCATACAAAGTTATTACCATATTATTGAATATACGTATTTCTTTTTAAGGCATAAGTTCACACAGATTTTTCTAGGTTAAACATATGAAGTTTCGTCTACTAAGACTTTCTTCTACATGAACAGAGAGGACATTTTGATGTTCCCTCCCTGATAGATACTACATTACTAGAGAATAAAATGCTTAGCTAGTGATAACATTCAGTATTTTACACTATCTCTGCTAAAATGATTATCTGACATTAATCCTGCCTGCAGTTTCATTTTTGAAGCTGAGGACTTCATTTACAGAAGGCATTTTACCAGAGTCTTAATCCCATCACCAGATGCTGCATGGGTGTAGCACCCCTGCAGTCACACAGGGCCTCAGGCTTAGAAGGGCCCCATACTTGGTTTAACACTCTGCCTTTGCTGCCTTAAAATTCTCAATCATTTTTGACCCAGAGTGTCTGCGTTTTCATTTTGCCCTAGACCCTGCAAATGATATCCGCAGTCCCGCCCATAATGTATGAGCTGCTAGATTAGAATTCAATGTCCTGGTTCCTTTGCCCTTTCATTCATACAAAGTAAGGGGCAAATTTTTAGCATGTGCCCTTCCAGTGAATAACATATTAAATCCAAGAGACTCATCATTTCCTGCATGCAATTCAAACCCTATATAAAAGTCTTATCACAGACAGAGGAAAATCAGGCTAAATGTTCGACTGATCACTAAAAGATCCTAGGAGACTTTAAACACAGATTTCTGGGAAGCTCTGCAAACTGAATCCAAACCTTATGGAAAGGAAGAGAGAAATCTGCATTTTTATAAATCTCTAGGCTTCTTTTTTAACTGGTTGGGAGTGAGGTATGAAAGCAAGAGGCTTCGTTCCATTAGGTTGTTGAAATTCACGATGTGAGAGGCTTCTGTTACCAAACTCAGTTCCTGTAGGGTATTCATCTGAGATGGTTTCTGCCTGTTTCCAGCCCCCCCGCAGGCACCCACCGGGAGGGAACTAACAGCCACTACTCACAACCACTGGGGACATGAGAGCTCTTAGCTCTTATAATCATGCTCAGCTAACGCTTCCAGGAAAACATAGGCAGAGTAAGTCTGTTCTAATTTCTAATTTTATCACCCCTCTCCCCACTTTTCCTTTCCCATGGTAACTATATGGGCTCATTTCATTATAACTTATTCCCCCTCCTCTTTCCTGAGTCTGATCTTAATTACAGCTGTTACTTTCTTCTGCTCAGCCTTGCCCCTTTGTGGGAAGGAGAGAGAAGAAGACAGGAGCAAAGCAGAAGCAAAAGTACCATCTCAACTTAGACACCTGGGGAGTTACTGGTGCTACCCTGACATTTGTTCTGCATAATCCTCACACAGGGGGTGGATCTTTTTCTCCTACACACTTTTCTTAAGGTACACAGAATAGGGCTCATGAGCTCTTTAAGGAACCAGGACCTTAGACAAACAACCAAAAAAGAGGTATTGACTCTAAAGTTCACAAATAAAACTGCCAAATCGAAATGAATCATTACTGACTAAATGTATATTACATTTACTTAATTGTTACTATTAATAATCACAAAAGTTTCATTATACTTGAAAATAATTTGCAAGTTAGCTCTTCCTCTCTTTGCAAGAACTCCTGAGTATATATGATAATTGCTGAGAATTATAGCCAAGTGTTAATGAAATGCATTACCCATAACCAAATAATTTCATAAACAAAATTTTAAAATTCATTTCAATTTTTTAAATTAAAAAGTTATGTCTAGGGACACAGGAGCAAACTTAAAGAACACCAAGTGGCCAAAACTTGGAACGATTTGAATAATAAAATAAATGAATATTATTCAATTATTATCTAAAGTGTAAAATAAGCATCTGTGAATTCATACAGACATAAGTAATTGAATTTAAAATTTTTAATATATTTAATGTGGAGTGTGGGTAATTTTTAAATGTTTAAAATACTATAGGGAAACCATCAAACTTAAGGATGTCAAAAGTTCTCTAAGGTCTTTAAGACACCCCCAATAGAGTAAACTGCCACTGGGTTCATATCAGTGTTTTAATAATAGTTTGGAAAATCAGATCATAGTTGACCTAGCAAACAGTTACCACAACCTGCTATGTTGTAGTGCTAATTTCAAATGTTTTGCTAAAGCAAAATCTTTTGTAGTAACCTAATATTAAAAATATATAAATAGAGAGACAGGCAGACAGATAGACAGCAAAACTATTCTGCCCCTTCACCACCTCAGTAGCCCCAGGCAACTCTGCCAAATTCTGATTATTTATAGAACTCAGTTTGTAAATTTTTTTATACCATGGTAGAAGCTGAGTCTTTGAAGGTAAGCCACAGAGTTGGAGAAAATAATTGGAATGTACCTGTCTTATGTTGGCATGTATCCAGAATATATAAAGAACTCTTAGAACTCAATAAGAAGATGATAAAAATCCCACAAATAAAAATGACCAAAAAATGAAAAGAAACACTTTAGTAGAGAAAATATATGAATGACTAATAAGCATATAAAGGTTTCTCAACATTATTAGTCACTGGGGAAATACAAATTAAAACAACAAGGTACCGCGACATGCCTACTAGAATGGATACAATGTAAGAACTCCATAGCAAGTACTGAGAAGCTGTGGAGCAACTGAAACACTCACACATCACAAGGACGCAGAATGGTACAGCTCCTGTTGAAATAGTTTGGCAGTTTCTTATAATGTTAAACATCTATTTACTGTAAGACTCACCACTCTCCCTCCTAAGTGTTTGCTTAAGATAGCAGAAAGCATATGTCCATACAAAGACCTGTATGTGAGTGTCTATAGCAGCTTTATTAACATCTGCATATTTATTTACTTCCTGAGGAGAATGTGAATTCAAAAGTAAACAGAAATTCTCACAAGTTCTCTTTGCTATAGTTAGTGATTCACAAATCTCAATTACTACAGGATGTTGTTTAAAAGTCAAATACTTCATTCAGAACAAAATATCATAGGATAACATTTTAACACACAACATAGGCCTTAAAAATTTTTTTATTGAAGTATAGTGAGTTTATAATGTTGTGTCAATTTCTGGTGTACAGCATAATAGTTCAGTCATACATATACATGCATATATTCATTTTCATATTCTTTTTCATTATAGGTTACTGCAAGATATTGAATATAGTTCCCTGAGCTATACAGCAGGACTTGTTTATCTATTTTATATACAGTAGTTATTATCTTCAAATCTCAAACTCCCAATTTATCCATTCCCAAATCGTGGATTGGTAACCAAAAGTTTGTGTTCTATGTCTATGAGTCTGTTTCTGTTTTGGAAATAAGTCCATTTGTCTTTTTTTTTTTTTTTCAGATTCCACATATAAGTGATATCATATGGTATTTTTGTTTCTCTTTCTGGCTTACTTCACTTAGAATGATGATCTCTAGGTCCATCCATGTTGCTGCAAATGGCATTATTTTATTATTTTTAATGACTGAGTAGTATTCCATTGTGTAAATATACCACAGCTTCTTTATCCAGTCCTCTGTCTTGGCTGTATGAACATTGGGGTGCATGTATCTTTTTGAATTAAAGTTCCCTCTGGATATATGCAGGAGTGGGATTGCTGGTTCATATGGTAAATCTGTTTTTAGTCTTTTGAGGACTCTCCATACTGTTTTCCATAATGCCTGCACCAAAGTATATTCCCACCAACAGTGTAGGAGGGTTCCCTTTTCTCTACAACATAGGCTTTTAAACATCACAAACTCATTATTTAATGTGTCCAGAGTAGGGTGTGTAGTGCCAGCTGATTCAATGCATGCTTTCTTAAAAACAGATGCTATAACTTATTAATAGTATTCTTCCACTTAACTTTAACATTTAGCTATGGGTTCATCACCAGTTGTGGGTTCTGGCCAGCAGAAGTCCCACTGAGACGGAATGAATTACTCAAGACTGTGGAAAAGTCAAGAGAGCGAGAGGGAGTCAGGAGCCAACTCCACGAACCTCTCAAATGCCCGCACATTTATTGTGTACAATCAAAGGAGAAATCACTGACAGTTGTGTGATGGAATGCAGGAATTTAGAGAAAGACAGGGTGGGATCGAGATTGTAGAGTCTGGCTCAAGGTCAGAAGACCCTTTACCTTTTGGTAAGTCATGTTCGTGTTGCCATCAGCGAGCCTTACAGCTTATCAGGGCAGAACGTCTGAGAAGAAGCTGCTTACCATTTTTCTTGGACTCAGGTGGCTGTACCTGTCTTAGGTTGCCCCCCTCTGGGGGTCTTACCCGTCATTGGCTAACCAGCTTTCTCACCTCTGAGTCTGCAGCTTTTTATAACTTGTTTACGATTCCAGCACAAGACTCGTTCCTTTGGGGGCCTATAGTTTACCTTTAGGGAAGTCATGGGAAGAGGGGAGCAAGATGCATTCTTATAGGTATGTTAAAGCAGACCACCAGCCCAGCCAGTTCCTTGCTTTGGGGATAGAAGACTATCTAGCAGCAGGCACACCCAGCGCTTATAGGCAAGGGCCTGGGTCATTGCTTTGCAAGGAGCAGAGTGCTATCTAAAACCTCAACTATGCAAGCAAGGCAGTTACTAAGCACGTTTGCTCTTCTTTAAGGAGACAAGCAGATGGGGTCTGTTACAATTTGTTAACCCAATCATGGGCTCCCACACTTAGCCAAAGTTACAGTGTTCCTCTTTTACAAGTTCTGATCACTAGTTTTAGATTAGCACATTGATGTGGATATCACAATGTGAGCTGACACGTTAAGTGATCAGGGGTTTTTTACCTTCCACAATTCAGAATATTTTCTCTTACACTTCAGGCACCAAGAGAGAAATGATAGTACAAAGTCCTCAGGAGGCAGTTTTTTAAAAGGAATTTTAAAAATCTTCACTGTTAGAGATGCTCTATTAGCATCTTCTCTGAATGAAACGGTTAAATCATATCTTAAGCACCTGTATTTTCTGCTTTCTGTGTCCTCGGCTGGAACTAGGATTTTTCCACAGTTCCTTAGAGACAGATTCTCAAAATTCTCTGCATTTATTTTTAAGTGAGATAGTGGCATCATTTAACTATGAAAGTCATCTATTTTTCCTCTGGGAGTCCTAATTCACCCACCATATATCTTAGAAATGCTGCAGCCCAGGGTTTGCTGCACCTTCCTTCCTTGCTGTGTTCTCCCTGCTAACTTTGTTCTGATTAATATTTCTTATTTCCTACCTTAAAAGTTACCCACAGTAGCTTTAAGAGTTGAAAACAGAAAGTGTGCTATTTTATCACCATGGTCAAATATCTTAGGCAAAATTATGAAATGAAGCAGGCAATTTTATATTCCCATTCACAGGGCTCGCCTCTCTCCTCCCCTCTCCCTGCCTTTGTGCCTTTTCCCACAGCTTTTCTATCTCTAGCTCCTAGACCCCCCTAGGCCAAACATCTTCTGTGCCAATTACTGTGTTTGCTTGCCACCAAGAGACAGAATTTGTATTCAAGAGCAACTCCAACAACCAATTGTGGAACTGGAACATCTTTAGCAAGTTGATAGGGAGCTAATTGGGAAAGGAAGTAAAAGAGTGGAAAAGGGAAAAGGAGTTTTGGTTTTCTTGCCCCAGTTAAAATGTAGAGATTATTAACTACATCAATGCATTAGACTGAGTCTAAACCTTGCCAGAATCTTTGGAGAATGGATTGAGATCATGACTGTAATGAAAATGTGGTTAGAACTCACCATTTAGATATCTAATGTAAAAGCCCACAATTGAATGTATATAATGTAAAAAAAAAATCCCTGCAGCTGTATAGCACAGGGAAATATATACAAGATCTTGTGGTAGCTCACAGAGAAAAAAAAAGTGACAATGAATATATGTATGTTCATGTATAACTGAAAAATTGTGCTCTACACTGGAATCTGACACAACATTGTAAAATGGCTATAACTCAATAAAAAAAGTTAAAAAATATTTTGGTTAAATAGATATAGTACGCTAATGCTACAATAAAACACTTCCTGTATTTTATTTGTCCTTTAATAAACCCTCAAACACACACACACACACACACACACACACACACACACACACACACACACCCCTGCAAAAAGTTGATGGGGCTGTTTTATTGTTCTGATTAGTTTCTTGTGTTTGTTTCACTTCTCCAAAGAAATCAAAATTCAGTGTTTCTCCTCTCCACCTGCATTTGGTTAGTCCCTCTTCCGCATTTACTACAGGGTCCCATCAGGAGGGCAGGGCTTGTGTCTTCTGCCACTGCCTGTTCTAATCCACCTTGCTTTTTAAAATCATATCATCCACTAATAAAAAAAATCACACGAACAAACCCCTCTTGGTATAATGAGAGAAAATAAATTTAGTAGTTAAAAGCATGAGCTTTGAAGTCAAACAGGCCCGAATTTAAGTGCTAGCCCTGCTCTTTCTTGATTGTTTAATCTTGCTTAGCCTCCATTTTCTTATCTCTATATAGTAGGGTTAGTAATACTGTCTCCTCACAGGGTTGTCAGCGGTGCTATAAACGTTCTCTAACAATTTCAAGACAGTTCCAAATCATTAGGAAAATCTCCAAAATCTATCTAAAAACCTAAAGTGATGCAGGACTAAACGTTGTTGGTGATAAGAGATACTCTTTATAATGTCCTTCAAATTTCTTAACTCCCTTTCATTCTATGGTGTAAGCCTCCTGCGGGCAGGGAGCATTGTCTTTTTGGTTCAGCCAGTTTCTAGTCATGTCCAAATCACCAGACTCATCCTTCTCAACTGTCTGACTTCTCTATTTTCTGTCAGTGGTTCTGGAGGTCACAGAGAGGCAAGGGGGTGGGGTAGGGGGGTGAGCAGTGTGATGGCAGGGAGGGTGGGGTCGAACAGTGGTTTAAATAAGATTGGCCATTTGTTTAAATCATTTTAATTGTGGAAGCTGAGTGATGGGTTCATAGATTTCATTTTACTATTTTCTCTTCTTTTATACAGACTTGAAGTTTTCCATTATACAGAAAATATGTGTGTATATATGCATACACGTATATAGGCATGCATCTGTGTGTGTGTGTATATGTATGTGTAGATACATATATGTGTGTGTGTATATGTATGTGTGTGTGTGTGTGTGTGTGTGTGTGTATATATATATGAAGGATGGAAAGAAGAGTGTGTGTACATGTCCACGACAATGGCAGGGGAGGAATAGGAAAGATTGGGTGACCTCTTACCATGTAATTAACTAGACTAGTAGCTCTGATTGTATCTTTAGTGTAGCACAGATGCTAATCTTACTGCTGTGCCCTGTGCACACTTGGTGAAAGATCCTTGTTGGGTTTTAAGGGAACCCAATAAATGTCAATCCCTTTCCATGTCCAAGTTTCATATTGATTAAGAAAGTCAGAAGAATAAGGAAGAAGGGGAGCAAAGTCCATCCTTTACGACTGATTCTGGTCAGTTTGGAGATGTGGTTTTGGATCTACCAGCCAAGTGGGCTTGCTAATGCTGCACCCATAAACTGGAAGATTTATGCACTCAGTCACCAGCATACCTGAATATTTATATCCCTTCCTTGTGGGAGTTTGTCCCTATAAAACAATGGGCTTGGAGCAAATAAAATGTGTGGGTCTCTGTGGGTAACTGGATCTTAAAGGAAGAAATAGAAGAAAATGTCTAATTCATGCGTAGTTCTTCTTTCCTGGCTTACCAATATCCCTGAAAGAGTGAGAGGGTAGTATGGGAGAGCTAAGGAATGTCCATCGCACGTAAAGGAATATTGTGAGTGGGGTATGAGTGCCTTTTAAAATAACCAATGGAAGCTTTTACTTGGGAAGAGCTGCTACAACAGTTCTCACCATCAGCCTTGTCAATGTTAGATTTGATACTCTGTTTATTATGACTCTATTTGAAGACTCTTCTGTTGACTCCATTAAAGGTACCTTGAGTCTTAAGGTTTTGCTTAACAGCATGACTCTACCTCTGTGAAATATGGGAGCTCTATGGTCTTAAAAGAGAAAATATCCCAGAAGTATATATATTTTTCTTGGCCTGGTTAAAAGCTGGATTTAATTATTGGTTCAGGCAGTCTCATTTGAAGCTTCAGAGGAGGATTGTTCTGTTATATGGATAGAAGAGTGTTTAATATTCTAATAGGTATTTTGGGCATGGGGACTTTGCTGTCTATCATTATTTGAGCATACATTTTCAAAATGATTGATCATTTTGATATTTGCCTTGAAAATGCCCCCAAATAGCCTGCAGTTATGAATAAGAATTGAGGACTACACTCTTTTTCACAGAAATACTTGGCCATTACATGGCTATCTTGACCTGTGATGGCTCTTTGACTTTCAGTATTCACCATTGTCACATCAGCGTTATTATCTTTGTTCGAACTCCGGGGCATTCTACGTGTCCGTTTTGTGATACTCATTCCATGGCTTACCTGTGCTTCCTGAGGACTGTTCTTACCAGTCTTGCAAAATGATACGTCCCTACAGGGCTGGGACCATAGCTAGGTCATTTCTTTATTATCACGGTGCCTGGCACAGAGTAAGTGTTACTAAATGTTTCCCGAATGCATGAATAATCACATGGCAAAAAACTGGAATTTCGTATCTTTTATTATCCAGATTATTTGCTGTGTTTTTCTCATATTATTATTCTTTCCTACACAAATTTTCCTGCTGCCAAAGGTCCTCTGCCTTTGCGTATTTTTCTGATATAACTTTTATTGACTGATAGGTGATCCTGTTCCATTTATTTCTATATCCCCTAATCTCCAGATTTTCTAGGCTTAAAATATATAAATACGGATGCCCAGTCAGCCATCTTTAATGACATGTTAGAGATGTATTTTATTTTATTATTACTATTTTATGTATTTTTTTTTCTTGAAGTATAGTCAGTTTACAATGTTTTGTCAATTTCTGGTGTACAGCATAATGCTTCATAATGCTTACATGAACTTACACATATTTGTTTTCATATTCTTTTTCAACATAAGTTAGTACAAGATATTGAGTACGCTGTGCTATATAGTATGAAGTTGTTGTTTATCTATTTTGTATATATTAGTATCTGCAAAAGAGAACCCCTTGGTTTACTTCAGCTCATTTTGACACACTGTGGTTTTAATTAGTTAACCTCACTTTATTTTCAAGTATAAAGTATGACATGAAAAGAGGACTATTTAACTGTAAAGGCATTTGTCCTGAGTTTGTAAATAGTAAGACATGTAGAGGCCCCTCCCTCATGTCTTCTGGGTCTCAGGAAGCCCTTTCATACTGGCTTCACACCGTATTCAGTCTCCTTTCAATTATTGTCGTACTCCCAAGAATATGTAACTTGGGGGATTTTGGTAATATGCACATTTTTATTGCTAATCAGCTTTCCTCCTCTTCCCTCCCACAGCCCTGTGTTGACTCTTGCCCTGGTGATATGGGCTAGACAATAAACAACTTTCTGGGAGCACCATTTCATGCAGCCTAGAAGAGAGCCAGCCCTAAGAAATTCACCTGATACTTAAAAAGTTTTTTCAATTGGGAAAAGAGTGTTTGAGATCTTTTCTATGTGTGATCCGTAGGGGATAAGAGTAGAGAACAGGATGATGTGGTTCTGCTCATGGTGCAGCTTCGCTCTGTAGGATTCTTGGTAGTCCAGGCCCATGGGTTCTCAGCAGAATGCATTTCCAGGCCCTCTGACTATGCTGAAGGGAAAAAGGAGTCAGGGAGAGTCACACAGAGCGAGCCTTGGATGCACTTTGCTGCTCCCACTGAAGGCTGTGCTACTTCATTCTCATCTGTTTCCTTTGGGGCTCTCTGAGCTGGGGAGTGGGTCAGGGAGGGGCTTGATGAGAGAGAAGAAAAGCATGCAGCCAGATGTACTCAAAAGCTTTTTTTACACCTGCTCCACATTTTAAGCTGGACAAGAGAGGACAGTGGAATGACATTTCTGAGTGAAGTGTCCATTGAGTATCTCTTGTTTCTATCAGGGAACTGCTTGTGGGACTCACTCACTAACACATACAAACAAAATAAAAAATTACCAGTGTCTCTGTTTCTCTCTTATAGACTCCACTCACCTTTTAGTCACTCTCAAACTCCCTAACTGTCACAAAAAGAGGGCAGCCTTAGAACTGTCACATTTTAAATTCTGGGCATAAAACACTTTAGATGACAGAGCAGTTGTGCTTTTTTTTTCCCCTAATGAGGCTGACAGCCACTAGAGGCCCTCCAAGCCCAGGGCTCCACCGTGGAACTGGAATGCCCAACAGCTCTCAGGGCAGTGCCAGCCCAGAGCTAACCGTGGGGGCAACACGTCCACAGGCATGTCCACAACAGGCACATCAAACACCTGCAGTCTGTTATGTAGCCTAGTTAGGTTTCTGTGCTGAAGAGTCCTATCTAAAACCAACCATCATTTCTGGGTTCAACCATTTGCTTTGTATTCCTTTCCAGAAAAATTTTTTCTTAACAGTCTTCGGCTTCAAAACAAATTCTCAATGCTTGCCATCTCTTGTAAGAGAGTTTACAAACTGGCAAAGATGATTCTGCTTTCCCAGTGCTGATAATGCTCGTCCTTATTCAGCAGAGGGTCCACAGAAGATGCTTCCTTCTATCCCATGAAGAGTGGTGCTGAGACTTTGATTCACTGAGTCGGATGGGCAAATGGGGTTGAGTGGCCTATCTTACACTTACACAGTTCATCTTGCCCTTGCTGGTATCTGGATACCCAGAGGCCTGGTTATGGGTAGTCCAGACAGAACTTAATGGTTTGTCTTTTTCTCCACACAGGCTCCAATTGCAGAAGGAGATAGTGTTGCATACACTTGATCCTTTCAGGGTTAGAAGCCAAACAACTGGATGAGGGTGCCAATGCTTCATAGCTGTGAACCAGAGGAACACCTTGAACCCAGATCTTTCAGGCCAGGAGTAAGGAGGGCTGAGGACCTCCCTACTATCTATCACCTCAACCCTGAGTATCTGTAATGACAATTCACTCTTCTAAAATCCATCCCAGCTCCAGGATGGCCCAGAGCAGGCATATCTCTCAGCTGGTAGTCAACTCCCCTTTCAACCTATCTTCATCATGACACCAAATTAACCTCCTTAAATATTTATCACATCACTCCTCTGCCATGTCCCCCACCAGTACTTGGATGACTCTGCATTACCATTTGGATAAGTCCAATCTCCTTTGTCCTCTGACTAAATGTTCCCCATTGTTTTATCTTCTAGTATATTTTCCATGTCTCTTCTTTTTATGACCTTTTTATCCACATGCTTATCTCTGCTGATGGCTCACCTGCTTGAAATTGTCTAATAGGTTTCTGCAACAAAGGCTCAAGTCAGTTACAGGAAGTCCAGTGTTAACCAAGTCCTATGCTTGGGAATGAGCCTGAGCCAAAAAAGGAAATTTCTGGTCTTTGGGAAGGGAAAAAAATCTTAATCTCCTTCCCTAGGGAAGCTCTAAAAGCCCCAGAACATGGAAAATACACTTGCCTTCTAGGGACTGGGCTGCCATATTTAGTTAAGGTTATTTGTCCTTTGAGGATATCCTAGAGTTTTAGTGAGTCTGGAAATGTTCCATCTTGTCTGCCACAGTGGGAATGAAGAGTATAGCACATAAATTTTAGTGTTGAGAAATTCCATGTTTAGCAGTTTATTTTACCTTCCCCCCAAACAGTGTATAATTTTATGTATCTCAAGAAAGAAGAACATGATAAATAAATAACTCTTCTTTGTCATTAATTAGAGATATTGATTCCACAGTTAAATGTGTTGTTCATGTTGTGTTTCAGATTTGCCCAACTGTGTAAGTCACTTGAAAGAATAATCTGTTCAGAACTCTTCAAGAGAAGAGAATTTTAGACTTTTTAATTATTTTAGTCTGGTTCATAAAAAAATACTATAATATCAAGATTCTGATCTCAACCAAATGATCTCTTTACTTCATCCTAGGGAGAGAATATGAAAGTACCTAGTTCAGCATCTTTTCTTAAACCTTCTTCTTATGGAATGATGCTTTCTCAGCATCCAGGGGATTCATTTGTTTTCAGGATTTTGATCTTGATTTGTGTAGAATCAATCTAGTTGCTTTGCCTTCCCAAGTCTTAAAGAAAGGGTCTTTCACATTAACTTTGACACACTGCTTGTATAATTGGTTCTTTGTACCTTGCTCCAGTGGACCACTTGCTTCCTAAACATCTTTATTTTTGATGACTTGCTTTCTGAGAATCTTTATTTTTATTGTAGAAGTCAAGGACTAAAATGAGCCATTCTCTACCACATTCAGACATTGTGATCCTAACAGGATGTCGTAGTTTGTATTGTCACAAACCTTGATGCTGCATATTGCAGAAAAGCAGAATATGCCACCCCAAAATGTGCCTCTTTGACATAAGGATTCTTTTGAGAAACTATACACACAGGGGAAGCTCTGAAAACAGAGTAGAGATTATCCTTTTGTCAGGGGACTCTATATTTATAATGGAAATTTACATTAGAAAGGGGGCCTGCACCAGGAAGAGAGCTATTACTAAAGATGATTTTTACCTGAGAGATTTATCTGTATGTCAGGGCAACCTTTATCAAACATTTCCTCCTCTCTCCTTCCCTGTGAATTACCCACCCCCATTTCCCAACATCTTTTTTTTGTCTTTACCTGAAGATGGTATTTAAGGTGGAGGCTTGGGACATTTCAAGGAGTTACTCATTTTTCCTATGTATCTTTCATGTATACATGAGGTAGACATGTTAATAGACAGATTTATTTCTCACTTCTTGTTAATCTGTCTTTTATTACAGGGGGGTCTCAGCCAAGAACTAAGAAGTGTAGAGGCAAAATTCTTTTTCCTCCTCTGTAATATTTAATAACCACTGGAAAAAAAATTCTAAACAAAATTTATAATGATTAACACTAGCTGCTGCTTTTGTGAAGTGGTAGACGCTGTTGCTGGGAAACTGAGTGGAAAGAAACTAGAGAAAAACAAAGCTTTTAGATAGACAGATTTAGCATATGTGGAGGTGAGATTTGTTTCAAGAGTTCGACTTTTTTTAGCTTGATATAATTTCGTTGATTGTAAGATAAGTTATCTGCATACTCACTTTTAATAATTGTAGAAACATTTAGTGATAATTTAGGTGATGATTTATATTAGGAGTTCATAATCTGAGGAATTATTTAGATATCTAGTCTCAGGAAAAGCACACATTTGTGTACACACATACACACACACAAACACACACACACACACACACAGCATGTGAGATCTAAAATGTGTAGCATTTGCCAGAAAACAGGGCTAAAACTCAGTAAAATGCGAGCTTCGAACATTGGCTACCCAGCATCAAAGGGCCTCATTACTAAATCTGGGATACACTGATAAATCAAAAGAAGCCCTGAGGTAGACAGGTAATTTATGTAAAAATTTTGCCTTTGCCTCCCTAAGTGATTGCTCATTCACTACTTCTTTAGTCTCAATAACTCAAATGTTTTATTATTTAGTGAGAGTCACCATGAATTTATCAGATGATTAGCTAAAAATCACAGATGTTGTCAATTAGCTTACATTTAAGGGTAAGCTGCATTGTATCAGAATCTTCTAATTTGCCCAATATGTATACCTTCCCCTGTCTCCTTATCTAGAACACATTGAGAGTCTAGATGAACATCACCTGGAAATTGCACATTTAAAAATGGTTAAAATTGTAATTTTGTATTACACATATTTTAGCACAGCAATAAAGAAGTCATTTTAAAACGTACTTGGAAAGCATTAAAACAAACAGAAGAGAAACAAAACCCCAGCCCCACACCCAGTCATTGGGCTATAGTTGTTCCTGTATATAGGGGCATAAGTGTTTATTACACCCCACATAGATGATGCTGATTTGCCTCTGGGGTTCCTAACCTCTGATCCAGGTGATTCCTTTCCCCACCAGCCTCTTTCCTGGGAGGTTATCCTGCACACTGATGTCATATCAGTGCCCCAAACACTGTTTCACCAAATCCCTCCTCTGTTCCAGTTCCTCACTTGCTCCCCAGTGCTGGACCATTTTCAACTGTTTAGACTGTAACTTCTTCAAATGGGAAAGGCTCCATTGTGCATAGTGGTCAACACTTAGTATTTTTTTTTATTGAGTTATAGTCAGTTTACAATGTTGTGTCAATTTCTGGCATACAGCACAATTTTTCAGTCATACATAAATATACATATATTCATTTTCATATTCTTTTTCACCATGAGCTACTACAAGATCTTGAATATATTTTCCTGTGCTTTACAGTATAAACCTGTCTATCCATTCTATACATACCTGTCAGTATCTATAAATCTCAAACTCCTAGTCTGTCACTTCTCACCCCCCTCCCCACTGACAACCACAAGTTTGTATTCTATGTCTGTGAGTTTGTTTCTGTTTTATATTTAAGTTCATTTGTCTTCCTTTTTTTCCCCTTAAATTCCACATATGAGTGATATCATGTGGTGTTTTTCTTTCTCTTTCTGGCTAACTTCACTTAGAATGACATTCTCCAGGGACATCGATGTTGCTGCAACTGGCATTATGTTGTCTTTTTTTTATGGCTGAATAGCTTCTTTATCCAGTCATCTGTCAATGGACATTTAGGTTGCTTCCATGTCTTGGCTATTGTAAATAGTGCTGCTATGAACATTGGGGTGCAGGTGTCTTTTTGAAGTAGGGTTCCTTCTGGATATAAGCCCAGGAGCGGGATTGCTGGGTCATATGGTAAGTCTATTTTTAGTCTTTTGAGGAATCTCCATACTGTTTTCCACAATGGCTGCTCCAAACTGCATTCCCACCAACAACATAGGGGGGTTCCCTTTTCTCCACAGCCTCTCCAGCATTTATCATTTGTGGACTTTCAAATGATGGCCATTCTGACTGTTGTGATGTGTTACCTCATTGTAGTTTTGATTTGCATTTCTCTGATAATTAGTGATAATGAGCATTTTTTCATGTGTCTATTGGTCATTTGTATTTCTTCTTTGGAGAATTGTTTGTTTAGGTCTTCTGCCCATTTTTGGATTGGGTTGTTTGTTTTTTTCCTATTAAGTCATATGAGCTGTTTATATATTCTCAAGATTCAACACTTAGTATTAATTTTAATGCTGGGGAGTTATTTTAAACCTTAAAAGATGATAGTATGATATAGGAGTCTGTAGTTCCAGGGTCAGAACTAGGTATCTCATTTGTGAAATATGTGGTTACCCATTGGGATGAAAAATTTCTTGCTCAGTGGAGAAAACTCTAGCATTAGGGCTTCATTTTTGTGGGTTAAAGAAGTGGATCATTTAAAAATGCAAATACTTATAAGAAGGAGGTTTGACATGGGATTGTTCCTTTCTAATGGGACCACTAACTGAAAAGAAGATTTGATGGGGAATCGGTAGAGACACCCTGAGAAAACCAGGCATCTCCAGAGACTCCAGGAATGAGGAGAAGCTTATATAAGGGAAAGAATGAGAACAGTGAAAATCAACTGTCTTTACTTCACCATTTTCCTATAATAGTTCTACTATAAGTTGTGTGTGTGTGTGCGCGCACAAATGAGAGTGTGTGCACTTGTGAAATATGCATAATAAATTGGGGAAATGTCATTTAAATCACAACAGTCTTCTAAGATTAGACAGTGTCGTTAATATAGCACCAAGCCTTTACTTCAGATTTTTAAAAATGAGTGATGAGGGACAACTTGCTCAATTAAATATTAAAAAAGTACTATAAAGTAACAAAAACTAAACTATTCTGAGATACTTTAGCATCAGAATATACAGAGAGATAAAAGAATGGAGAAAAAGTCAGTAAAGAGACACACCTATACATGAATGTACATGCTCATATTACTTAGTGCATGATAGAGATGGCATAAATTCATGAAGCTATTAAAACAATAACTAATGTACATTAAATAAAGTAATGTATAAATGTACTTATTGGCATCGAAGGAAAGTATGAGGCTCTTGTTTTATACATAGATAAGGTAGATTGATAATGCTGGAAAAACTCCATTAAAAAAAAAGAGGTTCTCTCCAGATGGTGATACTTTGAGTAATTTTTATTGTCTCCTTTTTATCTGAATTTTTAAAATCTGTTATGCTCATACAACTTGTATAAAAATACGTTATCATTTAAGAAGGGCTAAAACTGAACCAAGGTTTTCTTTTTATATCATAAGCTTATAACTCTGTGATAATTTATTCTGATACCATATTATAATTACTGCAGGGTTTGCAGGAGCTTAGATTGCTTATAAAAATAGAAGCCCAAGAAATACAGAGCCACATCTGAAAAAAAAGTGGGTCCCTAAAATCCCAGTGGAAGATCATATAAATGAAGTAAATACCAGGTTTATTGAATAATATGAACAGAGGAATTATCCTCTAGCAGAGCAGACACAGAAGGTGAAAGTCACAAACCTTTTACTGAGGCATGGGAACTATGAACTAGATTGGAAGAGCTCATTGTATCAATATTTCAAGGTGAAAGAAGTAAGAATAAAGGGAAAATGAAATTATTTTTTGCCTGTAGTTCTTTCTTTGCCCTTTTCCAGGGACAAGCCAGCAAAGAATGAGAATGTGCACAGAATAACATAGACGGTGGCAGCAGGATATCCACAGGGGTGACATGACCCATGAGCCTGCACAAGGATTGAGGCAGCAGTATTTCCAAGCAGCCTGTGCTTCTATTGCTAAGGGAACTGTGTAAATCAGATAAATGCCAAACTCGTAATTCACCCAGACACAGCGTTTACGCCAGCTCGGTCAATCCAATTATCTCAGTGCAGGGACAATGGGAAGAGTGCGTGAAGATGTGTTAGGCAGCTTTCTGCTGGCAAAAAGAGGTAAAGAAATGCAGAAATGCCCATAGGTAGCCTTCATAACTTAGAGCTGAACAGAGAGCTCAAGCTCCCCTCCGTCAGCCCAAACTCACCTTCCCAAAGACATGGGTCCACTCTCCTTTAGAGCGAAAGTAAACTTTTCATTAACTTTTGTCCATGCTGCATCTATACTCAAAATAAACACCCTTTCGTATCTTGAAATGGCTCTACTCCCATATTGTCCCTCCCCCATTTCCTCTCCCCACTGGTAACCACTAGTTTGTTCTCTATATCTATGAGTCTGCGTCTTTTTTGTTATAGTCATAAGTTTGTTGTATTTTTTAGCTTCCATATCTAAGTGATATCATACAGTATTTGTCTTTCTCTGTCTGACTTATTTCACTTAGCATAATGCCCTCCAAGTTCATCAGTGTTGCAAGTGGCAAAATTTTATTCTTTTTTTGGCTGAGTAGTATTCCTAAATATATATATATGCACATATATCTCACGTCTTCTTTATCCATTTATCTGTTGATGGACACTTAAGTTGCTTCCATATCTTGACAACTGTAAATAATGCTTTCAAAGGTAACAAAAAAATCCGAACAGATTTTAATAAATATGAAACATAAATAACATAATAATGCTGATGTACTTAGTACAAAGTGGAACACCTTGGATGTACCCCAGGGGTGCCCTTACTGAACAAAAGCGTTTATGTATCCATTCATTTCACAAATATTTATTGAGTTCTTACCTTATATTAGATGTTGAGGTGTGGTGGTTAGTTTTATCAACTTGGCTAGGAGCCCAAGTTGTTCAAACAAGCACTAATCTAGGTGTTGCTGTGAAGGTATTTTGTAGGCGTGATTAAAGTCCATTATTAGTTGACTTTAAGTAAAGGAGATTATCTTCAATAATCTAGGTGAGCTGGGCCTGATTTCGATCAGCTGAAAGGCTTTACTAGCAGAGCTGAGGCTTCCCTGAAGAAAAAATTCTACGTGTAGTCAACAGCTTCAGCTCATTACTGAGAGTTCCAGCCTGTCCTAACCTGCTGACAAGCCCTACAGATTTCAGATGTCTGTCCAGCTCCCACAGTCACAAAAGCCAATTCCTTGCAAAAAATCTCTTGATATAGCTCTCCTACCGATTCTGTGATTCTGGTTGAATTCTGGCATACTCAACGAGAGAGGGATATAAAAGATAGACACAGATCTGGTCCTTACCAATTGTGTGGTTTAGTGGAGATAACAAGGGAGTAATCTGGTGATTACAATATAAATTTTGATGGTAGAAGCACAGGGAATATATTGGGTGATAGCCTAGACTTCAGGGTGGAGTGGGTAAGGAACGTTTCCTCAATGATGGAAAGTTTAATTTGAGAGTTAAAAAATTGGCTATGAATTAAGAAAGTAAAGCGTGTGTGTGTGCGTGTGTGTGTTTTACAAGGAAGATGGTGACAAGGCCTTCCAAGCAGAAGACCTAGCCTGTGCTAAAGACTGGAGGTAAGAGGGAGCACAGCACAATGGAACAATGGAAGAGACTCAATAAAGCTGGTGTGTAGAGTGTGGAGGTGAGAAAGGAAGGCTGTGGGAACAAGCAGAAGCTAGATGATGAAGGTCTTGTGAATAATGTTAAGTTTCTGGGCACAGAGAAGCCATTAGGGAGTTTCAAGCATAGAGAACACTTGACCAATTTTGGATTTCAGAAAGATCATTCAGGACATGATATGGAGAATAGATTGGGAGAAAATGGAGGTTGGGAACTAGAATAAAAAATTCAAATAACTGATGGAGGTGACCTAGTCAGAAGGGAAGAAGTGGAAATGGAGAGAGGGATTTAATTGGAGAGATTTAGATAATACAAAGGACAATATTTGGTGACTGATTGGATTTGAAGAATGATGAAGATTGAAAAGTCAGTATCAAGCCAAGGTTTCTGACCTGAGCAACAAACTAGGTGGTCAGTGGAACCACTTGCAAAGATGGGGAACACAGAGGAAGGTACGAATGTGAAGCAGGGAAGGACTCTTGGACCTGCCATGGCTGAGCTACCCATGGACATACAGGTGGAGAGACCCAGAAGGCAATTGGCTGTACCAGTCTAAAGAGCAGAAGATCTGAGCTCAAAATATGGATCTAGGAGCATCATTATATCAATGAAATCTGAAGCTGTGCGTGTGGCTGAGCTTGTCTAGGAAGATGGTCGAGGGAAGGCAGGAGAGAGACGAAGTCATAATCTGGAACAACACTCACATATCCAACAGGGGGAGAGAAGGAGAGCCTTCAGAATAGCAGACACTGGATTTTAAATCAGGTTAAAAACATGACATACCATGACCTTCCATAGGATTTTTTTTTTTACCACAATTCATATGTGGTTGCCAAAAGCAGTTGGGATCCAGAGATATCAAAATGTCTTTCAGTTGTAGGTGTACTCCTTTTCTATACTAACGTGGTTTGGCTAGCACATGCTTTGTAATTTAAAAAGCATTTTCACAGGCATACCTCCTATCATTTAATCCTGGGGAAAAAAAAAAGGCCTCTGAGGTACCTATTAGCATTAATCCTATTTTACAGACCAGGACACTGAAGCTCAGTTCAATAACTGGTCCAAGCGCACCCGTGTCCATCCTGGTGCCTCTGATGTCAGCCCCATCAGCGTAGCTCTTCATGGTGGACATAGTCAAAAACTGATCTTATATTACAGATAGGAAAATAAAGGCTCACAGAAGCCAGGAAGCTAGTCAATGTTTCTTACTGTGAAGATGCAGTAGCTGAACTTGCAGTCAGATATTTTGATACTATAAAATCAGCTTTTAATACCTGCCAACTCATCTAGTAAATAGCAACTTAGAAAAACTTTATGGTTCATAACTTCAGTGAAGTTTCTGTTTCTTTATATTGGTTTGTCTGAGTATGAAATTGAGCCTCTAACTATACATAGCAAGCATCATGATTTTTCTAGAAACTCACTAAGATTTAGCTAGAAGGTATATAGTTCTTTCTGAAAACAAAGTAATAAATGATTGTGAACCCTAGTGATTACTTTTCTGTTTTAGTTTCAGACTCTCCTGGTGCCATAAAGTAAAATTAAAATATGGGATATTATTTTGTAACCTTTAAGTTTCTACAAACACTAAATTTTGTCATCAGGATTATAACCATCAGTTATAAGGGAATTAATGAGAAACAGCAGTATAAGTCAGTGGTTAATACAACAATACTGAAAGGCACTTGCAATTTCTTCAGTACAAGTTTATGAATCATTATAGGAAGGATCATCTATAAATGTTTCCATAGTCTATCCTCAACCATAGAAATATATAACATGATTAAAAACAGCATATCTTTCACCTACGTAATTGTCTTGAGAATCTATAACTTAATCAATATGAAAGTGATTTGTAAATGGCAGATACCCCATGAAAATGGGGGTATTCTTATTTTATTAATGATAGCAATCAGAGTTCTATTTCAGTTCAGTAGAGCCATCTTGCCACAAATTAAATCACCCTGCTTAAAAATCCTTTCATGAATAATATTTTCTTTTTCAACTAGATGAATTCAAACACTCCATAAGAATCCAACATCAACAAAAAAAATATGCAGTTTTAGAATTGAATATAGAAGGCTGATGTTACTGGGTAAAGAGCCTAAGGGCCTTGGTGAGTGTGGTTATGTGAGTGAGTCTCTTTTTTAATTGAAGTTTAGTTGATTTTCAGTGTTGTGTCAGTTTCTGGTATATAGCATAGTGATTCAGTTATATATATATTCTTTTATTTTTTTTCATTATAGATTACAAGATATTGAATGTAGTTCTCTGTGCTATACAGTAGGACCTTGTTGTTTATCTATTTTATATATAGTAGTTTGTATCTGTTAATTCCAAAGTCCTAATTTATCTCTCCGTCCCTTTCCCCTTTAGTAACTTTCCCCTTTAGTATAAGTTTGCTTTCTATGTCAGTGAGTCTCTTTCTTTTTTGTAAAGAAGTTCATTTGTATTCCACATATAAGTGATATCATGTGATACTTGTTTTTCTCTGTCTGACTTACTTCACTTAATATGATCATTTCTAGGTTCATCCATGTTGCTGTAAATGGTATTATTTCATTCTTTTTCATGGCTGCGTAGTATGTGTGTGTGTGTGTGTGTGTGTGTGTGTGTGTGTATACACCACACATATACCACTATATATATATACCACAACTTCTTTAATCTAGTCATCTGTTGATAGACATTTAGTTTGCTTCCATGTCTTGGCTATTGTAAAGAATGCTGATACGAACAATGGGGTGTGTGTATATCTTTTCTAATTAGAGTTTCCTCTGGATATGTAATCTGGAGTAGGATTACTGGATCATATGGTAAATCTATTTTTAGTCTTTTGAGGAATCTTCTTAGTTTTCCATAATGGCTGCACCAAAGTACATTTCCCACCAACAGTGTAGGAGGGTTCCCTTTTCTCTACACTTCTCCAGAATTTATCATTTGTGGACTTTTTAATGTTGGCCATTTTATCTGATGTGAGGTGATGCTTCATTGTAGTTTTGGTTGGCATTTCTCTGATAATAAGTGATATTGAGCATTTTTTCATGTGCCTATTGGCCATTTGTGTATCTTCATTGTAGAAATGTTTGTTTAGGTCTTTTGCTCATTTGTTTTTAATTGGGTTATTTGTTTTTATTGTTATTGAGTTGTATGAGCTGTTTGTATATTCTGGAAATTAAGCCCTTGTTAGTTGCATCAAGTGCAAATATTTTCTCCCAGTCTGTAGATTGTCTTTTCATTTTGTTTATGGTTTCCTTTGCTATGCAAAAGCTTAGAAGCCACCATTATTTATGTTTGATTAGGTTCCATTTGTTTATTTTTACTTTTATTTCTATTGCTTTGGGAGACTGAACTAGGAAAACATTGCTATGATTTATGATGAGTGACTCCTTTTTTAATGGTACATTTATTTCTACAAGGATCTAACTGCTCGGTTCCCATAGCAACTCAATGGCTGGAGTGACGACCCAGGGAATGACCTTGTACTTCCTGGGGTAGCTATAAGCCCCAGGATAAATCATTGCTTCTTTTGCAAAACTGCTTTCCAGTCTAGGGTCTTCCATTTGCTTGACATTCATTCTAAGTAATTCAGTATACCTTCAGTTTTGTTTCCTCATCTATAAAATGAGAATCATAATAATAATGCTTATATCACAGTTGATACAAAGACATAAGAAATTGTTACTTTATAAATTTACTTTTTCTTCAAAAGTTTTATGATACCATAAGTTTCACTTTGAAAGGACTTCAGTCAATGTTACAGAATTATAAAATGGAAGGTATTTTTTTGTACATAAAAAACATAATGTAAAAAATGAACATCTGCATTCTGCATATAATACTATGGGCCTAATAAATCTCAGAAAATATTAACTTTTTAAATAAATAAATGCATGTTTTCCTTCTTTAAAATTCATATCCATCATTATATTTCTATTATCATTATCTTTTTCATTGATAATTTTCTTAATCCAAAATTTGTGCTGTGGAAGTTAGGAAGAAGATTCTCAGACAGGAAAATTTGTCAAGACTCAGTTTCTGAATATGCACCTAAAGGGACAACTCGCAATTTGTGTAGTAGTTTGGGAGTAATTATTTTTTTAAATCAAGGAGCTTAAATTCTGTAGTTACAAAACCAAATACCAAAGCTATCTCTTTGATTTTATAGACAATGACTCAAGAACTCCAAACACTATCCTGCGGAACATTTCTCACTGGACAGGGACGGGGCTCCTCCTTCACTCATGTGAAAGACCCGTGGCAGAGTGGCAGTGCATGGAGCTCTAAGGCCATACCACCAGCACTGGAAGCCCTTACATTTTTGCTTACAAAAAAGCAAGCTTCTTAAATTTCCCATTAGGCAAGGATCATCATAATATCTACCTTGTGGGCTTTATGTGAGGAGAAAATGATAAAATGGCATGTGTGAAAAGCTTAGTAAACTCTCTTGAAAAGCCAGCTATTAAATGTACTAGCAGATTTTTGCCTCAGAGGAATACCTTTGGTTGCCTTTGATTTGTGCCCGAGAGCCATCAGAACAAGACAGCAAATAGGCCAGTAGTTGTGGCCACCATCATTCACATATAAAACATAAAACTCACAGGGAAAAAAACTTTTTCTTATGTGTTCATATTCCTGACATTGCAAAAAAATCATTTGAGTTGCATGAGTTAAACTTACCATTCCGTGAATTCCAAGTTAAGGAAAGCGGTAAGAAGCGGCCACTCTCCCGGTTTCGAGTGTTAGGCTGGAGAGCACTTTCCGTCACTGTAGTGTGCTCCATCCACCTCACTTCCTGAATAAGAAAAATAGTTCCTCCAAACCTTGTATAATTTTTATCCTTGTCCTCGCACCCATTCATCCCTTTCTCTTCAGGCAAAGGCAAGGAACCCAAAAAAGATATAATGGAGTGAATTGAACTGAAATTCGATTCACTGGGGTTCCATTCCAATAGTGCTGAAGTGCTTGGGTGTGAATGTTATGTTCCAATCCAGTGTCTCCTCTGAGGGATGAAAGCAATTTCTCCCTCAAGTAGCTTCTGAGAGTTAAAGACAACAAACCAACAACCACAAAAACACTTCCTATGAATCCATCTGTAATGAAACACCTGAAGGAAAACTTCCTCCTTGGAAGTCCTGACAGTTACATCAGGAGGCTTACCTGGGGACCTGGACAGAACCAATGACTGTGGAGTGCTAAAAGCAACATAATGGAAGAGCCTAAGAATTCTCAGCCTCAACCAGCTACTCTTCACAGGGTGAGTGCTTTTCTACTAAGACATAATGTTCCATTAGCTAAGAGATGAAAAAGCGAGATCAAAAATTACGTTTTAGCATTAACATGACCTTAACTAGAGTTCACAGACTTAGCACAGTTTATAAAAGAAGCTTATTATTATTTGTTTTTCATTTCCCAGTAGGGTGGGACCAACTTACCTCAGTTTGCCTGGGACTTTTGGAGATTTTTAGCACTGAAAATCCAATATCCCAACAAAGCCTTCAGTCCTGGGAAAACCTAAATGGTTGATCACCCTATATCTCAAACCAAGTTAGCCCTCCTTCTAGCCACATCACAGGGTAATTTTCAGGGTTCCAAAAATGCCTTCACCAAGAAAAGTGTCTTCATCAGCTTGAACTACAGCATTTGAGAAAAGATAAGTAGAATCATATTCATAAAATAGCTTAAAATCCTCCCCATGGCTTATTGGTAACACAGTCATTCATACGTTACATGGCAACAGGAAGACAGTCTCAGACCTCCTGCCACTTGCTGTGCAGAAATAGGCCATAATATAAGCCACTTCAATACACCCCTGAAAGTGCTACGATGGCCAAAGCTCTGACCTCTGTAGGAGCACAGGGTAAATATACCTGGAGCCCACAAGAATGGAGGAAAGCTTCCCAAAGTGTGATAGCTGAGATCTTTTTTCCCTTTAACATTTTTACACAATTTTTAAAGGTTATTTTGCATTTACAGTTACTACAAAATATTGGCTATATTCCTTAAGTTGCATGACACATCCTTGAGCTTCTCATACACCCAGGAGTTTGTGCCTCCCGCTCCCCGACCCCTCTACTGACTCTCTCCCCTCCCCACTGATAACCACTAGTTTGTTCTCTATATCCGTGAGTCTGCTTCTTTTTTGTTTTATTCACTAATTTGTTGTATTTTTTGATTCCACATATAATTGATATCATACAGGATTTTTCTTTCTCTGTCTCACTTATTTTACATAGTATAATGCCTTTCAAGTCCATCCATCTTGCTGCAAATGGCAAAAGTTCGTTTTTTCATGGCTGAGTAGTATTTCATTGCATACATGAACCACATCTTCTTTATCCATTTATCTGTTGATGGACACTTAGTTTTCTTCCATATCTTGGCAATTGTAAATAATGCTTCTGTGAACATTGGGGTGCATGTATCTTTTCAATTAGTTTTTTGTTTTTTTGTGGATATACACCCAGGAGTGAAATTGCTGGGTCATATGGCAGTTCTGTTTTTAGTTTTTTGAGAAACTTCCAACTGTTTTCCACAGTGGCTGCACCATTTTGTATTCCCACCAACAGTGCATGAGGGTTCCTTTTTTCTCCACATCCTCGCCAACTTTTGTTATTTGTGTTCTTTTTGATAATGGCCATTCTGACTGGTCTGGGGTGATATCTCATTGTGGTTCTGATTTTCATCTCCCTGATGATTAGTGATGTTGAGCATCGTTTCATGTGCCTACTGGCCATCTGTACTTCCTCTTTGGAAAAATGTCTGTTTAGCAATTCTGCCCATTTTTTAACCAAGATATTTGTTTTTTCAGTGTTGAGTTGTATGAGCTGTTTATATATGTTGGATATTAATCTCTGATCTATCATCTCATTTGTAAATATTTTTTCCTATTTAGTATGTTTTTCTTTTCATTTTGTCAATGGTTTCCTTTGCTATGCAAAAGCTTTTAAACTTAATTTGGTCCCATTTGCTTATTTTTGCTTTTATTTCCTTTAAGAGACATCAAAAAAATATTGCTGCAATTTATGTCAAAGAGCGTTCTGTCTCTTGTTTTCCTCTAGGAAGTTTTATAGTATCTGGTGTTACATTTAACTCTTTAATCAATTTTGAGTTTATTTTTGTATATGGCATTAGAGAATGTTCTAATTTTATTCTTTTACATGTAGCTGTCCAGGGTTCCAAGGACTTTTCTCCATTGTATATTCTTGCCTCCTTTGTCATAGATTAAATGACTGTAAGTACATGGGTTTATTTCTGGGCTTTCTATACCATTCTATTGATCTGTGTGTCTGTTTCTGTGACAAAACTTTAATTTAGTGCTTGAAATCACTAAACAAAGCCTAATGCTAAGAAGGGAGGCTAGATAAGCAGGTTTTCCTGAATACCATGCAATCTAAAACAGCCAACATTGTTGGGGAAATGAGATGTTCCAGAGTGGAAGGAGGGTAGGAAATGAGGATGAAGAAGATCCGTGAAGGCACCAGAAAGGGGAGAGTGGGTTCCTGCAGAGCATACTTCTTCCTTTTAGCATGTTTGCCTTCATTTCCTGTAGGAAAAACCTGTGGGAGCCCAGAACCCACAAAAACCTAGTCCTCTGAACCATTTCCCCTCTCAAGTACCTAAAGTCCCCCTCTCAAGAACCCAAATGTCTTTCACATTTATATCTATTAAACCATGTTCATCTTTTCAAGTTCCTCCGAACATCCCCATTTTCAACAAAGCTTCCTCGGTCTTCAGTCATCCTCCCCAAAATTCATCCTCCCAAGCCTCCTAACCCTTTACTACGTGTGCCACACAGTAATGAGCTTCATTATATTTGATTTCCAGTATTTTACATTTTCTATTGTTCATTAATTCATCAAAATTTGTTGAGCAGCTACTGTGTGCCAGATTCTCTTTCAGGTATTGATCAAAAAGTAGTGAACAAGTTAAACAGGACCTCTGGTCTCCTGGAGCACATATCACTTTTTTATTTTAAGCAAGATTATAAGCACTGAAAAGTATGAACCATGTCAAATACATCAGCTGTACCCTTTACATTGTCAAAAACAAATACGGTGTGTAGTGGGCAACTCATAAATATTTGTTGACTTGAGTAATTTAAAAATTCACTAGTGGAATTATTCATATTAAGAAACAGTAATCAAAGCAGCTGAAAGAGAGATAGTACATAGAGACTACTCCAGGGTCCAGCTGAAATGTGTTGATACATGTATACACTTGACTGCAGTTCTGGGGATGTTAAGGATGTGACAGTTAAATGAGGAAAACGGATGGAATTTTGGAAAAACTCTCTATGATGAAATTATAAATCATTTTTCTCTTAATCAAGCTCAATAGTATAGTTAGTACATATAATGAATGCAAAGAGAACTAGAACAATCTGAGTTTAAATTCTCTTTGGCCTCTGTGACCTACAAAAGTTATTATTTTCTTTGAATCTCAATTTGCTCATCTTTACAATGGGACAGTGTGCTAGTATCTCCTATTTGCCCTCCTTCTCCTCGCTGCTCTACCATTCTTCTCCCTGCTCTGTGTCTTAGGAGGCTGAATAATGGGACTGCATCAACAGACTCCACGGCTCAGGATTCTGATTGGGTTCAACAGGGAGCTGGTGGTTGGTTATTTTCTTCCACTTCAGGCTCCGTCTTCCACAGCAAGTTCTCTTCTCTTCAAATGCTCCCTTTCTGGCCCTTGGCCATCCAGCTGTAACTTCTCCCCTGTACTCTGTTGCTGCTAGTCCTCAAGTACGCTACTCTCCCTTGTTGGGTTCCATTAACACTGCCCACGGCTCTGTAAATAGCCCCTTTATTAAATTTTCTACCAATTACCCAGTTAGACTGTGCCATCTTTTCCTGTTTATACAGACAACAATCATATTTGCCTCTTGCTAGTGTAAACATTAAGTTAAACTATGTGAAATGTCTAGCACAATCCCTAGTATAAAGTAAGTCTTAGTAAATCCGACCTTCTCACCCTTCTTCTCCTTCCTATGGAATACTCTGGCCATCTTAAAGACAAGGTACTAATCTATGCTCATACGGAATCTGTGCTTAATCTGATTTTAATAGTTTAATAAGCTTCTCCTTGAAGAGGTCTTTGTTATTATGAAGCAAAACTATTGTTTATATCAGGGTCATTAGCAAATAAAATCAAGAACATGCATCATTCAGTGAGTCATGGCTATGTAAAGAAAAGTGTACTTCAACTATAATCGCTTCAATGGGAGCTAAATGCATGCTTTGTAATGATGTAATATTCCTCCTTTCAGGAACACATACGTACTCAGACTATGGAAGAGCTAATGGATCAGATAGAAGAAATAGATTTATTTGACATAGATAACACCTTTGGGGACAAAATGTTGCTCATAAAAACTTGTCTTAGAGATGATTGATAATATTTCTAGCTCAAGTTTCCTATAGATTTTGTGGCAGGGAGAGTAACTGAGAATTAAATGTGACCAAATAGCTGTTGAGAAATGACTGAGTCACGTTTTTCTCTATAGAATGATCACAGATGAAAGGTGTTTCTTCCCTTGCAGTAGGGGTGACGGGGCTTGTGAGTTCTTCTGTCTAGGAACCTTGACCTTCCTTACCTCCTGGAGTTAACAGTCAGAATAAGAATTAGTCAGCTGTTGAAGGGGTACTGGAAGGCATTTTTTGGGACACATCTTTGTTATTAAAGGTTTGGGTCCATGTAAGTAATTCAACTGGATTACTCAAAGAGAAAATTAACCAGCAGAAGTACTGTGATTGAGGACGGAAGAGGGGCCCTGTGAGGCTGGTAGAGCCCCTGAAACCAGGAAGGTGGTGGGAGTTCAGGTGTCAAGAGCAGCGGGGAGCCAGGCACTCCCAGGAATGCAGAGCCTTTGAGGTGGCAGAGCCTTGATGCAATGCTGGTCTGTGTGTAGCAGATTGTAGCTGTGGCCACATTTTCCACACCTTCCTGTATCTGAGTTCTTTTGAAATGTGATTGTGCAGCTCCCGTCACCAAGGAGTTTATTTCTCCATCTCTTCAATCTGAGCTGAATTGTGACACCTTCTGGTCAAAATACTGCAGTGGAAGGGATGCTATGCCAGTTGGCAGATCTAGGTGTTAAGAGGTTTTGTGTGTTTCTGCTCTTCCTCTTAGAACCCTGAAAACCATCATGGGTACAGATTGGAGTTAGCCTACTCTATAAGAGACACATGGTCCCTCTCCCATTCCCCATGCAATAGCCAAACAACCCTAAGAAGCCACTTTGCTGACTTGTAGCCAACCACAGAGGTATGTGTGAACTCAAATGAGACAGAAAGAACCACTCAACAAAGCCTACACCCAATTGGCAACTCACAGTGTCATGAACTAAGAATGTTTATATCACTGGGTTTTGAGGTTGTTACACAACCCCTAACTCATACCCTGTGTACCTATGACTTTGGGATTTTGATCAGGATCTCTGTGGCCTAGCTTGCCATGGGGAGAATGGTGCTATCTACCTACAAATGGGCCATGTTGACCTGAAAAAAAAGCCACATCAGTGACCATGGAAGATGTCCAGCATCTACCATTTTGCTATCCTGCCCATTCTCCAGAGTTCTTGTGCAATCCAAGGAGGAAGTAAGGAGGGAGAAACCTTTATCCCTATTTCTGTCAGATCAGTTGATACTAAACTTTATAACCATCTTAATATGTGGGGATGTGGGTCACACTTAATTTTTAATTAGAAAAATACTAAAACTTTGGATCTGTAGCTTATGTCACATTTGAAAAATAACATAATTTATTATGTTTAATAAGCCCTTATTTGAAAAAGACAGTATGATACTTCAACTCTCCTCAGATCTTATACCCAGTTTCTCAACCAGCAGAGGAGAGCTAACCATCAGATCACACATCTTTCTGGAGGAGGTGTTTCAGTTCTGATATAATGTGTGGTAACATCATGACTTTTGAGCAAAAGTTTGGTCAAGTTATGAGATAGCAAATAAGTGTTCAAGTCCAAAGTAATGATTGTTGAACTGTTGTATATTTACAAAAACTCTGGTCTTGATGTCATGTGAAATGCATATTAGTCCTGGCTCCGTTATTAATTAGTGTGATGCTAGGTGAGTCATGACTCATATCTGAGCCTGATTTCTTTATCTGCAAATTCAGAAAAAAGACCTAAATCATCTTTAAGTTCCTTGGAAGTTCTCTTAGTCTTTGTCTCTCCTTCTACATTTACAATTGGATGACCTTCTTATCCAGAGGCATAATTTAACTTCTCTGCAGAATATCCTTGAACTAATTACTCTTTCCTATAAATCTTTAAAGCAGTTACTACTGATAACAATGGGCAGACAGCTAATCAGGCCCTGCTTTGTGTTATCCCTGTCACTGATGTCCTGTTATCTGTTACCTATATCTGGTCTTCTGAACTAGTTTGGAGCCCCCTTGAGGATGAGGGTAGTGTCTTTTCCTTTTTTAACTCTCCATTTTAAATTATAATATGTATACCTAAAAATAGCTCAAAGAAAATGATTGATACACACAAAATTGATTATATTATTAAATTGTAACATACTTTCAAAATAGCCTCTTTCCCCCTAATATTTGTTAGACCACATTCAACAGCATAGGTTGACCTGTAGGGCTTTAGACAGGTTATTTCACTTTTCTGGGATATAATTTGTAACCCATAAAACGGGGGGATTGAGCCAGATTATCTATGAGATCCCTTCTTTGTGTACCAGTCTGTCATTTTTTAAATGCTATAGAAGTCCAGGAATAGATGTTTGTCGTGAGCCTCATTTTTCTTCTTAGGTGGACTTACCTCTGAGATGTAAGCTCAGCTCAGAGCGACGAGAGAGTAACTCTAGGCACCCAGCTTTGAAGGCACGTAGGCTGATTGTCACAGGTACTCTGGCTGAATGCCACAGCGTGCTCTTCCATCTCCCTGCCCCCAACTTCCACCCTCACCCTGGAAACACACACACACACTCCACACTGTTGCAAGTCTCCTAAGAGATTCTGCTTAGGGCCCTGCTCTGTTCTCAGAGTCAGTTTGTTAGATTGGCTCTTCTTTTGCCTGGACAGAAGCCTAGAGGTAGAAAGCTTAGTCTCTAAACTACACATAGTTAAGTTGGGTCTTGATTATAAAATTGGTTTCAAATTTTGTAATAGCTTTACCAGGTAATGATTTAAAAAAAAAAAAGATAATAGTATCTATTTCTTTGGAAGTACACCATAGCTTCCTAAAGATGTAGGTCACATAACCATGACTCAAGATTACCAATCTGAAACCTGTATAATTACTTTGTATGAATTGTGGGGATTGTTGCTAAGAATTCCTCGTTCTCCTAATTTGCATAACTATAATCTGTTTATTCTAAAACTGCCTTTTAAGAGCTTAAAATATATAACCTATACACTTCACCAAAAGATCTGACATTGATACAAAGCTCCTTAATATTTCTAGTGCATCAGATGAGTCAGTATCTGAAAGTGCTGACTGTTTTCAAATTAAAAAGTGTTGTATGGAAAGATATCAGTAACCCAGTCATTCCATGAGAGGACTATATGTAGTATCATCGTTTCCAGGTAAGGTCAACGACAACAACAACAAAGTCTGGTAAAACTTCTTTGTAAGACATTTAAAACATTATTTTGGAGCAACATTACCTTTTGTGAGAAAAACTATGGGCAGGAGTCTGGGCTTTTCAATTAGATAACCCTGAGCTTTAAGTCCTGGCCCAACATCTTGGTAGCTAGGTGTTAATCTTTCTATTACTATTCTTCTTTGTAAAATAAGGTTAATAATACTGCCTTGCAATATTATTGAGGATTAAATGGAATCATGTAGACAAAGTACCTACCAGAGAGTAGATGTTGAAGAAAGGGGATCTATCACTAGTAGTATCGTATCACGTTATAGAAAGAAAGCATCATTTTCTTTTCATTCAGTTGCAGTATATTTCTCTGTTTTTACAAAGTACCTTACTCATATTGATTAACTGTGGGTTCAAAACATCATGAGCAAGAATGAGTTAAGATGATTTTTTCCTTTTAATTAAAAAGAAATCAATAACATCATGGGGATATTTAATTTCTTCCAAAGGGAACATGAGACAATCAATAGCATTTCTTGCTACAGATGTTGCACAAAGTTGAAATCAAAGCCAGCCCTAACACAGAGAGTCAGACAAAGGTAACAGGGCTCAGTCCAGAAAAGCCTCCTGCTTGTTTGGGAAATCCTTCTGGAAACATCTAGAATTAGACACCCAGCCATATCCTTGCACTGTGGATTTGAATAAGGCTTGCATGAGGGAGTAAGTGAATTCTCACAGTCATACTAATCTCTTATTCCAACCCTCAGTCACTTTATTTTTCAGTGTTAAGTCCTAATAGAGGGATGGTACCAATGGTGGAAACAAAATATCTTTGCTAATTTTTATTTAACCAACATCATCATTACTAATTAATACTTAATTAGTTATCCTTGCTCTTGGCTCTGTTTTAGCCAAATACAGTATCCCCTTTCAACCCTACCTGATAGAATTTTATTGTTTAAAGAGCTGATACAGACAGGGGCTGATAACAGCAAAGTGAATAATAGATAAACTAGATAGATGCAAAAAGCAGAGTGAATGCTAGTCAATATCGGATAAACATGGGACAGCAAAAAGCCAGTTGATAATGAATAGTCATATTGGACAAGAAAAAGAAAACTGAACCCAGAGACAAAGATTTAAGAGTTCTTATCCCAGCTATTCCTCCAATAATCCATGAGACCCTGGGTAAGTCACCCTCTCTGGACTTCAGGACCTTACAGCCTGCTCTGCTTTCTAACATGGGAAGTGCACATCTTACATACTTGGTGACATTCACTGGTAGCCTCTTTGCATATTAATTCTATTTTGCCTTTAAAAAATTTTAATATCAACTCACCCAAGATTCATAAATAAGTGGAGGCCTCCCACTTTCACTGTTTCCTCAACAAGAGCCAGGCTGTTCTAATTTGGGGGTAATTCCTGGATTTTAAGGCTTTGATTGCTGTTAAATTACAGCGATCCCCAGGAATGGGTAAGCTTTAATATAATTAGACATTTACATTTCAGTAAAATTGCAAAGGGAAAAAAGCAGCAAACTTTATCTTATAGTCCCCCTTATGCTCCATAGTAGAGACCACTAGCCGTCTCCCAATACCCATTCTTCCCTTCTTTTGTAATAGAATTCCTGATTTTCAGCTGGGTGCATGTTCACCCAGAATAGGGACTATATCTCCCAGCCTCCCTTGCAAGTAGGTATGACCATAAGATTAAGTTCTAGGCACTATAATATATGCACACTGGTGTACTTAAGGGGATGTGGGAATGTCCTTCTTCATCATTTCTTCCTTCTTGCCAGCTGGTAGGTAGATGTAAGAGCTGACACTCCAGCGGTCATTTGGTAACCTTGGGAATGACACTCATAGACAGTGGCCTAATTTCAAGCAAAGGTAACATGCTCTTCTGTCTTTAGAGAGATAATCAGTTCCAGTCCACTTTTATTTGTTTAGTTGACTCCTGGCTAGTTTTGTTTTGTTTTGTTTTTGTACTCCCTCTACCCTGTAAATATCTAAGGCAGGAGAAACAGGACAGAACTAATTTCCCCCAAACCTTTTGCAACTCTAGTTTTTTTTTTTCACAATTCAATTTTCATAGGTTCTTCCAAATAAGAGACATACTAGAAAACTGAGGAAGTATATCACTGTAGTAAAATCTGTAGTAAGATTTTAACAAGGAGTAAACTTAAATAACAGTAAATCCATAACAATTCAATATTTGTAATATTTCAACATGTTCTGTGGTATCAGATTCTGATTTCTGAGAATTTCAGAAGGTGATGATAGTACAAAAATCATAGGAAATTCTTCTGAAGAAAGACATGCTGTAAGTAACTGTGCAAATTTTTATTATTAACTGCCAATAACTATATACATCTAAGTGTCGATATTATTTTGTTGGTACTTCTCTGGGAAAAAAATTACAAAGTAGTGCACCTTTACATAGATCTAAAAAAATTGCAGAAGTCTTACTTTAATGTGCTACCATGAAACATATTGATATTGGATTCCTTTTTACATTTCAGCTTTATTTGTTATTAGCTAATTTAAATGAAATTGCTCTAACCATCACATAACCTCACCTATGAGGGGATCATTTTAAAATATGTTTTCTAAGTAGTTATGAAAATGATTTACCTAGATGATACTGCATTATGTTCTCAGTGATTGCAAGCTTAGAAGATAGATCTTAAATTTCCTTAAAAAAAACCAACAAAACAGCAAAAACAAAAGCAAAACCAAAACTACAACCTAAAATTAATGGGATGTTTTGAATATGGTAGGTTCCCAATACATTGTTGTTGCAATACTGAGTCAACCTGTGAAAATTTTGAGGTTTGTATCTTTGAAAAATTCTTACATATAAATTTTTTTGAGGATGTGTACTTTTTTTTAGTGATTCTTTTTAATTTTTTTAATTGAAGTATAATCATTTTACAATGTGTCAATTTCTGGCTAGAGCATAATGTTTCAGTCATATATACACACACACACATACATACATACATACATACCTGTATTCCTTGTCATATTCTTTTTCATTATAGGTTACTACAAGATATTGAATATAGTTCCCAGTGCTATAAAGTATAAACTTGTTGCTTATCTATTTTATATTCAACAGTTAGTATGTGCAAATCTCAAACTCCCAATTTATCCCTTCCCACCCCCTTTTCCCCTTGGTAACCGTAAGTTTGTTTTCTATGTCTATGAGTCTGTCTCTATTTTGTAAATAAGTTCATTTTTGTCATTTATTTAGATTCCACATATAAAGAATATCATATGGTGTTTTTCTTTCTGTTTCTGGCTTACTTAGAATGACAAACTCCAGTCCATCCATGTTGCTGCAAATGACATTATTTTAGTCTTTTTTAAGGCTGAGTAATATTCCTGTGTGTGTGTGTGTGTGTGTGTGTGTGTGTGTGTGTGTGACAACTTCTTTATCCATTCATCTGTGGATGGACATTTAGGTTGTTTCCACATCTTGGCTATTGTAAATAGTGCTGCTATGAACATTGGGGTGCATGTGTCTTTTTGAATTAGAGCTTCCTCTTAATATTAAATATAAAAAATTTTAAGGCAGGGTTTCTCAAATTATGGAAAAGGACCACTTGCATCAGAATTGCTGGAGTGTTTGTTTAAATGCTAATTCCCAGACACCTCATCACATCTAGTTAATCAGAATTTCTACATATGCCTGACAATGTGAATTTTAACACCCTCAGTAGATTTTCAAGCACATTTAAGAACCTTCGTTCTACTGCTTTGTCTAATACAATGAAATTTCAAGCTGATTTAAATTATTATTTCCATGTCTCTGTCAGTATCAAGTTCATTCCTTTCCCATTCTGCGTCCGATAATCATTTTGACCACATGTGAAAGGCAGGGATCATTACTGGATTGATTAACGTTTATATGGGGAGAAGGGTGCTTTTAGATCGGTACAGAGAACATGGATAGTCACACATATTAGTCAACTAAGGGGAGAAGATAAGTGTAATAAAAGTACAGTTTCGAGATTTCAAAAACATTTTTGAGCTAGTCTGAAAGGAGTACGATTGTAATGTAAGGAATGACTGTGTTAAAGAAAGGACAGGATAACTTAATAGAGGTCTCCTATCTTTTTCTGTGACTGTGCTTCTGGGCTCTGGTGATGAATGTGTTCATTTCATGTGACTTGCTTTGGGTAAATAACCAAGTGCCCTATCAGCTCTCCAGCCCGCAGCCGGCAGCGGCTGTGTGTGTGCGCGCACTAATGTCGGTGGAAGGTGCCTGGGGGAGGGCCTGGGGAGGGGCTGCCCAGCGCGCTCGCGCCCCATGCACTTCCTAAGAGACTCAGCTCTTTCTCTGCAGCTGCTACTTGAAGACTCCACGCGTTCCCTCCAGAGGAAAGAAACCATCTATCTAAATCAGCTGTGCTCTCCACGTCCCTCGTTTCTTCCTCCGCCAGCCGCCACCCCCACCGCTTCCATTGTGTTGTGCGTTGAGCTCCGCTTCCTGCGTAAGACCCTAACCTCATTTGTAGCAGGAGGAATAACTGAGGCTTTTGGAACCTCGAGTTGCAATGGAGCTGTACGGAAAGGTAAGCAGAAGGGAGTTCCTCTGCATGCTTTGCGCGAAATCTCGCTTTGACCGACTTTTGGGTGTGTGTGTCTGTTTTCGCGCGTAGGAGCGCCTTCTCAGTGCAATTGTGCGAGTAAACCACTGTATGTGTGTGCCATTTATCGTCGTTCTCCCCCGCGTTTGTTGAATGAGATTGTAAAACTACCCTACTTTGTCTATGTAATTGTATAAACTTTCCCGATTCGGGATGGAGAGGTGTAGGGAGGAGAGTCCCAGAACGCAGCGCAGGTTTCGTTCGTTTTGGGAATTAGCACAAAGTAGTACATTTCCTAACCAGAAAAACCACAGTCTAGCTTCAGAAGGCGATAGGTAGCAAAGAAAAATCTCCAGCTGAAATGAGCTGGGGTCGCTTTCGCCTGCACCTTGTGAGGAAATAGTCTAGGAGACAGAGAGCAGTCACAACCAGAAGCGAGTCCAAAGCTGGTGAAGGGAGGCTCCGTGGCGGAGGCAAGCTGGAGGAGCAGCCTGTTTCGTGCTGGCTTGCCGGGAACTGTAGTTTATGGCTCACCAGTTTACGGGAAAGCTCAGCTGGACCAGACTACAACTCCCAGAAGCGTCCGGGGCTCCCAGCCAGTACGCGTGTGCGGCGCCAGGAAGGGATAGCTCCGGTCCTGATGTTGGAGCCGGTTAGCGAACCCCAGGAGTGCAGTGTGGAGCGTGAAGCGCGGGCAGTGCACGCTTGACCCGGCGCCCTGGCCAGCGCTGTCTTAGCCAGGGAGAAAGGACACTTTGCGAACAATGAGACACGAAGCTCCCATGCAGGTGGGTCTATACAAAAAGTGTGGCCTCGGGAGGAATTGAGAGAGTGCTTTCTCCCTCGCTCCATGCACAAATTGTGCCCAACCTAAAGGCAGGTCTAGGCGACCACCCGCGGGGATGCGGCTGACTTGGTCCTGGGCACAGAACTGGGGTGCTCTGGGCTCCTCAGGACTATGATTGGGGCCGTTTTGATAAGGGATAGGAATGTACATTATCTTCCTAGGATTTGCAAGGAAGATGAGTGTCTAAAACGTAAACCTGAGCAAACAAAAGTCAGAGGAACATGCAGTCTTGTATTGACATTGATTACCCCTCCAGGGTTCCTTGGTTGTGATCGCGGTTTAAACGCACGAACTTAAGGCCGGGTTGGGGGTTGCGACCTCTCTATTGGAGTCCGAATAGAGAGCATACCAATTGGTTAAGTGCGCCTTAAGAGAGGAGAAGCCAATGTTAGGGTCCGCAAAGTTCCCTTTCTTCAATTAGCGTCCTATTAGAATCAGCGGAAAATAGCGAACATGTTGGGGCTTGACTCATCCCAGTAAGATGCAAGCCCTTTATTGCTGTAAACCACACAACTGGTTTACTCCTGCGTTTCGGAGACTCTCCTCTGAGCTTTCCTGGGTGATGTGCTCATTTGTTGTACGTTCCCTGTTCCCTATTTCAGTCACATTCTTATGTTTGCTTCCTTTGACTCTGGTGCAGCGGTGCCTCTGCTTAAGCATCTTGCTTAAGTTTTGTTTTTAAGTAAGGATGAGTGATGCTTTCTTGTTTGTGTGTACAACCAGTTAACGCTAAAAATCAGCCTGTGTTCATTACCAAGCAGAGTGCTCCCATTGCATAACAGAAAGACACTTTATGAATGAGATTGAGAGGAGAATGGAACACACCATTTGGAAGGTGTTGTCTCTCTTTAGAGTCCACCTGTGCTGCCCAATCCAACAATATAAATATTTGACTTTAATTCGTGCTTAAATGTTTCAAACTATTTCCTCAAAAATTGTGCTTTAAACCTATGCTTCAGTTTACTTTTCGCTTATAGTATGGGCTGTGTATGTTAAGATATATACTAACTGGACTGTTCAGTGAAAAAAATCTGCCGAATTTAATTGTTTGTCGAAGGATTATATAATGGAAGCCCTCAAATTACTATATCAGTTATTGAAAATTTAATTTGTACCAGAGAACAGTTGCCCCATTGTGTATCTTCTGATACCTCTATTTGTGACTTAGTTTTTCATTATAGACTTGATGTGAAAAGAATCTGGATAGACAATAAAGGTACAGGCTGTTGCAATCAAGATATATTGGCTTATGATAATTTCCCATTATTGGAGGTACTGCCAGAAGCCAACTGGCTAAATTAATCATATTTGATTATAAGTAAACATTGACAGTAGACTTTGAAAGTAGATTGTTAGCATTTAATGTCAACCCCTTATATGCACTGAAGTCTTTATGTCAAAATAATTTACTAAAAAATCAACCACATTGCATCTTGATTTTTATTTTCTTATGATAATTGCTTAGGATGTCCAGAAAGGTCATTAAAATGTTACAAAGCTGTATGAAATTCCTGCCTTAAGAAATATTTTAAATATTTCTTACTAACTTTGTTGTTGTAAGCATTGTAATTCCATATTTTAGTCAAAACTTTAATGCATAATTAATATAAAAATAGGTAACAAAACTAATTTGCTTGTGGATGGAGTTATTTATGATGTATTTTATTCATTGAACTTGATTTTTGAAGTTTAAAAATTAAAATGCCCAAATGCTATCATGAAAAAATATGTACATATAAAAAACTCAAAGACTGTTTTCTGTAGTATGTTTAGTTAAAGCTCATTTATTGATTTAATTTAACAAGTAAATTGTTGTTAAGGTGACCCTTTCTCAATTACTGTTTTTCAAACATATATAATAACAGGAAGAATGCAAACTATAAACATACTTTATATATATTTTTAAGTGGCCAGTAATGTCTCAGCACCCATGCTTCTGAATCATAATCACATTTCAGATGACTTTAATATATGAAAATGCAAACAAATAGTTGTTTCTCCCCCCTCTTCCCCGATTTAAAGACTGAACCACATCATCATTTTAAATATATGCTTCTAAGTTTTTACTTAGGTTTCTGGAAATGAGTCATAAGCAAAACCTCATTCTGTAGTTTCATTATCCTAAAAGATTCTTTTCCCCATTTAAAAATAGTTCATTGATTCATATGAAACAAAATGAACTCTTTAATTCTTGATTTCCTAATTTACTTATTTTTTCTTAAATCAAAGATGCCTTTAAAAGTTATTTAATGTCCTTTAAAAAGTATTTCATGTGCCTATATAAGTAGCTTGGTGTTCTGTTCAAGACAGTTGTCTTTGATATGTGCAAATTTTCTCAAGAGTATTTCTCTCTGAGTTGACACAAAATGAGGGATAATAATTGTTGTTTTATAGTGGCTATTAAAGTAAAAACAGTAATAGTCTTTGCTGTCTATATTTCCTTTGCAATTAAGTAACCAGAAGAGCATTTGGTAAGTGTTGCAAGTCATGGGCTAGAATTTTAATGCACGAGATGGTCATTTTGTGTTTTCTCATTCAGTGCATCCATAAATACTGAGGGCCAAATGAAATGGGGATTAGCAATGCTCATGACTTCAAGGCAGGACTCTCATGAACAAATTGCCATTTGATTCAGGAGTCAGATTGAGCAAATTCCAGTTTATCTAGTGCTTTGTCTGTGCCAAGCACTGTGTCTTGCATTCAGATCTCAGTGTGTGTATTAAATATAAAACAGTCCTAGAGATCATCATTACCCTAAATACAGGCAGATAACCAGACCTTACTGAGATTGAATAACTTTCCCAACACGGTAAATTCAAAATTTTCCAGATTTCTAGAAAGACTGTGTTCTTTCCTTTATTATTTTGGGTTCCTCTAGAAGACACAAAATGGTGATGTAAAGAATAGGGGCACTATTGATATAATTTGATTCATTCATTTAGTTCAGAAGAAGAAAATTGACTCTTCTGTTTATAAAAATATCTTATGTAAGCCAAACCACATATTTGAGAAGGGCGAATATTTTAAAAATGCCTTGCTTTCTGCCTACTGGATTTGAATTTCTTGCAGATTTACTTACTCTCTTGTAGGACTAAAGTGGAATTCATTGTCTTTTTAAATGCTTCAACTTCAGTTTTGTCATCCACAAGCTTTCTAGGGTCATCTCATAAATGCAGAACCTTCTAACTAGGAAGAGTCTTCAAAGAAAAACAACTACCCAAAGCACAGAGCAGAGTGCCAAAAAAAAGTTATTTGGCTAAAAATGAGGAGACTGAAGAAAGAATATAGGTGTAGGCTGAAAATGAAGTTGAGGTGAAAAACCACGATAGATACTAAATACAGCCATACTGTATAACAAAAACAACTTACAAAGAGTCAAAGTCTAAATATCATTCATTCATTTGGCGGTGGAGGGTACATGGCATTGTTGCCTTTTATTGTTAAATTTCTAACCACATCCAGCCTCGATGATGATCACTTTATAAGAAATGGAAGTTTAGTCCTCATCACTTAAAGAAACAGAAAATTTCCATTGACATTGGAGAAAAAAGAACAACTTTCTTACTCCATTTGAGCAAATTTTCGAAGTATCCACTTTTCTGTAAAGGAAAATGGAGGATAGGGAGGGTAATTATAGTAAAAAATAAATTTCTGCAGTGTAGAAATGATTTTCCATTTTCACTTTTTCAGTCCAAGAAGTTGTGGATTTATTACTGGACATAACCACAATTTTCCTCTGCCATTCTGAGCTTATACTGGAACTGTAGACTCCTTTCCTGACCATCATATTACAAGAAGGAAATATATTTTTATGCTAAGGATTAGATTTTCCTGAGATTATTCTTATACCAAGGACACTCAATTTACTAAGCATAAACAGTTGTGCCACCTGAAAAAAAATGCTGTTTAGGTTAAAGGTTGTCCAATCATTTCCCCCATTTTTCACTCATTGATCGTGCCCAGGGGTTCTGGAGGAACCCTCTTAATAGGTCATAGTTTATTACCTTATGTACTATGATCTGTGAAGATTACATCTTTTAGATTTACCTGGAATTATATAGATTTATTTTTAGCATTTTCATTTGTTTATTTACAGTTTTGGAGCTATTTCTATACATTGAAATGTATAAATCTTAAGTGAACAATTGGACGAATTTTGTTAAGTAGATACAGCTGTGTAACACATACCACTGTAAAGATATAGAACATTTCCAATCAGCCTCCAAAATTCCTTCATTCCTTTCTTTTTCCAGTTAATCTACCAACACAGTAAAGTCTTGACTTTTTTCATTATAAATTAGTCCTGTTTATTCTAGAACTCCATATAGTTCTGTGTAACTTACAATACGAACATACTGCAGAACATACAGTATGTACTGTTGAGTCTGGCTTATTTTGCTCAGTTTAATGTGTATAGGATTCACTCATGTTGCATATATCAGTAATTCACTTTGTTTTATTGATGCATATGCTACTGTGGTGTCAATCTACTACAATTTGAAATCCATCCTCCTGTTGATGGACTTTGAAGTTTTTTCATTTGGGTCCATTATAACGAAGGCTATAAACATTATCATATTGGTCTTTTCATAATAATATGTTTTCGTTTCTCTTGGGTAAATACCTAGAAGTAGAATTGCTTGGGAAAAGCTAAGTGTATGTTTAACTTTATAAGATATAGTCAAATCTTTAGCCAAAATGGTAGTACCATTTCACATTCTCACCAGCCATGAATGAACATTGTTGTGGCTTCACATCTTCAACAGTGTGTGTGTTAGTGGCCTTTTAAATTCTGACCCCTTTAATGGGTGTTTATGGTATCTCATGATTGAATTTGCATTTTTCTGATGATCATGCTGTTCAGCATATTTTAATCTATTTAATGGCCATTTGTTAATCTTCCTTTTATTGTCTCTTTAGCTTTTTGTCCATTTTTGGGGAGGGGGATGTTGTCTTTTTATCGTTTACTGTAGGAGATCTTTATGTAGTTTTGAAACTGGTTCTTTAAATATACTAAAATTATTTTCTGCCAGTCTGTGCCTTGAATTCTCGTACTGTAATATAGTGTCTTTTGATGAGAATTTTTATTTTGATGAAATCTAGGTTATCATTATAGGTGGGATCTATATCTGGACTCTATACTTAACGACCTGTGTGTCTTAACTGTGTCCAGAGACCTTACTACATTTATTTATTATTTCTTATTCGTTTTTTTTTTAGATTCCTTAAGGATTTTTACATAAATATTTGTATCATTTGCTAATAGAGGCAGTTTACATCTTTCTTTCCAATGACCTCTTTTTTTTTTTTTTCTTTCCTGTGTCTTATTCTGCAGGCTAGGACAGCTAGTACAATGTTGAGTAGAAGTGATGGCGGACATTCTTATCTTATTCTCAATCTTGGGGGGAAAGCCTTCAATCTTTCACCATTAGTTACGAGGTTAGCTGTAATGGTTTTGTTGTTGTTGTTGTTGTTGTTTTTGGTATAGATACCCTCATCCTATAGAGGAAATTTCTTCTGATTCTTAGTTTGCTGAGAGTATTTGTTTTTAACATAAATGGGTGCTGACTTGTATCAGATACCTTTTCTGCAGTTATTGGGGTGATCACATGGTTTATTTCCTTATTCTGTTGGATTATACTGGTTGATTCTTTAAGTTAATCTGACATCCCTTAGATAAATCCCAGTTGCTCATGATGTATTGCCTTATATGCATTGCTAGATTCAGTTTGATTATATTTTGTTGAAGACTTTTGCATTTATGTTCATAATGAATATTGGTATATGATTTTTTAATGCCTTTATGGGATTATAATATTGGAATTATGCAACTTTATAAAACAAGTGAGAAGTGTTCATTTCCCTTCTGTTTTCTGAATGATTTCGGTGTATAAGATCAATATATTTTGGTCCTTAAAGTGTTTGATAAGAGTTTATCAGTGAAGCCATTGGAACCTGGAGTTTCTTTGTGGAAATTATTTTAAAACAAATTCAACTTTTTTGATATACAAATATCTCTATCATCCATCTATTCTATCCATCTGTCTAGGTATCTTTCCATCTATTTGTCTATTTATCACCTATCCATCTCCCTTTAATATATTGTGTTAGGCAGAATAGCTTCCCCCTACCACCTGCAGAGATGTCTGTGGCTTAATCCCTGGAACATATGAATAAATTATATTGCATAGAAAAAGCGCCTTTGCAGATGTAACTGATGTTATGGACTTTAAAATAAGATTAATCTGGACTCTCAGGTGGGCCCAATTAATCACCATCAGCCATTAAAAGCAGAGAATTTTCCCTTGCTGGAGTCAAAGAGACTGACAGAAAGGGAAATAAAAAATTTGAAGCATGAGGATTGTTGGCATAAAGATGAAGAAGGCTACATGTCAAGGAAATAGAGACTTCAGTCCTATAACCACAAGCAACTAAATTCTACCAACAACTTGAAAGAGCTTTGAAGTAGAATCTTCTCTAGAACCTCCAGGTAGGAATCCAGCCCAGCTGACACATTGATTTTGGCCTTGTAAGTCCTAAGCAGTGTGAGCAGAAGACTGTGTCCAGACTTCTGGCTCAGTAAATAATGATTGGATATTGTTTTAAACATCCATTATGACAGCAATAGAAAATTAATTGTATCTATATAAAATTTTCTATTTCATCTTGGGCCAGTTTTGGTAAATTATGTTTTTCACCTGATTTTTCAAATTTATTGCCATAAAATTGTTTTAAGTATTTTTCTTTACATTTCTCTAAGATCTGTAAAGATATCCTCTTTTTCATTCCTATTACTGATAATATGAATCCTCCCTCTCTCACCAGTCTTACTAGATATTTATCAATATTATCAATGTCCTCAAATAACCAACTTTTGCCTTTGTTAACTTTTCTGTTGTATATTTTATATTTTACTGACTTGGGCTTTTAAAAGCAACTGTGTTCCTTGTACTTCTTAGAAGCTTTTTGTTTATCAAGCTTCTAAGAGAAATTTAATCACTGAGTTTAAATATTTCTTTTTAAAATCTAAATATAGCATTTACAATGATGAATCTCTAAGTACTACTTTAGTTGACTCCCACAAATTTCTGAGTATAGTCTATGTTAACCCAGATACTCTTGCTTTCTTAATAGTGTTCTCGTGCACATATATAAAATAAGTATATATTCATATTTTCACTTTCAACTTATGTGTGTCTTTATGTTTAAAGTGTAAATCTTGTGGTCAGAATATAGCTGGGTCTTGCATTTCATCCAGTCTGGAAAATCTCTGCCTTTTAATTGGAATTTTTATCCATTTTTGTATGTTGCAGTTATCAATATGGTTGGATTGAAAGCTACCTTGTTGCTATTTGTTTTATTAACCTGTTTTTCTTTTGTTGTTGTCTCTCTGTTTCTTCTTTCCTGCCTTCTTTTGCTTAAATACTTTTAAATATTTTATTTTAATTCTTCTATTGGCTATTTAACTATAAATTTATGCATTTTTTAGTGTTTATTCTAAGGGTTATAATATGCCTCTTCAGCTTGCTATATAATCTACTTAGTATTGTATTACTTTCCAATAATATAATTTTATTTACCTCATTCTTTGTGAAATTGTTGTCACATATATTACATCTGCATTTGTTATAAACCCCCATCACAGTTTTATTTTAGTTTTAAACATTGATATATATATTATAATCCTTTGAATAAATGTAGAATAAAATTTTTATTTTTCCTTTATTTTTGAATAATTTTGCTGCATATAAAATTTTTGGTTGATTTTTTTTTCTTTCAGTACTTTAGGTTGTTTCAGTGTCTCCTGCCCGCCAGCAGATAATGTGAATATCTGTTCTTCGTATTACTGTAACCTGTATATAATACATCATCTTTCCTCTGTTTCCAAGATTTAATGTTTAACTTTGAATTTGAACAGTTGACTATGATGTGCCCAGAGGTAATTTTCTCTATATTTAGTCAACGTAGGGCTTTGAATTAGCTTCTGATATGTAAATTTATGCTTTTCACCAAATTTGAAGACTATTTAGCCATTATGTCTTTAACTATTTTTCCATCCCATTCCGTTCTTTTTTCTTCTGAGACTCCAATTACACATATGTTAGATTTCAGATATTGTTCCACAAATCACTGTGGCTCCATTCCTTTTTCTTTCTTTTTTTCTTCCTTTTTGTCAGTTGTACAATTTCTGTTGATTTATCTTCAAGTTCATTGACCCTCTCTTCTGCCATCTGCAGCCTTTTTTAAACCTATTGAGGAATTATTCATTTCAGATATTGTACTTTTGCTCTTAGGCTCAATGTTGGCTTTCTTTACCCTAGAAGCATGTTGTGTTGCTGTAGAAAGATAAATACACTCTCTTGAGATGAGATATTTGAGTACTAGAAGAGTCTATAATAAGACTCATTTACAGTATTGTGCAGAACCAAGAAAGCACAGTGACTTCTTATAGAAAAGCTGATGTTGAAATGTAAATAATCATATTAGTACTTTGATTATTCCTTATAGGTTTCTGGGGGAAATATTTATGTTCCCATTACAATTTCTATCATTTAATGTTTCTGTGATCATTGTTTTTGTGATGCTATATTTTTTCTTTGTGTTTTTCAAATAAAATTGTGGGCTTCATGACACTTTCAGAACTTTGGACAAGGTTCAAAATTGTAAAAATAAAATTATTTAAACAATTGCTTTATTTTGCCAATTAATATATTCCTTAACAGCTTCAACTCTGCAGAAACCAAATGCCTTTTCCAGCGGCAACATGTTTCAGATTGGTTTGAAAAGTTATGTCCCTTTTGCTGAGGTCATGAAATATTCTTCTGTCCACTAAACAGTGAAGCCATAAGGGTGAATGTTCTGGGCCTTCAGTTGCCTAATGACTGGTAAAAAGACAAGTTCGGTGGGTCCCTGATAAACTTTTCTGTAAGCTGATTGGATTGGGTTTAGCATTAGGAATTTAGCTCATACAAGCCTAAAAGAGCTTCATTTTGTGCCTACTTGGGCTCCTAACTGAGACAACCCTGAAACCATAGTCATTTTACTCCTACACGCTCAGCTTTTCATGGTCTGGGAACCCAAATCATAATGTAACTTTAAGAGGTGAAGCACTGAGCCTCTCATCATTAGTCTACCTGCTTTTAGTTGAATTATTTGTTAGTTTTCCAGAGTGACTCAGATGCACGTCTGAGTCTCATCAACTAGAGAATCTTGCTTGTCAACATGGAAGAACAATTTCTGCTAAAACGACCATAGCTTTAGGAGCCTTAAAGAGCTTTAGGAAAGCACATGTTAAGTATCACTTAGCAAGCCATAACTCCCATGTGATACACATCTGTGGTGTTTGTAATAAAAGATGGTTTTTCTTTTGAATGTTTGATTCACTGAACACCTGTCTGAGTAGTAGGACTGATGAAAAGGGACAATGGAAACCCAGCACACCTGTACATGTGAATGCTGTTTTGTAAGTGTGCTTGGGCTAGCTTGTTCTGTGTATAAATAATAGTAGCAGTAGCTTTTGAATGAAAAGCAGGGATGATTATAACTAGAAAAGTGGCGCTGTAGATCATTTCAATTGCACAGTCTGGATACTACACAACTAAGTAGACTGCTAACCCACCAGGTTCCTCCAGAATGGTCCAGGTTGCCCCTTTGTCTCATAAATGCGTGGACCACGTGGTGTTTGCTCCTATATCTGACCTACCTGGATGAATGGAATAAGGGAAGAGAAATGTTGAGATTTGAAGTAATCCATAGCAAATCCCTGGAGGCATTTTTCAAGGACTTAAATGTTTAAAACTAACATTAAACTATTTTAAAATGTTTAATCATGAAATTTTGAGGGGAAACACATATTAAGATTAAAATTTAGTTTTTTTGTCCCCCAGTGGGGATTGTTAGAGTATTTTAGTATGTGTTTTTAAGAGAGGCTTCCCCTTATACCACTGGGTATTCTTTCTTCTCAAGAAGAGATATTCTTGCAAGAGATTTTCTTCATTTTGTGGTTTCAGTTTGGACACTGGCCTCCTGTCACTGTCGGGTGCTTTCTTATGCAGTGGAGGAAAGTAAAGTCTTACTGTGTGTTATCTGTAAAAATGACTGATGAGGAAAGTCAAGGCTACGTTCCACAGAGCTGAACAGAGCAGAGCTGCATGTGCTCTAAGAACAGGATTACTACCTCCTATGAGGCTGTGCCTCCGCAGAGCCTGGCAGGGAGCTCACAGTCAGTTGTATCACTGGCCCTCAGAACGTTCTGGCTCCTACCAGGGCAGAGATAATTAACACATTTCTCAGAATTCAGCTTGTTGGAGCAGGCTGGGCATTCTAGGGTAGAGACCCTCTCTGCAGAGTCAACATTATGGGGAGAATGCTAGGATCCTGTTTCTACATCCCATGGATCTGGACCTACCTGTCGGGTTCCTCCCTCTCCTCTTACATACATCACTGAGGACATGACAGCGGACACCTGCCCTGGCTTCCATGTGGGCACTGGTCAGTCCAAATCTGACTGACTAAAAGAATCACATGGGGTGATTTAAAAAATTAGATACCTGGTCCCACCTTAAATATTTTAATTTTGCATGTCCCAGGCTTAGAAATCTTGAATCTAGTGAAGATTTAATTTTGTGTTCTTGAATAGAAATATATCCAACTCTAGAGAGCAGGTATTTGAGAACACAATGTCTGGTATTTCTTGCTACCAAGAAATGATGAGAAAGTGCATATATATTTTATCCATATCCAGGAGAAAAGATTTAAAGGAGTCTTTACATCTTGCTAAGAGGGAGGCCCTTTCATTTTTATAAATTGGCATCTGCATATAGGATGTATGAATGTCCAGAATGTTTGATGACTTTTTTATTTTTAAACTTCATTTTGTTCTAAAGAAATTGTATGTGGGAAAGATGGCTGCTTGGCTCTGCAAGGTCAAGAAGAGACGCAGGGACTTGGATTTTCAACCAGTCTTCTTGTTTATATGCCCTTGACATACCTGATATGACCAGCCATCGCAGCTTGCTGGTCTTAACACTGAAAGTTCTGCTGGGTACCACAAAACCCCTCAGTCCCGGCAGATCAGGAGAGCCACACCCTACAATCAAGACACATGTTGTCTCCAGTCCTAAGGCCATTCCAGACTCTGCAGGGTGTGGCTCTTGGGGAACTTCGCTAGCAGGCCTAGGGTTTCTTTCTCTCTAGTCTTGCTCTTCCAAATCCCAAGCTTTTGTTGACCTTACTTCTCTTTGTCTGCATGGAATTTTACTTTTGTGAATACCTTTGGCCATTATTTTAGAGAGGTTTTGACAAATGATGGAATAACCATCATGTATGCAAGATACAATTGATTGATTGTGGACTTAAAAATTTTTTTTATTTCTATTAAGATAGAATTGACATATTACTTTGTGTAAGTCTAAAGTGTACAGCATTTTGATTTGATACATTTTTATATTATAATATGGTCACCACCGTTGTTTTATGTTAGCTAACATCTGTCACCTCACATAATTATCATTTCTTTTACATGGTGGGAGCAGTTAAGATCTAGTCTCTTAGAGACTTTGAAGTTTATAATATGGTATTGTTGTCTATGATGATACTGTGGACTTGGATGATTTACCAAATTCCATATTAGAAATTAGGTTAAACTTCACCTAAAACCAACTCCAAGGCCCCGTAAGAGGACAATTTCCCCATAGTTACTGTGAGTTAGTTCCTGGAACTCCCTTTCTTGTGATTTTTTTTTTAAAGCCATTTATTACTTGGATTTTGTCCCTTATTAGCCCTCTCCCAATTTGCACGAAAGTCCAGTCACACCCAAAGCTTTCATGAGTTTAGTAACTGTCCAGAAGTTACTGGGTGGCAGGCAGTGTCATAGAACAGGTCACATCACAGGGTATATGACCGTTGGCCACATTCCTCTCCCCATAGCCTCTCCGGATCACAAAAGACTTCTGTCTGCACACCAGTCTCTCAGGGTCTCAGGTTCTGTCCCGAGAGTTGTTTTGATGAATGCTCTTTGCTCTGTATCATAATTTTTGAAATGAGAGAGTAAATATAAAGTGCTTATTTTGGTAATTGTGAAACTGCAGAGTGGAAGTATTGGGTATCAAAACCCCTTGCCCTTTAAAGTGAGGAAATGAGAGGGAGTGTGTCCTGTAAGATCAACCATTTCCGTTTCAGAGAGTTGCACCTGCGGGAGTGGGGAGGAAAGTGGGTGGCTTGTGCATCACTGCAGTGCGGCGAGAGGGACAGCAAAGGTGCCGATGGATGCTTTATTCAAGGGCTTAACACGTGCCGGTGATTTTACTTTCATGACCTCACTATTGTTCCTATTTTCTAGATGAGAAAGTTGAGGCTTAGACTAGTTAAAAACAAAACAAAAACCTTCCCCAAGTTTACACAACTGGTAGACTTAGGATTCCTTCTCAGCCTGCCTGGCCACAGATCATGTGCTCTTTACCTGTATTCGCATCACACCAAGAATGTGAAATGCTCTTTTGCACAGATATGTCTGCTGCACATAATTTCAGAGCTGGTAGAAAAGAAGTGGAGGGTGTTTCCCTACCTCTCTTCACGCTGTGGTTGTAAAACCTGGATTACCAGCAGCTCGGTGCTCACCACCACCCCAGGATGGCACTCGCGACCCTCTGGTGTCAGCATCCACAAGGATGTGCAGAGCTGTTGGGCAAGGCTCTGCTTCACTGCAGCTGTCAGGATCACATCCCTGGAGTTTGGCGAGCTCTGTGGTCTGCTTCGTGGCAGACCTTGCTCACACTCGTCTCTCTGTGGTCTGGGTGGCCCCTTCCCCACAGCCCCGTACAGGCCCTCCCTTGCTGGGAACCCTCTGTAACCACACCAGGAGTGAACTATAGTGTGGGCTGAGAACACTGGTCTTTGATACTAATAGAAACCATTTTTACATCATTTAATAAACTTTATTTCCTTCTTCTTGACACGGTAACAAACATCTGTAGATTTCAAAGGAGATGCAAAAATGATTATAATGAATTTTAAAATATATCAAATTTAGGTCATGCCTCTCTTCAACAAAGGAATGGAGTTTTTCCTAGAAGCAGAGAGAAGAAGGACCCTTTCCTCGTCCAGTATTCTCTGTGATTGAAGGCTGAGACTTGCTAGTTTGGTGAAGGCAAGAATGAATTAGCTGGGCCTTCGTGTCTGTCATTCTTGAAGAATCCATTTGGTCCAGGTCACGAGGGTGTAGTCACTACCCAGACTGAGGGAAGTCAGGATAAACTGTTGAAAATTAAGGACCCCTCTAACTTTAGCTTCCTCTCAGATATTCTTAATTTCATCTTTAAAATGGAGATAATGGCTTTGTGTTTCCTGTCCAGTATGGAGGGAGCTTGGAAGTGGTCACTCCCATCCTCACACAAGAAAAAAAGCTGAGCAGACTGAAAATTAATAACTCCTTTTAGATTCATCAGAGAATCGAGGCCATGGGGAAGACTACTGCCCCCTAGATTGGAGAGACAGGCAGGTGGATACAGAGAATCACACTTTACTGGCATAGAAAGCTCCAGGGAGATCAGTACTAGGGTAGGAAAAGCTAAATGTAATTGATGAAGAAAATCTAGACTGAAATTGATGAATTGCTGGAGGCTCAGTGTGGACAAGTCTAAGAGCTAAAAACTCCAGGAGGTCCAGTTTTAGAGGGGGGTGTCTCAGAGTTTTATGAATTTTACCTTCAGGAGCTGATCAAGTTCTCGCAGTGAAGGTTGAAAAAGAATCCCCTCATGCTTCCGGTCAGGGGAGGAGGATGGGAGATAGGAAGGTAGGGGTGGGGAGGGGGAGACAGCCATTTGGAAATGCACTCAGCATTCTGTTCCTTTAACCTGGGGTGGGGCTAATAGTTAGATTCTGATTTCTGGGGACAAGGAAAGGATGCAGCATGATGATGTATGTAAAAGCACAGGGGACAGCGCTGGCAAGAGCTGTTGGTGCAGTTATTTTACAGTCTCCCTGTGCATCATCTGAGCATTATCCACGTGCACTGAAGAAGCTGTGCGTGCGGTGGGGTCCAGAGGCAGACTGCAAGGAGTTCTGTGAAACTGAGCTGGAGGAAAACCTTAAAACCTACAGCAACTAGCATCTTGGAAGTATTACCATAATTTGGCATACCATCACACACATTCTCTGGCGAGTCCCATGAAATAGTAATTCATTCCCTGCTAACATGAAAAAAAAAAAAAAAAGAGAGAGAGAGACAAAGATGATTTCCAAATGCTGCCCTACTTTCCCAGGTCTTTCCTCCAGAAGCCAGGTTTAAGTTTTCTAGTGCCCTGACTGCTTCCACTTCCCTGGACAGCATCCTTTCAGCTCAATGGTGATGTGTCCACAGTGACACAAGTGGTATTTATTGCTTCTCAGCTGGCTCTTTCCAGAACAAATGGTAGCAGACATGCAGAGTAATTGCTAGCTGGAGACCACAAAGAGCATCACAATGTCAGTCCATTCTGAGAGACAAACAGGGGAGTCAGGTGAACTGCACAGATGAAACCTTCACCAGGAGAAACCACTGGGGGCCAGATGACAGGTGTTTGGAATTCCTATCTTTTAATATTGTCTTTCTTGTCATTAAAATTTTGTCTTTACTTTGGAGCTCTCAGGAATAATTCTTATTACCATTTTCTTTTCTTTTCCCCTAGGTATCAACAATTGAGATTTGAAACTACTTTATGTATTTCCACACTTCCCATATGTATGCCCCATCCTTACTTTTACCCTTCCAATTTCAAAGAATTGCATTTTGTTTTCTGGATTATTTACCCTCGTTCTTCTTCCCACTGTCCCTCGGGCAATAGTTATCAGTAGTAGTAGATGGAACATAATACATTTAAAATGACTTTGTTTTTCTCATCAGATCCACAGAATGGCTCAGTGTAGGGCAGATTCTCAAGTGCCCAAGGGAATTCCTGAAAATAATTTGCTTTTCCCATTTATTTTGAAAAACTAATGTCAAAAATTCTGAAGTAGGCTATGGCTGCATGTGTTAGTCAAAGGTAATCAACTTGGCCCCTGGTCAGTAAGACTTCTGGGGAAACTAGAATTGAAATTAAAAATGACACATCAATTAAATCTATGATCTGTTCACCTACTAACCAGGGCATCCCTAGAGGGACAACATCATGTCTTCACAAGGCACCAACTCCCAGGGTTAAGGATTTGCTTCAAACTTGTCAGATTCCTTAATGACATATTGTAGAGGTTTCATACATAGATTTATATATTCAGCAGTGGAAAAAGTTCTCTGTTACCTGTCTACAAATGCTTAGCATTTTGATCAGTATCTCAAATGAGTATGTAAAATGCATACTGATCAAATTTAGGAGTGACACAAATCTGGAAGGGATAACTGTTATTTTTGATGAAAGGACAAAATGATCAGAACAGTCTGGAATTGTAAATCACAACAAACAAAAGGAAATGTAGTAAGGTACATATGAAGGCAGACACTTCCATTAAAAAAATAAATTGCCCAAGCATAGGATCGGGAGAGGGGAGACCTATGTTTATAACAGCAAATGTGAAAAACGTGCTGAGCATTTGAGGAGACTTTCTTGTTGTGCTGAGTGTGGTAAGAGTCTCATTTTACTCTGTGTTGACCAGATAAAAATCTGGAGTATTGTGACCAATTGTGGGAGCCACACATGGGACTTGGGCATCTGGAGAGATGTCAGTTTCAATCTAGAAGATGTGTAGGGGTTTTTGGATGGGTCTGGTGTGCAGAGAGGGATTAAAGTAGTTGAGATCACCCAAGCAGGAGGAGATAAATCTTATGGTGCTGTGATTGGTTCCTTCGGACACCGGAAGTTCTTTCAGATGGAGAGGAATCGACTCTCAGTTCATGAGGCAGAATCTACGTCACCATGGCAGAAGCCACAGGGAGGTAGATTTTAACTCAGATCTAGGGAAGAAATATAACAACTGCAGTTGTTCAGCCATGAATTAGGTGCTTCACAGCCTAGCTGTCTCACTCAGGTGAAGGGCCAGGCAAGAATACCACCCTGATTCTGAGGTGCTGGCAAGGGGACACGTGGGATAAGTGGGAAGCTGGGCTACACTGAAGGGTCTTTCCAACCCTCTGTTTCTTTTTTAATTAATTCAAGATTAATGTAATTTAAAGAGAGATCTTTTATATATCTTACAAAATCCAGTTTGTTCTCTGAGAAGTGCCTTCATGCTTCTGTTTTTATATTTTCCCATGAAAATTTTGGAAATGGTCACATGACTTAGAATTTAGAATTGTTATTAAATTTACACTGCGACTATCTCTATGACCCTTTGACATTCATATGCTGTCAGATTGCTTCACTTCTGATCGCAGTGCGATTAGGGCAGTCAGCTTCTCCATTCTGTGAGACAGGATTTATTTCATTATTCCAAAGTTTAATGATATGTGTACACATTCTTAATGCACATCTTTGGGGCTCTCTGTGAATCTTATTGGAGATATAAATCAGGAAATAGTAAAAATAAAAGCATAAACAACTACATGCACCATCTTTAAGGACAGCAAGTTAGTAAACTGTTCTAATGAATCCTTTGGGGAACCTGGCCACATACAGCCACCTGCCTCATCCTCCCTCATCCTACATACCCTCTGGGCTTCCACCACTGTTGCTGCCAATGCAGCTGGTATAATCCATCCTTAAAATAGAACCTCTTCTATTTCTCATGCTGGACAAAAACCCAGTATGGTTTCCTCTACCTAAATCTCTGCAATTCCATTTAAAAAGTCTATTTTAGTGACAATGTCTATATTTCTGCAGGTTTCAGAATCAGTCTAATTCTGAAATAAGACTTAGGGTTGATAGCAGCTGTCTTTATCACATTTTCTTTCAGGGCAGCCTAGAAATCCACAGGCCTCAGTTGGAATCCCACCTCAGGGTCATGGGAGGCCATCAGGCTGAGAAAACGAGCAACTCTAGGAAATTTATAGTCTATTTTCTGACTGTGGTTTAACAGAACATACATAATCCAGAACCTACAATCTGGGCTGGTTCATACAAAAGATGGTAAAAAGATCATCTTCACAAAGGCCATTTGCAGGACTGGTTGAACTTAGCACCTCCATAAGGGGGAGGCGTTCATTGGTGATAGGCTTATGTCTGCAGGAGTAACAAACGAAAACAGTGACCTGGCTCTAAGGGGTGTCAGGAGTCATAGGGCAAGACATCATTGTTCAAACTGAGAGTCAAAAATCATCATCCTCTTTTTGTCCTTGGTGGGCTGCTTGTGTTGGGGGAAGTTCACCTTAATGTGTGGACTCCTGGGTCAGAAAGGAAAATGATATATCTGCCTGTTTTATTGGCTGAGTTTTGCCCAGTGGCAAACCATCATTCTGAGTTGTATTAAGTGAAGACAGCAATGTGGTTACGTGGGCTTAAAAAGAGAAATGCTGAGGCTTATATTTACTGAGCAAGTATGAAATGCAATCAGAATTAGTATTGCTTCTAAATTTCATAATATATGCAAGTTTTCTTTTTGTCTTTATTCTTGTTCATATAATTGTGTTCTCCTGCTGGCAGTAAGCATTTGTAGAAAGGGAATGTGTTATCGCACCATCTCCGTTTTTCCTTTTCCCTCAGTTGTCTTACACACACACACACTCTCTCTCTCTCTCTCTCTCTCTCTCTCTCTCTCTCTCACACACACACACACACACATACCTGACTTGAGCAACCAGTGTTGTCTTAGATGAGACTGAATACTGTAGACTGTTTCTAGCATCCCACTATCTTCTGGGGCTTTTCTCTTTGCCATATCCCCAAGAGAAAGATGTAATTATTAATCAGACTTTATGGGAAGTGAAAAAAGACCGTCTAGCCTAGCACTGAGCAGTAGAACTTTCTGCATTTATGACAGTGCCCTGAACCAGTGTGGTCCAGTGCAGTAGCCACTGGCCCCATGTGGGTGTTGTGTACTTGAAATGTGGCTAGTTTGACTGAGGAACTGAATTTCAAATTTTATTAAATTTAAATATAAACAGGCATATGTGACTAGTTGGCTACTGTACTGGACAGCACAGCAATTGTTGAAGAATTCATAGCATCAGAAAGGGTGATGGGAGGAGTAGGAATAACTAGTGGTAGAGCACATGCTTAGCATGCACGAGGTCCTGGGTTCAGTCCCCAGTGCCTCCGTTATAAAAAAGAAAAAGAAGAAGTGATAGAGTAAATGCACTAATCAGTGGGAGTCATCATTCTAACTGCCTCTTTTCAATATGGAGCCAAATGGTACTTAGAGTAATGCAGCAGTGTTTTTGATAGATGTTAAAATGATCACCAAAAATATGAGAAAAAATCCCCTACAGCATTCATATTTAATAATAAGGATTATTCTCTATTCTATGCTAGGTGCTTTACATAATCCTGTACAGATATATCATCTATTATTTTCACAAGTGTTCTGAGTTAGATAATGATTTTTTTCCATTTTATGCAGGAGAGGAAACCAAGGTCCACCAGTTTAAAATAATGAACCCAAGGTCATACAGGCAGCAAGTGGTGGAGTCGAGGTTTGAACCCAGGTAGGGTTCTGCATTGATGGATCTCACAATGAGTATTTCCCACACTGTCTTTAGAGCACTTGTATTTATCACCCTGGTCCTCACTGGGAAATGGGTTGAGGGGGTGGGTACACTAAGGAATGAGCCCTGGCACGACACTGCCAGATTTGAATCCTGCCTCTGCTACTAACCAAGTGTGTGAAATTGAGCAAATTTCTTAGTACCTGGGAGCCTCAATTTTCTCCTTTGATATGGAAATGATAAAGGTACCCACCTCATAGGGTTGTGGTGAGGGTTAAGTTAACAGTTCCTGGCACCTTGTTTGAACCATATGTATTTGTCATCACCATTATTTTCAATTTGAAAGATTGTCACATGTGTTAGAATGTTGATTTAATGTGGTGTTAATAGATGGACTAGAGCTATGCTTTGGGTGCACTTCCCCAGAAAATAAGAGACTCCAATAATTCAGATAATTCAGGGAGAAACACCCTGCTGTTCAGCCACTTTGATTTTCCCATCACTGGAATTACAAAGTTTCAGAGTGCACACGCCGCGGCTAGCTCCTTATATCTTTGCTTTTCATGTTCTGTCTCCCTTGGTGTCTTTGATTCGTTCTGAATGCTGAGCAGTGACAAACACCAACACAGCTGGAAAGAGCTGTAAGATTTGCTCTTCTGTCTTCCAGCGGGGAATTATTGCCATGGATACCAGCATCAGAGGAAGACTGGGGAGCTCTCTCAACGTGTCTCCTGAGCGGTCTGACATCTGTTTCTGGCAAGGCCAATAATGAGCATGCCGCTAGCTTCGTATCAAATGGGAGACTGAGCCACACCTCTTTTGTTTTTCACCACAGATGGCCTCCGCCCAGGATGCCAGGTATGGCCAGAAGGACTCCTCTGATCAGAACTTTGACTACATGTTCAAACTGCTCATCATTGGCAATAGCAGTGTGGGGAAAACATCTTTCCTCTTCCGTTACGCCGATGACTCCTTTACATCTGCATTCGTTAGCACCGTTGGGATCGATTTCAAAGTGAAAACTGTATTCAAAAATGAAAAGAGAATCAAGCTTCAGATTTGGGTAAGTGACTTTGAACTGACTGTTCTTCAGTCTAGGCTGAACATGTAAATGTGAAGGGTAACATTTTCTTCCTTATTCTGCCCCATGGGATCCGTAAGCCTCTGTTTCCAGATTCTTTGACACAGAACATTCTGTTTCAAAGGCTGTGGAGGGATGCCTCTTTGAGATATGGAGATTGAATTAGGCCTTGTCATTTGATGCCCCTAAGAGTCGTCAGAAGGAAGAAAATCCGAATGTCTGTTTGTCGTGGTAGCAAGAACACTCAACAGAAAGTCTGGCTCTTCAATGGTTGATGTGACCTGGAACATGTCTCTGAGTCCTTCTCTGACATTTCTAATCCACAAAATAGGCAAAGTGAATCTAGCCTTTTTTTAAGTCCCAGGAAGCAGCCTGCCCCGGGCATTTTTAAAAAGAAGGTAAACCACCAAATATAGAGAAACCTTAGGTTTCATCCCTTCATACGGCCCCAGATAAAATTTGAAAAGGGTCTGTTTAATCTTCACTTTGTGATTTCAGTTCTGCAAGTTATGTTTATCCACACAGTCAAATAAAAGGAAACAAATGAAATAAAATACTGATTTTAAACAGGATTTTCCCTAAGCAGAAGGCTCTTTAGTAAGTTTTGAGACCATGTGGCTAGCTTTCTGCCTCTCCCCACCCTCTGCAGGAGATCAGAGATTCCTTAAACGGTTGGGGTAAATTTAGGAGACTAGCAAGTGAAAAACAGAGGGAAAAATGTGTGTGGGTAGCAGGTTCAAGGTGATATAAGAGATGAAGTAACCAAAAAATTGGTTATCCCAGGAGAGAATTATGTAATCAGCATTTTTTTGTACATCGTATAGTGAGTGGGTATAATGGTAGAAGTTTTTACAGTTGGTTTGGCCCCCTTTTCCTGTTCATTTGTACCTCTGCCACTCAAGTTGATTTAAGCTATAAACAGGCATTTGCCAAGAGGTGAGGTTTTACCTTCTGAGATGATTCTGATACCTACTGCCATGTGGTGCTGGCGCCAGGGTTGATCTGTAAGACTGATGATAAGCCTGCCTCCTCAAATATGGAAAGTTGAAAGACAGACAACTCTCAGAGTAAAGCATTTAACCTTTCTTTTTTTTTTTTTTTAAATAAAAGAGCACTTCATCAAGATACCCATATAAATATACCAGATGCCCTTTAAATATCTTCAAGCTCCTAGGTGTAAAATTTAAAGATGCAGGTTATATACACAGATAGGTATCCTCTTAGGTAATTTACCATAGATTATTACTGATTCTTCAGCCTTCCAAGTCTAATGACAGCTCAAGGTAAGAACTTGGAAAAGTAGGGCCATTCCCCTTCACTGCTCTTTTTTTGTTGGGAGGGAACCTCTTTAGAAACACACAGCCCTGTTTTAGAAAGAGCTGTGTTTATTGTTCATTTTCTCCCAATTGTCATATCGGGATAACTTTTGTATTCAGGCTTAAGAAAGGTCCCTTAACTCTCAGGGGCTTTGACAAATTGAAAATTAAATTAACTTGGTAACTACGCATCTCTTAACTCAATGACCGTGGTCTTTCTGCTAATTTCAAAGAACTGTCGTTCCTCTGGCTGACAGCTCCTGGTTTCTGCCCCTCCCTGCTTTATGGGATGTTTAAAGATGGTTGTTGTGATCATTTAGGTAAATCATCGTGCATAAATTCAATCCTATAATCTCTGGCAGTTTCTCAATGTAGGTTTTTGAAATGCTTTATAGAGGTACACAATCATCTTTCCTTAATATAAAATAGCTATAGTTCAAATAATATCCTTTTTTTGAGAATTCTATTCTCATACTTGGAAAAATATTTTCTCAAAACACTCAGTGCTAGTACCAGGCCAGAGCTAACTCCTGAACTTTTCTTGGACACTGAAGTCAAGCTGCTTCTGTCCAGGTCTTATTTCTGCATGAAAGTTTCTCTTCTCTGAGCCAAGCAAAGCCCAGCTCAGGTCTCTGAGCTGCTTCTATTCTAATACCTCCTCATGCTTCTCAGTTTCTGTAACTTCCCCCAGAAGCCTCTGACGTACAAAGCTGTTCAAATTTGTCTCCAATCTTCCATGACCCACCATTTCCCCAAAACCTCCAACTCCTTTCGTGCCCCAGTCCAGCCCGGGGCCTCATTCCAGGGCTTTCACTCTGCCATTCTGGGGACACCCACATTCCCTTCAGGGGCCAGCCACCCGGGACCCCTTCATCCAGCCCTCTCCTGAGTCACAGTGGCACTCTGATGGCCACTGTCCTCTTTGCCAGCAAAACAATCTTATTTCTTCCTCTCAGAGACGTTGGGAACTCCTAATGCACCTATGATTCTAGGAGTGTGAAAATGGATTTTTCACTACCATGTCCCAACTGGCCTTCTAGAGTGTGAACCATTCAGAAGCAGTGCTATACAAAGATTTGGTGCTCACTGGACTTGTGATATAGTTGGAAAAAGAAATGAATACTCATGGGTAACTATGTACTTCTATAAGCAAATACCAGGTTGTATAAATATTATCCGTAGCTAGCGTTTATTGAGCACAAACCTATGCCAGGCATGATCTGTGCTTTATCGCTAATTCCCACAGCAACCCAACTTCGTATTTGTTATTATTCCTATTTTATCCAAGAAACCTGAAGATGGGACAAATGAAATTACTTGTTCAGGATTATACATGGTGAGAGGCTGGTTCTGGGCCAGGTCTATCAGATTTTAGTACATTGGCTTGTTCTCTGTCACCATGCTGCCCTAATTAACAAGTCTTCTTGAATGGGGTGCTGGTTTTGTGAAAATGACTATCTTAGACAACATATCCTGGGATGCTGAAGAGGATGGTTTTGAAAGAGTCTAACCATCTCAATGAATTGAGTCATGCAGGGAAGGGCAGATATGGTAAGGAGTAACAGGGTGCATGCCTGAGGCTAGGCATTCCTGCAGTAATTCTAGGGACGCTTGCTTTATGCTATCATGTAAGTATACTGGAAAATATTTAGTTGTGTACAGCTTTTATTGTTTATGAGTTAAACAAATTATTTATGACTATATCTTGCCCTGATGGTTTGCCATCTCATGTTTTAATAACCAAATAGCAGTTTTGTTTCAGCTTATAGTATTTTTATGCACTTATATTAATGTGTAATGAATCATTAAGGTGCCCACAATGATCTTAGTCTATACTACACTCTGTTTCTACTCAACACTTCTGATACTAAAGGTGGATTCCCAGATTTTTTCATTTCTCTGCAGATACCAACTGGGTGTCCTATAATTTAGTTCCATTCTGACACTAACTATCCGGAGTTAGCACATATCCAACAGGGAAAGGGCTCGGGTCCACAAGCCTACCCCTTCCTCCCCACTCACTTCAGACACCAGTCACAAATCTGGTCCATCTGTACTCCTGACCTACAGGCTATACATTGGCAGGTCCCGCAATCGTATATTTCAGGGTTGATAAGCTGTTAGAACAGCTCACGGAACTCAGGAAAACAGTTGACTTACTATTCCTAGTTTATTAGAAAGGCTACAACTCAGGAACAGCCAGATAGAAGAGATACATGGGGCACATTTTTGTAGGGGAGGGGAGCTTTCATGTACTCTCTGATGTGTCGTCATCCCCCCCAGCACCTTGATGTGTTCACCAGCCCAGAAGCTCTCCAAACCTCATCCTTTAGGGTTTTTATGGAGCTCCGATTACGTAGGCATGATTGGCCATTGGTGTTGAACTCGATCTTCAGCCTGTCTCCCCTCTGGAGGTCCCTAGGGGGTGGTACTGAAAGGTCTCACCTTTTGATCACATGGTTTGTTCTTCTGACAACCAGCCCCCATTCTGAAGCCATCTAGGTGCCCACCAAGAGTCACCTCATTAGCATAAGCTCTGATACAGGTGAAAGGGGCTTATTACGACTGAAAAAAGATGCTCCTTTTGCCCCATCACTCAAGAAATTCCAGGGGTTTTAGGGGCTCTGTGTCAGGGACCTGGAGGAAGACCAAATATATGTTTTTCATTCTATCACAATATCACAACCTATTGTATATTTCAGAGGAAGAGAAGCCAAGTTCTTCCATAGTAATGAAAACCATCATGGATTAGTCCAATGCATTATTACCAAGACAGGCTACAGATATTTTAAATTGCCCATAAATAGAACTGTTTCCAGGGTAGGAGATGAAGATACATAGAGAAGTTAAGTGATTTGGCCTTACCTTACAGTTAGTGCCAGAGCAGAGTTTAAAGCCCAGGTCTCATGGTAGTTGAGCCAACTTGATTGCTCCTACACGAAGTTCTCTCTCAAGGTTAGTGTGGTGTTAGGACATTTGTGATAATTCTCATACCTGGTTGCCAGTGTTGCCATCAGGCATAGGAACCATCCAACTTGAGGCCAGATTTCAAGTAGTAGTATTTCTGAAATGTCAAGAGGGAAGCGCCTGGGTGGGAAGACTTCCCTGTTTTTCCACTTGATGAATTGCTTTTTGCATGTGCTGCGTAGCAGTTTTATGAGACTACAAACTGGAGTACTGGATTTTCAACAGTCCACTTTCAAAGAGAGCGTTTTAACAACTAGTAGAAATATTGACATTTCTTCCTGGATGTGTTACACCGCCTCTCTGTGGAAGTTCATTGTTGCCTTGGAATAAGCTTGTTTAGAGAAATATAATCGTTTGTTTGTACTTAGGTACAAACTCTTTATTTGTTTAGTATGTTTATGAATCTTTCTATTCTTTACTATGTTAACATTTCTTATTGCACTTTTATTATCATTTTTGTGATTTTCAAGTCAAAATTTTTCAAAATTTTTGAGATTTCAAGTATTAGAGCTGGTTCTTTGATTTTGTGTGTCTATTTAATCCTATTAAGAATATATTGGAGAAAAATTTAACATAGTTTTTCACTTTAATTATAGAAAAATATTTCACAACTGGGGTCTATCTTACTTTACTTCTAATTTAGAAGTAGTTTAGCCTTGGGAAGGGCTCTGTAGAGTGAATATCTTCCCAGTGATAGGACTGAAAAATTACTGTGACGCCCTCTGCTAAGAATACCTCTGAGTTCACTCCCGGTGGCTAGGCTACCACTATGAGAGGTTTGAGGTCTACAGCAATCTGCAAAGCAAGGAGTGCTGGCAATTATTAAAACTAGACTGTGTAGAGAGCCAGGTTGGGCAGTGTGGTTCCCTTGAATAAATGACAACTTCCTTTGCTTAAAGAAAGCACATGGCTCTCCTTTTTCAGTTGGGTCTACGTTGTTCAAGTCCAAAAATCAAGGTTGACTTTAACTAATGAAAGACTTAGCTTGAAAAATCCATAGCTTAATTAGAGATTAAAGGTTTAAAATGGCAGGGGACAGGTAGGCAGAGGGGATTACTTAAGATTTAGAACAAGCATTTTAGTATTTTTGCATTCTCTTTTCCCCCACTTTCACCACTCTTTGTCTTGCCTCTCCCTCCTTCCCTTTTCCTCCTCTTCTTCCCTTTTTCATTTCTGAGCTCTTTCCAGGCTGAGTTAATAGGAAACTCATCCCCATCGTGTTCAGAGGTCAGGGCTGCTACATTCAGAGGCACATGTTGTGCACTGGACAAAGACATCAGTCAGGGGTCAAGTGGGGCCACTCTCCAGCCAGAACACCACTTATTGAGCTGTGCTTGCCTCCTGGAAGGGGTGCCTTTTCCTTTCCACAAAAGTGCCACCTGCTCATCAAGCATGTGCTACTGGTCCACACGCAGCCAAAGGGGATTCTGATTCCTGTACAGCAGCCAGACACTCAGGCAGTAGCTACATCAGAGTCTGATGCAGGAGATGGATGAACAAACTGAGAGAGTTCAAGCCATGCTTCCCCGGCTGAGTCCTGGAGGAAGATGGCATTTTTAAATATATGTTTTATTGTTATTTGGGTGTGGCAAGGTCAACAGATCGGGAGGTAACTGCCATTGAAATGGTAGTTTGTTATGCTCGCAGATTTGAAGAGAAGGACACATGGGCTTGGGGTGGTGGGCACCCTGGGAATGAGGGGTACCCCTGGGTGGGCCAGGAGGTAGAGGGGGATCTGTGACCAGAGCTTCTGTGGTGGTTTCTCAGTAAGGACTGGGCCGGGTGGGGTAAGCAGGTTTGGAATTGGCTAGTTTGAATAACTTCATCTGGCCTTGGGGTGGACAGGCTTCCCTAAGTTGTCCGGTGCCTGGCCCTGGGCTGATGAGGGCAGGGGCTAGTGGCCCAGAGCGTGAGAGCCCCAGAAGGGGAGCACGGGATCGGTTGGTTTGCCCTTGAAAAGTGAGCTCCAGTGTGTTGTTTACTTTCTGGGAGAATTGACTCACTCTAGGCGGGTCCATCCCTCCAGGGTCACCAAAGTCATGGATGTCAAAGTGTCTGAATAGGGAAGTAAAAGATATGCTTAATACAGAAGGCAGATTCTGGGAACCCCAGGGGTAGCTTCTGTCCCTGATTCCACTCTGACGGTTGTTCATGATCTCAGCCACTCTTACCGCAGGCTCAGTGCGTTTTTGGGTCTCAGTATTTAGAGACCCTGAACACTGGGGTCAGGAAAAGATCTTTCAGATTTTCTGGTCCAAGCCTTCATCTGATGATAACACTGAGGAGAGCATCACTTACTGAACCCAGTGATGACCCTTAAGTAAGCACTTTGTGTTTATATGCATTTTAGAGTTAATTTTTCTGCCACAATCTCATGAAAGAAGGTTGTGTTATTCACCCGATTTTAGATGAGGAAACAGAGAATCAGAAAGATAAAGGGATTTGCCCAAAGTCACAGCCAGGAGGTTATGGACATTGCCCAAGGTCAGAAGCAGGATTCCAACCAGCACATGGACTCCAAAGCCAATGCACTTGATATTGTGTATAAATGAGGGCCAGGAAGGCCAAGTGATTTGTTGGATGTCTTCAGGGTATCCAATCTGCAATCCTACCTATTTTAATCTCTAGCAACTACTTTTTCCACAGCATGTAATTGCCCAATATCTTTCTATATTCTCTCATTACCTGTGTCAAGAAATTATATATAGTTACAGAAAGGAATCAGTTATTTTGCTTGATGCTTGTATCTGCCAGCATGAGTGGATTGTGTATCATCTGTCTTGTGTTTAAAACACACAGAAATGCACAGTAGGAGGGACTGGAACACCGTCGGCTCACTTCTTGCACGCGGTGGGGGCTGCCTGTCTCCGCTGTCGGGAAGCTTGCATATGAAGAAGACTGTGTGGAAGGAAGCACTTGAATGCCGGGATGCGTACCTGCGGGAACGTATGTCCGCCTGTAATCTCTGCATTTGGTGCTCACTTAGCCTAGTCACCCTGCCCACTGATTTGAGGATGGTGTTCATCCCCTCTAGTCTGTGAATAAGGTGCCGTCATTTTCTGTGCAGGCGAGTTCCTTAAGAGAACCACCAAAGCTGGTGACAGCTGCCAAGACCAGTCCTGGTGCCGTCATTTGTATGCTCTTTTCCCTCCATCACAGTTCTTCTAACTTAGCATCTGCTCCTCTGTAGAGATTGAGAAAGGCAAGATTTATTTTCCCTCCTGAGAGGAAGCTGGTACTGTCTATGAAATGTCAAGATGCATGAAAACATTCACTCTGTCAGACAGCCACAAGCATCAGGTCCCACATCCCGCTGTGTTCAAACCACTCTTCACAGCATTGACAAAAGCAAAGGATGGTACCGCCCTTGTTCCTGGCCCAGTAGGGCTTACCAGCCCTGTGGGAAGACAGGAAAACAAACATGGGAGAAAAGATCACCCTGTGGTTCAGTTAAGTGTGGGCCATCCAGGAGCAGGTTGGGTGACCCAGCGTCAGGGACAGGAGCCCTGGAGTCTGGCCATCGGGATTCAAATACTGACCCTGGTCTCACTAGCTGTGTGTCCTCAAGCCCTAACTTCCCTGAGCCTCCATTGACTTCTTTGTGAAACGAGACAAAATGACACCTATCCCTTGCTGCTAAGTATTTGCTAGAATAAATACTATACCTAGTTCAATGCTAGGTGTAAAACTAACAATAAACGTTAGTTTTCTTCTTTTCTGAAGAGTATACCAACTTGCAAACTTTTGTACTCAATCAAGTGATTTAATTGAACCAAGTATTTGTTGGGTGCCTACTACGTGCCAGGCACTGTGCTGGGTGCTGGGGATACAGTTGTGGAGCAGGCACAGGGTTGGCCATTGGGAGCCAACCATCAAATGGAGGGGTGGATGAGAGAAGTCGTAATTCATCTTCTGTGATGAAAGCCCAGAAACCGTGAGCACAGGACACCTGGGGAAGATGCCTAACTCGGTCCTGAGGACTCTGGGAAGGCTTCCTGAGAGCAGCTGTATCTGAGCCAAGAACTGACAAATGAAAAGAAATTACTCATTCATTCACTTCATCAACATCTATTGAGTTTTTGCTATGTACCAGACATGGTGAATGAATTTGGGATTGAAAGTAAATAGCACCAAAAACAGAAATTGTGTTAGTGCTGGGGAGAAATAATCAGAACGATCTGATAAATGAAAAACAATATCAAAAGAGGGAAAGGGTACCTTCGTTAGATGATCAAGGCAGGTTTATATGAGATAATTGAGCTGAGACATGGAAGGTAAGGAGCCAGCTATTTGAAGAACAGGGTGAGCTTTTCTCTCACTGTCTCTCTGCCTCTGTCTCTCAAAAAGACAGTTTTTCAAAAGTGAGAGTTTATGTTTTCTGATATTCTTCCACCATAGGTTCATAGAGAGCATTTACTGCCTACTGTTTATTTACCAAATCCTGACTCTTCTCCCACTTTACCGTCCATTTGAGCAAGAGTGGATCTAGATTATTAGGGCCTGAGGCTTTTACAGTTTGATGATCCTCTTTAAGGAACAAGATAGAAAAATACCTAACTTTTGCAAAGGTAGCAAAGATCAGAGGAACACGTTGCTAGGGCCCCTTGGAAGAAGCCTAGAATTTAATCTTCCATCAGCTTCATGGCCATTCATCTCGGTACTTGCAGAAAGTTTACCTGCTTGTCTGTAGGGACTGAAGGACACATGGCTGAAGAGAAGCTGTTACAACTGGTGTAGAAGAGGAATGTACAGTGGGCGCGTGCAGGCGAAGGTGTGCTGGGACAGTGGGAGAGAGAAGGGGGTATTGGGGCAGGAGCCTGGATTCCTGCGGCAAATGTCTTAACCTTTCTTTCAAGGCATCACTTATCTGATCTTGAAAAGGAAAGACATGGACCCCACTAAAACAGAAACAGAATCGACATTCCACGATCCCTAATGTGCCAGGTACTGTTGTACGTGCTTAGAGGTGTCAAGTCGTCTACTCCTCACAAAACCTGTGAGATAGATGTTCTCATCTTCAGTTCCCAGAGAAGGAAACTGAGGCGCAGAGAATGTGAGTAACTTGCCCAGGGTCACGTAGATGACGAGTAGTTAGCAGATTTGAGTGTGAGCCATGCAGCTTTGGAGCCTTTTCTCTCAACGCCCTTTCTCTAGAAATGCCACTTTTGAGTAGTTGCTCCAGACCAGCCACTGTGCATATTTTATTTTTAATACTTACTACAGCCTTGAAATATTGGTATTAATATAGCTCTTTTTAAAGGTGTGAGGAAGCCAAGACTCAGGGAGGTTAAATAGTTTTCTCCTACTCACATAGCTCTTTCTACTGCTTTTAGAGTAACTTTGAACTTTATAAGTCTGCGATTAAAAAAAAAAATCAGAAAGTAGCCAACAATCTATGGAATAAATATTTTTCCAGAAATATATCATGACATATATTTCATCCAGACTGATATCTTTCATGGTCCTCTTGTCATCCTGGTAGTTCCAGAAGTAGTTCCTACTTCTAGCCCGAGAGTGCTGCACTCAACTCTTCTGAATAAGGGACTACCACCTTTGGAAGCAGAGGATGGGAATTCTGCACAAGTGAAGTTCCAGATAACTGAACATTTAAATTGCCAAAACTTTAAACAAACTAAATATTTTAATGAACATCTTTCTATTGTGGGTTGCCTATTTACTTCCCTTAGGAGGACATGAAACTAAGAACATGAAAGATGAGTGAACTTGTCTTGGACTCTCAGGGTTCTCAGTACGAGTCCGTTGGGGATAATGGCTTCACTCTGTAGTCACCAAATGATATTTTCTGTAGTCTTAGATCTGTTTATATATTTCTTCTCTTTCTTTGATATCACTCTACGCCCCCCCCCTTCATGTTTCTGGTTGTTTTCCTCTCCCGTTCTCGTTTTTCACTTCCATTGTATTGCTTTGTAAATCAAGTTCTCTGTCCTTAGCCAAATTGAGAGCAAAGTAACTCAGGGTGAGAGTAAGAGGGTTTTTTTTATTACTATGCATGAGCTTTGGTGTATGGATGCTGGAAAGTCTAATTTGACTTCACAGAAGGCTCCTTTTGTTATTGTGTTGTTATCTTTACAAAGTTATCAATAAAAATGTTAAATCTGCTGGAACACATCGGGTGTTCTTTTGACATTAGGCCTCTTCTAGACTTCTTTGGATTTAAATTCCCCTAAGATGGCAATATCACATAGTGGTTTTTGTGCTTGAAAATGGAATTCAAAGCAATGCTGTCTGGGTTTAAATCTTAGTTCTAAGGCTTATGGCTGTGTGACCGTGGGCCAGTTAATTAACTTCTCTGTGCCTTAGGTTTTCCTTCTGTAAACCGAGGATAATAATAATAACACTTTGCTTATACTTTTTGTAAAGACTAAATAAAATGCTATTTATAAAGTTTCTAGCATAGTCTCTGACACATAGTAAGTGCTCAATAAATAAGTCATTTTTGTTTCTCAGTTTCCTGCATTTTGCCAATATTGACCTCACCTACCTAACTCCATAATTTCTGGGACCGTACATATACTTTTGGGGTCATAAATTGCCAGCTCTATTGTAGGCAGACATTTATATGAGGAATTTCCTTTTGGTGTCCTGGCATGGTAGTGAAATATACAGGCATATTGACAAGGTGGAACAGCTTCTGGATACCTGGATTCCTCTCAGCGGCCACTGGTAAATTTTAATCTGCCCAAGTGCAGTCAGCTGTGTTGTTGAGATGTTTCTTGGTGTTTTGGAGCCATCTGTGCATTTAGATAGAGCCATCAGCTGCACAGGGAAGGCAGACCCATAAGCCTATTTATTAAATGCTCATAAAAGTGATGTCCTGCCCTGTAACAAAACAATTATCCATCATTAGTTCCATGGAGAGCTGCTATTAAAATACTGGGATATAATTTCCTCAGGATATTGCTGAGTGATACTGGCAGCTTCTGATCTAAGATGTGGGCTGTGTCTGTCACCAAGTCACTCATTATTATTTCTCTATTAAGTTGTTTAAAGTGATACTGAACTGACCGCTTGTTCTGACATTATATAAACACAGCTTACATCTGGGTACAAATGAAGCATTTTATTACTTCATATTTGTTTCTTCAGTCAGATTTAAGGAAAAAGCACAGCATTTCCCAGCTAGATAGTACTTATTTTCGGTGTTATGAATATTTTCCCCTTCCTGTCTTTGCTCTCAGAACACTGATTTTGCTAGCCCTGAACGTTGCCACTGTGACAACTCGACCACGCTAGGTAATGGCAAAAGCAAGAGTGAGCATTGTTGACAGAAATCACATGACCCAACCCATTGATGTATAAAAAGAAATGGAAGGCAAAGTTTCCACCTTCAAGAAGTTTATAGTCTTTGAAAACAACTTAATCAATCCTAGAATGTCTATAAAGCATCATATGCAAAACAGTGGAGTATAAACTGAAAGTTCAAGGGAGACAGAAAATTACAAAGAATTGAAGTGGGTGAAAGTATTAACAGAGTCTGTGGAAGAAACGCGCCAGGTGATTTAGGAGAGTTTAATGGTGTTACAAAGGCGTGTGCAGGGTTTAGGGAAGCAGTAAGGGATGGTGCAGATCCCAGAGCCATTCCACCCCTTGGAGTGAAAGGAACAGGGACCAGGAGAGAGCTGCTGCCAGTCATTGGCTCCACAGGGAAGGGGCCAGGGAAAGAAATGCCCAGGTGTGTCATTCCTCCTGCCCCCTGACCTTTCACCTGTTCCTCTCACTGGCCAAACCCCCCTGCCAGGGAGCTGCCAGCAAGGGAGCTCTGTTGGAGCAATTCACAGGAGTCAGCCCCCTAGGGCACAGAGCTGGTTGGAATTGGGTACAGGGGATCAAAAGGCGCAGGCACACATATGGCACAATGAAGAAGGTAGGATCAGTTTTATATTTTCTATATAAAACTTCAGTTATCAGGTAAGAAGGCATACAGCCCAAATACACATTTTGGAGAATCTGGATCAAGATAATATATGGCTTGCTCTTCATATATTCATACCCCTGATAGTTTGAATAATATGATACATCTTACAACTTTTGTCTTGTTTTACTTTGGCTTACCGCAGGGTCCTCCCTAACTGTTTCAAGGGGGCATTCACTGGATAATTCTGTCAGAGGCTCAAGATGTTGCTAATGAGTTGGCCCTTTGAACACATACCTGGCCATTAATGTCTTGCTTCAGAAGAATTTTCACTCAAATCTGGGGGAATATCTGCATAGAAAAAAAAATACGAGTGCACCCAGGTCTTCTATCTCATCCTCTCTCAAGTGCTCCAGCATCCTCAGAAAAGGGAAAACAAATGGTCTGAGAACTTTGGCAACAACAGCCAGTGAGGGGTGGAGTTTAGTCACGGAGAACTCAGGAAAGCCAGGCACTACAGGGGAGCAGGAGGTCAGAAGGCCCTGCTCTGCCCAGCATCGCGCCCTGCCGCCAGCCCCCCACAAGTGTGTCCCCAGAGGAAGAGCAGGGCAATGCATTTCTTCATAAGACTAAGTTTTTATTTCAGTTTGAAGCGTTTAACATTAAAATAATAGTATTAATTAATTTCTTCCCAGTCTTTTGGTAATCTGGTAGATCTAGTTTTTTTTTTTTTTTACTCTTTCTTGGGAAAAAACGTGGCCATTCTGTCAATGACCCATTTGTATGTGTGTATTATATCGACCTAAGTAAAGAGGCAAACAGAGGCAAACTATGCATCATTCGAGGTGAGTTTATTCAGGAATAACAGAGGAGTTGTGCTTCAGGACTTGTAAACTGTAGCAAGCTCCTTTGAGGCTTTGGAGTCAGCTGTCTTTATGGGCAGAGATGGCCAAGAGGGGAGGGTTCAGTTAGAGTCTGTTAAAATAAAACACAAATGAAGAGCAGCTTTGAAAATCCCCTGAACAGACAAAATCAGTCGTCATACAGACAAAGCTCACATTAGTTTATTTTGCAAGACCAACCCAACTTGGGTCATTTCTTGTCCATGCCTCTGGAAACTGTAAGCAGAACTTCCCAGGGTTGCTATCAGGCAGCTCCTGGACCAATTTTTTTTTTTATCATTTAAAAAAATTCCAGTATTATTGGTTTTCTGTGAATCAGGCATTTACCAGAAATTGGTCTCTCAGTGCTTAAGTTTGTTTTCCTGAGGACACATGCATATGATTTTTCACTTTATATCCTTTGGTTCCATTTCAAATTGAAATTATTTTCTCACAATTATTACTATTATTTTGGTCTTGGGAGCCCAGAAGTGTGGGAATCAGTGATGCCAGTGGGTGTGGTACAACTCTCTGGGCTGTCACTGTGTTTTAGTCAAACAGACCCCAGCATGGCTTTGTCTAAAGGACCAGACATTTATGAGTGATTGCTCTGTGCCGTACAAAGTGCTAGACTCTGAAGGCAAGGGAACCAAGGGTTTTTAAGCTTCCTGTCTTCTGGCGACTCACAGGATAATGACAGAAACAAGTGTGGAAATAGATGAAGAACAATCAAAGGAGAGAAGCAAAGGCTCCTTATGCTGAGCTTGACAGAGCAAGGGCGTCAGCCACCATCACATGTATTTTGGCAGAGAGTGAAGGGCAGGCAGCGGAGTGGGAAAGCTTTCTAGAGGAGAAAAGGGAAGGCTCTGGGTAATGTCCTGAGTGATTGGATGCTGTTGGCAGGGGAGGTTGTAGGCAGGGCAGTTAGAAGTGTACATCCTTTATGATTAGTTTGGGGTGGGTAGTTGACTTTCTCTGGTCCTGAGTCGGAAGTGGGGACAACAATTAGAAGAAGCTGTCAGTTATTAAGGACGTCCAGACCCTTTGGGTCCAGTTGTTTACAGAACTTATTATTTAGCTTCTTGAATTGCCACTAGAGATTGCAGTCTGGCTCCCTGCAAGTCTGATACAGGAGGCTGGAGTCCTGGGTTGTTTATTGGAGATAAGGAGATTGGTTTCCCAGGCAGGTTGCTGCAGGTTGTGGATCAAAGTTTTATTTCTATATATGGTCTGCTCATTGTCCATTTGTATATTCAGTCTCACAAGTAAGCCCAACACAAGGCTAGCTTTAATAAGAGCAGCAAGAGAGATAGCACAAGGAGAAATAATGAGTTTTGGTGTCTGGTGATTTGACTCTGAGCAAATTATGTAACCGTTATGTCTTAAAAGAATATTTGCCTTATGGGGTGTGAAGAGTACCGTAATGTGTAATGTGCCTCATATGGTGTTCTTGTATTTTTTGGGCCCATTTGTACTCTTAAAATTTATTGAGGACTCCAGTGCTTGTGTGTATGTGGGTTATATCTGTTGATACTCACTGTGTTAGAAATTAAAACTGAACAAAATTTACTAATTCATGTAAAATAGCAATAGTCAATACATTGCACATAAACATGAATTCCACACTTTTAATGAAAAGAACTACATTTTGAAAAACAAAAAGTAGTGAGAAAAGTGGTAAGGTTTTATGTTTTTGCAAATCTCTTTAATGTCCGGCATCATGCAGGACAGCTGGATTCTTCTATCTGCCTTATCATGCAGTCTGTTGCTGTATCACATGTCGTGTAACCTGTAACTTCTGGAAAGCTCTGCTGTACACTGTGAGAGAATGAAAAAGGCAAATAACAGCATAGTATTATTTTAAAATAATTTTGACCTCAGAGACCTTCTGAAAGGGTTTGGGGGCCCCAACCCATATTTTGAGTACAACTGCTGTAGAGCTCAAATAAATTATTAATAACATTAGTAGAAGATTATAGCACTGTTGACACATATCTGAAAGGGCACATTTTCTGGAGAGGTACTGCCAGCTTTAATAAGAGCAGCAAGCAGCAACTCCCATATACTGGTAGATGAAAGAAAGAGATCTTCTGACAGGTGGCTTTCCTGGAAGCCAGGTCTGAGGCTCAGAGCAAAGAGTGCAAGTTTTTGCAAATAGAGGCTGAACCAGAAGGAAGTTTTTGTTTTTCAGTAGTATCTGAATGAGAATGAGTAATGAAAGCTTGAACCCATGCCTTTTATACCCAGCTGTCATACACAATATGGCAACAGCAAGTCCACAGGATGGAAAGTAGGTCCTACTTGAATCAGGCTCACTGGAGCAAGAGTCTTTCCCCATTCTGGGAAGGGAGGCAGGTGACAAGTGTTGTGAATCCTCTCCCAGCCCCTACTTAGCTTACAAACTGGGCAACTGAGTAGAGAATCCATCTGATCTCCTGGACTATTTCTCAGAAGAGCACTGTTAGTGAAAGCGACCTCTCAGATTCTGGAATCCTAATATTTCAAGTTTATCAGAAGCTAAATGTTAATTTACATGAAGTTCTGCATGACTGATAGACTAACATCTCAAATATCCTAGGGTAGTAGCTTTTTAACCAAAGGAATGAAGGAGCTTCCAGCAGTGAGTTTCATGGTGGGGCCACCTTCCCTGGACTCATCAGCTTAGACCACCTGTGTGAAAGGCTGAGCCAGACTCTTAAGGTATATTGTTAACCCTTTATGATAACTGAGGTTGAATAATGTGCTGATATAAATCATTTCATTTTATTTTAGCCAGTAAAAAGATCCATCCTCCTCTTGTAAGAAAAAAGTACAGTAGAGGTTTTTTTTTCCCCTTAAAATTTTGCAAAGCAATTAACCTCTGGGCTAAGAGAAACTCAGATTTTAGCTCTCTTGTTTAATTCTTCACAAATTTATAATCAGTTGGAAATAAGAGAGTGAGAATTGGAAGTGTTTTTCTATCTTGCTCTATGGCTTGCTTCTGTGAACGTGGTAACAAAGTCTCTAGGTCTGATTTTGAGAGTAAAATTCTAAACTGAGTTGTGTAGGAACATTGCTACCAAGGACTGAGAGCAGAGATGGGTGGGCAGAGGCCCCTCACTTAAGGACTTGTGAACACGTAGACCTGCTGAGACCGGCCTTGTTGACGACGTTACTCAAACAACATTAAGACGATTCTCTGGGAGGCTCTCAAGTTCACAGTTGGACTAATCTCAGAATGTGAGAGAAGAGCACGTATGAAAGTCAGCACAGAGGCCAAATGAGGCCGGGGCCTGGTGTCTGTCAGCATCATTGCTTCCAAGAGGGGTGTCTAGTCAATGATTTTAGCTTAGAACATGGTCTTTCCAGAGAGGTAGTCCTCCAAGTGTGGTCCTAGAGGCAGGCCTTTGTCAGAATCATTTGGAGAATTTGTTAAAAAGCTCGATCCCGAGACCGCTGAGTCCAGATCTCTCTGTAGGCAGAACCAGGGAGTCTGGATTTCTAACAGGTTTCCCAGGTGAGTCTGATGCTGTAAAGTTTGATAACTGCTGTTCTAGGGAACAGGTTCCAAGTGGACTAACGTACTCCTGTCACATGGTGTCCGCTCATGTCTAGTGGAGGTAAGGCTACTGTCGCTGTTAAGGTCAAGGGTAGATGTGGGAGGGGCAGACTTGGGTACTCTTCTCAGATCTGATTTCCTCCTGATTTCCTGTGTCAGAGAACAGTCCTAGATTGACCCAAATGTGGCTTCCGGCTGGAGGGTATATGTGCTTGGGAGAACAGTGTGGAAGTTTCAGGGCCTCCAGCGGGTCCACCATCCTCTTCCTCCCTTTCTCTCTCCCTGCCTGCCCAAATCCTTTCTCTTAGACCAAATGCAGTCCCACTCCCCACTGGTGGCCGACTTTGCTTCTGACTCCTCCCTTTCCCTGCTGTTCTTAGATACAAAGATCTGCACATATTCTCTCCCCAGTCCCCGTCAGCTCGGTTTTCTATTCTGTGTCTTGGAATATGTCATGATTAAAATGGGAAGATTCCAGTACTCTCCGGGTCTCAAGCAAAGAGAGTTTTCTTACCTCAAACTTGTTAACTTTTGCCACAGTAATGTTCAAATATTTTTAAAGTTATGAAGTCGTATCTTCAAGGCAGGTATATGCAAAGTCCCAATGACTAGAGGAAACTGACCTGTTTTAAGTAAATGGGGAGCCCAGAGTCCATTCCTTCAACTTCCTAACCCACTACTGGGATGAGGGCAGGGAGAGCTCAGTGTGCTCTATAATATCATTTAGAATGTGTTGCCTGGGGAACACACAGACATGTCTCTCACTAGCTCTGTCCATGAGGCATGCCCCCGGGAGATGGGAGCTCTTACAGAGAGAGCCCAGGGGCCCCTAGAACCAGGCGATGGGAAGGAAACTGGAGGGGCGGGCAAGGCTTCAGACATCTCACCCTCAGGGGTACCTACCAGGACTCTAATCTTTTAATTTGTGTATTCGTGATGAAGATTCAGCAGTGCGAGGAGAAACATTTTGATAGACATTCTTTTCAGATAGAGAAAAGGAACAAATTAAGATGAGAGCGAGAAATAAAACTTGCCATATCTGATTAAAAGTTGTATTATTGACTGATACTTACATGAACAATTTGTCATTTAGTTTTTGACTTCCTTTTTCTTCCACTAAATTTTAAGCTTCTACGGAGGAGTCATAGACTGCATTATTCAACTTGTAAGTCTCAGCACTGGTGATGACTGGCCCACAGGAGACATCAGCACATACTTTGTGCCTCAATGAGTGTGTTTTTGTCTAACAGAGTTCTAATCATGCGACTTTACTCTATAGATACTTGGTTGTCAAGTCTATTTGATTGTACTCCTAAATTTTACCCACCTATTTTCAATTCTCTTAGTCATCACCATTCTTTGTTCCCATTATTTCAGTTGTCCAGGTTGAGGGATATTTATTCACACCTTTTAAAAGTTGGAGGAAATATTACCCAGGGAAAGCAGATTCCCTGGAAAAGTCCATGCTTCACAGGAGCCAGTACAGCATCCTGGTTAGGGACGCAGCCTTGGTGTCAGACTGCCTTCCTGAATCATGACCTCTCTCAGCCACAGTGACTTCATCTGTAAAATGAGCACTGTTAGAGTATCACCCTCATGATATGCTGATGAGTACTAATGAGCGTGTACATCACTTAACATAGCGCCTGGTAGATAGTAAGACAATCAAGGTTAGTTCTCACCACTCTGTGGCTTGGACACAGTAAAAATCTCCACATCCAATCTCAGAAAGTTGTACTTTGTCATTTTGAGATTTTTGTCCTGTTAATATAAGAAAACCAAGACAAAATGCCTCGCCATCACCACTGAGGAACATACCTCTGTGACCCCCTATCTGAGAGATGCTGTACGTTCTGTAAGGTGCTAGGGGACCACAAATTGTACGAACCTCAGGCCTCACAAAACCTGGGTTCACCCATGTTTAGACTTCCTTTCTGGAGCAGTGGGAAGAAACTCAAAGTAGTAACAATGTGTCAGAGATTGCTGATCCTCACAGCAGAAGGGAAAGTCATTTAAGATCAACACTCGTAGTTGGACTAAAATATCAGTGATAGAGATAGGAAAGGAGAGCATGTATGCAAAAGAGCAACACATTTTGAAAAAAGTGCATTGTCAAATTGAATTCAGTTCAATTTGGGTGCCTGTGGTAGAGGGGGAGGTACTTGATGTAAGAACATTCCAAGAGGTGGCAAGGAACTCTGTTGTCCCTGTGTTTATGCATTGAATGGATAAGACATCCTGGAGACACAATGCTGGAATACTGATGTGAATGTAAACTCTTCTCTAGTTTCCTCGAGGACAAAATAGGAAAAGTGGTACTAAAATGGCCAAATGAAAAGCTTATGGTCAAACGCAGGAGAAAGAATATCGTGTTTCATCAAACATGGACTCTGTTACATGTATTTGTTTGCAGTCCATCCTTAACAGAAGCTGTCTAAATGATTACATCTTAATCTGGGTGCAGTAGTGTAAAGAAAGTGAGTACTGAATTGATGAATTAGAAAGGCTGCTCCTGCCTCTAAGATTTTTTTTTTCAGTTGTGTCATTTGCTGTGCAGAGTAGATCTCTGCATTTACAGGAATGGTTTCACAGAGTTGGATATTTTTTCACCCAGACTCAGAATTGTCATCCTAGGAATCAAAATTAGACTAACTGTGTGTGGACCCAGAAAGCCCTGCTGGTACACTTACGTGTCAGGACCAGGGTTTGTCCATCTTCAGATTCTCTTTGACTTCCTCCCGCAGCCCCTGAGGCTGCAGGCTAGAGCACACTGTACCTCTTGAATGACTGTCTCTTAGCTTTTGCTTCCTATCCTGACACAGAAAGGAAAATGAACTAACCCTTCTGTTACAGTTTCAGGAGGTGGTCCGTGATCACAGCAGAGCTAACAGGGAGCTCTGGGGAGTGCAGTTCACTGGCTGGTGGGTGGCACCTGGGGCTTGATAATGAGAACAGCAGGAAGTAATAGGAAGGGGCATGTGTTACATCTACATTAACATGTTATTTAATTCTGGTTATGTAGTTTATCATTATGTTTGGGGAATCGATTATAAGAAGACACTGGAAGTCTTTGAGTATGTGAAACAGAAAATCTAAAAAAAAAGGAAAGTTAGAGAGAGGACCACAGAGAATAGAGCATTATGTTAATTATCTGCTAGACTTATTGCTCCTGGAGCTGTCAAACCTGCAGACTTGGGACAGCTGAAATAATTACTTACTATTTTGCCTCCACCCTTACTCTGAGACCAGTCCTTCTTGGATGAAGGGACTGTATAAAATCCAAACATACTTGTTCACCTGCTTAATTTCAAGTAGATCATCTATCTGGTCTTCCTGGGATCCCCATTTCCTAGAGATTGAAAATTTCTGGGCGCCTCTAGCCTCCACTCCAGTTCTCTTGTGGGCGGATTCCTGCCTAGACCTCCTTCCCTAACATCACAGTACTCCTGCCCCTGAACGCTGGTGTCTGTACAGATTCTGGGCAAGTGAACTTTGAGTCCTGTCTTGGGACATGCGTCCTGTGTGCATGCCTCTTAGTCAACCATCGCTTTGCTTTTGCTCTCTTGTTCCTTTCTTTACTTCTGCTTCACCGTATTGATCTGCCTGCACTCATGCTCTTGGGTTTTATGATTTGACCCCCTGTATCCCAGCCCATTATTTGGACTTCACATTCAGCAAATGCTTCCTCCAGCCTATTTTCAATTAAGATCATTTTCTCAGCTGTCTCTAATGAGGCAAGATCAAACAAAGAGGGAAAAAATGTGCCAGACCAGGATGACAAATGATTCACCCACAAGTGGTGAATCATAATCCTCGGAGTCGGCTCCTTTGCAATCCTCAGGGGAGCAATGTTGCCATGAGAAGGCAGTGACGGATCACCAAAAAGAAAGGGCAAATAATAAAAAAAAACTTAAAAATAAACATGCATACATATGAAATTTTTTTAAAAGGGCATATGAGAATTTCAACTTTCTTATTTTTGATTATATCAAAACGTTTTACGTGCTTTTCTTAATTTTATACTTTTGCATAACTTTTGTATATTTAATACACCACCTTAGAATGTTGTAAAAACTGCTAAGGGGCGTATGGGAATCAGAAATAGGATTAGGAAAGAAACTTTGGGTAAGGCATCAGATTGCTTTTCCTGTCAGATTTACAGTTATTGGACAGTACTCATGGAAGGGACCTGGACATGGGGAGAAAGCATTATCCTTTAATTTCTTTTATTCACAAAATATTCTTTTCCATTTTCACTTTTTAGTTTGAGTTGATTTAAACACTTTTCTTCCAGTTCCCCAGTCCTGCTATTTTCTTATACATAGAAGTATCATATTTGGGAAACCAACACGTTGAATAATCTTTTAATGGTCTTTCTGATTTGTATGACTCAAGAAAGAAAACCAAACCTAACCATTTTCTGTAATTCTGTACCTACTCCTCTGTCTCTTCGTATGGACTTCTTTCTTTCTCTTCTTCTTTCTCTCCTGCTCTCATCCTCTCTTGACATGACTAGATAATTCATTGTCCTTGTATATTCTGGTGCTAGAACGGAAAAAAACAAATCCAGTATCTCTATCCCTGATCCCTTCAAATTCTTTCTGGAATTTTCCTGTAAAAAGACTTAACTGAAGAAGAATAGATGTAGATTTAGAGTAATTTTAAATTTTGGATGTACTGTATTTTCCTTTAGAAGATAAAAACTTCTAAAAGAAAAGGAGGGGAGACAGAAAAAGCAGTTGGAGCCACCCACTCAAAGCTTAGTCATAATTAATTTTAACACTGAAGTAGATTTTTTTGAAAAATAATTAGTTTTGCTTGGTCTTTTAAAAGTACATGTGGGCATTGTAAAAAAAAAAAGTAAATATAGAAAAGTAGAAAGGAAATCATAAGAAATGTTACTACCCAAAGATAGCTATTAATAGTTTGGTGTATGGCTTTCCAGTTTGTTCTATATGTATAGTCCATATTTAAAAAACAAAGTACATGCTATATCACCAACTGTTTTCACTTCTCTGTTATGAACCTTTTCTAAAATGTTTAAATACATTTTGAAAGCCTGATTTTAAGTACCAACATAAGAAAAATGTATTTATTGCTTATCACTAGTTTTCTTTTTTCTTCTGAGTTTTCTTTTTGCCATTGTAAATAATGGGAATTTGCATTGATACCTCCTTACAGAATTTACCTCTTTGTGTGGATGGATAAACCCTAGGAAATATAATTTTTCTGTTTTTAAATTTATGTTGCCAAGTTGATGGAACAGAGGTACTCCGAGACTCTACACGCCAAAAAACAGGAGACAGAGGCCCATTTGGTTGGACCCTGCAATAGACAGCGTGATCGTTCTTTTGATTGCCAATTTTACATTGAAATTTTGACCTTCATCCCTTGGAGTGTCTTTTCCAAATATTTATTTGCCATTTACATTTTCTTCTTACCTAAGTCACTAGCTTTTCTGCTATTCATCTTTAATCTTATTGACTTGTGACACTTTTTTTCCTGCAAAATAAACTTTTTTTTCTTTTTTTGCAAATAAGTTTTTCTCTAATTGTTTGCCTTTAATTTTGTTGATAGCATGTTTTGGGCAAACCTTTTTTTTTTTTCCTTTCATTTTTATGTAGTCATATCTATCAATTATTTCCTTTAAAATGAGCGTTTCAAAAGATAAGCCATACTATTGTCAAAACAATTCTGAAATAATAATCCACTTTACAACTCAGACAGATGTGTTAGGTGTCAAGTATAATGTAAACTTCAGCAAAGACTAAAAACCTGTAAAGCAAACACTTCAGAACAACGTTCAGAATTGAAAATAGCAGGAAACATATTCTATGTCACCTGGGGCATTAGATGTGGACACACCTTTAGAAAGAAGAATAGGGAACACTGTTAGCAGCTCTCTGTGCAATTGACATCATCACTCTAAAATGATCTTTCCTTATTCAGTGGATGTGATTAGCAGATGCCCTTAAACGCCCGCCCTTTCCTTGGCTTGCTTCTGATTTTCACCTGCAGTGGACAGATCTGTGCACACTTAGTGTCCACCTCAAGCATATCGTTCTCAGCTTTCTGTATTCTGCCCTGGGGCTTTCTCTTGCAGCACAGCTCACTAGGTCCAGGCTTGCAAGCACAGCCAGCAAGTGCAAAGCCGAGACTCATCCCCCAACCCCACAACAACCCTCAGTTAGTAGAGGACCAGAGCCAGGAGATGAATCCTCCAGCCTATTGTCTTTTAGATGGACAACTCTGAAAAGCTTTCTGTATGCTATTCAGAAGATGATAGCAGTATTGACAGCCCATTGTCAATCCCAGTGACCCCAATAATCTATCTTTACTTTCATCTTTTCTTCCCAGTCTGTTTCTCCCTGTCCCCTTCTCTCTCTTACTTCACTGCTGTTTCCCAGGATCACCTCCCAAATATACCACCTGCTCCAAGTTCTCTGAGGCTCTGCTTTTAGAAAAACTCAAATTCAAATAATATCTTCTTTAAAACATCCAGTGAATTGTACTTGGGTGAAATAAACTATTTTCTCAAAGATCTCCTTTATAATTATAAAGCTGTTTCCTCTTCCTTTCCCGACAGTGTTTGACCATCAGGGATCCCAAACCATTCCAATCTCTGTGTCTCCAGACTCTGTCAAATAATCAGTAATTTTTGAAGGCACTAGAGGAGTTCACTACATAAGTGGAATCTACTGTATACACAGGTGCAGTGTAAAAATCCACTTGTGCTTATCATTCTTTTTGCAAAGGCACATTCTATTCTTGGTGTCTTCGTAACACATGGTTGATTTCTCTCTCACCCCCTTTTTAGCTAATAGTGACTCCAGAGGAGGGAAGGGAGAGAAACCTGTCCTAATTCCTTTCCTGGAGTCAAGCCTTTTCCTGGCTCTTGGAAAGAATTGAGCTTCCTTCTACTGGCAGTACATTTGTCTGCCTGCCCAGGAACTGTTTTGCACCAACCTACATCTCTGCCAGGAAGATGATTACCAGGAGTCAATGTATGGACATCACAACTCCCAAAGTAGGATAACCATCACCTTCCACCCCTGAAACGCTACGCATTAAAGGTAACCTCTAGGGAGACTAAGGGAAGGGAACATTCAGTCTGACTATGAAATTACTCAACCACATTATTTCTATTTGGATAAACATTTATCTCACAAATGCCAGGAAGGTTGGCAATCACTACTGCGGAAAGAGCTCCATTAAAATTTATGAGCCAACCTACCGTGAGGAAGTGATTAAAAATAGTAATTACTGTGATGCTCAATGCTGTTGTTATTTGGAGCTGTCCTGCTTCAGGTGGTATATAAGATGTGGCTGAAATGTATGGCTCTAGAAATTCTCTCATTAGCATGGTCTAAGAACTCCTGAAATGGAAGAGCAGAATAAAATACCAGGTGTCTTTCAGGGATGGTGTTGTCAGGGAGGGTGCCTCTTCCAGTAGGAATTCTAGCTGCACTTACATTATAAAATGGGAACGGTAGTTCTTTTGTTATAAACTAGGAATCAGGTGCAATATTGTAGGTATACTAACTTTTCAGTCATGTAACAGGGGGACTTCCAGAAATTAGTTTTAATTGAGTTATGTTGCTCATATTTTGCTCTAAGGCTTTAAGAACAAGGAAATAAATCTGTTCATCAGATCTTTCCGTGGATTGTGGTTTATCCCATCAGACCAAGCATCCTGGAGTCATGTGAGTGAATAAATTGCTTCTGCTGCTTTTGATCTCCCTTGAAGGCTGGCTGTCAACACTTGTAATCAACTTCATCTAAGAGGATCAAGTGTGCTTTGTCAATTTTTCTCAGAGTAAGATTAATTGTATGAGCAGAACATGCCTTGATTCTCAAGCAAATGAAGGAGGGGATTGTGCTGCTGGAGTAGCTGTGCTCAGTAGTCAGTGGGACTTAGAGCTGGAAGGCTGCTTCCACCCTGTCCTATGCATTAAACTTGCTCCTGTCCTCATTCTCTCACGTGAGAAAGTGTCAGAATGAGCCCTCCAATTATAGTGCAAGTAAGCCCAAGGTGGGAAAAGTCATTAAGAGAAACAGGAATCCATCTGGAAATAACAAGAGAAGAGATGATGGAGTTGTGTTCTGATTGATCACCCCCTCATTATAAGCGTCTGTTACTCTCGGCACCCCAGGTAGACTAGAACCACCAGTATCCTCATTGTGTTGTATTCCAAACATTTCAAAACAAGTCCCAGACATTTATCTGATACACAATCTCTATCTTAAACATGTGCGGACCTCCAGATATTAATTGTTACATCAGCATTTGGAATTTAGGACACATTTCTTATTTAAAAATGTTACAGAAACGGTTAGTTTCCTGGTTGAGCTACAAAGTGTATATAATTCCTAAGGTAGTGAAAAAAAAAAAGCCTGTCATAAAGCATTCTTGAGAACTATGTCAAAGGACAAACTTTGGACCTGACTGCATACAAAAAGATTAGAAGCCTCTTTAGGTTTTGAGGAAATTATACTACTCTCTCTATATATACATATATACATGTATGTATATATATACATATATACATGTATATATGTATAAAATCAGGACCCTGGCAAAAATAAGTCTGTGACTTTTTTTTTTAAAAAACAAGCCTTGATACTAATAGAAAGTAGGTTGCAAAGACTGTAGGTTTTCCCAGGAGGGCATCCTGCCTGGTGCCAACATCAGATGAGACCGTGGAGTTAACAAGCACAGAGAGGCTCCTAGGGTGTGGAGCTGGGGCTCGTGAATCGTGAGGCAAGGCTGCTTCTGGAGTCCTGGCAGAAAACACTCCTGCTTACTAAAAATACTGGCTTCAAATCCATATATATTTTCAACCTACATTCCTTTGACAAGAATTAGCTAAATGGAGGCACGTAACCATGAGAGGCTGGAAAACAGAGACTAGCTGTACACTTAGCAGGAAACAAGGCAGATGTCAGTGAACAGTTAATAGACTGGGCCGTGCGCACCCATCACCCTCTCCGCTCATTTCCCTCCTGAGCTAACTGCCCTTGCTTCCTTCTCCCCTCCCCTGCCAGCCTTCTTGAAACTGCCCACCATTCTGTCCCCTCTTCCTGGGGCACATTCATTCTTCCTGTCTGTTCAGTTTGGCTTCCATCCCCAGAGGTCAGTGAAGTTGTTCACACTAAGGCTGGAAATTATATCCTAAGTATCAACTACAAAGACCTGTTTCCAGGTCTCATCCTCTTTATACTCAACTACCTTTTCTTTGGATCTGCCTTGGGGTCCATGCTCTCAGCCTTTCCTAGTTCTTTCAGCTCTCTGACCATTTCTTCTAGCTGTCTTTATTAGTTTTTCCTCTCTGCTCATCCCATAAATGTTGGCACTTCCTGGATTTTTCCTTTGATCTTTTCCTTTTTCACCTCTACTCAGTCTTCCTAGATAATCCATTTGACCTGTTTATATCTCCAAAATGTAATTATCTGTTCTTGACCCCTGTACCATGCATGAGACCCACTGGACACTCAAGATTAATAATCTAAAACGGGAACTAAGTTTCCTTAAAAACTGAGATGTCCCAGCTCCTTGGTGTCCTCTGATGTCATAATGAGGACTAATGTTTAGGGACTGTCTTCCAACTGTCATGCCAGCACTGGGTGAGGCATCTGACATGAAATGACTATGAAATCTTCACGCTGTAAAGTCAGTATCACTATTCCCGTAAGGGATGACTGAGGCTCAGAGGAGTTAAGTGATTCCCTTATAGTCATCAGCTAGGTAGTGGTAGAGCTAGGTTTTGAATCCACTTCACAGATCTCATACTCTTATCAATTAGGCTACTGTCTGGCTCAATTTCTCATAAAATTATTAATAAAATATTTTTTGCCTATATATTCTACATATATTACTTCATAAAAGCCAGTAATTTGTAGAAGAAAAAAACAGCATTGCTTTGTCAATTTAGACACACTTTGATAGAGATGAAAATTGATGCTCATTGTCTTAATTTCATAATCTGCATCCAGTTGGCTCTATGACTTGGTAACATTGTGGCCAACTTAACTTGGATTCCAATTTCCATAAATAATGAAATAGAAGAACAATTCCTGAAGATAGGTAGAAAGAGTAACAAAAAAAGTTATTCTTTACTTGGTTTCTAAAAATAGCCACAGGCGTCACCAGTAGCAGAATACTTGAACATGCCTAAAAATAATCTGGCTAATTGTTATTGATCCATTGTGTCATTTATCCTATATTCACCAAAAAGGATTATTCCATATTGGAACTAATATTGAAAGTTTTAAAGGACAATGCTCTTTTAGCTGTTATGACTGAAATTATCTGCTAGTGTACCTGACCACCTGTCCTGTACTTGAGAATTCTAAGGTTCCCACATGACAGGTATCAGATTCTCAGTGGTATATAATTAAGAATTAGCTCTTCAGACAGATTATTGGCAAATATGTCACATTTTCATTTTGGAACTTTAGGCAAACTGCACTCAGTTGAAAACATACATTAAAACGCCTGATCTGCCATCCACGTCAATACAAGATTGAAAGTAATCATTTTCTACCTTTCAGGCCATCCTATGTGACCTTTTAAATGTCCTGTTGTAAATTGCCTGTTTCTGAAATCGTGTCTTTGTGAGGCCACATCCAATTAATTGCAACACCACCCCTGAGAAGGTTTTCTGCCTCAATCTCCATAAAATAGTTCATTAGCTTCGCAGAGGTTTTATTTCAATACTATATTTAGTGTGCACTCCCTGGGATGTTGCAAACAGCAGAGTGAGTTCCGTAACGGGGGAAGCAGGGGGGTTAGAGAAACGATCAACAAGGAAATATCTGGCTTTAAAAATGGTCTGGGTTTTAAAGAACAAAGCAGTACAAGGATGTGAGTAAATCAAGAACACTGCTTTTGTAATGGGCTTTCTCGTACATGGATTGTCCTGGGCAAGTCAGGCTTGAGCTTTCCCTAACAGAGGCTCAGGGAGCAATATCTGTTCTTGTTGTTATTGTAATGCTCCAAACTTTATTGAGGCCTGGTACTATGTTCTCTTAGGTGCAATGTAGTTGGTGACTAGATTTCACAAGTGCATTAAATGGGCAAGTAGAGCGAGTGTGACGAGTGCAGGTAACAGAAATCACAATTGTGAGACAAGCCGCTAGGGGAGAGGGAGAATCAGTGGGCCAGGTGTCCAGACAGGCCTGGGACCTGTCATGTGCAGCCTTGGGTGAGTTACTTCAGATCTCTGGGCCTCTGTCTCATCTTCCACTGAGCTCGGGCCTAAAGCTAAGATTTCTCGGATCCCTTTTGGTTCTAGTAGTCTATGATTTAGTAATGGTTCAAGCCAAACAGTTCACCATGTATAGAATCCATGTTAAGTCAACAGCCAAGGTATCCCCATCAGGCAAATGGCATGGCTTAATGATAACAGAAATAGCTCATAGAAGCATGTGTTAGGCTAGACCGGGTGGAGTGTACTCACAGTAACCCTATGAGTGGGCATTATTATTGCCCCCATTTGTAAAGGGGAAACTGAGGTACAGAGGTGTTATGTGCACAAGGACTTAGAGCTCACAGCTGATAAATGGCAGAGCTGGGAGATGAACCTAGGAAGCCTGTGTTCTTAATTCTTAATTACCACACTCCTGCAAACCAACCATTGGTCAGGTATTTTCCAAACATAAACGGTTATGTTATAAACTCTTTCCTGGCTGAATTTTGAGGGGAAAATGAGAAAAAAGGATAAAATAGTTAACAGGTAGAGGTAATTTTAAAAAATCACTTTTATTATGTATAAGGCAGATATTGGAGACCGTGGCTTAGGTGTGAAGTTCCCAGAGTTAGACTTATCTGCCAGTCATAGAAGGTAATGGTCCACTTAGGCCCCTCTCTGAGGAACAGAACAGAGAGAGAACCTGCTTTAAGAAGCTTTTTCATTTGTTGGCTTTTGTTTTCCCCAAACCCACTAATCAGGTGAGTCACTGGGCTGAGTTGAGTGAGGGAAAGAGAGGCCAGGCATGTTCCACTCGCTGATGCTCCCTGGGTGAAAGGATACAGGACGAAGGGAGAAGAAATGTTTCCATCCTGACCATCTCTCCTGCTTCATTTACAATTGAGTTCCTCATTTTCCTACTATTTCTAAAGTTAACATTATTTAAAATATTTGATCAGAATGAGAAGACATTGTTACCATCAGCACTAGCTGAGCTCCCACTGCTGCAGGCTCTCATCACGTTGGAAAGTGGGCCCCAGGAGGGCTGGGAAAATCAGGCCGGAGAGCACGGCGATGCAAGCCTGTGCCTCAGCGTCGCATTTACAGATGAAGGGCGAACCTGGCTATTTGTTGGTTAATAACCAAATTGGGTGGTTCAAGAATCAAGTAATGGTAACAAGAGAGTGATTGATGATCAAAAGCAATTGTCACTTGGGGGACGTTATTCCCAAGACAGTGTCAAAGGGAAAAGAGATGTGATTGGGAGGGAGGCTCTTGAACATGGCTGCAAGGCCCTCAGTAGACGTCCTAGGATCACTCAGGCTCCAGGAGACCGAGCGGGCCTCCCTCTGCAACGTTTATTAGGCTTTAGCACGTCAGCGAGCGCCACCGGCTGATTAAAAATGCCACAGAATACAAATTGAGAGATCACTGGCTTCTAATTTTCTCTTGTCGCTCTCCTAAATGAATGTGCAGAGCGTGTATTTCCATGACCAATCATGTGTCTCGCTTCTAATAGGAAAAATATGCTTCAGATTTACACAGATGCCTGAAGTACAGCTAGCTGGAGGAGGAAACGCGGCTCCCATTACTCTGAGGGGGTGGCTGAGGGAGTCCTGGGGGTCCTTTAAAGGCAACACAGAAGTAAGGGCACAACATTCTTCCTTTCATGCATGCACCCACCCATCAGTGCTGTTGGGAACACCCGCTGTCTGCCAGGTGCTGTGTACAATGAGGAAGATGTGGATCTGTCTTCTTTAAGCAGACAAGAGTGAAAATATAAGACAGGGTCATTAGTGTGGCTTGTGACAGACTAGAAGTAACTGAGAAATGGGTCTCACGGGAGCATGGAAAATGAGAATCTCACGTTTACGGGAGAGACGTGGGAATGTTTTCTGGAATAAGAAGCAGTAACTTCTCTGAGCCCTGAGAGCAGAGAGGAATGGTTTGGGGAGGGGGGTTCCAGGCAGAGGGAACAGAATGGGGCCGAGGCAGACGCCATGGACCCCGCTGGTTGGGCAGGGCCTGAGATAAGGAACGGTCTTCTCCCGGGGAGTGGCTCCAGACAGCGACGTCAGGTGCCTTTGCTTTGCCTATTGTGATCTGGGCAGGACAGGAGCTGGTCTCCGGAGGCTGAGGGACACTCTGCCGGCACAGAGTCTCATGAGGAACCCTTTGTACAGGTGAAGCCTGATGGCTTGTTCCCCTGGTGGCAGGCTGGATGACTTGTTTGGCTGTTTTCCTTGAGGTTATAGGTGGCCTCTGGGGCAGCGCCCATGCCCATCCCAAGGTGGAGTCAGGGACTGTCTCTGTTCTAGCACCTTTCCTCCCTGCACCTAGCGTGTCATGTGGTAACTGACACTGAAAAAACAGCTTCTGTCTCCATTTCTTGAAGGGCAGTGGACAATGCATTTATTTAGTAATTTTGTATCCTGAACACCCCGCAGTCCCTGACACATACTAGCTCTCCATAAAGCTTCTTTAAAAGAATGAAGTTGTGTACACATGAGTTGGCTCTTCTGATGAGTTTTTAAGGTTACTTTGTTATACATGAGGTTTCCTGGGAAAAAGCCCTGCCAACGGGACAAGCTTCACACCAGAAAGCCATCCAGCAAAGCTGAGGCGACGTTCTCTCGTGGGTGACTGGCGGACTTCCAGGCCTGCTGTGGGTTTATAGGGAGAGAAAAGAGCAAACCTTTTTTGGTGGTGTGGGAGGGTATTTATTTTACTAGAGGTACTGGGGATGGACCGGGGAACCTTGTGCATGCTAAACGCCACACTCTGCCACCGAGCTATGCCCTCCCCCTTCAAGAGCAGACCTTTTCCTGGTGGGCACCAGGCTCATTCAGCTGGATGGGGAGCTCTGTGAGTGGGGAACAGAGCATGCAGTGGGAATAGAAGGCAGCAAAGTCAATTTTGCCTGCATCTCAGTTTTGCCTCCAGCCTTCCGAGGTCTCCCTAACCACTGGCGCGGACAGGGAAAGCCGGCCCCATGCCTCCCTAGCCTGGGTTTTAGTGCGTCCATTAAACAGTGAGTCCAGCGATCACTCACTGCTGACATGTTCAATTAGAAGCCACACAAATAATTTTCCTCAAGCTGCCCCTTGGCACCTTCTGCTGTATTGTTTCCAAGTGTGCTGAATCAGCCACAGAGAACAATGATCACCTCTGTTGCTCACCTCCTCTTGCAGGCAGAGATTACTGGCTCTCTAGATCCACCCAGAAGAACCCCATGTGAAAGAGGAGCCAGCTATACTTGATTCGGTGTTCCTCTTTAGAAGCTGGATCGCATCAAGTCCAGATCCTCTATTTTGAGGAGCTAGTAGATAAGGCACTGAAGCCAATTAAAAGAAAAGTCCATACTCAGGATGATAAAAAAATCCCTACAGTCAGCTTTTTAGCTAATAAGATACTTCAGCTCTTTCCTGATGAACTGAATAATAGCTTCCTTACCCCTAAACTTTGAGTTATTCATTTAGCTGATAATTTATGTCTTATAAGACTGAAAGTCGATGGTATTTTGATGAGTCCAGGAGAAATAAGTACTATAGGATTTTTTTTAATGATACACTGACGTTAAAGATAATCCCAATCCTTAGGTTTCATGCTGCACACAGTCTCACATGGACCCGAGTTGACCAAATAGGTCTAGAGGTGGACAGTCGCCACATCTTTGATACTGAGCGCAATACAACAGCTCTTTGATACTGCCTCATGGTCTCTTCACAGGAACTGTGTGAGGTGAAATGAATGTTATATATGTTTTACAGATGAAAAACAACTGAGAGTCAAAAACAATAGGTGCCACAGTAAGGGAAAATACTACTACTCTTGGGTTATGAAAGTCAGAGTTTTCATCCAAGTTTTGATATAAAATAGTTCTCTGGGTATGAGCTGGTCACTCCTTCCCGGGGCCACACAGCTCTCTCGCTGGAATTGAGAAGCTAAAACTGAAAAGTCACCATAGTCTTTCAAAGAAATAAAGACTAGTGGTTCCTGGGGAATTCTGCATCATACAGGTAATTAGCAGAAGACCCCAGGTTGGTCTACATAGCTGCCTTCTAATTTACTTTTCCTGAGCACATGGCTTTTCTAGTAGCAATGAGTTCATTCATTCATTCGAAAACACTCATTGGATGAGCCCTGTAGGCCCCTGCTGTGAGTACAGAGCCGAACAAGACTTTTCCCTGAGCATCTCGCCTTGGAGAAATCAGTTCACTGTGTGATTGTGTGGGTTTATGTGCTTTTCAGTGTAAAATGGGAATCCCTCATAGTTTTCTGTAACAGAGAGAGAAATCATACTCCAAAATATAAGAAAAACAGAAAACAAACAAACCTCTCATTTCTTGGAAGGATGTTACCACAAGATCCAGAAACTTATCTTTCTAATTGTTACCTAAAAGTCTTTGTAGAATGTTCCACAGCCTCTCAAGGAGGAAAAGTTAAATGAGAAAGTTGCTCGTATTTATCACTGTGAAATGAATGCATTAAAATGCTGAAATATTTTTATGCCATGTTTTGTTCAGAGTTAACTAATTGCTATAAAAATCCTAAAACCTGAGTAGGTTTATAGAATAAAACTTAACTTTCCCAGTCATGCAGAGTTCAATTCTGGTTTTCCCTTTGGGCAGTTCTCTTGAGAAGGCCTCCTTCAAGAAGTGCCTCCAGGATCCAGGGGGCTTCCGTCTTACAGCACCATCTTCCTATAGCTTCAGGATCTCCCTGTCATCATTGGGAAAATGATCTTACTCCCAATGCTTAATCACCTTGACTGTGAACCAAACATCACTTCCTTCATATTCCTCTGGCAAGTAATAGTCATATAGTCCCACCTTGCTGAAAAGGGAGCCCAGAAATGCTCTGGCTAGACAGTCACTTCTTCGCCTATGTCTTAGCTGCTTGCCTGGATTTCTCCAGTAAATACTAGCTTCAGTCTCAAGTTCCCAAGTGCTCTACCACCAGCTGGTCTCCTGGGAGCCCCTGAACCTCCCTATAGTCCAGCAACTAAAGGGTTTATACCCAAAGGGCATCGGGCTCCAGGACACATTCCACTGCTCTCCCTGGCATCTCTTCTGATTGGTGGTGCCCATTTGGTAAATATTTTGCGGATCACACCTGCAATCCAAGTCTCTTTTCAGGCTCCATTTTCTAAATTCACTGGCTCTGACTTGCTCATTGTAGTCACTGACCTCTAATTTCAGATTTCATCCTCCCTTTTGGAGCTTCTTTGGACTTGATGACTGGTACCTTCCTAGAAGTCTCCATCTTCACTTCCACTCTGACTTAACAGCCATAGCCCATCCCCACCTTAACCCATGGCACTCCCCTCCCGAGTGTCCTAACCACCCAAGTGGGGAGTCTGACATTACAGGGCACACAGAGTCTTCATAACCCCCTGGGCTTTCTGGTTCCATCTCTGTCACTAGCTACTACACGTCACACAGACTCCTGGCCTCTCCTTCCTAACTGTCTCTCAACCTCCCTCCAAAAAAGAGATATTTCCATCCCTCCTTATCAAAATCCGGCTGGCCAATATTACTTTTCTTGGGAACTCTGAATTCTATTAGCCGAAGTAATGAACACATCTCTGCTAAAATGTTTTAATGATCTGCCTATCCCAGACAGCACATTTGCCTGACACCTGGAGACAGCTGAAGATAAAACCTTAGCTCAAAAAGCAGCACTTTCTTGTTCTTTCAGGCACTACAGCAGCATCAAAGTATACTCTCCTCCTCTGTCTATGACAGCCCTTGATTTATTCCTTCTTTCCAGCATTCCTGACCCCTTGCCTTTCTGTTTATAATTTACAATTTATATGCAAAGAATTTTCAGCATCTGACCATTAGAAACTGAAAAAAGTTGCATAATCTCATTCTTGGAACCCTGATTACATGCATTTAAAACCTCAACTCATGTAACTAGAGACATTTGAAAAGTGAACAAGCATAAAATGCTGGCTTTGCACCAGTTCACGTTTTTTCATATGTGACATGAGGATTTCTAACTCTGGTCTCCATTCAGATTTAAGTTGCAAGATAGATCTTGTGCTAGTGATTTAGAAAAAGGATAATTCTTATTACATCTTTAGTAATATCAGGTAAGGGGGCAGAGATCAGAGTCTAGGAAGACAGAAAGGAAACAAAATGAGGGGAATATAGTGGGAGGACAAGAGAGAGGAAGTGGGGAGAGAAGTCTGGTACAGCTAGACAGCAGAATAGCAGTCAGAACAAGTTAAGAGAAGCAAATGTAAAACTCTGGGTTTTGAATGAAGGATGAGGAATAATGAAGGATGGATTTAGCAAGTAATATAGTAACTCTAGTTACATCAGAAGAAACCCTGGGAGTTTCTGGAACGTGTGATAATTGGCATAAGGATGCTAAACAGCATCAACTCTGTATTCACATATGATGAAGTCTTTCATACCTCAGTTTATCAACTTTCGTAATTAGGGTTGTAAATTAGAACTCGGGATGCTACTCCTGGAAAAAGAAATATGGTCACATTTGTTAAACTTCCGTTTATCATCTCTGAATTTCTCGTAGCTGTGTTTCTGCAGATGGTTTGAGTATAGACGTTAACGACTGTGATTCCCCTGTGAATTCCTGCGACTGGCTAGGAAATCCCTGAGACCCATTTTGAAAATAGCTTCCACAGAATTCTTGTACCTTCTAGTCTAGAAAAGACTAATATCCAAGACAAAGAAAAAGGGAAAACTCAGAGCTAAAATTGAGAACAGCTTTGAATGTTTGGATTAAGATGGATTACTCATGATCCGGAGGGATCACTTTTTCTGAGCTTAAATGAAATTGGGCATTTGGTGCCACCAGGGCTGAGTAATGTCTTTGCGTTGTAGCTTGCACCAACGCAAAGTCACTGACATGGGGATGTGGAACTTAGGCAAATCAAAGCCTTCTTAAACCAGGCTGTTTCCTGTGACCGTGTAATCTACAGGATCTGCCATAGTAACAGCAATTCCAATGCACTGGCAGGAACTATGTCACCTCATAGGGTTTTGAGACTGAAATTTTGGTCCCTACTAGCTTTGGTCTCAGTACCATTGACCAATTGCTTCATTATGACTGACCTGGACTGTGTTTTTCTAGATTCCTGTTTATCTTGTGTGCTTTCTGTCACTATTAAATGAGTCAATATATGAGACTGTTAGTAATTCTTTAGGTCAGTGGTCCTCAGAGTGACAGTGGTGATGGGAGATGGTAGAGGTGATATTCATTCCAGGGGGTTTACAAGATAATACATTAGCAGTAAATATTAGAAAATATATTTATGCCTTTAAAATGTAGTGTATATATGTTTCCATATGCATAATACACAGGTACAATAGTACACATGTATGTAATTTACTATATGTATTTGTATGTGTGTGAAACAAAAAAATTATGCATTATGAAGAATCTTGATTTTAATCACAGTGCTTTTATTTAATTATTCATGAATTTCGTAAACAGTTTTTAGCGTGTATTTTGTGCCCTGCACTAAGGACACATTTACAAACAAACATAAGCCTTCCATTCAAAGCTACAGTCTACTTGGAATAGTAATTCTTAGTATGATGAATGCAATGTAATCTTATAATGGAGGAGCTTGGCATAGTCTTGGGGTGGGAGCAATCAAGAAAGCCTTTTGACTTATTCTTCTATAGTTTTCCTTTGAAATTGAAATCTATTTTATAGTATTCTAATGAATTCTAGTTCTAATGAATTGTGCCATAAAGTATAGCTTCCTCAGTCAGTTTATATTCCCTAAAAAGTGGGAAAGTGATTTTTTTCTCATAAAACTTAATCTTATATGTTTTCTTTTCTCTGTAGTCTACTGTAGAGGTGAAATCATTATGATCTGAGCTGCTGAGCTGGAAGTAGTATCATCTCTACTCTCTAGTATCATACCTGAGGTTAGAGCATGACCCAGAGCTGCCCTCGTTCCACTGGGAAATAACAGGAAAGATGTAGTTAATGATACCTTGTGACTTGCATTTCCAAACCTCTTGACCCAGTGAGCGCACATACATACCCCTACAGAGCTATATATATAGAAGAATTAAGGGTTTTTTTTTTTCCTTGGTAAAGAAGGAAAACAAAGAGAAAAGATGAGATAAGTTTGCTGAAATTTATATGAGCTTTTGAATATTAAACATCTAAGTCAGATAAAACAAATAATTAAAATTTTAAATGAGAACAACTTTTAATAAAATACATGCCCTTCAAAAATCAAGTGATAGTTTAAAATGACTATAATAAAAGGATTATTAATCATGATTCTGTGCTTAAAATACGGTTCTTTATATTTCTTTTCATCTGTCACAAACAGATAAAGTGAGTCAGAAATATCTTAAATGATTATTCTATTTGAATGGCAAACCAGAGGATGAACTGAGAATGAAATATAATAAATAAAGAATAAATAATGAACTTTTTTCTGAATACCAATTTGCAGTTTCTCTCTTCATTTATATGTAAATTATATTCTCTTTTAAAAATATGAAATAATAGCTTTTTATTTTTCTTTTGCAGTACACTCTTGGCAGTTTTACTGTGCTTACTATTCCATATAAATTTTATTTTGCTTAAATAACTTTATTATTTTATAATTATTATAAATGTTTATTGTCAGTAGTTGAAACAATGCAAGAGGAATAAATTAGCAAAAATCTTACCCCCCACCTGTGAGAATATAATTATTATTTTGTAGCATATTCTTCTAGACCTCTCTCTGTACATTCAGAGATTTGTAGGAACAGATAGACAGTCTTATGTGAATGGCATGATGTTATACATTACTCTTTAATCTGCCATTGTACTCATTAATATTTTATATGTAGAAAACCTATTTCATATACAAAAGGATTTTAATTTTTTGTCATATGTCCTGCAGTTTTTTTCCCCAGTATCTCCTTTATCATTTAATTTTCTACAAATAATTAATATGTTTAGAAAGTACTAAATTCCTATGCTTCCTTTTAGTGATTTTATTTTTGCTTTGTACATTTAAATCTTTGATTTGTATAGTATCTATTCTGGGAAAGAATATAGGGATCCAGGTTTAGTTTTCTTCAAAGTTACTAACTTGTCCATTGACTGAATAATCATTTTTCCCCTGTTGTTTTGGAATGCTGTCTTTACTTTTCCTTCATATATTTGGCTAGATTTCTGCACACTTCTTACATTGATCTGTTTAAGCCTGTGCCAGTACATTGGTTTTAACTACTCCAGCTTTATAATATGTTTTAATATCTGGAAAAATACTTTCTTTCTCTTTATTGTTTATGGTTAGAAATTTTCCTTTATTATGCTATCAGAAAAATTCTGCTAACTTATAAAATAAAATACTATTGGGGTTTTATTTCGATCACATTGAATTTATAGACTGATTTAGGGAAAATTGATCATTTAACAATATTGAGTTCTTATAGCAAAGAAAAAAATGTTGATTCTTCATTTATTCAGTTTTTACATTGGACTCTTCAGTAGTGTTACATGATATTCCCTACAGAATATCTTCACATTTCTCATCAGATTCGTTCTGAGATATTTCAAAATTTTTATTGTTAGAATAAATTGGAACTTTTTATTTCTAAATTTGTTTCTTTAGAAAAGTCGATTTTTATTGGTTTTTCTAAGGATCTTTTTTTGCTATTGTCATTTAAAATTGATACAGGTGAGCTTTTACTATAAATCTGGAAGAAAAATTGCAGAGCATTATTTAGGCATTGTAAGTGTTTTTAATATATTCATAAAATAAGTATGCTTAACTAACAAATGTATGGAACTAAACAGAGTTTCTCTAAAAAGTAAATTAAGTTTTAAGTATATATAAAATTGTACAACCCCCAAATGCAAAAATAATATTACATATATTTATAATTTTAATGATATAAGGAGGAATATTGAGTCTGGGAAATATTTCTTGTTAACAAATGAATATCCTTCCAAGAAGCATGATCTTCAGCAGCCTGAAGGGATGAAGGGAAAATGCAGGGATGTGACTTGGGGAGGTGGTGTGAGGCCAGATTGTGTAGGATGGTCAGAAGTTCTGCCTTTGAAGGTAGAAACAACAGGTTCTGATGATTGATTAAAGGGAAAATGAGAGTGAGAAAGGAAAACTGTAAGGGTTTTGCTTGGGGAGCCTGGTGGGTGATAGTGGCATGGGACGAGATAAATAATATAGGAGATAACTGAGTTCTGTTTGGGTCGCTTTATTTAACATGGTGGTCATTGATGAGGTGGTGATAGGACATTTACTTGGTGATGACCATTGGAACACTTGACAGAGGTGGGAATTGGTGACAGGGATTTGGACATCATTCGCCTTTAGATGGCAGTTGAAGTCATGGAAAGATAAATTGTATCCTAAATGAAAGAAAAGTTATGGTAGAATTTTGCGTATATCAAGTCCACAGTCTTCCATTTACATGTAATCTATTTAGGGTGCCCATTATTCATATCATGCCAGCAGCCTGAAGAATAGACAAAGCATTTTAGATGAAATGACCTGGAAATGAAACTCAAACTATAAAAATTCATGTTTTCTGACTTTCTAATTTAATGTTTTCTGCATTTGCTTCTCCCTCTTTTTCTGACCTGATTTCTTCTGCTTGTTAGATGAGCTGGCTTAGTTTAAGCATTTGATTTTAAAGCTTAGGGCAATTTAAGGGTTTCCAAAGCATTCTTAGATCCACTACCGGACTATTACAGGTCATATAGGTAATGAAGTATTGCTTGGAGAATGCAGTTTACCTGAAGGAAATCATTTTTAACAGCAGATAATAAAAGGGCTTTTCATGGTCAAGGATTTTTATGGGTTCTTTCTGGGGAGCTCAGCAAGCTGTGTATATTTTAAATTGAGAAATAAGAAGAGTTCCCAAAAGAGTTCAATTTACCCTTACAAGATTCAAATCCAACTTTTCAAATAGGTTTTATGACAGACTATATATGACTGACTATGCTGTTCATAGTTATAATTTAACTGATTTAAGTCATAGAAACAAGTTCTGCTCCAGAGAGAGTACTTACATAATTAATCAGTTAATGCTCCAAATTCCAAATAAAATCTTCAAACTTAAATGCGAGAGTATTTTCGGAAATTCCTACTGTGATGAAAAACCATTAAAAGGCAAACTGCATAAAGCGAGCCATAGAGAAACCCTTCATGTCATGTTGCCTCTGTCTCTCTCTCTGATGTCTTTCAAAATGGCATTAAAAAACAATCTCTGAACTAATTGTCTTTCCAAGAATGCATAAATTTGTTTTATAATAATGATTAAGAAGCATTTCTTCATTTATTACTCCATTCTACAAATACTTATTGAGTGTCTACTGTGTCCCAAGTGCCATCCCAGGTCAGGGTGGGAGGAATATGAAACAAAAATACCTCAGAAAGCTTATCTGCTTGTAGGTGAGGCAAATAATAATAAGTAATCAAATATGTAAATATAGAAATATACACATAATTTCAGGGAGCGATCAGCAAATCACATATAAATGCCCACAAGATATATATAACATAAGTATAAATTATTTTGATATTATGTATAGTATACATTCATATGATATGTTATATAAACATATCATGTAAATGTATATTATATAAATATATGTAACACAAATATAACAAATTTATATTATATATAATTTCTTGAATGATAGGTGTTATATGTGTAATAAGCCTAGTTTGTGAAAAGACCCATGGGAAAAAGAAGTCTTAAGCAAGGGAGAGTCCACTAAACTGAAAGTTAGTTAACTTTATCTCAGAGTAATAGTTCCAGAAGTAGTGAGTGACAGAAAGTGATACTGGATATCACGACTCACCCGAAAATAGAAAGAAAAAGAAAGTTTGGGAAGAATAAGAACTGTTTTATGTGCATCTGTTATGTTGCAGGTATAATAATGGACAATTTACCTGTGTCAGTTTATTTTAATCCTCCCAACAAAACTCTTCATAGCACTATCTCCATCTTAATGTAGGACAGACTGAGACCTGAGAGGCCAAGTGACTTCCCCAAGGCTTACTTAGTAAATAAATGTGAATTTGAGATTTAAACTCCAGCCTGCTTCTGCATTCACCAAGGTGAGCCCTGGAGGAAAGGAGGATTGTGGTTCAAGAATGAGAATCTTACTTTTAAAAATAAGTAGGATGTTATTTAGCAACCTACTGAAACTTACCCCACAGGTAATGTGAAGATTAAAAGGTCCTTTATTAGTTGTGTCACTTACCTCTTGCTGCCTAGCAAACCATGCTGAAGTGTAATGGCCCCAAATGACAGACATTTATTTATTTAACCTACTGGTCTGTGAGTCAGCAGTCTGACTCAGGTGGGTGGCTCCTCTGAGAGTTGAGTCGGGATCAGGGTTTCTCAGGCATGTGTGGTCAGGAGCAGAGTGGCTCTACTTCTGAGAGTTGATTGGCCGTTTGCTGGGCAGTGGGGCAGTGGGGTTATTGGGCCCCATATCTCTTCAGCCAGCAGGCTAGTCTGGGTTTGCTCACTTGTTCACAAGAGAGGGAGGAAGCATGCCAGACCTCTTGAGACCTAGACTCGGAACTGGCATATCATTGCTTCAGTCGTATGTATTGGCCAAAGCAAGTAGAAGGCCAGCCCAAATTCAAAGGGGAGGAAAAGTTGCTGCCGTATTTTGATGGGAGAAGCTGCAAAGTAACATCATAAAAGGGGCCTGCAGATGGGTAGGTTTGAATAATTGTGGCTCTTTTATCAATCTACTCACTTTCCTCTAGAGTGAGTTAATCACATAGGAAAAGAATTCTCAGTATTGCTTTTTTAAGTACATGTACTTATATGACTACGTGTGAATGCATAATGCACATACAGATATTACATGTTATAGTTCCAGATAATATATTTTTACTTTAAATGAATAGATATACTGAATTGAAATTATGTCTCTTCCTTTGGAAGGGGTGATGTGATCACTATTTATATTTTCTTTGGTCTCTTTTGAGAATTAATGCCTGTCCCATAGTCACCTTTCAAAGATATTGAGTAAATAATCCTTCGCAAATTTTGTGTAATCTTTTCATTCTTTAGTCTCAGAGAGAAAGAAGCAATGACCTATTCTTATATCACTCATGTTTGCCAGTGAGGGAGATGACATGGCTTTTTTCCTAGATAACAGGTAGATTACCCATCAGAGTCTATGGTAAGCAGGCACATTTAGTCATACCATGGGTGCTCATAGTGAAGAACAATCCATCTACTATTTACTCGGCCAGAACCAAGCCTCATTTCCCCAGCTGGCTTTTTTATTGGAAAAAAAAAAAAGACTTTTAAAACTTGCCAATATTACACTTTCAAATTAAAGTAATAAAATCAATTCTTTCTCAAGCAGCTGAAAATGGGTTCTAATTCACTGGCCACTGATTTCATGACAATTCCTTCTGTCGTTAAGGTCTTAAAAAATTTTTTTTTTTTGTATTGAAGTATAGTCAGTTACAGTGTGTCAGTTCCTGGTGTACAGCATAATATCCCAGTCATGTATGTATATCTATATCTATATCTATATCTACATCTATGTATATCTCCACACACATATATTCATTTTCATATTCTTTTCCATTAAAGGTTACTACAAGATATTGAACATAGTTCCCTATGTTATACGGAAGAAATTTGTTTTTTATCTATTTTTATATATAGGGGTTAACACTTGCAAATCTCAAACTCCCAAATTTATCCCTCTTTATTTAAGTTCTTAATATAGTAATTGCCTTGGGATGCAAAAAACAAAAGGAAACAAATAAAAAATATAATATTCTGTCTCTATCTATGCAAGGTAGATTAAGTGTGAAACATAAAGTTCCCTTAAACCCATAAGATTTTAGTAGTCCATTATGGAAATTCTAATTGTTGTGCCTTGCCTGGGATTTGAAAAGTAAGAGATGATGTAGTCCCTGAGACTGACTGTTACTAAGGGTATATTTATCCCTCCTCCCACCCACGTCCACCCCACCCCATACAGAAACAACAATAAAATAAGGAAGCAAATGGATCTGCAAAGACATCTGTCTGTGTCTTCCTGAAGTTGAATCTGTGAATACCAACCCCATTTTATCACATAAATCAGATATGGGAAGGAAACTATGTTAGCCAGGGTAATTAGTAACACTAGAGACCAACCTTCATATCTTAGTGACAGTGTAACACTTAGTGACACTTTTTTTCTTGTGGTTATTTCTTTCTTATGTCATGGTCTGAAGCAGATTGGGCAGCTCTTCTGTGTGGCCCTCCCTGAAGCACAAAGCCTAGACTTCTTCCATCTTTTCAGTCTGTCTTCTTGGATTCCTTTGTGTTTAACACTAAGGCAAGGAAAGGGTGTGTGTGGAAGCCACTCACACTCTTACCTGCCATGCATAGGACTCACTTCCCTGAAGTTCCTCTGGTAGGACTGAATCACAGTTCCCATCTAGAATGGATGTTGGGGTTAGGGAAGTGTAGAGGTACAACCACAACCTCTGACACTGAGAGGTATTCAGAGAAACTTGATTAACACGATTATCAAAATTAAAACAGGATAATGTTCATGCCCCCTAAAATTCATCTCTTATTTCAAGGTCCCATTAAAGTCTTGATTGTGAGTATTTCATTTTTCTTATGAAATGAACGATAGGATATTTGTTAGCATGTGAAAGAACAGAAGCTAAAGCATACCTTAAAAGAAAATCATGTCTCAAGGGGTTTTCATTAGAATTTTGCTACCTGTAGCAAATATCATTATATCCAGAGAAATAAGCAAGTTCAATAGTTGTAAACAAATGCATCCAAATATCATTTGGAATTCTGTGTCCATCTTACTGTTCTTTTTCCTGCCATGTTATTTCTGATACACACATCCATGTTAATTAGACATGCACTTTCCATCCACAGCAAAACAGTTTGTATCAACTCCCAGGAATTATTAATTTCTTGGGACCAAACACTGTCTGCTTAAAACCAATTTTGTACACTCTTTTTGTTACTTATCATAGTACACCTGACTAAGACACTCTAATAATTCAAGTGTTAAAGACCCATCTGAGTAAATGGGGCTGCAGCTGACTTATTGGAGAAGCCCTGGATGAGACAGGTCTAACTTTTTCTTTAAACTGATGGATGAAGTTTTATTTGGATATATTCAGTATAATTTTTTTTTAATGAAGTAGAGTTGATTTATAATGTTGTGTTAGTTTCAGGTATACAGTTTTTTTAATATATATATATGTGTGTGTGTGTATATATATATATATATATAAATATAAAATATACTTTTTTTTAGGTTCTTTTCCATTATAGGTTATTGAATATAGATCCCTATGCTATATGGTAGGTCCTTGTTGTTTATCTGTTTTATATATAGCAATATGTAGAGACAGATGTAACTTTGATCAAATGCATAAGAGTTGTCTTTTGGTTGGTGACCTGACTATACCCAGCGGGTGGCAATGCTTGAGCAGCCAAGGGCAGTGCCAAAAGGGAGGTTTTTTAGGAGGTTAAGGAATGCTAGTTAAATCCATTAACCCTATTCTTGACAGTTGTTAATTGCCAGAACTATCATACCTCCTGTCACCCCAGCTTCCTCTGAATGAATGTTCATATTATAATATCATGGATGCACCACAGAGGAAGAGATGTGCAAAAGAGTAAGGGAACAAAACGGGATGAAGAGTGGTGAAAGCAAAAAGAAACTAGAGTATCAATGATTTTCTAGGGTGAGCAGGAAGAGATTTGGAGGTGGGCGATCAGGGAGGAAATACTGAGCTCTCCTGCTGTTCTTCCTCTCCCCATCCCAGTTCCCCACTTGATGGAACCAGGGATGATGAGATCTTTGTTAGGAGAAGGGACAGCCTTTTGTGCTTAGTCTTTTACATTGGCCCTTTATGAGAAGATCCCTGGAGGCCATTTGTTCATCTCCCTCATTCTATCTTTTTCTGGGTGGAGAGGGAAAAGTACATTGTGCTCTTTTCTTGGAAGTCATTTGACTCTGGAAGGAGCAGAATGCAGCCCGGGACAGAGAAGACAGAGCTGTTTGCTGCCAATTTGCTTAAGGCCAAAAGAGACACGGAAGAAGGAGGCAGAAATTTAGGGGAGTGTCTGTCTAATAATCAAAGTTATGATCGCAGAGTTCTCTTTGTGCTGGTTTCTCTCATAGGACATGTTGAACTTGAACATGAGCTGCTTGTGGCAGCTTCAGAATTATTCTCTTCTTCCTTTAGTAGGAGGGAAAATAAACAGTGATATAAATTATATTTATATCCATACTGATATAATTATTGAGCACCAAGCCAGGCACCTTGATATTAATTCTCACAACTACTCCATCAGAAAGGTATAAACAAGACTATTTCTCAGCTGAGAAAACAGAAGTTAAGTAATTGGTCCAATTGCCATACAGCTCATAAAAAGAGCTGGGAATCAAATCCAATAACTGGATGAATCTCAAAAACATTATGCAGAGCAAACAAAGCTAGATACAAAAGGGAACATACTGCATAGATTCATTTGAATGAAATCCTAGAACAGATGAAAACTAAGCTGTAGTGATTGAAATCAGATGCGGGGTTGCCTGGGGGAGGGGCAGGAGAGGACTGACTTTAGAGCAGGCACGAGAGAACTTTCTTGGGTTGTTGGAGATGCTCTATTTCTTGATTGTGACCGTCATTAAAGAAGCGTATGTTTGTCAAAACTCATTAGACTCTATGCAAAAATGGATGTATTTTAATGTATGTAAATTTTTACCTGATAAAGTTGATTTTTTTTTTTAAAGGCAATGATCCTACAAATATAGCACACTCTTTTCCTCAAGGAAATACTGCCACAAAGAAAAGAAATCTGTATGTGTCTATAGAAAGACAGGACAAAGAATATAAGCACAGAATTGCTTGCTCTTAAAGAAAGAGCTGTTTATGTTTCTTTCATCTGAATCATCCAAATGGTACTTCTGCATTTTTCTAGTTAACAACTGAATGTTTCATTGTGTTTAATTAATAGACTCTTATTAAAGTTATGTCTAAACATGCATACTATGCTGAGTACAGCATCTAGGCATTTTGGTTAATTATTTGTCTTCTTCAGATAAAAAAAACAGCACATTTAGGAGAATTAAAATACTCAAATGATTGCTTTAATTTGTACTTATATCTGTAGACACTGTTATGCAAAATAAGACACTGTTGACTAATGCCTAGCTTGACCTCAATAGGAAACGTGGGATATAAAATTAATATTAGTTTAGATCAAAGGGACAGTATTAGTAGACCCACCCTTAGCACAGATCTTATGCCTTGTAAATATATTTTACTAAGAGATTTGAATAAAATCTCATTCTTGTTCATTAGAAAATTAATTTTTCAGAGAAATTAGTCATCTTTCCCATAAGAACTTTAAGTTTGAAATGTTAAAATGTAACTCAGTTTACTTGGGTGAAATAGAAAGGGGAAGATGAACCCAGAAGTGACTGTTACCTGAAGGTAAATGTTACTTGGGCAAAAAAAAGATCTGAACAGATATTTCATCAAAGAAGATGTTCAGATGGCCAATAAGAATAATAAAATATGTTTCACATCATTAGTCATTAGGGCAGTTCACACTAAAACCACAATGGGATACCAATATATACTTATTAGAATGCTAAAGTAAAAAACGAAAATTAAAAAAAAACCCAGCAAGAAACTGACAGTGCCAAGTGCTGACAAGGTTGCTGAGCAGTGGAACCTGTCCTACTGTGATGGTGGGATATTAAAACGGTACAGCCCTCTGGAAAACAGCTTAATAGTTTCTTATAAAACTAAACATAAGACCCAGCAACAGCATTTCTGAGCATTTATACCCAAGGAACAAAAATGTATGTTCACACACAAAACTGTGCATGAATGTTCATAAAACTGGAAACAACCCAGATGTCCTCCAGTGGGTAATGGCTAAACAAAGTGTCATTCACCCTTACCAAGGGGTACTTATGGGTTCTGGCCGGCAGAAGTCCCACCAAGACGGAATGAATTACTCTCTGTGAAAAAGGTCAAGAGAGCGAGAGGGAGTTGGGAGCCAACTCCACGAGCCTCTCAAATGCTCCCATATTTATTGTGTATGGTCAAAGGCATGCAGAAATTTAGGGAAGGGACACGGTGGGATCACATTGAGTACAAAGGCTTTGTTTATTGTTGGTGTTTGGCTCAAGGTCAGAAGACCCTTTTTGGTAAATCATATTCGTGTTGAGCCTTTCAGCTTATCAGGGCAGAACGTATGAGAATCAGCTGCTTAACAACATTTTTCTTGGACTCAGAAGGCTGTGCCTGTCTTAGGTTGCCCCCCTCAGGGGATCTTACCAGTCATTGGCTAACCAGCCTTCTCACCTCTGAGTCTGCAGCTTTTTATAACTTGTTTACCATTCCAGCCCAAGGCTGTTTTGGGGATAGAAGACTATCTAACAGCAGGCATACCCAGCGAGGGCCTGGGTCGTTGCTAAAACCTCAGCTATGCAAGCAAGGTGGTTACTAAGCACATTTGCTCTTCTTTAAAGAGATAAGTGGCTGGGGTCTGTTACAATTTGTTAACCCAATCATGGGCTCCCACAGGTACTGCTCTGCAGTAAGGAGGAGTGAACTATTGATACACATACCAACCTGGGTGAATCTCCAGGGACTTATGCTGAGTGAAAAGTCTATCCCAAAAGGTCATATCCTGTATGATTCCACTCATATAACACTCATACAATGACAAGATTATAGAAATGGAGAACAGATTAGTGGTTGCTAGTGGTCAGGGACAGAGGAGGGGGTTGGGAGCTGGACATGACTTTAAAAGGGCAACAGGGGGCATCCTTGAAGTGGTGGAAATGTTCTGTGACTTGTGATGTTTTGTGCCAGTTCTGTAAATGACATTTGATCATGCAGATGAGCAAATCTCTGTGATAGTTCATCCTGTTCCACGGAAATAACACTTGCCCCAACAGAACCTGTCTGACCTTGTGGTAGTTCCATATTGAGATCAAGGCCAGCTTCACCTGCCATTTCTTGAAGCAGCATGTTCACTTGGTTTTGCGGAGTTGTGAGGGTTGTAGTACTACTCATTGTATCTTCTATGTGTTGTGTTTGAACATCCAGCATTTCAAATTGCTGTTCAAATTTGCCCATCAGGGAAGAAATCTTTTCAAGGTTCATACTCCTCAGTATAGTATCTGTAGACTTAACTACACCTGCCAGGGACTTGGGTACCTTGCCCATTGGTACTGCCATTGGACTCTGGCTGCCACAGCATCACTTTAGCACTCATTGTCAAGAAATTAATTGCTCAGTTCTTTGCGCAGATTGCATATTCAGCATGATGTTGTTCATCACATTTTCAGCAAGTTTTTGTAAGATGTTACCAAGACACTGGATAAAGGTGTTTTTATATTATTTCTTATAGCTGCATGTGAATCTACAATTACTCAAAATTAAAAGTTTGATTTTCAAAAAGTACATCAAATCATATTACTCTTCTCCAAAACCATTCATTACCTTCCCATCACATTCAAAATCCAGAAATGCCTCAGAATTACCCAATGGGATTTGCAGGATCTGGCCTCTGGCACTCCCTCCCAACTCATTTCTTACCCTTATTCCTCTAGCTGACTTTGCACCTGACCGCACTTGACTTCTTTCCATGTCTCAAATACTCTAAGGCCCTTCCACCTCAGGACCTTTGCACACCAGCCCTGAATACTCTTCTCCCAGATTTAAGCATGGCTTACTTCCTCCCTTAATACACTTGCTCATACATCATGCCCGTAATCTCACTTGCTCACTTAATGTCATTTGGTAAAATATCACCTCCTGAAAGAGGACTTTTCTGACTGCTGTCTCTACAATAAGACACATCCCTTCTCCACCTCATTCTCTGTTCTCTGATGCTGCCTAATTTCCGTTTTGGTTATTTGTTCTTACCTGACACTCCAGGGTCATTTTTCACCTCTTTCTGATGATAAAATATACATAACATAAAATTGACCATTATGGTGTCACCTTTATTTATTTATTTACCATAATGCATAGTAGTTAAGTTCTAAGGGAGGGGCCACATCTTCCCTACTCACTACTAAATCCCCTGGACCTAGAACTAATATTTATTAAATAAATAGTTACTAAATTCATGAATGAGTGAGTGAACAAAAGCAGGCTGGGAAAGTATACATACCTCTCTGAGAGCATTTGTGGGTAAAATTTGACACAAAATCGTGGTATATTATTTAGTCCTACCAGGCTGGTAATGGATATTGCTGATATGGGTGTGAACACCACATCGTGAGTGAAAGAAGAGAGAAACAGGCCCTGATGGGCATTACTGTTTGGCAGAAGATATGGGAATAGGACCTAAGGAAAAAATTTTTGTGTACAAACTTGGTAGCAACACTTTTCAGTTGCAATAGTTTTTCTAGTTACTCCTTTTAAAAATTACTGGTCTTCTTGAGGAACTAGCTGCTATGGGCCTATCTTTGTTAGAATACACCAAGGCTTAGGCTCTACCAGGAAGCAATAGGCAGTTTATGATCACCAAGGAAGAGTACCAGGGATTTCAAGTTGGAGCAGTATAATAGTTGGTCATCCAAATGCTCTTTAGTCTTTGGGTACTCATTTCATTGTTGTCATTTGATTAATTCCTCGATGGACTCTCATTCTGGAAAAATCATCTTCTCGGTTCAGATCCTGGGACTGCTTCTCCTTAAGGTTATTCAAACTCTGAATGACCCATTTTCTGTCTCCCTGGTATTGCCAGGGTGCCTTGCATGCTACGGGCTTTCCAGAAATGTCTATTCGAATAGAGAAATGAATAAGCAAAGGACATTTGATTCTATTTCACAGGTTTAGGAATAGGGACCTTTGGTGGGCTTATTTCCTCTGCAACCCCATGAAGTCACAGAACGCTAACTTCTAGGAACTCTTAAGTGGAGTTGATGAGAAATCTGTACGTCCACTGAGGACTGTGGAGGCCAACACCCCTCACTAAATTCCTGAGGGACACACAATACCCTTTTTGTTGCCTGCTTTTCAGACTCATCTGGGTTTGCAGCATTAGAATTTTATGAATAGATGATGGGCTGTACTCTATTTTAATTCAGTGCTTCTGGCAGGTTCCAACACACACGTGTGAGAGAGTGAACCACGAAGTAGGCAGCTATGTTTGCTCGGAGATTGCACAGGGCGACATTCATTGTCCCTCGGGAAATCAGCACAGCCTAGTATAATTGGACCACATTTTATTATGTTTGGAATGTTCATGTTTCCTCAAGCCAGCTATGCTCTATCTGACTATAATTAAACCAAAAATATTCAGGGCATTTTCTGCTTGTAAATGGTAGCTGACAGAGAAGGCGAATACGCTAGGACTCTGAGAGGGTAGCCTGAAGTGTCAGCAGCTTTACCGCTGCTGAGGGTTTAGGTTATGAGGTGCTGAAACCTGCCAGGAGGACAAGGACAGTGTTTCTCAAGCTTAAGCATGAGTAAGAATTTATATGGAGAGTTTGTTAAAAGCACCAGGTTCCTGGACCAATTATACCTTAATAAAGCTGAATAAAAAAAAAGATTCCTTTGCCCTACACCCAGAGATTCTGATGCCAGAGATCCCAGGAGGGCACAAAAAAATTGCATTTCTTACAAGCTCCCGGGTGATGCTGGTCTGTACACCACACACTTTGGAGCACCCCACCGAGCCAGCCAGGGTGAGCCGTGTACCTAGAACTAGAGATGGGGCTGCTGGTGACCTACTTGGCTGCAATTCAGGTGCGAATCAGCCAGGGGCCTCAGCTGAGATAGAAGCAGAAAGGCCAGTATCTTCCCCAGGAAGAAACGGCAATATTTCTGAAGACAGATGATGAAAGTGAAGCTAATTACATGGGAGCTGACTCACAGGATAGTGGAGGTGATTCATGAAAAGTACTGATGCAAAGCTGACCGAAGACATGGAAACAACAGTGCAGTGGTGACGTGTGTGGGACGTCAGACCAAAGCCAGAGATTTCTTTTGTTGCTTCTGAACCTTTGGGCATTTTGTCCTAAGGAGACAGCCAATTGCCATAGAATTGGAAAACAAATTTATGTGATGCCCTCAGATAGATTCTGTGGTGTGTCAGTGCATCGTGATAATAGCTCTGTCAGACCCTTCTGGTTGCTCTCCCAGTATCTTTTCACACCTCTTCCATGCCAGCAGCACCAGAGTATAGTGTTAACTGGGGACAAATGGGATTGGTTTTATACACTATGGATGGTCCTCAGAATGGGAGCAGATTTTATTGAGTGTTGCAATGTGTCTAGTTATAAAATTTGATTTCTCAGCCTCCTTTACAGCCGTGTGGTTCCACGTGACTGAGTTCTAGCAAGAGGGATATGATCAGAAGTCTTCTAGGCCAGCTTCCTGTTGTTTTCCTGATTTAAAGAAAAGGACAGACATGGTGGCAACAGTGCTCTCTACCGTTTCTTCTCCCTCTTTTCTGAGAATGTGGTTATGACGCTTGGAGGTGTAGGGGCCATCTTTGCATGCCTTAGGACAAAAGCCAAATGGCCAGATGAGAGGACCTGGGACCTTGATGGCATCCTGGAACTTCCATACCAGCACTGGGCTGTCTACCCCAGGTTTCTGTTGCCTAAGGGAAGTGTACTCATTTGGTTAAGCAGCTGCTTTTATGTACCTGTTACGTGGAGCCAAACAAAATCCCTAACAGATGAAATGGGTATTATTCATGGAGCGTTTGCTATATGTATGTGCCAGTTACTTTTCTAAGAATTGTATATGTATTGTATTTTTTAACCTTCATGGCAGCCCCATGAGGTAAGTTGTTCCATTTTACCAGAAGCTTCTAAGGAGAATCAATAGCATTAAGAAAAACGCGTCTTTAATAATGCCAGTGTAAATCTACTTGGGTAAATTTGAGTTTTATTTATTTTAACTTGGCTTAACTCCTAAAATAATCTCTTGGTAACTATTTTATTGTGGTACAGTCCTATGCATATTATACTGACATGTAATTATCAATGTCTACCTCCCACCGGGCTCAAGTCAGGGTTTCTCGTGAGTGAAACCATTTGGATTCTTGTAACATGGACACAGACTATGGAGAGACGTTGGCTTGAGTAGAAATGCCTCGATTGCAGGTGCTGCCAGCATGTAACTTACATTACCCATGCACATCCTGAAATTGATATGATATCCCTGTGGTACAGACAGTTCATTAATTTTTTTTGTTACAGTTGCCTACCTTAAAAGCCTGTCTGTGCTAGTGCTAAGTCGTATTCCTTCCTTTCCTCTTTAGAGAAAAGTGATTAGAACACGAAGTGGAGCAAATTGACCTGAACCTCAGAGATAAAGGGAGAAATTAGCTTGCAAAAAAATGGTTTGCACTATCTAGAATTTACTTGCAGCTTGGATATGGGGGTGGGAGGTTGGGAGCGTGGAAGACAAATTGAGAATCTAGTTTTAAATTAGATTTTAATATCAGCCTGGAATTCTCGTTAACCTCAAAAATGACTGAAATTTCCTTGGCACTTGAAACATTTCACAAAGTCATTATTAAAACTCAAATAGTTTTAATGACTCCCACAGCCTAGTCTCCTCTGTGGAGAAGATCACACTAGTTTACAAAATCATTTCTTCTGAATCTACATGAAGTATAAGTTATGACACATAATCAGGATCAAATCATAGAATCATCCAATCTTAAAGACCTCAGGGCATCTAGTTTAATATACCAGTTCATAAATAAGAACACTGTAGCGGAGAGGTGGAAGTCATTCCTGCTTAAGCTTACAGTTAAAAAATTATATACATCTACTGAGACTTAGAATGTGAAAAAATTCTAGGGGAACATTTCATGGGAGACCATGGGGGACTAGAAATGATCTTAAACTGAGAATTAGGAGCCTCTAATTCTCATCGTGCTTTAGACACTAGCAGGAATGACTTCTATCATCCCAAATGTGGCCACACACAGTATCATTTCCCCTTGTCAGAAATAGAGAAAATCCTACTCTTGAGATGCAACCCCCTGTTCCAAGAGCTTGCTCCCCAAGTCACAGCAGACCACACCCAGAGACTGCTAGAGCATGGAGGGCAGTCGGCTCAGGGCGGTGGGCTCAGCTCACATCCAGCCTCCTTCCTGACAGCCTCCCTCGGCCACAAATCCGACGCACAGCTAACTGTGATGGTATAAATCCAGGTTCCTGGGTTGGCTGGGGCCTCCCTGGAGGCAGGAAGACCTACATGTTAGATGCACTGGCTCAGGAGTCCGAATGCCTGGGGTCCAGGCCAGCTCCGCAGATAACTGGTTCTCTTTTTGTTCTTTTTAAAAAATTAATTCTTATCTTTTTTGAGGTGTGTTCGATTTACAATGTTAATTTCAGGTGTACACCAAAGTGATTTGGTTATATATATACATACATGTATATATATGTTCTTTTTTTTCAGGTTCTTTTCCATTACAGTTCATTACAAGAAATTGAATATAGTTCCCTGTGCTATACAGTAGGTCCTATATATAGATAATTGGTTCTTAGATCTTGAGCAAGTCACTTGTCCTCTCTGTGCTTTGATTTCTCACCTACAAAATGGACCTAACAGTATTAACTCCACCATGTTAAAAAGATCAGGTGAATGAATTGTGTGTGATCCTTGCTTGATACTAGCACTGGAGTCTGTCATGATCCTAAATGTTGCTCACACAGGCCAGACCAAGGTGAGAGTCAACCAAAACCTGGTCCTTCAGTTCTCATAAAGAACTCCACATTTCCTTTCATAACCAACATTTTTTTCCATGGGATGACTTAGAGATTTCTGAAATGGTTTAATCTTTTTTTGCCCTCATACTCTTTTGTTTTGAAAATTTGGAGAAAAGGCAACATGCAGCCATTTATACCGTCTGTTGAATATCCCCTGTGAATGTACGTATCCACTGATCATTTTTCTACCTGCCTCAGTATTCTCAAGACCGGTTTATTATTTGAGGGGTGAGGGGAGGAATCATAAAGGCTTTTGAGAATCTAATGGAAACTATTATCCTCTCTTCTTCCTCCATCACTCCATCACAGGCTCATCCAAACAATTAACATACAATTTCAGAGCCAGGACACCCCCTGGTGCCTATTCATTGCCCTTTGGGAAGGCCAGTGATACAGCCCTCTATTCTAAGCCTACGGTCACTCTTTAAAGTAAAAATGTTTCCAAAGGATGGGTTTAAAAAATTCTTTTTAAAAAACTTTAGCTCAGATATAATTTGAGGAAAAAAATTGCTAAACAACAGAAGTGATTTGTTCTCAGCATCCATGGAAAAGACACATTTCTCTTCTACAATCTTTCCCTTTTTGGTGATTTTGGACTTCCTGGGCTATGCTGAATGTGATAATGTTCTCAGCCAAATTTCTCTTAAGGATCTGCCAAATTTCAAAGCAAAGTTATTTTAATTATGCATTTCCAACATAAAAAAAGTTAAGGTGCACATAAAAACATGCCCAAAAATGTGGAAATGTTATCAAAGACAAATCATGTATTTATCACCTTAAAATCTATATATTATAGAATTGCAGTTCTTATTTGTTTAAATTATATGCCTGGTATGTAACTATGTGAAAGTAAGTTAAGCAGAAGCCTTATGCCTGCTTGGTTTGACAGCTGGGGCATTTTTTATTTTACTGACTACATGAGGAACCTCATGGTCAAAGTCAGATCCTGGTCTCATTTCCACTACTGACTTGGCCCGGCTTTGCCCTGGTGAGGCACAGTGTGCACTCCAAGTGCCGTATCTGGTCAATATAGAATGACATCTATGAAATCAAACTCATGCAGAAGCATCTGGCCAGCTTTCAGGTGGACTTCTGAGCAGGGGAGAGCTGGCCTCTTATTTGTTTCAGCAAGCCACAACCTCACCAGGCCCCCCTTTCTTCTACCAAGTGACAGGTTGAATCACTTACCCCTAAGGTCCTGTTCAGTGATCCTCCTCCTCTTCCTCGTGATTGGTCAGCCGTGGACTGCTGCTGATTGTGTGCTGTTTCCTTTCCTGAAGATAATAATAATAATAATCACAAAAAGCCTGACACTTACTCATGCCAGGCACTGTTCCAAATGTTAATAAAAGAATTTAATTCTCACAACAACCTTATGTTGTAGGTACTCCTATTATCTCCCATTGAAAGCTGAATAAACTACATAGTGGGAAAGTTAACTTGCTCAAGGTCACATAGTTAGCAAGAGACAGAGCACAGGCTGTCTGTTTCCAGAACCAGCATGTGTGATGACTCCACTGTTGAAGTAAAGCAACAGAGTATTTCTAGTTAGAATTCCTAGAGCATGTTGCTTATTTTCCAGTATATTTTCCTGGATTTTAGACATTTATCCAAAATTTACACAGTTTGGAATTGGAACCATTTAAAAAAATGTACCCCTAAAACGGCTGATATAATTTATTCTCTTCTCAAGCACGTGCTTTTAATTAAGTCCTTCTCATCTCGTCATATCAGCTCTCTGATTATGAACTTAAGAGACTACCAGCTGGATAGAATTTCAAAATAAAATGTGATTTATCCTGAAGAGTTTTGGTTGTAGTCTATGTGACTCAAATTTAATTGAGGTTTCACTTTTCGTCTGCTTTTGCTCCGTGTATGCTGATGTCCAAAATAAACTTTGCAAGCTTATTTCCATAAGGAGTAGGCTACTGGTGAACTACAACTGTTATTCAGAAATACTGAGAATATACCCCCTGCACCAGGAGATTGGCTGAGGAATTAAGTGAAATTAAAATACACTTAAAAATGGCATGATACAAATAAGAAAGCTAGAAATAACTTTTATGTTAAGTAAGGATTATTTACATGCTTGCCCTTTACTCATCCTTTCCGCTTGGTGGATGATGAACTAGCTGTGATAATGCCAGAACTTTACAGTAATGATACTTTTAATATGTGTTACTATGGAGCTTTCAAGTGGGGCTACAAATGAAAGCAAAATGTATTAAAAGTACAACGTCCCAGTGTTTCTGCGATAATGAGATAGAGTAAAAACAGCATTTGGATTGGAGTCAGGGGTTCTGTGTTCTCTAAGCGCACCTGTAATTTGCCAAGTTGCTCCTTGAGTCTCAGTTTTCTCACCTGTAAAACAGGAGATTGGAATGGATGGTTCTTGAAGGTCATGTCCTTCTTCAACATTCCATGGTCTTGAGACTGAAAATGTGTAAGGAATCAACCTCTGGGAAATTCGATCCTCCAGTGTATTATTCTTCCTTCTTCTTGGGGAACTTCGGTTTGGGCCAGCAGTTCTCTTGTGACTCGATGGATACTCTGAGAAAGCACAACCCACTTAGTTTCTGGTACAGCCTGCGGTTCTTCTGTCCCTCACTGGCCACATCCGATTATCCAATTGTTCCAGTCTTTGCTATTCTAAGTAATATCTCTCAGGATTTTCCAGGACTGTATTGTATTTTAGTATTTCATTTTAATAAGCATATTAGGTTCTCGGTGCGAGGAGAAGTTGGAGGTGGGCAGTATGATATATTAAAATAGAAAACTTTTAAAAGTGTTTTCTTGTATTCTAGGCATTAGGCGAGGTGCTTTGCATTGAGAAATCTATTTAGTGAGTAGGCTGGACTCACAGTAGAACCCACAACCCTTAAAGCATGTTCTATTAATGAATCCTTTCCGTGGATGTTTTGTCAGCTCCCACAAATTCTGATTAGTTTTAGGTATTAGAGTAATATCACTTTCGGATGTTAAAAAGTCCAGCCTGATTCAAAACAAAATGTTCATCTGAAGTCCAGCTCAGAGTTTCTCCTCCCGTCAAGCCTGATCCAATTTGGAAAATGGTACTGGGAAAGTGAGTTTGGTTCCTGTCTTCTCAGCAAACCAACTGCATATAAATTATCTCCAGTCTTCTTGACAATCCCACAAAGTCGGCCTATTTCCATTTTGTAGAGACTAAAACTCAAAACACATTTCATAGGATTTGACTCAGGGATGCCTCATCTGAAAGCAGATTCTTTCCACTGCCCTATGCTGCTTCTCAAAATCTCAGTTCCCGCCTAGTTGGGGTGTGTGTCGGTAGGGAGGGGGCTTCGGATTTGGATTTGATTCTTACATTATGTTTCCAAACCAAGGGGATCAACATTTTCAGTTATGTTCAGATACTTTTTGTTTATCTGCATCTGTTTGGTAAGGTACAAGGGTTCTACAAGCTGATCGTATCTATAATAACTCAGAGGCATTCAGAGTTACTGCAATGAGGGGTCATGATTCCTACCATGAAACCTACGTACTTTCTCCAGCCCTGGCAAACACACACAGGAAATATTTAATCAGAGAAAGATATACTATCTATAGAAATTATTCCATAGACGTAAATGACATCAATCAATGAATTATTAAAATGTATTTAGTGGATTAACGAACAGGTCACTGATAGTACAGGCAAATTACAGACTAGGTAATAGATTAGTAATTTTGAGAAGGTGCAGAGTGTTCGCATTTTTCAGAATAAAATCTGAGTAAATATTTGAGGAATCTAGACAGGGAATTTAGAAATGGTCCCTCAGGATCAGAATTGAGGTGATTTCATGTGGTGCGATATATATTATTGATAAGAACAATGAGCATATATAATTCTATGTGAATCATCCCCATGTATTTAGACCTCTGGACATAATTTCTCTCATTCTTCAGAAAACATCTTTAGAGGCTGAATTGTTGCTTTGTCTCTTTAAAATGAGCAATAATGTGTTTTTCATTAAATCTGGTGAATTCTAGGTTTTTAGTTGAATGCTCTTTAAGTAATGCGGTTGAATATAAACCAACCAGTATCTGATGGATACTACTACTTGGAAAGTTTTTTTCTTTCTCCTACACAAGAGAAAACAGTGGGAAATGGTACCTAATGCCAGGAAATCATGTTTTCTGCTCAATCCACATGAAAAATTTGTGGATGACAGTCAAAAAGATCTGCCAAACTACCAGTGGAGATGGTACAGGAGCTTGTGCGGTCAGTGCAATACAATAATGAAATACTTAACACTGCAGATCTGTTTCCAATAGCATGAAGTTCAACATGCATGTGAAGACGCTTTACATTGAATCTCATAGTGTATTTAAAATGCACAGATCTTTTCAATAGGTTACAATATATTGGAAGATGTGAAAGTATGCTGAAAACCTAAGACCCAAAGATGGTAAAGATATAAAGTATAAGACTTCTTTTATTTGTCTTTAGAAATTTGAATTCTCTTTGAAGTTAGGACAGGTTGAGATGAAACATCTGCATACAAATATAAACTTTTCCAAATCTGAAGTCTAGCTCACTCCTGAATCACATGATAAACAACCAAAGCACCATGGCTTTATGAACCTACATTTACTTAACTAGGGCTCAGAGACCCCTGAGTAAATTTCTCAGACCTATTGGTGAATCTAACACCTTCAGCATCATATTGAGCCCTTTGAGTTGAGCCTCAAAACCCTACCAGCTATTCCTCATGCATGTCTCTCATTTGGAGTAACTTCTTCCTGTTCACCTCAATCAGAGTTTACTTCTACTGCAAACTTGTCTCAGTCTCAGTATATACCTTTCTACAGACTTCTCCATGAGAATGGTTACCAAAGGGGAAAGGTGGGGAGAGGGATAAATTAGGGGTTTGGGATCAGCAGATACAAACTATTATATGCAGAATAAACAACATGGTCCTACCATATAGCACAGGGAACTATATTCAATACCCAACAATAGCCTATAATGAATATGAAAAGGAATATATACGTATGTATGTATATGTCTAGCTGAAACACTATGCTGTACACCAGAAACTAACACAACATTGTAAATCAGCTATACTTCAATTAAAAAAAATGGCTTTGTGTCCATTCAGTACCCCATTAATTTCAGCTCTTTGAGACTATATTTCAGATGACATTAAATAGCTCTTAAAAAGAGAAACTTTTTTTTCCCCAAACCTAATTTTATTCATTTCTATCCTACCTCCTTGGCTATACCCTGACTTACTTCCTATCTCTGTAATAACCATTTTCATTAAATGCTTTTAAGATTCCTTTGTGAAGATACAATTTAAACTTTCCCCATATCGTAATTTCAGCTTTCTGTGTCTTTCTCCCATCTGCTGTTTAAATTTTCTTCTCAGCAGAAAACCTTGCCGTTGCTTCATTTCCACACATGGCAGGCATTCAAGCATAGCAAATTGGAGTCACAGCTACACTGAGATGGGAAGGAAATGTGCTTCCCAACACCCCGTCAGCATCTCCCACCAGAGGCCATTTGTCTATTCTGCCTTTTTTTTTTTTTTGGCCTTTCAAGCAAATAACTGCCAAAAGAAAGTATCAAGACCCAAATCAGTGGTGTCTACAACCAGTGTTACACAAATCACTGGATTTGATCACGTCAAGTTTAGGATTCCTGTTAAGAATATTCCTCATGGTGATCTGAGATGAACATATCTTCTGAGCTCTCAGGGACCCTTCCTCAGCCTTCCAGTTTCCTGCTTTGGCAATCCCTCTACTGGCATCAACTTTCTCCTTCAGGTGGTCCTCTTGGGCTGGGTGCCTTTCCATGCAGCTTAAGCCTTACTCTTTTTGCAGGTCCCCAATCTGGCCCAAGGGATTGCCCCTATATCCTCCCCCTGTGGGGCTGTGAAAGGACACCCTTTCCTGACACAGTTTGGCTCTTGGCTCTGCTAGGAAGCTGGCTCCCATCCACCATTTACCTTTAGGGTCATTTCAAAGAAAAAGTCCCAGTGCTCCCCCAACCCCAGGAGACCTAGGTTGCTCTTTCTCAGGTGTCCTCTGAGGCCTTCCTCATTCCAGCTCTGTTAAGGACCAAGGAAATTCCATAGCACTCTGACGCCCTTCTCTCTAACCTCCGAAGAAACCATGGCCACTCTGAATTCTCTCTCATTCCTTACTTTTATTGACCGTTGGTGGGGGATGGGCTTACCTTGGGAGCCCCTTTGATCACCCCCTTTTCAAGTCCTGCACTGATAACCCAGAACCTGATTAGTATGTGAGGATACTTGCTATTTATTCTCTTCTGTTTGGGGCCCTCACTTGAAATTCCAAAACAGGAGCTTTTTGTTTTATATTCTGCTTTGTTTTGTTTTCCTTCACCATACAGATTTAAAAAAATTTTTTCTATTTAAACTTATCAATGATTTTTATGGCTTCTAGTTTTTATATTTGCTTAGAATAGCTTTTCCCACTCTGTATTAGTTTATTAGGAGTGACATAATCAATTTCCACAAACTAGGTGGTTTGAACAACAGAAATGTATCTTGTTTCACAGTTCTGGAGGCCAGAAGTCCAAAACTAAGGTGTCCTCAGGCTCACACGCCCTCTGAGGCTCCAGGGAAGGGTCTGTTCCAGGCCTATCTCCTAGCTTCTTGTAGTTCCTTGCACTGTAGCAGCATCTCCAGTCTACATGTGGTGTTCTCCTTGTGTGCATTCTATTTCCAAGTTTCCCCTTCTTAGAAGGATGCCGGTCATACAGGATTGGGGCCAGTCCTACTGGTATGACCTCATCCTAGCTTAATGAATTATATGTGCAATGACCTTATTTCCAAATAAGGTCATAGTCTGAGGTACTGGGGGTTAGGATGTCAACATATCAATTTGGAAAGGGGCGTAATTCAACCCATAACATGTTCCAATATTTATTAAAACTACCTTAAAACTTACCTTTCCTATAGAGCTTTCAGATGGCCAGCAAGCCAGATTGATAGTTTTTATTAATTTTTTTGTTTTATTTTTGCTTTTTTACCCTATTTGTGGTCCTCAAATTTATTTTTCTATAAAGAGTAAGACATGGGTAGGGACACACCTTGATATTTTACTGAAGAGTTAGTGCTAACGTGTCTTATCCATTATATTAATCCTCTCTAGAACCTAGCAAAGTTTTGGAATCATAACCAGGTTCTCAGTGTCTTTTAAATTGAATCAAATCATGGGCCAGAGAACTGAATTGTTAACTTTCTAACTGGATGATACCTTATCTAACTGTTCAGTCTCAGATTGTGAAGAAGTCCTAGAGAAATGACAGAGCCCACAGCAGTGGTCCAAAGGATATTGAGTTAAAGAAATACTAACATTTTCTACTTATTTAAGGAAGTAAACAGTGTTTCTGTGACATACCTTTCACACTAGCTTAGTGGAGAGGGTAATGAGCTAGAATTGAAGACTGATTTGTAAAACAGATGTCCTCTACTTTTACTGGTTTACTGAAAAATAGCTAGATTATCATGTGTCTATCTGTGCTTGTGTGTGTGTGTGTTCAGTGTACATATGTGGGGGGTAGGCATCAAGGAAAGAGGGAGCCATGTAAGCTCTTGAAAATAATTATAAGCAACTTTTTAGAGAAATGATAAAAATGATTATTGATCCATTCTAAATTTTAAAGCTTAGAGAATCCTAATTTATGGTGCTAAATTCATAACTATTTATTTTTCATGTAAGACGAAAGTTATGGAGACTATTCCATAATTTCAACTATTTAATTCAAGCTAACTTGATGACTAGTAATGAGACTTATATGATATTTGATAACAAAAAGATACGTACTCAGAACATTATACTGCAAATAGCTGAAACTGCTACAGTATAATGTGTATTCATGTTCAAAGTGATTACAGTTACTATTTTGTAATTTGAGGAGGATACATGGAGTCAACCAGACTTTTTAAAGTAAAGAAGCTTCATGTTATGACTATGTAAGTCACTGACTTTGGGAAAATGGTTAGGAAAAAATTATTGTCAAGAGGTCATCTCTCAGCAAAGCAGCCTTTTGTTTTGTTTTGTTTTGCTTGTTTGTTTGTTTTTTGTATTTTAACAGTCTTCCATGCATGTATCAGAAAAGAGCATTAATGTGTTAACTCTTAGAAACAAATATTTCTTATGTTAATAACAATTTTTTTCTAACTCTGCCTGAGAGATTTATTTTAAACTGAGTAAAAATCTAAATGCAACCATTCTCTGTTTTAACAATAATCAAACTGTAAGTCATTCCAATTCCAATTTAATCATGATTTTTTAAAAACTTAGAATAATGTAAATAATGCTAAGCTCCTTTATTGTTGACTCAAAAGGATTATTCTGATTTTTAAAAATCTCCTTTTATTGTCTTGGTTGGATGTGGGTATAAATAGAAAAACCCTGTACTACTGGGAAGAGGCATTATATATCCAAAGAAGACTTTCTTTTTCTGCTTAAGGAATATTATCATTTTAGATTCTGGCTAATATGTGCTTCCTAACCGGATGGACTCCAAGCTGGTTACATGTGGCCCCTGTCAGACTCTGCTACCCCAATCATCTAGGCCAGAACAAGGAGACAAAGTGCTGGCTGCTGTGAGCAAGGCAGGACAGTATAAGATGAGTGAAGGAGAGGCCACAGTGTGGTGTGGGTGCTACAACTAAGGGAAGACAGTGAGGGATGCTGTCAGAGCCATGGTCTAGGACTTGGGACATGGCTCGCTTTCTTTGTGGCTTTCATTGGGTTCAGTGATCGCTCTGAGTCTCACCTGCACAGTTTGAACTAGATACTCTCTAAAGCCCCTTTCATCTCTCAGATGCTAGGTTTCTCTTACTCTTAACAGGGTCTTCCATGAAAGGGGAATCTGTCCTGATTGAGTACATGTCATTTGGCACATTTAAATCTTAATATTGGGGGGCAGACAACTCTGTTACACATTGAGCTTGTGGTCTTATCTAGACACGTTAGTTATCCGGTTAAAGCCTTTCATCTGATGGTTTTTCCACATGGAAGGACACATTCTGTTCTTGACAGTCTCATAGCCTTCTGTTTCTCTGACCAAAGGCAACTTTTCCAGTTAACTAGCTGTCTTCTGAAAAGAATGCCTTCAGGTGATCTTTACTTTATTTGAATGCTGTTAACCTCAAATTAAGCTATTCGCTGCTGCTCCCTGGCTCAAAAAACAGAATCAGAACCAGCAAATCCAAATTAGCCAGTAAACTCACACAGCCATTTCTTTGCACAGTGAAATAAGCAGAGGCAATGTTTTCTTCTGAGTCCGTGGGTGGCAAACATACCCTTTAGGTAACGGAATGTTTGGTTTTCAGTAAGAAATGTGTGCTGAGCTCAGGCTTTCAGAGATTCAGTTTGTCAGCAGATTTTCGTGTCATTCAAATTTTTGCTTATTTCTTTTGGAATATAAAAATTCCTTCAACTGCGTATTTTAAATGACTGATGGCCATAATCTTATAAACTGAAATAAACAGGGAACTTGGCTTTGTTTACAAGGGATAGTCAGGGAAATGTGGCTCAAAATTCTAGAACCTTAAAAAAAAAAAAAAAAAAGGAATTTTTCCAGGCTGTCTAACCAAAGAGAAAAACTTACAATGCCCAGAAACCAGATGAAGAATGATTCAGAAAGATCTTATGTTTTGAATGCAGCATTATTGAAGTGAACCGTGAGAAGAAAATGACCCATAAGCTTGTATGTTGTACACACAGACACATATGTAAACACATATACACACACAATGCCAAGCAACTATTTAGGAAAAAAAAATATCAGAATATTACCCTGCATTCATTTCCTGTTGCCTCTGTAGCAAATTTCCACAGACTTACGCTTCTCCTTGCCTGGAGACATGGTTTATCTACCTTGCTGGCCTCTCATTTCCTTGACCTTTGTATCTCCATGACCTTCACCTTTCATTCCAGGTCATTTGACTACCCTTAGGGTCACATCCTGGGCATCTCTTTTTAGTTCTTGAAGTCTGACCTCCCTCTCTGACTAAAACCACTTATTCACCCAGTTTTCTCACACAGGAGCTGCACTACACAGATAATTTGTTTAACAGTAGAGAACACAGAAAGGTATAGGAAAGGAGACTTCTAGATAAACAGAGATGCTTGAACACAGATATTTCCCTCTGCCCTCTAAACTCCCCATAAAATGACAGAGATAAAGAGGGCAGGAGAGGGGGGCTTGAAGGCTGTTCACAATTTTGGAACAGGGAAAGCCACTGGAGAGGAGAACTGACTTATCCATGGTAGGAGATTCATCCTGCTGAACCTCGTCAAATCTCAAAACTTGGAAACATCAGGCACCACCAAAAGTGGAAATGAAGGAGACAATCTGATAGATTATCTGATGTGTTTGACCAGATGATAGTAGTAGTAAGAGACTCATGGAGCTATTGGGAAGAATCACACATCCATAGACTATGAAGCAAATGAAACACAAGGTAATTATTAACTTCCCAAAAGTCTGAAAGATGAACAAGAGAGAGACAGTACTTCTCTCAACAGTGAAGAACAGTCGCAGGGTTATAAAGCAGACCATTTGATGAACTGAGACCTTGTGCCATTTTTCTGTGATTTCATTGAGAGTTTGGAGGGAAAGGAGATTGGGGTAAGGGTATCACTGAGCTCAACACTCCTCTATTATAATAGGAAGGCAATGAATAATGTCTAAAATTGACCAATAAGAAAAAGCAGGAAAAACATACTATTGAGAAATATGAGCACCAGGATTAAGGTTACATGGAATGTTGGGGCCTTGGACTGCTGCTTTTCATAATATTCTTAAATGATGTGTACATGTTAGTATGATTGAAAGTAACATTTATTAAGGCTCAAACAAGCAGAGGTTTGAGAAGATCAGAGGAGAGAACACAGAGCAGAGGAAGTACAGATGTCTAAAGGTCATTACATTCTATTTGCTTACACTTTATTTGTATATGAAAGCATAGATTCACCATTAAGATCTCTTGAAGCAATTATTAACACTACCCGTCACTAACTGCCTCTCAGTAATAGCAAGTTGAAGAAATTTATCTTGGTTATTTACTGTCTTATCCATTAGGTCAACCATGTAACTGAGCAAACAGTAACATAATGGGCCAACCTAATACCAGGGAGGAATTGAGTCTACACCCCTAGGAGCAGAACACCCTCCAGACCCCCAGCCCTTTACAGGGAGAGACCAGAGAGTGCAGGCTAAGAGGGAGTTAGAGGCTGGCCTGGGACCTCATGAAATTCCTGGTAGTGCTGAGGCTACAAATGTCTAATTTTCAGTTTTTGCACTGATGTATCACAGTGCCTCTCTGGACTAAAAGAATCAACGCTTTATGATAGGAGAAGGAAGGGGAGTGGCAATTTGTGGAAAGAAATGTCAGGAAAGAAAGAAAAAAAGAGCTTGAAGGAGTTATATAAACAATGGAGCAAGAAGAGGAGTGAATGCAGTGTTCATAGCAGCACTGTTTACAACAGCCAAGACATGGAAACAGCCTAAATATCTATTGACAGATGACCAGATAAAGAAGATATGGTGTATATACACAGTGAATATTACTCAGCCATAAAAAATGAAGCAGTGCCATTTGCAGCAACACAGATGGACCTGGAGAGTATGATGTTAAGTAAGTCAGACAGAGAAAGAAAAATACCATATGATATCCTGGTATGTGGAATTTTAAAAAAAAGGACACAAATGAACTTACTTACAAAACAGACTGACTCACAGACGTAAAAAACAAACTTATGGTTACCAGGGGGGAAAGGGGTAGGGAGGGATAAGTTGGGAGTTTGGGATTTGCAGATACAAACTACTATATATAAAATAGATAAACAACAAGGTCCTACTGTATATAGCACAGGGAACTATATTCAATGCTTTGTAATGGTGTATAATGAAAAATAATATGAAAAGGAATGTGTGTGTGTGTGTGTATATATATATATATATATATACACACACACACACATGCATAAATAAATCACTATACTGTATACCAGAAATTAACACAACATTGTAAGTCAACTACACTTCAATTAAAAGAAAAAAAAGGGTGTGAATTAGGGTGGTGGGAAAGCTTGATCAGCATCTTCGTTAATTTTTATTATGTAATCAATAAAAATTTTTTCATAAAACCATGCACAAGGTCCTAATTGAACTTGCTTATATCCAATGGATGTGCTTAGTTTTTGACACTGAAGTTAAATATTCTTCAGGCAGATGGGGAAGAGGAAACTTAATGAAATGAATACTGAAAAAAGTGAAACGTTTTTTAAAAAAGTTTAAAAAGTGCATATGAGGACAAGGACAGGGAAGAAGATGGAATCAGCTTCTACCAGCTTCCTGTCAGATAATTTGATTCCCTGTCTCATTCAGGGAATTGGTCCAGCTCTCCCTGTAGCCCCTCATCTATGAATTCCATCAAGGCAGGGGTGAATTGTATGCATCTCTCTATCCTCTGGACTTAATGAGGTGCTTGACAAGTTGTAGGTTATCAATGAATGTTGCTTGAACAGAATTAAATGTCATTTCTTCCTTCGCTCTAAAGTTGGGTACGACACTAGGTTATTTCTGCTTAAAGGAATTAATCTTAACTACTTATTCACTAGGATTTTTATCTAGATGTGAAAGATATAGGGGAAACTGAGCCAATTATTTGTATAATTAAAACTGAAAAAATTAAATTGCCCAAATCCTCTAATTTTTCTATTATATGTAAATTACATGTATATTGTATACACAATATCCAAGCAAACACTCAAACAACAGTATAGTAATCACCTACAGCTGTCCCTAAATGTCTTCCTTTTTAAGTCCAATTAACAAAAATATCAACAATTAATCCTATTATGACCTGGGAGTTCTATCACAGTTGGTGTTCCTCTTTTCTTTGTTCTACGCGTCTCTGATTCTCTCTCTCACACACACGCCTACACACATGTGCGCACACATAAATACAAATTTCTTAGGACCGGCGTTCCTGTTCAAGTGGGGAGGAGAGGATAGACTCTTAATCAGTGCTTTTCATCTTGAAATAAATGTGTAAATAACAGGGTCAACTCTTGACCCATCCAGTTGTCCAATCTGGGTACCTAGTCCTAAAAGAGTCAATTGGAGGACAGTAGAAGCTTTAACCTATTTAACAAGATCTTCCAACTTGATTTAAGCCCAATAACTCTTAGAGTTTAAAAAAAATCCTTAAGTTTTAAATCTGCAAGTGATTTCAACAAGTGCCCTTTTTTCAGTCGCTAACAACCTCAACCGCCCAGCTCCCCAGTGAATAATAATGACAACATAGACATCTTTGTTTTTGTTCGTGGTTTATTGGGAACAGGATAATTCTGTCAACCTTCAGGAGCTGAAGCCCCTCTGGAAATGACTGCGGTTCATTTTGTCCACCCACTCAATCCCCAAATAACCTGCTGTCTTCGCAAAATGTGCAGTCACTCCTCAAATCATATTTTATGCTAGTTAGAAGAGAGGGAACCATGCCAGAACTCACTTTAAAATCAAGTTCTGTTTTCTATTTCTAGTGCTGGTGTATGGTAGACAGCTGGAGGGTAGTTTCATTTAAGTTGATTTCTTCCTTGACACTTTCTTTTCAGATATGAATTAGCTAGAGTCCTACTAAAAGTGAAGTTAACTAACTCAGTACTAAAACAACAGCAACAACGGAAGTAATTGCAGGTAAATAAAACTCAGTAAACATTTCAGTAATAATATGCTTGGTGAAGCAGTTAAGAGTTTTTTCCTGCATTTAGGAAATATTAAGTATGTGAATGTTAGGAAACTCTGCCTAGTAACTCCTGGTCTCTATGAATGTGCCATAAATTGAGATATAGGGCAAAAAAATAAGAAGACCTAATCTAGCTATAGACAATAAGGCATGTATTATGCTTAGTATAATGACTCTAATCCAAATGTTAGTGCAGCTAAATTAAGGTAAATTCAAAATATACTTAAGAAAGAACATGGCAGGGCATTTAGATGTACTGGTATCCATTCTAGTCACTAATTTATTGTTTTATATTCTTGAGTTTATGAAATCTTAGACTTTTACTGTTGAAAACATTTCTAATCTAAGATTCTGGATGGAATTGATAAGGTTCTGTTCTGCTGAAATCTCTGTTTATTTCACCTTTCCTCACCTATCAACCATCTTTGACACTTTGATTGAATATGCTATTCCCAACATGTCAACTATTTTAATTAATTCTTGCAAATGTTTTGCAAAGGCCAGAGTGTCTGTTTCTATAGCAATGCCCCCAATCCTTTTTTCTTGGTGCCAAGAACTATGGATTTTTAATAACCTGTTTGCTCTCTGGTAGAAGCTGGAATTTTCTGTGACTCTGGAGCCGTGCATTCTCATAGTCTCTGCAGAGCTCCTGTAAGGAAGGAATCCCATTTAAAAATGTTAACAATTTTGTTGACGCTTCCTCATTTACTTCCTCTTTTAAACTTAAGATGCCCCTTATAGCTTTGAGCCTGGCTAGCTGAAGGTTTTTACCCATCAGCGTATTTTTTTATGGCAGCCATGTGTACCATGAAACAACCCTACCTCCCCTGCCTTTCTCTTTAAGGTAAACAGAAGGATTTCCAATACCCAGAATAGGTCAAGGACAACTCTAAATTGCAGGCGTCAATATTTGGCAGTGTGTTTACGTCTATCAAGTCTATAGGCATGGTCTTATTTAATTGTATTCAGAATGTAGTCTATTCCATTTTTAAAGGCAACCTTTTTATGCCACTAAATTATAAAGCCCTTAACTAATGTACTGCTCTACACGAAAGAGTTAGCTTCTCAACTCTCATAAGAACATGTCAATTCTACTGTCTTCCCAGGCCAAAAGTTCAATAGGGAGATAAGGAAATCTTCTTCGTCTTTTTTTTTTTTAAATCATTTTGCAATCTATTTTAATTTCCTTGAGTGTTTTATTGATATTTCTTTGACCTTTGATTCTGTGGACAGGAATTGATTATAGATGGAGCTCTCTGAATATCTTGTGCATCTTTGGTTGTTAATGAGGATAACTTCATACCACTCAGAAAATTGGTAAAAGTGGTCTCTCAATGAATCCAGCAGTGATTTCAATGAAGTCAAACATATATTTGATTTGGTTTCATCTCCCTTTAATTTTTATGTTAATAGTTTGTTAGTCCTCCTTGTTAAGCTGGATACATGTCCTCCACCATAGGGAATAGAGACAGCTGACTTTTACTGACCTTTTTCTGTATGCCAGGCATTATGCTAAGCATTCTATGTAGTTTATTCTCATTTAATCTCCACAGAAGCTGAGTGGCACTGAGGCTATTTTTGGTCCTATTTTTATACATAAGAAAACTGAAGCTCAGAAATACTGATGTAATGTGTCCAAGGTAACATGGCTACTATGAGGTTAGAACAGAATTCAAGTTAAAAAGTCTGCCTCCAGAACCTGAATTCCCAATCATTACTATATACTACCTCTCATATGAAGATAATAGCATTTTCTGAACACAGATTTGATATGAACAACTTATCCTGCTCCCCAGTGCCAAAATAATATTCCACAACAGACATCTAAAACTAAATGTAGTTTTGGTAATCAGTTCCTACCGTTTAACCAGCTTTGGGTTGAGATCTTTTGGCAGCTTACATCTTTCAGTTACATAGGTGTCTATTTCATAACCAGTTAATTTAGAGGGCACTCCACGAAGTAATACTGCTCAAGATATTTTCAGAGATGTTTTATTAAAGAAGAAATATTTTATGGCTCAGGTGACTTTCTGATTATGTGGTTATAGCTGATCTACAATTTGTGTTATGTGAGCAGATAAAATCAATGTAGCTATGTAGCCTCATGGTGAAGATAAAACTTTGATCACCTGTTTATCTGTGTGATGCAGCAGATGCAAAATTATTCCTTAAGGAGAATGGTGCTCCTGTCTCCTTGTATTCCCTTGGCACACTTTAAGTGGCTACCACAGCTGATATGTTTGTGGAGAGTAGACTGGCATGTTCAAAATAATTGGTGAAGTGTTTGGGACACAGGTTACTAAGTGAAGTGATGATAAATTTTTACTTTTTATTTAATAAAGTAACTGTAATCTTTATACTGTTCAAAGCCAATAGAACTATGAGTTAGGGCTTAATATTTATGTGCCTTATTCTTTTACTTTTCACAGATGTATCACATTTCATTTCTTACAGTTGAATTTATCCTTCCCCGACACTACCCCAGGAAACTGGATAGTCACGCAGCCCCATCCATTTCCTCTCCCCTTCCCTGCCCTATGCTGTTGACTCTGAGTGGATTTTTCTACAGTTCCTGTAGCTCCAGCAGGAGGTTCCAGCTCATTCATTCAATCATTTACAAGTATTTCCTGAGCACCTTCTATGTGCCAGGCACTCTTCTGTGTATGAAAAGGGGAGATAGTGGTTCACAGGACAAACAGAGTACTTGCTTTCATTAAATTTGCCTTCTAGCAGAGAGACAGATCATTCCTCGGAAGTAAATAAATACACCAATTCAGATAGTACTATGAATCAGGGCACCACGATAGTGTGGGCTCAGGGAGGGAATGGGAGTTCGCTTTAGACAGGTTATCTTTGAGGAGGGGTATAAGGTGGAATCTAAACTGTGAGAAGGAACCAGCCTGTGAGGTTCTGGAAGAAGAGAGTGTCAGGCATACAAAACCGAAAGAGCTGACCTGGAGCTCTGCTCAAGACAAGGCTGGGTTGTTCAAGGAGAGAGAAGAAAGTCAATGCGGCAGGAGTGACGGAGGGAGGGGAAGGACAGAAGGAAGGGTAGATAAGAAACAGTTTACATAGGTTCTTACAGATCATGCTAGAGAGTCTGGGTTGTATGTCAAGTGCAGCGGGAAGGTGCTGGAGAGCTTTACATTTTAGAAGATTGTCTGCGGTGGGTGAGTGTGTAGTGGCATAGGGTCTATGTTTTTTCATAAATGCACTGAGGTTTCTTCCTCCAAACAGAGAAGAGCTTCAACAATCAGAGAGTATTAGGGACACATAGATGAGGCGTCTGCTTGATGAGTACTGGCAGAGTCCACAGGATGTGGGAAGCCGAGGAAAGAAGCAAAGAAGAGAGGAAGGGATGTTTGTGTTTGTTCGCTGTCTGCAGAAGCTCCGCATTGACGTAGGTGTAGGGGCGAAACTGGCCAAAACACTTCTGCAGTCTGTAAATGCACTGATTAAAAGGTCGAGCTGGAGGGGGAAATTAGGGATAATTACCAGACAGAGTGGACTGTCTAAGAGATCTTGACTGGCATTCAGGAGGAGCTGTCTTGGTACAAAATGTCTTCTCAGAGAAATGAAAGCTTCTTGATATACGAGGATTATGGCTTATGCTTCCTTCATTGTTCATTGGGCCTAGACACACACACCCAGACACTCAGTGAACACTAAGTGGGTGTTTGATTTTTTAAAAATGTATATATACATATGTTTTGCATAATGTAGTTTTAGATGAGATTTTATCTATTTTTTGCTTACCTATGATGTCACTGAAAAAAATACATCAGATAAATCCCGTTTACACCATGATTTGATTAGTGTGTGGAACTGGTCTCCTTGTACTTTAAGCATAAATGAATCATTCCACTCTTCTTTTCACAAAATGTGATTGTGTTCTGAAGATTGATGGATCCAGGCACATTTTGGACTAGGGGAATCACAGTCTAGACTTCAGCTAAAGTAATAAAGTGATGCTTTTTCTTCAAGGTCAGAACACTCAAGGACAAATAGGCCTGCAGCACAATGACCATGTATTTTGACTCATGTGTTGCATCTGGCGTCGCAATAGTTCCACATGGTTGGATACTTAGATACTCAAAGTATGTGTAAAATAGAAATGAGAGAACAAGATTGTATATATAATTTGAATACATCCCAGAATAAAGATTAGTTGCCTCTTTATTGCAAAGTTTTATAAACTCAAAGTTTAGCTAGGAGAATATTCAATGGGTGTTTAAATGTTTTAGATAATGCATTCTTCAAAAAATGATGAATTGATGTATCATTTATCAGAAATAAAAATACATATATTTGCTCATAAGAAAATAATATTCAGGGATAAAAAAGACTAGGCTGATCTCATATTTGTAAATGAATAGTAAGCCCCGGTAATGATACCTTTTGCTAGTAGCTGAGATTTCATTTTGATGTTAAGTATAAAGATTAGCCAACTGCCAGGGAGATTCATGAAGTTGAAGCAGGGAAACAGAACACGTTACATTTGTTCTTGAGATTTGACGCACATGTGTCATTTTTATCGTAAATAGCGAGGTGACAGTGTCATTCTATTCAGATGTAAGTAAGCATAAACAACCCCCCATAGGCCATCCTCTTATTTTCACCATGTGTTTGATGAGGCTCTCCTTGGACCAACTTTTCTGCATTACTTTTCCATTTCTACTCCTTTTTCAACTACTTTCCTCCAAATAAAGTACTCAGACAATGGTTGTGATTACTTAAATCACCTGTCCTTTTATAGCCCCTTTAAACTCAAAATATAATTTCTTAAAATCATGCAGTCTACCTGGGCCAGGAGTTAAAATTTTTATGTCAATTGGGAATGAACATTTTTGGTTTCAAACTGAGAGAGAGTGGAGAGTACATCTTGCTTAATATAGGCCATCAAGTTTTTCTCCTTTTCACTCAAATTTACTAAAAGCCCACCATATTGTGTTCACTGTTTTTGATTAAAATAGATGTTAATTCAGCTAAGCAGTGGGACTAAGAAATTGAGACGGGAATCCTGAAAACTGCTACTTAGCAAAAGCTAGTCTACACGATCTACCATTAAGTGCTCCAGGAATTCCTCCATTAGATGCTAAGCCCTGGAGTGTGGGGTCCTGTCATACATGTCCCTGTAACAGTGCCAACCCAGCCAACATGGAGGGCTCAGTAAATGTTTGCCTGATGGCATGGCCGCTCCAAGTGATACACAGGTCAGGGCTTCTTGATGAGAAGCTGGGGTCACAGGCATCTGGAGGCTTTCCTGAATGTGATCACACCCCATCTCCCCAGCTACACCATAAGCTCCTTGAAAGAAGGGCCTCTTCTATTCATCTTTGTTTTTATCCCTTGAGTCAATACAGTGCATAGACATGTTTTATCAATATCTTTTTTTAATTAATGGATATACTTTGGAAGACAACAGCAGTGACTTTACATGTATTTCATATAATTTGGTTTTCTAAAACTTCCAATATTAAAATCCAAAACATTCCAATTTTCTACATTTTTATCTTCTGTGATATGGAGGATGGAGGGAAGCAAAATAATGCATTTGTATGTGTGAGAGAAGTTAATTCTATGAATGGATTGTAACCTATTCAGAGGACTTTGGGAACAGAGAATTAACTTGGTGGTCCACTGGGTAACCTTGGGAATGTCCCTCCAACTCTCTGAGCCCCAACTTGCTTATCTGCAAAGCAGGCTTGGCATTTATTGTGCATCCCTTCACAAAGTCGGTCTAAGATGAAGTAAGATGATGTATATAATTACAAAGTGCTTTTCATTTTGCTAGGCTCACCAAACCAAGTTCTCTTAACCTTTCCTCAGTGGCATGATTTTGAAATATTTTGCTATATCAAGTTGATTTCCTAGCCAACTGGAATAGATAAGAATGTCTGTAGATACATATTTCTGTATTATATAATTTATTTTATATAAAATAATGTTATATTACATTATGTGTAATTATATAATATTTATGTGTAAACTAATCATATTAAAAATTTTACAAAAGAGTAATGATGATGTGTAGCAAAGTATGAAGCACTGTTGTTGTCCTGCACGGGGTACTCATGACTTCCCAGGTCTCAGGAGTAGCTTCAGAACTTTTCTGACCACAGTCCACAGTGAAAAATGCATTTTGCATCATGATTCTGTTTACATGGATCATGATGTAAAAGATTATGCACTAAGACATTTATTGTGTATGATGTTCTGATGTTTACGGTTATATTCTATGAATTTTTAAAATGCTGTCCAAGACCCACTGCACTGACTTTCTGGCCCACTAGTGAGTAGCAAGCCACAGTTTGAATGTCACTTCCACACAGGCCGTGTGCTGTGTTCATGCAAACCATTTGTAGATCCCAGTCAGGTCATTTCCTCCCATAATCCTGTGCACTTGAGGCCATCCTTCTTCGTTCAAAGCTTATGTATCATTATCTGTTGACAGACTTGGCTCAAAGCATTAACTCCTTTAGGAACCCTTCCTTGATTTCCTCCAAGCAGTTAGGTGACCACACCTATTACAACTATACACCTGTGTGTTCCAGACTCCCATCTTGTCTCTCTTACTGCACTTGCCAGGTTGTATCTCTCTTTTTCTCAATCTCAGCCTCTCCCTCTCTCCCCCTCTCTCTTTCTTTCTCCTGCACACATGTACCATCTCCTCTACTCTTCACTTCCTCATTCTTCTCTTTCTTCCATCTCCCTCCTTCCCTCCCTCCTTCTTCCTTTTTTTCTTTTCTTTGTTTCTTTCGAAAGAAAGATTATAAAACATATAATAGCCTTTGTAAGAAAATTTAAGAAAGTTTACAGTACAGAAGGCTACACAGAAAATAACCACTAATATTTATACATTTTCAATGAATCTTTTTTTAGTATCTACATCTATATGCTTTATTAAACAAAACTAGGATACTACTATAGAATTGTGTAACCCGCTAAGAATAGACTTGGCTTTGACCTGGATAGTAAGTATGGGTTTGAATCAGAACTTTTTGACAGAAAAATCCAGGACAACCTATATGTTGAGTTAGCTAATACTCAGGGTATATGGTAATTAAAAGTGACTTCCATGAGGAAGAGGAATGTAAAGAACTTTTAATAAAAGAAGAAAAGGATGATTCAGAAATTGCATGTGGCAGCCAAATCTGAATTTCCCTGACGAATAACATCAAATTTATTCTTTTATAATCCTATTTCTGAGGGCAAAAGAAGTTTTTATTTGGAATGATTGTGCATTAGATTCCTTTAAAAAGGGTTAACCATAAGAGTCCTTAGGATTGAAAGAGACCTTAAAAACTATGTAATTCAGTCACATCCCTACACAAATAAGGAAACTCAAAAGGTGAAGAGACCTTCCCAAAGTCTCAGAGCCAGCTTGTGAAATAGAATGACTGAACCTGTTACCCAGAAACAACATCTGACTCCAAGTCCAAAGCCCTTCCCTTCTTCAGGCTGGAGTGTGCTTTTTTACAGCTGCTGGATTATTTATTTCGAGCCACTGTTTCATCACAGTAAATGCTATTTTAGACCTTGCTTACTTACTTTCTAATGACAAATCCTGAAGCCAATTTCTTTATAAAAACACATTTTGGTGTTTAAATAGAAACATGGCCTGGCTTTAATGTAATTATGAAAACTGCAGAGCCATGAAATCTCCTTTGTTAACTGCAAACTGCTGGAGTTTACATGTAATTTGTGGTCCATGATTCTTCTGTTTGCCTGCTGGTGTACTGTGATAAGAGGAGGCAGCGAGAGCTCCAAATTAAAGGACTCTGAGAGAATAAACTGCATAGATATCTCTATTTCCAGAAAAGGAAAAAATCCTCCTTATTTAGTGAGGCAAAAAGTAATCTAAACAGCTGAATATAATCTCAAACACAGAATTCTAGAAAGCACTGAGAATCTTATAACATACACAAAAACAGTTCTGTCTAGATACTGTATGATAACTTTTACATGTGGAATCTAAAACAGCCAAAGTCATAAAAACGGAATGAAGTAGTGGTTACTGGGGGCTGGGGGAAAGGGGTGGATATGAGAGAAGTTGTTTAAGGGTGTAAACTTGAAACTAGTAGATAAATAAGTCCTGGAAATCTAATGCACAGTACAGTGATTATAGACAACAATGTTTGTTAAAAGCATTAAACTTGCTAACAGACTAGATAAAAAACAAAAACAAAAACAAAACAAATGAAAATGCTATATAAATGAACGGTGCTGAATGTTTCTGATGCTGAAATTCGATTGCATTCCAGAACTGTAGTTAAAAAAAAAGGACATAATGAATAGATAAAATGGCTTTTATTTTGTCTGAGTTATTTTGTTTCTTGTATTTTCAGAAGTCTAAAGGGGAGCTAGCCCTTCCTCTTTTTCATTGCTGTAACCTTCAGTCACTCTCTAGTTGGACATTTAGCTCCGGTTTGAATTCAGACTAGTGGTCCCCTTGCTCATAAACTCTTGCTTAGTACCAGAAAGGTTGGTCTGTTGGACACCACTGTGCTCACCATTAACTAAAACCATAAGAAGCCCATGTTACCAAATTAGAAAGAATTTCAGGCAAGTAGCTAACAGTATGCATTTCTTTTTGCTCTGTTTCATGGATGGTAGGTCCAAAGCTAGTGACAGTGCAATGTTATATTCAGAACCAATTTCATCCATGCAAAGGAGAACATAATTTATTATTTTTGACAGTCACTGTGATCCTTTGCTTTTTTCCCCTCCATTTTTAATCATCTTTTCTAACCATCTGGTTATTTATGACATCATGTTATATGTTAGAAAGATATTCCTTCAGGAAATCTCTACTCTCAAAGTACTTTTAGATAAATAACTAACTAATGAAATAACTGTACATCACATAGGGTATTTTTTCAGTTCTCATTTTGTAAATAGGCAAAGCAACCTTGACCTTCAGAAAGAAAATAGCTTCTCAAAAGTGAATTCTATTTTTTTTTAAATGAATTTTATTTCAGCACTTGGAGATAAGTATCTGGTCCAAATGTGAACTTGATTTTTCTGTCTTATGATCAGGAGTTTTGCAGTATCATGTTAGATGGAGTTACTGGAAATCTACAAAGAGATGGCTTTCTTTTATAAACTCTTGAAAAATTTGAATGATGAGTTTGACATTGTAACATTTGGATTTGTTATTTATTAGGAAAGGAGACAAGAGGTAGTTGAATTCAGAATCCAAGATAAAACAAATTTATGTTCCAGTGAATATTATAAAGTTAAAGAGAAGTCTTGTTTTGGAGGGAGTATAAGTCTCTTGGAACTGGATTTGTGGAGTAGAGCTAGATGACACCCAAACTATTACTATTGAAAAGGCCCCTTGAATAAAATAACTTGTTCCCAAGCACTTTTGTCCCCCTCTCCCCACTTGCCCTGATTCCGTCTTTCCATCCTCCCTCTCTTCCTCTCTCTTTGGAAAGAGGCCCTCTGGTTCTTAACCTAATTTAACTTGTTTCTGGAAATGGAGCAAATTAAATCTTACGTATTAATGTGCTTATGCCTGAAGTATCCATCTTCCTAAGATCAGGAGATTAGGCTGCATTTGGTTTTTCATTGGCTAGTCCACCTCCTCCTATTTTCACATTGCTCATAGTCACCTTGTAGTTCATTTAATCACAGGAGATGCTGGATAGTACATTGTTGGAATATAAAATTATGATTTTTTTATCTCTTACAATGTCTCTCTGATGGTTTAGGGAAATAGTTGGGACACTTTTTAAAAAGTACAAATTACTCTAGTGCCAGCAACCACTGAGTGATCTAGTAATGAGGAAATACCAAGAATAGAAACTTTTTTTTTTTTTTTTTTGCTTAAGAAGTAGCTTATTGTGCCCACATTGAATGATACTCACTAAGAAGAGAGATCAGTCACTACCAGCTACAAGTTGTGGGACAGTGGTCTCGGAAGGAGAGAGTTTGAGCACCTTATAAACATAAACATATTTTTTACCTTTTGCTTTGGGCATCTACCCCAAGTTTTTACCTTTAATTACGGATAAGGGGCTCATCTCCCTTATTGAATCATTGAAACTTGTATGATAAGAAAAGCAGAAAATCAATCATCAAAAAGAGTTATTAGAAGAAAAAGTAGATTTGTAACATAATAGGGACATACCTACTTATAGATTGTTTGGTTTTAGAGCATCTCTGCTTAGGAATTTCTATCAAAAGCTAAAATAAAGTATGTTCAACATCTGAGCTCCTGTCTTTCCACAGATATTTAGAAGCTTCTCTACTTCTTTGTAGTTACCAAAAACATGAAACATCTGATACCCAATTGTCACAACGTTGACAGATTCTATAGTTTTCCTTTTGGAATCTTGTGGTTGGGTAGTCTGGCGCCTTAGAGAATGCAGAACTCTCTTCTATAGCATCCTTAACATTGCTGTCCAGTGCTCACCAGTTCTTGAGGCAACCCATTTCTTTATTCATCAGTTTCTCTATTTTGATCAAAAGCTATAACATCTCCAATCAGTTTTACCATTGAGGTCAAGGGTATTCACACCTTTGCAAAAACCAGCTTGGATAAAGGCCCGTGTGACATTTTGGTCATTATTTGTTTGCTTTTCTTTCTGTGGCAGTCTCCAATTTTTATTTGCTTGTCTCTATTTGATTTTTAATGGCCTTGGACACTTCATATTGAAATAGATCTTCAAAGCTCAGAGATTTTTACTTGTTCACTTCAAACAAATTGGAAGACTGTAGTAGTAATTACATTTCCATTTGAGAAAAAATCATATTTTAGCAAAGAATGACAATGTATAAGACATATTTACTCGTTGGCCGCTCACTATTTCATTTAAATAAGAATGATTAACAGTGGTTTGTAGTCACACATTTGAAAAAAATTACATCCAAAATTAGATCTATCACACTAATAATATATATGTATATAATATTATCCACATAATATATGGCATATATGTTATTTATATTCTACAATGACTTAAGAAACCAAAACTGTAAACATGAAACATAGCAATATATAAGAATTGCACATAAAGAAGACAATTTAGAAATGGGAAGAGCCTCTGGGGGTTATAATACCTGACACGTATTGCTCACTTCCTAGTCTGAGCTCCTATGCTAAACAGAGTGCCTGTGTTAACTCATTTAATCTTCATAACAACCTTGAGAGATAATCTATCATGATCCCCATTTTATAACTGAGGAGACTGAGGTATAGAGAGATTAGTTGATTTTTCTAAGGTCACACAACTAGTAAGTGATGGATCCACAATGAGAGCACATCACCTAACCCCAGAGTCCCTGCTCCTCAATCATTCAGCGTTTGTCAAACCACCAGCATCAGAATGAGCAAAGGTGCTAGGAGAACACCCAGCCCACTGCCAGATCTACTTAATGCAGAACTTCTGAGGGTGTGGCACTGTGTTAAATCACCAAATGTAATTTTTAAATAAGCCAAAGAGAAGGAATAAGTCTCCTGAAACTTCCCTGAAGATGAGAGATAATGCTCCACCGTTACTGGTCCTCCCACTCCAACCCTGGGCTACATCAGGATTTTTGCTATTCGCTCTAAAAGGGGAGAAATTCTGACCCATGTTGTCAAGTTCTGCAGCAGCAGCTTACAGTTGTCTTTGGGTAGGTATGAAGAATCATCCATTGGCCTTTTAATGTAGGATGATGGATCTGTGCAAGTCCAGCCTTATACCCTTGCCTACCCGCCTGTCTGCCTGCCTCTCACATTTGTGAAATAACTTGCCAGGTTGTGCATGTAGTCGGGCAGAATGGAGAACACACTGGGATCAGACCCTGACCTTATTAGCACAGCGTGATCCTCAGGTCTGGCATACTCCAGCTGGGTACAGGAAAGAAGTTTCTTTCTTTCCTGTAGGAGAAGGACGGGTAGATGTCAGTGCTTCTGCTCTCTGACTCTGTCAAACTATTCAAGCAGCAGAATCTGTTGACATGGTAAGAAAAATATATTTGTCTGGCACACAAGCCATAAAGGAACTTTTTGCGTTGGACGTAGAAATGTGAATTATGGTTGGAACAGGATGCCCTTTTAGGCTTCTCATGCCAGCAGCCATCTTGTCCGTGAAATTTAAATGTGGGAAAAATGTTTTTATGGGTTGCCAGATTGTTTGGCATATGATTTAGGTCTATTTGGTCTATTTGTAATGCAGTGATTTTGGTAACTTTTTACTATGAAAAATACAAAACTCAGTGTTGCTTTATGCAACACTGTTGCTTTATTTCCCATCAATAGATGATTTTCTTCAGCCTAGCTCATCTTGCTTCCTAAATTTAAAATGCTAACGTTTGAGTGTTTTATATACTACGTAGCGTGAATCTGCCTCTCAGCGTCCTCTTTCACACAGTTCAGTACAGGTTCTTTTTTATTTGATCTGGAAATAATGTGGCTGATTTGTGTGTAATGATTCCTGCTTTTTCTGACTTTGTAGAAGATTTAGCCCCTCAATAGAATTCAGGTTGAATAAATTCTATAGATGTTATTCTAGGCTTAGGGTGTATCATGTTTTACTGCAAATTTGACTTCTCTTTTGGATTTTGTTTTCTTCTCGTTCTATGGTCAGGTTTTCTCTGTTTGAAAAGCAGCGTCTGTAATAATAATGTTAAAGGGGCCTGAGTGCCCAAGAGGCTCTTCCCCCTACTGGCTCTGGCCCCACTGCCTCCCCAGAGGAGAGACTACAGCTCACACAGCCCAGCCCTCAAAACAGGACGTCTGCCTTTCTAGCTTTCCCAATCCTTGCAGCCAACGTCCAGGCCCCATTTCCCCCAATAAGTTTAGTCCTGTCTTGAATGAAGATTCATACAAAGAAAAGAATTACTTCCCATGCTCCACCAGAAAGACGTTTAAATACTTAAGGTTCATTGGAAGTCACTCTTCAGACTTCTGAGGCTAAATAAATCCTCCTTGAATTGTTTCCCACAGGCACATCTCTCATTAACCCCATAATCATCTTTGTAAGCTGACCTCTGTCCTTTGCCTCCAATTTCAGTCCCTCCAATTATGAAGCCGAGCACCAGACTCAGCTCTACATGGGTGTTGGATCAGAACTGAACAGAAAAGAGAGAATTGCTTAAATAGGGATTGAAGCCATCTTTTGATGGTTTCAACATAACCCAAAATGTAGGCAAAAAGCCAGGGTTTGTCATCTACTTAGCTATGTGATCTAGCTCGCAGGCTTATGTAGAATTACCATTGATCTTAGGAGGCCCTGGATGGCTTTGTGCTTTATGCATTTTGATACCAGATAATCTCGTACAGAAATGTGAGGTCACAAAGACCACACGTGAAAGTGCCCCATGCTGGGCGAGGCCTGAAACTGAGTGGCCCTGTTTCCCAAATGCTCGGCAATGGGCTTGATATTTTCTGCGGACTTCACAACTCATACAATAGTACTCAACAATTCAGAGTTGCCTTTGATGTTTAGGTATTTCATTCTGATGTAATATCATCTCGCTATATTTTTTTAATTATTTAAGATGAAGGTTATTTATAAAGAAACACATAAATGTATTAGACCCACTACTGATAGTTGTACAATTTCTGACCAAGTCAAGAAGCGTTTCCAGAGTAAACTCTCCTCTCCCTGGGCTTCCCAGGGCCCCTCCCAGAGCCAATCATTTTATCCTCTCTTTGCCCAGTCTGCTGCACAACCAGCCGCCTGCTGTGAGCTTCCTGTCTCCATATGGAGCACCTAATGAGATGATTCGGCGACTCCTGTTTCTCTAGCATCTATTTTCCACGTTTCATTCCCCTTTGCCTCTCCGTGTATATTCAAGACTTCATTCATTGGACATGATACTTATCATTCAGTGATTCTTCTCCCCTACAGGGAGCAGTAGTTGAGATGTGGGAATGGCTCCTTTAACCGTGAAACACCCTTGTTATTCATTAGGCCTCTCGTCTCAGTGAGGGTCCAAACAATCACAAAAATAAGAATGTGCAGAGGACCTTAAAGAAATCCATAAGCATAATCAAGCCATCATCCTGGTAAGGATTTAATTGTGTATTTCGTCTTTGAATTCTGTTCCCTTTGTATGTCAGGGGGCATGGAGAGAGAAAATGAGAATATGTAGATTCCAGGTGATTCTGAAGGACAAACATCTTTATTTTTTTCTCCTCTCTGGGGGATGGGAGAAATAAGGAACAGCATTCTACTGAGGAATCCAGTTGTATTTTAACGGACAATTTCTATTGGAATTTGACATGCCAGCTTCAATTCTTTACTCTCTTTAATACAATAATAATGATGTTACCTATAGCATTTTCTAGCTTATATAGAACTTTTATCACTTGCAGCTTACAGTTCAACTCAGTATTAGGTATTGATTTCATTTTGGAAATCAGGAAGCTGATGCTCAGAGAGGTTAGGTGATATTTCTAAAGCCATTTAGCATGTGAGTCTCAGAGCCAGAGTACAAACCCAGATGTTCTAACACGAAGTCCTTGTTCTTTCCTCCACACATTGCTGCTGGGATTGGGGGGAGCTGGGGGGGGAGGAAGTTCCCATTTATTGAGCACCTAGTATGTACAAGAAGCCTTTCAGTATGTTCATTTATTTAATCCTTATAACAACCTTGAGAAGATAATATTTTTCTATTTTAGCTAGAAAGTGAAAATTCAGAGAGGTTTAATTACTTGACCCAGCTAGTACTGGGTCATAGATTACATTTTCTCTCTTTCATTTCAGATTATGGAAGAAGAAATAGAAGAAATAGAATCAGTTCTTAGTTCTTCCCCCCAGATACTGTGTTTTAAAGGGAAGTAGGGAATTAAACTATTTGCAGAGCCTGGTGAATTTTCAGATGCTCAACAAGAGCCTCTGTAATACCTAGAGATAAACATTATTTCAGGCCCTGCAGGAGGGTCAAGGCAGGTAAATACAAAGGATAAACATCAGTGCCAGTCTCTTCACTCCCTGACTCACTTCCGTTGTCTTTCCCATGATCCCGATTGTGGTTATGTCTGCTAACCACCTCCCCTCTGACCTTCAAAACTGGCTCGTCCCTGGGGGCCTGCCTTGTCTTTCCTGGAGCTGTTTCCGGCTCCCTTCAATCTGCCCCCTTCGTTGATTCCTCTAGCACTAACTGTGCACATTATAAAATACTGCTTTGTGTGCTTTATTTTGCCAGTTTGTAACAGAAGTAAATTCTTTGATTTAGAGATTACATCTCCTAGATGCTTATTTTGTGTTTTCTCAGTTCTCAGCACAATGTTAGGAATAGAGATTTCCAATGTTTGATTAGTTTTTAACCAGAAGTTAAACCCAGACAGAATATTGACTTGTTAAAGACAGCCTGACATTTCCTTGTCTAAATTTTGACCCCAAATGTAAATTTCACTTAAACACTAAATTGCCTAGGCTAAGTTAAGGACTAGTTTTATTCTTTGGTTAAGACAGTTCAGAAGAATAAGAAGAAAAGCCATTTGATAGAACATATATTTTTGAAGATATGCTTGGGTTCTACTGAGCGAGATAACACAAGACCAAGAGGATGAGTATGGAGACCCGTAGGCACCAACACACATGAAGAAGACACGGAAATCAGAGAACATAGGGAGGGGCCGAGAAACACTGTCCGATTCTGATACAAAGGGATCAAAAATGAGAATAAACACATATTATAAATACAAATGTAAAGAAAGGGATGAGAAAGGAATGTTGGGGCCAAATGACAAAGAGCCTGAGGAACTGGGACTTTATCCTCAGGCTGATAGGAGGACAAAGGATGGTTCTGAACAGAGAATAAATAGAAGTACTCATGGTGGTAGTGGTGGGGGGTGATCTCCAAAGCAGGACCTTAGGGGACAGGCAACAACAGAAAGGAGAGAAGGTCAGTTGAAGGTGTGAAAGAGGCAGCTGCTACCCAGCCTCAGCCCTGGGTGGCCATACAGCAATACAGACACTGTTTGTTACCATCTCTTAAATTTTTGAAAAGAAATTGGAAATCTGGGCTCTAGTGTAACTGTCTCCACATTCTTAAATGTTGACTTAAAAATGTTTAATAAATTTGTTAATCAAATGAAACACTTCTGTGAGTCAGATGCCAGCCTGTGATTTTGACCTGCAGTGAATGATACAGTCACTTTTCAGCGTGACTTTTTCTTTCACAATCACTTTTTTAGAAGAAAGCCAACCAGAGAGAAAAATGAGCTGGAGTGGTTAACGTGATGACGTAACAGGGCAGAGACCCCACAAGGCACAGAAACACTCCTCTTCTAGGGGCAAACTCTTGCCACAGCCATATATTTTACACTCAGTTCTGCTTCCATTTTAAAACTAACAAGTTTTACAGTGTGTGACTCAGCTGACCTTTAGAACTTTTCCAAACCTTTTTGCAAACTCTTTAGAACTGACAGAATCCATGTCATAAACTATGAACTTATTTTATAGATCTAGACCTGATTTCAAATATGAATTAAATTTAAAAAGTGCCAGAAAACTTTTGAGTCCATAAATTGGTTAAGTAAGGGTTCATTGGTCTACCACAGGGCATAACCTGGGACATCCCTGGGCAACCCAGGCTGTGTGGTCACCCTGCTTACCTGATACCTAATTGTAATTCCAAAATAAAGGGGGAAAAATAAGAGAAAAGAAATTTGACTAGATAGTGACTAGATTTTTTTTTCTAGAAGTGAGAGAGAAGAATCTTCAAAATAGAGAATCAGAACAATAAGTTCATACTGTATAGCACAGGGAACTATATTCCATATCTTGTGGTAACTTGTAGTGAAAGAGAGTGTGAGGACAAATCTCTGTATGTTCATGTATGACTGAAGCATTGTGTTGTACACCAGAAATTAACACAGCATTGTAAACTGACTATACTTCAATTTTATGCGCACGCACGCACACACACTAGGGAATCACAGTGAGCCCCAAGCAACACAAATAAACGAATTTTAAGTATAGCCACATTATGGAAAAACTAAAGACTACCAAAGATGAAGAGAAACTCAGCAGTAGCTTCAGGGAAAAGCGTTTACCTAAAATAGGACAATATTAGAAGGACAGCATGTTTTTGAATGTATCAACTGAAGCCTACAAACCAGGGCACGTCGCTGTAAAGAACAGATAGGATAGAACTAGAACTTAAAACCAGGTGAACATTGTTCGGAAATAATGGTGGCATAAACATATATTCAGACATACAGGAGGAGAATGTTTACTACCGCAAGACCTTCACTGTGAGGCTTCTGAAGAATGCACTTCAGAAATAGGGAAGGGTAGTTTAAGATGTAAGAAGCTATGAGCAGGGAAACTGAAAAATGTAAGGATAAATATCAATGAATAATGTGTGTGTAAACAAATAATAATGTCTAATATAGTGAGTAACAAGTTAAGACATTATTAAAATATGGAACATTGTATAACATTATTATATAGAATAGGAAGGAGGGCCTGGCAGATTATTCTAAGTATTTTAACTTGGGGAAGTAAAAATAAAGATAGAATTAAATTTTATTTTAAACATAAATTTTGAAATTATAATAATTACTTTATATATATGAGGTATAACTTCCAAACTAATAAAGAGAAGCATTCAACCAAAGAGAAAGCAACCCACTATCATAAAATAAGATAGGAAAGGTATATGCAAAGATAGGGGTGATTAGGGTAAATATTAATGGACCAATTTCACCAGTAAAAAGATTCTGATGCACTAGATCAAAAGTCCTATGAGGGAGGAAAATGTATTTAAAGGCATTCCGTGAATGTAGAGCTGAAACAGATTTGGAAATTTTACTTTCTCACTTACGAATGAGGAAATCAAAACCCACTGAGGCAAGTGAAATAGCCAAGTTCACACAGCTAAAAAGTGCCAGATATTCAGCCAGAACCTGATTCTCAATGTGATACTCTGTTAAATTACACGTTCTTCTTCTTTCTGATAAAAATATATGTAATCTTTACAGACTAAGTTCTGTAGGGAAAATTTGTAAATTTGATGATGTGATTAAAGGATTTAAAATGCTAGTGACACAATAAGTTTAAGAGAATTGCAGTGATTTGAGTTATCTGTGTGAGTTAAATTTGAGACATCTGTGTTACAATGATGGCAATGTGGTCAGGGTTTCCTAGGAAGGTGGAGCTATTTTTAGATCACTTTTGAAACTGTGAAGATTGTGTGATACAGGAGGATGAGAGAGGATGAAGATCAGAAGCCTGTGCAAAGCCTTTGAGAGGTGAGCAGAAAAAAAGGAGCTTGCAGAGGTGGGCTGAGGAATCAGGAGAGAACCATACCCTGGAGGAGTGGATTTAAAGAAATCAGGGCTTGTCATCTGTGCCAGATGTCTCAGAAAGGACAACTAGGATGAGGACCAAAAATTAACCCGCTGGATTTGGTGGTCAGGATGGCACTGATGATGTTAGCATGAACACTTTCAATAGAGTTTTGGGACTAGACCTGGCACAGTTGCTTGAAGAATGAATGAAGTTTGAGAAAGTGAAATTGACAAATGCTAAATTGCCAAATGATAACTTCCAACATAGATGTAGAGTGAAAAAATACACCCTAAATTCTTCAATATTCAGCAAAATATTTAGAAAGAGAACTGGACTTTGTGTGAGGAAAGCTGGGTTTCAGTATGACCTGTCATTTTTCACTGCTTTGACCTAGAACAGGTGCCTAACCTCTTTATTTCTCAGTTCCATCACCTATAAAATGATCTACTCCAAGAGAATAATTCAGTGGAACGATATATGTGAATATGCTTTAAAATATGTAAAGCCTTGCTTAAGTCTAAATTCTTCATTTTGTTGTTGTATTTCACTGGTAGGTAATTTGGTGAAGAGTCTAAACCCACTGGTGTAAAAATGCCATGCCTTGGTATTGTTTTTATCCAAACCCGTTTTCATTCATACCCTGCCCGATGCCCTGTGCTTACCCCTAGACCACAATTTGAACAGATCCTGTTTCCAGTCGTTGTTCTTTTATTTGAAAAAAGGAGCACCGGCAGAGCACAGATTTTTTAGGGCAGTTGTCAGCCGAGGGAGGCTGATGTGGGGTTCTAGGAGGTGAGCGGCCCAAACGAAAAAATGCACGAGGAGTTGCCATACTGCTGGACAGACTTCAGCCGGAGACACCACAGGGTTAACAACATTTTATTGCCACAGGGAGGTGCGCCTATGATGCACCTGTCCTGCTTTTATCTGTTTTCTTTGTTCTAAATTTTATATAATTGATGCATGCGTGGAGCAGTTATTTACTGCATACTCCAAACATGCTCTGTAATTGTGGCCTTGGGTCCCACAGCCTTAACTCGTCTCAAGGCCAGCTCACAGCAGTGAAACTACTCTTTATGTTTCTATAACGGTGGATACATGTCATTGTAAAAATTGTCCAAACCCAGAGACTGTACACCACCAAGAGTGAACCCTAACATAAACTATGGACGGTAAGTGGTAATGATGTGTCAATGTAGGTTCATCTACTGCAACAAATGTACCTCTCTGGTGAGGGTGCTAGTAACAGGGGAGGCTACGCATGTGTGGGGCAGAGGGTATACAGGAAATCTCCGTGCCTTCTGTTCAGTTTTGCTGTGAACCTAAAACTGCTCTGAAAAATACATAAAGTCTATTAAAAAAAAACAGTTCAGCATTGTTGAGTCTAGTTTAAAATGCTCTTGTCGTATCCAATTTAACACTCGTATTCTTCCCTCCAATCTGGCCATATTCCCAGAGATCGGTAGTGTACCAGGAAGAGGAGTTTGAGCCACCCTTTCACCTTTTCTGTTCCTCCTTTTACTAGTTCTTTCTCTTCAGAGACAAAAGTAGTTCTGGGAGACAGTTAGGCAGATGACTCTACCTAAACTGGTCCTGAATTACAGTTCTCCTGCGAAGCCTGTCTAACCTCTTGTGCGGTTCATATCTGAATGCTGATTCCCTTGTGTGGGATGTTCAGGGCATCCCGCAGGGATCTCCCACTGTTTGGTGCCCTGACGAGGAAGATTTGTTCAAGTTCCTTCCCTTTCTGCATTCCTTCAGATCGCCCCAGCCCCTTTGGTATTTCTCACTGCCTCCCACACCTCCTCCTGTAGCAGCCCTCTCAGAGGTGGGTTAATGGCAAAATGTCTCAAGAGCAGCTGCCTGCTGTGCTGTTTATTGATGCGTGGGAAACTCACATAACATCACCATGCTAACCTGTGGGAAGTCAGGCTTCTCTACCGCCTCCCCCGCCTCAACCCTGCCATCTCCTCCAGGTCTTAGATATCCCTATAAGCTCAGCTCAGCAATTCCATTGCCTAAGCAGACATCCATCCAACCAACCAGCTGGCATGTGGCTGTGTGAGTGAGAGCTCCATCCCTTTGTAAGGCGCCTGGTTTGAGTGTTAGTTGCCAATTTTAGGGCCACAATAATAGTCCCACTCAAAAGCCTATTAAGCTTTAAAACATAGAACATTTGATTTGATGCAAGCATTTTCAGTTGCATTCTGTAAAGAAAAACAATCACCAATTTTGACTAAAATCTCTGAGCTGTCTGCATTTAAATATTTATGGCTAACGTTTTTGACAAAGTTGAGCATAATCAAAATCCCACTGGGGAGAAGAATGTCAAAAAGATTAATTAGAAAGAAAGCAAAAAGGGCATCTTTTCTCTGCCTTTGTGTTAATCGTTCTTCGATAACAAGCTCTTAAAATGAATAAAGATGCCTTTGCATGGTTTTGATTGTAAATTTTATTAAGATCTTGAAAAGGGTTTCTTTAAGCTTGAAATAGCATTTACTAAAAAGTGTCTCCAACTTCCATAAGTAGAAACATACAATTGGTAGATGTGTTAGGGTCTCGCTGACAGAAGAGTCTAAGGCCTCCTGTAAAAAGAGCTATATATGACTGCTCCTTTCTTCCAGGAAAGACGAATTTCCATGGTAACACTGCCAAGAAATAATAGGTCAAGTTTTATCCTTCTGCCTCAGGCTTATTTTATTTGGCTTTACTTGGAAGTAGATGCTGCTGTAAAATGAAGGTTTGAGTATTTCAAAGCTAAACATCATGCCAAGAAAATCTGATCAATAAAACCTGCAGAGGGGAAGAGGATGAATAAAGAACAATAGGTGGGAAGAACACCTAAATTGATTGAACAATTATTTATAAAGGCCAGTGTATTAGAACCCTCTTCTAAAATGTGGGCTTGATTTACAGATGCTTGTATAACTAAGTATGTGTAAATGAATTCAAACTGACTGTTTGCACAAGATCAGTAGGGAAAAGTGGTTTGTAAATTTCACTTTAATGGAAGATTAACTACTGTAAGGGAAAAAGTTCTTATTTCATTCCAAAAATAAATGTGCAACAAGAAAGCATAAAATACTTAAGCTTCCTGTTTTGCTTACCATTTTTGTAAGACTATATTCAGTACTGCTTTATGTCTGCTTATTTATGGAAATGAAAAAATAAATACAGCTTGGGGCAAAGTAACATCATACAAAAGAAGTGATGTATGATAACGTTTAGATATTTCTTTTGTTTTGGAGGATTGTGTCTCAGTGTATGTTATGACTTTGGATTTTTCTGTAACAACATCTCAGTCATATGGGGATGAAATTCCGACACAAGGCAATATGTAATTGTATCTCTCTTCAAGCAATGGTGTTCTGTCCTTCTAATAACCATGTATGTAAGTATATGTGTGTGTGTTTGTGTGTGTGTATAGTTTTTTAAAGCAGTAAGATATACCAACTCACCTTTTTGTATAGAATTAATTTTGCATAAATGAAATATAGTTATGCATTTTAGCATAACATCTTGATGAGACTATGTTAGGCTTCTCCATAAGACTACCATTAATCTTCTGTATTTTCTCTTCGGTAAAGTAGTAAAGGGGTATGAGGATAGCTGTGAAATTTATATTGCTTTTGCCCTGATCATGAAGATTGCAAACTGGGGTCAGTGACTGTGTTAGTTTCCTGGGGCTGCTGTAATGAAGTTCCACAACCTGGGTGGCTTAAAACAGCAGAAATTTATTGTCTCACGGTCCTGGAGGCTAGAAGTCCTAAATTAAGGTATCAGCAGGGCCATGATCTCTTTCAGGCTCTAGGGGGAGAATTCATTTCATGCCTCTCTCCTAGCTTCCAGTGGTTGCCACCAGTCCTTGACATTCCATGGCTTGTTAATATATCAGTCCGATCTCTGCTTCTGCCTTCATGTGGCCCTCTTTGTGTCTCTGTTTTCTCTTTTTTAAAGGACACTAGTAGTAGGATGAGTTCTACCATAATCTAGTATGAACTCATCTTAACTTGATTATATCTGCCAAGACACTATTTCCAAATAAGGTCACATTCACAGGGGATAGGAATTCACACATCTTTTGGGGGGAACACAATACAACCTGTAACTGTGACTGTGAATTGGAGAACCTCATCACTGAACAGAAGGTCTCAATTACAATTTTCAATTGCTATGCTGTCTGGGTTTTTAGAAATGATATTACATGTCTAATATTTTGCAGACATATAAGGAATATGATATTCTGATTAATGAAATGCTTTTATTATGTAGAATTTTTAAATATACAAAAATATATCTAGAATGGGTAAAATAAATTTAATAAATACCTCTCACAGTCCCTAACTGGTACTAGGTTTTCACTTACCTTATTGAATGAATGAATGAATCAGCATTAATATTAAGTTACATTGAGCATAACTAAATCTTTCTCTGATGATTCAAATTAACTTCTCCAGGCAAAAGGCAGCAAGGTGCAAGTTAAGCAATGACTACTTGCTTGAATGCTAAATGAGTGTTTATTCCACTTCACATCTTTGTGTCTGTTTGGAAATTCACTAGCTAAAGTGTCTTATATTTTATGTTGCAGTGTTCTCATCCTCCATTTCTGTTGATTTCTTTCCTGAGTTATTACGTATTATTTCCTTTAACTTAAGTTACTTTTGTTGATCAGTTAACATCAATGTGTTCTGGTTTGGTTTTTCCAGCTACTTTATCATATGTCAGGGTTCTCTGTCCTTCAATCTATTTTTCTCTGTCTGGACTTTCAATAAATGTATTTTGATGGTAGCGGTATTATTTGAGTTATGTTTCTTTACAAATGGTTACTTCCATTTTCCCTTTAATCCAATACAGAGAGAAGTAACCACCAAAACAGACAAAAAAACACATTACAATATAACCCAGATCTTACAGATGAAAGCTATTTCCTCAATCCTAAAACTGCACATTATCTCTGCGTGACCTCAGAAGGGTTTGAGAATGCACTACGTCCAGTTAAAAAAAATAAGATGTTTCACCAGAGAAAGATGTGAGGCAAAAACAGACAAAAATGCCAAAATTCAAACTGAATATGTTCTTTGCTGCTACTTATCATGCTGCTGATGTTTTCCATTTTACAGCTCTTTTCTTGACAGATATTCAAATATTTGCTAATCAAACCTATCATTAAAGCCAAAAATTCCTCCTAAAAACCTGACTGAGAAATCAAAATATTTAAATCAACTAAAATGATTTTATTTTTTCTTAAAAGAGAAAAATGAAAGCTGATTCTTACAGAAGAAAGTTTTCATTTTTTAATCATATTTTTATCCCTCGTTTTTTCTGGGAACGATTTCCATTTGTGTTTTTCAATCACCAGAAGCCTACGTTTATAGAAAACCAGCAGGTATCTCCAGTCATTAGAATCAACTGAGCAGAGGAACAAGGCAATACCAGGGTCTGGAGCAAGTTGAGAAGAAGTACCATTTTAGTCAGTTACCTTTTGAAACTCTCACATTTAATTACATTAGTAGCACTTGACATTATGAATGTTCTTTTCTTTCCAGTATAACCTTTTTATCATCATTAGTAAATGTCAAATGTAATGAAGTGTTTTTTTTTTTCCTGGCTTGTTTTTCTTCCTAATATAATGGGAGAGAAAATGCTTATGAGTTTATAATCCTGAAATTGTTTTCAATACTCAAAACCGATGCAGAGCCATCTTAGTGTCTGTTTATTAGCTTAGTTGTACTCTTTGTTATTTTCTTCGCATTTTGAAAGGAAATTTCCTCTTTATATTTCTTACTGCACTTCCCCCACTTGGTGCAATTTCTTATTTTCCCTGAGAGCTTTTAGGTGACGACTACCTCCAATTAGACTGTGTTTCTGGCTTCAAGTCAGAGTACGATGGGGGATCCTGCCCCTTGCTGTGACTTAAATGCTGTCTGAAAGCTTCTCTGTTTTTTCTCTCTCTTCAAAGATGCTTTTGTCCCTCTCTCTCTATTTTTAAATTTTGATACATAATGGCTCTCCAACCCTGTGGTTTCCTATAACATCTCCATGTAACAGGGCCTTGATTTCTGTTCTTTCACTCACAGTGTGAAATTGATGTGTTTTATAACACTAGACCTCGTTTCTTTACTGTCAGAATAAAATTAACATCTTAGGAAAAGGGAAGCCATCACTGGAAGAAGTCAAGAAGAAACAAATAATGTCTTAGTTTTCCAGCACAACATTATTCAGTGTCTGTGTTGCGGACATGCTTGACAGGAAGGGTCTGGGTCACCTTTTAGCAGTGCCTCGGGCATATTGGCTGTTTTCTCCTATTGTGTAGAGAAGGCAGCAGCATTGTGTTCCCAATCTGGAAGAAGTCTCCTTAATCAATGCCAAAAAGATACTTCATGAAGAGATAAAGCTATTTAAAGTTACTTCACAATAGGCAAAAAGGTAATTTTGTAGATAATGTATTCTGAAAAATATGAACACCAAGACAAAAGTGCCTAAGTTTTAAAAGAGAATGACTAGTTATAAGGGGTTCTGTCCCCTAGAGAGCCAAAATACGTTACACGATCTCTGGTTGTACCTTGCTTTTTCAATATGGTCTTTGGGAAGTTGGTTCTCTTTCTTCTGATTTCACAGTTGGATAGACTGTTACTTGAATTCGATCCAGTGCATATCCAAGAATATCCAAATAAGCTCAAGACTGGCTTCTGTCTAATAAATTTGTAAATTTGTCCCAATTACATGCAGTTTTTGATACCCTTGTTTCTAACATCTACACTTTCATATTTATAAAATACTAAGCAAAAAACAATAAAACATTCCAATATTCTTTGATTATATATCATTTCAATTTATTTATAGCATTTCCCCCGTATATTCAAAGAATTGTCAACTTTTCATGTGGTGAAATCTAGACTTTTCTTTTTGTTTTCTGCCAATTAGTGGTATGTTCTGAAAGACCTTCCCCACTTGTTTTGCTTCACTTTTGCTATTTGGGGTCCTATACTCTCTTTTCACCTTACCTTTGGAAACTTATTTCAATAGTATTACCTAATAAACACCTCTAATCAGGCCAGCCTTATCCCTGCTCCTAAAGTAGAACATAATTATTGCTGGCTTCATGGAAAGTCACACCCTTGGCTGAATTTCCAGTGTTCTTTCACACCCCCACATTCTCCTGGAGTCATTCACTGATTCCCTCAGCCTTCTTTAGTCACCCTTCTCTGAACTTTCAGGAGCCAAATAGAATAAACCTCACAAACTAGGAGGAGATTATGAGCTGTCTTGAGCTTCTGACCGTTAGTCCAGGGTGGCGTGGAAGCATCTTAGAAGGAGGACACCTATGGATGAGGAACAGCATATCCAGCACGAGTCCCATCCAGCAGGGAGACCCAGGAGATGTTTGCTTCACTCTGATGCTAAAGGGAACCTCTTTTTGTGTCACCCAACACATTAGCTTTCCCTCCAAGACCTATTAATATTAAGTCTTAGGGGGAGCTGGGAGGCACTGGGTGTACAGTGGAGGCATCTCTGAGAGAAGGGGAGAAAGAGGATCCAGACTGAAGTCAGAAAGAAGGGAACATTTCTGTCCAAAATGCTATGTACCTAGAATACTAGGACAGAGAAATCAAAGCCCAATCTCTAGGGAAAGAGGCAGAGAGGGAAACCAAGGGGCTCTGGGTTGTAAGTGATAACCCCAGATCCTGAGACGACAAAGGGGCAAACGTTAGTTGAATTGAGGAATCATTTCTTTAGCTGCACTATGCAGTATACGTGATATACAGGGATCATTTCAGTGATGGAGCTGCCTCTGACTCTCAGATTTCACTACTGCATGTGGCTCTTTTGGAGGCCCTGAACTTGCATTTGTGAGCTGCAATCTTCCATCTTATGTTAGCCTTGCCTCCCCAGATTTCAGGAATAACAGGCAGTTCTTCCCGTTTATTGCACATTTTTCATGTGCTGAGCTCTGTGAAGCACTTTCCATGCGTTATTTCATGTCACCCTAACAAGCATGCTGGACTTCAGAGGGTTTAAGTTTTTAGAGGTGCAGTGGCTCATGTGCCTTCCCCCATCTCTCTGATGGGAGAGCAGGAATCCCAGATCTGTCTGACCCAAACATCCACATGAAGCAGGCATTTTTAGTCTCACTTTACAATTGAGTCAACTGAAGCTACATTGCATTGTTTTAAAATGCAGGGACCGTTTCACAAACTTCTTTTTTCCCCTCACAGAGGCTTGTACTTAGATAGTAAATATCTCATGATGGAACAAATATACTCTTCTGGTTTTAAACTATACAAAAGCCACAGAGTTTGATATGTGTAATCTTTTTATTTTCTATAATTAGATGCTGCTTTATGGGAATGATCCTGTGTGGAAGACACTTTTAGCTAGCTCTTTCCCCAGAACAGAATTTTTCATAATATTGCAGAGTTGCCATATAAAAATCATTAGGAAAAACAAGACTGTACAATATAAAGTGCTATACACTACAGATACCATTCAGGGTCTCTGTTATGACTGTTTTTGAAATAATTAATCACTTCCCACAAGATGCATTGCCTTAGTTTTTGAGAGATTTTTATTGCTGTGTTTTAGGACACGGCAGGCCAGGAGAGATACAGGACGATCACCACAGCCTACTATCGCGGGGCCATGGGCTTCATTCTGATGTATGACATCACAAATGAAGAGTCCTTCAATGCAGTACAGGACTGGTAAGTAAGAGCAAATGTTCCCGTTAATGTCATTCAACTGTGTCTCCCTCCTCAAAGCAGTGAGCACATCACAATATAATATGTGTGTTTTATATACTGTGATCTCACTTATGTTTCACAAAGCAAATAAGTGCTAGCTATGCTCAGACTCATTATTTAAGGATTCATAAGAAATCACGTTGGTGATTTTTCTATATTCACTCTGTTACTGAAGGTAAGTTTGTGTGCCTGACGCACCGTGAGGCCAAAGAAACTGAAACGTTGGAGTTTGGAGCAGAGAAATGTTTATTGCAGAGCCGAGCAAGAAGGACAGAGTGGCTCATGCCCAAGAAAACCCCCAACTCCCAGAAGGGTTTCAGGAAAGCATATTATAAGGCCAGGTAAGGGAGGCGGGTCCTAGGTACATGATCAGCTCGTGCACAGTTCTCTGATTGGTTGATGTGGAGGTAACAAGGCGGTCAGCACTGTCAACCGCTCGATCATCAAGTAGTTTATTTCTTCCTCTGTGGTGGTTTTTAGCATCTGAAAACCTCAGGAGATATACCTGAGATCCAGTTATCTGGGTACCTCAGAAAGGAGCTACAGCACAGGGTATGAGGGAGGGGTCTGACCCTGGAAGGGTCCTTAAAACTCTAGTGCTTTGCATCCTGTCATCTTTAGTTCTGTGGAGACTAGTGCATGGCTTTTGATTTTATAAAGTATAAATAATAAGCAGTTTAGAAGTGTACTGGTCTAAAATAGGGATCTGGAAACTATGAACCGTAACCCGAATCTGGCCTACGAGTCACATCTGACCCACCACTTGTTTTGTAAATAAAGTTTTATTGGAACCCAGCCAGGTGCATTTACTTATTGTCTGTAGCTATTTTCACGCTGCAACAGCAGAGCTAAGTCGCTGCAACAGCAGAGCTAATTCACTGCAACAGAGACCCCATAGCTCCCAAGCCTAAAACATCTTCCATCCGGCTGTTTACAGTAAAAATTTCCTGAGCTCTTCTCTGGATTTGTTAGATAGTTTTCAGTGTTTCAGGGCAGGGTGGAAGCCAGATTGGCCTTACTGAGGGAAGGTGTGGAGGAGGGCATGAGGATGCTGGACTTTTCCATTGCATTTCTGATGCAAGAACCAAGGGTCCTGCTAGGATGGCTCCTGGCACTGTTACCATTTTTTTTTAATTGAAGTATAGTTGATTTACAGTGTTGTGTTAGTTTCTGGTGTACAGCATAGTGATTCAGTTATACATATAAATAGATATATTCTTTTACATATTCTTTTACATTAAAGGTTATTACAAGCTATTGAATATAGTTCCCTGTGTTATACAGTAGGACCTGGAGTTTGGGATTAGCAGATACAAACTGCTGTTTACAAAATAGACAAATCATTTGGTTTTAATGAGCTCAGCAGATCCCTCATCTGTTCTCAGTAGTTGTATAATTTTCACTGGAACAACAGGCTAGAATAATGGGCACCCAGTGTCCCTCACCTGTCAGCAGACCATCTGCCCTATCTCAGTCCCCATCCTCCTCCAGTTCAGTAACTGTTGGACTCTGTTTACCCACTCTTTCCTTTGGGGCTCTGTTTCCTGTCTTCTTAGAGGTGCATTTCCCAGATTATTCTCATCTCTCTCTGACCTCTCCTCATTCTGCCTCCTATCATTCCCTCCCTCCTTCACCCAGCCAAGGGTAAGCATCCTGTCATGGCTTTTTGCTTGGGCTTATTCTGTTTCCTTGGCCATCTTATCCACTCTCATGCATCATTTATCACTTATACCAGATGGCTCCCAAGTTTAAATATTGGGCCCCAGTCTGTCTTCTGAACTGAGGTGTTGCATTTCCTGGTAGCCAAAATATTTCTCCACCTGGACATCCTGCTGATGTCTCAGAATCAGGTATCTTCACCTGAAACTGCTCACCCTCCTGACTTCAGTTCTGCTATTCATTGAGGCCAGAGTGCTTTGTTACCCAGGTCCACCCTGAACCCACTCTAACTTCCATCCATCCAAATCTGGGGCCTGATCTTGCATATTAAGTTTTTTTGAATATCCTTTGAATCTGTTCCTGCCTGGAAAACCGTGTGACCATCATTGCTCAGCTTTTTAATGTTCTCTTTTGCATCTTCCTTCATAACAGCCTTCTAACTGGTCTTTCTCCCCTTAGATTTCTTCCCATCCCAACCCATCCTATCCCACTGCTGCTCTGTTACCCCAAAAGAACATGATCCTAAAGATCATGGAAGACCCCTGCCTACAAGGCAAGACTTACCATCCCCTCCTTAATTTATTAAAACTTCCTCAGCCTGACTTTCAGATGCATGACATCGTGGAACCACTGTATTTTTCCTGTCTCATCTCTCACTTTCTAAGGAGGCAGTGCTGTGTTGCATTAGTCTGAGGTGAGCTGCTTTAGGTCATGTCTGTGTCACGCTGATAACCGAGGTGAGAGTTGAGCAGAGCCCTTTCAGGAGAGGTTGGCAGGAGGAATGGAATGAGTGACTAACCAGGAGCCCATCAGACAGGAGGATTTGAGAGGGACATAAATTTGAGGGTGTCTGATAGAGAATTTCAAAGCTTATGGAAATATAAAGGGTAAAATGGCTATTGGGTTTAAAACAAAATT